>NC_134105.1:104915000-107415000 GCF_040939455.1 Microcebus murinus | reverse complement strand
CTATATGTGGATAGTTTTATATGTAGGCTTTCTGTTCTGTTGCATTGGTCTGTGTCTCTATTTTTGTGCCAATACCATGTTGTTTTGGTTACTATAGTCTTGTAGTATAATTTGAAGTCTAGTAATGTGATGCTTCCAGAATTGTTCCTTTTGCCTAAGATTGCTTTGGTTAATCAGGGTCTTTTCTGGTTCTAAACAAAGTGTAGAATTATTTTTTCTAGGTCCGTGAAATGAGACATTGGAATTTTGATGGGGATTGCATTGAATTTGCAAAACAGTTTGAGTAGTATGGACATTTTAACAATGTTGATTCTACCTATCCACGAGCATCATATGTTTTTGCACTTGTTTGTATCATCTGCTATTTTTTCCCCTCAATGTTTCATAGTTTTCTTTGTGGAGATCTTTCACCTTCTTGGTTAAGGATATTCCTAGGTATTTTATTTTCTCTGTATCTCTGTATCTACCTGTGGGGTTTGTTTTTTTTTTTTTTTGTAAATAGCACTTATTGTGTTTAAGTTAGTTCCTTTTTTGCCTATTTTGTTGAGTGTTTTTATCATGAATAGATATGAATGCTTTTTCTGCATCTCTTGAGATTTTCATGTGGTTTTCATTTTTCATGTATCTGAGTTTTTGATTCTGTTCCTTTGGTCTATTGTCTGTTTTTATGCCAGGACCTTACTGTTTGATTTCTATAACTTTGCAATATAATTTGAAATCAGGATGTGTGATTCCTCCAACTTTTTTCCTGTTTATCAAGATTACCTTGGCTAATTGGAATGTTTTGTGGGTCCATACAAATTTTGGAATTTAAAAAAAATTTCTGTCAATAATGCCTTTGAAATTTTGATAGGGATTGCATTGATTATATAGGTCACTTTAGGTAACATGGACATTTTGATAATATCAATTCTTCCAAACCATAAACATAGGATATCTTTCTATTTATTTGTGTCTTCTTTAATTTCTTTCATCAATGTTTTATAATTTCTAGTATAAAGATCTTTATCTCTGTTTAAATTTATTCTTAAGCATTTTATTATTTTTGATGCTATTGGTAGGTAGGATTTGTAAAATTTCCTTTTTGTATCATTCATTTTTGATGTAAAGAAATGCTACTGATTTTTGTATATTGAAATAACATCCTGCAACGCCAGTGAATTTGTTTATTAGTTCGAACCATTTCTTTCTTTTTCTTTTATGGAGTTTTTAGTGTTCTCTACATAAAAGATCTTGTCTTCTGCAAACAGAGATAATTTTTCCTGTCCCTTTCTAATTTGGATGCCTTTTATTTCTTTCTTTTGTCTATTTGCTCTATGTTTAATAGAGTGGCAAGGGTGAACATTCTTGCTTTGTACTGGATCTTCTAGAAAAAGCTGTTTTCCCCTATAGATTGTGATATTATCTGTGGGTTTTTCTTTTTAATAAATAGCCCTTATTGTTTTTAGGTTAATTCCTTCTTTGCCTATTTTGTTGAGTGTTTTTATCATGAATAGATATGAATGCCTTTTCTGCATCTCTTGAGATTATCATGTAATTTTCATTTTTCATTCTGTTAATGTAGTGTGTCACATTGATTTGCTCATGTTGAACTAACCTTGCATGACAGAGATAAAGCCCACTTGGTGATGGTGTCTAATCTTCCTGATGTGCTGCTGAATGTAGATTGCTTGTATTTTACTGAGAATTTTTGCATCTATGTTCATCCGAGATTTTGGCTGCAGTTTTCCTTTTTGTGGTGTCTTTGTCTGGCTTTGATATCAAGGTGATGCTGGCCTCATCACATAAGCTTGGAACTGTTCTTTTTTCTATTTTTTGGAAGAGTTTAAGGACTGATAGGAACTTTTCTTTGACTATTTGGTAGAGTTCATCTGGTCCTGGCTTTTTCTTTGTTGAGAGGTTTTTGATAGCTGATTCACTTTCCTGATTTGTTATTAGTCCATTCAGGCTTTCTATTTCATCCTGATTACTTTTGATAGGTTGTATGTTTCTAGGAATTTATTTATCCATTTATTCTATGTTATGAAATTCTATATTCATTGGCATTTAGTTGTTCATAAAAGTCTCATGTTACTTTTCATTAATATATCTGAGATATCTATTGTGATATCTCCTCTTTCATTTCTAAATTTGAGTTTCTCTGTCTTTTTTTTTTTTAGTCGAACTAAAGGAATGTAAAATTTATTTAATTTTTCTAAAAACCTAACCTTGGTTTTCTATTGTTTTTCTACTCTTTGATTTATTTCTTCTCTAATCTTTGTTATCATTTTTGTTGTTGTTTTACTGTTGGGCTTAGCTTCTTCTTCTTTTGCTAATTCCTTGGGGTGAAAAGTTAGGTTGAGTATTTGAGATATGTCTTTTTTTTTGACGTAGGCATTTGTTGCTACAAACTTTCCTTTTAGAATTGCTTTTCTTGCATCACATACATGTTGGCATGTTATTTTATTGTTTTCATTTTCCTAAGATATTTTTAAAATTTCCTTTAGATTTCTTCTCTGAGCCAATAGTAATAGATTGTTGTTTAGTTCATACATAATTGTGAATTTTCCCATTTCTTGCTGTTATTTTTTTCTAGTTTTACTCCATTGTGGTCTGAAAGGATACTTGAAATGCTCTCGATCTCCTTAAATTTTTAAGACTTGTTTTGTGATCTTTCCTAGAGAATTTTCCACGTTTATTTGAGAAGAGTGTGCATTCTACTATTGGGTGGAAAGTTCTAAATATGTACAGTAGATTCATTTGTTCTATAGTATTATTTAAGTCATCTGTTTCTTTATTGGTTTTATGTCTGGATGTTCTATCCATTATTAAAAGTGGAGTTATAATTATTATCTTGCTGTCAACTTCTCCCTTCACATCTGTCAATATTTCTTTATATATTTATGTTTGCTGATGTTGGGTGTGTAAATATTTATAATTTTATAGCTTCCTATTGAATTAACCCTTTCTTGATTACATAATGACTTTTTTCATTTCTGGAGACAATTTTTTCTTAAAGTCTATTTTGTCTTATATAAGTATGGCCACTCCTGCTTTTTTTTTTTTTTGCTTACCATTTATATGGAATATCCTTTTGGCCTGTATGTGTCCTTAAATTGGAAGTAAGTCTCTTGTAGACAGTAAATTACTGGATCTTGGGCTTTATTTTTTTAAAAAAGAAATTCATTCAGCCACTTTAAGCCTTTTGATTAGGAAGTTTAATCAATTTACATTCAAAGTATTAATAATTATTGATAGATGAAGCCTTACTACCACATAAAACTATTAATAGTTTTCTGTCTGTTTGCCTGTTGTTTTGTTCCTCTCTTCTTCTCTGCTTGGCTTCCATTGTTATTTGATGATATTTAATATTGATTTTCTTTGGCTCTTTTATTTTTATCTTTTGAGCATCTATTATAGGTTTTTTCCTTGTGGTTACCATAACACTTGCATTAAATATATTGCCATTATAATTATTTATTTTAAGTTGATAATAACTTGAATTTAATTGCATGCAAAAACTACACTTTTACTCCACCCAAACAAGTACATTTTCTTTTCTTGTAGTCAGAGTTTAATTCTTTTTATATTGTGTATCCATTAATAAACTTTGGTGATTACAGTTATTAATATTTTGTCTTTTAACTTTCATGTTAGAGTTTAAGGTAATTTGCACTATTACAGTAATATATGATTCTGTATTCGACTTTATATCTACTTTTACTCATGAGATATTTGTTGTCATATGTTTTCGGATTATGGTTTAGTGTGTTTTCATTTCAATTTGAAGATCTACATTAAGCATTTCATATGAGGCAGGACTGTGGTGACAAACTCTTTTGGCTTTAGTTTGCCTAGGAAAGACTTTACCTCTCTCTCATGTATAAAGGATAATTTTACTGGATAGAGAATTCTTAACTAACAGGTTTTTTTCTTTCATAACTATGAATATATATCATCCCTCTTCTCCTCCTGCCTCCAACGTTTCTGTTGAGAAATCTGCAGACAGTCTTATGGAGGTTCTTTTTTGTGTATGTGTGATGAGTAGCTTTTCTCTTGCCACTGTTGAAATTCTCTCTTTATTCTTGACTTCAGATAATTTACAATGTGTCTTGGTGTGGTGTTTGCATTGATATGCTTTGGTAATTTTGAGCTTTATGAATCTGGATGTCAATTTCCCTCCCAAGAAACAAGATGTTTTCAGCAATTATTTTTTAAAATAAGCTTTCTGCCTGATTATCTATCTCTTTTCTTTCTGGAATTCCCATAGTGTGTTAGTCTTATAGTGTCCCATTAATCCTGTGGATTTTTCTTATCTCATTCATTCATTCTTCACTGTCTGGATTATTTCAAATAATCTGTATTTGAATTTATTTATTCTTTCTTCTGCTTGATCAAGTCTACTGTTGAAGCTCTCTATTATATTTTTCATGTCAGTTATTGTATTCTTCAGCACCAAGAACTTGGTTTGGTTCTTTTTTGTGTTTTATATTGCTTTGTTGAACCTCTAGTTTTGTTTATTTATTGTTTTCTTGATTTCATTGAATTGTCTATTTGTGTCCTCTTATAACTCCCTGAACTTCATTAAAACAATTATTTTGAATTGTTTGTCTGGCAATCCATAGCTATCCATGTCTTTGGGTCAAGTTACTAAAGGGTTATTGTGTTACTTTGGTGGTGTCATGTTCCTCTGGCTGTTTATTATTTGTTTGTTTGTTTGTTTGTTTGCATGGCCTGTAGACTTGAGTTATTGTCTTCATATTTGAAGCAGTCACCCTTTCCAAACTTCATGGACTAGGCCATGTAGAAAGATATCTCTGCCCACAGGTAGATGTGAGAACAATAGAGAGGTGAGGTTTACAGTAGCCCTGGGTTTAGATCCATATCCAGAAATAATCAACAGTGCCAGTTTCTGGAGGTATGCAAGGGGGACCAGTCTCAGCTTCAGCCCTTCCTACTGCAGTCAGGGACCTATCTCATATGTAGAGCAACCAAATGGAAGATGTGCATCTGTCTGAGCTAATGTGACAGGCACATCATCCTTTATCCAGCAGTAGACCCTGAGGGAGCCCTGTCTTATCTTTTGCCCCTCCGGTTGCAGTCAAGGAACTACCTTACTTGTGCAGGCACCTACTGGATAATGCATACCCATCTGAGCTAATGAGATGGACCCACCAGCATCCTTTCCACAGTAGATCCTGAAGGGGTCCAGTTTCAACTCCATTTCCTTTTATTACAGTCCAGGGTCTATCCCACCTGTGCATAGATCTGCTGATAGGCATGACCATCTGTGCCACCAAGACAGTCTTCTGGATTCAGGTCCCTGGCCATGATTATCACACAGACACCCTACCCTCTTTGGGTCTTCTCCAGGTCCATCTAAGCCACAAAACCACATCAACCTCAGAGCCTTTGTGAGATTCATGGCAAGCCTGGGCTTAGACCATCTCTCTACTGCTGAGACAGCTGCAGTGGTCACAAGCTCTGACAACACAATAGCCAATTAGCTAAGAATCCCTGGAAGGCCCTCTGTAAAAGGACAGGAATGAACAAAGCTAGACTCTGAAGACTAAAACAAATAACTAATACCCCAATACTCAGACATCATAACACATCTACAAGAATCAAGAACATTCTCAGATAAATATGATCTCACCAAAAAGAGAAAAAAGTCACTAGAGACTGACCTTAAAGTGATAGAGATATGTGATATCTCAGACATGGAATACCAAATAGCTGTTTTAAGGAAGTTGAAAGAACTTCAAGGAAACACAGAGAATCAATTCAAAAATTTATCAGAGAAATTTAAGAGAGATTTAAATACTAAAACATTCAGACATAAATTCTGGAGCTGAAAAATACAATGAGTAAAATAAAAAAAAATACAATACAGAGGATGAACAGAAAAATTGATCAAATAGAAAAAAGAATCAGTGAGTTTGAAGACAGACTATTTGAAAATACCCAAAGTAGAAAAAAAGAATAAAAATGAATGAACAAGTCTTATGGGATCTACTGGACAAAATCAAAAGAGAAAATATTCAAATTGTTGGAATTAAGGAAGGAATTGTAAAAGACAGAGAGGTAGCAAGCTTATAAAAGAAATAACAAAAAACTTTTCAAATTCGCAGAAAGATATAAATATCCAAGTACATAAAGGCCAAAGGTCATCAAAAAGATTCAATCCAAAAAAGAATGCCCCAAGACACATTATAATCAAACTCACAAAGGTTAAAGACAAAGAGAGCACCCCCAAATCAACCAATAAAAAGAAACCAATAACATATAAGTGAGATCCAATATGCCTGGAAGCAGACTACTCTTCAAAAACATTATAGGCCAGATAGGAGTGCTAAAGGAAAAAGAAATACCAATCAAGAATATTGTACCCAGCAAAGTTATCCCTCAGAAATTAAGATGAGATAAAGATTTTTCTCAAGCAAAAGCTGAGGGGATTTATTTGTATAACAGACCTGTTGTACTAAAAACACTGAAAGCAGTTCTTCAAACTAAATTTAAAAGGCAATAATGAGATTGTTATACAAATACAGTAATCATGGTGTTTAAACCAGTTATATCTTTAGTAAGTAGACAGATGGAAAAAACCATAAGTTTGCTAAGAGATAGGCAATGTAAATTATGACATCAAAAATTCAAAATGTGTCTGAGGGAAGATTCAATTTGTATAGTCTAGTGTGTTTATTTCTTTCCTTTTTGTGATCAAATTCAACTTGGTAACAGTTTTAAATATCTGTTATAACAAGACATTTCTTTGTAAGCCTCATGATAACCACAAAGTGAAAACTTATAATATATACACTAAAAACAAAAATCAATTATTAACATATACTACCAGAGAAAAATCACTTAAACACAAAGGAAGACAGTAAGCAAGAAAGATAGCAAGAGAAGAGTTACAGAACTAATAAACAAACAACAAAATGGCAGCAGTAAGGCCTTACCTATCAATAATAACATTGGATGTAAATAGACTAAATTCTCTATAAAATACAGAGTGGCTCAATGAATTAAAAAAATGGACCCAACTATATGCTTCCTACAAGAAATATAATTCACCTATAAAGACACATATAGACTGAAACTGAAAGGATGGGAAAAGATATTCCATGCATAGAGAAACCATAAAACAGCAGAAGTAGCTATGCATATCAGATAAAATAGACTTTAAGTCAAAAACTGTAAAAAGAAACAAAGAAGGTCATTATATAGTGTCAAAGGGGTATATTCAGCAAGAGGACACAGCAATAGCAAATATATGCGCACCAAACATCAGCTCACACAAACATGTAAAGCAAAAATGGATAGATCCAAAGGGAGAGATATACTACAATACAATAATAGTAGGGGACTTCAGCACTCCTCTTTTGGCAACAGACAGATGATTCAGGCAGAAAATCAATGAAGGAATATTGGAATTAAACTATACTGTAGTCCAAATGGACCTAACAGACATTTATGGAACATTTTATCCAACAGGTGCAGCTTACGCATTCTTCTCATCTGCACATGGAACATTCTTCAAAATGGGACATATATTTGGTCATTAAAAACAGTCTCAACAAATCCAAAAATCATATAAAGTATTCTTTCTGACCACAACAGAAAAATACTAGAAATCAATAACAAGAGGAGCTTTTGAAACTGTCCAGATGCCTGGAAATTAAACATGTTCCTGAACAACCAATGAATCAAGAAAAAAATTAAGAAGGAAATATAAAAGTTTCTTGAAACAAATAAAAATGGGGATACCACATACCAGAACCTATGGATACAGTAAAAGCAGTACTAAGAGGGAAGTTTATAGCAGTATTTGCATACATAAAAAATAAAGTAGAAAGACTTCAAATAAACAGCATAATGATGTATGTCAAGGAATTAAAAAGCCAAGAATAAATCGAACCCAAAATTAGTAGAAGGGAAGAAATAATAAAAATTGGAGCAGAAATAAATAAAATTGAGACTAAAAAAATATAAAACATTAATGAAATGAAAAGTTGTTTTGTTGAAAAGAGAAAATTGGCAAAGCTTTAGATAGACTAGCTAAGAAAAAAAAGGGATAGGACTCAAATAAATAAAATTGGAAACATTATAACTAATACCATAGTAATATAAAAGGTCATCAGGGACTATGATGAACAACTATACAGCATCAAATTGGAAAACCTAGAAGAAATGGATAAATTCCTGGACGCATACAACCTGCCAAGATTGAACCATCAAAAAATAGAAAACCCGAATAGATCAATAAGAAGTAATGAGATAGAAGCAGTAATAAAAAGTTTTCCATCAGAGAAAAGCCCAGGACCTGATGGATTCAGTACTGAATTCCATGATACAGTTAAAGAACTACACTAATTCTACTCAAACTATTTCAAAACGTTGAAGAGGAGGAAATACTTCCAAACTCATTCTACAAGGCCAGCCTTACCCTGATACCAAAATCAGACAAAACAACAACAACGACAACAAAACCACAGGCTAATATCCCTGATAAATACAGATACTAAAATCCTCAACAAAACACTAGTTAACAGAATCTAACAACATATGAAAAAAATAATTTACCATGATCAAGTAAGATTCATCCTAAGGATTCAAAGATGGTTCACTGTCACAAATCAATAAACATATATATCACATCAACAGAATCAAAAACAGAAAGTACAGCTAATTCAATAGCTGCTGTAAAAGCATTCAATGAAATTTAAAATCGCTCCATGATAAAAACCCTCAATCAATTTAGTATAGAAGGAAGATACCTCAACACAATAAAGGCCATCTATGACAAGCCCATAGATAGTTTTATAATAAATGGGGAAAACTTGAAAGTCTTTCTACTAAGATTCGGAACAAGACAAGGATGCCCACTTTCACCACTTTTATTCAACATAGTCCTGGAAGTCCTAGCTATAGAAATTAGGCAAGAGAATGAAATACAGTGCATCTGGCCAGGTGCAGTGGCTTATGCCTGTAATCCTAGTACTCTGGGAGGCCCAGGTGGGTGGATTGCTCAAGGTCAGGAGTTTGAAACCAGCCCGAGCAAGAGTGAGACCCTGTCTCTACTAAAAAAATATATAAATTAATTGGCCAACTAAAAATATATAGAAAAAATTAGCCGGACACGGTGGCTCATGTGTGTAGACTCAGCTACATGGGAGGCTGAGGCAGAAGGATTGCTTGAGCCCAGGAATTTGAGGTTGCTGTGAGCTAGGCTGAAGCCACGGCACTCTAGCCCAGGTAACAGAGCAAGACTCTGTCAAAAAAACAAAGAAAGAAAGAAAGAAAGAAAGAAAGAAAGAAAGAAAGAAAGAAAGAAAGAAAGAAAGAAAGAAAGAAAGAAAGAAAGAAAGAAAGAAAGAAAGAAAGAAATATAATGCATCTAAATTGGAAAGGAAGAAGTCAAATTAGTCTTTTTTGCAGAAGACATGATTGTGTGTTTTAAAAAACCTAGCAACTCCACAAAAAATCTCTTAGAACTGATAAATTAATTTAGGAAAGTTACAGGATACCAAATCAACATACAAAAATCCGTAGCATTTCTGTGTGATGAGAGTGATCAATCTGAAAAAGAAATTAAGAAAGCAGTCTCATTTATTAATATAATAGCTACAAAAATAAAATAACTAGGAATCAATTGAAACAAGGAAGGTAAATATCTCTACAAAGGAAACTATAAAACACTGATGAAAAGATAAAGAGTACACGAAAAATGAAAAATAATTCCATGTTCATGAATTAGAATAATTTTATTACAATGTCCATACTATCCAAAGCAACCTACAAATCTAATACAATCTCTACCAAAATACCAATGATATTTTTCACAGAAATATAAAAAGCAACTTTAAAATTGTCATGGAACTACCAAAGACCCTCAATAGCTAAAGCAATCCTGATCAAAAAGCACAAAGATGGAGGCATCATACTACCTGATTTCAAATTGTACTGCTGAGCTATAGTAGTCAAAGCACAATGGTACTGGCATAAAAATAGACACATAGGCCAATGGGGAGGAAGTGTGGAAAAAAAGTTCATACATTTAACAGCTAACTCATTTTCAACAAAGGTACCAAAAATATACATTGTGGGAAGGACAGTCTCTCTAATAAGTGGTGGTGGTAAAACTAAATATCCATATGAAGAAGACTGAAACTAGACCCCTCCCTTATGTGTGTGTCATTTCCCACACATAAGAAACAATTAAAATTGGATTGAAGATATATATATATATATATATATATATATATATATATATATATCACCTAAAACTATGAAACTACTAGAAAAACATTGAGAAAACACTAAGAGACATTTGTCTGGGCAAATATTTTGGGGATAATACCTCAAAAGAATAGGCAACAAAAGCAGATGTAGACAAATGAGATTACATCAAGATAAAAAGCCTCTGTACAGCAAAGGAAACACTCAACAAAGTAAAGAAACGACCTACACAATGAGAAAATATGTTTGCAAACCACACATCTGATAAGGGGTTACTATCCAAAATATATAGGGAACTCAAACAACTCAATAGCCAAAAAAGCCACAAATAATCCAATGAAAAAATGGGCAAAAGATCTGAATAGACATTACTCAAAAGAGGACATTAAAAATAGCCAACAGGTATGTGAAAAAAGGCTCATCATTACTAAGCATCAGGGAAATGCAAATCAAAACCACGATGAGTTATCGTTCCCTAGCTAGAATGGCTTTTAGCAAAAAGATAGAAAATAACAACTGTAAGGGTATGGAGAAACAGGTGGGAATGTAAAGTAGTACAGCCAATATGGAAAACAATATGCAGGTTCCTCAAAAAACCAAAAATAGAGTTACCATATGATTCAGCAATCCCACTTCTGAATATATATCCAAAAGAAAGAAAATCAATTTATCAAAGAGATATCTGTACTCCCAGGTTTGCTGCAGCACTCTTCACAATGGCTGCTGCAGTGTGGAATAGATGTGGAATCAACCTAGGAAATCATGTCATTTGCAGCAGCATGGATAGAACTAAATGTCATTATGTTTTGAAATAATCCAGGCACAGAAAGAAAAAATTGCATGTTCTACCTCATATTTGGGAGCTAACAAAGTGGATCTCATGGTGTTAGAGAGTAGAATGATTGTTACGAGAGACTGGGAAGGGAAGTGGGGAGGAAGGAGGTAGACAGAAGTTGGTTCAGAGGTACAGAAGTTGGTTCAGAGGTACAAAAGTACAATTGGATAGAAGGAATATGTTCTAGCATTGGATTCTACATTAGGGAAATTATAGTTAATGATAATTTATTGTATATTTCAAAATACATAGAAGAATTGTAATGTTCCCAAAACAAAGAAAAGAAAAATATTTTAGGTGATGGATATCAAAATTGCCCTGATTTGATCATTACACAGTATAAACATACATTAAAATATTATATGTACCCCCAAAATATGTATAATGTACAACTAGGAGGTATTAATAAAAATACCAAAAAGAACATACACACACACAACACACTTACTGAAGCATTCTTAAGGCCATTGGACTGATCTCAGAAATTTCCAGAAAATCAGGAGTACCTCTCTATGCAGAATGTCTCTAAGGGACATTACCAGATTGCACCTGAACATTTGAATGCATTCATTCTAAATATACTTCATTTTAGTTTCTTCTATTTAAAAAAAAAAAAAAAGGGAAAGAGGGATATAAGTGCTGCTTTGAGGCCTGTGGACAGCGCCTGCTCCTTTCAGTAAAGACTTCTGCCTACTCCTCTTCCATTTTCAAGCAAGGCACTAAGAATCTTGGCTTACCCAATGGTTGTGTTGGGTAAGAGGGGCTGTGCATGGGCAAGTAGAGGAAAGGCCCCCTCCCTCTGAGTAGGTGAAAACTTCCCCCAACATGGAAGTGGGAGATGCCACAGGCATGCATAAGTACCCTCCAGTCTAGGGAGGCGAGAACTCCATCCCTTATGGAGACTTACCTATTATTTGAAGGCCATACTTTTAAAATAGAAATTTCTCTTCTAGGGAAGTCAATTTATGACAGACAATTTTTTCTTGTGGGTCCCAAATGACAAGTAAATGACTTCTGAATTTTCACAAAAATATACTCTAGGAAGAAATATTGTGTAATAATAAGACAATAAGCTAAAGTTTCTTCTCTTTCTAAAACTGTTTTTGTTATTCCACATTGTTCCAGGGGACATTCATTTGCCCCAGGGAAGGATAATCCAGAAAAAACAGTCAAGTGAATTTCAAAAAGATTTTTTGAAACTCAAAACTGAAATATTTGTATAGAGAGCTGAAATCATTTTTTTAAGTTTAGCAAACTTTTCTGGAGAGGAAAGCTTCTTTTGGTTTACAAAGAATGATTTTGAATATCAAAAGCCTAAGTACTAAAGTATTTTGTATTTGAAATGTATAATATAAATAAATTATAGAGTTGGGAAGAATTCAGGGTTTTGGGGATTGTTTTGTTTTGTTTTTGTTGTTTGTTTGTTTGTTTGTTTGTTTTTTGTGTTATTTTGCTAAAATAAATATAAAGGCATTCAGCCTTTGAAGGAAACAGCACCATAGTTCATTAGATATTGTAGAAGGCCCAATCATGATCCTACCCCAGGTAAACCCTGATGTGGGAAGGAGAAGAGGGATCTGAAAAAAGCAGAGAGGGGGTTACCCCTCACCTCCCAGGGGAGCCTTTTAGAAAAGGCTTGAATAGTTGTGGAGCAGAAATGGGTGAGTGAGGAATCAGGTGATGGCTTGATGACACTTCACTGAGTCCTATTCAGTCCCCTACAGGATCAAAGGTGCAGCTGAATGTCCAGGTGCCCTCAAGAAGTGCCCTCAAGAGAGGCCCAGTAAACCCAGAGTAGCCTCAAAATGGTCACAAGGAAGACATGACATGCAGGGACCACACTGACAAAGAACATGGCAAGACCACAGTCAGCTCAGTGAATCCCAGCAAGGACAGCCCTCGGAGGTCCTGTATCTCCGTAGCATCCAATCTGAGGATGTGAAAATGACTATGGGTCAAATTTTTGCCCCTTCCGGAAAGCTGCAAGCCTTGAGCGGAACTTGATTCACCCTAAGGATAATGGGGGAGAAGTGTATGAAGGAGGAGGAGCAGAACATTGAACTTCATTGTTTTTACTCATAACATGACTTTTTAATCATTTATTGCCTGAGTTTACATAAAAAAGGCCAGATGACTTTTTTTTTTTTTTGGTCAGGCAGATTGGGAGCTCAGAATTACAAAGTAGATTGGATCACAGAGCTTTCTTAAAGTTAGCTTTCTGTGCACTTGATACATAGCCTATAAAATTCACAATTGGTTTACCCAGGTTATTTGATATTTCTGTATTTTAAGAATATTTTGCAGTGAGAATACTATGCGCGCATGTATTTCTTACGCATCTTTTCATAAATATCTCGGGATTATAACTTTGATTTGCTCAGTAATTACAACTGATAATTATTACTCTATTCATCACCGATTTTGTCTCACAAATTGAGTCTAAAATTCACCCTGACTCTTTTTTTGTTTTATTTTTAAAGGTGAGGAACAGTAAATAGTCTTTTATTATTCCATTTCTAACTCAATTGCTTTAATTTTATGGAAGTTTTCATGTCAAAATCCCTTACTGTTGACTTTGCTCAGTTTTTCAGGAATAACAAAATTACCTAATTTTTCAGAAAGGTATTATGTTGACTCTTTCATATTTTCATTTAATTCTCTTTCCTTGCCTTTGTGACTTAGCTTACAAAAGGAAGGAGAGGACCCAAGCTGAAGGACATTTTCCTAGATTTTTTTTTTTTTTTGCTCATTTCAGCCCCTACGTTGTCCTTGTTTTTCCCTTCCCCTACTCTCTTAACACTGGAAGATCCAATTCAGATGTTTCTAATTTTTCTTTCTTAGCTAATTTCATGGCACTTTTCAGCAATCTGCTCCCTGAGTGGCCTCTTCTTCCTTTGAACCTGTTGTTTATCTTGCCCACGAAGGAGGCGTTGCTTCTAAGCCCACGAGGACTTCTCCTTCATGTTGCTTATCTGAAGCAGCAGAGAATTAGACCAAGTCACTTGAGCTCTGTTCGTGTGGCCAGAATCGCATGACTGTCCTATGCCGATTAGGATTCTTCTCCACTCAATTTCCCTCCCATTCCCCCTACCCTGGACCCTAGTTCTCTTTCATTTGGAGTCCCACATGTGGGTGACAGGAAATGTGCAGTGGGGTTGCTTAAAAATATTCTCTCTAGAAAGTTTTCAGCTTATTCCAAACTCATGCATTAAAATATATCTTTATTTTTGCTTTGCTTATCTTATTAAAACAGAAAGCAATTGGATTCCTGCACACATCCTTTCTAGTAACCACTTGTTCAAGCATCCAATTCATGTTAACAGAAGAGTCAGTTGCGTGACAATTTTAATGCGGTTTATACTTCAGCAAAATGGACTGGTCTCTTTAAACTTAAGCTTGCTATGAACACTATGTCACACTTTGACCTCGTAATTATCTTTTGGAGTAGGGCCAGTGGGAGTCTGTGTAAGGTCTGTCAAGTGACCTGTGTTTTTATTATGTTAACAAAGGTGCTGAGGAAATGACACTCAATTAATATTAGAGGCTAGCTCCCAGTTTTACTTTTGCCTTGGGCGCTGGCTGGGATGTACAAGACTTCACTGATCACATGAAACCCTTGCTCTACAACTGTACGTTTATGCTTCCATCTGAAAGGCATACACAAGTATTTGGGTAGAGATTATCACTTTAGAAAAGGGATTTCCTACACATCATTTTCCGTAGAGCATCCTGGACTTCTTTATTTCTCAGGCTGTATACAACAGGGTTTAGTAAAGGTGTTATGACGGTGTAGGTTACTGAGATTAATTGATCCTGATCTTTGGTGTTCTCTGACTTAGGCTTGAAGTAGGCGATAGAGGCACAGCCATAGTGAATAATGACCACGGTGAGGTGGGAGGCACAGGTGGCAAAGGTCTTCTTCCGGCCTTCAGCGGAGGCAATCTTGAGAATGGTGGAAATAATGAGGACATAGGAGATGAAGAGGAAGGTGGCAGGGGCTGTGATGGCCAGGAGGCTGATAATTAGGGTCAGAATATCATTGATGATGGGGGTGGCACAGGCCAGGTCCAACAGAGGTCGGACATCGCAGAAGAAGTGTTCAATCAGTGAGCTGCAAAAGGGCAGCCTGAGAATGGCCACGGCCTGAACCAGTGAAAGCGAGAACCCCGCAGCACAGACAGAGGATGCCAGCATGGCACAGACCCTCCAATTCATGATGACTGAGTAGCGAAGTGGGTTGCAGATGGCCACGTAGCGATCATACCCCATTACTGCTAGCAGGAGGCAGTTGGTGATGGCAAAGCCAAGGAAAAAAAAGAGCTGAGTCCCACATCCCTCCAGGGAGATGGATCGGCTCAAGCCTACAAGGCTGGAAAGCATGCGTGGGATAATGACCAGGGAGTAGAAAGTCTCTGAAGTGGATAGCACACTTAAAAAGAAGTACATGGGGGTGTGAAGGTGATGGTCAATGCGAATAATAGTCACAATGATGACATTGCCAGCCAGAGTTAGTATGTACAGGGTGAGAAAGACCACAAAGAATGTGAGCTGATATTCTTGAAAATTGGAGAAACCTTGGAAAACAAATTCTCTTACCTCTGTGTGGTTTCCTGTCTTCATTTAGGATCCTGGATCTAAAAGATAAAGAGAAAGTCAACACTGTCTTTTAGCATCAGAGACCGCCCTGCCCTGGAGCACATAGCACAGATTAAAGAGGCAATAGAACAAAAACTCAATGAATCAACTTCCTTCCTTCTTCAGGAATGTGGCAGATTGGGTCCTTGCACTGAAAATAAAGACACACAAAATTTGAGCAACATTTTTAAAAATTTTGATGTAAAGCATTCTTTTTAAGTACACCTTGTACACATTCTTTTTAAGTACACATTAAAAAATGATCATCGATGACCCATGAAATTGATTTCAAAAATTTAATAATTGGATTTTCTTAAAATATAGCCATATTTTCAGACCACAGGGTGATTAAGGTAGAAAATTTGACACACAAAAAGATAACTGGAAGAGTTGCAAATGTTTGATAATCTAACCCATGATTTAAGGAAAAGCTCATAATGAAGATGAGAAAATATTTGGCACTAAACAATAATTAAAAAATCATATACCAAAACATAGTCAATGCATTTAGAGCATAATAGAAGAGATTTATAGTTTAAAATGCTTGTTTGTTAGAAAAGAAGAGGCTGGAAATTAACAAGCTGATCATCCATTCTAAGGTTATGAAAACAAGACCAAAAAGAAAGTGGAAAGAAAAAACCAATAGCAATGAAACAGATGTTAATATAAAAGAAGAATAAAATATAGAAAATTCACAAAGGTAAAAGTTTATAAACTAACAGTTTGGGTAAACTGTTAGTGAAATTGGCCAAGAAAAAAATTAGAGAAGATATCAATAAACTATATTATGAATTAATAAAGGCACACACAGATGTTTCAGATTCAAAAAGATGAAAAGTGACAGTATGAATAATTTTATCCCAATACATTTTTTAACTTAAGTGAAATAGATATGTTTATAGAAAAAATACTTACCCGTATTGAATTAAGAATGAGAAAACTTGAAAAGTAGTGTAGCTATATCAAGAAATAAAAACACTAAAAATCTATAAATGAATAAACTTCCAGGCCAAGACAATTTTACCAATAAGTATTATAAAACAATCAAGGATAAATTAATTCCAATATTATACATACTATTTTAGGTAGTAGAAAAGGAGGAAATATTCTTCACTACATTTTATGAAGCCAGAATTATCTTGACACCAAACTTAACAGACCAATTTCATTCACATATATAGATGTAAAATTCTTAAACAAAGTATAGTTGGCCTTTCATATTTGTGGGTTCTGCATCCATGGATGCAGCCAATCATGGATCAAAAACACTAGAAAAAAATCCATCTGTACTGAACTTGTGCAGACTTGTTTTTCTTGTCATTATTTCATAAACAATACAGTATAACAACTATTTACATGGCATTTACATTGTATTAGGTTTTATAAGTAAGATAGAGATGGTTTAAAGTATATGGAAACATATGCATAGGTCGTATGAAAATACTTCTCCATTTTATATCAGGGACTTGAACATCTATGGATTTTATCTACAGGAGATCCTGGAACCAATTCCCCTTGAATACCAAGGGAGGGCTTGGGTTAACAAACCAAATCCAACAACGTATAAAATGGGTATATGACCAAGTTGGTTTTATTTCAGAATACAAAGTTTATTTAACATTTAAACGGTCCAATTATATATTTCTTGAAATAAACCATTTCAAGAGAAAAATCCATATGATTATTTCAATAATTGGCAAAAAAAGCATTTTTAAAATTCAATGCCTACTTTGGGAAGAACCCTTAGTAAACTAGGAGTAAAATATTTTCTTTAAGCTGATAAAAGCATGTGTAGAGCAATTGTACAACCAAGGATACTCTTTAAGATTAAGAAGATAAGGGTAACTATTTTATCCATTACTCTTCAACATTGTATTGAATATTCCAGCCAGAGCAGTAAGGAAAGAAAAAGACATTAAAGATATAAAGATTGAAAAAGAAGAAATAAAACTGACATGATTTACAGATGAAGTGATTGTGTACACAGAAAATCCAAAAGAACCTATTGATGAATTAAGAAAGCTTAGAAAGCTTTCTGATACAAAACTTACACATAAAAATCCATTGCATTCCTGTACATCAACAAACTGATAGCAAATGAAATTTAAAGGTGCTATCATTAATAATAGCTTTAAAAAATATAAAGTATCCATGAATAAAGTCCTTTATGGTGAAAATTACAAAACCTTAATGAGAACAATAAAGAAGAATGAAATAAATGGTTATGTTTATACATTAGAAGATCTAATATTGTGAAGATTTCAATTAATCCAAAATGGGCCTATGGATTCAATACATTTCAATCAGAATCCCAAATGTGTTGTT
This sequence comes from Microcebus murinus, assembly GCF_040939455.1. Classification (NCBI taxonomy): domain Eukaryota; kingdom Metazoa; phylum Chordata; class Mammalia; order Primates; family Cheirogaleidae; genus Microcebus; species Microcebus murinus. The sequence continues at coordinate 107,396,984 of NC_134105.1, read as the reverse complement.
TTTGACTATTTTGCCATATTGAAAATTAATACTAAAAAAGTACAAAGTACAAGAATAGTCAAACACTCTTGAAGAAGAAAAGCAAATGGAGAGGATTTGCCTTTCAATATCATTACCTATTATAAGGCTATAGTAATTAAAGAGGTGTGGTATTAGCATAGTGATAAACGATCAGATCAAGGAAAGAAAATGGAGTTCTGAAATAGGAGAATTCTTCACCACAGGGTTGGCATTGCAGACTGGCAGAAAGCACAGACTACTCAGTTAATGGTCCTGGAATAGTTGTTTACCCATAATGGGAAAAAATGAAATTAGATTTGTTTGCACCATAAAAAGTCAATCTCAAATGGATTAAAAACCTAAAAACAAACAAAATATCCTATTACCCTATTAAATGTTTACACGATAATATATGAGAATATTTTTAAATTTGGGGGTAGTAAAAGATTTCTTAAATAAGATATAAAACATAAACAAGATAACTTTCATAACATTAACAATTAACTTCTATTTTTCAAAATAAATCACAAAAAAAGAAAAAAGCAAGACAGAAAGAGGGAAAAGATATCTGCAGTAAAAATAACAGATGAAATAGTAGTATCTAATGGATTCATAAAATAAAAAGGCTATTAATGGCTATTAATAGATCATTATTATCTATTAATAATGTTAAATAATCTGATAAATGGATTTTGATATGAGAGGAAGCACAAATGACATATGAACATGTAGACTAATTTTTAACATCATTATTAGCCAGGGACAAAAAAGACTACAGACAACAAATTAAGACCACAGGCCATTCCATACCCATCAGACTGCAAATAATCAAAACTGTCACAGATATAGAGCAATGGAAGGTTCAATTCCCTACTGGCCAGAGAGTAAATTGGTAACAATTGTTTTGTAAAATAGTTTGACATTACCTGCTAAAGTTGAAAATGAAACAGCAATTCCACCACTAGATATTTAATCCAGAAAAATTTAAAAGACAAATGTCAGAAATGTATAGCAGCCTTGCTTATTAAAAAAGAAAAATAATAAAAGACAAACAGAAACAAACCAAATGTTATTGACACATAGAAAGAACATTTAAATTGAAGTAAATTATCACAATGAAATATTATAGAGCATTGAATCATTGACTACAGAGCAGGAGTGGGCAGACTACAGCCCACAAGTCAGTCATCTGTGTTTGTAAACAAAGCTTTACTTACTGGAACCCAGTCACATCCATTTGTTTATGCGTTGTGCATGGCTGCTTTTGCACTATAGTAATAAAGTTGAGTAGTTGCAAGGGAAACTGCATGGCCCGCAAAGACTAAAATGTTTACAAACTGGTCCTTTACCAAAAAAAAAGTTTGCTGACTCATGTTTAAAGCCATCAACAGGACTATTTACATTTTTACAAATCAGCATGAATGAATCTTAAGGTTATATTGAATAAGAAAAACAAATTGTATATATGCACATATGTATATATAGCGTGTGTGCGCGCGTGTGCATGTGTGTGTCTTTATTGCATTCATTTAATGTTCAAAGGAAGGTACGATAAAATAATTTTGTTTAGGGGCAATCTATATTTTATAAAAATATGAAACGCTTTCACCTAAAGTTCATTTAACTATTGAATATTTGGCCTATATTTGAAAGAAGCATATATGAGGCTTCCAGACTTACAGTGATGTTCTAATTCTTAGCCTGGGTAGAGGGAATCTGGGGTATTTGTTTTGTTTTGCTTCTTAAAATGCACATTTTTAATATACTCTTTCTAATACATACTATATTCTATAATAAAACTTTTAATGTTATATACCTGGGAAAGTGTTCATGATACTGTTAAATGGAAGAAATATTGCAAAACAGTAAAGGTCATATGATCCCAATATCATAAAGAAAACAAAGATATGCATCCATTTATATGTGAATATGTATACATAGAAAAAAGACTATAAAGATTCCTAAATGAATGTATGTGACATTCTTAAACAAAAACTAATGCAATGTTATTTATCAGTACATATTATGCAGCTTTAAAAAATCATACATATGAAAATTTTGTAATTCAATGTAAAATAATAAGTGAAAAAGCAGGATATGATGTATTATATACAGAATGATCTCAATTATATGAAAATGTGCATAGAGAAAAGGCTGAATGGAAATCATCTAAATGTTAGTAGGACATGATTCTGCGTGGTATAATTATAGGTAAATGTCTACTGTCTCCTAAATTTTCCAAAGTTTCCTTGATGAATATGTATTGCTTATGCAGTGGGGTGGTGGGTAGTTTCAACTTTTTTAAACCTCCCTTGAGGCCATTCTCATAACCATCTTTCCCTATTGGTTCTCTTGGCATTTCATTTCTTCTGTCATAGCACTTGTCACATTCAACTGTAATTATTTATTATCTGACTTTTCAAATAGATTTTCAAGTTTTTTTGGTGATTGAGATTATAATTACTTAATTTCACATCCCCAAAGCCCAGCCCAATTTTTACAGTATCTTAGACTTTTGATAAGTATGTCTTAAATGAACCAATGAATGAAGGGATGCTCTTGAGGTACTTCTAGTCTGAAAGAGAAAACCCATACTTCTGCCAGATACACACAGAAGCACTTCCTTGGGCACACAGAAACCAGAACAAAGTATTTAAGTGGGAATCTTTAAAGCTTTAGAGCTTTAGCGCAGTGAGAGGTAGAGAACTTGGTCTCTCCCTTTAGGAACATTGCAGGCATATTTGGACCATATGAATGAAGCACCCCAGCAAAAGAAAGTCAGAAAAACTCATACAGATAGACAAGAAAGGATAAAGTTTCATTAAGTTGCAGAAGTTGAGAGGCTGCTAGAAAGAAACGACATGAAAGGTCAATACAGGAAAAGATGTGTGGATGAACTAAATCTTGGCAAACTGTTATCATTAAGAGGGGACAAGGACAATTAATCTTGAGTTAGTTTTCCAATTCAGCGAACAACTCTCTTTTCTAAAAAGATAGTAGAAATGTATAGAAATATTTTGCATTTTACAGTTTTCTTTATTCTTCAAAGCAATAATATATCTACTACTCAAAAATAGCTACATGATAGAAATGTGAGGAAACTTAATTCCAAAAAGAATAAAGGAATATCACATATTTAATTCATGGCAGAGCTAACTTGGACACCCAGCTCTCTTGACCCTGTACCCTGAGTCCTTTGCTCTTGAAAAATCTCATTATTGCAAAAAATTCTTTCTGTTTCAGCTGAGACACTGATACATGTAACACTGATACACGTAAGTGAATGATCCTTCTTTAGTAAGACATTTAAAAAAGCAGAAAAATTCTTTTTTTTATAGAAAATTATTCTGTTTTTTTAAATGTCTTCCTAAAGAAGGTTCATTCACTTATGTGTACCTGCACTCAAATGTTTATAGCAGCACAATTCACAATTGCAAAGACGTGGAAAAAACCCAAGTGCCCATCAATTCATGAGTGGATTAATAAAATGTGGTATATGTATACTATGGAGTACTATTCAGCTATAAGAAACAATGGTGATATAGCACCTCTTATATTTTCCTGAATAGAACTGGAACCCATTCTACTAAGTGAAGTATCCCAAGAATGGAAAAACAAGCACCACATGTAGTCACTAGCAAATTGGTATGAACTGATCAACACCTAAGTGGATATATAGGAATAACATTTATCAGGTGTCGGGTAGATGGGGGGGAGGGGATGGTATATACATACACAATGGATGCCAAGAGCACTGTCTGGGGGATGGTCATGCTTGAAGCTCTGACTTGAGGTGGGAGGGAGGCAAGGGCAATATAGGTAACTTTAATATTTGTACCCACAAAATATGCTGAAATAAAAAATAAATAAATAAAATTTTTTAAAAAGAAAGAAAATAATTTAAAGAAATAAATAAAAACAAAAAATTTCACTATCTTGTTTTGAGTTGGTTTTGATGTCTCTGTAAAGAGGCAGGGACATGGACAGTATAAGTGCTACCCAATTTCCTTTTAGTTCCTGACATAGCCACTAACATCTGGTAGGAGGGCAATGCTCAGAGGAAAATGATGTTTCCTGCTGCAAGTCTAGCATCTGTCTAGATTGCCCAGCTCCAATCCAATCCAGTTCACATCCACATCACACACACACACACACACACACACACACACACACACACACATTATGCCAAGCACATTTTTCTTAAAGTAGTGATCTGGATGCCCCCAGGCTACATTGCTGAATAAGGGGCAGGATATGTAAGCTGATACAGGACTGAGCATAACAGATAAGGAGAGTCAAAGTAGCATACAGACTCCAAAAGCTAAAAGAACAATAAAGCTGGCCCTCAAACTCTAAATGGCTGAGGTGGTTAGAAAACAACATGCAGAAACTGACATTTGGTTGCTGTCTGCTGGCCTAAAAGTTTAGTGATTACTCTGCAAGGAAATAAAATATTCCCATTTTATAGGTGGAGAATTTGAGGCTCAGTGGCATAAGCTACCTGTCATTCAAATATCTAGTAATTGGGAAGACCAGATATGAAACCTGACTCCTAACGTCTGACTCCTAAGCCCATACATTGCCATTGAGTCAAAACCCTACTGAATGAAAATTCAAACAAGGTGTTCAGGTAAGAGAGGAAGGAGACAATAGCTGTATGAAAAATGCCTGACTCTCAGCCTTATTGACTCAAATACCAGGGGCATTAGCAGTAGATGACAACTCTGGAGCTATAAAAGTTGTCTCATTCACTCTTTCTTCCATGACTTTCAGCAGATTCTTCTATTATTTAAGAATGAAACTTAAGAAAATACTATATTCCACTTTACAAGCATCAAGTCTCAATCAGCCATCTACAAGATACAAGGAAAGTATGAAACTCTAATCTCAAGAAAATCAACCATGGAAAACCAGAATGGAAAAAGGAAGAAAATCAAAAAATTTGAAATCAATTTTCCTTTCCTTTTTTTTAAGCAATAACCACTTACTTCTTGCAAACTTGGCAAAGGAGATGAGAGAAATTCTCTTCCGAGCTGGTGTATCTGAACTTGGAAAAAAAAGAAGCACCGAGATAAAACTTTCTTCAAGAGGCCTGTGTAGAGAAAATGAAAGGCCCAGCCTACAAGGTATTTCCTGAGTGCAAAGTATGGTGACTAATTCAAGGCCCAGAACATTGACCCCTCTGGTCTGGAGAGTCTTCCGGCAAAGTTGAAATGTCTTGAAAGTCCAAATCCAGTCTGTTTACTCCTAAAAGAGATGCAGATCTATCTGCTCCAGGACTCAGGGGATTGCCCCCTGAGAATCATTCCAGGGCACAAGGGGCAACAGAGAAAGAGTCTGATGCCCTATCCCAGGGGGTCTGATTAGGAATTTGGGCAATTAGTAGAACAAAACCTTTTGCCTTTGATTACTGACTCACAGGAGCATGCCGCATCTTAGAAACTGAAATATGTTTTGTTAACAAACCAATGAACCCAGAAGAAACATGCAAAATAAAATAACTGTCTCTCATTCCAGTCTGAGAATCATTCCTTCAATTTTTTGAACTAACAAATATTAATGAACATCTACTTACTCACCAGGCAGTATGCTGAGTATGGAGGATATTGGCATGACAAAAATAGTCATGGTATTTGGTCTCATTGAGCTTGTCAAAGAGGGAGGTGTACGGAGCTGTAGCTAATGCATTAGTATCTTTGTGCAAATTTGAAAATGAAGCCTCTACTGTGTAGAGGCAGCCCGTGTGCACACAGCTTGGTGATAAGACAGTGTATTTATACAATTGCTAAGAAGGCATTCCTTCCTTGATGGAATAGATGGAGCTCTGTATCAGGATGTATGACTTGTCAAAGAGACTGTGGGCTGGATTTTATCCTTCACTTTCTCCGTGATTAGGTGCACTTGTGCATTGTGCAACCTACTCAACCAGGCATGTTTCAAACAAATACTCTCTCAAATAAATACACTATTGCAAACAAAAATAAATGCTATGAGAAAAAAAATGCAGGCTGTTATGAAATCATATTACAGAAGGGGAAGGTTATGCCAGTCTAGGAAGTTTTAAAATATTTTTCAGAGGAATGATATTCAAGCTGGAATCTTTAAGATGAATGTGGGTCAACTAGAAGAAGTTAGGGAAGAGAATATAAGGTAGAGAGAAAAACATGAGTGAAGGACTTGATAGATCAATGATAATAACTCATTCTAAGAAGTGAAAGAGGAAAAATGAAACACAGAGAGCCTAAGGGAGAGATGATATTAGAAGGTAACCAGGAGATGAGCTCATACCTGGTCTTATACCACTTCAAGCTTATTGGAAGGCTTATGTGAAGCCAGCAAAGCTTTTTAAAAGGTTAATAGCACAGTTGTTCATTTCAAAAAGTCTAGTTGAAATGTGAAAAATGAATTGGAGAAAAAGTAAGTTTGGAAGTAGAAAATTCAATTAGGAGGCTATTGCAGTTCTTCGATGAAAGTGTGATGGGATCTTGGAACTAGGATGGCAGAGATGGAGATGGCTTTGGCTCGTTGGGACACATGACATCAACTCATGATAGTCATCCTAGGATACATGGTCAAGAGACCTGCCTTTATCAAATCTCACAGTGATTCAAGAGTCCTTTCTCAAATGTTTATCTATAGAAAGAAAGTGCAGCTTTTAGCAGAAATCAGAAGAGTCTACATTGTGATTCTCTTATTGCACTTTGACAGAATACTGACTTGATTCACTATAATTGAAAATCATCATAGCCTCTCACACAATTTTCAGACTAGAGCCCTTGAATGGAGGGGTGGCCATGTCTCTTTGAGAACACACCCTGTGATATTGCCACAAATATATATTATAAACACATAAATATCAGTCATTATAAAAAATAAACTCTGAGTACATTGGATTTACTGAGTTGTAAGGCTTTAGTGGTTGGTAGGTATTTCTGTACTAACTTCAGAGCCTTCTCTTGTTCTGGGCCCTACCCAAAACTGATGGTATCATGGGTTACTCAGTAAATGGGTTGAAGTAGCTAAAGTGCAATATGTTGCCAAGTGTGTCTAATTCAAATTATACATTTGTAGATGGGGAAACAAACCAGGGCGTGTTTGGGAATCTGGACCACTATGAAATAAATTTCAGGCCCAAATTTCATTTTTTTACTTAACTTTCATGAGCCTCCCTGCTTCATTGTTGCTACGATTTGAATGTCTTTGCCACAACTCATGTTAAAATTTAATTGCCACTGTAACAGTGTTGAGAGGTAGCATCTTTAAGAGGTGATTAGGTCATGATGGATCTGCCTTCATAAATGGATTAATGCTGTTATCAGTGGAGTAGTTTAGTTAACACAGGAGTGGGCTCTTAATAAAAAAGAATGAGGTTGGCTTGATTTTCTCTCTGCGTTAAACGCTTGCTTCTGCCTTCCACCTTCTACCATGGGATGACTCCTGCCAGATGTTGGTGTCATGCTCTTGAACCTCCCAGGCTCCAGAACTGTAAGTCTAATAAACTTCTGTTCTTTATAAAAATTCCCAATCTGTGGTATTCTGTGATAGCAGCAGAGAACAGACTAAGACAATTGTGCTTGGTATCCAGGGATAAGTGTTAGTTTACGGACAGGGTCCAATAATCTCCCTAAAGTGTGGGCATATCCCTTATAATCACTCACTGACTCTGGTGAATGGATGCAGGTTCCTCTAGAGAAGACTACAGAGAAAATCTGTAATCACTCACTGACTCTGGTGAATAGATGCAGGTTTCTAAAGAAGACTACAGAGAAAATCTGTAATACGTATTTGCAGCACTGTCATAGGGTACATCTTCAAGGGGACATTGCCATTCAAGGGGTTATGGGAACATGAACTGGCTCTTGTCTGGGAGCTGGGTGAGAGGTCATGATTCTCCATTATGGTGACTCAAATCAGGACTATATTCACCAGTCTTAGAGAGTTGAAAAACATATTGTTACTGTTATTTAAATCCATTTTCCATTCTATTTTAGCCTTAGAAATACCAATGTAAATTACATAGCAACAAAGAGCTCTGCAAGCAAACAATTCTGATTACTACTGCCACCAATTTTATCAACCACAGATACTCTTTATATCTGATAAGTACATGGTGCCTCTTGGTTCTTGACTTATTGGGATCTCATTCTCTCTATTTAAATCAAGGAGCCATTCAATGGCAACATCTAATATATTCAACCACAGTCTAGAGAGAACTGAATTCACATTTCAGTCAAAGAACTGAGCAAACTGTAAGAGCTACTCTGATCTCCTTGAGCAGATACATTGAGCCCAGAATCTCTGGTTAAGTATGCACATCCATATGTGTCACCTATATGCACATTGTGTTTCTTCCTTTTCTGTCTAACAAATTTAGAATCAGTTCCTATATACATTTACCAGGTTGCTAATGCTATAATTAGGGGTCTTCTGGAATCTGGCATTAGCATTAGTTATGGTTTAGGAGGCTAGGAGAGTGTAGTAAACAGAACTTCTAGTAATGGTGGCAAGAAGAAACCATTAACTCTCTTTAGCAAAAAAAAAAAAAAGGAAACTAAATGAAATATCATAAACAACCATTTCAGGACACTGAAAATTGACCAAAGCAGATAAGAAATTAAGAAACTTTTATGCTCAAAAAATAGCTAGAGCCTCAGGTTAGAATAGCAAGAATCAGTAGTTTTTTTGTTTGTTTGGTTTTTGTCTAGGGAGTAATCCCAACCTCCTCATAATCTCCATGTTCAGTGGATAGAAACTTTAGTAGTTTTATCTACTTAAAGTTGATAGTGAAAAATAGCATCTCTGGTGTCAGAGGGGTCAGGCTATATTTGGGGTGAAGGTTAGGTGAAAAACTGAAGCTTTGCTGGTGTAGTGTAGCAAACTCACTTGGGAATGGATGGGAAAAATTCACAACTTTGCTACTCTGATGTATGGTCTTCATTTTGAGAAAGCAGTAAATAAATAAGCCATAATTTTAACTGTGAGGTCCCACAAATAAGAGAACCATAGGTGGGTTGAGACAAGTTTCTCATATATTTCTGATTTCATAGAAACAATGAATGCACAAAGGAGACCCAAGAGAGCCTGACTAAAAGTGAAAGCCAAGAGAGATCCAAGAACTGGCTGGAACTTCAAATGCACACCACAACTTGCACACAGGCTATCAGAAGAGGGTGAGGCCTTCTGGAATCCAGGTGTTTGTGCACAATCTCTGCCTGAATTATTGGCTAACCACTAAGCTATGTAATCATAGGAAAAACTCTAGGAAGCCAGGTTAAAAAAAAATTAAAATTATTAAAAACCAAGAAGACATCAGCATCCACCTACATAGCAGCCTCTGCAGTTTAGACAGAGAAAGTAACTAAAAAAGGGAAATAACAACAATGACTTTTGAAAATATAAAACAAAATCCAGAATTGCTACAATATGTTCAGTTTTTAACGAAATATTATGTCATGTAAAGAAACAGAAAAATGTGACCCAAAGTTAGGGGAGAAAAAAGCAGCCGATAGTAATCATTCTGAATGGCCCATATGTTGAATTTAGCAAACAGAGACATGAACAATAGATTTTATAAATATGTTCATAGAATTAAATGAATATATGTTCAAAAAATTTAAAGAAAACATGATGGCAATGATCTAAAACATGGAACTCTCAAAAAAGAAATAGAAGCTATAAAAATGCAAATTATAGAGTTAAAACTATAATAATCAAATTAAAATTTCACTAGATGATATAAATAGCAGATTTGAGATGCCAAAGGAAAAAATGGTGAACTTGAAAAGTAATCAATAGAAATTATTCAGTCCAAAGAACAAAGAAAGAAAAGAATGAAGAAAAATGAAGAGTCTCAGAGACTTGTAGAACAAAGTAAAACATTCCAACATAGATGTAGTGGGAGGAATAAAGAAGAAGAGGAATAATTGGGTAGAAAAGTATCTGAACAAATTATGGCTGAAAACTTCCTAAATCTGATGAAAAAACATTAACATAGTAGATTCAAGAAGCTCAGCAAATCCTGATGCAAAGAGAGCCATATGTAGACACATCAAACTGCTGAAAACTATACAAAGATAAAATCTTGGAAACAACCAGAGAAAGTGACTCATCATGTACAGGGAAAAAACAATATAATTAACAGATAACTTCTTAACAACAAAAAAATAATAATAAGAGCAAAAGATAGCAAAATAGCATTCATAATGTTGAAGAGAAAAAAACTTTTTAATAATGAATTCTAACCCTAGGAATAATATCCTTCAAAAATGAAGGCAAAATAGAGTTGTACCCAGATAAACAAATATTGAATTTGTTGTTAACATACCTACCCTCCAAGGAATACTAGAGGAATTCTTCAGGCTGAAAGGAAACAACAGCTCTCAGTAACTTATATCCACAGGAGAGAATGAAGAAAATCAGAAATTCTATCTGTATTGGTCAGATTTCTCCAGAGAAGTGGAATCAGCAGGATAAATGAGATTTTTTTATAGAAATTGGCTCACACAGTTATGGAGGCTGAGAAGTTCTCTCATGTGGCCTCAGTTTCTTCTTTATAAAACAGGGATAATAGTATTTACATATATGTCTACTTTATCATGTTATGGTGAGATGACATAAAACAATGTGAAAGATGCAGAGTAAAAGGCAAAATCTGGTAGATTATCATCATCATCACCAATACCACCATACTACCATATCATCAATCACAGATGAATAAACAAAGGCCCAGATAAGTGTCAATGTAAACACTCATCAAGTTAATGGCAAACCTGGAACTAAAATCTGGATAAACCAAATCACTAATCTAATGGGTTTTTTCCAACAGTATCAAGTTTCCTTCTTAGATTGCTACCACTACGAGTACCACCACTGAAAACAATTTCAAGCTAAATTCAATCTTACCTACCTAGAACAACCTATGAGGCTAGATTTCCCATGTTTAAGTCATGGTTTCCCATTTATCAGCTCAGTGTCCTTGGAAAAGATATATAACATCTCTGTTCCTGTTTTCTCTTCTAAAAAGACAGTATAATAGTGCTATCTTATGGGATTATTATTAGAGTTAAATGAGTTAGTATGTGTACATTGCATAGTTTAGTAACTAGCATATAAGAAGAACATATATTGTTATCAATTATTTTTTTGTAGAAGTAGTAACTATAGGTACACCAAAAAAGCAAAAGATGAATGAGAGGGAGTCTCTTAAGGTGCTTGCAATTGAGTTAGCAATATAAAATCAATCCAAAGAAATGATGGAGTTAAAAAATATGTGACAATTGAAAATAGTACCCCTATCTCTTTCTATATACAAAAATTAATTCAATATGGATAAAAGACTTACATGCAAGGCATGAAACCATAAAAATTCTAGAAGAAAGCATGGGAAAAACTCTTTTAGACATTGGTCTAGGAAAAGAATTTATGAAAATGATCCCAAAAGCAATCACAGCAACAACAAAAATAAATAAATGGTACTTAATTAATCCAAAAAGTTTCTGCACAGCAAAGAAAATAATCAGCAGAGTAAACAGACAGCCCATACAATGGGAGAAAGTATTCACAAACTATACATCTGATAAAGGGCTAATATACAGAATTTACAAAGAACTCAAATAAATCAGCAAGAAGAAAACAAGCATTAAAACTTGGGCAAAAGGCATGGACAGAAATTTTCCAAAAGATAGACAAATGGCCAAAAAGCATATGAAAAATGCTCAACATCACTAATCATCAGGGAAATGCAAATTAAAACCACAATGGGATGCCACCTTACCCCTATCAGCCTGACCATTAATAAAATGTCAAAAAACAATAGATCTGGCACAGATGCAGAGAGAAAGGAATGCTTATACATTGTTTGTAGGACTACAAATTAGTGGAAAACAATATGGAGATTCCTCAAAGAAGTCAATGTAGATGTACCATTCAACCCAGCAATCCCACTACTGAGCACCTTCCCAAAGGAAAAGAAGTCATTTTATCAAAAAGAAACCTGCACTTGAAGTTTATTGTAGCACAATTCCCAATCACAAAGATATGGAATCAACCTAAGTATCCATTAATTCATGAGAGGATTAAGAAAATATGGCATGGAGTACTACTACTCTACCATAAAAAGGAATAAAATAATGTCTTTTGCAGCAACTTGGATGGAGGTAGAGACAATTATCCTAAGCAAAGTATCTCAGGAATGGAAAAACAAAAACCACATGTACTCTGTAATAATTGAGAGCTACATGATGGGCATACACAGGCACAAAGAGATGCAAAAGACATTGGAAAACAAGAAGGGGGGAGGTGATGAGCAGTAAAAACTTACCCATCATGTACAATGAACACTAGTGATAGACACACCTAAAGTCCAACTTAAGCATTATACAGTGTATCCATGTGATAAAAATATTTGTACCCCTTTAATATTTTGAAATTTTAAAAAGATGATAATTGAGTGCCAACTTTTACATATTTTAAGACTGCAGACACTCATTAACATTGATTTGGGCTATGGATGATGGGATGGATTTATTATGTGAAAGATGAGCTGGCAAGGCTGAGGCCTTGGGCCAAGGTGAGCCAAGGGCTCCAAAATGGACAGAGGGTCTGTGACAAGCAGTGCAAAGATGAGGAAGATCAGTGTAAAAGTATTAAAAGCTCATACAATAGAATTTAGGGGCAGGATTGATGATTTTATGTAGAGACTTTACACTGGCTTCAAGTGTGAGAGTACCTGAAGGTCAGCCCTCTCTGTACCTGGCAGCAGGCATGCATGTGTACACCCTACCTCACAACTATTGCTTCTATTCCCTCACATAGAAAAGTCATTCCATAAGGTGCCTTAAGCTCCTCTCCCTTGGCACCAGAGAAATAGACAGAAAATATAACATGGATCTTAGCAGGACTATGGCCCACCCTAACAAGGGAAATCAATCTTTTCACCCCAGAGATTGTTCCTAACAGGCAAGCCAACTTCACTTCCAAGGTGTTATTCTCAGGATTAGGAAATGAGTTACCTAATGAGGTCTCCAGGCACTCTGCTGTTTGGATTGTGTCTTCTACCATTGATCACTTGGGAGTAGTAAGTACTATTTTGGTAAGAAAAATACCCAACATTTGGGACAGACAATTTGGTCCCTTATTAAGAACACGCAAGGCAGAGTTACTGCTTTGTGAGCCAAAGACGATCTTCTTTCAGTAGGTAGGGCTATGAGAATCTAGGGGAATTTAATATGACTTCTTCTGTACTTCACTTCTGGTTTCGGACACAGGGAGATTGAGAAAGGCATTGTTTCCTTCCTTTCAAAATAGTTTCTTTTAGGTATTGCGTTCCAGGTGGTGTCTAAAGATTTGTCAGTGAAAGGGAAATTCCTATTAAATCACAGTTCTGCTCACCATATTAGTGACCCTCTGATAAGGAAATTCATAGACTACTCAGTAAAATAGCATAGTTCTATAAGGTGATCTAAAGTTAAATAACCAATGTGTTTTAAACGATTTTAGGAAAGCCATTGACAAAAAATTTGGAAACCATTTTACAACTATTAGTAGAAATCCATACTCTTTTGTTGCAGTCAAATTTCCAGAGTGATGAATGTGATTCAGGCATGAGCACAACTCTCTATAACACCCGACAAATGGGCTACTTGGTGAGTTTCACTTCATTACCTGCTGGGATGGGAGTGCTTATTATAGAATATATTGTTATCAAATACCCAGTGATAGTCTGTAGATGTAGTGGAGACATGGACTCTCATAAGGAAGAATGTGATTTCTACAGTTTGGGAAACATGGATGAATAGGCTAGCAAGGAGGGACATAAAACACTTGAAGGGCCTGTAATTAGATCCTATACCAAAGGCTGCTCAAGAATCTAAGCTTCATGAGAACAAAAACCATCTTGGTCATCTCTGTCTCCCTAGCATTGACACGGTACTTATACTTTGTGATTACCCAACACATTGAACTACTGGTTAAGCAAATAAAAATGCATGGGGGATTTTTCTTTTTGAGATTTCAAAAGCTGCTTTATTTTTTTTTAATTTATTTTTTTTATTTTGGCATATTATGGGGGCACAGATTTTAAGGTTTCAATAAATGCCCTTCCCCCCCCCCGCACAAGTCTGAGTTTCCAGCATGACCATCCCCCAGATGGTGCACATCTCACTCATTATGTATGTATATACCCGCCCCCTCCCTCCTCCCCCCTGCCCAATACCCAAAAGCTGCTTTATTGATAACAAAAAATTGTACATACTTGTGAGGTGTTTATGATTTTTGAGGCATGCATACAGTGTGTAATGATCAAATCAGGGTAATGAGGATATCCATCTCCTCAAATGTTTATCATTTCTTTGTGTTGAGAACATTTCAAACTTCTTTCCTAGCTATTTTGAAATGAAAAAAATTATTGTTAACTATAGTCACCCTACTGTGCTATATTGAATACTAGAACTTATTCCTTCTATCTAATTGTATATTTGCACCTATTAACTTACTTCTATTCCTTCATCCCCTATTTCTACTCTTTACCTCATGAGCTCAACTCTTTTAGCTCCCACATATGAGTGAGAACATGTGATATTTGTCTTTCTGCGTTCAGCTTATTTCTTTTTTTAATTTAATGCATAATATTTGTACAGATTTATGGGGTACATGTGATATTTAATGCATGCATAGAATGAAAATGTATAAGACATTTTTTAAAATTCAGGAGACAAGATAAATAAGTTTTCTTCTATAGGGAAAAAATGTAAACAGTACACTAATCTGGGATTGAGTAAGAGACAAACCTTGTTTCACTTTTTTTTTGTCATTTTTTTGAAAGAAAGGAAAGGCAATAGAATCTCCAAGGTCAAAAACATTATCTGAATTTTGAGGTTTCTGTCCATCTGTATCCTCTCTACTTTTTTATTTCTCAGCTTTCCCATCTCACCTACATTTCCTAGACTGTGGAGGCGTAATCCTCCTCTTGCCTATGTTTTCAATGTCCCCATCCCACTCAGTAGATTATTCTGTTAGAGTCTCCTGTACAATGGTGTCGCAATAGAGTTTTTTAGGGCATTAGCAATTTAGAGTTGGTTAATGGTTTGGAGGAGAAAGGAAGCAAATATTCTAGGCCACAGGAATGAGTAAGAAATTCTGGTTAATAAAGTGAAATTAAGTTATAAGAATAATATGAATGAATTTTAATATATGCAAGTAATTATGTAATGGAAACTGCGATTTTTATAGTGATGGACTTCAAACTATCAATTACAGCCCGGAAAAGGGATCTAGATGTCATTGCTGATTTTCCTAGATATATTAGTTGGATGAGCTACTATGACCCAATGGAGAGGTAAAATATTATGCATCTTCAGTAAGAGGATTAGAAGCAAATTGAAAATCATATTCTATCTAATCCACACCTGTGGTAAGGTAGCAGTACATGGATGTGGTCAATACACTTCAAGAAATATTTTTAAAGAGAATAAAAAAGTCCATGTGAGCAATTGGAAGGGAAATAATAACATATAAAGTCGAAGCTGGTATAATCACACCCCTGTTTACAAAGCCAGGAATGTTAAACTGAAGCACCTCCACCCCTACCCTTCTCTTCTTAGTAACTTAAACTGGCTCATTTGTGAAAAATAAAAAGGAATAACTATCAATAAAATTATTATTTATTATTTCCTATGAGCCAAGTGCTAGATTGAACCATTCAAATACATTAACCCATAATTCTCATGGCAACTCTATGGCATATTACCATACTCAATTTACAAATGAGTTTGAGTAAATATTATGCTTAAAATTCTGAGGAAGAACGGACAGAGTGTATGCAGGAAAGCTCCTCATGAGCAGGATTTTGGAAAAAGCATAATGACAACATTCAGGAGGAAGCCTTACACTAAGGTCATTCAAAATGAGGGAGATTATTTAGAATGCCACTGCAGAGGATGGTATTGGTGGTTAAAGTTGGGCATTGGTAGAAAGCATGGACAGTAGGGACAGAGAGGAGAGTATTGGGGGAGGCATTGTCTTTTGGTAGAAAAGGGAAGGGAGGTAATTAGCATGGCTCTTGGTTTTCTGGATGTAGGCAATGGTTAAATGTGATGGGTATTATCAGAGGTAGACATGGGCTTAAGGGGCAAGGTTAAATCTGCCCCAGTACAATCTCCCATGCTGGGTTCACTTGGCATAAGGCAAAAAGAAGGTGGGCCAGCTCATTTCTATCTTCAACACACCTTGGAATATGCATGATGGAAGTAAAAAATAGGATGTTTTGTCCCTCTCTGATTAAATGAATTTTATCTTTGCTCTCACACTAGGAAAACCTATTCCCTGTTTGAAGAGACAGCTTCAAATTCATTTTGTCATCTTTCCTGCCTCTGCCTAAGATTCAAGGAGGTAAGCTAAACACTGTAGTGCTTTATCAAATCCATTTTCATGATCTTAGAGGATATATGTTGCAGGAACTCCAGGAAGAATAGACAGTAGAAGTGCTCCCTTTTCTAGTCTTTCATGATGACATGAGTGCAGGGCTTAGAGAAGTAAAGACTAGGACCTAGTGTTCTGGGGAGGAGAACTCCGTCTAAGGACTCTCACAGGGTATTTGGTACTGAATGCCGCTGACAGTATTGAAAGGATATCAGACTCAGATCTTTTACCTTTTACTAGGTCGCTGTTCCCCAGTGGATCCTTGGGGACTAATTGGAGAGTGTGTTGAGGAGGAACTATAGAGCTGGGCACACTCCATGCATCACCTACTTCTTCCCTGAACCAGACCCACCTCTTCAATGGCCAGGTAGTTGTTTCTTTCTTTCTTTAAACAGCTTTATTGAAATAGAATTGATATGCAATCCGCTGCATATATATAATATGTACAATGTGATGAGTTTGGCCATATGCATACATCATCACCTTAATTAATGAAACCATCACAACAATTAAGGTAATAGACATATCTATCACCTTTATAAGTTTCCACGTGTCCCTTTGTTTTGTGTTTTGTTTTGTGGTAAGACACTTAACATGAGAACTACCCTGTTAAAAATTAACAAGTGTTTAGGTGCATAATACAGTAATGTTGCCTATATGCATTATGCTGTACAGCAGATCATTAGAACTAGTTCATCTTGCATAATTGAAACTTTATACCAGTTGCACGACAGTTCCCTGTTTTCCCCTCCCTGTTCCCTGGTAACCACCATTCTATTTTCTGCTTCTATGAATTTGACTATTTTAGGTATCTCATATAAGTGAAAATCATACAATATTTGTCCTTCTGTGACTGGCTTATTTCACTTAGCATAGGGTCTTTCATGTTCATCCATGTTGCTGCAAGTGGCAGGATTTCCTTCTTTTTAAAGGCTGAATTATATTCCATTCTACATATATAGCACATCTTCTTTATCCATTCATCTTTCAATGGATATCTGGGCTATTTTCATAACTTGGCTATTGTGAATAGTGCTGCAATGAACATGGGAGTGCAAATATGTCTTTGAGATTCTAGATTTCACTCAGGTAGATGAAAAGATGCACAACATCACTAATTATCAGGAAAACACAAATCACAGCCACAATGAGACATCACCTTACAACAGTTAGAATGCCTAGTATCAGAAAAACTACTATTAAAAGTTAAAAAAGTACTAGCAAGCATGTGGAGAAATTATAACTCTTGTACACTGTTGATGAGAATGAAAAATTGTGTAGCCTCTATGGAAAAGTATGGAGGTTTCTCAAAAAGTTAAAAGAAGAGCTAGCGTATGATCCAGCAATCACACTTCTGGGTATATAATTAAAAAATTAAAATCAGGTAGTTGTTCCTACAAATCTCTTTTAATATGTTTCTACTTTCCCTCTCATCTCTTTCGGTTCTCAATCCCAGGATCCTAAGGTAGCCTTCTATAATACCAGGGTCGAGGGTGGGCCAAGGTGAAGACTCTGAGCAATTGTCCAAGAGCTGAACACTGGGGCCCCCTGGGGTCTGGGCCTTGCTCAGAGGATGGACACACTCTTTACTGAAAGCCTTGGTCCAGCCTACTTTGTTTCTTGGTTGACTCATCATATCTTTCTTTCCTTTGTCCAGTTCTTTCAAACCTAGACTTCCCTCGATGCCAAAGCCAAATTCCACTTTTGTGGCTGAGTTCCTCTTTGAAGGTTTCTCTGGCTTTGAGTGGCACCAAAGACTTGTCTTCTTTGTTGTCTTTCTAACTTTGTACCTACTGACTTTCTCTGGAAATGTGATTATTGTGACCATCATTCACCTGGACCGTCACCTCCACACCCCCATGTACTTCTTCCTGAGCATGTTATCCATCTCTGAGACCTGCTACACGGTGGCCATCATTCCCCGTATGCTTTCTGGCCTCCTGAATCCTCAGCAGCCCATTGCCACCCAAAGCTGTGCCACTCAGCTCTTCTTCTATCTCACTTTTGGCATCAACAACTGCTTCCTGCTCACGGCCATGGGGTACGATCGCTATGTGGCCATCTGCAACCCCCTACGGTATTCAGTCATCATGGGTAAGAAGACCTGTGTCCAGTTGGCATCTGGGTCACTGGGAATTGGCCTGGGCATGGCCATTGTGCAAGTAACATCCGTGTTTGGCCTTCCATTCTGTGACGCCTTTGTCATCTCCCACTTCTTCTGCGATGTGAGACCCCTGCTGAAGCTGGCCTGCACAGACACCACTGCCAATGAGATCATCAACTTCGTTGTCAGTGTCTGTGTCCTCGTCTTACCCATGGGTCTGGTCTTCATCTCCTATGTCCTCATCATCTCCACCATCCTTAAGATTGCTTCAGCTGAAGGTCGGAAGAAGGCCTTTGCCACCTGTGCCTCCCACCTCACAGTGGTCATCATCCACTATGGCTGCGCCTCCATCATCTACCTTAAGCCTAAGTCCCAGGCTTCCCTGGAGCAGGACAGACTCATCTCAGTAACCTACACCATCATCACTCCCCTGCTGAACCCTGTCGTGTACAGCCTGAGGAACAAGGAGGTCAAGGATGCTCTGCGCAGAGCCATGGGGCAAAAGCCCCTCTCCCCTTAATGAAGAGAGGTTGTGAAGGCTTTTTCCTTGAGTTTATAAATATGTATTACTTTTTAATGCCGTTTCAATGATGCTTTTAAATGCAGGATAGAATACTAGACTAAATTAAATTGGGTGACAAAACTGGAGGTTTCCTTTTGAGGTAGTCATGCTTCTCTGTGCCTTCCTCTAGAGCAGTTGGAAAATGACTTGGCATATACTTAAGAATGTAGAAAAAAATATGCATGTTTGGGTTATGTGTTCCTGGTGCATTCATACTCAGATGCACACAGGTACACACACTCTTAGAATACTTTGAGTCATACAAGTCCATTAAGACACAAAGTCCAGCAGGGTTCTAAAAGGCTAATGAACAAAGGGTTTGAAAACCACCTCAGAAAAACGTTTCTGTTGTTGTTAAGGGTTTTGGAGTAATTTGTTCAACTTTTTACAAGTTAGTGAGGAGACACACACATGCATATACATTTTTGTGGACACTGATGCTCTTTCTTGTAATCTGTCTATGCTGCTTGTTAATAGACCCATCACAGCTTGGAGGAGCTTTAAAATGCTGGAGGAACATCTTCCAGATAGATGGAACTGCCCCACCTGAGTTGGGAATAAGAAATGCAAAAGTGGGAGAGCAAAAAAGCATCAGCTACAGAGAACACAGAGGTGGGTTGTCCACAGTTCTGAGATGCCCAGATGAGAAAACTCAGATTGGAAAAGAGATCATGATGAAAAGCTCAAAACATCTCAGATATTCAACACAAATGTGAAGAGGATGGATGTTGGAAGGGGCCAAGTAAAAGTACAGTTCCTTTTGCAGGGTAGACATAATACTCTCTGAAATAGTGTTATAAACATAAGCACTTTGACTACAACTTCTGGAAAAAAATTTTAATCAACAGAAGTCTGAAGAGTGACTTAAACATTTTCCAGTGAGTTCCTAAGGCTGTTGGACTAAATTTTTAGAAATTTCTTCTTGTGTACTCCCAACTCTACACTTGGCTTTAAAACAGCACTTCATGACTGAGCCTCACCAAAGGTAAAAGTGTATGTTCTGGTGCAAGGAAGGATACCCTCTCATCTTTTCACTCCACTCTGGCCTTCAATAGTGAGGAACAAGCAGGCCCTGAGTCTGAAACCTAGCTCCTGCAGTATCCAGAATCCATCCGATCCAATGGAGTGATCCTTCAGAGGCAAGATATCACCTCTGTGAGAGTGTCATGAAGTCTGCTGGGGCCTGAAGGGTGGGGCAAGTCGGTGGAAATGAACACATCCTTTAGGTCAAGTTAACATGTCTTGCTTTGCAAAAAAAACACTGTCATGTGAAGTCTGGGGATAAAAGATATCTTTGATTTAGTGTCCAGATTTCTAGAAATGATAGTGACAGTGCATTTCCGTGAAGCTGGAAAGAAAAAAAAAAACAATTTTATAAGATGTACTTAGCAGTTCTAGGTAGAAGCCGTTGTGTAAATGTCTGACAGCCAGTGCCACTCTGTCTTTTATCTGAAGTTGTACTTCATGGGTGCTGTGGCACATCACTGGATGGTACCCCTTCCGGACCCCCACACCCATTCCCCCAGCTTCTGGGAGTGCCTTGGGCTGACAGCTCTCAGTTGAGTCCCTCTTCAGGAATTGTCCTTATAAAGAGCTGCTTCTTCCAAAGGAAAGGTCACATTCCCTTTCTCGGGATACACAGCCTCCAGTGATATGTCTGTTTCAGGTTATTGCATCACTTTAAGATAATTATGAAGGACTCTCCCAGCTTCCTAGCTCTCATTTGTGAGATGGTCACAGTTTTTGCTGTGACTGCATCACATTTCCACTTCTCTCTCTGCCTAATCCTACTTCCTTCATTCCCTCACAGGTGTAGATGCTGGAGGGGGGAGATCACTCCTTAATAAACTTACCATGTTCAAATCTCTGTCTCAGAGTCTGTTTTCTGGGGATTCTAACCTGCCACATTTTAAGGTCCCATTTCTAGAACTGCAATTCACATAGCAGAGAACCCAAATTTCCACCCTTGATATATTCTAATAAAGGCAGATCAGTGGCCTATATTTTAATTTAAAAATTAGTTTCATCCTATTTATTGAGCTGTATTTAATGTGACTCAATTTACTTAGCAGACGTGTAGTATTACCTTCTTGGAAACTGGTTAAAAAATTAAAATCTGAATTTCTCTCAGAATCCACAGGACATCACTTTTTTCTCTTCAAAAATTTCTCTGTGAACAACTTCAGTTTCACTGCAGCCTGATGCCACTACCTTGCAGTGAGATTGCTGATCACTGTCAGTGGTATTTGAAAAATTGAAAATAACAGGAAAGACTGAAAGGGGGACTATGTCATTCCGATTTTCATGAAGGGAAAGAGAATCGGTGCCATAAATGAAATATTCAAGTGAATTTGATTGTGATCCTGGGCCCATTTATAGAGTTAAATGTTCGTGGTGGGAAAGCTGAAGCACCAGATGGGGACCTGGGCTTGGTGAGTAACTGTCTAGAGCTAGTCAGATGATCTATGGCAGGAAGACAGCTCCCCTGTCAGAGGTTGTCTAGGGACCGAGGCTGGCAGGTGCCTCTGACATCCTCAACATAAAGCTTCCATCTCTATGTTCAAGGAACCACTCCTATTGTCACATTTCCCATTTAATGAGAAGAGGGAAAGAGGAGAGCCTTTCTTCAAGTTCTCAACTCCCTAGCATACTGAAAAGGTGGATCATTTATCTGAGCCTTCACTTTAGAGGTGGCCATGGGACTTTGTCAAGTCCATATGGAGCTACTAACTTGACTTTCAGAAAACCGACCCCTGACTATTGCAAATTCATGATGATTTTTGTATGTCTAGAGCAAAATCTGCTCTATGGGCTGGCCTAGACCAATTTGGTAAGAGATCAGAGGCGATGGAGGCATCCTCATGGGTGAATCTAGGGTGAATTATTTCTATTCCAATCATCTTTATATGTACTCCCCCTCTGACATAGTAGAAAATATTTCCTATACATTAATAGATAAAGACATCTTTATAAATGCCATATTTTTGGAATTTACAAAATACCCAGGCTCTAACTTCATGTTCCCCATTCCTTTGGGAGCAGGAGATGTATGACTATCAAAAAGAAATTATGGACTGGGTGTGGTGGCTTGCACCTGTAATTCTAGCACTCTGGGAGGTGGAGGCGGGAGGATTGTTTGAGGCTAGGAGTTTGAGACCAGCCTGAGCAAGAGTGAGACCCTGTCTCCACTAAAAATAGAAAGAAATTAGCTGGACAACTGAAAATATATAGAAAAAATTAGCTGGGCATGGTGGCACACGCCTGTAGTCCCAGCTATTCAGGAGGCTGAGGCAGGAGGATCACTTGAGCCCAGGAGTTTGACATTGCAGTGAGCTGTGCTGATGCCACTGCACTCTAGCCAGGGTGACAGAGTGAGACTCTGTCTAAAAAATATGGAATTTAGATGCATGGAAGATGGAAGAGCACTGTGAAGGGAGAGAACAATGCATGGAGGATGAAGGAAACATCACACTGGAGCTTCTTGGGGAAAGCATTCTGAGCCTTTGTGCCTGGGTAATCACCACATAGGAACAGAATGACAAGGCAATAAATGACAAAATGCCTGGGCTCCACGGGACCTGCGAAATAGAATCTCAGAGACTGGCAAGTAACTTGGCTCAATCACACAGCCAGTTAGCAGCTGGAACTCCCAGATCTGTGCTCTATCCGTAGCTTCCTCAAGCTTGGAGTGAGGATAAATGGGGAGGTAAAAGTGAATTGTGTTACTCAAGAAACTAGAAAATCTCTCAGAAAATGCATCTCAAGCTGACAAAGCCTGGACTTTCTACCCATGCCAAGTACCCATTCTTCATTCTGAGTCATTTGGCCTCAGACCTTTGTCTGAAATAA
Source organism: Microcebus murinus (assembly GCF_040939455.1). Taxonomy (NCBI): domain Eukaryota; kingdom Metazoa; phylum Chordata; class Mammalia; order Primates; family Cheirogaleidae; genus Microcebus; species Microcebus murinus. Next base: position 107,374,053 of record NC_134105.1, on the reverse strand, counting down.
GAGAGAAATTTGCTCCCTAGCCCGATGCCTGTGATGCTGATGCACCGTATAGAACACTGTGGAGTCAGGTGTGATTAATGAACGTGATGGCAACACCGGTCCCAAGGCTATAACCCAAAATAGGCGGCGGGGAGATAGGAGAGGAGGTGTCCTGGAACAATACCAGGGAGTATCCTATGGGAACTTTTCCTGGACTGCTGTTGCTGAAGAAAGCTCTTCATTCATCAGACTTATTTACTACATGAAGGTAAGTGACAAGGCTCTTTGCTCGGAATCAGGCCATTTCTCATCTCCTTGAAATAATTTTTTTTAAGATTTAGGAGAGTACGAAGAAGGGTCATACCTGTTTCAATTTTTAAAAATCAAAAAGAAAAGAAAACAATATAATAAAAAGAAAATTTTCAGTAATTTCTTTCTGCTTTGTGGCCCAGAAAAATTCCTTGGAAAAAATAGAACTCATGGATATCTACAAATTTCTTCCCTAGGTATACTTCCTTGGGTTATTAACTCTTCTAAAGCACGAGCACTCTGATTTCTCATTGGCTGCCATGAACTCATGGTCAGCACTGGTAATATGTTCCCTCTCTTCCCTAGTGCTTTAGCTAAGCCCCCAGGATAACTACCTCCATTGGCAGGGGCATGGGGGGCAGTAGTAGCAAAGACTGGGCCTCATATTGGTGCTAAAAGTTTATAAATATTTGCAATTTATGAAGAACTTTTAGATATAGCTTTTTACCGTTCTTAGAAGAACCTTAGGAGGTAGAAAGGATGAGTACTATCATTCTTATTTTACAAATGAAATACTAAAGCCAATGGATATTTAGGAAGATTCTTCCAAACAACAAACTTTGAAAGTGGGAGAGTCGGGATTTGAACCTATGTATTCTTCTGCATGGTTGAGTCTCTTTCTAATGTATGGCTTTATAATAGGAGAAACTTAACCCCATTTACTCCATGATAGAAGCCTGAATGTCATGAAAACATAAAATGAAAGGGGAAAATACACAAACCAAAATTAACCCTTTTCAAAAATGATGGATCTGATTATTATAATTTTTTGGAATTTCTCTAAAATGCTTAGTTCAATGCTATATAGAGATACAAGATATAAGTTTGAGATGTAAGTTTGGGAGATGTTAGAGGGAAGAAAAAAATCATAGGGGAATTCTAGAATAGACTTCATTTTTAGAGACCTATGGTTCAAGACTGCCTCTGATTCTGCTAAGAACCAAAAGCTCATAGTAAGGTGAAGAGAGAGCATAAAAATTATCAACCTCACTGCCACCATGCCATGTCTTCTCATTCCTACAATACTTACAATATTCAAGAGAAGACATTTCTAATCTAGAACTTCATGTTCATGCCTCTAGAAGAAAACAAACTAGCCTTGAATTTGCAGACATGTCCTGTTATATGGTTTCATACTTATTTTATTCAAATTGAACTTCTCTTTTACAAAAGCTACTAAATGAATCTATTCAATCTTTCACTTATTCAACCAATGTTTATTGAGCACTTACTATTACATGCCACTTAACCAGTTTCAGTTGGTTTAATGAAGCAGTTCTACAAATCCTTGAGCACAGGATTTTCTACGTACGTTGTAAGTTGTGTTTGACAATTGAGAAGTAATTGCTGATGCTGGAAAAAAATTGATGCTGCAAATGTTTCTTGAGTAATGACATCGGTCCTTTTTGGGGTCTGGGCTTAGGATGTGGGTTCAGAAATTTTTTGCCTTTTCTTTTTTAATCTTCTTAATCTTCAAGAGAAATGTGAACTGCCGCTGGGTGGAGATAAATAAGCATGTGTCCAAGGCAAACAGAATCACCACCAACGATGGGATAAAATATTGTAGATGGTAATACTGGCTTTGGGGAGCTACAGTGAAACACAAATACAGCAAGAAACATAATTCATATTAGTATTTGAAGAATGAGTTTCAGAGCTTCATCCTCCCTAAGGGAAGGACCAAGTGTCCTCCATTTGTAGCATGGTTAGGCAACCAGGAGCATGCAGATTGAGTTCCTCAGTTGGCACTACCTGGAGCCCTGGGAAGTCCTGAGCATTCCCCCAAAATCTCTGTCTAGCAGTTTCTCTAGCCAGTGTGCCCAAGGGGTAAGGTCATAGGGAAGATGGCCCCCTTCTTGAAGCTTACAAAACCAGCACTACATATGATTTGGGTGTGGAAAGGAGACAGAGTGAGGCCCGGGGATTACCAGTGCCTTCTTTCTCAATCAATCATCATCTCTTGCATGCCTATTAGGTGATATGAAGATATTAGACCAGCTAAGTTGCCTTTCAGTTCTATTATTTTGTGATTGTGTTATTCTGTTTATACTGTACTGGTTTTTTGTGAGTATTCTAGAATTATAAAGCACCAGAAGAATATTAAAACTCGAAATCACTTAGGATCACCAAGACAAGTGGTTCTCACACTGGCTATACATTACCATTACCTGAAATAGCTTTTAAAAAACACTGATGACCAGGCCATGCTCCAAACCAATTATATCAGAATCTCAAGAGATGAGACATGGACATCAATAGTTTGTTAAGTTCCTGAAGTGATTCTAAGGGAGTCTAGACCAAACTCTCTGTTTTACAGATGAAGATACTAGAACTCTAAAGAAAATTAAGTAGCATTTTGGTCTCAAATTAATTAACAGAAAACTGCCATTTAGGGCTTAATTCTAAATTTTGGCCTTATGCTCTTTTAAACATTAGTATGAACAAAGTAAGCCAATAAAAAAGGTCTGATTTTCTCCTTGCAGAGCAAATATTACAAAGTCTCCCTGTCTCACATGGAGTTTGGAAAGAACAGGTTTTTTAGTAGGCCATAGAGGGCTGCCCTCTCCTGACCAAGCCCATTTCCTCATCCCACAATACACTGGCCCTCAGCTTACTGACTTGGTTTCCTTTCAAGCCCTCCTAAGCTGGAGTAGACTATTTAAGTTGTTCACACACTTGGTTCTTTCAACTCTGAAACTTTCTTTTAATTTGACAAATGTAAGCATTCTCCCCAGAAGCAACGGAAGACTTTGGGATCAAAATAGTAATCGTAATCTGTTATGCTCGAGTAGTGCTTAACAGTTCACAAAGCCATTTCACAAATATTGCCACATTAATCTTCATAAAAATTTTATAGCATGAGCAGGTATTACTGTCACCATCAAATAAATAAATAAGGACCCTAAGACAGAGACAGAGATAGGTACTATAACCCAAGTCTTTTCTCTGGCAAATCTAGTAGCCTTTCCAGTGTATCACATGTTCCTATTCTACGAGGTGTAGCCACTTAAGGGTGAGATGTCCTCTTTTTCCTTCCCCTCATATGGACTTTTCCTCTTTCCTTTACCAACTCACCTTTTATAACTGTAATATTGAGGGGCTCAGAGTTGTAAGGAAGTTTCCAAAGGGTGCCGTTGCATTGATAGATGCCACTGTCTTCAGTGGTGGCACTTGGAATGGAGATGTTGTGGTTCTCATACCAGTACTGGAGGGCTTTGCCATCTTTGTAGTAGGTCACCTTGTAGACATTCCGGTCCTTCCAACCGTGACACCTGAGGAGGAGGGACTTGCCCTCTATAGCCTCTGCAGAAGTCTGAAGGAGCAGCCAGTCTGAAAAGCATTCATCATGTTATTTAACAATCAATGGGGGTGGGGGGAGGCATAGGTAGATAAAATTAATATAAAAGGGGTAATGCATAGAGTGTGTGCCAGAAACCATGAATTATCATTAACCCACTTCTTGGCTCATAAGGTCAATAAAAAGGAAATACAAAATAACGCTTAGAGCCTGTCTTCTATATTGATAAATACTTCTTCTCCCAAAAAGCCAGTCTGAAGCCATAAAGTCTCTTGGACCTTTCTGCTGAGCCCATATGTGGAAGACCTGAAACCTAGAATTCCTTTCAGATCTATTCCTGCTAGTTCTAGTCACTAATGAGAAAATAAACACACCCTGCTTAGAAGATTGTCTATTTTGTCCTCTCTTCACAGGACCTTCCCAGTTCTACTGTCAATCCTAGTTGGCTCAAAAACTTCCTCAAGACATGTCTCACAATTGAAGTTAATTGACTTAATTATTTTAATTAGCTGTGTAATTCTTCATTTAATGTCCTCTTCCCATTTAGCTCTATGCTCCAGGAGGTCAGGGGCCGTTTGGTTCTACACGATATTTCAAGTGCTTCACACAGTACCTAAGAGTTGGTAGGTACTCAGCAAATATTCATCAATAATGAATCCATAAAAGACAAGAATCAGGTTCTATGGTTAATGCCATTGTAAAAATTGAAAAGCAGTCAAAAAACAAGAATTTTGAATGGAAATATGGCTAACTTATACGGCAAGCATATTTTATTTAGGACCAATCCTTGAGGATAAAGAAGCTATTCTATCTATATTGCTTTAGTTTGTATTTGGAATTTGCACATGGATGTTGAAACATCTCTTTTCACTCAAGAGAAAAATATGACACATAACAGTGACCTATTGGACACTATTGGAAATCATTAGCTTGTTTATTCAGCATTTACTGATTAACTCACTATATGCTTAAGCATGCTGTGCTAATTTTTGGCTGTAGGAGAGGGGATAAAAGTGAAACAAACATGAGATTTGTTCTTAAGTAACAACAGAAGACACAAGCAATGTACACAGATATCTTTCAAAATGAAGAGTACAACCTAATATTCAGATCATAGCACATGAATTATGCATAGCAAATCTTTAAATCAAACCTTTTAATCTTATTCCAGATGCACTTTGCAGTGTTTACATATCTATCATGTCATTTGACCACATAATATGCATCTGTATACAGGAAGAAAAGATAGAGAAAAATAGAATAGAGGAATAATATTGAGAGATGACCAGGATATTGAAAGAAGGCACACGTGTAGGCAGAAGGAGTGGGGTACCAGGAGAGAGGTGGAGAGGTCTTGAATGAGAGGCCCTGAGTCCCATCCTAGTGCCCTAAGCCTTGGAATAATCTGCTTTCTTCCCACCGCCAGATGAGCCATTCCTCACATGGGAGATCCGTATTTCCATGTCTCTGGAACTTACCACTGAAGACTTCCAGGTACACAGTTTTACTCTGCCCAAGATTTCTGTGCTGACATGTATATTCCCCACTGTCCTCAAAGTTGGCATTCACGATATTCCAACTTGAAGTTGTCACTGGTGAAACTGTGCCATTGTGGGTCCACTTGGTGGAGTTGACGTTAGAGGGACTGTTCCTGCTACATGAAAGAGTCACATTTTCTCCTTTAAATATTCTATTCCACTGGGGTGTCATGGACAATGAAGATTTCTGGATGATTCCTAGAAGATAAAATTATGGAAAGAGATGTGGAGGGGGAAAAAAAATCATTGAAAACTGCCCAGGTTCAAAAGTACGAACATACCAATATTTATACAATCAATGGCCAGTCTATCCCTGTTTTACTGGTGATAAGACCCTGTCCTGATTTCTAGGGGAAGGATTAAAGGGTGAACAAAGCAGTGTTGTGGCCCTAGGGAGCTCCCAACCTAGGGAGAAAGACAGGACACAAATGCAGGAGATTTAAACATGAACAAACAAACCAATTTACTATATGATTTGGGACAATTCACTCTAATTCTCTCAACTTCAATTTCAGTATCTGTCCATGAGGACTGCAATCTCTTTTTAGGCAGTGATGATGTCTGTCATGCTAAACCATTGCTCATGACAATGGCTGGTACATAGTAAGTGTTCATTAAATATTTGTTGAGTAAACGAATGAGTGAATTATAGATGGATAAAGGTATTGAACAAGATGAAATATGAGGTCTTTCCAAGCTCTAAATAATTTTGACTATTTTAATTGTGAGTGTACACAGAGTGCAAAATATATGTCAATTCTGGAAGCTACTCAGAACCACCAAGATAGTCTTAAATGGCTTCCAGGAACAAAAGGATGTGGTAAAAATCTGCACAGAGACCAGAGAAGTGTCTAGATGGTGATGACAAAAGAGTGACTTTTAATATAGTCAAAAGAGAACTGGACTTGAATCCAAGGGACTTATGTTGGAATCCAGTCCGTTGTCATCTGTGTAATGTCCAGCAAACCACTAATCTTTCAGCATCCTCAATTATAAAATGGTAATAATAATAATAATAATGCAAGAATTTAATGAGATTAGGTGAACGTGCCTAGGAGAGAGGCTGAGACATGTATATGTGCAACAGACATGAATGTGGACTTATACAGAGGAGGGGCTAACTTGAAAAAAAATGATACATGTGAGAAACTTTTGAATTGGAGAAAAGAAAGGGAAGACAAGGCAAAATGGGGCTAGGAAGTAGGTTGGCCAGGGAGGAGTAGATTCATACTCATTAGAGAACAGGAGAGATGGGATGAAGGAAGCAATGCCCAGACACACTGAAACACTGAGGGAACAAACACAGAGGACTCACCTATTGACATGCCATCCAGAGCTGCAAAAGTCCAGAGAGGGTAAGTTAGTGTCTATGCCCAGTCTTCCGGAATTTCAGGGAACTGGGATCTGGGTATGGGGATGAGATCTACATTCGTGGAATTTGAAGGACCAACCATCTTCTCAAGAATCTGACCCAGGGGGAGAGGGAGCTTCTCCCCTCCCCTATCCTCCCCTGCTTGGGAGGGATCTTGCACTCTGGGAGATGCCAGAGTGACTACAGGAAACTAGGCTTTTCGTCAGGCTTCCCCATAGGTGTAGCTCAGCCCAGTTTCCTCTGTTGTCCAGCTTGCCTCCACTACAGAGTGTCTGGGAAATGCCACATGGTTTGCACATGTCCTAGAAAAAGTCACCACCAAAACTGTCAACATTCCTACCCCAGGTTCTCCTCAGATTCATTTTGGATCCCCCAGGAGGGGTAACTAAACCTCTACTTACTGAAGAGCAGCAAAACTATCCACAGCAGGGCAGGGCCTCGCATGGGAGTAGGCATCTCCTTCATTGCCTCCAGGTACTGACTGGGCTCAAGAGCTCTATGGCTTCAAAAATAGATGTGAAACCAAAAAGCAGAAGGAAATGTTTTCTACATCATATCTGATTAACTCATCAGCTATGCCTGGGTTTGCCTCTTTCTCTAGAGATAATATTCAGGGTTGTGCCAAACTTGGCAATTTTATGTTGACCCCTTTACCCCACCCCTCATTCTACCTCCATATATATACCTGGAATCTGGTGGGAGAGAGGCATAGGTCTAGACATCGTCACAGGGCTTTATTAACCTGTTAATCAATCTACAACTATTTAGTTTGCAACATCTCAAAGTGAGATGCAGGCAAGAGCAGAATGAAACAATAGCAATTAATTACTGAATACCTAATGTATGCTAAGTACTATGCTAAATAGATTTGATATTTCATTCATTTCTCACAATAATCTTATGAAGTAGGTACCATGACAATCCACATTTTATAGATAGGAAAACTGGATGTTAGCAAGGTTAAGTAACTTGTCTTAGGGTACCAGATAGTAAATAACTAATTTGGGGTTCAAATACATAAACTCTAACCCCAGAGTCAAACTCTCAATCATTTTTATATACTGTTTGTGCAGGTTCAGGAGTGTGGCCGGCAATTGCTGAAGTTCTTGGGTTTGCCTGAGCTACCAATCCTTTTGTTCATCTCCTGCTGATGATTTAATTCACAAATTTTCATCTGATTTGCTGATGATCCACTAACTGACCCACTAAATTGGAAATATTGTCAGAGACTCCTTTTCCTCTAGTGGGCCCTGCTCTGGCTCAGAACACAAGAAGGCATATGTTAAACCATCACTCATAAAGATCTAGACCATAAATTTTATTTTATTTTGTTTCCCAGCTTTTGTCCATTTTTAATGTTATAATCCACCAGCATGATCACGCTTTCTCTTTTAAATAATCATCAGGACCCCTCTCTAGGACCCCTTTGACTAATGCTTCTGTTTTTCAGCTCTAGGACAGGGTTGCTTACCTTCTTCAAGTGTCTGATAATTGACGATGATACTGGAAAAGATAACTCCATAAACGTCTATAGTGGTTTGCCATTTACAAAAATTTTTTATAAGCAGTATTATATATTATCTTTGCCAGAACTCTCAAGTAGGCAAGAACAATGTGTTTAAACCCATTTCACAGCTGAATTGTCTGAAGCACCATTCTGTCATGCAGTGCTCTTCCTCATAGACTATTGCATTAAACACAGAGTCACTCCACATGGAAATCTAACCAAAACTGCCAGCCTTCCATGGAATTAGAGAATATGGAGCTCAATGGGGTCATAAATATAAAGTTTCAGAAAAGAAAAATTAGCAACTTGTCCCAGGGCATGCTATGTTTTATATTCACATCTTAAAAGGAGCTGCAAGTTATTTTGAAAAGTACAAGTATTTTGTATTTGGAGATCTGAATTCAAGTATTCCTAATCTTTATGTGATTGAGGTTTACCTGTAAAATAGGGACAATAATAATATCCATATCATGGGCTTATAAGAGACTTAATAAGGTAATAAACAGGTAAAATGCATTGCATAACACCTGGCATGTAAAAATATGGTCAATAAATATATCTTCTTTCATCTTTATTACTTATTAAAGACATACGAGAAATATGAATTTCAACTGGGTTAAGGCAATTGGCATCCTACATAGGATGCTTTATTCGATAACCAGTACCTTATGCTAGTATAATTGTCTCAATCTTCTCCATAATCACAAAGAAGAAAGCATAATCAGTAAAGAACACAGAAAGTTGTTTAATGAAGTCGAGGAAGAGAAGGAGGAGGAATTGGGAAAGATGCAATTTTTGAGGTGTGGTCAGAGGGTGATGTTTGAATCCCTAGATTCTGGAAGAGATAGGGACAGAGCCTACTTTCTTGCTTTGTTGAGAGTTTGTCCAGGGGATATTTTGATTTCTTTTTTCTTAGGACAATGATACTACAATCAAATTGTCTTTCAAAGACAGCCATTTTACTGTGACTCAAATAGTCTATTTAAAGACTTCTTCAAAAGTCTCCACATTGTCTAAGTAGCTTCTACTTAGATGAGAGATGGAGTGGGGCTCACTGAGAGGTACTAGTCCTCATTTGGAGAGTATGAGCTTTGGAGTTAAAGAGGCCACTTTCATTTCTAAAGCTTTCCCTTACTGGTCCAGCTTTGAAATGAAGGAAGTGTTTTGGCAGCAGTAACAACAAACATTTAGCATGCTCAACAAAGCAGTTCATTAAAGCTTGAAAAAACAAACCAAACCACCCACCTACCTAACTTCCCTCCCTGAAAAAATAAAAAATGACCACCACCATTAACATCAACATCAGAAAGAATAAACCGTACCCTAATTCTCATAGGCTGTAACTACAGGTACCCAAAGGAACAAAACAAGAATTCAGAAGGAACACAAAAACACCAGGATTAAACAACAGCTCTACTCCATCCTGGCAGAACTGCTTGATGCACCAGTTGAAGTGCACATATCTTTTATCTTATTCAAAAGGAAGTCCTTCAAGTTTTATATCCATTATTAGGTTTGGGTGTGCTACTAATTTCTTACACCTAGCCTCTCTACATCAAGAACATGTGCTCACTGAAATCAGTAGAATGTGTCTTAATTTCACTTTTTACTACATGCTTTTAGTCTGGGGACACATGTTCCGTACATAACCAGCACCACTATATCCAATTCTTGACCTGTTATTGGTTCTTAGAAGGCTTAATCTGTATTTCACTTTGTAGCAATGGGGAAATGAAATTCAAATGGGGAGGCATGAAATATAGGGCCTGTGGACTGTGAAGTGTCCTGAAGCTGGATCCAGAATGAGAGGCTTTTGACAGGAATTTCAGTGCTCTGGGACATGGCGAGCAGAGGGTGTATCGGAGCCCAGCCCATACAGTGCATTGGCCTTTGTGCCTTTCTCCAAAATTGCAGAGCAGAAGGAAGAATCAATCTATTGGCTTCTTCCAATCTCTAAGTTTCCTAAAACCAGGCAAGGTCCATATAAAATTGGATATGAAATAATGAAAGAGCAAAATACCTGTCTGCTCATGGTGTGTATGCACCTAAAAAATATTGAATTCTCCCTGAGGACCGGGTACAAGGCTAAGTATACAACATGTCTTATTTATTTTGATATAGACATTATATGTATTATATGTGTATATTTTATATATTTTGAGATATCTTTATTCACTTAACCTACACATTGTGATTGAAATGCACATGGATTCATAGTCCTCATGCAAAAATTCCTTGCATTCCCAGGAGTCCATAATTCACAAATAGGAAATCATCGATTTAGTCCCACGACCTAGTCTACAAGTTCCTTTTCTTGATTTAGGGGGTGACTTCTCAATCCACTGCCAGGCAGTGTTTGCACTGTTTGCATGTTAGTTACGTGTATTTCATAAACATGCCTAAAAAGAAGAGAGAAGAGAAAGGAATTCTTGCCCTTTTTCTCTACATTATTAAGGCCAGGAGGGCACCATCTCTCTGTACTTCCTTCTGCCACCTTGAACATGAGTCTTCACAGGAAAGAGCACTCAGTAGCAAGTGCTGGCTGCCTGGTGGGTTTTCACAATAAAGTCAGTGGCTTTAATACTTTTTACTTCTTGTCTTGACCTGAATGGTTACCTACCTTGGGTCCAAAATAAATAAATCCAAAAGAAATAAATGGAAACTCCCAGGACTCCCAAAGAAAATACTCAGAAAGAGAGATGGAGGCAGGGGTTATACAAGCTGTAGCCTTGAATACGAACAGAGATTCTTTCCCCTAGAAAAGAAAAATGAGACTTTAGGAAATAATGCCAAGAAGGATCCTTTCCCTTCCATTTTTAGACTAATTTCTCTCTAGTACAGAAGGAAGAATCAAGTGGATTTTTTTTCTCAGAAATAGAATTTGAACAGAGACTAGCTGCAAAATATATTTCTAGCACTTGATTTTAATATCAAAATAATGCTATTGCTCAAATCTAACAGTGACTATATTATTTGGATATTAAAGATTGATATAGCCGGGCGCGGTGGCTCACACCTGTAATCCTAGCACTTTGGGAGGCTGAGGCGGGCGGATCGCTCAAGGTCAGGAGTTCGAAACCAGCCTGAGCGAGACCCCGTCTCTACCAAAAATAGAAAGAAATTAATTGACCAACTAAAATATATATATATTCAAAACATTAGCCGGGCATGGTGGCGCATGCCTGTAGTCCCAGCTACTCGGGAGGCTGAGGCAGTAGGATCGCTGAGCCCAGGAGATTGAGGTTGCTGTGAGCCAGGCTGACGCCACGGCACTCACTCTAGCCTGGGCAACAAAGTGAGACTCTGTCTCAAAAAAAAAAAAAAAAAAAAAAAAAAGATTGATATAGTCGGGGCTAATATACTACAGACTGTTTATAGCGGGTCCTACCAGTTATATCAATTAAACATTGTCAGTAGAAGCCAAGAGGTTAAAGGGTCAGGTGCATGGTCATTTTCTCAGTGGACATAAAAACTCTACAGACTAGGAAAAGATTTCCTCAGTGTCATAGTACTTGGGTATTCCCTAAAACTATAAAAATACAGTGAAAACCCTTCTATAAGTTCCCTAAAGTTTCTCAGGGCTGGACCACTGACTGAGCATAATCTATACTGTTTTGCAGGGTATATATAGATGTAGGCATCGGGATATCAAGCTGCCTGTCTTCCAGATGTGCAATCAGCCACTCCTCCTTTGCAGATGAGGCATGTTTGTGTCTGTCATCTTGTAGTAAAGGCAGAGTCTGAACCATCAGTGCCCTCAAGCAAATTGAGCATGACCTCTACCTTAAAACACCATGTCCCAGCCAAGAGACCCAACCGGCTTCAGAATTCCCTTCATGTCTCCCCGCTGATACAGGTGTTAAGTGAGCTGACCTTTTCTTCAGAATGGGGAGAACAGTATTACAAGCCTGCTGAGGAAGATTCTTAAGGGAAGCGGTGGTGTAAAAAAAGGTTTTTAAAATGTCAGAATTTATATTAAATTTTAAAAATTAAAAGAATAAAAATAAACCTTTAGCTATGCATATTTTCAAAGAAATTAAGTGCCAGGTTAAGAGTCCAGGCTGTGAACAGGCTCTGGAGTTTTGAGTCTCAGCTCAGAGCACTCCTCGGCTCTCTGCCTCAGCGCCCTCACCCAGTACAGCGGAGACGGTGGTAGTCCCTGCCTTCTGGGGGGCTGTCAGGGTTAAGTGAGTTAATATGGTGCAGTGGTCAGAACAGATCTTGGCACTGTATATGTTAGTTATTACTGTGATTGCGACTGTTTTGCACAGAGCTTTTGGTCAGATTGAAGAACAGAAGAAAAAGAGCCTCCTTCCCCATTTTCCTGGTCTGTCCTTTGGGAAAAGAACTGAAAAGGCCACTGGCAAGCCCAGAAGGCACAACTTTGTCCTCAGAGGAGGCATCCTGGATCACACAGTAGCAATTGAGTCAGCGAGACAGACTCCCTTTCACACGAACACATCCCCCTGCAGGAGTAAGCCCAGGGGCTTTGAAGATCATTTCTAGGTGTGGTTCTAGACAAATACCAGTTTTGTAGAGTCAGCCTTAAGCCAAAGGTAGTGTAGGCCAGGTTTATTTTATGCTTCCTTAGGGAATTACACAGTTAAAAAATGAAAACAGCTTTCCCTTAAAGGAATCCCTTTAGGCTGTTAGCAGATAAGGACAAGAGGTCTTAGCCTTGCCTGGGATATTTGCATTTTAATAGGTAACTTTTGAAGCCCTAATCTTGCAGGACCCTGGCTAAATAGTACTGTGACCAGTGTGTTTGTAGAGGGTGAGGGTGAGTTTGTAGGGGGAGGTTGGGGAGATGGGAAGGGGGAGGGAGTCCTTCTGAACCTTTCCAATTGTACTCAGTGTGTGTGTTAGCACCTGCTGAAGGCCTTTAGGAAAAGTGAGAGTGAGAGAGAGAGCCTGTGTGTGTTTGTGTGTGTGTGTGTGTGTGTATACGCAATGTGAGGTTTCTTACTTCAACGATGGGTATACAAAAGACATTTTTAGTGAGGACAAGCAACCAAACTCCCTACAGTACCCAGGCAGCCTTACATACTAAAGAATTGCCCTGCTTCTGCCCATCCATGGAATGCCTAGCCAGATATTTTATAATTATTTGAGCCTTGAACATGACTGACAAATAAATGTAAATATATCTTTTGTACTTTTCATATATACTGGATTTTACTGGAAAGAAACTACCATGTATATATATATATATATACATATATATAAATATACATATATTTATATATACACATATATATACATATATATGTGTATATATAATTATATATATATAAGTATATATTATATATATACATATATATAAATATATATATTTTGCTTTTCCTGGAACGGCATTCTTGAGTTTTTCCCTGTTTCGGAAAATCTGATCACCTACGGTTACACTTCTCCTGATAATTGTGTCGCCAATACCTCACCCTCCTATGAGACTGCTTTTGTAACACTCACACTCATCATGGATATATCTTATTATTATGAAGCAATTTCATTGTACTTTTTTACATTACAATGTTATTGATTTAAAATATATGTGTATGTGTAGGTAGCAGAGGTGGATCCAGTTTCAGGGACTGGAAACTTACATAATTTAAAAGATCTTCCTTTAAAAATTGAATAGAGGGGGGTGGGAGGGCAAGGGCAATATACATAACCTTATCTTTTGTACCTCCATAATATGCTAAAAAAATAAATAAAATTGGGCCGGGCGAGGTGGCTCACGCCTGTAATCCTAGCACTCTGGGAGGCCGAGGCGGGCGGATTGCTCGAGGTTGGGAGTTCGAAACCATCCTGAGCGAGATCCCGTCTCTACTAAAAAATAGAAAGAAATTAATTGACCAACTAAAAATATATATACAAAAAATTAGCCGGGCATGGTGGCACATGCCTGTAGTAACAGCTACTTGGGAGGCTGAGGCAGGAGGATCGCTTGAGCCCAGGAGTGTGAGGTTGCTGTGAGCTAGGCTGACGCCACGGCACTCACTCTAGCCTGGGTAACAAAAGTGAGACTCTGTCTCAAAAAAATAAATGAATAAATAAATAAATAAATAAAATTGAATAGAAAATTATTAATTAAATTAAAACAACATTAGGTATTAGAATGACTAGTTATTTAGAAAGAAATAAATCACAAAATATTACAAAGTATAAAAGCTGACCAATGACATTACATTATAAAATTTAGGAAAAAACAATTACTTTGCTGCCAGACACTTCACCATAATATTTTCCTACATATCTTTGCTACACACTATTTGATCTCCTCTTCATCAGATGGTGATATTGTAATATCATTTTTTTATGGAAAAACTAGAAATATAATTCATTCTTTCCTCTAGCAATGTTGATCAGTATTTATTTTCTATTTTTGGTAGCTGGGATACATAGAAAAGGCAATTTCACACAATTTCATGCAGTTTCACTGTTTGGAGTACGACTACAGATTTGTGCCTTAAAAACACAGTAATTCTGATAAATTTAAAGTGTTTGATTCCCACCACAAATGGCAAAAACACTGTGGTGTGTTTATAGCTTTGTATTCTGGGTTATTGTGTATATTCCTGATAGGAGAGAACTTCCATTCTCATTAGACATGGAAACAAACCATATCCTCTGCTAACAACTTCACACACATCTGACACTTGAAAACAAATTTTTGACAAAATTAGCTTCTGACTCTAGATATTTTAGCCTATGTTTTCCTTCACTGCCTACAAATTTTCAGTGCCACTCACTGGAAGATGCATTCATACCGAACATGTCCTTTGGCCCTTCACTTTTGTATTACGAAGCCAGGAGAGCCAGCTGTTTAGTGGAGTTTTTCTGGATTCCATTCCTGCCCCAGGATGGCTTGCAGTATCTTACTATACCTGGAAGCAACTGTAAGCCACATATATCTATTATACTAAACCAGCACTAAACTGATCCTCAAGTAAACTATTCTCAACTGACATTCTCCTTAGCCAGATCGCAAATACTGCCTGCAGCTACTCTCATGCCACCAATAGGAAAGAAAGGATGAGTGGAGAAGGGGAGAAGAGGACTGAATGAGAAAAGACAGTAGTCTCACCCAAATGTGGCTAAAATCTCTTATTTTTGCAAATTTGACAAAAATATATGACTTCTTCCAGGGTCTTGAAGAAGCCTTTTCATTTGAGTAGCTTTGAAACTCAACTTTCGTCAGCCTTACTTCATCTCTGCCGAGTCAGTTCATACTCTGTGGATTTCCTATCAGGACAGTAAAGAGTGTTATAAAATATGTGTTATCACGAGTAAGATGTGCAACATTTGGGGGATGGACATGCTTGAAGCTCTTACTCGAGGGGGGAGGAGGGCAAGGGCAATATATGTAACCTTAACACTTGTACCCCCATAATACGCTAAAAGAAAAAATAAAATAAAATAAAATGTGTGTTCTCAAATAAGATCTAACAGGATGGAAAACCATTGGTCTAGATTAGGAAAAAAGACCACAGGAAAGTGGAAAAGGGGGGCCCTGAACATAGGCAGTTTCCAGTGATGGTCATCAAAGCATTTCTTTTCCCTCGTCCAAAACAGGCAACATATGCAGATTGCCATAGATGTTCAAGAAAACAGATGAAAATTGAGTGTCTGTGATTTGAACATTGGATTGGGTATTAGAAATAGATGCAGTATAGGAAAATTCAGGACATTTTGGTGGTCATTCCTATAGGCCAGTGTTTCTCATAATCAGGGATTTGTAAATTTTTTAATGAGAAAATATGTGTATATTTCATTGGAGATAAAATAAATAAACTAATATAAATATTATGGATCATTCAGATGACCATTTCATAACCCAAAATTTCCCCTTGATTTCATCACCTACATTTCCGTCTTTCAGAAGAGAAGAAGGCCCACCATACTACAGGCTGCCAAACACAAAACCATCATCTTTTTTTTTTTTTTTTTTTTGAGACAGAGTCTCGCTTTGTTGCCCTGGCTAGAGTGAGTGCCGTGACGTCAGCCTAGCTCACAGCAACCTCAAACTCCTGGGCTCAAGCATTCCTGCTGCCTCAGCCTCCCAAGTAGCTGGGACTACAGGCATGTGCCACCATGCCCGGCTATTTTTTTCTATATATATTAGTTGGCCAATTAATTTCTTTCTATTTATAGTAGAGACGAGGTCTCGCTCTTGCTCAGGCTGGTTTCGGAACTCCTGACCTCTAGCAATCCAACTGCCTCAGCCACCCAGAGTGCTAGGATTACAGGTGTGAGCCACCGCACCTGGCCAAAACCATCATCTTTATCACAGCTAATCCCACAGTCATGTTGCAAAAAGATATATGAAGAAAATCCTCTCTTCACATGACTGAGGGAAAATAGTTAATTAGAAGAAATACATAATAGTAAATATGAAATAAACAATTTTCATATTCTCAATTCCTAAATTAGACTTATAAAAATTAACTATATATTTCAATAATGTCATGATGCTAATATTATCTTTAAAAGAAAAATAGAACTATACAGAATTATCAAGGGCTGCCTCATTAAAGTTAGCATTTGAACATAATTTGCTGATAGAGTTTTGGTTAATTACATCTCCTAATTTTTTCAAAAATGAACAATCTAAGCTTGAAGTTTATTAATAACATTCTGTACAGCATACTTTTTGAAATAGGCAATCCCTGAATTTGAATTATTATGGCCCAATATAAAAATGGTTTAAATGTAAATACAGACCTACTACTTACTTAATTTTTCTAGCATTAACCCCAACACAAAAATTTATTTTCAGCACAATAGCATTATTCATCATATATATTCATTTATTTATTTGCTCAGCAAGTACTTATGTGGCAAGCACTCTGTTATTTGCTAACCATACAAGAGAAATAGGTAGACAATGATCTTTTCCCTTGGGCAGTAAACTCTATATTGAAGGAGACAGACAATAAATAAGTAAACAAATAGAGTAGCAACAGCTTTTGACTAAAGTTTGTAAAAAGTAAATAGTGTTGCTCCATGCAAGTACAAGGGTAACCTATTTTAGATAGGATGGTTAAGGAAGGGCTTTCAATGAAAATGATATTTAAACAGAGATTTAAAGCATGAAAGCTGGGACAAGAATATTTCAAGCAGTGGGAAGGTCAAAGTCCTCATAATAAGAAAGACTTCTGGGAATTAAGAGAAGAAAAGTCTAACTGAAGCATAGTGAGCAAAAGATATAGAGCATAAAGTGAGATTGGAGATGCATATAGAGGCTACCGTGAAGGCCTGGTAGAGCATGGTAAAGTGTTGGGATTTATTCGAAGGGTAAGGAAAAGCCATCAAACTGTTTCAAGCAAGGGAATGCGCAGTGTGCATGTGTGTGTGTACATCCACACAAATGTATGTCACCTTTCTTAAAACAGTTTGAAGCCTGTTCATGTATGTCCTAGTCCATTTTCTGTTGCTATAACTGAATACCTGGGACTGTGTAATTTATAAAGAAAAGAAATTTATTTCTTATAGTTCTGGAGGCTGGGAAGCCCAAAGTCAAGGGACCATACCTTGAGAGGGACTTCCTGCTGGTGGACACCCTCTCCAGAGCCTTAAGGCTGCACAGGGCATGACATAGTGAGAGGCACTGAACGTGATAACTCAGGTCTCTCTTTCTCTTCTTATAAAGCCCCCTGTCCCACTCTCATGATAACCCATTAATCCATTAACCCATGAATGGATTAATCCACTTATGAGGCCAGAGCCCTCATGACCAAATCATCTCTTAAAGGCCCCACCTTTCAATACTGCCACATTGGGAGTAAGTTTCAACATGAGTTTTGGAGGGGACAAACATTCAAACCATGTATGCGTACAGTATATACATGTATATGTATGTTATATATGACACACACACACATCAATTTGCAGGGATTGTAGGGATATGGAGGGATATCCCGGCAATGAGGGATATGGATTTTTTGACTAGATATTGGGAGATGGTTAGGAGACAATAAAATATGTTGGTGGACTGGCCTAGAGAGGTGCCAGTGAAGATAAAGAAAAATCAGTGGGTTTACGGTCTATATTGCAGACAGTACTAATAGGACGAAGATTGGAAGGCAAGGAAAGCATAAAAATGGTTCCTAAATTTCTGGCTTTAATAACTGGGTAAATGGTGATACCACTTACTACATGGTTAAGATTGAGGAAGTACCAGATCTAGGGGAAGTACCAGACTTAGGGAGGAAAACTAAGTGTTCTAGTTTGGAGATGTTTTAGTTGGAAATGTCTTTATTTTATCTAAATATTTGTTCTAAATAGACAGTTCCAAAAGTCGGGAGACCAGAAGATCACCAACCTTTACCTCCCAGCACACACTAAGCCACTTGAGCCACAAACCTATTCTATGTTAGGCGGCAGGTGTAGGCATAGTGAATGCTGGAGACTGGTGAGAATCTTTAGTAGAATATAAAATTAAATTTTGAAAAGAAGAGGATTATGTTTAAGAACTCCAATGAGACTTTTTTAGTAATACAAAATGATCAAAAGTTTATGGAAATGGTCTAAGAAGTCATTAAAGGAACCTACTGTCCAAGAAGAATGGAGCCACAGTAGTAGTAGTTCCTTAAAAAAATTGACGATTTCACATTTATACCTCACAAGTTGAGACTCCTTTCAAAACAGCGGTGTGTATGAAATGGAAAGGTTGGACTACATGTGCGCTAAGGTCCTCTACAGGTCCAACATCTGAGCATTTTCTGGCAATTAGGATTGTAGGAGTTCCAGAAGATAACAGCTCAGTTACTTGAACAATTTGGCCCTGAGGTGGTTCCCAAAGAGCAGTGACTCCTGCTGCCCACTTGAGGAGTCCTTCATTCTCCCATCTGGCCTGTCAGGTTGACAGTTCAGGATCTACAGTAACCTTGCCTTCTGTGCCTCTGACTCAAAGCTGGCAGAGATGAAAAGAAAAAGCAGCAGGAGGTGATAGATTTGAAAGTGGAAGTCAGAGAAAGAAAGGAATTGAAAGCAGAGTAGTGAAAGTAGGAGTGATGGTAACCATGGGACATTTGTTAGAAGTGACTTGGGGGAGAGAAGTTATTTCCAGTTTCCTAATGAGTTTTTATCATAAGTCCTAAAGTATAGATAAATCTTAAAATAGGAAAGGCTCTTAGACATAAACAATTTAACTTCCTTCATTTTTGGGATTGAGAAACCTAACCCCACAGAACAGCTTACGTGCATTATATATATGAGCAGTTAATCAGTGGGAAATGCAGAACTCAATTATGCAGCTCCTGTTGTTGCTGTTATTGTTGCCATTGTGGATGATGCCAACACTCTGGTTGAAGACTTAGGACTGAGGAAAGGATGAGAGACCAAGCACTTTTAAGGATTATATAGTACAATGTGGGGGGAAAGACAATAAAGAGTGAACAAATGACTGAACAAAACATACCAGATAGTAACACACAAGGAAGTAAATTAGAGTGACATGATAAAGAGTGAATGGGTGGCTAATTTAAATATTTAGGTTAATCATATGCTGAAATGATAACAGTGCAGTAGAAGCTGTCTTGACAACCCCAAGTTCACTGAATCACCAAATTAAATGACACTCACCAATCCCTCTGCAGAAGAGACTGATAGATGTATATTAAATGCTAAAGGACCACATCTGGTAAGCTCCTTTCTAGTAGAAATGCTGGGATAGAGTAGAGTCACAAAATCAAAGCTAAAGCTAGTTTCAAGAAGAAGAATGATTAACAGCATTAAATGTACCCCTTATTAAGTAGGAAAAGAACCAAAAACAGCCCAGTGGATCTGGTAACTAGAAAATTCTTGTTGTGGTCCCCATAAACCAGGGTATGTGTGTCCACCATGCAAGCCCCAGATCTCTATGGTAAACTCGCTAGAGATGACCAGTCTCTGAGACGTTAGTCAAACTCACAAAATAACTCAGGATGCTAACACATTCATTTATAATGGTAAATGTACCAGACCAGTCATTTCCATATGGCTTTTGCTTTCTGGTGGATGTAAGCAATTAGCACATCAAAATGCATGCCAGAAGTTTACTTATTGTTTCTGTACTACCCCGTTCTTACTTTATCATAACATACATCACAATACATGAAAATTGCATCCTTTCTTGTCTGATTCCTTGTCACATGCTTATTGAAGTCAATGACAATATGTGTTTGATTCATTGCTTTTTACCTGGTTCTTAGCATAGTAAAGGGCATGTTAGATCTTTAATAAGTATTTATTAGAGCAGTAGATAAGCAATTATCTCATTGATTATTCTAACAAGATGTTGCAGCTTCATATATCATCCTTCCCTTCCTTAGAGGTAAGTTTTTCCAAAATATATATATTATATATATAATATATTGGATTTATATATATGTATATCTTAAAGAGCACTAGAGAATGCTGGACAACTCTTCATCTCCAATTATGTATTTGTTGTGGGAACCAGCTATCTTGTCTTTGCATTTGTGCTTAGGAAAACCAGCACCTAGGACATACTCTTTAATCAATTTCTATGGCAATTAGTATCACAGAATATTTTCTTTTCTGATCGATGGCCTTTTGAGAATATGCAAAATATGGGAAAGATATGGCCTTCTAATTCTCTTTCTACTATCTTAACCACAAGATATTGAACTATAGATTTAATTAACTAGAAATACAGTACAATAAAGTCAGCAAATTGAAAAGGAAGCTGAAATTCCTCGTGCCACAAAATTCTTATCTGTAGATACCCTTCACCCCCGTCACATGGCTGAAGAAGACAGAGTCCTTTTTGCCCTGACTTTTACAATGTCTTTGCGAACAAAAACTAGTCCTTTAGAACCCACAAGCAATTTCTTTC
The DNA here is from genome assembly GCF_040939455.1 of Microcebus murinus. Classification (NCBI taxonomy): domain Eukaryota; kingdom Metazoa; phylum Chordata; class Mammalia; order Primates; family Cheirogaleidae; genus Microcebus; species Microcebus murinus. The sequence continues at coordinate 107,353,212 of NC_134105.1, read as the reverse complement.
ATTGTGCATCATTCTTTCCTCTTCTGCACACTATCATTTACCCCTTATTTCTAGAGCTTTTGTTTTTTCTGCTTAGGGAATTATTGATAAAATTCCTTTAGTTTGCAAGTACTGCCTCCTCCCCCAATGGCATATTTCTGCTATCTCACATTTCTATTAATTAGAAGACACAGGCTTGCTGGATTATGACTATTTGTATTCACGTACCATTAACAAGTCAAAAGTGAATGTTTTTTTTTTTTCCCCCACTGGATGTAATAGAATTTACACCAGACTCAGAATTAGAGAACCCAGATTTAAATTTCAATTCTACTCATTCCTAGCTTGCACCCCTGACCTAATTGATGAAAGAAACATCTTCTGTACAAAACAATTTCATTGAATAAATGTAAAAGAAATGACATGATAATAAAGCACTGTTTTGAGATCCTAATAAAAAAATTGGTTTGGACAAAGGTTATCAACAGATTAAATGATAAAAGGTTGATAGGATCAATCTAAATGGAGAATGAGGCTGTCAACACCTGAAACACTGACCAATGCACTTTTCTCTGTGTGTATTTGAATTTTATTTTATTATTTAATTGACAAATAATAATTGTTTATATTTATGGAATACAATTTAATAATTTTAAATTAGCTTTGCTTAGAGTAGGACAAGCAGACAATACATGCCTCCTAATTAGGGTTGCCAAATAAAATGCCTAGTTAAATTTGAATTTCAGATAAACAAATAATTTTTAGTATAAGTATTCTCCATGCAATATTTGGGATTTACTTATTGTAAAATATTATTTGTTGTTTATTTAAAATTCGAAGTTAGCTAGGTATCCTGTACTTAAAAATCAGACAATCTTACTTTTCAGGTTTATTATATATATTAAGAAAAACTGATATATATCAGTTATCTATATATATATATCAATTCTATATATGCATGTTTATATATATTATAGTTTAATACAGTCCATAGTTTAATATACTGTAATACAGCTTGTAGTGTATTTACTTTAATATGGTTCATATAGTTTAGCAAGTTGAACCTGAAACTAATTAAGCTTTTAGAACTAACTTCCAATTTATAAGAAAGACAAGAGATAGAACAAATTTCATGATACAATGAATAAATGACATCCAGAAGATAAGACTTTGACCTGGTTTTTTAACATGTCAATGAGATTTTTTTTAAAAAAAGGTGTGGAGGCGATAGTGGAATACTCTTGCTCTTTAGGAAATATTTGGTAATGTTTAGGAACATTTTTAAATTTTTTCTAGTACAGTGGGGGAAAGGGGAAGAATGCTATTGGCATTGGGCATCTGGTGGGTAGAGGCCAAGGTTGCTGCTAAACATCTTATAACACGCAGGACAACCTCTCCTCATTCCCACCGCACCTGCTACATACAGCAAAGAATTATCAGATCTAAAATGTCAACAGTGCCACTCTTGAGAAACTCTGGTCTAGACCTACAGACTTTAAAGACTTAACAATCAAGTGCAATGTGTACTCACTTGAATCTTGATTTAAGTAGACCATATCATAATAAAGAGCATTCTAATAACAGAAGGCAAGGTAGCTATTTAAACAGTATAATGTGGAAAAATGCTTGTTGATATGGGAAAGGTTCACAATACATTGCTAAGAGAAAAAAACAAACATGACATCAAGAAGTTTGTCTACCGTGATCTCATAGTATTAAAAAGGAATGGCTACAAAAATAATAATCATTCACTTCTACCGTAAATGTGTGTGTAAACAGATACATACATATAAATTTATAGAAGAAAGATTAGAAAACTGTTCATCAGTATGTTAAAGGTGTTGATGTCTAAGTTGCGAATCACATGTTATCTTATTTTTCCTTTTCTGTATGTTTTATAATGAACATGCATTACTTTGGTAATCAGAAAAAAAAAAAACAAACGGGTTATTTCAGAAAGCAAATTCTTAGTCTAGGTTGAAGATCCTTACGGTAATCCCGTTTTACACAGTAGCTGGCATGGCCCCTGAAAAGTCCCCCATGGGTACAAAGACTGTCTTAATGGAGAGAGTCCTGCTGAGCCAGAACCTAAACTCACTGGAGGTCCACTGCTGTTTCATTCTCTCCAGGAACAGCAGAGAATGAACCAAAGGGAGCACAAAAAAGGGCTCTGACTGTCTTCTGCCCTTTACAAGCATGGGTGATGCATGTCACTAAACGGGAGAGTAAGGCTGAGATGTATGTCGAAAAGATATAAGGAAATTGGCTATAAGGTGAAGCAGGACAGGAGAAGCTATGGCCCCTATAACATTCTGCTTGCCCTGATCTTATTTATTCGAATACGTTTCAGGAAGCTAGCTGCTCTCTAGTACTGAGAAACTAAAATTTAGGATCTTCCCTTTGTAAGCCTACCCAGTATTCATGTGGTTTACTTGACTAAAACTCAACACAGTGTTAGTGTCTGAAACCCCAGCAAACCTCAAAAGTCAGTAAACAAGTGAAAACATATCCTTTATCTGTGACACAAGTTACTAATGAAGCCTTTGAGACCAGCTTTCAGGTTCTATCTTCCGTAGCTCTTAGTGCCCTGGAGAAATTCTCAAAGGGATGGTCCCAGGAGACTTGGGACAAAGGGATTTGCTCCTCCTTGGGGAAAATAAATATCCAGAGCTCCTGAAATCTGCAGTTTAAGAGACTGTATTTTGTTCCTGGGCTACTTTCCAGGACAAAAGAAACAATGTCCCTAGCCTTAAGGAACACAGCAATAATTTGAGGTTCTTCTTGATACCAGAGAGTGCTGGATTTTCCTCACTTTGTGGGTTTTAGCTTCCCTGGTAAATGCCTCTTGAACACAAGGTTTTTTCACCTGCTTCCTCTGAAAAGACTCAGTTTCTTCAATGCCTTCTAAAGATCACTATCTGGAAACTGTCTCCTTCCTATTGCCAAGGTCAGAAGCAGTGAGTGGCTGTTGGTAGGGTAATTAAAAATGGAATACCATGTGCATTTTTCAAAATCTTACTGTTTTCCCTCTATGGTTTCCAGTATGTGGTTGGTCATATTGAATCTCATGTCCATTAATATTATATTTCTTCATGCTTGTCTTGCTGTGGTAATGGATTGAAGGACATGAAATTTAGCAGAGACATAATAATGGTCTTCAAATATTTGAAATACTATCATGTTGAAGAGGAAATAGAAGGTGGAATGATGGGGAGGGGGTACGTTTCAAGGAGATAGATACCGAGTTAATAGAAAGTAACATTTTATAAGAATTAAAATCAATCAAAAATAGAATCGATGACAGTACATCTATATGAATCCATATAATGAAATAGTATACACCATCGGAAACATAAAAAAATGAGAGAGCTACAGTACTGTTATGGAAAATGTTCAAAATAAAATATTAAATGAAAAAAGCTAGTGGTGAATTGGTATGTGCAGTCTGATTTGATTTATTTAAAATTGAAATGATACAAAAGTATGTATGATCGTACACAGAAAATTTCTGGACAAAAATAAACAACAACAGCAAACTATGAATCATGTTTACCTCTAGACAAGAAAATGTAGAAAAGGAGAAAACTAACTTTTCAATTTATATCTTTCTGTACAGATGGTTTTTCCTTACCATGAGCATTATCATAATTTAAAAAGACTAGTTTTATTTATTTTTTTTAGTGAAGTTGGTATCTTACCAAAAAAAAAAAAAAAGAGAGAGAGAGGTTATGCTAATTTATAATGAATTTCAATCATTGGAAGCACTGAAACAAAATTTGAGGGACTGTTCATAAGGAATGCTGTGCTTGTAAAATCATTTCTTAACTGTAAGGTCCTGTGATTCAGTTATATTGAAAGGACTTAAAAAACTACCAAGCACATGAGCTTTTCCAGCTTGTCTGCAATCGGAAAGACTCAAACAATGAAATGAAAAAGATTAACTTCTTGCCCAGAATTGGTTGTCGGGTCTAGGCAGAAAATTATTTCTCTGAAAGGAAATTTTTTGAATTTTTTAAGGGGTGGAGAGAGATTTTGGGCTAAGGATCCATAATCCAAGAAATAGAAAGTGATGTAAAATGTTGCTTTTCCCAGTGACAAGGATTCCCCAGAAGGCAGTGGACATTTTATTTCAGCTATCATGATCCTACTAATCTAGTGTTATTCATGGGGGTCTTTGCCATCTTAATGAAGCATCATTTTCCTGAGGAGATGATGAGAGGGGAGATGGAATGGCAGGAATGCACAAGCTCAGTGCAATCTTCCCTTCCATAACCTAACTTATTTATGTTTTGCATTCTCCTTAGTGTAGGTAGGATTGATTTTCTAGTTACGTAAACATTTGAGTTTCATCTGGTTGAGTAATACATTGTAAATCTCAGTTACATAGGAGTGGTTAAGGACTAGCCCATCTCCACATCTCCAAGGAAAATTAACACATATTTTGCAATACATTTTTCTCAATATTTTGAAATTATTTTATATTTTTCTGTTTATCAAAATCTTTAGAAAGAAAATTCCAAAATCTGCCTTTATTCAAGTAGGTGCATCCCACTGCAGTAATTAATGGTCAGCATTGATCTTGTCTTATATTATTTGGTTTGTCATGGATTTTTACATTAATTTAATTTTTAAAATAATGCATTAAATATTAGATTCATGACATATCAGAATGTGTGTGTAAAAAAGTATTTTTAATATTATGTATAATAGTGAAGATGTTAGCTAGCTAGCTAGGTTCTCCATACATTACCCAGAAAACTTATTTTTAGCATTTTGGTACATTTAATTTTTTAATGATAAGTATGTCATTGTATGTGTTTCCTACCTTTGTTTATTACTCTCTTCTCCATTTCTTTTCTTTTTCTTTTTATAAAATCAGGGCCTATCCATTAATCACTCAATCCATCTACCTAGTTATCTATCATATTCTTTCATATCAACACTTTTTAGATTTATAATGGCTACATAGTTCCCATCAGATGGATATTTTATAATTGATTTATTCCTTTATTAATTTACATTTTTTCTGATCTTCATTGTTATAAATAATATCATGAAATATTCTTTGTACATACAACCTGATATATACCTCTGATTATTTTCTTAAAATAAATAATTAGAAATGGAAATATGAAGCCAATGAGAATGGACATAGGTTGTCACTAATATACTAATATTTCTTCTATTTATCTAGATGAAACATTCTAACATTTTTCAAGTTTTCTCAATTTTTTCCAGTTTTTTCATTTTTTCCCAATGTATCTCATTCCCAGAGTAAGGAAAAATACATTAATTGATTCCAACAAAAGCAATACAAATATATCTTCTTCCTCATCGATTTTGTGGTCCTAATGCTTCTTAGGCAGTTGTGGTGTAGGACAAATCACACTAGCCTTGGAATTAAAATATTGAATTAATTTGGGCAAATGACCTAACCCTAAATATCTCAGTAAAATGGGGATAATAATAACATGTGGGATTGTTATGATGTTAAATAATATACATAAAAACTCTCTATAAACCAAAAAGTGCCATAAGAGACTTTTATTATTGTACTTTTTTTGAAATTGAGAGCTTTTGATCCCCCAATAACTCCCAAGATATGGAATAGAGGGAGAGATGTGTGAACTGGATTCCCTAAAATTTCCCAGTTTGTAATTCTGAAGAAATTAGAAAAGACAGTTTAGTCTAGTAGTGAGCAGAGTATTTGTGAAAAGTCACATCTAAGTACAAGGTAGAAAATGCATAGAAATACACACTGTCCATGAGAAAAAGTTACTGGGCAACATTTAGCAACACTGTAGGGAGTTTGGATTGACAGGTTGTATTTAGTCCAAGGAAAACTTTCTAAGGCAGAGGAGACTTGAGTCAAGTATTGAAGAAGGAGGGAACATTTCCTGATTTAAAAAAATATGGGGGGACAGTCAGGTTTGAAGTTATTGAATGACTTGTGAAAACTGTTCATGACAAGTATAACAGACAGAAAGTAAACATTTATGCTATGTAAGCAGAGACCATTGTCCTCTTTGAAAATCCAGAGAGGAAGATCTTTAAGAAGATCCAAACTGTGGTTTAAACAAAGTGGAAGTGGTTGAAAAATTTGTTTTAGGTAAACAAAATCTGAAACTGTAATCTAAAAGAAAATTGCTTTCAAATTTAACCCTGCATTTCCTATTTCTTTAGCTTAGTTTTCCCCTAACACCTATGTTCTAACTCACCAGAAAATCTTTTCCAAATTTGCCGCAAGTGACTTTCTTTCTATCCTTTCCCATCCCTACCTATTCTTCCATACCTTCATACTTAAACTGCCTTGTGTGGAATTATTTCCTGATTGTGTTTTCCTATCTATACTTATAGGTAAACAGTAATCCCCAGCAACTTGGCATCCATCCAGGAGCAGAATCCTTATCAACTCTTTCTCCTGGGGTTCCCTGGCTCAAAGGATTGGGCACTGACGTGTTCTGACTGATTGCCCCAAGTCTCCATACTTTTGATCTGGGATTTGTTCAATGAAGAAAGAAAACCACACAGCGGTGAGTGAGTTTGTTTTCCAGGGTTTCTCTAGCTTTCACGAACACAAACTCACCCTCTTTGTGATATTTCTTACCTTGTACCTTTTAACCCTGGCTGGCAATGTCATCATCGTGACAATTATCAGCGTTGATCGTCACCTGCACACCCCCATGTACTTCTTTCTTAGTATGCTTTCTACTTCAGAGACTCTGTACACATTAGTCATTGTACCACGAATGCTCTCCAGCCTCATAGGTCTAAGCCAACCCATCTCCTTGGCTGGCTGTGCCACCCAGATGTTCTTTTTTATTACTTTGGCCATCAACAACTGCTTCCTGCTCACGGCAATGGGGTATGACCGGTATGTAGCCATCTGCAACCCCTTGAGGTACTCGGTCATCATGAATGCGAAGGTGTGTGCCCAGCTAGCATGTGGGGCCTGTAGCATTGGGTTGCTTGTGGCCATAATTCAGATTTCATCTGTGTTCAGGCTGCCTTTTTGTGATAGAGAGGTGGCCCATTATTTCTGTGACATCCGCCCGGTTATGAAACTCTCCTGTGCTGACACAACTCTACATGACATAGTTAATTTTATTGTCAGCTCTCTGGTTATTGTAGTACCCATGGCTTTGGTCTTCATCTCCTACATTCTTATCATCTCCACCATCCTCAAGATTGCCTCAGCTGAGGGCCGGAAGAAGGCTTTTGCAACTTGTGCCTCCCACCTCACTGTGGTCATTGTCCACTATGGCTGTGCCTCCATTGCCTACCTCAAGCCCAAGTCAGAGAACACCAGGGATCAGGACCAGCTGATCTCTGTGACCTACACCATTTTCACTCCACTCCTTAATCCTGTTGTGTACACTTTGAGGAACAAGGAGGTCCAAGATGCCCTTCACCGCGCTATTGGCAAAAAACCTCTTGCCTAGGATCTTTGGCAGTTTGACATATAACCTATCATAGCCTGGGTATTTTTTGTAAGCTCAAAAAATTTGATCCTATCATTCTTCCTCCACCCAGAGAGAGTTGCACAATTTGGTGGTAAGCCTGCATTAAAGAATCAAGAGTCTCCTTTACTTGACTCTTGTTTTTACCGTCATTCGCCTAAACCTTCTACTAATCACATAGGTTACCACCCGGGAATGGGCAGAGGCTGCCTGCAGGTGGGAAGCTGGCAGGAAATCATAAGAAAGGGGCAGCTGACTATTCTCGGTTTGTTGACGGCAGAAAAGTGGACTGCATAATGCCTATTTTGAAGTAATTGGTTGAAAGTTCAACCTAAACTTCAAAAAGGACACAGTTGGTGTACAGGATGTATTGGAAACACAGTCAAAACTACCTGTTCTACATGTCATCACTTTCTCCTCTGGGCAGTGACAAAAGCAACAGATCCTGACATTCAGAAGAGATGTTATTAGCTTTGAACGTTCTCATCTGCCTTGGAGACCCATGAGGTTGTTTTCCAGTTTTGTTGAGGCTCACATTAAAACTATTCCCTCAGTATGTCTCGATGACCAATATGTTCAGTGTTAATAACATGGTTACATCTCGCCTCTCAATCTCACTGCACTTATATCTGCCCTCTGTGGGGTAACACATGCTATACTGAATTCACAAGTATATTGATGCATGAAGATATTTTTTTGAAATTAAATTTATTAATACCACCTCTCAACTAACTCTTATTATCTCATATCTGGAAATTAACCCATGACTTTCATTTTTCTCTGTGTAGAACATAACCTGATACCCATGTCTTGCCTGTACCCTTTTGATTTAGACATTGATGGGCTTATTTTCTGTGAATAGTTGGGTACCTAGTTTAAACTCTAAGTTTAAACACTTGTCTAAACAAGAGTCTGGGGGTCTCCCAACTCTTATTGTTATTGCCTTCTAAAGGGAAAGGCTATCTTGATTTGTGAGAAAGGTTTAAGATTTTAGAATTGTTTGACCTACAGAAAAAAGAGGCAGAAATTGCCAAATGTCTTCCAGTCTATAAAGGGCTGATGTTGAAAAAAAAATAATAAAAATCAATCTGTATCTCTTACCCACCCAAACTGTCCAAGTGTCCTCACTGAAAATGCATTGAAAGTACAGGTCAAACAAAGGACCTGGGAATCCCTAATGATGGAAGAGCCACGAAGGGCCCTATGTTCATGAAACTTTGCCTTCAAGAACAAAGGATTTGGCTCCTCAAAGCAGCTCCCTCCAAGAGAGCAACATGAAAGTTGAATGTGAAGAGGAACTCCAGGGCAGTTTATCTTTGCCCTTATCTGAGTGTTCCCAGAGCAGGGTAGGTACAAGGGAAACATTGCCACAACCCTGTTCTTGTGAAAACTCTTGCTCATTCTAGTAGCTTCTCCCATTTTGGAAAGCTTCTGCCAATAGTCCCATCATTTTTATCGATTGCTGAATTTGGAGATTTAGATACGCAGAACCCCCATAGAGCCTCCCACAGTCCTACAGGGTTCTGTAAGATTGGTGACCAATACTGAAGCAATGTGTTCCCCTGAGTTCCTGTAGTTTGATGAAAAAGAAAATTGTGGCACAATTCACCCAAAATAATTTTTTTTTATTTTGACATATTATGGGGGTATAGATTTTAAGGTTTCAATAAATTTTTGTAACAATAAATCGTGTATATCAACGTTCTACCTTGTCTTTTTTTGGTGTAGTTCCCAGCATCTTAACAGAGCCAGAAAAAGACAATAGAGTCAATGCATTTAATTTCAAAGAGTATGTGATTATCACTAAACATAAATCATGCCCGAAGAGAATGACACCTAAGCCCACACCTTGGGCTTCGTCACCACATAGCCGTTATCTTTGTAAGTCAGGGCCCGCCAGCTCAGGATGTTGCCACTGCTACACAAGTCACCCATGTCCGTTAGAGGGAGCACATGGTCCCACAAGGAAACATCCCATATCTCCCCAAGAAGGCATTGATTTACATCAAAATTTCCCCCGTAGGAATCCTGCTCTTGTCCCAGGATAATCTTAGCCTCTGACCCCACAGAGTACCCCTTCCTCACTCCCTTCCTCCCCAGGAGTTTTCCATTCACCCAGAGCTCAGCAATCCCAGAGGCGGACTCCCAGCTTGCACAGGCATGGGTTGGGGTGTAGGGAGATGGGGGGCCATTGAAAATGATCTCAGAATTCCCGATGGACAACGAGTACACTCCCATTTTGTTGACAAAGAGAAGAATTTCATTGTCCTTGGAAGGAGTGCTGTAGGAGAAGAGGCTGTAAGAGCGGGTGAGGTCTGTGAAGGCCTTCAGGCACAGCGTGAAGTTCTCCAGTGGCTTCTTCACGCTGGGAATCAAGGACACGTAGGCTGTGGCAGATTCTTCAGGAAAAATGAACACCTTCCCTCTCATGTCTGCGGAGAAAAGATAATGAGGCAAAAATTTGGTCAACCCTCTTATGTCATCCGCTCTCACTGTGGACTCTAGGCCGCCTCCTGACAGGGTATACACAGCACACCGGAGTTTATGAAGTGCTTGTAACCACATTATCTCAGTGACATATAAGCAAACTGTCAATGTTAAAAGGTGGCCTTTGGTTCAGCTGTCCTCTTAGAAAGCTAAATTAAATATGTCCTATGTCAGCCCCCAACTCCATTTTTTTTTTTTTTTTTTGCAGATTTCATACAGATAAAATAGCAAGCACCAGTCACAGAAAATGAAACACAGCTTAACACATGGAGCGTAATAGATAAACCAAGAACACAGTCATGAACACCTCATCCTCCCACCACTGATCAGATTCTGAGATTTCTCCCAGGGGACAGATATCTGTGGCTGAGGTTAGGTATACTTTCAATGGTTCATCTTGAACCTTGGCTTAGCTGTGATGGACCAACATTGTGGCTAGTGCTAAGTCCAAGGAATAGAGTAGTGTGCAAACCACACGGCCCAGACCTTTATAGCATCCTTGCTTTCCTCTCTGCCCCCTTTTTGCAGGGGTGCCAATTGCTCTTAAATTGTATCCCAATTTTCCATTGTTTTTTTCCCTGTGGCTGCAATATCAGGATCGTGGTATGACTTACCATTGACTTATTCCTTCTTAAGATCCACAAGAGAAGGGGAGGGTTTAATCATTATAAAATCAACTATTTTTTCTTGCTTAGGAAAGCAAATTTAATAAATGCTATGGTCTGGAAAATAAGTTAGAGAATAATGGCTAACTGAATCAAGGGAGACATAGCCTAAAAGTGCTATGAAGTCTTGAATTGAGTTAGTTTTGCTTCATAGCAGGAAATAGAAAAACAGCATGAATTCCTGTTCCCTAGATTCAGGGCTTCTTAAATGCTCACCCTGGACAAAGAATAGAAACAGGGAACTTAGGGAGAGGAAACTAAGGGAGAGATTACAGACTTTAATACAGAGAGAAAGAGAGAGAACATCAATTAATACGATAGGAACTAGGAGGACAGAAAAGTAAACTATGCATTCATGCCCTGTGATCTAATTATCTCCCTATTTGTGATTTGTAACCCTGTCAGTATACAAACCTGAACCAAAACAGAGTGCTTAGTAAAAGAGTAAGATTTTGAAAAACTTATTCCTGGTGGTAAGACTGCAGAGAAATGCTGTCTCGAAAGTCAGGAGATGAGACTGTCCTTAGTGGCAGTGATAACAAGGAAAAAGATGGTGCCAAAACATTAATTTTTTTTATGGCTAATTTAAAAAAAAATTTTTTTTTGTAACAGTTACACATCACAAAGTACATATTGCCTTTCACTGATCTCACGCGATCTTCATAGCAACTCTTTGCTAGATAAATGTTGTTTTTATCCCCATTGTACAGATGAAGAAACTGAGGATCAGAGTTGTGCAACTTCACAAAAGTAATTCAATTAGGTTGGGAGAAACAGGTTCACAGGTTTGATTTAAGGTTCACAGGTTTGGTTTAAAGTCCAAGCTACTTCCAAGATTTCTTATTTTCTCTCATGTTACGGAGACAAAGGGCTTGAAGGGTATCAGGGAGAGAACACCCCAACCCTTGTAACGACTGCTCTTTTTCTAGCAAAAACCACACATCACTTCTTATTCTCTCAGGTGAGAGGGAACGATGTTTCTCTTCAACAAGCAAAGTCTGTTCTCTAGCCCTAAGACTTCCTTACGCTAGGTATATCCTTATTCATCAGCATCTGTGGTGGTTTTAAAAATACGCCCCAAAATAATTCTCCTCCCCTTGGGTGTGACCTGACTCACTCCTAATGAATAGAATACAGCAGGTGTGAAGCGTGCTATTCCTAAGAATAGATTATGAATAGGGCTGTGGCATCTGCACTGGGCCCTTTCTCTCCCCGTGTCACATCACTCACTTCTGGGGAAGACAGCACTGCCAAGTTGTGGGCCACACGGCAGGGAGCTAAGGGAGGTATGGCCAATAGCCAGTGAGGAACCAAGGCCCTCACCTGTAAGGAGCTGAATCCTGACAGTAACCGTGGAAGTGAGCTTAGGAGCAGATCCTCTTCTAAGCCGAGCCTTCAGAAGAGACTACAGTCCTGACTGAGTGACTTCAACCTCATCGGAGACTCTGGGTCGGAACCACCATCTTAGCCACTCCCTATTTCTTGATACCCAGAGAGTACAAGTCAATAAACGTTTGCCGCTTCAAGCTGCTGAGTTTTGAGGCAGATTGCTTGCTGTGCAGGAGTGGATAACGTATACACCATCCTTACACACTCGTACCTTCCTGAAACACCGGCAGTAGCAGCAACAGAAAAAACACTAAAATGTGGTATACTCTAGTTCCCCTGAAACTTGCGGGAAACCTCCCAGTTAGGCTCAACACCTACCTGAATTACGGGTCACGCTTCCTGTGACAGTGGTAAGGAGTAGGACACCCAGAAGAATCTTCTCCATCATGCTCTCCTTGAGACTTCCAGAGTAGTGACAAGGAAAGCTGCAGTTGTCACAATGGAGAGATGCTGGGTATTTGGCTCCTTATATCGTGCTCTTAGGGGCAAAGCCTCTGTTCTACCGATAGAAAAAAAAAGTTGCAAATGGTAAATATTAACTGATCCAGGAAGTAGTTTAAAAACTAATTTGTTTACTTTTCAACCTATTGTTTGTGTTATTGAGTTTTTTCCTTCTAACTGTTCTATCTCCTGCTGAGCTATCTTGTGCAAGTCCTCCCCTACTTTTCCAAGGAAAGAGACTCTATTTCCTTGTCAAGGGAAATTTTATTACCTTATCTATGTAAGGATATTGTGGCAGTCTAATGTCAGGACTATAAAATGAGCATACTTGTAGATCTGCCTGAGGAAGCATTCTCTATTAAAGGAGCTCAGGATATTTCACCCCAAAATATTACTCTGTTATAAAGAGTATTTTGAATTAAAATTCCATAAAGATCAAGAGGTGTTGGAAGGAATATTCTCTCTTTCTGCAAAAAAAAAAAAAAAAAAGAAGGACCCATCATAAAGAACAGTTGACTTCCCTTCCCATTCATGTTATCTCAATATATTATAGGAAAGAAGATCAAGAATGCAACCAGACCTGGCCCAAATAATTTTAAAGATAATACCTGTCTCTCAGGTTAATTTAATTTCCAAAGATAATAATTTACAAGTCATTCTGTTTCCCTCATCCATTCTCTTAAATATTATATCTATCCATCCTCCCTCATAACTATTTATTGCTTCTAGAAAGAATTACCTATATTTCTCATCTCCCCTTCCCCTATAAAATGAGAGTATACAAATTTCTGGACCCCAATGGGATATTGGATAATCACTCTATGATTCTCCCCATGCCCACAGTAAATAAATCTCTTTCCTTTATTAATCTGCCTTAATTTTGTGTTGATTTTTCAGTGAAACTTCTGGGGCAACGAGGAAATTTTCCCTCACCCCTACATTCTCTCTTTTTAAAATTTTTTTTATTTAAGCATATTACAGGGGTACAAATGTTTAGGCTAGATATATTGCCCTTGTCCCACCAGAATCAGAGCTTCAAGCGTGTCCATCCCCCAGAGAGTACGCACTGCACCCATTAGGTGTGTATATACCCGTCCCCTCCACCCCCTCCCATCTGCCCGACACCTGATGAATGTTATTGCTACATGTGCACTTAAGTGTTGATCAGTTAATACCAATTAGATGGTGACACATTCTCTTTTAGTGTTACACTATGACTCTTCTCGCAAACTATGCCATGCTTTTATTAACCCTTAATGTTTTGCAAGCAGGTCAGGCACAGATCAGCATCCCTTTGCACCAGTCTTTCAAATCCTGACCCCATTAACTAACCAATCCAATTGCTGGTTATGCAAACATCTAGAGCATGCAAAAGGAACCTGGACTCATTTTTGTTTCTGCAAATGTGAGTGCCTGGTGGAACCAGTCCAGAAGATGGATGTGTGACGAGACGTGGCACCCACAGCCAGACAAAAAACACCGTGCTGCTTCTCCTGTTGGTGAGTCAACTGGACACAGAAAAACCTCTCTGTGGAAGCTTAAGAACTGTCTCTTGCTCAGGTAAAGTTACTACAAAGAAAATTTTTATCTTTTATCTTTAGTGAGTGTCATACTAGGGCACTACTGTGATCAAACCCTATGGCTTGATTCCACAGATGACATTCTCACACTTCTTAGATGGTGCTGACGGTAACCCTCATGATGTCAACACTTGTCAAATCACCAGCTGTTATGGACGGCTCACAAGCCAGGCCTGTGTGACTTGGGGTAGCTGACTTGTTCCCTTTGTCATGTTGCCATATACTAAAGATGACATATGGATAGACCAAAGGTCTGGACTGACCTGGTTAGGTGACAAAACTAAGCCCTATAACTTCCAGGAAGAGATAAGATATCAAATATTATAACAAAAATTTATATCAAATATTTCACAACCTGTTCTGTTCCCACAAAATGGCAGGGGCATACGGAAACAGGAGATGGGCAAGTCCCAATGAGGAAGAAAAGACACCGAAAACTCCAGGCTGGGAGGCCATGGGTTGCAACTTGATCCTATCTGTAAATAGCACTGGTCTTTTTATCACATGTGGCAATAAAGTATACAAGTGGGTCCCACCTAGATAGTCAGGACAATGCGGACTTGGTTATCTGACACCCTCTGTTACCAGCTAAATAACAACGCTGGGCTCTTTTGTTCATAAAGTGGTACTACACAAATGTACAAGATGGAATTTTATTAAAAACAAAAGAAAACACTTGTGTATCACAATTCTAAGTTCTTTTTGATGTTCAGGATTCTTTTCCCAGCATTTGGAACTCATGAGATTGAAAAGCCAGTTTTAACTCTTTCCATGGTAATAGAACAAGAGTTCAATATCACCCTGCAAGCATTTGGAGCACTTCTGTTAGAAGTCAACAGCCTAGCTTTGGTTATATGTATTTCAAAACTTCTGCCTCTTGGGTGCTCTGACACCCCAAAAGGGAGGAGCTTGTGCAATTGGTCAAAAATGCTACTTCTATGCAAAATGCTCAGGGCAAGTAGAGATTGATGTACACCACTGAAAAGACACGATAAATATTCTCCATCAGATTAATGAAGTCAAACTAGTCTGTTGGTCCGACTATTGCCAGGAATGGGAGAGTGGCTTAATGGGGTATGGGGAAATTTTCTTAGATCGGTTCTTTGTTCTTATATCTTCTTATGCAAATCTATGTTCTTCTTTCCCTTTTCAGATCTTTTGCTACTTGGCTACTAACTCAACCTCTCTCTCCACAGCCACTGACTCAGCTTTTAAATGTGTGAAACATCTAGAGAAGTTCCAGACGGGGGTAATGAAGGAGCTCAGAAAATTATACCCCCATATATGACTCCTTGGTATAAAGAGTATTTTAAACTTAAGGCCCCTAGATATCAATAGGTATTCAAAGGGGATTTCCCTCTATCTGCATAAAGCCTGGAGTACCCATCAAAAAGAACAATCAAATTCCCTTCCCTTCTATGTTATTTCAATATATTATAGGAAAGAAGATCAAGAATGGTACAATGAACACTATCTGGGTGTTGGGCACACTTATAAGCATGACTCAAGCATTTTAAAAGTGATCCATAGAACCAAAAATATTTGTACCCCCAATATATTAATTTGAAATAAAAACAAACGAATGCAACCAGACTTGACCAGAGTCATTTTAATGATAACACTTGTCTCTCAGGTTAATTTAATTTCCAAAAAGAATCATTTACAAATCAACCTGTTTCTTCCATGTATTTATACTCCCAAGTATCTATCTTCCCTAATAACCATTTATTGCCCCTAAGCTGAAGTACCTATATTTTTCATTTCCCACTCCCCTCTAAAATGAGGGTAATATAAATTTCTGGACCTCGTTGGCATATTGAATAATCACTCTGTGATTCTCCCTGTGGCACAGTAAATAAATCTCTTAGTCTTATTAATCTGCATTATTGTGAGTTGATCTTTCAGCAAACCTTCCAGTGTAAAGGGGAAATTTCTCGTCATCCCCACAGTGTGGGACAGTCAGCGGAATTTTCAAAGCCACTCTGCTCTTTTGCAAGCTGCAGTGAAGAGAATCTGGACTCTGACCAGCTGATGACATGGTAAGATACCTTACATACCAGTTAGATTCCTGACTCTCCTCTGTCTCTCTGTGGTCTCTGGTTAAGCAGACAATAAATATTATTATCTATTTTGCCTTTCCAATTTTAAATTTAATGAGAGAAAATTTTTTCATAAGTGTCTAGTCTTGGTATAGTGACTCTGGTTTTATTTATTTACTTATTCATTTATTTGGTACTTTTTGTGCCATGACTCTTTATATTGTCCGACCCCTCTCCTCTCAGAAATAACCTTTTGTTGTTGCTTTTCTTTGTCATTGTCTTTCTGTGTCATTCTGTTATAAAGAGGGTTACCAGAGGGTAGAACATGTCCCATATAAGCTCCCATGTAAGCCCACTCTTCCAGCCAGCCCTGCAGGCTTGCCAGTTTTATGGCTGAAACTAGAATAGCATCCATTAAAGGCAAACTTTGCTGTGTAGGTCCCTGGAAAAAAAAAAAGTATGATATTCCCCTCTCATCCTGTTACATGTCCCTGAACTTGTCTTGTGAATGAGGGGGAATTTTCGCCTCAGTTTCCACCATCCAGAAGGTGTGCTTTTTAGGAACACACCAGGCAGCCCATCTGAAAAGATTGGGGGTCTGAGACATGTCAGATTCTAAGCAGCACACTCTTTGTACCGAATGGTTCAAGCTCTGGAGAGTCTTTGTCTTAAAAGGTCCTAGCCTCTTTGTGTCTCTAAAGTCTGTTTCTGTGGGTGAATTTTTGGGAATCATGGGAACTGCCAAACTGCCTTCTGTGTACTGAACCTGAAAAATTAGCAGCTGGGATTCCTATGAAGAAGGATATTGGACTGAGTCACTTTTGGAATAAATATACCATTGAGAATTCTAATTATTAATGATCAAAAGATGGACCTTTAAATGAAAAGTCTTCTATATTTTAAAAAAAAATAAATTTTAGAGATCTCTTCTTCTAAACAGTTGTCTTATTTGTATTAATAGAGGAATTAGATTAAAAGAAAGACACATGTTGTGGGTAGCTTTAAAAATTCTCTTGACAAAATTAAAGAGTAAAATATTACCTAAAAGGGAAAAAAAAATCACTATATACTTCTCCAGAAGGAGCAATAATTAATAATGAAGAAATACATTTCACTTAATTTTGAATATTAAAGAAAAAAAGATACTCAACTTATAATAAAATCCACTTTCTCTGGAGGAAAAAAAAAGGCGAATTCACTTTGTAGCCTACTGGTTAATGTTCTATGCTTTTACCTCAACAGCCTAGCTTTGATTCCAGGCAGGTAATGCTTGTTCTGGTTTGATATTTGTGCAACTTTCACCATTTATTGATTCTTTTTCCTTCCATGCACAGCTTTTGACTTCCTGTATTCTGTGGGGGCACATGGAGCTTTTAGACATTTATGCATACATGGTCAGCTCGAAAGCTGGAGCCCTAGAAAATATGACTGGACCAAAAATGTGGGTTCAACCTTGTTTATGGCTATTGAGACTTTCTTTGAGCTGTTTCTGTGGCTGTTTTGGATCTCGTAAAAACTGCCCTCCACATATTTGGAGACACCTCTTGCTTCCTTAAGTTATAACCTTGGTTAAGGCTTATTGGTTTCACTTAAAAGGGTACTTTAAATAAAAAGTTCAAAAGCAAAAATGTCAGCTGTTGGTCTCGGCTAAAGTCTTCTCCATTCATGGTCACTTCTCCCTGTTCCTTCCTTTTTTGCCAATCATGGAGTTTTGACCAATCAAAGTTGGCCAACTGCTCCAACTGTGTTTCAGTGTAACAAAAACTGAGCTGTAACGAACGAATCCAGCTGTTTCTAAACCTCACTTCTGTTTTCTGAACATCATTTTCTCTTTTCTGTCCGTGAACCCTCTTCAACCACGTGGCAGTGTTAAAGTCTCTCTCTGTTCTGGTTCAGCTGCCCAATTTGTGAATCACTCTTTGCTCAGCTAAACTCTGTTAAATTTCATTTGTCCATGGATTCCAAAATAGAGTTCCTGGAGACCCCTAGGGGCACTGAGAATCCAAGTGAGTTACTCACTGGGCACATTGTGTCCATTGCTCTTTTATCACAACTGGGAGTCATGAGTAAGTTCTGTCTCAGATTCCAAAGCTCTGCAGATTTGTGTTTTTCATTCTCTGAGTTTGTGCAAAGTTTTGATCCTAACTGAGTTCAGAAGTAATGACAGGAACTAAACTAGGTTGTGGATCCCATAATTAACAAGCTTATATTCAATTAGAGACCTGAAATTTCAGACTGGGCCAGACAAGAACTAACAGTAAATGGCAATACTGCAGGGAGTATGAATTCCAGCTTCCAGTAATTCACAGAGATTTCTGTGTTCTATCCCTTTGTTCCCTTTTTTGTGTGCTTGAGTAAGGAAAAATTATTGCCTAAGTTGATCCTGGAAATCTGATAGCCAAAGCCAAGATTCAAAGTAAAAATAGTATCCTTAATTTCTGAAGAACTGAGTACTTTCTGGCTACGACTACCTATACATGTATAAATATTAGGCCCTGGAAACAGCAAATGCTTATAGAAATGGCAAGATCTTACTACAGGCAAATTCTTGCCTAGTTAATAATTGCTTAAAACAATACAATAGGTAATTAAAAGACTGATAATCTGAATAAAAGAAAATAATAATATTTAAAAGCCAGCAAATAAAAAATATTTATAAGAGCTATCAGATTTGCTTCTGTCTGTTTGTCTCTATGTCTATGTTTCTATATATGTCATGTGTATGTGATATTTCACCACCAAAATATATAATATTAATTGATTAGCTTAAGAAATAAGTGCTTAAATCAAATATTTTATCAAGAAGATAGAAACTAACACAAATGCCTTTTAGCTCATGTAGCTTTAATAATAAAGTAATGACCTCTGCTCAACTTTCTTTTTGATTCTGTTGCACCCTGATTTACAGTTTCTCTTTACATTCATCTTCAGAAGGGTCAATTAACATGGATCCACATATCTCAGAAATACTGTGAGCATGTTCTGAAATTCTCAAAGCTGATTTAAACTCTATAATCCTTACTCAAGGATCGACTCTTATTCATATGTTGATGATCTTTTGCTCTGTGAACAGGGTGCCCTCTTAGACTCCATTATTTTTTTAAAGACTCTAGCTGAATGAGGTCATAAAGCTTCTAGGTGTGAACTCCAGTGGGTACAAACAACTGTTACTTACTTGGGACACAAAATGTCTTAGGGCACTCCAAAGCTCACCCCAAAACTCCTTGAGTCAATTTTGTCATAGCTTTCACTAGAGCTTGCACATTGGCAAAAGGAAAAGCTGCCACTATTTACACAGACTCCAAATATGCCTTTTGAGTCTGCCACGCAGTTGGCACAAGTTGGAAATCTCAGTTTCTTAACTTCTGCTAACACTCCTATTGCCAATAGGCGTATAATTGCTGTCCTATTAAAAGCTATTCACTTTCCTTCCAAGATTGCTATTGTTCATTGCCCAGCCCACACTAAAGAAATAAATACTGTATCCCTAGGAAATGATGGAACAGATAAGGCTGCTCAATATGTGGTCAAAGTGGCCCTCCCTATTCTTTTTCCACTCAATTTATTACACTGTTCTTATCCCTGTCTGATATTATTGATCATCAGGCTAATTGCCCCACAGTGGAAAAAGGATAAGTGGATGCAAAAGGGTGCTAAGCAGTTATAAGACAGATTATATATTGAGCTAAACAAACTCCTTGCCTCTTTTCTTTTAACTTTTTTTTACTTAAACTTGTCTTCCATCAGATGAGACGTGGAATGAGGAATGAGGAATAATTAAATATATTAGATAGATAGATAGTCAGTACTGCCCTGGGATCTACAAAATCCCTAACCAAATTATTTCCCAGTGCACTGTTTATAAATCTCACCAAATGTCTGGAGAAAACCAACACTCTACAGGAAGCCCCCAAATGCCCCTTCAGGCATTCAAAATTGATTTTATAAATTTACTTTCAGTTTTAGGCTCTTCTCACTCTGTAGTTATTGCTTGCATGTTTAGTGGATGGACTGATGCTATCCAACTAGGGGTGCTGATAGTATAATAGTGGTAAAGAAATTAGCAACTGAGACTATTCCTTGTTTTGATGGCACCGTATGTGGTTAAAACAGTACTTTAGAAAGGCCTTCCCAGCGAGGTGACAACATATTTCTCCTAAAAACTTTGATGTACACATGAGATCTCTTGGTCAAAAAGGGTAGCAAGTCTTGTCAGTTGGCCAAGGCCATGCTCCTATCATCCTGTTAATGATACACTCTAAGCATATTAGTTAACATCTGCATGTAGCTAGTGATGGCACTGAATCGTTTACTTAAATCCTCGTGATGTTCAGTAAGCCCAGGAATAGGAGGTTTAGAGGTATCAGTAGGCATGAGGTGACTGAAAACTATTTCAAAATGGGTTCATCTATGTCTTCCTCCTAGATTGATGTGAGCCAAGCCAAACCACACTGAGACAATTGGAGAACCGCTGCTGCAGGAGACCTGAAAGTAAGGATTTCCAAGGCCCGTTCTCAGGCACCTGAAGCAGACATATTGATGAAGTAGACAGTTTCCCAACATTGTGGATTAAGAAATCCCATTTTTCATCTAAAAATTCCTTTTTGTATTTTTCCCCTTTTTCTCTTCCCAAAAAGGGCCCTTTTTAAACACTTCCTCTTTTAAGTCTCCCCCTTTGAAGACTACACATTGCAAGCAGACCGAAGACTACCTTAATCTATCCCATTTCTCTTTTAATCTTCCATTTTGACTCTTCTTGCAAACTATGCCATGCTTTTATTAACCCTTAATGTTTTACAAGCAGGTCAGGCACAGATCAGCATCCCTTTGCACCAGTCTTTCAAATCTGGCCCCATTAACTAATCAATCCAATTGCTGGTTATGCAAACATCTAGAGCGTGCAAAGGAACCTGGACTCATTTTTGTTTCTGCAAATGTGAGTGCCTGGTGGAACCAGTCCAGAAGATGGGTGTGTGACAAGACGTGGCACCCACAGCCAGACAAAAAACACCGTGATGCTTCTCCTGTTGGTGAGTCAACTGGACACAGAAAAACCTCTCTGTGGAAGCTTAAGAACTGTCTCTTGCTCAGGTAAAGTTACTACAAAGAAAATTTTTATCTTTTATCTTTAGTGAGTGTCATACTAGGGCAATACTGCGATCAAACCTTATGGTTTGATTCCACAGATAACATTCTCACACTTCTTAGATGGTGCTGACGGTAACCTTCATGGTGTCAACACTTGTCAAATCACCAGCTGTCATGGACGGCTCACAAGCCAGGCCTGTGTGACTTGGGGTAGCTGACTTGTTCCCTTTGTCATGTTGCCACACACTAAAGATAACATATGGATAGACCAAAAGTCTGGACTGACCTGGTTAGGTGACAAAACTAAGCCCTATAACTTCCAGGAAGAGATAAGATATCAAATATTATAACAAACATTTATATCAAATATTTCACAACCTGTTCTGTTCCCACAAAATGGCAGGGGCACATGGAAACAGGAGATGTGCAAGTCCCAATGAGGAAGAAAAGACACAGAAAACTCTAGGCTGGGAGGTCATAGATTGCAACTTGATCCTTTCTGTGAATAACACTGGTATTTTTGTCGTGTGTGGCAATAAGGTATACAAATGGTTTCCACCTAGGTGGTCAGGACAGTGTAGACATGGTTATCTGACACCCTCTGTTACCAGGTACTCCATTTCAATTGCCAGCCAAATTACAAATTTGGGCTCTTTTGTTCATAAAGTGATATTACACAAATGTATTAGATGGAATTTTATTAAAGAAAACAAACAAACAAACAAACTTGTGCTTCACAATTCTAAGTTATTTTTGGTGCTCAGGACTCTCCCCAGCATTTGGAACTCATGAGATTGAAAAGTCAGTTTTGACTCTCTCCATGGTAAAAGAGTTCAATACCACCAGTTGGAGCACTTCATTTAGAGGTCAATAGCCTACTGAGGTTACTCAGTTGTATGTATTTCAAAACTTTTGCCTCCTGGATGCTGTGACATCCCCAAAGGGAGGACCTTATGCAATTATTCATCAAAAACGTTACTTCTATGTAAACTACTCAGGGCAAGTAGAGACTGATCCAGACCACTGAAAAGACAAGATAAATATTCTACATCAGATTAATGAAGTCAAACCAGTCTGTTGGTCTGACTATTCCCAGGAATGGGAGAGTGGCTTAATGGGGTATGGGGAAATGTGCTTAGATCTCTTCTTTTGTACTTATTTATTCTTATTTATTCAAATCTATGTCCTCTCTCTTTTCAAATCTTTTGTTTACTTGGCTACTCACCCAATCTCTCTCTTCACAGCCACTGACTCGGCTTTTAAATGTGTGAACCATCTAGGGAAGTTCCAGACAGGGGTAATGAAGGAGCTCAGGAAATTACACCCCAAAATATGACTTTCATGGTATAAAGAGTATTTTGTTTTGTTTCGGTTTTTTTTTTTTATATATAAAGAGTATTTTAAATTTAAGGCCCATAGAGATCAATGGGTGTTGGAAGGGGCTTTCCCTCTATCCGCATAAAACCAAAAGGAACCATCAAAAAGAACAATTGAATTCCCTTCCCCTCCATATTATCTCAATATATTACAGAAAAGAAAATCAAGAATGCAACCAGACCTGGCCCAAATCATTTTAATGGTAACACCTGTCTCTTGGGTTAATTTAATTTCCAGAGAAAATAATTTACAAGTCAATCTGTTTCCCTCATTCATTCATTCTCCCAGGTATCTATCCATCCTCCCTGGTAACCATTTATTGCCCCTTAGCTAAATTACCTATATCCTTCTTCTCCCATCTCCCTCTAAAACAAGGGTAATATAAATTTGTAGACCCCATTGGGATACTGGGTTATCGCTCTGTGATTCTTCCTGTGTGCTTGGTACATAAATCTCTTTGTCTTATTAATCTGCCTTATTGTGAGTTGATTTTTCAGTGAAACTTTCAGGCAAAAGGAATGCTTCCCCTGTCCTCCAAACCATCATGTGTTTAGAGGGTAGTGTATCACCAGTTGAATAAGGACATTCACTGATTCAATGGCTGCAGAGTTCAACATAGTTGTGAGATGGGGACCCCTTGGCTCATGGCAGAACGGAGATCTAGCTCTTGTGGTTCTGATGAAGAAGTTGGCAATAAGGGAATTCCTGGTTGCTGAGTATTGAAATGGTGCTCTTCCCCTGGAATTAGGCCATCAGCTAGGAAATCAGGGACTCACATTTGGTGTCTGTGAAGTTGGACAGACTGAGCTTATCTCAAGATGGCATGGAATAGTTAGTGCTTGTATACTGGAAATAATGTAATTATGGTATGATCTAAATCTGTGATTTACAAGCCTATTTACAAATGCTTTATCCTGGCATTTGTTTCCTTGTATTCAATAAAAATATTTTGTAAGTTGTTTTATTTATTCTCCTATTTTTATTTATCACACATTATAAAACTTTAAAATCCTAGAACATATTGATCATGTATGTTTTCCTCCACAGCTCAATTTCCTGCTCTTATCACTATGGATAAACTTATAATAAAAGCCCTAAAACTATTAATACATGAGGAATGAACAACTTTAAGAATTTTAAAATGTTATATGAGTTAAGGCACTCAGTTGCAAACGACAGAAGCCACTATAGTTAGTTGTAACAGCCTATTTCTACTTAATTATGCTGTGCAAAAAAACACATTAAAATATGGTTTTTAAAACAATAAACATTTATTTAATTCATGACTGTGGGTTGGTGATTTGGGTTTAGTAACTCTTTTGGTCTTAGCTGGTTAATTAGCAGGAAGTGAGCTCATATAATAATAATAGCATATGAGTCAGGAATGAGGTGATTAGAATTAAAGCATTTTAAGGACGTTGTCTTGTTTTTATAATTTTAAATTGATCCAAATCAATCATGCTTTCTCCCTTTTAATTCCAAAAACTGCATTCATAGTACCAAATACTATTAAGAATTCCCTAAAGAATTTTGAAAATAATTTTTTCACAGTATGTTTTTGCATAATAGAGTAAAAATGTTATTTTCCATAAAATGTTACTTTAGTTCAACATATTACAATTAAAGATTATATTGTAAGTTAATTTTGTTAAAGCCTTAAATAATATTCATAGTACATATCTAAAAAGAAAAATTTGACTTTATCTACATTAAATAACATAAACAATGTTGAATTAACTTTAAATTAATTATGAAAGAAAGAGCATAATTTATGGGCAGATTCAAAATGATATTTTACATATCACATTTAGTTTGAGGATAAAAATATATGGATTAAAATTAATATTAAAATTTAAGTACTTTTTACTACATCAGAAATATACAAAAATTTCTTTGAGGATTTTATTAATAATATCTGTTTTGACATTTAGAGCCCTCAAAAAGTAACTTTAAAAAAAATAATATTCATGCTTAGTTTTCAAGTGTTTACTTTCCAAGGGCTTAGTTAAGTGTTAAAGACATCTTGATGTACTAAAGAATATTTAGTAAATTAGAATATTTTTGACAATCATTATGGTTATGTTTCAAAAATAGAATACATAAGTAAATGTAAGATAATATCATATATTTATAGACACAGACATATGTACTAAGGTATAAACATGCAAAAGAATAATCCACATACACTTAGTACAGTGGTTATTTCTGAGAAAGGAGGAAATAAGGAAGGGGAGAGGAAGGGGTATATTGGTATATTGATAAATATACTGGCTATATTGATAAATATTACTACTTATAACAAAGAGGTAGAAAACAGTTATGATGAATATGGCCTGGCAAATATATGGTATTTGAGATATAACTTTAGAACTTTTGAGTACTTTTTTTGTCAATTAAAATTTTTCGCAATTATTACTTTTAATTTTAAAAATAACCTTCACATGGATTTTCTGAGTGATCATTTTCTGTTCCTCATTGACTTATTATATTTCAACATGAATGCTCCTCATGATTGAGCCATATCTTAACCAGTGACTTATTATGCATATATACAAAATAAGTGTATGATTAGAAATAAAAACCATGTAAAATAGTATAATGATCAAAACTGCTTTGCTGTGATAAACTCTCCGAGTGGCTGAGTTATGGGCAGGTGCTTCTGATCGCCAGTAACAGATTGTTCACTGATATTTACTTGGAGGTCTTTGTTAGGTTCCATTTTAAAGGAACAAGGTCAAGAAATGGAGGCCCTTCTCTTTTTCCTCCATTTCAAAGCCTATAGTTGACCTACATAGTGGATGATGTTAGTTTTCTAATAAGATATTAATCCTTCATATTTCCACACTTTCCCCAAACCCAAAAATACAGATAGTAAGTGTCAGAGAGGCTGTATTCTCATGAAGACATAGAGCCCAGAGCCTCCCTCAGGAGGAAGTAGGAAATGGGGTAGTCATAACTCTTGAAACAAGACCTCAAGGAGGAAAAGGCATTTCTATTCATTTCTATATATAATTATCATCTAAACTTGAACCCTGCTAGCTGGAACAAAGACTTTGCCTTGAAAGAAGAGTGTAGAAAGCCAGGCAGTGAGTGTTTCTTCCTCACTTAGACTTCTGCAGTCCCTGAGGATCCTCTGAGCTGTCCATACTCACTTGAGAGGGATGGCACAGCCAAGTAGGTACTGATTACAGTTAGGTGGAAGCTCTTAACCTAAGAAAACAGGGGTAGAAGTAGACTAGAGGATTATTTACAGAAGGAGAGAGTTAGGGTGGGAATAGGAAAGAGTGGTGGAAATGATTTTTCACATGCCAAGGATCTCTAGGGCCAAAGAAAGAAGAGCTGGCTTGGGCACTTTGATGGGAATACCACCACCTTTCATTCAAGAGAATGGGAAATGGTCTGAGGCCTATTTTCTAGAAGCAAAGAAGATGTGGTGGGGTAACAGCCTTGGCTAGCCACTTTCTAGTTATGTGATCTTCAGGAGGTTATATACTCTCATGAGCCTCAATTTCCTCATTTGTAAAATGGGAATTTTAACAAATATTAGGTACCTCATAGAGTTGTTATAAATATCTAATGAGATTGGTTCTAAGATTCAATATTTAAAATGTTATAAAAATAGTTTTTAATATTTCTGTACTATCATCTCAGAAATGAGCTACTCTCCTCCCTCATAGTAAGTTTCCCAAAACAACCACATTTTCTGGCTTTCCTTCAAATGTGAGTTCTAACCAGAGCACAAAAATCTATGAAGAAATAATTAGTAACATAAAAAATAGAGTGCTCTGAAAATCCCACTCATGATGATCTAGTTTTGGGAGATAAGAGGAGCTGGTTTCATCTTTATATAAGGAGTATCCTTAAGAATCTTACTATGACTGTTGTTAGGATAACTGGATCTCCACATACAGAAGAATGAGACTGGGCCCTTAGCTTACATCATAGTCAAAAATCAACTCAAAATGGTTAAATTCCTAAATATGAAAACATAAAACTCCTAGAAGAAAACACAGGGAAAAGCTCCTTGATATTGGCCTTGGCAATGATGTTTTGGTATCACGTCAAAAGTATAGGCAACAAAAGAAAGTATAAACAAGTGAGACTACAAAAAATGTAAAAACCTTCAGCACAGTAAAGGAAACATCAATAAAATCAAAAGCAGCATATGGCCGGGCACGGTGGCTCATGCCTATAATCCTAGCAGTCTGGGAGGCCGAGGCAGGAGGATCACTTGAGCTCAGGAGTTTGAGACCAACCTGAGCAAGAGCAAGACCCCATCTCTACTAAAAATAGAAAAATTAGCTGGGTATTGTGGCATGGGACTGTGGTCCCAGCTACTCAGGAGGTTCAGGCAAAAGGATCGCTTGAGCCCAGGAGTTTGAGGTTGCGGTGAGCTGTGTGACGCCATTCCACTCTACCCAGGGAGACAGAGCAAGACCCTGTCTCATAAAAAAGAAAAGCAAGGCCAGCATAGGGAGGAAGTTGGCACTAATATTGAATTCTATTCCAACTATGCCAACTTTTAATTTATTATTATTTTTGTAAAAAATTAGTGAATGTCAAAGCTGCACGCACAATAGTTTTCTGTAAGTAAAATAGGGCATTTGGGTGCCCTGGGTTAGGCCAGTTTAGAAGACACCTTCTTTCTATTACAGTTAAGTGTCTGTTCCTGGCTGGGCCCTAAACAAACTGGGAAGAGCTTATAGCATTAAGGTTCTGGTGAAGCTCAGAGGTGGATTTACTGAGAAGCTAATGAAACTTAAGCTTCTCTCTCATTTGCACAGAACCCTTATAAAAAAAACCATCTTTTCTCATTCTAACTAAACATTCATTTTCACATATTCAAAACCTGAATTTGCCCCTAGTTATGTACTTGTACAGAGAACTGAACTCAAATTCTGGTCTGCCTATTTCACTTGATGAGAAAAAAAAAAATATTGTGGTTTTAGGATCTCATCTCTGGCTCTTGTCTCAGAATTTTATGACATATAGCAAATATAACATATAGCAAATAAAACATGTCATGAAAGCAATGCCATCTGAAGCAATTTCTCTCTTCAGCCACATCTCTATCTTCTCTGGAGCAAACGGTCTTTTCTGTAACAAAATGTCTTTTTAGGCAACCGAGTCACAATGTTGAGCTCTCACTTCTTCCTTCCTGCACACCCAAAACCATTGTCTGTAGAGGGATAAATAAGCAAAGAGATTTTAAGCTGCTTTGCATAAAAAAATCTAGTTTTTGGTGGTGCTCTGGAAGTAGTGGAGAGAATAGAGAAGAAGGTGTATAAAGAGGCTGAGCAAACTGGCATAGGGACAACCTGTGAAGAAATGTGGTGCAATGAGAGATAATGAATAGAGATAGTTGAAGAATTTATCTAAGAAGATTATCAGAGATTAACACTGAAATAGTTTGCAGTGTGGCGCTATAATATTACCTTTCTCCATTCCTTCCTACTGCAAGTTCTGGCATTAAAAACAAGTGTCTGACTCACTGCTACTTTGAGGCAAACAAGCAAAATGGGCTGAGTTACTCTATTATGTTGATGTGGGATCAAGAAATGACAATAGCCACAGAGAGTAAGGTCAAGGGAGATGAAGTAGAATCAAGAAATCAGAATTAGAAACAAGCATAAAAATAAAAATTCTAGTGAATTTGCAAAAATTATAAGAGGGAGGGTGTTGGACTTCCCATCAGACATAAAATAGGTTTGAACCAATTTTAAGCAATTATATGTGTGTGTCAACAGACAGGCTGATCCCAACTGACATCCAAGATGACTAGGTGAAAGAGACATTTGACAACCAGAAGGTGTCGTAGGTGTCGAGATTACCTTTCCTGGGGGATTGGAGAAGAAACCAGTGACCACTAGAGGTAAGAGAAGCTCATAATCCTGAATCTATATGTGCCACTAAATGGTCTTCCTCCTGAGAAGGATAGAAAGTGGCCACAGCATGGAGCAAGGGAATGGGCAGTGTAAGGAGAGCCAGGCAAAGAGCTGGGGAACCTTGCTTCAAGTGCCAGCTCTTCCTTTAATTCAACGTGACTCTGGGAAGCAGTTTATTTTTTAAATTCTTTACATACAAGCCATTCAAACCAGGATTTCTCAAATGCTGGCCAGTCCTTTAGAACTGAGCCCTCCCGTTTCTCTTTCTTATAGGACATCATTTTTCTTCTATTTTATTTTGCTTTGGGTAGATGGTCTATTATTTCTCAGTCATCAACAAGTGCTTTTGATCATAGGTATGGCTTCCTGACTGCATATGACACTCACTTTTTTTGTCATTCACAAAATATTGTCTTTCTTCCCTGAATAGAATTCTCCTTGATTACCCTCAACAGGACTTTCCTCTCTATCCAGACAGAATAATCATTCTTCAGGATCTTCTTGATGGTCTTTTTTTCCCTAGAGACAAGGTCTTGTTCTGTTGCCCAGGCTGGAGTGCACAGGTCACAGCAGCCTCTGTAGCCTCGAACTCCTGGGCTCAAGAGATCCTCCTGCCTCAGCCTCCCAAATAGCTAGGACTATAGCCATGTGCCACTACACCTGGCTAATTTTTTTTAAAAATTTTTTGTAGAAACAGGGTCTCACTGTGTCACCCATGTTGGTCTTGAACTGGCCTCAAGCGATCCTCCTGCCTTGGCCTCCCAAAGTGCTAGGATTACAGGTGTGAGGCACCATGCCTGGCTGATTCTTCATCCTAATTAAGGCCTAAGTAGAAATACCTGTTGCCATCAAGTGCCATTGAAGGAGAGGTGTACCAAACCTTGGAGATAACTATTTCTCTCGAATATCCAGAACTCCTAACCCAATTTTTTGCTTCAAATGAGTTCATTGGCTTTGGTTGGGTAGAGTAATGAAAAGGATCAGAGACTATCCAAAATGAGCACACTGCTTATGGCTTCCCATATGTAAGAACAAAATTCCTAGTAAGTGCTGATTAAACACACATTCTTCCATTCATGTTTGCAGTTGAGATAAAGCGACTCCCATTATATGAGGTGCCTGTTTGTTTTAGTGGGAGTTCCCTTCTATTTGCTTAGACTGACAAGAGTTAGGCATTAACTGTTGGTAGCAAAATATAGATAATATGCTTACTAGATTAGGATCTTTATTACCTTTAGAAAAGGGCCCTATTTATTATAGGCATACTTTGCTTTATTGTGTTCGCCTTGCAGATACTGTATTTTTTTTTTTTACAAATTAAAGGTTTATGGCATCCCATTGAGTAAGTCTATCAGTGCCATTTTTCCAACAGTGTGTGCTCACTTGCTGTCTCTGTGTCACGTTTTGGTAATTCCCACAATATTTCAAATTTTTTCATTGTTCTTATTATTACATCTGTTATGGTGATCTGTGATCGGTGATTTTTGATGTTTACTATTGTAATTGTTTTGAGGCACCACAAAATGTGCCTACATAAGACAGCAAACTTAATAAATGTTGTGTTCTGACTGTTCCCCCAAATGGCTATTCCCTCGTCTCTCTCCTCCTTCTTTGGCCTTCCTATTCCCCAAGACACAATGATATTGAAATTAGGCCAATTGATAACCCTACAATGGCTTCTAAGTGTTCAAGTGAAAGGAAGAGCTACACATCTCTCACTGTAAATCAAAAGCTAAAAATGATTTAGCTTAGTGAAGAAGGCATTTTTGAAAGTCAAGAAGGCCAAAAGCCATGCCTCTCATGCCAACCAGCTAAGTTGTGAATGCAAAGAAAAAGTTCCTTAAGCAAATCAAAAATGCTACTTCAGAGAACATACAAATGATAAAAAAAAAAAAAAAAGCAATTTACTGACAATATAAAGAAACTTTCAGTGGTCGGCATAGATCAAACGAGTCACAACACTCCCTTGCTCCAAATCCTGATCCAGAGCAAAGCCCTAACTCTCTTCAATTCTGTGAAGGCTGAGATAGGTGAGGAAACTGCAGAAGAAAAGTCTGAAGCTAGCAGAGGTTGGTTTATGAAGTTTAAAGAAAGAAGCCCTCTCCACGACACAAAAGGGCAAGGTGAAGCAACAAGTGCTCATGTAGAAGCTGCAGCAAGTTATCCAGAAAATTTAGCTAAGATAATTGATGAGGGTGGCTACACTAAACAGATTTTCAGTGTGGACAAAATAGCCTTATATTGGAAGAAGATGCTGTCTAGGACTTCTGTAAGAACACTGTGTAGTGCCTGGAGGTAAAACCCACAGAAGTCGGGATGAGGTGGGGTAGGTAGGGGTCTAAGACTGCAGCCTCTAGGGGTTTCTCACTCTCAGGATAGTCCTCATTCAACCTCCTGAAATTCATAAAAAATTATCATTTAAGTGTTCCACTTTATGGCTTCAGGGCTTCTCCAATAGTAAGCAGATTTATCTGCATGTGACTCTCTGGATTCACCTGTTTTTCCAGATTTGGGAGTAACAGTTTGCTCTGCAATCTCATGACTCTGATGCATCCGGGAAAAGTTGTTACTTTTGTTTGTTTATTATTTTGTTGTCAGAATGGGAGTGATAACTTCTAAGCTCTTTATATGTTGGAACTGAAAACCATCTAATCTAATTTTAAAGACTAGATTTTTTCTTACCAGCTTTTTAAGGGCACCCTTAAAAAGGGTGGTTGGCACAGGCTGACTTTTTTTCAGGATGAACACTAAGTAGAAATATCAAGTCCATAAGAATAAAACAAATATTTCAGAGGTTTTTTTTAATATTATACCTTTCTTGAAGCTTTATTTAAAGCTTTCAGCTCACACTGAGCTCAACTTTATTTGAATCTAAATCCTTTTTTTATTTTTTGTCTTTTTCTCTCAATTTGCACTTACAAACTTCCTAGTGATGTATGATTTTTTTTTTTTAGATGGATCAAGTGCCTCTTTAAATATAAGCTTTTTTATGGGAAGGGAAATATTTTATACAACTATTATATCTCTAGTTGTGCTATCATGAGTGTATATTAAGCATATGTGAAATATTAAATTAAATGCTTAGGATAGTCCAGGATTTGTATTATTATTTTTTTCTTTTATTTTGGTGTTAGTGAGGCTCCATTAGGTTTTCAAGACAGAGTTATGCCCAAGTCACCACAGTTTATAGAGGTTTATTGTACTAGATGGGAAGGAAGGTGGAGAGGGCAAAGCAGCCAGACTTTGGCTGGCACATCATTCATTATCAGATCAAAATATATCAATAAATGTATTCATTTCAAACTAGGTGCAATGAACTAATAGGAGTTCTGCAAGTCCTCCATGTAAGTGACTAAACTCCTCCATCTCTGCTTTTCCCCTTGCTACCTACTTTCTGCTTGATTACCCCTTTTCTAGCCCTTCATATGTTAATTCATGGATTATTTCACTTATTTAATAATGGTTTAGCTGCTAACACCAGCAAGATGGCATAATAGGAGGTTCTAGGCTCCACTAATCCCCACAGAAAGTTCAACTAGCAAATATCGATAGACAAGAAAAACTTATAAAAACTGCAAAATCAAAACATAAGACAGCAGTAGTGAAAGAAAATTCAACATCCTTTCATAATAAAAACCCTCAAAAGATTAGATATAGAAAGAATGCGCCTCAACACAATAAAGCTATAAATTACAAGCCAACACTTAACATTGTACTCAACAGTGAAAGTGAAAAACTTCTCCTCTAAGATCAGGAATAAAATTAGGATGTTCACTCTCACCATTTCTATTTAATGTAGTACTGGAAGTCTTTGCCAGAGCAATTAGGTAAGAGAAAGAAAAAGCAACCAAATTGGAAAGGAAGTTGTCACTGTTGATGACATAATTTTATATATAGAAAACTCTACAAAATATAGAAAACTCTACAAAAAAATTGTTACAATTTTTAATTGTAATAAACAAATACAGTAAAGTTGCAAGACACAAAATCAGCACACAAAATTCAATGCACTTCTATACACTAACAACAAACTATCTGAAAAAGAAATGAAGAAAACAAACCCATGTATAGTAGCTACAAAAAATATAACACTTAGTAATAAATTAAATTATTGACGTAAAAGTTCTGTACATTGTAATTTACAAAACTTTGAAGCAAGAAATTGAATAGGACACAAATAAATGGAAAGACATGGATTGGAAGAATTAATGTTATTAAAATCTCTATATTACCCATAGTGATCTACAGATTTAATGTACTCTCTATCAAAATTCCAAAGTCATTTTTCACAGAAATAGAAAAAAAAATCCTAAAATTGTTTAAATCACAAAACATTCACAAATAGCAATCTTGCACAAAAAGAACAAAGCTAGAGGCATCACACTACCAGGTTTCAAGCTATATTACAAAGCTATAGTAATTAAAATAGCATGATACTGTCATAAAAATAAACACATCAACCAATAGTACAGAATAAACAGCCCAAAAATCAATCCATGCATTTACAGCCAATTGATTTTTCACAAAGGTGCCAAGAATACACAATGTAAAAAAGGACAGTCTCTTCAATAAAGGGTATTGAGAAAACTGGATATCCATATGCAAAAGAATAAAATTGGACCATCATCTCACACCATATACAAAAATCACATCAAAATGAATTAAAGACTTAAATGTAAGACTCAAAACTCTAAAACTACTAGAAGAAAGTGTGGAGTGGAGGGAACTACATAGCATTTGTCTAGGCAATGATTTTTTGAATATGACCCCAAAAACTTAGGCAACAAAGCTAAAAGAGAGCTAAAAAGCTAAAAAGATTCTGCACAGAAAAGTAAACAATTAATAAAGAGGCAACCTATAGAATGAGAGAAAATAGTTGCAAGCCATACATCTGATAAGGGGTTAATTTTTAAAATACATAAGGAACTCAAACAACCCAATAGCAAGAAAATAATCTGATTTTAGACATTTCTCCAAAGGAGACATAGATATGGCCAACAGATACATAAAAAAAAAAAAAATACTAAACACAAGTCACTAGGGAAATTCCAATTAAAACCACAGTGAGATATAACCTCACCCCTGTCAGAATGGCTATTTTCAGAACAATGAGAGATGATAAATGTTGGACAGCATGTAGAGAAAAGGAAACCCTAGTACACTGTTGGTAGGAATGTAGCCTAATACATTATTTCCAGCCATTACAGAAAATGATATGGAGGTTCCTTTGAAACTAAAAATGGAGTTACCATGTTATCTAGTAATATCACTTCTGGTAATATATTCAAAGGATTTGAAATCAGTATGTTGTAGAGATATCTGTACTCTTGTGTTTATTGCAGCATTGTTCACAATAGCTGAGATATGGACTCAATCTAAGTGTCCATCAATGAATGAACGGATGAAGAAAATGTCGTCTATATACACAATGGAATACTATTTAGCCTTTACAAAGAGGAAAAGTATCATTTGCAACAACATGGATGAACCTTCAGTACATTATGCTAAGTGAAATAAGCCAGGCACCAAAAGACAAATTACCACATGTTCTTATTCATAAGAAAAACTTAGAAAAGATCAAACATATAGAAGCAGAAAGCAGAGTAGTGGTTACCAGAGGCTGGGGAGAGGGGGCAATGGTCAAAGGGAGCAATATTTGTTAGACAGGAGGAATAAGTATTTAAGGTGATGGACATGTTAATTAGTCAATAGCTAATAAAAATCAATTTAAAAAAAGATTTAATGAGCACTCCCTGTGTGCTAGGTCTTCAGCAAGACTTTGGGGATAAAGGGAGCAAAAATATACTGTTTCTGTGGAGAACTTATAGCCCATCAAGAGAGACAAGTTAAGAATTATGTGAACACATTGAAGAAGCATTTAATCCAGTCTAGTGGGTCGGAAAAGCTTCTGGTAGGAAATAACACCCAAAATGAGAAACAAGTGAAAATGAAGAATTTGTCATCAGGGTGATTATGGTGAGTCCTTGTTACACACACGAAAGGGATAATATGTACAAAAGGCTAGAGAGATTCTATAGTGTTTAGAAAACAGAAAGTAGTTTGGAATAACTGGAGTGTAGAATATAGGATGAAGGGTAAGTGGGGAGGATCTGCTAGAAATACAGAAAGATAATGTCTTAAGGATAACCAGGGTCCAGTTTATTAAGACATTTTCATCATGTCAATAAGTGTGAACTTTACCCTAAATGTCCCAGGAGAGAAGACACTGGAGGCTTTCAACCATGGAAATAACATGATCCAATTGGCATTTTGGAAATATCACTCTGTTAACAGCTGAGAGAAGAGGAGTAACCCTTGACATAAAGTGACTAGCTATTGAGCTGTTCTAACAATCTAAGTAAGAGATGATGGGGCAATGAGAAAGAAGAAAAGAGAACAGAAAGGAGGGAGAAATATTTAGAAAATGTAATTGTTAGGTCTCAGGACTGGTTGAGTACGAAGGGTAAAAAGGTGATTGGCCAGTCTTTTGATGCTGCACTTGCACCACTTCCTTGGACCACCCAGCTTCCTTGGAGCACCCCTTGTGCTCAGGGTTGGGAAGGTCATGGGATCCATAACATAGTAGGAGAAGAGCTCCTCAGAAGCATGCACTGGCTGGGCCATACTGAGGCCTTGCATGAACTACTGACTAGCTCCCGACTCTGACTCCTGAGGGTGAGCAGGAACCAGAGGATACCAGGAACAAATAACTACAGAGGCCTTTCTGCACCAAGAGCAAGGGAGCACTTTAATACGAGGGCAAGTTAGAGTCTTGTTGATGACGGAGGGGATAGCAGGACAGATGCATGGTCCCCAGCTAATTCCAGCCTTTCCTAGCGATTGTGTGGATGAGTGGGGGAGACCTGTTGTTTCCACGGTAATCTTGTCTGCCAGTAGCCAGGTGTTCCTTCATGGAGATACACTTAGTAAGTTGAGGCAATTAGCTTCTCCCTCACCCAAGTCCTTATCTTTAGCAGCCCCCTGGGACGAAATGAAGAGTCGCACTGCTCTAACACTTGAGTCAGTGCGCCCCCTCCTGGTGGCTATTTCCCAGGGACTGGCCCCAAAAAGCTGTTTTTCAGATCCACAATAGTACCTCTATTTTAGTTTTGATCATTCTTCTGTGCTAGGTTTCACTCTAAATAAAGCTATGCTATCCGTCTAATTATTGTGTGATGCTGAATGAATACAACACCCACCAGCAGCAGCCATGCTGTGATGCTTAGGTCCTGATGGGTCACAGGCCTATATTCTTTTGCTATTATGAAACTATTTTTGTTGAAACTAAAAAAAAAAAAAAAAAAAAAAGGAAAGAAAGAAAGAAAAGAATATTGCTATTTAAAACAACAGCTGCCTTTAAAGAGGAGTAGGGGATCAATCTTGTTAAAAATAATCTCAGGGACTCTGCATGGTTTTGTGCTGATAATGTACTTAGTTTGCCCCTTTGCCAAGCACCTTAATGGATTTTGGTGCAGTCAATGGGGCCTGGAATTGAGCTTTGGAGTAAGGACTGGAGAGAGCTTTGTTCTGTATTATAGTATGAAAAGGATTCAGAGTTCACAGGGAGTGAGTGGATATGGGAGAGAAGTGGGCGCGAGGAAAAGATGGGAAGAAAGACGAGAGGGCAAAGCAGCCAAGAAGATGACCAGAAACCTGTGTAGTCTATTAGGTGCCACAAAGCTGAAGCACTTCATGGGAGTGTGGCTACAATAACGCAGGGCAGGGGTGACAGCATTCATTTGTAAGGGCACATCTCTGCAGTGACTTCTGTATCTCACACCCCTCCACATCATCATTTCAAACTTCACTTAGTAAAGGTTGATGTACACCACATGGAAGAAATTTTAAGCAGAAAAAATGCAGATGCCACACCAAGAGGAACACATGAATGAGGAAGCATGTGTAGGACATGAAGCAATCTAGAAACTGAAGTGATGCAGCAGGAGCCAAAGGTATAAGACTATAAACCACTGAGAATTCAAAGAAATCATGGGCAGGCTTTTAAGTTGTTAGATGGAGGTTGAGAACATTTTTTTGAAAGACGTGTTACCCCAGCTAAATACTTGGTTATACCAGCAATGACAAGTGAGAATTGTGGGAAGGCACAAATGAAGCATGTTTGAACCAATAAATAAAAGTTGTAAATCAAGAGAAAAAAAATGGTAAATAATAATATGGTCAAAAATCTTACCTAGGCAAATATGTCTTCATAGTATCAAAACTAAAAATATGTATAAAGTTATGGTTTTGATAGGACTGAAAGTTGGCAAAACATCAAAGATGTCTGAAATTATCTATTATTTCATATGTCTTACTATTCTGTTTATAAATTGGTTATGTTTGGATAAGAAATAAAATGGACACATAATTCATAAAATATATGTTTATTCCAAGAAGTTTATTTTTCTTGCCTTCATTTCAGAAAAATCACTAGCTGTGTTCTTTTAATCGATACTTTCACATAATATTTTTCTTATTGAGAGCAATGCCAAATTAGGTAATTTCTCTTGAGTTATTGTGGTTTTTGAATAGTTTTTGTTATTTTCAGTTTGTAGAAAATTTGCTTTTCTGTGGCAGTAGCAATTGGAGCTGACAAGAAAATGTTAAAAGTAATGTTTAAAGTTGGAAATGAACCATAACATAAATTTTACATGTTACATTCAAACATTGTAATGGAGTAAAATATAAGAAATTATCTTTATCACAGAGCATGTTACAAAATATTTAAATTTCATCATATAAATTACTATCACCTATATCACAATTATTTACTGTCTCTAGAAGCAGTATCTAGTAACACAGTATTACTTAAGTTCTTCTTTAAAAATTTCAGTGCTGGACTATTATAAAGAAAACCAAAAATGGCAATATCTAGTTATCTCTCTTTGAGATTGTACCAATACTTCTAATGGACTTAAAAATAGTCTGTTTAGAAATTAATACCATAAATGTTTATGTATGCATCATTTCCTTCAGAGTTAGGAAAATGCTTTTTTCCTTTCTTGAATTTCTTCTGTGTTATTGGAATATCGTTTTTGTTGCATATCTCACGTGCAGTATCTTTTAACTTAGGAAAGATATTTTCTCTAACATTTTGAGCAATATTTCTTTCCTCTTTTAAAGAATTATTTGTCTGATGTTGGCGGTGTTGTTCATAAGCTTTTGCAAACAGTATTAATGGCAAGTAACGTTGCTTAACATGACCGTGTGTGGATAACACAAATTAAGCTTAATTTTATTTGCTACTGAGGACAATGTTTCTCTGTTTATGTAAGGATCTTCTCTTATTTCTCTCACCTTGTTTAATCTAAATTCAATAGTTTTTAAACACCATTTGGTTGGCATTCCTATCACGTGTCCAACAGTGGTTGTAAGATCAAATTTGGTATGCCTTTCATCAAATATTCCATCTTTGGAAGATCTAAAAAATATTGTATATGATCTTTGAATTGTTCCAAAGAATGCCATATTCATTTGCACAGCCGGGTCTATGTCTTTTAGTGATAAATTCAAACTATTCAATGTTACGGCACCAAAAAAGCCTGCTGAGTTTTTTACTAAAATTCTGGCATAAATACATTAATTTGAATTGAATTTTGTTTTGCTTAAACTAATCGTATGATGTCAAAATGATGTGACGGCCATTTTCAAATATCTTTAACTCTCTTCTTCTTTCAATGGGCAGGTCAAAATTGCATTTGATGTTTCCAAATTGCAGTTTTGATTTGAATAATTTTCTTTTTCATTCTCATTGTTTTTATTAGTAATTAAATTTTCATTTAGTCAGGAGTATGAAATCACAAGTGTTTCTTTTCACCTGTTCAAGTTGCAAATTTGATAAGAATGATTTTCTTGCTCATATGCATTGTTGTTATAATTATCTTTTATGTAATAAAAAATTTATAATGTCCTAATCACAAATTCTATATGGATCATGTATGTCAGAAGTGTGTTCACTTTCATTGTTTACAGTTCTATACAGTACATACTCCTTTTCTTTACAGCTTTATTCTTTTATGAGCTCAAATTTCTTAATATTTCTAGCACATTCTTGTACTCATTCTCATTGATCTAAAGGATTTTATAGATATCCTCCTTTAAAGTGCAAAAAATTTGAATATATTTTCACAAAAATGTAAATTAAATACAAGAGGTTTTATAAAAATAATTTTTATGTTTTTCAGAAAGTTATTTTTCTTCCAAAATACTTAAATGTGTTCCAAATGAAAGGTAAATATAAGTTATATTTAATATCTAATAAATAGCAAAAATCTTTTTCAACATTATCTTAAGGTGAAGTTTTATTTAATGTTTTTAAATGTTACTTAAATATCTCAAATATCTTTACAAAATTAACCTATTCACAATTCTAGAGTTCAATGTCTATGTATTTGCCAAGGTAAAGAATCAGGGCCATACCTTTTGAATATCATGCATATTATGTTGGCTACAAATATCTAAACTTAAGAGTAATTTGAATGGTTTAGCATTGCAAAACACTTCTCATCTGCCATGTGCAGCCTGTGCTAGCTGGTAAGTCTCTGTGGAACCACAAATTGGAATGCAAAGAGAAGCAAGAAATGGACAATTGGCACTACTGGGAAATGATAATCTTTTATACAAGAATGTGCTGCATTCATGTTATCCTAGAGGACAAATCTGACAAGTTAATTAATTTGTTTTTTTCTGTCCTAATAGCTTCTGCCATTCAAGCCTCTCCTCATACTACAGAGTACCCATCTCACAGTGCTACAACCCACCAACTTAATGGTATTTGGATGCAATTTTTTTTATTAATTTAGTTTTTAATTGACACATAATAATTATACATATTTATGGGGTGCAGAATGATGTTTTGATGCATGTATACAATGTGTAATGATCAAATCAGGGTAATTAGCATATCTATCACCTCAAACATTTATCATTTCTTTATGTTGGGAATATTCAAAATCCTTTCTTCTCATAATTGCCTTTTAATTTTAGGACAAAGGACAAGTGATGTGGAGAAACCTTTCTGTGGAGGAGTGAACATTTTTATTTATTAGAGCAGATGTTAGGGTTATGTGTCCTCAGGCCATACTGGACACTGGATCCCAAGAGCAGAAATACCTTTGTGTTTTTTAATAAATTAATTTTGGTTGTGTTTATGATATGTGGGTCCCTCTAAACTGTGGGACCTAGGGCGGGATTTCTTTGCCCAAATCAAAGAGTGTTGACTGACACTGGCAATTGTTTTAAGTATTGTCATGGTAATAAATGCCATTAGTTTAGCCTATTACAGCATGTGTCTTGATGATGAGAAGCTGTATTTCCATTTTGGTTGTATCACAACTGGTACTAATAACATTTATCAAAAGCCTTATATATCTCGAATTTCAATCTCCTTTCCAGTTGTGAACATTGACGGCTATTTCTTTTTCTTCACCCTTTTCTCCTTTTATGGTAAAGAAATTTTGCTTGTCTAATAACTGCACTTCCCCAACTCTGGGCTATATTTGGGGGGGATGGAATTTTCCAGATTGGCCATGTCATCTGCTCATGACAGTCTCAGGAGAGATGAGGTCCCACCACTGTGCTGGGCATACGGGACACGATCATCCATCAGAGTTGCTTTCTCCTCCCTAGCATCATGGTTAGTTCAGAGATGGGCACATGGTCCCAAAAGGAACAGAGTTATTCAGGGATTGATATGAGCTCTGTGATTTCTCTACTTCAAAATTGTGAGCACTAAAGACCACATAAGCCTAGAGATGCCAGAGGCTATTTTTGCTACAAACTGCAGAATGCTTACATGAGAAAAAACCAACACAGAAGAACAAGAGCCAAAAGATTACAAGAAAGACACCTGATGATATCATTTGAGCCCCTGGATCTAACCTTACTTACCGTGGATTTTTGAGTTATATGAACAATTATATTCTTTTATTTTTGTCTTTTTAAAAAATCTACTTCAGGTTAAATTTCTGTCACTTATAACCAAAATCTTCCAAATAATACACAACCTTCCTCCTGTCTGCTTTCTGTTCTTATTCTTTTATGCACGTCACTTAAACAGTTTCAACATGACTTCCCCATTCAAGTCTCTGTGATGTTGAATAAAAGAGTAAATGATGCTAATAATGATGTACTATTTTCCCCCATATTTATAAGCATTTATAATACCCTCTGCCCTTTATTTTTGATATGTGTATTATTAATATTACCTTTATGTTTACAAATTATGAAATATCTGCTTATAAAATTTAGGTTTCTTGCTCAAGATCAGCATCTGGAAGGCAACTGAGGCAGGAATCAGAGACTGGACTGACTGATTCTAAAACCTAAAACCAGGCTGGGCGTGGTGGCTCACGCCTGTAATCCTAGCACTTTGGGAGGCCGAGGCGGGCGGATTGCTCAAGGTCAGGAGTTCGAAACCAGCCTGAGCGACCCTGTCTCTACCAAAAATAGAAATAAATTAATTGACCAACTAAAAATATATATACAAAAAATTAGCCGGGCATGGTGGCACATGCCTGTAGTCCCAGCTACTTGGGAGACTGAGGCAGTAGGATCGCTGAGCCCCTGAGATTGAGGTTGCTGTGAGCCAGGCAGACGCCACAGCACTCACTCTAGCCTGGACAACAAAGTGAGACTCTGTCTCAAAATAAACAAATAAATAAAAATAAAAAATAAAACCTAAAACCTACCCTTCTCTCATGGAATCACTAGTAATGAAAACAGTGGTGTTTACTTTCTGTTTGTTTTAGATGCTGTAGATCAAGTCTTCTCTCAGTTGCCTTTCTCTTTGGGGTTCCACGATTCTTTTTGCCCACCATATCTCCCCATTTACTTCTCTCAAGGAGATCATTGATCTTTTCCTACCATCTGTAGAGCAATTAATTTAATGATTAGTAGTCCTCAGATTTGCCTTTCAGATTTCTTAGTATTTTTTTAGGATTCTTCTTAATATCCCCAGCATCAAGCACAGACCCTGGCACACAACAGGTGTTCTAGGCTACAGGACAGTGGACACACTTTTGGGAATTCTTTGAGCCATCGATTACTTGCTCCTTCACTATGTAGAAATAACTGCTGTATTCTCTCTGAGTCTTCTCTTCTGTAGAATAAACTTCCTTAGTCCTTCCATTTCTTCTTGATAAACATGCTCCAGTTGAGGAGGATTGAGGCTATTGTGCTTTTACAAGTATGAAGATCTAGTGCTTTGGGATGAGTAATTTAATATTTATTTTCAGGATGGCTAAGAGGATAAAGAGGAAGGAAGCAAAAAGAACAGTGATATTCTGTCCAAGGAACAAGCCTTGAGTTCATCATGGCCCTTATCATTACATGTGACAGTTACTCATTTACCTTTACCATTAGACTGTAAACTCCATCAAAGCAGAGACATCATTTGGTTTGTTCATTTATTGCCCAGAACAAAGCACATGACCTCGCACCTGGTGTTAAGTACATAGACTTTAAAGTCAGACCACTTAGGTTCCAATCCTGGATCAACCACCTTCAGGCTCTGTGTCCTTAGCAAGCCACATAACTTTCAGATCCCTTGGTTTTCTTGTCTTTCAATGGGAATAACAGTCATTTCTATCTCAAATAGTCATTGTGAAGGTTAAATTTGATAATTCATAGAAAGTATTTAGCACTTGAGTACTCAAGAATGCATGCTGCTGTTATTATTATAAGGTCCTCAATAAATATTTCTAAGTGAATTAGTTGTAGGTTCTAGACTTTCACTCTTTCTGCCCCTAATCTCTCCATATCTCCCAGCTTGATAATGTCCCCAGCATTCATCCAACACTTCAGCTCAGGCACAACCTGGCCACTTTCCTTTCATATTGTCAGACTGCTCATCTAATCAAGAGTTGATTCATATTGTGCTTGTCAGAATCCT
Source organism: Microcebus murinus (assembly GCF_040939455.1). Taxonomy (NCBI): domain Eukaryota; kingdom Metazoa; phylum Chordata; class Mammalia; order Primates; family Cheirogaleidae; genus Microcebus; species Microcebus murinus. The sequence goes on along the minus strand of NC_134105.1, from coordinate 107,310,931 downwards.
CAAGTTTTCTGAAACTTGTGCCATTTATCAACTTGTTCAGGTGAATCTTGAGGCAGAAACTAAGGACTCACCAGCTTGGAATCCAGCAGTCAGGGCTACAGCTTTGGCTTCAAACAAGGTATGGACCCGAGGACACAAAGAAAGGACATTGTCTCCTCAGTGACCCCGGGAAGCAAAGAATATAACTCTGGAATTGGGGTTGGATGGGAGGAGAACAAAAGTTAAAACTGGGAAGCAGGATGGAGACGACAATAAGGACTTGCTTTATTTCAGCAAAGACCAAGCTGAAGTAATAAAACTGTACTTATGCTTATTCACCCAGATATAGTTTGCATCCTGAGAGCTCCGCACAGTGCAATAAAGTGTCTTTGTACTCTGAAACAGCTGTAGGGGAGGGGTGGAGCTGGGGAAGGGAAGGGGAGAGCAAGCGGGTCCTGGAGCACGACCTTTGGAGGAGCAGCTCGCTCTGACATTATGTGGTGGCAGTGGAAATGCACTCAGCAGCAGAAGTGGCCACAGAGCCTGCTGCTTGGGAGCTGCTGTGGCACCTGCCTCATCACATGCTTGCGGAAGATCATGTGCTTTTACCAGCCCAGATGGACACCACCTGTTTCTGTGCCGACATCCTGAACTCGTGGGCACTGAGCAGCAGCCAAAGGGTAATGTCCTAACTAAATCGTAGCTGTGGGCCTGAGCCCTGTCATTGAGCTGAACTGAATGCCTTTCTCCATGCCCTTGATTCTCTCTCTGTGTGGAGATGGGCCCACAGCTCAGGCACTCCTCGCGGTCAAGACCCAATAAATACCTCCCCACTCTCAGCCACCTCCTGGACTGAGTGAACCTCTGATTCAGAGAAGGGCTTGGTCTTTTGAATAAATCCTTCGTGGTGCCTGGACTGGCATCCTCGAAATGCACATTTTCCATTTATTATTGTTTTATTTCATAAGCCCCTTCCCAAGTTCCCATCTCTACAGGGGCTCTGTCCCAGCATCCTAAAACCCTTTTATGAAAGCCATGTCAAAGCACACATCTTATCTGAATCACACAGAAATCCATTATCAGCTAGGAACACAGCTTAAATTAGTTTATCAAGATTGGCTTCAGAATCCGGCGCCATGTGCTTCTTGCAGGGCTGTGCCTGAGAATGCAGAGCAGAGAGGCCGAACCACAATGGAGGTGAATCCAGGAACATGTTCATAGCTTTTTGCTGTGCAGAAAATGCAAGAGCTCTGGGCATGGCTGGCCGTAGGTGTGAGATTCCAGAGGATCGTGAGAGTGTGATAGGATATGCCAACTTTTAATTCAATAAACCCTTTTCTGTAACACGCTTTGCCACAATGAGGGAATTAAGAAGGAAATCAAGTTCTAGTCAAAAAGAGTCATATCAAGGAATTATACTCTCCGAAGTGTTGGGGAAAGATAGGTGGATCTTGGAAGATAATTACTTAAAACACGCAGGGAAGGTAGAATAAAATTGAAGTGGTTTTCTTAGACAACATCATTTGTCAGATTTATTTGATCAAGAATTTGAAGATTTCTCTAACAAAGATCTAGTTTGAGGCAGTAAGAAGGATAAAGCATCAGTTTGGAAAGAGCCCCAGTCAGAGCAACATGAAATCTGCTAAAATTGAAGCAAGAACAAACATTCAATTAATGGTGAAACTTGGGTGGAGCGATGATGAAATCACTGATGCTTTATGAAAAGTTTATCGGGACAGTGTCCCAAAGAAATCACCAGTATCCAAATGGATAACTTGTTTTAAGAAGGGATGAGATGATGCTGAAAATGAAGCTCACCATGGCAGACATAAATTTGCAAGGAAAAAACATTAATCTTGTTCATGTCCTGATTGAAGAGGACCAACAATTAACAGCAGAAACAACAGCCAATACCACAGACATCTCAATTGGTTCAGTTTACACAATTCTGACTGAAAACTTAAAATTGAGCAAACTTTCCACTTGATGCTTGCCAAAACCACTGTGCTCAAATCAATGGAAATTTTCAACAAGTGGGGTCAAGTGACCCCACTGACTGATCTAATGAGCTTCCCTCCAGCACAATCAAAGCAGTGGCTATCAAGAGGTGGAAATGGTTTAGTCAAAGCAAAAAAGGACCAATCAAAAGCAAAGGTCATGGCAACAGTTTTGGGGGATGCTCAAGGCATTTTGCTTGTTGACTTTCTGGAGGGCTAAAGAATGATAACGTCTGCTTATTGTGAGACTGTTTTAAGAATGTTAGCCAAAGCGTTAGCAGGAAAACATCCAGTAAAGTTCCATCAGAGAGTCCTTCACCAGGACAATGCTCCTCTTCATTCCTCTCATCAATGGGCAATTTCGCAAGAGTTTCAAGAGGAAATCTTTAGGCATCCATCTTACAATCCTGATTTGACCCCTTCTGACTTCTTTTTGTTTCCTAATCTTTAAAGGCCACTCATTTTCCTTCAGTTAATAATGTAGAAAAGACTGCATTGACATGATTAAAATCCCAGGACCCTCAGTTCTTTAGGGATAGACTAAATGGGTGGTAGCACTTACAAAGGGTCTTGCACTTGGTGGAGCTTATGTTAGGAAATAATACTTATTTTTTTATTTTTATCTTCTAATTCCATTTTTCCATGAACTTCTTGAAGTTCCTTTGAATATGCAAGTACCTACTTCATAGGGTTACTGTGAGGATTAAATGAATTAATATACAAAAGGGTTTCAGACAGCTGCATTGCCCATAGCAAGCACTCAGTGATCATTAGCTACAACATTAATTATTATCATCATGTCCATTGATCTCCACAGGGCTAAACAGGCACTTCCAGTGACCCTTCAGATTAAGTGATTGCAGGATAAGATGAGTTGTGCTGATTGTCAAAGGTCACCCAATTCAGAAAAGTCAAGTGCTGAGAGTGGACCCCAGGCATTCTAATTTCAAGTCTAGAGATCTCTCCATACACTGGCTTTCCCTGTGAAGCCAAGGGCTGGAATTTCATCACTGACTGCTCTAATGAGCTTCACCCCAGCAGAACTCTGCCCCCTAGGTTAGAGCACTCCAGTACCTGGCCAGCCACCTCCAAGTCTTTAGCTTGAGGACCAGAAAACAGGGCTGACAGCTGCATAATTTTCTGTGTGGGGCACAAATCAGCACAGTATCTCCCAAAGACATCTGCCTTTACTCTCCTTTCACTGGAAGTAATTGCTCTGTTCTTTAAACAGCCACATCACTTCATCTGTATTTCGCCCAGAACATCACTCACATCTCAGCACACATTGTGGCTTCCTGCATACATATCTTATCTGCTCTGCTACACTGTTCATTCCTTAAGTAAACTGTTTATGTCTTATTCAGTTTGCACCTGGTTATATACTCTATAAGTACCTGATAACTCAATGGAAGAATGCATGAATAAATGAATGAATGAACACTTGAAGTATTTAGGATCAGAATCAAGCTCTTGCAGAGAAACATAATTTAATTCAGCTCAAATAAATTATGAGTGGCAAAAATGTACCTGGCACTATCCCAGATATTATAGGGGATCCAAAACATATGTCATAGTCTCTTAAAAATTTTAGGACAGGCAAGACTTATATTCACAAAAAATTACACCTGCAGGGGAAAAATGGAAATGATGTGAGAGAGTACTGGCAGTCCTCAAAGTAGAATGCTCTTCCAAAAGTTCATTTTAAGTTAGTTGTTTGAAGTTTGGAGTACATCTGCCTAAAACTTATGATAATGTTTCCAATATTGGTCCACAATATTTTGCCAGAAAAGTCAAAGATGGAAAGGCTTTAGAATTTTTTCTGACCAAACCCTCTCATTTTATAGAAAAGACAGTGTGACTTTCCCAAGATCACAAAATGAGTGAACTAAGACTAGAATTCTCATTTTAGTAATACTTAGTATAATGATATAAAAAGCATTCATCAAGACAGGGAACTGTACTTACAAAAATATTTATCAAATGCCCATTATGTGCAGACACTGTCCAAATACCTTTTCACCTAAGGCATTGTGTTTGAGACTCCTCTTCTTCCTCTGCCCCCTCGAGTTATATCCTGCTGATTTTACTACCTCAATATTCCTCTGATCCATTCTCTTCGCCCCAAACGCACCATCACTTTATATCTCTTGTCTGACCAACTACAGAAGCTTCCTAATTTATTCTCATAAGCCCTTTGTCTCCATAACTTCCAAAATGATCTAAGGTATCTACAAAACAAATAGGATCATCCCATTTCTCTGCTTAAAACCTTCCTATGAGTCCATGTTTCCTACCAGCTAAAATGCATGCTCCCTTAACTCGTTCTACAAAGTTCTTCAGGGTCTACTGCCTCCTTGCCTCTCCTGCCACTTCCTGCCTCCAACTTTGTGCTACAGCAATGCAGCCCTGCTTGCCATTCTCTGCTCAGTCTATGATGTTATTCCTCCCTGTGCTGGCTCACATTCTCCCCTCTGCCTGAAGTCCTCACCTCCCTTCTGCCCTTGCCTGCCTATGTTCTATCTGTTCTTTGATGCCAGAGATGTCCATTGTCTTCTGTCTCTATATTGCTTCGGTCCATCTCTTGAGATTAGGTTTTTGAGCTCTTTACTCACTGGGTAGTGTTAGAAAAAATATCTGAAACAATCTTTCCATTGCTGGATTAGGTGATCAAGGATTTTCTAAAGTCTTGTATGTCCAGGAGCATTACTTGAGTGAGTGAAATCAGAGAATCCATGATATATCTGGACCCATTGCATTAACTGAAGAATTGATAGCATCTCTGAAGGCTCGGATCAGATCGCATGCAATGACTGAGTCCCTAGAGAAAAGTATGGTCAGAGGTCCAGATGCTGACTGGCCAGCTGCCCTTCTGGGAGAACTGTGCCCAGAAGGCACTGCCAGAATGATCCCCTGGGGTAGGCACTACTTCCAAGGCAGACCCTCTCTTGTCCTCCATCCCTGGCCTTTCCTGGCCCAGTGTCCTGGCTGGGTCTATAAATGGCTCCCTCAGGGACTCAGCACCCTGGCATTTTTCTCTCCTATGTTTCCCTCAGATTCTCTCACCTCTCAGATCATCTCAGACCTTTTACAACAAGGGCTGTTTCCAGCTTTCTTTACTTAATAGGGGTGTTGTCCTGTTGTGTCTCAGACATCTGCTCCAGAGCCTGTTTACATGTTGTTGTCCAGGCCATCCACAGCTACCTCCAATTTCCCCTGTTGAACCTTTAAACCCAAAGGCTGATCATTTTCCCAGCAAGGGAAAATAAGTGTTCATTTTGCACCACAATGACATCTCTCTAATAAAAAAAAAATTGGGTGACATTTATTTACAACAGGGTTTTCTTGCTAAGCTTTATGACTTAGTTCAGCATCAAGCTGACCAGAAGCTACCCTGATAAGCAGTACTTCCCCTACTCCCCTACACACAGTCTGGGTGCCTCTCCTCTGTGCTTTGTAATACACAGAGCCATATCTCCATCACTGCACTGACCACACTGTGTTGCAATGATCTATTTATTTATGGTCTATTTCCACCATACTTATGACATTTTTGAGATCAGGAGCTATCTTATTCATCTTTATATTCTTTTTCCCAACAACAATGTCTAACACTTAGTAGGTACTCAATAAGTGATTGTTTTACTGTTTTTCACTGAACTCCTAAAGGGAAATTATATCCAATTTAACATTGATTATCATCATTCTTTCCTGATGTGAGGGATAAACGGGGCACCAAGAATTACTATACAGATGGAAGATACATAGAAATATATCTAGAAAACCAATAACCAACAGCTCAACTGGGCTGTTGGTGTGATGATTCAACATCAGTCTATACTAAGAACTCCACCAGGAACCCCAGTATTCTCCCCCAAGGCTCCAGATGAGGGATATATTTCGTGGAGGGGTGGCAGATACTCTGACCCACAGCAGATGGAATCAGATCCCAAAGGGTCTTTAACAGATACTCTTTCAAAGTAGCTTCATGTTAAGGAATAATCCCACAGTTTAGATAAGAGTTGATTTTAAAAATATTAATAATAATCTAGCAGAGTCTTAGGCTTGTAGGAATGGTGTTTACAATAGGGAGTCTTCTAGAAACTTTTATTGTTATAGAGGAGATGTGGCAGGCACATGTGCAATTTGGCACACAGATATCTCTCTAATCTCTTTTCTCCGAATTGCAAAACTTGGCAGAGAGGCAAGATCTAGTGGTGATGAGGGACTTCAACCAGCAGGACAGCTGCTGGAAGTCTCATGCAGAACATCTGATGAATATTTGCCTGGCCTTGCTGACAACTTCATCTCTCAGTAGGTAGACAAAGCAATGAGGGAGAACTGCTACTCAAGACTTAATTATGGCCAGTAAGGAAGACCTGGATAATGATTTGTATGTGATAGGAAACTGGGAGGAAAGTGACTATGCCATTTCTGGAAACTAACAATAAATGATAGGGTGGCTCCTTACTATAATAAAATATGGCAACCATCTCAATTCTTTTGGGAAACAAGCAATGTATGAATAGATTAATTAAAACACCCAGATCAGTGTACCCCAGACACTAGGAAAGTAGATTTCTAATAGTTCAGAGCAAAGAATTAGGATCTTGTGACCCATGATGCAAAATAGTAATGAAGCTCCACTCTCTAATGGGATGGGCACTTCTAAGAAATGAAATTCAAATACAATAATCATGAGTCATCCTGACATAAAAGGGAGAAGGCAGCTAACAAAACCCGTGGGGATTCCTAAAGAGCTCTTTGATGAGCTCAGATTGAATAAAGGCCTGCACAAAAGATATAAGAAGGAGAGCATAACAGAACAAATCCAAAAGTTCACATGGTCCTGTAAGGACAATAATAATGATAATGCTCACAATTTACAGAGAATTTGCTATGTGCTAGGTACTGTGCTCAGCACTTTTGTGTATGTTAACTCACCAGTTTCTCAGGAGAATATGATGAAATAGATGTAATTTTTATCTTTTCTTTACAGATGAAGGATCTATAAAACAAAGTGGTTAAGTTACTAGCCTAAAGTCAAAAACTCAATAAGAGTTGGGATTTGAATCCAACTAAGCTTGCCCAAGAGTTGACACTCTTAACCTCTGTGCTGTACTTCTATCCAGTTCATGATATTTCTCAGGACATTGTGTGGCGGGTTAGAGAACAATGCATAGGTCTTTGGCAAAATAATAGCTTCAACCAGCTTTCAAAGGGGACTCCATATAAAAGGAAGAAGAAGAAATACAGGCCGGGCGCTGTGGCTCACGCCTGTAATCCTAGCTCTTGGGAGGCCGAGGCGGGTGGATTGCTCAAGGTCAGGAGTTCAAAACCAGCCTGAGCAAGAGCGAGACCCCATCTCTACTATAAATAGAAAGAAATTAATTGGCCAACTGATATATATATAAAAAAAATTAGCCGGGCATGGTGGCGTATGCCTGTAGTCCCAGCTACTCGGGAGGCTGAGGCAGGAGGATCGCTTGAGCCCAGGAGTTTGAGGTTGCTGTGAGCTAGGCTGACGCCACGGCACTCACTCTAGCCTGGACAACAAAGTGAGACTCTGTCTCAAAAAAAAAAAAAAAAAAAGAAATAATGAAAAAAATTGAGGTGGTAAAATGGGAACAGATGCTAAAAAAAAAAAAAAAAAAAAGGCAGCTCTATTAAACTCTGATTTTGTTGCCATTTTCTCCAAAGAGAAGGTTTTTCAGTTGGAAAAGGTAGATTATACATTGTTGTAGTCTTGAGGTCGAATTTTTTTTTAATAAAAGGACAAAGCTTCCAGTTGCTCTCAAATATTAGCTGGTTTGGGATTTTGAGGATGTTACTTGTTCAAAAAGGAAACAAGATCCATTTGTGCTGTTATTGCAGCATCAAAGTAGAGTGTCCAGGTAAAGAAAGCATAAAGGGGGAATAGTCATGGAACCCAAAAGACTAAAAACCATCCAGTCCAGCTCTTTGCTCCATTTTACTCTATGTTGTCAACTAGTTCTGAGAATCATGCTCATTTCTGGGTGTAATATTTTGTGGGGACTAATCATTACCCCATCCATGCCCAGAGGAATAAAAATTGATAGTAAAAAATAGATACCCTGCTGTGTGAAGAGCTCCCGATGGAAATGGGGCTGTCTCGTAACTATACATGTAACATTGGCATGGTGTTTCCCCATTTACAAAGTGCTTTCATGTGCTTTTATTTTTCTTGATACATTCCTCAAAACATTATTCAGTGGTAGATGCTCCAAAGCCTATTTAACAGAAGGAGCCAAATGGAAGAGCAGGAAGCCAACATGCTAGCAGAACTGGAACTGAGTTTAAGAAAAAGGCTCTGCCCAGTATATCAAACTCCCTCATGGCTGTTGTCCTCAAAGATCTGAAGAACAATCATGTAGAGAGGCGTTGTTTTGCTCTTAGTTCTATCTGAGGTCTGAAGTATAAAGAATTTCCCAGCACCCTGACTCTGTTTAAAGGTAGCCAAGAGGATGACATGTAAGGTTACTCCACTGATTGAAGGGTTAGTCTGTTAGAGCGGTGGTTCTCAGACTTTAGAATTTCATGAACAAAACAATAGCAGCAGCAGTAATAAATCGAGTACCTGCGTAGAATTAACAATCCTACCACTTGCCTTTTATCAGTTCATTAAAGGAAGGGAAACTTAATACCAAAGAAAGAGTACTCTACCACTACCTTGCCTTTCTGTTTTTACATTTTGCTGTACACTGGTCAAAAAAAGAAAAAAGAATTGTCACAAATTGGCAACAATCCACAGACCATTATTTGGGAAACATTGGATTCGAGAATTTTTAAGATTCTTTCTAATTTTAAAAATTGTACAATTTTAAATCATATATTTTGGTACTTAATTATGCCTTTCTTATATTTTAGCTAACATTTTGAAAGCATACTCAGTGCCAAGAAATGTGTTAAATTCTTTACATGTCAGTCAATTTAATCCTCTAAGTAACCCTACATAATAGATGTTTGCTAGTCCACTTTCGATGGAAACTGAAACTCAAAAAAGTTCTGTATCTTGCCTTAGGTCACACCCCTGGGAATAGAACTTTGGTCTCTGACTTCAGTGCATTTAATAATTGCTATTAGATTGAATGTTTGCATCCCCCCCCATTCATATGTTGAAATCCTACCCCCCAATATGATGGTTAGGAGGGGGGCCTTTGAAAGGTGACTAGGTCATGAGGCCTGGGATTAGTGCCCTTACAAAAGAGACCTCAGAGATGTCCCTTATCCCTTCTGCCATGTGATGACACACTGAGAAGACAGCTGTGTATGAACCAGAAAATTGGCCCTCACCAGACACGGAATCTGCCAGCACTTTGATCTAGGACTTCCCAGCCTGGAGAACTGTGGGAAATAAATGTTTGTTGTTTATAAGCCACCCACTCAGCCATCGTATTTTGTTACAGCAGTCTGAGCAGATTAAGACAACGGTGTTACATGCCTTCTATTATTAAATATTAATAAAATATTTCAAGTATCTTTATAAACTCTGAGTTCCTAGATGGCAGGGTCTGTAGTTTCTGGATTTAATTTCTGAAATCACCATAGCAGCACTGTATCTCTCCTGTATGGAACAAAATTAACCAACATTTACTGAATGCCTACTATGGTTCAGCTCCTGAGCTCAGGGCGTGTCCTGAGGCACACAGACAGATATGGGTCGATTCAATGATCAGCAGATCCATATAGGAGCCGTTTGAACCCATGACGTTGCTAAAAATAGTGCTCTCATTTAAACTTGTATGCTATCTGACCATCCAACCTCACAGGCCTAGTGAGGAAGGTGAGTCTTTTCTCTGACTTAACGACTCCAAGAAGAAAGTCCTGATGTTCTGCTGCTTCTCAGACTCTCCTCTCGGTGCCAGGGAGCACAGCCAGGCCCCGCCTGTCCCTGATGCCCGCGTTGTCCCCGCACCTGCCCACCGTCTGACAGCGCGAGAGCCCGAACAGGCTCCCCCTGGGGCAGAGGTTGGGGTGAACCCGCAGTGCGCCAGGTAGTAGGGAAAGCTGGTTCTAGGAGAAAAGGCGGCGGGGGGTGGGGGGGTTGACTTCGCAGCTTGTATGCATTAATTACAATGCTCTTCGTCTGCCCCCTGCCCCGTGTGCCAGAGGGTTTTTGTGTGTGTGTGTGTGTTTTTTTGTAGCGCGCTGCCACTTTACCGGTGACACACCGTGCGCCCGCGAGAACGCGCAGTCCTGTCCGCGCGCGCGGAGCTGTCGTCCCGGCGGGAACGGCTCAGCAGAGGTGACCCAGCAGCCGGCGGGTGGCTTCGTGGATTCGCCCCGGCCAGGCGGCGCTGCCCCCGCGCTCTCGGCCGCCGCCCCGCGGGAGGGCGCCGGGCCCGGGCCGTCCGCACGCCCGTCCCCGCGCCCGTCCGCACGCCGCGCTTGCCTGCTCCGCCCTCGGGGGCCGGGGCTGTGGGCGGGTGCGAAGGAAAGTGAGAAGAGCGCACTCTATCCATGACAACCTGAAGCTGGCAATAATCACATTTACTTGAAAATTGCTGGAGAATGAACTACGTGGTCTGTGCGGATATGCAAATGTGCAGACATATGCAAATATATGTAAATGTGCGACCCTCTTAACTGTTTTCTCCATCTGGAGGTGGCCTCTTGTGGCGAGGCCAGAAGGAAGTGGGCTCTACGTGATGGATTCTGCCCAGTTCTCCCTCTGGGCTGAAGGGGAAGCTGGAGAAACATACCCTTTGCTGTCCTGGTCACCTTCCCCGCATGGCTGGGGTTTGGGAGGGGGCTCAGGGAGCCTTAGGAAGGCTCACAGTCAAGAAGTATATGTTGTTTTAATTCACTTGATCTGGTAAGAAGAAAGCAGGCTGTCTGATCCTTGTCTCCTTCTTCCTCCCCGGTCCCTGCCAGCCCTGGCCCATATCATGGTGTGATAATCTGACAACATTATCATGTTGCTCTGAGTCTCACAATAACCTGGGAACCTTCCACCTCCCAGCACCTCAGCCATCACCTGTAAAACAAGAAAGCAAAACCTGGTTCACTTTAAGCTTCCTCCCAGAAGGTCGTAGCTGAGTGTCTGGAATTTGTGATGGCAACTATAGCAACAGGGCTGTGCTGTTGTGACTCACCACCAGCTGGACACACGGCAGAGGAGGGGGCATGGGCTTTGCATTCATTCTGGAACACAGACCTGGGTTCAAATCTTGGGTTTTCCTGGCTCCTAACAGTTTATACTTGGACAACTTGCAAAATTTCTGAGTGTAGGGTTCCACTTCTCTGTAAAGGAATTCATTAGCCCACAAGGGTTTTTGTACTTAAACTCTATCCTCCATACATACGTATATATATAGCAGACATTCAAAATGGATTCTATGTGTCCAGCAGTGAGCTAGGTTCTAGAAATCCAAAGATAAAACAACCATAGCCTCTGTCCTTAAGAAACTTAGTCTGGTGAGAGCAACATACAAGGACGACAGTTAAATAACACAGGGCAATAATGATGTGCCCAAGATGCTTTGGGAGCACTCAGCAGGTACACCAAACTCACCAACCCAGCCTGAAGGGACACAGAGGATGGTTGAAGCTCAGGGGACATCTGAGCTAAGTCTGGAAGAACAAGTAGGCGTTGGGCAGATGAAGGGGAGGTGTTGAGAGACTTCCAGACCAGTGGAACAGCCCCATGCAAAGGCACAGAGGCCTGAGAGAAGGTGGCTTGCTTTGGAGGGCCCCCCTTGCCATTCATCATGTCTGGAACGTGGCATGATTGGCGAGTCTGGAGAGGCAGATTTGGGGAAGTTTAGGAAGGCCCTTGGGAGCCATGATAAGGCTGGCTTTACTCCATGACAATGGGAAGCAGGGATACTCGGAGGAATGGTTAGACTGTCATGCTTTAAGAATCTCTTTGGGCTGGGCATGGTGGCTCACGCCTGTAATCCTAGCACTCTGGGAGGCTGAGGCGGGCGGATTGCTTGAGGTCAGGAGTTCAAAACCAGCCTGAGCAAGAGCGAGACCCCATCTCTACTATAAATAGAAAGAAATTAATTGGTCAACTAATATATAGAAAAAATTAGGCCGGGCGCGGTGGCTCACGCCTGTAATCCTAGCAGTTTGGGAGGCCGAGGCGGGCAGATCCCTCAAGGTCAGGAGTTCGAAACCAGCCTGGGCGAGACCCCGTCTCTACCAAAAATAGAAAGAAATTAATTGACCAACTAAAAATATATATACAAAAAATTAGCCGGGCATGGTGGCGCATGCCTGTAGTCCCAGCTACTTGGGAGGCTGAGGCAGGAGGATCGCTTGAGCCCAGGAGTTTGAGGTTGCTGTGAGCTAGGCTGATGCCACGGCACTCACTCTAGCCTAAGCAATAAAGCGAGACTCTGTCTCAAAAAAATAAATAAATAAATAAGAAGAATCTCTTTGACTGCAGATGGAATTGTCTTGGTGAGACTCAGACTGGAGCCTGGGAGGCCCATCAGGAGGCTGGAAAACCAGTTCCCATCTGCCCTGAGAAGCTGGACCTGTGTAATCCAGGCCAACATCCTACAGCATGGACCAGAACTGCTCCTCAGCACCACTGTGAGGCAGGCCGAGTCTGCTTTTTGGGCTCCCCCGTCTCTGCTCCTTCATCCATTGAGTTCCTTATCCCTCCTCAGCTGCTAGCTTTTCTCCCTTTGTCCTTGATCCTCCTTGTGGCAACATTTCTGATACATTAACTTGCACATAGTGTCCTTTATTTAATTCGTTGCCCCTCTTAGAGAAACCTCTGCTAGAAGAGGAACACAGGAGAGGGCTGTGTTTGCCAGTGATAGGGCGCTCTCTCATAGCAGTCCCTTCAGCTCTCAGTGGAGTGTGTGGAGGGGCGATGGGGCGGGAGGGGCCTGTGCCTCCAAAGGCCAACCAAGTCTGGTCACTGGGAATGGGGCGGCATGGCCTCTGCCTGAAGGACATGGTGCCCAGACACAGAGTCTAGATGCAACAGACCGTGTGTGGCTGGGCACACACATACATGTGCGTCTGCTCGCTTGTCCCGTGTCTATGGGTACATGGCATGAGACCCCACGTGCACCTTGTGTGCTCTCTCTGCTGTCTGCAGGGAGTGTTCTCCTCCATTCCACGGCCAGCTTCTCAGCACCTCTCAGCATCACTTCCCATCTTGCCTTCCCTTCAAGCCTGATGCACTGATAATTTCCCACAGTCACCTTTCCTAGAGGTCCCTCCCACCCAGAGCAGAGGAAAGAAAGGCAGAGAGGCTGTGTTCCCCATTGCCACATAGCCCTCAGCCCTGTGCCACTGGGGGGAAGGTCTTGGGAAGGCCTGATTTTCCAGGGCACAGGGAGCCTGGGAAAGAATTGGGGGTATGGCTTATTGTCACTTTTTCTAAAGCCTGGGAACTAAGTGTGTGTGTGGGCGTGCCCTCAGTGCAAGGTGATTCCTGAATTTTTGAGGTAGAGTCTGGAAGGCAAGGAGACTGCTGGAGGTGGCAGTGGGGTGGGAGATGGGAGCCCATGTTGAATATCCAACAAAATGTGGAGCACTTCTTAAAATTCAATGTGCACACCAATCACCCAGGATCTTGTTGAAATGAAGGTTCTGAATCAGCAGCAGGCCTTGGGTGGGGCCTGAGAGTCTGCCTTTCTTGCAAGCTCTCAGGTGATGCCAATATTGATCCATAGCCCATACTTCAAGTGGCATTAGTAGAATAAGTAACATGAATGTATTTTCAATGAGTTGGGGGAAGCTCAAGGCCTGGTGCAAAGATGAGCTTTCCCAACTATTCCACCCTCCCACAACAATAAGGAGCTTCCAAAGGACACTATAGTCCAAGGAACAAAAATTAAAGGAAAGGATTGTGAGAAGAGTTGGAATGTGGTCATTTTAGGGTCCTCAGAATGAGGTTAGATATGATAAAGGGCACTGCAAAGGTGCCATTGCTTTTTGGCAGTCCAAGAGCGTTTTATGCTCTGTTCTAAATAACATTGTAATACAGCAAAAACTAGCCCAAAATGCCAGCAAAATGCCCACCAACAGCCCCCATTACCACCACTCCTACCACCCACTCCGCCTCCCACCCCATGTTGACTCTCTTTTAAAAGAATGAATGTTTCCTTAAAGCTTTCTGTTAAACATCACCTCAGGTAGATTCTATTAGTCCTTTGGTCACAGGGCTGCGTGGACACCCAAGGACAGAGCTGGAAGAGTAACACTTAGCAGTCCAGCTCCTGCCTTTGTGAGAACTTGTGTTTAGGTGAGATGGCCCCAAAAGGCAACAGACATTTTCCCAATTGCCTGCAGGGCAAACTCTTCTTTAATACTAATTGCCGGTATATTTCCTCTCTGGTGTAATTCATTTTACAGCTTCCACATCTGTTGGATCATTTAATCTTTACATCAGACCTGTGAGCTAGGCAGGGCAGGTTCATTACTTGCTTTTTCTCAAGTAAGAAAACTAAAGCTCAGAAAGCTAGTAGGTGAAATGCAGCCCCAAATGCATGACACATGTCTTTCAACTCAAACCAGTGCTCTATCTGGCCACCCAACTCTGATACATTTTGTACTTTTCCAGGGAATGAAAATGACCCTTGGAATCCCTAATTGATGGCCTGGTATTCTGGGGAGTTGTCTACCCTGGTTTGTGAAAGTTGTATATCTATATCCCACAGCCCCCTTCTTTATCTAAATTTAGATCATCCAAGACAACGTGAAAAGAGGCAGGGGGAATTTGGAAAGTAATTCTTGAGTTCTGCCAGCTCAATTTTTAATGTTGATTGTAGAGAAGAACTTTCTAAAATATGTCTTTAGGCTTCTCTGCTTTCTTTTCCCAGGCATCCATCCATCCCTCTTAGAACCCATATCAACAAATTCTCTGGCCATACTTGGCTCTGGAAGAGAAGTGGGAGCTGAAGTGTCAGCTTCTGACCACTAGAGGGACCCCAGGCAACAGCTACAATATTTCCACAGCAATTAGTGCCTGGCATGGTACCCACCTCTTGGAAGAAATCAGTTCGAGTGCATATCTGGCAAGGAATCCCTTCGTTGTTCTACAAACCAGGCTCTGAAGAGACCAAAGTATCTCATCTCTGAACCAGAGAAATTTAATTCCAGAATCCAAGCAAGGAGATTAAAATCATCACAACTGAGACCCAGACACCAGAACCAAAGAATACCCATTTTAGTCTAGAGTTCTTTTATTTAATGTATAATCATAGGGTTTCAGAATCTTCTAGTCCTAAATATTCTGATTAAAGATATCTTAGATTGGGTCTAAACAATTGGAAATCTCTCTTCAGGTAATTCTGATGCACTGCCAATTTGGGAGAAAGCTGCTAAACTGATCACAGCTCTATCCGGGGGGGGGGGGGGGGGGGGGGACACCCTCTGTTACACTTTGATAATTTTTTACTGTCAAGCCTCAGTTTGGATCCTTTTGTAACTATGAATTCATAACTCAAATTATTTTTACCTTCTTATTCTCTTCCTCTTATTGGTACCAGTTCTTTTCTCTCATAACAGCATATGTAACTTATTTGTGTGTTGATGTGTCTGACCTCTGCCTTTCATGTTAGTCTCTAAACTTCACAAAGGCAAGGTCCAGATATGGTATGTTCACCACTGTAAAACAAGAACACAGAGCAGTGTACAACACATGGTGTGCTCCTTCATACTTCATTCCCTCCTTCCTTGCTTCCTTTTGTTCCTTTCTTCTTTCCTTTAATTAACAAGGATGAGACAGCCATCCTTGTGGCACAGACTCAATTGTGGAAAGCTCTTCCTAACATTCAGCCAAACCAATCTCTCTGTTATTTCTTCCCATCCAGGGTTTCTAGTTCTGAAGCCATACACATCTAATGCTTTTATTTACAGTGCAACTATTGAGTCAAAGACAGCTATATATTTTTTTCTACACTTTTCCAGTGAAAATCTTCCCCCAGACCCCCTCCCTTCTTGCACCTTCAGCCTCTCCTTATAGAAGTAGCAAGGTCTTTGGATTGTCCTCATTTTGGCCACCCTTCTCTTAAGAGTTCTCATTTGTTGGTGGCCCTCTGGACATGTGGCATCCAGAGCTGAACACTCTCTTCTAAATATGGCCTATCCGGGGCAGGAGTGGTGTTGTGCCCTCCCTTGTCCTGTACACTGTGTCTCTTAATGCAGCTGGCGTCTGCATTAGCGTTTTGGCTACCACACGCACTATTGAATCATCTTTAGCATGTGGCCAAGCAAAACCTCTAAGTCTTTTCTTTTTAAAAAAAAAAAAACACAAAACTTCTGTTGAGCCAGGTCTCTTCCATCCTGTTTGTGCACAATTGCTTTTTTTAAATGCAAGTTTTGCGTTAATCTTTTCTTAAATTTTATTTAATTTCCGCAATTTTTGCTAGCCCAGTGACCTTCCTTCCCCTTGTTCTTGTCACACTTCCCAAAGCTTTGCACGGATCTCCCCCCATCAAGCACCCAAGTGTGTGAAGTACGCAGACCTCTTCTGGGGCTTGAGGGGGACCCTGGCCAGTACGAGAAGCATGGTTGTGTCTTTGGAAGCCTCCGGGCTAACAGCAGAGACAGTCTACTTCATCCTCACCTCTTTCTCAGGTCACAGACAGAAAAGAGCCAACTAATTTGTAAAGAGCTTTCTTCTCCAGTGCCCCACACCCATTCCCTCTCCTCTGGGTAATTGGCTTTTAGCCCGTTGGCTTCCAGAATCTACCACAACCATCTTGGGAGATCGTGTAAGGGCAAGTGCCACTTATTCTTTTATCTTTTCTGTGTCTGCACGTAAAGAACATTCCTGGATGTGACAGTGAGATAGGACCATGCAATGACCAGGGGCTTTGCGATTTGCTATGGGTCTTTGGCTGGGAAATAGAAGCTTGGTATGAGAAGTCTAGGGGACTGAGGGCTTTGTGGATTTTTCTCTGCGTCCAGGGATCCAAAAATACATTCAAGATTGTCTGGGAGAGGACTGGGAAATCCTGAGAACCGAGGAAAGAAGGAAAGGGACAGGAGGGAAACAGATGGATTCAGAGAAATGCTTATGTCTATAATTGTATATGATTCATTTCTGTGTCTTCCAGTACCTCTCATAGCATCTTGAACTTAGTAGGTACTCAATAAATTCTTTACACGAAATGAATTATACAGCCCCAAGTGCCTTAAAGGGTTAACCTAAGTGCCCAGAGCTGCAGGGAGACGAATTGACACAGGGGGGAGACAGAGCCCAGAAGGTGTGAGAAGATGCAGGTGCTCAGAGGGAGCAGGGGCAAGTGTGTCAGGGGCACTAAGCTGACACCCAAAAGGAGGAGGGAAAACTGAGGGAGGAAAAATGGAGACAATGACTTTTAGGTCCAAAGGAGAGTGTGGGTTCTCTCCCCGAGTGTGATGAAATCTGAGGAGGTGGCCGGACTTCAAATTTGATTCTGAGCCAGTGAGGGACTTTGTCTCCTAGATCTCTGGGGGAGTCTCCGTGACTCATGTTTCCTCAAGTAAAGATGAAAAATGACAAGCCTTCCCAGCTCTGCCCTGCTGTCCAAAGCCCGGCAACACCCCAAAGGAAAGAAAACACTGTTCCTCCAGCGTACGGCTCAGGAAATGTGGTGAAGTCCCCAGCTCCAATCAGCCGTAAATTGACACAGAGAACAGGTTCACAGGCCAGAAATCTTGTCCTGACAGTTCTCCAGCCTCTTCAGCCCCCAAAGGGTCGAATGCGGTGGGAGAGATACCGATCCTCTGGAGGACTTAGGGAGAGGAGGTCAGTTTCCTGTCAGTTTTCCCACCAGTGATTTACTTACTCGGTCCTCTTCCCCCTTGGACCATGAACCCTCCGGTGTGGGGAACCAAGCTTCAATCATGCAAATCTAATTCATTAATTTACGTATGTTACAAAGGTGTCCTGAGCTCTGACCATGTGCCAGTCATAAGAGAGAAAAGACTTTTGCACAGTTGGAGCTTATTTTCTAGCAGTGGAAGGAGAAGTTGGAAGGCAGGTTGGCAGGCAATAAACTGGTAAGCAAATAAACTAGACAATTTTAGCACGTGATAAATGTTACAAAGGAAACAACCCAGGTGAATTGGTAAGGAATAATTGGGTGCACGGGGAAGCCAGGGCTACATCCCATTGGATGTCAGGGAAGGTCAGTCTTTAAGGAGGTGACATTTTACGTGGAGAACCCCAGGATGAAGGTGCTGTTCTCCTGAAGAGCATAGAAAGTGGTGTTTTGGGCAGAGGAAATGTCAAGTGCAAGGACTCTTAGAGTGGAAAAGAGATTTGCCCCTTGAAAGAACAAAAGTTGGCACTGGGCATAAAGCTTAGTGATCGGGGGAGGGGGGTGACAAAGCCACAGGCTGATCATGGAAGTTCTGTCAGAGAGTGCAAAAGTACTTGGGATTAACTCTAAGTGCAGCAGGGGCAACCAAATGCCAAATTGGGGGTGTAAGATTAGATTTTCCTAAAGAGAGACTATTACTTCCATCGGATTTTCTAAGAGGACTATAACATTCTTCTCCCCCCTCCCCCACCAAGGATAGTAATACCTGATTTAGAGGGAGAAGATAAGGTCCACACTCCTAGAAAGACTAGAAAAACTGAAAGATGCAGTTGGAGCTACATACAAAGTGTTCTTCCAGGACACAGAGAACTAGGTATTTTTACCTAGGAAAAAATACCTGGGAAATCTTCAGAACTCAGCAACTTTAAGTGCTCGTAAACATGCTAGGAACGTGCAAAGAAAGGAGGGGAGAAATGGCAGCCATGAGGAAATTGAGGGTCTCATGCTAGAAACCAAGTTTGCATTTCACTGGGCAATGACTTAGAGATACTTGAGAAATACAAGGACTTATTTCCTCTTATTTATAAAAATGTGTCTGAAAGATTTTCTTTTGTTTTGTTTTCTTTTTTTTCTTTCTTTCTTTTTTTTTTTTTTTTTTTGAGACAGAGTCTGACTCTGTTGCCCGGGCTAGAGTGCCAAGTGCTGTGGCGTCAGCCTAGCTCACAGCAACCTCAAACTCCTGGCCTCAAGCGATCCTCCTGCTTCAGCCTCCCTAGTACCTGGGACTACAGGTGCATGCCACCACCATGTCCAGCCAATTTTTCTGTTTTTAGTAGAGATGGGGTCTCACTCTTGCTCAGGCTGGTCTCCAATTCCTGACTTTAAGGGATCATCCTGCCTCTGCCTCCCAGAGTACTAAGATTACAGACGTGGGCCACTGTGCCAAGCCAAACAAAGATTTCCTAAACCTAAATGTGGCATAAGATGCCTGATAAATCCCCCTAAAGTGATGTACCCAAATCTCCCTAAACCAATTTCTCAGGAGCTGTCTTGTAGAGATTTGTTCTTCCCTTCCACAAAAAGTTATAGAAAAGATGAAAGCTAACATATATTTATGCTGAACTGATTTCTAAACACCCCCACCCCCTGGTGTGCACCATACCCCTCCTGCCCAAACCACCTAGAAGATGTTGAGAGATGATTTGGAAGGACTTGAACTTGTTAATTAACCTAAACAGTCACATTCGTCTGCAAGGTGCATTATTGTTAATTAAAAATGTGATTCTCCTTGTGCCCAGACGGCGGGCTGCTGTTGTCAGAATAATTAGATAGCATACGATGGTTTTCATGCAAATCCCTGGCAATTAGACTTGGCGAAGAATTGGGTTTGAAATCCCAGTGAAGTTCTCAATCAGAATTCCTCTGAGGGTGGCTCCAGAAGGAAGGTGATGATGGAGTTGGAGTATAGCAAAATAGGGGTGGGCAAAAGGGTGTGAGGACCAGGCATTTGTTTCCTAAATCCTCCAGAGAGGCCCCAGCCCGAAATAAAAGAATGAGGGCATCAATGAGATGTTCAAACTTACCTCAAACAATAGGTCTCCCTCCTTAAACAAACAAACAAAAAAAGCAATGCAAATTGACCCTCCCTGAGGCTTTGTGTGCTCCCAAGAGCTTGCCTCCCTGGCTTTCCTCGTTCTGAGAGGATTTTTTTCCTTTAGCCAGGAGGTCCAATAACTCATACACAGCTAAAGTCTCTGCCAACCCTAAGATTAAATTCTTAAGGGTTCTAAGGAAACAAGATTTCTATGCCTGAAAGGTTGCAGAAAAAGATGCCAGATTCAGACCAATTTTAAAGTGGTTGGTGGCATGGAAGGGGTTAAATGGATGGGGTAGCAGGTCCCCAGGAGAGCTGTAAAGAAAGGACTGAGGTTGGGGTTAGACTTAAGGAGGAACTCTCCAAGTGCCACACAGACAGTGGGAGGGAGAGGGCAGCCCGCAAGTGAGTGGGGCAAAGCCAGAGGGCGTGGGCCTGAGGAGGAGCAGCCCTGGGGTCACCGTCTCCAGCCCTTTCTGACCTCTCATCAGCTGCTGCTGGCTTCTGCCTGTGCCTTTCCTTTGTGCCAGGTGTGAGAGCTGCTGGGTTTTGCCCTGGAGTCTGGAGTTCTCTCTGGACTGAAGCGGGAGGGATTTCTATTTGGATGCTCCAGGTTGGGTGGGGAGGTGGTGTTAAGAAAAGCCTAGTGGGCTTAAATTATGCCTCCCTAGCACCAGGTTGACACTGGAAGATTCAGGGAGTCAAAAAACACCCTCTCATCCCTCTGAACTAGGTCAGCGTCCAAATCAGTACCTTGGAAGGGAGGAGGGCAACATCTGGCAGGATTGAGAGAGTCAAGTGGTCAAGGATTGGAGGGGAGAAATTTGAGAAGAGTCTGGAAAGAAAACAGGAGAGAAAGAAAATGCTAGAAAGCATTTCTGAACGGTGGTTGGAGACCTGAGCATAATTTAGGGTTGTAAATGATTTTTTTTTTTGCTTTTTCTTCATTTTCCCTTGCATCCTTTCTGTTTCAGAATGCCTCCCGCGTTTCAATCGGTCCCTAAATCCCGCCTTCCAATTTTTGATGCACCAATCAGGAGCTAACCCTGGTAGTTGCTAAGAGACAGGAGGTGGGAGATTTAGAGGCTGTGTCATGGCACCCACCCAGGAAAATTCCCCAAGCCTTTTGCACCCTCCTGCCTGAGACATTCTAACTGATCTCCCCTCCTCTCCTGCACTCTCCTATTTATTCCCAAGCCCAGAGAGTCAAGCAGAAACATTTTAAGGAACAAGCCAGGCATAGCACATATTTGAAAAATGGAAAGACTGTAATTGGATTCAAACAGAGATGAGGTAGCTGCTCAAGTTCCCTCAGCCTTTAGTTGTGTTGGAGGGAGGAGCTCATTGTTTTATGGCCTCTTGGAGAGAGGGTAAATTTGTTGTTGGTGGTAAAAGCTGTGCCCCTTATGGAAAGGGTCTTATTCCTTCTAATCATCACCTAAATTTGGTTGGGTAGAGGTTGCAACAAAGCCTCTAAGATCATGAGTAAGCAGCTGGAGGATCAGGGGCATATTTGTGGAAGAGGTGCCCAGGATATTGGGGTTTAGTGTGGAAGGTGGAAAGAAAGATGTAAGTGAGAAAGAAAGGTTTCTTTTTAAAGCTGAGGTTTTGAAAGGGAAATTTGGGGAATTCCAAGCAGAAGATGAATCAGATCCCCCTTTAAGTTTCTCCGCCCTTCACAACTTCTTGATCTTTTCTTCCCTCCACACATCCTACACAGAAAAGACTAGGCAAAAAAACCAGGGTACAGAAAACTCATTTGGTTAAGGAGTGAGTCATAAATCCTGATTCCATATCCTGAAAACAGAGATGCGTGCAGAATTAAGTAGGGGGTGGGGCCGTGAGAGAGGTCAGTGCACACGCACAGGTGTGCGTGGCTCAGACACTGACGGACATGCAGGCACATGGGTGGACATATGTTATCACATGCACACATCTAATATGCATATAGGCTGTAGGCTCTAGTGGGTCTATAACAGACACACACACACACAAGAATTAGGGTCATGCCGAGGAACCTGGGAGAGAGGACTCCTAGGAGGTGGCTTTGAAAATTATCTTGGTATATTACCGGGAAAGTCTACCTTGGGGGAAGGACTAAGTAATTCCCCCGCCACTGCCGTGATCTCTAACCAACACGGAGAGGAGACAGAAGGAGAGGGAGGCTGGATGGGTCAGACAGGGGAGGGAAAGTATTGCTCTGGGCTTTATCCTCACCCTTCTCTCTTTTTCTCTGTGGGTTTTGGTTCCTATTCCATCTGCTTTCCACTACAGTTTCTCTTCCTTCTTCAGCTGCTAAGCCTTGCTTCTAGTTTTCTGAGCTTAGCTGCTCCCCTCACGCTCTGGTACCTCTTCTCTTCCCTCTGGGAATGGCAGCAACCCCCCCTCCTTAAGAGAACATCTGTGTGCCCTGGGGATGTTCATAGGTCATTCGCTTTCTCTCCAGGACACCTAGAGAAAAAGACACTGGCAGGAAAATCTGGCATAAAGTGTCTCTTTCTCTCTACTCTCCTTCCTCTCCTTTTCATCCCCAGACAAAATAAGAAACCACCCGCTTCGTGAAAGTAATGTAGACTTTAATTCAGGTTGACAGGTGGGAAGAAAGCTTGGATTTGTCTCCAAGGGTGTCCAGATGAGACCATCTTGCAGGGAGGGGCAGGGAAGGCAAGGAAGTGCGGGTGGCCAGGTAGCAGAACAGGGCCAGGAGCAGGGGTGCAGCCACACAGTGCAATATGGCCAGGGCTTCTGTCAGGTTCAGCAGCAGATCCAGAACTTGCTGGGCCAGACATGTTGGCAGCAGCAATAACCTGAACCTCACTAGGGAGTCCAGTCCCAGAAGCACCCCATGAGGCCACCAGAAAATGAACCAGGCCCAGAGGACATCAATCCAGGGGCCTGGCCCCCTGCCCAGTGCCTTCATCAGCCCCTTGGCGCCCAACAGACCCAGTGGCAACAAGACGAAGACGACAAGACAGCTAATGGTGTGTATCAATTGCAAGATCTTCAGGTCCTTGCTGGATATCAGGGTGCACAGTCCTTGGGAAGAGCCGCCGGCCAGGGTGATGGGCAATGCCAATAGGGCAGCCACTCCCCAAAGTCCCACAGGGAGCCCCAGCATGAGGCCTGGGACCTGGCCTGCGCCCAGTCTGGGGCCCAGGCAGGCACGGCACGCTATCAGCAGAGCCTGCGCAAAGGCGGAGCCGTACCAGACGCAGTAGCCCAGTCTGCACAGGGCGGTGCTGGGGCTGCTGCTTAGCCCTGGCCCCAGGATGGGCACCACCATGCTGAAGAGGGCACTGCCCACAGCCAACTGCGCCAGGATGGGCCGGCCAGGGCAGAGCTGCCAGTGGAAGAGAGGCCTGAGGAGCGCGAAGAGCACAGCCCCGCTGGCTAGGATGCCCAGGACGCTGGCCAGGACGAAGAAGGGCAGCGAGGAGTCGTCCAGCAGGTTGCAGGAGTGGCAGGGGGCAGCTGCTTCCAAGTTGCTGTCATAGTCAAGGGCTTTGAGGGAGTCGTTCCCATAGTCAGAATAATTCCAAAATTCGTCCTCAAATGTCAGCTGGGTAAAGTTCTCCTCAGATGAGCGGGCAGGTTCCACCTGGAGGACATACGGGGTGGGGAGAGGGGGGCATTGGAGCAGCCGTCACCCCACTGACGTGTGTCCTGGGAGCCCAGTGGAAGGCGGGACGGGAGGACAGAGGGAGGCTTGGGTCAGGAAACAAGGGGGCTGTGGGAGCTGGATACAGCGAGGACAGAGGACAAGGCCCCAGCAGGGAGACTGAGGAGCCTGAGCGGGAACCAAGAGTCATGGGAAAGCCAGGGAAGGGTAATGGGCAGGCGGGTCCAGGCGGAGCAGGACCTGGATGGAACCGACTGAAAGGCAGACCAGAAGGAAAGCAATGGGGGTCTGGGAGGCTGGCATAGGAAGGAGAGAAGAAAAAAGATGTTTTAAAATGAGAGCAAACAGAGGGAAGGGATGCGAGATGAGGAGTAAAGGGAAGAGGTCTAAAGACAGGAGGGGCAAACAGAAGGGGCTGCGGGGGGTGTGGGGCTCGGCCCCTGTACTCACCCGGTGCAGGCAGTTCCCCATGGCACCGCTGGGCTCAGGGCGGGCAGAGAGAAGGGCTGGGACCGCTCCCGCTCTGGCTCTGGCTCTGTCAGTGCCTGTGTTTCCAAGATAAGTGCCCAGGACTAATGAGGGCCATCAGCTTCCGGGCAGGGCCAAGGGGGGCATTCAGGAAGTCTTCACCCGCCTCCACCCACTGCCTGCCCAAGCCTCAGGTCTGCATGGGGCACTGGCCCCCAGGCTTCCTGTTTTTTGGGTGGACTGACGGGTCTGGGCTGCAGGCGGGAAAGGAAAAAGGTGGGGACCACAAAGTGGGCATGTTCCTGAAGTGAAAGGGAGGCTGAGAAACCAGGGGGCTTTCCAGCAAGGGGAGATTCTTCAAGCACAAGGAAGGAAGAAGGGGTCAGGGGTGGTTTGTGAGGCAGAGATAAGAGAGGTGCTGGGAAGTGGGAGTGAAAGGGCAGCTGAGGTCGCTCACGGGTCCTCTATCCCCTTGAACTTGAGCCAAGGAAGACAGTCCCGAAGCCAAGTGCTGTGGAGAGTTGTTCGTGTGCTTTGATGGGATTCGGTCACCTGAGGGGTACGCATGTGGGCTTGGCTTCTGTGTGTGTTGGACTGGGCGGGAAAGCATACCTACCTATCTGCGTGTGTGTGTGTGCATGCTGTGTATCAGTGTGCACATATCTGTGATATCTGTGTTAGGGCTAGGCGGTGTCTGGGCACGGGTATCGCTATCTCCAGGCCTGCGTGTTGCAGTGTGAGGAGGGAGGGCTGGGGTGGCTGTCAAGGCTGCCTAACGAAGCTACTTCAGGGAGCAATTGGGCATTTGCCTAGCCACCTATGGGCGCAGTGAATGCATCTTGCATACGAAGCAGGACACATGGTCTGACAAGTTAAAGTAGGCTCTGGGGGACAATGGGACAGCATATTTTAAAATGGGACTCCTGCCCACAGGGTAATCTCTACTCATATTTCTGCCGGGGGACATAAAGTCTCTGGAACTGCTTCATTGACCAGGCATCTTAGCAATATGTAAAGTTTCTTATGTGGGCCGGGGCGGGGGTGGGGGGGTGGGCAAAGCTATTTCTCTCTGGCTGGCAGAGCAAAGGCAGCTACACTGCAGGTGGACCCTCCTAAGCTGAGGCCTCTCCTCCTTGGTGGCTCCTGCCCCCTGCCCTCAGCTGCTTTCCCAGGATCTCTGCTGTTTCCTCACCTGCTCTGCCCTTTACTTCCTCAGATGGGGAGACATAGCCCTGACCTTAGGAGGGGTGAACCGTGGAGTGTCCGAGTCAGAGCAATGTGATAGAGAGGGTTGGTTAGGGAACGCTTTAATTTGTTCAAGAAGGCATGAGATGTTTTAACCCCAACTCCATCAAGGATCTTCAGTCCCACTCATGTAGGGGTTCGTAGGGGCAAAGACCTCAGACCTCGTAGAGATTTCACCCTTTCCTCCCAGGACAGTAGCTCAAGTTTCAGGTCCAACATGAACGGGGCCAGAAAGAGTTTGGTGAAGATCAGGTGCAGCTGTCTTGGATGCTGTTGACGTGTCTGCACCTCCGTCTCACCTGCACCTCCGCAATGCCTGGCAGAGAGCAGCCAGGCGCCCCACCCCGAACGCCCTGGAAAGGAAGGGCCCAGCGAAAGGGGATGAACACGCTCCTCTCCCTTGGAAAGTTATACTGTTTCCATGCATAGATGCTCTTGGGAGAGTGGCCTGGCAAGGGACACACCACCCCTTGCAGTACCAGGAACAGGTACGAGGGATACCAAAAAATAGCCCTTATATACATGCATCCCAGCAGCAGCGAGAGCAGCAGAAAGGAGGCAGCCGAATGACACGGATAATCCAGATATATTGAGGGTGGCCCCTCTGAGATTAGCACAGGAGAGTTAGAAAGATTATAAAGATACACGATCCCCTCCCTGCTCCCTTCCCCCGCCCCCCCACCCCGGACAGACACACACAGCACAACGGCACCTCTTCCCCCCGCCCCCCGTACAAATATGGCTTCTGTGTAATATGGACAGAGTGGTTCAGCTCGAAGAGGAAAAGTCATTTCCCAAAAGCGGGTGCTGGGAGACAAGGAGCCCGACAGGCCTGGGGCCCCAGGCTCCCTTGCTGCTGTAAGAGGAGGGGGCCCTGGCTTAGGTGAGGGGCTGCCTGTGGTGCCCAGGGCCCAACCAGCGGCTGGAAGATTCACAACGGCATTACCTGAACTGAAGGGGTGGGCAGACCTGCTGCGTTGCAGCTGCCCCCGTTATGCACGCCCGTTGTCAGAGCAGGGAGGACATGCTGGCGGAGGGTGAGAGTGATGCCAGGGGCACCCTGGGTCTGAGGTGGGGCAGTCCGGCCAGGACAGAGAGGGCTAGCAACCTCATCTCCACGGCAACCAGCTGGGGGCCATGGAAGGAAGACAGGAGAGCAAAAGCAAAAGCGGGGACACAGCCTCAACTCACTGAGTACAGGCTATGGGAAAAAGAAGTGACGGCAGGTCATTGCAGGGTCAGTGCCACGGAGAGGCCTGAAGGGTGCATAGCAAAGGCTGTGGCACTGACTCCACGGCTCGGAGGAAGGGAAGCCAGGGAGGGGCTGAATCTCTGTGTTCCAGGGAGAGACAGAATGGACAGCTGGGCAAACACACATCATGGGACTCCTTTCTCCAAGACTGATGGGCATTGGGGGAGGCACAGACAATCCCAGGACGGAGCACCCTCCCGGGTGAGGTACAAATGCCGGCCAGGAGTCCTCCACACGTCCCACAGCCCTGCCACCTGCCCGGGACCCCTGGCCTTTGGCCCTCCTCGTCAATCCCCCCCCGCCCCCCACCGCCTCTCACTCACCCACTCACACAGGCACACACACACGCACACACACACCCACAGGCACACACATGCATGCACACGCACAGAGTTCACATTATTCCCTTAGTTTGGGCAGGAAACAGCTCAGTGCACTGAAGCTCCTTTTAGTATTTTTGTTGTTATGTCTGCCTGGCTGCTGAGGGAGGAAGGAATAAGGGCTGGCGTAGGGACCAGGAAGGAGCACAGGGCAGCCAAGATGGGAGGAGCAGTTGCTGAGCAATGCCATGGAGGAGTGGTTGCCGTGCAACCGTCGGGGTCTTGGGTAAGAGTGAGGGGCCCCTCCAAGGGGGCAGCAGACACAGTTCAGGCCCCAAAGCAGCGCCTCTCCCACAGCTGCTGGAGCAAGGGGGGGGGCAGCCGTGCACCGCTACCCCCCAAGGGCGGTTCCCCTGGAAAGGGCCTGGCTTCATTCATTTTGGGGGCAATGGGGGCAGTGGTCCATCTCTGCCATCCTTCCTCTCTAAATCTACCCTTCCTTTCAGGGACCTGTGTCTTCCCCAGGTTTAAGCCCTGGGTCCCTGTGTGGCTGCATGTCTGCTGCAGGTCCCGTCTCCTTGGGGACTCCCCCATTCACCCTTTTCCCATTGCAATGGAAAAGGGGTGTCAGGGTGGCACCCACCTCCCTGTCCATAGCTCCTGGCTTTCCCTAGCAGAGGGAAAGCCACCCCCAGCCCTTGCTCCCAACTCTCCTGCTCCTGGGTTCCTGGAGAAGCCTGGGAAGCTGCTGTATTGTAGAGGACGGAGGGAGGGCTGGTGAGAGCCCCCACCTCCAAGCAGCCTTACCCTTTCCCTACCCCTCCACCATCATTCTCTTCCTAACACTCCAGGTTTTTTTTTGCTTTCCTCATCCCAGGGCCCCACCTCTCCAGCTTGGAGACAGATTTGATTTGGGATTGTTACAAAAATAATAATAATAATAATAACCCAAACGCAGAGAAGCCACGGAAAGGGCTGAGGGCAACCCACCCCTCCCCCCCGCCCTCCTCCCTCCCCATTCCAAACCGAGTACAAAACCGCACCCAAAGCAGACATTCTGTACAGGGGGGTGGGTGGGCTGGGGAGCAAGCGGGAGGGGCGGCCCTGGGGTCGCTCTGTACAAGTCCGGGTTGGTGGTGGCCCCAGCAGTCCCCATGGGGCCCCTGAAGGGCGCTGGAGGTGGGCGGGCGCCCCTAGATGAAGTATTCCTTCTTGTCATCCCCGCCTGACTGCCCGCCTTCTGCGTTGATGATGGCGGTGTCCGCGTCTGGGGCATCATCCGAGCCTTTCGCCTCATGTGTCAGGTAGGTTCCTGCGTAGAGACAGAGGCTCCTCCTTTCAGGAGCAGCTTCCAAACCTCTGCCCACTTCCCCGCCCACCCACTCACGCTCAGCTCATGCAATTTTTCTCTTGCCTAGAGCTTTCTTCCACCCCACCTTACCTATTTTGCCTTTTGCTGCCAAGATCGCTCACCTGACCGCACCCCCCACCCCTGAATAATGAATCCTACCCCTAGGTAGAATCTCATCTATAATGCTGGCCAAAATGAAAAAGAAAAGGGGTGCGTATGTGTGTGCATGTGTGTATGCACGCATGCGTGCACGCAAATTGGCCATGGGGAAACTGCTATGTCGGTTGCATGAGCAATGCAGTGAGATCTGGCTTACGTATGGCATGACCAGCCCGCGTAGCCAGGCCACTGGCCACAAGTCATCACAGAGCAGCAAGTCTGAGAGGAGGCGATGTGAGGAGAAGGCAGAGAGAAGGCATAGACATGGGGAGAAACTTAAAGAAGAAAGAGGAAAGAAAAGCAATGGTATGGGGCCAGGCAGCAGGAGATCAAAGGGGAAGGAAAAATCAGTCTGAATAGGTAGAAAGGAAGAAAGTGCAGGGAGAAACAGGATGGGGTGCAGTTTCTGGAGCTCTCTGTCTTTTACAGGGGACCTGGAGGGAGAGCAGCAGGGGAGCAGCCGCTGTCTGAGTGGGAAGGTTTGATTTTACTTGGACCATCCCCAAGTGATCAGGCTTTACTCTGGCTGGTGGCGCTGTTGGTATCACAGGGCTGGCTGCCTTTCTTCTTTCTCGAGCATGCCAAGGGGCTGGCCGAGTCTCTGAAGGCCCTTCTCGCAGCCTTCTCTTCCTGCCTACCCCTGACGGATCTTCCTTCCCCTCCCAAGTTCTGTTGACGTTTCCCTCACACCTCTGACCTTTGTGCCGGATCAAGTAGTGGCCGAGGAAGATGAGCAGGATGAGTAGCAGGAAGACGATGAAAGCCACGATCCCCCCGATGATGGCATGGTAGGTGCTGGAGGAGGAGGGCACCGGGCTGGGGTCTGTGGGGAGGGAAACACACACACCGTCAGGTCTGGGGAGAGCCCTCAGCTCGCAGCACTCTGACTTGGCCGAGGGTAGCCGTACACAGCAGAGAACGGGCATTAATAGCAGGAGAATGGAGCCTGACCATTCGGCAAAGGGGATACGCCTTATTTGGTACTCTAATTTCTTGCACCATGCCTGGAATATAGTTATTATTAAAACAAATTGATGTACTCATGAATAAATACATAAAACTGCTCACACCCATCTGTCTAAGTTGAGTTAATGGCATTGAAACTTGACCTTGGTCAAAGATCATTGCATTAATGCCTATCACCCTTCCTTCCTTCCTTCCTTCCTTCCTTCCTTCCTTCCTTCCTTCCTTCCTTCCTTCCTTCCTTCCTTCCTTCCTTCCTTCCTTCCTTCCTTCCTCCCTCCCTCCCTCCCTCCCTCCCTTCCTTTCCTCCTCTCTCCTTCCTTTCTACCCTCTTTCCTTCCTTCCTTCCTTCCTTTTTTCTCTTCTTCTTCTTTTCTCTCTCTCTCCCCTCCCACCCCCCTTTCACTGTTGGGTTATCAGAGTGTTCCTTCCTTATCCCCCAACACCCTCTTCCTTTCCTGTGTGCTTGACATTCTCAGCTTGTCCCTCTAGCTCTAGGGGCCTTCTCAGCCTATCCACTCACTGTCCTGAGATTAGGCAGGGAAAGAGCAGTGAAAAGCTGATGGGGCCAAGAATTAACACTTTGACAGCACCTTGACCAAATAAGACAGACTTTGACCCCTGTACAAAGAGCACTGTTCCTTCACCACAAGAGAGTTTAGTTTCCAGGAAAACCCCAATCCTGTAGCCTGTGCTGACAAGGAGACCTGGGAGCTCCATCTGTCCTTTGCCACCGTCCAAAGGTTTGTGGGAAGGACAAGGACTGAGTTGCTTTCTCCCACGACGGGGGATGACTCTGCCATGGAATAATACTGAATCTCTCCTCCATAGCAGAATATAGAGAGGAGAGATTCCCACAACACAGACGAGGTGGCCAGGATGGCACCACCCATAGTCAGAGTCCCACATACCTGCGGACAAGAGCACAGGCCCAGGACACAGTTTGATGTATCCAAAATTACATTAGCCATAGCTATAACTCTCCCACCCATGGGAGAGCTACTGTTTTTCCATAGACTCAGCTTGAGTCTTGATGCCTCATTGACTCCTTATATATTTTGTCTTTCCTACCTTATGTCTCCTCAGGCTTGGCTGGGCCAGCGTTTTAGTTCCCTGCCTGTCTGTGCCTTATTTGAAAAGGAAACATTTGTGCTCTGGTTTTTTATGCTCTGCTTGGGAGGGAGGGAGCGGATGGGCCCAGGGATGCTACGCTATGATTGGGGTGGATGTGATTGTTTAACTTGGAGGAAGCCCAGTGAGTTTACCCACTGTCTCTCTCCCACGGAGTATGTGAAAATCAATCCTGTATAATTATTCTGGAGGCTATGGAAATGGAAATTCCTTAGAAAAGCACAGGTTTCCATGGCCAAAATGACCTCTGGGGTCATCAATTACAGGTCCCTGTCTCCAGGTAGAACCACATTTAATTTCCTTCCAGGCAGGCCCACTCAGGCTATTCATGGAAGGAGATGTAGTAGCTCCTTCCGCCACCAGGCGTCAGCACTGGCAGCAGATAGCATCAAACAGGACTTCCCCTGCTTGGCTTTTCAGCACAAGGCAGAGGGAGATCAGCAAGATACCAACCACGGGGCACGAGAACTTTCCCTCACTGCCAATCATCGTCAGAGTCAGTCTGGAGAGATCTGGGGGCAGACAGTGGACCTCAGTGCATTGTCCTGGCTCCTGGCATCTTACAATAGCCTTGTTGTGCCGAGGCAGCTCCCACATGCTGAGGTCTGCCTCTGGGGTGGGAATCACCCATTCAGACACTCTGGTCCCAAGAATTCAGGCTTCTTTTCCCTGGGAGGCCTGGCTGTTTTAATGGAGGAGCCTCTGAGGTTCCCCAGACAATGCATTTCCCCTATTCTGAGAAAAGATTTATAAGACTTTCTGGCAGGACCCCACTACCATTGGGATCTTCAAAGACATCCTCTGCCAACTTTCCATAAAGGGGCCTCTGTGCTAGCCTGTCACTTCTCCTGAGGCTGGGTTTGGGGGGTCACAGCTTTAGGGAGAACTTCAGAGAAGGGGCATCACCTGGTCCCTCTAGAAGATATGGCATCTGGGAAAAGATTCTCATTATCCCTTGGCCTAGTACAAGCTTCTCTCTGTTTTCTGCCTGGACTCAGTATAGTGCGTCCAGGGTCTGCAGAAAAGGCAGTGACAGCAGTCACACTTATCCCATACCTAGCCATAGGAGAGGAAACTCTGAGAACAGCTCCTTAGAGAGGGAAATGCATCTGCACTGGCACTTGGGGGGCTCTCGGACCTCGACATGCAGAATTATTACTACTCTTGTTGGGTGAGCGCAGGGGATAAAGGTTGGTGTCACTCCGGCTGCCACTGCTAAACAAAGGCAGATGAGAGCCCAGCCTTCTATTGATTTTTCACTATTACACATTCGACAGTAGACCTAGGTCCTCAGGCCTTCCACTCACTGGTGGGCTATCTTCCTTCACTCCACTCCCAGCCAGCATCTAGGGATGCCATCCCAGTGGTGAACAGAGAGGGTGTAAGGTGGGCAGAGAGGGTAGGTGCTGGGGGCCTCACCGTTGACATTGAGAGTGTAGTAGGCCTTGTAGCTGCCCATGTTGCTGATGGCCGTGCAGCCGTAGGTGCCACTGTCACTCTTGTTGAGGAAGGGGAAGATCAGGGCACTCTCCTGGGTTATCTTCAGGGGCGGCACGCTGCCCTCCTTCTCCCATAGGTACTGCTGGGGGCTGTTGAGGCAGACAGGTCAGAAGTGTTCAGCGCAGAGTAGGCCAGGGAGGTAAAGGAAGAAAATAGATAACTGGAGCAGGGCAATCAAGGACTGTCTGAGGAGGCCCAGAAGTTATAGGGGCCAGAGACACATTGCAGCTCAGAGCGGGTGGAAGGTGGCCTCTTGGGGTTCCCTGTGGGGAAAGTGGAGATTTCCTACCTTGCATCTTCCGGTAACATAGCTGCTGTGGGAACCCCGGGGACCGAGCTAGGGAACGAGCCCTCCCCACTTCTGCCGCTCTGCGGGAGCAACAGTCAGAGCACAGACATTGTTGGACAGAGTCAGAGAAGTGGGAGGCTCGGGTCAGGCAGCACAGAGGAGCTGGGGAGGCGCTAAGTCTGAGAGGACAGCCGCGTAGAAGAGGCCAGGAAGTGGGCCCTCTTACACTGGATTGCCACGACCCTCACAGTGTAGCAACAGCTTCTGGCCTTCGCGGGGATGTGGAGGGTCCGGCCTGATCATCGCAGTCGGTGTGTCTGTCGAGAAAGAAAGGGTGGTTATGCAAAACTCCCCACACCGCTTAGGAGATCCCTCCACCCAGTTACACACTGCAGCTTCTACTTCTAAATGTCTCAGGAACCCAACGGGCTTCCTTCGCCTACCTCTTGTGAGCAAAGACTGCTGCTGCTATTGAACGTGTAAGCAACTTGTGGTATTGAAACCTCGAGTGGTAGGACTCTGGAAGGTCTGCCGTTGGTGGGGCCCTAACCAGGTATCTCAACAGAGAGCTGATGAGGGGAATATGTGGTTCACCTGCGCCTTGCACACTACCCAACACACAGATGGGACCTACTATGTATTTTTGGTGGCATAAACAAACCTTAACTTACCACTGACTGAGCTCACAACTTCTCAGTTCTCTCTCCTTTGCAAGGGAGCTTAGAACTGGAAGCAACGCCTGAACACAAAGCATCATTCTGAACTGCCAGTCCAAACATGCAGTGAGGGCTTTGAAACAGCAAGAGCCACGGGTCAGACTTTGGCTGCAGAAAGGCACTGACATGATACAGATAGGCTCTGCAAAGGAAGAATGGCATCTGCCATTGAAGCCAAGGGCTGCTTAGGAGGCTAGGTCCAGATGGCCTCAGAACAATGCAACCAGATGCTGGTTGAGAACAACAGATAAAGAGGCTGAATTTCCCCTAAGGATAGAGCCAACCTTAACAACCAGTTAATGAATGTGTTTCAGCCAAATCAAATGGGACAAAGAGAATCAGGCCAGGTGAAAGAATGGGTGTTTCAGGGTCTCACAGCCATAAAAATCTCTAGCACTACCTGGAGTACAGCATTTGTTGAGTGACTACTGAACACATTTTGGCCAAAAGGGCCCAGAGAGTAACTGCCAGATGGTCTGGTACCTAACAGAGGAGTCTTGGGGGCAGGGAAGAGCCTTCTTTAGCTCTGGCCAGGGACCAAGGCTTGGGGGAAGAGCCCAAGGCCAGAGGCTTCACAGTCAGAACCAGTAATTAGAGAAACACCTTATAGCAATATAGAACTTTGAAGTTTACAAAGTTCTTTCATATATATTGTTTTATAACTATCCTCATGATGAGTGAAGTAAACAGGAACCACAGACAGAATGCTTTGGCCCAAGTAACTCAGCTAGTAAGTGGTAGCACTGCAGCTGGGATCCAGTTTGTCTACCCACAGATTGAGTCTGCTAAGTGGACAGCAATGCCACCCCAAACCTATGTCTTACCAAAGTTTGAGTAATGGGTCTAGCAACGGATTGAATAGCAAATAGAGGAGTACCAAGTAGGGAAAAGATCTGGGAATAACAATGCTAGAGAGACTGTGTTTTCCTACCACCCATATTTTCATGAAATCATAGAATGTCAAACTGAGAAGAAGCCTTAGTGATCACCACATTCATTGCTCTCACTTAGCAAATGAAGAATCAAGTTCAATGTGGTAAAGTAATTTTCTTAATATCACACAGCTAGTAAGTGGTGGAGTGCAGACTAGAAACTAAGTCCTGGGACTCCTGATTTGCTACAGTTGCCACTACAATTTACTGTCTGGCTACATTCCACTAGCCTTACTTAGAGGACGGTAAATTTACCCCTTGGGCCAAATCCTGCCAGTTGCATGCTTTTGTAAATAAAGTTTTATTGGAACATAGCTCAGCTCATTTGTTTACATACAGACTATGACTGCTTTCCTGCAGCAGTGGCAGAGTTAAGTAGTGGAGACGGAGACTATATGGCTCTCAAAGCCTGAAATATTCACGGTGGGGCCCTTTACAGAAGAGTTTGCCAAACTTCGGCCTAGTCCTGATGCCCTTTGTCTCACTTTTTAACTACTCACTTTACACACGTTACTTCATACACAGTCTCCTGCGTTTCCTTTCTCTGCTCCCCAACCCATACCTGATCCTCTTTACCCCCAAGCCCATGACATACATAAAACTTCAATGCGTTGAGAAGTGGATCTGTCAGCTCCCTTTAGAGATTCATGGTTCACAGAGCACACGATGACCGCCCCATCGTCCTCCCGGGTCACCTGGAATGTCACTGAGCTGCTCACAGTGAAGGTTTTACCATTGGGATCTTCTCGTATCCGGGTTGGTTCTCCTGGAGTGCAGAAACAGACACACAGAGAGGTAGATACCATGTGGGCTCCACTGTAGTTGTGAAGCTGTGAAATGGATATCTACGCACAAGGAGAATGTAGGCCTCAACACACACATATACACACATGAGTGTACACGAGATGTCTGTCATTCCCCCGTTCTCCCACTATGCCATACATTATTTGCACATACAAATACATATACTTCCTTTGCTCTCCTCCCAACACCACCGCCTCCTGTAACCCTGGGGCAGGAGGTACTCACCATGAAGTTCCTGGTCACCCTTCCTCCAGGTGAGCTGGGCTGCAGGTTTGCTCCCAGAAGACTGACAGTTTAGGGTGGTTGTCTCCTTTTCCCGTAATGATGATTTGTAACCAGAGATTATGGGCTTCTGTGGAATTCCTGCCGTGGATAGGGGTTGGCCGGGATAGGAAGGAGAGGCACCATGAGGTCACGTTTCAGCTCTCCCTGTGGAGAGGGCCTCTCTGGGGGTCAGGATACTTCGGTTCTACTTTGGTTTATGATGGGTAGAAGACTAGAGAAATCATCTGTCTTTGATCTCCTCCCTGATGACCAGAGGGAGGACCTGGGGGAGGAGGTATGGCAGTGGGGAAATGTACCCTACCTGAGACATGATACATGACCTTCCACCAATAACCCAAATGAGTGTCCACCGAAATAGTACGAGGCTCAGGGAAGCAAAGAAGGAATTTGAAATATAGGATGAAGGTGAGAGCATGTAAGCAACTTTGGTACTTGTCTTGGACATTGTAATTACACACTGCATGCACATCTCATGTTTCCCTCACAGGATCTTGGGAGGCAGGGAGAATGGGCAGGATCATCCTTCTGTTATAAGTTAGAAAATTCAGGCTCTAGGAGAGTAAGAGCTTTGTCTCAGATCAATCAGTAAGTAGAGAAAAAAATGACTTGAACCCATTTCTGTTTGCATTTAATCCCACTGCAAGGG
Organism: Microcebus murinus; assembly: GCF_040939455.1. Classification (NCBI taxonomy): domain Eukaryota; kingdom Metazoa; phylum Chordata; class Mammalia; order Primates; family Cheirogaleidae; genus Microcebus; species Microcebus murinus. The sequence goes on along the minus strand of NC_134105.1, from coordinate 107,275,443 downwards.
GAACACAGGCTGAACTTTTCCAAAGTGTGTGGAGACCTGCCTGGCTCCAGTCTGCTTTAGGGACCCACATAGGGAGATTTGTTTGCAAGGAAGCATTCTGTGGAGACACTGGGGTTTGGGAGCCTCACCGAGCACAGTGACGAGGGACTTGGCGGTTCGCACAGGCATCGTGAAGATGGAGCAGGTGTACTCGCCCTCATCTGCCAGGGCCACGTTGCTGATGCTGATGCTGAGCTCGTGGGGAGTAGAGCTCACCAGCTGAATCCGATTATCTCGAAGGGCTGGGGGAATAGGGGAAATGGGAAGCCAGGTTTTTACTGGCACCTGTCATGTTTATCTCCCAATCCCAGGACAGCTTCGTTGAGGGAAGGGGTCTAACACAGTGGGGGAGGGGTGCTGCTCCTGAGTTGAGCCATCTTTGGGTCATTCACTTTTCTGGACTGTTGGCCAGGGTAGCCTAAGCGACACTGAGGAAAGAACTCTGGACCTTGTGTGCTTCCTTGTGAAACACCTGGAGCAACACTGACATCAGCTACCTGTTAGGGCTTCTTTGGGGAAAAGTCACTCCAGGACCCTATAAGACTATGCATGGCCTAAGTCAGAGCTATAATACTGGAACCACCTGGGGAGCCCATGGTTTGTCACATCTTCCAACAGCACACCCACCCTGTTTCTCAGCCTCTGCAGTCCCCTTCATCCACCCATGGTCCCCAAGGAGAAAGATAACTCATGGGACACTACCTCTCTTCTCCCCAAAGTAGAGAGTCTGCTGGGCAGGGTTAGACCACTGCAGGGATGAGTCCTCATGATCTTTCACTTGGCACTTGAGCACCACGGTGCCACCAGCCACCACTGTTTCATCAGATGTCCAGGGCTGACTGTCTGCAGGAGTAGAGCAAGATTAGTTTCCTGAGGAAGCTCTAGCCCCTCCACCCATATCTGGGCCAATGTCCACCTCATCTAATTCAGAGCATCCAAGGCCCTGGTGTACACAAGGTCTCTGTGCACTCTTAAGGCTTCATAGCAGAAGGAATAGAGGTCTTGGTTGTTGGGGGATAAATCTTATTTTTTCTTCCTTTGAGTACACAGAAAAACAGTCAGTTGTTTGCCAAATGAACTGACAAGGCCACAGATAGTTAGGGGAATGAAGGCACCCCAAATCTGCACATACCAGTCCACATGTGTCTTTTCTGACATGGTTCTATCATCCCCTTTGAGAACACACATACACATCTGTCATTCTATGTTTTGCCTTCCTTTCACCACCTACATATTAATATAAGAACAAGAACAGGAGAAGCAGTTGTGACTAATAATCCCCAAACTGAATTGAGGAAAAGGCCAAACCAGCCCTTGGGCTGTACATTCATTTACACAAGAGGTAGCTGATAAAACTGCCAAACAAACAAACAAGATATGAAAAATAAAAACTGAAACATTGTGACATACTTTTCAATTCTTCTAACAATAAGTTCCCTTCAATCACCAAGTCCCTTAACGTATTCCCTTCAGTGTTAGTGCTACCCACCTCCCAACGCGCAAACCCAAACCACCATCCTGACGTCATTTTAAAGAGTGAAGGATTAAGGTTTCCTTTCAATGTGATGAAAACATGTTTTCTAATCCTTCTCTCCTTAGTCAAGTTAAACAAAACAAAAACAAAAACGACTAATAAGGTATCTTATAGATGAGCCATTTGAATCCCAAATGTGCCTTCTAGCCAGGCCTGCCTATGAGCCCCTCAGACTCTGTGACACTTGCTGCCTCTGCTTCCTTGACCCAATATTGTACCACATTCCCCAAAGCATGGATTCTGATTTCCAATATTGATTCCCTCATCTTCGGAACTGACTTTCTGTAACTCGGTAGCACTGACCTCCACAGAACTAATCTAAAATAGGCGACAGCCCCTAACTGTGACTCTGAAACATCCACAAAATCCATTCTACAGCACTAACTTACTTACCCAGCATTGTTCATCTCTGAATAGGAAACCAAGAATCTTACTTCTACCTTTCCCTGTTGAGCACTTTAGAAACAATTCTATGCTCCCTTTGGCACTGACCTTACCTCTTCCCTGTCTGCTCATTTCTTTTCTTCTTGGTCACCGGAACTCCATTTTCAAGACATACCCCACAGGCACTCCTAGCAGAGCAGCGGCCCTGAGGAGTGAGGGTGTGTGTGCTGGAGCAGACACCAAGCACCAACTGCTCAGGGCGACGATTCCCACGTTGGATGACAAAACGTAGTGGCTAGTTTTAGTGTTTAGAATCACAGAAACTAGAACTGAGTGAGATCTTAGGGATCACAAAATCCAATTCCTTCATTTGACAGAAAGAAGTAGGCAATGAGGCAATGGAGACATAAGGATTGTCTAATAAGCTCATTCTACTAATTCTAGTTAGGACTAGAACGCTGTTCTTCTGTCTCTCAATGCAGTGCTCTTTTCGTTGGAATGCTTCTCAACTAATCACCTAATGTGAGAATTAAAACTATGATTGTGAGATGAGTGTGCCAGATACTGAGCTGGCTGAGTACATTTTGAAGTGATATATTCCTAAAATCTCTCAACAAATGGTTTGGGAAACCTTTCGTTTACCATTGCCATGTGCCGATTTTTAACTAGTAATCCGTTCATCCCTGGTTCCTTCTGAAGAATTCTGCCTTGACTGTGCCTTTCCAGAACCTCTTTATTCCAAGTAATATGTTCCCCTGGAATCATTTTATTTTGGGAAAGAGGTGTAGGGTGTACAGAGGTCTCTGTACTGGAGTAAGGGAAGAAGGAGGAGGTGCAAGAGAAGTTGGTGGTGCAGACTAAGAACTAAAATGCCAAATGGGGAAAGAAAGAGTTGTGTGGTAATGAGGGGAGTGAGAACATGTGGTGAAGCACCATGAGTGGGAGATGACGTGAGGATGAGTGAGGGAACTGAGGGACATTGAGATGAGGGGGCCTGGATTCTCACCTTGACTGGCCAGCATGTCAGGGCTGCTCCAGACTGTGGAGCTGATGGCTTCGTCGAGCGGAGCCAGAGTTCCCAGCTCCAAATCCTGCTCCTGCCAGTAGCCTGGGGAGAGAATCTCCATCAAGGATGAGCCCTACATAGACACTGCTACAGTTTGGGTCTATACTTTTGTTGTCAGGAGTGTGGGAGAAGCGAGGCCCCTGTGAAAAGAAGCTTTACCAGGACACCTAAGAGCAGGTAGGTTTCTCACCAAGGGGAGGAGTTAACTGGAGTTCTGAAAGAGGAAGTGACTTCTCCTATGAAGGGGGAATTGAAGGAGGATGCTGAGTTTTATCAGCCAATCATAGAATGTTAGCGTCAAAGACATCATAGAGATCTCCCACTTCACAGATGAGGACAACAAAGCCCATACAGGTTAAACTTGACTTGGTGAAGGTCACTACCGAAAAACGGAAGATAACCAAAGATTTCTCATTCCTTATCCAGGATTCTTTCTGCTATGCCACATTATTCACTGAAATAACTGCAGGCTTAATAATTAGAAAATACTTCCACATTTAATCCTTTCGATAAACCTGTGCAATAAACCTATTAATATCATTAATATTATCATTCCTGTTTTGCAGAGTGGAAACAGAATGAAGTGACTTGCCCAAGGTCATACAAATAGAAGAACAAAGACTGGAAATTAAATGCCTGATTCCAAATCCAAAGCTCTATTTGTTTCAAGGTGAGCCCCCCACCCTTGAGGAAGGGGATCATGGTTAGGGTTGAAAGCTGCACCAGGTGTTCCCAGATCTTCTATGGGATAGTCAAATTTTCTTCTAAATTTTCCTACTCCACCCTCAGCCCCTGACTCTGCTCTTTCCTTTGCCACAATAAAACCCCTTTTCCAGGGCCTACGTCACCACCTCTCTTCCTAGAAGTTAGCTCCTAATTTCTTTTGTGAAGTGCCCTAGCCTCAAAGACCTATCTCCCCAACCCAACCTGCAGAGGCGGAGGGACAAAGAAACTAGCCACGGGAATCCTTCCTGGGTCTCCCGCCTCAGCGCACTGAAGTAGCCAATCACGTGCGCAAGATTCAGTGAGGTCACCGGCTGCTGAGCAGATGCGGGAGTTGCTACCAGTCCCGGCCCAGGAGTCCGGGGAGAACTTTGCCGGTCGTCCCGGCGCGCCCCAGAGCCAGCCGGGGAGAGGCAGGTGGGAGAGGAAAGGGGAGAAGGGGCCGCTGAGACCGAGAGAGGACGCGCGCGCGGGGATGGGGGTCGAGACCAAAAAGGGCTTAGGGACCGTGGGGGAGAAAGGGGACAGGACTAGAGAGAGGATGGCCTAATCAGAAGAAAAGGGAAAGAGAGGAGAGGGGAGAAGAGAGAGGGGAGGGAGAGGACGCGGAGGACAGGAGAAGGGGGCAAGGGGGTGTTGGAGGGGGAGAGAGAGAGAGAGAGAGAGATAAAAGGGCGGAAGGAAGGGAGGGAGGAAAGGAGGGGGGAGGGGAAAGTACGAGAGAGTCCCAGCATGGTATGGGGTTGTAAGATAGCTGCAAAGGTTCCTCAGTCTCCATGGAGGCTCCTCCCCTCTCCACTGTTCCTCACAAACGTCTTCCCTGAGATTTGAGAAGTTACCCTGTTCTCAAAACAGGAGAAGCATTACCGCCCAACTGGGGAGAGGGAGTAAGGTAGAGAAAACAGAAAAACTCACAACAGGTAGAGAAGAAGTAGGCAGGGAAGGGGGAAAAGGGAAGTGTTGATAAAGAGAGGCAAGAAGGAAGCCCTGGAAAAGAAGGCCAGGGCTGTCCAGTTCCCCAGAGCCGCCCTGGGTGCCTGGCCCCCCTCTGCTGCCTTCTGTGGACAAGGATGGAAGCCACCTGAAGTTGGTGAGTGCTTCATATTGTTTTCCAGATTGTGTGTTTGGGGGCGCACTGTGTCAACACACAGTAGGAAACCAGATTGGTTGTGTGAGGTTGGTGGAGGGACAGGGAGAAGCCAGAGAGGGATCAATGCTCAGCCCTAAGGTATTGGTACCCAGTGCACAAAGAAAGCACTAAATAGGACTTTGCTCAAATGAAGGGAGGAAATATCCATCTCTAACTTTGGTATTGGACTTGCAATTTGCTGAGTAGATTCTCAACCACGGGTTCATTTAATCTCAAAACAACCTTGAGAGATAGGCAGCCAGATAGAATTGCTTTTTAAGATGAGGTTCAGAGAGTTTCAATGACTTACCTAAAGGAACACAAATAGCATGCCTCTCAAGAATTCTCTTTCACTGGTGGTGCTCTCAAAGCATTTTCAACAGCTTCTATTTTTTATAGCATTCCAGCTTGATTTACTTGTTTAGTTTTCGGTCTCCTCATCTAAACTTTGAGCTGGTTAAGAGCAGGAGCCTTATATTATTCATCTTTGGATCTTTAGCACTTAGTCCATAGTGGGCTCTCAGCACATTTAATTGGCTCTGGTAATTCATTCAGTCGCGCTTGGCACTGTGCTATGCATATTGTTAATCAGGCAGAGCATGTATTCTGTCCAACAGCATGGGCTCAGTCTTCCCTCTTCTGCTTCTTCTTTCATCTGTGCTTTTTTCTGCATCCTCCTCAGTTGCTTTTCTCCTTGCTCATATTTCTTTCATCCCTTCCCTCCTCCTGCATTTTGCAGGCTTTTTTTTTTTTTTTTCAGCATAGGATGAATAAGTGAAATGGTGATGTAGGCCATTCAGACCAAACTGAATTGTTAGCTGAGGGAACCGATAACTAAACAAATCATCTCCAATAAATGGCATATTGGGGATATGCACGATATGTTGCCTCTGCAAGTTTACAGAGAACTCGCTCTGGTTTGTAGTGTTTTAAGAAACTGTTTAAGAAGTGGCTGGTTTTTTCTTTTTTTTTCCTCCCTTGGGGTGACATTTCTCTCTCTACTTTTGAAACACACTTATGACCTCATGTCTCCTTTTGAGAACTGTCTGTTAATATGCCCGAAAATATTCTTGCTGTTTTTATAAAATTATAAACCTGTGTGATAAATTCTGAATGGCCACTCCCCGGGGAGTGGATGAGTGATTATAATGCTATCAACAGGAACATGGATAAGTAGCAGAAATTACAACCTGAGTCATGAAAGGCTTGCACCTTCTCTGGATCCAGATTGTGCCAATCATTTGTGACATCGACATGAATCCCCTCAATTAATTCAGACTGGAGAGGAAAATTGAGGAGTGCTGTGAATGGGTGGGATGGAATTTGAACTGGAAATAGTAAAAATTCTGCTCAGGGACGTAGGAAAGAGCTTCTGTCATGTAGGCCACACATTGAGACCACACAACTGTTAGGGAGGGAAAGAAGGCCCAGGAAACTCAGAACAACACATGAAGAGAGCTCCCATGGTGTTGGTCATATTGTTTCTCTGCTTAGAGACCTTCGCTGAATCTGCTGTCTGCAGATAATATCCTGATCTGTTAGCCTGGCCTTCACGGTCCTGCAGAGTCTGCTGCCAACTTGCCTTTCAACTTTGTCTTTTCTCCATTTCACTCACCTTGTATTTCAGACACGTGAAGCTATTTGGAATTCTCTGTATAAACCCTTTGCTTTCCTGCATCCATTCTCTTTCCTACAATAACTTTGTCGATAATGTCCTTCATCCATCTTCATATATCTAAACCTTATCTATCCTTAAAGTCTACCTTTTTCTGGGGGGGGGGGCACCTCCTTCGAGAAGTCTTCCTTGATTGTCCCAGATGGAAATAGTTTTCCATTTGTCTGAGTTACAACACTTTACCTGATTTTCTTAGATTATGCATCCCTTTCTACATTTTCCTGCAATCTTGGCTTCCCAACTAAATTATAAGGATTTTATAGGTAGGAGCCAATTCATTTTATATCCAATGCTGGCCCTAATGTAGCATATTGCACATAGAAGGTGCTTAGTAAATATTTATCTATTAAATGACTCAGACACTGAGTATCTTCTATTGTGAGAATTAGGTTCAAAATCTGCCAATACAGAGGAAATAGCAAACCAAACAGGATAGGAAGAAATAGGGCATCCAGAAATGCATAAGGCAGAGGGAACTGATGTTTATCAACGCTTACTGTATGTCAAGATCCAAGTAAAATGCTGTATATTCATTATTCCAGAAAAACCTATTAATAGGTAGGTATTATTACGAACATGTTAAAGCTGAGACAAGGAACTTGCCCGTATAATGCATCTAATAAGTATTGGATGAGACAGACTTTAAACTTAGATCTCTCTGACCACAAAGTCCAGGCTTTCTGCACATCTTCACTGCACTGCTTCCCTCTGCAGAAGTACATACTTGATGTGTGCAGTGGTGAGCCAGGGGTAAAGGTGGAAAGATTCCTTTTTGCATTGCTGGCCAGGGTTGGCTTACCTAAACAATGTTCACAGCATTCACCTGCAGTATGATAAAAACAACAAGTGTGGCCGGGCGCTGTGGCTCACGCCTGTAATCCTAGCTCTTGGGAGGCCGAGGCGGGCGGATTGCTCAAGGTCAGGAGTTCAAAACCAGCCTGAGCAAGAGCGAGACCCCGTCTCTACTATAAATAGAAAGAAATTAATTGGCCAACTGATATATATATAAAAAATTAGCCGGGCATGGTGGTGCATGCCTGTAGTCCCAGCTACCCGGGAGGCTGAGGCAGAAGGATCACTCGAGCCCAGGAGTTTGAGGTTGCTGTGAGCTAAGCTGACGCCACGGCACTCACTCTAGCCTAGGCAAGAAAGCGAGACTCTGTCTCAAAAAAAAAAAAAAACAAACAAACAAAAAAAAAAAACAACAAGTGTACCAAGTTGGAAATGGGTGCCTGTGGTCATTGTAGTTCTGTGATTTGTATTCATTGAATTACACTTTTAACTGGATTTTTTTTTTTTTTTGAGACAGAGTCTCACTTTGTTGCCCAGGTTAGAGTGAGTGCCATGGCGTTAGCCTGGCTCACAGCAACCTCAATCTCCGGGGCTCAGCGATCCTACTGCCTCAGCCTCCCGAGTAGCTGGGACTACAGGCATGCGCCACCATGCCCAGCTAATTTTTTGTATATATATTTTTAGTTGGTCAATTAATTTATTTCTATTTTTGGTAGAGACGGGGTCTCGCTCAGGCTGGTTTCGAACTCCTGACCTTGAGCAATCCGCCCGCCTCGGCCTCCCAAAGTGCTAGGATTACAGGTGTGAGCCACCACGCCTGGCCGTTAACTGGATTTTTAAATGCATCTTCATCTGTATCTTTAGGACTGTTTCGTGCACCCCTAAGTGCCTTATGATGTGGGACTCTTCAGTTAACCGGGCAACAGATGTATCTAGTTAAAACTAACAAAATCTCATCACATCACATGTTTATAGCATCTAGTACCTAGGCTAAAAACTAAGATATTATCTCCTTGTTTGCCCTCAGTTGCTTTGGGGATTTCTTAATTCCTGGGTTATTTACCCATGGGTTCTAATATCTTTAGGATTCCCGGCATTTAAAAGAACAAAGTAGCCCTTTCACCCACTGATTTCCTTCTGATTGATTGTTCATATTAAGAGTAGCAGAAGTGGGAATTGGAGACTTAGTAATGTGCCTCTTTAAAGCATGCATTGGCACCTATGATTCAGTTTTTCACTCAATAGTATAGGACCTTGAATATAGTAAGTGCTCAATAAATATTTATTGAATAAATGAGTGACTCAAATAAAATAAAAATGTATTATCTCCAATTTGAGTGACTCTGGTAGGGAAGTCTATGAGAGTCTGCCAGTATCACCCCTGATTGCTTCATTTATGTATCTTCCTTATCCTGTCTGTTTTGGGGACCTACAACATGTTGGCCTTAGGGCCATCAAAAGGGTTACAGGTGCACATTTTGGATAGTGGGACAAGGAGACAGAACTTGCCTGCATATCCTCTGCTGGCCTTGCCAGTTCTTGGGTCCAGAGACCCACTTCTCCGACTATAGAGAAAACCAGCTCCCTGAGTAGGAGTTGATGATGATGGTGATGATGATGATGATGACTCAGCATTTCTCTAACTCCTGAGTTAAAAATACTGTTCATCCCAGCCTACTTGTTATTCCTCACGACTACCATGACAGGTGGGTGGAGGAGTGTTATCTCCAAGGGAAAAACATGCTGGGGGCTGTGGCCCAGAATACTGAAGGGACCCACTTTTAGAATGGTTTATCCACATCCATTGCTGGGCTCGATGGCCAGATTTTGTCACTCTCATTTTCCCCTGACACCAGCTTCTCAGTGAAGCCTTATGTACATTTGTATCACACACAGAAGAGAATGGCCACAGCAAAATCAGAATCAGAACTCACTCTGTGGAGCTTTTCTTTATGCTCAGAGCCACATTTTTCTTTGACAGTGAATGTCTGATTGTGCATTTGGAAGAAACTGGACCAGTTCCATCTGAATCCTGATATAGATGACAATTCCAAGATTTGAGGAAATGGCTTTGACTTGAGAGCACAAAACCCCGATCAAAAGGGATTCTCTTTACGCTTAACTTCCTTCGTTTGCTTTTGGGCAGCCAGAAATTATGCCACATTTATTGAAGTCACTGTGTAGTTTCCTAGTCTAAGACTTTGATTTCGTGAATATTAAAAAATTGTCTTACTTCTTGCTCCATTTCTTTCTGTGTCTATCCTCCCCTAAGCTCCTAATTCCCTAGTATCCACGAAATGACAGTGCAGTCTGACAGAAGCTGGGCCATAAGAGGTGGGAGTTATTCTGTCATCTGGGACTCTCTGTCTTTTCAGGTGTATTTCCTGCTTTTTCGGTTGCTCCTCAGGGATGGGCCTCTGTCCTCTCCCAGGCGACAGGATCTCCTAAAGAATCTCCTTTCTTTAGCTCAGATGCGTTCCAGCTCACATTCCCTCCAGAACGTCTTTCTGAGCTCGGTCTCACTTCAGCTGTCTGCCTCCCCGTCCAGGTCCAGGCCTTCTCTCCACCTCACTGCCCCTCCACCCCTCTTTCTGGCTGGGAGACTGAGACCTTGATCCTCCTTGTTCCCTCCCTCTATTATTTCTGTTGCTGGTCTGGTTTATTCTCTTGAAGTCTTGTTTACCTAGCAGCCTCTAGGGCCCAAACTACACTCTCTTCCAGCTTTTCTTTACTCTCCAAGGAGGCATACAGGATATCAGTGAAAATAGATGGTAAATAGGTGTGGGGAACAGAACTTTCACTGTAAGAAATTCCTGACATGCGGATTAGCCCCTGAGCTTGGTAAATCCTAGGCCAGAGATTCAGGATTTATAGAAACAGGGTCCTACACTATTAGATTATCCAAGAGATTTAGGTTTGGAAGGACCTGTACCCAATTTTGAGCTCAAACAGATTTATGATTGCACCTTGGCAGGCATCTTTTGGTTCCATCCTAAGCAGGTGGAAATGAAAGGCTTTTGTTTCCTGGGCATGGAATGGCATGTGATAAGGCTTTTCCAGGCTGAATGAGGAGGGAATCTTTGGGGTAGCTGGCTGGCTTGCCTGTGGTGGGTGTTACGGTGGGGTTAAAATGAAAGTGTATTTTGGTGTTAGCCCTCATTTCTCACTGAAAAAAAAAGTTATTTCCAAATGTTTTTCCATATCCGAACATTAAGACAAAAATTAAGAAAATTGAAATGTTTTTCCATATCCAAACTTTAAGATGTCTTGAATAAATATATTTTATATATTTCCTAAAACCCTGCAGTCAATTTGCATGTCTGGTCACTTTTTACTGACCCCTAATGGCCAGAGGTGGTTATTCCCAAGATCATACTGATTCTACCAGAGGATAGAGTTAATGTCCTTTCTGACTTCGTTGCTAAAGTTCAGTAATGTCTTTCCTCTTTCTCTTACACCACATTCTGCCCCCAAACATTTCCATCTCTTAGAAGCATAGACTTAGAGTTGACAAGGATGCTAAGGAGCATCTCGTCTAATCTTCCCATTTTAAAAATGAGGAGCCAAGGCTCAGAGAGGTTTAGGAACTTGAATATCATCACACAGGCAGTTAGTAGGAGCTGTGGTTATGACCTTGGTCTCCTGAACTCATTGTCATATTGCAGCAGTCCTTGTGGACTAGCTGATTCCGAGGTTAAGTTGCCTTGAGTGTGACTTTGCTTCCATTGACATCCACCCTTCCTCCTCCCCATCTTCCCGTATGTGGTAATGAGGAGCCCCAGGACTCCAGACCTCATGGGAAGTCAGTCTACTAAATGCTGGGTAGGTTGGAGAAGCTGGGGTGAGATCCCTGAAAGGAGTGAATCCCTGAAAGATGGGACAGATAGCATCTTCACAAACTTCTGGGCAGGTTCCAATTCCCACAAAAGAGGCCATAAGGCAGAAGCTACTACCATGCCCTTAGGAACTAAAGTGGGTGACTAGGAGGACAGGCCATGTGTGTGTCATGTGCATGTGCCTGGGCTTGCTGGCACCTGCAGGTGGAGAGCTGTGGGAATGCTAACCTGATTGTGAAGTGGGAGACAGGGGCTGGAAAAGAAGAGAGAGAGAGAGAGAGAAAAAAAAGCAGAGGAACACATCCTATTCTTGAGCTAGAGAGAGAAAAAATCTGGAGGCAGAAGTGGGCTTGTGGTAGGCTGAGGGGGGGCCCTCAGAGACTTAGTTAAGATTCCGAGGAGCAGAGACTGGGAAGTGGGTGGCAGAGAAGGAGGTGGGGACAGCTGTTGCTTTGATTTGCTATTGAGTCAGTGTTCTCGGTGCATTAGCACTGGGAGGGAGCCCTGGGCTGGCCCCCAACCAAAACAAGCCCCTCTGTAGCCAATACTGAGTTGCAGCAAGGAGAATTGCGGTTGGGAGACTAAAAGGAAGGGGATGTGATCCCCAAAGCGCCCCTTCCTCGCCTTAACGCCTTCCTTCTGGGACTTGGCTGTGTGTTCTAGACAAGCACCCAGCGTTCTGCACTAACAGGCTGAGAGGGTAGGATAAGGCTGAGCACAGAGGAGGGCTCAGTAAGAACTTCTAGACAGCAGGTTCTGGGCAGGTACTGACTCTCAACATGTGTTTTTGGGTAGGAGCCTGAAGCCAGGGATGGTAGCAGCCCTGAGCCATTTTTAGGAGTGTCTGTTTACCCCATCTCCTCCTGATCACATACTTCAGAAATCAGGACAGGTTTGACTTGGGATCTGCATTCTAATGCAATGGAGAGACAACCAGGAGGGGCCAGACCTTGTCTGAGCTCTTAGATGTCCCCTTAAACTGAGTGGAGGGATTTTATACCCTTTCCCTAAATTTATCTTGCTGCTTTCACACATATGTAATAGAACTGGGTAAAAAAAAAAAAATCCCCCATCTTAGGAAACTACTTCGGAAAGGAAACATAACAGAGTCAAAAGCAGAATTCAATTTAGCTCATTGGAAGGGTATGGGAAAATAGGGACTGGGAATGGGCCAGAAAGCCCAGAAAAATCAGGGAGAAGTAAAGAATAGATTCCCTGAAGATGAGAAATCTCAGCTCGAGCAGCTCTCTCATACTCTCCAGTACTGATCTTAGTGCCTCGGTTACCTGTTGGAGTGCATGGATGAATTCCCTTTCTCAACGGGTTCTTTCTTATTTCCCTTTGCTCTTCATGTTACACTTTAGATATTTCAGCCGGATGCCTTGGTGTGGTGGGATAACAATGCTGTGAAAAAGTTTAATTTGGTAGAAGTCAAGCAAGAAAGCATTCATTTCTGCCGGTTCTGATCTTCCTGACTTGTTTTTACTGTTTCCCTTCACTGGGTAATCAGAGTCAGGGTGTGGATGACAGGTTCAGGGCAATGGTTAGGAGCATTACATGAAGAAAAATGCGTTCCGCTCTGCATACCCACACTACTCTAGTCTCACTGATTCCCTCAGTCCTAACTGAGATTTAGTCTCTTCCCTCCATTCTCCTCACTTAAAAAGAAAATCTGTATTTTTAAAATCCTGGCAAACTGTCCACATTAGCCTTACTTTGTACCTTTCCGGAAATTTAACTTTTCCATGTAACAGAGATATTTTCCCAGGTTTTGAGATCTCACGGTTCCCAGTATGGTAAATAGTACTGTTCCGACAAAAGAACTCTTCCCCTCTTCTTAAATCTTCCTTGAGTGTCTGTCTCTTCTTTGATGTGGGTAAACACTTGTTTTTGTTCTCTAAGGCATGCATATTTTGACTTGGTTACCCTCTTTCTCTTCTTTTCACATGTGCCCCTCACCACACACACGTAACACACTACAATTCTCACTATTCATATTTCTGCTTTTATTTCTTTCTGACATAAACACACAGATTTTTATCATGACCCAGATACAGAGCCCTTTACACATGCCCATATTAATCAGAACCCCTTACTTCCAGAAAACCATATGGCTTAAACTCAGAAATTCTCCCCAAAGCAGAATTCAGGCTCTCTCTTCTGCTCAAACTCCCCAGGAGAGGACCAGAATTCTCTCCTCTCCAGGGCTGAGGCTCTGTCCATCTGTCACTGACATTGGACTCCAGGGCTTGGAAACCAGAAAAGAGTTGGCATGAAGCAGCAGTTGAGGATAAATGAAAATATGGGAGGCTCAGGGGCTTAGTGATGGTGAATTTTATATTTGTGTGAGATTCTGGAATAGAGATTAGGGGAGGAAACATATAATATGTGTTTGGAAAGATTTTGTCCTTAAGAAGTAGAGTAAGAACGAGTGAGTGGAATTGTTCCACTTGTAATTTTTGCATCTGCTGGGCAAAAAATGATTAGGAGCAGATGGTAAAACTGGCCCCTCATTTTATAATAACTCAATAACTCAGCTCCAGGCTCTGCAAAGACTGACCGTTATGCTAAGTCCCAAGTTACTTGTCATTGATGTACTTATTGGAGTCTTGCTGGGTTTCCAAGAAATATCAGGTAGTTAAGTCAGAGATTCAATAAACCAGTTCACCTTCAGGATCTTTTTACCCTGTCTGAGACTTTGGCTGGAATTCCACATTCAGACTTGGAAGCAAAGAGCCAGGGCACAGAAAATGAAAAAAATAAACATATGAAACAAGAATCTGCATATTCCCAAAGAAATCTGGTGCTGGAAGTGCTAGTTCTCCACCCTACCTTGCCAATATCTGGGACTGTATAAAGAAAGGGGAGAGAAAAGCAATGGCTAGTTTAGAGATGAATGGCTGAGACATCAGCCTTCATTTCTTTTTATTTTTTTTCCCCCTAGGGCAAGGTGATGCACCTGACCTTCCTGACCCTGAACTGGAAGTAAATGAGCTAAAGGTGCTTATAATTAGCAATCAATACACAATTAGTGTTAGTCTAGCTGGGGAAAGGGAAAGTAAATCCTTAGAGAGGACAACATTTTAGTTTGTTCTTTATGTTATTTAGCTTTCTTACCATTCTCCTGGAGACCACCAGGAAAGAGATGGGGAGAATTGAGAGGGTTAAAGAATCCCAGAGGTAAGAGTTCACACAGAAGGATGATATCCTTATTTAAAAATATGTTGGAATTTCTGCATTTGAATCTTTTTGAAACATGTCTACTCTTCATGAGAACAGTGGGCTCAGGGAGATGAGTAGATGGGAGATACTCCAGCTGTTACTGTAACCCTAGTTCTGTCTTCCTGAAAGCTCGCTCATAGAGATAAATCACTCCCATTACCTGTCCTTGAGGAACAAAGCTTCTCCTTGTTTCAAATGGGAAAATGAAAGAGGGGCCCTAGAAATTCATTCTGGAAGCCTGTCTCTTCAATTTGACTTGGCTGTAGGTCATTCGTATGCATTAACCATTATATGAACAAGTATGCAGAGATTGACGTGGAGAAATCAGCATTTAGGGGAAGATAAGCTTGTGTAGTTCTGATGCGAGATGAGGAGCAGGCTGGCTAGTCCAGGACTGTCAGGGGCTGAGCATTCTCGGCTCCCTGCCGCACTTGTCACCATCAGCTTATAGGCAGATACCCCCAAAGCATAGCGGAGTACAGTTTAAACATGCACCTATTTAGATAGAACCTGGACTCTGGGATGGGATGGTTATATTTAAGGCCATTTAGTTCTGCACAAGATAGTTGTAAAGGTTGGAGAAATGAGTCAGGATTTTGATACTTGTTTTCTATGCCTCTCATATATTGGATTCCTCCATTATCTGTTCTGATAACCCATTATTATATCTTGTTTTTGCATTTGCTAAGGTTGAGGGAAAAGGGAAAATAAGCACCATGAAAGGACACTTAGAGTTGGTCGTCAGGCTCAGGGTGCTGTTAAGAGGTCCATGCAGAGCGGGAGGGGTAAAACAAAAGAGGTCCATGCTTATGAAACGTGTAGGATGCATTTTTACACTCCACATTCATAGTGAATTTAGCCAGCCTCTTTATCCGTGGGTACCACACCTGTGCATTCATCTAACTACAGATCATAAATATTTGGAAAAAAATTGTGTCTGTACTAAACATGTACAGATTATTTGTTATTACCTAAATAACAGAGTATAACAACTATTTACATAGTATTTAGATTGTATTAGGTATTCTAAGTAAACTAGAGATGTCTTAAAGTATATGGGAGGATGAGCATAGATTATTAGAAAATACTACTCCATTTTATATCAGGGGCCTGAGCTTCCTCAGATTTTGGTATCTATAGGAGGTCCTGGAACCAATCTCTCATGGATACTGAGGGACAACTGTATATCGTTACAGTATGTGAGCAATACTGAGTCAATCTAAAACACAGCTCTTTGCAGTTCTGTTTTCAATCTATGAGTCCAGATATGGCAAAACATCCAATTCTCTTGAGGCCATTCAAGATCATTGTGGGACTCAATTTCCTGAGCATCTCAAGAAAAACTTTTAGCACTTCT
The DNA here is from genome assembly GCF_040939455.1 of Microcebus murinus. Lineage (NCBI taxonomy): Eukaryota > Metazoa > Chordata > Mammalia > Primates > Cheirogaleidae > Microcebus > Microcebus murinus. The sequence continues at coordinate 107,259,686 of NC_134105.1, read as the reverse complement.
TTTTAAACCTCAGAATTACTTGCTCTTTTGTCCCCTTTCTATAGTTGATTAGATGGTCATGAGGACTGCCCAGATCTATATCTCAGGGTTTTGTTCCCTCTTCACAGTGGAATAGATCAGGGGCCATAACCAAGACCATGTATGTGTTTGTCGTCAGGGGAGGGAGATTCCAGCGCTGTTCTGAGGGCTGCCATGTGGAGAAGAAGTAGATTATGAAGCTTGGAGGTAGAGCAGGACCATGGAGAGCAACAAGAAGAGCCTGGAGTGTCACTGTCAGGGACTAGTACCATGGAGAGCTCAAAGCACAGGTAGTTTGTTCCACAAAGAAAGGGGAACTGGGATCATGGGGTAAGGCAGCTAGCTCCCAAGCACACAAACTGAAAGAACAGACATCAGGGCTTCTGTTAGGATCACTCTACACCCATCAATTGCTTTAAACGTCCTCCCGAACTAATTTGTTTGAACTTGTCAAAGGGATATACATCCAAAAAAGATTGTGCTAAAAAAATGAGGACCACCACCAGACTGAGTTTGTCAACATAAGCCTCTGTAATTATGTCAAATATGTAGGTATTAGTGATGATGGAGGGGTTTTTAACTTGCTATAATTTATTATGAATAAAATTAGGCTTATCTTTTAATGAGGGAACAGAGCCTGTGCCCACTTAGAGACACTAGGGCATGAGAAAGCCAACATGTGTATGTATTATCATTAGGTAGGGTATGAGATGTATCAGAGTGCCCTAATCTACTCAAAACTGCTGTAAATAGTTTAGATTTAATCATACCTAGGAAAGAGGTATGAGATCATGCCTCTTAGGAAGGTTATTGTTCTCACGGCTTGGGCCTTCTGTGTTAGTTGGGAAATTTGGTCACTTTTCTTGAGGCTTAGGGAAATTTTAGTAAAGGGAGAAATGTTTCTCTCTTCAGTATTTGCTGCTTCAGTGAAGAATGTGTATCTTTGCCGAGCCTCTATTGTGTAAAAATCTCAACAATCTCATATGTTCAAGACTCTTGAGAGCTTGGTTTCTCAGTACTAGAAGGGATGGATCTCCTTGTCATATCTAGCAGGATTGGATCGGGTTTTTACCTGGGTAGTTACAGAGCCCTGAGCATAAGCTGGTTCTGACCTTGCAAAAAATCATCACTACTGCTGCTCCTAGAGGCAGAAAACAGGCCCTTTGCCCAGAGACTTGTTCTTCTTCATTTTACAATGACATGGAGTGTTTATACTTAATTTGACCAAGCTCTTAGAGACTTTTTCTGAATCTTTTTCTGATATCTAGCTTCACCAGGCTCTTTTTCTGATGGTATGTTTCTCTCTGTTTCTCATAAACATTCCCATGGGGATTGCTATTTTCAGAGCTTATGGGTGGACCTCTAGGACATGACCTCATACAGGAAACAAAATGTTCCAGTATATGGGCCTATAGCCAATGGTTAAACATGATACATTAAATCTAATGTGAAAATAAAAAAGGATGTAATTACCAAAACTTCCTAATAATCTTGATTTTTTTCATTCAGTAGTCAGTAAGGAGCTGGTCAAGTCCACAGCTTGCTTTCAGGGAGAATCTGGAACCTAGATCACCGTCCTTAGGTGAAATTCCATTACTGAGAATTAGATGACAAAAAACGTTGAGCCAGTATACAGTTCCACTGGAGTAGGAAACAACAAAGAATGTGACTAGTCACAGCCCCAGGGGTTTTTATTGCTCTGGTGATATCTGTGAAGATTTTTTCCCTAATATGTAACTTAAGGAAAAACCAGCTTTTGATCCCATTCCACATATTATTTGGACTGCAAGAAAGAAGTAACAGCAAGGAGTACTAAAATCAAATCTAAGGATTTACAGAGCAATGACACAACTACCTGGTCTGCTATTTCAGAGTAAGCAGAATACCAAAAAGATGCCGTCTGTGGAATTTCATGGCTGCAGAACTATGAGTCACTCTCTCCAAGTGAACAGTGAATATCTCCAACAAGGCACTCTTGAAATTAGATTTGGACCTCCTTTCTTCTTCTTCCTTGGAAGAGGAAGAAGAGAGAGCCTGAGGATAGTGAGCTGGCTCATTCTACTATCAGTCTAGGGCAGAGGATTTTGAACTGTGCAGCAGAACCCCAGGTAGTGCCTTAAGGACTGTAGGAGTGTGAGGAAGTCAATAACACAGGGAAAGAGGCTATGGGTTTTACTTCTCTATTTCAACAAGAGCATTTCTCCTTTGGTCTGTTTTACTAATTTGGTAAAGGAGGTTCACATCATTATTTTTGAAAGTGAGAAAACCGTTGTGCTAGAGGAAACTACTAACACCTGCAGTGCTGTCCAGACCTAGAGAGGGCTTAGGGTACAGTGTTTGACATAACTGCCGGGTAGGAAGCTGACATTCTGTAGATTGGGCCCTACATCATATAGACTGGTTCTTCACAAAAGTAAACTATTATTCCAGTGTCTCTCAACTTTTGACACATGTCTGCATGCACATATCCTTCCCAAGAGTTATAGCTGGAACTCGGAAGAGATCAGGAATAGCAAGAGAAGATAACAGTACCATTATAGCTGCAACTAGGAACAGAAACTGGATAGAGCAGATCAGCCAAACAGATCCAGAGACAGCACTACAGTGAATGCCTACAGGACTTCTCTGGCACCTTGGGCATGATGTCTACACTGGGCACCTGGCCAGGGGCTGCAGAATGGATGTTAGTGGACAGAAGGTCATTGGGAAGGAAAAGATATTTATGTGTAGGGAAATGCTGTACCAAGTTAAACTGCAATAATCTGGTCTGATGCAAAGTGAGGCTATCCATCCGTCTATACACTAGGTCAACTCACAGAGTGCTCACAGAGGAAATAACTTGGGAAGAAGAAATCCAAAGAAGGCTGGTCACAGTCACAAATGACACACTGGTCACCAGAGAGGTGACCACAGTTCATCTTAAGTTCATAGGCCTTGTATCCCCTAAACTTGGAATTGCCAACTTCTGCCAATACTAGTGGGAAAATGTGAGAAGGAAGGGCAGGTGGCAAATTCTGAATGTCTTCCTGAGCTTTCTGAGCTTCTAGCCACAGCACTAATGGCCAGTTCCAGGGTATCAATTACTTGCCTTTTTCCAGCCTCTCAATCCTTGATCATCCTTTTAAAGCTTAAAAAATTTGGGCTGTACTGTAAGGAACTATACACCCCAGCAGTACATAAAGTTTGTTTTCCTTTTCCTAGATGAAAATAGCCACCCTGCCACAATACCCTTGACCATTCAAGCAGCAGTGTATTACAGTATCTTGTCTTTAAACCTTCACTCTGCATTTCTCCTGGTTTTGGTCAGACATTGACAAGTTAAAATATGCACTGCCTAGTTTTCTGCCCAGGGGCCTCAGGCCAACTCAGGGGTTCTAGACACACCTTCTGTATAATCCTGGTTAGAATAGCCTTCAGGATTACCATCCATGAGCATTAAATCTATACACCTACCTCCCACCATCAGTGCTGGCCTCTTAGATTCAGAAGCTAAGGGGCAGAAATAATCTAAGGTAGAAGAGACTGTGGTGATTTCTTGTGCATCAGTGTGATATTGCACACCAGACAGATGTCCACTATCTGTAGAGATGATATTCTAAAAGGAAAATGATGCTCGATTTGACTCTTCCTTGGAAACAGACCCGTCCTCCCCATCTCCCACTTCCCGACCTCTGCTCTATTCAGAAGGTACTGCCTTCTACTCTTTCCCTTAAGCCACTGCTCTGAGATATATTCCTAAATATGGGGACAGGGCATTTCTCTACCTGTCAATTTTAATCCTGAATAGGGGCTGGGACCCCTAGTTGAGGAACAAGAAAGAATAGTTGGTGAAGAGAGACTTGGCTAGTATACTGATATACTCTAGTCTCTTGTGTTTACATCCTAGAGTAGAAGGGTTCACAGCTTTCTCTGATGATGTCTTTCTTTTCAAGTCCCAGCCTCGCACCATCAGTTCTCATTGCTGAGTAGTTGCAGTTTGGGTCATAGTTGCCTCTCTTGGTAAAACTCGCCTAGCAGGATGGGGGGGGGGCTGCAGTTGAAAGTCAAGGCCTAGTAGGAGCGTCATTACTGAGGCTCAGACACCTAGCTACCTCTCTCTGCCTTGCACTGAGCCTGCTATCCCTCAGGACTCTCCTCAGCTCCTCAGTGGCAGGGTCATCAGTGCAATCCTCTGGGGAAGGGGATTCCATGTAGCGAGAGGAGGGGCTGCTGTCTCCGTGGTGACTAGGGCAGGAACTCCCCTTGGGGAGTTTGATGGGTGGAAGGTGGAAGGAGCCAGCCAGCTGCAGGAAGGGGAATCCCAAGGGTCCCCATACCAGGGGAAGCTCCTTTATCATGATGGAGACAGGGCTTGGGGAGGAGGTCAGGTGAGGTGGAGGTTTATTCCTCCAGCACCCTGGCTCTTCGCCTGTTTTGCTTAGATGAAATTCTCTACATCATCCTTCCCAGTTTTAACCCCTCCCCTCTCCACCCCCGCCCCGCCCTGTGCCCATCCCTGCTGGCCACTGGGTCCATCGCCCAGGAGCCGCCTCCCCTTTCTCCTCCCCTGCGGTTCTTTCTGTTTTTCCTTGGCATCTGGCCGGGCATAGCCACCACCCTCCCCCTCACTCTCCCCACTTCCCTTTTCTCCGCTGAGGTCCTGTTCCCTCTCCCCCCTCCTCCACCCCAGCCCTCCTCTGACAGGCGAGGGAGTGAGGAGGATGCATTCCTTTAGTCCCTTCGCTGTCTGCCCTCCCTCCAATGCTGACCTGAGGCTCCGAGCTTCCTTCCTGGTCTCCCTACAAAGTGCCCCAGTGCCACCCCATTAACCCTCAGCAGCCTTTGAGAAGGCTGAGTTGCCCCCACAGCGCTGACCTACATAGCCCGGCCCAGGGTGGGAGGGGCTCTTCCCCAAGTCCCTTCACCCCTGGCCCCGCCTCCCCCCGCCTTCCTTCGTCTCTCTACCATTACAAACCGAAGAAGGTTTGAGTTCCAGACTGGGGCAAAGGGGCTAGGTATACTACCCCACCCCAAATTTGGGAAAATCAATGCTCAGCTCAGGAAAGCTTTGGGTTTTCCATGCATTCTCCTCCCCAAATTTCTTGATGCTTTCTTTTGCTCAGTCTCCCTCCCTCCCACCCCCTCCGCTGCTGTCTGGGTTTCTTTTCCCAGCTTCTACCACCGCTAGGGATATTGCCATCCTGGGCACCCTCCACCCTGTTGTTGTTGTTTTGGTCCAAGGGTAAGCACCCCCCTTCTTTGCCCACGCCCCCCTCAACAGCCTCACCCAGCCCCCCCTTCTCTGCCCACTCAGAGCTCCGCCGCGGATGGGGGGACGGGCGGGGGAGAGAAATGTTTGCATACAGCAGTTTGGGGGATTGCACCGGCTCCCCAACCCCTACAGACATACATACACAAACACCCGACACACGCCCTGACTGAAACAGCGACAAATCTCACTCCGCCCCCAACACACACTGACACAGACATACACACAGATACTGACACAGAAACGCAGAGCCAGACACCAACACAGACGCGCGCGCACACACACGGACGGCAACACATCCAGACCCCGGGCTGCTCACAACAGAAACCAGCCCCGAGATGCAAGCCCCGGGTGCACACGCAGACGCTCACACTGGAAGGTGTACGCGGGAGGGTGCACACGCCGGCACACCCCACGGTCCACAGAGACTCGGATGCTCAGAGACAGACACAAGGGTATTAACAGCGGCTGACGACTTTAACCCCCGCTTCCAAACAAAGCCACAGGCTCCCTCCGCCCGGCTCCCGGTCCAAACCCCCGCCTCGGGTGGCTCCCACCTCCCCTGGCGCCGCCCCCTCCCTCACTCACCGTCCTGGGAGAGGTTGGCCCCTCCGGGCGCCCAGCAGCAGGCGAACAGCAGGAGCAGGAGCTGGGCGGCTGGGGCCCCCATCGCGCTTCCCGGCCGGCTCCCTGGCTGGGCGCTGGCGAGCCTTCGTCCCCGGGGGCTGGGGCTGGGGAGGGGGTAGACTACGACGTTGACCGAAAGGGCGCCCCCGAGCCGCTTAGGAGCCCGGGGCCGAGGTGGGGACCGGGAGGGAGCCGGCGCTGCTGCAGTCGCTGGGATTAAATAGGGCGCTCGGAGCAAACCATTCTGTTGGAGGTGGAGGGGGGTTGACGGGGGGCTGGGCTGGTCGCGGGGGGGCAAGGCTGCCGCATCCCCACTCCCCTGCCTCTCACACCCCCTCCTTGCTTTGGTGGTGCCTTCCACCCTCTCCCCCGGGAGCTCCGCCAGCCCGACTCGGGTGTGGATCGGAGGGAGGGAGCTGGCTCAGCAGCGGGACCCCGCGCGCACCCCTCTTAAGCTTGGGGTGGAGGGAGGGAAGTCGGGCAGGGCGGTGGGCCAGCTGGCGAGAGCGGCCACTGCAGGCCTGGGCAAGGGCGTGCCCACTAGCCCGAGGTCCTCCAGCTCCGCCCTCCACCCTTTGACAACAGGGGATCCCCATAACCCCTGGGGTCTCCCTGTGAACATGTACCCGGGGACGGCTCCCCAGTGGATAACTAGGAATCCTCACTATTCTCCTAAACGCTGACTGTCCCCAGTTCCCTTACCGGATCCCCTAGTTATCTGTCCAGCAACAATTTGTAGCCCTAGGCAATCTCCCTTGAAAGGCATCTTTCAGCAACCCCCCAGGCCTTGGGAACCAACAAGTCCCTCAATCCCTTGTCAAAGAAATTACTCTCTGAAAACATGATTTCACCTCGGACTCTGTCCAACCAAGAAGCCTACAAGGCTACTCAGTTTTCTTCCTTAACCCTCCCTATTCCACCCCTTTGCCCCCAGCCCTTCCTCCCAATATTTTTTCCCCTTAATTTTTCAGAAGATCTTGTCTGTCCCAAGTTTTAGTTAGAGAGACTCCTGAATGAATGTTCTGACCCACAGACCCTTTTAAGGACCAGTGTGTCTGTGACTGGTGCAGCTCGTGTCTCTGAGGCCAGATGTCAGATGGTAACAGAGGCGGGGTGTTTGTACTTGCTGTTGGCTCAAGTGCCCCAAGTCCCTCCCTGGTGTTTGCTATTCTTAGTGATTTAGGTATCTCTGAAAGAGTCTTCGTGTATCTCAGAAAGGGATCCTTCTGAATCCCTAAGTTTTGCTGAGACTTAGCTGTTGGGAATAAATTTCTAAATTTTAGAAACCTAGAATAAAATAATTTTAGTTATGTAAGAATTCTTAGAAAATATCTGGTCCAGCCCCTTAACTATGTAGGTATCACTGAGGCCCAAAGGAGGTTAACTGACCTACCCAAGGTGATACTGACAGTTGATAGTAGAAAATACAAGTGTTGATTAAGATATGAAACAATTATGATTTTAAAGTGTCTTCCAATCTTGTGAGGCTAATATTTTTGTCCCTAGATGAGGGATTTGGGTATATGTCTTCTAAATCCTAGACAGTCCTCTTTCTGTGGGGGTATGCCTCGTTGTGCTAATCCTTAATGTTTGGGCAATCTTTCCCTCTCTAAAATCGAGTTCTTAACCTGCTGTGCTGATGTAGTTAATGTCTCTGTTACCCAGGAGCTCAAGAACATGGATGTGGAAAGTACTTTATCACCAGGAAAGCCCTATATAAATGGCAGTCAATGATGGAGAGGCCAAGAGGGAATATTCTCCAGGGAGATCCTTTAGGATCATCAGGATGCTGGCCCACTGTTTTTCTCTTACTGTTTTTAGAGTTTATAGTTTTTGAGAGAAGAGCTCTGCCTGCCTCTTGGACATTTCTTGAGTGCTTGGGTAGTTACGATTTTTTTTTTGCAGGTCACTTTTGCCCATCTTTGGCTGTCTGACTTGCCTGAGGACTCCAAACCATTCTGCCTCCCTGGTGCTCACTGACGCCTTGAAAGTGGAGGGGTGGTGTGGTTGAGGGATGTGGAGATCTGGATAGAAGGGACAGAAGAGGTTGGGCTGGCTAGAGAAGGGGTGGGCGAGAGATAAAGGGATGATTGGACTTTCTGACAGAGGAGGGACCAGGTTGGCATGAGGTTAATCATGCAGTGAGAAAGACACAGTAGGGTGTTTTCAAAAAGAATCGGCCTGAGAGGGGAAGGATCTGTCTCTTCCAGTTAAAGGGTCTTAGTGGATAAAGAGTATTATCTTTGGAGCTAGAAGAAACCTTAGAGATCATCTAAGCAGGCTTAAGAGAGGGAAGGTTAATGGAGGGGGAGGGGAGTGAGAGTGGGGATGGCAGGATGTGGGATTAGGTCCCAAAGTCCTCTAATTAATTATCTTTTCCATCTGCCGCTCTGTAGTGACCCTCTTCTGCCTGTCCCCCTTAATTCTCTAATGACTGCTGGTCTGGCCCCACCCCCAGTTGTAACTACATAGGATGAGAACCAAGGGTGGAAAGTAAGGGGGGAAGCTGTTTGGAAGAGGGACTATTAAGAGCTAGCAAATGAGACTCTGGAATGCTCTTTTCGTACTGGCTGCTCTTCCCTTTTCTGCATCATCAGCATCAGTTTGGCAGCAGTTTAGGTCCTGGGAATAGGAAGCAGTCATTGGCTTTTAGAATTATAGAATAAAATAGTATCTGAGTTGTAAGGGACCTTCAAGATTATCTAATTAATACCTCTTCTTGTCGAACAGTTGAGAAAAATGAAACTCAGAGAAGCTACATGACTTTCTGTGTTCATACAGTTCAGCTGGCAAAGGGGTTACCGGTACTGGATGCGGCGAGGAGGGATAAGGGGAATCATTCCCAATATTCTAGAGCAGTGTCTAGCTTGAAAAATTCCTCACTTCTGTGCATCTCAGAGTGAAAAGGCAGTTTCTCCTGTGCTGATGCGGATGTCCCCAGTTGGAATAATGACTTGCCTGTAATCTTTCTAATGCCCTGTTTGCATGTGCACCTGGCATCCTACAGGCTTCTACCCTATTCACTAGGAATAGAGTTTTACAAAGAAAGACTGACCTACTAGGGTTATTCCCATTAGGAAAATAGGTAAAATAAAAGTATCCGTGTTGGGTTCTGATCTCTGTGCTTACTTTCCACTCGAAAATGCTGTGACATGCAATATGCATTTCCAGAGACGTGCACAAAGTCTGGAGTAGGTTATCTGTGGGATTACAGAGCTGGTAGCTACAGTGAAAATTGGAGGGAGCAAAGAAGAAGAGTGGAGAGGAGGCAGATTTTGCCTCCTGGATGCCCTTGTCCGCTCAGCAACAGCCTGGGTAGCCGGGGGTGTGGAATGTGGCCCTGGCACCGGTGCTGGGCTCCATGCAGCTGTGTGGGCCCTGGACATTCCTCTCCCCACGCTGCTCCCGCCCGGAGGGGACAGGGAATGAACTCAGCCTGACTGGGTGAATTCTACATGTTCATCTGAGAGGGGATGACAGCACCTGTAGGGAAAAAACTCCTGAGACTTGGCTCAGTATCCATGTGATTGCACCCTAACCTTCCTCCTCTGTAGGACTTTTCTTTATCCGGAAGTTCTGCGTAAGTTTCCACATTGCTTTCCTTTTCAGTTTTCCATCCGACTAAACCAGTACTCCTCATACTGATTCTTATTCCTATTGTCCAGTTTTAATTGGCCCCATCCCGAATAATAACCTCCGTATGCATTTTAATTCTAACCTTAATTGAATTCTAATTTCACTCCTAACTCTTTAATCTATTACAGACTCTAAAACTACTAATCCTACTACCAACCCCAATTTAATTGCCAATTTTAACCAGCATCTTAATTCTAACCAGTTTTAAGCTAGCAACTAGGTCAGCAATAAAATAATCAAATAATCCACAGTATATAATAAAAATGTAATCCACAGTACATAATAAAAGTAATCACAGGTCCTGTTACTGAGAACCTATCATGTGCCAGAATTTGTGCTGGATACTTTGCATACACAGTATTTCATTTAAGTACCAGAAAATACTGTAATGTATGTGGGATTATTAGCTCCCTTATCAGTCTGAGGAAACAAAGGTCTAACAAGATTAGGTAATTTGTAAATAGTGGATCCAAATCCAGGTCTGCTTGACCTGAAAGCCTGTGCTCATTCCTCTTTCTACCAACAAATGCTTTTTAATCGACCTTCTCCTAAAATCCTAACTAACACAGGCTAGATGACTTCTGAAATACTGAGTTTCTTCAAAGCACATTATTATTGGTTCAGATTTTTAAAAAGCAAAGGGTGGTAAAAAATACAAACCAACCAACCAAACCAAAAAATAAAACAACCCCAAATCTCCTTGCCCAGAGACCCCGCTGACATTTTAAAACATTAAAGTAATTTATTTATAAAGTTAAAATATTCCGACTATAGACAGAAACAAACTGAAAAGAAAAGCCTCCTTCTCTTTCCCAGAGTCGCCATATTGCACAACCCCAGGGGGTATTGTTTGAATTGGAGTTGTGCAGAGCAGCAGCCCTGTCTCCCACGGTTTATCAGAGAAGCAGATAAAGTCAAGGTAAATAGCTACCAAATTAAATCACCATATATACACACATATATGATTTAGGCATGAGAATTACTAGACAATTTGTCTTTATGACTAGCAATAAGTATTAAGGGCCAGATTCTATGTTAAGTTCTTTACATTTGTTATCCATTTTAATGTTCACTAGCCCTCTGTGCAGTATTCACTGCCCCTATTTTACAGATGGGGACAGTGAGGCTTGAAGAAGCAACATGACAGGCATGACAAGAGCATGGAAATGATAAATGACAGACCCAGGTGTCAAATACAGATTTGTCTTCCTCCAAAGCCTAAGTTTTCAACCATTGTATTTAGCTAGGAGAGCTGCTCAGAGAAGAGGTCATTGGAGCTTGATTCTGAAGGAGAGATGGGGAGCTGCTTGATGTGAGAAAAGAGGTTGGCCTCTAAGCCTGTAGATGGACTCAGATTGATACGGGAGGAGACGATCCAAGGGGAAAGGGAGCGAGGTAATTAGATTGTGGAGGGAAATGAGTAAAAGGTGAGAGAGTAATAGGGGAATAAGACAAATGTGAGCAGAGGCCAGGAAAAAAATTTTGTGACAAATTCAGGCAAAAATAAAATCATACAATAAATATGTATGTCACTGTTACTCCAGCTACAGGCTGATTGATGTTTTATGGAAAGACAGTAGGCACACATAATCGTCTGCAAACAAAAATACACATTTTCGGTTATATGGTATCATGTATCCAACGAAATATCTTTCCATCCCTCCCTGTGCGTTCTGTGCTCCAGCAATATCAAATGGCTTGTAATTTCCTGAACACACTATGTTGTTTCATGGCTCAGTGTCTTTGCACATACTATTTTCTATACCTGGATTGCCCATCTCATTAAGCCTGATGAAACCTGTGTTTGTGTTTATCCATCCAAACTTTGATTAGCTATTGCTGCCTCTATGCCTTCTACCCAGAGATAATCACTCCTTGCTAGGTGCTACCCCTATATTGAATGTACACCTCCACTGTTACATTTCTTTCATTGTGTTGCAATGATTTGTCTACATTTCCCCCCTCTAACTGTGGGCTCTCTGAGGGCAGGAATGATATTTCGTGAATCTCATTGTTTCCAGTGTAGAAACTGAAAAATGGTATATTCTTAGTTAATTCTGAGTTAAGTTGAAATGGTATGTTTATAAACACATAGGCTTGATAAACCATTTTATCCTAGAAGTACATACATGCATACAACCATACTTCAATAGTATACTCTCTTGCAGATATGTATGCATGTGATTACATTGATATAATGTGTCCAAAATAAAGTGACTGATTCTGAGATACATATACAAATATTTTCATCCACTTACTCAAGACACATTTTGTAGTTCTTGGAATTGACTTTAGAGCCTGCCACATCCCTGTATACTTCAGTTGTGGAAAATGTTCATCCCTGGAGTCTGGCCTTTAATTCTGACAGTAGCTAAATGTCTTTAGGATCCAAGCCTTATGGGTAAGTTGGTGTGGTTCATGTTGGGTAATCCAAAAAGCAACATTTGACTATAAAGTAATAGTAAAAGGCTTATTGGATGATTCATATATTGGTTCATAAGGCAGTTCCCATATAGGAGTTCTAGAAAATTTCTGAGCAGTGACATTCTGATCTATCTGTTAATATAAACAAAATCAAATAAGAGTTTTGTCTTTTTATAATCATACCGGCTGAACAAACAGGTTTGTTTGTAAGAACACAAAAAGTCGTATGTCCAGAACAGAACTCCTGGACCATTCATTCATTCATTTATAGTTTACTGAGTTTCTATGTACCATGCACAATGCTATTTGAAATTGGTTGTTTTGACCCAGATGTTTGTTGCAGCCTATTAAAAAAAAATCCATAAACTCCCAGATTTTATTTTTTTAATTATAAAAGAAAATGCTCAGTGGATGCTCTTATTCCATTCCCACTTATATCCCCATTTTTGAGCTTCATCTTATCTGTGAGGAATAATGAACAAGGGTCAGGGATATAATTATATTAAAGGTTGCAAAATAACTTGATAATGAAGACCAATCTGACAGTAATGATTTTCTTTTTAGAATCATAAAATAGGATGTTAAAAAATGCTACAACAAAATGTCAACGTCTGGTGCTAGTCACTTGAGAAAACAAAGATGAGTAACTCGTGAAACCTACCTTTAAGGAATGCCTAGTTCAGTAGGGGAGATGGGCCTGCAAACACATCACTGCTTTGTCACATGAACAGTGCTACAGTAAAATGACATATAAGGCACAGTGGGAAAAGAGAAGAGGCAGAGATTAAATTTGTGGAAAACCATAAGACTAGGAGTTGGCCAGACATAAAAGGAATGAAAGACATTACAAAAGAGGGAATAGCATATGCAAAAGCAGTAAAGTGGGAAACAGCATGCTTAGTTGTAGCTAGATTGTAAAGGGAATTTATGCTAGAGATTGCTCTTTATTCTGCAAACAAGGAGTCATTGAAGGGTTTTAAGCAGGGAAATGTCAGTGCCAGATTTGCATTTTAGAGCAATAACTCTGGCAGTGGTGGATGGACAGATTGGTGGATACACGTGATTTGATGCAGAAGCCTGACCCTCCTGGGGACCACAAATTCAGTACCATGACATCGAATAGGACCAGTGAGTGTGATCCTATGGGTAAGGTGGAGAAAGCACCAAGAACACTGTTACAGGACCCATACACCAGTAGGGGGTCTGGCCCACAGATACAGACAATTGTGCACAGTAACGTGAAGTTTCATAAAGTAAGGGATGAGGTATGATGACCAACTGTCCCAGTTTGCCAGGGACAGAGTTGTTTTTCAGGACTTTCAGTGTGAAAATGGGGTAAGTCCTGGACAAACTGGGGTGGCTGGTCACCTTAGGCAGTTCCTGGCAGAAACAGCCTTCTCTCAGCAGCACCTATTCCCCAGATCATCTCCCTGGCAACCAGCTAGGGGTCATCTTCAGGGCAGTTGGAGGGAGGAGGAAAGCTAAGTGAGTTTTTTTTTTTTTTTTCCTGTTTTAGGGGAGGGAAGAGGTGGGAAGGAGTAGAGGGTGGTGAGTCAGAATAGCTAGGCCAATTGAATAGGAGGAAAGCAAAGGTGGCCAAGTAGGAGACAGAGGATGGAGGTTGGTTTCTGGTCCAGGATCCCACATTTGCTGTCAGAGATCTTGGGCTCTCTGGTGGTAAGGAGCATCGCAGTCTCAAAACAAGTATCACAAGAGTGAATGCATGTGTTTAGCTTTTCATTGATGCATGGTTTCGTATGTTTGTATATTTATTCATTCTCCATTTATGGAGTGCCTACTATGTGCTTGGCATTTTGCATATACTATATCATTTAGTCTTTATGCACAACCCTGTGATTTGTAGGTAGTATCATTCTCATTTTTCAGATGAAGAAAATGAGGCTCAGGAAATGTGGTAACTTCCTACACATCACACCTTACCTGGTGGACCTGAGATCTTAATTTTGGGAAATCTCTAAAGTCCCTCGTCATTCATTCCAGTAAACCAGGGTACCTATCGTGCTTGATCAAAAGGGTTCCCTGGTGCACCTGTTAAAACGTAATGCAAGTAGCCAGGATATTCTGGTTCTGTAGGTTAATGATGGAAATTCCTGTCCTTAATGCTAATAAGTGCTTCTAGGTGATTTCCAGGCCCTGACAGTCCTGAGAAACAGCACACTGCAGCCCGGGTCTCTTGACAAAGAGCTCATTGACTCCTGAGGGTACCATATGTATAAATAGCTCATTAGAACACAGTTGTGTTAAGGTGTAAACCTAAAAAATACCACTTGTGTCTTTCAACAAATAATTTTCTTGACTCTTCCTCTGCAGTGATTGTTAACCTTGTTTGTAAAGTTCTGTGCAATTGGGCCCTTGCCTATCTCTCTGGCCTTGTGTAACCTCGTGGCCACACTATTTCCCCATTTTTTGTATCTCCAGCACTCCAAGCTCATGTCCACCCTAAACCTTTGCACTGGCTGATCCTTCTGAACTAGCATGTTCCTCCTCTGTGCTGAGCCATTCTTGCTTTCATTTCAGCCTAAATGTCACCTTCTTGGAGAGATCTTCTCATTCCCTTGCAATCACTTACTTTCTGCTACTTTCTTAATAATTTATCTTTTGTTTATTTATTGTTCATATTCCTTCTCCCAGTAAATGTAAGCTCCGTGATGAAAGAAACCCTGTCAATTTTGATCAAAATTGCGTTGCCAGAAACTTAAAAGGTATTGCACGTAACGGGGCCTGGCACATAATGGGTGCTTATTAAATGTTAGTTGAATGAACGCATGAAAGAGAGTATTTCTCACTCATCACATCCGGAGAAGAGTGTTCACATTCTTTGATTTTATACTTTGATTTTACAATCAAGTATTTTTGTCTTAGGTCCAAAGTAAACCTCCCACTGCCATTTATGGTTTTTCCTTCTGGTTCATGAAAGAAGTCATCTCTTTCTTTTTTACTAGCCTCTATATTATGTCCCTCTAGAGGCTTTCAGACTGTTATTAAATTGCCCCTCAACCTCCCGTACTTTAGGTGCAATGTCTTAATTCTTAACCTTCTGCCAGTTCTTTTATTATTTTAGTACCTCTTGTCTAATCCTTTTAACTTAAATAGTTGGGTTCAGAACAGGTCCCAGTAGGTGAGTAAGGCCATGGCTGATGGTTATGAGTTGAACATGAGATGCTATTCCAGGCCCTCTTGCATGTTTCTTGCTTTTCTTTATTTTTAAACTGTCTCCTTATGCTAACTCATGGTTAGCTTGTGGTCCATTTTGGTCCTAAGATCTTTTTAAGCCCTAAAATTGCAGAGCTTGCTACCATGAAAGTAGTATTACCTTGCCAGGTAACATCTGTTGAGGTTTGCCACCAGAGCTTGCGGTCCTAGGGCTTGTGAACTGGTGTACCCATGTGCCCATACCTGTCAAACTGACGACTGGTATTGCAGTGGCTATGCCAGAAACAGAGGCAGATACACTTCATATTCTTGCTGTGTTCATGTGAAGTCATTGCTAGTTTTCCTGTGGACTGTGAAGGCCCAGGAATGACTATGTGTACTGCTTTGAGAAAGTTGACCCGGTTCTGGAAGGAGATATTTCTGACTTATTGGAGAGGCAGTGCAGGACAGTTGAAAAAGCATGGTTTTTTGAAGCAGACTCACCTGGGTTTAAATACCAGCTGTGCCACTTTATTTGAGATCAGTCTTTTCATTTGTTAAGCATTAGACATTATTATTGTCTATCTGGTGGGCTTGTTGTGAGGATTATGAAATGCAGACATTTGTGTAAAGACTCCTGGCAGAGAACCCCATGCGTGTTAGTTACCTTTCTCTATGCCTCCTGCACCTCGGAGCAGATATGTGAGGATGTTTCTCTGTTTCTCTGAGTATATCATAGAATCTTGCCCTGTGCCCACTCTCTGAGTATAAAGTATTACCTGCATGTAGATTTTCAGCTACAGTAACTTTTTCATCTTTACCCTGTCTCTCAGTTGAGCTCGCTCTCTGCTACCCTCGTGTGGCCACGCTGACCCCTCGTCATTCCTGATCCTCTGCTCCCTCGGTGTGGTGGCTTGGCTGTAGTGCAGCCACTTCCCGGCTGCTTGGCAGACCTAGCTCCCCGCTCCTCCGAGTTTCAGACGTGTACATGAAACACTTTTCAGTTTAATTTTAGTCTTCTCTTCTTCTAACCTTTTCTCCTTCCTTTCTAACATGTATCTCATCTGTCAGAGGTACTATGTGAAACACATCCTGCATGTTGAGAGTTTGGACCCAGTGAGGTCTCTTCGAGTTTCAAATCCCATTATCTGTTTCCTTGCTCCACACCAGGTTCTCTTTCCTGTGAACGCTGAAAGAACAGTAGTACACAGCTGACCCTTGAACAACACAGGTTTGAACCTTGCAGATCTCTATAACCTGCTGATTCTCTTCAATAGTTAAAGTAGGTTCTCCATATCTGTGGGTTCTGTAATGGCAGCCAAACAGAGGTCACAAATACAGTGTTAGAGAAATGTGAAACCCACGGATGTGGAGGGCAGGGTTTTCTTATTGGTGGGTTACACTGACCCCACAGGGCCAACAGTGGGACTACCCTGCATGAAAAATTTGGTACCTGCGAGGGGGGTTGCCACAGAGGGGGAATGGTGGTGGTGGTGAGGTATCCTGGAATCGGTTCCCTGGGGATACTGAGGGACAGTGCATTGCCATAGGTTATTTAACCATAGAAAGTTCCTTTTCTTCCCCTTCAAATTCAAATCTCTTTAAATTAATAAGGAAAAGAACACCCATTCTTGCCATGCCAAAAGGTAATAGTGGATCTTGGATAGACCCAGAATGTCAGTGCCTCACGTTGAGGATGTGTGAACAAAGGATTTGTTTGCTCTCTTCCTCTTCTAATTGCATAGCATTTCTAGAACTGGGAGTGAGGGATTATTTAGAATGGAGTAAGTATACTAGTTTTTTTTTTTAAAAAACTGTGTGGATGAGAAACAGGGGAAATAAATTGGGTGAGAAGGCTTTAAGCCAAATTTAGAAGGGTGAGATTTGAAAACTAGACATCAAAGTGCTTTATCTTTATCCCACTGTCAGTTGGAAAAAATTTGTAGCAGGATGTTATGTGATTGAATTGGCATTTAAAAATTAATCTTCAGATTCAATATGGTAAAGATGGTGGATTTTTAAATTTGTAAATTCAGTGCAATACTATGTTAAATCCCAAGAAGATATCTTATGGAACGTGACCAGCAGATTCTAACATTCCTTTGGAAGATAAAGTAAGGAATAAATAGCTGTGGTTTTAAAAAAATAAAAACCACAAAAAACACATGGGGTTAGGGGGAAAGAGGGTTTTCTAGCTATCCTAAGCTACTTTAAAATTATAGCAATTAAAACATGAAATCTTGGCACAGAAATATACAAACAGATCCACGGAGCAGAAGAGAAAATGTAGTTACATGCCAACTTGGAAATTTAGTATATGAAGAAGAACTACCTTCATCATATACTACACTTCTAATCAGTGACTAAGGGATTGGACTGCTTAAAGACATTAGAATAATTGATTGTCTATTTGTCAGTTGGTATGAAATAGATCTAGTATTCTCTTATATATAACAATGTATTTCAGATGGACTCGTCCTAAATTTATAAACAAATCAACACTAATATATATATATATATATATATATATATGTGTGTGTGTGTGTGTGTGTGTGTGTGTGTGTGTGTATATATTTTATTTTTTTTTTTGAGACAGAGTCTTACTCTGTCTCCCTGGCTAGAGTGCAGTAGCCTCATCATAGCTCACTGCAACCTCAAACTCCTGGGCTCAAGTGATCCTCCTGCCTCAACCTCCTGAGTAGCTGGGACTATAGGCATGCACCACTGCACCCGGCTTAATTTTCTATTTTTTGTAGAGACAGGATCTTACTCTTGCTCAGGCTGATCTCAGACTCCTGACCCCAAGTGGTCCTCCAGTCTTGGCCTCCCAGAGTGCTAGGATTACAAGCCTGAGCCACCATGCCTGACCTTAAAAATATTTTTAAAAACTGTAGAAAAATGTATTTAATCTTGAAGTGGGAAAGACCTTCCTAAACAAGTCACAGAAAGTAGAATCTGTTAAAGGAAAGAGCTGATAAGATTTACTGCATGATTTTTAAAATTGATATAATTGTGGACTTATTGACAAATTATAAAAGTAAGCTACAGACTGAGAAAATTTTATTTATAACATATATGCCAATGTATCAAAATTGATAATATGCAAAATATCCAGCAAATAAACATAAAAAAGACAAACAATCCAATAGAAAATTGGGCAAAGGATATGAGTAGGAATTCTCAGAAAAAATACAGTTGTCCAATAAACATCTGAAAACATGATCAACTACATCTGGATTTTGAGAAATACAAGTTACAGCACCAAAGAGACCTTAGGCTGTTAAAAAGCATCAAAGAACTCATCAAATTGTTCAAAATTAAAATGATGAATGATATTCAGTGCTGGCAAGTGTTTAGAGAAATAGGCACCTTCATATATTGTTAGTGAGAATGTAAATTGGTACAGCCTTTTTGGAGATATTTTGGCAGAATGTATCAAAATTAAAAATGGAAATACCAGCAGTGCTATTTCTATAAATTATGCTGTAGTTCTTTTCACACATGAATGCCATGATTTATGTACAGAGATGTGCACCACATCATTTTTTCCAGTGGTGAAAAATTGAAAACAGCCTAAATATTCATCAATACTGAATTGGTTAAATAAATTATGCTATATCATACTTTGTAATAACACATTGCTGTCAAAAAGAATGAGGTAAATTTATATCTACCAACATGGAAAGATGCAGAAGGTGTATTGTTAAGTGAAAATACAGATACAATACATATACCCCTTTTGTGTAAAATAGGAAAAAAACCCTAAAACAATATATGTGTATATGTTAAATTTCTATACATGTAGCTGTGTGTTTAAATGAATGAATAGTTACTTACTGGCTGTGTGACTTCAGGCAAGATACTCTCCTTCTCAGTATTTTAATTTCTTTGTATGGCAAATACAGATAATAATTGTACATGTCCCCTACGGTTGAATGATGTGAGAATTAAATAAATTAATCTATTTAAAGAGCTTTGCATAGGGCCTGGCATGCAGTAGGCACTTGATGTGTGTTTCTACTGTTCAGATACATATTAAACTTGGGAAATTATTATCTGGGGTGGGAGTGAGATTTAAGGCATAAAAGGAACTATAATTATTTATATTATGTACTTAATATTTTTTTTAACGATCATGTGCTTATGTATTGAGTGATTAAAAATTTAACAGCAATTAAAACTTATTCTAAGAAGATCAGTTAAAAGATGATTATAGAAATCTGGGAACAAAGTAAAACATTCCTGAGCTAGGGCAGTGGCATGGGGAAGGGGAGGGAGGGACTCTGCTGGGCATTGGTTATGGGTAGCAAGAGAGAGGGAGAAGGCAGGAGCTGCTCTCGGCTTTGGTTTTTGAGTGACTTGGAAAATGCTGAACCATGGAAAGAAATAGTGGAGTTAGGAGAAGCTTTTTTGTGAGGTATAGTACTTAGGGATTGAGGAAGATTAGTGTCTTAGTTCAGGCTGCTATAACAGAATACCATAAACTGGGTGGCTTACACAATGGATATTTATTTCTCACAGTTCTGGAGGCTGTGAAGTTAAAGATCAAGGTAATGGCCAGTTTGGCTCCTGGTGAATGCCCTCTTCCTTGTTTGCAGATGGCCACCTTCTCAATGTGTCTTCACATGGTGGAGAAAGAGATCATCTCTCTTTTGTCTCTTTTTTATAAGGACACATTCCATTTATGAGGGTTTGACCTTCATGACCCAATTACCTCCCAAGGGACTACCCTCCAGACACCATCACATCTTAGGGCTTCAACATATGAATTTGGAGGAGACACAAACATTCAATCCACATTTAGTTTTCTTTAAATTATGTTGAGTTTAAGATGATGGGAACCCATCTAATAAAAAATAATCTGGTAGACTGGATATGAAAACTGGAGCTCTAGAGAAAGTTGAATGTCCTACCAGTTTGAAGTAGAGCAGCAGAAAAAGTCTAAAGTTCTCACGTCTTATTTTCAGAGTTCCCATCTAGTATTTCCATTCCAAAAGTCAAGAATTGTGGTATTATGGAACAATCTCTGGGTTAGGAGGACAAATACCTGTTCTATTGGTTTTGTTTGTTGATCCATTTTTTTTCCCCCCAGTAGGCATACTATATATTGAGCAACTACCATGTGCCAGGTACTGCCCAGACTGTCAAGGATAGAAAGAACTCCAATGGCTGTCTGTCTAGTAGGAACAGACATGCACAGGATTGATTGCATTACGTTGTGCTCGGTGCTCCAGTAGCCATATGCACACGGTGCAGTAATGGTGTGAAGATGGGTGTGATCCAATCTGCTTGGGGTTGTGGTGGATGTCAGCGAAGATATTATAGAAAATTTGGTGATTGAGCTGAATCTTCAAGGAGGAGGAACAATCTTCCAGGCAGATATGAGGGTGGAAACAAGAGAAGGGCATTCCAAAAAGAGGAAATATCACAGCACACCAAGGCATGCTAGTATGGGACCAGGAATCTTTTTATTTATTTTATTTTTTCAATTTAGGGAGCTGAAGTACTTTGGAATTGCACAACATAAGCTGAGGGGTCAGACTGAGGATAAGAGTAAATGAAGTTAAAAAGATGAGCAGGAATTGGGTTATAGATGGCTTTTAGGCTCTTCTCTAGGCAATAGAGAAATGCAGAGGAGTTTTGCCTTCAATTGCTGTGTTCGTGGTGAAGCTGATTGGTGGAAGGGGTGGTTACAGGTAGGTAACCTGTAACCTAGGTTACAGGTTGAGCAGGGATGGTTACAAGTAGACAACTGAGGGATTATCAAAATATTAACATAGCCCTTGTTACAAAGGATGAACTCTCTGAACTAAGCCAAAGCAATGGGAATAGAAAGTGAGGTATAGATCCGAGAGTTTTTCAAGAGGCAGAATAGATAGGCCTTAGTAGCTGATTACATTTGGAGGATAAAGACTAGGGGAGAGGTCTTGACAGGCTCCATGTTTCTGGCCCAAGAGACCGGATGGTTGGTTTTGTCTCCCCAAAACTGCTTTTGTCCAATCAATCTTCTTTCAATTTACCATTATGTAGCCAATTCTATTACTGTGGTTTAGATCTCTATTATATCCAAACTATTGCAAAAACCTCCTTCCTTACCGTGCCCTCTTGAAATCATCCACTGCACAGCAGCCAGTGATCTATCTAAAATGCAAATCAAATCACAGTTCTGCTTTACTTAAAACTCTTCAGGGCCTGGAGCGGTGGCTCACGCCTGTAATCCTAGCACTCTGGGAGGCCGAGGCGGGCAGATTGCTCAAGATCAGGAGTTAGAAACCAGCATGAGCAAGAGCGAGACCCCGTCTCTACCATAAATAGAAAGAAATTAATTGGCCAACTAATATATACAGAAAAAATTAGCCAGGCTTGGTGGCGCATGCCTGTAGTCCCAGCTACTTGGGAGGCTGAGGCAGGAGGATCGCTTGAGCCCAGGAGTTTGAGGTTGCTGTGAGCTAGGCTGACACCACGGCACTCACTCTAGCCTGGGCAACAAAGCGAGACTCTGTCTAAAAACAAACAAACAAACAAACAAACAAACAAACAAAAAGCCCTTGAGTGCCCCTGCATCTCCTGCAGGATCAAAATTGGTCTTTAACATTACATATGACGATCTCCAGGATCTGATCTTTGCAGCCACATATTTTGTCACTTCCTACCTGGGAATTTGGACTTCAGCAACATCTTGTTTCTTGTAGCTTCTCATAAAGACAAGATGGTTTGGGGTTATATTATTACTTGTGCTGTCCCCTGTTCTTAGAATGCTTTTCCTCCTTGGCCTCCCCAATACACACACACACACACACACACACACACACACACACACACACACACACACATGCACGGAGTCTCTCTCCACAACCGCAACCCTTCTTTTGCTCTGATTGACGGCTGTTCTAACCTTAAACCTCAGCATAGGTCTACAGCTCTAGAAAACTCTTAAAGTTCTCCGACTGGATTAGTTTGCCCACTTGCTTTGGTTTTGTAGCATGCTGGACCTATCTCTACAATTAGGCAACTTTGTTTTATGATTCTTTTCATTTTTCTGACCGTGACTTTATTAAGGATAGATATGGTGTCGTCATTATATCTCCAATGCCCAGCACATTTCTTGTTATGTGGTAAGGATTTACAGGTGTGTAGAATCAATACACTAATAAATGAGTAGGGGGATGGTGCTAAGCATCAACTAAATTAGTAGACTATGAAGAGCAGAAGATTTATGGGGAAATACAAGTTCCAATTTGTGCATTTTATAATGGAGATGCCCATGAGTCATGCAGGGATGGGGGATGGTAATGGAAAGGCCGCTGAGTATACCAGCTGGATTTCACGTGAGATGTCTGGTTTTAAGATATAGATATGAGGGTTTTCAGCACATGGTTGGTTGTACACGCGGTGGTGCCATTTAAGATCATCCAGGGAGAAAATATAAAAGAAGAGAGCCCAGGCACACTTTAGGGCAGTGTTTTTGACCACAACCCACAGAAGAAATTACTTTTTGTGTTATGACTCAGAACACACGTGCCCATACATATACATTCACGTGTAGCTGAAACAAAAATTTCATGAAACAATACATGGTCTTTTTAGAGGGCGATGCCCTTTGATATTTTATTTTTTTGTTCTGTCCTATCCTATCCTATCATTTATTTTCTCTGCTATGTAGTAATATAAAAATGCTGCTAACCTTCTGACTTGCAGTCTGACACGTGTGCTGCTCTTTGGAACACTGATATTTAAGAAGGAAGAGGAGGGGCTGGTGAAGGAGACAGAGAAGGAAGGCCGGGCACCAGGAGGCCAATGAGGAGAGGGGGAGCACCCCAGAAGCCGGGGGAGGTGGACATTTCTGAGGATGCAGGTGTGGTCGCTAGTGTGGACTGCTGCAAGAAACGTGAAGGGGGACTGTCGAATTTGACAATTAGGAAGAAGCCATTGGTGATCTTAGCAAGGATGTTTGGCAGTAGCTAGATTAAAATGGGCAAGGGGGAAAGGGAAAAAGTCTGAGCATAAGCTATTCTTTTTAAAAATAGAGACTGTCAGGTATTGGTCTACTGAGGATTTTCCCATCCTTTATGTCATTTAGTCCTTATAATGACCTTACACGCTAGGTGTTATTACTTCTGTGGATTTTTAAAATCAAATGAGGACTCTGAGTCTCAGAGTCATTTTAGGTGCCTTTAAATGCCCATCATCACACAGAGCTGGGGATTCAAACCCTGGTTATCCTGACTGGAAAATCTGTAGTTTTCCAATTGGATAATAATGGTTAGTCTATTTTTGTAATATTGGATAAGTAATTTAATTTCTATGGGCCTGAGTTTACTAATCTATGTAATTACAGATGGAGCGGCTTGACAAAAATTATAGACTACAGAAATATAGAAAATAAAGAGCAAACATCCACCCACTTAGCATTATCGATTTAATATTTAAACTAGATTTTTTTAAATTTATAAAACTAATACAAGCATATGGCAAAAATTCAACTGATGCATAAGGTTAAAAGAAATAATTGTTTAAAAATCCTTTCCCATTTTGAGCATTCTGTGATTCCTAGAAGAGGTTATTTGATACTTTTTGTTGTCAAGTTTATCAGTTAAGACTGAATACAAAGCATTTTACTCTTTCCTTCCGCTTCTTCACCAATCTTTGCATAAAGGCTATATTGGGGATTTTGAGTAATTCCATGCAGCTACCTCTTCAACGTACTGACCTTATTTCCTTTGGCCATATATACCCAGCAGTGGGGTTGCTGGATCTATGGTAGTGCTGTTTTTAATTTTTTGAAGAACCTGCTTACTGTTTTCCATAATAGCTAGCTAGAGTTAACTATTCCTCGATGTACACATACTTCACAACATCATGTTGTACGCAATAAAATCATACAATGTTATCTGTCACCTTAAAAAAATTTAAAAAAGGGCGATTCAGTGGCACTGTAATGAAATAAAAAGAACCCTGAATTGGGAGTCAGAAAACTTGGAATTGAGAACCAGATTTGTGAATGACTATCTGATTGATTTTGAGCAAGTTGTTTTTATTCATCTTAGACATCAGTTTCTTATGTTTTAACTTAAGGTAGCTGGGAGGAGAATGGGCAACTAGGGAAGAGATCATAGAGAGCTCACTTAACTCACCTGGACCTTTACCCTACCCTGTGGCCCCTCTCAGGCCCATCCCCCCACCCCATCCTATCTTTAGGACACTATGATTACAGAGACCAGAGAGAGATCTGGTGGGAAAGGTCCCAGATTCTTGATCCTGGAACAAATCATAACGGGAGAGCTTGTGGCTGTCAGCGGCACCTTCTGTGGAGGTCTTGGGTGGGCACAGAGGTCAGGACACAGCGTGTGGGGCTTGCTCAGCCCTACCACATGTGAGCTGAGTGACTTTGGGAAGCCAGATGTCTTTGATCAAGGTTCTTCTTTTATAAAAGGAGGATAATGGTAATTATTCTTCTCATAATCTAGGATAGTTCTGATGATAAAACGAGGTAAAGAATTCAAAATACTCTTATCATGATAACTGCTGTTAATACTGTTTCTGAGAATCGTAGACAGGTAGCGTGAAGAAAGGCCTTGGAGATTCAGCCTCCGCCTTCTGCAGGAGGAGACTCTGAGTGCAAAGGAGAGGGACTGTCTTACTCAAGGTAAAAGTGCTTCCCCTGGGTTCTGTCTTCAGGGCGGGCACTGGATGTTCTTTAGGGACAGACTTCAGATGGGCCACTCCTGCAGTTGTTGACCTACTCTGTGTAAGAATAAACCCTGTATTGACCCTGCTGCAGTTTGTCAGACATGGGTTCCTGTGTAAGGACAAGTTTATTCTGTCGGATTGAAACTTTCATGGCCTCACTTTTCTGTTTAGTTGAACTGAAACATTGTAAAAGATGAACACCTTTCTTCTCTTGCCATTGTGGAGTCTGCTTTACTATGTTCCTCTCAGGCTGAATGGGATGTGGAGCTGAGATAGGCAAAAAGACAACAAAAGCCCAATTTACTCATACTAGTAGTCAAAACCAATGTTCTTGAATCCGTTGGCTATCACCTATGGAATCTTTGACCCTTTAAGGATCCATCGTCTAATTCTTTGGCCTCTGGCCTAGAGTGGCTGGCCCTTTAAGGACCAGGGGCCCCATAGGGACTGAAGATTAAGGAGCCTGGTTGCCAGCCCATCCCCATGGCAACTCAATGCCATGGGGATTAGCAGGGCCCTATTCAGGGCCTCCCAGTTTTAAAGCCAGTGGTGCACAGAGTCCCAGGCAGAGAAGTGAAACAAACACAGTTGTGTTGTAGAGCCAGGCAGAGTTCAAGATGTCTGAGGGTGAACATGGGGAAGAAGGGATGGACCAGCAAGTCATTCCGGACACGCCTCAGCAATCTGGCACAGAGTGGACTGAGCGAAGGAGGTTCAGAAGAACAGGTACCATAGATTGAAAACTTAAGGAGAGGAGACCGGGACTAGAAGAATGGTGGGCAAGTAAAGAGGTCTGGAGAATAAAATTTGGAGGAAGGGAAAAGAGGGTCTGAGAATGAAGGGCTGGCATGACTAGGACTCTGGGTCCAAGCAGTGGGGTATAATGATGGGGGTTGGAGGCTGGGAAACTCAGGGCCCCTTGAGGATGATGGCTAATGGGGCAGAGACAGAGAAGATCAGTGGGCCAAATCTAGGGGAGACCAGGAACAACGTGTTTGGATAATAGTGTTTGGAATAGATGGATCCTAGTGCAGAGGAGCACAGATGGGGACATGGCTGAGAAATGGAGCATTGCAGATAGGGACTGGGTGGTAAAAGGGCTAGGGAATGCCAGCTGCAGAATGCTGAGAAAAGTGAAATGGACATGAAGGTGGAGAGGTATGGACAGAGGGGAAAAGAACATTTTAAATCAGGGAATTATTGAGGGTTATATACCTTAAGGACGAAAGAGAAATTGATGGGGCTGGCAAGAAGGAAACATAAGAAGACAGGACTGGGGAGCTGGGACTGGGCACACAAGAGGTGATGACTTCTGGATAGAAACAGTGGCATAGGCAGCCATGATTCTAGAGAGGAGAAAAAGGGTTGAACTAGAGAGCACCAAGAATTAACTCACTTGTTAAGTCTGGGTGAAGCAGAGAGAAAGTTTCTACCCAAATTTCCAGAAAGATCTGGCAGGACTTGATAGCCCACCTGCATTCCCGTTTGGTAAACACTGTTGGCTTCTTCATTGTTTTTGACTGAAGAGAGTCTTCATGTCCTTAGAAATACATTGTCTGGAACCCTCTAGATCATTTTCTGGAGAAGTCTGTCAGAGTTAGGAGAGAAGTAGTCAGGAAAGGGAGATTCTGTCTCCAGATTTTTCACTGTTTCTCAGAGTCCCTTAGGGGATGGACCTCAGTTTGACTCCACTGTGACCTTGACTAGCCTTGGAGGTCCGGCCCATTGTCAAGATAGATTGGTTCTGGGTCTACTTTTGTGAAGGTTCGGGCAACTCAGTTGGACTGGGCTAGACCCAGAGTGGTTTCTGAAAGTTGAATGGGATGATTAAAGGAAAATTCTCTCTGTACTTGTTTTCCCTTGACTTGATTCTCAGGCTCAATTATCACCTCTTAGAGGATAGGAAAGGGCATGGGGCTGGAATGGAAAATCTGCAGGCAAGCTCATGGGCTAGGAAGGAGGGAAACAGGAGATTTGGGGAACATACCTGCTTTATTATGATGGGTCAGAAAAATGCACTAGAGGAATAAAGATCTGTGTATGAGGCAAGACCTCACAGGACAAAATGTTGGGAATGAAACCCCGAAGGGCTTTTACATTGTAAGTATGTTCATTTTACTCTTCTTTGAGGGTAGGGAGTTATGATCTGATCATATGTGCAGAGGAGGCCAAGCACCATAGGCCTGACATTGCAAAGTGCCTTTTCCAGCCTCCCTGGGAGCTGCTCACAGGAGAGATGAGATCGGCTGACTCCTGGGGTTGAGATAGGAAGAGGGAGCTGAAAATAGATAAGGACATGAGGATCTGCTATATAGAAATCACTTGTAGAGGCTGTGCTTGCAGTAGACATGAATTAATAAGATTGGGACATTGTAGAGATGGGGAGGCGAAAATATACTGTATAAGGACTTTGCTATCCAAATGGTGATTTCACTGTCTTACTTCATCTGACATCCCTTAGCATTTAAAACATGGGATAGTTGGTATATAGGTGCCTGCAGGGAAGCTGTAAGTAGAACCACAGTAGAGAGGGAAAATTTTTTTGTCATTTATCATATGTATCCCAGCGACACTTTATGAATGAAATAATGTGTGAACATCACCAGTTTGTCTGTAGGGTCACACAGTGGTATTCAATTAGAGGCATGAGTAATGTTTGAGTCACAGATCTTTGGGGAATGAAATCAGTACAAATTCTTTTTGGAAGGAGAATGTACTTATCCTCCTAAGGGTTTACATAAACACGAATGACATGCACCTAGTCTAAAAGAAGAAAAAGATGTACTGTCTTCAATCATTTCGCATGGCTAAACCTCATCTTTCCTGCCCCTTTGATCTTTCTTTGATTGCTTTTTTTCCTTACTTTAAATTAAAAACCTAGTTTAGAGACATTATTCCCACTATCAAGAAGCTTTGTCTGATTTATGGATGATACAGCAAAATAAGAGATGTCAGAGAGACACCTCTTATTTGAAAAAAGCCCTTTGATGAAGTACAGAGCATTTTTGTTAATATAAACTATAAGTATGTAAGAGGCCCTGTTAAGATTCTTGTTGTGGGGGGCATTTTTTTTTCTGGAATGGAGAGATTTCTGTGGGGTGGTGGGAGGAGGATGAAGGAAGAGTATTCAAAAGGAAGGAGGCAACCCGGGCAACAGAGTTGAGAATTGAGGAAAAGGACACACTCTCCATCATGAAATCCCAGCTAACGTTTATCAGCAGTGTGTATTATTGCCCTCACTTTGTAATGAGGAAGTGGAAGATCAGAGAAGTCAACTCATTTTTTTTTTCAGAGTCTCAACAGGTTGCTTTTGAAACTGGATCTTTCTGCTTCCAGAGATAGGGTCTTTGTGTGCACTTGGAAAATGGACGCTTTACTTAATGGGCAACAAGTTTGATTCCTTCTTTTCTCACATACATATTTCAGACTTGTTCCTATATCGGAATTTGCCTATGGGATGCTTGAGCGTGGACCATGCCATTATTTATCTTTCATTGGTTGTGTCCCCAGCACCAAGTGAGAACTTTGCAATCAATGCATGAAGCTCCTGGAAGGTGTTTCAGAGCTGGGACTCTTTATTCAGGTTGTAGAGAACACATGATCTTGTAAGAGGCAATGGAGCTTTGGACATAACTCAGGGGACTGGTAGATTTCTTGGGTTTAGGACAATATCTTAATGAGGAGCAGAGAGAGAGAAATTGAGAGAGAGAGAGAGAGAGAGAGAGAGAGAGAGTCAGAGTCTAAACAAACATTGTGCCCAGCAGGAGGTACCCTGAGCATCTAGCTTTTCCTTTCCTTTGCATTGGAGTGGCTGGCCTGTGGGGTTGAGCTTCCTTTTACAAACACATAGACCTCTCCACTAACTTTTTCATCAGCACCTTGTTACTGGCCAGCATTCAGTTTCATGTGTCAGGCTCTTGAAATTGCCCAGGGTAAATGTGTGCAGGTAGACCTATTCTGTGCCTCCTTGTTTCAGGTTTATAATATGCACAATCAGTTTCACTTTTCTGAGCTCCTGTGTTTAGATCCTAGATGGAAGGCAAGTTTGGTTGGAATAGCTGCTTTCCCTCAGATGTTAGAAAGAGCTTATATCGCTGACCGTACTGAATCACCTTGATCGTGTTCTCCATGGGTCTCTTTCTTGGGGCTGTATGAGTGGGTCGGGACCCATGAGATGTGTGATTGTAGTCTTAGAATTAGAAGGACCCTAAAGATCTTCTAATGTAAGCAGTTCGTTTAGTCAGATTGCTCCTTTACCTGGCCATTACCTGGCCCCACACATCAGAAAGAACTACCTTGAGTCTGATTAGAGTCTGCCATCAATGTCTTTGGGCTGTGGGCACACACACGAGGGAGGAGGAGGGTGTCTGAGTTAGCTCTCTGCTTTTGTCATAACCTTCTGAGTGGGAGTTGGGTGGAGAACTCTGAATCAGAGTCTTTAAATCAATGGATTGTCATCAGGAGTTTAGAGGCCAATTATCCCCATGGGAAACCAAATGAGAGAAAATGAGCTGAAGGTGAGGTAAGAGGAATTTAGATTAGACATTCAGAAGAACAGGCGCAGAGGAAATTATAAGCAACAGTGATTATGGAATCGTCTTCTCTAGGAGGCTTTTAAAACTAGGAATCATTTTCTTGCATCTAAACTGGGTATGGAGGTCTTTACGTATGGTTAAGAAAGGATGGTCACTTTGGTTGTACTGGGATGCCTCTAACAAGCCCAGGCTGCTAAGTAATACTCATTCTTTAAATTAGGCAGTCCTGGGGGAAAAGAATGGTAGGAACTTGAGGCTGGGGAAGGTAGGGGGAAGAGAGAAGTATTCATAGAGGGCTGTGTGAGGAACATCTGTATTTTATCAGAGATCTGCCACTTTCCCTGTTCCTCCCTATATGTACACACACATACTTTCTCCCTTCCTCCCTCCCTCTGTGTGTGTCTCTCTCTCTCTCTCTCTCTCACGCACACACACACACACTCAACACTGTTCCTTCTCCACTCCCATCCTTAATTCTACTGAAGGTGCTGAAGGAACATCAAATCAGACTCCTGTTACCTCTTCCCTGGGCTTGACCAACACAGTTCTTAAACCTGAGATCAGTCTCCTGGCGCTCAGCTTGCCTGCCATTCTCTGCCGCGGTGATTCACAGTGTTTCTTTACAGAAGCAGCTCTTTTGTCTCTGGGATCGAGGGTTTTCCTGTATCCCCCAGCTTTGCCCAGCCCCTGTCTGAGAATAGCTGGACTGGGATGAAACCACAGTGAGGGAGTAGGGGTGGAGGTAGAGATGGCTTCTGCTTTCTCTGCAGGGTTGGGTGCTCTCTGCTTAATTAGCATGAGAATAGCGAGATTTTCATGTCCTCCCTTAGGGATGGAGAGGAAAGGAGAGCAAAGGCTCTAGCTCTGTCCTGCTCCATCAGGGATTCTTGAACTGGGAAAATGACCACTGTCACAGTCCTCCAATCCTCTAAGGACCCCGGGACCCGCGGTATTGAGAAAAGCTTTGATGGAGTCGGTTGGTGGATCTCCACTCCAGATTTTCCAGCTGTCCCTGTCCCCCCACCGCTCAGAGAGCAGGATGCTGAGATGGCTCGGTGATGCAGAAGGTATGTGCTTTTTCAGTTCTGGTGCTGATGCTGTGTGTGTGGTGAGGTCTCTGTGGCGCAATGGACGAGCGCGCTGGACTTCTAATCCAGAGGTTCCGGGTTCGAGTCCCGGCAGAGATGGTCACCTGGCAGGTGCCTCTTTTATTTTGAAGGCTGTCATAGTAAGTTGGTAATTATATTTATTCATCCCTGGAGGCTCTGAGGGAGAGAAAGGAAACTCCTTTCCTTGGAAATCCTAGACCTCCTCCCCTTTTCCCTTCCATCTTTCTCCGTTCTTTCTCTGTTCCTCCCTTACTGATTTTCATTGTCTAGAAGAGGCTCAGATGTCTGCTGTGTCTCTCTGCTCAGCCCGGCTGGCAGAGCCTTTGAATCCTCTGCTTTATAGAAGGAAAAATTGGCATATAGTGACCACGATGCCAAGTTATGGGTTTTGGGACCACTGTGATTCCCTCCTTTTATCTCTGAGAACACCAAAGGGCAGATTGTCCCCTATGTCATTGGGGAAGGTCTAGCTGTCCTCTGAGGTAATGTCTACTTTGACTGAGGTGCTGTCTTTTGGGTCAGGAGATGGACAAGTCATGCAGAGGATAATTTCTTGCACTGTCTTGTCAGCTGTCCTTTTGTGTTCCTAAGGCTTTTTGTGCTAAAGCTCATTACTCACTTCCTCATCTGTAAGGTGAAATGTAATCATTGCTCTTTGTCTCAGTGGAATAAACCACACAGCAACACACTAATAACCAGCAGCAAGTTGGATGGGCTTGTCTGCAGAGACCCAAAGGTCTCATACTTAAATGCCCTGTACTGTGAAAAGTTTGTACCCTTTTCTCTGTAGAGGGCAGGCTTTGGGGATTGTGTCTGATTGTTATTTTCGTAATTCTCTATTTGAAACAAGCCGTATTCTCACCTCCCCTCTCATCCTGCATTCTCTTCTGCCGTCTCCTGTCTCATCTCATGAGGGCCACATTCAGCCAGATTGGGAGCTTGGTCAGATTGGCATGTAGCTTGGGTTTCTATTCTGGGCTGTTCTGGCTCTCTCCCTCGCATATCGCTGCCCCTGCCAAGAGCTGACCTCCACCTCAGGTGAACCCGGGAAACCTGAGAAGACACGCATCCCTGGACTGCCGGGCAGAGTCAGCATCCCTCCCACACGGGACCGGGCAGAGGACACTGCATCGCCAAAGGTGGGGCGTTGGTGGGGCAGGCGGGGCGCCTCTGCAGGGAGATCGATGTTTCTTTCCTTCAACATGTGCATGTTTGTAGCAAGTTGAAACTCCTGAAACTCTTTTGAACTAGTACAGGACTTTAAAGGGACTTAAGATTCTTGTAGTAAGAGCCTACATAGCTTTGTCTTTCTGAGTTACCTTGGTGGAAGGACAATTTAGATATTAACTGTCTCCCACCAACCCTTTCGATAGGCCCTTTGGAGGATCCTAGTGTGGATCCCAGAAGTTCCTGGGCATCTGACTTCCTTTCTAGAGCCTTTTGTTTATTGTTAACTTGGCCCATCCTAGATATTTTTGCTTTAAGGCCTGGCCTGATAGGAAAAAAGTGTATGGGGGTGGGGGAAGAGGAGGGAGTTCAGGAAAGGGATATGTCACGTTTTTCAGCCATAATCCGGGATACTACATACATCTTGCTAATTCCTCCTGTATCGTGCTGTTATAATGGAGCTGCTCGACCCCAAGAATTCAGGGAGAGTGAGGATGTTGTTCCTCTATCACTGTTAAAGATCTGGGCAAGGGTGCAGGCTCATTCTGGCCCATTCTAAGGTGTGATCATTTCTAGAAGCCTTCTCGGAATAATTATCAGACCTTATGGAATTGTGGGGTATGGGGGTGGGGTGGGAATCGGGAAGATATGTGTGCCCAAGCAGACACTGAATTTGGATTTGCTCAAGGGTTTGATCAGGGTGCATTGTAGCCAGTTCCTTACGTGAAGCTCTATACCAGTGAGAATTACAATCCACTAATAAATTCCCCAAGCTGGATTTTAGCCTGTTGTTTCTATTTCAGAACTTGGAGTTGGAAGAACTTGATTTAATTGCAGATTTGCCAAATTGCTAAACATATGAACTTTAATTTGCCTATTTATAAAATCAAGGTGCTATTAATGTGAAAATGGATGAAAAGCCCATAGTACATCTCTGTACAAATATATAGGCTGTGCTAGTTTTCAGGTTGCTTTCATCTCTCTTCTAAGCTTATGGGAAAGGTGCCTGGACACAAAGTGGGGAAAGGAAAGCGTCTGCATGATCAGTTCCTGCCTGGAACATCCAGGGTGGCTGTACACCATCAGTTGGGGCTGATGCTGACCAGTGCTCCCTAAGAAAGAGGGACTAAGAAAGATTGGACTTTTCTAGCTGTCAGGGTCCTTCAGTGGGCAGGTGGCCCCTCTGTACCTTATAGAGGGGACTTCATCTCCGCCAGGTAGGTAGAGAGGCCTGCTGGCTACCCAACTCAGTAGACCTAGAAACTTCCTCGTGCTCAACCATCACCCGGCCATTAGCTCTGTCTGTCTCATATGGGGGGCAGGGGTGTGTTTTGGGAATTTGAAGAAGGATGTCACTAGGACTGGGGGAAAGATGTTCCACATGAGTAAAAATCCTTCTGCACGTGATAACAGTTTTCTTCTTAATACATGAGGGATAACTCCTAACTTATGAATATCATAATTATTGTCTTTTAAAGATACTCTGAATATAAAATAGAAATGGGTATTTTTTTTTTTTTTTACAAAGTCATTTCACTGTGGGATTCAAGTGCTTCAGAGGTCCTGGAGCTGGTCATTAATTGCAAAGTATGTGGGCAGGATATTTCTTATTTATTATTGTATTCTCAGTGCCTTAACCATGGTAGGCATTTGATGGATACATTTGAAAGAATTAATGCTGACTTAGATTGGCTATAAATTATGTCGATAGGAAAGAGAAAGAGATTCCTCCTAGCTCCTAGGGAGCAGGAACACAGGCAGTATCTTCATGCGTTCATTCATTCACTTAGCAAACATTCATCAAATACCCACTTTGTGCCACTTTCTGTTGCTCCAGGCACGGGGATCTAAACTGGTAGTTCCCACCTCCCTCATTGAGTGCATATTCCCAAGATGGAGACGAGTGATAGGTAAGTAAATATTAAAATAGCATTTTAGGTAGAGATATGTGCTGTGGAGGAATTTAAAGGATGATGGGGTGGAGAGTGCTGTGAAGAATGGTGGTCATGGAGGACCTCTCATGGGAGGTGACACTTGAGTGAAGACCTGAATGAAGTGAGGGAGGACAGTGAGAGGTAGAGGACAGGCATTCCAAACAGAGAAATGGCAGAGGCCCTGAGGCGCGCACCAGGTTAATGGGAAAGTACAGGGATCAATGTGGTACAGCAGAGGGAGCCGTGGGAAGAGTTCAACACGGGGCAGTGTTCTCCATCCTGTCCCATCCAACTCTGCCTCCTTAAGGCCAGGATTTGCTCACTTCCCCTCTATTGTTGCGCAGTGAAATTCATAGGTAATGTAACTTTCCCATGCACATAATTAAGACAAATCAATATAATATCCTACTTATAAGAGAGAAATAAGAAAATCAATTTGTAATAAATGGCACACATTTTAATATGTAAATACCACACTAGCAGTCTTTATACCTATATGAAGAATCACCTTGAATGCAACGGCTACGTGTGCAGATCAATGCAGGCACGTTGCATTGCTGACTTAAGTATCACGAGGGATGTTATTCACCAGCAGCGTTGTGATTTTCCAAAGTGGTGGATACTTTTGGATACATTTTTGATGGAAACAAAGTAAATCTTGCAAAATACACAGTACATTGCATTCGTGGAAAATTTAGGAAGCTTTAAACAAGAAAACTGTATTTATATGTAAAAACAAGTTAGATCTTAGGCTCAGATAACAACAAGTAGGTTTTTAGTAGGTCATTCAAAAGAAGTACACACCATAGGACACCACTTCTTTATGAGGGATGCTCCTACACATGGCAGGACATGTAGATCCAAGGTACCCTTCCTCTCTACAGCTAGAAGTGGCTCCCAATCATTATGACAATAAAAATGACTCCATGCTTTCCTACATGCTAGGGAGAACCTTGGTGGGTTTGAGCAGAGGAATAAAAGGTTCTGGTTTATATGTTAAAAGGCTAATTTTGTCTGTTGGTAGAGAATAGAAATGGTTGTAGATGCAGATGGGATTGCAAGTTTGCTGGGCCCAAAACCTTTTAGAAACAGCAGGGTGTGGTTCTGTGGTCCCTAAGTGGTAGTGCTGGAACGACCAGACATGGAGGGTTTCATAACAAAAGCCACCTACAAAAGTGACTTATCATCTCTGGAAAGCTGATCTGGCACAAATCGCTTATATTTTGTCTGGAACTAGTTATTTTTATTTATTGTCATTACCATAGTAGTTACCCACTAGTGAAAATGTTCATTTAGCTTATATTTAAAAGCTGTAGGCCGGGCGCGGTGGCTCACGCCTGTAATCCTAGCACTCTGGAAGGCCGAGGCAAGAGGATTGCTTGAGCTCAGGAGTTTTAGACTAGCCTGAGCGAGAGTGAGACCCTGTCTCTACTATAAATAGAAATTGACAAAACAACTAAAAATAGAAAAAATTAGCCGGGCACAGTGTCACGTGCCTGTAGTCCCAGCTACTCGGGAGGCTGAGGCAGGAGGATCGTTTGAGCCCAGGAGTTTGAGGTTGCTGTGAGCTAGGCTGATGCCATAGCACTCTAGCCCAGGCAAGAGAGTGAGACTCTGTCTAGAAAAAAAAAAAGCTGTAGCAAGTAGAACTTACTCCCCCAAAACACAATTGCAGTGCTTGTGTTCTTAGTAGTTGCCATAAATTATAATGGAACAGAATATCTTTA
Organism: Microcebus murinus; assembly: GCF_040939455.1. NCBI lineage: Eukaryota > Metazoa > Chordata > Mammalia > Primates > Cheirogaleidae > Microcebus > Microcebus murinus. Next base: position 107,224,418 of record NC_134105.1, on the reverse strand, counting down.
AATTTCTGTATGTCCTCCTTAGAGGTTAGTTGCATCTTTTTTGCTGCTGTGATGGTGATACTGTTCGGTGACGATTCTTTTGAGAGAATGAATGGTGAGACATGGGGTGTTATGATAAGCAAAGTTGATAACCATGAGCATAGTAGGAGAGGCAGCTTCATGGGAATGACGCAGGCCTGGGTGTCAATCTGAGATCTTGCTGTTTACTCATATGATTTTGGTCTTGCACTAGGTCTCTCTGAGCCTCTATTTTTCTCTTCTAGAAAATGATCTAAATAATGCCTAGAATTAAACAAGGTTAACTGTAAAATTGTCTGGTTAGTTAGATACACACACAGCGTGAGCCTCCTTTCTTTGTGGGCGACGATTCTTTCAACCAGTCTTCTTCAGATTGCACACATCAGGCTGGTTTCTTGGAGGCTGTGTGAGCATTTGGGGGCTCAACTGTGGGCCAGGTTTCTATAGCTTGAGAATGTGTGAGCATAGCGGAGTCCCAGTGGAAGTGAAGAAATGCATAATGTATTGTAGATAGCACTTACCCTCCCGCCAAGAGCACTCTCTTCCCTCTGTGGCCACTGTGGAAATCCTAGGTTATTTTCTCTGCGGTTCTGAGCAGAAAGAGAGGCCCTGCAGCAACCCTCAGTTTCCTAGGCCCCGTGGAGAGGGTCACCTGAGGACTTCTCTGTGCGGAGTGACACAGGGCTTTAAAGCCAGGTTTGCAGACAGGGGTGTCTAGCTTGAGAAGGCAGGTTGGTGTCTTGAGAGATGGAATTAGACTAAAAACAAATGCCTGGGGAGCTGGGAGAAGATAGGAAAGCAGGGCTTGGCTGTTGCCATCCTGGTAAAAACCCTTTTGTGGAGAAGTCCTTGCTGCAGACCCAACCCAGGCCTGAGTCCCAGGGGAGCATCCTGTAGGAATCACTAACAACTGCTAGTAATCTTGTCTTCCTTTTGCTACACCTATAGACCACTTTTTGAGAGAGAAACAGTACCATCCAAAATAGACAATTGAGAACCAGTTATATTTATTTTAAGGAAGCATGAAACTTTTAAGATTTTCTAATTATGTACAAACTTCTTTTTTTTTTTTTTTTAAGTTTTGTACTTACTCTTGTTCCTAAGGGCAGAGGAGAGCAATTGCCTACTCCCAGGTATCAGGAAGCAGAGGCTAAAGCGGCCTGTGTCAAGTACAGTATACTGTATGCTACATTCTAGTACAAATTTTGGGTTTTACTTCCATTCTTTTTAAGTACAAAAAATAATTATCTGGCCTCAAATATTAGAGTAACAGTGATGTCTGGCATGCCCCACATATGGGTTCCTGGCATACCCTGGTTATAAAAGCATAGAACTCTGCTAATACTAAAAATGAGCTTGTGGTCCTTGATTATCTACTCAGAGATGAAGGGTGAGGTAGTCCAGAGACAGATGAAGTAGATGAAAACCTGACAGAGTTGAATGAGTAGCAGACATTAATTCATTTACTTATTCAACAAATACTTATTTGGTACCTACTGTGTGCTGAGGCATTGAACTAGGGACAATGATGAGCAAATGAGACAGAGGCTATCATACAAATACGTGTAAAACTGCATTGGTAAATGGAGAGACCCATGTAGCAAAGAAAGTGTATGCAGGGAGATCTGACCTCTTCAGGAAAATCAAGGAAAGCTTCCACTAGGAAATGTCTCTTAACTTGAATCGGAGAGATAAGTATACTGGAAATAATTAGGCAAAGAACGAGGAAAAGAGGTTTTTAGGCAGAGAAACAGCATACACCAAGGCCTTGTGCAGGGAGGGGAATGCTGTGTATGAAGGACTGAAAATCGAGTTTGGTTTGAGAGAGGAAGGGTGTGAAATGAAGCTGGAGAGAGAGGCAGGAGGCAGACACCACAGGGCCTTGTAGTCCCTGTAAGTGCTGTTTCTGTTTTTTTTTTTTTTTTCCTTCTTATCCTAAAAGCAGTGGGAAACCACTGAAGGATTTTAAGCCAAAGAATAACATGATCAGATTTGCATTCTGGAAAGATTACTCCAGCTGCTGCTCAGAGGACAGAGTGGAAGACTGCCAGGAGAGATGCTGGAGCTAAATTAGAAGTTACCACCAGTAGTTGTTGTGAAAATGTTAGCTTGCATTTAGGGTGTGATAATGGTGGTGGTGGTAATGGTGGAAATAGGAGATGGATTTTAGAGATATTTATGAGCTAAAATGTGCAGATTTGTTGATGGATTAGAAATGGTTCGAAGGGGAAAGAGCTAACAGGGTGACTTTAGGATCTCTGGTTTGCAAACCATTCACTAAGATGGGAGATGCCATAGGAAGGTCAAATTGGGGGAAGAAAATAACTCAGTTTTCAGCTTTTAATTTTGAGGTGGTTTTGAGGTATCCTAGAGGAGAGGTCACATATTTATGAAGATGAGCGCTGGGTCAGGCTTTGAACTGGTGATTTAATTCTGGGAGTCATATGCATGTTGGTGGAATTTGGGGCCAACAGTATAAATGAAATCTCCTAGGAGAAATACAGGGTGAGAAGAGAAAGGGCCTAAGAATGAGCTAAGAGGATCGTCAATATTTAATAGCAGAGTAGAGAGGAGGAGTTAGAGAAGTAATGGCAAGAGAGAGATAGAAGGGAAACCAGAATATTATAATTTCTGAAGCCAAAGGAAGACAATGCTTACGAAAGGACTTGACTGAGTATCACATACTATTGAGAAGTCAAGAACGATAACTGAAATATATATCCGTTGGATTAAGTGGCATGGAAGTCAAGGATGAGAGCTATCTTAGTTCTGTGGAGTATCAGAGTGGAAAACCAGATGGGAGGGAACCTCATGGGGAGTGGGAGGTAAGGAAATTGAGGGAGCACATAGAGGCAACTTTTAAAAGTTTGCCTGAGAAGGGAGATGAGGACAGGGTCGTGAGCTGGAAGACATGAAGAGTCAAACAAGAATTTTGTTGTTATTGTTTTTCTTATTTTTAAATTTATAATTATGGTAAATCTCAAACATAAATAAAATTAGACAGACTAATATCATGAATCCTCATGTACCCACCACCACTCAGTTTTAACAACAATCAATTCATGGCCAAATTTGTTGTATGTATAGTTCCACCCATTTTATTTGTTTTATTATTTTTTTGGTAGGAGAGACTTGAGCTTATTTGAAAGCCATTTGGGAGGAAATCATTGGGAGGGAGAGCTTAAATATGGGGAGGTGGGGGAGGAGAGAAAGCGCAGGCATACAAGATAGCCAAGGTTTCTGAGAAGGTGGGGGTGGGGCATAGGGTGCCAGGGAAGGGATTAACTGTAGGTAGCTGGGGGAGGGGCAGCTTTTCTATTTACTATTTACTATTGGAAGGAAGAGGGTGGGATGTGCAGATGTGGGGTTGAATGTTTGACATCTGGAAGATGAGAAAACTGCATCTGATAGCGGCAACGGCAGCTCCTCTTCTTTCTCCTCTTTCTTTTTTTTATTTCGGCATATTATGGGGGTACAGATTTTAAGGTTTCAATAAATGCCATTTCCCTCCCTCCCCCCACAAGTCTGAGTTTCCAGCATGACCATCCCCCAGATGGTGCACATCTCACTCATTATGTATGTATATACCCACCCCCCTCCCCCTCCCCAATACCCTATTACTGTAGTACCTATGTGCCCTCTCCTCTTTCTTTTAAAGTAAGGAGCCATGTCATGACAGAGAATGACTGAGGAAAAAGGGGGGGGGGGGTTGGATGTTTGAAGGGAGCACAGAAATTCGTGTTAGTTACTGCAGAGAGTGACATAATGATAATAATAGAGCGGAGAAATGTGGAGTGTTTGCTAGGCAGTGTTAAGGACCCATTTGTAGGAGATGGGGTTGGCCTTGATAAACAGATTCCATTCACATACATATATATATGTATATTTGTACTTCCAGCTTGTTAATGTTTGCCTTCATAATACAGTGTTGTAACTCCGTTCCCTAGCGGAGGAATGAGTCTGCAGCGCGTGCGTACGTGTGTGTTTTACAGAAGATAGGGATTCCATAATCGCTTGCGTGTGTGGTCAGAATACATTTGTCACAAAAAGGAAGTGATTTTATTCCTTAAACTGTAAGTGTGTCTGAGTCCATCCTGGCTTCTCTTTCACGTTAATTGGTTCAGGGCGCCACCTGCTGCAAAGCTTGCGCTACATCACCAACCGGGTTTTTCCGGCGCACAATCTAAAACCTTTCTTCTTGGAACAGTTCGTGTTCTCGCATGTAGCATTTTCCCCAATTAATGTTGAGTTTCATTTTTCAGATACTTTATTTTTTTTTACTTCCTATACTTGTGGTTCAAAGTAGAAACATCGAAACATGTTCTTTTCTGACTTGATTTTGGTCTTTGGGTCAAACACTCCATCCATCTTCCTTAAATGCATCTGTTGTCTATAAACCTCATCCGTGATCCCATATGAAAGAAGACAAATACATGTCTGACTTTTGTCCGAAATGGGATGCATAATAAATTGATTGTTGGTTAAACATGTATAAAATACAGGTGATACAGAGACCCACCTGTACAGATTAAGCAATGTCTTGTTTAGCAGTCCCTCAAATTGAGATTTTGTTGTCCACCTACTTCTTATCCCAAAGTCTTTTCCTCTAGTTTCTTTAACTGAAATGTGTATTTCTTCATAGTTTCCAAGCTGACCTCTTAGGAAACTAGTGTGCTATACATCATTTTTTATAGTCCATCTTAACCTGAGTGCAGTGTTAGGTCACACTAGGTTTTTCTCCCAGATCTTAAGGTCACACTACTAAACTGCTTCCAATTTCTAGATTTTCGTTAAATACTTTCTTTCCTTCAAATTTACTCTAGAAAAGAGTTCAGGGGAAAATTATTCTACCTGCTTCCTCTCTTGTAATTCAATCAATAACTCTTAATTACGGTCATTATACTTCTACAGATTTGGTCATGATTCAACAGAATTTAGAGAAATACAAGTATAAAGTACACTGCATCATCCCCCAAGGGGAAAATGGCATTTGTTTATTTACTCAACCCGTCCTAATGAACTGCCTGCAGTGAGTGGGTCAGGAGCTTTGAGAGGCACCAGAGACTCCCAGGGAACAAGACATGTTGAATTTGAGATCTCTAAGATGTACGAGAAGGTATGTCTAGTAGGCAACTAGATATATAAGGCTGGAACTCTGAAGAGAATCTAGGCCAGAGGTACAAGTTAGAAATGATGGGTCTGTTGAGAGTAAATCGATGTTTTGGGAGTGGTCAATATCTCATAGAAGGGAGAGTGAGAAAAGAAGAATGGTGAAGAAGGACCCCCAAGGCACCCATCATTTAAAGACTCGTTAGACAAAGTAGAAGCCAGCAAATGAGACTGGCCAGGGATGCAGGAAGAAGAGCAGGAGGGCTGGGCCAGAGCCAGTGAAAGGAAGCTTTTCAAAAAGTGTGTGTGTGCAACAGTGTCAAATGTAGTTGAGAAGGGCTGATGACTTTTGAGGAATTTAGTAATATGTAGCTTGTCAAGGGCAGTTTCGGTGGAGTGACAGAAATGGATTTCGGTGAGTTCACAAGCAAGTGAGAGGTGGAGAAGTGGAGGCAGTGAGGGCAAATGTGTTGTGAAACGGAGTTCAGGGATGAGGTGGGGGCATTCAGGGGGAGTATGGTGAAGGAAGTGGTGTTTGGTTTTTTGGATAGGGAATGGTAAAGAATGTTTAAATGCTCACATAAATTATTCCATAAAGAAAGAAAGGGCTGAAGGAACAAGGGAGTGGATTACTCAATAGATAGTTTAGTAATAATAATAGTTTAAAAATTGCACCCTTCTTTGTACAGGAACTGTTCTAAGAGCATTATACCATTCAATTCTTAGACAATCTTTCCGAGAGAGGTACTGTTATTATTATCCATTTTGTTTAGGTGAGGAAACTGAGGCACAGAGAGGTACTGTGAATAACCAATACCACACAGCAAGGGGAGGGGCTAGGATTTACACCCAGGCAACCTAGTTTGGACTTGCACCATTAACCACATTGTCTTATTGTGTTGTCTTAAGTGGGAGACTTAGATCATAGATATCTACCTTGCTACATAACTGGAGAGAAGGTGGATGGGGCAGGTATGGATGCAAGTAAGCATCAGTGTAGATAGATAGCATCACTAGCTTCCTAGAGATGCATAACAAATTACCCCAAACTAAGTGGTTCAAAAATAATAGAGATTTATTGTCTCAAAGTTTTGGAGGTCAGAAGTCCCAAATCCAGATGAAGGTATGAGGGTCTCACAACCTCTGAATGGGTTTCGTGGCTTGGGGCTGCATTCTCCCAGTCTCTGCCTCTGCCTTTACCTGGCCATCTCTCTGCGTCTCTGACATTTTTCTGTCTTTCTCTATAAGGACATTTGCCATTGGATTTCAGGCCCATCCTAACTCCATGATGGCCTCATCTCAAGATCCTTAAGTTAATTACATCTGCAAAGGCACTTCTTCCAAAAAAGAAAAAAAAAGAAAAAAGGTTACATTCACAGGTTTCAAGGGTTAGTACCTGGACATAACTTTTTAGGGGCCACTATTCAAGCCACTACAGCTAGGAAATTGAAGGAGTTCTTGTCAAATGGACTGCGTAATTTCTGTGAAGTAAGTAAGAGTTTCAGTAATTTGCTGAGAGTGAGCCCAGATTTCGAGGGATCAAATGTATGAGGACAGTAAAGAAATCTGGAAGTCATCATTATTGAAACTGGGAGGGTCAGCTGACTCTGAAACATGGTTTGTGGAGCAGTGTGGGGAATCAGATGGAGTTTGTCACCAGCTCTCAGCTTCCCCAGTGCTGTGTGACTTTCTCCAGCAGCTACAAGCAGCCTGAGCACAGACACTGAGGAAGCCGAGAGTTGAAGGGCTTCGAGCCTGGGAAGAAGGGGCGTGCATGGGAAGGACGCACAAAGGCAGAGTGGGGTTAGGATACCGGCAAGAGCTTTTCTGTGGAAGGCCATAGAAGCGAAGTTAGGAGGACATGGAAATGCAGTCATAAAGAATATTAATGAGTGGGTCGAAAAGCAGTCAAAGCAGTGGGAGTAACGTAGTAAACTAGCTTTGATGATGCAAATCTGTTTCCAAGTATAGATCATCTGATTGTGCACATTTTTTTTTTTTTGGAGACAGAGTCTCGCTTTGTTGTCCAGGCTAGAGTGAGTGCCGTGGCGTCAGCCTAGCTCACAGCAACCTCAAACTCCTGGGCTCAAGCAATCCTTCTGCCTCAGCCTCCCTAGTAGCTGGGACTACAGGCATGCGCCACTATGTCCGGCTGATTTTTTCTATATATATTAGTTGGCCAATTAATTTCTTTCTATTTATAGTAGAGACGGGGTCTCGCTCTTGCTCAGGCTGGTTTCGAACTCCTGACCTCGAGCAATCCGCCCGCCTCGGCCTCCCAGAGTGCTAGGATTACAGGCGTGAGCCAACCGCGCCCGGCCTGATTGTGCACATTTTACATGAATGTCTAACCAAATATCTGGGCACCATGTGAACCAGTTAAGTTGACATGTGAAGTTAAACCACCATATAAATTTTAGTTACATGTCAGGTCTTGATGTGTTAGTATTTGTTCTCAATTATAAAATGAAGAGGTGAACCAGCTTATTTCTAAAGGTTCTTCTGATTTTACCTGTTATGCTTTAAGGCGGAATTCCAGGGCCTTAAGGTGGAAAGAAACCTCACATTAAGGTTCTTCTTAACAGAGTGTCAATTAGAAATAGCCCCTGTGAGTCACAAATTATAGACTTAGAAACTGATGATTATTTTTACATTCTTATCCTTACACTCTCTATCTGCCTTCATTTCTGGGTTTCCCCCCAATAACCATAAAGGTTTTGGTAGAGCAACGTTAACAGTACAGCCACAGAACCTCTCTGTCGTAAGCACATTGTTCCAAAAGGTTCCTGGACAGCAGGTCCTGGCTCTGGGCTTGTTAAAGCTCTGCCTTCACTGACCATGGAATGAATAATAGTCTGATCCAGCGCAGTCGTCTTTGAGATGTGTCCTCATGTAGATTACCGTGGCAGATTTGCACTCAGAGAGTGTATTCCAAGCTGTGACTTTCGCTTAAAACATGTACATTTTAAAGGTGGGTTGAATATGTCTTTTAAAGTAGCTGTTCCTGAAATTAATAAAAGATAGTACTTCCTGGAGGTAGAGGGGTGGGACGAGGTCATGCTTTGAAGTGTGGCATGTTTTCTAGTTTTGGATGAAGGAAAAGAGAGTGTCACTAGAGCAGCAGGAAGAGGCCCTGGTTTAAACACTTCTGGCTGGAGGAGTTAGATGGGGAGGAGTCAGGACAGTCAATGGTCTCCTCCGATTTGTACACTTTTATCTTTGCTCTGCTTGGGGTGCATTTCTTCACCTGCTGACTTCAGACATCTTCCGAGAGATCAGCTCCTCTGGGCAGCTTTTCCTGCCTTCCCACGGCCCTGCGCCCTGTCCAGATCAGGTACCCTGCCTCTCCCACCTGTGACATCCTGCGTGCACCTCTGTTGTGTCACTTGGCACGCCGTGTTTACTCGTCTTTTATTTCTGTCTCCCCAGCACAAGGCCTGGCACAAGAGAGGTGATCCATTAGTTTATAACTGAGTTATTATTTGATCCTGGGTTTATGATAAATTTGTTATTATCTTGCTCCTATCATCATACCTGGCAACTACCAGGCACTGTTCTGAGAAATGGGGACATTGTGGTAAACAGGGCGTACAAAGTCCTGCCCTCTGTGAGGCATGTATTTTAGTAGGAGAGACTGACAAAAAGGAAAGCAACGGAAAACATAAACCAAGTGGTTAAAATTTGTAGTGAGTTTGTTATGAAGGGAACGGGTCAGGGATAGAGACTGATGGGTAGACCCACTTTGGTTAAGATGGGCAAGAAGCCTAGCACTCTGGGAGGCCGAGGCGGGCAGATTGCTCAAGGTCAGGAGTTCAAAACCTGAGCAAGAGCGAGACCCCATCTCTACTATAAATAGAAAGAAATTAATTGGCCAACTAATATATATAGAAAAAATCAACCGGGTATGGTGGCGCATGCCTGTAGTCCCAGCTACTCGGGAGGCTGAGGCAGAAGGATTGCTTGAGCCCAGGAGTTTGAGGTTGCTGTGAGCTAGGCTGACGCCACGGCACTCACTCTAGCCTGGGCATCAAAGCGAGACTCTGTCTAAAAAAAAAACAAAGGAAAAAAAAAGATGGGCAAGAAGCCACTTTCAGTTGGTGTCACGAGAAGTAAGGAGGTGAATACTGCAAGCAAAGGGCTGCTGCAGCAACATTCTGTAGACCAGGTGGCTTAAAATGACAGATATTTATTTTTCATAGCCCTGGAGGCTGGGAAGTCCAAGATCAAGGCGGACTCGGAGTGCGGTGAGGGCCTGCTTTTTGTCTCATAGATGGTACTTGCTTGCTGTGTCCTCCTGGTGGGAGAGGTGAACAGACTTCCTCGTGCCTCTTTCATCGGGGCACCTGTGCAGACCTGTTAGGGATCGCAGCAGGAGACAGGCTTGCTGAGTCACAGCTTACAGTCCTGTTCAGCTTCGCCAGGGTATGCTTGGTTGCTTCCCAAAGTGCTTCTGTGAATTGTAGGTTCCATTTTCATTACTGATCATATGAGAGACTTTGCCTCCCAAGGGCCCTACCTCTAAACACCATTGCATTAGGGGTTAGGATTTCGACATACGAGCTTTGGGGGTGACACGGATATTCAGACCCCAGCACCAGTCAAGGCTGACACTTGTGGTGTTGGTTGAATCCTTATAGCGTGGAGTCAGAGCAGAAGCAACGCAAGGGGCCCCGTGCACCTTTGGGTTACATTAATATTTTTATTGTGAAACAAATTATACCTACCCAAGGGTGTGCAAAACGTATATGAACAGTTCAGAAAGTATAATTTCAATCATAAAACAGGCACTCGAGATCCTACCAGCTGGGTTAAAATGAGAACATTACCAGTTCTTTTGGAGACTCCTGATGAACCTCTGGGAAGGCATCCTCCTCTCAGTTCCCAGGGGTAACCCTCATGCCCTTGGCTTTGTTTATAGTTCTATCTTGCATACAGGTATCCCTAAATAGTGTTATTTTCTTTTGCTTATTTTTAAACTTTATATAAATGGAAACATATTCTTCTTTGAGTTGTTTTTGTCCCCTTCACCATTTTTTTTTTTTTGAGATTTATCCATGTTCTTGGATGTGCAACAGTGTATGTTCACGGATGTATAGTGCTCCACGAAGTGAGTATACCACAACTTACTGACGCACTCTGCCTCTGATGGACGTGTGGTTTGTGTCCAGGATTTTTCTATTCTGAACGGCGCTGCTGGAAGATTCTTGTATCTCCTAAAGCAAGAGATTTCAGGTTATATATATGGGAACAAGATTTCTGAGTCAGAGTTTATATTCCTGTTCACCTTTGCCAGGGCATGCTTTATTGCTTTCCCAAGTGATTCTATCAATTTCAGGTGACATTTTCATTACTGATAATACCGGAGACTTTGCAAACCTGGAGGAAGAGCTATTACATGGTAACCCCCTGGAGAGATAGCCACATTGCAGGAAATGGGTAGAGAGACTCCAGGCCAGTGAAATTTTGGTCGTGAATTTTCCTCTATTTCCTTTCCTCCTTCCCTAACTCTCATTTTCAAATAGGAAATATCTCCTATCATGTAAATGGGTTCAGAAGGCTTCCAGAAAGCTGAGAATATCAGAAAATAGAAGATTCGAAGTTAGAGGCAGAAATGAAGGGGCATTCCCTGGCACACAGCTTCTGAGGGTCTGGAATGCCCATCAAGCGATGAGTGGGAGGGGGGTAACTTGCAAATGTTTTGCTCAGAATTCCTGGCCCCAGAGTTGAAATGCTTTTTGTAGCCAGGACTTCTTTTAGTCACAGTAGGACTGATTGTAAGAACTGCATGTTTTCTAATCTTTTGTCTGACAAAGAACATGGAAATATGGATATATCTTTGCCCCAAATTCTGGTGTCTTGACACTCAGGCCAGCCTTGTCCCAGTGTTTCCTGGAGTAAATACCTGGCACCTACACGCCTTCCTGTCTCTGTCCTTTTTCCTCTCGAGGGTCAGCCAGGAGCCATTCTCACTGAAAAAAGAACCCTTCATCCTCACAGAACCCCTGAAAAGTAGATATTATTCCAACATCAGAGATGAGGAAACGGAGGCTCAGAGAGATGAGTAATTTGCCCAGAATGACATTGCTTCTAAGTGGCTGATCTGAGAGTCGAAGCCCCATTTGTCTAATTTCATCTGTGCCCTTTCTCACGGTATCTCTATTCTCCGCATTGTCATTTATAACCATGGGACCCCCTCACAGGTGACTTATCCTGTCTGAGCTTTAAATTAAAACAGAACAGTCCACCTTGGTTTAATGAACATTTATGAGCAAATGCACATCACTAGATGGGCTGCTTACCTTCTAGAAGGAACGATGTTGTGGGCCTGCAAGGATCTTTCCCCTTGACACTACTGTTATTGTTGTTGTTATTGTTTGTATATTTGTCTCCTAAATCTAAGCTCACAGCCTCTGGCTCAGCATGGGAGTGTAGCTTATTCTACAGCCCGTATGTGCCTACCATTAGGTAGGTCTGGGCTATAAAGCTTGCTCCTCCGTGTTATCGGTTATCTGCTATTTTGCTTTCGCCCTGATTTGCTGACAGAGAGAGCACATTTCCTCTTGTAACGGTCAGGATTTTTAGTGGCGACTTTCCCGGGATGTACTGTTACCAACTCACAACACACTCGGGCTCTGACACGTGTCTGAGGGAGGCAGTCAGGCTTGGCAGCTCCTGCGCGCCGGTACCCTGCTCCCGGGGGACGCTGCTATCGCTGCCTCCCAGGCTCTTTACCTCTCCAGTCACACCTCCGCCTGCTAACAGGAGAGCCAGAAGCAGAGAGAGGAGGCAGCATTCAAATGTGGGGAAAATAATAAAATCAGTTTCTAGCTTGCTGTGGCTTGGGAAGAACCGTCGCCACCACCTAGAGAATAAATTCTCGTCGCCACCTGGAGAATAAATTATTCAGTCCTTTCTGCTACACAACCTTTCTTCTGCCTCCCACGCTGTTCCCCCCTCACCTGTTTCCATCCCGACTCTCCTGGGCCGAGGAGGAGGAAGGTGTGGGCTGGGTGTCTGGTGCTTTGGGAGGGTAAAGACTGTGATCCGAGGCCTTGCTCTCTCTGACCAAAAGTACTTGACTCGCAAAACAGAAAATAGAAATAAAAGGAGATTCTAAAATCTTCTGACGCCACATGAAAAATATGAGGGGCCTTGGGTTCCAGTTTCTTTTTGCAACTGGTTGCCCTGTAACCTCTGTTTTAGTAAACCGGGGAAAGAATTTCAGAGATTACAGAGGAGGGCAATAGAGAAGAGGCCAGAAGTTTTTCATAGTCTAGAACAGGGGCCAGGAAACTTTTTCTGTGAAGGACTAGATAGTGAATATTTTAGGCTTTCTGGACCCTCCTGTCTCTGTGGAATATTACTCTTTGTTTGGATTTATAATTCTTTAAAAATGTGAAAACCAGGCCGGGCGCTGTGGCTCACGCCTGTAATCCTAGCTCTTGGGAGGGCGAGGCGGGCGGATTGCTCGAGGTCAGGAGTTCAAAACCAGCCTGAGCAAGAGCGAGACCCCGTCTCTACTATAAATAGAAAGAAATTAATTGGCCAACTGATATATATATAAAAAAATTAGCCGGGCATGGTGGCGCATGCCTGTAGTCCCAGCTACTCGGGAGGCTGAGGCAGAAGGATCACTCAAGCCCAGGAGTTTGAGGTTGCTGTGAGCTAGGCTGATGCCACGGCACTCACTCTAGCCTGGACAACAAAGTGAGACTCTGTCTCAAAAAAAAAAAAAAAAAAAAAACCAAAAAAAAAAAAATGTGAAAACCATTTTCAGCTTGGGATCCTTACCAAACTGGGTGGGGTACTGTCTGAATGTGGCCTGTAGCTTGCCAACTGCAGTTCTACAAGCTCAGTTTTAAAGAACAGAATATTAAAATATTAAAAAGAAAAAATAAAACAACTTCAAGAGATTTAGTATGGTAATGGTTGAGAGGCAGCAATGAGCAGAAATATCAGTACCAAGAATGAATAATTAGGAAAGGATTTCTAGAAAAAAAAATGAGCAAAGAAAAGGAAAGGAAGAACAGAGATTGTGAGAAAATTATTGAAAGGAATTAAGGATGTGAGAAGGAGGCAGGGATATGGGATGTCGACTGAATAGAGTACGTTAAAAAAAAAAAAACCTGGAGAACCTGGGAAAATAGAGTAAATGAGACAGATTTTGTCTAAGCATAGTTAGTGGCAGACACGCACCAGCCCTGCTGTGCAGCAGTGAATTTGAATGGGAATTTGAGAAGAAATTTACTCCCATTTTGTGGCTTATAACTACAGTCCCCTTTTAATCTGTATGTGGCAAGTCATGGACCTTCTCTTACTCTCCTGCCACCTTCCATGCTGCGGTTTTGTGCCTGTTCGACCTGCTTCCATGATTTAACCAAATAAACAAACAAAAACCAAAGGAGGGAAAGAGTGAAACCTGCCTTTTTGCAGCTTAGTAAGGGTGAGTGGGAAGGTCAGATATCGATAATTGTGGGGAGCTGTCTGTGGATTGAGAAGCGGATGCAATAATATCAGCCATGTAACTTTAATCAAAATGTGAAATCTTTTTTCCTCTGATAACTGACCATCGGAAAATATTCAAAGTGGAGAAAGAGGAAAATCTGAACAGGGACCGAGTGGTAACAGAGAAAAGGTGGAAATGAATCTCAAAATATAAGACCTGGCCAGAAAGCGGAAAAACAGGCCGCTTTTTGCTTGAAGAAAATTTGAAAGACTGAGACTTCCAAATACCTTAGAAATATTGGGTAGCACCAGAAAGGGCCCATTTTAACCCCAGAATTACAAAAGAGTGCTGAATTAGGAGTCAGAGTGGCTTGGCTCAGTCTTTTGCTTACTCCTTACGGGCCTTGTGACGTCAGGAAAGTAATTTAGCTTATCCAGTTCTCAGTTTCCTCATCAAGGAGATTCTTCAGGGAAGATGGTTTTCCATAATGACATTTTTACTTGTAAGTAGATATTAAAAGACTTTGTAAGCTATAAATAACTATGATAATGACAGAGATTGTATTAGTTTCAGTATGTTATTAAAGTGAGTTGACTTTACTTATACGTAGCAGGCAGCTGCCTGTGTACTGTGATCTGAGAGGTTTCCAAAGGACTAGTTGCCCGTCAGATTTCTCCTGAATTTTCTTCTGAGGCTTTAGATTAAAAAAAAAAAAGATTTCTCCTAAATTGAACGTGATAAAATGATTAAATCATTTTCATGGGGTTCAAAGTTTCTATGGTCCTCAGGATAATTAATTAAAAACATTAACATGGAAATATTATCAAAGACAGGGTTCAACTCAACTGTGGACATCATGGCTCTTGACTACTGGTCATCCAGCAGTGTCTGGAGAGAATGGAGCAGAATTGCTACTAAATCAAGGAGCCCAAAGATTTTGAGGGTCAACACGAAGACCCTAAGTGCCTATCAAGAGAATCCTTGAAGGGAGCAAAGCATTAAAAAAAAAAAAAAGGACAGGCCTTCTGGAAATGACTTTACAATTTTGACTCACGCCGGTTTGTTCTAAGCAGATCTAAAGTTTTTGAGAGGTGGCAGCTTGTGATCTTTGTTCTTTTGAATTCCTTCCTAGTGCCATTTTTTCCTGAACAAGTGGCTCTCAGGACAGTGTCCTAACTAATCCTCTCAGAGTTATTGTGGCCTAAAGAGCTGACTGTATGTACATCAGTCAATCTTGGTTCCCTTTCAGGGGCCACTTTTTCTAGACTACCTTGCGTCTAGTCGGGACTGGAAGCCAGTGGCATGGGAGGGGATGTGTTGCCTGTCTTTTATAGGCTGGGGCGGTTGAAAGGCAAATACGCTTTCTCTGCTCTCTTTTTTCTCGTCAGCTTACCGATATTGATGCCAATGGCAATACTGGCAACCAAATCTGGAAGACAGCGGCACAAATGGAAGGAAACTGTGCATTTGAGTCACTGCTTGGAGGAGATCCACTGGACCAGGTACACTTACATCCAGCTGGAATGTGAGCAAAAATTTCATTTTTTTTTAGTGCTAAGCCACTGCGATATTTTCGCAGATAGAGCAACTAGCGTTACTTGGATTGATACAGCCACTGATATTAGTAAATTTTCTCCTGAGATGATTCTGTTCTCTGCAAACTGGTTATCTGCTAGCCTTTTTCCTTGAGCTGGCGACCTTACCCTTTTACCTTCTCACCCCAGATTCTTTCTACTTTTCCTGCAGTCATGTCTTCAAATGAATAATGAAATCAACAAACAGCAAAGAGAACAGAGGAGTAATGATTATTTCATTCATTAGTATTACTGTCATTAATAGCATTTTCTGTTTGATTTGACCGCATAGTGGTAGCCCAGGAGTTGGGTGGAAGTCAAGGACAGATGTTTGTGGGCACTTGGCTTAAATTCCTATGCTGGGTATGAAAAGGGCTTAAACAGTAAAGGCCCTAATGTGCAATGATAGGATTTTAAATGGAGAGCCAAGAAGAAGGGTGCTTTCCCCCTACTCTGCATCCATGAAATTTGTTTCATTTTCCTTTTTCACTTTCCAATTGGCAGAATGCCCTTGAAATGTAGGATTTGTCAGTGGAGCACCTTGCAGTCATTACATGATCTATAAAATTGGCACAGAAAGCTCAGAGAGTTGTTTCTACCTAAAACCAAGCTATGTGCCTGGAGCCCAAGTTTAGATGCTTAGATAGTAGAGAAAATTGAAATTGCAGACATTGAAGGAGGGTAAAGTTACATGTACAAAATACATAAGCAAGCAACAAAAATCTAGAAAACAAGGACAAGAAATGGTGCTTGCAAATGCATACCAAACTGGTCCCTGAGATCTTACAGTTTTCCCATTTATATAAATTGTGTTCACAGGTACACCTGCAATATGATCCAGTAGAGTTTGTACTTAAAACAGTTGTCACAGTGTGTTATTTGAATAGTAGTATTGGGTAAGACTATGGTTTCAAAATAAGAAAATTACTCTGCCGTCATCTAGGGATTAAGTGGCTTACCTGGAATTGCAAGCATGGTTTGAGGGCTCTCTCAGTAGTTTCCATTATTACCAGTTTAGACAGGCAATAGAGAATCTCACTTGTCTTGAATAATTATTTAACTTTCCAAAGCCAAATACTTGGCTCTTGGGGAAAGAGCTTGCTATGATGTGTTGGATTCTGGCTGAGAAACTCTGTGTTTGAAACCTGACTCTACCACTTACTATCTCTAAGACCTTGGGTAAGTTACAAAATTTCTCTCTGCCTCAGTTTCTTCATTGGTAACATAATCATAGGACCTACCACACAGAGTTGTGTCGTGGCCCATTTACAGGACGGAGAATGAACACAGAACACAAAACACAAACGCAGAACACAAAGAAAAACGCAGACAAACGTACAAACGGTTGACTCGAGTAATAATACATGGGGTCCGTTTTATTTTTATACTCTAAAAAATTAAAGTTAGTTCCTTGTACGTAACTGCCCAGGCATTGCAGCAATGGCCATAAATTCCGGAATAGCCTTAGGGAAGCAGATGTCCCCTGACTCAGAATCTCCAGGTGGTTGCTCCAGGTGCCAGGCATAGATCACGGACCAAGATTAGCAAGGATGGGCAAGGTGAGTCACCGGGGGCATTTCTCATCCCCAGCTTTTCTTAGGGTGATCCCCTAAGATCTTCGACTGAACCCCGGCGGCTGTGCCTGGCTTAGGTCGCCCCTCCCTTGAGGGGTCTTACCCATCATTGCCTAAGCAGCCATCTTATGGGGTGTACACAGTGATCACAGGAACAATGTGTTTATCGTGTGGCCTCCAGACCCCCAATGCTGTGGGGCGGGGTAGCTCTTGCTTACTTGCAACTCAGGTCCTTTGTTATGCCTCTGGGCAACACCTTGTTTTTGTTATGCCTCAAGGCAACAGGGGCCTTGTCCAGAACATATTACTTTTAAATGCTCTGGGCAGAGCACGTACATTACTAAATTTAATTCTTAAACTAGGAAAATACATGTCAGTCCCCTACAGAGTTGCCAGAGGGATTGAATGAGCTAATAGAAGTAAATTATTAGAACACTAATTGCTAAATAAGAATCATTTGTTGCTAGTGTTGTTTTTCTGTTGTGGGGTAAATTCATTTCCTCCTGTTTGAGCTGATGGTAGACATTTTAAGGTTCCAACTCAGGTCCCCCAGCCTTCTCCAGAATGTACTCCCCCCACTCCATGTCCAGAACTGGCCGCCCTCCAAGCAGTCACTCTGGGCTCCAGCCTTTTTGCTTAAGCTGTAGCTCTTTTCCTTTGGTTTTTCCTTCATTGATTCTTTCCATCTTCCCTGCAATCACGTCTTCCCCCAATGGTCATTTTATACGTGTGAATCCAATCTTCTAGATCTGGTTCAAGAGTTATAACGATGAAGGATTTAAAAAAAATTGGTATAGGGATACTTAATGCTTAACATTTTTCATAGCCAGCTCTGTGGCAGGAGAAGACAGTTTAGTGTAGGCGCGAAAGACAGAACAATAGCTGTGATAATGACACAGGCAATCGCAAAAGGGTGAAGGAGCAAGCCGTCCTCAGATCCTCGCAAGACAAATTGCACATATCTTGTCTTCCCAAGCGAAAGCTGTAAAAAAAGTAACTGAACCTCGTCTCTTATAGGTAACATGACTGTACAGTAAAAGGAGGTATTTCAAGTGTCTTTTGCACACAGGACTCTACCTGTACATCTTTTGGTGGCATATTTTCTAGGAACAAAAATAACTCAAGGAAATCTTAAGTTTAACTCAGTTTTTCATTGATATCATAATTTTGGAAATATTTTATGTATATTGTAGAATAAAACAGATGAAGAGGTTAATAATATTAGGATCTAAGGGTTTCAATATATGAGAAGAGAAACAAATATAAAAATAAAGAAGAGGGTGAAAAACCCTATTATATCAAATCTGAATCTGAGTTGGAAATAACAATATGAACATATGGTTATATACAGTCTAATCTACACATAGTCTACACATCACATCTTATATGTAATATACTTTAGCTCTCATTTAGCTCTAATTTAGCTCTAATAATTTAGCTCTAATTTAGCTCTCATTATATATAACCTTATGGGTTATATATAGATATAACCCCTCTGTCTCTTTCTCTGTACTTAGAGGAAGTACAGAGAGGAAGAGGAGAGATGGAGAGTAACAGAGACATAAAGAATGAAATCACATGCTCCATCCAAGGAAAGAGCTTAGAAACCATAATGCTTCAGTAGCAGTGAGCACGCCCTATATTCAGGTGTTGTTTTCTAGAATACTGTTCTCACTAAAAGGAACTAAGGCTCCTTATAGAACTGGCTGATTCTAGGTTTGAGGCAGGGAATGTTTAAGGTGAGCTTAAGATCACTTATTATATGAGGAAATTGTATCAAGGACATGCTCATGACTAATTGGGGTCTTGTCAAAAAGATCCGTTGTCTTCAAGTGGCTCACTGCCCAGGTTTGGGACAATCTGCATATCAAAAAGAACAATGTTTGTGATTGATCATATCAATAAAAATGTCTGAGTCCATAAAGACATTCAAAAAAAGCAAAAGGAAACCAAGAAAGAGGAACTATAAGCTTATTTGCCACAATAAAAGTTATTATTCCAACCCATTATTCTGATAATTAGTAGTTAAAAGGGAATGATTAGGCTTTACCCCGTTTGTATTTGTCAAGATAGGTAGGTTATGCTGCAGTAACAAACAACCTTAGAATCTTAGTGGCTTAAAACTAAAGCGTTCATTTTTCGCTTTCACTGGGTGTCTGTCCTGGTTTGGCAGGTGTTCTGATTCCCACCAGCCTCACTTAGGGATGCAAAGCGACAGAGATTCAGTAATTTTTAAATTCTGCTAGTCACCGTGGTAGTGGAAAGGAAGGTGCTGGAAAATATACCACATGCCTGCTAATATTTCATCGGCCCGAGCAAGTTATAGAACCATGTCTAAGTTTAAGAAATATTTTTCTTGTCTCCTCTTCCCCGGGGGCCAAAGTGTACTTCTTCTACTGACTTTGTGACTTGCTCTGACCAATGCAGTATGGGTGGAAGGGACAGAGGTTTTAGGAGGCATCTCATGCTTTTTCTTGCAATTATACCATCTAGGAAGGAGGAGCCATTGCTTCTTTATTGCGAGTTCCAATGTGAGAGGCATGTGATGCCGAACCAGGGCCTGGAGCAGAGTCACAGCTGGGCTTTATCCAAATCACAGGCCTCTAGGCAAGAAATGTGTGTTTTCCTAAGCCAGTAAGATTTTGGATTGTTTGTTGCTGAAGCAGAAACTGGCCAATACACCCATGATGTACTCAGAAGGTAAACAAACAGCAACAATAGCAAGAAGCCAAAACCAGAATATTGATGAATAGCCCAAAGACTACCCGCATTGCTTTTTAAAAGAAGGACTGTTGTCAATATTGCAGAATATTTCCAGTTAATAAATGTAGAAGGAACGATACCAGTAGAAATCACCATTTTGCCATCCTGAAATAATTGATTCAGGCAAGAATTATCAAGGCATTTTGGAGCCATCAAGTGAAGGGTTTTTAGGAAGTAGAATATTTGGATGAGACCTAAGTACCACCCTACAGGTTATTTGCTCTTTACAAAGGGTGAAGTGCCTTTTAAAATGGAGAGAACTGTCATCATCAAACTGTGCCTCACTGACAGTGGACAGCTTGACATTGTGTGCATCCCGATGTAAAGCGACACACAGTAATCGCGCTGCCTTTGCAGTACCCTTACCGAAAATGTTTCATCTGTCAAGACCTTAGTTCAGATACCCATTATATAAGGAATTCAGGAGACTTAGGTATGTGTTAATGCTATGAGAAACAGAAAATCGGGAATGTGGTAATTTTATAAGGCTTTTGTTTGAGATTCTTTAAAATGTCCATGTCATGGTGATAAAAGAGCGGTATGTGTTTTGTTCTATTTTGATTCAGAATTAACAAAAGATATAAACTAAATGCAGTGCATAAGCTTTGATTGGATTCTGGTTTGAAAGAGCCAGCACAAAAGCATGTGTTGCTCAGTTTAGGAAATTTTAGTATGGCCTGGACGTTGGATAATATCAGGGTAGTTTTGATAATATTTCTGGGCATGATAAAGGTATCAAGGCTACGTAAGAGATCTTTCTTCATGTAGGAGATGTATGCTGAAGTATTCAGTGGCTAAATATCATATCTAATCCAGTTACAGATGGTTCAATGATAAATTTACACACTCATGCAGAATATTCACAATTAGGGCAAAATGTTACCATTTCTTGAGTCTAAGTGATGGGTATATGAGTGTTCATTACCTTATTCTTTCAAATTTAAAGTTGATGGTTTTTTTTGTAATAAAAAATTGCCAACTAAATGAAGCATGACATTGCGTGGGGAAAGGAGGAGGGTGTGTGTGGCATTCAAACGTGTGCTCAAAATGTCATCTTCATCCAGAAGTCTAGCAAGGCGAACATGGCCTGAGTGTGTTTTCTTTTCCTGCTTTTGAGCCATTTTAAGGTTCTGAATCTGAATGGTTAGTCTTGACCTTCTACATCCTTCATATTTTTCTGTGTACAAAGAGCCATGCACTGATTTAGGGAGGGAGATCAATAATCATACTTCATATGACTTAGGGGCCACCTGAAGAACTATGTATTTACTGGATAGCCTGGTGCTTCTCAGTTTTCTTAAAAACACTATATATATAAAATGCACTGGTTGAACATGATGTGTTATTATTTTTCCTATCTTCTCACTTCTTCTGCCCCATAAGAGGAGACATTTATCTTCTCCAAGGTTAATTTCACCTTTGCTCCAGAGCACATCCTTTCCTGATGCCTCCGAATGCTGACCTGCTCTTCTCTTGGCCTTGCTTTTTGTGTAATTTCTGCTGACTCTTGGCCTTCAGTCTCTCTCTCTCTCTCTCTCTCTCTCTCTCTCTCTCTCTCTCTCTCTCTAGTGCATGCACACACACACAGAGACATCTGTCACTTCCACTTCCCCAGCCTCCCAAGAAATACTGGCCTCTTTTCTTTCCTTGACAGCTAAATTTCTGGTAACTACGGTCTATACTAGCTATTGCCATTATCTGGCCACTTATTATTCTCATTAATTTCTGAGAAAAAAAATCTCACTAAAATCAAACAAAAAGCAACTTGATAGTCAAATCCAATTTTCTGTTTTCTGTACTTATTTATCTCTTTCTGCAAACTAATAGTCAGTATGTCTTCTTGCTTGAATTGTCTCCCTCTAGCGTCCAGAGGACCTTACTACAGTGTCAGGATACCTTAACGCCATGTGACTTTAGGAGACCTGAGGTGCCTGGGCCTTTTCCAGGCAGGACTGGTCTCTTTGTTGGACTCTTCCCTGTCAAACCCAAGGCCACAGGGGTTCTGTTAACTCCGGCTGCTGCCTTCGTCCAGGCTCAGTTTCCCTCCTTCATGAGAAACCCTTGGTGCTCATGTGTTTCCCCCCTGTTTCCGCTCTGTTGGCTCTCTGGGACTCCTTCCCAGCATAGTCTCTTATATTGACCATCTGGTTGGCATATTTTCTTAGTTTTGAGTTGAGTTACTTCCTTTATGCTATCCCTTGTCCACTACTTCTGAGTTGTGAGCTCCCTCGAAATATGGGAAACAAAATAAAGAAGAACTCTTTGTTTTTCATTTCTCAACATCTAAAATATCATTTCCCAACATCTAAAATATCTTTGGCTGAGATCTCAAGTTAACAGGAGAAAAACTGTTCAGACTTGTCTGAGAAGTGAAACAGAAAGCTAAGAATTTTGATGGGAGGAGCCTGAAGGTTCTGTAATAATTCTAACTTCCCTTTTCCAGGACTTCCAGGCTCCCAGGCAAATAAGAAGAACTAGTTAAGTTCCCAAGTGAAACTAGCCAGTGGTACTTTTTCTTGTTATCTATCAAAGCCTCTTTTCCTGTGCCACCGTGAATTAATGAAGACCTCAATCTGACACATGTTCCTACCCTATCAAGACATATGGTCACACCTGAAGCTCTGACTTAAGGCGTAGTCTGCTGTGGAGAGAGATTCCATGAGGTAAGGCCTGTGGGAAGTTTTCTAGAAAATGCTCTGGGAACCAGCGGCTAATCAGAAAGTTAGGAGGAAATAGTAGTGATGGGTTTCTATGGTGGAAAGAAGGGCAAGTAATGACTACATTCCAGAAAAGCAAAAGCTGTAGGTAGTCTGATTTTAGACCTTCAGTTAACTGAGAGAATAATAAGTCATCTTTTATTTCACCACAGCTGAGACCTTAACAAAAGAAAGTGCATTTGTCTGCAGCAGGAATTAGAATAAATGGTTCAGGGGGTTGATCCAGACTAAGTCTAAAAGGAATTCTGATTTTCTAAGGTGTGTTGGTCTGGAAGTTTCTTATTGACATAAATTTACATTTAGAAGACTTCTTTTGATTTCTAGGTGAAAGACAGGGAAACTTAGTGGCTGGAGGCAGTTCCTAAATAAAAGATAGGAACAATGGTTTGACAAACTGCCTATCTTGTAATATTAGGTTGAAAATATCACAGTACAAACTGTATTCTGTATATGGTATTCTTGCAGTTAAAAAAATTCTGGCAGATAAACTCTCACTCCATAAATTCCATAATCAGGAAGTATGGCTTTAAAAATTTTTTCTATTACATTTTAATTTCTATTTCCTTTTGTCTATTCAATGTCAGAAATTTTATTCTAATTCATTAAAGATGGGACCTCACTTTTCCCATAGCCATGGCTTAAGGAAAACATTAGATTCATATGATAACTATTTTTTGAAATTTGTTGGTAAATCTTTTATAGACCTATTGCGTATATAATAGACATTTCTAAGTATTCCATCAGATCAAAGTTGTTAATTGTATTGTTCAACTCTACTATATTCTTGCTAAGTTTCTAAGGTGCTTCAAGTATAATTTATTGAAAGAAATGTGTTATCATCTTCCATTCTCATGGTGGATTTGTCAATTTATTCCTGAAGGTCTATCAATTTTTGTTTGTATCTGCTGAGTCTATTTAATGAGGTGCATACATGTTTAGAATTGTTATATTGCTTTGGTGACTTTAACATTTAATCATTGTATATAAACTGTCCTTAAAGATGCTATTTGTCTTAAAGTCTTTTTTGATTAATATTAATATTGCTCTACTAGCTATCGTTTGATTAGTATGTGGATGATGCATCTTTTCCCATTCTTTCCTTTCCAACCCTTCAATGTTTTCATGCATTAGGTATGTCTTTTGTAAATACCATAAGGACTGGGGTGTGTTTTAATCCAATCTGATATTCTTTTTTAACTGACAAATTTAATTTATATGTATTGGGATAACTGATATATTTGGATTTGATGTTACTATCTTATGTATTTTCATTTTATACTACTTTTTCTATGTTTGATTTCTCCTTTTAAAAAATCTTTTTTTAGGATCAATCTTTATAAATATTTCTCTTGATCCTTGTTTCATAAATCCTATGTCATGAATTCTGTGGGGACAAGTCATTTTCTTAAATTCCAGGTAACTGCTTCCATACGTAGCTTTTTGTGTAAATATTTCAGAGCAAGTTTTCTCTCTCTTTTTCTAATTGAAGTGGAACCTACATAACATAAAATTAACCATTTTACAATAAGAAATTCTGTGGCATTTAGTGCATTCACACTGTTGTGCAATCACCACCTCTGTCTTGTTCCAAAATATAAGAAGGTCTCTTGTGCTTTGTTCCGTAATGCATTTTATTAGGCTCCCTTGCCAGCTTGTTTTAACCTTCTTGAAAAAGGAGAACTTTATATATACCGAGCATCTCCCAAAGGAGGTGTGGACTGTCCTCGGCTTCACGGCCTGTCCCGTTTGCTGTTAGAATAATTATCAGCGTAATCCAAGATCAAAGAGCAGATGAATCTGCCCAGTCCCACCTGATCTTGTTATGGTGGTGGTTGTGAGCAGGTGTTTGACTAGTGTGGCTTTATCTAACTGAGATGAGCCTTGGTCCTACTAACTGCTTATTGTAGATGCAAAATACTAGATTATAACAATACCATCCCCCTTAAGGGTTATTATGATTAGAGCTGTACCTGCCTCTACCCCCACCAGAGCATGTTATAGTGAAGATGTATAATTCCTTAGATGGGAAATGGAATGGGATGCTGGAATGGGGTCTGGCATCCCCATCTCCTACCCTAAACTCTTCCCTGATGCATTCTAGACATTATAATTTCTGGACCTATGTGGAAAAGAGGAAAATGTGAACAGATGATACTTTAGCCACTAGAAAATGAATTATGTGCAGTGAAGGGTTTGATCTCAGTTATCTGCTTGGTGCAGACTCCATTTCTCTAATCTGGAGGGGCAGAAAATGAAGGAGGGACACAATGTCTTTCTAACTTTATGATTTCAGGTAAATAGATTTTTGGTAGCAGAGTTTATTAAGGTTACTGATTGCTTTTTTTGAGTCATGTCCATCAGCTTATCATACTCTGGCAATAAGTTGACTGGTGGTATAATTTTTTTTTTTTTTTGCAAATCTTTATATTTGTCTTACAGCTACATCAGGAACTAGTAACTGGGCTACCTTTTAAACTGAAAATCTGCATAACTTTTAAATGGCACTTTGAGGTCCACAGACTCTAGTATACCAAAGACATAAGAGGGTCTAAAGGGACATAGAATTTAGGCCTTTTGCACATAAATGATGTTTCTAATATTAAAGAATATATATTTTTAAAAAATATCACTCTAGATAAGATGTCTGCACACCCAAAAGTTTAAAGATAGCTCAGATTCTTGTTCTCAGAATGAGACACTGTAGGATGGCTCCTGAGACAGGTTTTATGTGGAAGTAGGACCGTGATCTTGGTCTTAGCCACCTTCCCAGAGGTCAAGAGATTGAAGGGAAGACCCCAAGCTTTGCTTTAGCCTCTATTCTACAAGCTGGCCACTGATAGCTATCTCTCATGGCTTAACAAAGTCACTTGCTTTCCTGGGAGTTCAAGCACCTTACAGTCCTGAAGCACCCTCTTCTTTACAGTTTCTACAATACAGTTCCATTCCTTTTCTCTCCATTTAGAGATGCTTCCTAAGTGAATTTCCTGAGTCTTTGGAGGAGGTCTTTTTGAGGCAAATGGGTAAAGCTTTGAGAAAAGCACCAGCTCAAATGTCCTGAATTCAATTTCTGGCTCCATCATTTATAAGCTCGATTAATTTATTTTACTTCATTCATTTTTTCATTGGCCTTATCACCACCTGACACATATTTTTGTTTTTCCCTCTAGCATACAAGTTCCATTCAAGCATGGTGTTGGTTTGCCTTTTTTGAACTGTATTTCCATTGCCTGGTGCAGAGTCTGGTGCACTGTCATCAATATTTATTACATTAGGATTGTTTCATTTTAATATTTTTCTTTTGTTGTTATAAGTAATTCTGAAGTGAACATTTTTGGGTTTCCATTATACATAACTCTAGTATGGACATCTTCTCTTGAACTATTTCATAAACTACATTACTTGACTGTAATTGTTAAGTCAAAGTTGTAACTACTTTTTATGACTCTTAAATGTGTATTAAAAATTGCCTTCTAGGATGTCCTGAAAGTTATCAGAGTCCCTAGCACTTAAAAACCACATAGTTTGCTGATTTAATAAGTATATAATGGTAGCAATAATTTAATTAATTTCAATTTCTTTACTAATGTGTTCTGATGGCATTTCTGTACTTTAATGTACCCTTAATCCATCATAGAGGAGGAGGAGGAGGAACAATGCTGCCCCAGTTTACACAGACCCCCCACATACTTGGGGAAAGGTGAAAAATCTTACAAAACAAAAAGAACATGTAGGTTTTCCCTGTTAGCTCTACTTGCTAGATAAGAGAATTCAGGATGAGTTAGGGCTGTGTATCACCAATCCTAAGGGAAAATAATAGCTAGACAGATTTACGCCAAACCCCATTGCTTAATGAGGTTCCAAAATATTTAGCTTCTGCAATTATTCTTGAAATTCCCTCATATCCTCCTTTTGGTGGTGTGGGCAAATTTGGGGGAGGTAAATGATTTGCCAGAAACAGAAAGAAGAAAACTACCTCTGAATTTCTCTTATTGCTTTGGATGTGTGCTTAGGGTAGGCTATTGAAGGGAAAGCAAGAAGAAAGGAGAGAGACGTAAGATAACCGTAAAGAGAACAATTCGGGAGTGAGTTTATCTTCTCTTGCACTCTGGTGAGTGGTAAACACTAACTTCAAAATAGAGACAATGATTCTTTCCGGCACCTTACTCATATATGCCAGGCCCGGAACCAAAAGTCATGGCTTGAGGACTACGAAAACCTTTCTCCATCTTCCTTGCTCCAATTCTGCCCTCGGTAAGGTGGGGAGAGGAGATGGCTCTTTCTCCAGGTTCACCTAGCACAGGTGTTGCTGCTGTGACCGACCGTCTCCTTGAGATGAAAGCTAAGCTAATGGTTTTTGTGAACCCATACCAGCGTAGTAGAGCAGGAAAAGAAACATGGGAATTGTAGAAACTCTAAGTGGTGTCATCCGACTTATCTATGATGAAATTAGGGCATACTCCTTATTCAGCACGTAGATGAGACAGCCCAGGACAGCTGAATACACTCCAGCCTGGGGGAAGGTAGATCTGGAAGCTGAGTGGAGGAGGATCCAATGGCAGTAATCTCATCCATGTGCAGTGCCCTTCAGATTTTAAAAAAGATTTTCCACTTCAGGTGTTAGTATCTCGCTTGAGCTTCCCCCAAAGGACACAGAACAGATAGGATTAACCTGCCGTTCCCATGAGGGCACTGAGACTCAAAGCATTTTAGGGGGCCGGACATGGTGGCTCACGCCTGTAATCCTAGCACTCTAGGAGGCCGAGGCGGGCAGATTGCTCGAGGTCAGGAGTTTGAAACCAGCCTGAGCAAGAGCGAGATCCCGTCTCTACTATAAATAGAAAGAATTAATTGGCCAACTAATATATATATATATATAGAAAAAATCAGCTGAGCATGGTGGTGCATGCCTGTAGTCCCAGCTACTCGGGAGGCTGAGGCAGCAGGATCACTTGAGCCTCCAGGAGTTTGAGGTTGCTGTGAGCTAGGCTGATGCCATGCCACTCACTCTAGCCCAGGCAACAAAGCGAGACTCTGTCTCAAAAAAAAAAAAAAAAAAAGGCATTTTAGGTAGCACATTGAGGGTCACAGGGCCACCTATTCATAGAGCCAGGAACCCGGTCTTTGACTTCAGTCCTCTCTCCACTAAGCCATGTTTTCCTCTATAGGTAAAAAGTATGACAGAGAATATATGCATCCAGATGCATTGTTGTAGAGGAACATTCTAGCCTTTCTAGGCCCCACAGACAGATAGGAGCTTAGGTTTAGAATGAGTTTCCTAGTCATTTCTCCACTTATTCCTGCCTCCACCTTTTGTAATAGGAATATCTAGACTTTCAAGTTTTCTCTCCCTGACTCATGGTCTCTCTCCTTCCTGATTTCATGTACTCATTCCTTTTTCCTCCCTCTTTCCGTCTGTCCTGCCTTTTCTGCTTTCCTCCCTCAAATATTCATTAAAGGTATTTGATGTATTAAGCATTACAATGAGTATCAGGAAAATGAAGGTTTAAAAAAAAGCATTGTTCTTTATTTCAAGAAAAAAAATGGTTTTATACAAGAGCTGATGGATTTAAAAAAAAAATTTCAGTGGAGAGAAACAATGGTGTCACAGAGGAGAGAATGTTTTATAGGAGAAGGTGGGATGACTTTTGCCAGGTTTTGTCTACCAGTTCACTTCTTACCTATTGTGGACGTGCCTTCTGGGTTCCTAACTTGATTGCAGACCATGGAGCCCTGGCCAAAGCACAAGTGATTCCCATGGTGGAAACTAAAACGAGAGGGTAAGGCTGGGAGTAATAACGACAATTTTCTCTCATTTTTTTTAAGCCCAAAGAAGGCAGTTATTAAGGCCAATGTGCAAATGTAAATACTGGTGGGAGTATTATTTGTGGCCAGGGGATTTCCTAGTTGCTCCTTAAATCACTCTCCCTTATCTCTGCCTGATCTTGTTTCTAGAGACATGGCAGGCCTGACGGCCAGGATTAAGTGATCCTCTGGCTTATGTTGGAATGTGGGAGGATCCCAGAGCTGTAGGGAGTCCTCTGCCAAGGAGAATCCATGTAGCACATTACGGCCAGGATATCTGGGTACTTGGTTGCTAACCTGAGCAGACACCAGCTCCCCAGGCAGATGTGGTTGTGCTCTTGCTCCCAGTTCAAACAGGTCACTTGAAAAAAGAAAAGTTGTTCACGGAAAAGGCACAGAGTGGTGTGAAAGGTCTAGTGTTCTTTGGGAGGAAAAAAATAATAAAGCAGATCTCTGAGAACCTTCTGGAATGTGTTCTGAGTTGTACATTGTAGGAGTGAGTCAGAGTCTCCCATCTGGGTGTTTCCCTCTGCACTGCCTGTCACCTCTAGTCCATTTGCCAGCCCAGTCCTATGGTCACTCCCAGGAACTTTTTCTGAACCATAACATTTTCACATTTGACTTTCTTACTATATCTTACACAACTCTCTATTTCTCCAATCCTGTCATCACTTTGTCTGCCCTTTGTCTATTCCTGCCCTATCCAGAATACAAGGTTTGACCTATTTCCTCAGCCTGTATTAACCCCACAGGGATTCACTGCCTTTTCCTGTTAAACTTGGATTCCATGATCCATAACTTTAATAACCCTTCCCCATATCGTTAATTCTATGGTTTGAGCATCCTTCTGTTGCAAGACCCCAACTGTCTGCCTTTTTTGAACCTTCTCCAGGGTTACTGAACACTGGTGGGAAAAAAAAAATCAGACAACCATGAAGCTTTTGTTGCTATTAATTTATATTTAAGACTCCCAAACTCAACTGAGTCCTGACTTTTCAGCAAAGAAAGAAGCACTTTCTTCTTGTCATCCTATTTTTGTCCCCCATAGCAGTCATCATAACCAGACATTATCTCAGGGGAGTGTGGTTAGGTATCAGGCTCTGGAAACAAGTGACCTGGGATCAAATCCTGACTCCTCTACTTGTATCTTTGTAACTTCAGGCAAATAACTTATCCTTTCTGCACCTTGATTTCTCTTTCTGAACATGGGCACAACAATTGTTTCTATCCCTAAGGTTGTGGTTGGGCCTAGAGAGTTCTGAGGACATAAAGATGCACCTTCTCCTTCCCCTTTTCAGCTTCCTGACACGAGGCTGTGTTTGCTCAACATCCCCCTTTCACCATGTTCTATCCATTTCCCAGAAGATAAGAACTTTAGCCTGCTTCTCTCTGATAACGCGGGGCTGGGCAGCGAACAGGGGCCGGTCTTTGATCCATGTAAGTGTGGAGTATGTTTTTTGGGTTTAACTTATGTCTATTTAAGTCTAAAATTGTTATCTGCTGTCAAAAACTCCTCCTGCATATATATTCGTGAAATTTGGGTCATATTGTACATATTACACCATCAACTATTTTCAAAGTATGCAACCTGGTGAACCATTTCCTGAGTCATTTTGTTGATTATTCTCTTAGTTTTGCATGTTCAGATAATAGTTTTTGTATTTTACTGTTAAAATTGTGTCAGGATGAATAGTCATTTATTTAAATCTGAGTTCATTTCTTTATTACCTACAGTAAATGTCAAGAACTGGAATTGCTAGGTTATAATTATTTGCTCCAACACAGGGACCTCTCTATAAGGAAGTCACGTGCTCTGTATCTACCTCCTGTGCTTCTATTTCCTGATCTACAGTGGTTTTTATCCTGTTGGCTGTGGGGTTGAACTTCTTCATGCTCCCACCAGGAGGCAGTGTCGTACCATGTTTCACAGGGTGTGCTCTAGCTTCACCAGATAAAGTTCAAATCCTTTTTCTAACATTCTTCAACTATGCGATCTCAGACCATTCACATAGCACCTTTAAGCCTCTATTTCCTCATCTATAAAATGGGGATATTAATAATACTTACTTTGCAAGGTTTTTAGGAATATAAAATGGAAATAATCCTTGGCTCAGAGGTAGCTAGTTGCCCAGGGTAGAAAAGGTCTCCCAGGCCAAAAACACATTTCCATCTCATACAAATGACAGTCCTTAACCAAGTTTTCTTAAGAACGATTCTATTTTCTTTGAATTAAAGATGAAGAAGGGAAGAGAGGTGTAATGGGCTTGGTGATAAACTAAGTTAAAGTGTGAGAATGAAGATGTGTAAAAAGAGCTGCTCTTAGCCATTGTCTTAATGCATTTTCTGTTGCTTATAGCAGAATACCCAAAACTGGGTAATTTATAAAGAAACAAAATTCCCTACAGTTCTAGAGACTGGGAAGCCTAAGAGGACACATCTGGTGAGGGCTGTCTTGCTGGTGGGGACTCTGCAGGGTCCCAGGGCTGCACAGAGTGCCACATGGCACAGGGCTTCATGTGCCCGATCAGGTCTCTCTTTCTCTTCTTATAAAGCTACAAGTCCCACTCCTGCAATAACCTGTTAATCCAGTAACCCACTAATCCATGAATCTATGAATAGATTGATCCATTCATGAGGACAGACGCCTAATGACCCAATCACCTCTTGAAGGCCCCACTTCTCAATACTGCCATATTGGGTATTAAGTTTCAGCATGAGTTTTGGAGGGGACAATTATTAAAACCATAGAAGCTATCAATATGTGAGAAAAAAGGTACAGTTGCTTTTTAGACACCATAGTTTCATCAAAGTTGAGGCTTTAGGGGAACATCATTTGCCTCCATAGAGGTATTTTCATTGGGAAAACCAGGCTGAAACTGGAGGTCACACCCTTGACAATTATGAACCCACAAACATGAAGCTGAACTGACTCCTGTGGCTCCTTGTGCCTGGCACGTCTTCATCTCATGGTTCTAAGGTGTTCCCCTGCCCCTTTTCATTCCCTTTCCTTTTCCCCTTCCCCCAACCCTTCCCATTCCTTTCCCTTCCCATGTGAGAATGAAGACTTGTAAGAACAGCTGTTCTTAGCTTGGGATACAAATACCAAGATTTCCCAAGGACATGCTAGAAAGGAAAGGAGAGGAGAGGAGAGGAAAGGAGATAAAGTCTCACTCTGTTGGCCAGGCTGGAGTGCAGTGGTGTAATCATAGCTCACTGCGGCCTCAAACTCCTGAGTTCAAGTGATCCTCGTGCCTCACTGCCCCCCCCCGCCCCACCCCCAGAGTGCCAGGATTATAGGTATGAGCCATCTCGCCTGGCTGTTCCTTTATCGAGAAAACATCCTGGCTACGTGTTCAGGAAGGTGTAGGAGCCAGGAGTCAGAGACACAACTGTCATTTCTGACATACACCCACATCACTCCTTTTGCCAGAGCCTGTTCAGTCACCCCTGGACCTCAGCCAAGCCCGATAACATCAAAGTGTATCTTCCTCTTTCTGCCTACCTGGTATCCTAATCAGGGCCCTGGCTTAACACCAGTTGCATTAGTTCTTTCTATCATTGTGTGATTTCCCCTCATCTACTTCGGTAAATGAGAAATAGGAAAGAAGCAAGAGTAGACTAGACATTTGCTAATTGTGCAGAAGACCTTAGAAATGAAAGGATGGACCACTTTGGCACTGCAGAAATCTACACACCTGTGCTACTTATCATTATTAAAGTCAAAAATAGACTTGCCAGAATGAAGGAAAAGCCTGGAGTTGCTTTTCATATCACCCAAATAGCATGATAAGTTATTATCATTAAAAATTCATTAATAAATGATTAATATAAGTACCAAGATTACCCTTTGGATCCTCCTGCTCTGGTCTTTAAGTATGATATTTCTGCAGTTGGGCACAAGGGTGATTCTTTCAGCGAAGCTTCCCTTTGATATGTAAAGGTCGTGTTAGTCTCAGGCACGGTGACCATTTTTATTTTCTATCACAACCTCACCTGACTGCCATTCCTCCCTGCCATCACCCTTGACTCAGCCTTGTCACTAATATTGTCAATATGAATGACACAGAGTGGATGCAGGGCTCTAGGAAGAGGAGATAATTGAAGACTAAGGGTTTGGAGCTTAGGCCAGTGGGAGAGTTGTGGTTCTATTAATAGTAGCAGAGAAGTCAGGATGAGAAGGTCCTCAGACTCTTATGACAATTTAGGAAATGTTGAGTTTGAGTTTTACGTTATACTTCTAGATAGAAATGTTTAGCATGAAGTTTCAAATACATAACCTTGAGCTTTAGGCTGGCGTGTTGGAGGTGGGTCTTGGTGATTTGGGTTTGGAATTATTTTATACGTGCAGCACATGAGAATCACACATTTAACAAATGCCCATTGAGGCCTAACCGTATTCCAGTCCCTGTGGCGTTTTTTTTTTTTTTTTCTTTTGTCTTTAAACAAATAGATGTCATTTCTGCCTCTAAAGGAGTTTACATATTTCAGTGAAAAGGGCAGACAAGACATTAGGCCTCATAAAACAACATATGGATGGTCATATTAATAATAATGGACAGTGTTTGCTGAGTGCTTTCTATCTTTCCAGTTAGTTTGTGGAGTGGTTTTAAATGCATAATCGCTTAGTTTTCACAACACCTCCAGGGACTGGACACTATCAGCCCACAATAGGTGAAGAGACTTGCCCAAGGTCGCAGAAGTGGTGGAGCAGGATTTTCACCTGCAGTGCCTGGTGCCAGCGCCCCTGCACTTCTGTGCTCTCTGCTGCTGTGATGGGAAGTCCTGGGTTGATGGGAATAAACATTAGGAGTGCGAAACCCAGACATGGGCTGCGGGGATTCGAAAAGAGTTTTGGAGGAAGGGATATCTGAAGAGCGACCTGGAGGTGCATAGGAATTAACCAAATGAGGGTAGAGGATGAAACGGAGAACAAGGCTTGTTCAGGGTAGCCTGGAGCTCAGTGTACGTGGCAGGGGAGGTGGGCAAGGCCCGACCCTAGCACTGTCTGATGAGACGGCCAACAGGAGGACAGAGAGACGGCCACACGAGCCACAAACAAAGCCCTCACGTTCACCAGGGGGGAAAGGAGAAACTCGGACCATGCAGGCAAAGGTGTGAGGTTCAGAAGCTGGAACAGCTTTAGGATCTGCCCCTCAGGCTGTTATTTTTGCCTCGCCCTTTGTTGCCTTTTTACCTGCTCTCTGTTTCAGGACATTGAGACCTCAGATAAGCAGAGCAAACCAGATTGAAAATCACAGAATGATGGGCAGAGTCTGGAACTAACAAATAATTATCCGAAAAAAAAAAAAAAATAATTATCCGTTGGATGTTTCCTAGATCTGAAACAGGATTGGCTGGCTTTGAACCCTGTTCTTCCCCCGTCCCCCTACCCTTCAGCTCTATTGAGGAATAATCGACAAAAAAATGTATGTATTTATGGTGTAAAATGCGATGTTTTGATATTTTTTTATACTTTGTGAAATGATCACCATATCAAGCTAAGTAACTTACCCATCAGCTCACAACGTTTTTGTGTGTGTGTGTGACAAGAACATTTAAGACTTACCCTCTTGCAGGGTTCAAGTGCACACTGCATTCCTGAGCCCCATCTTCCTCGAAACCCCCTTGGCCCTGCCTTCAGGACCCCACCAGCCCTGGCTTCTTTCCCCTGTAGCTCTGATCTTTCTTTGTAAGTCCCCCTTGCTGACTCTTCCCCTTCTGCCCCACCACTTGCTGTCTGAGCTCTGCTTGGCTCCCAGGCCTGGCCTCTTCTCACTCAATATGTCCCCGCCTGACAGTCTCTCTCTGCTCTGCACCATCGATTGCCATCTGCATTCTGATGCCGTCCGCACTATTGTCTGGAGTTCTGACCTTTCCTCCAAGCTCCAGGCTCATATATTCAATTAAACATCTCCATTTGCATATCTCATGGGCACCTCAAACTCTGCACGAAACGTACGCTCCCCTCACCTACCCTGACCCCCTCCTCCTCTGGTGCTCCTTGTCTCGGTAATGACACCATCGCTCACCTGCTTTTCTAAGCCACAAATCTGGGAGTAATTCTTGAATCTTTTCTCTCTTCGGTGGGTTTTTGTGGACACATGTCACATTCCTGGCTTCCTAGCGTCTTTTAAGTAATTCACATGTAGCAATTCCCACCTCCCCAGCGCAGAAAGCAGAAGTCAAATTCTCATCTTCTCTGAATAGCCCAGAGGGACACAGGTGATCTAGGCTCGCCCTGCCAGATGCTTCCGAGTGAGGCATGATTTAACTCGAGAACTTGGCTCTACGTGGAGTCTCTGTCTTGCTGACACAGCTGACTTCAGAGGTGTCTGGGTTTAGGCAAGAGCAGCAATCGCAAAGTAGCTTTTCTGATTCAGGTGTGGCATGAGTGCTGTAGATTGAGCAGTTGCAACGTAGTCAGGTCATGCAACCCTGTGTTTGGTGGCAGAAGCAGTGAGCTTCCTCATTCAGAGCAGTGTTGCTGCGTAGTTTGGGGTGTGTGTATGAGGGTGGAGGGGAGGAGACACAAAAAACACGGTGGCGTTTTTTCTTCTGTGAGTTCAGACCTGACTTTGTTCCTTCAGCCTTTCCAATGATCTCTGAGGGATTAATATTTTTTAACAAAGCCCATTTCTCCTTAAACTAGCCAGAGTAGATTCTGTCGTTTGCAGGAAGAATCCAGAGGAATTCAAGACTGTTGCTTCGTCTGGTGGAAGGTGTCACTGTGTTCCTAGCTGTGTGAGGAGCAGGGAAGGAGGTGGTGGGTGAGAGCCACAGGTGGGTGGGGTTGGGTGAGGGCAGGCCCTGCTTCTCCAGGGTTTATTTGTTTGTTTGATCTGTTTGTGCTCCTATAAAATGGTTTGTGTATATCCAGTATATGAATTATGTCCAAATATTCCAAAAAAGGCAAGGCAGGGTCGTGGAAAGAAAATGGGCACTTCAGCAGAAAATAATTGGGTTTAAATTCTGACTCTACCACTTTTTATCAGGATATCTCTGACCCAAGTGACTTGCCCTTTCTAAATGCCAGTTCTGGTTTGTGGGGGATAGTTAACATATGTACCAATATAGAGGTGCTGTGGGCTCGCATGAGGTGACCTGTGGAAAAGACCTAGTGCTTAGTGGCTAACTGAGAAAGCTTAGCTCCCTGTGCCATCGGCCATCAGGGACTCTCGAGAATGGATCGAGTATTGACTATATATAGATGATCCATAAGTGTTGACTATTCCATTCCAGTGGCCTAGGATTCCACTTTTTGTATTCTCACTTACTAAAACTCTGATTCTTTCTAGCAGGACCAAGTCCCAGTGTCTTTTTTCCCCCCGATGGATCCTTCTCAAATTCACTTAGCTGGAAGTAATTAGTTTTTCTTCTGGAATATTATTATATTTTATTGCATTTCATATTTGGATTAATGGTACAGAATACAGATCCTCAGGATGACAGGGTAGGAAGGTACTTTAGTGAACAGCTAGTACGAGGCGGGAGGATTGCTTGAGCTTAGGAGTTCGAAACAAGCCTGAGCAAGAGCTCTACTTTACTCTTTAGCTCTACTAAAAATAGAAAAATTAGGCGGGCATGGTGGCGCATGCACCTGTAAATCTCAGCTACTCAGGAGGCTGAGGCAGGAGAGTCTCTTGAGCTCAGGAGTTTGAGGTTGCTGTGAGCTAGGCTGATGTCACGGCACTGTAGCCCAGGTGACAGAGTGAGACTCTGTCCCCCCCAAAAAGAAAAGAAAAAGAAACTTAATATTGTTTCATCAAATTAATATATTAATATAGATTAAAATTCAAACAGTATTACAAGGATGGTGATAAAGAATAGTTCCCTGCCCATGCTGCCCTACTCCCAAATCCCACTCACCAGAGGCAATTTTAGCTTTTTCTAATAATATGTTATGTTACAGTTTTTCAGTTTTAGCCAGTCCCTTATCTATTGATTTTCTGTCATAGAAGATGAAGATTTGGTTTTCTTACATTGTGACAGCCCCGCATTTCACAAATACGTGTGATTTCCTCTTCCCATTTCCCCAGCACAATCATTTCACAATTTCTAGGGCACTCACTATTTGCTGTTTTCTGCATTACTATGACTATGTAAATAAAACTCACAATTCAGCCATGTGGTATGTTTACATTTCCTTCTTTCCTTAGTCATCCTTAACATTTTTTTCTGAAGTCAGTGACACTTCTTCAATATTACTAGTTGGTTCAATTTTTCTGTGCTTATCATTAATACTTTTAAAACTGCCAAAATAGTAAGATTTCCTTAAAAATAAATTCAGATAATTTCTCAGTAACCACCTGCCACCTGCAACAGACGCACACACACACACATACTCACACACACATACCCCTACTCCACACACTTTTTCCTTTGTAACTATTCTTTCTTCAGTTTTCTGTCCTCCTGCTTCAATTTGAACAAGTTGTACTCTTGGCCCTATACAAGTCAAGGTTCAAGGTCTTCTCATCACTGTCATCCTGGGGTCATCCTGGGGTGTTGTGAACTGAATGTTTTTGTCTCCCCAAAATTCATACGTTGAAATCCTAACCCCCGATGTGATGATATTAGGAAGTGAGGCATTTGGAAGGTAATTAGATCATAAGGGCATAGCCCTCATGAATGAAGTTAGTACCCTTATAAAATGGTCCCCAGAGAATTTCTGCCATGTGAGGACACAGCAAAAGACAGCCATCTGTGTGCCAAGAAGCAAGCCCTCACCACACACTGAATCTGCTGGCACCTTGATCTGGGACTTCCTCACCTCCAGAACTGTGAGACATAATTTTTTTATAAATTGTTGTGTATAAGGCACCCATTCTATGGTTATTTTTTTTTTGGGACAGAATCTCGCTTTGTTGCCCTGACTAGAGTGAGTGCCGTGGTGTTAGCCTAGCTCACAGCAATCTCAAACTCCTGGGCTCAAGCAATTCTTCTGACTCAGCCTCCCGAGTGGCTGGGACTACAGGCATGTGCCACCATGCCCGGCTAGGTTTTTCTCTATATATTAGTTGTCCAATTAATTTCTTTCTATTTATAGTGGAGACGGGGTCTTGCTCTTGCTCAGGCTGGTTTCAAACTCCTGACCTCGAGCAATCCTCCCGCCTCGGCCTCCCAGAGTGCTAGCGCCTGGCCAGGTATTTTTGTTATAGAAGCCCAAATTGACTAGGACATGGAGACTGCTGAATAGTTTTGTTCCTTCTTTACGTTTACAGGTAATGAGTTATCAGCTGGTAGAGAACACGAGGCTGAAGACTATTTTCCTTCAAATGTTGAAGGAGTTGCTCCACTCTCTTCTAGTTTCCAGTGCTGGTGTCAAGAATGCCAGCACTATCCTTACTCCTAATCCTTGTATGTGATCTGTTCTTTCTCAGAGAGCTTGTAGGATCTTCTTTCTCCTTGTTTTGTGACTTAAAAAGGATGTGCCTGGGAAAGAAGAAAGATCTAAAAATCAATCATCTAGGCTTCTGTGCATGAAAACTAGAAAGAGAAGAGCAAATTAAATCCAAAGTCAGCAGAAGAAAAGAAATAATAAAAATTAGAGCAGAAATTAATAAAATTGAAAACAAGAAAGTGTAATAGTGGTGAGAGCTACTGCACTTCCTCCCCAATTTCCTGGGCGCCACTGCTAACTTCCCCAGAGAATTGACTGGAAAGGGCTCTTAAGCTTCCGGACCTCACAGCAAAGGCTAGATTATTGTAAGAGTTTACAGCTCAGGAAGAGTCAGTTACTTTTCAAATTAATTTAATTGTTCTCTGTAACTGTTTATCTATTTTTGGATCAAGTCCTATGCCAGGGACTTTAACTGCACTTTTGGGTGTGTTGCCAAGGTTATGGTTACCCTTGGTTATGGTTACCCTTGGATGCTATTTCTGGAAGGAGAAGTGGTGTCAGTCTGCAAAAATCAATACTCAAGAGCCCGAGGGGACTCTGGATTTTGATTTCTGCAGCGTCAATGTTATTAATAAAATTATTCTGCAGTCAGAGGGGCTTCAGGAAGCATCCTCCAAATTGAATATGACAAGTGAGGTCCTATGCAGTTATCATGTCTCCTGACAAGCCTAATTTGGAAATGCAGGAGGCTCCCACCTTGACTATTTCAAAGATTCTGATTTGCTGGAAGCGTTTCGTTGTAATCAGACTCAAGTCAACAGATACAATATTTCTGTACTGAAACCCTTTATGAAGGCATTATTCCTATCTTGTAGGGTATCTATTCAGACAGATAACTGAGGATTCCTCTTATTACAAATTTTGACTGGAAATGAAGATAGACAAATAAATTTTGTGGAATATTGCTGCTGCCATGATGAAGAAGTTCCTAAATCTGAGTTTTGAGTGTGACAATTCACCGTGATATTTATGTGTACATTCATGAGAGGTTAGATTCTCGTTTTGAGTACAGAACTCTTCATAATCTCTTACTGGATTTTCTATTGAGAACAAGCATGGAGAAGATAGGGAGCAAGGTCCCTGTGCTCTAATAGTTGCTATGTATTTTGTGAATAAATATTTTCATGTAGTCATAAATTATCTAGCAGTGGACTGTCCTGTGGTTTTGTCATGGGAATCACTGTGAGCCAAGGTGAATACATTTTGTCTTCTATTTTATTTAAGTAAAACATTTCAAGAGACTAAAGATTTAAAGTTTGATGAAGCCATATTCGGAAATATTCTTTCATTTATTTACTATTAGAAAAAGCAGAGGCATATGGGCATGGCTTAAATTCCAGAGACTAGATCTTAAGGGGGCAGTTATGAAAGTGTTGTGTCCCATCCAAAAGCATCAGAATCACCTGGGAACTTGTCAGAAATTCTGGGGATGAGGCCAGCAGTCTGTATTTTCATAAACTTCCCCCAGAAAATTCTAATGTTTGCTAAAGTTTGGGAACCACTGTTTTGAAGAATACTACTTTTTAAAAATAGCATTTAATTGCATCAAGGTAATTGCTTTTATAAGATTTCTTTGCAAATGTTCTGAAACTGAGGCATCACCAAACAAGTCTGAACTATTCTTTTTTTTTTTTTTTTTTTTTGAGACAGAGTCTCACTTTGTTGCCCAGGCTAGAGTGAGTGCCGTGGCGTCAGCCTAGCTCACAGCAACCTCAAATCCTAGGCTCAAGCGATCCTGCTGCCTCAGCCTCCCGAGTGGCTGGGACTACAGGCATGAGCCACCATGCCCGGCTAATTTTTTCTATATATTTTTAGTTGGCCAATTAATTTCTTTCTATTTTTAGTAGAGACGGCGTCTCACTCTTGCTCAGGCTGGTTTTGAACTCCTGACCTCGAGCAATCCGCCCTCCTTGGCCTCCCAGAGTGCTAGGATTACAGGCGGTGAGCCACCGTGCCCAGCCCAGTCTGAACAATTCTTTACATGATTTATTTTTATTTTATTTTATTTATTTATTTTTTTTGAGACAGACTCTTGCTTTTTTGCCCAGGCTAGAGTGAATGCTGTGGCATCAGCCTAGCACACAGAAACCTCAATCTCCTGGGCTCAAGCAATCCTCCTGCCTCAGCCTCCCAAGTAGCTGGGACTACAGGCATGAGCCACCATGCCCGGCTAATGTTTTCTATATATATTAGTTGGCCAATTAATTTCTTTCTATTTATAGTAGAGATGGGGTCTCGCTCTTGCTCAGGCTGGTTTCGAACTCCTGACCTCAAGCAATCCGCTCGCCTCGGCCTCCCAGAGCACTAGGATTACAGGAGTGAGCCACCACGTCCAGCCAACATGATTTATTTTTAAAGTATACTTTTTGAAGAAATCTATAAACAGGATATAAAACAGTCTTCAGAGTTACAGATTTTCTTTTTGTTCTGAAAACTATTCAATGCAGTAAGAACTGCAGTAAGTATTTATTAGATATTTTCCATTTGCCCATAAGAATTTCACGGTGTAAAAACCCAGTTATTAAGTGTTTTAATAACATTCCTGAGTAGTTTTCACTGAAATAATTTTTGTGGCATGTAAACATTTTTGTATTGAATAAAATATAATACTATAATTTTTTTAAAAAAAGGAAAAGAGGAAATCAGTAGAGGAAATCAGTAGGGAAAATCAGTGAGACCAAAAGCTGGTTCTTTGAAAAGGTCAATAACATTGGTAAGCCTCTAGCCAGGCTTGCTAAGGAAAAAAGAGAGGGGACACAAATTATTAATATCAGAAGTGAGGCTGAGCACAGTGGCTCATGACTATAATCCTAGCACTTTGGGAGGATGAGGTGGAACGATCACTTGAGGCCAGGAGTTCAAGATCAGCCTGAGCAAAATAGCGAGACCCAATCTCTACAAGAAAAAATACAATACTATACAGCAATTACATTCCTTGGTATCTACCCATAGAAGCTGAAAACTTATGTCCACGCAAAAACCTACACATGGGTGTTTATAGCAGCTTTATTTATAATTGCCCAAAACTTGGAAGCAGCCACAATGTTTTTCAGTAAGTGAATGGACAAACTGTGGTACATGCAGGCAATGAAATATTTATTCAGCACTAAAAAGAAATGAGCTTTCAAGCTATGAAAAACTGTGGGAGAACCTTCACTGTGTATTACTAAGTGAAAGAAGATAATCTGTAAAGGCTACATACTGTGCAATTCCAACTACATGGCATTCTGGGTAAGGTAAAACTGTGGAGAGAGGAAAAAGATCAGTGGTTGCCCGGGGTTACTAGGGAGGGAGGGATGACTAGGGAGAGCACAGAGGACTTTTAGGGCAGTGAGACCACTCTGTATGATCCTGTAATGGTGGATAGAGGTCATTATACGTTTGTCCAAACCCAGAGAATGTACACCACCAAGAGTGAACCCTAATGTAAGCCATGAATTTGGGGTGGTAATGATGCCTGTGTAGGTTCATCAATTGTAACAAATGTTCCACTCTGGTGGGAATGGTGATGATAAAGGAGGCTACATATGTGTGAGGGAGGGGGATATATGGGAAATCTCTGTATTTTCAGCTCAATTTTGCTGTGAACCTAAAACTGCTTTTAAAACTAAAGTTTACTAAAAATAAAAAAACTGAAAAAAAAAACCCACCTTAATCCTAGCACTCTGGGAGGCTGAGGCGGGCAGATTGCTGGAGGTCAGGAGTTCAAAACCAGCCTGAGCAAGAGCAAGACCCTGTCTCTACTATAAATAGAAAGAAATTATTTGACTAACTAAAAATATGCATACAAAAAGTTAGCCGGGCATGGTGGTGCATGCCTGTAGTCCCAGCTACTCAGGAGGCTGAGGCAGGAGGATTGCTTGAGCCCAGGAGTTTGAGGTCGCTGTGAGCTAGGCTGATGGCACGGCACTCTAGCCCGGGCAACAAAGTGAGACTCTGTCTCAAAAAAACAACAACAACAACAACAAAAAAAAAACCACCAAATGATGTGCCTTTGTGTGTTGCCCCCTCATTCATCAAATTAGATATTATTTTTTGATAACTGCCTTCCTCTGTTTTCTTTGTTCATTCTTGCTTGAACACTTATTAGCTGGTTATTATTCATCCTGGCATAAACCTCTATATTTCTTATCTGTATGCTCCTGTTTTTCCATCTCATTGTTTGCTAGGTATTCTTTTAGGAAGAGCTTTTCAGCTGTATCCTTTAGCACTCTATTTACTTAATTTTTTTCTGCTATAACATTTAGCAACTATATCTATAAAATCTCTTCCGTTACCGTGTTCATTTTTTGTATTTATTAGCACTGGTTTTTTTTGTTTGTTTGTTTCATTGATGCAGTGCCTTCTATCTCTCTGATGACCATAGATATTTTTTCCTTCTATCCTCTGCTTTGTCCTTGTTTCTTTTAAGTTCCTTTTCTGTTTTTTTTTTTTTTCTTCTCTTTTACAGTAGAGGCTTTTCTGAATGTGATTTATATCTGAATACTCATATTTAAGAAAGCAAAGTGCATACACACACAAACGGATTTGAATTCTTTGTGGGTGGACCAGGTGTATTTATAGGTTAGTTGCATTATAGGATTAACAAGAAAGGGCCTGGGTCTTTATATTGGAGAAGCCAAATGTTAGTAACTCTGGGACGTTTTCCTCTCTTGGACCAGGGAATATGGTGGGACGCCCTAGCCTCCTGCTTGTGACAGAAACATGGCTGCCAGCACTCTACCGCTTTATGAGTCAGGGAGGAAAGAGCTTGGGGATCTCACTTTTCTCCTTGCAGACTGTTAATTAAACCACCTTTTCTAGCATGTTGCCTCCCCTTCCAACCTTTTGTGCCTCATGTCCCCCAGTTGTGTAGCTATCCGAGTCAGTTAGGTTATTAAGTATGAAATGTCTGATTTCCTTAAGTACTAATAAAAAAGCAAAATGTACGTGTGTCAGAGAGTGGCCAGTGCCATATGTAGGAAAGATACAGTAGGGAAGATACAGTAGGGAAGAGACAGAGAAGGTACTGGCTAGGGAAGCCTCACCGATGAGGTGGTGTTTGAGCTGACACCGGGCAAGAGTGTAGGAGTGAGCCAGGAAGCCGAGAGTGAAGGAGGCCCCACAGCTCTTGGCTGAATGTCTGAGTGTGGCTCGGTGTTCTTCCTCTGCTCCCACAGCGTCTTGGGCTTGCTTTAATTATAACACTTACCATCATGTGGCATTGTTACTATTAAATTACATGTTTACCTCCCTGTCTTGGCAGAGCCGCTCAACATCTGGAACTTTGTCTTATTAAATTTTATATTCTCAGAATCTAATACCTTACGTGTTCAGTGCATAATTGTTGAGGCAAGGAATGAGAGACGAGATGCTCAAGTAGATTGTAGGCCAGAATCAAGCCCTGAAAGCTCTGAATTTGGGGTCAGGAGTCTGGGTTAGGAAGGAGCACTGTATATATGTGCTTTTAGATGCCCTGTAAAGTCAGTGTGCCTGTTAACACCAGAAGAAGGTTCTCCTCCAGGCCCCTTCCTTAGTGACAAAGTATATCAATAAGTCATCTACTGTCATTTTTTTTTTTACAGCTTCTTAGTCACTTCCTTCTTTAAATCAGTGTAACTATGTGGCATGAATCAGACATGTTTCTACAAGAATTTTCTTCCTGAGCTGGGAGAGGGAAGCAAAACTATCTCAGCCAGTTCAAGCTCCAGTTGCCTGTTTCTACTGGCCTCTGGGCCTGGGGGTGCGGGGAGCCGTTTGTCGGGAGTGTATGTGAAGCTTTTCAGACATGCCAGAGTCTGTGTGGCTTTCCAAGTCACCCGGGTGATGTGGACATCCCCCGCCTGGAGCTTCCCAGCCAGTTTAGGCTCTCTGGAGAGAACGCGGCGGGCACATGTTTGCTGATCACCCGGGTGATGGAGCTGAGCACCGAGGAGGGGCTGGGTCAGAAAGGAGAGAAGGAACTCGGTTTCTGCACAGGAGAAGAAGACCAAGGAAAGACCACCCGTGCTGTGCACCCCTCTGAGGACTTAAACCTGAGCAAATGGACATCAGCTCTGAAAGGATGGGCTTACTTCTCTTCTGCTCACTTTAGCCATGCACCCTGGTGTCTCTGCGCCGGTGTTATTCCTCTTATGCTTCAGTCTCCACTGGGGTTTCCCTACCAGCCTATGTGTAAGACTGCATTCCCCTGGCAGGGTCCCCAAGCTATCCTCCAAGACAGTGACTCAGTTTACTTAACTTAAGCCCCAAATAGCACTTGGGAATCCTCCCATAAAGAATACCTCTCCTCACACAGTGAAGGGTCTCATTTCCTGGCTCCAGGCCCACCCATGAAGCCCCTGGTCTAGCCCAGTGGGATGCTCTGGTGTAATTCCAAGATTGCACCGTTTCTTCATCATCCCTTGCCCTGGTGCTCCCATCCTACTGGGAAAGACGCTCCGTCCTGACCTTGCATCTCCACCTTCCCTGTATTCCTCCTAGTCTGTCCTTTGGTACACATTTTTTAAAAGACATACACCTCCCTTCTCATCTCAGTTTCAAATCCAGGTTGCCGCCTCCCATCCCAGGTAAAACTGTTATTTGTCGCTAAATATCACTGCTAGATACTTACTTCGATCACTTTTTATACTGATACTCAACTCTGACTGAGTAATTACTCTTTGCAATTACTCTTGTTATAAGTTATTTTTTAATTTTTTTAAATTTTAGAATATTATGGGGGTACAAACATTTTGGTTACATATAATAATGCTTTTGCCTCACCCAAGCCAGAGCTACAAGCATGCCCTTCCCCCAAACAGTGTGCTCCACTTCCATTAGTTGTGAGTTTACCCACCCCCACCACCCCGCTCCACTTGACTGGCACCCAATGAATATTATTTCTGTGTGAGCACCTTAGTGTTGATCAGTTATTACCAAAGTTCTTGACTTGCATGGAATCATCCTATTCTAACGGTAATCCTTTAATGTTGATGGTAACATTTTCCCCGTTTTTACAGTTGAAGATATGGGCAATTTACCAGATGCCACGCAGCTAGTAAATAGCAGAGTCAGGATTTGAGTCTGTCTGTGTCTGCCTGGCAAGAGAGCTGTCAGCCTTAGGCAGCAAGTTAACACGATTTGAAATCCTTGAGGAATTCAGAAATTCCGGAATGAGGAAGGTAGTCACCATTCCTTTATAGCAAATGCCACACAGGGGACAAGCTGGATGGGCTTCCTTTATTTCACCAGGCGTGTCTCAAAGAGAAATCATTCTAAGGCTTCACTTGCTTAAGCGCTTTTCCTTTTGTTCTTCTGTATCACCAATTTTCCCTCTCTCCTAGCTCATTCTTATTAGCATAAAACAGTCTGTAATGTCTCCCATGTTAGAAAAGCAAACAAATGAACAAAAAAGACTTCTCTCGGCCCCAGATCTCCCTCCAGCTCCGTCACATTTCTCTGTCCCTTTACAGCAAAAAGCTTGGTTTTACTC
This sequence comes from Microcebus murinus, assembly GCF_040939455.1. Taxonomy (NCBI): domain Eukaryota; kingdom Metazoa; phylum Chordata; class Mammalia; order Primates; family Cheirogaleidae; genus Microcebus; species Microcebus murinus. Next base: position 107,179,562 of record NC_134105.1, on the reverse strand, counting down.
GATTCTCCCTTTTCTGTCCACCCCACTCGAATTAAACTTTCTTCTGCACTGTTCTCCGTCAGAACTGCTATTGCCAGTGTCACCAGTGACTCCACATTGCTAATCCTATGTCATCTCTGCAACCCTCATTTTCCCTACTATATCAGAAATGTGCCAAATATTATCTCCTTAAGAATTGTCTCCTAGCTTCTAGAACACTGCTTTTCCTGGTCACTCCGTTGCGGTCTCTGAGGCTGATCAACCTCCATCCAGCAGAATGACGGCGTGAAGGGACAAGTACAGCTAATGCCTGTTTTAATGGTCAATCCTCATGCCATAAAGTTTGTTAAATGCTTTTTAATATCATTCCTACTTAGAGGTACGGGGAGGAGATAGAAAGTGGAAATGAGCCCAGGGGCCAGTATCCAGTGAAGGGAATGAACCGCTAGCAAGCCTCAGGGGTGACGTGGACCAGTTCTGTCCTACTCCACGCCGCAGCTGGGGTTCTGTGCAGGGGTACGCAGCTAGCGTTGAAACCATTCATCTCGTCTTCATTGCTTGGCTCATGGAGAGTATATGAGTGAATAACGTTTCGGTTCATCTAAGCTACTGTTATCTGACCCTCGCTGTAATGGACACAGTATACTTTCCCACCATCCGCCTTTGTCTCTGCAAATCCCCATCCTTTATTTGTTTGTTTCATCTAAGATAAGACTATTCTTGAGAATGCCTTCACTGGGGATCCTTACTAGATTGATAATTCCTTTATTCTGTTTTACTTCGGGACTTCCTTTTCTTGCTCTCAGGATTTACCCCGGCATTATTTCTCTCTAAAGTTGGAGATGAGAATCATTACTGCTGCAATCACCGAACGCCCCATGCTAAACATCCAATTTGGGGAATTCTTACCTCTGATTACTAAAATCTATAATTTACATGGATTTACTCAGCAATAAGGGCAAAATGAATTAGAACTTAAGAAGAGGAAAATAACTTACAGGTAATGGTGAGGTGGTGTTTGCACTGAGAATTTCCGTTCTTTTTAAGTTTCAGATTTGGAGTTTGAGAATCTTTGGTCTAAGAGAAGAAACTCCTATGCACCCAAATAAATGTCCCTATATTCTTAATATGTTTAAGATACCTTCTGATGTGTGTCAGAGGGGGAAAAATAAGGAATTACTAATATTCGAGAAGGTAGGAAGTTAGAGAGGAAATGCTTACTACCTTGGCCTCCCTGGTTCCCTACTAATGACAAATGACTGACTGTTCTGCAGACTTATAAAGTAAAACATTAATGAAATCATTTCACCCAGGAATTCCTGTTTTGTGATCACCAGCTGGCAAAGCAGAGATGCAATTATTAGGTTATTAAGTATGGAATGTTTGATTTCCTTAAGTACTAAGTTTGACAGTTGTTATCTCTGACATTTCACTTTGACACCTCTTTTTTTTTTTTTATTGTGAAGGTACATCCTCATTCTTTCAAATGCAGTCTTTAGCTTGTGATTATCTGTCAAAAATATATTTTTTAAAGCAATTTTTGTGAAACTACGGATAAGTCAAAAACTCGTATCATTTTTGAATATGAGTTCCTGTGTGGAACCAATGCAGTGCAGACAGCTCTAAATATCAACAAAGCGCTTGGGAAGGACTTGGCTAATGAATGCGCAGTACGTCAATAGTATGAGAAGTTCCATTCTGCTGATTTTAATCTTGAAAATGAGCCATGTGGGTGACCTGAGACCAAGGTGGATAATGATGAGCTGAAAGCTGTTGTGGAAGTGAATCCATCTCAACCTACGCATGAATTAGCCGCAAGGTTTGACGTTGCTATCCCAACTCTATTGGACCATTTGAAACAAATGGGCAAGGTAAAGAAGCTGGATAGATGGGTACCGTATAATTTAAATGAGGGTCAGAAGAGAAATCGTCTCAAAGCTTGCCTTTCTTTGCTGTCATGACATAAAGGCAAACAATTTCTACACTGTATTCTTACATGTGATGAAAAACGGATTCTTTTTGACAATTTCAAGTGTTCGGCACAGTGGTTGGATGAAAGTGAAGTGCTGAAACACAGTCCAAAACCGAATATTCATCAAAAAAAGCTAATGAATGTTGTTTGGGGGTCCAGCTCTGGTATTATCTACATAGCTTCATGAAACCTGGTCAGTCAATTACAGCAGAGTCTACTACAACCAATTGGACTAAATTGGATACTTGTAATTAAACAGTCGAGATTGGTCAGTAGAAGCAGGCCAATCCTCTTGCAAGACCACATGTTACAAAAAACAACGCTGCTCAAACTATAGAAGCTGGACTTGGAAACTCTCTGTCATCCGCCATATTACCAGACCTTGCACTAACTGACAACCACTTCTTCCAGGCTTTGGTCCACTTCTTGCAAGGAAAAATATTTAATTCTCAACAAGCTGTGGAAAACACCTTTCATGATCTCATCACCACTCACTCTCTAGGCTTCTTCATTGCTGGCGTAAACAAGCTACCATTATGATGGCAGAACTATGTCGATACTTTAGGCACATACTTTATTAATTGTGCTGCTTCTTGTTTGAGATATAATAAACTAAACTTTTGATTTGTGACTGGACATTTCATATTTAATAACCTAATACTTTGGAAGCAGGTAGCTATCTTCTCCAGGGGTTTGGAATATGGCAAGCTATTGCTTCTTAGCTTTATACTACTAATAGTAACTTACGTGTTCTATGATTTTGCAATTGCAAAATATATTGAGATAACTAGAATAAAAATTTGACTATATCCTAAATAAATATTTTATTTATCAATTAAATGATGGTAAAAAATATCTAATAGCAGAAGTACATTAAGATAAACTTCATGATTGATTTGGTGTCAGCTTACTTTGGAATTTCACAAAAAGTCAGTTACTTTGAGTTTCCCTGTAATACACCATGTTTCACACCTTCTTAGAATTTAGGTTAGTTGATGCCATGGGACCAAAAGAAGCTGGATTACTTCCTCTGGGGATAGAAGTTTCTAAGTTCCTTACCTTGAATAGACATTGACATGAAGCTCTTGGACTTTAACATGTCTTCTCAACCTTTCTCTCTTTGGAAATTATTTTATAAGTAGAGTTGTGAGTTGTGCACAATGATTTGTTCTAGGTTTTGTCTCTGTCTGCTATTTCAGGCTTAGAAATCCCTGTTAGAGAATATACAGTGAGGAGATTTATTCTTTCCAGTTTAAGCACCTCTGGCCCTTAATTAATCAAAGCAAATAGATTCAATGGAGCCTAGAAAGTTGAGATGCCCAGGGCTAAATTTTTGGAGAGGGAAGCCTAGAGAATTGGTTCAATGAATATTTATTGAACAAACGTTTATTGAATATCTATTGTGTTTCAGATGCTATTCTGGGAGGTAGAAGTGCAGCAATGAACAACAAAGTCCTTGCCCACAAGGCATTTCCATTCCAGTAGAGACTTACAATTAAAAAATAAATAAGCAGCAACAGTGTATATTCTATAATGCTAAGTAGATAAGTGCTAGAAGAAAGAAAAACAGTGCATGTTAATAGAGAGGAATGGAATGTCTGCTATTTTATAAAATGTGCTTAGGGAAGGTTGAGCTTCAAAGGAGACAATTGAGCAGGAGCCAATAGGTTGAGGGAGCAAGCTGTGCAAATATTCAGGGTGAAGAGGGAGAAATGATTTAGCCAAAACAAATAATTGCTAATATTGGAATTTTAAGAGGGTTAGATATTTTAGGGGTGGGCATCTTCTAGACCATAGCCAATAACATCAGTCTTTTAAAAAAAAAACAAAAAAAAAAAAAACAGGCAATCATTCCATACTCTGAATGATAAGGCAACAGTTGGAAAAAGAAAGAACAGAGGGCCTGGATTCAGAAGACCCGAGTTCAGGCCTTTGAATTGCCTTTTACTAGCTGTGTGGCCTCAGGTAAGTCATCCACCTTTGAATACCTAATTTAACCTGTCATAATTGGGAGATTATAATAAATGGAAACTGGTGTGTGTGTCAGGCACACCATACTGAGTCCTTACACCCGGGGGGTAGGAATTATCATCCTTATTAAGAGATAATTATATGCTTCCCTAAGATTTAATTTCATTTCTATCTTGGAGGTGTGATGTGAAAGCACTTTGTAAACTGCAAGGTACTATCCCGTGGTCAGCTGTCACACATGGTACAGCACCACACTGCAAACTACAGTGTGTGTACTCTTGGGGTCATGAAGCCACCAAGCAGATCTGAATCTATTTTCTCTGGGTGTAAATTTTACCCTATAACAAATACTTTAAAACACTTTTTAAGGAAAAAGATATTATGGGGTAAAATGCAAATTTTACATTTCCAAGATAAAAACTTCAGAGAAATAGCTGTGTCTTAGTTTTCTCAGATATAAAATGTGATTAAAATGTGATTGTTATTCTACAAAAGGGTTCTAGGAAGACTAGTTTCTTTTTGACAGGTAGAAAGCATGCCAAGCTGACTGTTTATCACACTGTAGATACTTAACAAAGGACACTTTCCTTCCTTGCTTTCATCAGTAGCACTTGGACAGTTGGGCAGCTTTCTCATTCCAAATATTTCAAATGGATTCCTGATTCTGAGAATGATACTGATAATGGTTTTAGTTTCCACTTATGAACTCTACATGTGTAAGGAGAGCTTCTCCAGCCCTTACTTGCCTATAAAAATTATAAGGCCATGTTAACCGTAATCATTTAGAATTTATTAACATTGACTGTACTGATGGGGGTATTCAGCCTCCCCTAAAACTCACAATCAGTTGTTTTCATATCATAAACATCCTCTCTTCTTCTTTGGCTTATGTCTTCCTATGTCACTGTTTCTGGAAGTCACTCATTACTAGTAATGTCAAACACCTTCTTTTATATTTATTGGATATTTGAGTAGATTGCTCATTCATAATTTTTGCCCATTTTTTCAGAAATACCATTTATCTTTTTCTTACTGATACACGGTTCTCTATATATTTTCTTACTGATACATGGTTCTCTCTATATTTATATTCCTATATAAGGAAAAGAAGTTATATACACTGCAGATATCTTCTCAGTTCTTGCCTTGTATTTTCACTTTGTTTATTCTGTGTGTGTGTGTATTTTTCCTACAAAGAAATTTAGAATGTGAATGCAATCAAATTTAACAAAATTTTTCTCTCTGGTTGTCATTTTTGTGCCTTTTTTAAGAAACCCTCTCCTACCTTAACGTAATGAGTAGTTCTCTTGAGATTTCTTCAACATCATTATGGTTCCTATTTAGATATTTAATACAGCTAGTCATGTATTTTGTATACGATATGAGATAAAGATCCAGTATTATTATTCTTCACATATGTTGTCATTTTTACACTTTTTTTTTTTTTTTTTGAGACAGAGTCTCACTTTGTTGTCCAGGCTAGAGTGAGTGCCATGGCGTCAGCCTAGCTCACAGCAACCTCAAACTCCTGGGCTCAAGCTATCCTTCTGCCTCAGCCTCCCGAGTAGCTGGGACTACAGGCATGCGCCACCATGCCCAGCTAATTTTTTATATATATATCAGTTGGCCAATTAATTTCTTTCTATTTATAGTAGAGACGGGGTCTCGCTCTTGCTCAGGCTGGTTTTGAACTCCTGACCTTGAGCAATCCGCCCGCCTCGGCCTCCCAAGAGCTAGGATTACAGGCGTGAGCCACAGCGCCCGGCCCATTTTTACACTTTTTATAGTTGGCCATCCTTTCCTTGTGATTTTTATTGCCACTCTGGTAATATAACATGCTTTTAATTTATGTGTAGTTCTATTTCCACACTGTATCTATTAGTTGATTTCTCTTTGTGCCACTATCATATTGTTTTAATGATTATACATTTATGTTAAGTATTGATATATAGTAAGGATAGTGCTTTCTAATAAACATTTTCAACTTATATATTTTTGTCTTTACTATATTTACTTAGGTTTTAGGATCATCCTGATAAGTTCTACAGAAAGCCCTTTGAGATTTTGCACGGAGTTTATAGATTAATATGACAAAGTTAGTATCTTCATTTTATTGATTCTTCTCATTTAAAATATCACATATATATCTGTTTAATAGGTCTTTTAAATCTTTCAATAAAGTTTTATAATGTTCTCTTTATAGCTCTTAAATATCTTTTTAGGTGTTCTTAAGTACTTTGTAGTTTTGCTGTTATTGGAAAGTGTGTTTTTTGTTCAATATTTTTTTTGTTGGAGTGTTACTGAAATAAATGCATTTTATATATAATCTTATATTTAGAAATATCATTGAATTATTTTTTATATTTTATATATTATTTTGGATATTATACATAGAAAATCACATTACGCAATGTGGTATTGGCAACAAAATGGAGAAATAGATTAATGGACAGAATAAAGAACCCAGAAATAGACCCACTTATATTTGGACAACTGATTTTTGACAAAGGCACAAAACCAAGTCTCTAAAGAAAGGATAATCTTTTTAACGTATGATTCTGGGAAAATCCATATCCATGTAAAAAAAAAAAAGAACTTTGCATCATACATCCCTCCATATATAAAATAATGTAAAATAGGTCATAGACCTAAATGGAAAAAGACCAAATTGTAAAATTTCTAGAGGAAAACATAGAAGAAAATCTTCTAATCTTGAGATTGGAAAAGATTTCTTAAATATGACACCAAAAGTATGCTCCACGCAGGAACAAATAGATTAATTATACTTCAAGTATATGCATGTGCCAAAAATTACCAAACTGTATGCTTCAAGTATAGGCACTGTTTTGTATGCCACTTATGCCACTGTAAATCCGTATTAAAGGTAAGAAGAGAATCTGTCCTGTTCTCTGAGAATTCCAGAGGCATTGTATACTCTCTGAAGACATGCTTCCCAAGAATAGTGACTGTCTTTCTTAAGAAGTTCATGCTTGTATTTCACCCAAATCTCTTTTACCATACTGAAAACATGTTGTTTAGATTCCCTTTAAATTAACAACTCACCTTGCCTTATTTTGAATGTAGAATCCTTTAGGTGTGTAATGTTATATGTTTCGATTTCTTATAGGCTGATCCCAACGTTGTGAAATGGAGAGTAAATATAAGGAAATACTGTTACTGAATGGCCTGGATCAAATCGATGATGAGGAATTGCTTAGGTTTAAGTTCTTTCTTCCAGATGAGTTTGAATTTACTATCCCTAAGAGCAAACTGAATACTGCAAACAGGATAGAGGTAGCTAACTTGATGATTCGAATTGCCGGTGTGGTGTCTGCGGTGATGAAGACCATTAATATTTTCCAGAAGATGAATTACATGGACCTGGCAAAACGTCTTCAGGAAGAGAAGGAGAAAGGTAATGTGGGAGTACCCCACCTGCCCACTGCCTTTCTCTGCCAAGCCTCAGCCTTTCCTTTCCTGACCTCAGCGGGAAAAGCCCCGCCCCCCCTCCTTGTTGCAATTTGTGAACTTAGTGCACCTGCCTCTTTGTCCCTTCCTGCTGCATATCACTTCTAGGAAGTCTTTGTTACAAACTCCACAAATCCATTCCAGCATTTGTTTCCCATCTCTTGTTCCAGCCCTTGGGGCTACCACTTAGCCATCTCATCATCTTTTCACTTTGCCTGTCTCGCCTCCAGTCTACTTGCAGTGAACATGGACACAGAATTTCAACGTTAACGTCTCAACCCCAATCCCCATTCATACAGTGGTATTGCTCTCACATTTTATTGAAGCCTTGAAAATAACATAATTATAGCAATGGAAAATGGAAACTGGGATATTAGGCACCTTTGTCTGTTCCTCTCCGTTCCCCAGACAGTCCTCCTTTCTTCAGGGGATAATCCTGTCTTTCTAATTCAGGGATTCTCTCTCCTCTCCAACACAGGTGACAATATAAATTCCCCTCCCCACAAAGACTGGGTTTTACATTATTCAATAAATCACTGATCATCTCTTTCTAAAGTATCTATACTTGATTTAAATTCCTGATTTTGTTCCCTAAGAGCAATTGGTATATCCTGGCTTTACATCTGACTTACTAAAAAGAGCAAACGAGCATCTCACCCAAAGACTCTCCCAAATGAGAGACTCCAAAAGTTTTAGGATTAATGTACAACAGTTTTAACCACAAAAATTACAACGGCTTTTTTTTTTTTTTTTAAACTAGAACTCACTCTGTTGTCCAGGCTAAAGTACAGTGGCATCATCATAGCTTACTGCAACCTCAAACTCCTGGCCTCAAGTGATCTTCTTGTCTCAGCCTCCAAAGCAGCTGGGACTACAGGTGCAAGCCACCATGCCCGGCTGATTTTTCTATTTTTTTGTACAGATGGGGTCTTGCTCTTGCTCAGGCTAGTCCCATACTCAAGCGATCCTCCCTCCTTGGCCTGCCAAAGTGCTGAGATTACAAGCATGAGCCATCACACCCAGCCCAACAACAGCTTTTAAATAGTGTGTGTGTGTGTGTGTGTGTGTGTGTGTACATCACTGACATGGTTTCTCACACATTATTTCTTTGAAGGCTATATGAGATCATTTAAATGATTATATAAAGACATAATTCTATGAATATATAAACTGTTGGGTAGTAAATAAGGCAGTTCAGAGAAAAGACTTATTGTGTCTTTTTATTATTGTTATATTATATATATATATAATGTGTCATTTTATTAATATTTTCCCAGGCTATTTGGTTAGAAGGTGTAGTAGTTCTTAGATATGGCCACAAGATGGCAGCAACTATACATAATTGCATCCAAGTAACCACAGTCCTGTTTTTCCGATCTGGGCAAGAGGCAGGAATCTAGGAGTTGTTGGCAAAAAAAGGCTGAAGATATTTATCTTTTATTTTTCCCTCAAATAAAGAATTCATTCTTCTTTTTGGCCAGGATAGAACCAAATTTCTTGTACTGCAATCTTTCCCCCATTTTGCTATTTTAATAATTCTGGGATTTTATTACCCTAATTAGCTAAGAATGATCCAATGTGAGACCAGGTTGGAAACCCAGGAGTGACTGGCAGCTCTGTGTGCTGTACCAGACGTCAATTAAGTTCCTTTATAGCTTCAAAATTCCATCCAAGGCCATCTTTAGCCCTCCTTTGAATGCAGAAAGTTTATTTGTGCCCCATGCTATCTCTAATAACTATTATGATAGGAAACCAGTTTTTGTTTTCTGTTTCATTTTTCATTCTTTGTTGAATGCTGCATCTCCATAGCCATTGCATGTCTGCACCCATAGTGCTATGTGCTTTCCTACTCACAGCCTCAGCCCATGGAAGGCAGGAGAAAGCTGAAGAAACTTTTTTTTTTTTTTTTTGAGACAGAGTCTCACTTTGTTGCCCAGGCTAGAGTGAGTGCCGTGGCATCAGCCTAGCTCACAGCAACCTTAAACTCTCTGGGCTCAAGCAATCCTACTGCCTCAGCCTCCCGAGTAGCTGGGACTACAGACATGCACCACCATGCCCGGCTAATTTTTTCTATATATATTAGTTGGCCAATTAATTTCTTTCTATTTATAGTAGAAACGGGGTCTCGCTCTTGCTCAGGCTGGTTTCGAACTCCTGACCTCGAGCAATCTGCTCGCCTTGGCCTCCCAGCGTGCTAGGATTATAGGTGTGAGCCACCGCGCCCGGCCTGAAGAAATCTTTAGTAAAGACAGAGGCAATAATCAGTAGATGGGAGAAATTTTTGTGGGAAGAGAAAACAAAAATCTATGAGGACGCTTGAGGCTCGAAAAAGGAAGTTGAGATAGATTGTGATCAAAGTCTAGAGAAGTCCTGTAAGATTAAAATAGAAGGTTGAAAATGATAAATGAAATAAATGAAAAATCTGCACCTGATTATTAAGGAAAATGAGAGGTTTACGGGGCAGATGTGCTCTTCCACAAATTTGTCATGTGTGAGTTGGAGAATGGCAGATGTGATGTGGTAGAATGGTATGTTTATTTCCTTGGCTTCACTAAACACTTGTTTTCTCTCCTATACTGTCAACATAGAAGGGAGATTTTATATGCATGCTTCTCCGAATAGCCAGTTTCATGGAACTAACATACCATTGAAGGTTAGTTTAATTTCTTCCTAGAGCAGAAATCCCTCTACAGTATCCCTGCCAAAAAGTCAACCTGTTTCTGCCCTTTGAAAGGTAATACAGAGAACCTACTCATAAGCTACTCACAAGGCAGCTCATTCTACTCTTAGGTCTAATAATTAAATCATTCTTCTTTCTGATAAAATCGAGGTGATTGCCTTTTTACTTCAGCCCAGAACTGCTCGAGTTCTGCCAGAAATGACATCTAATAATTTCTCATGCCCTCTTCTGCCTGAGAGTGCCTTAAATAATTGTACATGACCATTTTGTTACACGGTATTCTTAAAATCAGGACTAGAGTGTGGCTTTTCAGAATAAAATATAACCTGACCATGGAGTTGGGGGAGCAAAGCAGACTGTACAGCTGCATTATGGTGGTCTTGGGCAGGAACCAGCCTGCCATCCACCCACCCATTCATTTATCCGTTCAATAAATATCTGCTGAATTGCTAATAGGTACGAGGAACTCTCTTAGGTTCTGGTGATAGAACAAGGAGTTAAAAACAAATCCAAGTTGTGTAGAGCTTATACTCTCATGCAGGAGGTAGATTTTTTTCTTAACAGCAAACAAATGAATGTAATAAACTGAGATAAGTACTCTGATGGAAAGGAAGATGGTTCTTTGAGGGTGTGTGTCAGAAAGCCTTAACCTAAGCCAGGATTTAGAACTGGTATTGGTCAGAAGAGGTTTCCCCAGGGAAATGACGCTGGAGCTAAGCTCTGAAAAATGCATAGGTGTTAAAGATGTCTTCAGTCAGAGGGAACACTTTGAGAAAAGGCCCTGTGGCAGCAGGTGTTGACTTGCATGAGGGCTTGAGAGAAGGCCAGTGTGGCCAGAGTACAAAGAACAGCTGGAGGGCAGCATGAGATCCCTTTGGCAGATACACAAGGCAAGGCCTTGTAGAACATGATTAGAAGTCCGTCTTTGTTCTAAGAGAAATCAGAAGTGATTAAATGTTTTAAGCAGGAGCGTAACACCAAATTTGCAATTTGGAGTGATCCTTCTGGATTCTGGATTTGGAGGGTCCACTTTGCCTACCAGGAGAATAACTATTGCCACACATCAGGGAGAGATAATGGTAGCTTTGATTAGCTTATGCAAATGGAAATGAAGGGAAATATATTGAATTGAAATGTGGGAGGAAGAAGCATTACGACTTAGTGATAGATTGGAGATGGAAGTTTAATGAATAGGCATTATTAAGGAGGGTAGTTTGATTTCATTCAAATAATTAAGGTTTCCAGAGTAAAATACACACATGTGTGTTGGACACATGTATATATGATGCGGAAAACGTCGACGCCGGGGATATGGCCGATTGCCGGCTGCCCGGAGTTCCGCATCTCCGGGGGCCAGTGCTGTGCGTGGCCGGTTAGAGGCACGCTGCTGGGGCCGGGCCCCGCGGCTCACAGCCACCCCGGGCACCCGCGGCTTTTATACCTACCAAGGGTATAAAAGCAGGGGCAGAAGGGCAGGAAGGGAGAACGTCGGAAGACACGAAGAGAGCTGTAACACTAGGTGTGCTGAGTCTGTTGTGGAAGAATAAAGGCTGTTCTCTGACTCTTCGTGGGCCGCTCGGTTCTTTCCCTGGTAAATGAACAAGAGCTGTAACACTAGCTGTACACACTGCCGCAACATTTACATACATCATACATATATATATATGTATATATACATGGACATATGTTTATATCTGTGTATTATTTTTATTGTAGTATATGACAAATACAGAAAGTATGCAAATCTGAAGAGTAGAGCTTAATACATTGTCAGAACCTAAATATACCATGGTGCACAACCATCTTGGTTCATAAATGGAACCTTATTAGTATCTTTGAAGTCTCTTTTATGCCCCCTCTGAGACTCAATCTTACAGATAGCTATTATCTTGAATGCTAACACCACAGATTCTTTTTACCTGCTTTTGCACATAAAAGGAATTATACAATACAAAGTACTTTGTGTCTGTCATCCTTTTTTGAAGTGGTGTTAGTAAAATTCCATCCATGTTGTACTTTCTAGCAGTAGTTTATTCATTTTTTCTACTATATGATATTCCATTTATTTGATAATTATTTATATACATGTGTATATATATATATATGCACACACACACATATCCAGAGAGAGAGGGATGGAGGGAGAGAGAAATCGAGTGTGCATGTATCATAGTCAGTTTACTCTTTATTGTTGTTTGAGTCATATGAGGCCATTATGGATAATGATCCTGTGAATATTTCTGTACATTATGAGCATTATGTACATGCCTCTGGGTGTGTGTGTGTGTGTGTCTGTTCGTTCCTCTTGGCTATACACCTATGAGTGGAATTACTATATGTTAGGGTAAGTAGATACTGAATTTTAATAGTGCCCTGAATTATTTTCCAAAGTGATATACCAATTTGAAAATTCCACTTCACAGTTTTTTTTAAAAAAATCAGATTCATATTTTTAAAATATTAGCCATTCTTGAAGATATTTTGATATGGCTTCAATATCCATTTCTCTGACAACCTTTGAGTTTGAGCACTGTCCATATGCATATATATTTATTGGTTATTTGCATGCTTTATTTTGTAAAGTGATCATTCAGGTTTTCCCCACTTACCTGATAGTTTTTTATGTCTTTTAAAAAATGTTTATGGGAATTGCTTATATTTTAGTTACTAGTACTTTGCTGTATATATACACATAAAGTATCAAAAAGTCAACCTACCAGGGCAACACCAGGTAGGTGTGATCCCAGTCAATAAATGGAAATGTGTATATTTTTCTGTCGTTCTGTGACTTGCTTTTGCACACTCTTAATTGTCTTTTTGCTGAACAGATGTTGTAGTGTGCTGTAGAAAAGGCTGTTGCCCCTTGCATATTGATGGTGCAGATTCCCATCCAGGGGTGGACATTCTGTTTCTTAGCTCTGGATCTGGGCTTGAGCACGTGATTTGCTTTGTCCAATGTGATGGTAGTAAATATGATGAAAGAAGAGACTTGAAAAGTACTTAAACGTTAGAACGAGCCTTCTCTGGTTGCTGGGATCCTTCTGACTTCCTGTGACCAAACCTGGCTTAGGCTCCTAGAGGATAAGAGACCACAAGCAGTGAGGTTCCTGCCTTCACAGCCTTCCCAGACATCTAAGCTGAGGCCCTAAGCGTGTGTGAAGCCCTCTATCATCCACCTTCACCCGAGTCAGCCAAGATCAGAAGAGCTGCTCAGACAATCCACAGAATGTCCAGCTCCAGCTCTCTGTTCCCCTTTCCTGCATTGAGAAGTTCAAGGGCATGGCACTGGCTTCTGAATAGGGCTTTCAGTCTGCATCACAGCATGGTAGAGAAGGTTAAGGGGGAAGCAGACACGTGTGAAAAGGAGAAAACCTGAGTGGTGTCCTAGCCTTATAACAGCCCACTCTCATGGGAACTAATTCATTCCCATAAGAACTACTCCAGTCTCTGGAGAGTGAGAACTCATTCGCTACCTTGAGAACAACACCAAGCCATTCATGAGGGATCCAACCCATAACCCAACCCTTCCCACCAGGTCCCACCTCCCAACATGCCACACTGGGCATCAAACTTCAACCTGAGTTTTTGTGGGGAAGAACAAACCATATCCGAATCATAGCCCCCTCTAGTGTGGCTTTTTTCAGTTCCATGGTGTCAGAGGGTGTCTAAACCTGACTTTCAAGTTCTGAAATATCCTCAAATGGATTCCTCTTTGTGGATAGCTACCAGTTGGATTTCTGTAAGGGAGACTGGAGCCAGGGAACCTCTATTCTGCCATCGTGCTGATATCACTCTTATTTTCTTCATGAAATATAACAGTATTTCAGTTTCTTAGCCAGCTTTGTTCATCTCTTTTGGGGTAATATGACTTTTTTTTTTTAATCAGTTGATGAGAAATACAAATCGACCGAAAAACCAAAGCCAATAAAAAAGAGAGCTCAAGCTGGAATTGATCCTGTTGCCTCTACAGCCAACAGAAATGATACTATGAAGCAACTCGCTACACCAGAAGTCACTCCTCAGGTTAAGGTAGGATGGGGCAGGTGGAGTGCCCTTAGTCCTTACCAGAAGAACACCTTCTGGTCACTGTCTCTGTCATTTCCCACATCGGGGCCCTGTGTTCTTTATCTCACAGCATCCAAATAAGGAAAACAAGGCAATAATATAAAAAGTATGTCAGGGTAACAAAAAGAAATTGCCTCAGGTTCATCAGATTAAACACATTTTGAGCTTTTAATCTCTGCCAGGCCCTGGACACATTAATACTTTGTTACAGGTTGGATTCCTTAAGAAGAAAACTCTGAATTGGACAGTTAGTGTCAGGAAGTATACCATAGAGTGCTTTCAGGATTAATATCTCTGAGGGAAAGGAAAAAGAAGGAAAAGAAGAAGGAAGAATTTCAAGTCCAGTGCAGTTACAGCCAAGACCTTAGCCTGTCCCACAGAGGCTTAGTGGCTGAGAAGTCCTTATAGGATTATCATGCTTTAGATGGAGGGGGAAGCCCTTCATACACCTGCATTGACCGAGGCGAAGTGGCCTTGCTTAGCTGAGGGAGCAATGTCTGGACTTGTTCTCCATGAGAATGATTGTCTTAGTCCTGGGGGAGCAGAAGGCAACTCTGAGAGTCTCACCACAGAATCTAGAATCCACACACACACGCAATCTGTACTTTTATTATGCATAGGGCCTCATAGGAATTTGGGGGAATCTGTGCAGATCACTCAACTCTTACTTTTATAGTAGAGTAAAATGAATATTCAAGATAATATTGGATGGAGAAACAAGGACATATTATGCCCTAATGGAATGAGTAGAAGAAAACAGGATCAGATTTATCCCTTTGCCTTAGCAATCTTTCAGAGATTCAGCGAACTCTTTACATACAGTAGATGGCAATGGAAAGATTCAGGCTCAGGGAGGCTGCCTCCAAAACCTGTTACACTGTCTTATATGAATATAGGAGTTGAAATCTTCCTTCTGCATTCTCTTTTCTATCTAGATAATACTAGGTCTCAAATCTCTTCTCCACCCCTCCTCATCTCCTACTTTGAGCCCACCTGTCTTCCTTTTGGCTGGCTTCCTAAAGTTTAACCTTGTGGGTAAAATAAGGTTCTCTTAGTAAGACCTTCTTTACTCACAGCTGGTATCTTTCTTCTGTTGTTCAGCCTAAGCAGAAACAGATGGTGGCCCAGCAGCAATCTGTCAGAAAAGGGTCGCAGAAAGGCTGTTTGACAGTCATGGTGCTGAAAGCAACAGAGCCCTTGGAGTTTGAGACTCAAGAAGGCAAGCAAGAGATGTTCCATGCTACGGTGGCCACAGAGAAGGAATTCTTTTTTGTAAAAGTTTTCTGTACACAGCTACAAGATAAATTCACGCCAAAGAGAATAATTACGATATCAAAATATTATCAGCACAGTGGTTTCCTGGAAGTGAATAGTGCCTCCTCTGTGTTTGATGCTGAATCTGACCAAAAGATCAGTGTCCCAGGCTCCATTATCAGGAAAGCAGGTGAAACTCCAAAGATCAACAAGCTTCAAACTCAGCCCATTGGAACCATTGTGAATGGGATATTTGTAGTCCAGAAGGTAAGTTCCTAGAAATAATTTTATATTGGATACTAAGAATAAAATATTTTTTTACCCTGAGCTTAAAGGGGCTTTAGAAATTAGTTATTTTACTGCTTTTCTATATAGATAAAATCTAAAACAAATAAACACCACAGTACCAAATAAAGAGTTAACATGCCAAAACTCACACAAAAACTCAGAAATAGCCTTTTTAGTCTCAAGAAGCTGTCACGATCCTGTCTCACCTTCTATTTATCCTTATAGCCTCTGGAAAGGGATTAATTACTTCATACTCAAACAATTTTCACCCTTTGGGTTATTTTTGGACTTCAGACAAATGACCTTTATTCTAAGTGACTATTATGAATGCAAAATAACTGTAGTTGGGTAATAAACCAGGTTAATTCTCCTGGAAAACCAATAAGCAGGGCAGGATTTCAAAAATTGTGATTAAATGCAAAAAATAGAAGAAAGAATTTGTTTAAAGAAGCTCGTTAGAAGTGAAAAATAATAAAATGTTATGATTCTGAGCTTCAGGGAATTGGCCTCGTGGATGACTTTTTCTGGCTTAGGACAGGACCTGAAGAACCATAGAGAGGTTCTTCTGCTGACCCTGCATTCAGAAAACTTAGGATAACCTTTGCTGTCCTGGGTTAGTTGCAGAAGAACTGATAGAAAGAATCTGTTCTCCTGGAAAATTCAAGAATAAATGACGTTGGATAAGAAAGCCATATTCTTTATCCTAGTTTTTAAAATTTTTTATTTCAGCATAATATGGGGGTACAAATGTTAAGGTTACATACATTGCTCTTGCCTCCCCCCCCCAACCCCTTTGGGTCTTTATCCTAGTTTCAAGCCTTCAGTATGGCCAGCCAACCACTAATATATATTCATTTAGCCCATAAAACTAAAGCTAAAATACAATTAATATCAATGTCCTAAGTAACTGAGAACCACCCTGCTCCCCTTTGATCTGAACTTGATTGTGAATTATTTTTTGTCCTTAATTCCTTACTTTTATTTAGACTCTTTACTAGGTCTTGCATCATTGCCTCGTGTCTCTCCTATTGCTTTAAATAACTCTCCCGCAACTGCAGGGTCATCTTCTCCCCTGACTATCCTGGCCTCTGGCCCTGGAGAAGCCCTCTCTTCTCCATCTACCAGTTGCTTCTATGGGCCATTCTTGTCTCCCAGAGGAAGGGAGCTTGGGACTGGAAAGACGGGACACAAAAAGCAACATGTTCTAAGTAAGACATATCTGCCTCCCCAATCTGAATTTGCTAACATTAGCTATATATTAGATATATACCTGCTAGTTTCAAAGCTGGATTTTTTTTTTACGCAGTTGACCTTTGAACAATTTCAGGATTAGGGCCGCCTGCCCCCCACACCCCCCACCCCCAGTCAAAAATCTCTGTATAGTTTTTGATGCCCCCAAAACTTATCTACTAATAGCCCACTGCTGACTGGAAGTCTTTCTAATAATGCAAAAAAGTCAGTTAGCACATATTTTGTATGTTACATATATTATATACTGTATTCTTACAATAAAGTAAGCTAGGTAAAAGAAAATGTTATTAAGAACATTGTAAGAAAAAGAAAATATATTTACTAATCATGAAGTGGCAGTGGATCATCATAAAGGTCTTAATACTCATTGTCTTATTGAGCAGGCTGAGAAGGAGAAGGAAGAGGAGAGGTGGGTCTTTCTTGCTGTCTTAGGGGTGGCAGAGGTGGAAAAAATTTCTGTATAAGAGGACTTATATGGTTCAAACCCATGTTGTTCAGGAGTCAACTGTATTTCTTTCTGGAGGCTTCATCTGGCATATCCGATATCTGATTGATGTGACATTTCTTAACCAAATTCTCAGAGATAGAATTGCTGTTGCTTTTCTTTTGCAGAAAACAGAACAGAAAGATTGTGTATTATTTGATGTAAATGACAACACAGGGAGCATGGAAATATTGGTGCTTAGAAAACAGAACAAAGAAGAATGTGAGGAAGGGGATAAGATTCGACTTACATTCTTTGAGCTGTCAAAAAGCGAAGAAAAACTACAGCTGAAATCTGGAGATCATAGCCTCATAAAGGTGGGAACTGCATAGAACAGTCAACTCTCCAAGGGGATGGTATTTTGTATTTTTTATCAGAAAGCTTGTCTGGTGCTATTGAACAGGATATGGAATGGAAGACCGTGTTATTTAGTACACCTAATGTCACAGAACCGAGGGACTTCCCTTGAGGAAATACACATCTTTGATACACAGTTAAGAGGACATGAGCTTTACGAGGTAGAGACACACGTTGTGGTGCCCACAGAGCCTGACAAAGAGTTCCTCAGTAATACTGCAAGGCTAATGTGGGCAGCTTGCCCAAAGTTGGACAAATTATTCTGACTAATGTATATAAAAGCAGACACAGACCATGAACCCATTGAGGATGCATTTCTCAGAGTCAATCCCAGCATTCCTGCACCTACCATAATCCAGGGCGATTGAGTCAGTGTAAACTTCTAGTCCTGTCTCTCTGTCACACCCTCACACCCATCCTTGGGCTGCACTTGGTGCTCTCCCCTGTGTCTCAGCATCGCTTGCAGGGCCTGCTGTCTCTCTTTGTGGGAGTGGAGGCAAAGACCTGAGAAATACATGCGTGTGCCCTTGTTAAGTAGGAGTGCATATCTCAGGCCAGATATTAACTTCTAGACAGTGATCCAAGAGGGAACAATGTGTCAGGAGGGTGGGAAGGAGATAATTTTAAGAAAAACACAAAGATAACAGTACACTTCTGAAGGACATAGTCACTGCAAGAAGAGGATGGTTAACTGATCGACTGCATCTCAGACTATATATTTTTTTCTCTTCCCAGGTTATTAAGACCAAAAAAGAAAAAAAATGAAAAGGACCAATTCAGGTCAACTGGTCTAAGCAACATTTAATTGAAGAAGATGTGATACAGCCTCTTCAATCAAATTGTGAGCTACCTGAGAACAGCAGCTCACAGGCTCTTCCCCCACCAAATTAGGATGCAGATAGGATAATGGCAGGATAAGCAACTACAAAATATCAATATGTTATCACAATAAAAGTTAATTTCTGATTCATTACAGCCCCTCAGTCTGTTTAGTTTACTAATTCCTGGTCTCAAGCTGAAATACTAACAATTTATTGGGTGTTTATAGCATATATAAAAGTAAGATGTATGTGAGAGGAGGGGAAGATGGAGGATTAGAAGCACCTCGTGCATGCACTGCATGAGAGAGGAGAGGATCGAAAGTTGCAGGTGGATACCCACCTACAGATGGTATTTCTTGGAAAGAACATTGGAAAGCCCTGAAGAAGTGACAAAGAACATTCAGAGTGAAGGAGAAGGTGACAGGGTGGATCATTCATCAAAGTTGAAGGGCTGTGGGGAGGGGGGGATCCACATGTGGAGAAGGTCAGGAGAATAGAGCCCTGGGGCACAACACTCACCCCTCAGGCACTACGGCCCGAGTTGTGAGGGTGCATCCTTCACCACCGCAGACCTCTGGACTGATCAGGGAGCTGCTTAGAGTCTGTGCAGAGACACACTGGAGAGCAGGCACAGCAGGGATCTGGTGGCTGCTCATCCTGGGTTTCTGCAGCTGGTGCCATCCTGAGCTCTCAGGTGCATGGGGTTTGTTTTTGCAGCAGTTGTCTGTCTTTGCATAACCCTGCTGAGCCAGGGAGGGAGCAAGCAGAGCAGATGCTCCCCATGTCATGCCCTGTGCCTGGGACCCAAGTGCTCTTACCTCCCAGTATGGTATCTGAGCATTGGAGGTGCCTCCCCAACTTGAACTTCCAGCAGTGATCTGGAGAACAATCCACCACTCCACACAAAGATTATCCAGCACTGGTATGAACTGTGGAAATCACAGGGGAAGGGGATAAAACAAAATAGCTGCACTATAGGCTTTCAGCGCACCTGCCTTGCCCCTGCTGGGTCAGCATTCCACAGTAGGACATAAATGCGTCCCGTAGGGACATCTCCTTCTTCTAACTAAGCAGGAGAATTCACGGCAAAGGAGAACAGGTACCCTGTAATCCTAGTAGCCCTGAGCTAACAGAATAGGATTCAGATGAGAAATAAAAGCAGCAAAAGAACCCTGGCAACATGAAAAAACAAAACAATTCAGTACCCCCAAGGGATCACAATGGAGCTACAGTAGTGGATTCTAACCAAAAGGAAATTGTTGAAATAACAGAAGTGGAATTCAGAATATGGATGGCAAATAAGATGAATGGAATTTAAGAGAAACTTGAAAACAAACAAAAATAAGCCAAAAATACTTTTAGTAAATCAATGAACAAAATGAAAAAGTCTCTAAAGAGGTACACAACATAAGGAAGGATATAAAACAACTTAAAGAAATGAAAGAGTCATTAACAGAATATCAAAGCACAGCAGGAAGCTTCCACAACAGACTAAACCAAGGAGAAGAAAGAATCTCAGAGCTTGAACAAGGCTCTTGAGCTAACCCAGTCATTCAAAGAGGCAGAAAAGAGAATAAAAAAGAAAGAAATCACTTAGATAGGGACTACAGAAAGCAAGCTAATATACAAACTATAGGTATCTCTGAGGGAGAAGAAGAAAGAGCAAAAAGCATGGAAAATCTATTCAAGAGAACTATTGAGGAAAATTTCCCTGGTATCACCAGAGATTCAGACATCCACATTCAAGATGGTCATCAAACACTGGGAAGATTCATAGCAAACAAGACATCTCCAAGGTACATAGTAATCAACCTGACCAAAGTTAAAATGAAGGAGAAAATTCTACAAGCAGCAAGATGAAAGCAACAACTAACCATCAAAGGAAAACTCATTAGGCGAACTGCAGGCTTCTCAGTGGAGATCTTATAAACCAAAAGGGATTAGGCTCCCATTTTCAGTCTTCTTAAACAGAACAACCACTAACCTAGAAATTTGTATTCTGAAAAACTAAGTTTCATAATTGACATAAAAATAAAGACTTTTCCTTACAATCAAACACTGAGGGAATTAATGATGACCAGACCAGCCCAATCAAAGACTAAATACCATTCACAATAGCTACAAAGAAAATGAAATATTTAGGGATACACTTAACTAAGAAGGTGAAAGATCTCTACAAGGAGAACTATGAAATACTGATGAAAGAAATTGCAGATCACATAAACAAATGGAAAAATATGTTATGCTCATAGATTGGTAGAATCGACATTGTTAAAAATGTCCACACTGCCCACTGTCCACACTGTGATTTATAAATTCAATGCAATCCCCATCAAAATACCAAAATCATATTTCACAGATCTAGAAAAAACATAATTCTATGCTTTGTTTGGAACCAAAAAATGGCCAAATAGCCAAAGCAATCATGAGCAAAAAGAACAAATCTGGAGGCATCACATTACCAGACTTCAAACTAGACTACAAAGGTATAGTGACCAAAGCATGGTATTGGTACAAAAATGAGACACAGACCAATGGAGCAGAACAGAGAACCCAGATATAAAGCCACCTACTTACAACCAACTGATCTTTGACAAGGCAGACAACAACATATGCTAGGGAATTTAAGCCCTATTCAAGAACTGGTGCTGGAAAAATTGGACATGCACATGCAGAAGAATGAAACAGGAAAACTATCTCTCACCATTTGCAAAAATTAATTCAAGATGGATAAAAGATTGAAATGTAAGACATGAAACTATAAATATTCTAGTAGAAAATGTAGGGAAAACTTTTCTAGATATTGGCGTAGGCAAAGAATTTATTACTGAGACCCCAAGGGCAATTACAGCAACAACAAAAATAAATAAGTGGGGCTTGATTAAATTAAAAAGCTCCTGCACAGCAAAGGAAATGATGAACAGAGCAAATAGGCAACCTACAGAATGTGAGAAAATGTTTGCAAACTATACATCTGAGAATGGGCTAATATCCAGAATCTACAAAGAACTCAAATCAGCAAGGAGAAAACAAACAACCCCATTAAAAATTAGGCAAAAGACACAAACAGAAGTTTTTGAAAAGAAGATAGACAAATGGCCAACAAACATATTAAAAAATGCTCAACATTACTAATCATCAGGAAAATGCAAATTAAAACCACAGTGAGATATCTACTTACCCCATCAGAATGGCCGTTATTAAAAAGTCAAAAAATAATAGATGCTGGTATGGATGCAGAGAGAAAGAAACGCTTATACACTATTAGTTGGAGTGCAAATTAGTACAACCTCTATGGAAAACAGTATAGAGTTTCTTCAAAGAAATAAATACAGACTTAGTATTCAATTTAGCAATCCCACTATTGCATATGTACCCCATAGGAAAAGAAATCATTTTATCAAAAAGACACCTGTAGTCAAATGTTTATTGTAGCACAATTCACAATTGCAAAGATGTGGAATCAACCCAAGTGCCAATTAATTCATGAGTGGATTAACAAAATGTGTTATATATACAGTACACTATGGAGTACTTCTCAGCCATAAAAAGAAATGAATCAATGTCTTATGCAGCAATTTGGATAGACTGGAGATCATTATCCTAAGTGAAGTATCTCAGGAATGGGAAAACAAACACTACATGTAGTCTGTAATGATTTGGAACTAGTCAATGGGCACAGAGAGAAGTAAAAGTCATCAGAAGTCAAGAACAAGGCAAGGGGGAGGAAGTGAGAGGTAAAAACTTACCTAACAGGTACAATGAATACTATTCAGCTGATGGACACACTAATAGCCCAGACTTAAGCATTATAAAAGCCATTCACATAACAAAAACATTTGTACCCCCTCAATATTTTGAAAAAAAAAAGTATATGGCAAAACAATAACACAAAATATGAGAGGAAGGAATTAGCAGTATACTATTGAAAGGTCCTTATACAACATGTGAAGCAGCACAATGTTATTTGAAAGTAGATTCTGTAAATTTAAAGGTGTATGTTGTGAACTTTGAGGCAATGACTAAAAATATTTTTAAGAGAGACATAAATGATAAGACATTTTGTGATATTGGGGAAAGGATAGGCATAAAGACCAATGGAAGACCATAGAGTCCAAAAATTGGCCCACACATTTACATTCTATTGATTTTTCTACAGAAGTACAAACACAATTCATGGAAAAAGGATAATTTTTCAAAAAAATCACAGTGGAAAAATTGGGTATCCCTGCTAAAAAAAAATTAATCTGAGCTATGCCTTATTCTCTATATAAAAGTTAGCTCAAAATCAATCATTGGCTTAAATGTAAAACGCTAAAACTATAAAATTTCTAGAAGAAAAAACAGGAGAAAAATATCTGTGGCCTTGGTTTGGGAAAAGATTTCTTAGTATGATATCAAAAGCACAATCTTATACCAGATAAATTTTTAATAATTTGAACTTCATCAAAATGAATAACTTCTACTTTTCAAAAGTTATCTTTAAGAACATTGAAAAGCAAGACATAGGTTGGGGCTTAATATTTGCTAGTCATGTAGTTACTAAAGACCTTTTATTCAGAATTTAAAAAGAACTGTCAAAATCCAATAATATGAGAACAACCAACTAAACTTTTTAAATGGAAAAAAAAATGATATGTGGATGACAAGCACATAAAAGATACTCAGTGTAATTCATCTTTAGGGAAATATAAATTAAAACTTCAACGAGATATCACTATACACTTATTAGAATGCTAAAATTAAAATTGATTGACCACACCAAGTGCTAACAAAGACATAGAAAAACTGAAACTATTATACAGTGCTGGTGGGAATGTCAAATGGTGAAACCCTTTGCAAAAGAGTTTGGCAGTTCTTAAAATGTTTATTAATATGCACCTACCATGCTAAGTTCTGAGGATGATGCAGAGCAACTGAAACTCTCATTGCTGGTGGGAATGGAAAATCTTACACTTTAGAAAACAGTTGGGCAAATCTTATAAGTTTAAATATACACTTACCATACGACCTGGTAATCTTGCTCTAAATGTTTTTATCCACTTGAAATGATAATGTTGTTCACACAAAAATCTGTATGTGAATACTTATGAAAGTTTCATTTGTAATCATGTAGTGTAATTATATGTATTTAAATAACCCAATTGTCCCTCACCTGAAGAGTTGATAAACAAACTTTGGTAGAGCCACACAATTGAACTCTACTCAACAATAAAAATGAATAAACTATTAATACATACACTACATGGATGAATCTCTCTTTTTTTCTTTCTTTTTCTTTTCTTTTCTCTCTTTTTTTTTCTTTGAGGCAGAGTCTTGCTCTGTTGCCAGGGCTAGAGTGCCGTGGCGTCAGCCTAGCTCACAGCAACCTCAAACTCCTGGGCTCGAGCGATCCTTCTGCCTCAGACTCCCGAGTAGCTAGGACTACAGGCATGTACCACCATGCCTGGCTAATTTTTTCTATATATTTTAGCTGTCCAAGTAATTTCTTTCTATTTTTAGTAGACAGGATCTCGCTTTTGCTCAGGTTGGTTTCGTATTCCTGACCTTGAGTGATCCTCCAGCCTCAGCCTTCCAGAGTGCTAGGATCACAGGTGTGAGCCACCACGCCCACCTGGATGAATTTCTTTTTCCCCTCAGAATAATATTTTATTTATTTGTTTATTTATTTTATTTTGTTTTTTATTTTGGAATACTACAGGGCTACAAATGTTTTGGTTACATGGATTGTTTTTGTACTGCTTGAGTCAAAGTTATAAGTGTGCACATCACCCAGATAGTGTACACTGTACCCATTAGGTATGATTTCACCCATTTCCTCTTCCTCCCTCCCACCTGCTTGGATTCCGTTCAGTTTTGTTTTGATCTGTGCACATGAGTGCTGATCAGTTAGTTCCAATTTAATAGAGAGTGGTGTTTATTTTTCCATTTTTGCGAGACTTCACTCAGAATAATGCTCTCCAGTTCCATCCAGATTGTTACAAAAGGTATTAATTCATTTTTTATGGCTGAATAGTACTTTATGGTATACATATTCCACATTTTATTAATTCGCTCATGAACTGACGGACACTACATGGATTAATTTTAAATGTAGTAGATACTAAGTGAAAAAAATCAGACTCAAGATTCTACATACATTTTAATTTCATTTTATGACATTCTGGTAAAGGCAAAAGTGTAAGTAAAGACTAGATCAGTGGTTGCCAGGAGCCTGGAATTGGAGGAAGACTTGACAACAAAATAGCATGAAGGAGGAAATTTTTACTATGATGAAACTATTCTGTATCTTGATTTTGGTAGTGGGTGCATGATTGTATGCTTTTGTAAAAACTCACAAAACTTTCCATTAATAAGAGTAAATCTTTAAAGTACCTAGGAATATATTTAACCAAAGAGGTAAAAGACCTCTACAGGGAGAACTATGAAACACTGAGGAAGGAAATAGCAGAGGATGTAAACAGATGGAAATCCATACCATGCTCGTGGATCGGCAGACTCAATATCGTCAAAATGTCTATACTACCCAAACTGATCTACAGATTCAATGCAATACCTATTAAAATCCCATCAGCATTCTTCACAGATATAGAAAAAATAATTTTACGCTTCGTATGGAACCAAAGAAGACCCCGAATATCAAGAGCAATTCTAGGCAACAAAAACAAAATGGGAGGCATTAATATGCCAGATATCAAACTATACTACAAAGCTGTAGTAATTAAAACAATATGGTATTGGCACAAAAACAGGAATATTGACCAGTGGAACAGATGTGAGAATCCTGATATAAAACCATCCTCATATAGCCATCTCATCTTTGACAAAGCAGACAAAAACATACGCTGGGGAAAAGAATCCCTCTTCAATAAATGGTGCTGGGAAAACTGGATAGCCACCTGTAGAAGGCTAAAACAGGACCCACACCTTTCACCTCTCACAAAAACCAACTCACGGTGGATAACAGACTTAAACCTAAGATATGAAACTATTAGAACTCTAGAGGAAAAAGTTGGAAACACTCTCCTAGACATCGGCCTGGGCAAAGAGTTTATGAAGAAGTCCCCAAAGGCAATCACAGCAGCAACAAAAATAAATAAATGGGACATGATCAAACTACAAAGCTTCTGCACAGCCAAAGAAATAGTCATGAAAGTAAACAGACAACCTACAGAATGGGAGAAAATTTTTGCATCCTATGCATCCGATAAGGGACTGATAACTAGAATATACTTAGAACTCACGAAAATTAGGAAGAAAAAATCAAATAACCCCATTAAAAAGTGGGCAAAGGACTTGAACAGAAATTTTTCTAAAGAAGACAGAAGAATGGCCAACAAACATATGAAGAAATGCTCAACATCTCTAATCATCAGGGAAATGCAAATCAAAACCACAATGAGATATCACTTAACCCCAGTGAGAATGGCCTTTATCAAAAAATCTCCAAACAATAAATGCTGGCGTGGTTGCGGAGAGAGAGGAACACTCCTACACTGCTGGTGGGACTGCAAACTAGTTCAACCTCTGTGGAAAGCAATATGGAGATACCTTAAAGCGATACAAGTGAATCTACCATTTGATCCAGCAATCCCATTGCTGGGCATCTACCCAAATGATCCAGTGACACTCTACAAAAAAGACACCTGCACTCGAATGTTTATAGCAGCACAATTCATAATTGCAAGGCTGTGGAAACAGCCCAAGTGCCCATCAATCAAAGAATGGATTAATAAAATGTGGTATATGTACACCATGGAGTACTATTCAGCTCTAAGAAACAATGGTGATATAGCACACCTTATATTTTCCTGGTTAGAGCTGGAACCCATACTACTAAGTGAAGTATCCCAAGAATGGAAAAACAAGCACCAGATATATTCTCCAGCAAACTGGTATTAACTGAGTAGCACCTACGTGGACACATAGGTGCTACAGTAATAGGGTATTGGGCAGGTGGGAGGGGGGAGGGGGGCGGGTATATACATACATAGTGAGTGAGATGTGCACCATCTGGGGGATGGTCATGATGGAGACTCAGACTTTTGGGGGGAGGGGGGGAAATGGGCATTTATTGAAACCTTAAAATCTGTACCCCCATAATATGCCAAAATAAAAAAAAAAAAAAAAAAAAAAGAGTAAATCTTATTATATGCATATTATACCATAATAAACATGAAAAATATGCATCCAGTTGGAAGACAGAATTATGAATATTTTTAATATGCTATTGATTGTTTATGTCTCTGTAGTAAGCACCTATTGCTTTTATAATAAACAAGAAAGATGAAAGAAACTCTTTAAATAGCTCCCCCTTAAAAAAGATCAGGGATTTTAGAACGATGTATATTTCTTACCCATTAGGTTAATAATATCCAGAGTTTGTGAGTGTGACAATGATATAATTAAGAAAAATGTCCTCATAAGTATTCATTGGAATTTTTTTTTTTTTTTTTTTTTTGAGACAGAGTCTCGCTTTGTTGCCCAGGCTAGAGTGAGTGCCGTGGCGTCAGCCTAGCTCATAGCAACCTCAAACTCCTGGGCTCAAGGGATCCTCCTGCCTCAGCCTCCCAAGTAGCTGGGACTACAGGCATGTGCCACCATGCCCAGCTAATTTTTTCTATATATGTATTAGTTGGCCAATTAATTTCTTTCTATTTATAGTAGAGACGGGGTCTCGCTCTTGCTCAGGCTGGTTTCGAACTCCTGACCTCGAGCAATCCGCCCACCTCGGCCTCCCAGAGAGCTAGGATTACAGGCGTGAGCCACCGCGCCCGGCCTTCATTGGAATTTTGATTTGACAATGTTACCAACAATTTTGTTCATATTCTTTGACCCAGACATTCCATTAACAGGTATTTAACTTTAATTCCTCTCTTCCTTACATAGGCATCAATAGCCTTGGACCTTTGCAATAGTAGACCTTCCCCATTCTGTCCCTCACAGCTTCCACACTGTCCCCAATACCCCTCCCCTGCCACACCCACCCAAACCTAAATCAAGCTCTGTAGTTACTATCTCCGTGTCATTAGGAAAGCGACTGTGGCTTTCTGTTCCTTGTTTTTCACATATTATAAGGAGAGTAAGAAGGAAAACTATCAGCCTTCTAGAGCTAATATGAAGAATAAGTGACATAAAATAATTGCAAAATACTAGGTACCAAATATGTGATCAATGAATTTAACTACATTTCGGTTTTAGATATCTACTTTTTGCTATTCTACTCTAAAAATATATATATATCTTCAGTGTTTGCATAATGCAGGTCTGCCTGGGGCAACTTTCTGATGGATCCATATATGTGGAATGTAAGAATCAGGAAATATGGTTGGAGAGCCAATGGGGAGCTGTTGGCTCTTGTGGAAATGGTTTAAACCAGGTATTTCACATCAGATAGGCCCAGAAATTGTAACATAGTCTAGTGTGCTTTTTGCAAATCACCAGAAGGTACCTGATTTAGCAAACAAATTACCCAATATGCTCTTCCCAGGAATCTAATTCTGAAAAGATATCCACTACTAGATATCTTATCTTTAGGCTACAGCAGCCCCTCCCCAGGACACAGGGCTTGGCAATTGAAGCACAGCCTGGATTTTACCCCTTCCTGCCCCCTAAGCCTGGTTTCTGTGGGCAGGACACAGCTGGTTCATTCCTGACCAGGGCCCAATCCTGTAAGATCATACCTAAAGTATAAGTCCAAACATTGTCTGAGGCCCTTGTGCTCCACCTTCATCTGCAAGCCACGAACTCTTTGCTTTTAAGCAGCTCACAAATGGATTAAAGAGACTCCTGTTGAAGTGGCCCTTTAGAAAATGAGATGATGTTTATTTTTTTTTCAAATTATAAAAGTTATAAATGCAAAATATGGCTTTTAGAAAACAAGAAAACATATAAAAGCACCCCTAACATTCATCATTCATACCCTAGAATTAATAGCTTATATATATATATATGTATATATATAATGGTATATATATTGTGTTGTATTTCCACCAGGTTATCTGTACATATTGGGGTTTTTTTTTTTTTTTTTGCACTTGGATCTTATCTCCATAAACATCATTATCAATGGCATCCAGGTTTGTAGAAGGACGACTCTAGTGAAGTTTCCATATATGAATCAGAATTGAGTGTTTGATTATTGCTTTTCCTGGCCTTGATGACCTTGAAGAAGAAAGAGATAAAGATAAACCAGTCGAAAGGCAGGTGGTCATAACATTTCTCCCTTTGCTCACACTGTCTCCTTCATATGGGCCACATCTCTTCCTCTATTCTCTTCTAAAGGACACTGTTCTCACTCTCACCTATTTCCTTTGATGAATTCCTGTCCTTTGAGTCATGTCTCCCCTCTTGGTTGAGACCATGAAATGAGATACTCACTACTACCCGGCATGAGCACAAGTAGAAGAGCAGATGTCAGGGAATAACAGGAGACAGGAAAGAGCTGGTGTACCCAATGCCAAGAGTTGAGGGGAAGATTCTTTCTTACTGGGCAGAAAGGTAGGAGGAGGATAAAAAAGATATTCCTGGTGCGATTGCTGTCAAGGAAGGTTTGGAAAGTTTGACCAATGGTCCCCTGAACTAAAGCAATCTGAGAGCATGTGCATATCTGGGAGCCCGAATATGTCAGCTTTTGTTTTGAATTGCTTGCACTCCAGTATTAGCCTTTGTTAGTGTTCCAAGAATCCCACATAAATGTGCCTGTCAGTGCAACAAAGTGCATGGACTTTGTCGTGTAGATCCAACCACCTCTATCTGTTGTAGACCAGTACATGTATCTCACTAAAGGCAGGTACCTCTGTGTTCTGATTTACTCGGGTACATCCTTGGTAGTTAAGTTCTGTTATGAGCTGTGTTGACGACCATCTATGGTAGAGAATATTTCTCCCATTTTAGAGATGATGAACCTAAAGTTCCTAGTGTTTAAGCTTTTAGTCAACTAGAAAATCACAGAGCCAGGATTTGAAACAAATGTGCCTTAATCAAATCCAAATTCTTATTACATTATCTCCCTGTTTTGATAAAATCAACCTGTTCTTTATTATTTAGCCTAGGTATCATATCCTTTGAGAATCTATCTGAATTTTCTTTCTTTGCTATGATTAAAACTATCCTTCTTTCAAAAAGAAAAAAAACAAAACAGAAAGAATGTGTTTACACATCAAAGTGCAAGGCACAGATCTTTTTAGTTCTTTTTCCACCTGCTGGACTCTCTGTAATAATAGCAGTCTAGTCTCTAAACAAAATAATTTGACACTTTGGAAGAATGGTGTTCCCATGCTCTTACCTTGATGTAACTGTGAATTACGGATCTCAGCTGCCAGTTGTCCTCACTTGTGTGTGCCAGCTCAAAGCAGATGAGTTTAAGTTTATCACCTTCCTCACAGTTGACTGTGGTCAGTCGTCCATACACCACTACTTCCATCCTCCCTGTATTATCTTGTATTTCGTAATAAGTGCATTTATCCCTCACATTTTTCTGCAAAAGAAAACACCCATCTTCTGAAAACTAAATTTTCATGTCTATGAGAAATACAGGACATTGATAGAAATGGTTTTAATTGATAAGAACTTTTGTGTCTGACAAGGTAACTAGAGCTGTAGGGTCTAGAATCACAGGTACCAAATAGCTTAAGATACTGGGTTGGTCAGTGAATTCTCCCTTTTGAATCCTCTCTTGAGCCTTCATTGCTTAAGGTCTTCATCTACTGGAATTTTTAAGAAAAACTTTCTTAATTTTTCCTGCTTCCACCTCAGCATAGCTGAGGTCTTTTTAGGGAGGTTGGATACAGAGGAATCTGATTACCTTAGTAAGTTTCTTTGGTACCTACCCAAGGACAGAGAAGAGAGGCCATCCATGGCTCACTGTCAATCTGGGGAACACTTGCAAATCCTCATAAACTAGATTGTTATCTCAATATGTAATTCTTTCTTCCCATCTTCTCCACTGAGTCACTCTTCACCAGTCTGCCCAAATCTTGAATCGAGATAATCTAGTCTCATCAGTCTGATTTCTATTGCACTTACTTTATTCATTATTTCTAGAACCATATATGTATGTACAGTCATTTAAACAGAGTGTACAGAAAACAGCATGGGTAAAAGCAACACATTTTAGAAGACATACATACTGGAGTAGGAAACAATACTTCAAAAAAGAAGTTAGGTCAGCTAAGCACAATATTTATATGATGTGTTGAGACTAAAAGACACACTGTAAGTCTAAGAATTCACCAAACTTCTTTGAATTTTAATGTGGCTATTTATAAATTGAGGGATTAAACTATGTGATTTCTCTAGTCTTCTCTTATTATTTAAAGCAGAAGTCAATTGCTCAACAATCTTCTGATGGATGAATGAATGAATGGGAAGAGGTGAGGGCACTTTGGAGTCTGGATGATAGGAATCCCAGCTAACTGTTGGACAAAGCTGCATTTTAGAGCAGACTTGTCTATTTGATTTCTTACTCCGGTTGTCACAGCCAGGATGCAGGCATAGTAGGGTGACTTTTTTATTCACATTTAAATTAAGTTGTCATTGATACATATGGGGAAGAACTCAAGGAAACAAAATTCTAAGGATATGTGTGTTGATATAAACTCTGCACTGTTTATATCATTGAGCCTGGGGTGGCTGTGAATGGATCATCATAGTTGAGAAAATGCCAAGGTTTCCTGGCGAATCTCTTTCTAAACAACTTGCATGGTGATCCCTTGAGAAAAGGAATGTTAAGAGACTACGTATCCCATATTCTGAAGAGGAAAGACTCCACCCAACTACCTCTGGGCAGGGGTGTGCCTTGATTTCCTGTGTTCAGTAAGTTGACCAAACTCCAGTTGACAAACTAAGGCTTATTAATATTTGGGGTTGCAAAAGGAATTTTATAAAACAATGGCGTGAGCTTACCTTGTGTACCATAAACACCCCATTCACAAATTTTTCTTTAGTTTGTGAACAGAGATGATTGATCTTAGGAGTTGCATTAGCATTTTTAATCAGACTGCTTGAGATCTCCATCTTTCGGTCAGCACCCACTTCAGACACGGATGAGAAAGGGTATACTTCCAGGAACCCATTGCGCCCCACATAATCCGATATGGTAATGATCTTCCTTGGAGTGAACTTCTCTTTTAGGTTGATGTTGAAAACTTTTACCCGGAAGAATTCACTTTCCGTAGCCACTGTGGCATGAAACATCTTTTTCTCCTCTTTGAATGCATATACAAATGGTTCTGTTGCTTTAAGCACCATCACTTCTAAGGGTCCACTCTGGTGGCCTTCTTCTGTGGAAGCTTCTTTAGGTATAGGTTTCCGTCTTGATTTCTAATTAGAATGTGCATACAGACACAATTTTATGACAGGGAATAGAGGGTCACTGTCTAGTGAGAGCCACCCCAGGCTCAATGTTGATCCCCAAGGAATAGATTAAGTGGGTGGAGTTGGGAAAAAAAACTAGACAATGATAGCTGAAATGGCATAATGGAAGAAATGGAAAAGATTTAAGGAACAATGTTATTATCCTCATCATTTTATGAATGGGGAAGGAAGGATGTTTTTTCTTTAAGGACGACTACCTAAATAAGAATAAAGGTATGTCTCCTAGCAAGAGGTATGTGGAGGCAGAAGGTAAAGGTAATACTGTCATAAAGGAACTCCCAAAATAGATGAGAATGAAAAAAGAATCTCAATATTACTCATTCCCACTCACTTTAGTGACCAAATAAGTCAAAAACAGAGGGGAAAAAAAATCACTCTTCATAGTACTCAGAGTGAGGAATGATCTTAACTGCAAACCAAAGATTTCATAGGATTTTAGGCGGAACTAATTTTAGCAGAGAGAGGCATTTTTTAGACTCAAATCACAAAGCCCTTCCCAACAAATCAATGCTGTGTTGCAAAAATCTTAGTAATACGGCGGCCACTGGAAGAACCCTCTGAACGTCCCTCGTTGGAAGGTCTCCAGGATGGGGGCAGTCCAGTTACAATAATGGCAGGCTTTGAGGAGAGTCATGGAAATGGAAAAAGTTGGCATGAGGGGACTTTTCTCCGACCTCCTGTCTCCATAGTGGCCTGTGCTATTTCCTAGTTGCAGGGGAACACTTTGAATTGGAGGGCAGGCTGCTGATCTGGGAAGAGGAATGGAGCAGGGGTGGACCACTGGAGACCTAGGGACCAGAATATGGAGGCAAATCAGCTGCCCCCTGCAGACCGGCAGTGCTCAGTGTGACCCGACCTAAAAAATTACACATGCATGACCTGTGAGTGACGGGGCTTCACTCTGATTGACTTCTCATCACCGTGGCCAGTTCTCCCCAACACCAGGAAGCACATTGGCAGTGTAAGTTAATCAGTATCAAAGAACCTCTCAACAGCCACGACATCAACACCCTGACACAAAGTGTACAGGACTTAAAGAAGAAATTCTGAAACTACTCTGGGGGTAATGAAAGAAGACCTGAGAGACGTGTTCTTTTTATGGGCATTGCAAGTATAGAGAATACTGGGAAAAATATAAACCCAAATGATATAGGATTATTCTTTGTACTATCTGGAATAGCCATGCAATTTTTCTTATACAATAAAATAAATCTATTTTCGTTGATTGAATGGCAGTTCAAGTCCACAGCCATACCTCCTTGAACATACCCAATCTCCCCTGAATGGAAGTTCAAGATATATTAAGTGATGAAACAAACAATCAAAAAAAAAAAAAAAAAAAAACCTGGGTCACAGAAAAAAATGTGTAATGTGATCCAATCTGGGAGAAAGTGATACTCTTTGTATATACATAGCAAAAGGTAAAATAAAATAAAAACGACTACATGCCAAAATGTGGCATTCGATAGAGGAGAAATTTCAGATAGTTAAATTTTAATTATTTTTATCTATGTACATGCTTTTGCTAAATTTTCTAAGATGATATTATTTGTGCAATAAAAATGAAAGAGAAAGCATAGGTGACAGTGTTCTGGTGGTCTCTGGATTTCTCCAACTTATTCTATCCTAAGATATTACTTTTATGGTGTGTTATGAGAAAAGCAAAAATGAAAGCTAAAACGAAAAATAAATGTCTAATTATACCCCTTAAGGGATAGGGATGATGAGGTGCCCACAGGCTCATAGATTATCCTAATGAAGGGGGGGGCACAATAATAATTAGAATTTGAATGTAGGGTAGGATCTCAAGATATATACTTAATAAATAAAGGGGTGATCTAATTAAATAAGGCACTGAATATGCTAGGGGATTAGTGAGACGCTCTTTCCAAGTTCTGTAAATCTGTCATTATGTTGTAGAGAGGAAAAGGCACTGGGAATAAGAAAATGGTACCTTGATCAAGGAACTGCTGGATGATGTTGCTGGAGGCATCTTGGGAGTCTGGGGCATGCTCTCAGTTGGGCATGTGCTGGTTGTGAATAGTCCTGAAACTTGATTCTCTTCTGGTGACATCTGTATCCTCATGGTGTCTTTGGTTTGGGTGATTCTGTCTTCTTTCTGAAGGAAATTAGATTTTTGTTCAGTTTTCTAGTTAGTGTTTTTAAAAATCAAATGAAACACATCTTTTCTTTTCTCTTCTTTTTTAAATAAGATCTGGACCCTGCCAATTTTCTCCTGAGTTGCAGGAGGAATAATAATGCCCACTCAGGTAACCCCATCACCTAGCCTCCTCCCATCTCAATGAGGATTACACATCCCTCTGTAAATGTTAAAAACTCTAATGATTGAAATTTCATTGTTTTAAGATGGAATATTGGCTCTACATGTCTTGTAAAACTGGCTTCAGTCAATTGGTCAGGTACAACTCTTAGGGCAATTCCTGGGATAGTATGGCTTACAACGTGTCACCTACACTTATGGACATTTGTTAACTAATACTTTTTCATCAAGCAGATGCACAAACTAGTCCCTGTCACTACTCTTCAGTATAAGAGAAATCTAGGTCTCCCTTCTGTGACCATAACCACAACAGAAAGATACTCTTAAATACACAGTTCCTCAGGCAGCATTCTGCAATCTCTACAGAGTGGATCAGGCAACGAGAATATTTCAGGGTTTTACCTGTATTCAGAACAATTCAATACTCTACCTAAAGCATTACCATTAGCTACAGTTTTATGCATTTTTCAATTAAGATTGGAGGCTATCTCTAAAATCACATACTTTGACTACCTTTAATTACATTAACGAAAGTCCATTAAATATCCTTCATATTTGGCCAATTTGGCACAGTATTTTTTTACCAGTTTTGGCATTCAGTAATCTAATTAACTGACAGTTGTCAATAGAGAGGGATATGGAAGAACTGCCTGGAGTTCCCCCACCTGGGGTACAGCTTCCTGATTAGAACAGGCGTTGACTACTCCCCAGAACCTGGACTATGGAAACAGCCCAAAACATAGCACTGTATATTCAAAATTGTTTAAAAATGAACTGCAGACATTTGAACATTTGCACACCTTAATGTATATAAAATCTACATCCATTAAATATTCAAATTTTAAAGTTCAATAAATCTGGATGAATCTTGGCTTCAGTACTACCTCTGTGAGCGTGTGGAAGATTTGACCCTCTATGAGCCTGTTTACTCACACGAGAAACAAGACAAACAATAACATCTCCCTATGGTGTTATAAAGAATAAATGACATTATGTACATGAAGAACACAGGTTTTAGAGTCCACTCAGCAATGCTCAATAAACATAAATATCTTTATTGCTATTATTTTTCCATGGTCTATTATGGGTTTGTAAGTCAGCTCCAATGAACAGATGTTTCATGCTTTATGTTGACTCTGATGATGGAAATGTCGTATGGGCGTGATATAGGAAGCACAGTACGAGAGAACCACCTTTAGTCAAGATTACTATGTGGAATTACAGAATTTCATTGACAAGGTTGCCTTGAGATCCACCTTCCTACCCTGTTCATAAATAATATCATTCTATGCGGTTTGCTTCATGTACAAATAATAGCACAAATCAAAGGGAATAATCTATATCTGACTTTGAATTCAAAAATAAAAAATAACCCTACTGTAGAGAAAATATTTGGAAGAAGCTGTGATGAGTAAGCAAAAGGGTTTCCTGTTTACCTAGGGAATCACCCTTTTTGCAAGCCTCCTATGAAGATAGCTGGACCCCAAAGAAGAAACTGACTGCATGGTGTAGTTAGGCAGATGAACCTGCCTTGGGTCCTGTGCTGCGAGGAGATTTCAGAGCAGCAGCATGATTCTCATGGGAGTAGAAATGATTGTGCTGTGTATTTCTGCAGGCAAGGCCATGGAAAGTGTCACTTTCAAGCGAGCACACATGGAAAAATTAAAGTTGTCTCGCAATGGCCATGCATGCCATTGTAGTGGCAAAGAGACAGGGCATCTGAAGTTCAATGACTAGACGAGAGCTCTATCTGTGGACAATAGTCCCAAGATGCAGCAGGTACAGGCAGCTAGCTCTGCTCCCATGCAACCAGGAGAGGCTATATGGAGAAACAGGGAATTTTTTTTTTTTTTTAACTAAGAGCAAGAAAAACTATTTTAAAAATTTGACAAAAATCTGTATGTAGGAAGCCTGTTCTCAACTTGTATGTGTGGGGTGGTGCTGGGGGGTGCAGCCTCCGTCAGAGTGTAGCTTGGGCCTGGCTGAGAATCTAGATAAGAGAGTGGTGAGGAAATGCTCCCCTTCCTTTCTCTCTAGCTGCCTCCTCCCACTGTGGATAACAGTCTTCTGTGCCCTGGGCAGAAGTGACCACACTGCTCACATCATGGCCAAACAAAGGCAGACATGGATTTGATCTGAATTTTTTTTTTTTTTCTTTTGAGACAGAGTCTCACTTTGTTGCCCAGGCTAGAGTGAGTGCCATGGCATCAGCCTAGCTCACAGCAACCTCAAACTCCTGGGCTCAAGCAATCCTCCTGCCTCAGCCTCCCAAGTAGCTGGGACTACAGGCATGTGCCACCATGCCCGGCTAATTTTTTCTATATATGTATTAGTTGGCCAATTAATTTCTTTCTATTTATAGTAGAGACGGGGTCTCACTCTTGCTCAGGCTGGTTTCGAACTCCTGACTTCGAGCAATCCGCCCGTCTCGGCCTCCCAGAGTGCTAGGATTATAGGCGTGAGCCACCACGCCCGGCCCTGATCTGAATTTAGACAACTCATTTGTGCACTGTTTGCTTTTCCCCTGGATTTGAAACCTATCATCTGGACCTATTTTCTAGTACGGTTGAAAATCACTCAACTATTAGATTTTGATAAATAGTCTAAAGAAAATAAAGGGCCATGTTCAGGAAACATTGGCATATGTGCTCTAATACAAGCAGGGGTATCAATAAAGTTTTGTCTAAGAGGGGATTTTGGTTGGCCCAGAAATATATAGGTGCCAATGAAGAGAAGAGAGTAAGGGATTCTATGCAAAGGAAGTACCGTATGTCAAAACATCTATTTTGAACATCAACCCTAACATACGGTCAGTAGTTGTAGTGGAAAGTTGTGGAAGGAAACTGGAATGTAAGTTACAAACATACTCTCGTATTCATATCTCCTTGGCTGGATACCTCTCCTCATACTCTCTCTATATTTGGACAAACAAAAGACAATAATCTTTTGGAAGACAGAAATGACTTCATGAATGCACATGTTGTGAATAACAAAGGATGTAGATAGAATCCAGTGATAAGTCCAGTTACATATTGATAAATGATGAGAGATGTAGTAAAATAATGAAATTATGTTTAATATGAGATTAAATGAGAATCTCTTTCAAAACTCTGATCAACCCTTATATTTGAAGGAGGCAACAACAGTAGAAACAGGAAGGTGGTACCTTGCTTAAGAAACTGCTGGATGGGAGTTTTGGATATGGCGCATAAAGATGAGCAGGGGCCACAGTTGGTGTGCTGAATCTGATGTTTGCAGAGTAAGTCTCTGCTCCTGGGATGGCTTGTTCCTTCTGGAATGATAAATTTGGATGAGTTAATCTTTTCTTTTACGATGGATAGTAATATATTTTCTGGCTAATGTTTTTCTAGATGAGTTGAATGGCATACACATTTTTTTTTTAAAGTGCTTTTTTATACGATTTACCTTCTACTAATTTTCCCTGGATAGTGGCATTAATCTAGATTCCTTAACCCACATTTCAGCAGACACAGTATAAGCATTAAAGTCTCTGGTCTGGAAAAGTAAAGACTCATTGATCTTAGATTCTTGGCTCTACCAGTGTTGTAAACTGATGTGAGCCAACAAGGTCAAGCACATTTCTTGAGCATATTTTTTGGTAGATAAGCCTACTTGGAGTTAAGGGTAGCAAGTCTCAGAGTCAAGTCAGATGAACGGATGAATGTTTATAGGTGATCTTTTCTCATCAAACAATTCACAAACAGGTTCCTATCACCTGCGTTTTAGGTCCTAGTACACCCAGCTCTTCACATATTTTAGAACACATTTTTTAGACCAAGTACCTAGTAGGTGCTTAAAAAGTAGAAATATAAATACTGTTATTGTTCCATGTTCTGTGCTGGGAGTTGCTCTGGTACACACATATTCCCTGCACTGTGCTGACTCTATATTAAGGGAAACCCCAGGAGAAATATTATGAAAGGCACCTTTAAAAGCAGTCCCCTCTATTCACCCCCGTGAAATGAGAAATTTATCCTTTTTGACAAGAGGACCTGTGAAAGGAAGGCATCGGTGGGCTCATCACTTCATGTAGTCCTGTCTCAGAGAAAGCTTCCAGAGGGAAACCTTTAACTTGGCATCTAAAATTTGTGGAGAGTTGTGCCAATGATGAGATGAAAGGAATAGGTTCCCAACAAGGAAATAGCCTACGTGAAGATTTGTGATGTTGGAAGGAATTTGGAAGGTTAGAAATAAATTTAGAGATATTACCTGTAAGCAACATGGAAAGGGGTGGAAGAAACTGGAGTGTAGAGTCTGAACACACTCTCATCTACGCTTATCTGAGCTCTTCCCCTCCCCTTCTTTATAGCTGCACCAACAGGAGAGAGTAACCCTCTTGAGGCAGCAATCATTTCATAAATGCACACCTTTTAAATAGCAAAGGACTATGACCTGGTAAGATTTCAGTGTATGCATTTGGTAAATGTATTAGTGATCTAATTTCATACAGAGGTTGTACACGGCTATAGAAGACAGGAGAAGCTCTTTCAATATTCTGATGATCCCTGTAATTAGAGTTGGGAGACAGGAAGAATGGCACTCAGGAGATGGTACCTTAAGTAAGAAAGTGCTGGGTGGGGCTGCTGGAGGCATCGGAGGAGTCTGGGGGTGGCGCTGAGTCAGGGTTGTGCTGGCCTCTGAACGTTTTGGAACCTCATTGTGCTTCTCGGATAGTTTCAATGTCTTGGAGTCATAGATTGTCTGGTTTGTTTTTTTCTTTACCTGAAAGTATTCATTTTTCTGTTTAATGGCTTTCAATATTAAGAGAAACAGCATATCTTTTCATTCTGAGACTATCATCCTTTATTAGTTTCTAATTCCATACAGATTTGTACACAGCTAGAGAAAACAGGAGAAGCTCTTTGAACATTCTGATGATCTCTGTAGTTACAGTTGGGAGACAGGAAGAATGGCACTCAGGAGATTGTACCTTAAGTAACAAAGTGCTGGGTGGGGCTGCTGGAGGCATCAGAGGAGTCCTGGGGTGGCGCTGAGTCAGGGTTGTGCTGGCCTCTGAACGTTTTGGAACCTCATTCTGCTTCTCGGATACTTTCAATGTCTTGGAGTCATAGATCCTCTGGTTTGTATTTTCCTTTACCTGAAAGTATTCATTTTTCTTTTTAATGGTTTCAATATTAGAAGCAGCAGCATACCTTTCATTTCTGAGACTATCATACTCTATTAGTTTCTAATAGATGTTAGTTAACTTCAAACATAGCCTGCCTCTAATGCATTGCTATAGGAAATTGTCAAAATATATTATGCTAACATAAAAAATGACCAGGCATTCTTCTGCACAAAATCATCCAATATTTACTGACTTTTCTTTACAATAAAGAATCCATTTCTGTCTTTATGGCAAAATGGTACTCTGTAAAGGCTGTTTTTCTCTCTTTACTACCGTTTTCTCATTCCTTTCGACGTATACCATGGTTGTACAGAACTCACATGGGATAGGAAAGAACTGCTTGGAGTGCTCCCACCTGGGGTACAGCTTCCTGATTACAATAGGCGTTGACTACTCCCCAGCACATGGGCTATGGAAACAAGCCCAAGACCTAATACTGTATATTCTAAATTATTTAAAAATGAACTGCAGACATTTGAACATTTGCACACCTTAATGTATATAAAATCTACACTCATTAAATGTTCAAGTTTTAAAGTTTGATAAGGGTGGATTTGAATCCTGAGTTTAATACTACCTCTATGAGCATGCGGAAGATTTTACCCTCTATGGGCCCGTTTTCTCACATGAGAAACGGGACAAACAATAACATCTGCATATGGTGTTATAAAGAATAAATGACATTATGTATGCAAAGAACACAGGTTTTAAAAGAGTCCACTCAGTAATGCTCAATAAACATGAATATCTTTATTGCTATTACTTTCCTTTAGTCTATTAGGGGTTTGTAAGTCTGCTCAATGAACAGATGTTTCGTGCCTTATGATGACTCTGTTGATGGAATGTTGTATGGGGGGGAATCTAGGAGGCACAGTATGAGAGAAGCCCCTTTATTCAGAACTCCCATGTGGAGTAGTACAATTTCATTGACAAGATTGCCTTGAGCTCCACCTTCCTACCCTGTTCATAAATCATGTCATTCTGTGCTGTTTGCTTTATGAACAAATAACAGCACAAATCAAAGGTAGTAATCTATTTCTGACTTTGAATCCCAAAATAAAAAATAACCCTACTGCCAAGAAAATATTTGGAAGAAGCTGTGATGAGTAAGCATAACGGTTTCCTGTTTACCTAGGGAATCACCCTTTTTGCAAGCCTCCTATGAAGATAGCTGGACCCCAAAGAAGAAACTGACTGCATGGTATAGTTAGGCAGATGAACCTGCCTTGGGTCCTGTGCTCCAAGGAGATTTCAGAGGAGCAGCATGATTCTCATGGGAGTAGAAATGATTGTGCTGTGTATTTCTGCAGGCAAGGCCATGGAAAGTGTCACTTTCAAGCCAGCACACATGGAAAAATTAAAGTTGTCTTGCAATGGCCATGCATGTCATTGTAGTGGCAGAGAGACAGGGAGCCTGATGATTAAATGACTAAACCCGAGCTCTAGCTGTGGACAATAGTTCCAAGATGCAGCAGGTACAGGCAGCTAGCTCTGCTCCCATGCATTCAGGAGAGGCTATAGGGGGAAATAGGGAATTTTTTTTTTAACTAAGAGCAAGAAAAGCTATTTTAAAAATTTGACAAAAATCTGTATGTAGGAAGCCTGTTCTCAACTTGTATGTGTGGGGTGGTGCTGGGGGTGCAGCCTGGGTCAGAGTGTAGCTTGGGCCTGGCTGAGAATCTCGATAAGAGAGTGGTGAGGAAATGCTCCCCTTCCTTTCTCTCTAGCTGCCTCCTCCCACTGTGGATAACAGTCTTCTGTGCCCTGGGCAGAAGTGACCACATCATGGCCAAACAAAGGCAGACATGGATTTGATCTGAACAGAGATAGACAACTCATTTGCACACTGTTGTCTGCTTTTCCCCTGGACCTATTTTCTAGTAGGGTTGAAAAACACTCAATTATTAGATTTTGATAAATAGTCTAAAGAAAATAAAGGGCCATCTTTGGGAAACATTGGCATGATGTGCTCTAATGCAGGCAGGGGTATCAGTGAAGATATGTCTGAAGAAGGGATTTTGGTTGGCCCAGAAATATATAGATGCCAATAAAGAGTAAAGGATTTTATGCAAAGGAAGTACTGTATGTCCAATCACCTATTTTGAACATC
Organism: Microcebus murinus; assembly: GCF_040939455.1. Lineage (NCBI taxonomy): Eukaryota > Metazoa > Chordata > Mammalia > Primates > Cheirogaleidae > Microcebus > Microcebus murinus. The sequence continues at coordinate 107,138,055 of NC_134105.1, read as the reverse complement.
AACCCTAACATATGGTCAGTAGTTGTAGTGGAAAACTGTGGAAGGAAACTGGAACGTAAGTTATAAACATACTGTCGTAATCATATCTCCTTGGCTGGATACCTCTCCTCATTCTCTTTCTATATTTGGACAAACAAAAGACAATCATCTTTTTGAAGACAGAAATGGCATCATGAATGCAGACCTTGTGGATAAGAAAGGCTGTAGAATCCAGTGACAAGTCCAATTATATGTTGATAAATGATGAGAGATGTAGTAAAATAATGAAATTATATTTAGTATGAGATTAAATGAGAATCTCTTTCAAAACCCCGATCAACCCTTACATATGAAGGAATATAGAACAGTAGAAACAGGATGGTGGTACCTTGCCTAAGAAACTGCTGGATGGGAGTTTTTGATATGGCACATAAACATGAGCAGGGGCCACAGTTGGTGTGCTGAATCTGACATTTACAGAGGAAGTCTCTGCTCCTGGGACAGCTTCTTCCTCCTGGAATGATAAATTTGAATGATTTAATCTTTTCTTTTACGATGGATAGTAATATATTTTCTGGCTAGTGTTTTTCTAGATGAGTTGAATGGCATACACATTTTTTCTTTTTTAAAATGCTTTTTTATACGATTTACCTTCTACTAATTTTCCCTGGATAGTGGCATTAATCTAGATTCCTTAACCCACATTTCAGCAGACACAAATATAAGCATTAAAGTCTCTGGTCTGGAAAAGTAAAGACTCATTGATCTTAGATTCTTGGCTCTACCAGTGTTGTAAACTGATGTGAGCCAACATGGTCAAGCACATGTCTTGAGCATATTTTTTGGTAGATAAGCCTACTTGGAGTTAAGGGTAGCAAGTCTCAGAGTCAAGTCAGATGAACGGATGAACGTTTATAGGTGATCTTTTCTCATCAAACAATTCACAAACAGGTTCCTATCACCTGCGTTTTAGGTCCTAGTACACCCAGCTCTTCACATCTTTTAGAACACATTTTTTAGACCAAGTACCTAGTAGGTGCTTAAAAAGTAGAAATATAAATACTGTTATTGTTCCATGTTCTGTGCTGGGAGTTGCTCTGGTACACACATATTCCCTGCACTGTGCTGACTCTATATTAAGGGAAACCCCAGGAGAAGTATTATGAAAGGCACCTTTAAAAGCAGTCCCCTCTATTCGCCCCCGTGAAATGAGAAATTTATCCTTTTTGACAAGAGGACCTGTGAAAGGAAGGCATTGGTCGGCTCATCACTTCATGTAGTCCTGTCTCAGAGAAAGCTTCCAGAGGGAAACCTTTAACTTGGCATCTAAAATTTGTGGAGAGTTGTGCCAATGATGAGATGAAAGGAATAGGTTCCCAACAAGGAAATAGCCTACGTGAAGATTTGTGATGTTGGAAGGAATTTGGAAGGTTAGAAATAAATTTAGAGATATTATCTGTAAGCAACATGGAAAGGGGTGGAAGAAACTGGAGTGTAGAGTCTGAACACACTCTCATCTACGCTTATCTGAGCTCTTCCCCTACCCTTCTTTATAGCTGCACCAACAGGAGAGAGTAACCCTCTTGAGGCAGCAAGCATTTCATAAATGCACACCTTTTAAATAGCAAAGGACTATGACCTGGTAAGATTTCAGTGTACGCATTTGGTAAATGTATTAGTGATCTAATTTCATACAGAGGTTGTACACGGCTATAGAAGACAGGAGAAGCTCTTTCAATTATTCTGACGATCCCTGTAATTAGAGTTGGGAGACAGGAAGAATGGCACTCAGGAGATGGTACCTTAAGTAAGAAAGTGCTGGGTGGGGCTGCTGGAGGCATCGGAGGAGTCTGGGGGTGGCGCTGAGTCAGGGTTGTGCAGGCCTCTGAACGTTTTGGAACCTCATTCTGCTTCTCGGATACTTTCAATGTCTTGGAGTCATAGATTGTCTGGTTTGTTTTTTTCTTTACCTGAAAGTATTCATTTTTCAGTTTAATGGCTTTCAATATTAAGAGAAACAGCATATCTTTTCATTCTGAGACTATCATCCTTTATAAGTTTCTAATTCCATACAGATTTGTACACAGCTAGAGAAAACAGGAGAAGCTCTTTGAACATTCTGATGATCTCTGTAATTAGAGTTGGGAGACAGGAAGAATGGCACTCAGGAGATTGTACCTTAAGTAAGAAAGTGCTGGGTGGGGCTGCTGGAGGTATCTGAGGAGTCTTGGGGTGGCGCTGAGTCAGGGTTGTGCTGGCCTCTGAACGTTTTGGAACCTCATTCTGCTTCTCGGATACTTTCAATGTCTTGGAGTCATAGATCCTCTGGTTTGTATTTTCCTTTACCTGAAAGTATTCATTTTTCTTTTTAATGGTTTCAATATTAGAAGCAACAGCATAGCTTTCATTTCTGAGACTATCATACTCTATTAGTTTCTAATAGATGTTAGTTAACTTCAAACATAGCCTGCCTCTAATGCATTGCTATAGGAAATTGTCAAAATATATTATGCTAACACAAAAAATGACCAGGCATTCTTCTGCACAAAATCATCCCATATTTACTGACTTTTCTTTACAATAAAGAATCCATTTCTGTCTTTATGGCAAAATGGTACTCTGTAAAGGCTGTTTTTCTCTCTTTACTACCATTTTCTCATTCCTTTCGACGTATACCATGGTAGTACAGAACTCACGTGGGATAGGAAAGAACTGCTTGGAGTGCTCCCACCTGGGGTACAGCTTCCTGATTACAATAGGCGTTGACTACTCCCCAGCACATGGGCTATGGAAACAAGCCCAAGACATAACACTGTATATTCTAAATTGTTTAAAAGTGAACTGCAGACACTTGAACATTTGCACACCTTAATGTATATAAAATCTACACTCATTAAATGTTCAAGTTTTAAAGTTTGATAAGGGTGGATTTGAATCCTGAGTTTAATACTACCTCTGTGAGCGTGCGGAAGATTTTACCCTTTATGAACCTGTTTTTTCACATGAGAAACAGGACAAACAATAACATCTGCATATGGTGTTATAAAGAATAAATGACATTATGTATGCAAAGAACACAGGTTTTAAAAGAGTCCACTCAGTAATGCTCAATAAACATGAATATCTTTATTGCTATTACTTTCCTTCGGTCTATTAGGGGTTTGTAAGTCTGCTCGATGAACAGATGTTCCATGCCTTATGATGACTCTGTTGATGGAACGTTGTATGGGGGGAATCTAGGAGGCACAGTGTGAGAGAAGCCCCTTTATTCAGAACTCCCATGTGGAGTAGTACAATTTCATTGACAAGATTGCCTTGAGCTCCACCTTCCTACCCTGTTCATAAATCATGTCATTCTGTGCTGTTTGCTTTATGAACAAACAACAGCACAAATCAAAGGTAATAATCTATTTCTGACTTTGAATCCCAAAATAAAAAATAACCCTACTGCCAAGAAAATATTTGGAAGAAGCTGTGATGAGTAAGGGTTTCCTGTTTACCTAGGGAATCACCCTTTTTGCAAGCCTCCTATGAAGATAGCTGGACCCCAAAGAAGAAACTGACTGCATGGTGTAGTTAGGCAGATGAACCTGCCTTGGGTCCTGTGCTGCGAGGAGATTTCAGAGCAGCAGCATGATTCTCATGGGAGTAGAAATGATTGTGCTGTGTATTTCTGCAGGCAAGGCCATGGAAAGTGTCACTTTCAAGCGAGCACACATGGAAAAATTAAAGTTGTCTTGCAATGGCCATGCATGCCATTGTAGTGGCAAAGAGACAGGGCATCTGAAGTTCAATGACTAGACGAGAGCTCTATCTGTGGACAATAGTCCCAAGATGCAGCAGGTACAGGCAGCTAGCTCTGCTCCCATGCATTCAGGAGAGGCTATAGGGGGAAATAGGAAATAGGGAATTTTTTTTTTTAACTAAGAGCAAGAAAAGCTATTTTAAAAATTTGACAAAAATCTGTATGTAGGAAGCCTGTTCTCAACTTGTATGTGTGGGGTGGTGCTGGGGGGTGCAGCCTCCGTCAGAGTGTAGCTTGGGCCTGGCCGAGAATCTAGATAAGAGAGTGGTAAGGAAATGCTCCCCTTCCTTTCTCTAGCTGCCTCCTCCCACTGTGGATAACAGTCTTCTGTGCCCTGGGCAGAAGTGACCACACTGCTCACATCATGGCCAAACAAAGGCAGACATGGATTTGATCTGAACAGAGATAGACAACTCATTTGCGCACTGTTGTCTGCTTTTCCCCTGGACCTATTTTCTAGTAGGGTTGAAAAACACTCAATTATTAGATTTTGATAAATAGTCTAAAGAAAATAAAGGGCCATGTTTGGGAAACATTGGCATGATGTGCTCTAATGCAGGCAGGGGTATCAGTGAAGATATGTCTGAAGAAGGGATTTTGGTTGGCCCAGAAATATATAGATGCCAATAAAGAGTAAAGGATTTTATGCAAAGGAAGTACTGTATGTCCAATCACCTATTTTGAACATCAACCCTAACATATGGTCACTAGTTGTAGTGGAAAACTGTGGAAGGAAACTGGAACGTAAGTTATAAACATACTGTCGTAATCATATCTCCTTGGCTGGATACCTCTCCTCATTCTCTTTCTATATTTGGACAAACAGAAGACAATCATCTTTTTGAAGACAGAAATGGCATCATGAATGCAGACCTTGTGGATAAGAAAGGCTGTAGAATCCAGTGACAAGTCCAATTATATGTTGATAAATGATGAGAAATGTAGTAAAATAATGAAATTATGCTTAATATGAGATTAAATGAGAATCTCTTTCAAAACCCCGATCAACCCTTACATATGAAGGAATATACAACAGTAGAAACTGCTGGATGGGAGTTTTTGATATAGCGCATAAACATGAGCAGGGGCCACAGTTGGTGTGCTGAATCTGACATTTACAGAGGAAGTCTCTGCTCCTGGGACAGCTTCTTCCTTCTGGAATGAAAAATTTGGATGATTTAATCTTTTCTTTTATGATGGAAAGTAATATATTTTCTGGCTAATGTTTTTCTAGATGAGTTGAATGGCATACACATTTTTTCTTTTTTAAAATTCTTTTTTATAGGATGTTTCCTGTGCTAATTTTCCCTGGATACTGTCATTAATCCGGCTTCCTTAACCCACATTTCCTCAGACACAAGAATAAGCATTACAGTCTTTGGTCTGAAAGTTCAAGACTCATTGATCTTAGATAGATTCTTGGCTCTATCTCTGTTGTAAACTGATGTGAGCCAACAAGGTCAAGCACATTTCTTGAGCATATTTTTTGGTAGATAAGCCTCCTTGGTGATAAGAGTAGCAGGTCTCAGAATCAAGTCAGACGTACGGAGGAATGTCTATAAGTGATCCTTTCTCATCAAACAATTAACAAACAGGTTCCCATCATCTGCTTTTCAGGTTCTAGTACACCCAGGTCTTCATCATTTTTGAGGAACTCCTCTTTTCCCTGCTGCAAACATTCTCTTATAGCCACAATTCTAGAGGCAGGATTATGCTGCCCTTCCTGTCTATATGAAGCAACCAGAATTCTTCAGGATTCATAATCATAATCACAAGGGTTCCAGGTTCTACCCAGGGAATTCTCAATACCTGGCATTTTATGTCTTGTTTAAGAAAGGACAGAGAGTGTGTATAAAATAATATTTTTTGACTCCCATTAACTACAATAGTGAAAGCTCATTCCTGACAGTTTACACTTGATGCCAATTTGCCACGGTTTTCCCCACTTCTGGATTTCAGTAACACAATTGTTTTGTACCATTTTCTGAAAAAGTGGTGGGTAGGAGGTGCTGGAGGAGCCTGCTGCTGCCCCGGGGCTCCCTGATTAGAGAAGTCTCTGACCACTCTCCTGTATCTCCTATTAAAAATGTTTTTCCATTTAAGTATTTTCAATTATTATGCTTCGAATGTTCATTTTTTTTTGAGACAGTCTGGCTCTGTAGCTCAGGCTAGAGTGTCATGGTGTCAGCCTAGCCCATAGCAACTTTAAACTCCTGGGCTCAAGCGATTCTTCTGTCTAAGCCTCCCAAGTAGCTGGGTTTACAGGCACGCGCCACTATGCCTGGCTAATTTTTTTTTCTATCTATATATTCTGTTGTCCAGATAATTTCTTTCTATTTTTAGTAGAGATGTGGTCTTGCTCTTGCTCAGGCTGGTTTTGAACTCCTGATCTTGAGCGATTCTCCCACCTCGGCCTGTCAGAGAGCTAGGATTACAGGTGTAAGCCACCGCACCTGGCACGAATGTTCTTTTTGGTTCCTCTTCTGTAGAAATGTCTGTTTATATTATTCTCATTCCTATTTCGTATCTAGTAATTCTTGATGTATTCACCTGTTTTTTATTTCTATTTTTCAACATCAATTGAAATATACACTTCCTAGAACTCTGGGAGGTCATGGAGGGAGGATTACTTGGGCTCAGGAGTTTGAGACCAGCCTGGGCAAGAGCGAGACCCTGTCTCTACAAAGATAGAAAAGTTAGCCTGGTGGCATGGTGGTGCATGCCTGTAGTCCCAGCTACTTGAGAGTCTGAGGCAGGTTGATCACTTGAGCTCAGGAGTTAGTTTGCAGTGAACTAAGATGACGCCACTGCACTCTAGCCCAGGTGACAGAGCAAGACTCCGTGTAAAAAACAAAAAAATACATGCCACACACACACACACACACACACACACACACACACACACACAAACATTCAACATGGCAGATAAATTTAGATGCTGGAAATAAGATGTTTGTTTTAGTAACATTTTTTTCCCTTTTAAATGATTTTTTTGAAGATTTTAAGAAAATTTTATTTCAATGATGACATGCTCATCTTATACATTTACTTAAACTTTCTTAACCATCATAAGCATATGATGCTATGAAATACTGTCACAAAGAGAAATACATCACATTCTCAATAAAGCATGAGGTTACTTTTTGTGACAAAGGAGTATTTTAAAAAATACATTATTACATTTCTCATGGTCAACATGTGAATTAGTTCCTTTTTCAATAACTTCTGCAAATAGGCATTTTGTGATAGTTTATTGATCATAGTCTCTAGTATGATTTTACCTATTCTAGGTGTTCATTATATGTTCCATTCAATCAAATAGCCACTTGTTTGCTTTTAACTTAATTTATACTTGCATCCAGAATAGCTTTATAAACACTATTGAATATTTGAATAATATGAATCATGGTAAAAGAGACATAGAATATCACAATCAAGTTAACTATTATAAATATTATATGTAGCTATCTCCTTGGTAAGGTAATATTTAATTTTATGTAACAACACATTACGCAAATGTAAATAGAGAGAAATGATTACATTATTACGAGGGAAGTAAAATTCTACCTGGTTCATAAAATTGTCATTAATTACATAAACCTTTTCCACACATTGCTCTATTATTTCCCTTGGTATGTAGTTTATAAAATAGAAGCATCTGCATCTCTTAGTTACCAAATACATAAGGTTTCAGTATCTATAAACAAGTAGGGCAAAACAAAATGCTTTAAAACAAACTGACAATACAAACCAGCATATGGTGAGCCAGTTGAGTGGTTCAGGGAAGCTGTTACATTACAAGTGAAAAAGATAGATTGATATTATTACAGGAAAAAGGGAATGAGAGAAAAGGAATTGTATAAGGCTTTGAAATACATAGGAGAAGAACAATAAGAAAAAAAGATTATCATGTGGCAAGAATTATATGTTCCTTATTCCATGGTAGTTAAGAAGACAGTGAATGTTTTATTTCTGATAGAACAAAGGGTGATAATAATAAAAAGATAGCTTATCCTAATTTATTAATTAGTCTCAGGAAATGACAAAGCTCTTTGGCCTTGAGATTTCATTGGTTTGCATGGAATACAACGTCCACCTGTGCTGAAAGCTGGTTTAAGCTGACTTAGTCAAACACAATTCTTTGGGTCATATTTTGGTAGATAAGTTTATCCAAATATTAAGAAGAAAGTCTCAAAAAAAAAAGGTGGTGTTTATTTATTAATACTGATGGGTGTTTATTTATTAATACTATTTCCTTCTCATCAAGGAAATGCATATTGGGTTTCTGTCATCTGCTATTCTGGCTCCAGGAAACCCAGCACTACTTTGCTTTATGTGTTTTTGTTTTGTTTTGTTTTGTTTTTGAGACAGAGTCTCGCTTGTTGACCAGGCTAGAGTGAGTGCCGTGGCATCAGCCTAGCTCACAGCAACCTCAAACTCCTGGGCTCAAGCAATCCTTCTGCCTCAGCCTCCCAAGTAGCTAGGACTACAGGCATGTGTCACCATGCCCGGCTAATTTTATATATATATTAGTTGGCCAATTAATTTCTTTCTATTTATAGTAGAGACGGGGTCTTGCTCTTGCTCAGGCTGGTTTCGAACTCCTGACCTTGAGCAATCCGCCGCCTCAGCCTCCCAGAGTGCTAGGATTACAGGCGTGAGCCACCGCGCCCGGCTGTGCTTTATGTGTTTTGATCATCACCATGCTAGAAGGACTCTTTCAAATGCACAATTCCAGTTGCAGAATTTTGTTTTGTAGTCTGCATGTGGCAACCAGAATCTTTTAGGGTGATCAATCATAGTAATAAATATTCAAGAATCCACCTGGACATTTCCTTTTGGTGGATTTTTATGTCTTTTCCAAGGTCAAGGAAGTGGATCTTCAATCATATGGATTTACTACTTTTACTTTCACTAAAGTTTACCATGTTTGCCAATCATTAATATTACGATAATGAATCTAACTTTTACCACTTCTGGTATCAAGTTATCTAATAAATAAAATACATTTTTCATTTCAGAGGAGGATGGGAAGACTCTACTTCTAGAGAGTAGCTTAGAGCAACATCTGAGACCCATGAGCACCTCATTCCTTAGAAGAAGGCTTGCAGAGACTGGGCAATGCAAATAAACTCAAACAGGACACTTTCAATTCTGAAATTTCAATTACTGATATTGGTATATCTAAACTCCTAATATAAAGCCACATATAATCACTAATTTTTCTAATTTTATATTTTAATAAATGAGAATATGAATCTTGACTCTAATGCTAACTTTGAGAAATTGGGAAGATTTTAAACCTCTGTGCATCTCACCATTATTTCATATACGTTGGGACAGAGAATAGCATCCTCCTGACTATTGGCAAGAATGAATGAGAGAATGTACAGGAGGAACACATATTTTAGAACAAGCACCTAGTAGGTGCTTAAAAAGTAGAAATATAGTTACTGTCATTGTTCTACGTTCTATGCTGGGATTTGCTCTGATGCACTCATATTCCCTGCGCTGGGCTGACTCTATTAAGGGAAACCCCAGATGAAGGTAGTATGAGAGCCACCTTTAAAAGCAATCCTCTCAATTCACGTCCGTGAAATGAGAAATTCATCCTTATTGACAAGAGGGCCTGTGAAAGGAAAGCATGGGAGGACTCATCACTTCAGGTAGTCCTGTCTCAGAAAGAACTCACCAGAGGGAAGCCTTTAACTTGGCACCTGAAATTTGAGGAGAGTTGTGGCAACGATGTAATGAAGGCAATAGATTCCCAACAAGGAAATAGCCTACGTGAAGATTTGTGATGTTGGAAGGAATTTGGAAGGTTAGAAATAAATTTAGAGGTATTACCTGTAAGCAGAGTGAAAGGGGTGAAAGAAACTGGAGTGTAGAGTCTGAACACACTCTCATCTACGCTTAGCTGAGCTCTTCCCCTCCCCTTCCTTATAGCTGCACCAACAGGAGAGAGTAACCCTCTTGAGGCAGCAATCATTTCATAAATGCACACCTTTTAAATAGCAAAGGACTATGACCTGGTAAGATTTCAGTGTATGCATTTGATAAATGTATTAGTGATCTAATTTCATACAGAGGTTGTACACGGCTATAGAAGAGAGGAGAAGCTCTTTCAATATTCTGATGATCCCTGTAATTAGAGTTGGGAGACAGGAAGAATGGCACTCAGGAGATTGTACCTTAAGTAAGAAAGTGCTGGGTGGGGCTGCTGGAGGCATCAGAGGAGTCTGGGGGTGGCGCTGAGTCAGGGTTGTGCTGGCCTCTGAACGTTTTAGAACCTCATTCTGCTTCTCGGGTAGTTTCAATGTCTTGGAGTCATAGATCCTCTGGTTTGTTTTTTTCTTTACCTGAAAGTATTCATTTTTCTGTTTAATGGTTTTCAATATTAGGAGAAACAGCATATCTTTTCATTCTGAGACTATCATCCTTTATTATTTTCTAATAGATGTCAGTTACCTTCAAACATAACCTGTCTCTAATGCATTGCTGCAGGAAATTGCCAAAATATTTCTTGCTAACATATAAAGTGATCAGGCATTCTTCTGCATAACATCATCCAATATTTACTTACTGATTTTTTTTTTTTTACAATAAAGAATTCATTTCTGCCTTTCTGGCAAAATGTTACTCTGTAAAGGCTGTTTTTCTATCTTTACCACCATTTTCTCATAGCTTTCGACGTATACCATGGTTGTACAGAACTCACATGGTGTTTTAGAATTTTGAGTTTTTGAATGTGATATTTTCTTTGCCTAGAAGTCTTTCCAATGTCTGTCTTTACCTTGCTAAGAACAATAGTACCTACTGCATATTGATTTCTCATAATATACAAGGTACTGACATAAGAAATACACATTCATAATCTCATTAATTACCCAAGCATCTGTTGAAGAATAGGTAAGCTACTTCCCTAATATCATATAACAAATAAGCCAGATGTACACCAGGCCTACCCTACTGCAAATCTCATGCTCTGACCACTGCGTGAAATTAGTACCCCACCGTGCTAATGTCTTTAAATGCTTTAGTATTTAGCACAACTTTCAAATTCTGTTGAAGCCTATAATGAATGTCATTTTGCTCTTTGGAAAAATAATATTTGTCTGTCTAATTCTCACCTGGATGAAACTATGTATTTTAGAAATCAGTTTTGATGTCTGGTTCTTTTTTCTCAGTCGAAAGCAGAAGAGTTGAAGTTTATCTCCTTCCTCGCAGGGAATATTGTGACATTTTCCTTTTCCCACTACTTCCATGTTTCCTGTATCATCCTGGATTTCATAGATTGTGTTGTTCTTATTTACTGTTCTCTGCAACAGAAAATCAATATCCAATTCATAAGAACATTGCTAATCACCACCATACATAAGAGAAAGTCCCTCGTGATAGGATAAAACAAGTTGCAGGCCTCAAGTGCTAGTATTATACAAACATACAGGTGTTCTCAGCCAGCCCTTCCTTGTTATCCTTTTTACGTCTTTCATGTCCTAAGTATTTCTAGTTCTATAAACAATGGGTAATCTTCCTAATTTCTACTGCTTTCACCTCTAGGACAGCTATGATTCCAAAAGCACCTGTATACACAGGAGTCTGAAATCCTAGGTGAGCTCTTTTGTCCTCTGTCCCTATGCAAAAAGGATGGTCATGTGTGACAAATATTCATTCAGTAGGTTATGAGGGATCTGTAATAAGAAGCAAGCTACTAGTAAGTCCCTAATTACTTTTTCTACCTTCACCATTTATTGGGTCTTTCCAATATCTGCTCCTCATCTTGTGCTCAGGTTCTGAGCTCAACGTTCCATTTCTTGCTCACCAAAGGTATTAATCATCAGTTCTAGAATTGTGTTAATAATGATGATCACTATAAGAGTGTGGACAGAAAATAATGCAGGTAAGATAAGGGGTTGCTCTAGAAAACAAATATAATATGTTGTGAGCTCTTGATCATACGTGAAATTACATGAATCAATAGCAGGGTATAGATGATTTCTTGGATTTGAAGGTCCTATGATAACAAGTTTCAGGAATTTGGACCTAGTAGTATCAGGAAAACTACTCTGTGCCCTTTTTTTTTTTGTTTTACTGACACATCTAAATGATGAGTTTAGATTACTTGATTTTCTAAGTATCACCTAAATTCATGCTTCTCAGGTGTTTAATACCATTTTGATGAGTGAGTTTCATTTGGTTAGAGCATCATCCTAACTTGTTGAGTGTCTTTGTTTTCTAGGCACGATCAGTCAATTGATAACTTGCTCTGACTGTAAAAACCAAAACTCAAACCTCAAAGGACAATACTTCATCCAAAATAAAAATAAAGTGATTATTGCTAGTTGAGGTAATAATTAGAAATATAACTTAAGTAGTATGTGTATATGGATCTAGACCCCACAGTGTCCTTAATCATTGTCTCTTAGAATACATAATCATAGCTGATGAAGTCTCAAGGTTTCTCAGTGAACATTTTCCTAAAAAGTTCAGGGTAACGTTTTGGGCAGAAAAACATGCGAAGGAGAATATTAATAGGTTTGCTAATTCCCAGTCTTATCCTAAGAAAAGACATTATTCACTTATCATTAGGCTTGAGTGAGTCCTGGGTTCTAACGTTCAGTAAATAGGCAAAACTGCACTTAACACCACAAAAGGCTTTTAATTTCAGGTATTGGTGGAGATACGAAATAAAAGAATTTTGAGGACTTACCTTATGTAGCGTAAATGATCCATGTACAATAGTTTCAGAAGCTTGCCTTTTAATGATATCAATCGGCAGGGTTTCCTTTGCTCTTCTTTTGATGTTGTCTGGAACCTCAATCTTTTGGTCAGGACCAGCTTCAGATACAGAAGAGGTTTCATTCACCTCTAGGAGATGGTCGTTTTCAAAATAATCTGACAAAATGATAATTCTATTTCTGGTGAATTTTCTCTTCAGGCTGATGTTGAAAACCTTCATGTGAAAGAACTGTTTCTCTGTAGCCACTGTGGCATGAAACATTGATTTCATCTCCTTTTCTGAGGACTCATATGCAAATGGGTCTGCTGCACTCAGCACCATCACCACCGTCGGGCCCTTTCGGAGATCAGGTCTTCTGGCGGTTACTTGAGAGTTGGCCCATGGTTTTGGGTTCTGTGTACAACCACACAGGAAAACAAAGGAAAATGTCTGAGTGGAGAATACAGAACCACTACTCAGTGACCTCAGTCATAACCAGGAGCCCAACAACATTTACAGAGGTTCAGAGCTGTGGCCAGGATGGATGGTTCCTACACAGGGAGGAGAGGATGTGATGAACTGTTGTCGTAGCCAGAGGATGTCACTGGGGAGACTGCATGTGTGAAAAGCAGGAGAACATCTTGTAAAAGAATAAGCCTTAAGCAGGAAAGCGTAAGAGGAACATCAGAGCAGTGGATTCTGAGAGCACTGCTATGAAGTACTTTTAAAGAAATTTTAGGACAAAATAATAAATTATAATCTCATACTTATTAGCATACAGTGTAAGAGCATAACTATAGACATATATAATTAAATAGCACTAAACATTTAAAATGGCGCCCACTGGAAACCATAGACATGAATAGGTTTCAGTTATCACCAGTGTAGACAGGGCAATTTTCAGAGTATAACTCATAGTTCCTCCACCTATTGCAGCACTCTAAGAGCAGGTGAGACTACATATGGCTCTAATGCAGTAGGATCAGGGTAGAGACGCTCTGGGGTGTGGCCTTTCCACCACCATAGCATTTCTCAATGTCAGGGCTCTAGTTAGGTAGCTCACTGTCAGAAACTTTGGGATCAGGATGATTTGTCTTTAATATCCTTTCTTTATAACATCCTGGTCTCTAACATTGCAGCAGAGCACTTTAAATAAAGGGAGATGGTTTAGTAAATAAGAAAAAATTGTGGGAGGCACAGGTGGGGCTCATCTACAATCAGCAGGCTGTGGGATGCTCTGGCCTGGGATACCACACACAGTGATCACCTATGGATGACCAGACTTTATGGAATGTGACTTCTCATGAACTTGACCAGTTCAACCTAACACAGGAAAGTCCTTTCCCCAATGCAAGTTAATGAGTAACAGCAGACTCATACCTGAGATTATTAATAGTAACAGTAATATGTAAACTTATAAGGAGTCACATGAATACAAGTCATACATGAAGGAAATTGTACAACTACTTAGAGAGACATAATAAGACAATATATTGTATGAAACAGTTTTTAGAAAATTGTATGTATGTGTATGTACTTACATAGGAGAAAATCTGAGAGGTTATATGAAGTTATATAAAAAATGTAGCATAGTATTATGTTGTAATAATTATGCTGGATTGTGTAATTTCTAGTAATTTAAATGTAAGTATTTTGTGCTTGATTGCCAGGTTTTCTGACTTCAGTACTTTTTTCTGAAATAATCTTATATTAAGGCAAAATCTGTTATGAGAAAGAAAGGACAGAGAAGACTTATTGACACTACAGGAGTTATCCTATAACTTCAAGGAGAGAATTATCCCCAACTCATTCTATGAAGCCAGTACCACCTTGATACCAAAGCCAGAAAAGAACACAACAAAAAAGAAAACTAAAGACCAATATCCCTTATGAACATAGATGTAAAAATCCTTAATAAATACTAGCAAACTGAATTCAACAGTATATGAAAAAAATAATCTACCAGGACCAAGTGGGATTTATCCCAGGGATGCAAGGATGGTTCAACATTTGGAAATCAATAAATGTGATTCACAACACAAACAGAAGCAAAAACAAAGACCATATGTTCATCTCAATAGATGCAGAAAAAGCACTGTACAAACTCCAGCACCTTTTCATGATAAAAGCCCTCTACAAACGAGGCATGGAAGAAATAAATCTCAGTATTTTAAACACCCTATTTGAAAGACCCACAGCCAACATCATACCTAATGGGGAAAATTTGAAAACATTCCCCCTAAGAACTGGAGTGCTACAAGTGTGCCCACTGTCACCACTTCTATCCAACGTAGTGCTAGATGTCCGAGCCAGAGCAATCAGGCAACGGAAAGACATAAAGGGTATCCAAATTGGGAAAGAGGAGGTGAAAGTATTGCTTTTTGTTGATGATATGATCTTGTATCCAGAGAGCACCAAACACTCGAACAACAGGCTCCTGGATTTGATAAATAAATTCAATGAAGTCTCAGGTTACAAAATCAGTGTACATAAATCAGTAGCATTTCTATATACCAATAACAGTCAAGCTGAAAATAAAATCAAAGACTAAATACAATTCATGATAGCCAGAAAGAATATGAAATGCCTAGGAATATACTTAACCTTGGAGGTGAAAGATCTCTACAAAGAGAACTATGAAACACTGAGGAAAGAAATCTCAGAGGAAATAAACAAATGGAAAAACATATCATGTTCATGGATTGGTAGAATCAACATGTTAAAATGCCCATACTACCCAAAGTATTTTACAGATTCAATGCAATCTCCATCAAAATACCAATATCATATTTTACAGATCTATAAATAATAAATTTACACTTCATTTGGAACCAGAAAGGAGCCCAAATAGCCAAAGAAATTTTAGGCAGAAAGAACAAATCTGGATATATCACATTATAAGACCTCAAACTATACTACATGGCTATGGTAACTAAAACATCAGAGTACTGATACAAAAATAGAGACATAGACCAATGGAACAGAATAGAGAATCAAGATATAAAACTATCCACCTGCTGCCAGCTGATCTTTGACAAAGCAGTCAACAATACACACTAGTGAAAAGAAGCCCTATTTGATAAATGGTGCTGGGAAAATTGGATAACCATATGCGGAAGAATGAAACAGGACCCCTACGTCTAACCACTCACAAAAATTAATTCAATGGATAAAATACTTAAATGTAAGGCATGAAATAATAAGAATTCTAGAAGAAAATACAGGGAAAACTTCCAAATATTGATCCAAGCAAAAAATTTATGACTAAGACCACAATGGCAACTACAACAACAAAAATCAATAAATGGGATTTGATTAAACTGAAAAGCCTCTTCACATCTAAGGTAATAATCAACAGAGTCAACAGACAACCTACAGAATGGGAGAAAATGTACGTACACTATACATCTGATAAAGGGCTATTAATCAGAATCTACAAAGAACTCAAGCAAATAAGCAAGAAAAAAACAACTCCATTAAAAAGTAGGCAAAAGTTGTGAACAGAAGCTTTTCAAAAGAAGCTAGATAAATAACCACCAAACATGAAAAAATGCTAAATGTCACTAATCATCAGGAAAATGCAAATTAAAACCATGATGAGGTTTCATCTTTCCCCTGTTAGAATGGCTTTTATTAAAAAGTCCAAAAACAATAGATGCTGGTGTGGATACAGAAAGAAAGGAACATTTATGCACTGCTGGTGGGCCCCAAAATTAGTATAATCTCTATTGAAAACAGTATGGAGATTTCTCAAAGAACTAAAAGTAGACCTATCATTTGATCCAGAAATCCCACTACTGGGTATCTACTCAAAGGAAAATAAGTAATTTTTATCAAAAAGACACCTAATTGTACTTGAATGTTTACTGTAGCACAATTCACAATTGCAAAGATGAGGCATCAACCCAAGTACCCATCAATTCATGAGTTGATTAACAAAATGTGGTACATATATACTATGGAGTACTACTCAGCCATAAAAAGAATTAATTACTTTTCCAAAAATCTGGATAGAACTAGAGACCATCATCCTAAGTGACGTATCTCAAGAATGGAAAAACAAACACCACATATACTCATTATTGAATTGAAACTAACCAATGAGCACACATGTGCACAGAGGGAAGTAAAACTCAGTGGAAATCAAGCAGGGGAGGGGGAGGGGAAAGGCGAAGAGGGGTAAAAACCCACCTAACAGGTACAATAAACACTATTCAGGTGATGGGCACACTTATAGTCATGAGTGAAACATTACAAAAGCTGTCCAGCTAACAAAAACATTTGTATGCCTTTAATTAGTATGCCTTTAATATTTTAAAATAAAAAAGCTAACAAATAAAAATTATTTAAAAAGGAAAGAATTGAGCATTTTCTAGCTATGGCTGATGTTTTCATTTCATCACTTATGGCCAATCATACTCTATCCATTTCATTGTGTATGAAAGAAACATAAATCACTCATTTTTAGAATAAAGCTCATTGGAGTTTCAATTAGTTATTAGACACTTCCTGATGTGTGCATGTATAGCAAAGGCTGGCCTTTCCAAATGTGACAAGAAAACAACTTCATAAGTATTCTCAGAAACATGAAATTATAAATCACAGTCATTTCCTTTCATTTCCGCATCATAGTATACGGTGGTCCTTCAGCCTACATTTTCCTAAACTCCTCAGCTCCACTCTGTATTCCATTACTTCCTTTTGTCTCTGAAACTTTGGGCCTCACGATACATACTACATCTCTTGCATCAAATGATCCTTATTTACTCTCTCCTTATCTGTTCTGATTCATATCTCTGGACTTAGTTTTCACTTTTTCATTGAGTAATGTATTTACTGAGAGCTTCCTATGAGGCAGACACTGATGTAGGCTCTGAGATACACTGGTCCACAGACTGACAATGGAGTCCTAATGTTGGAACTCAGAGTAAGGCAGGAAAGATAAACATCTCTTAATTTCAATTGTCATAAATAGTAGAAGAGAAAGAAGGGAGTTTCTACCACAGAGAGCACCATGAAGTTTTCACCTAAGTCACTGGGGTCTAAGTGAACATTTCCTGAGGACAAGATATCAATAAAGAAGTAGAGTAGGGTTGGCCAGGTAAGAGCTCTCCGGGTGAAAGTAAAGTGCAATGTGAAAATCCTGAAGTAGAAAGGAGCATGGTGTTAGTCAAAGAAATTTAAACAGATTAGTGAGCATAGGGAAGAAGTGAGAAAGATGCTAGTGCAGTGGACAGTGAACCAACTGCTGTATCCCCCTGTATCGTTATGGACCCTACACCTCTCTCTCCCTCCCCCAGACAACTCAGGACAGAAAATATTCTGCACTCAAAGATAATATCAGGTTCATCCATATCCCTGTGGAAGCAAAAACTTTAAATGTAGTGAATTATCAATATATACATTTGATTAACTTGCTAATTATTTATGCAATTTTTAAGTGGAAGTTGAGATAAGATTTCTGCATTTGTAATAGAAGAAATTGAAGCAAAGGGGACCAGGAAGGGCATACCTCAGGTGGGGAAGTGTTGGATGGAGCTGATGAGGTCTGGGGAGGTGGGGGATGGCCCATGGGTGTGAACATGCTGACTCCTGCAGGACAGGGAAACTGAGTCTTCTCCTCTGACACCTTAATCCTTTTGGTCCTGTCCTTTCCTTCGGCTGCACTTTTTCTTTTCTGAAAGTAGTTTGATTTTCCTGTTATTCACTTTCAATATCAAATGAAGTAGAGCACATTTTCATTCCTGGGAAGTTGTCTTATTATACCTATCAATGTGATTCATGGAAACTAGAGGCAGTTCTACCCACTTCTGGTCAGTAATATATGGTTTCTTTAAACAAAGGAAGAGGAGAAAGTTATGCAAATAATTTCATTTCTCTAATTTCCTCTGTGAGGTACGTGCTGACTTGAAAGTAGAAAAACTAAGGTTTTATAAACACGAGCAAAGCATTTTCCCATCTGGTTCTCAAATTACCACTCCTCTCTACTGTGAGTGATAACATATGTAGGTTATATATATATATATACATTATGTGTACTAAAGTTTTTCCTTTATTACCTTGCATAAAAGAAGATGATCAATTATTAGGCAATTTGCTGGGAAACTCATGAAGCCATCATCACTGTCTGATGCAGAGCTTGAGTGCAAGAGCTTAGCAGAGTTTCCTCTGTGGGACGTGACACCTGTTCCTCTTGTTCAATCTTACCTGATGTCCAGGAGTCACCTCTGCTCCTTGAGATGTGAGAACTTTGCTTGTGGAGGGGGCAGGTGTAGCAGGACCCTCTTCTTTCTGCTTCCTCTTCTCTGAAGGGGTTGTTCCCTTTTCTGGTGTGGATTTGATTTTATTCATAACTAATGCAGAAAAAAGAAGAACATATAAACCCAGAGCTGATGGTCTCAGAAAGCTGAAGCAGTTTGCATCCTAATACCTCTCAACTGCTGCTGAGGACTCAGGTGTGCTCCACTGCATCAGCCCAGCTTGGCCTCAGGGGACCAGCAGTCAACAGCACAGGTACCATCACTGTCTCATGCTCCTCAGTGCTTCCCATCCCCTACAACACCCTGGCACTGAGCACCTCCTCCCCGTCCTCTGAACTGCATGTGATCAGTCAAGCCCTTTCCCAATCCTGCTCTCTTATCATTTCCTTTTAAAATCGAAGGTTCTCGTGATGCTGACCGCTAGTTCATGTTCTCCAGATAATCCATTCAAATGACAGAAACCAGTGAATGGAAATGGAAATGTGGTATAGGTTTGTGAGGTGAGGTATGGTGATTTGGGGTCTTGACCTTTAAAAAAAATATATATATATACATACATTTTAACTCAGAGATTTTTACAACAGAGAAAGTCTTCACACTTCTTAGAGCTAGGCTTACACTTAACTACTACCTCTTTTTTTATTATAAGGGGTAATGATATCTTAAATAGTCTCAACAGGACACATACATTAATTGGTTAAATGTGTATATTTCAAATTTAAACTACAAATTTAAAGTTGTTTTTGTCATTATCTAATCTTTCTAATGTACTAGACATCTCAATCTCTCTTCAACTCCCTCTCACTTCTTTTCTTTCACTGCATACTAAATACACCCTGCAAAATACAACAATCTGCATGTGAAATGGAATGCTCTAAGTTGTTAACTTGTTGGCATCGGAAGTACCAACATTACCAAGGTCACTCAGTACCAAACTGCAGCAGGGATGTAGCAACTATGTCCAAGGTGAGGTTCTAGTTAGAACAGACAGTGGCAGGGAGGCAATGTTCCCTGTTCCCTGTTCCCTGTTACCTTTTGCCTTTTCTGCTCTAAGTTTTTCTGCAATGGGTTGAAGTGCTGTTACATCTTTGCAGAGTTTTATAAATTTATTCACACCAGCGTCATGTTCGAACTCTTTTATCATCAAATTAGCAATCTTTACTTTGTCATATTCTTCTTGCATTTTTGCAGACAGCTTTAACGTTTTGGCCAGTAATAACTTAATCATTTTAAACTGATATTCGTTGCACTCCTCCAATCCATTAAGTAGAACAATTTTCCACCGTTCATTGGCCATGTCTAAAGACATGGGTGAGCATGCAAGAGAAAAATGACACACAAAGTTACACACTCATACAGACAATTTAAATGACTGTTTATGCCTACTTGATTGAGGAGCCCATATGAAGGTATTGTCTACAGATGTGTGTGATAAAGAGGGACTTAATGACCATATATGACACTGTGGACATTGGGTTGAAAACTGCCGTATTAGGAATGCCTATGAAATTCATCCTGTTTAATAAGGACAGTTGAGCTGTGTACAAGCGGGTGTGGCGGAAGGAGGTGTGGAAACAGGCCATTGTGACAGTGTTTAGAGCATGGGCTGTGCAGGGCCAGAGTTTCTGGTCCCCCATCCTACCCTTGACTGGGTCTGGACCCCATCACCCAATGCCTGCCTGTTGATTTCTGACTCTTCTCATGCCTACTGACCAAACTAGTTTTAGTGTAAATGGTCTGCAGCCTCCTACTTTATACAGATACCCTTCTGAGATTCTGAGCTGGAGTCCCAATCCGAGTCCCCTTGTCTCTTCCCTCGTCAGCTCTCACCAGTATCCCGTCTGCCTTGGTGTTGACCATGTCCTCCGTGCCCTTAATACTACCACTGTGCACCTCCCTGCTCTCTCCTGCAGCGTCACACGCAATTTATTGGCTGAAATGATTTCATTAGCTGCTTTTTTTTTTTTTTAGGCTTGATTTAACTTTTTAGTTCTTTTCCCAGAGCAAGTTTTCTCTCTATAAGCCATGTTTTTATCCCACTGAAATCCTTCAACATTTCCCCATTCTCATTTCAAAAAGTTTCTTACTCCTAAAATGTCTCAGAAGAACCTGAATATCTGCATCTTTTTTACTTCTGGTACTTTTGTATTCCTTATATCCTATGCTTTGTAAATGTACAACACACCTTGTGTTTTCACGCTTCATGATTTTTCTAATTCCTTTCTCACTGTCTGGAAAGCCGATCTTACATTTCTTTCTCTGACTACCTCCCGTACAACCTTTCAGTCTCACTGGAGGCTTTGTCTTCTGCAAGCTTCACCCAGAGTCCTAATATAGACCAGGTCCCACGTGGACTCACCTGGACATATTTAGCACTCTGTGTACTTCCTTGTTGATGCACAGTGCATGGTATGGATTCCAATTATCTTTTTAAGTTAATGAACATTGTTAGATTAAGAATCACGTCTTTGCATATGTTTTGTATAATTGGGATATTTTATTAATAATTCCTGGCACTGTTATTTGCTTCCTTCTTGGGAGAACATGAGCATCCTCAGACTGAAAAGGCTCATAGAATGAAGTGACAATCCATACAAAGACATATTATAATGAAACTGAAGAATATTAGATACAAAATGACTATTCTGGAAGCCTCCAGAAATGAAGAGAAGATCACCCACAAAGATTCAAGGATTGGATTGAAATGGATTCTCAACAATAAAACTGTCTACAGTAAAACAATAGAGTAATATTTATATAATTCTCTTCCAAAATCTCTTATGTATAGGAAAACCAAAAAAAAATTTAAAAATAGAAAGTTTTGATTTTTATTGTGAATATAAAAATAATTTATTTGCAAAATAAAAGCAAATGTGATGTGACAGGAGGCTATGTATTAATATAATATTTATTCCACTTAAATGTGAGTGTCCATATGTTTTTTTATGAAACATTATGATTTTGATTTTGTAATAATGAATCAGATCCCAGTGGAGTTTCTAGTAATATAATATTTAGAATATATGCATTAATAGCCCCTCCAAAGCCTCCAAATTGTGAATTTCAAACAAACGTCTAATTGCGTAGGTATGGAAAAGGTGTTCTCCACTGGTTTTGAGGATAAAGTAATTTTGAAATCAGAATTTTAATCTAGACAAAATACATTCAAACAGAAGATCCTCAATAACTCTTTTCTGATACTGAAGACCTCAGTATTTTTGCAAGACAAAGACTTCCATGAACACATCTATTGCAAGTAATATTCAACAAGAAAAGAATAAATAAAATTAATAAATAATGCAGACCAAAAGATAGATGGGGAAAATGAACTTAAGTGTGCCTATGACTTAAAAGGAAAACCATGATTGAAGAGAAGAGAAACAGAAAGTATACTAATATAGTGAAGAGAAGAAGGAAAATGAATATAACAATTTGCTAATGAGTTTGTCTTAGAGGGTAAGACAGAGGTATAAGTTAAAAAAGGAAGACAAACAGAAGATTATGGAAGTGTCATAAATCAAATATAGCTGATAGTTAATAGCAGCATATACTTAACATCAGTTAAGTGACAATTTATCAAATATGATTTAGGAAATCTACATATATGTTGCTAACAAATGATCACTTAAAAGTAAAAAAATTTAAAACATTGTCTTGCAAAGAGAAACTAAAAGAAACCATTTTATCTGTGTTAGTGTAACTCTTAATAGACTATAAGACAAAAAGTAATTTCCAATACCTAATAATGATAAAAAGTTAAACTATTGGGAAAATACAAGTTGGATTATGAATTTATCTTATCATAAATATATATTAATTGTTACTTTATAGTCCTTAATGGTCCCGTAATTAGTATTATATATTTATTTCCATACATACACAGAAATGCACACATAACCCTACATACATATATATTTATAAATATATATTTATAAATATATATTTATATATAAATATATATTTATATGTATAAATATATATATTTATATATTTATAATTTATATAATTTATATAATATATATTTATATATATTTATATATATTTATAAATATATATAAATTATATATAAATATATATTTATAAATATATATATTTATATATAAATATATATTTATAAATATATAAATATATATTATTAATATATATTTATATATGTGTACATGTTTTAATACATGTGTACATGATTACACATACATATAATACACATTATATATGTGTGTGTGTCAGCATATCTATACACTATAAATTTGAGAGCATTACTTGTAATAACAATTTTATGATAGGATAGCAGTATATCTCTCAATTACTAAATGAAAAAGGTAAAAAAATTGTAAAGACATAAATAATTCTAACAGTATAATTGAAAAATTAACAAGATTTATCTAACATTTGTGAAATTTAGAAATCAACATTTATAATCTGACATTCTATTCAAGCACAATAGAAATAAATATTGTACCATGCTATGTAAAAAGTCTTTTAAAAATTCTAAAAGTTGGCAACAAAAAATCTTTTTTTAATTGACTCCATCACCTTGCCACCAGACAAAAAAAATCATTAACTTTCGGGAGGGCATAAAGTAATCCCAAAATGACCAAAATGCTGCCTTGAAAAGTTGGTGTAGAATGGAGGTAAAGTAAAAGTTATACATATTTATGAAAATGCTAAGACGACACTTATTGGAATATCTGTGTTTGTGAAACTGAGAAATTTTCTACCATGTGTGCATTTGTTCTTATGTTTTGTAAAATTGGAATAATACCATAAGATACAGCTCTATGTCCAGATGTAATCTTTTTCCTGATACTATTTCATAACTGTTCACACCACTGTCTTGTCTTTTACCCAAGCCCCACCACAGCCACTGAGTTCCTGAGCACCCTCCAGCAGGAACGAGCAAAGTCTTTTTCCAAACTACAACTTATGTTAATAGACGCTCAGAAAATCAATTTTAAAATCTGCAATGGTCAAAATGCATTTCCACTTTTCCGGACCTCAGTTGTGATGGAATTAAAAGTGTCTATCTTCCTTCTAAGTCAGTGAAGGATTAGAATGGAGCAACTGCAGTTTTCAGTTTCCTGAGTACAGCTGACATCACCCTTACTCCCCTTCCCCCGCAGCTGGAAGAACCAATCCTCATTTTCTCCTTGTGATCTTATGGATATCAAGGAAAAACACAGATCTTCTCTACACATAATACCCACAGGACTCACCTCACTGCAAATTTTTCAACATTATTTCAGATCTTGAGATCTTCAGAATTGCAGGAATCAACGCTTGTTTTGAGTAGAGAGATAAATCAGTAAAGCTCTCAGAAACTGAGCTGCAGGATGTTATAAATCTCCTGAAACGCTAAGAAAATGAAGCGTTCACAAAAACAACTAGGAGAAAAGGCCCCGGATAAAGTCCACTTAATAACTTGACTAGTGCCGGCTGTCTCACACTGTGCTGTTGCCCCAGGAAAGAGGAGTTGTGAAACTGTGTTGAGACTCCACCCATCAATGTTCTTAGCTTTCGATTCTGTTTCTCTCAGTTGGGGAAAATAACCAACTTCCTTCCTGTAATTATCTTTACTAAAATAAAAGGGGAAAGGGTAGAGAGGGGAGTGGATGATGAGAAATTACTTAATGGGTGCACTGTATATTATTTGGGTGATGCAATAAAAACCCTGGCTTCACCACTGTGCAATATATCCAAGTGACCAAGTTTCAATTGTACCCCATAAATTTGAACAAATAAAAAAAATTAATTATTTTTATTTATTTATTTATTTACATTTTCAATAGCTGAAGGATGCCCAACATTAGAACCTTCTTATCCAGCAGTCTCACACGTGGGTCATTGGAGACGTAAATACCCTTGAATGACCTTCAAATAAAAGAGAAGCAAAGTGAGCCACCCGGCCACGTCTCCCTCCTTTCCTACACACTAGTGGGGTGGCAGGATATCTTGGCAGGATCACCTATTGTTAGCAGCACTTGACTGTGTGGCCCAGATGCGGGAATGTGTGCTATGGAATCACTGTTGGTTTAAAATAGTACCTGAAGCATTCACCCAGTTATTGGTTGACAAACTTGGGGCTTGCCAGATCAGAAGATTATTATGAACATGTACATTCTTCCTCAAATATATATAAAGGAGTTTGACACTAGCTGTCCTCTTGACTATGACTAGGCTACTTTACCTCAATGGTTCATGTTTACTCATGCTGTCTGCATTTTTCATGGATGAAAACAAGTTTGAGAGTATCATGACAGCATTAAAGTCTTGAAAATTGCGGGAGTGTACTGAAATTCTGGTTCAGTGAAGAGCCTGTTAAATCCTCTGTTCAGCCTTGTTTCTTCTGCCGAGGACAGTGGGTGAGGTCATGTGTAACCCCACATGTCATATAAATAGCACCATCCAGCAGATGGTGTTGTAATCTGATATGCAAGCAGGATGTGGCCACGTGTGGCACAAGGGGCTTCAAAAACAACTCTTACAGACAAGTGATCCAAGGCCATCTATGCAGCAGAAGAAAGCTGATTGTTTTAATCCAAACTAGGGCTACAGAGGGGATAGATGAAGTATGGATTTGAAAGCATATGAATGCCTTTACCAAAGCAAGAGTAAGTCAAGAAAAAACAAGGAAGATCTGGAGTGATGGTCACGAACACCTTGGGTGTTCTTGATTTTTTTTTTTTTTTTTTTACAGACTTCAGATTGTTGCTAAAATGGAAGCTTGGAGCTAGTCTTAAAGTACATGGTAGAGAGGGATGTGAGGGAGGTAAGAGAGGACCCAACCAGAGGTCAGAGGATAGAGGATACCTGGCAGGAATGACCATGTCTCAGGCCATTTTTTGCCTCTTTTTCTTTGTAATCATTTCATTTGGGGGAATGCCTTCAGTTGAGACTTCGGCATACAACACAAACATTACTGCCACCAATAAAGACAATTCAAAAAAATGCCCTGTAATCTATATTGTGCAGGTGGAATTTAATAGATGAAGCGAAGAAATGCTAAAAACTTTGCATTTTTCCTGACTCTGAGGCAGTGCCCAAACAATTGGTCATTTGTGCCATCACACAAAAAGCTCACTAATACAGCATAGAAAACCACCTGATATGAGGAAAATGTCTGGAAGAAGCTGCATGACTTTTTATCATCCAAAGTACTAATTCCCTGGGTCATACAAAGTCCTCAGGAAAATTTCCCACCAGATTTATGTCCCACCCAAGATATTGGCAAATTACTGTCTGGGGGAAAATACTAATATAGCCACCACTTGCATTTTTAAATAAAGTTTTGTTGAAACAAAGCTATGCCTACTTATTTATGCATTGTCAAAATCTGTGTCATGGTGCAACCGTGGAGTTGACAAGCTACAGGAGAGTTCATCTGGTTGCAGAGCCTAAAGATTTTACAATATGGCTCTTCATACAAAACGTTTGTCACCCAGTACCCGGCCATCAGTCTAAGAGACAGCAGAAAGACGCTAAGGAGAAAAGCAAGAGTAGTAGAAGAGCAATCACATGAAGAAATCATAGTCAGAGATTTTAAAGTCTATTGTAGGCCTATGGATAAAGACTTATGATAAGTTTTATCTAAGAGAGAAAAATGGAAATGGAGAGTATTAAAGCCCTTCTCCAATTGATTATCCCTAAGGACCAGAATAAAACCCACTAGTATGGGAGCTTCAGTTAGCAAAAGTGACTTATACATTCATGATGAAATCCGCCATTTGAACAAGGTGTCTCCTCATTTGCCTTCTCAAGGAAATAGACGTCTCCTCCTCAAGAAACAGAGGAGGGTGATTGAGTTTTAAATGATTAACCAATCTGATACCCCTTAGAACACTTTTTCATAATGTATTATGATTTATTAAATATTGATAGGTTTAATTTTTAAATATTTTAAAAGTATTTTTGAATTTATTTTCATGAGGCAAACAGCCTTTTTTTCTTTTTGTGTAATATCTGTTTGATTTTGGTATGACAGTGATATTGGTATTTCTAAAAGAATGTGTTTAGGATTGCTAATATTTTCTCCCCAAATATTTGACAGAATTTATCAAGTGTCTAATCCTAAAACTTTCAGTGTAGGAAGATTTGTGGTTATAACTTCCTTTTCTATACAGATATTTATTTCTTTTATTTCTTTATGAGATAGTTTTATTATTTGTTTTACAGGAATTTTGTCCTTTAGTTCTAAGTAGCCAAACATACTGGCATAAGTTGTTTTTAATATTATTTTATTTTATTTTATTTTAAATATTTTATTATCTGTAGTGTCATTTGTTTACATTCTTGGTATTGGTCATTTATATTTTCCTTCCTCATTTTTCTAAATTATTCTTAGTAGGCAGACTTTATCTTAGGAGAATGTTTAGGAAAACACCAAGTCAAGAAGGGAGACAAACGACGCTAAAGCTATTTGAAGCCTTTGGCACTTACAGCTAGAGCATATGTTAAACAGTGTTCTAATATGCAGATAGACTAACAAGCAATTTCATACTAATGGTCTATTTATTAATATTTCAATCCATTTTTCTACACATTTAGGGGATACAAGTGTAGTTTTGTTACCTGGATATATTGCATAGCTGTGAAGTTTGAATGAGAACTAAGTACTTAGGAATAAACTGAAAGAAGGTCAAAGATTTCAATGCTACAAAGTACAATACACTGATGTATTAAGAATTAAAAGGTGATACAAATAACTGTAAATACATACCATCTTCATGGACTGGAAAACTTAATAATGTTCAAATATCCTTATATACAAAATGATTACAGATTAAATGCAATCACTATGAAAATCTCAATAACATTTTTTTACAGAATAGGAAAAAAAAATCCCAGTATTCATATGAAACCACAAAAGACCCTGAATAGCCAAAACAATCTTCAGACAAAAGAACAAAAGTGAGGACATCACCCATTCTCATTCTGAAATATATTACAAAGCTACAGTAATTAAAATAGTATGGCACTGTCATAAAGACAGACATATAGAGCAATGGAAAAAAATAGAAAGCCCAGAAATAAATCCATGCATAAATGGTCAACTGATTTTCAGCAAGGGTACCAAGAATATTCATTGGGAAAAAATAGTGTCTACAACAAAATGGTGTCAGGGAAATGGGATATCCACATGTAAAAGAATGAAATTAGGTTCTTATCTTGTACCATACATAAAAATCAACTCAACAGTAAATTAAAGACTTAAATGTAAGACCTGAAAATATAAAACTTCTAGAAGAAAACATAGGGAAAAAGTTTTCCGACATAAGTCTTAGCAGTCATTTGTTGTATATGACCCAGAGCATAGTCAACAAAAGCAAAAATAGTGAAGTGGGACTGCAAAGAACTATAAACTTTATGCATAGCAAAGCAAGAAGTCAACAGAGTGGAAAGGCCATCTATGGAATGGAAGAAAATATTTGCAATTTATCTGATAAGAGGTTAATATGCAAAATAAATAAGGACCATCTACAAAGCAATAACAAATGAATAATTATAACACAATTAAAAATGGGCAAAGGATTTGAATATAAATTTCTCCAAAAAAGACATACAAATGGCAAACAGGTATATGAAAAGATGCTCCATGTCAGTAACCATCAGGGAAATGCAAGTCAAAACTACAATGTGATACCACCTCACACTTATTAAGGTAGCTATTATATATATATATAAAAAAAAAGATAACAAGTGTTGATGAGGATGTGGAGAAATTGGAACCCTTGTGTATTTTTGGTGGGAATGACAAATGGTACGGCCACTATCGGAAACAGAATGGAGGTTTCTCATGAAATTAACAAAAAAATGCCGTATGATCCAACATTTTCACTTCTTGGAATTTATCCAAAAGGATTGAAATCAGGATCTTAAAGAGATATTATCCCTTCCATGCTCATGGCAGCATTATTCAAAATAACAAAGATGTGGAAACAAGCTAAATGTCCCATTGACAAATACATAGGTAAAGAAAATGTTGTGTGCATATACTGGAATATTGTTTCTTTTTTTAAATAAAAGACAAATTTTTAATAGTTGACAACATGGACGAATCTTGAGGACATTATGCTGAATATAATAAGCCAGTCAGAGATGGATAAATACTGCATGAGTCCACATATATAAGGCATCTAATATAGTTAAACTCACAGAAGCAGAGGGTAGAATGGTGGTTGCTGGGGGGCTGGATGAAGGGGGAAGTGGGAGTTGCTATTCAATGGGCATAAAATTTCAGTTATTCAAGATTTATAAGTTCTATAGATCTGCTGTATGACATTGTGCTTATAGGTAATGATACTGTATTTTAAACTTGAAATTTGTTAAGTGGTTGATCTTATGTGAAATGTTCTTATCGCAATAAAAAGATACATGCCTCACTAAGTTTTAGAGAAATGATATTTCTGATATAACTGGGTATGCTGCTTCTAATCATAATCATATTCTGATACTCCAGCAATTCTCCCAGGGATATTTTTCTGCTTCTTGCACACCTTAAAACCACTTGGAATAGACCATGTCTCTAAGATCCATGTGGGCAAATTAACAACTCTGTAACCCGTTCTGTCCTCTTTGGTCAACACACTTCAAATTTAGGGGAAGTTCCAGCTTCTTGCCTACTTGAGTTTGGTCCCAAGGAGGAGCTCAGTTATAGGTTGAGATGCAAAAATGTAAGATAGGGTGGGGTCAAGACATTAGAAGATAAAGCTATTTAAGTGGAAAAAAAAAATAAAGAGGCACATTATTTTGTGTGGAGAGTAATTTCTTCTTATCTCATGTAGAGATAGACTGTTTGTCCCAGCCCGCGGGACCTTTTGTTACTCGAGGGGGCGAGGGGGACGGTGCCTGAAAGAGATGAGCGAGAGAAAGAAACGAGACCAAGCGAATGATTGTCAAGGTCTGCTTTACTTAGATTCTTAGTAGGTTTTATAAGCATACAGAAACAAGGAAGTAGAAACAAAAAAATAGAGTGTTGACGATGAGGCTTGGGTCTGGGTTAATCAGCCCCAATCAGCGTCTTATCGGTATCCTGTTTTTGACTGGTTACTCATCTCCAACCTGGCAGGTGGTCGGGAACAATTGCAGTCAGCATACCCTGGAGCATCCCGTGGTCAGCACGTCATGGAATGCATTTTTCTCGGAGCTATAGCTGGAATTTTCCAGGGCGAAGTCCGTGCGTAGGACGAGTCATAGGGGAGTTGAGGGTCTTTGAGAGTCCTTGCCTCTAACAACTGTTCTTAGAAGTTACAATTTCACAGGGGAATCAGCATGATGTAAAGGAAAGCAAAGGGATTGAGCAAAGCACCTAAATTACTCCCTCTCTAACTTCTAATCACCATCACTTACATACTAGTGAGCAGTCAATAACACATGGTTACATAAAGTAATATGAATATATTAGAATAGCTCAGAATAAAAACATCATTTGTATATAAAGTTGTCATTTTCCCTGTGTCCATAAGTTAAATTTGAGTTTAGAGGATATTTTAGCTGTCTGTGGCATCTTCTATGGATGAAATCTATTTCCTAACTGGATGAATGATGCTGTGATTTTGAGCATTTAATCTCTCTAATCTTCAGTTTTCTCAATGCAATGAGCAAAAAGGATTCTGTTGCTTCTTTGAACTTCTTTCAAAATCTGGTTTCCCAAACAGGACCAAAAATAATAATATATTTGGCAACAAACAAAAAAATGTCTAAAAGTTTATAGTCACGGTATATAAATCTTCTCATAAAAGACATATCAGAAAAGAGTAGTGTAAGGTGAAAATCCAACCACTTCTATTCTTTGGAAATTTGGCCCCAACACCATGAAAGCAGAGCTGCAAGGTCTTTTTTCCTTGGAGTAATTGGGTATAAATAGCTTCAGACCACCACAGTTCTCTGAGTTTATAAGATTGTGATATTATTTCACTTTATTTTGTTGTTGTAAGAATGAGAGTGTGTATCTTTTTAGTCTTCTCCATCTGAGGTAGAATCCTGTCTTATTCATTGTTTAATTTTCATCTCATCCTTGTTCCTCAGACATTAGCACATCTACCCCAAACCAGAATAACAGGCCGTGATTCTAAATCAAGAGTATGATGGCCAACCAAGTGTCACTGGGAGAGTGAATTTGCCTTTCTGTTCCCTTTTCTTTCTATCCTAAGATAGTGCTAATAAAAAAGGAGAAAATGGTCAACCTTCTAAAGCTAATATGAAGATTAAGTGACAGAAAATAATTGCAAAATACAAGTACCAAATACGTGATCAATAAACACGTTGTAAGTTCAGTTTGCTATCTACTTTATTTAAAGTAAATTAATTATTAATTAGTCTTTAGTTCACCTAACTGTTTGCCTGAGACAACTTTATGTGGGATCCCTATATGTGAAATGTGAGAAATATGATTTGAGAGCTACCGAGGACCTATTGATACTTGAGAAATAAATGAAACCAGATATTTCACACCAGACAGGGTCAGAAATTCTTCTAAACTACAAGTGCCTTCATGCAAGTCACGAGAAGATGCCCCATTTGGCTGACAAATTGCCCTTTTATGCACTCTGCAGGAAATTGATTCTGAAAGAATTTCCCTTGCTCTGGGCTAGAGCTACCCCTCCCCAAGACACAGGGCTTGACAATTGAAGCACAGGCTGGGTGTTACCCCTACCTGCCCCTCAGCCTTGTTTCTGTGGGTAGGACATAGCTGGTTCATTCTTGACCAGGGGCTAACCCTGTGAAGATCACACCAAATGTAGAAGTCCCAACATTGTGTGAGGCCCTTGTGCCCCACCTTGGAAGTATTTGCTTTCACAAATTGATTAAAAACACTGCTGGGAAAGCACTCTTTTCGAAATAATTGTTATGGTCCAGAGTGCAAGAAAAAGACCACCTAAAGACCAAATTGAGCCAAATTGTGAGTCTTTATTAGCTGGCCAGGGACTATCCCCTGCACTGCTGAGAGGCAGGCACAGAGAGCTGCTGAGAGCCAGGAAAAGCTGGCTCTTTTAAAGGCAAAAACCACACTCTGAAAAAATTATCTAATTGCTCAAGCACAATTACAGAAGCAAAAGAAAACGTCAGTCTTAGTCATGATACATTCTTATCTTGTTTCAGCAGAATCAGTAGAATTAGGGAGGGTTTGGGACCCTTCCATAGCCTTGAGGTGGGTTTCGTAGGAGTTACCTGGCATAGCTACAATTTAACTCTGAAGCAGTATGATCACAGTGGGTGCCTCAGTACTCCAGGACATTTCAACCCTGGACAAGCTACTGTTTTATCATGTAGACAACTGTGTGTAATGCACCGCCCTCCCCCTTATTTTCTAAGCTTAAGCACACTATTAGAAGCAAGATGGCAGGTTCGGAGTCAGATAAGGGTCAGCTGGAAATTTTCCACTCTTCTAAGCAAGCAAGCAATCAAGCATAATACAGAAGCTAATGGGAGTGAGAAGCAAAATGGTGGACGAGAAACACCACCAGAGTGTCTCTGCAGAAAAGACAGATTCTAGGAGAAATTAGAAGAAAGAAGCAAGAAGACGGGCATACATCGGACGAGGGTCGGAAGGAGAGGTACCTGAGACCATGGGAGACTCCATGGGTGGAGGTTGCGGAGGAGAACTGGAAGCAGAGACTTCCGGAGCAGTCTGGAGACCAGTGGCAAAGGTAGGTGAAGTCGTTAACTCTCCCCTCCCTTGCATCTTGGACTACTGGTGGGCTCCCCAGAGGGTGGAGAGACCTGCGGACACCAGCCCAGAGACGGCCACCACCAGTGAGCAGTAAACCTGTAGTGGACATGGCACCAGGCTCCCAATTCCTGCAAGGCACTTCCCTGTGCATAGACCCGAGCTGCGGCAGGCACCATATCGCCTCATTCCCCCCTCCCCCGACCCTATCCACGGCTGCTGAAAGAGACAATCTACCCACCAGCCGGAGGCACCTCCAGGGAATGAGATCTTCCCTTTTGGGGCCCTATAGCTGACTGAAGGGAACTCAGACAGTGAGCTCCCTACTTGCCAGCCCTCCCAGGTGCTGCTGGTCTGGTGATCCCAGGAGAACGGGGCAGACCCTGAGCCTGAGAGATATAGACCTAGCTTGAGCTCCCTGTGGGTGAATTGGGACTGGCACTCCTCTCCCTGGTGGGGATATAGTTCGAACTCTGGGGCCCTGAGGTCAGACCTGCAGACCAGATCCCGTGCACCCAGGTCTCGCATTGCCCAGAGCACAGAAGGGAGATATGTGAACAGCCTACTGAGGTGTGTGTGCCTTCAGGGGCAGATCAGCATCCTAGAGGGCAACCCCACTCCCCAAAGGAGGCCGTGCACCCAACCCAGGTGGCATTCCTGAGCAGGGAACCTCCCGGCTGGCATCACAGCCAGGGGAGGCCTGGTGGCGTGTGGTCTGGCCTGCTGGCAGAGGTCCAGGAGTAGCCATGGAGTTGGGGAGGGTGGAAAGGAGGGAGGCCTGCTCCAGACTGCAGGTCTCAGACAGCCCATCACACACATAGACTTTCTGACTGAGCGGGGCCATTCCAGCCCCTCCCTGACAGCTTTTCCTAGAAGCAGAGAACAGAACTTTGACCCCTGCTAACAGCATTGGTGGTGCCTGAGGGCAGGCTTACACAACTCAGCCCACCCAGACTCACTCCCAGACCAGCCCTCACTGAGGGGGAGAAAAGGACACACCTGGAAGTCCCAGGGCCCCACCGACCACCTGAGGCACTCTAGTGCCTCTCTACAGGAACAAGAGCTGATAACAGGACACAAAAACAACAGTGTAGCCTGTTCCTCCAAGCAAGCGCCACCTACTGACAGGGAGGACATTCTGCACACCCTTTTCATGGCACCCACTGATGCATCATACAGGAAGTGGTTGAATCTCACCCATAGACACCACCTACCGGCTCAGAAACTAAACAAGGCGTGTGAATACCCAAACGAAAACCTAAAGGAAAGAAGCAACAACTGATCAACATGAGAAGAAATCAGCAAAGGAACTCTGGAAATATGAAGAATCAAATGTAAACCACACCCCCAAAGAGGAGCACCAGCCCCTTAGAAACAGACACCACTCAAAATCAGGCAATCAAAATGACAGAAAAGGAATTTTGAATGTGGATCATAAGAAAATTCAAAGACTTGCAAGAACAACTCCATAACCAACACAAAGAAACTACAAAAAGCCTCCAGGACCTGGAACAAAAATTCACTAAAGAATTCGATACAATGAAGAAAAGTTTAACCGAAGTCCTGGAAATGAAGAATCAATTCAGGGAACCACAAAATACAGTGGAACGCCTCAAGAACTGGGTAGATCAAACAGAAGAAAGAATCTCAGAGATTGAAGATAACACCTTCCAATTAAATAAATCAGTCACAGAGATAGAGCAGAGAAACAAGAGAAAAGAGCAAAGCCTACAAGAGATGTGGGATTATGTGAAGAAACCTAATGTGAGGGTCATAGGGTTACCAGAAGGGGAAGAAGATAACACTCAAGGGTTGGACAAGCTTTTTAAAGATATAATAGAGGAAAATTTCCCAGGCCTTGCTAAAAAATCTCAATATACAAGTTCAAGAAGCTCAGAGGACCCCTGGGAGATTCAATGCAAAACAGGAAGATGTCATGACATGCAGTCATCAGACTGACCAAAATATCAACTAAAGAGGCCTTCTAAGAGCTATAAGATGAAAGAAGCAAGTAACATACAAGGGAAAGCCAATTTGAATGAAACCAGACTTCTCTACTGAGACTTTACAAGCAAGGAGAGACTGGGGCCCCATTCTCACTCTTCTGAAACAGAACAATGCCCAGCCTAGAATCTTATTCCCTGCAAAACTAAGTTTTGTATATGAAAAAGAAATCGAGACATTCTCAGATAAGCAAAGACTGAGGGAATTCACCAAGAGAAGACCAGCTCTTCAAGAAGTACTCAAAACAGTGTTACCCATGGATCAGCACAATAAACACTCACGAATGTAAATCTACTCAAAGCTAAAGATCAAAGCCCAGATACTACAATGGCTCAAGAGAGAAAACAAAGCAACAAAGCTCAACCCTACATAATGAAGAGAAATCTTCCCCACCTATCAGTTATCTCAGTAAATGTGAATGGCTTGAATTCCCCACTCAAGAGACACAGGCTGGCCGAATGGATAAAAAAACACAAGCCAAGTATCTGCTGCCTTCAGGAAACACATCTAACCTGCAAGGATGCAATTAGACTAAAGGTAAAGGGGTGGAGAACAATATTTCAAGCAAACAGAAGCCAAAAGAAAGCTGGCGTAGTGGTGCTGATTATAGATAACTTAGTTTTTAAATCAACAAAAGTAATAAAAGACAAAGAAGGTCACTATGTAATGGTGAAGGGTATAGTTCAAAAAGAGGACATAACAATTCTAAATATATATGCACCCAACCTTGGTGCACCCAGATTCATAAATCAAACTCTAATGGATCTAAACAAATGGATAAACAACAACATCATAATACTTGGAGACTTTAATACCCCACTGACAGCGCAGGACAGATCCTCCAAACAGAACATCAACAAAGAAATAATGGACTTAAACAGAACCCTAGAACAAATGGGCCTAACTATCTTTTACAGGACATTTTACCCCAAAACCACTGAATATATGTTCTTCTCATCAGCTCATAGGTCATTCTCTAAGATTGGCCATATCCTAGGACACAAAGCACGTCTCAAACAATTTAAAAAAAACAGAAATTATACCATGTATCTTCTCAGACCACAATGGAATAAATGTAGAAATCAATCCTAACAGGAGTCCTCATTTCTACACAAAGTCATGGAAACTAAACAACCTTCTGCTGAATGATCACTTCATAAATGAGGAAATCAAGATGGAAATCAAAAGATTCTTTGAACTAAATGACAAAGGTGACACAAGTTACCAAAACCTGTGGGACATAGCTAAAGCAGTTCTGAGAGGAAAGTTTATTTTCATAAATGCCTATATCCAAAAGTTGAAAAGATCACAAATAGACAACCTAATGAATCATCTCAAAGAGCTGGAAAAAGAAGAACAGACCAACCCCAAACCCAGCAGAAGAAGTGAAATCATTAAGATCAAATCAGAACTAAACGAAATTGACAACAGGGAAACTATACGGAAGATTAATAAAACAAAAAGTTGGTTCTTTGAAAAAATAAACAAAATTGACATACCATTGGCTAGACTAACAGAAAGCAGAAAAGAAAAATCTCTAATAAGCTCCATCAGGAATCATAAAGGAGAAATTATAACTGATGCCACAGAGATACAAGATATAATTTATGAATACTACAAAAACCACTATGCACACACACTGGAAAATGTGGAGGAAATGGACAATTTCTTAGAAACACACAGCCTCCCTAGGCTCAACCAGGAAGAAATGGAATTCCTGAACAGACCAATATCAACTACTGAAATTGAAACATCAATAAAAAAACCTTCCTAAAAAGAAAAGTCCTGGACTAGATGGTTTCACACCCGAATTTTACCACACCTACAAAGAAGAACTGGTGCCTATCCTGCAGAAATTATTCCACAACACTGAGAAGGATGGAAGCCTCCCCAACACATTTTGTGAAGCGAACCTAACCCTGATACCAACCCAGGAAAGGATGCAACAAAAAAAAAAGAAGAAAACTACAGACCAATATCCCTTATGAATATAGATGCAAAAATTCTCAACAAAATCCTAGCCAATCCAATGCAGGTGCTTGTCAAGAAAATAATTCATCACAACCAAGTGGGATTCATCCCAGGGATGCAGGGATGGTTCAACATACACAAATCTATAAATGTAATTCACCATATAAACAGAAGCAAAAACAAAGACCATATGATCCTCTCAATAGACACAGAGAAAGCATTTGACAAAATTCAACACCCTTTTATAAGAATTCTCAACAAAATAGGCAGACGGGGCTTACCTAAAAATGATACAAGCCATATATGACAAACCCACAGCCAATATTATACTGAATGGAGAAAAATTGAAAGCATTCCCACTTAGAACTGGAACAAGACAAGGTTGCCCACTATCTCCACTTCTGTTCAACATAGTGCTTGAAGTCCTTGCTACAGCAATCAGACAAGAGAGTGGAATTGAGGGTGTCCAAATGGGAGCAGAAGAGACCAAACTCTCACTCTTTGCTGATGACATGATATTATACCTAGAAGACCCCAAGGATTCAACCATGAGACTCCTTGATCTGATAAATGAATTTGGTAAAGTCTCAGGATACAAAATCAACACACAGAAATCAGAGGCATTCATATACACCTTCAACAATAAAAGTGAGAACCAAATCAAAGATTCAATTCCCTTCAAAATAGCAACAAAGAAAATAAAGTACCTTGGAATATATTTAACTAAAGAGGTAAAAGACCTCTACAGGGAGAACTATGAAACACGAAGAAGGAAATAGCAGAGGACGTAAACAGATGGAAGAATATACTATGCTCATGGTTCGGCAGAATCAACATTGTTAAAATGTCTATACTACCCAAAGTGACCTACAGAGTCAATGCAATCCTTATAAAAATACCATCATCATTTTTCACAGATATAGATAAAATAATTTTATGTTTCGTATGGAACCAGAGAAGACCCCGTATAGCAAAGTCAATCCTAGGCAATAAAAACAAAATAGGAGGTATGAATTTACCAGACTTCAAACTATGCTACAAGGCTATCGTACTTAAAATAGCTTTTTACTGGCACAAGAACAGGAACATTGACCAGTGGAACAGAACAGAGAACCCAGATATAAAACCATTTTCATATAGCCAACTAATCTTCAACAAAGCAGACAAAAACATACACTGGGGAAAAGAATCCTTATTCAATAAATGGTGCTGGGGAAACTGGATAGCCACATGTAGAAGACTGAAACAAGATCCACACCCTTCACCTCTCACAAAAATCAACTCACACTGGATAACAGACTTGAACCTTAGGTGTGAAACTATTAGAATTCTAGAGGAAAATGTTGGAAATACTCTTCTGGACATTGGCCTAGGCAAAGAATTTATGAAGAAGACCCCAAAGGCAATCACAACAGCAACAAAAATAAACAAATGGGACCTAATGAAATTAAAAAGCTTCTGCACAGCCAAAGAAACTGTCAAGAGAGCAAACAGACAACCCACAGAATGGGAGAAAATTTTTACAAGCTACGCATCTGATAAAGGGCTGATAACTAGAATCTATTTAGAACTCAGGAAAATCAGCCAGAAAAAAATCAAACAACCCTATCAAAAAATGAGCAAAGGACATAAATAGAAACTTCTCAAAAGAAGACAGAATAATGGCCAACAAACATATGAAAAAATGCTCAACATCTCTAATCATCAGGGAAATGCAAATCAAAACCACAATGAGATATCACTTAACTCCAGTGAGAATGGCCTTTATCAAAAAGTCCCCAAACAACAAATGCTGGTATTGATGCAGAGAGAGAGGAACACTCCTACACTGCTGGTGGGACTGCAAACTAGTTCAACCTCTATGGAAAACAATATGGAGATACCTCAAAGAGATACAAGTAGATCTACCATTTGATCCAGCAATTCCACTACTGGGCATCTACCCAAAAGATCAAAAGTCACTTTATGAAAAAGACACCTGCACTTGAATGTTTATAGCAGCACAATTTACAATTGCAAAGCTGTGGAAACAATCCAAGTGCCTATCAATACATGAGTGGATTAATAAAATGTGATATATGTATACCATGGAATACTACTCAACTTTAAGAAACAATGGTGATATAGCACCTCTTGTATATTCCTGGATACAGCTGGAACCCATTCTACTAAGTGAAGTATCTCAAGAATGGAAAAACCAGCCCCACATGTAGTCACCAGCAAATTGGTATTAACGGATCAACACCTAAGTACACATAAAGGAGTAACATTTATCGGGTGTCGGGAGGGTGGGAGGGGGAGGAGGGGATGGGTATGTACAACCACAACGAGTAAGATGTGCAACATTTAGGGGATGGACATGCTTGAAGCTCTTACTTGAGGGGAGGAAGGGGCATGGGCAATACAAGTAACCTTAACACTTGTACCCCAATAATATGCTAAAATAAAAAAAATGAAAAAAAAAATAATAGATTGAGAAAAGTACCTTGGACTCAGAAGTCAATAGGGGATCAGCAGCTATCAATTGATGGAGATGCGCCATTCACATCAGAAGGGTCATTGAGGGCCCAGAAGGGGACTTGCAAAGAGCTCATGGAAGTGCTCATAAGGAAAAATGCCAAATTTAAACTTCTATCCAGAAAGCATGAAGCCATCTCATGGCAATGCCTACTAAGTGAAAATGTACCTGTTCCTCACTTCTCCTTTCCAGTCTCCTCCAGTGCTGGTGGACCAGCAGCTGGGGAGTCAGGGAGGAGGTAGGTGACAAAAGGAGGAGGTGATCGTAAGCCCTACTCCAAAGGCATATGGTCCACCCACAGCTGCTGTCGCTAGGGAAAGAAGTTCTTGAATGAAAGCTGATGTGTTAATATCTTAGACTGGACATTCTAATTTCTGTATCAAAACTGTTTTGTGACAGGATGTTCTATTATCTAAGAATGGATAGAAGAATTATCAGCCTCCCCTGCCCACAGAAGATGGACCACTTGTTCAGAAGGGCTTAAAAGGGGCAAAGATGGACCACTTGTTCAGAAGGGGTTAAAAGGAAGAGTAAGTGATAAAAATAAGTCTTAGGTTTGCACCCTACAAGTACTGCCCATCAAACACATCAGTTACCAGAAATCAGGAAGCAAAATGAAGTAGTTGATTTGGGGGCTAAAAAAAAGTTGGTGGAAATGATTTTGTTTATTGGGGGAGAGTTTGGGTGACAGAAAATGTAAGGGTCATCTGCTCAGAAGTGGTGGTTGATGCTGGGACTCATAGGTATTGAGGGAGAGGGTAGAGAGAGGAGCGTCAGGACAAGGTTTTGATTGATGGTTACAGAAATTAGCAAAGGTTTGGAAAAGCCACGGAGGATAACTCAGTATGCCATCAAGTGTTGGTAGAAGACCACTAAACACCAGCAAGCTCCCCCCAAGCACAGAAAGCGAGCGTGTGTGGCAATCCATGTCCCATGGCTTTCCCCAGCAAAGCCTGCCAAGGAGGTAGCCAGGCCTGGGCATTGTGGCATCAGTGAGAGGCTGGCTTGGTGTAGTGGTAGGAAAGGTATTGGGTTAGTACACCAGGAAAGGGACAAAGGTCAAGAAGATATGATGAGGATGCAAAGAAAAGGCAGCAGAAGTGAGGACATGAGAGAAATGGGAAAGAGCCCAAGGTTAAAAGAAAAATCCCAAGTGTTAGATCTTGAGGCTGGCTCCATTTCAAGTGATGATGTTGGCCTGGAGGGCCTAGGGACAGAGGATATATGGGGTGCCAGGTGTGTGAAGAACCACCAAAAGGAATGTCAAAATCACCAAAGACTGTGGCAGGAGATTAGGCAAGAAGAAAGATCATGAACTTTGGTCTAAAGTCAACCGATTTGTTTGATGCTTTATTCATTCTGCTTAAGGAGGAAATTAAGGGTTATACTTTTTAAAGATTTCCATTATATTAAATGTATATAAATTTTTAAATCAGAGGCATTGAAAGGATTAAGCTTCCATTATTTATAAAGCAAGTGTTGTGAAATTCTCTATTCCCCAGATAATATTGGAACATATAAGCATTATTGAAATTTTCATCCATTTTTAAGACCATTTGAGCAGACAGGTAATCTGAAACAATGTGTAGAAGAACCAAAATTCCAAGTATCTTTAATCATGGCAAATTAAAACTGCTAAAGAATGCATAATGTTGAGCCTTTATTAGTTTTACATTTCAGATGATCTTTGAGTGATTTATCATTGTTACCTCAGAGGCTTAAATTAATTTTTATTGAGCACCTACTACACACTAAGCATTGTGGATATAAAGATGAATAAATCGGCTGGCTGTGGTGGCTCATGCCTGTAATCCTAGCACTCTGGGAGGCCAAGGCCGGAGAATTGCTTGAGGTCAGGAGTTTGAGACCATCCTGAGCAAGAGCGAGACCTTGTCTCTAGTAAAAATAGAAAGAAATTATCTGGACAACTAAAAACATATAGAAAAAATTAGCTGGGCATGGTGGTTCATGTCTGTAGTCCTAGCTACTCGGGAGGTTGAGGCAGAAGGATTGCTTCAGCCCAGGAGTTTGAGGTTGCTGTGAGCTAGACTGACACCATGGCACTCTAGCCAGGCAACAGAGTGAGACTCTGGCTCCACAAAAAAAAAGGATGAATAAATCTTAAGAATAAAGGTTTAGCTGCTGTAACACTCTGTTTATGTCCTAATTTGGAGCACAAATAAAATAAATCTGAAGGAAAGAAAAAAAAAGAAAGCTAATGGCTGGTTATTGGCTGCCTATAGTCCCTAGGCCCTAACAATAATGTTTACTTTTTTTTTCAAATTATGAAAGTTGTAAATGTAAAAATTGACATTAAGAAAATATAAAAAGGTAAAAACTGAAAACACCCTTAACACCCTATTCCCTAGAATTAATAGCTGGTATATATACTTTCATAATTCAATCATATAGATATGTATTCATATAGATACACAAACATATTTTTTTTGCCCTTGGATCTTCTCTCCATAAACATTCAGGTTTTTAGGAGGTCTCTTCTGAGCTTTCCATATCTGAATCAGGATTATTTACATCCTGGTTCTCCTGGACCTTGAGGAAGAAAGAGATAAAGATAAAACAGTTAAAATGCGGGTGGTCATAACATTACTTCCTTTCCTCACACTGTCTCCACTCCATGGGCCACACCTCTTCCTCTATTCCCTTCCAAAGGACTCCGTTCTCACTCTCACCCACTTACTTCAATGAATTCTTGCCCTTTGAGTCATGCCTCCCCTCCCCTTTGCTGGGACCATGAAATGAGACACTCACTGCTATCCAGCAGGAGCACCAGTGGAAGAGCAGGAGATGTCAGGGAACAACAGTAAAGAGGAAGGAGCTGGTGTACCCAATGCTAAGAGCTGAGGGGAAGGTTCTTATTGGGCAGACAGGCGAGAAGAGGGTACCAAAGGTATTCCTGGTGCCATTGCTATCTAGAAAGGTTTGGAATGTTTGACTGCTGGCCTCCTGAAGGAAAGCAATCTGAGAGCATGTGCATGTCTGTGTGCCATAATATGTCAGCCTTTGTTCTGAGCTGTTAGCATTCCAGTACTAGTCTTTGTTAGTGTTCCAAGAATCCCACATGGATGTGTCTGTCAATCATGGACTTTGTCATGTAGATCCAACCACCCCTGTCTGTGGTAGTACATGCATCTCACTGAAGGCAGGTTCTGATTCGCTCAGGTGCATCCTTGATTATTTAAGTCTGATAAGAGCTCGGCTGATCACCCTCCAATTAAATTCCCTCTCCTCATCATTGTGCATCACAAATAATTAAATTAGTTAATACATAAAACAATTGGATTTTTATAGTTTAATTAGGATAATTGAAAACCCCTTAGAAGAGATTGTGTCATTCTAAGAACTCATTAAATGAGTAACATCAATATCACTATTTTATTTAGATAATATTAGGCACACCTGCTACTTTAACGACTATGTCTACAGTTGTAAAATTCAGCCAAAGGCTCAGTCAAAATTATCTTTCAAATTTCATCTCTATATATCATAAGGATACTCATAGATATCATATGGAAACCTCAAACTTAAACTGTCCAAAAAAGAAGCCTTTTGTTTATTGGAACATGATCTTCCTACTGTGTTCATAGGGTGTATTGAAGAATAAATGGAATAATAATATACATAAAAACAAAACTTTCACTTTCAGCTTTACACAGTAGATGCTCATTTAGGAGAAATATTATCATTGTCATTGTTACTTCAGTCTATGCTAGGTTTGTATGTCTGCCCAGTCCACAGATATATCATGATTCATGCTGACTCTTGTGGAAACCCCAGATAAAGTTATGGTGAATGGGAATAAAAATAATACCTTATTTCCCTGTATAGTAATTTTAAACCAGAAATGTCTCCACTTTTTTTTTTTTCCCCAAACCATTCTGTGCTCTTTGCTTTAGGGGAGTCATGACAAAAGATGGAAAAAAAAAATAAGAATAACATGTTTTTGGTTTTCAATAACAAAACTGTAGAGAAATCCTATTAGAAACCATATCTTCAGGATAACCC
Source organism: Microcebus murinus (assembly GCF_040939455.1). Lineage (NCBI taxonomy): Eukaryota > Metazoa > Chordata > Mammalia > Primates > Cheirogaleidae > Microcebus > Microcebus murinus. The sequence goes on along the minus strand of NC_134105.1, from coordinate 107,095,113 downwards.
ATGAGGTATATGAGCAAGGACTCCTTTCAGAGCTAGTGAATCACAGAGGAAGTGATCAGACATTTTCTAGGCCTCCTGCAGAGGTACTGTGTATCAAAGAAGAAATGAACGCATGAGGTGGTTAAGTGTAGCAGACATAGGACCCTAGTTGGGATGCGTGAGCTAAGGGTGGTTTAGGTGCAGCCAAATAACTCCTGTGGCTGTAGAAATGGTCGTGTTGCTTATATACAAAATGGGACTTGGGAAAACTTCACATGCTCCCTTCTAAGCCAGAATGTAGGAGAAGTAATTTCCTTCCCACAATGTTTTCCTGGGGCCACCACTTCTGTCTTCGAAGTAAGAGAGAAAAATGTGTCTGAGCTGTTAATGAGTAGGCATGAATTCCATCCCTGGTCACCTAAACCAAGTTGGCTAAAAAGCAGAGACTGCTACCTTTGACCCTCAGATATTATATGTATGATTCATAGAGGAAAACAGGATTCTTGGACCTATCAACAGCAACAAACACATAAAGAAACTGAAAAACTACTACAAATTGCAAACCCCTGTATATAGGTACCCTGTCATCAACTAGGATGTGTGGGTTGGTGAAGGAGCCTGCGGTGTTGGTCAGAGTCTCCAATGTATTTCTGAAGAAAATTGCCAAAATATTTTTTGATAACATGTAAAATAATTAGGCATTCTTCTTCATAAAATTTTCAATATGTACTTACTAATTATTATTATTAATTATTATTATTATTTTTTTTTACAATGAAGACTCCATTTCTGGCGTTAAGACAAAAGGCAACTCTGTAGAGTCTGGTCGTTTTCTCTCTACCATCGGTTTCCCATACCTTTCAACAGATCCCACAGTTGTACAGAACTCACATGCTTTCAATTTTTTTTTTTTTTTTTTTTTGCGTGTTATATTTTCTCTGCCTAGAAGTCTTTTCGATGTGTACCTTCATCTTTAAGAACCATAGTACCTACTACATACAGATTTCTTATAATGGACAAGGCACTGACATAAGAAATACACATCCATAATCTCATTGTTCATGAAAACATCTGATGAACATGTAGGCTATTTCCCCAATATCATGCAGTAAATCAGCCAGGTGTAGACCAAGTCTACCCTATTCCCAATCCCTCCCTGTTGACCACTTTGTGAAATTAGTACCCTACCCTCCTAATGTCTTCAAATATTTTGACATTTAGTGCAGGTTTCAAATCCTGTTGAAGCCAATAATGTTATTATCTTAATATTTTTTAATAAGTTTCTCCATTGAAATATGAGTACAAGGCATCATCTGTTCTATCATACTTTTGGCTTGACTCTATGTGTAAAAAAGCATAAATCTGGTTCTTATAAAACTTAAACCAAGTCCCATTTATTTATTTTTGTTGCTGCTGTGATTGCCTTTGGGGACTTCTTCATAAACTCTTTGCCCAGGCCGATGTCTAGGAGAGTGTTTCCAACTTTTTCCTCTAGAGTTCTAATAGTTTCATATCTTAGGTTTAAGTCTGTTATCCAGCGTGAGTTGGTTTTTGTGAGAGGTGAAAGGTGTGGGTCCTGTTTTAGCCTTCTACAGGTGGCTATCCAGTTTTCCCAGCACCATTTATTGAAGAGGGATTCTTTTCCCCAGCGTATGTTTTTGTCTGCTTTGTCAAAGATGAGATGGCTATATGAGGATGGTTTTATATCAGGATTCTCACATCTGTTCCACTGGTCAATATTCCTGTTTTTGTGCCAATACCATATTGTTTTAATTACTACAGCTTGATCAAACTACAAAGCTTCTGCACAGCCAAAGAAATAGTCATGAAAGTAAACAGACAACCTACAGAATGGGAGAAAATTTTTGCATCCTATGCATCCGATAAGGGACTGATAACTAGAATATACTTAGAACTCACGAAAATTAGGAAGAAAAAATCAAATAACCCCATTAAAAAGTGGGCAAAGGACTTGAACAGAAATTTTTCTAAAGAAGACAGAAGAATGGCCAACAAACATATGAAGAAATGCTCAACATCTCTAATCATCAGGGAAATGCAAATCAAAACCACAATGAGATATCACTTAACCCCAGTGAGAATGGCCTTCATCAAAAAATCTCCAAACAATAAATGCTGGTGTGGTTGCGGAGAGAGAGGAACACTCCTACACTGCTGGTGGGACTGCAAACTAGTTCAACCTCTGTGGAAAGCAATATGGAGATACCTTAAAGCGATACAAGTGAATCTACCATTTGATCCAGCAATCCCATTGCTGGGCATCTACCCAAATGATCCAGTGACACTCTACAAAAAAGACACCTGCACTCGAATGTTTATAGCAGCACAATTCATAATTGCGAGGCTGTGGAAACAGCCCAAGTGCCCATCAATCCAAGAATGGATTAATAAAATGTGGTATATGTACACCATGGAGTACTATTCAGCTCTAAGAAACAATGGTGATATAGCACATCTTATATTTTCCTGGTTAGAGCTGGAACCCATACTACTAAGTGAAGTATCCCAAGAATGGAAAAACAAGCACCAGATATATTCTCCAGCAAACTGGTATTAACTGAGTAGCACCTAAGTGGACACATAGGTGCTACAGTAATAGGGTATTGGGCAGGTGGGAGGGGGGAGGGGGGCGGGTATATACATACATAGTGAGTGAGATGTGCACCATCTGGGGGATGGTCATGATGGAGACTCAGACTTTTGGGGGGAGGGGGGAAATGGGCATTTATTGAAACCTTAAAATCTGTACCCCCATAATATGCCAAAATAAAAAAAATAATTAAAACTTTAAAAAAAAAACAAACAAACAAAAAAAAAACAAAAAACAAAAAACAAAAAACTTAAACCAAATTGTTTCCTCTTTGGAAAATTAATTCTCACCTCAATGAAACTATGCATTTCATGAAGCAGATATGGTGTCTCCCTCTCTCTCCTCAGTTTAAAGCAGAAGAGCTGAAGTGTATCTCCGTTTTTACAGGGAATATCATGACAGTGTTTTATCCCCTTTACTTCCATGGTTCCTGTGTTGTCCTTAATTTCATAGATTGTGTAGCTTTTCTTTAATGTTTTCTGCAACATAAAATTAACATCTAGTTCCTTAGAACACAGCTAAAAACTACCACACGGAATAATCAGACCCTTGTGACAGGTTAAAACAAGTTGCAGGACAGCAAGTGCTAGTAAGGTACAGACATGCATAAGCCTTAGGGAAGGATTTCTCAGGGAGCTCTTTCTTATGAGCCCTTTACAGTCTTACATGTCCTAGGTATTTCTCTGACAGCTCTAGAACAATCGATTATCCTCCTAATTTCTACTGCTTTCATCTCTAGGACAGCTATAATTCCCAAAGCACCTTTATCCAGAGGAATCCTAAATCCTAAATGCTTTTTGGTGAGTATGAGGGATCTGTAATAAAAAGCAAGCCTCTGGTAACTCCCTAGTTACTTTTTCTACCTTCTCCGTTTACTGAGTCTTTCTCTCTCTCCTGAGTTCAGGTCCTTGAGCTTAAACTTTCTTGCTCACCAAGGCTATTACTCTTCATTTCTAGAACTGTGCTGATAACAATGTCCACATTAAGAGTGTGTGCAAAGAATAATGCAGGGAAAATAAGAGGTTTTGCTAGAAAAACAAATACATGGTGTTTGTGGCTGTTGATCATATGAGAAATCACATGAATCAATAGACGGGTGAAGATGTTTCCTTGGCTTTGCACGTCCTATGACAAACAGTGTCATGTATTTGGACCCTGGAATATCAGCAAAAGCACTCCGTGCTCTTTCTTTTCACCTGCATATATAAATGGTGAGTTAATATTACCTGACTTTCTAAGTATTACCTAAATTCATCCTTCTCAGTTGTTCAATACTTTTTTGATGAAATGAGTTTCGTTTGGTTAGAACATTATCCTGTTGGCTGCCTTTGTTCTCCAGGCATGATCAGTCAATTGATATCTTGCTCTGACTGCTAAAAAGCAGAACTCAAACCACAAAGGGCAATACTTCATCCAAAATAAAAATAGAGTGATTATTGCTACAGTTGAAGTAATAATAAAAAAGAAATGTGGTAGAATATGTATATGGATCTAGACCCTACACTGTCCTTAATCACTGTGGCTTAGAAGAACACATAGTCATAGCTGATGAAATCTCAAGTCTTATCAGTGAACATTTTCCTAAAAAGTTCAGGGTAGTATTCAGGAAAGGAAAACATGGGAAAAAGAATATTAATAGGTTCCCTAGTTCCCAGTCTTATCCTGAGAAAAGACTTTACTCACTTATTATTAGCCTTGAGTGAGTCCTGGGTTCTAATGTTCAATAAATGGGCAAAACTGCATTTGGCACCACAAAACCTTCTTATTTCAGGTATTTGTGGAGAAATGAAACAAAAGAATTTTGAGGACTTACCTTAAGTAGCGTAAATGACCCATATATAATAGTACCAGAAGCTTGATTTTTAATAGTATCGATCTTCATGGTTTCCTTTGCACTTCTTTTGATGTTGTCTGGAACCTCAATCTTTACATCACTACCAGCTTCGGTTACCACGGAGGCTTCATTTACTTCTAGGAAATATTTATATTCTAAATAATTTGATATAGTAATGATTCTTTCACTGATGAATATGCTCTTCAAGTTGTTCTTTAAAACCTTCACACGGAAGAACGCTTTCTCAGTAGCCACTGTAGCATGAAACATTGTTTTTTTCTTCCCTTCTGAGGACTCATAATCAAATGGCTTTCCTGCCTGCAGCACCATCACTACTATCGGGTCTTCTCGGAGTTTCTTTCCTCTGCCGGTTACCCAAGAGTTGCCCTCTGGGTTTGGGTTCTGTGTACAATAGCACAGGAGAACAAAGGGAAATGTCTGAGTGGGGAATACAGAACCACTACTCAGTGACCTCAGTCATAACCTGGAGCCCGACAACATTACAGATGTTTAGAGCTGCAGCCAGGATGGAGGGTCGCTGAACAAGGCAGCAGAGCATGTCCCGAACTGGTGTCATCACCAGAGGATGTCACAGGGGGAGACTGCACGTGTGAAAAGCAGGAGAACACTTGGTGAAAGAATAATCCTTAGGAAGTAAAGCATAAGAACAACACAAGAGCAGTGGATTCTGAGAGCATTGCTATGAAGTACTTTCAAATAAATTTAAGAGCAAATTAATAAATTTTAGTCTTACTCTTACCAGCTTAGAGCATGAGAGCATAACTACAGACAAATATTATTAAATAGCACTGAAAATGGGAAATGGTGCCCAGTGCATATACCAAGATATGAAGAGTGTTCAGTTATCACCAGTATAGACTGGGCAATTTTGAGAGTGTGAGTCATAGTTCCTCTATCTGGCATTCAGTACTGTCACAGCAGGTGGGAACATGCGTGGTCTGAAGCCTTCCTAATACCCTAACGTCAGTAGGTTCAGGGTTGTGACACTCTGAGTTGCCATTTCCGCCACTGTAGCGTTTCTCAACATTGGGCTCTAGGAGGAGCTCACTGTCAGAAACCTGGGATCAGGCAGGTTTTGCCTTTAATATCTTCTCTGTATAACATCCTGGTCTCAGGGCCGGGCGCGGTGGCTCACGCCTGTAATCCTAGCTCTCTGGGAGGCCCAGGCGGGCGGATTGCTCGAGGTCGGGAGTTCAAAACCAGCCTGAGCAAGAGCGAGACCCCGTCTCTACTATAAATAGAAAGAAACTAATTGGCCAACTAATATATATAGAAAAAATTAGCCGGGCATGGTGGCGCATGCCTGTAGTCCCAGCTACTTGGGAGGCTGAGACAGAAGGATCGCTTGAGCCCAGGAGTCTGAGGTTGCTGTGAGCTAGGCTGATGCCACGGCACTCACTCTAGCCTAGGCAACAAAGTGAAACTCTGTCTCAAAAAAAAAAAAAAAAAAAAAAAAAACATCCTGGTCTCCTAAATTTGCAGCAGAACACTTTAAATGAAGGGAGGTGGGTTAGTCAATGAGAAGAATTGTGGGAGGCACAGGTGGGGTTCATCCACACTCCAGCAGGTTGGGGGGTGCTCTGGCCTGGGATACCACACACAGTGATCACCTGTGGATGACTGGACTTGATTGGATGTGACTTCTCATGAACGTGACCAGTTCAGCCTGACACAGGGAAGTCCTTTCCCCAATGCAAGTTAATGAGCAATAGCAGACTCATACCTGAGACTATTAATAGCTACACTAATATGCAACCTTATAAGGAGTGATTCAAATACAGGGCATACATGAGGGGAATTGTAAAACTTCTCAGAGAGAAATAATGAGACAATATATTGTATGTGATATCATAATTGTGTATGTAATTCCACAGGAGAAAATCTAAGAGGATATAGAAAAAATGTAGCATAATATGGATGGTGTAATTTCTGGTAATTTAAATTTAAATATTTTATGTTTGAGTGTCTGGCTGCTGGCATTTTGACTTTGTTCCTGAGATAATCTTGTGTTAAGATAAAAATCTATTATCAGAAAAAACATAGAGCATGTTTCATTTGTGGCTGATGCTGTGGGTTCATCACTTGTGGCCTGTCATGGTCTGTATCAGTTTCATTGTGTATCGTAGAAATATAAATCACTCATTTTTGGAATAAAGCTCATTGAAGTTTCAATTAGTTATTAGACTGTCCCTGATGCACGCATACAGCAAAGGCTGGCCTGTCTGAATTCGGTACGAGGACAACTTCATAAGTATTATCAGAAATATATAATTAAAAATTGTAGTTCACTTCCTTTCATTTCTGTATCTTGGTATATGGTGCTCTTTCTGCCTACATTTCCCCAAGCTCCTAAGCTCCCCTCCAAATTCCATCACTTCTTTTTGTTTCTACAATCTTTGGGCCTCACGATATACACTATGTCTCTTTGGGTCATACGATCCTTTCTTTTTCTTTCATTAGCTGTCCTGATTCATATCTTTGGATTTAGTTTTCACTTTTTCATTGAGTCAATGATGAGACACTGATCTAGGCTCTGGGATACACTGGTCCACAGACTGACAAAGTAGCTCTAATCTTGGAACTCAGAGTAAGGTGGGAAAAGTAAACGAACACTTTTTAATATCCGTTGTCATAAATAGCAGAAAAGAAAGAAAGATGTTTCTGCCACAGAGAGCACCATGAAGGATTCACCTATGTCACTGTGGTCTAAGTGAGCATTTCCCGAGGACAAGATATCAATGCTGGGATCTAAAGGCAGAGTAGGGTTGTCTGGGTAAGAGTTGTCCAGGTGAAAGTAACATGGTTTGTGAAAATCCTGGAGCAGAAAGGAGCATGGTGTTGGCCAAAGAAATTTGAACAGATTAGTGAGCAAAGGGAAGAGGTGTGAAAGACACAGGAGCAGTGGACAGTGACCCAACTGCTGTATCCCCCTGTACTCTCATGGACCCTACACCACTCTGCTCCTCCCCCAGACAACTCAGAACAGAAAACATTCTGCACTCAGAGATAATGTCAGGTCCATCAATATCCCTGTAGAAGCAAAAGCTTAAAATGTTGTGAATTCTTAATATATACCTTTGATTGACTTGCTTGTTATTGATGCTATTTTAAAGTTAAAAAAATGAGGTAAGACTTTTGTATTTTCAGTAGGAGAAATTGAAGCAAAGGAGCCCTAGAAGCGCATACCTCAGTTAAGGAAGTGTCGGATGGAGCTGGGGAGGTCGGGGGAGGTGGGGGATGGCCCATGGCTATGGCCGGGCTGGCTCCTGCAGGCCACGGAGATTGAGTCTCTTCCTCCAAAACATCGCTTTCGTTCCCATCCGTTCCTTTGGCTGTGCTTTCTATTTTCTGAAAATAGTTTGATTTTCTTGTTATTCCCTTTTAGTGTCAAATAAAGTAGAGCACCCTTTCATTCTGGGAAGTTGGCTGATTATACCTATCAAAGTGTTTCGTGGAAACTTGAGTGGGTTCTGTCCATGCCTGGCCAGTTGTAAGAGGTGGACATAAATGGTTTCTTTGAACAAAGGAAGCAGAGAAGGACATGCAAATCAATTTCATTTCTCTAATTACCTCTGTTGGTGGAAGTGTTGACTGGGAAATAGGAAAACTGGGGTTTTTATAAACATGGGCAAATCATTTTCCTATCTGATTCTCAAATTACTACACCTCTATACTGGGGACAAGGATATATTTAGTTTGTATATATTTACATTACATTTACTAAAGTTTTTAGCTGGTTACCTTGTACAAAGAATTAGATAAATTACTGGACAACTTGCTGAATTTTAAACTTGGTGGGAAACTCCCGATGACAAAACTTTCCAATATAGAGCTTCAGTGGAAGAGGTTAGCAGAGTTTCCTCTGCGGAACTTGAAACCTGTTCCTCTTCCTCAATCTTACCTGAGGTCCAGGAGTCACCTCTGCTCCTTCAGATGTGAGAAATGTGCTTGTGGAGGGGGCAGGTGTAGCAGGACCCTCTTCTTTCTGCTTGCTCGTCTCTGAAGGGGTTGCTTCCTTTTCTGGTGTGGATTCGATTTTATTCATAACTAATGCAGAAAAAAGGGGAACATATAAACCCAGAGCTGATGGTCTCAGAGAGCTGAAGCAGTTTCCATCCTAATTCCTCTCAGCTGCTGCTGAGGACTCAGGTGTGCTCCACTGCATCAGCCCAGCCCGGCCTCAAGGTGACTGACAGTCTCAACACAGGTACCGGCACTTTCTCATGTTGCTCAGCGTTTCCCATATGCCTCCCCTGGGCACTGAGCACCTCTTTCCTGTCCTCTGAACTGTGAGTGATTAGTCAAGATCTTTCCCCATCCTGTTTTCCTATCATTGCCTTTTGAAAATCAAAGGATCTCATGATGCTGACTGCTTGGTCGTGTTCTCCAGATAATCTATTCAAATCACAAAACCAGTGAATGGAAATGTGATACAGGTTTGTGAGGGGAGACATGGAGATTTTGGACTTTGAGTTTTATGTATGTATAAACACATACACCCACATGTATTTTAACTCTGTCATTTCATGACAGGGAAGAACTTCATGCTTCTTGCAGGTAGGCTTATGCTTAACTACTACCTTTTTTATTATATAGGTTAATGATGAATTAAATAGACTCAATAGGACAGATACATTAACACGGTTAAATGTACATATCTCTGATATAAACAACAAATTTTATTTTATTTTTTTCATATATATTTATTTCAGAATATTACAGGGCTAAAACATTTTGGTTGCATAAATTGCTTTTGTACCATTTGAGTCAAAGTTCTAGTGTATTCATCACCCATACAGTGTGCATTGTACCTATAATGAACAACAAATTTAAAAGTATTATTTTGTCATTTTCTAACCTTTCTAATGTACTGGAAGTCTCAGTCTCTTATCAACTCCCTTGCATTCTAGTTCTTTCCCTGCATCCCCGATACGCCCTCCAAAATACAACATTCTGCATTAGAATTGGAATGCTCTAAGTTGTTCATTTGTTGGCATGTGAAGTGACAACACTGCCAAGGCCACTGAGTCACAACTTGTGACAGGGGCGTACCAACTTTGTCCAAGGTGAGGATCTAGTCAAGGTTGAGAAGAGTTGGGGACAGTGGCAGAGAGAAAATGTTCCCTGATCTCCGTTACCTTTTGACTTTTCCCTTCTAAGAGTTTCTGCGATGGGTTGAAGTTCTGGTATATTTTCACAGACTTGTATAAGTTTGTCCACGCTGCCGTCACGTGGGAATGTGTCGGACATCAACTTAGCAATCTTAATTTTGTCATATTTTTCTTGCGTTTCCTCACTCAGGTTTAACGTAGTGGCCAGTAAGAACGTCATCATTGTAAATGGATCATCAATGTTGTCCTGTAATACTTTAAGTAGGACAGTTTTCCAGCGTTTATCATCCTCCATGTTCAAAGACATAGGCGAGCCTACAAGAGAAAAATGACATGCAATGGGACACACCTATACAGACAATTTAAATGACTGCTTATGCCTACCTGAGTGAGGAGCCCATATGAAAGTGTTTTTCACGGATGTGCGTGACAAAGAGGGACTTATTGACCAGATATGCCACTGTGGAGATTGGGTCAAGAACTGCTGTATTGGGAATGCCTATGAAATTCATCCTGTCTAATAACGATAGTTGAGCTGTGTCCAAGTGGGTGTGGCAGAAGGAGGTGTGGAAAAAGGCCATTGTGACAGTGTTTAGAGCATGGGCTGTGCAGGGCTAGAGTTTCTGGTCCTACCCATCCTACCCTTGACTGGGTCTGGACCCCATCACCCAATGCCTGCCTGTTGATTTCTGACTCTTTGCACCCCCACTGACTAAACTGGTTTTAGTGTGAATGGTCTGCAGCCTCCTACTTTATACAAATACCCTTCTGAGATTCCAAGCTGGAGTCCCAATCCGAGTCCTCTTGTCTCTTCCCTCGTCAGCTCTCACCAACATCCCGTCTGCCTTGGTGTTGATCATATCCTCCGTGCCCTTAATACTACCACTGTGCATCTCCCTGCTCTCTCCTGCAGCATCACACAGTGTTTATTGGCTGAAATGATTTCATTAACTGCCTGATTCGATATTTTTAAGGCTTGATTTAACTAATGAATTCTTTCCAAGAGCCAGTTGTCTCTCCATAAGTCACGTTTTTATCCTACTACCCCACGGAAATCCTTCAATATTTCACCATGTTTATTTCAAAAATGTCTTACTTTGAAAATGTCTCAGAAGACCTTGAATATCTGCATCTTTTCTGCTTCTGATACTTTTGTATTCCTTATATCCTATGCTTCGGAAATATATATAGCACACCTTTTATTTTCATGCTTCACGAAGTACCTAATTCCTTTCTCACTGTCTGGAAAGCCAATCTTACATTTCTTTCTCTGACAACGTCCCCTACAAACTTTCAGTCTCACTGGAGGTTTTGTCTTCTGCAAGCTTCACCCAGAGTCCTAACATAGACCAGGGCCCAAATGGACTCACCTGGAAATTTTTAGCACTTTTTGTACTTCCTTGTTGATGCACAGTACATGGTATGGATTCCAATTATCTTTTTAAGTTAATGAACATTTTTAGATTGAGAATCATGTCTTTGCATATGTTTTGTATGATTGGGATATTTTATTAATAATTCCTGGCACTGTTATTTGCTTCCTTTTTGATTAACATGAGTGTCCTCCGACTGAAAAGGCTCATAGAATGAAGAGACGATCCATACAAAGACATATCATAGTGAAACTGAAGAGTATTAAATATAAAATGACTACTCTGGAGGCCTCCAGAAATGAAGAATATAGATCACCTACAAAGATTCAATAATCAGAATGAAACTGATTCTTAAAAATGAAACTGTCCATAGGAAGACCTGGAATAATTTTTATATAATTCTGTTCCAAAATCCCTTATCTATAGCAAAAAAAAAAATTAGAAATGGAAAGTTTTGATTTTTTTGTGGCTATGAAAGCATAACTTATTTGCAAAATAAAACCAAATGTGAAGTGACAGGAGGCTATGTATAATCTTAGTTTATTCCACTAAACTGTACATGTTCAAAGGTTTTGTTGTAAAATATTAACACTTTTGATTTTGGAATAATGACTTAGATCCCACTGGAGTTTCTAGTGATGCAGTATTTAGAATACATGTATTAATAGCCTTTCTGAAGCCTCCAAATCTGAGTTTCAAAAAAATGTCTAATCCCTTGGGTGTAAAAAAGGTATTCTCCACTTGTTTGAGGAAAAAGTAATTTTGAAGCTAGAATTTTAATCTAGACAAAATGGCATTCAAACATAATGAGCCTCAACAACTCTTTTCTGATACTGAAGTCATCAGTATTTTTGCAAGACAAAGACTTACACAAATACATCTATTGGAAGTAATATTCAACAAGAAAAAATTAATAACATTTTAAAACACTACTGACCAAAAGATAAATAAGTGTGGAAAATGAACTAGATTATGTGTGTCTATGTCTTAAAAAGAAAAGGCTGATTGAAAAGGAGAGAAACACAAAGTCTACTAATATGTGCAAGGAGGAAGAAAAAAGAATATGACAACTTACTAATAAATTTGTCTTAGAGGGTGAGATGGAGGTATAAGTTTAGAAAAAAACAAGACAATGAGGAGTTTATAAGAGTGCCATAAATTGAATATAGCAGTATATACTTAAAAGGCCTAACCAGTGAAGTGACAACTTTCATCAAATTTGATTTAAGAAATTGACATATATGTTACCAAAAGATCACCTAAAAATGAAAAAATTAAAAAAATTATCTTGAAAGGAGTAACTGAAAGAAAGCTGATTCTAAATAGACTTTAAGACAAAGAGTAATTTGAGATACCAAATAATGATAAAACATTCAACTCTTAGGAAAATACAAGTCTTAATTATGAATTAATATAATAATAAAATATATTATTTGTTGTTACTATATAGTCTTTCAATGTCACATGATTACTATTATATATTTCTTTTAATACACACACAGACACGCACACACACACCCACACACATATGTATTTATATATGTGTATATGAGTTTGTATACATGCATACATGATTACATATATATAATAGATATTATACATAGGTGTGTGTTAGCATATCTATACACTATATATGAATTTGAGAGCACTACAAGGAATAACACAATTTTATGATAGGATATCAGTAGATATTTCAACTACTAAATGAACAAGGTAAAAAAATTATAAATACATAAAAAATTCTGCCAGCATAATCAATAAATTAATAAGATTTTTCTTACATTTATAAAAGTCAGAAATCAACATTTAAAATCTCACATTCTATTCAAACACACAAGAAATAAATATTGTAGCAGCCTATGTAAAAAGTTTTTTAAAAGTTCTAAAAGTTAGCAATAGAAATCTTTTTCTAATTGACTCCACCACCTTGCCACCAGACAAAACAAAATCATTAACTTTCAGGAGGGCATAAAGTAATCCCCCAAATGACTGAAATACTGCCTTAAATACCTGGTGTAGAATGGAGGTAAAGTAAAAGTTATACATACTTAGGAAAATGTTAAGACACCACTTATTGGAATATCTGTGTTTGTGAAACTGAGAAATTTTCTACTATGTGTGCATTTGTTCTCATGTTTTGTGAAATTGTAATAATACCATTAAGATACAGCTCTATGTCCAGATAGGATTTTCACTTAATAGTATTCATGATCTTGTTCATACCACTCTCTTGTCTTTTACCCAGGCCCCCCCAACAGCCACTGAGTTCCTCAGCACCCAAGAGAACCAAAGCCTTTTTCCAAATTATAGTATCAATCTGGTGGGAAATTAATTAATAGGACTCAGAAAATTAATTTAAAAATCTTTAACGTTCAAAATGCATTTCTCCTTTTTCAGGCCTCAGTTGTGATGGAATTAAAAATGTCTACTATCTTTCTAAGTAAGTGAAGAATTAAAACCAAGCAACTGTAGTTTTCGTTTTCCTGAGTACAGTTGACATCAGCCCTACTCCCCTCACCCAAACGTGGAAGAACCAATCCTGATTTTCTCTTCATGATCTTGTGCATTTTAAGGAAGAACTCAGATCTTCTCTACAAATAATACCCACAGTACTCACCTCACTGGAAATTTCTTCAAAAGTAGTCTAGATTTTGAGATCTTCAGAAATGCAGGACTCAGTGTTGCTTTGAGAAGAGAGAGAAAGCAGTAACACTTGCAGGATTTTATACTTTCATGAAATGCTATGCAAATGAAATATTTCAAAAGACAACAGGCAAAAAGCCCTGATTAGAGTAACTTGATAACTTGACTCATGTCGAGGAATGGCTCCAGGGAGAAAGGAGTTGTGAAACAATGTTGACACTTCACCTATCAGTGTTCTTGGTTTTCCATTCTCTTAGAGAAAATTAACAGCTTCCTTCCTGTAAATCTCTTTACCAAAATAAAAAGGGGAAGGGTAGAGAGTGAAGTGGGTGATGAGAAATTACTTAGTGGTTACAATGTATATTATTTGGGTGAGAGATACAATAAAATCCCTGACTTTAGCACTATGCAATATATCCATGTAACAAAATTACACTTTAAACCCATGCATTTGTACAAATGAATAAATTATATATATTATATATTTAATTTATTTCATATGTATAATATATATATTTTTTACAAATTGTCAATAGCTGAAAGGAGTTCCAACATTACAACCTTCTTATTTAGCAGTCTCACACGTGGGCGATTAGAAACAAATTCCCTTGAATGATGCTCAAGTGAGCCACCCAACCGTGTCTCCCTCATTTCCTGCACTCTAAGTGGAGTAGCAGGAGGAGATTTTGGTAGAATCATCTATCGGTATTAGTACACAACTCCGTCTCTTGGATGGGGGAATGTCTGCTATAGAACGTTATTGGTTTAAATACTATCTTAGCCATTCACCCAGTAAATAGTAGTTAACAAATCTGGGGCTTGCTGGGTCAGGAAACCATTATGAACATGTAAATCCTTCCTCAAATATACATAAAGGAGTTTGATACTAGCTGTCTTCTTGGCTATGACTAGGCTACTTTACCTCAATGATTTATGATTACTCATGCTTTCTGCATTATTCACAGAATAATATGAGTGGGTGGTTCATTCGTATCATGATCACATTGAACTCTGGGACTTTCTGGAAGTGTACTGAAGTTTTTACGGGTAGGGGCATGTTAAAATCTCTGTTCAGCAGTGTTTCTTCAGCTAAGGACAGTGGGTGCCCTCAGGAGTACTGTAACCCCACAGTCATATAAATAGAACCATCCAGCAGGTGGTGCTGTAATCCACCATCTGATCTGCAAACAGGATGTGGCCACCTGTGGAACAAGGAGCCTCAAAGACAAGCTCATACAGGCAATGATCTGATTCTAAGCAGCAGAAGGAAGCTCATTGTCTTAATGCAAACTAGGGTCACAGAGAGCATACATGAAGTCTGGGTTTAAAACCATATGAATACCTTTACCAAAGCAGGAGTAAGTCATGAAAAAGCAAAGAGGACCTGTGTAGTGAAGGTCATGAACACCTTTGGGTGTTCTTGATTCTCTTTTACAGGCTTTAGGTTGCTGTTAAGGTGGATGAATTGAGCTAGACTTAAGGTATGTAGCAGAGAGGGTAGTGAGGGAAATCAGAGAGGACCCAATTCAGAGGTCAGAGGGTAGAGGACACCTGGCAGGGATGACCACGTTTCAGGATGTTTTTCTGCCTCTTTATCTATAATTATATCGTGTGGGGAAATGTCTTCAGTTGAGACTCCAGCATACACCATACAAATTAGTGACACCAATAAAGACAATTCAGAAAAATGCTCCATAATCCATACCATCCGATGAAATTTTAATAGATGAAGCAAAGAAATGTTTAAAAAGGTTCATTTTTTTTCTGACTCCGAGGCAGTGGCTGAACAACTGGTCATGGGCCATCATATTAAAAAGCTCACCAATAGAACACACAGCAACATCTGATATGAGGAAAAATGTATGGATAAACCTGCATGACTCTTAATCATCTGAAATACAAATTCCCAGGGTCAAAGTCCTCAGGAAAATGTCCCACCAGAGTGATGTCCTGCCCAAGATATTGGCAAATTACTGTGTTGGGGACAATACTAACATGACCATCATCTGCTTTTGTAAATCAAGTTTTACTGAAACAAAGTTATGTTTGCTCATTTATGCATTGTCAATGTCTATACCATGTTGGAGCTGTGGAGTTGACAAGCTGCAGGAGGGTTCATCTGGATGCAGAGCCTAAAATATTACTACATGGCTCTTCATAGAAAACAGTTGTCAAACAGTACCCGGCTATCAGTCTAAGAGACAGCAGAGACACTCTAAGGAGAAAAGCAAGAGTAGTAGAAGAGCAATCACATCAAGAAACCATACTCAGAGAATTTTAAGGCCCATGGATGAAGGCATATAATAAGGTTTTTGGTCTAAAAGAAAAAATGGAAATGGAGAGCGTTAAACCCCTTTTCCAACTGACTATCCCTAAAGGCCAGAATAAAACCTATTAGTATGGGAGCTCAGTCAGCAAAATTGATTTACACATTCATGGAGTCATCAGTGACTGGAACAAGTGCCTCCTCCTTTGCCTTCTCAGAGAAAGAGGTGTGTCCTTCTCAGAAAACTGGAAAGGGTGATAGAGTTTTAACTGTTGAACCAATCTTATACACCTTAGAACACTTTTTCATAATGTCTTATGATTTATTAAATATTAATAGGTTTAATTTTTAAATATTTTAAACGTATTTTTGCATTTATTTTCACGAGGGAAATGGGTTTTTTTTCTTTTTGTGTAATATCTTTATTAGATTAGTATTACACTAATACTGGCATTTCTAAAAGAATGTGTTTAAGATTATTAATATTTTCTCCTCAAATATTTAATAGAGGTTATCATGTGTCTATTCCCAAAACTTTCACTGTAGACAGATTTTTTTATTATGACATCCTTTTTTGTATTAGACACAGGAATATTTATTTGTTTTATCTTTTTATGAGACAGTTTTGGCAAGTTGTGTTTTATAGGAATTTTGTCTCTTAGATCTAAGTTATTAAACTTACTGGCATAATATTGTTTGTAATATTCTCTTATTATCTTTTTATTTGTATTATGTGTAGTGGCATTTGTTTACATTCCTGTATTGGTCATTTATATTTTCCCTCCTTATTTTTTTAATTAGTCTTAGTAGGCAGACTCTCTGTGAGGAGGATGCTTAGGGAAACCCCAATTTAAGAGGGGAGACAAAACAACACTACAGGAATTTGAACCTGTGGCACCTACAGCAAAAGCAAACATTAAACAATGTTCTAACACCCAGCTGGTTTAACAAATAATTTCATACTAAAGGTCTAGTTATTTCACTTCAGTTTTATTATTATTATAGATTTAAGGCGTAGCAGTGCAGTTTGTGACCTGGATATATTGCATAGTTGTGAAATCTGGGCTTTTATTGTAGCCATCACCTGAATTGTGAATATCATACTGACTAAGCAATTCCTCTTCCCACTCTTCTGCATCTCCGGTATCCATTATTCCACTCGCTGTGTTCATGTGTATGCGTTATTTAGCCCCACTTTTAAGTGAGAACTTGCAATATTTGCTGTCCAGATATAAAATATAATTAGAAAATGTTTCTTATTCTTAATCAACTTAAAAGATAACTGTTTCCTTAAAGTAATAATAATGAAAATGTATCCAGTGCTTATAGCATATAGATAAATGAAATGAATGACACAATTGTCATAGGGAAAGAGGTGGAGGAATTGAAAATCCTCTGTTATAAGTAACCTGCATTATATGTGAAGCGATATAGTGTTATTTGAAGGTAGGTTTACATTATTTAAAAATATATTTTGGAAACTCTCAGGCAACCGCTAAAATATTTAATAAGAAGTATAATTTGTATGCTATGAGATGAAATAAAAAGGGATCATAAAATGCTCAGTTAAAACCGTAGGAGGCAGAAAAAGAGGGGGCAAAGAAAGAAAGAACAAATACTTCAAGTAGAATACAGCCAAAACACAGCAATATAGTATAGTGTGGTAAGATAGTAAGAAGATAGGAATCCAAGTACAACAATAACTTTGGAAGAGCCCTGATTTGTAGCATTTGTAAATTTCCATTGTGTAAATATTACCACCTCTGTTGATTTCATGATGCCAAATGTTTAACAATCGGCTCAAAAAACTCATGAATATTTAGTAATCAGTTCTTTCTAATGTCTAGCTGGGGAATGAATGGAGTTCAGCACACCACTGCCTTCAATTCATCTTTCTCCAAACATAGTGTGTGTGTGTCTCTCTCTCTCTTATGTATTTGTCGGGATAATTGCCAGAATATACAGATAAAATGTTAAATGTTAATTGAGAGAGATATTATGTTCTGAGAGATAATATCTCTCAATTATGTACTTTTTTTTGTTTCTTTTTTTTTTTTTTTTACAATAATCTTCCATTTGTCTCTTTATGACAAAAGGCAGCTTACTATTTTAACTTCTGGCATCATTTTCCATACCCTTACACATATACTAGTGTTTAGATTTTGCAGAACTGTTTATGTTGTTTCATACTTTTGAGTATTTGTACATTTCTTTTATCAGTATTTTCAATGTCTTTGCCTCACTCAGAAAAATAGTATCTACTGGCTACTGATTTCTCACAATGCAGCTGGACTGTATTAAATAACGTATATGCATATGAAACTTGATTTTCAAATCAAGCCTATGAGGCACAATTTCCCCATTTGAGAGAAGATTATTGTCTTACACTATTTGGGCTCATATAAAAATATCATAGTTTATGTACCTTAAATGACAGACGTTTCTCTCAGTTCTGGATACTGGGACTTCCTAGGTCAAGGTGGTGGCCAGTTTGGTTTCTGGTGTGGGCTCTCTTCTAGGCTTGCAGATAGCTGTACTCCTGCTGGGTCCTCACCTTGTGGAAAGAAAGAGAGAAGAGGAGAGGAGAGGAGAGGAGAGGAGAGGAGAGGAGAGGAGAGGAGAGGAGAGGAGAGGAGAAGACAGGAGAGGATTCTCTGATGCCTCTTCTTACAAGGGCACTATCTCATTATGAAGACACCACCATCATAACCTACTTCCCACCCAAAGGGCCTATATTTTCAAATAGCATCACATTGGATGTTAGGGCTTCACCATATGAATTTGGGGACATAATCCTGTTTGTAGCAACCATTTAAGCTGTTTATCCCATATTATCTGATTAGTGAAAATTGGAGCTGGATTCAAACCAGGTCTATCTTATTCCAAATCCATGTTCTTGACCGCTAAGCAAAATTACTTGCCTGCCTTACTAATTTCTATAAATCTTTTATTATTTATCCCACCATTCATATCCTTTTAAGCTTATATGAATGCCATTTCCATCAGTATCTCTAAACAAAATGTTCTACTTACAGTATTAGTACATGGGCATTGTATGGATTCTCATGCTTCCTGCTTGGGCTAGACAATTTGGGTTCAAACACAGGAATTGGATTCTACCAAGCCTAAACCATATTTTTCTCTTTTGGAAAATTAATACTTGTCTATCCAACTCCCACCTTAATGAAAGTATGAATTTCAGATGTCAGCCTCAATCTTTGGTTCATAGATCTCAGTTGAAAGCAAGAGTTGAAGCTTATCTCCCTCCTCCCCCTTGATATTGTGCTATTTTATTTTCCTCGCTACATTTAAGGTTTCTATATTTTCCTATATTTCACAGATTGTGTTCTACTTAACATGCATTTTATTATTAAATTATATTATTATATGATAGAGTTATAGGATGATTACATTCTACAGATAAATTGAGTTAAGGAAGGTAGACCACCCACACCATGTGTGAATGTGTTTAGGTAGTAAGTTAACCGATAGGAAAACTGCATCCAGGACCAAGAATCAGCCCCCATAAGCTAAGACCAAAGAAATAGGCCGACAACTCCAGGTTGCTAGCTAGTCAGTGACTTATTCTAGAGAAACTTATATATTTGGCAGTTTTAAGCAGGAGCAAGAGGAGGTAGATTTCCCTGTTTGCAATAAAGGACTGTCTAACTTTTTATACCGCAAGAAAAAAAAGGGAAAGAGAAAGCAGGAATAACACACTTATCACCAATAGTGTGTTAAGCCCTCTGGTTGCTCTCCTAATCTATTTACTTCCTGTTTAAAGGGATTGTTTGAATTTCTACAATCCAGTCTGCATTCCTAAGGGGAAGGAGGATGTTTCTGGAAGTAGCAGTTAACTTGGCACCAGTAAAGCATTTTCCAGATGGACTGCAGCCTCCTACAGCTCACTTTGAGGTCAGTTCCCAGAACACATTTTCAGCGCAGTGAAATTCCTTCTTCTCCAACTTGAATGCTTCTCCCAACTAGTCTTTCCCTGTAATTTTGTAGTTTGTATTGAATTTTTCTCTTCTTTTATATTTACTTTTGCACAAAGCTATAAACTCCAGATAATTCTTGTAGCAGCAATTGTTTCTGTAGTTTTGGGGATAAGCTCTCCACTTTGGACTGAAATAAAGATGACACTCAGTGTTGAGGCAGGTGAGGAAAGTGAATTCCTATGTTAATCTCAGGGGCCATATGGATCAGTTTGGTCCTACTGCACACGGCTGACGTTGGCACTATTAATCTCATGTGCATTGCATGGCACATGTAGAGTATATGAGTGAGTGACATTTCTGAATCACTGTTCTCTGACCCATACTGCAATGGACAAGGTATACGTTCCTACTGGTTCAGTCTGTTCTGTGCTGTCGTAATGGAATAGCAGACTAGGTAATTTACACAGAATAGAAATTTATTTCTCACAGTTCTGGAGGCTGGGAGGTTTAAGATCAAGGCACTACTATCTGGTGAGGCCTTCTTACTGTGTCTTTGCATGATGGAAAAGCAAAAAAAGAAGAAAAAACTAATTCACTCCTTCACTCCCTGAAGCCCTATTATGAATAGCATTAATCCATTTGTGAGAGTGGAGCTCTCAAGATCTGAGCACATCCCATTATGTACTAACTTTCAACATGAGTTTTTGAGAGAAAGAAAAAATATTCAAACTATAGCACCTACTCCTGCTCTATCTCTGGTGTCCCCATGCTGTATTTGTTTAATTCATCTAAGACAGACTAATCTCCAGGAAGTATCATTGAGAATCTTTACTAGATTGATAATTCCTTTACTCTGTTTTATTTCAATATTTCCTCTTTTGCGTCTTAAGATTTCTGCAGACATCACCCTCATATAGATCATGAGAATCTTTACTGTTGTCAGTAGTGAACTCTGCACCCTAAATATCTATTTTTTGGAATTGTTACCTCACATTACTAAAATCCATAATTTACTCAGATTTACTCAATAAGAGAAAAAAGAATTAGAACTTATATTTCTTAATATTTTTGCTTGATTTGGGGTGTTGACATATTGAGAAGATAAAAGTAATTTGCAAGTAATGGAGAAGTGGTGTTTGAATTTTATTTCCTTTAATGTTTTAGATCAGGGCTTGAGAAACTTTGTTACAAGGAAAGAAACTCCTAAGCAACAAAATAAATGTTTCTGTATTCTTGGATTTTTCAGGTATCAGTGCTTGAGTGTAAGACAGGAAAAAAATACAGAATTATGGACATAAAAGATTGTAGAATGTTAGTGGAACAAATGCCTACTATTGTGGTCTGTCTTGTTTCCTAGCCAATGACAAGTGGCTAATGCTCCTCAGGCTAACAGAATCAAACCCTGATTTACTCATCCAGGGGTAGGGAACATACGGCCTTGGGGGCCCACATGGCCTTCTGGATCCTTGAGACTGTGGCCTTTAATTGAATCCAAATTTTACAGAGCAAATCCTTTTTTTGTTTGTTTTGTGTTGAGACAGAGTCTCGCTCTGTCACCCTGTCTAGAGTTCAGTGGCATGATCATAGCTCACTGCAACCTCAAACTCCTGGGCTCCAGCGATCCTCTTGCCTCAGCCTCCTGAGTAGGCGGGACTACAGGCGTGTGCCACTACACCTGATTAATCTTTTTGGTTTTCGTAGAAATGGGCTCTTGCTCAGGCTGTTCTCAAACTCCTGGCCTCAAGTGATCCTCTCCCTTTGGCCTCCCAGAGTGCTAGCTTTACAGGTGTGAAACAAAGGGATTTGTTCTGTGAAGTTTGGATTCAGTCCAGAGGCCACACTTGGGGATCTGGAGGGCCACATATGGCCTTGAGGTCACAGGTTCCCCACCCCTGCATGAGTATCATCAATTTGCAAAGAGATAAGGGATTACTCAGAGAGCAGAAACTGAGCTCTCCCAAGGAGTTTGGAATATGGCAAGTTATTGCTTCTTAACATTATGGTAGTAATTTAAGAACTGTATGATTTTATAATTGCAGAATATTATGGCATAGCCAGAGTAAAAGTACACCCACAGTCTAAATAAATATTGGATGCACCAGTTAAATTATGGGGAAAAAATAACTAATAAAAGAAACATTAAAATAAATTCCATGTTTCGTAATAACTTACAAATTCAGTTACTTTTAGTTTCCATGTAGTACACCAAGTTTTACTTCCTTTTTACAATCTAGGTTAGCTGGTGGGATGAAACCATAAGAATCTGGATTACTCTTCCTAGGGACAGAAATATAAACGTTTCCTATCTTTATTATATATGGGATTATATATATGGCATAATATCTTAAATTTTGAAAAGCCCTCTCAACTTTTCTCACTTTTGAAATTATTCCACAAGTAGAACTGTAATTTGATTACAGTGATTTGTTCTGTTTTTTATCTGTGCTATTTCTGGCTTGGAAATCCCTCTTTGAAATTGTACAGTGAGGACATTTACTCTATCCATGCTCAAGTAACTCTGGCTCTTGATTAATCAAGCCAAATACATCAAGGAAATCTAGTAAGTGGAGATGCCAAGGGCAGAACTTTTAGATAAGGAAGCTTAGACTGTAGATTCAACAAATATTCATTTAACAAGTGTTTATTAAATACCTACTATGTGCCAAATACTATTCTTGGTCGTAGGAGTATAGCAATGAACAGTAGGCAACGTTCGTGCCTACAAGTCACTTCTACTTCTGTAGACTGTCAATTAAAGAATAAACAAATAACAAGAGCATATATAATATAATGTCAAGTTTATAAGTGCAATCAGGAGCTGCAAATGGGCCAGGCGCCTAGCACTTTGGGAGGGGCTGAAACAGGAGGATCACTTGAGGCCAGGAGTCAAGACCAGTCTGAGTGAGACCTCATATCTACAAAAATTAGGAAAATTAGCTGGGTGTGGCGGTGTACACCTGTAGTCCCAGCTACTTGGGAGGCTGAGGCAGGAGAATTGCTTGAATCCAGGACCTATGATGACACCACTGCACTCCAGCCCTGAGTGACAAAGAAAGACCCTGTACCCCCTGCCACATCCCCAGAAAGAACTGCAAATGATGTAAGTTAATGGAGAATAATGGGATCATTTGCTATTTTGCAGCATGTGCTCACCAAAGGTTGAGCTTAGAAGGGTGCAATTGAAGACAAATCTGAATAGAGTGAGAGAGCCAGCTGTGCAGATATTCTAGGGCAGGTGTCCTCAAACTACAGCTGGCGGGCCACGTACGGCAGAGGACATTTATCATGACCACCAGGTGTTTCTGCCGCTGCTGCCTGTCCTGCTTAGCAGCCTACTCGTCCTGGGCCCACAGTGCGCATGTGTGGAATGTGCGCCGTGCTTTTCAACGGCCCTCCAATGGTCTGAGGGACAGTGAACTGGCCCCCTGTTTAAAAAGTTTGAGGACCCCTGTTCTAGGGGAAGAGAGATAAATGATTAAGGCAAAAGAAAATGCTAACATTAATACTTCAGTTATAACAGGGCTAGCTAGCTATTTGGGGGTGGTACCTTCCAAATCATAGCAAACAACACCAGCATTATTTTTCTTTTTTTCTTTTTTAAAAATGGGATCACTCCATACTTTCTGTACAAGAAGGCAGTTGGCAAACAAAGAACAGAGAATGTGGATTCAGGACACTTTGGATCAGTGTATTGTATTGCCTTTTATTGGCTGTGTGGCCTTGGTTAAGTTTATTCCACCTAATTTAAGTTTTAATAATTGTAGATTATAATAAATAGCAAATGTCCTGTGTCAGGTACTGGGTACTTTCACCTGGGGTTGGGGGTAGTAATTATCATCCCATTTCAGAGATAAGTAGGTGCTCCCTGAAGTTTTTTTTCCTGTTCCCTCTTCCAGGCTCCATGTGAAAGTACATTGTAAACAGCGAGATGCCATCTGGTGGTTAGGTATTATGCATGGCTCATGGCTGCTTCTCAAACTGCAGTGTGGGCTTCTCTAGGGTCATGAGGACACCAGATAGATCCACATGTAGTTTCTTCTCTTTCATTGTTGGTTGTGATTTTTTTTTTAAGAAAAAAGGAGATTTGGGAACATTTATAAGGATTTTTTTAGAAAAAAACATTGTGTAAATCTTTAGCATTTTTTGTGTTCTTTTCATCTTCACAGATTTTTTAATTGTTCTATTTTTTGCCAGTTTACTTATTTATTTATATAAAAAAATTAAGGGGGTACAAATGTTTTAGGTTACATGGATCTCTTTTGTAATCCTTGGGCCCATCACCCAAATAGCACTCATTGTACCCATTACCTACATTTTTTGCCCCTCCACTAATTTTACTTCCCTCTGTGTGCATGTGTGTTCATGCTGGCCTTTTCATCCTGTTGGATATTCCCTTATTGCTTTGTTCTACCTCTTATTCTATTGTTTTATAAAAGCTGTGAGTTTTGTGAGGTGTTTTTTTGTTTTTTTTTTTAAGGTGATTTTATGCTAGTGAGAATCTGTTATGTTAATTTGTGGATAGTCCTGTTCTAAGTATTTAGTTCAGGGCAAGTTTGGTCATGGCAAATTCCCTCAATGTTTGCTTGTCTGGGAAAGACTTAATTTCTGCATATATTGTGAAATTTAGTTTTTCATGATACAAAATTCTAGGCTGGCATTTGTTCTGTTTAAGAAGATTGAAGACTGGGCGCCTATTCATTCTGGCTTATAAGGTTTCCTTTGAGAAGTCTGCAGTTAGCTTGAGGGGTTTTTCTGTGTGGCTTATTTGGTGCCTTCATCTTGCTGCTTGCAAATTATTTTCTTTCATTTTGATTTTGGCAGGTCGATTACTGTGTATCTTAGAAATAACCTTATTGCTATACATTTTCCCAGTGTTTGATGTCCCTCTTGTATCTGCATGTCTGAATTTCTTGCAATATAAGGGAAGTTTTTTTCAATAATTTCCTCAGGTAGATTTTCCATGCTTTTAGCTCTTTCTTCACCCACAGAGATACCTATAATTCAAATGTTATTAATAGTTCACTTCACATAGTCTCGTATCTCTCTCAGTGATTGCTGAGACGTTTTTATATTCTCTGCTTCTTTGAATGACTCAGTTATCTTGAGAGACTTGTATTCAAGCTCTGAAATTCTTTCTTCCCCTTGGGTTAGCCTGTTGTGAAAGTTTTCTGCTGTGTTTTGAAACTCTGTAAATGACTCTTTCATTTCTTTAGGTTCTATTATATCCTTTCATATGCTAGCTAGCTCTCTAGTGACTTTTTCATTTTTTTCATTGATTTCCTGAAAATGTGTTGGCTTCTTTTTGTTGGTTTTTAGCTTTCTCTTTGATTACATTCACCTTATTTGCCATCCATATTTTGAATTCCATTTCTGTCAATTCTGCACTTTTCTTATGTGCAGAGTCCAGAAGTGTAGCTCCACTGTGATCTCTTGGGGGTGTCAAACTATTTTGTTTTTTCATGATGCCTGAGTTCTTTTGCTACTTTTTTTTTCTCATCTGGCTCCTCTTCTCTTGGCTCTAGGTTAATAGGATTACAGGGCACCTGTTCTCCATTGCTGGGGATTCTCTTGAAGCAAGTACAAGAGTGGTAGCTGCTCAGCACTGGGATGTCCCAAGTGAAGTGTTGGACCTTGGGGAGGTTCTGCCAACCCAGTGGTAGTGGTGGGGACTCAGTGGTGGAGTCTTGATGTCCAGCAAACTCCAGAGTCTCAGGGGTGAGTCACAGGTCCAGTGGGGGCCAACAACCTATAGGGACAGAGCCTTGGACTCAGGCACAGAGAGATCTTCAGAGCTAGCTCTGGGGACTTTGAGGGCAGAGCCACCCATATGGGGGGCTATTCCACCAGTGTGGTGACTGCTGATGGCCAGTTGTGCAGAAAGGGGTTTGTCTCAGGAGTCCATGGTCCATGTAGGTGGGCCAGAGCTGCTGGTTGACCAAGTTTCTGCCCTGACACATGGGACCTACTGTAGCAGTCGTCCAGGCTTCCTAAGTGGTGCCGTACCTCCAGTCACAGGGCATAACACGAGGGAGTGTCTCTTCCCTCCCTGCCCCAGCAAGGGTGATGCCAAGGCTGCTACTGGAAGGCTGGGCTCTGAGTGGACCTGGCTCCACATGCCAGAGCAATAAGGATGGTGTCTCTTGTAGAATCCTGGGATTGGCAAGTACAAGATCTCTGGTGCACCTGCTCTCTGGTGGAATATCTCTGCACACACTCTGAGCAGCTCCCCAACCAGGCTAGAGGTCTGCCGTGGAGGAGGGAGACCCCTCACAGGTCGAGCTGCCTTTAAGTTTTGTTTCTCTCCTAAAAAGAGGTGTCTCCTCAGGTTGCTACTATCCTACTATCTTCCTGCCTTTCCAGTAGTGTGAATTGTACAGGGGCCCTGTACATCATCCAACGATGATGGCTTAGTCCTTACGGACTAGTCATATCTTCTTTGATTGAGTTGGTAGATGCCTTAGTGAGATATTGAGTTGTTTTTCCTGTCAGTCGTTGATGCTTGCAAGGAAGAGCCAACTGCGAAGATGGTCTTTTGTGCCTATGATAAGCTCTAGTCCAGGCATCCTCAAACTACGGCCCACTGGCCACATGTGGCCCCCTGAGGACATTTATGTTTTTGCTGCCACTGCCTGTCCTGCTTAGCAGCCAACTTGTCCCGGGCCCACAGTGTGCATGTGTGGAATGTGCACCGCACTCTCCAATGGCCCTCCAATAGTCTGAGAGACAGTGAACTGGCCCCCTGTTTAAAAAGTTTGAGGACCCCTGCTCCAGTCCCTCAGGTGAAACACTTGAATGCCCCAGGCCTTGGGAGGGGCCCTGTAGCTCTGACGGGGTTGCGTGATCTCTCCAACACCAGAGGTGGGTGAAGGAGTGAGGCTGGGTGTGGTTGGGTTGTGCAAGCCTAGAAGGCTTTGCAGAACCTCCACAGGGCTCAAAGGTCCCAAGTGCTAGGGGGAGCCGTTGGGAAGAGGGTGAAGGCAGGCTCTCCACATTGAGATGACTGATTTTAAGATTTTGAAGATTTTAAGTTCAACTCTAACAACAAAAAATTATGCCATCTTTTACACAACATTTTCCTCTGTGTGTGTGTGTGTGTGTGTGTGTAAGCATGGCTTCTGTCATAAGATATTTAGGAAGGCTAAATGATACTTTGTAAATGATAATATAAGCCATAGTGCTATATTGGTATATTAATGGTTATTGTTAGGTTGTATCTAAGGCACTTTACAGAAGGGACTGTGTTGTGTGTTATATTTTCCTAGATTATCTAAAGTTAGAAAGTGTCATTCTTAGGTTTGGCCACTACGTCACAGTAACTTCACATAACATGCCAAAGCCACCAACTGCTCTGTAGAAGAAATCAATTAAGTTCCTTTATAGTTGTAAAATTCCATCCTCAGCCTACTTTGAATGTAGCAAATTTATTTGTGTCTCTGCTGCCTCTGACTATTATGGGGGAAAAATCACCTTTCTTTTTATTTTCTGCAAGTTTGATCTTTCATTCCTTGTGGAGAGTTCTTTTCTTATAGAACCACTTTTATGTCCTCTGCACACAGAGTGGTATATACTATTCTACTGATGACTTCACCTCGTGGAAGGAAGAGGAGATCTTGAGAAATCTTGGATGGAGACAGAGTCAATAATCCTTAGATAGGCAAGATCAGTAGAGGGGAAAGAAAGATGGAAAATATGAGGACATGTAAGGCTGGGGGAAAGGAAGCTGAGAAAGAGTATGACCAAAGTCTGTAAAAGTCTTACAAAATAGAAGGTTGAGAATAATAAATGAAATAATAAATGAAAATTTGCATCTAATAATTAAGGAAAATGAGATATACATGGTGGACAGATATCCTTTTCCAAAAATATTTCTTTGGTACCACTATGTATGAAATGAAAAATGGCTAATGTGATATGGTAGAATGTTATGTTGAGATCCTTGGCTGTTTTTCACTCTGTTTTCTCTCCTATACTGCCAACAGAGAAGGGAGACTTTATCTGAATATCTCCCTGAAACCAGTTTTATGGAACTTACTTAAGCTCTGTGTTTCAGGGAAATCTTGGGACATAACAGAATAGACACTCCACCCCTCAAACTGAGATGGAGTTGAGAGATGAAAGAATGACTAAGACAAGTCCAGCTTAGTGAGTTAGATGAGTTTATTAGAGGTTACTTACTCAGGAGTTCTGCTCCTGGGCAGCACAGGAACTTTTCCACAGCAGCTTTCTTGCTACAAGAGTCTGTGTCTGCCCGCCAATGATGTTGCTTTAAATCCTGTCCCAGTGAGTAAAGCAGAGCTCTTCCATTATATCGTTCCATGTTTCCATTGAAAAAAAATCAAGCATGCACAGTACAATCATCATGTGCCTTTATATAACCTATGTTATGCTAATGATATTACAATTCTCCACTAGGTGGGGATTTTAGTATTACAAGTAGCTACAGGGTATTATAGGTCAGCTAAAGCAGTTCTAAGGCAGTCAGGGCTTGTTTCCACCAGTTTCCTCTACCTCAAGAAAGTGCTGAGGCACTTCTCTTGTGCCCAGTAACTATCTTTAGGCATTTGCTCAATCTATTTTGTAAGAATTTTGTTTGCGCACTCCAAGCTAGCACAGCACAGTGTTCTGTGTGGTGGGAAACTTGCATTTTCCCCTCACTTTGGAAGGTAAGTTTAACTGCTTCCTTGAGGAAAGATACCTCCGTAATATACCTGACAGAGGGTCAACTACTTTCCCTTGTTTGAAATGTAGTAACACCTTGTCAGATGTATAGTTTACAAATATTTTCTCCTATTTTGTAAGTTGTCTCTTCACTCTGTTGATTGGTTCCTTTACTATGCAGCAGCTTTTTAGATTAATGTAATCTCACTTTTACACTTATGCGTTTGTTGCCTGTACTTCTGAGATTTTATCGAAAACATCCTTGCCCATCCCAATGTCCGAAAGCATTCTCCCTATCTTTTCTTCTAGTAGTTTCATAGTTCTAGGTCTTACACTTAAGTATTTAATACATTTCAAGTTGACTGTTGTATATTGTGAGAGAGAAAGTTCTATTTTCACTTTTTTGCATGTGAATATACAGTTTTCCCAGCAAATGATTAATATCCAAAGCACATAAGGAACTCAAATAACTGAATAACAGCTGAGAGGGTTGTTTGTGCCATCTGTCATCAAGTAGCCTTCCACACACACCCTTGATATTCTCTCCAGATGCCTTAGGAGTCATAGGTTTGAATCTCACTTCTGAGTATATTTTCACTTTCGTCGATTAGGCAAGAAAAAGAGAGAAAAGACATCCAAATTGGAAAAGAAAAAGTAAAACATCTCTGTTTTTCAAATGACATGATCACACACACACACACACACACACACACACACACACACACACAGAACACCCTAAAACTCCATAATAAAATCTGTTAGAACTAATGAATTCAATAATGTTACAGGAAAGAAAATCACCATATATGAAAATCAGCTGTTTTTCTATACACTAATAAAAAACAATCAGTAAAATAGTCCATTTACAATAGTTTGGCTGAGAATTAAGTACTTGGGAATAAACTTAAGTAAGGTGAAACATTTGAACACTACAAAGTACAACACATAGATGAAAGAATTTAAAGACAACACAAATAAATGTAAAGGCATCTGATGTTCATGGATTAGAAAACTTAATATTGTTCAAATGTGCCCAACTACACAAAATAATTGCAGATTCAATGCAATCACTATCAAAATCCCTATGCCAGTTTTTACAGTAATGGAAAAAAAAAATCCTAACATTCATATGAAACCACAAAAGAACCTGAATAGCCAATACATTCTTCAGACAAAAGGACAAAAGTTGGGACATCACACATCCTTGTTTTAAAATATATTAGAGATCTACAGTAATTAAAACAGTTGGCACTGTCATAAAGACAGACATATAGAGCAATGCAAAAGAATAGAAAGCCCAGAAATAAACCCATGCATAAACAGTCAAGTGATTTTCAGCAATGGTACCAAGAATACACATGGGGAAAAGACTATTCTCTACAACAAAATGGTGTTGGGGAAACTGGATATCCACATGTGGAAGAATCAAATTAGAATTTTATCTCACACCATACACAAAAATCAACTCAAAAGCAA
Organism: Microcebus murinus; assembly: GCF_040939455.1. NCBI lineage: Eukaryota > Metazoa > Chordata > Mammalia > Primates > Cheirogaleidae > Microcebus > Microcebus murinus. The sequence continues at coordinate 107,065,203 of NC_134105.1, read as the reverse complement.
ATTAAAGACTTAAATGTAGCCAGGCCCGGTGGCTCACGCCTGTAATCCTAGCACTCTGGGAAGTCAAGGCGGGAGGATCACTTGAGGTAGGAGTTTGAGACCAGCCTGAGCAAGAGCAAGACTGCATCTCTACTAAAAATAGAAAAAGAAAAAAATTAGCTGTGTGTGGTGGCATGTGCCTGTAGTCCCAGCTATTTGGGAATCTGAGGCAGGGGGATTGCTTGAGCCCAGGAGTTTGAGGTGCTGTGAGCTAGGCTGAGGCCATGGCATTTTAGCTGGGGTGACAGAGTGAGACTCTGTCTTAAAAAAAAAAAAGACTTAAATGTAAGACCTGGAAATATAAAACTTCTATAAGAAATCATAGAGGAAAAGCTTCGAACATTAGTCTTGGCAATGATTTCTTGGTTGTGACTCTACAGCATAGTAAACAAAAACAAAAATAATGAAGTGGGACGATAATAAACTAAATAGCTTTTGCATAGCCAAACAAACAGTCTACAGAGCGAAAAGGCAATGTATAGAAAGGAAAAAAAGTATTTGCAATTTATCTGATAAGAGGTTAATATGCAAAATAAGGATTATCTACAACTCAATAACAAATGAATAATTATAACCCAATTAAAAAATGGGCAAAGGACTTTAATAGAAATTTCTTCAAAAAAGACATACAAATGGCAAATGGGTATATGAAAAGATGCTCAACGTCACTAATCATGAGGAAAATGCAAATCAAACCTACAATGTGATATAATCTCACACCTGTTAAGATGGCTATTATAAAAAGAAGAAAAAAACAAGTGGTGGTGAGTACATGGAGAAATGGGAACCCTTGTATATTTATTGTGGTAATGAAAATGGTATTGCCACTATGGTAAACAGTTATGATCCAACATTCCCCCTTCTTGGAATTTATCCAAAAGAACTGAAATCAGGATCTTGAAGAGATATCAGTCACTTCCATGTTCATTGAAGCATTACTCAAATAGCCAAGATGTGGAAATGACCTAAACGCTCCTTTGACAAATAAATCAGTAACGAAAATGTTGTATACGTGTAACAAAATATTATTTCTTCTTTTTTATAAAAGGAAATTTTGTAATAGGTGACAACATGGATGAATCTTGAGGACATTGTGCTGAATATAAGAAGCCAGTCAGAGACAGAAAATACTGCACACGCCCACTCATATAAGGTATATACAATGTATCAGGTATATAAACACTGAAAGAGTCACTTACGTAAGATATCTAATAGAGTCAAACTCACAGAAGCAGAGAGTAGACTGGTGGTTGTGGGCAGATGGAGGAAAGAGGAAATGAAAGTTGCTATTCAATGAGTATAAAATTTCAGTTATCCAAGATGGATAAGTTTTATAAATCTTCTACATAACATTGTGCTGATAGTTAATTATACTGCATTTTACACTTCACATTTAAGTAGATGATCTCTTGTGAAGTGTTCTTATCACAGTAAATAATCATGCCTCACTATGCAGTTTTAGAGGAATAGTATTTCCAATATACATGGGTGTGCCTTTTCTAACAATAAGGATATTCTGATACTCCAGAGATCCTTCCAAAGATAGGTTTCTGCCTCTTGCATACTTCAAAACCACTTGGAACAGACCAGTCTCTAAGATATCTATGAGAGAAGATTAAGATCTCTGTGACCTGTTCTAGCCTCTTTGGTCAACATGCTTGAAATGTAGGGGAAGTTCCAGCTTCTCACCTACTTGATTTTGATCCCAAGGAAGAGCTCAGATGTAGGTTGAGGTGCAAAAAGATAAGATAGAGTGGGGTCAAGGCATTAAAGGAAGAAGCTATTAAGTGAAAACAAAATGAAGAAGCAAATTATTTTGTGTGGATGATAATTTCTTATTTCATGTAGAGACAGACTGTTCTTAGAAGTTACAGTTCCACAGGGGAATCAGCATGATGTTAAGCAAAGCAAAGGCATTGGGCGAAGCACCTAAATGACTTCCTTTCTGACTCCTAATCACCATCACCTACATACTAGTGAACAATCACACATGGTTACATAAAGTAATATGAATATGAATATATAGAATAGCTCAGAATACAAGCATTATTTGTATATAAAGTTGTCATTTCCCCATGTCCATAAGTTAAATTTGAATTTAGAGGACATTTTAGCAGTCCGTGACATCTTCTCAGGATGATATCTATTTCCTATCTAGCAGAATGATGCTGTGATTTTGAACATTTAATCTCTCTAATCTTCAGTTTTCTCAATGTAATGAGGAAACAGGATTCTGTAGCTTCTAAACTTCTTTCAAAATCTGGTTTCCCCAAACAATCAAAATTAATAATATATTTGGCAACAAACAAAAAAATGTATAAAAGAGATTAGTCATGGCATGTAAATCTACCGTAGCTTCTCATAAAAGACATAAGGACAAAAACAAACTTACTTTTATTCCTTGGATATTTGGACCTAAACCATAAAGGCATAACTATAATGCCTCTTTTACTTGGATTAATTGGGCATAAATAGCTTCAGACCATCATAGGTCTCTGGTGAGTTTATAAGCTTCTGATTTTTTTTTTTTTTTTTTTTTTGAGACAGAGTCTCGCTTTGTTGCCCAGGCTAGAGTGAGTGCCGTGGCGTCAGCCTAGCTCACAGCAACCTCAATCTCCTGGGCTCAAGCAATCCTTCTGCCTCAGCCTCCCGAGTAGCTGGGACTACAGGCATGCGCCACCATGCCCGGCTAATTTTTTATATATATATATCAGTTGGCCAATTAGTTTCTTTCTATTTATAGTAGAGACGGGGTCTCGCTCTTGCTCAGGCTGGTTTTTGAACTCCTGACCTCGAGCAATCCGCCCGCCTCAGCCTCCCAGAGAGCTTGGATTACAGGCGTGAGCCACCGCGCCCGGCCAAGCTTCTGATTTTGCATATTATTTCACTTTATTTTGTTTTAAGAGTGAGAGTGAGGCACTTTTCAGCTTTCTCGATCTTAGGTAGAATCCTGTCTTATTAATTGTTTGATTTTCATCTCACCTTGTTCCTTGGACATTATTAGCACATTTACCCCAAACCAGAATAAGAGGCCTGGATTCTAAATTGAGGCTATCAATGATCACGGAAGTTTCCTTGGGAAAGTGAATTTGCCTTATTGTTCCTTTTTTTATATATAGGGCAAGTAGAAAGGAGAAAATGGTCAGCCTTCTAAAGCTGATATGAAGATTAAACAACACAAAATAATCGCAAATACCAAGTACCACGTATGTGGTCAGTAAATACATCATAAATTTCAGTTTTTGCTATGTCCTTTGTGCATTCTACTCTAAAGTAAATTAAGTATTCTTTGGTTTGCCCAAGTAAGTGTTTGCCTGAGACAATTTTCTCATAGATCCCTATATGTGGAATGTGAGAACCAGGAAATATGATTTAAGAGCTACTGGTACTTGAAGAAATGAATGAAACCAGATATTTCACATCAGACAGGGCCAGAAATTCTTCTAACATACAAGTACATTCATGCAAATCACCAGAAGATGCCCCTTTTGGCTGACAAACTACCCCTTTATGCCCTCTGCAGGAAACCAATTCTGAAAGAATTTCCCTTGCTCTGGGCTAAAGCAACCCCTTCCCAGGACACAGGGCTTGACAATTAAAGCACAGGCTGGGCGTCACCCCTACCTGCCCCTCAGCCTGGTTTCTGTGGGCAGGACACAGCTGGTTCATTCTCTACTAGGGGCTAACCCTGTGAAGATCACACCAACTACAGAAGTCCAGACATTGTTTGAGGCCCTTGTGCCCCACCTTGGTTGGCAAGCTACAAACTATTTGTTTTTAAGCAACTCACAAATGGATTAAAGAAACTGCTGGGGAAGTACTCTTTTAGGAAAAAAAATGTTTATTTTTTTTTTCAAATTATGAAATTTGTAAATGTAAAAATTGATAAGAAAAAACAAAAATGTAAAAAGAACAAAAGAAAAGGCACCCTTAACACCCTATTCTCTAGAATTAATATCTGGTTTATATCCTGTTATATTTCAGTGGGTGTGTGTATGTATATATATATTTAAACTTTTTTTTTTGCACTTAGATCTTATCTCCATAAACATCATTATCAATGGAATCCAGGTTTTTAGGAGGAGGACATTAGGTGAACTTTGGCTTGAATGGTTCTTTGGTATCCTTATCCATGTTGCCCTTGAAGAAGAAAGAAACAAAGATAAACCAGTTGAAATGCTGGTGGTCATAACATTTCTTCCTTCACTCACACTGTCTCCTCCACATGGGCCACACCTCTTCCTCTATTCTCTTCCAAAGGACTCTGTTCTCACTCTCACCCACTTACTTTAATGAATTCTTGTACTTTGAGTCATGCCTCCCCTCCCCTTTGCTGGGACCATGAAATGACACACTCACTGCTGCCCAGCAGGAGCACCAGTGGAAGAGCAGGAGATGTCAGGGAACAACAGTAAAGAGGAAGGAGCTGGTGTACCCAATGCCAAGAGCTGAGGGGAAGGTTCTTATTGGGCAGACAGGCGAGAAGAGGGTACCAAAGGTATTCCTGGTGCCATTGCTATCTAGAAAGGTTTGGAATGTTTGACTGCTGGCCTCCTGAAGGAAAGCAATCTGAGAGCATGTGCATGTCTGTGTGCCACAATATGTCAGCCTTTGTTCTGAGCTGTTAGCATTCCAATGTTAGTCTTTGTTAGTGTTCTAAGAATCTCACATGAATGTGTCTGTCAATCGTGGACTTTGTCATGTAGATCCAACCACCCCTGTCTGTGGTAGTACATCCATCTCACTGAAGGCAGGTTCTGATTTGCTCAGGTGCATCCTTGATTATTTAAGTCTGATAAGAGCTCGGCTGATCACCCTCCAATTAAATTCCTTCTCCTCATCATTGTGTATCACAAATAATTAAATTAGTTAATACATAAAACAATTGGAGTTTTATAGAGTTTAATTAAGATAATTGAAAACCCCTTAGAAGAGGCCGAGTCATTCTGAGTATTCAGTAAATGAGTGACATCAATGTCACTGTTTTATTTAGATAATATTAGCCACAGCTACTACTTTAACAACTGTGTCTATGCTGATGTAATTCAGTCAAAGGCCCAGCTCAAATTAACTTTCAAGTATAATATGTACATATTGTATGGATAGCTTTGTAGATGTCCTATGGCAACCTCAAACTTAACCTGTCCAAAAAGGAAGACATTTTTTGTTGCCTGAAACATGAACTTCCTACTGTGTTCATAGGGTGTATTGAAGAATAAATGAATGATATACATAAAAACACAACTTTTACTTCCAGCTTTACCCAGTAGATGCTCAATTAGCAGAAATACCCTTCTTGTCACTGTTATTTCACAGTCTACGCAAGGTTTGTATGTCTTCCCAGTCCACACACATATCATGATTAATGTTGACTGTCGTGTGGAAACCCCAAATACAGTCATGGTGAATGGCAATAAAAATAATACCTCGTTTATATTCTCAGATAATAATTTTTAGCTAGAACTATCTCCATTTGTTTTCCAAACCATTCTGTGCTCTTTGCTTTAGGAAAGTCACAACAAAAGATATAAAAAGTAGAATAGCCTGCTTTTTTTTCCCAATACAAAGGTATAGAGAAATCTTATTGCAAGCAATATCTTTGGGATAACTCAGACATATATGAGCAAGGACTTCTTTCAGAGCTAGTGAATCATGGAGGAAGTGATCAGACGTTTACTAGGCCTCCTGCAGAGGTACTGTGTATCAAAGAAGAAATGAACCCATGAGGTGGTTAAGTGTAAGTGTAGCAGACATAGTGTAGCAGACATAGGACCCTAGTTGGGAGGCGTGAGCTAAGGGTGGTTTAGGTGTATGTAGCCAAGTAACTCCTGTGGCTGTAGAAATGGTCATGCTGCCTATTTAGAAAGATGGGACTTAGGAAAACTTCACATAGTCCCTCTAAGCCAGAATGTAGGAGAAATAAGTTCCTTCCCAGAATGTTGTCCTTGGCTGTTCATTTATGTCTTTGAAGTAAGAGAGAAAAATGTGCCTGAGCCATTAATGACTAGGCATGAATTTCATCCCTGGTCACCTAAACCAAGTTGGCTAAAAAGCAGAGACTGCTACCTTTGACCCCTAAATAAGATACGTGGAATTTATAGAGGAAAGTAGGATTCTTGAACTTATCAACACCCACAAACACATAAAGAACCTGAAAAACTACTACAAATTGCAAACCCCTGTATATAGGTATCATGTCTTCAAGCAGTATGTGTGGGATGGTGGAGGAGGCCGCAGCTTGGGTCAGACTGCAGCTTGGGCCTTGGGTGAGAATCTAGATGAAAGAGTGGTGAAGAAATGCTCCCCTTGCCTATCTCTCTAGCTTCTCCCCACTCACTCTAGATAAACAGTCTCTGCGTCCTGGGCAGAGGTGAGCACACTGGTCACATCATGGCCAAACAAAAGCAGTCATGGATTTCATTTGAACAGAGAAATACACTTGTTTGTGCACTGCTGTCTGCTTTTCCCCTGGACATGAAAGCTATTACTGGGCCTATTTTCTAGTAGAGTTGAAACACTGGCATGATATAGTCTATTGCCGGAGGAGGGTATCAATCAAGTTTTGTCTGAAGAAAGGATTTTGGTTGGCCCAGAAGCGTATCAGAGCCAATGAAGAGATGAGAATAAAGGATTCTAAGCAAAGGAAGTACCATATGTCAAAACATCTTATATAGGTAAGAGAAGGAATTTTGAACATCAACCCTAACTTATGGTCATCGGTTGTAGTGGAAAGTTGTGAAAGGAAACTGCAATGTAAGCTACAAACGTACATTTGATGCTGTACTCATCTCCCCTTGTCTGGATGTCTCACCTGACACTCTATATTGGAACCAATGAAAGACAATCATCTTTTTGAAGAAAGAAACAACTTCATAAATGCACACCTTGTGAATACCAAAGGAGGTGGAATCCAGTGACAAGTCCAATTACATATTGACAAACGATGAGAGGTACAGTAAAAGAACGAAATTATATTTAGTCAGAGATTAAATGAGAATCTTTTCAAAACCCTAATCAACCCTTATGTCTGAGGGAGGCAAAAACAGTGGCAACAGGAAGGTGGTACCTGGTTTAAGAAACGGCTGAACTCGGATGCTTGATATGCCATGTAAGGATACCCACGGGGTGCAGTTGCTGTGCTGCCTCTGAAGCTTGCAGAGGATGTTTCTGCTCCTGGGACGGCTTCTTCCTTCTGGAGTAATACATTGGGGTGATTCAGTCTTTCATTTAACGATGGAAAGCAATGTTTTTTATTTGATTTTAAGCCAGCATCATATTCCAAGGGTTATTTCCTGATTCACCTGTCACTGGGCATAGGTTCTTCCAAAATTTTGCTAGTGCATGTGATGCTGTTGTGAATAGTTTTATACTGTCTCCTTATCTTCATAGGCACAGTTGAAATTATAAGATTTGGACAGTATGCATGTCTTAAGTTCTGAGATAATGCCAAATTGGTTTCCAAAGATTTGTACTTATTTGTATTTCCCTCAGCAGTGTTCCCCAGTGTATCATGTACTTATCAACAAGGATGGTGTGAGTAGTTTCACTTTTTTAATATTGTGTTTACACACAGAACAGTATTATGGGCCTATTAGCATCCTTTGTTTACTTTTAAAGGTGACCTTCCTTTTATGTTTTGAGTATTCATTTTTATTTTCTCTTTTGTAAAAAATGGCTGTTTTTTATTTTGTCATTCCTATTTGGTATCTGGGAATTCTAGATATACTGTTTTTTTTTTTCTTTTTCAGAATCAATTAAAATATATACTTTCATTTCATCTTGGCAGGTGAATTTCAATGCTTGAAATAAAAAATAAAGGAAGAAAAAATAAAGAAATAAAAATATTAGGAGAAACAGAATAATATCAGAGAAAGAAAAACATAGGTGGTCATGAGGTCATTAACTTAAGGAGATAAATCTTTGAATTTATGAGAGGATGATTAATGCAGACAGATCAATGCATTTGTCTGCATTAGAGATCACCTACATCCACTTCTGTCATTATTTATCCTTCCCAGTTGTTTTCAGCACCAGTAAATTATTATATCTCTTTAAAAAACCTTTGAGTGGCTAACCATTTAGAAACACAAACTGGGTTTTTTCCCCACAAAGGATTGCCTCTCCTCCCATTGTCCCTGGTCATTATTCATGCCATTCTAAATGCATACATGTTACAAGATAACACAGAAAATAACAGTCTTCTGATTTTGAATCCAAAGGCATAATGTACCATGTCCTATATAAAATCTTTTGCACTCTATGAAAAAGATACCTGCACGTGAATGTTTATAGCAGCACAATTTACAATTGCAAAGATGTGGAAACAACCGGAGTGCCCATCAATACATAAGTGGATTAATAAAATGTGGTATATGTATATATATATATATATACACACACACACATATATACCTGTATATATGTATGTATACATACATATGGAGTATGTATACCATGGAGTACTATTCAGCTGTAAGAAACAACGGTGATATAGCACCTCTTGTATTTTCCTGGATGGAGCTGGAACCTATTCTATTGAGTGAAGTATCCCAAGAATGGAAAATAAGCACCATATGTACTCACCAGCAAACTGGTATTAACTGATCAACACTTAAATGGACATATAGGAATAACATCTATCGTGTGTCGGGCAGGAGGGGGGTAGGGAATGGGTATACATACATAATGAGTGTGATGTGCACCAACTGGGGGATGGACACACTTGAAGCTCTGACTCAAGAGGGGGGGCAAGGGCAATATACATAACCTTAACATTTGTGCCCCCATGATATGCTGGAAAAAATAAATAAATAAAAAAACTTAAAAAAATTTTTTTTGAAGAACCCAAGATGAGGAAGGGAAAGGCCTCCCTTAGGAGATGCCGAGTCATGGCGGGAGTGGTCAGCCCCACTTGACGGGAGTATTATAGAGGTGGTGGCAGCAAGAATGGCAGCATGGCATGCTTAGGCTCATGATGTCCTGGAGACATTTGACCCTCCCTAGAATTCTTGTGCTGAGCAGGGGATTTAAGTACATCCAAATGACTCCTGTGGCTGCAGAAATGTCCGTGTTCCAAGTTTAGGTAGGTGGGAGCTGAAGGAACATCACCCTTCCCTTCCATTTCAGTTTATGTGAGAATGCATACTTGTCCCAGGGGCCACTTGTGTTTTTGAAGTAGCAGAGAGAAAATGGATTTGAACTGATAACGGTTAGGTATTGGCTCTATTCATGTTTTTCTTTCTGACTAGATGACAAAAACACACTGTGGCCAGCTGATCTTCTAGATAAAATCTTTAGGTACTCCTGAGAGATATATACAATGCATATGAAACCTTTATGATGGACAAACTCTTTGCTAAATCCATTGAATGGAGCAAGACGTGCCTGCCCCTCAGGCAAGTCACAAAGAAGCTAGTCAGACAGACACTCTTTGCACAGATGGTGGCTGGACACCAAGAACAAATGGCTGCATTTCGTGTTTAGGCTTAAGATCCTCCTGGCATTCCTGTGCTCCAGGAAGTTCATATACAGCACAACAATGTGTATACGTGTGGAAGGGATTGTGATTCATATTTTGGCAGGTGGGACTTAGAAATTCTCACATAATTATTTTCAAGAAATATGAGTGAGAAAACCATAGTAGTCTAGGGATTTCCACTTGAGTCACTGAAGTGGCAGAGAGAATGTGAATCTGAGGTTGCAGTGACTGGGCCAATGCTCCAGCCTTAGCCATTTGTGCCAAGAGCACAACAAGGTTTAGGCTACTAGTTCTATCCCTCAAATGAAGTCTGTAAAAACTATTGAGGAAACTGTGGTTTATTGAAACTAACACCTACAACAATAACAAAAACAAACAAAGTTGAGAACTCTTGTACAGAGGAAGCCTCTCTTTCAGGGTGTGTATGTGGGGGTAGAGGTGTCTACCTCTGAGTCAGAATGCAGCCTGAGGCTTGGGTGAGAAGCAATCACAGAAAGTATTGATTTAATTCTCTTTTTTCCCTCTAAGTGCCTGTCCTTTCACCTCAGATTCGAGCTTCAGAACCCTGGGTGCAGGGGTCTTTCATGGGACAGACAAGGTGATCTGGGACAGGGGTTGATGTGCACAGCAGGGACTGACTTTGCCCTTTGTGCTCTGTTCCCTGGGGTACAGAACCTAGGAGCTGAGCTTGCAGTCTACAACAGGGGTCCTCAAACTTTTTAAGCAGGGGGCCAGTTCACTGTCCCTCAGACCGTTGGAGATTGTGCACTGTGGTCCTGGGAGGAGTCGGCTGCTAAGCAGGACAGGCGGTGGCAGCAAAAACACCCGGCGGGCCGGATAAATGTCCTAGGCGGGTGGCATGTGGCCCGCAGGCCGTAGTTTGAGGACGCCTGGTCTGGAAGGAAGAAAATCACTCCTTCAGCCCAGTTGTTTACATGCTATAAGGAAAGTAAAGGCACCTGGGAAAGCACATAAGAAGAATCTGTGACAACCCACAATGGGAGGGTCTGGTCTCTTTTGAAAGGTGGGTACCAGGGAGGACTTGCCACAGGGAGGGATACAGGGTGTCAGCTGTGCAGACCTGGGTTAGAGAAGAGACTGGAGACAGCGATCCCAGCAAAGGAAGTCACAACTTTGTCAAAGCTCTGGATTTGTGAGAGAGCATGGATTGTTTAGAATAAAACCTGCATTCTGGTCATGAAGAAAGTGACGGTGTGAAGGGAAACTGGAATAGAGATGATGAACACAATCTTGTATTCATCTTTCCTCCTCTGCCTACTTCTGCTCCATCTCTCTCCACAACTGCACCAATACAATTCCGTAATTCTCTTGAGTCAGGGTATAATTTCATGAACATAATAAACCTTGTGAATTGCGAAGGACATACCATCTACTAGGATCTCAATGCACAAACGTGATTAGTAATGAGAAACGTAATCAAAGAAAGAGATTGTATTTAGTAGGGATTCAGTGGAATGATCTTTCAAGATCTGATTACACTTGTCATTATGTTGTTGGGAAGCACAAGAATGGGAAGGGAAAGATGTTTCCTTGTTTACAGTACTGCAAGGTGAGGTTTATGGAAGTGCCTAAAAAATGAGAAATGAAGGTGAGTTGACTGCTGCAGTTTACAGTGGCTCACTCTGCTCTGGGGAAGCTTTCATCCTTTTGGGATCACAAGTTTGGTCATTGTGTTTAATTTGTCTGAAAGAAAATAGATCATTTTCTCCCAGTAATGGTTTTCAGTATGAGATGAAGCATTATAATTATTTTCTTTCGTTTTGCATCCTTTTTAACAGGATGTCAATTCCCCTCTCTTGCATACAGAGAAACCAGCATTACTCCATGCACCCTGAAAATGTCAAAGCTCAGAAGTTAGGAATGTCATGGGTTTGGCATGGACTGCTCGCTCTACCTCTGCTGAAAGCTGGTTTAAGCTAACTTAGTGAAATACAATTCTTTGGGTCATGTTTTGGTAGGCAACCCTGCCTGAGTACAAGGAAGCAAGCCTCGCAAAAAGTTGGTTCCACTAATAGGTGCTTGTTAATATTAAGTTTTTGTCATCAGGCAAGTATACAAAAATGGTTCCTATCACATGCTCTTCAGGTCCCAGGAAACCCAGTTCTATGTGGCTTTATGTGTTTTGATCATCATCATGCTAGAAGGATTCTGTCAAATGCACAATTCCAGATGCAGAATTCTGCTGTTTTGTAGCAAGCATAGCCATCATCTCTTAGGGTTCTCAGTAATATTTAGAAATATTCAAGAATCTACATGGGCATTGTCAGTAAACGGTTTCTTATACTTTTTCCTCAGAGTAAAGGAATGGATATTCTATCATAGAATTTACTACCTTTATTCTTATTAATTTCTACCATTTCGACCATTCACGATATTAGGTTAATTCCATACATATTGCTACTGCTAGCATTCAGTTACCCAATATAAAAAACGCACTCTTTGTTAGAGGGAAGGATGACAGAACTCTAATTCTGGAAAGTTACTTCCTTATTAGAACACACTTTGATCACCCCTTAGAACTTCATTCCTTAGAAGGTTATCAGAGCCTGGGCAATGTAAATAAATGCAGAACATGACATTATCAATTTGGAAATTTCTATAAATAAATTACTGGCATAGGTATATTTATACTCATAATCAAAAGCCACATATAATCATTACTGTTACAAGTTTTTGAATTCAATGAAGCTGGATATGACTCCCGACTCTGACTCTAACTTTGAGAACGTGGGAAGATTTTCAAACTCTGTGCACCTCAACCTTATTTTATAGGAATTGGAACAGAGAATATCATCCTCCTTACTATTGTCAAGAATGAATTAGAGAAAGTACATAAGAAAGACATATTTTAGAACAATTCCCTAGTAAGTGCTCAAAAAGTAGAAATACAATACTGTCATTGCTGTTCCATGCTCTATGCTGGGGTTTGCTCTGGTGCAAACTTATTTCCTGTACTTGCTGAATCTGTTAAGGGGAAACCCCACATGAAGTTGATATGAGAGACACCTTTTAAAATCAGCTTTCGATTCCCTTTTGTGAAAGCAGTACTTAAACCTTACTGACAAGAAGACCTGTGAAAGGAGAGCATTGGAGGGCTCATCAGTTTGGGTAGTCTTATCTCAGTGAGAATTTGCCAGAAGGAAAACTTTAACTTGGCACCTGAAATTTGAGGAAATTTGTGCCAATGATGAGATGAGGGGAGTGGATTCCCAATAAGGAAATAGCTTTTGTGAAGATATGGAACACTGGAAGGAATTTGGAAGCTTGGAAATAAATTCACAAGTATTAGCTGTAAGCCAAGAGGAAAGGGGTGAAAGAAACTGGAATGCAGAGTCTGAATACACTCTAGTCTTCATCTACACTTGCCTGACCACTTCCCCTCCCCTTTCTTTACAGCTGCACCAACATGACAGAGTAACTCTCTTGAGGTCAGCAATCATTTCATAAATGCACACCTTTTAAACAACAAAAGACTGCGACCTGCAAAAATTTCAATGTATGCATTCGATAACTGTAGTAGTGATTTAATTTCATAAAGAGATTATACACGGCTAGGGATGAGAGGAGAAGCTCTTTCAACAATCTGAGGATCCCTGTAGTTAAGGTTGGGAGACACGCGGAATGGGACTCAGAAAATTGTACCTTAAATACGAAAGTGCTGGATGGGGCTGCTGGAGGCATCTGAGGAGACCAGGGATAGCTCTGAGTCGGGGTTGTGCCGGTCTCTGAATATTTTGGAGTCTCGCTCTGCTCCTTAAAAAGTTTCATGGTCTCTGAATCAGATTTTCTCTGGTTTGCTTTTGGCTTTGCCTGAAATGATTCATTGTTTTGTTTAATTATTTGCAATATGACACGAAACACAGCATCTTTTCATTTTTGAGAATATCATCCTTTATTAGGTTCTAATAGATGTTAGTTACCTCCAAACATAGCCTGTCTCTAATGTATTGCTGCAGGATATTGCCGAAATATGTTTTGCTAACATGTAAAATGAGTAGGCATTCTTTTGCATAAGATGTTTCAATGGATTGTGTAGAATAAAACCTGCATTCTGGTCAGGAAAAAAGTGACGGTGTGAAGGGAAACTGGAATAGAGATGATGAACACAATCTTGTATTCATCTTTCCTCCTCTGCCTACTTCTGCTCCATCTCTCTCCACACCAGGCCCAATACAATTCAGTAATTCTCTTTAGTCGGGGTATAATTTCATGAACATAATAAACCTTGTGAATTGCAAAGGACCTAGCATCTATTAGGATCTCAATGCACAAACGTGATTAGTAATGAGAAATGTAATCAAAGAAAGAGACTGTATTTAGTAGGGATTCAGTGGAATGATCTTTCAAGATCTGATTACACTTGTCATTATGTTGTTGGGAAGCTCAAGAATGGGAAGAGAAAGATGTTTCCTTGTTTACAGTACTGCAAGGTGAGGTTTATGGAAGTGCCTAAAAAATGAGAAATGAAGGTGAGTTGACTGCTGCAGTTTACAGTGGCTCACTCTGCTCTGGGAAGTTTTCATCCTTTTGGGATCATAAGTTTGGTCATTGTGTTTAACTTGTCTGAAGGAAAATAGATCATTATCTCCCAGTAATGGTTTTCAGTATGAGATGAAGCATTATAATTATTTTCTTTCATTTTGCATCCTTTTTAACAGGATGTCAATTTTCTCTGGAATAATAGCATACAAGTGGAGTCCTTAATCCTCTCTCCTGCATACAGAGAAACCAGCATTACCCCATGCACCCTGAAAATGTCCAAGCTCGGAGGCTAGGCATGTCATTGGTTTGGCATGGACTACTCGCCCTAGCTCTGCTGAAAGCTGGTTTAAGCTAAGTTAGTGAAATATAATTCTTTGGGTTACGTTTTGGTAGGTAACTCTGCCTGAGTACAAGGAAGCAAGCCTTGCAAAAAGGTGCACTAATAGGTATTTGTTAATTTTTTCTCATCAGGCACGTATACAAAATGGTTTCTATCACATGCTCTTTAGGTCCCAGGAAACCCAGTACTATGTTGCTTTATGTGTTTTGATCATCACCATGCTAGAAGGATTCTGTCAAATGCACAATTCCAGATGCATAATTCTCCTGTTTTGTCGCAGGCATAGCCATCATCTTTTAGGGTTCTCAGTGATATTTAGAAATAGTCGATAACCTACATGGGCATTGTCAGTAAGCGGTTTTTTATACTACTTCCCCAGGGTAAAGGAATGGATTTTCCATCATATAATTTACTACCTTAATTCTTAATAATTTTTACCATTTCGACCATTCATGATATTTGGTTAATTCCATACATTTTGCTACTGCTAGCATTCAGTTACCTAATATAAAAAATGCACTCTTTGTTAGAAGGAAGGATGACAGAACTCTAATTCTGGAAAGTTACTTCCTATCAGAACACCCTTTGATCACCCGTTAGGACTTCATTCCTTAGGAGGTTTTCAGAGCCTTGTCAATGAAAACACATGCAGAACATGACATTATTAATTTGGAAATTTCTATAAATAAATTACTGACATTGGTACATCTATACTCCTAATCTAAAGCCACATATAATCATTAATGTTTCAAGTTCTTGAATTCAATGAGGGTGGATATGTCTCCTGACTCTGACTCTAACTTTGAGAACTTGGGAAGATTTTTAAGCTCCATGCACCTCATCCTTATTTTATATGAATTGGAACAGAGAATATCATCCTGCTTGCTATTGTCAAGAATGAAGTAGAGAAAGTACATAAGAAAGACATATTTTAGAACAATTCCCTAGTAAGTACTCAAAAAGTAGAAATACAATACTGTCATTGCTGTTCCATGTTCTGTACTGGGGTTTGCTCTGGTGCAAACTTATTTCCTGTACTTGCTGACTCTGTTAAGGGGAAACCCCACATGAAGTTGATATGAGAGACACCTTTTAAAATAAGTTTTCGATTCCCTTTTGTGAAAGCAGTAGTTAAACCTTACTGACAAGAGGACCTGTGAAAGGAAAGCATGGGTGGGCTCATCAGTTCAGGTAGTCCTGTCTCAGTGAGAATTTGCCAGAAGGAAAACTTTAACTTGGCACCTGAAATTTGAGGAAATTTGTGCCAATGATGAGATGAAAGGAGTGGATTCCCAACAAGGAAATAGCTTATGTAAAGATATGGAACACTAGGCCGGGCGCTGTGGCTCACGCCTGTAATCCTAGCTCTTGGGAGGCCGAGGCGGGCGGATTGCTCAAGGTCAGGAGTTCAAAACCAGCCTGAGCAAGAGCGAGACCCCGTCTCTACTATAAATAGAAAGAAATTAATTGGCCAACTGATATATATATAAAAAATTAGCCGGGCATGGTGGCGCATGCCTGTAGTCCCAGCTACTCGGGAGGCTGAGGCAGAAGGATCACTCAAGCCCAGGAGTTTGAGGTTGCTGTGAGCTAGGCTGACGCCACGGCACTCACTCTAGCCTGGACAACAAAGCAAGACTCTGTCTCAAAAAAAAAAAAAAAAAAAAAAAAAAAAAAAGATATGGAACACTGAAAGGAATTTGGAAGCTTGGAAATAAATTCACAAGTATTAGCTGTAAGGAAAGGGGAAAGGGGTGAAAGAAACTGGAATGCAAAGTCTGAATACACTCTAGTCTTCATCTACACTTGCCTGACCACTTCCCCTACCCTTTCTTTACAGCTGCACCAACATGACAGAGTAACCCTCTTGAGGTCAGCAATCATTTTGTAAATGCACACCTTTTAAACAGCAAAAGACTGCTACCTGCAAAAATTTCAATGTATGCATCTGATAAATGAATTAATTATTTAATTTCTAAAAGTGATTGTACATGGCTAGGGATGAGAGGAGAAGCTCTTTAAACATTCTGAGTATTCCTGTAGTTAAGGTTGGGAGACACGTGGAATGGGACTCAGAAAATTGTACCTCACATACGAAAGTTCTGGATGGGGCTGCTGGAGGCATCTGAGGAGACCAGGGTTGGCTGTGAGTCAGGGTTGTGCGAGCCTCTGAATGTTTTGGAGCCTCGCTCTGCTCCTCGAAAGGTTTCATGGTCTTCAAATCAAATTTTGTCTGGTTTGCTTTTGGCTTTACCTGAAATGATTCATTGTTTTGTTTAATTGTTTGCAATATTACATGAAACACAGCATCTTTTCATTTTTGAGAATATCATCCTTTATTAGGTTCCAATAGATGTTAGTTACCTCCAAATATAGCCTGTCTCTAATGTATTGCTGCAGGATATTGCCAAAATATGTTTTACTAACATGTAAAATGATTAGGCATTCTTATGCATAAAATGTTTCAAGATTTACTTACCCATTTTTTTTTATGATGGAAATTCCACTTCTGTCTTTATGACAAAAGCCACCTCAGTAGAGGCTGCTTGTTATCTCTGTACCATCAATTTCCCATACCTTTCAACATATACCAGAATTGTAGAGAACTCACATGCTCTCTCACAATTTTTATTTTTTTGTATTTGATATTTTCTCTGCAAATGTCTGTCTTTATCTTGCAAAGAACCAATAGTAAGTAGTACACATTGATTTCTCATAATATACAAGGCATGGAGATAAGAAATATACTTCCAAAATCTCATTGATTATAAAAGCATATGATGAGGAACATGTAAGCTACTTCCTCAATATCATGCAAAGCAGGGTGAGAGTAGTTGAGGCAGGCCAACGAGGAGGTTAGCTACTTTTCCCCACGGTGCCCGGACCCTAAGATAGGGGTCGCCACAGAGGATCAGGAAATTGATAGGCAATAGAGAGAAATAAAAGAATACATAGAGACTTAGGTATAGTTTATAGTTTTATATGTATACATAAAGATCAGATAAAACACAGCAGGAAGTTCCTAGGGGACTGGCGGATCTCCACAACCACCAGCAATCTGTTTAGATTCATACAGGTTTTTATAATCATAGTTATCAATTACCAGTTGTCAGGGTAACATATCTGCATATCAGGGAATACAGTTGCTAGGGGATACAGGTAGTGGGTTAGGGTCAAAAAAAGTCCTCTCAAGGGGCTTCTAATCTATCTAGGTGAACAAACAGGTACAAAGTCTTTCAGGGGCTAGCTTCTAAAGAGGTAGTAGTTGTCAATTAACAAAGGTATAACAAAAGGCGTATAGTGACTCAATATAGCTTTGATTAGGTATGGTTGACTTAAAGGTAGACAGATAGGAGAGAGCAGGAAGCCCATCTCTAATAAAATAGGTTGTTTATAACCACCAGGGTGCTTCTCTGGGCAAAGTGCATTATCTCTGGCTCCCATCCTGTGGGCCATGTTTGCCTTGTCTTGTCTTTCAAGACACAGAGAAGCTCACAGATTTTGAGATACTGGGAAGCCTTCCTGGAAAACATCCCTACTGGACATTTGAGAGCCTTCCCATGATAGCAGCCTCTAATAAGTGAACCATTGAGCCCACACATTCCTTCAGGGAAAAACCCTGCAAACTACTGTTTCTGTCTTTAACATAGTAATATTGGGTTATACAATAAAATAATGGTCTTATGAGCCACATCTCATTAATTCCTCGATCATAGTTTCCCAACAATGCAACAAATGAGCCAGATGTAGACTAAATCTATCCTACTCCAAATCTCTTGCTTTTCTTTTTACCACTATGAATTAGTACCCCCACCCTCCTAATTTCTTCAAATATTTTAGCATTTAGCACACGTTTCAATTTCTGTTGAAGCCTATAATGAATGCCATTCTCTTGAAATAGTTTAATAAGTTTCTCTGTTGAAATGTGAGTACAAGTCATCATCTATTTTATCATGCTTCAGACTTGACTCCATGTGTTAAAAAGCACTTGTATGGATTTTGAAAAACTGAAAGCAAATCATTTCCTCTTCGGAAAACTAATTCTCACCTGAATAAAACTATGTATTTCAGAAATCAGTTTTGATGTATCGTTCTTCTTTCTCAGTCGAAAGCAGAAGAGTTGAAGTTTATCTCCTTCTTCACAGTGAATATTGTGACATTTTCCTTTCCCCACCACTTCCATTTCTTCTTCATCTTCCTTAATTTTATAGATTGTGTTGTTCTTATCTACTGTTTTCTGGAACAGAAAATTAATATCCAATTCTTGAGAACACAGTAAATGACTATGCTACATGAAAGAATATACCTTATGTATGACATAAGGTCAAAACAGGTTGCAGGACAGCAAGTGCTAGTACCGTACAAACATACACCTGCCTTAGGCCAGGATTTCTCAGTGAGTTCTTCCTTATTATCATATTCTAGGTATTTCTCTGACAGCTCTAGAACACTGGGTTATTTTCCAAATTTCTACTGCTTTCTACCTCCAGGACAGCTATGAGTCCCACAGCTTCCTTATCCAGAGGAATCTGAAATCCTTGGGAGGCTTTTTTGACCTCTTCCCCTATGCAAAAAGGATGGCCATCTGCTACATCTATGTATTCACTAGCTTATGAGAGATCTGTAATAAAATAGAAGGTTCTAGTAATTCCCTAATTACTTTTTCTACCTTCTCCATTTACTGAGTCTTCTCCCCCTTCCTAAGATCAGGTCCTTAAACTCAAACTTTCCACTTTCTTGCTCACCATGGATATAACTCTTCAAATCTAGAATTGAGTTCATGACAATGATCACTTTAAGAGTGTAGACAGAAAATAATACAGGGAAAGTAAGGGGTTTTGCTAGAAAACAATTAAATATACTGTGTTGTGAGCTGTTGATCATATGAGAAGTTACTTGAATCAATATCAGGTTATAGATTTTTTTTTTGGTTTGAATGTCTTATGGTAAACCACTCTGTGCCTTTTGTTAAATTGATGTATCTAAATGGCAAGTTTAGGTTACCTGAATTTCTAAGTATCACCTAAATTCATACTTCTCAGTTGTTCAATATCTTTTTGATGAATGAGTCTCATTTGGTTGGAACATCATTGTAACTTGTTGACTGCCTTTGTTTTCCAGGCATAATCAGGTGATTCATTATTTGCTCTGACTCTAAAAAACAGAACTCAAGTCTCAAAGGGCAATACTCCATCCAAAACGAAAATAGAGTGATTATTGCTACACCTGAGGTAATAATCAAAAATATATTTAGGCTTGGCTCAGTGGCTCATGCCTATAATCCTAGCACTCTGGGAGGCCAAGGCAGGAGAATCACTTGAGCTCAGGAATTGGAGACCAGCCTGAGCAAGAGCTGTTTCTTCTAAAAACAAAAAAATGAGCTGGAAGTCATGGCACATGCCTGTCATCCCAGTTACTCAGGGAGCTGAGGCAGGAGGATTGCTTGAGCCCAGGAGATTGAGGTTGTAGAGAGCCAAGCTGATACCACAGCACTCTAGCCCAGGCAACAGAGTGAGATTCTGTTTAAAAATAAACAGATAAACAAACAAACAAATAAATTTAGTAGAATATGTAGATAGATCTAGACCCTACACTAGCCTTAATCATTGTAGCTTAGAATAATAGATAGCTCATAGCTGATGAATGTGAAGTCTTCTGAGTGATCATTTCCCTAAAAAGTGAAAGGTAATATTCTGAGAAGGAAAACGTGGGAAGAAGAATATTAATAGGTTCCCTAATTCCCAGTCTTATCCTGAGAAAAGACTTTATCCACTCGTCATTAGTTTTGAGAAAATCCTGGGTTCTAAAGTTCAATAAATAGGCAAAACTGCATTTAGCACCACAAAAGGATTCTTATTCCAGGTACTGGTGGAGAAATGAAACAAAAGAATTTTGAGGCCTTACCTTATGTAGTGTAAATAATCCATATACAATAGTTCCAGAAGCTTGCCTTTTAATAATACCAATAGGCAGGGTTTCCTTTGCTCTTTTTTTGATGTTGTTTGGGACCTCAATCTTTTGGTCAGGACCAGCTTCAGATACAGAGGAGGCTTCATTCACCTCTAGGAGATGGTCATATTCAAAATAATCTGACAAAATGATAATTCTATTTCTGGTGAATATTCTCTTCAATTTGATGTTGAAAACTTTCATATGAAAGAACTGTTTCTCTGTAGCCACTGTGGCATGAAACATTTTTTTTATCTCCTTTTCTGAGGACTCATATGCAAACGGGTCCGCTGCACTCAGCACCATCACCACCGTCGGGCCCTTTCGGAGCTCAGGTCTTCTGGCGGTTACCCCAGAGTTGGCCTGTGGTTTTGGGTTCTGTGTACAATAGCACAGGAGAACAAAGGGAAATGTCTGAGTGGGGAATACAGAACCACTACTCAGTGACCTCAGTCATAACCAGGAGCCTGACAACATTTACAGATGTTTAGAGCTGCAGCCAGGATGGAGGATCGCTGAACAAGGCAGCAGAACATGTCCCGAACTGGTGTCATCACCAGAGGATGTCACAGGGGAGGCTGCACGTGTGAAAAGCAGGAGAACACTTTGTGAAAGAATAATCCTTAGGAAGTAAAGCATAAGAGGAACACAAGAGCAGTGGGTTCTGAGAGCATTGCCATGTAGTACTTTTAAAGAAATTTAAGAGCAAATTAATAAACTGTAGTCTTACTCTTACCAGCTTAGAGAGTGAGAGCATAACTACAGACAAATATTATTAAATAGCACTGAAAATGGAAAATGGTGCCCACTGCAAACCAAGACATGAAGAGTGTCCAGTTATCACCAGTGTAGACTGGGCAATTTTGAGAGTGTGAGTCATAGTTCCTCTATCTAGCATTCAGTACTGTCACAGTAGGTGGGAACATGCGTGGTCTGAAGACTACCTAATATCCCAACGTCAGTAGGTTCAGGGTAGTGACATTCTGGAGATGTCACTTCTGCCACTGCTGCATTTCTCAACATTGGGCTTTAGGAGAAGTTCAGTATCAGAAACCTGGGATCAGAGTGATTTGTGTTTAATATCATTTCTCAATAACATCCTGATCTCCTAAATTTGCAGCAGAACACTTTAAGTGAAGGAAGGTGGTTTAGTCAATAAGAAGAATTGTGGGAGGCACGGGTGGGGTTCATCCACACTCCAGCAGGCTGTGGGGTGCTCTGACCTGGGATACCACACACAGTGATCACCTGTGGATGACAGGACTTGATTGGATGTGACTTCTCATGAACGTGACCAGTTCAGCCTGACACAGGGAAGTCCTTTCCCCAATGCAAGTTAATCAATAATAGCAGACTCATACCTGAGACTATTAATTGCCACACTAATATGCAACCTTATAAGGAGTCATTTGAATACAGGACATACATGAAGGCAATTGTGCATCTACTCACAGAGAAATAATGAGACAACATATTGTATGATACCATCTTCAGCATAATTGTATATATACTTCCATAGGAGAAAATCTAAGAGGGTATAGAAAAAATGTAGCATAATATGGACGGTATAATTTCTGGTAATTTAAATTTAAATATTTTCTGTTTGAATCTGGCTGTCTGCATTTTGCAATTCTTTTCTGAAATAATCTTGTGTTAAAATAAAAATCTACTGTGAGAAAAAGAAATAGACTCGGTTTCAATTGTGGCTGATGATTTTGGTTCATCATTTGTGGCCTATTATCCATTTGATTGTGTGTCATAAAAGCATAAGTCGCTCATTTTTAGAATAAAGCTCATTGGAGCTTCAATTAGTTATTAGACTGTCCCTGATGTATGCATGCAGGAAAGGCTGGCCTGTCCAAATGTGAGAAGGGGACAACTTCAGAAGTATTATCAGAAACGTGGAATTGTAAATTGTAGTTCACTTCCTTTCATTTGTACATCTTGTTATTTGGTGTTCTTTCAGCCTAGATTTCCCTAAACTCGTCAATTCTGCTTGTCTGTTCCATCACTTCTTTTTGTTTTTACCACCCTTGGGACTCACAATAGATACCACGTCTCTTTTGGTCAGATGATCCTTATTTACTCTCTCCTTATCTGTTCTGATTCATGTCTTAGGACTTAGTTTTCACTTTTTTATTGAACAATATATTTACTGAGATCTTCCTACGAGGCAGGCACTGACCTAGGCTCTTGAGATACACTAGTCCACAGACTCACAAAGTAGCCCTTGAAACTCAGAGTAAGCAGGAAATATAAACATTTCTTCATTTTAGTTGTTATAAAAAGTAGAAAAGAAAAAAGGCAGTTTCTACCACAGAGAACACCATCAAGGTTTCAGCAAGGTCACTGTGGTCTAAGTGAGCATTTCCTGAGGACACGAGATCAGTGTTTGGGATCTAGAGGGTGAATAGGGTTGGCCAGGTGAAAGTAATATGGCATGTGAAAATCCTGAAGTAGAAAGGAGCATGGTGTTGGTCAAAAAAACTTGAACAAATTAGTGAGCAATGGAAGAGCTATGAAAGAGATCAGAGCAGTGGACAGTGACCCAACTGCTGTATCCCCCTGTACTCTTATGGACCCTACACCATAGGGGACAACTCAGCCCAGAAAACTTTCTGCACTGAGACATAATGTCAGGTTCATCAATATCTCTTTGGAAGCAAAAGCTTAAAATGTTGTGAATTCTCAATATATACCTTTGATTAACTTGTTAATTATTGATGCTATTTTAAAGTAGAAGCTGAAATCAGATTTCTGTGCTTTTAGTAGGAGAAATTGAAGTAAAGGGGACCAGGAAGCACATACCTTAGGTGGGAAAGTGTTGGATGGAGCTGATGAGGTCTGGGGAGGTCCCATGGCTGTGGACACACTGGCTCCTACAGGACACGGAGACTGAGGTTGCTCCTTCGACACCTTACTCCTTTTGGTCCCATCCTTTCCTTTGGCTGTGCTTTTTCTTTTCTGAAAGTAGTTTGATTTTCCTGTTATTCAGTTTCGGTGTCAAATGAAGTAGAGCACATTTTCATTCCTGGGAAGTTGGCTGATTATACCTATCAATGTGTTTCATGGAAACTTGAGTGGGCTCTGTCCATGCCTGGCCAGTTGTAAGAGGTGGACATTTATGGTTTCTTTAAACAAAGGAAGCAGAGAAAGACATACAAATCATTTTATTTCTCTAATGGCCTCTGTTCATGAATGTGCCGACTTAGAAGTAGAAAAACTAGGGTTTTACAAACTTGGGTAAAGTATTTTCCTATCTGATTCTCAAGTTAACACTCGCCTACTGGAAATGAAGATACATTTAGGAAATATATATAAATATGTATATATTTACATTATGTTTACTAAAGTTTTTGGCATGCTATCTTGCCCAAAGAAGATCATCAATTATTAGGCATTTTGCTGAATCTTAAAGTTGATGGGAAACTCATGAAGCCATCATCATAGTCTGATGGAGAGCTTGAGTTCAAGAGCTTAGCAGAGCTTCCTCTGTGGGACGTGACACCTGTTCCTCTTCCTCAATCTTACCTGAGGTCCAGGGGTCACCTCTGCTCCACATGTGCCTGTGAAGGGCGCAAGTGTAGAAGGACCCTCTTCTTTTTGCTTGCTCTTTTTTGAGGGGGTTGTTCCTTTTTCTGGTGTGGACTTAACTTTTTTTGCAACTATTGCAGAAAAAAAAAAAAAAAGGACATGTCAACCCAGAGCTGATGGTCTCAGAGAGCTGAAGCAGTTTCTCTACTAATCCCTCCTGGCTCCTGCTGGAAGCTCAGGTGTGCTCCACTGCATTAGCCCATCCTGGCCTCTATCTCATGCTCCTGTACTCACCCCCACGCATGCCCTGTGCACTGAGCACATCCTTCCTGTCCTCTGAACTCTATGTGATTAGTCAAGACCTTTCCCCATCCTGTCCTCCTATCATTTCCTTTTAAAAACTGAATGTGCTTATGATGCTGACATCTTGCTCGTGTTCTGCAGATATTCTATTCAAATTACAGAAACCAGTGAATGGAAATGTGGTACAGGGTTGTGAGGGGAGATATGGTGATTTTGGACTTTGACTTTTTAAAACATTTATATATATCTATATATCATTTTTTTTAAAAGTCAGTGACTTTACAACAGATAAGTTTTTCACACTTCTTAGAGGTAGAGTTGTATTTAAGTACTACCTCTTTTTTATTATAAGGGGTGATGATGGGTTAAACAGTCTCAATGAGACAGATACATTTTTGGTTAAACATACATATTTCTAATATACACTGCAAATTTTGAAATTTTATTTGGTGATTACCTGGTCTTTCTAATGTATTAGAAATCTCAGTCTCTCACCAACTCTCTCTCACTTTTGTTTTTTTCCCTGCATCCCAAATACACCCTCTAAAATACCACAATCTGCATTAGAATTGGAATGCTCTAAGTTGTTAACTTGTTGGCGTGTGAAGTCCCAACACTGCCAAGGCCACAGTCACAAATTGTGACAGGGATGTATCCATTGTGTCCAAGATGAGGTCCTAGTCAAGGTTGAGGAGGGTTGGGAAGAGTGACAGGGAGGTAGTAGTGTTCCCTGTCCCCTGTTACCTTTCGACTCTTTAAGAGTTTCAACAAGTCCTTGGAATGCTGGTATATCTTTGCAGAGTTGTATAAGTTTGTCCACACCGGCGTCACGGGGGAACCTTTTTACCATCAAGTTAGCAATCTTTACTTTGTCATATTCTTCTTGCATTTTATCACTCAGCTTGATGATGTCGGACAGTAAGAACTTAATCATTTTAAACTGATCAACGTCGAGTTCGTCTAATACTTTAAGTAGAATAATCTTCCCGCGTTGATTTCCCATCTCTAAAGACATAGGTGAGCATACAAGAGAAAAGTGGCATATAATGGCACACATGTATACAGACAATTTAAATGACTGCTTATACCTACCTGAGTGAGGAGCCCATATGAAACTGTTTTCCATGGATGTGTGTGGCAAAAAGGGACTTGATGACCAGATACGTCACTGTGGACATTGGGTCGTGAGCTGCCACATTAGGGATGTGTATGAAATTCATCCTGTTTAATAGGTGAGGGTGGTTGAGTTGAGTGGAGGTGCGTGTCGTGGAAGGAGGACTTGAAACATGGAAATGCTAGTGTTTGGGGCATGGGCTGTGCAGTGCCAGAGTTTCTGGTTCCTTATCCCACCCTCTGTTGGAGCTGGAGCCCACCACCCAATGTCTGCCTGTTGGTTATTGACTCTTCCCACTGTGACTAAACTGGTTTCTGTTTATTTATTTTTTTATTTTTTTTCTGTTTAAATTGTCTGCAGCCTCCTACTTTTTAAGAATATGCTTCTGAGTTCCAAGCTGGGTTCTCAATCTGAGTCCCCTCGTCTTTTTCACAGTTAGCATCCCGTCTGCCTTGCTCTGGGACTGTCTTCTGTGCCCTCCACATACTTAATATTTTGCCAAACATCTTCATGTTCCCTCTTATAGGGACACAGCATATATTGGCTGGAATTATTTCATTAGCTGTTTAATATTTTTTTTTAGGCTTGATTTATCTAATTTGTTCTTTTCACAGAGGCAGTTGTCTCTATAATGATTTGTTTATATATAATTATAAGCCATTATAAAATAAGGGTTATTCATTTAACCAAGAGAGATAGTTATTAAAAGATTTAAAGGTGATAAAGTTATATGGGTGACTTTAACCCTTTTAAAGTTTAGTTTCTTAGTTAGTCAAAACTTCATAAAGAGAGTATAGGGATTATTTGATAAAGTATAAAATTTATTTTTTTAGGTCAGTTATCAAAATTAAAGAAAAACCCTTTGTAGTGATAATTTAAATTAAAAAGGAAACATGTTATAGGATCAAAATGAGTATATTATATTATTTTATTAAGAGTAAATTAATATTGATAGAAATGTTTGTTTTAGTCAAAATTTGAATCTGTTTCTTTTGCAGTTTATAAAAGGTGAATAAAATTTTTTGTTATTTTTATTAATATTATGACAATTTAGTTTAAAAGAGAAAACCAAATTTTATTATATTAGTGTATTAATGATAGTTAATTTTAATAAAATTTTATAAATAAATTTATTTAATTTTAACCAATTTGATTATAAGTTAAGACTTTTATGAAACTTTTATAACTTTTAATTTTTATATTTATTTAATTTTTAATGATTATTTATATATTGAATAAGTAGTTTTAAAAACTAATAAATTAAACAAAATTATTTTTAACAAAATTAATATTCATGCTTTATAACATTTTTATTAAAAATTTTTGTATAGAATTGCTTTTTTATCTAGAAGTTTTAATTATATATGTTAATCATAATGTCACACTTAGTAAAACCTAGGAAGTTAAAGTAATTTTGAATTATTAGTTATTAATCTTATTAGTATTTTTAAATATAAAGATAAGATATTAAGGTATAAGCTTAAATTTATGTTTAAGTATTAATGTTTCAGTATTTTATAAATGACTTAGATATTTTATAATTATCTTTTTTTAACTTAGTATAATGACTTTAACATTTTAAATTATATGAAAACTATTTGTATTTATTTTTATATTTATTTGTTTATTTATTTTAGCAGTTTATTTAGATTTTAGCTATTAGTTTAAGTTATTTTTTGTTAATTACTTTTATATTTTGTAAATTATATGTAACAGAACAGGGATTAAATTATAAACATATAAATTTTATCAAGAAAAAATAAATATTTTAATAAGACTTATTTTAAGCAAATATAATATCGCTTTTAAATTTTATAAACATAGTAGTTATTTTAGAATATTTTGTTTAAAGGTATTAGTTAATTAGATCTTTTTAAAACATTATATCTTTAAATAAAATCTATTGACAACATAGGGCTTAAAGTGTCCTTACCCCCTAAAGTTTGGGAGTAAAGGCCACTGCTTTTATAAAGGCTTGCTGAAAATTTATTGACATTAAGATTAATAGGATTGGTCTGACTCGAGGAAGGAGGGGCTGCATCAGCAATATACTTAACATTTGTACCTTCATAATATGCTGAAATAGAAAAAATGCGAAAAAAAGATTAATAGGATTAATATGAGAAAGAATTAAAACTTATATATGGACACCTTTAGAATGAACATTTAAAGAAGTATGGACAGCTGTGTAGAAATCTGATTGAACAAAAAGGGTATGAGCTAATTTTAACAAGCTTAGTGGCAAAACTAGCAAGGCTTTTTATATTTAGATTTCGATTGGCCTCTTGAGTGTGAATTTTTTTTGTAGTGGGGGGTTGTAGGGCAAGGCCCTTTTTGGTATGGGGTTTTGTAGTAAAACAAAGTAAAAATAAAGTAGGTCAGATAATTATTTTATGGCCATTTTATACAGAATAATTTTAGGTTTTATGGTTAGCTTTAGGGAAGAATTGGTATAAGAGTCAGGCAAGGTCAGAAAATTTTGTTTTTGGAGGCTTTATTTTAAGTTAGTTTTTTGAATCTTATTAACATAAGATCACCTGACTATAGACTGAGGAAAAAAAAAACTTTTAGCACCAAATTGTTAGCACCTCACATAATGATACACAGTGGTAACATGTTTTTTATATGGGGATCAAGATTAAGCTGTTTTAAAAAAACAATTTAAATAGTCTTGAAACAATTTTTGAATTTTTTGGGGGTGTAAACTTTAGTATATGCAATATTTATAAAGAGTAAGACTGTTTTGAGATTTTTGTGGATTTTAACTATCATTTATTTTGTATTTTAAAATAAATTATTATACAAAAATTAATAATTTAGAAAATTTTTTAGGCAAAACTTTGTTATAGAATATAATGTATATATAGCTGGCTAGCTTGTAAAGAATAGGACAAAAATGGACAAGACCAAGGGAAAATTAAAGCTTTTAATTTAAGTTATTTTAACTACAAATTTTAGGACAATTTTGAATTTCTAACAGTATTGTTAATATTAGATGATAGTGAGTTAGAAACATCTTTTGTGTATCTCTTCACAGGCATTGAATTGGTGGAAGTAAACTATATCTATAGGTAGGATTAAAAGAACAAAACCAAAATGTTTTTATAAACCTTTGACTATTAAGTTTGATTTTTGCTCTATTTGGTGTTTTATTTATTTTAATTTGCTGACAGTTAGGCACATTTGCATTTTTATCTTAAAGTTAAACACATAGGTATTTTTGTTGGTAACTCAGATTTAGTGATTATCATTAGACTAAATATTAAATTTATTTTATTTATCAAAAATCATATATTATTTTGTCTTTGGCTGAGTTATGTTTTTATAACCTTTATATTAAATGTTGACATCTCAAGAACATAAAAATGTTTAGTAAACCCAGGCAAAAACAGATGTATGCTGACAATTTGAAAGCATTTTTATTATTATTTTACTAATAACATCTTTTTATTTTTTTAGTAATAATATAGCTTATGTATTAAAGATTATTAAATTTATGTGAAGCATTTGGGTTTAATTTATGAGGGCTCATTTAATTTTAAGACAGTCTGGAACTATATAAGCGCAAACATGTAATACATGGACATATATAAAACATACCTAAACTTATACACTTATATATATGTTTTAATATGTGTTTTAATAGATTTTAGAATAGATTTTAATAGATTTTATCTTAGAATTCTAGCTACACAAACTCACCAGTCGTTAAAAGACATCTAGATCCAAATTTTTTTTGATGAGGCTGGAACTTGTTTACATGGCAAATTTTAGTTGCCCTGATAGGTATCCTAATCAGGCCTGTGGATCAAAGTGTTGGGAAAGGCAGTTTTTATGGCAGTTTGATTTTTTAAAAAATCTTTACCCCCCCCCCCTTTTTGTTAGTTTAAAATGAGTTTTTAATGTTTGCATTTTAGCTAGACTGGCTGCAGGATCTCTAGGTAGCCTTTCAATTGTAAATATCGTAAACAATGAGTTATCTTAACATCAATAGAAAAAGCTAGCAGGTTTTAGAGTAGCCAGAAAAGAAGAGAGAGGGAAATAGCTTGTAGCATTTTAATAGTGGTAGGTCGACCATTTTAGCTCTGAAATTTTTTTTTTTTTTTTTTTTTTTTTTTTTTTTTTAAGACAGAGTCTCGCTTTGTTGTCCAGGCTAGGGTGAGTGCCGTGACGTCAGCCTAGCTCACAGCAACCTCAAACTCCTGGGCTCGAGCGATCCTTCTGCCTCAGCCTCCCGAGTAGCTGGGACTACAGGCATGCGCCACCATGCCCGGCTAATTTTATATATATATATATCAGTTGGCCAATTAATTTCTTTCTATTTATAGTAGAGACGGGGTCTCGCTCTTGCTCAGGCTGGTTTCGAACTCCTGACCTTGAGCAATCCGCCCGCCTCGGCCTCCCAGAGAGCTAGGATTACAGGCGTGAGCCACCGCGCCCGGCCTGAAATTTTTTTTGATGTAATTTGCCCTTTTGTAAAAACTTGTGCACAAGAATTAGTTATAACCAATTGGAGCCCTAGAAAACCTGGCATGCCTTTGAATCTTTTGATTTACAAAAATAGTTGCAAGTAGAGGCACCGCAAACCAACTGGGGTGCCTAATAGGGGTCAGTCATTTTCTTTGTCTTTCTTTGTTTTTAAAGGATTTTTTATTTTATTTTTTTATAGAAAAGCTCATTGAGATTAATTTTAGCATAAAAAGACAACTGAGAAGACCCTTTAGAATGCATCTCTAAACCTAAGTTAGGATCTCAAACAATTTTTAGGAAAAGAACAAGCTCAGAGTAAACCAAGACCATTAACAAAAATGGGAGGCCCTGAGCTCAAGAGGACTCACCAGTTCCCGCCAAAAGAGCAGCTTGAAGGTGGGGGTGGGGTGGGGGTGGTCAATGGGCCCGTGCTGGTATCTTAGCTCCAGGTTTGGGCAACTCCTTCAGGAGTCCTAAGTCTTCTCTGAGATCCTGCTGACTACACCAAAATTATGGACAGAAAAATCTAAATTTTGAAATATTTGAAAGAAGTTTATTTTGAGCCAAATTTGAGGACCATGACCTGGAGCCACTCCCAAGAAGCCTTAAGCAAGGGGACTTGCTGTGGCTGAGTTATAGTTTAGTTTTATACATTTCAGGGAGTTAGGGGTTACAGGTAAAGTCATAAATCAATACATGGGAAGCATACATTGGCTTGGCCCAAAAAGGTGGGACATTTCTAACCAACCTTCATGTTGGTTAAACACATGAAGCTTTGTTTAAAGGTAAGGAAATGTTTTAACATAAGGAGCCGTTATCAGAGATAAGCCCCCCAGACATAGATTTGTTGTGTAAATTGAGGACCTACAGGATTGTCTTCCATGCTCTTAGGCCTGTTAATGGGTTATAAAGGATGTCTCTAAGAAGGGAGGGGGGCATGATGAGGCATATTTGACCTCCTTCCTGTTGGCAGACAATTTAGTTTTAGGATATTCTTTTGGCCATGAGGGGGTCCATTTAGTCAGCCGGTGGGGGTGAGCCTTAAAATTTTATTTTAGTTCACAGGTAGAATGGAGCCAAAGTAAGTTAAACATACTTATGAAAATATTAACATACTACTCATTGGATCTGTGCTTGTGACACTGAGAAATTTCTACTCTGAGTGTTTATTGGTTTTCATGTTTTGTAAAATTGGAATAATACCATAAGATACAGCTTTATGTCCAGATGTGATTTTTACTTAATATTATTTCACGACTCTTTCACACCACTCTCCTGTCTTTTACCCAGGCCCCATCACAGCCACAGAGTTCCCGCGCACCCTCCAGCCAGGACAAGCAAAGCCTTTTTTCAAATTACAACTTATATTAATAGACACTCAGAAAATTAATTTTAAAATCTGCAATGGTCAAAATGCATTTCCACTTTCTCAGGCCCTTCTAAGTAAGTGAAGGATTAGAATCAAGCAACTGCAGTTTTCAGTTTCCTGAGTGCAGCTGACATCAGCCCTACTCCCCTTCCCCCACAGCTGGAAGAACCAATACTGATTTCTTCCCTGTGATCTAGTGGATTTCAAGGAAGAATCCAGATCTCCTCTGCAAGTAATACCTATAGGACTCACCTCACTGCAAATTTCTTCAACAGTAGTCTAGATCTTGAGGTTTTCAGAAATGCAGGAATCAATGCTTGTTTTCAGTAGAGAGAGAAATCAGTAAAAAAAGCTCTCAGAAACTGAGCTGCAGGATGTTGTAATCTCCTGAAATGCTAAGAAAACAAAGTATTTCTAAAGACAACAAGGAAAAAAAATGCCCTGGTTAGAGTCACTTGATAACTTGACTAACGCTGGCTGTTTCATACTTTACAATGGCTCCAGGCAGAAAGGAGTTGTGAAACAATGTTGAGACTCCACCCATCAATGTTTTTAGCTTTCGATTCTGATTTTCTTCGTCAGGGAAAATTACCAGCTTCCTTCCTGTAATTATCTTTACCAAAATAAAAAGAGAGAAGGCAAAGAGTGCAGTGCTGATTAGAAATTACTTAATGGGTACAATATATATTATTTGGGTGATAGGCACAGTAAAAGCTCTGAATTCATCACTGTGCAACATATCCATGTGAAAACAATTACACTTATAATTCATAAATTTGCACACACACAAAATTTTTTTTTTCTTTACAAATGCCAATAGCTGAAAGAATTTCCGGCATTAGAACTTTCTTATGGAGCAGTCTCACATGTGGGTCATTAGAGACCTTTATTCCCTTGAATGAGCCTCAAAGGTAAGAGAAGCAAAATGAGGCACCCAGCCAGGTCTCCCTCTTTTCCTTTATACTGAATGGGGAGGCAGGAGGAGATCTCAGTTGAAGCATCTATTGCTACCGGTACTCGACTGTTAAGGCAACTGTTAAGGCAACGTGTACAGCTAGTGTTACAGCTCTTGACTGGGGAAAGAACCCAGCGGTGGGAGAACAGTCACAGTCCTTATTCTTCTGGCAGGCTCAACCCAGCAAGTCTTATGCAGCTCTCTTCATGTCTTCCGATCTTCTGCCCCCCTTTCCTTGTTCTCCTCCTGCTTTTATACCCTTGGTAGGGCTCAAGAAACATCCAATCAACTACAAGCTTTAACATCCAATCAGCAACAGTGGGATTCAAAAATTACCCAATCAGAATCATGTGAGCAGCCGCAGCCGCATGACAGGAGGCTGCCGAGCATCAATTGCGGCCTGGACAGCTGACGTCAGGGCACAGGGCTCAGGCGGCGCATGCGCCCCAGGGCCTGGGGCGTTTCTAGCGCTGGGGCCCCTCCCCAGCAGCGTGCCCTTCAACTGGCCACGCACAGCGCCAGCCTGCAGAGATGAGGAGCCATGGGGAGGAGGCAAGCGGCCTCCTCCTGGCCCCTGACATTTTCCGTGTCATGACTGCACCTCCTGGATGGGGGAATGTGTGCTATGAAATCACTATCGATTTAAATACTACCTGAAACATTCACCCAGTTATTAGTTGACAAACCTGGGACTTGCCAGATCAGAAAATCATGATGAACATGTAAATCTTTCCCCCGTTATATTTAAGGGAGTTTGACACTAGCTGTCCCCTTGCCCATGACCAGGCTACTTTAACTCAATGATTAAATTCCTGATTGCTCTTACTGTCTGCATTACTAATGGATAAAAACAAGTGGATAGTAAGCTCGTATCATGAAAACATTGAAGCTTGGACATTCCTGGAAGTGTATTGAATTTCTGGCAGGGTAAAGAGCCTGCTAAACACTTCGATTAGCAGTGTTTTTTGCTCTTGTAAGGATTATGGGCGCCCTTCAGGGCACTGTGACTCCCAGATGTCAATTAAAGGGCACCAGCCAGCAGATGGTGTTGTGCTAAACCACTATCTGATGCGGAAACAGGATATGGCCATGACTGTTAAAAGGAGCCCAGAGACCCTGCAGAGCTCTCATCTGTGGGTGAGAAAACAGAATTTCTACTCCCCTCCCCCTTTGTGGCTTCTTAGTTGAGACACTCTTTTAGAAACAAGTCCAAATGACAAAAGAAAAGCATGCAAACATATATTAATGCCTGCTGTACTCATCACATGGGAGAGGCCTCAGTTCAAAAGTATTAATATTTCTCTCTCCAGGCAGCCTCTTGGGTGCTGTGTTCAAATAGTATTCAACAAAGAGCCAGGAAGCTACGTAGTGAGAAGACAAAGGACAGAGCTATATCAGTCTTTTAAAAGGTGGGAAAATGTGAGAAAATAGTAAAGTCGGTTTCTAGAGTCCTCAGGTGCCTGGTGCTGCCTTCTCTGGGCCGATGGGCAAGTGCTGTCCCTAGTAAGGGGGGCTTTATGTCCTGCCACCAGGAAAGCAGGGGCTGAGGCAGAGTGTCCCTCTGCGTTTTCAGTGTCTTTAACTTAAAAATGCCCAATGTTTTGGGAAGAAATATTTTGGTTTCCTTCCCAGATAACACAGACAAATGATGTGAGGCCACATCCAGAGCAGAATAACGCTGACTGTCTCATTCCAAAGTAGGGTCATGGCAGAAGACTTGAAGTCTGCATGTGAAACCTTATGAATATCTTTTCCAAAGTAGGAATAAGTCAAGAAGAAGCAGGGAGGATTTGTGGAGTGATGGCCACGAGCATTTTTGGATATTCATAGTTTCCTTTTACAGGCGTTAGGTTGCTGTTAATAAGAATGTACAGAGGTGGTCTTAAGGTACTTGGTAGGGATGTTAGAGTAGGGATATTAGATATTAGGGCTCAATACAGAGGTCAGAGGGCAGGGACACATGGCAGGAATGACTGTGTTTCAGGACATTTTTCTGCCTCTTTACTTGCAATCCTTTCATGTGTGGCAACTTCCTCAATTAGGACTTCAGCATACAGCACACAAATTGCTATCACCAGTAAAGAGAATTCAGAAAAATGCTCCATAATCCATAGGTGGATTGTGCAGATGCAATTTTAATAGACGAAGCAAAGAAATGCTTAAAAAATTGGGCATTTTTCCTGTCTCTGAGACGGTGGCCAATTATTCATTTGTGCCGTCACACAGAAAGCTCACTGATAGAACACACAAGAACACTTGACACGAGGGAACATGTCTGGATACACCTGCATGACTTTTAAACATCTCAAGTACTAACTCCCAGTGTCATTCAAGGTCTCCGGGAAAATTTCCCACCATGGTGATGTCCTGTACAAGATATTGGCAAATTATTGTCTATGGGACAATGCTAACATGGCCACCATCTGCTTCTGTAAATAAAGTTTTATTGAAATACAGCTGTATTTACTCACTTATGCATTGTCAATGTCTGTGCCATGGTGTATCTGTGGAGTTGACAAGCTACAGGAGGATTCATCTGGGCTGCAGAGCCTAAGGATTTTACTACATGGCTCTTCATAGAAAACGTTTGTCACCCAGTGCCCAGCCATCAGTCTAAGAGACAGCAGAAAGATTGTAAGGAGAAAAGCAAGAGTAGTAGAAGAGCAATCACATCAATAAACCATAGTTAGAGCTTTTAAGGTCCATTGTAGGCCTATGGATAAAGGCTTTTGAGAAGGTTTGTGGTCTCTGAGACGAAAATGTAAATGAAGAGTGTTAAAGACTTTCACCAACTGATTATCCCTAAGGGTAAGAAAGAAACCTAATTAGTATGAGAGCTTCAGTTAGCAAAATTGATTTATAGATATATAGAGTCATTAGCTACTTGCACAAGGAAATAGGTGTTTCCTTCTCGAGAAACAGGAAAGGGTGATTGCATTTTAAATGTTAAACCAATCTTACATCCCTGAGATAAAACATATTTTTTCATGATGCATTAGCATTTATTTACATATTGATAGGCTTGTTTTTAAAATATTTAAAAAAATTTTTCACATTTATTTTTGTTAGCGGATTGTCCTTTTTTCCTTTTTGTGTAATATCTTTATTTAATTTTTGCATGACAGTAAACCTGCATTTCTAAAAGAGTATGTTTAGGATTGTTAATATTTTCTCTTCAGATATTTGATAGAATTCATCAAGTATCTATTCCAAAAACTTTCATGATGGAAAGATTTTTGGTTATGAATTGATTTTCTTTAATAGATATAGACATATTCAGATGTTTTTTTTTTTTTTTTTTTTTTTGAGACAGAGTCTCGCTTTGTTGTCCAGGCTAGAGTGAGTGCCGTGGCGTCAGCCTAGCTCACAGCAACCTCAAACTCCTGGGCTGCAGTGATCCTTCTGCCTCAGCCTCCCGAGTAGCTGGGACTACAGGCATGCGCCACTATGCCCGGCTAATTTTTTTATATATATATCAGTTGGCCAATTAATTTCTTTCTATTTATAGTAGAGACGGGGTCTCGCTCTTGCTCAGGCTGGTTTTGAACTCCTGACCTTGAGCAATCCGCCCGCCTCGGCCTCCCAAGAGCTAGGATTACAGGCGTGAGCCACAGCGCCCGGCCAGATGTTTTATTTTTTTATGAGACAGTTTTGGTAAGTTGTACATTATAAGAATTTCATCCATTATGTCTAAGTAACTAAATTTCCTGGCATAACATTGTTCACAATATTCTTTTATTATCCTTTTAATATATGTATTATCCGTAGTGTCATTTTCTTTTTACATTCCTGTTATTGGTCATTTATATTATCTTTTCTTATTGTTCTTGCTTAGTCTTGGTAGAATAAAAAATATTTTTTGTAGACTAAATTTTTTTTTTTTTTTTTTTTTTTTGAGACAGAGTCTCGCTTTGTTGCCCAGGCTAGAGTGAGTGCCGTGGCGTCAGCCTAGCTCACAGCAACCTCAAACTCCTGGGCTCAAGCAATCCTTCTGCCTCAGCCTCCCGAGTAGCTGGGACTACAGGCATGCGCCACCATGCCCGGCTAATTTTATATACATATTAGTTGGCCAATTAATTTCTTTCTATTTATAGTAGAGACGGGGTCTCGCTCTTGCTCAGGCTGGTTTCGAACTCTTGACCTCGAGCAATCCGCCCGCCTCAGCCTCCCAGAGTGCTAGGATAGACTAAATTTTTTTTTTTTAGTAGACCAGATAAGTTTTAAAATTCATAAGAGACTGAAATCCTCAGGTGCAGGAAGCTCAGATAACATCAAGCATGATAAAGATAAAAGGATCACATCTGGGTATATCATATTCAAAGTGCAGGCAAAAAAGAAAAAGGGAAATCTTGTTAGAAGTCAGAGAAAATTAAAACATTTTATTATATAGAAATGATTTCAAGAATTACTGTGGACTTCCTGTTGGAAACATTGCAAACAGGAAGAAGATGAAAAGGGTGAAGTGAAATATTTAAAAGATTGAAAGAAAAGACATACCGACCCAGAATTCTATATATAGAAGAATTGCCATTGAAAAGTGAAGGAGAAATAAAGATGTTTCAGACATGCGAAAACTATGAATTTGTTGTCATCAGGCAAGCCTTGCAAGACCTGTTAAAAATCTTTTGGGAAAAGAAAAATGATGTAGAATAGAAATTTAGATCTACGTGGAGAAAAGAAGAGCATCAGAGAAGGCATATATGAAGATAAGATAAATTTCAAAAATTTTTCATATTATTAATTGATTTAAATGATAACTGTTTCATTAAAGTAATAGTAAGAACAATGTGTTCAATAATTAAAGTGTATAGGTAAATGATAGGAGTGATACAAATGTCATACGGAAAGAGATGAAAGAATTGGGAATTCTTGGTTATAAGGTATTATTTGTGAAGCAATACAGTCTTATTTGAAGGTAGATTTAGAATATATTTTGGAAACATTCAGGCAACTACTAAACAATCTAATAAGAAGTACAGTTCATATGCTAAGAGAGGAAAGAAAAATCATAAAATCACCAGTTAAAACTATAAAAGGCAGAAAAAGAGGAGGCAAAGAAAAAAAGAACACATACAACGAATGGAATACAGTTAGAAAAATGGTAGATATTAAACTATATCAGTAACCATGGAAGAGCCCTGATTTGTAGCATTTGCCAATTGCAATGGTGTAACTATCACCACTTCTGTTGATTTTATGTCAAATGTTAAACAACCAGCTAGAAAAAATACAGAATATTTAACAATCAGTTCTTTCTAATTTCTAGCTGGGAAATGAGTGGGCTTCAGCACACATCTGCTTTCAGTTCATCTGCCTGCTTCCTGTGTCTCTTACCCATTCCTCAGGATAATTGCCAGAACATACATATGTGTGTGTGTGTATATATGTTATATATATTTTTTCTATATCTGTGTGTATACACATACATGTATGTGTATATATGTTATGTGTATATTTATTAAAATGTTAAAGTGGTCAGGCATTCTTTTGCATAAAATCTTTTAATTATGTACTTATTTTTTATTAATACACAAAGAAGCTTCCATTTCTCTTTATGATAAAAGGCAGCTTACTATTTTGACCTCTCTGGCCTTGTTTTTCCTTTTCTATACCTTTCTACATATACAAGTTTCATTTGTACATTATTATTTATGCCACTTCTCACTATTATTTGTTGGTGACATTTCTTTGATCAGCATTTTGTACTTAATCTTAGTAAGAACAATAGTACCTATTGCATATTGATTTCTCATGATGCACTGGGACTGAGATAAGTAATGTATGTGCATTATGTCACTTGATTTTCAAATCAACCCTATGAAGAAAAGTTTCCTCTTTTTAAAGAAGACTATTATCTTAGTTTGGTCTGCCATAACAAATATCATAGATTGGGTGGCTTAAATAACAGGCATTTCTCCTGGTTCTGGATGCTGGGGGGCCCAAGGTCAAGGTGCTGGCTAATTTAGTTTCTGATATTGGCCCTCTTCCTGGTTTGCAGATTGCCATATTCCTGGTTGGCCCTCACCTAGTGGACAAAGAGGAGAAAGAGAGAGAGAGAGAGAGAGAGAGAGAGAGAGAGAGAGAGAGAGAGAGAGAGAGAGAGAGATCTCTGATCCCTCTTCTTATAAAGGCACTAACTAATCCCATGCTGAGAGAGAGAGAGAGAGAGAGAAAGAGAGAGAGAGAGAGAGATCTCTGATCCCTCTTCTTATAAAGGCACTAACTAATCCCATGCTGAGGACCCTGACCTCATATAACCTAATCACATTCTGAAGGCCCTATTTCCAAATGCCATTGCATTGGGGGTTAGGGTCTCATCATATGAATTTGGGCAACACAATCCTGTGTACAGCAACCATTTAAGCTATTTTCCCTATATTATCTGACTCGTGGGTGTTGGAGCCAGATTCAAACCAGTTCTATCTTATTCCATGGCCCATGCTGTTCACTGCTAAGCAAAACTGCTTCCTGACTTACTAATTCCTATAAATATTTTATTATTTAGAAAAACATTTATGTACTTTTAAGCTTATATGACTGTCACATCCTCCATTAAGTCTTAACAAAATTCTCCACTTACAATATTAGTGCAAGAGCATTGTTCGGATTCACAAACTTCCTGCTGTGGCTGTGGCATTGTTTGGATGCACAGACTTCCTGCCGAACATGTGTGGTGAACCCTTCGTAATGCCCTGTTGTCAGTAGCTTTAGGTTTGCGGTGCTCTGGAGGGTGCCGTTTATACCATGGCAGCATTTTTCACTGTCAGGGCTCTCGCAGGGAGCATGCTTGAGAGAAACTCAGAGATCAGGGTGGCTTGTCTTTAGTGGCTCACGCCTGTAATCCTAGCACTCTGGGAGGCCGAGGCGGGTGGATTGCTCAAGGTCAGGAGTTTGAAACCAGCCTGAGCAAGAGCGAGGACTCCCCCCCACCCCGTCTCTACTAAAAATAGAAAGAAATTAATTGGCAAACTAAAAAAATATATAGAAAAAATTAGCTGGGCACGGTGGCACATGCCTGTAGTCCCAGCTACTCGTGAGGCTGAGGCAGGAGGATTGCTTGAGCCTGGGAGTTTGAGGTTGCTGTGAGCTAGGCTGACGCCACGGCACTCTAGCCCGGGCAACAGAGTGAGACTGTGTCTAAATTTATATATATATATATATATCTCCTTTTTCTAGAACATCCTGGTCTCCTTGAATTGCATCAGAACACTTTAAATGAGGGGGAGGTTATTTAATCTATAAGAAAAAGTGCTGAAGGCATGGGTAGGGCTCATTCACAAACCGTCAGGTCCTGGGGTGCTCTGGCCTGGGGTACCATACACAGTGATCACCTGTGGGTGCTTAGCCTTCAGTTGATTTGACTTCTTAGCAAGGTGACCAGTTCAGCCCGACACAGGAAAGTCCTTTTTCCAGTTAATCAGATTCATACATGAGAATATTAATAGGAAGAGTGATATGCAGCCTGTCAAGGAGTCGAATGAACACAGGACCTGCATGAAAAGAATTATACGAGTACTCAGAGAGACATAATAGGACAATATATTGTATGATATCATTTTCAGAAAAATTATGTATGTGCTTACCTAAGAGAAAATTGGAGAGTATATAGAGAAAATGTGGCATATGGATTTTGGAACTTCTGGTCGTTTAAAGTTAATTATTTCAGTTGGATTGGCTGTTTGTTTGCATTTAGTACTTATTCTGAAATAATCTGGTATTAAGAAAAAAATGTAGTATAAGAAAAAAATGTAGCATAAGTAAAAAGAATAGATTGTGTTCTATTTGTGGCTGATGTTGTAGTTTTGCTTGTAGCCGTGTATTATCTATCCCTTTCTTTATATAACAAAGTAATACAAATCATTTATTTTTGGAATAAATAAAACTCATTGGAGTTCCATTAGTTACTGTACTGTACCTGTTGCACGCATACAGCAAAGGTTGGCCGCAAAACAGGTGTCACTTCCTTGACTGATGATCCCTATTGGTCCTGCCCTTAGCTGTGCCAATTCACATCTTAGGGCACAGTTTTCATTGAGCATTATATTTTTCTAATCAGTTTTGAGCCATAGGCCAGCAAGGACATAATTATTCAAAAATCATCATCACTGACGGCTTCTAATCCTTTCAGCAGAACAATTTGTCTTATATTCATTCACCATCTCTCAAGTTGTAGATGAGCCTACAAAAATACGGCACACAGTTGTCACACACATACACAGACAACTTAAGAAACAAGATGTGCCTGTGTGAGTGGCCCACATGAAAGCGTTGTACATGGATGTGTGTGACAAAGAGAAACTTAATGACCACACGTGTCACTGTGGAGATTGGCTCGAGAACTGTCTCATTAGGAATATCTATGAAATTCTTTCCTTTTAATGAGGATAGTGACTTGGGTCCAGGTGGGTGTGTTGGTGGAAGGTGCAGAAGCAGGCAGTTGTTGCAGTGTTTAGGGGGTGGTCTGTGCTGTATCAAGGTCTCTGGTTCCTCCCTTGATCCATTATTGGGACTGGAGCTCATCGCTCAATGCCTATCTCTTGGTTTCTGACTCTTCCAACGTCCACTGTGACTGAAGTGCCTATGTGTGAATGGGCTGCGGCCTCCCACATTTACGAGTAACCTGCTGAGGCGCTGCAGTTCTGTACTTGGGTCCCGACCCTAATCCCCTTGGCTCTCTCCTAACCAGCTCTCACTAGCATCCTGTCTCCCTTGGTTTTATGAGCTGGATTGTGTGCACCCTAAATTTTTATGTTGAAATCCTATACCTGAACCTGTGACTGTATTTGGAGATAAGATCTTTAAAGAGGTAGTTAAGGCTAAAAGAGGTCAATAGAGCGGTTCCTTATGCAACATCCTTGGTATAAGAAGAGGAGACTAGGTCACAGACACACACCAAGGGAGGACCACATGAGGGCACAGGGAGAACTTGGCTATCTACATGCCAAGGAGGAGCCCTCAGAAAAAAATCAATCCTGCTGATACCTCGATTTTGGACTTCTGACCTCCAGAACTGTGAGCAAATAAATGTCTGGTATTTAAGTCACTCAGACTATGGTACTTTGCTATAGAAGCTTGAGCAAACTAAGACACTTGCCAGACCATGTTCTCTGTGTCCTATATATGCATACCATATTCTAGCGCAGAATCACGGCATTTATTGACCAGGCTTCTTTCCATGGTTGCTTTGCTTTCTTCCTTCTAGGCTTCATATCTCTCATCAGTTCTTCTTTAGAGCTGGTTCTTTATATAAACCCATGGTTCTACCCTGCTTGATAACCTTCGTAGTCCTCCTTCAGTTTTTTTTAGGAAACATTTCTTGCTCCTTGGTTTGGCATGGAAGGCCTTATATAGTCTCTCACACTTTGCACTTCCCATTTCTTATACTTAAGTTGAAGAAATATAGAGCCCCACCTTGATTTCTCAGGTCTTTTATTGAAAGGTAGAAAGAGATAATACATGGTCCGTGTTAATCCAATAAAATGTAATTTGAAATTACACAAATATGCAAATATATTCAGCTGAAACCAGTCATGGAAAACTTGCATTGAATATTTTTACACAGAATCAGTCATCCCCTTATATCCATGTAGGATTGTTTGTAGGACCCCAACAGAAACCAAAATCCCCACAGATGCTCTAAGTCCCTTATATAAAGTGGCGTAATATTTGCATATAGCCTATCCACATCCTCACATATACTTTAAATTGTCTCTAGATTTCTTATGATGCATAACACAATGTGAATGTTGTATAAATCATTGTTATGCTGTATTTTAGGGGATAATGACAAGAATGAAAGTCTGTACATGTTAGTACAGAGGCAATCATATTTTTTTCCTGAGTATTTTCCATCTGCAGTTGGTTTAACCCATGGATGTGGAACCCATAGGTATGGAGGCTGACTGTATAGTGTCCTGAACTCTTTTTTTTTTTTTTTTTTTTTTTTTGAGACAGAGTCTCACTTTGTTGCCCAGGCTAGAGTGAGTGCCATGGCGTCGGCCTGGCTCACAGCAACCTCAATCTCCGGGGCTCAGCGATCCTACTGCCTCAGCCTCCCGAGTAGCTGGGACTACAGGCATGCGCCACCATGCCCGGCTAATTTTTTTCTGTATGTATTAGTTGGCCAATTAATTTTCTTTCTATTTATAGTAGAGATGGGGTCTCGCTCTTGCTCAGGCTGGTTTCGAACTCCTGACCTCGAGCAATCCACCCGCCTCGGCCTCCCAAAGTGCTAGGATTACAGGCGTGAGCCACCACGCCCGGCCCTGAACTCTTAATATAATAGATTATATGAGAATCATTATTTGTGAAAAATGACACTGTTATTAATATGGCATCCCCCTCCTCCAATATCTTCTCTCAACATACTTATTTAGGAAGCAGAATATGAGTGTTAAGAGTTTAGACTTTGGAGTTCAGAAGATCTGGTCCTGGAACATAATATTTTGGGTAATGAGTACAATGTATTTAACAAGGAAATAAATTAGTACTTTGTAAGATTCGATGGAAAATTCTCCTACAAGGAGATAGGGTGGGATTAAGAGCTAGAAAATATAAAATAAAATAAAAGATGTACAAGATAATGGAGTCCAGGTTAAGGTATCAATGTCCATATATTACATGCTGCAAATGGAGACAATCTAAAATGAGAATGAGAGATTATTGGAAGATATAATGAGACAAATTTCTTGGGATTAAGATAAAAGTGCTTAGGTTGAGTAGGCCTATGAAGTGCCAAATAGGAGAGCAGAAGAAAAACCCACACCAAGATACAATGTAGGAAAAGTGAAGAATTTCAAAGCCAAAGCAGAAAATCTGAAAGCTTCCAGGGATACAAAGGCTGAAGAATGAGATTCTCAATAGCAAAACTGCATGTAGAAGGAAAGTGGAATAATTTTCAGTAGCACTTATTCTAAATCCATATCTGTGCTTTTGAAACCTGAAAGTTTTAACATACGTGTGCATGTGTGTGTATGTATGTGTGTGTGTGTTCGTGGGTGAATTAGGTATTAGAAAAATTAATAGCAAAATAAAAACTGACCTGAGGTGACAGGAATCTATGGATAACTCTTTTAAAGCCCTGCTTTAGTGTGAATGTTGTTTTGCTGCAGAAGTATCAATGCATTTGGTTTGGGAGTCCTTACCTGGACCCTACTGTGCCATCTATGTAGCACCACACACATACAGACTGCATAGATTAAATAACCTTTTTAAAGTAACCCAAATTCTGAACTCTAAACCAGATGAGACCCCAGGGTTTCAGAAAGGTTACCTATGTATCTTGAAGGAAAAATCATTGTGAAGCTAGAATTTTATATCTAGCCAAAATGACATTCACACGTGTAGGCTTAAAAACAATTCTATATTGACCAACGCAATTCACATCAGAAGATCTGAAAAGCAATCACACCCATCAAGCACTCTTCTGGAAATAGTATTCAATAAGAAAGTAAACAAAGAGAGCCAAGAAATGCTGCAGAATAAATGATAAGTATGAGTCAATGACTAACTTGATTAGATCTTTCTATGCCTGAAAAATGAACAGGGCCTTCACTAAAGAGAAATAAAGAGGAAGTAGAGCAACATATTTGGGTGAATGCAGTATGAAAAGAGAATATGTATTTACTAAGTTACTTGTCCTTAAGGAGAAGATAGATATATTTTTTTTCAAGAGAATTAAATCATTTATTGGTTACACATGACAATGGTTGATACTCAAGCTTGATGGGTTGATTCCCATCTATAGTTTTATCTGGTACCATTATTCAATTTAGCTATATTGCATAGGATATGCCAACAATCATCTTTATAACCAGTAATTCCATGATTTTCCTTGTTTGGCCCCTTTTTATGGTGAACTTCAGGTCACAGCAGTAACCGTCAGTTTAACTACACCAAGGTTTCTGAAGACAATGGCTTCTCCACCCAAGCAGGTTGTAAATGAATTTCAAATAGAATCTAGCATCACCTTGAAAGAATTCTATCTTCACACTTTTGGAGAAGTTTCCCCAAATGGCTTCAGAGTAGACTAACTTTACACAGCACATTAAAAAAAAAAAAGAAAGACACATAGGAGTATACTAAACACCATGTATTTGAATAACTGTGTTGGTGAAACTGAGAAATTTGCAATGTCTGGGCATCTTTTCTTGTTTTGTAAAATTGAGATCAAACCATATGATTTAAGCTTTATGTCCAGATTTTTTTTCCTTTTTTGTTCTTTCTTCTTTTCTATTCTATTCTTTCTTTTTCTAATTAATTAATTTATTTTTTATTTCAGCATATTACTTGCCCGATAACCAATGAATGTTACTATTATATGTGCACATAAGTGCTGACCAGTAAATACCAATTTGATGGTCAGTACATGTGGTGTTTGTTTTTCCATTCTTGTGATACTTCACTTAGTAGAATGGGCTCCAGCTCTATCCAGGATAA
The DNA here is from genome assembly GCF_040939455.1 of Microcebus murinus. NCBI lineage: Eukaryota > Metazoa > Chordata > Mammalia > Primates > Cheirogaleidae > Microcebus > Microcebus murinus. The sequence continues at coordinate 107,020,711 of NC_134105.1, read as the reverse complement.
TACAAGAGGTGCTATATCACCATTGTTTTTGTGGCTGAGTAGAACTCCATGGTATACATGTACCATATTTTATTAATCCACTCATGTATTGATGGACACTTGGGTTGTTTCCACATCTTTGCGATTGTGAATTGTGCTGCTATAAACATTCTAGTACAGATGTCTTTTTTATAGAACGTCTTTTGTTCCTTTGGGTAGATACTCAGTAATGGTATTGCTGGATCAAATGGTAGTTCTACTTGTAGCTCGTTATGATATCTCCATATTGCTTTCCAAAGATGTTGTACTAGTTTGCCATCCCATCAGCAGGGTATGAGTGTTGCTATCTCTCCACATCCATGCCAACATTTATTGTTTTGAAACTTTTTGATAAAAGCCATTCTCATTGGAGTCAAGTGATATCTCATTGTGGCTGAGGAACTGTTTGAACTTTGGGGGTCAATTGGATACTCTTTTTCCCCTCAGGATCGCTAATTTTTTGTTTTTATTTTGTGTTTTTGTTTCCTGCTGCTAATTTTTAAAATGTATATCTTTGAACATTGCCAGACTACTCAACAGACAGACTCAATTGATGCATTAGATACTTTTATCAAACAGAAACTGTTTTCTTTTCTGGAAAGGAATGTGAGATGTGATATTTCAGAGTATCAAAATAGCCATTATGAAGGTCCTTAGGCAATGTTATACATACTTCACTGTTTATTATTATATTCTTAGCACATTTTAGTGCTTAGGACATCTAGCAGTTTATCAAGTCCTGACTTTTTTATTCCCATTGAATTTTCTTGGAGAAAAATTTAAAATACATGAATGTAAACTGCTATTTTAATACAGAAATCTAAACTTGAATTTTAGAAAATTAGATTTTAGAAAATTAAATTTTAGAAAATTTTAGAAAATCTGGTAGCAATATATTAAACACATTTCAAAGGAAACAAAAATAAAAGCAAAGATAATGTAGTTCAAAATAACGTATATCTGCATATATATATAGAGAGATACCTATCTTTCTGTCTACCACATCTGAATATGTTTGAGACTACTATTAACCAAATAATTTAGTACAATCCAATTGGATGAATTCAATCAAAATGGTCAAAATAAAATGAAAATTGAATTCTTCTTGGCTCCAGAGAAATAGTAACAAAAATACTATAAATAATAATGATAGCTATTATCCTGCATGTATTTGTTTTTAACATATCACTCTTTATAACATTCTTTAAAACATCAATAATAAATATTAGTAGTGTCAAGTAATATTAATAGCTAATACTTATTTTTCACTTGTTCTGTGTTATGCAGTATTCTAAGCACTTGCATAGAGTAACCCATTTAATATTCATTATAACGTACAAAGTCCTACTTTTAAAATATATTCCTTTTACACTGAGATGATAAAACTAAGATGTAGATAAAGTAATAATAACTTCTTCAAAGTCACAAGTATGTAGTGTCACTGAAATATAAACCTTAACCTCTTCAACAGATCTTATTTTCTTAATTACTATGTTTTATAACCTATAGTTGATTTGACTGCTTATATAATATGATGCTTAAATAATGTTTATATAAAAGTATTAAAATTAAAGTTCTTAAAACATTTTAATGGTTTAAACATATATTTCCTTTCTATATTTTACCCATCTGTGAAAGTCTAGACTAGTTGTCCTTGCCATTTTAATTAAACATGCATGTGAAGAACTGGGATAACAGACACAAAGTTATCTGTGTGAAAGTAAATGAGGTACATGTTACTTTTATGGTTTAGCTTGTAAGAGTAACACCCACAATGAAATGTGCCTATAAGCTAGCATTAGTCTGCAGATACAGTAAACATCTTCTGAGGGCGTAGAAGCTTCTTAATTGCAATCTTCATGTCCTTATTTCTCAAGCTATAGATGATAGGGTTGAAAAAGGGAGCAAGAACTGCAAACATCAGTGCAATGGCTGTGTCCAAAAATGGTGGGAAAGAGGCAGAGAAACGCAGGTACATGAGGGACACACTGCCATAGAACATCAGGAAGATAGCGAGATGGGCTGCACAAGTAGAAAAGGCCTTCTGGCGACCTTCGACAGAGGGAATCTTCAGGATCACAGTGATGATTCTGATATAAGAGAGGGCAATAATCAGGACAGAGAGGATGATGGCCACCGCATGAATCACATCCTCAATCAGAATCATGGACGTGTCTGTACAGGCCAAGCGCAGCACAGGTTCGAAGTCACAGAATATCTGATGGATTTGGTTGGGTCCACAGAAGGGCAGAGTGGAAATCCAGGCAATCTCTGGGAGCAACACAAGAAAGCCAAAGACGCAGGAGCCTGCAGACAGCTGAGCACAGAGCCGAGGGGTCATGATGGTCGGGTAGCGCAGAGGGTTACAGATGGCAACATACCTGTCAATAGCCATGGTGGTCAGCAAAATCCCCTCCGAATTTCCCAGGGAATGGAAGAAGTACATCTGCAAGAGGCAGCCAACCATGGAGATGGTCCTCTGCTTACTGACGAGGTTAGAGAGCATTTTGGGAATTGTGGCGGTGGTGTACCAGATCTCCAGAAACGAAAAAATGCTGATGAAATTATACATGGGATTGTGGAGACGGGGGTCCATCCTGACTGCAAAAAACACAATGAGATTCCCAATAACAATGAATATGTAGATAATGAACAGCGGGATGAAGAAGAGGAGGCTACCATCTTCCAACTGGGGGAATCCAGAGAAGAGAAACTCTGTGACTGTAGTGGTTTGGTTACTTCTCACCATGATCTCAGCAGCCTTAACTGTTCTGGGTGGAGAGACACAGCTCACTTCCTAGATGAAATTGAAAAAGTCAGTTATATTAGCTTACATAAGAGTCACACGAAAATATGCTTTAAGTAAATAATGTATTTCTCTTTGTTCATAGATTATTTAAATATTCATTTAGTGTCTACTATGTGCCAAACACAGCTGTGAGTTTGCTGAATTCAGCAGTGGAGAAAGTATCTCTGCATTTGTGAAGCTCATATAAAGAATGCCATGTTTATAATTATATAAACTAAAATAAGGTTATAGAGTAGTAATAATTGTCCTTTATAGTAATTGGCAAAATTGTTTTGAATCACATGCCAGATAAATATTCTAATAGTTCTTAACTACAGATTAGACAAAATTTTACTTCTCTTCTCTATATAATTATCGTAAAGTTGTATTCTGCATTTTCCTGAATTTTCCCAGTTTCCAGTTCTGCTGTTTTATTACACCACTGAGTAACATCCAATGTAGATAAAGAAGAGGGTAAAATTTTCAGACACAAATATCCTGATGAAGCCTTGGTAGGAAATTACTCGCAGCAGTAGAAAAAGAATAAGCTAATAGAAATTGACCAGCACAGAAAGAAGGGACCAGGGAGAAATTTAGCAGTGCCAGATTTTGTGTTTTTTTAATCAGAGAAGCAGAGATTCTTTTTTTTTTTTTTTTTTTTTTTTTTTTTGAGACAGAGTCTCGTTTTGTTGCCCAGGCTAGAGTGAGTGCCATGGCGTCAGCCTAGCTCACAGCAACCTCCAACTCCTGGGCTCCAGCGATCCTTCTGCCTCAGCCTCCCGAGTAGCTGGGACTACAGGCATGTGCCACCATGCCCGGCTAATTTTTTTATATATATATCAGTTGGCCAATTAATTTCTTTCTATTTATAGTAGAGACGGGGTCTCGCTCTTGCTCAGGCTGGTTTTGAACTCCTGACCTTGAGCAATCCGCCCGCCTCGGCCTCCCAGAGAGCTAGGATTACAGGCATGAGCCACCGCGCCCGGCCTCAGAGATTCTTAATAAATAGATATCAGGTATTACTCAGGTAATTCAGAAAGCTAGCCTAACAGACAGATTGAAAATCTGTCAAGGAGAGATATTTATTATAGAACACAAAGGAAGTTTGAAAAATAAAATCTATTTTGGGGCAACATACAACCATTTAAAAATGAACTACTCATAAAATTAACTCAGAATGCTCGTTTATGCTATAATATTGTCAGCACTTTCCCAGCAAATATTTTTCCTACTCTATATTAAAACTTATCCATAATTAAATTATTTTCAAACTTTATGTAATTTTATTAAGAAATGATATTTGAATTCCCAAATTAAAATGAGGTATTTGAAAGATAGATGGAGCCAATGAAAAATATTTGGCACATTTTGGTATTTTTCAAAGCTCTCATTATAGAACAAAATATATATCTAGAACAAATTCTATCAAGAAATGATTTATATTGACTAAGTTTCACAAATATTAATATGACTTTGAGAGTTTCTGAAAAATCAAGTTCTTGTTGAACAAGTGCAAATTATCCTACAAATAATTTGGATATATTGATTGCTCCTATACATGCTAATCCCTCAGATTCTCATAAAATAGGAGTATGCAAATAAAAAAAGTTTTTGCTCTACAGATATCAGTTGTTATTAATTTATTTGTTGTTTGTGGAATATCTGGTACATGGATATGCATACACACACACACACACACACACACACACACACACGTGTATCTTTATCCCTTACTGGTTCTCTCAACTGTTTCACTTTTGGAAATAATCTTTCCAAGTGAGTTTCAACTCTTTTCTCTTAGTACTAGACTGCTGAAATATTCATGTTTACTAGCTCTCTGATATTATGCCAATTATAAAACATGTTGCTAAAGAAGGTTATGAGAAAGTTTATCAATCCAATAGGCAATTCACAAGTCTTTCAATATGCGTATTATTTTAAAGATACAATTCTGATTAATGAAACTGAATGCCACAAAATTAATTTGTTGGTCCCACTTACTCCATGCTGGTTATTATTGAATGATTGACTGAGAAAAAAGGTACATGAATCATTCTGAGGACCTAATAGAAATAATCTTTTGTTACATTATAAGGTGGGTTGGCAAGAAGTAATGATGTATTGCTAGTCGCAAACAAGACCTTAAATTTGTTGATGTAGTATGGGTACTGATAAGAAAAATTCCTTTGGCTTTTCCCTAAAGAAAGTACTGACTAGAGAAAAGGGACTGAACATAAAACATGAATACTAAACAAAACGAAAGAAAATGAAGATAAACAACAAGCAATACAAAACCAACCTATTAAGACTTGATATCATTTGAAGCTCACTTTAAATACTGTTTAAAGAGAAAATAATTTACTTATAGTAATCTATTAGCAGAGAAAATCAGTCACAAATTAAAAAGATGAAAGATCATCTCTAATCTAAAAAGCAAGTTTGAAATCGTGTATATTCAAGACACACCTGACATGATCTTTATGCATACTCTTAGATATGTAATTATTCTGTAAATATTTTTATTTTATTTTAAATTTATAGATAAAATTGTATTTATCACATACAACATGATGTTTTAGGTATATCTTAATTATCTCATAAATTGGATTATTGTATAGTAGAAAAGAATAATAATATATGAACACATGATCTTATTTTAGTTTCAAGTGTAAAAAATGAGTCAAAGAATGGACTGTGCTCATTAATTAATAAAAGAATACGTGTAGATTACAGATAGGATAGTGATCTTAAAAGTCAAAATTGAATGGCCTACTAATAAAAATCCATTTCTCAGTTACAAGTTATTACTAATTCATTTAACAAACAATTGTTGCTTCTTTATTGTGGATCAGTCTATAGTCTATTGCCTTTGAGCATAAGTAATGAAAAACAAAGTAATATCCTTATCACAATAAAACACAATTAATAAAAAGGGGGAATTATGCAAGAGGGAGATATTTGGAGTAAGGTGAAGGAATGTGTTTAAGGTAGTTGACTTTGGAGTATCAATGGGACCAGGAAGGGAAGATACGCAATGGGCAGTCCAGAAAACAGGTATAGAGGTGAGAAAGATGTCTGCATCCATGATGTATTTTTAGGACTTACTCACAGATAAGTGATATATGACAACTCAACATGGATAAAGTATCCAGAGAGAGCATATAAATAAAAGTGTAGCAGATGGAAAATCGAGGCCTGGAAAAACACCACTATATAAGAGGATATTGGAAAGAGGATGATGAAAACAAATTGGGAATGGAGCATCAGAAAACCAGAACTTTTGAAGAATGAAGCAGTAGATGACAGTTTCATATCCTGAAGATCATTCAAGGCATACGGAGGTAGAAATATAAGCATTTTTAGATAACATAATTTGAGAATCATCACCAACCTTGTAAGAATTTTCAGTGGAATACAGGAGAGGAAGGCACAGAGGAGTGGGTTAATTCATTTAAGCACGAACAATTTGTTGAGCACATGATATAGAAGCAGTGCAGCACAGAAAAGTAAAATTAGATAGTATTTAAGGACGTGGGACTTGGATATAGACTGCATGGGTCTGAAGCATGGCTCTAACACGTCTGAATTCTGTAACTTTGAGGCACTTGTGTAAACATTCTACATCTCAGTTTCCTCATCTGTAAAATGGAGAAAATGAAAACACTTAAGTTGCAAGGTTTTTATCAGAATTATATCAGTTGTTGCAGATAGACTGCTGAGAACAGTGACTGACACATTCAAACACTTGGTTATGGAGACAAAAAACTCTTTTTGCTACTACTATGTGTCTGTGGGAAGACAGGCAATTATGGTGCAGGATATAGGTGCAATGAGAGTTAAGTTCAGGGAACATCAATTCTAGACTTGGGAAAGACTGGGGGTAAATAATTTCTTTCCTGAAATCTGAAGGACATATGTAGAAGGGAGGCTGGGGAGAAGCTTGCAGCTATGAAAGTATGTTCCAGGAAGAAAGCACAACCTGTGCAGTGATTCAGAAACCAAAAGAAAACTGTTACATTTCAAGAATTAAACTTGTTGCCTCTGGGTGGAGTGCAGACTCTGTGTGTGTGTGTGTGTGTGTGTGTGTGTGTGTGTGTGTGTGTGTGTGTGCACGTGTGTATAGTGAGGATGATATGAAGATAATGCAATAGATGAAGCTGGAGAGACCAGAAAAAATTTTATCTTGAAGGTACTAGTAAGGTTTGTGTAGGAATGAGATTTATCCTGCCAGAAAAAAAGAATCCACCAAAAAGTTTTAAGCAGAGCACTAACTCTATTTGACAAAGCTTTGGATTTTGAAAAATGACTCTGGTTGCACTGTGTAGAATGGATTAGAAGCTGAGAAAATGCGAGGCAGTGAAAGAAGGTTGGCCTGACAAAAGGCCAACATATAACAATCAATTGCTGTATATCTTTCATATACTAAGAATGAACAACTGGAAATTAATGTTTACAAACAGTATGATACAAAAACATCAAAAATGAATAGTCATAGGCCGGGCGCGGTGGCTCAGGCCTATAATCCTAGCACTCTGGGAGTCCGAGGCGGGCTGATTGCTCGAGGTCAAGAGTTCGAAACCAGCCTGAGCAAGAGTGAGATCCCGTCTCTATTATAAATAGAAAGAAATTAATTGGCCAACTAATCTAGAAAAAATTAGCCGGGCATGGTGGCACATGCCTGTAGTCCCAGCTACACAGGAGGCTGAGGCAGGAGGATTGCTTGAGCCCAGGAGTTTGAGGTTGCTGTGAGCTAGGCTGATGCCATGGCACTCATTCTAGTCTGGACGACAAAGTGAGACTCTGTCTCAAAAGAAAAAAGAATAGTCATAAATCTAACAAAATATATTGCAGAATCCATGTGCTATACATTTTAAAACACTGATGAGAGAAATTAACAATGACAAATAAATAGAAAGAGATTGTGCTCATGAATAGGAAGCTTCAATAATGTAAAGATGTGACTTCTCCACAAGCTGATTATTTAATGAAACCTTAATCAAAATTCCAGAAGATTTTTTCTTGTTTTTGTTTCAGAGTTATTGACAGGAGAATTCAAAAATTTATATGAAAAACCAAAGGAAAAAGACAGGGCTACATTTTTAAAAAGGAGAACAAAATGAAAGAATCACATGAAGTTATTTCAAGACTTCCAAAACAGCTAAAGAAATCAAGATAGTGAAGTGTTGTCAAAAGAAAAAACACATAAAAAATGGAACCAAATAGAGAGCATAGAAATAGATACCCATGAACATGGCCAGGCAATTCAATAGAGAAAGGAAAGTACTTTAACAAATGGTACTTGAATAAGTGGACATAAATATGATAAAATCTTGCACCATGTAAAAATTAATGCAAAGTGGATCATAGACAAAAACGTAAAACAAAAAATATTTTAAAACATCTAGAAGGAAACAGAAAAGAACAACTCCATGACTTTTAGTTAGACAAGTTTAGTAGCTGTAATACCAAAAGCATAATCCATAAAAGAAATAACAATTGATAAATTGAACTTCACCAAAATCAAAAAGTTTTACTGTACAAACTAAAACATTAAGAGAAAGAATAGGAAAGCCACACTGAGAGAAAATATTTGCAAAACACATGTCTGACAAAAACACATATCCAAAATATATAAAAACCCAAAATTCAATAATAAGGTAAACAATCTTTTTTTTAGAAATTAGCAAAGAATTTGAACAGATATTTCACTAAAAAGACATGTAGATGTCAAATTAGTTCATAAAAAATATGTTCAACATCAACACCACTGGTCATTAGGGAAGTGCGGGTTAAAACCACAATGAGATAACATAACTGTTGTATGTCTATAAGAATGACTATTACAATTTTTTTTCATAGAAAGAAAGAACACACCTCATAATACTAATTCCTAAACAACGTGAACAACTAGATCTCATATACGTTGCTGGTGAGAATGGAAAATGTCACAGCCCTTGTGGGGAAGAGTTTACCTGTTTCTTATAAAGTTAAACATTATGATTGATATTGATCCAGCAATCCCACTCATAGGCATTTATTTACTTGAGAGAAATGAAAGCTTATGTTCATTCCAAAACCTGTAATCAAATACTTACAGTAGCTTTATTTGTGAAACTGGAAACAACCTAAATAGCATCCGACTGATAAATGGCTAAGCAAACCATTACATCCATATATTAGAACAGCGGTCCCCAGCCCTTTTGGAACCAGGGAACTTTTTTCACAGAAAACAATGTTTGCACAGACTCAGGGTAGGGGGTTGGTTTCAGGATAATTCAAGGGCATTTCATTTATTGTGCAGTCAAACCTCTCTGCTAAAGATCATCTGTATTTGCAGCCACTCCCCATCCCTAGCATCACCGCCTCAGCTCCACCTCAGATCATCAGGCATTAGATTCTCATAAGGAGCACTCAGCCTAGATCCCTCCCGTGCCCACTTTACAGTAGGGCTCTTCCCCTACTGTAAAAGGCGAAAGCACAGGATCAGAAACAGATAAAGGTTGCCAGAGGATGGGGTGGGAGGAGGTGTCGATTTTGAAGGGTACAATTAAGAAATTTCGGGAACGGGGCCGCAAGGAGTGGACTTGTTCTCTGTCTTCATTGTGGTGGTGGTGACATGGTTCTAGGCACTGCATCTGGTGCATCTATCTGGTGAGATGACCCTCACGCCTGCACCGATCCCCTGGCTCTCTGCTTCCATTTCATGGGAGAGATTAAATTGGGGAGAATCAACACTTTTTCCAGTTTTAGTCTATTACTCACAGTATCACAGTAAAATTCAGTAGGGAAATTTAAAAAAATACTGTATGTTATAAGCTTTTAAGCTACCCATTCACAAGTGCCTATGACTTCCACATTCACTGGCACCAACATGAGGGGAAAATAGATAATGCTTTTCGTTCTGAAGTCACCACCACCCAGATCCTTGTCCAAGCCCAACCATGAGTAGGTCCTATCATGTCCCTATAAGACTTCATTGTCATGGTCCCCACTATTAAATATATTATTGGTATTAATGTATTGGCTTTGCATACCTCTTCCATCTTTTCCCCCCAAGTCCAGACAATTCCTGCAGTTTGGACCATTTCAAGTGGGGCAAATGGGAACCTGTAAACCTACCTCACCCGTGAGCTTAAGCTGCTAGTCTGGCCAGGTGTTGGGGCCCCTGGGAAGTCTAGGATTAGCACACACAAGTCCCCTGTGAGGATGACACACTTGAGTAGATATCAGTTATGCACCCATTACACTTTTTGTTACCCATGTGGATACTCATCAGAGAGGTCATTATTCTCACCAGGGAGACATAACCAATGAGCAGATGGCACTTGTCAACTGAACACAGAGACTAAGCCGCAGCACAAGCTGCTGTGCACCTGAGCACCTCCTTGATCCAAGAGAGGACAGCCCATAAAATGAAGACACCACCCCAGATGGGACCAATACAAATGGGCTGCCACTGTCATGAGAAGTCACCAAAAGTGCTTGAAAATCTGCCCTACCTGACAGAACCTCGCTAAGACTAAAGACACTGCCCATGGAGAGATTGCCAAGCCAGTGAGCCAGAACATTCTTGGCAGGTAAAGCACATTGTCCCATTTGAAGGTTTTCCCAGGATCTTGACTACAATTGACTCTTTCTCTGAGTTTGGCCTGGCCATCCCCATACATTCCACTGACTCAGGCCAGCTATGAAGGCCCTACAAGAACACCTTTGTTTTCTTTTGCCTTATGCTGAGAACATTGCATCTGATAATGGCTCCTATTTCCCACCCAAGCTGTACATCAGGAAGCCCAATCATGGGCCATAGGATGGACTCTCCATGCTCCATATCATATAAAAAAAAAGAGCAATTATTTTTGAAATGTAAATATTTGATGACTGCATGAGACACATTGATAACAAAAAACTAAAAACCTGGCACCTAGGGAGGTGTAGAAGAAGGGGAGGATATTAATTATATTTGGTTTTTTTGTTTGTTTGTTTTCAGATTTTCTCTTAAAAGTTTCCCTTCACCAAAAAAAGCAAGATAGAAAGGAACAAACAAACAAAACAAAAAGCACTTTGGTTTCTGCCTTCCTGTGCTGCCTTTCCAAGCTGCTGCACACTGATAACACCGCCTGAGATAACAGAGGGTGGCCTCAGCTCCTACACTTTCCCCCCAAATAGCTGCCATTGTCATTCACTCTTGTCAGACTGACAAACTTATAGACTAATGTCACAACAAAATAGAACAGTTTAAGATGGACGGCCTCATGCAGTCCTTCTGAAACCAAGAACTAAATGGAATTATTTGGCCCAGACTGGAAACGCCAGGGTAGGAGTCCCCGTGATGGGAGTCCGCTTTGGGGCCCTGTTCACCTGCCTCCTGTCTTACCTTGGGGTACCTTTCCTTGTTAACTCTTTGTTTTCAGGGGACCATGTGTACTCTCTGAGATGACACTTCTTGTGTGTGTACCCTGACTGTCCTGGTACTGCTGGAACCCTGGAAGGACTTCAGGTCAGTTTACTGGCCAGAGCTGTGCCCTGCCTGAATTGATACCTCAGGCAGGTAAAAAAGATTCTGACTTAAGCATTATAAAAGCTAGCAGTGTAACAAAAACATTTGTACTTCCTTAATATTTTGAAATAAAAAAAGAGAAAAAAAAAAAAGAAATAGAAGAAAAATGCCTCTTGACTCTCTAAAGTCGACCCTAGTGGGCTGTGGGACATCTTTTCCTTGATTGGTAACTATGGGCATTCACAGTTCATTCAGTCCTCCAGGCGAGCCTGATCATCTTACTTTGGATTGACCTTGGTCATAGGCTTGGTCTATTATTCTCTTAGACTAATTACCAGGTTTATGTCACAGTCCTTCAAAGTCTGACCTAACTGTGGTGCACGGTGGGGTAGCCTGTGTTTCTCACTCAAGTCCTGAAAATTCAAGGGATGAAGTCGAGGACTCCAGCTCCTAGAGAAAATCTACCTGTCATTTGGCCTGACAGCCTGACAAAGGCTGTGCCTGGCAACCTCATGGGGAAAGCTTCTGCCCCACACCAGACTTGCTGCAGGGCCAATGCTTGCAAGTCACTGAAGGGAGGTGTAGGACTCAGGTCCCCCTGCTGGTCATGACTTTGCATATTTATATCCTAGCCCTAAAGTCTTCATCTGAGGTCTCTTTCTCTGAAGCCTTTGGCCAAGTCCTCTTCAAGTACCTCTGCAGCGGCTTACTTACTGGGGGAGGAAGAGGAAACCTTGAAGACGTGCTGCCCTGCCGTAACTCAGCTCAGTACTTTTCCACTCCTAGTTTTCTTCCTGCCCTCCACTCAGGATTCACCAAACTGCTACAGCTCTTTGTTGGGGGCTCCCTCACCATGAGACATCCTCCAAGTCTGCACCGATCCACTTGACCCTGGACGGGTGCCCCAGTCCTTGGGAAGCATGGAACAGAGGGAGTGGCATTTACTCTGGTTTTAGCCTTTGCTCACATTATCACAATAAGCAATTCAAGACTTCCCTGTTCACTTTCATTCTGGCTCCTTGTTGTTTTAATCTCTGCTCCAATATCTGCCATCTCAATGCTCTCTCTCAACTCTACTGAGTCCCTGACCCACACACATGAAGGGATTAAGAAAAGGAGTGAAATAGGTTTACATACCATCTCCATTTCTAAATCAGTGTAGAGATGAGTACTACCAATTGCAGAGACTTGAGACTTTTTGGACCCCTACAGCAGTCAGAGTTATTGTCTTATTGTGTTTCTAGCTTTCATATTTATTTCCACAAAGTGATGGTGCTCACCCTCTTAGTAGTCTCGGGCTACCTATGTTTTGGCAAAATCAATGTTCTATTCTACAGAGATTAATATACCCATTAGAAGTTTATCTGTTGCAGACTGGAGAGAGAGAGAAATGAGCTGACCCAATCTCTCTGAGAGAAATGATGGGACACATAAAAAATTGATCTTGGGTAGAGATTGTGTTCTGTTTGTCAATACTCTAGAATAAGATTTTCAGTGACAGGTTCTTTTGATATGTCTGACTTCTCTTTATTAATAATCTCATATTAATTTGTCTGAGACCAGAGATCTCTATGTGAAGTGTGTCCTTTGTATAATCATTAACTTAGAAAAGTCCAAGGGTATGAAAGCAGAAGAATAATACCATTACCAGGGGAAAAGTCTTAATCATTCAACCTGTCACGCTCCAGAAAAAATACAACATTATCACTGATTTCTAATCCTGTATTTCTCCTTCCCCCTGAGAATAATTCTATTCGTCCACTCATGCAATCTCAAATATTTTCCCAAACATTATTTAAATCAACAGAAGCAGTACTAGCTAAATGTCCTTTTCCCTCTATCCACTAGCCAATTCACTGGCTCCTTGACATATAACAAGTCCTCATATTGGACCTATGTGCACCCCCCTCTTACCTCTAGCGGAGACAATGAACTTTCTTCCCTTTCCTGAGTTTCTGCAGTTTAAGTCCCTTCAGTTCAACAGGAAAGGCTATTATACTAAAGGTTCTTAGGGGGATTTCTCTACTGGGGCATTTCCCCTGATAACTAGGTAAAAGCAGCAATTCTATTTCCCCATGGCTTAATTAATACAAGCCTCCCCCTCTGATATTTCCTCATTAGTTCCGTGTAATGTCAGAAAGTCCAAGAGTCTTGATAAAGTATGGGCCTCCTTTGATAGATTTGCTCAGAACCAAGAGGTTAGATGAAAATGCATTCTTAGGAAGAATTGATTTTTACTTAATATTAGTTGAAGATACATTTTTCATGGCACTATCTTTTCTTTCACACAGGCTCCACCACAGCCACCAAATTTCCTAAGCACCCTCCAAAGACAACCAAAGTCCTTCTAAATATGAACTTACGTTAATAGATACTCAGAGAATTGATTTTAAAATCTGCAATAGTTAAAATGCATTTCTACTTTTTCAGGCCTCATTTGTGATGAAATGAAAAAAGTTCTATTATCTTCCTAAGTAAATGAAGCAAATGCAGTTTTCACTTTCTTGAATATAGCTGATACTGTCCCTCGTCCCCTCACCCCACCACCTGGAAGATCCCAAACTCATTTTTTCATGGTGACTAATGGCCAACAAACATATGAAAAAGTGCTTAACATCTCTAATCATCAGGAAAATGCAAATCAAAACCTCAATGAGATATCACCTGACTCCAGTGAGAATGGCTTTTATCAAAAAGTTCCAAAACAGAATATGTTGATGTGGATGTAAAAAGAGAGGAATACTCATATGCTGTTTGTGGGACTGCAAACTAGTACAATCTCCATGGAAAATAATATGAAGATACCTCAAAGAACTAAAAGTAGAACTACCATTTGATCCAGTGATCCTACTACTGGGCATCTACCCAAAGGGGAAAAAAAGCCATTCTGTAAAAAAGACATCTGCATTTGAATGTTTATAGCAGCACAATTCACAATTGCAAAGATGTGGAAACAACCCAAGTGCCCATCAATCCATGAGTGGATTAATAAAATGTGGTATATGTATACTGTAGAGTACCATGGTGTACACCTAATGGGTGCAGTGCACATTGTCTGGGAGATGGACATGCTTGTAGCTCTGACTTGGGTGGGGCAAAGGAAATATATGTAACCTAAACATTTGTACCCCCATAATATTCTGAAATAAAACATAACAATTTTACCCTGGTGATATTGTGGCTACAAACTAAATATGTATCTAGATGTATCTCTGCAGAAAACCTCATAAACTCACCTAACTTGAAACTTCTTGTAGAGGGAAGCACTTTCCCCTAAACAAGCTAATCAGTAACAGTAGAGTTGTACACAAGGGTAATAATATTAAGGATGGAATGCAACCTGATAAGAAAGGTACAGGATCCACATGAAGGATATAATATAACTAATTGGAGGGGCATAATAGGACAATGGAAGGAGGGTCACAAGTATGTTCATAGCAGAGACTATTGCAATAAAGGACACTGGAAAGTTATACCTATCGTCCAAAGGACCACCAGGATGGCTATGTAGTAGAAATGAGAGCTTTATTGGCAATATCGGTTTGCAAACCGGAAAGAGATAGTATCTAGTATGGATCAAAGGTCCTTTGTCTTTGAAGAGGGGAAGGACATGCTGGGGTTTTATGCCTCATAGGGCTGGTATTATACATATTCAGCAGGTTTTGAGAGAAGCTATGCATATTCATGAAGTGAGCTGAGCACATGCAAAAATGGATAAACATATCTGTAACATACATCTCATGTTCACTTTGGGGCCAGGTTTTAGCATTAAAATAAGGTGGAATATGGCTTTCTATGTCAAAAGGTGAACTACAGGACACAAAGACAGTTTGTGTACAGCCTCTCTAAGCAGGCTGAAACTGGCTTAAGCTCATTCTGTCCTTATCAGAATAGAATTTCTGAAAGGCCAGTGCTCTGTCTGATCAGTAAGAGTTGATAGCTGCTATTGTGAGTGAGTTTAGCCTTAGGAATTTAGAAATTTGCCATGTCAGGTGAGCCCTGAACCCTTGACTGATAGATCAATTTCCTCAAATTATTTGAGCAGCAAAAAATGAATCCAACTGCTTACTGCTATGGACACTACACTCTCTCTCCCTCCTGTCGAACGACATAGGACAGAAAACTTTTAGTGGTCAGAAATACTTTTATGTTGATAAGATATCCCTTGTAAAAGATTAATTTATTATTAATTCTTAATGTGTACACTTGACTAAGTAACTCTAGTAATTACTAGGGTTATTTTGGGATGTTTTAGACCAAATAAAATATTCTTTTGAGGTTTGAGCCCTGTAAGATGTATTAAGGAAAAGTGGATGATGAAGGGAACAAAAAGAAGTAGCCAAGATAAGAAAAAAATTCCTCTGTAGTTTTGTGGCTACCAAATCTTTCTCTGCAGAAATCCCTTTTGTTCTCACCTCGGTGGAACATCTTCTACAGTAGTCTAGACTGTGAGGTTTTTTGTTTTGTTTTGTTTTGTTTTTGTAGAAATGAAGGAATAACTGTTCTTTTCGTACTAAAAGAAAAAATAAATCATTAACACTATCCAAAGACTAAACTGCAGGTTGTTCTCATCTTGTGAAAGGATAAGAAAGTATTTTGAAGCACAACAATAATAAATGACACTGGGTTGGGACACTTAAAAGCTTGACTTGACTTCTAATGCTATGCTGCCTCCCAGGGAGACAGATATTGTGAAACAATGCTAAGCCTCCTCCCATCAATGCTTTTACATTTTGATATCATTAGCCAGAGAAACTGAATGATTGCTTCTTTTGTAAATAATTTATTGTAATGAATAAAATGATAGCACAATCTTTTTATTTATTTATTTATTTTTGTAATTGGTCCATACCCAAAAGATATTCTGCTATTAGTATTTTATTATTCAGGGGACTTCAATGTCCCTTGAATGGAGCTAACATATTAAAGGAGAAAGATAAGGTACACCGTGTCTTCTCCCTTCTTTCCTGTTCACAGAGTGGCAGTGGCAGGAGAAGATCTTACTATAGGTGTCTTTTACTACACATACTTGACTTTATTTCCTGGGTGGGGAAGGGTCTGCTATTGTTGAGGAAATATGACTGAGGAATTAATGAGATGTGGCTTGTAAGGTCATTATTTTATTGTATCGCCCAATATTGCTATATTAAAGACAGAAACAGGAGTTTGCAGGGTTTTGCCCTGAAAGAATATGTGAAATCATTAGTTTGTATATTAAAGGCTGCCTTGCGTTGGGAGGGCTCTCAAAGCTCCTGTGTGGATGCCTTCCATGAGGCTTCTTGGTTATCTCAAGTCTGTGATGGCTCCCTGATCTTGAAAGACAAGACAGGTATATGCATGGCTCACAGGATGGGAGCCAGAACAATGAGATCCTTAGCCCAGAGACTCCCCCCTGTGGTTATGGGCAATTTAGAATGTAGAGTTGGGCTTCCTGCTTTCTCCTGACTGTCTGCCTCAAATCCACAATAACTAGATAAAAGAAATATAGAGCCACTATATCTCTTTGTTACCCCTCTGTTAATTGATAGCTATCTCTTAGAACTTAGAAGTTAGTCCTTGAAAGATTTTGTAACTGTTTGCTCACTTAGATAGTGTAGATTAGAAAATGTTAGAAGCCCTTTGAAAAAACTTTTAACCCAAACTGAAACTACCTGTTGATACATAAATCTGTTACCCATAGCAACCACACTACCTGTTACTATTTAAATCTATTACCCTGGCAACTGATAATTGATATCTGTGACTATAAAAACCTATGTGAATCTAACCTGGAGGCTGCACTACTGGCGGAGATGTAGTGTAGACTTGTGAGTACCCCTGCTTTATATAAACGTATAAAACTACACCTTCGTCTTTGTGTATTCTTTTATTCTTTCTATTTCCTATTAATTTCTTATCCTCTGTGGCAATGACTACCTAAGGGACCTGGTTTCTCCCAGGGAGAAATAGCTGATCTCCTTGTGGCCTGTCATAAAATTGTATCAGAAATAGCTGATTGTATTGTATTGATTGAAATAGCTGATTGTATTGTATTGTATCAGAATTGTGTATATCAGAATTGTATCAGAAATAGCTGATCTCCTTGTGGCCTGATTCATAAAAATCAGTTTGGGTTTAAGAACTTCATGAATCCTTCACCCTGTAATAACAGTTGATAATAGTTGACAAACTTGGAGCTTGACCAAGGTAAAAGGTCCATATTATGAATATGGAGATCCTTTTCAAATATACAGAAAGAAATTTGGCACCAGAGGCCCTCAAGCTATGATTAGGTTGCATTATCTGAATGGTGGAAGTCATGGTTCTTCAAGCCTTTTAGCATTGCCCATAGATAAACATAAGTTGTTGGAGGTCTCATATCATGACAACGCTGAAGCTTTGCAATTTCTAGAAGCACTGAACTTCTACTAGGGTAGGGGACTTCATAAATCCTTTGTTCTGCAGTGTCTTTTTCTGCTAAGGACAATGATGCACTCAGGAGTACTGTAAACCCTGAGATAGTAAATAAATGAAACCAATCAGCAGGTATTATCGTGGTAACTCACTGCCAAATCTGCAAGTACGATGAAGTCATAACTATAAAAGGGTCCCCCCAAACTGCCAATGGTGGTAGATGATCAAAGACTATCTAAGGAAAAGAGAAAGTAATTGTTTGAATACAAACTTGGGTGATGGAGGGGATGAAGTCTTGATTTGGAACCTGTCTGAATAGCTCCCCCAAAACAAGAGTCAGTCAGGAAAAAGAAAGGGCGATGTGGATATTTGTGGTTCTCTTACAGACTTTAGGTTGCTGCTCATGTGGACGCATTGAACTGATTTTAAGGTAATGAGTAAAGAGAGACATGAGGAAAGGTCATGTTACGGAGATGGCTTCTTTTCCTAAATCTTATGAACCTACTTCTGCTAGTTTCAAACTATTTTTTTCTGCAGTTTACTCACTTCTCTCGGCCTTTATACACGTGAAGAGAGTTAGGGTTTTGCTCTGGATTAGGCTTTGTCTTGAGGAGATTTTGAGGCTGGTTTGATCTATCCACATCACTAAAACTCTCTCCATATCAGCAAAAAGGTTGTTTCACTTTCTTATCCTTTGTATGTTCAATGGAGCAAAGAAATGAAAGTTATTTAATTTCCTTCAATAACTTTTTTTTTTAGCATAGAAAATTTTTAGCATAGAAAATCTTTTAGCATAGAAAATTAATCATTAAGACTAAGCTTTGATTGTAAAGTGAGAGACCTAAGACTTTTTTTTTTCACTTGAACATTCATATGCCACTGGAGGGTTATTCATTGGCCTAATTTCAAAACTGTTGTGTTTCAGAGAATAGGGTGGTTGAAGGAGAGGGAGAGAGATGGGGAAGTGGTGGTAAGTGGAGCAATCAGAACATGCACAATATTTATCAATTACCTCTGCCATCATATACGAGTGCAGTTCTTGGTACCCCAATACAATTACAGTTGTAACATTAAAAATCACTAATCACAGGTCACCATAGCAGATATAATAATAATGATAAAGTTTGAAATATTGTGAGAATTGCCAAAATGTAACACAGAGACACAAAGTAAGCCATGCTGTTGGAAAATGGTACAGATAGACTTATTCTACACAGAGTTGCCATTAACCTTCAATTTGTAAAAAAGATAGTATCTGTGAAGCACAATTAAAAAATGAAGTGCATTAAAACAAAGCATGCTGTAGTTAGATTTTGTTTTTTCATCTATTCAGTCACTCAATGTCTTTTGATTTGTAAGTTGAATCATTTACATATAAAGTAATTATTGATAAGAGGGAAATTACTATTGTCATTTTATTAATTATCTCTTCTGTAATGTTTTCTTCCTCCTATCCTGTCTTCCTGTCTTCCTTTCTGAGATATGATTTTTTTAAATCATGTGTGCTTTCTTCTCTGTTTATCTTTTTAGTTTCTACTGTAGGTTTGTCTTATTTTTTTCTTTGTGTATTTGTTTTGATAATGAGACATATTTCAGTCCCCTAAGGCCACTTGGAAGTTTGTCTCCATATTTTTTGTTTTCAGAAGTTTGATTATAATGTACTAATTATGGGATTTCATTGTGCTTAAATTGCTTAAATTGTTGATTGAACCTCTGAGCTCTGTAGTCAATCTTTAAAAAACATTTGTGTAATTTTTGGCTGTTAGTCTTCCAGAATTTTTTTGCTTTATTTTTATTCTCTTCCTCTGAGACTTCTAATTCTCACATATTAAACTTCGTATGACTATTATCCCACTATTCTTTGCTTTTTTCTTTCATTTTTCCTCACTTATTTTCTCTGTACATCCTAGTACTGATCACCATATGAGTATACTTACTCTTCCTTTTGCAATCTTCAATGTCATTTAGCCAATTCAGTGAATATTTTTGTGATTATGGAAATTATCTGTTCTAGAATTTTTATTTGCCTCTCTTCTTAGTCTCTCTATCTCTTCACTTATCAGATCATATTTGCCTTTAATTATTTGAGAACATATTATTCCATTTTTGCACATATTTTTGATAGCTACTCTAAAGACTTTGCAAAACATAATACTGTGATATCCCAGCATTAATTGATACTGGATGCTCCCCCTATTTTTTTCCCTCATAGATGGGTCACAATTTTCTCTTTGTCTGCAGGTCTGTAATTCCAAATTGTATACAGAACATTAACAATGTTTCTTATAGAGACCTCGGATTATTTCACAATATTTGAAGAGTTTGCCATTGTTGTTGTTGCTGTTGCTATTTTCATGACATTTCAAATGCTGGATTTTGAAATGTCACTCATACTTGCAGTCTTGGTTTTATGGTTTTCTATGCTGGGTTTATGTAAATCCTAAGATGGTTCCTGTGCCCCTTTATTTTAGCAGGACTCAGATTCTTTCTTCTCTCAGAATCATGATGAGACTTGGTTTTAGACTTTGCTAGGAGGGGTCTAGAGTAGTCCTTAGTCTACTGCGTAACCATTATTGGCAAGCTGCAACCTCTCTGTCTAGAAAGGTTTCCCTGGTGCAAAAAATGTATCTCTATTCTGGCAACCTCCAATATTGCCCCAGGGTTTCATGCTGTGTCACCTCCTAAATGTGCAACCCAGGACTCAGCAAAAGAATAGGGCTTCCCTCTTTCTATTTCTCTTCTCTCTAGATTCCAGCTATTTAAATGCTATGAAAATTGATTTTCTCCCCCTTGTCCTAGTCTGACTGCTGTGCTCTGGCCTGCAGTCAGAAACTCATCCCACTCAGAAAAAGTCAGGAAATTGTGGAGCTTCCTTCCTGAATTTGCCTCTTACAGGTATTTTATCCTTGTGTTGCCTATTGTTTGAAGCTGAAAACTGTCACTTCATGTTATTTTATTGAGTTATGTTGTGTTGCTTACAGCAGATATGCTGCTTTGCAATTATGAACAGCAGAAGATAATAATTATGTATTTTAAATATTGTTTTAGATATTTAATTTCTTTAGATGATACTGTCATTTAGAGTAGATTTCAGTCACTCTTCATTACTTTTTGCTCCATGTATATAGCTATTGAGTAACTTTTGTCTGGTATCCATACACTTAAAATGTGAGAATTTGAAGATATGCTTGTAATCCTAACAATGAGATGTCTCTACAAATCAAATGAATAGGGTAGGAGAATCCACAACAACTAGGAATGGGAAGCTTCTTACACATATTGGTAGATTTAGGCAAATCACCAATGGTGTCCCTCTCAGAGAGAACAATTACCCAGATATTCTCCTTCTGGGGGACATAACTGCCTAACAGAATTATTTCCTCTGGACCTACTGAACCCTTCCCGAGGGTACAGAGCTTATTCTTTCAGGCATGGGTTGTATAAATGTAGGCATGACCCTAATTGGAACCTTATTTAGGAAATCACAATGAGGGCCCCAGTGCTGGTGAGGCTCTCTCTGTGCCCCACTCTGTGTGCCTTGCTCTGTGGGCCTCCCAGTGCCCAAAGCACCTGCCTCAAGCAGCTCACTATTGAACTTGACAGAACATTGCTCGACACTTTTGGAGAACAAGGTCCTTTAAGTTTTTTTTTATTTTTTGCACTCAGAATGTCATAGATGCAAAGTTTTTAGAAAATACAGAAGAGTATAAGAAGAAAATTTTACTTTAGAAAGCAACCTAATCTACAACTCAGCTATACAGGCTCTTAATATGCTAGGATATATCTTTTGAATCTATTACTTAAATGAAAGTCTTAACTTTTCCATGAATCACTATTATTGAAAACTTAATTGATTTGGAGGGATTGTGTGTTTCAACTTGCAGATTTCAATTAAAATTCATTGATTCTTTCTTGTTTTTCTTGGTCTTGATGACCTGGAAGGAGAGAGAAGAAAGACACCGTGAGATCTCAGGTATTGAGACGAATCTCTGCTCATAATTCTCCCATCACCCACAACGTCTGTCCCTCCTATTGGCTACAGTGCTGTTCTCTTTTCTTCTCAAAGGTCACTGTTTCTCTCAGCCATCCCCTTTAATGCATTACTGAATTTTGAGTCCTCCTCTGGACATGATCTGAAGCCTGAATAGAGACATTTCTTCATGGGCACGTTAGAACAGAGCAGGGGGTCCATAAAGGGATCAAGACAGAACCACGGGAGAAAGGCAATAGCTTATTTGTCTAGGGCAGATTAAGGGCAGATCCAAGTCAGGCAGAATATTGGCAGGTGGGTATAATCAGTAAGAATTTTTCATGACGTAACTGCTGCTGCTTAAATTAGAATTTAGCTATTGTTGAATTGAGGAATTTGAGATGTGGAAAATTGAGGTTCATGTGTACTTCTATGTGCTTGATTATGTTAGTATTTCCAATTTAATACTTTGCATTCAAATTTAGCTTTGACTCGTGTTCTCAAGTCTCCCATTGTGAACCTTTGTGCTTCTTATGAATGTGGTTTTTGGTATGAGATATTTGGCGTAATGTCATGTAGAGGCAACTACATTTTTATTTTGTGGGCTAGAAATTTCTTTCCAGTAAAGGAGAGCACTTTTTATATAAGATGCAATTATACAAAGACACCAGGGTGCCCTTGGTTATTTCCATTTGGCATGAGGAGTGTTGAATGTCTTTCTCACTAAACATTTTTTTTGATGCTTGTTATACACATTTTCCATTTTCCTTTGACTCTTCTGTTCACTCATTTTCAGTATTCTTTACTTCTGGCCACTCCTAAATAGATAAATGTCTTTTCCACGCCTTCATTCTCATGTGTCTGATCTCATTCATCTTGCCTAAAAAATCTGTATTCTTGAGTCAGACAACCTAGACTGCAATCTCAGTTCTTCCACTAGCTGCTTGTGTCAATTAGGGCAAATTCTTACACTTTACGAGGATTAGTGTCTATCTAGCAGAAGGGAATAATAACTGTACCTTCATCATTGTCTCTTGTATGGATCAGTTGAGCTGAGGTACTTACGGTACTTAGAATATTTCCTAACATACAGTGAGTACTCAGTTTTCTGTTAGTATAAATGTGCACGCTATTATATTACTTTACAATTAGATAATATCATACAAATCTATAAATTAAACATGCATCCATGCATCTCTAAACTGACAAATACATACATGTCCAGTGCAAAATCACTTTTTTATTCTAGATCTGTATATTCAGATCTTCATATCCCCAGACTTATGAAAGGGTATCTAGAATTCCTTCTGTCCAAAACAGAAGATGTTTTCAATCCCTTGATTATGTTCTTCTCGGGCACTCTCAATGTTAGTGGAGCATCACATTTTATCCTTGATATCCTTGGATCGTCCATGAATGTTCCTTGAATCTTTTGTTTCTCACCATCATCACATAATCAGTTACAAAGTCATGAATATCTATCTTCAAAAGAATTATTTTCCCAATTAACTCATCCTTGTTTGTTTGTATTTCCTCTTCTTAGATTTCTGAAATAGTCTTCTGTGGTATCCTGGTTAATTAGCTGCCCCAATTTTGTAAAAGTTCTGACTTATAACATCTTCAGATTTTGGTGTTGTAGATACTTCCACCATGGCTGATTTCAAACTACCAAATGTTTAACAAACGGTTCATACAATTCCTAAATATTTAACAATAAAATCTACTTCATAGGGATATGAGTGAACCCCAGCACACTACTTCTAATTGAGATCTCTGCCCACAAGCCTAATCTTTCTTTGATACAATCATATACTTACCGGAATACTTTTTGCTAAAATGTCAAGGTTATCAGGCATTCTTCTGCATACAATTTTTTCATGTATTTTAACAATGAGGTTTCCATTAATTTATTTCTGACAAAGGCTACACTTTCTGGCTCTTTTTAAATCTTTGGACCTCACTGTCCCACAGTCTTCTACATTTACTTAATTTCAATTGTAGAGAACTCATAAGGCTGTTTTAGTCTCTTGGAATTTTTATGTGTTGTTTCCTTTGCCTAAGATTTCCTCAATGTCTTCAGCTTATTAAAAAGAAATAGTTCCTACTGCAAATCAATTTCTCATGCTCTCATGCTCATCTCAGGTTATGAGATAAGTAAATATATGCATTGTCTCAAATAACTTTTAAGCCAACCATATAACGTGGAGACTTCCAGTACTTTAGAAGAGCAATTAAAATATTACTTTACTGCCAGACAACTAGTGAGTGGCAAAGCCAGAATTCAAATCAAGTCTGTTTTATTCAAAGCCCTAGTTCTTGATTGCTGTGTTGACTTATTTTCCTGATGCACTGGTTTATACAAATTTTAAATCAATTAGCACAAGTATCATAGCCTTTCTATAGCTATTGGAATGCCATGTCTTCAGAATCTTTTTTAAAATCCTCCAGTCACAAATGAGCACAAGGGCATTGTTTTGGTTCTTCTTCTATACGCACCATGTGAGGAATCTGGTGTTCCCAAAGCCTAAATGAAATTATTTGCCTCATTGGCAAAATAATATTACTCTATCCATTCTCACCTTGATGAAACTGTGAATTCCACACACCAATCTCCGCTTATAGTCAATTATCCTCATTTGAAAGCAGTAGAGTTGAAGTTTATCTCCTTCTTCACACTTGATATTGTACCATTTTCCATTCCCCACTACCTCAATGCTTCCTGTATTATCTTGTATTTCATAGATTGTGATCTTCCTCTTCACTGTTTTCTGCAAAAGGAAATTAGCATCCAGCTTCTGAGAATACTGTTAGCAAGTGCCATACATATGAGAGAAAGCCTCATGACAAAATTAATACCATACGAATCACAATAATGGAAGGTACAAATATACATGCAGGTTGGTCTAGGTCATGTCAGAGCACCCTTATTTTATTGTCTTGCTTTTTAAAAGCTTTTCCTGCTCTAGGTATTTTTTGGCTTGCAATTGTAGAACAATGAATATCTCCCTATTTTTCTCCTGCTCCAACCTTCAGGTCATCTGAGATTATACGAAGCACCTGGATGCAGAGGAATCAAAAATTTTTTGTTGTACTTCTTGGCTACTGGTCCTATAAAGAAACAAAGGAACATCTGCCACAATTATTCATTGACTAGGTTGTGGGGAATTTTATAGGAAAGAATTTCTATAACTCATTCATTCTTCTTCCACCTCCCTCATTATTCATTCTTCCCTAATAACTTGTCCCACTGACCTGACTCTCTTTATTCACCCTGTATAGTGCCTCCCACACCTGCGCTATCACTCACCAATTCTATAATTACATTTATAAGCAAGATCTTTTAATGAGAGTGTAAGAAAGAATGACAGTAAAATGGGCTATCTTAGCAGACATGTATATAGGGTTATGAAAAAATCAATCATACGAAATGTAAGTTATGTTCATAGCAGTTTGTAATTTTTTTGTGGGGAGGGAGAGATTGAATATGTCATCCTAACAAGGGCCTTGAATTTGGACGTGAACATATCAGTAAAAGTCTATGCTTTTTAATTATTATCTTTATAAATGATGGGATTAGATTACCTAAACTTCTATGTATCATGGAATTCAATATTTCTCAGTTCTTCAATACTATCTTCATAAATAAATGAATAAATAAATAAGATAGAGAGCACAAATGTTTAGATCATATGGATACCTATTGGATGTATTTGCATTTAGGACAATGACAGTCAATTCATTTATTACTCCAAAAACATGTCGCAACCAGAATTCCACCTTGTATAGCAATATATCATTCAAGATCAATTTATTAAAATTCACAGTAAAATTATGTGAGTAAAATTATTTGGAGAGAGTTCAAATATTAGAAATTATTAGCATGCACCTATCGATTTATAGACCCTATATTGGTCTAGCTCATTACAACTGAGAACAGATAATCCTAATTGCCAACATTTCTTACTAATCAAAGCCCTTGCATGTCTTTTGGAGTAAGATGGTTAATGGATAATCTTGTTCTATTTCCTATTGCATGGGCAAACTTCCTGACTGTTGCTAGTCACCATAAAATCTCAGGTTTCAGTATTTAATCTGTAAGCAGAATCTGGGAAATTAAAACATTTGATTCCAGGTACTGGTGAAGAAATGAAAACACCAACATTAAGAGATTACCTTTCGTAATGTAAACAACCCATACACGATTATTCCAGATGCTTGTTGGAGAAGATAATCAATTTTGGGAGTTTTGTTTGCTTGTCTGAGGAGGCTGTTTGGGACCTCCAACTTTGGAGCAAGCCCAACTTCAGACACGGATGATGCCTCATTTATCTCCAGGATTCCATTACATTCCATGTAATCAGATATGGTAATGATCTTCAGTTTTACGAATTTGTCTTTCAAGTCGATGTCGAAAACCTTCACTTGGAAGGTTTGGAAAAACTGAGCCTTACTGACCACTGTAGCATGAAACATTTTGTTTTTCCCTTTGTCAGGGGACTCATATTCAAATGGCTGTGTTGCTTTCAGTACCATCACTGTCATTTGGCCTTTTTGGAGAACATTTCCCCTGGCAGCCACCTGACGCTGTGCTTGAGTGTTCTGATTCTGTGTTGGAAAGACACAGGAAAATAAAATTACTAGCTTGAGCAGGGAATAAAAAATCACTTTCCTGTAAGAGAAACCTCAATCACAACATTGGGCCCAACAACTGTCATAGTTATTTGGAGTTGAGGCTAGGAGGCTAGAGAGAAACTATTTCTCAGAAATGAAAGGCTGGTGAGCTGGTAGAGTTTAGCTAGTGAAAGTACAAGGCTTAACAACCTCAGAAGGTAGAACACCTTCATTGATGCAGAATAGTTTTCCCGAGGCAAAACACAATATTGTGCAAGAACAACATACAGTAGTGGATGATGAAAATGCTGTCATGAGTTGATTTGAAAGAAAGACTAGAATATAATAATAAATCCAAATATAACCTCTACCCACATGACCAAAAGCAATCAAAAAACTGTAAAAACAACTGGGATAGCATTGAAAATGGAGAATGGTGCTCACCACAAGCCTCAAATGATTTACAATTATCATTAGTGTACCCTTTGCCATTTTGAAAGTCCAACCATGTCCACAACTGTGTATACACAGCTTTTCATGACGGCTGGAATAATAGCAAAATAGAGACAACAAGTTTTTGGCTTTTTTTTTTATCTTTAATTTTTTTTTTCTCCACAGTGGACTGGTCTATCTGAGTTACAGCAGAATACTTTCTTTCTTTCTTTTTTTTTTTTTAATTTTAAAGAGATTTATTCTGAGCCAAATTTGAGGACCATGACCTGGAGCCACTGCCCCCAAGAGGCCTTGGGCAAGTGGACTCATTGTGGCTAGGTTACAGTTTGGTTTTTATACATTTTAGAGACAGGGGTTATAGGTAAAGCCATCAGGATACTTTCATGCAAAGAAAGTTGCCTGATTTGTAATAAGAAGTGTGGGGAGCAAAGACAGGAAGCATGAATTCACATGAACTAGTACAAGCAGCCAAGCTATCTATCTCCACAGAACAGAAGTGCTTAGAGTGGTCTGTCCTGATGTGTCACACACAACAATCACCTGTGGGTGACTGGACTTTACTTGGATGTGGCTTCTCAACAACGTGAACAATTTGCCATGACACGGGAAATACTATTCCCAAAGCAAATCAGTATCAAAAAGAGTTGCACGTTAGAGTAACAATAGTAACAGCAGAGTGCACTGTTAATCTGCTGAGGGAAAGAAACAGAAAGAGTATACCTGAGTCGAGGAAGCATTGGATAGACCTGATGATGCTATCTGGGCAGGTAAGGGATGGCCCGTTGCTGCAGGTGTGCTGGGTCTTAGAGGAAAGAGAGGCTGACTCTGCTCTTGGGATGCCTTATTCCTTTTGGCTTCAGTGCTTTCTTGGATTGTCACTTTTCTTTTCTGAAAGTAATTTAATCTTCCTGTTAAGGAGGTTCAGTATCAAAAGAAGCAGAGGATGTTTTCATCACTGTAGAGAACATCTTATTTATATTGTATATGATTCCCTTGGAAATTACAGGATATTCCAACCTACCACTTGAAGTTATGGCCAGTGAGTAATAATAGGTATAAATTGTTGCATTAAAAAAGAGATGAAAGATTTTAACAGACATGTTGTTATTTAAACTCTTCAAATTATCTCTGTGGTATGTTGGGAAGAGCGCTACATTTAGAAGTTAAAAGATCTAGATTTGCATACGCATGGATAAGATGTATTTCAAATCTGAGTATTAGATTTGAGAGTATTTCAGAGTATTAGGGGGGTAAAAATGTTTAGGTTTCATATACTGCCTTTGCCCTGCCCGAGTCATAACTAAAGCATGTCCATCCCCCAGACAGTGCGCACTGCACTCATTAGGTGTGAATATACCCATCCCCTCCTCCCCCACCCACCTGCCTGACACCTGATGAATGTTACTTCCATATGTTTACATAAGTGTTGATCAAGTAATACTAATTTGATGGTGAGTACATGTGGTGCTTGTTTTTCCATTCATGTGATGCTTGTTTTTCCATTCATGTGATACTTCACTTAGTAGAATGGGCTCCAGCTCCATCTAGGATAATGTAAGAAGTACCAGATCACCATTGTATTTTGTGTCTGATTAGAACTCCATGGTATACATATGCCACATTTTATTAATCCACTCTTGTAGTGGTGGGCACTTGGTTTGCTTCCACATCTTTGCAATTGTGAGTTGTGCTGCTATAAACATTCTAGTTCAGATGACTTTTTTATAGCATGTCTTTTTTTCCTTTGGGTAGATGCCCAATAATGTGATTGCCTGATCAAATGGTAGTTCCACTTGTAGCTCTTTGAGGTATCTCCATACTACTTTCCATAGAGGTTGTACTAGCTTGCAGTCCCACCAGCAGTGTATGAGTGCTCTTATCTCTGTACATCCACACTAACATTTGTTGTTTGAGGACTTTTTGATAAAAGCTATTCTCACCGGAGTTAAGTGATATCTCATTGTGGTTTTATTTGCATATTCTTGATGAGTAGAGATGTTGAGCATTTTTTGATATGTTTGCTGGCCCTTCGTCTATCTGTCTCTTTTTGAAAAGTTTCTGTTCATGTCCTTTGCTCACTTTTCAACAGGATTGTTTGATTTTTTTCTTGCTGATTTTCCTGACTCTAATTATCAGCCCTTTATCAGATATGTAGCATGTGAATATTTTGTCCCATTTTGTAGGTTGTCTATTTGCTCTCCTGATAGTTTCCTTGGCTGTGCAGAAGATTTTTAATTTGATCAGGTTCCATGTATTTATTTTTGTTGTTGCTGTGATTGCCTTTGGGGTCTTCTTCATAAATTCTTTCCCTAGGCCAATATCCATAAGAGTTTTTCCAACATTTTCTTCTAGAAACTTAGTTTCATGCCTTAGGTTTAAATTTGTTATCCATCTTGTGTTGATTTTTGTCCTATTTTTATAATGGGGATGGTGACATATGTATGTTACCAATTTTTATTACATGTTTTACAAAGCCTACCTCTTTGCCTAGCACAAAGATGACCCATAATTACTCAATTACGTAATTATAAGCTGTGCTGGAAGATTAATGAAGAACCAAGTGCCATAGCAAAGTTTCTTATGTGGACCTTCAATCCTGCTCCTCTTCACCAAGCTTACCTGAGGCACAGGGGTCTTGTCTGCTCCTTCAGATCTCAGAGCATTACTTGTGGTGGGTGCAGGCGTAGCAGGACCCACTTCTTCCTGATTCCTCTTTTTCACTAGAGTTCTTCCTTTTACTTTGATTTTCACAACCACCGAAGAAAGAAAGAAAAAAGGCACAGTAAACCCAGAGCTCTTGGTCTAAGACAGCTGAAGTCATCTCAATACTATTTCATCTCAGCGACTGCGGAGGGCTCAGGCGTGCTTTAGTCCACCTCCACTGCACCAGCCCAGCCTGGCCTCAAGGTGAGCAGCAGTCACAGCACAAGCACAGACACTGTCTCACGCTCCTCAGTGTTTCCTGTACTCCTCCCCTGTGCACTGAGAACTTTCTTCCCATCCTCTGAACTCCATGGATCAGTCAAACCCTGTCCCAGTCCTGTTCTCGTATCATTTCCTTTTGAAACTCTAAAGCTTTCATGATGCTCACAGGCTGTTCGTTTTCTGTGGAAGATCTGTTCCAATTACAGAAATAAGTGAAACAAAATATGATTTGAATTGCGATGTGACAAAGCAATCATAATGGCTTTGGAATTAATGAAAAGTTTAGCTCAATGATTTGATAAGCGGGAATGTTCTACACATAATCATAACAGTTTCCTTCATTAATTGGTTATATATAAATGTTTTTAAAATAAACCACAAATTTTTACATTGTTTTGTTACTTTCCAACACTTCTAATGTACTGGGAACCTCAGCTTCTCATCAACTCATTCTGTCTTTTATTCCTATACCCTACAAGGAGAAGGAACTCCAAATACAGTCTCCAAAAACATCCATCTTGTATGTAAAAAACAGAATGCCCTAAATTGTCAAATGGTTGGCCTTTGAGATGCCAACATTGTCCTGGCTACTGAGTCATAAATTGAGAAAGAGAAGTATCAACTCTGTTCAAAGTGGGGTTCTACTCAAGACTGGGGAGATTCAGGGTAGAGTGCTTGCTCATGTGTGGGATTTTCTCTTTTACCTTTTAAAATCTCTCTCCGAAGGCTGTCAATAAGGCCTTTATGTGATTTTATATCTTGGACCAAATCTATAACATTGCCCACAAAGGCAGCGCTTGGGAACTTTTCTTGATTCAGAACAGAAAGAATTCTGTTACATTCATCTTCCATTTTTTTCGTCAGGTTTAAGTCACTGTCCACTAAGAACATAATTACTGAAAACTGATAATCATTCATGGCTTCTGAATCTTTTGGCAAAATAATTTTATTGTATTCACTCCTGATTGTTCAAGTTATAGCTCTACCTACAAGAGAAAAATGTCAGACAATGTTGCACATTTATACAGACAATTTTAAAAATGAGCCCATGTGAGTGAGTGGCCCCATGGCAAATTGTTGTCCTTGGATATGCATGAGAGAGACTAAATTACCAGATGTGTCACTAAGAAAAATGGATTAAATCCTGATGTATTAAGAAATTCAAAGAAGTTCTTCCCTTTTAATGTTGACAGTTGAATTAGGTCAAAGGTGGGTATGACGGAAGAATGTTTGGAAACAGCTGATTGCACATTTAGAGTATGGGCTTTGTGATGGCAATATCCCTCCTTCCTCTTTCCATCCCTTATTAGACTGGAGCCCATCCCCCAATGCCTGCCTCTTGGTTTCTGACTCTTCCCACAACCACTGTGAATGAAGTGGCCTATATGTAAATGGGCTGCAGCCTCCCACCTTACATGAATAACCTTCTGTCATAGCACTATAGCTCCACACTGTGGTACCAACTCTGGTACACTTGGCTCTTCCTTAATCAGCTCTAATTAGCATCCTGTCTCTCAAGGGCTTGGGCTTGGAGCTTGTTCTGTATCTTACCTGTCCATGTCACTGTTGGTTTGCTGGACTTCTATATGCTCTCATGAAGAATTGTGACATTTATTTTTTGGCTTTGATTTTATTACAGTCAATTACTTTCCTCTTGCTAGTCTTACTTTTACTAAATAGCTCTTTTCAGTCAACCAGGTAGGTTTTTAAATTTTTTTAAATAAATGCATGGCTTTATCTGTCTTGAAATCCTTCAATAAGTTTCCATTTTCTTTGGTAAAAATTCCTGCTCATTTCCATGACTTGGAGAGCCTTGAATAAACTGTTATTTTTTTTCTGTTAGTTTTGTATGTATTATAATTTATGCTCTAGGAGCATACAGCGCCTTTCTTTTCTTTCTTTTTTTTTTTTTGAGACAGAGTCTCACTTTGTTGCCCAGGCTAGACTGAGTGCTGTGGCATCAGCCTAGCTCACAGCAACCTCAGACTCCTGGGCTCAAGTAATCCTCCTTCCTCAGCTTCCCCGAGTAGCTGGGACTACAGGCATGCGCCACTATGCCTGGCTAATATTTTCTATATATATTAGTCGGCCAATTAATTTCTTTCTATTTATAGTAGAGACGGGGTCTCGCTCTTGCTCAGGCTGGTTTCGAACTCCTGACCTCGAGCGATCCTCCCGCCTCAGCCTCCCAGAGTGCTAGGATTACAGGCGTGAGCCACAGCACCCGGCCAGCACCTTTCCTTTTTAAGTTCTTGTTCCTGTCAATTCTGTTTCTGCTGTGTGGAAAATGATTCCCACTTTTCCTCTTCTGGTTATTTCCCTACAGCCTTCAATGCTCAAGTGAGGATTGAGGTCCTGGAAGCTATTGTGGTCCTCAGTTTCACTTATTTGGGCATCTTTAACACCTAGTGTACTTCCTTGATGGTCCTCAGTACATGGTATGAATTCCAAGTTTCTATTTAAATTTATGAGTTCCTTTAGTTTGGGAACCACATGTTTGTACAACTTTTACATAATTAGGGTGTTCAAATTCTTAGGACTGTGAATTGCTCCTTTTTCAGAGAATGAGAGCATTCCCAGATTGATAAGGCACATCTTATTAAGAAAAAATCCACACAAGGACACCTTGTGAATTTGTATATTAAAAATTGAAGTATATTTTTAAAAAGTAAAAACACTGAAAACTTCTGAAAATACTGAGTAGAACACTTACAAACATTAAAGAATCTTATTGAATAGTCTGTAGCCAGTCAAGAGAGTAATTTTTATATAGTACTGGTCAAAAAGCTTATGCCTGAAATTTCAAAACCTAAGAAATTTAATAGAGAAAAGTTGTTTGTGGGTTGGGGGCTTGCAATGTTGGGAAGGCATAGGAGTTAGCAGGGAAGGGCAGCAATGACATATTTTTGCAAATTATGAAGATGATTTGAAACGATATGTGCTATTTTTAATCCCCATTATTTATCCTACTTTAGTGAGAGTATACATACTCTCATGTATACTTGTAATGCCGTATATAGAGTATATTCATGAAACAGCTTTTCCAAAGTGCCCAAACAGTGAATTCCAAAACATAACTTGTCCCAAGGCTTCCAGGTGAAAAGCTGTAAACCACAGTATTCAAACAAAAATATTTTTCAAACTAAAATGCTGTACCTGGTCAAAATGTTATTTGAACTTTATGGTATAAAAGAATCATTCCCTTACTTACTGAGATGCCATAATCAATATTGCAGGCAAGGAAGTTTCAGATCCTTGTTTCTTCATGGAAACACCAAATAAACAACAATATGTCCACCAAGGTTACTTACTCTAGAAGTGGGTTAAGGAATGGCAGCAAAAAATTAAATACCAAACCAAGAAAAGCCCTATTCCAAAGGGTAGAAATTTCCTAGGTGTTTTTGCTTATTCTTATCTCACCCCCTGCCTGGTGTGGTGTCTTCAGAAGGAAGCTGCCTATCCCTTGTTCTTCCCTTGGAATAGAAGGAAAAGAATGGAACTGCTTGCCACATTCTGGCTTGTCAGGTATCTGCCTGAATGACTAGTTTCTGTATCCCTTTACTTGGAGCACTGATGGAAATGGTGCCATGTTTGGAATGTCAAGTCTGAGGCTGAAAAACACCGTGGTGGAGGAGGCAGCTTGTGAGAGCTGCAGGGATCTGCTACCCCATGGACATCAGAGCATAAGAGATTGTGAATATAGGGACACAATAGAATATCTAGGGTCTCAGAAAAAGCAGGGTGAGACTATTAGGAAAATTAAGACATAAAAGTAGTGTGTGCATGAAAGAATTTTAAGAAAAGCACCCATGTAAGCTGGGGATAGACAAATATTCATAAATATTAACACCTGAGAGGATGTTTAGACTTCAAACTGAGCTGAATACTGAAGTATAGTGAAAATCCTCTCCTGCAAGAAACTTCTCCATAAAGACTGAGAGAAGTGGCTTTTTTCTTTTTTCTAACAAATGTCCAATTTTCAACAGATGTCCACAAGGCACACAAAGGAACAGGTTAACATGGTCCATTTAAAAGAACAAAATAAATCTCCAGAAACTTTCCCTAAAGAAGTACAGACCTTACACTTACTTGAAAAGACTTTACAACTACTGTCTTAAATATACGCAATGAACTAAAGGAGAACATGGACAGGCAACTAAATAAAATTTTAAAAAATTATGATTATCAACAAAAAGATTGAAACTATATATACACACACACTCACACACAAACAGAAATCCTAGAGCTGAAAAACACATTATCTAAATTGAAAAATTCACTATTTACTAGAGGGGCTCTTCAGCACACACAGACATGCAGAAAACTCAGTGAGCTTGAAGACAGGCCATATGGAATTATTGAGGTTGAGGAACAAAAATACAAAAATATGATGGAAAGTGAATAGAACCCAAGGGTCTTACAGGACAACATCAAGTAGGCATATATATATTATGTGAGTCCCAAACAGGGGTGAGAAAGAAAAAAAAAGACAGAGAGATTATTTGAAGAAATAATGGCTGAAAAATCCCCAATGTGACAAAAGACCTAGACGTACAGATATAAGAAGCTAAATGAGCTCCAAGTATGATAAACTCAGAAGAGCTCACACCATGACACATTACTACCAAACTTTCAAAACCAAAGACAAAGGAAAAAAACTTCAATAGCAACAAGAGAAAAACAAGTCATTATATACAACTATACAGGAAATCCTCAGTAAGATTATGACCAGATTTGTCAACAGAAACTTTTCAGGCCATAAGGTAGTGGGATGATATATTTAAAGTACTGAAAGAAAAAAAAAATCTGTCAATCAATAATTCTACCACTAGGAAACCTGTTAGTCATAAATGAAAACAATTAGGAAATTCTCAGATAAATATAAAGTATTCATTATCACTAGACTTGCCTTACAAGAATTGCTAAAGAGAGCACTTCAAGCTGAAGCACAAGAATATTTGACAGTAACTTAAACTTATATAAAAATATACATTTTCCACTAAAGATAAATATATGGACAGATATAAAAACTTGACTTTTGCAATTTCAATATATAAGCACTTTTTCTTATTTTATATGATTTAAAATATAAATCCAAAAAATCATTAATCTATGTTAATGAGTACATTATACATAAGGATGCAATTTGTGACATCAATGACATAAAATGTGTGTTGGGGATCTGTAAAAAAGTAAATATTTTGAGTAAATATTTTGTATATAAATAAGTTAAGTTGATATCAGTTGAAAATAGGCTGCAGTAACTTCAGGGTGTCAATCCCCATGGAAATCATAAAGAAAATATCTATAGAATATATACAAAAGGAAATAGAAGGGAATCAAAATATGTAACTACAAAAAAGTCAACACAAGGAAAGCAGTAATGGAGGAAATGAGGGGCAAAATAGCTACAAAACATACAAAAAAGAAATAACAAAATGGCAATGGTAACTTCTTCCTTAACAGTGATTAGTTCAAATGTAAATAGTTTAAATTTACCAAATAAGAAGCATATATTGTACAATAAATTTAAAACATAATCTAAATATATACTGACTACAAAAGACTCACTTTATATATCTAAGGACATAACGAGGTGGAAAGTGAAAGAATGGAAAAGATATTCCATGCAAATGGTAATCAAAAAAGCAGAAGTTGATATATTAGTATCAGACAAAATAAAGTTTAAGTAAAAAACTGTTGACATTAGCATTATATTATGATTAAAGGGTCAATTCATCTAGAAGATATAACAAAAATAACCATAGATTCTAAATTATGAATCAAACACTAATCGAAATGAAAGGAGAAATAGCTTCAAAATAATAGTAGAAAACTTTAATATCCCACTTTCAATAGTTGATAGAACAAACTGACAGAAGAACAATAAAGAAAGAAGATCTTGAAAAACATTAGATCTAACAGACATATCCAGGACACTGAAGCCAACAATAGAATATACATTTTTCATAAGAACATATGAAAAATTGTTCAGTGTGTACCATATATTAGGAAACAAAACAAGTGTTAATAGGTTTCAAGTTTGAAATCATACAAAATATCTTTTTTGATTGCAGTGGAACGAAACTAGAAATCATTAGTAGAAGGAAAACTGGAAAATCCATGACCATGTGAATATAAACAACACA
Organism: Microcebus murinus; assembly: GCF_040939455.1. Lineage (NCBI taxonomy): Eukaryota > Metazoa > Chordata > Mammalia > Primates > Cheirogaleidae > Microcebus > Microcebus murinus. The sequence goes on along the minus strand of NC_134105.1, from coordinate 106,984,907 downwards.
TTCTTAAGCAATCAAAGTATTAAAAGAGAATCACAAGGCAAATTCGAAAATATGTTTAGAGAAATTAAATGAAAACACAGCATGCCATTTTACTGAACACAGAGAAAAGATTGCTAAGAGGGAAATTTATATATGTGAACACATTAAAAAAGAGGATGGATCTCAAATCAACAACTTAAGTTTACAACTTAAGGAAATGGAAAAACTAGAACTAACTAAACTCAAAGGTATCAAAAAAGTAAAATATAAAGATTAGAGATAAACACAATGGAGATTAGAAAAACAATAGAGAAAATCATGAAAATAAGAGCTGACTCTTTGAAAAGATGAATGATACTGATAGTACATTAGCTAGAATGGCTGAGAAGAAAAAAGAGTAGACTTATATATTAAAGACACAAATTAAAAAGGGAATATTACAACAGATTTTACAGAAATAAGAAAAGATTATAAGAGAACACTATGATTAATTGCATGCCAATAAGTTTAATAATCTAGATGAGATACATAAATTCCTAGAAACACACAACCACCAATTTTGGATAATGAAGAAATAGGAAATCTGAACAGGCACATGACTAGCAATGAGGCTGATTCAGAAATAAAAAGCCTCTCAATAAAGTCCAGGCTGGATGGTTTTGCTGGTGGAGTCTACCAAACATTTAAAATAGAATTAAAGCCAATCTTCATCAAACTTTTTCAAACAAATGAAAAGAAGGAAATACTTTCAAGCTCATTTAATGAGCTAGCATTACCCTAATAAAAAAAAGGCCAGACAGAATTACTAGAAGAAATGAAAAGTACTAATATCCTTGATGCATATTATGCAAAAATTTTTGACAACATACTAGCAAACATAATTCAATAGCATATTAAATAGATTTATACACCGTGACCCAGTGGGTTTATTTTCAAGATGCAAAAATGATTTATCATATGAAAATTGATTGAGATACAACACATTAACACAATGAAAGAAAAAAAAAACCTGACCATCTCAATTGATGCTAAAAAATTGACAAAATTCAACATAATTTTTTAATAAAAACAATAGGGTACGAGAAAACTACTTCAACCTAATAAATCACATATACAAAATACCCACAGCTACTACTATTCTCACCGACAAAAGGCAGAAAGCATTTCTGTTCCTGAAAGATCAGGAAAATGACAAGGATGCTTGTTTTCTTCCCTTCTATTTGAGAGAGAACTGGAAGTCCAAGCCACAATTATGCAAGAAAAAGAGATGAGAGACATTTACATAAGAAAGGAAGAAGTAAAATAACCTCTCTTCACAGGTGATATGATCTTATATGTGAAAATCCCCAAAGATTACATAAAAAACTTAGAGTTAATAAACAAATTCAGCCTAGAAGAAGTATACACAATCAACACACATGCAAATCAGTTGTGTTTTCATACAGTGACAATAAACAATCCAAAAAGGAAATTAAGAATGCAATTCCATTTACAATAGTTTCAAAAATAGTAAAATACTTAGGAATAAACTTAGCAAATGAGTCAAATGATTTGTCACTGAAATTACATAACATTAAGAAATAATTAAAGAAAACACACACACATGGAAAGATGTGTGTGTTCATGGACAGAAAGACTTGATATTTTAAGGTGCTGATACCAATAGGCTCTACACATGCAATGCAATTGGCATCAAAATTTCAACAGTGTTTTCTTTAAATAAATACAAAAATTCATGTTAAAATTCATGTGGAATTTCAAAGGACTCCAAATAGTCACACAATCTTGAAAAAGAAGAGCAAATATGGAGATTACAGACTTCTTGACTTCAAAGCTTATTACAAAACTCCAGTAATCAAAACAGTGTGGTAATAGCATAAAGACAGAAATACAAATAAATGGAATAGAATAGAGAACATAGATACAAACCCACAAATATATGGTCAAATGACTTTTGACATGGGTATCAAAATCATTTAATCAGGAAAGGATAGTCTTCAAAAATGGTGTTGGGTAATAGGATATTCACATACAAAAGAATGAAGTTGGACCCTTACCTACATCATATACAAAAGTTAACTTAGAGCAAATCAATGATCTAAGAAGTAAAACTATATGACCCTCAGAAGAAAACCTAAGGAAAAGGCTTCATGACCTTGGATTTGGCAATTGGTTCTTAAATATGACATGAGCAAGCACTGGCTACAAAAGAATAAAATAGAAAAATTAAACTACATCAAAATTTTGAATTTCTCTGCATCAAAGTACACAATCAACAAAGTAAAAAAGGTACCTACATGATGAGAGAAAATATTCACAAGTCATATATCTGATAAGGGCTTAATAACCAAAATATATAGAGAACTCCTACAATTCAGCAACAACAACAAAACCCAAATAATCAGATTAAAAATGTGACAGCAGTACAAGTGTCCATTAATGGATGAGTGTGTAAACAAAACGTGGTTTGTAGATGTAGTGGATTATTATTATACCCTAGGAAGAAAGGAAATTCTGACATATGGTGCATTGCAACATGAATCATCCTTGAAGATATTATGTTCAGTGAAATAAACCGGTCAAAAAAGATAAATGCTGTATGATTAAACTTATATGAAGTGCCTGGAGTATTCAAATTCATAGAGACAGAAAGTAGACTGATGTTTGCCAAGGTCTAAGGGGAAGGGAAATGGGGAAATTGCTGGCTAATGGGTAGAGTTTCCTTTTTGAAGATGAAAAAGCATTCTTGAGATTGGTTGCACAATATGAATGCATTTAATACTATGGAACTGTACACTTAAAATGACTAAGATGATAACTTTTATGTTAGATGCATCTGACCATGGTTAAAACAAAATAAAACAAATCTTATATTCAGAGCTCCAGAAGTTTTGCAATAAAAAGACCCACAGCTTACTGGGAAGAGCTATTCATAGGAAAAGAATGAAATCTAAGAAATGTTGAAGGACAAAAGTGATGAAAGAGTGAACAGGTACCTTAATTTGGGTCTCTCTGTCTTAAAAGTAAGCACAGCCAGAATCAAAGAGAACAAAACAGGAAGTATGTGAACATACTGATAAAATTAGAGTTCTAGTTTGGGGGACCAGAGCACATGAGAGTTTGTTAAAGGATTTGACTTTAAGGAGAATATAACTAAAAAAAAAAATTTAAGAAACTTAATAAGAATGAAGAAGCAGGAAACAGAATAAATTTTACAAATTTAAACCAAGTAAGATGAAATAATCAAATTAAAATATGACGGCTGTCTGGAAAGTGTCCAGCCATTGTTATTATAATTTTTCATATTACATGGCTCAATACTTTTGGGACAGCCCTTCACATGTACATTTTCAGAATGTACATAAATGAACTAAACTCATTGACTAAGTAGTAAAAATTTTCAATTTGGATTAAAAATAAATCCATTTATATGTTATTATCAAAATACAAATAAAGCATTAGGTCAGTTAAGTTTAAAAAAAATTGAAGAAATTTATATTCTTCAAACCCTATTTTAAAAAAAAAGCTTTCTTAGATATAATACTGTAGCTGAAAATAGACTTCCAGTAAATAATTATCAGTACAGAGTTTCACTGCATAATGGTAAATTTTTGAACCCCTAAGAAGATACAATTCAAATTACGTATTTGTATTTTATATATATTTATATATATATATAATCCATTACTTTACTGTATATTGTAACAGAAAAATTTCCTTTCTTTTTATTTGTAAAAGACACAGATATCATATATGCTCATATATGTATACTGTTTGTTAAAATATATGGTGGAAATCAAAGGAACTACAATGAGAAATTGAAAAAAAAATCACTTGAATATTTCACCTCTCTATTATTGAAAGGATGAGGTAAAAAAAATAGCTAAGATTTAGATTTAGAAGATTTGTCCAACATAATTAACAAGCTCAATTAAGAAATGTGTCTTACCTAAATAGGATTCTGAATCCAAATTTTATAAACTCTTCTCAAAAATGCAGGAAATAAATAGAAAATATTCATCATGTATCAGATCATGCAAAAGTCAGAATCTATCCCAAAGCAGCTAATCTGTTTAATTGACCCTCCCTGCCTCTTCATTATACCTCGCCACCAAAAAATCATTATCTTTGACCACGTAAAGCATAGACCATCTGAAAAAATCAGAAAAAACTTTTCTGACACTGTTATAAAATGAAGCATAAAATAAAATAAATTGATTCACGATAAAGAAGCCTATTTTTGAGTAACTGTTGTTGCGGAATTGAGAAATTATTTATTGTGTCAATGTGTGTGTGCTTTTAAAAATTGGGATTAAAACTACATGAGAAAGCTTTATGTTCTGATTTATTTTTTACCAAATATTATTCCAGGATATTCTCACATGGCTGTCTTGTCTTTAACCCAGGCACTAATCCCGGTCATTAAGTTTCCTATTTATCCTCCAGCCAAGAAAACCTAAGATCTCTAAATAACAACTTTTGTCAATAGACACCTGGGAAAGAATTTTAAAACTTGATATAATTAAAATGCATTTCTCTTTGCTCATACCCCAGTTGAGGTAGAATTAAAGATGTCTATTTTCAAGATAGATAATAATTCAATTCTTACTTTTTTGAATATGGTTGCTATAGCTCTTCTCCTCCCAGACAATCCCAAAGTCAATTCTCCACTGGGATGATGAGGCTACCAACTAGGTACCCAGATCTTTCTCTAAAGAAATTCCCAGAGATCTCACCTTAATGGTTACCTCCTCCACAACAGTCTTCAGAAATGCTGGAATCACTGCTTTGTTTAGGTGAAAAGATAGGTCCTTAAAGCTTTGCAAAGATTGCAGAATGTTATAATCTCATGAAGAGTTGAGAAATGAAGTGTTTTGAAAGATAAACAAGGAACAATGACATTGGTTAGAGTCACTCTCAAAAACCTGGTTGTTGATGGCCTTATCACACTGTGTCAACTCCTAAGGAGAAAGAAGTTATGTAATTAGGAAACAATTTTGAGGTTACACCTCATTTTTTTAGCTTTCAGTTTCAGTTGTCAGAGAAACTGGACAGTTCCTGTCTGTAAATAGTAATCTTAGCCACAAAGAAAAACAGTTGCAAAGAATAGTGTTTCTTCTTTGCTTTTTTGACTTACAAATATCAGTGGCTCAAAGGAGTTTCAATATTAGAACTTTCTTGTCGAGCTCAGTTAAACATGGGGGTCATTAGAAACCTGTTGCTCCTTGAACAAGCCTCTATTATACATCAGATGAGGAAGATGAGACCTCAAGACTTCTCTCTCCTTTCCTGTGCACAGAGTGGCAGTGGTGGGAGCAGACTTTGGTAGAGGTGTCCATAGCTACCAGAACTTGATTTCATTTCTTGGATGGGGGCTGGTCTGCTACAAAATTGTTTTTGTTTAAATAATACCTGAAGAATCCACTCAATTAATAAGAGACACACCTAGAGCTTGATAGAGGCAGAAAGTCATTATGAATATATAAATCCTTACCCAAATAATTCAAATGAATTGGGCACTAGCTGCCATCTTGGGCATAAGTAGGCTGGCTTATCTTGATGAGTAAATTCATAAGTACTCACACTTTCTGCATTATTCATTGAGACTTTAAAAATTTTGGAAGAACACTGAACCTCTGAAAGGGGCAGGGGGCCTGATAAACCCTGTGTACTGCGGTGTTTTCCCTATGATCATCAGTGGATGCACTGTATGATGCATCACTATGCATCAGTGGATGCATAACCCTGAGGTGTCAGGTAAGTGGCAACCTGCAGAAGATGTGGTGAGCCACCAGCTGATCTGCAAGCAGGGTGTGGCCAGGACTAGAAAATTGATCCCAAAAGACAGCTAATAGCATCAAATGACCCGAGGCCATCTGCAGAGAAAAGGAAAGCTGATTGTCTTAATCCAAACCAACAGCATTCAGAGAGTTGAAGTTTGGATTTGGAAACTGAATAACCCCACCAAAGCAGGACTAAATCAGAAAAAAACAACTGGGATCTGGAGTGACAGCCATGAACATCTGAGGGTGTTCATTTTCCTTTTACCCACTTTAGTTTCCTGCTTATGCTGATTCACTGAGCAGATCTTAAGGCAAAGGGTAAAGGTGAACACAAGGAAAGTTTATAGGGAGCCATAATTCAGTGTCTGGGGACTAGAGAAGCTCATGGCAGAAATGACAATGATTCAGGACAACTCTCTGCCCTTTTTATTGGAAACTAACTTTTGTGGCGATACTCTCTGTTGGTTCTCCAGCAGACAATGTATAAATTACTGTCTCAAATAAAGACAGTTCAGAGCAATGCTTCCATCTCCAAATGTGAAGTTGGAATTTTCACAGATGGACTAAAGTAATGCCCAGTATTGTGTCATTTTACTGACATGTAGGCAGTGGCTAAATAATTAGTGACTTGGGCCACCACTTGGAAAGCTCACAGATAGAAAATATGAGAACTTCCCACTTGCAAGACGTCTAGGTAAACCATCTGTGGCCTCTTCTCATTACAAGTTGTGATCCTCAAGGTCATTCAAAATCTTCATGGAAGAATGCTTACAAGAGTGATATCCTAATACATCAGTCTATTGATTCCAAAAGTCTTCTAAGGAGAAGAATAGGAGCAAGTGGAAGAGCACACATGTACTTTGAAATTCATATTAGTCCCGGGGATAAGGCATAGATGTTAAGTGCTGTAGTTTCAGAAAAGCAAATAGAAGAGGAGGGTGTTTTTAAATACTCAGATTAAAAACTTTCTCCACTTCCTTATCAATAAGAGCCAGAACATCCCCTTTCATCCTCTTCTGAGAGTGTGGGAGCCTGAGCCGGCCAGTCTCCTTACGCATTCATCTAGTCATCAGCCACCTGAACAATTGCTTCCTCCTTTTCCTTCTCAAGATAAATCGGTTTTTTGTTCACACATAGTTGTTAATCTGGGAGTATTACCAAAACTATGATTCATTGAAGTTATGTTTTTGTACTCAACTAAATCCTGTACTATTTTAAAATTCTGTTTTTATTTCTTATTTTCGATCAGGTTACTGACTTCTGTAAATGCTTTCAAAGATTCCTATTTCCTAAAATAAAATCTCTGTATTAGTTTCCTATTGCTGCTGTCAAAAATTACCACCAACTTAGCATCTTAAAAAAAGAGAAACTCATGGTCTCAGAGTTCTGGAGGCCAGAAGTCCAAAATCAACATCACTGTGTATTAACCATGTTTCCAGCTTTTGTAAACTGGATGCTTTAACATCCGCCTACATGCATAGACAGCCACGTCTTGTACGGCACAACCTGATGGTCTGCCTGTGTCACCCCCTTTGGCCTCTTGCCTCCCTGATTGCCTCCACTTCTTCCTCTGTAGAAATCCTCCTCCAAGGGGTGCAATTATCAAAAGCAAGCTAACCAATCCATGGTCCCTACATCTAACCACTTCTTTTTCGGACTCTTACACACTTGGTCTCTGTACTTCTGCCCTGATCTCCCTAGACAACAGGGAGCGGCTCCTATGACCCAGAGCCCACCGAAATTATCAAACTAGCCAACCATAAGCTCGTTTACTCTGCGTCACACTTTCCTTCACGCAGGAATTGCAATAAATGCTCTTAGCAAGGCATGCTCACTTTGGGAGCTGTAAGTGGGAATCCATTCCTTGCCTCTTGTATCTTCTGGTGACTATTGGCATTCCCTGACTTATGGGCACATCACTCCAATGTTCAGCACTAGAACCTCAGATTGCTGCTTGCTCTGTCATCACATCACCTTCTCCTCTGGCTTGTGCCAGATCTCTTCTTGTTTCCCTTTTATAAGGACACGTGATGGCATGTAGAGCCCACCCAAATAACCCAGGATAATCTCTCTCTCTTGAGATTTTTACATTAATTACATCTGCAAAGATCCTTCTTTCAAGTGAGATAGCATTCACAGGTTTCAGGGATCAGCACGCGAGCATATTTTTAGCAGTCGTATCAACCTACCACGGAGCCCATTTCTAAGCTTCAGAGAGACAATCTTCCGTGCTTTGAACCATGTCCACGCTTTCAGCTTTACCTCTTACTGCTTATTCTCTCCATGTATTCCACATTTCTTTTTCATGGAAGACATCTTGCTATTCTCAGTTTAAGCTACAGTTACACGAACAAGACAAGGCATATGACCATAGGGACAGAGATTAGGGTGATGTGATCACAAGCCAATGAGTGCTGGCATCTTTCTTTCAAAGTTTCCATCCTGCACTTATTTTAACATCTACTCATAAAAAAGAATGTGTTAGGCTGGGCGCGGTGGCTCAAGGCTGTAATCCTAGCACTCTGGGAGGCCGAGGCGGGCGGATTGCTCGAGGTCGGGAGTTTGAAACCAGCCTGAGAGAGACCCCGTCTCTACTAAAAATAGAAAGAAATTAATTGACCAACTAAAAATATATATAGAAAAAATTAGCCGGGCATGGTGGTGCATGCCTGTAGTCCCAGCTACTTGGGAGGCTGAGGCAGGAGGATCGTTTGAGCCCAGGAGATTGAGGTTGCTATGAGCTAGACTGACGCCACGGCACTCACTCTAGCCAGGGCAACAAAAGTGAGACTCTGTCTCAATAAAAAAAAAAAAAAAATGTGTTAATAGAGGAGCTTTTCCTCAACTTGACACAGAATCCCTACAAAAAACCTACAGCTAACATCATACCTAATGATGAGAAACTCAAAGTTCTTTTATTAAGATTAGGACAATGTAAGGGTGCACCCTCTCATCGCTACATTTCACCATCATACTGAAAGTCCTACCTAATGCAATAAGACAATAAAGGAAAAGGATACCAAGCACCAAAATTGAAGTAGCAATAAAAAAATCTTGGAACAAAAATGTCCCAGACTAGATGGTTTCACAGCTGAATTTTACCAAACCCACAAAGAAGAACAGGTACCTATACTATAGAAAAGATTCCATAATAATGTGAAGGATGAATCCTCCCCAATTCATTTTACAAAGCCAATATCACCTTGATACCACCTTGGTATCACTTTGGTTACACCAAGGTGTAACCAAAGGACGTAACAAAAAACGAAAACTACAGACCAATATCCTTTATGAATATAGATTGAAAAATCTCAGTAAAATCTTAGCAAACTGAATTCAACAGCATATTAAAAAAATAATTCACCATGACCAAGTGGGCATCATGACAGAGATGCTAGGATGGTTCAACATACGCAAATTTATAAATGTAATTCACCATGTAAATAAAAGCAAAAGCAAAGACCATATGATCCTCTCAATAGATATAGAAAAAGCACTTGGCAAAATTCAGCTCCCTTTTATGATAAGAACTGTTAACAAAATAGGCATAGATGGGACATAGTTTAAATTTATTAAAGCTATATATGACAAAATCACAGCCAACATCATACCGAATGGGGAAAAATTGAAAGCATTCCTTGCTTAGAACTAAAACCAGCCAAGTTTGTCCACTATCACCACTTCTATACAACATAGTGGTAATATTAGTAAAAAAGTATATGTTATGAGAAACAGTAATGAACAGATGAATAATTATTTTAAAATAATTTTATAAGTGATTCCTAAAAATTTTAAGATATATTTATGTGTAATATTATTGAACATTAGCTATTCCCCAAACCTCATACTAGGGAAAATATAGGATGCATAAAACATACTCTCTTTACTTAGGATGCTTAATTGGAGTGGGACAGTCAGACTCCAAAATATGTTCAATAAACACATTTAATAAATAAATAACAGATTCATGATGTTTTCCTCATACTATTGTGGTTATACTTTATATAACCTTTTCTAACATTTGGATCACATTTTTCTCTTGGAAAATAATATTACACATAAGTATATCCAAAAATTTTTAAGAATCACTTATAAAATTGTTTAAAAATAATTATTCATCTATTTATTTCTAATCATTTCTCATAATGTATACTTTTTTTTACTAATATTACCAATCATATTATGAAATGTTGACACTTTTGAAATCCTGCTTTCTTCACTTAAGGTTATAACACTCTTAGTTGTCCCTCTTGCTAAATCATGAATTTCTTAAGAGAAGTAACAGTTGTTTTTTTCTCTTGCTCCATTTCTAATACAGAATAAATGTTAAGTGAGCATCATAATGGAAGAGGATGTCATGAGAAGAAAATAAACAATTTCCTCAGCTAAGTAAGGCTAAAATTGGAACACTCCAATTTTTATTTTTGTGCTACATTTAATTTACAACCCCTCAGTACTCATTATATACAATACTGGATTTTTAATATATATTTCTGCATTGATTTGGGGTTTGTATAGTTTTTTTACAAACAAGCATTTGTGTCACATTGGTTATTTTCTGAAGACAATCACATGAGCCATTATAATATGCTCTTGTAATGCCAGGCCAGGATGATACACAACTGGACACTGCAAAGCATGGTGGAAGTCTGCCAGAATATGTCTTATACAATCTATAAATAAAGCTGCAATCAGAAATGTTTTGGTATTTGAGACTATGAGACATGCAATAATTTTGTCAAATGTCAGATGCAACCAGTCATCTTATAGAAAGGGCAAGTGTTTTCAGATAAAGCAGAATGTAGGCTTAAGACTAAAAACGACTGAATGGGAACCACTAATTGCCAAGCATCTCAGAATTTTTTACTCAAGGGGAGATTCTTCCAATATTGAGGTTACATTATTTTCTAAAGTTAAACTCTCAAAACCAAATATTATCTTTTCCTGTTATTTAAACAATTCTAGCACTTGCAGGAAGATTTTCCAGGTCAATATGAAGATAGTCAAAGGTTTTCTCTAAATTGATATGAACTGTGTGCAAATCTTTCATTACTGATGTTCTGACATCCAATTTAATTTTGGTATAACCTTGATTTTGCCTCTTACTTTTAAATATTAAAACACATCTATATATGAATCAAATCCATTGCTCTACAATGGATTAATGCTTTCAATCTATTATTTATATATCCTGTATATCCATCTAGTATATGTTTATGTATAGTGCTCAAATGAGGTCAGAGTTCATATGCCGACTGTGGGACTTTTATGAAGATGGTGCTGATAGAGATAAAAATGAAAGGGATGATGAAAAACTGGATAAGCATTATGTGAATGTCCCATATAATAATATAGGGTGGAATAAAATTATACTAATGGTGTTGGTTTAGAATAGCACTTGGCACATAGCAGGTATTTGACAATGATCAAATCAATGAATAAATGATGGTGTGGATGGTGCTTGTAGTGGTGGGGATGGTTGTCAAGGAGACATAAATAGTCAAAGTAGATGTGACAGTACTGCTGATCTTTTCCATACCATGGTAGGCTTAGTAATGGACAGAACTGATGGTTGACCCTTCCCTGGTCATCTGTATGACCAATCAGAATAGAGTGAAGATGAAGCTGATTGAGAAGTTTCCCTGCAAAGCAATTCTTAAGATGGAACTCACTTCTGATGTGCTCAAGGAGTTATTCACCATGTATGCACAAGGATATGCAAGTTGGATCTTCTCTCCTCATAAAAAGCTATATGAGACATGCAAAACTTCGAGTGGCCCAGAATAGGCAATGTCCCTGGGATTGAATTCTAAAGCCTGGCAGTGAGGGCTGCAGAGTTGAGAAAAGTCATTTGAGAAGTAGAGCTGCTCTGCTTCCCTTCCCTGCGCCCAACCTCCTGCCCCAGAGGAGTGCTTACTGAAAGCTTGGCACACTGAGCAACTGCAGGGAGCCCCTGGGAGTCCAGCATCTCTAGGAACATGAAATATAAGTAGGGCGGTGTCCTGGGCCAGAAAGGATGCTGAGGTGGATGCTATGAGTTTTAATGCCATCAGAACAGTCAGGTAATGTGCAGGGGTGGCACAGAAAAGATGAGAGTAACTGAAGAAAGGAATTAGTTAAGGGCTTTGATCTTATTAGAGTGTGGGAGGAAAACTGAATGATGTTGTTGATGCCCCTCAAAACCCTTAACCATTTTCTAATGACTTTAGGGAAACATAAATTTTCTGTGTCTTAGAAGCTAGAAAACTACTGTTTAAATCTTTATTTAGAGAAGCTTAGGTTACAAAAGAAGTTGCTTAGATCACATCTCACCTCTTTTCTCCCCAGGTCCCCACCCATTTCCTCTGCTGAGCGGGGTTTTAAATTTAGTTAAGTTCAGTGTCCATACTTTCTTTATTTTTTTTTAATTTTAAAGAGATTTATTCTGAGCCAAATTTGAGGACCATGACCCCAAGCCATGCCCTAGACGTGTAAATTCAGGGCGAAATACCTGCTGAAGGATGGTCAGATAACTATTGAGAAAAACGGGAGCAAAATCTTTGCAGAGACTAGATACTGCATGGGTCTTGAATACTCTCCATTTTTCTCATTCATACATATTTCACTGGTGAAAACCAAATCAATTACTTTTTGTATGTCTGCCCTATGCCAGGAACAGTAATAGCTGCTTTCAAACATTTTTCATTTAATCTTCATAATATGCTGATGAAGAAGAAAGAAATATCCCAATATTTACACAGGAAAATTCGAAAGACCGTTGGGCTTACTGTAAGGAGACATGAATTCAACCCTAGACCCACTACAGCTGGCTGGGTGACCTTGGCAAGTCTTCCTTAGCCTCATTCTCTCTGTCTGCAAAATAAGAGGATGGCAGGGAGGTGACAGCCCCATTCCTTCCTGCTTAGGGAGTTTTGATTCTATAATTGCAGCACTTTTCAAGGAAAGAAGGACCTGAACCACACTCCGATTGGTAAGATCTGAATATCCAGAGCAGAGAGGTAAATGTGTTGTTCCAAATTCAAATCTTGCCATTTTTTGCTTTTGTGATCTTTGGCAAAAAACTTAACTCCTCTCTCTGACCTAAATTTTGTTTTCTTTAAAAAAAGCCTTAACTTAAGTTAACTTAAATAAAACATACTAAGTGTGTGTCAATAAATAAAGTAGCCTCAGTTTCTCAGAGACAGAACAGGGTAGTGGTTAAAGCATGTACTTTGAAGCTTTTATGCACATGTTTGAACATTAATTCTACCCTTTTCTTGCTGTCTGACCTTGTACTATATACTTGCCATCCCCGTCCCTTGGTTTCCTTGTATATAAAATGGGGACAATAATAGAATCTTAAATTTAAATATTAATCATTATTACATCAAAGTTTTCCACACCCATTTCTGTAGTGGGGATTTATTTCCTTGAAAACGCCTACATTTACACAGATCTCACATTTTTATTGTGTGTGGGGTCAGTAGACCTGGTAACACTGCAGTTGAAGCCTCTCTGTTAGACCTGAGCGTGTCCAAAGTAGTCTTTGCATAACCTGAGCAAAGTATTCCCTGCTTTCATACTGTTTCCCTAAATGCAAGGTGCAATACTCCATCCTACTGGCCTGCCAAGACCTGGCCTGCTCTCGGGCTCCCATCCCTTCTCTCCTTTTGTACCGCAGTTTGCACAGACTACCGTTTTTTGCAAGAATGGTCGTGGGCACAGCAGACACTACATTTTTTCCTATGATGGCAGCACTAAAGAATGGTTGGAAACTGCTTGTTCTCGAAATGGCTTGGGTTACGTTAATTAATAGCTCTGTGGCTCATCACAGTAATAATAATAATAACAAACTATAATTATGGTAACATAATAATATACTTAGTGATGAATAATATTTGTGAAGTCTGTACTGCATGGTGACCATTGGGGACTTACAATCCTGTTTGGAAGATGTAAGTCCTCGTCTAACAACTCAAGGCAGCCTGTACCTCACTAATTGATTCTACTACAATGCCTGCTATTCACTCATATTTGAGCAAATGAATGAATGGAAGGATGAACTCTTAAGAGTCAAATGAGTGTGTTAGAGATTGAGTGCCCCTCCTACAACTCCACCAGGAGGTAATCTCTTAGATCCACTCATAAATGCAAACTCCCCTTGCCTTTCATTCTACAATCTTTTCCTCTCTTAAAACCTTGCTAGGTTTTTCCCTTTAGAATACAAAGCTTAGGTCATTCTTAGCCCATATCCATCTTCCCAATGGACATCTATAACAGATATTCTGAGTTACTGAGTTTCCACTCTCAACAGATAGGCTTTGAAGGGTCAAATAGGGCCTAAGGGAATTGGAGTCCCTGGACTGGTTGCCTCTGGCAGTAGGCAGACTTTCTGTTCACCTTGGTGTGGCCTACACATTCAGCACTTTGTACAAGTGCTATGGTATGAAAACAGATATTTGAGAAGCAGAGCCTTGGTGTGTGGCATATTAGGGTAAATGCCTGAGGTTAGGCCTGACTTTTGACACCTTTGTCCATTGTGACATCTGGGTAGCGACTGCAGCAGGGTGGACAACAAGAAGCCAGGACTAAAAGGCAACCCAATCAGAGCATTCACTTTGTACTAGCATTAAGGCTAGCATGCCACAATGTAGGATGTATATAGTTTATAGTTCAGACTCAAGTGTATCAGAAAGCAAAATGAGATGATATTAATGTTCCCTAGGACATCAGATATAAACCAGAATTGTCTTGAGCAAACAAGAGATATGACCATAATACAACATTTCACTTACATAGTTTCTTTTTAAATAGCTTATTTGCTTCAATAAATAATACACCTAAACGGTTGAAAAAACAAAGCAATCTAAACAAATTTACATAAGAAGTCTTGCCCCAATTCCTCAAACTATCTGTTCCTCTTTACTTCTCACCTCACCCTAATAGATCATCTTAAATAGTTTTTCCTTATGATTATAATGTTTCTATATCCAAAATCCAGAAATATGAATATTATATAATCCCTCATTGTTATGCATAAGGCCTTGTACTGTATAGTTTGTTCTATATTCACTTTTCTTTTTCTTAATAAGAAATCTTGGAGATACTCTCATTTTCTTGCAGAGTACCATCTGCTTTTTAAAAATAGTTTCATAGTATTTCATCGTGTATTTAATTTAACTAACATTCCCTTGAAGGATTCTTGTGTTGATGTGAGTCTTTGGCCATAAAATACAGAGCTACACTTGTCTAATTGCTCTGGCTAGGACTTCCATACCTTCTGAACATTTCACCTCTCACAAAAAATCAATTCATTGTGGATAACAGACTTAAACCTAAGCCATTAAACTATAAGAATTCTAGAAGAAAATATTGGAAAACTCTATAAGACATTGGCTTAGGCAAAGAATTTATGAAGAAGACCCAAAGGCAATGACATCAACAACAAAAATAAATAAATGGGATCTGATCAAATTAAAAATCTTTTGCACAGCCCAGGAAACCATCACAAGAGAGAACAGACAAACTACAGAATGGAAAAATATTCACATGTTACACATCCAATAAAGGGCTGATAACTATAATCTATATAGAACTCGGGGAAATCAGTAAGAAAAAAACCAAATAACCCTATCAAAAAGTAGGCAATGGACATGAACAGAAACTTTCAAAAGTAGATAGACTAATGGCTAACAAACATTTGAAAAAATGCTCAACATCTCTAATCATCAGGGAAATGCAAATCAAAACAACAATGAGATCTGACTTATCTCCAGTGAGAATGGTCTTTATGAAAAAGTCCCAAAACAATAAATGTTGGCCTAGATGGGGAGAGATAGGAACACTCATATACTGCTGGGGGTTGGGGTGGGCAGAAAACTAGTACACCCTCTGTGGAAAGTAATATGGAGATACCTCAAAGAGCTGCAAGTACATCTATGTTTTGATCCATCAATTCCATTACTAGGCATCTACCCAAAGGAACAAAAGATACTCTATAAAAAAAATCATCTGCACTCAAATGTTTATAGCAGCACAATTCACAACTGCAAACATGTGGATACATTCTTATTGTTTTGTTTTACCTCTTAAAATATTATTTTTAGATATTTAATTTCTTTATATGATATTGTCATTTAGAGTAGATTTCCATCACTCTTCATTACTTTTCGTTGCACATATATTTCTACTGAGTAGTTTTTGCCTAGTATCCAAACATTTAAGATGTGAGCATTTGAAAATATACTTGTAATACTAATAATGAGATGTATGTACAAATCAAATGAATAGGGTATGAGAATCCACAGCAACTAGGAATGGGAAGCTTCTTACACATATTGGTAGCTTTGTGCAAATCACCAACGGTGTCCCTCTCAGAGAGACAAATTACCCAGATATTCTGCTTCTGGGGGACATAGCTGCCTAACAGAATTATTTCCTCTGGACCTACTGAACACATTCCAAGGGTACAGAACTTATTCTTTCAGGCACAGGTTGTATAAACTCACACATGACTCTAATTGGAACCTTATTTAGGAAATCACAATGAAGACCCCAGTGCTGATGAGGCTCTCACTGTGCCCCATCCTGTGTGTTCTGCTCTGTGGGCCTCCCAGTGCCCAAAGCACCTGTCTCAAGCAGGTCACTATTGAAATTAAGAGGACATCGCTGAAACTTTATGTCCTTTACATTTTTTTATTTTATTTTTTGAATTCAGAATGTCATAGATGCAAAGTTCATAGAAAATACAGAAGAGTATAAGAAGAAAATTTTATTTTAGAAAGTAACCTAATCTACAACTCAGCTATAAAAGCTCTTAATATGCTAGGATATATCTTCTGAATCTAAATGAAATCTTCTGAATTAAATGAAAGTCTTAACTTTTGCACAAAACCCTATTATTGAAGATCTAATTGATTTGTACAAGGTTGTGTGTTTCAATTTGCAGATTTCAATTAATATTCATTAATATTTTCTTGTTTTTCTTGGTCTTGATGACCTGGAAGGAGAGAGAAGAAAGACACAGTGAGATCTCAGGTATTGAGATGAATCTCTGCTCATAATTCTCCCATCACTCACAACGTCTGTCCCTCCTATTGGCTACAGTGCTCTTCTTTTTCCTTCTCAGATGTCACTGTTTCTCTTAGCGATCCCCTTTAATGCATTACCATATTTTGAGTCCTCCTCTGGACATGGTCTGGAGCCTGAATAGAGACATTTCCTCATGGGCATGTTAGAACAGAGCAGGGGCTCCATAAAGGGATCAAGACAGAACCACGGGAGAAGGGCAATAGCTTATTCATCCAGTGCAACACATTAAGGACAGACCCAAGGCAGGCAAAATATTGGCAGGTGACTATAATCAGTAAGAAGTTTTCATGATGTAACTGGTCCTCCTTAGATTAGGATAGAGGCATTGTTGAATTAGGGAATTTGAGATGTGGAAAATTGAGGTTCATGTGTATTTCTATGTGCTTGATTATGTTAGTATTTCCAATTTAATCCTTTGCATTTAAATTTAGCTTTGACTCGTGCTCTCAAGACTCCCATTGTGAGCCTCTGTGCTTGTCGCGAGTGTGGTTTTTGGAATGAGATATTTGGCATGATGTCATGTAGAGGCAATTACATTTTTATTTTATTGGCTAGAAATTTCTTTTCAATAAAGAATAGCACCTTTTTTATATATGATACAGTTATTTAAAGACACTAGGGCACCCTTGGTTATTTCTGTTTGGTGTGAGGAGTGTTGAATATCTTTCTAAACATTTTTTTCATGCTTGTTATACACACTTTCCGTTTTCCTTTGCCTCTTCTATTCACTCATTTTCATTCTCATTTGCAGTATCCTTTACCTCTGGCCACTCTTAAATAGATAAAGGTCTTTTCCATTGCTTCACTCTCATGTGTCTGATCTCATTCATCTTCCCTAACAATCTGTATTCTTGAACTAGGCAGCATGAACTTCAATCTCAGTTCTCCCACTAGCTGCTTGTGTCAATTAGGGCAAATTCTTTATGAGGATTAGTATCTGTATCTAGGAGAAGGGAATAATAACTGTACCTTCATCGTTGTCTCTTGTATGGATTAATTGAGCTGAGATACTTACAGTACTTAGAATATTTCCTAACATACAGTGAGTGTTCAGTGTTTTCTGTTAGTATAAATGTACATACTATTATTTTACTTTACATTTGCATAACATAATCCAAACACATAACTTAAACTGACAAATCTCTAAACTGACAAATACATACATGTTCAGTACAAAATCACTTTTTTATTCCAGATCTGTATATTTAGATCTTCATATCCCCAGATTTATGAAGAGGTATATCAAATTCCTCCTGTCCAAAACAGAAGATTTTCACTCCCTGGATCATGTTCTTCTCAGGCATCCTCAATGTTAGTGAAGCATCACTGTTTATCCTGCAGAATATCCTTGAATCGTCTTTGAATGTTCCTTGAACCTTTTCTGTTTCTCGTCATCATCATGTAATTAATCACAAAGTCATGAGCATCTAGCTTCAAAAAAATTATTTCCACCATTAACTCATCCTTGTTTGTTTCTTCCCCTCTTAGATTTCCGAAATAGTCTTCTGTAGTATCCTGATTAACTAGCTGCCCAATTTTTTAAAAGTTCTGATTTATAACATCTGCAGATTTGGGAGTTGTACATACCTCCACCATGGCTGATTTCAAACTACCAAAGGTTTAACAAATGGTTCATACAATTCCTAAATATTTAACAATAAAATCTACTTCATAGGGATATGAGTGAACTCCAGCACACTACTTCTAATTGAGATCTCTTCCCACAAGCCTAATCTTTCTGTGATACAACCATATACTTACCAGAATATTTTTTGCTAAAATGTCAAAGTTATCAGGCATTCTTCTGCATGAAATTATTACATATATTACATGTAAAATTTTTTCATGGATTTCAACAATGAGGTTTCCATTAATTTATTTCTGACAAAGGCTACACTTTTTGGCTCTTTTTAAATCTTTGGACCTCACTGTCCCACAGTCTTCTACATTTACTTAATTTTGGTTGTACAGAACTCATAATGCTGTTTTACACTTTTGGAATTTTTGTGTGTTATTTCCTTTGCCTAAGATCTTCTCAATGTCTTTACTTTGCTAAAGGAAAAAAAATGGTTCCTACTGCAGATCAATTTCTCATGCTCTCATGCTCATCTCAGGTTATGAGATAAGTAAATACATGCATTGTCTCAAATAATTTTTAAGCCAATCATATAATGTGGAGACTTCCAGTACTTTAGAGGAGCAATTAAAATATGACTTCAGTGTCAGACAGCTAGTGAGTGCCAAAGCCAGGATTCAAATCAAGTACGTCTTACGCAAAGCCCTTGTTCTTGATTGTTGTGTTAAATTACTTTCCTGCTCCACTGGTTTATACAAATTTTAACTTAATTAGCACAAGTATCATAATCTTTCTATAGCTATCGGAATGCCATTTCCTCAATATCTTTTTAAAAATCTTCTGTTCACAAATGAGCACAAGGGCATTGTTTAGGTTCTCCTTCTACCTGCTGATCTGGCTATGCACCATGTGAGGAATCTGGTGTTCCCAAAGCCTAAATGAAATTATTTGCCTCTTTGGCAAAATAATATTCCTCTATCCATTCTCACCTTGATGAAACTGTGAATTCCACACATCAATTTCATCGTATAGTCAATTGTTCTCAGTTGAAAGCAGTAGAGTCGAAGTTTATCTCCTTCTTCACACTTGATATCATGCCATTTTCCATTCCCCACTACCTTCATGCTTCCTGTATTATCTTGTATTTCATAGACTGTGTTTGTCTTGTTCACTGTTTTCTGCAAAAATCGATTAGCATCCAGATTCTGAGAACACTGTTAGTGCCACACATGTGAGAGAAAGCCTCACTACAAAGTTGATACCATACAAATAATAATAATAGAAGAAACAGATATATATGCAGGTTGGTCTAGGTCATCTCACAGCACCCTTTTTATATTGTCTTGCATTTTAAAAGCTTTTCCTGCTCTAGGTGTTTTTCAGCCTGCAATTCTAGAACAATGAATATCACCCTATTTTTCTCCTGCTCCAACCTTCAGGTCAGCTGAGATTATATGAAACACCTGTATATAGGGGAATGGCAAATTTTTTGTTGGACTTTTTGGCTCCTGGTCCTATGAAGAAACAAAGGAACACCTGCCACAATTATTCACTCAGTAGGTTGTTAGGAATTTTATAGGAAAAATCTTCTATAACTCAGTCATTCTTTTTCAACCTTCCTCATAACTCTTTTCTAGTATCTTGTCCCACTGCCTTTTAATTCACCCTCTATAGTGTCTCCCACAACTAAGCTATTACTCTCTTCACCTATTCTATAATTGCATTTAAAGCAAGATCTCTTTAAGGGAGAAAGTATGGAGGTAAAAATGGACTATCTTAGAAGACATATGTATGGGGTTATGAAAGAATCAATTGTATGAAATGTTAGTTATGTTCATAGCAGTTTGTAATTTTTTTTGTGAGGAGGGAGAAATTGAATACATCATCCTAGCAAGTCCTTTGAATTTGGACATGGACATATCAGTAAAACTCTATGCTTTTTAATTATTATTTTCATAAATGATGGGATTAGATTACCTTATCTTCTATGAAACCTAGAATTCAATATTTCTCAGTTCTTCAATACTATCTTCAGAAATAAATGAATAAATAAAGAAGATAGAGCAGAGAGTACAAATGTTTAGATTTGGGTACCTGTTGGATATATTTGCATTTAGGACAATGACAGTCAATTCATTTACTGCTCTGATTACATGTCATAACCAGAATTCAACCTTGGTAGGGTAATACATTATTCAAATTAAATTTATCAAAATCACAGTAAAATTATGAGCTCCACTTTGGAGAGAGTTCAAAGAGTAGAAATTATTGGCATACACCTATTGATCTATAGATTTTATCCTGTCCTAGCTCATTATTGCTGAGAACAGATAACCATTACTGCCAACATTTCTTACTAATTTTTTCACAGTATTTGCATGTATTCTGGTGTAGGAAGGTTAGTCCTATGTCCTACTGGATGAGCAAACTTCACATCTGTCTCTAGTCAAGATAAAATCTTGGGTCCTACTATTCAATCCCAGTAAGCAGAGTTTGGTAAATTAAGACATTTAATTCTAAGTACTGGTGAAAAAATGAAAAAAAAAATTTAAGAGATTACCTTTTGTAACTTAAACAACCCATACACCATTGTTCCTGATGCTTGTTTGTGGAGATAATTGATTTTGGGAGTTTTGATTGCATTTCTGATAATGCTGTTTGGGACCTCAAACTTTGGATCAAGCCCAACTTCAGACACGGATGATGCTTCATTTATCTCCAGGATTCCATTACATTCCATGTAATCAAATACGGTAATGATCTTCAGTTTTACGAATTTGTCTTTCAAGTTGATGTCGAAAACCTTCACTTGGTAAAACTGAGTCTTACTGACCACTGTAGCATGAAACATTTTGTTTTTCCCTTTGTCAGGGGACTCATATTCAAATGGCTGTGTTGCTTTCAGTACCATCACTGTCATTTGGTCTTTTTGGAGAACATTTCCCCTGGCAGCCGCCTGACGTTGTGCCTGAGTGTTCTGATTCTGTGTTGGAAAGACACAGGAAAATAAAATCACTAGCTTGAGCAGGGAATAAAAAATCACTTTCCTATGAGAGAAACCTCAACCACAACATTGGGCCCAACAACTGTCATAGTTATTTGGACTTGAGGCTAGGAGGCTAGAGAGAAACTGTCAGAAATGAAAGGCTGGTGAGCTGGTAGAGTTAGTGAAAGTACAAGGCTCGACAATTTCAGAAATTAGAACACCTTCACTGATGCAGAATAGTTTTCCTGAGGCAAAACACAATATTGTGCAAGAACAACATACAGTAGTGGATGATGAAAATGCTGTCATGAGTTGATTTCAAAGAAAGACTAGAATATAATAATAAATCCAAATATAACCTCCACCCACTTATATGACCAAAAGCAATCAAAAAAGTGTAAAAACAACTCGGATAGCATTAAAAATAGAGAATGGTGCTCACCACAGGCTGCAAACAGTAAGGATTTCCAATATCATTAGTGTACCCTTTGCTATTTTGAAAGTCCAACTCTTTTATCTATTTCCCAAAATAGTGCTCTGTTACAAGTGTGAGAAAGAGAGGGGCTGGCTCAACATATAAGTAGGCCCTGGTGAAGGATTTCTGGTTAAAGCCATGTCCTCAAGTGGGTATTCACAGCGTTTCACAATGGCTGAAATAATAATAAAATAGAGAAAACAAGTATCCTTTTTTTTTTAATCTGTAATCTTTTTTTTCTCCCCAGTGGACTGGTCTATCAGAGTTACAGCAGAATACTTTCATGGAAAGAAGGGTGCCTGATCTGTAGTGGGAAGTGTGGGGAGCAAAGACCGGGCATGGATTCACATGAACTAGTACAAGCAACCAAGCTATCTACCTCCACAGAACAGAAGTGCTTAGAGTGGTCTGTCCTGATGTGTCACACACAACAGTCACCTGTGGGTGACTGGACTTTACTTGGATGTGGCTTCTCAACAATGTGAACAATTTGCCATGACACAGGAAACACCTTCCCCAAAGCAAATCAGTATCAAAAACAGTTACACGTTAGAGTAACAATAACAACAGCAGAGTGCCCTGTTATGGTACTGAAGAAAATTTGGAGGAGAGAAACAGAAAGAGTATACCTGAGTTGCGGACGTGTTGGATGGAGTTGGTGATGCTATCTGGGCAGGTAAGGGATGGCCCATTGCTGCAGGTGTGCTGGGTCTTGGAGGAAAGAAAGGCTGACTCTGCTCTTGGGATGCCTTATTCCTTTTGGCTTCAGTGCTTTCTTGGATTGTCACTTTTCTTTTCTGAAAGTAATTTAATTTTCCTGTTAAGGAGGTTCAGTATCAAAAGAAGCAGAGGATGTTTTCATCACTGTAGAGGACATTTTATTTATATTGGATGTGATGACCTTGGAAATCACAGGGAATTCCAACCTACCACTTGAAATTATGGCCAGTGAGTAATAATGGGTATAAATTGTTGTGTTAAAAAAAAGATGAATGATTTTAACAGACATGATGCTCCTCAAATTATCTCTGTGGTACGTTGGGAAGAGCGCTACATTTAGAATTTAAATGATCTAGATTTGTGTAAGCATGGGCAAGATGTATTTCAAATCTGATTATATATAT
Organism: Microcebus murinus; assembly: GCF_040939455.1. NCBI lineage: Eukaryota > Metazoa > Chordata > Mammalia > Primates > Cheirogaleidae > Microcebus > Microcebus murinus. The sequence continues at coordinate 106,961,914 of NC_134105.1, read as the reverse complement.
ATGTGTGTGTGTATATATATATACACACACTTATATATATAATTTCAGAGTGTTATGGGGTTAAAAACGTTTAGATTTCATATATTGCCTTTGCCCTGCCTGAGTCAGAGCTACAAACAAGCATGTCCATCCCCCAGACGTTGCACATTGCACTCATTAGGTGTGAATATACCCATCCCCTCCTACCCCACCCACCTGCCCGACACCTGATGAATGTTACTTCCATATGTGCACATAAGTGTTGATCAAGTAATACTAATTTGATGGCAAGTACATGTGGTGCTTGCTTTTCCATTCTTGTGATATTTCACTTAGTAGAATGGGCTCCACCTCTATCTAGGATAATATAAGAGGTGCCAGATTACCATTGTTTTTTGTGCCTGATTAGAACTCCATGACATACATACACAATATTTTATTAAGCCACTCTGGTATGATGGGCACTTGGGTTGTTTCCACATCTTTGCAATTGTGAATTGTGCTGCTAAAAACATTCTAGTTCAGATGAATTTTTTATAGCATGTCATGTTTTCTTTTGGGTAGATGCCCAATAATGGGATTGCCGGATCAAATAGTAGTTCCACTTGTATCTCCTTGAGGTATCTCCATACTAATTTCCATAGAGTTTTTACTAGTTTGCAAACCCACCAGCAGTATATGAGTGTTCCTATCTCTCTACATCCATGCTAACATTTGTTGTTTTGGGACGTTTTGATAAAAGCCATTCTCACTGGAGATAAGTCATATCTTGTGGTTTTGATTTGCATTTCCCTGATGATTAGAGATGTTGAGGATTTTTTAACATGTTTGTTGGCCCTTTATCTTCTTTTCAAAAGTTTCTGTTCATGTATTTTGCCCACTTTTTAATGGAGTCATTTGATTTTTTTCTTGCTGATTTTCTTTAGTTCTGTATAGAATCTAATTATCAGCCCTTTATTGGATTTGTAGCATATGAATATTTTGTCCCATTCTGTATGTTGTCTGTTAGCTCTTGTGATAGTTTCCTTGGCTATGCAGAAGATTTTTAATTTGATCAGGTTCCAGTATTTATTTTTGGTGCTGCTGTGATTGCCTTTGGGATCTTTTTCATAAATTCTTTCCCTATTCCATTATCCATAAGAGTTCTTCCAACATTTTCTTCCAAAATTCTTATAGTTTCATGACTTAGGTTTGAGTCTGTTATCCATCTTGAATTGATTTTTGTCCTATTTTTCTAATGAGGATGGTGATATATATATATATATATATATATATATATATATATATATATGTGTGTGTGTGTGTGTGTCACAGAAATTTTTATTACATTTTTTACAGTCTTCATTCTTTGCCTAGCACAAAGATGACCCATAATTACTCAATTATGTAATTATAAGCTATGCTGGAAGATTAATGAAGAACCAAGTGCCATAGCAAAGTTTCTTATGTGGACCTTCAATCCTGCTCCTCTTCACCAAGCTTACCTGAGGCACAGGGGTCTTGTCTGCTCCTTCAGATGTCAGAGCATCACTTGTGGTGGGTGCAGGTGTAGCAGGACCCACTTCTTCCTGATTCTTTTTTACTGGAGTTCTTCCTTTTGCTCTCATTTTCCTAGCAACTGAGGTAAAAAAAGAAGAAAAAGAAAGGCACAGTAAACCCAGAGCTCTTGGTCTAAGACAGCTGAAGTCGTCTCAATACTATTTCATCTCAGCATCTGCGGAGGGCTCAGGTGTGCGTTAGTCTACCTCCACTGCACCAGCCCAGCCTGGCCTCAAGGTGAGCAGCAGTCACAGCACAAACACAGACACTGTCCCACACTCCTCAGTGCTTCCCGTACTCCTCCCCTGTACACTTAGAACTTTCTTCCCATCCTCTGAACTCCATGGATCAGTCAAACCCTTTCCCAATCCTGTTCTTGTATCATTTCCTTTTAAAACTCTAAAGCTTTCATGATGCTCACAGGCTGATCATTTTCAGTGGAAGATCTCTTCAAATTACAGAAATAAGCGAAACAAAATATGACTTGCATTGTGATGTGACAAAGTAGTGATAATGGCTTTGGAATTAATGAAAAGTTTAGCCCAGTGATTTAGTAAGTGGGAATGTTCTACACATATCATGACATAACAATTTGCTTCATTAATTGGTAATATATAAATGTTTTAAAGAGAAACCACAAATTGCCATATTGTTTTGTCACTTTCCAATGTTTCTAATGTACTGGAAATCTCAGTCTGTCATCAACTCCCTCTGTCTCTTGTTTCTTATCACCTATAAGGATAAGGAACCCCAAATACAGTCTCCAAAATATATTAATCTTGTTTGTAAGAAACAGAATGCCCTAAGTTGTCAAATGGTTGGCCTTTGAGGTGCCAACATTGTCATGGCTACTGAGTCATAAATTGGGAAGTATCAACTTTGACCAAGGGGGGTTTCTACTCAGGACTGGGTTGGTCACGTGTGGGATTTTCCCTATTACCTTTTAACTTCTCTTTCCGAAGCTTGTCAGCAAGGCCTTTAAGGGATTCTATATCTTTGACCAGTTCTATTAACTTCTCCACACAGGCAGCACCTGGGAACTTTTCTTCCATCAAATCAGAAATCCTAATTCTGTTATAGTCATCTTGCATTTTTCTCGTCAGTTTTAAGTCTTTGACCAGTAAGGACTTAACTGCTGCAAACTGATAATCATTCATGTTCTCTAATCCTTTCAGCAGAACAATTTTCTTGTATTCAGTCATAATCACTCAAGTTATAGCTCTACCTACAAGAGAAAAATGACATACAGTGTTGCACATTTATATAGACAATGTAAAATATGAATTATGCCCATGTGAGTGGCCCATGCCAAATTGTTGTCTTTGGATGTGCATGAGAAAGAGAGTCTAAATTGCCAGATGTGTCACATTGAAAAATAGATCAATACCTGATATATTAGGAAATTTAAAGAAGTTCTTCCCTTTTAATGAGGATAGTTGATTTTGGTCAAAGGTGGGTGTGGTGGAAGAATGTTTGGAAACAGGTAATTGTTGCATGTTTAGAATATGGGTTTTGGGATGTCAAAATCCTTCCTTCCTCTTCCCACCCCTTTTTGGGCTGGAGCCCATCCCCCAATGCCTGCCTCTTGGTTTCTGACTCTTCCCACAACCACTGTGACTGAAGTGTCCTATGTGTAAATGGGCTGCAGCCTCCCGCCTTACACGAATAACCTTCTGTCACAGCACTACAGTTCCACGCTGGGGTATCAACCCTAGTACACTTGGCTCTTGCCTAGTTAGATCTCATTACTATCCTGTCTCTCTGGGGCTTGGGCTTGGAGCTTGCTCTGTGTCTTACCTGTCAATGTCACTGTTGTTATGCTGGCCTTCTGTATGCTCCCTGGTGTGGAAATGTGGCATTTATTTTTGGCTTTGATTTTATTACTGTCAGTTACATTCCTCATACTAGTCTTAATTTTACTAAATAGCTCTTTTCAGTCAATCAGATATGTTTGTTCTTACAAAGGCATGGCTTTATCTGTCTTGAAATACTTCAATATGTTTCCATTTTGGTTGGTAAAAATTCCTGATCATTTCCACGACTTGAAGGGCTTTGAATAAATTGTGTTTTTTTTTTCTTGGTAGTTTCGTATTTATTATAATTTTTGCTCTAGAAATATACAGCACCTTTTCTTTTCAGTTTTTGTTATTGTTTATTCCCTTCCTGCTGTGTGGCAAATGATTTCCACTTTTCCTCTTCTGGTTAGTTCCCTGCAGCCTTCAATGCTCAAGTGAGGATTTATGTCCTGGAATTTATTATGGTCCTCAGTTTCACTTATCTGGGCATCTTTAACACCTGGTGTACTCCCTTGATGGACCTCAGTACATGGCATGGATTCCAAGTTTCTGTTTAAATTTATGAATTCCTTTAGTTTGGGGACCACATGTTTGTGCAACTTTTACATAATTAGCATGTTCAAATTCTTTGGACTTTGAATTATTCCTTTTTGAGAGAACATGGTTATTTCCAGATTGATCAGGCCCATCAAACTAAGAAAAACTCCATGCTAGGACACATTGTAGTAAGATTGAAGAATATTAAAAACAAAGTAAAAATGCTGAAAACTTCCAAAATTACTGAGTAAAACACTGATAAAGATTGAAGAATCTTACTGGACAGTCTGTAGCAGGTCAAGAGAGTAATTTTTATATAGTACTAGTCAAAAATGTTATGTCTGAAATTTTAATACTTAAGAAATTAAAAAATGAAAAGTTTTTTGTGGGTTGGGGTGTTACAGTTTTGGGAAGGGATTGGAGTTAGCAGGAAAGTGTAGCTGTGAAATATATTTGTGAAATATACATAGAATATATACGAAGGGAAATAGAAGGAAACCAGAATATGTCACTTCATAAAAATCAGCACAAGCAAGGCAGTAAGGGAGGAAATGAGGAGCAAAATAGCTATAAAACATACTGAAAATAAATAACAAAATGACAAGAATAACTTCTTCCTTAACGGTCATTACTTCAAATATAAATGGTTTAAGCTTACCAAACAAAAAGTATATGTGATGCAATGAATTTAAAACCATAATCTAAATATATGCTGACTACAAAAGACTCACTTTAGACATCTAATGACAGACATAGGCAGAATGTGAAAGAATGGAAAAGATATTCCATGCAAAAAAGCAGACGTTGCTATATTTGCAGTAGATAAAATAAAGTTAAAGTAAAAAACTGTTGGCATTAGCACTATATTATGATGAAAAGGTCAATTCATCTAGATTCTATAACAAAAATAAGCATAGCTTCTAAATATGTAAATCACACACCAACAGAATTGAATGGAGAAATAGACAGCCCTGAAATAATAGTAGGAAACTTCAGCGTCTCATTTTCAATAATTGACAGAACAACTTGACAGGAGATCAACAAGGAAAAAAGAAGATCATGAAAAACAGATCTAACACATATATTCAGAACACTGAAGCCAACAACAATAGAATATACATTTTTCATAAGAAAACACAAAAATTGTCCAGTGTATATACCATATATTAGGAAACAAAACAAGTGTTAATACATTGTAAGTTTGAAATCATATAAAATATCTTTTTAGATTGCAGTGGAATGAAACTAGAAATCACTTGTAGAAGGAAAACTGGAAAATACATGAACATGTGAATTTAAACAACACATTCTTAAGCAATCAAAGCGTATATATTCACATCTAATGGGTGCAATGCGCACCTTCTGGGGCATGGACATGCTTAAAGCTCTGGCTCAGATGAGGCAAAGGCAATATATGTAACATAAGCATTTGTACCCTTGTAATATACTGAAATAAAAATTAAAAAAATAATCACAAGGCAAATTCAAAAATATATTTAGAGATATTAAATGAAAACACAATTTTACATCTCACTGAAGGCAAGTAAAACAGTACTAAGAGAGTAATTTATAGATGTGAACATATTAAAAAAGGAGATGGATCTCAAATCAACAACATATGTTTACACCTTAAGGAACATGAAAAATTAGAACTAACTAAACCCAAATATAGCAAAGAAAAAAGGAAACTATAAAGATTAGATTATATTGCATATAAATATAAACACAATAGAGATTAGAGTACAATAGGGAAATTCAATGAAAACAAGAGTTGGTTCTTTGAAAAGATGAATGATACTGATAGAAAGTTAGCTAGATTGACTAAGGAAAAATGAAGAGAGTCAAATAATAAAGTGAAACGTTAAAAAGAGAACATTACACCAAATTTTACAGAAATAGAGAATGCTATGAACAATTGCATGCCAATAAGTTTGATAACCTAAATGAAATGGATGAATTCATAGAAACATACAATCCACCAATTTTGGATAATGAAGAAATAGAAAATCTGAACAGGCACATGACTAGCAATGAGGTTGAATCAGAAATAAAAAGCCTCTCAACAAAGAAAAGTCCAGACCGGATGGTTTTGCCGGTGAATTCTACCAAACATTTAAAAAAGAATTAAAACCAATTCTCCTCAAACTCGTCCAAAAAATTAAAATGGAAGAAATACTTCCAAACTCATTTTATGAGCCAGTATGACACTAATAATTTAAAAAGCCAGACAGAGGTATAAGAAGAAATGGAAAGAACCAATATCCTTGATGCATATTGATGCAAGCATTTTTGACAAAATGCTAGCAAACTTAATTCAATAGCATGTTAAATAGATTTATGCACCATGATCCAGTGGGTTTATTTTCAGAATGCAAAAATGGTTCACCATATGAAAATCAATTAGGATAAGACACCACATTATCACAATAGAAACACAAAAACACATGCTTATCTCAAATGATGCTAAAAAACTGACAAAATTCTACCCAATTTCTTCATAAAAACACTCAACAAGCTAGAATAAGAGGAAGCTACTTCAATATAATAAAGCATATATACAAAAAGCCCACAGCTAATACTATTTTCACTGACAAAAGTCAAAAAGCATTTCTCGTGTTCCTGAAAGAACAGGAAGTGGCAAGGATGCTTGTTTTCTTCACCTCTATTTGAGAGAAAACTGGAAGTCCAAGCCACAATTATACAAGAAAAAGAGATAAAAGACAGTTAAATAAGAAAGGAAGAAGTAAAATAACCTCTCTTCACAGGTGATATGATCTTATCTTTGGAAACCCCCAAAGATTTCACAAAAAAACTTAGAATTAATAAACAAATTCAGCTAAGTTGAAGAATATAGGATCAACACACATGCAAATCAGTCGTGTTCCATACAATAACAATAAACAATCCAAAAAGGAAATGAAGAAAGCAATTTCATTTACAACAGTTTCAAAAGTAGTAAAACACTTAGGAATAAACTTAGCAAAGAAGCTGAATGTCTTGCCAACTGAAAATGACATGACATGACATTAAGAAACAATTAAAGAAGACACACACACGGAAAACATATGTGTTCATGGACTGAAAGACTTGATATTTTAAGGTGTCAATAGCAAAAGGATCTACAGATGCAATGCAATTGGCATCAAAATTTCAACAGTGGTTTTTAAAATAAATACAAAAATTCATGTGAAATTTCAAGGGACTGCAAATACCCACATAGTCTTGAAAAGGAAGAGCAAATATGGAGATTTCAGACTTCTTGATTTCAAAGCTTATTACAAAGCTACAGTAATCAAAACAGTGTGGTAGTAGTATGAAGACAGATATACAAACCAATGGAATGGAGTAGAGAACATAGAGATAAACCCTCACATATTTGGACAATTGATTTTTGACATGGGTATCAAAATCATTTACTCAGGAAAGGACGGTCATTTCAAACATAGTGTTGGACAATAGCATATTCGCATACAAAAAAACAAAGGTGGGCCTTTACCTACATCATGTACAAAAATTAACTAAAATTAGATCAATGATCTGCAAATTAGTACAACTGTGAAACGTAATTGGAGATACCGCAAAGAAATAAAAATAGAAATACCATTTGATCCAGCAATCCCATGATTAGGCATCTATCCAAAAGAAAAAAAAAGACATGCTATAAAAAAGACGTCTGCACTGGAATATTTATAGCAGCACAATTCACAATTGCAAAGATGTGGAAACAATCCAAGTACCCATCAATACATGAATGGATTAATAAAATGTTGTATATGTATATCATGGAATACTACTCAACTTCAAGAAACAATGGTGATCCAGCACCTCTTATATTATCCTGGATAGAGACTGAGCCCATCCTTCGAAGTGAGGTAGGTATCACAAGGATGGAAAAACATGCACCACACACGAGTAATCGCCATCAAATTGGTACTAACTGACCAACACTAAGGTGTTCACATGGTAGTAATACTCATCGGGTGCTGGCAATGTTGGGGGCCATGGGGGTAGTAAACCCACAACAAATGGAAGCAGAAAGCACTGTATGGGGGAGGGACACGCTTGTAACCCTGGTTTGGGTGGGGCAAATGGATTACATGTAACCAAAATGTTTATACCCCCATAATATCCTGAATAAGAAAAATTAAATAAATAAAAAATAAAAAGGAAAAAATAAAGTAGATCAATGATATAAGAACTAAAACTATAAGACTCTCAAAAGAAAACATAAGTGAAAGGCTTCATGACTTTGAATTTGGCAACTGTTTGTTATATATGATACCAGCACCACTGGCCACAAAAGAATAAAATAGAAAAATTAAACTACATCAAAATTTTAGATTTCTTTGCATCAAAGTATGCATTCAACAAAGTAAAAAAGGGACCTAGAAAGTGAGGGAAGATATTCACAAGTCATATATCTGATGAGGGCTTAATAAAATGTATAGAGAACTCCTACAATTCAGCAACAACAAAACCCAAATAATCAAATTAAAAATGTGACAGCAGTATAAGTGTTCATCGATGGATGAGTGTGTAAGCAAAATGTGGTATGTACATGTAGTGGATTATTATTACACCCTAAGAAGAAAGAAAATTCTGACACATAGTGCATTGCAACATGAATTACCTGGAGAACATTATGTTAAGTGAAATAAGCCTGTCACAAAAGACAATTGTTGTATGATTAAACATATTCAAAGTGCTTGGAGTATTCAAATTCATAGAGACATTCAAATTCATAGAGACATTGGCCGGGCGCGGTGGCTCACGCCTGTAATCCTAGCACTCTGGGAGGCCGAGGCGGGCGGATTGCTCAAGGTCAGGAGTTCGAAACCAGCCTGAGCGAGACCCCGTCTCTACTAAAAAAATAGAAAGAAATTAATTGACCAACTAAAAGTATACATACAAAAAATTAGCCGGGCATGGTGGTGCATGCCTGTAGTCCCAGCTACTCGGGAGGCTGAGGCAGGAGGATCACTTGAGCCCAGGAGTTTGAGGTTGCTGTGAGCTAGGCTGACGCCATGGCACTCACTCTAGCCTGGGCAACAAAAAGTGAGACTCTGTCTCAAAAAAAAAAAAAAAAAAAAATTCATAGAGACATAGAATGATGTTTTTCAAGGTCGGAGGAAAGGGAATGGAGAAATTGTTGGTAAATGGGTAGAGTTTCCTTTTTGAAGATGAAAAAGCATTCTTGAGATTAGTTGCACAACATGAATGTACTTACTACTATTGAACTGTACATTTAAAATGATTAAGATGATAAATTTTATGTTACATGTATCTGATCATGCTTAAAACAAAACAAAACAATTCATATATTCAGGACTCCAGAAGTTTTGCTATACAAAGACCCAGAGCTTTTTGGGAAAAAAACTATTCAGACTGAAAATAAATAAATCTAAGAAATGTTGGAGGACAAAAGTAAAGAAAGAGTGAACAAATACCTTAATTGGAGTTCTCACTGTCTTAGAAATAAGTACAGCCAGAATCAAAGAGAAGAAAATAGGACGTATGTGAACATATTGATACAGTTAGAGTTGTAGGTTGGGGAACCAGAACACATGAGAGTTTGTTAAGGGACTTCACGTTAAGGAGAATGTAAATTAAAAAAAAATTAACAAACTTGACAGAATGAAGAAGCAAGAAACATAATAAATTTTACAAATTGAAACAAAGTAAGATGGAGGAATCAAATAAAAATATGACAGCTGTCCAGAAAGTGCCCAGCCATTGTTAATATATTACATAATTTTTTGTATTACATGGCTCAATACTTTCTGGACAGCCCTTCATATATACATTTTCAGAATGTACATAAAAGAACTGAGCTCAGCAATGAAGTAGCAAAATTTTTCAATTTGGATTAAAAATAAATCCATTTATATGTTTTGCCAAAATACAAATAAAGCATAAGATCAGTTAAGGTTGAAAAAAGTTGCAAAAATTTATGTCCTTCAAACCCTAACTTGATAAAAGCATTTTTAGATATAATACTATAGCTTAAAATAGACTTTTAGTAGATTATTATCAGTACAGAATTTCACCAGATAATGATAAATTATTCAACCTCTAAGAACACATAATTAAAATGATGCATTTATATTACATATATGTGTAATCTATTACTTTAGTGTACATTGTAACAAAAAATTTCCTTTTTCTTTATTTTTAAAAGACACACATATCATATATATTTATATATGTATACTCTATATAAAATTATATGATAGAAATCAAAGGAACTACAATGAGAAATTGAAAAAAATCACTTAGAGTTATAGATTCTACCTCTTTCTCAACTACTGAAAAGACGAGGTGAAAAATAGCTAAGGTTTAGAAGGTTTGTCCAACATAATTAACAAGCTTAATTAACATACGTATCTTACTTAAAGAGGATTCTGAACCCAACTTTTATAAACTCTTCTCAAACATGCACGAAATACATAGAAAATATTCATCATGTATCAGACCATGCAAAAGTCAGAATATATCCCAAAGCAGTTAATCTGTTTAATTGACCCTCCCTGCCTCTGTATTATACCTCACCACCAAAAAAAAAAAAAAAAAAAAAAAAAATCATTATACTTGAATGAATAAAGTATAGATCATCAGAAAAAGACAGAAAAACTTTTTCTGCCGCTTGTTACAAAATGAAGCATACAATAAAAATAAATTGATTCATGACAAGGTAAATAAGCCTATTTTTGAGTAACTTGTTGCAGAATTGAGAAAGTATTTATTGTGTGGATATGTGTGTGCTTTTAAAAGTTAGGATTAAAACTACATAAGAAAGCTTTATATTCTGATTTATCTTTTAGCAAGTATTATTCCATGGTATTAACCCAGGCACTAATCCCAGTCATCAAGCTTCCTATTCATCCTCCAGCCAAGAAAACCCCAAATCTCTAAATATCAACTCTTGTCAATAGACACCTGGGAATGAATTTTAAAACTTGATATAGTTAAATGCACTTCTCTTTGCTCATGCCCCAGTTGGGAGAGAATTAAAGATGTCTATTTTCAAGACAGATATTGATTTAATTCTTACTTTTCTGAATATAGCTCTTCTTTTTCCAGACAATCCCAAAGTTAATCATCCACCATGATGATGAGGTTACCAACTAGGTACCCAGATCTTTCTCTAAAGAAATTCCCAGGGATCTCACCTTACCTCCTCCACAATAGTTTCAAAAATGCTGGAATTGCTGCCTTGTTTAAGCTAAGAGGTATGTCCATAAAGCTTTGCAGAAATTACATTGCAGAATGTTATAATCTCGTGAAGAGTTGAGAAATGAAGTGTTTTGAAAGATAAGCAAGGAACAATGGCATTGGTTAGAGTCACTCAAAAACCTGACTGTTGATGGCCTTCTCACTCTGTGCTAACCCCTAACGAGAGAGAAGTTACGTAATTATGAAACAATTTTGAGGTTATACCTCTCAGCCTTTGTAGCTTTCTATTTCGCTTGTCACCAGAACTGGACAGTTCCTGCCTGTAAATAGTAAGCTCAGCCACAAGAAAAAGCATGGCAGGCCGGGCGCGGTGGCTCACGCTTGTAATCCTAGCACTCCGGGAGGCCGAGGCGGGCGGATTGCTCAAGGTCAGGAGTTCGAAACCAGCCTGAGCGAGACCCCGTCTCTACTATAAAAATATAAAGAAATTAATTGGCCAACTGATATATATATATATATATATATATATATATATATATATTAGCCGGGCATGGTGGCTCATGCCTGTAGTCCCAGCTACTTGGGAGGCTGAGGCAGGAGGATCCCTTGAGCCCAGGAGTTTGAGATTGCTGTGAGCTAGGTTGACACCACAGCACTCACTCTAGCCTGGGCAACAAAGTGAAACTCTGTCTCAAAAAAAAAAAAAAAGAAAAGAAAAGAAAAGAAAAAGCGTGGCAAACAATAGTGTTTCTTCCTTGCTTTTTTGACTTACAAATATCAGTGGCTGAAAGGAGTTTCAATATTAGAACTTTCTTATCCAGCTCACTTAAACACGGGAGCATTAGAAACTTGTTGCTCGTTGAACGAACCTCTATTATATATCAGATGGGGAAGGTGAGACCTCAAGGCTTCTCCCTCCTTTCCTGTGCACAGAGTGGCAGTGGTGGGAGCTTACTTCGGTAGAGGTGTCTAACTGCTACCAGAACTTGATTTCATCTCCTGGATGGGGGCTGGTAGGCAACAAAATTGTTTTAGTTTAAATAGTACCTGAATTCACTCAATTAATAAGAGACACACCTAGAGCCTGACAGAGGCAGAAAGTCATTATGAATATGTAAGTCCTTATTCAAATAATTGAAATGAGCTCAGCACTAGCTGCCGTCTTGAGTATGACCAGGCTGCCTTACCTTGATGATTAAATTCATGATTACTCACGCTTTCTGTATTACTCATGGGTAGTAGGCTTGTATCATCATGGAAACCTTAAAAATTTTGGAAGAACACCGAATCTCTGAAAGGGCAGGGGGCCCGATAAACCCTGTATACTTCCCATAGGTGTTTTCCCTATGATCATCAGTGGATGCACTGCAGACTAGCGTAACCCTGAGGTGTCAGGTAGGTGGCAACCTGCAGAAGGTGTTGTGGTGAGCCACCAGCTGATCTGCAAGCAGGGTGTGGCCAGGACTGGAAAAGGGATCCCAAAACACAGCTAATAAGTTCAAATGACCCGAGGCCATCTGCAGAGAAAAGGAAAGCTGATTGTCTTAATCCAAACCAACAGCATTCAGAGAGTTGAAGTTTGGATTTGGAAACTGAATTACCCCACCAAAGCAGGACTGAGCCAGAAAAAGGCAACTGGGATCTGGAGTGACAGCCATGAACATCTGAGGGTGTTCATTTTCCTTATCACATTTTAGTTTCCTGCTTATGCTGATTCATTGAGCAGATCTTAAGGTAAAGGGTAAAGGGCAGCACAAGGAAAGTTCGTAGGGAACCCTAATTCAGTGTCTGGGGACTGGAAGAGCTCATGGCAGAAATGACCATGATTCAGGACAACTTTCTGCCCTTTTTTTGGGAAACTAACTTTTATGGCAATACTCTCTGTTGGTTCTCCAGCAGACAATGTACAAATTGCTAACTCAAAGGCAATTCAGAGCAATTTTCCCATGTCCAAATGTGAAGTTGGAATTTTAACAGATGGACTAAAGTAATGCTCAGTATTGAGCTGTTTTACTGACATGTAGGCAGTGGCTAAATAATTAGTGACTTGGACCACCACATAGAAAGCTCACACATTGAAAATATGAGAACTTCTCACTTGCAGGATGTCTAGGTAAACCATGTGTGGCCTCTTATCATCTCAAGTTCTAAACCTCAAAATATTTCAAAATCTTCATGGAAGAACCCTTACCAGATATCCTAACAAATTGATAGATGATGCCAAAAGTCTCCTAAGGAGAATAATGAGAGCAAATGGAAGAGCACACATGCTCTTTGAGTTTATATTGAGCCCAGGGATAAGGGCCAGAACAACTCTTTCAGTGTGGGAGTTTGAGCTGGCCAGTCTCCTTATATATTCACCCTGGTCATCAGCCACCTGAACAATATGCTTCCTCTGTTTTCTTTCTCAAGAAAAAACAGTTTTTTGTTCATGCATAGTTGTTATCTTGGAGTATGACCAAGGCTATGATTCATTCAAGTTATGTTGTTATTCTCAGCTAAATCCTATACTATTTTAAAATTTTGTTTTTATTTATTTTATTTCTTATTTTTTGATCATGTTAATCATTTTTGTAAATGCTTTCAAAGATTCTTATATCCTTATATAAAATCCCTGTAATATTTTCCTACTGCTGCTATCACAAATTACCACCAATTTAATGGTTTAAAACCAGAGAAATTTTTTTTTATTTTATTTTTTTTTTATTTCGGCATATTATGGGGGTACAGATTTTAAGGTTTCAATAAATGCCCATTTTCCCCTTCCCCCCAAAAGTCTGAGTCTCCAGCATGACCATCCCCCAGATGGTGCACATCTCACTCATTATGTATGTATATACCCGCCCCCTCCCCCCTCCCACCTGCCCAATACCCTATTACTGTAGTACCTATGTGTCCACTTAGGTACTACTCAGTTAATACCAGTTTGCTGGAGAATATATCTGGTGCTTGTTTTTCCATTCTTGGGATACTTCACTTAGTAGTATGGGTTCCAGCTCTAACCAGGAAAATATAAGATGTGCTATATCGCCATTGTTTCTTAGAGCTTAATAGTACTCCATGGTATACATATACCACATTTTATTAATCCATTCTTGGATTGATGGGCACTTGGGCTGTTTCCACAGCCTTGCAATTATGAATTGTGCTGCTATAAACATTCGAGTGCAGGTGTCTTTTTTGTAGAGTGTCACTGGATCATTTGGGTAGATGCCCAGCAATGGGATTGCTGGATCAAATGGTAGATTCACTTGTATCGCTTTAAGGTATCTCCATATTGCTTTCCACAGAGGTTGAACTAGTTTGCAGTCCCACCAGCAGTGTAGGATAAAACCAGAGAAATTTTTGCCATTGATTTCAATTAGTTCTGGTCGTATATGGGTTATTTCTTTTCTTTTGCTGGGTCTAGGATTGGCTTGATCATCCTTTTCCAATACTTTGAGATGATCCCTTAGAATGTTGATATGTGATCTTTCTGTCTTTTGGATATAGGCATTTATGGCTATCAACTTTCCTCTCAGGACTGCTTTAGCTGTGTCCTACAGATTTTGATAACTTGTGTCCCCTTATCATTTCCTTCAAAGAATCTTTTGATTTACATCTTAATTTCCTCCTTTACCTGTCATTCAGTAGTAGATTGTTTAGTTTCCATGACTTTGTGTAGAGATGAGAGTGTCTGTTAGAGTTAATTTCTAATTTTATTCCACTGTGATCTGAGACGATACATCATATAAAATTCTCAATAAAATCCTAGCAAACTGAATTTAGGTGCTTATCAAAAAAATAATCCTTCATGACCAAGTGGGCTTCATCCCAGAGATGCAGGGATGATTCACTATATGCAAATCTACAAATGTAATTCACCACATAAAAAGAAATAAAAACAAAGACCACATGATCCTCTCAATAGACACAGAAAAGGCATTCAACAAAATTTAACACCGTTTATGGTAAGAACACTTAACAAAATAGGCATAGATGGGATTTACCTCAAAATGATAAAAGCCATATATGACAAACCCACCAGCCAACATTATTCTGAACATAGAAAAATTGAAAACATTCACATTTAGAACTGGAACCAAGCAAGGTTGCCCTCTGTCACCACTTCTATTCAACATAGTTCTGGAAGTCCTAGCCAAAGCAACCAGACAAGAGAATGAAATTGAGGGCATCCAAATGGGGGCAAAAGAGGTCAAAGTATCACTCTTTGCTGATAATATGATCTTATATAAAGAAAATCCCAAAGATTCTGCCATGAGACTACTGGAATTGATCAACAAATTCAGCAAAGTCTCAGGTTACAAAATCAATGTACACAAATGAGTAGCATTCCTATATATCAATAATAGTCAAACTGAGAACCAAATCAAAGACTCAATAGCAAGAAAGAAAATCATATACCTTGGAATACATTTAACTAAGGAGATGAAAGACCTCTACAGGGAGAACTACAAAACGCTGAGGAAGAAAATAGCAGGAGATGTAAGCAGCTGGAAAACCATACCAATCAACGTTGTTAAAATGTCCATGCTACCCTAAGTGATCTACAGATTCAATGAAATCCCTATTAAAATACCAACATCATTTTCTGCATGTGTAGAAAATATAATTCTATGCTTCATATGAAACCAGAGAAGATCCTGTATAGCAAAAGCAACATTAAGCAAAAAGAACAAATTGGGAGGCATCAATTTACCAGACTTCAAGCTATACTACAAGGCCATACTAACCAAAACAGCATGTCATTGGCACAAGAACAGAGACATAGACCAACAGAATAGAACTGAGAACCCAGATATAAAACCATCCTCATATAGCCATCTAATATTTGACAAATCAGACAAAAACATACACTGGGTAAAAGAGTCCTTATTCAACAAATGGTGCTGGGAAAATTGGATAGCCACATGTAGAAGACTGAAACAGGATCTGCACCTTTCACCTCTTACAAAACTCAACCCATTCTGGGTAACAGACTTGAACTTTAGGGGTGAAAACTATTAGAATTCTAGAGGAAAATGTTGGAAATATTCTTCTAGACATTGACCTAGGCAAAGAATTTATAGAGAAGACCCCAAAGGCAATGACAGCAACAACAAACATAAATGAATGGGATCTGATCAAATTAAAAAGCTTCTGCCTAGCCAAGGAAGAAACTATCATCAGAGAGAGTAGACAACCTACAGAATGGGGGAAAATATTCACATGCTACACATCTGATAAAAGGCTGATAAACAGAATCTATATAGAACTCAAGAAAATCAGCAAGAAAAAAATCAAACAACCCCATTAAAAAGTGGGCAAAGTATATGAACAGAAACTTTTTGAAAGAAGACAGACTAATGGCCAATAAATGAAAAAAAATATCAATATCTCTAATGATTAGGGAAATGCAAATCAAAACCACAATGAGATACCACTTAACTCCAATGAGAATGGCTTTTATCAAATGGTCTCAAAACAACAAATGTTGGTGTGGATGCAGTGAGCTAAGAACACTCATACACTGCTGGTGGGACTACAAACAAGTACAACCTCTATGGAAAGTAATATGGAGATACCTCAAAAAACTCAAAGTAAAACTACCATTTGACTCAGCAATTCCACTACTGGGTATTTACACAAATGAAAAATAGACATTTTATAAAGAAGCCATCTGCACTAGAATGTTCATAGCAGGTACCCCTCCCATTCCGCTAAGCTAGACATGAACACCAGATCTATCATTTTCTCTGTAATTCTGGACTAGTCATATAGCTTTTCTGAGTCTCAGTTTCCTGATTTATACATTTTATAGCCACTTTAGTGGGCAATTAATAAACAGTATCACTAATATTACTACTAATATTGGTGACAAATATATAAATATTGAATTGAATTACTGATGTTTGGTCTGAATGAGCTGAAAGTTTGGGCAATTCTGAATATCATTTCACCTCATCTTAAGTGAGATGAGCTAGAAGTCCTCCTACCAATGCAGTCAATCCCTGTTCTAGGTGAGCTACTAGAGCCTCAGGCTTCTATTTGACAAATGGGGAACAATAATATATATCCTGTCCCTCCTTGCCTCAGTACAGAGCTGCTACTGAAATGTCAGAGTGATCGGTGAGAACCATAAAGCTATACCCACTTCTAGGGACTGCAGAAATATTGTACATGGGAAGAAGAGACCAGAAGGCCTGGGTACTTCTAATCAGAGGCCCAACAGCATGCAATGAGCCTGGCAGTCTTTGAGCAATATGTGCAAACAAGTCTTAAATATTTCCTCCTTATCAATTAGATCTCAGGCGGCAGCTGCATTAAAGTTTCCTGTCCTTAGTCAATCTTTTGTTTTCACATCCCTTTGACCCAGCAGAGGAGCCTTGGACCCACTGCTGAACTATCACTGCCTCACACAGCTTGTTTGGGGGACCTAGATACCTCAGTATCCCATAGGAGACATGAAAGCCAAAAGCCAAATCTATCTAGGTAAACAAATTCTCCCATAAAACTTTTCTTCTGAGCAACTCAGGGGAAAAGAACAAAGTGCTAACAAGTTTGTTAATGAGAAGGCAAACAAGTTGTTTAATTAAGCTGGGGAAGCCTGGAGGAGAGGCAAGGGAACTGTTCCCAGGAGGGACCTAGTGCTTGCTTAATGACACACAGCCTCAACTGCAGTAATTACCAGTATTTTCTCTGCAGAGACCACCTCCTACGTGAGCTGTGAGCAGGGAGCTTTGGGAAGGCCTCAGTTTTCTCCTTTTGCTTCTCTTAATTAATGCTAATTGGGAACATGGGAATGCAGACTGAGATGTCAAAAAAGCAGCACTAGAGTAGAATCCTGCTAGGAATCCCTTCCCCAGACTTGGTCAGGAGACTTTGCCTGAACCACACAGAAGAGCATCTGTTTCCTACTTTCATAGGAGGCGCTGTGGAGGTACAGGCTGGGAGGAGGCCTGGGTTTTAATCAAGGCTCTCCCACCAGGTAGCTCCCACATAAAGTGGGTCGCATACCTTCCCTGACTTCCGATTTTTTAATATATAAATAAAGAGATTGGACTTTATGAATTCTCAAGTTTCTTTGAATTATAGTTTTTTGAACTATGATAAATGATGTGTTTTTCATTCTGCAACCAGGATAACAGCGTCAAGAGAGTCAGCTCAAGTTTAGTAAACTGTCTTGTGCTTTAAACAAATAAACAGACAAACTGACGCACAAAATGAGAGGTATATACCACGTGAGTTCAAACGAAGGAAGGCATTGCCATACTTGTTTGCTCTTTCAGAACATTTTTTAAACTGCAATCTTCATTTTAGGGGAAAAAAGCAGTTCTGATCATCTCCCTGTCTGCACATCTCTGCTTGTCTGCACACACGTCCATACAAACAAAACAGTGCCATTTCCCGTGGCTCTGAAATGCTATCAACAATAAAAACCCAAGTTCCATTTTCAGCACTGGTAATAACATTGTTGTAGAGAATACAATCAGAATCCTTTGAGTTTTAATTACAATCTCACAAATCATTAGTTGTGAAATTTAGTGATTTAGCTAAACCCCTTTTGCCTCATTTGGAAAACTAAAAATAATACTTACTTTTAAGGTTGTTGGGAGAATTAAATAAGATAATTCAAGTTGGCATATAGTAGGTGCTAATGGAATAAAATCTAACTTTGTTGATAGCTATTATTGGTAGCATCATAGTTACACATCTAATACCTAACAGAATGCAAAGAGATGATTCCTAAATCCATAAGAGTATTATTACATGAAGGAATTCAACAAAGTGTTAAAATTTCAGTTTTGAGTTCTATAGCGTCACAGTGTCCCTTCAGAAGCCCTGTGATTACTCACAGACCAAACTACTTAAAAGTGGCCAAAGCCATTGTCTGAAACTGACTTACATTTCTATTTGAGACTAGATTCTGACAAGGGGCTAGCAGACCAGGATGCCCTTTTGGAACCATGCCGTAGAAAGAAACTTCAGTTAGAGATATAATGTTTCAACTAATGCATACCAGCATTAAGGAGTTATTGGTAAGTATAAAGGGACATGAAAAAGAATCATGATTAAAGCCTGGCACAGAAAAGAAATCCGATTAATATTAAGATCGAGTTTTCTTCCTTACTTTTAGCAAATGATGTACTACTAAAATTCTACCACAAGGTGATCACTTTTGATCTCACCATCAGGACTGCATACAAGCTCTGGTCCTCCTGTATGCTTTATTGGAAAGATATTTTCAGTTACCTTTAAATTCCATAAAGGACTTTTTTTGTTTTCTTTAAAGACTTTATTTTTTAGAACAGTTTTAGCTTCACAGCAAAGTTGAAGAGAAATTACAGAATTCTCATGTACCTCCCAACCCTACCCTGACACCACTACCACCCACCAATAACATCCCTGCACCAGAGTGGTACATATGTTGCGTTCAATGAACATGCGTCCAATATTGACACACTTTTATTACCCAAAGTCCATAATTTACATTAAGGTGCACTCTAGGTGTTGTACCTTTCATGGGTTCAGCCAAATGTATTATGACCTGTATCCACCATTATATTATCAAACAGAGTCGTTACACTGCCCTAAAAACCATCACTTTTCCATCTGTTCTTCCCCTTCTCCCAAATCCATGGCAATCACTGATCTCTTTACTGTCTCCATACTTTTGCCTTTTTAGAATGACAATTAATTGGAATTATACAGTACGTAGCCTTTTCAAGTTAACTTCTTTTACTCAATGATACACGTTTAAGTTTCTTCCATGTCTTTTCATGGCTTGATAGCTTATTTATTTTAGGGCTGAATAATGTTCCGTTGTCTGGATGTACCACAGTTTATTTTTTGGCTTGCTCAAGGACATTTGGTTGCTTCCACATTGTGGCAATTACAAATAAAGTTGCTATAATCATCTTTGTGCAGGTTTATTGTGTGTGCGTTATGTTTCAGCTTCCTTGGATAAATGGCAATGTTCACAATTGCTGGAATATATGATGACAATGTGTTTAGTTTTATATTAATAACAAACTGTCAATATCCATACAGTTTCTGTTGTTTATTCACCACTCACTCTGTGGAGGTTTGTTATAACAGTTTGCACTGGCTGAGGCAAAGTGGATGTCTTGTGCCCAGTTCTCTGGAGCCCCTTCCTTCTTCGATGTTGACATCAGTTTTATCTACAAGGGGAGAAATTATAACACACACACACACATACACACACATATTTAGGTCACAAACTCTGCAGTAGCCTCAAAGCGAGCATATCATCTAGAATGTTCATATATTTTATCATCCAAATAAGCCCAAACATTTTTAAGAATGAAACAGTGCACTATTAATACTTGTCCTGGGACAACAAGCATTAACTAGGGCTCCCTTGAGCAATTCAGTATATATTATCCTATTATGCCTCTGTACTGACATTTTTTTTATATTAATATATTTGTTACTTACATTGTTAAAAAATTAAAATAATCCATAAAGGTATATATAGAAGTGTGTTTCTCTCAACGCTAAGTCCATTTGCCCCTTTCTACCCCTTGCCAGCCTCCATCCCCACAAGATGAACCCACTTTCATTAGTGTGTCTTACATTCCTCAGTTTTTCTTTTTTTTTTTTGATACAGAGTCTCATGTTGTTGCCCAGGCTAGAGTGAGTGCTGTGGCATCAGCCTAGCTCACAGCAACCTCACCCTCCTGGGCTCAAGCAATCCTTCTGCCTCAGCCTCCCAAGTAGCTGAGACTACAGGCATGCGCCACCATGCCCGGCTAATTTTTTCTATATATTTATAGTAGAGATGGGGTCTCGCTCTTGCTCAGGCTGGTTTCGAACTCCTGACCTCGAGCAATCCGCCCACCTTGGCCTCCCAGAGTGCTAGGATTACAGGTGTGAGCCACCGTGCCTGGCCCCTCAGTTTTTCTTAATGCAAAACTGAGCACCTATAAATATTCTTATAGACCCCATGGAGATCTTTCCATATCACTGTAGAAGATGCCTCCCCATTTTGCCAAACAGCTCTGTGGTGTTTCCTTGTTTTTTTTTTAATTTAACAAATCCCCCATTGAAGGGCTCTCCGATTGCTTCCAGTCTTTTGCTATTAAGAAAAGCAGAACTACAGTGAATAACTTGTGTATACCTCATTTCTTATGTACGTGTATACATACTTGCAAGATGAATTCCTAGAAATAGGACTACTGGGTCAGTGCAAACAGATGTGTATTTAGCCTAAAGATTCCTCATTTTCACCCAAAGTATGATAATTTTAATTCTATATGTATTATAAAAAAAAGTTTACTTGCAGCCTTCCCAACAAAGTGTGTATTTAAATCTCTGGAATTCTGTCAATCTGAAAAGTATCTTAATGTAATTTAAAATTGCATGTATTTTATTATAAGTTGGATTAAATATCTTGTCGTATGTGTAAGAGTCCCTGTTGTTTTATAAATGGATATTGTTGGGTCTGTTTGCCCCACTTGAAATTAAGCATCTTAAGTAAAGAAAGTATGTTTTATGCATCTCATATTTTCCCTGGTATAGGGTATGGGGAACAGCAAGTGTTCAATGAATATATTTAATGAATGAATAACAGATTCAGGATGATTTCCTCATACTATTTTAGTCGTACTTTATATAAGTTTCTCTAACACTTGGATCACATTTTTTCCTTATAAAATAATGCTACACATAAATGTGTCCATAATAGAACATTTAAACCCAAAATTTTAAAATCAGTTATATTAATAAAATTATTTTAAAACAATTATCTATTTATTTCTAATTATTTCTCCAACATAGGCTTTTTAAAAATATTGCCAATCATATTACGAGATGCTGACACATGTGAAATCTTGCTTTCTTCACTTAACATTGTAACACTCTTAGTTGTCTCTCTTGATAAATCATGAATTTCTTAACAGATAACAGCTGCTTTTTTTTTTCTCTCTCTCTTGCTCCATTTCTAGCACAGAATAAATGTTAAGTGAGTACTGGAAGGGGATGTCATGAGAAGAAAATAAACAATTTCTATAGCTAAGTAAGGCCCCAAAGTAGAACACTTCAATTTTTATTTTATCTTGGTGCTACTTTTAATTTACAAACCCGTCATCCCTCATTATATACAATGGTAAAATTTAGCATATGTTTCTGTATTATTTTGGTTTATGTGTAATTTTCTTGCAAATGGGCATTTGTGCCACTTTGATTATTTTCTGAAGGCAAGCGTATAGTCATTATAATATGCTCATTTAATGCCAGGCCAGGATGATACACACCTGGGCACTACAAAGCAAGGGGGAGGTCTGTGAGAATATGTCTTATAAAATCTATAAATAAAGCTGCAATCAGAAATGTTTTGGTACTTGGAACTATGAGGGATACAGTAATTTTGCCAAATGGCAGATGCAACCAGTCATCTTACAGAAAGGACAGCTGTTTTCAGATAAAGCAGAAACTAAGCTTCAGACTGAAAAAGACTGAATGGGAACCTCTAATTGCCAAGCATCTGAGAATTTTTTACTCAAAGAGAGATTCTTCTAATATTGAGGTTATATTACTTTCTTTCTTATTTTTTAGGGAGCACAGTTTATTAAATTTTATATATCAGTAAATAAATTCAGATGTAAATATGCATGCTACTATACAAAACTGAGATTCCATTTTTAAAAAGATTGATAAATTCAACTACATATAACTCAAAACTTTCTACATGAAATAAAATCCCTTAAAGACAAGTAAACTGAGACAAATGGTAGCTATTTATACCACCATAAAGCACAAATACCCTTTAAATATACATAGAAACTTTAAATCAGTAGAAAAAGATCAATGATTCAATAGCAAAACAGGTAAAAGGATAGGAACAAATAATTCTCTTGGAAGATACACATAAAACTGTTCATTATGTCTTCCTCTGGAGAAGGGCATGCAGTATCTGGGAGACCAGAGGGGAAGGATAAATTATGCCACATTGTATACACTTGTTTACCTTCTGAATTTGGAACATTGTATATTTTCCCCTCTTAAGATAGATTAACAACATAACAAAAATATTCACTCATATCACAATCCCACTGGGTGTTCTGCTTGAAGCTTTTCTTTCTTTTTTTTTATTACCTCATATTATGGGGGTACAAATATTGTTAGGGTTACATATATTGCCCCTGCCCCCTCACCCCGCTATGCCAGAGCTTCAAGTGTGCCCAGCCTCCAAGTGGTGCGCACTGCACCCACCATGTAAGTGCATACCCTTCCCCTGTTCCACCTGTCCACCTCCCAGTAACAGATTTTTTTTAGACATTTTGGTTACAATGTGTATCTTTGCCCCTCCCTAAAAAGGGGTAGAGGTAATCCCTTCCCCCCTTTCAATGCTCACCACATCCTTAAGATGTGGATCTCTCCCCCCCAAATCCCTGTTGAACACTACCATTTTTTGAGCACCTTAGTTTTAGTCTGTCAGTACCAATTTGATGGCGAGTAGATGTGTAGCCCATTTTCCAGGTCTTGTGTAGTCTTGCTTTGTATTATGGGCTTAAGCTTAATCCAGGATAGCATAAATGGTGCTAGCTCACTGTTGTTTCTTAGGATTGAGTAATATTCCATTGTGAGCATATTCCACATTTTAGTTATCCACTCATGAATTGGCAGGCACTTGAGTAGTTTCCATGACGGTGCAATAGTGAATTGTGCTTATATTACTTTCTAATGTAAAATTCCCAAAACCAAATATTATTTTTTCCTGTTGCTTAAACAATTTAAGCACTTGCAGAAAGATTTTCCAGGTTGATCTGAAGAGACACAGTTGTTTCCTCTAAATCAATACGACCTGCATACAAATCTTTCCTGATTAATGTTCTGACATCCAGTTTAATTTTGATATTATCTTGTTTTTGCCTCTTATTTGTAAATATTAAAACACATTTGTATCTACAAATAATGCAAATCCATTACTCTCCAATTGATTAATACATTCAATGTATTATTTATATGCCCTCTATATCCATCTAGTACATGTATAGTGCCTAGTTGAGATCAGAGTTCATATGCCGACTGTGGGACTTTTATGAAGATGGTGCTGATAGAGATAAAAATGAAAAGGATGATGAAAAACTGGATAAGCATTATGTGAATGTCCCATGTAATAATAATACGGTGTGGAATAAAATTATACTAATGGTGTTGGTTTAGAATAGCACTTGGCACATAGCAGGTATTTGACAATGATCAAATCAATGAATAAATGATGGTGTGGATGGTGCTTGCAGTGGTGGGGATGGTTGTCATGCAGACAGAAATAGCCAAAGCAGATGTGACAGTGCTGCTGATCTTTTCCATACCATGGTAGGCTTAGTAATGGACAGACTGATGATCAACCCTTCCCTGGTCGCCTGTATGACCAATCAGAATGGAATGAAGATGAAGCTGATTGAGAAGTTTCCCTGCAAAGCAATTCTTAAGATGGAACTCACTTCTGATGTGCTCAAGGAGTTATTCACCATGTATGCATGAGGATATGCAAGTTGGATCTTCTCTCCTCATAAAAGGCTATACGAGACGTGCAAAACTTCGAGTGGCCCAGAATAGGCAATGTCCCTGGGATTGAATTCTAAAGCCTGGCAGTGAGGGCTGCAGAGTTGAGAAAAGTGATTTGAGAAGTAGAGCTGCTCTGCTTCCCTTCCCTGCGCCCAACCTCCTGCCCCAGAGGAGTGCTTACTGAAAGCTTGGCACACTGAGCAACTGCAGGGAGCCCCTGGGAGTCCAGCATCTCCAGGAACATGAAATATAAGTAGGGCGGTGTCCTGGGCCAGAAAGGATGCTGAGGTGGATGCTATGAGTTTTAATGCCATCAGAACAGTCAGGTAATGGGCAGGGGTGGTGCAGAAAAGATGAGAGTAACTGAAGAAAAGAATTCAGGGCTTTGGTCTTTGTTGTATTAGAGTTATTAGAGTGTGGGAGGAAAACTGAAGTGATGTTGTTGATGCCCCTTAAAACCCTTAACCATTTTCTAATGACTTTAGGGAAACATAAATTATCTGTGGCTTGAGAGTCTTAGAATACCACTGTTTAAATCTTTATTATAGAGAACAGGAAGCTTAGGTTACAAAAGAAGGGCTCTACACGACGTGAATTGCCAGGTAGTGGTAGAGCAAAATCCCACAGCCAAACCCCTGACTTCAGAGAAGACCTTTTTCTCATATACTATAGGCCTTCTTGCTTGGGGGTCCCGACCTCAGGGTTTTCCACACCAGGAATTCCTGGCACATGTCTCTCTCTTCTGGGGATCATCTTAAAAAGCACAAAGTATCTTCCGGATAAATTTTTATCAGATGCCAGGGCCTGAGATTTCAGAGATTGTTCTCAGAACTTGTGCGTTTGTTGCATTTCCCATTTCTTCTACGTCTAGTCCTTACCAGAATGGTCTGTGAACTCTAGAGAGGGTTCTCGAAAGAGGCCTCAACAGTCACTTTCAGGAAATCTTTCCTCCCTTCTCCACAGCCCGGTATTGCTGGTTATTTTTTCATTGGAAACTGTAGGAGGAACAGTGGTAGGAATTTTCTCTCTTTCTTGTTATTTGATGGTGGAGCAGAAGATAAATCCAGTTGCTTCAGTCTCTGGAGCCCAAGATCACAAAATAGAAAAGGATTAAATTGGGGTCAGGACTTCCAGGCCTGTCACCAACAGATTATGAAATGGGGCTAACCATTTCTGCCTTTGGGGCTGCAGCTCCTCCATTTCAAGGGGAGGAGCATTGGTTAGACAATCTCCAAGTTCCTTTAAGGGGTTCACATTTGATGCTCTTGGTACTAGGAAAATGTTCTGAACCGAGGAAAAAGCTTGAATTAGTTCATATGCTCTCTTTACCCCTTTACTCTAGGAATCATGGATCATGTCAACCATACCCGGACCCAGAGTTTCATCCTTGCTGGTTTTACTACCACTGGGACCTTACGACCTCTTGCTTTCTTGGGGACCTTGTGCGTCTATCTCCTTACTCTTGCTGGGAACATGTTCATTATCGTCCTGGTTCAGGCAGATTCTGGACTGTCCACACCTATGTACTTCTTTATCAGCGTCCTCTCTTTTGTAGAGGTCTGGTATGTCAGCACCACAGTGCCCACACTGCTGCATACCTTGCTCCATGGGTGTTCACCCATCTCGTCAGCTGTGTGCTTTATCCAGCTGTACATCTTCCATTCCTTGGGCATGACTGAGTGCTACCTGCTGGGTGTCATGGCACTGGACCGCTACCTTGCCATCTGCCGCCCTCTGCACTACCATGCACTCATGAGCAGACAGGTCCAGTTACGGCTAGCTGGGGCCACCTGGGTGGCTGGCTTCTCAGCTGCGCTTGTGCCAGCCAGCCTCACTGCCACTCTGCCTTTCTGCTTGAAGAGGGTGGCCCATTACTTTTGTGACTTGGCACCACTGATGCGGTTGGCATGTGTGGACACAGGCTGGTATGCTCGAGTCCATGGGGCAGTGATTGGTTTAGCCACTGGGTGCAACTTTGTGCTCATTTTGGGACTCTATGGAGGCATCCTGAAAGCTGTGCTGAAGCTGCCCTCAGCTGCCAGCCGTGCCAAGGCCTTTTCCACCTGTTCCTCCCACGTGACTGTGGTGGCACTTTTCTATGGTTCTGCCTTCACAGTGTATGTAGGCTCACCTGGGAGTCGATCTGAGGGCACAGACAAGCTTATTGCCTTGGTGTACGCCCTGCTGACTCCTTTTCTCAACCCCATCATCTACAGCCTTCGCAACAAGGAGGTGAAGGAGGCTGTGAGGAGGGTCACTGACAGGATTGGGACTATTTTGAGGGAACCCTGATGTTCCATTTGTTGTAACCCAGCTTCTTGGTAACTGTGAGAACCAGCTGGTTGGTTAGTCAATTATCTGGTCAGACAAACATGCTGCACATAACCTCTCCTGGATTATTCAGAGCTGAAAGATGCAGAAAGAAAGGAGTTACGGTCTCTGATTCCATCCTATTCTAATGGGGAAGAAATGCCACAAAGGAGGAAAAAATTGACACAGAGCAAGGGTTTTAGCTGAATTTATGACTTAGACAGTGAAGTACTGAAAGAAAAAAGTCAAACTAAAGCTAGGAGTGGCAGCTTTACTCAAGATAGGATTCCTGGAGAAAGGGTAAGGAGGTGGAAAATAAGGTTGGCAACAAGGAGACTGAAATTATAGTTTGTGTAGTTTCAGATGTGGAGCAGTGAGCCATGAGCAGAAATCAGTCAGTTTGTGGAATCCAGTGATTCTGAGTTATCATGGGACCCAAAGTAGCTTAATGGAGGAAAGAACTGTCAGGGCAGGTGGCTGAAAGCTACAGATAATAATTTACTTTCTTATGGGGCAACAGTAGGGTATTGGAGATGAGGGTGTTGTCAGAGTTCTCTTCCGATGCCAAGGAATACACCTTAAAAAGGATCTGGAGCATATGTAAAAAAAGAAGCAGCAAACAAATGAAAAACTTTTCAAATTATATATATATAAAGTACACATACAAAATAAAGTTGAGAGTAAAAATAGAAAGCAGGGATAAAAGCTCTGATCACATCCTATCACCTCTTTTCTCCCCAGCTCCCCTGACATTTCTTCTGCTGAGCAGGGTTTTAAAATTAATTAAGTTCAATCTCCATACTTTGATGATGTGTTAATTGAGGGCCAAGTGCCTGTTAAAGGACAGCCAGATAATTATTGAAAAGAAATCAAGAGCAAAACCTTTGCAGAGACTAGGTACTGCATGGGTCTTGAATATTTTCCAAATTTCTCATTAATACATATTTCACTGGTGGAAACCAAATCAATTATTCTTTTATGTCTGCCCTATGCCAGCAACAGTAATAGCTATTTTCAAATGTTTTTAATGTAATATCCTACTGAAGAAGGAGAAATATCCCAATATTTACATAGTAAAATTAGAAAGATTGTTGGACTTACTGTAAAGAGACATGAACTCAACCCTAGACCCACTCTACCTGGCTGGGTGACCCTGGCAAGACTCATTCTCTCTGTCCGCAAAATAAGAGGACAGCAGGGAGGTGACAACCCCCATTCCTTCCTGCTTAGGGAGTTTGATTCTATGACTACAACACTTCTTAAAGAAAGCAGGACCTAAATTAGGCTCCAATTGGTAAGATCCGAATATCCAGGGCAGGAAGGGAAAGGTGTTGGTTCAAATTCAAATTTTGCCCTATTTTATGTGATCTTTGGCAAAAAAAAAATAAATAACTTCTCTCTTACCTAAATTTTGTTTTCTTTAAACAATCTATAACAAAGTGTTTTAAAGTTAACTTAAATAACACATACTAAGTGTTCAATAAATAAGTTAGCCTCATCATCCCAGAGACAGGACAGTGTGGTGGCTAGAGTATGTACTTTGAAGGCTTTCTGCTTGTGTTCAGACATTAATTCTACTCTTTACTTGTTGTGTGCCTTATGCCATACACTTACCTTCCCCCATACCTCAGTTTCCTTATATGTAAAATGGGGGCAATAATCGAATTTTGAACACTATTTAAATATTAATCATTATTACGTCAAAGTTTTTCCACATCCATGTCTGTAGTGGGGATTTATTTCCTTGAGAACGCTTACTTTTACACGGATCTCGCATTTTTTACTATGTGTGGGGCCAGTAGACTTGGTAACATTCAGAATGAAGCCTCTCCTTTTAAACTAAGTATCCAAAGTAATCTTTGCATAACCTGAAGAGTAATCCCTGCTTTCATGCTGTTTATCTAAAGGCAAGGTGCAATACTCTTGGGCTCCTATCCCTTGTCTCCTTTTGTACCTCACTTCACACAGACTACTCTTTTTGCAGGAGTGGTTGTGGGCACAACAAAGACTCCATTTTTCCCTGTGGTGGCAGCGCTAAGGAAGGGCTCAAAACTGCTTGTCCTTGAAATGGCTTGGGTTACATTAATTAATAGCTCTGTGGCTCATCATAGTAATAATAACAACTATAATTATTGTAACATACTAATATGATTAATTAATAATATCTGTGGAATGTATACTGTGCAGTGATCATGGGCCACTTACAATCCTGTTTTGGAGATGTAAGTCGTTATCTAATAACTCAAGGCAGCCTATGCCTCACTATTGATTTCTACTACAGTGCTTGGCATTCACTCATCTTTGAACAAATGAATGAATTAACTAATTATTAAAAGTCAAATAAGTGCAATAGAGATTGAGTGCCCCGCCTACAACTCCACCAGGAGGTAATCTCTTAGATCCATTCATAACTCCAAACTCCCCTTGCCTTTTATTCTGTAATCGTTTCCTTTCTTGAAACCTCATTAGGTTTTTCCCTTTAGAATACAAAGCTTAGGTGATCCTTAGCTCCGAAGGTTGCCTCTGGCAGTAAGCAGACTTTCTGTTCACCTTAGTGTGCCCTACAGATTTTTTACTTTTTACAAGTGCTATGGTATGAAAAAAACAAAAAACAAAACAAAACAAAAAAGACCACTTGAGAAGTGCACCTTGGTGTGTGACATATTAGGGTAAATGCCCAAGATAAGGCCTGACTTTTGGCCAATTCTTCCATTGTGACATCTGAGTAGTGACTGTAGTAGGATGGACAATAAGTAGCTGGGTCTAAAAGGCAGCATAATAAAACCATTTACTCTGTACTAGCATGAAGGCTAACATGCTGTCATGTAGGATGTATACAGTTTATAGTCCAAACTCAAGTATATCAGAAAGCAAAAGGAGATGCTATAATATTAACGTACCCTGGGACATCAGATATAAACCAGAGTTTTTCTGGGCAAACAAGGACATATGACCACAATATATCACTTCACTTACATAGTTTTTTTTTTTTTAATAGCTTATTTGCTTCAATAAATAATATACAAAGGAATCTAAACGGATTTACCTAAGAAGTCTTATCCCAATTCCTTAAATATCTGTTCCTCTTTACTTCTCACCTCATCTTTAATGGTTTTTAACTGAGATTACAGTGTTTCTGTAAGCTAACTACAGAAGATATAAATACTTTATAATCCCGCATTCTTATGCATAAGGCACCAAAGTATAGAATTTGTTCTATCATCACTTTTATTTTTCTTAACAAGACATTTCGGAGATACTCCCATTTTCTTGCAGAGAGTATCATCTCATTTTTTTAAATAGTTCCACAGTATTTCATCATGTGTTTATTTTAACTAACCCTCTCTTGAAGGACTCTTGTGTTGATTTGAGTCTTTGGCCATTAAAATCAGAGCTACAATGAATACTTTGCATATACATCACTTCATATATGTGCATACACATTTACAGAAGTGGGACACCTGGGTCATTTGTAATTTTGGTAAATATTGGTAACTCCTCATGCCATTTGGGTAAATATTCCTAAATTTTCCTCAAAAGGGATTATGATGTTTGGTAATGGATGCAATTGTGTTTCTCCATTGCAACTTCAATAAAGTATGTTTCAAAAAACTTTTGGATGTTTCTAAATATAAAAACTGAGAAATGATATCTCATATCATAGTAGTTTCAAGTGCCAAATTTATTTTATGTATGCATGTATGTTTCAACCTCACATTATGTGTGAGATTGAAATCTTTTCTTATATTTTTAAAAATGTATATTTTTAATATAATTGGCTTACTTGAGGGTATGTCTCCTCCACTGTACAGTAAACATCTTAAAGAAATGGACAGTGTTTTATGCATCTCATTTCCCCCAGTTCCTAAAATAAGGCCTGGTGCATAAAAGATGTTTAAAAATATATTAAATAAATGAATTATTGTGATTTCCTATATTTCTCACATTATTTTAGTTGTACTTGATGTCATTTTTTTCTAACTTCTAAATCATGTATTTTAAAATAATCTGCATATTAACATAGCACATTAAAAATGTTTAGGTGAATATGATTTTAAAATTACTATAATCCTCTTCAAAATTATTCATCTATTCCATTTCTAATTTCCAGTAAACATATGCTTTTTTTTCAAATAATAAGAATAATACTATGAATATTTGAACATGTTGAATCCTACTTTTTTTCACTTAAGTTTTTACCATTGATGATTTTATATATTATCTTTGTCCCCAAATCTGAATTCCCTGATGGAATTATCAGGACTTGTTCTTTTGTCTCACTCCATTTCTGATACAGAATAAATGCTAAATAAGCACTCTCTACTGACAGGTGGTAACATGAGAGAGAAGAAAGCAAGCTCTTGGCTAGGCAAGCACCATATGTGGAAGCCTTAATCCTTTTGTATTCTCTACTAAAAACTGATTCTAGATAATCTCTATGATTCCTATGCTCAGGTCTTAATGTCACATTGATAACCTTCCGAGGGATAGTGTGTGGGTATTATAATCCACACAGTTGATGGCAAGCCATCCAGATATACAAGTGGACAATACAAATGATGAGGAAAGTCTGCCTCAGAGTCTGGCTTACAAATAACCAGTGTAGTAATACCAGTGAGATGTGATATATGGAAGAATAAAAACAAGTATCAAAGTGGCCACACTGAGTGCAGCACAATTATTCATTTGAGGAGTCTGTATAAATGGCTAATCTATACATCCATGAAATAAAAATGGAAATAAAGGGTGTTTAGGACTGTGGGAGATGCAGTAATGTAATGAGGGGCTGTTGCAACTAACCATCCTGGAGAAAGGTCAAGTATTTCACAGGAAATGTAATGTAGGCTGAGTTCTCGTCAAGATTGAATGAGACGCTCAGATTGTCCAAGCACTCAAGAGACTCTTCCAATCCTGAAGTTACTTTAGAACTCCCAGAAGCAAATACCTTCCTTTCCTTTGGCTCACAAATCTTCAGCTCCTGCAGGAAGCGTTTCTAATTTGATATGAGAACACATAATATTTTCCTTCCATTTAATGTGATCTTCTTGTTAATCTTCTATGCTCTCCTCCTTATCTTAAATTTAATTTAGCAACTGCCTTGTACCAACGTCTGATTCTGAAAAATGGAGGTACATTTGTATCTATGAATGATTCAAATACCTTACTTCCAACAAATAAATGTTATTATTCCATTATATATCTGGACTCCATATCCATTCAAGTACACACTCAGAGATAGTACCTGGCTGAGATCTGAGCTCAGATGCTAATATCAGGACTTTTGATGAAAATATTGAGGATGTGGATATAAATAAAAGTGATCAGGAAAAAGTGGATTACTCTCATGAGAATGGCCTACACAATAGTAATGGTGGTGGTGATGTAAGTAATGGAAAATCCACTTAAACATGATTGTTATGAGCCTGCAGACTCATTATTGTGATGGTATTTTGTTGTTTACAGTCACAGAAGTGAAATATAATGCCAAAGTTTTATAGGTAATTTATTCAGTTCTTTGACTCAGTTAGTGAACAAGTCACAAAATCTTTTTAAACTTTTCCCAGACCCTGATCAATCGTGGGAGAAATGAGGCTCAAGAAATCATCCAGAATATTCTCAGATAAACTTTAACCATAAGAAAAGATTTTTATATTAATGAGAATGGGCATATCAGATTTACTAAATTAGAAACTTTGAGGATGTGGTCTAGTAATCTGTGTTTTAACAAACCTCAGGATTATTTGTGTGCTAGTTAAGGTCTCAGAACTATTGATCTAATCTGGTGGTAAGATCGAGGGAGGAACTGCTCATGTGTTGCCCAGTTCTTTCCTCTGCTCTTCTCCTTGGGAGCCACCTGCCAGTTTGTGAGTTCTGCTTTGCTTTCTGCCATGCAGTGGAAGGAGGTCTGTGACTTTCCATGCTGCATAAGAGAACCACAGGAAAACTTGGGATACCCAAATCATACTAAGATGTTTGAAATCCCTCCCATGAGTAATTAAAATATCATGCAGATAAATCATAAGAAAAGATATAAAATATTTGAAGACAATAATTAGCAAAACCTACCTAACAAAGGTATATAGCATACAGATGAACTTCAGGCACAAGTGGAATTAAACAAATGCTAGGACATAAAACCAGTCTCTCTATACAGTTAAGAAAATTAATGATATTAGTATCATATAGACTTTTGCTTCTAATAATGATAAAGTAGAAATAAATAGCTAAATGATAAATTTAACAAGTTCATGTATTTGATATTTTAAAAAACATTCTAAATGGTAAGAGTCTCAGAAGAAATTATAGGGGAAGGTAGAAGACATTTAGACCTGAATGATAATAAAAATCGTAATTTCAGAACTTTTGGAATAAAGCCAAAGTACTTCCTAGAACTTTGTAGCCCAAAATGTTTGCATTATAAAAAAATTCCAAAATTAGTTAACTAAACATTCAGATTGATAAATTAGAAAAATAATATTAGGAGGTAAAAGACAGTACAAGGAAGAAAATAATAATTATGAGAGCAGAAATTAATACAATAAAAATAAATATACACAAAAATTATATTTAAATAGAACATTTATTTTCTGAAAAAAAATAAAATAAACTCTTTTGTTTTCTTTTTTTGAGACAGAGTCTCGCCTAGTCTCCTGGCCTAGAGTGCAGTGGCATCATCACAGTTTACTGCAACTTCAAACTCCTGAGCTCAAGTGATTTTCCTTCCTCACCCTCCTCAGTAGCTAGGACTACAGGTGCATGGCAACACAGCTGGCTAATTTTTCTATATTTGGTAGAGATGGGGTCTTGCTCTTGCTGAAAATTAGCAATATCAACATCAGTCAGAAGAAATATAAAATCTGAATAATCATTGAATTATAAGTTAAAAATATTTCTAGAAAGAAATACAGCAATACTCTAAAACCCAAATATGAGAATGAGACAGTTCCCAGGGCCATAGTGAAGTGAGAAAAACTGTGCATAGGGAAAATAATTAGCCTTTAAATCTGTGACACCTTTTTTTCACTCTGTCAGGCACAAAGTATTTGGAAAATTTTACCCCAACTCACAGTTACTACACTGGAAAAAAGAGAGTGAGATGGAAACTCAACTTCCACAACATCTTGGGTTCTCTGTTAGGAGACTATCTCTGTCTCAACCCACAGAAAGTATTCTGAGTACCTACAGAAAGAAAATTTCCTGAGGACAGAGACAAAGGGCAGGGGAAGTGGAACTAATGTCTCCAGCCCTGGAAACTCAGCTTTGTACCTCAAAGGACATGTCAAATCAAACTTGCGGTTGAATGGCACCACACTGTAGGATGTGTGTTCCATGGGCTCTCTGGGCATGAATCCCTAGCTAGTCTTCTCACAGTGCCTGAGTATCCCCTTTGATATCTCCCACATCCTGAAAATGCAGTGCTCCAAACATTTGCTAGAGATGAGGGAAACCTGGGCTTACATCACCATCTAGTGCTGAAAAGGAGACAATGACCTAGCAAAAAACATATCCAACAGGTAAAATTGTGCAGAAATCTCTAAGGAAATATATATGTTAAAACAAACAAACAAACAAACAAACAAAAAACAAGCCAGACAGAGAAGATTGGAATAACTCTTTCAATGTGAAGACATACACATACATCTGTAAGAAATAAGAGCAAACAGGGAACCATGACCTCCTCAAATAAGCAAAGCAAGGAGTCAGTGACTGACCCTAATGAGACTATGATAGATGAGCTTCCTGATCAAGAACTCAAAGTAGTAGTTTAAAAAAACTCAGTGGTCTCCAAAAAACAAAGAAAATCAGTTCAGAAATGTATTAGACAAACTAACTAAGAGATTGATTTAATAATGAAAAAACAAACAGAAATCTTGAAACTGGGAAATATATTTGATGAACTCAAATATTTATTAGAGGCTCCCAACAGCAGAATGAATCAAGCAGAGGAAAGAATCGATGAGTCAAAGGTGGACTATTTGTAAATACACAAATAAGGTCAGAGGAGAAAAAAGAAAGAAGAATCAAATGAAACAAAGATCCCCCACAAGATATAGAAAATTAACTCCAAATCTTATTCTCAAGAAGGAGCTGAGTAAGAGCAAGAGTTATAAGCTTATTTAAAGAAATAATAATAGAAAACTTTCTAAAACTTGAGAAAGATATAAATATCCAGGCACAGGGAGGTCAGAGATCACCAAATAGATTCAAACCAAATGAGACTGCCCCAATGCACATAATAATTAAACTCTCAATGATCAAGGAAATAGAGAGGATCCTAAAATAAACAAGAGAAAATAAACCAATAACATATGAATAAACCCCAATTTGGCAACAGACATCATACATGCCAGGAGGGTGTGAGGTGACATGTTCAAAGTCCTGAAAGAAAATACCTACCAACCAAGAATACTGTATCCAACAAAGCTATCCTTCAAACATGAAGGAGAGATTGTCTTTCCCAGATGAACAAAAACTGAGGGAATTCATCATCATCAGTAGAACTGTCTTGCAGTGCTAGAGGGAGCTCTTCAATTTAAAAGAAGTAAAAGGACTAATGTACAAAAAGAAGTCGTGTGAAGGTAAAATATGTACACAAACAAATTCAGAATACCTTGGTATGCAATCCACTTTGGTATGAAGACTAAAACACAAATCTATCCAAAATAATAATAGCTGCAGCAACTTGTTAAGAGATAGACAACATGAAAATGCATAAACTGAGGCAAAGAAAGTCAAAATGTTTGTGTGGGGGATGAAGTAAGAGTATAGAAGTTTGTTAGTTTTTTCTTTGTTTCTTTTTTGTGATCAAAGGTAAGTTGTCATCTATTTAAAATAACTTCTTATATCTATATCTATCTATATAGAGAATGCTTTTGTAAGCTTCATGATAACTACAAAGCAAAAACTTGTAATTAATGCACTAAAAACAAAAAAGCGATGAATCTAAACATACTACCTGAGAAAATCACTTACCCACAAAAGGAAGACAATAAGTAAGGAAGAAAGAAAGAATGGAATTACAAAACTACTAGAAATCAAGTAACAAAAAAGGAGTAGTCAATCCTTTCCTATCAGTATTAACACTGAATATAAATGAACTAAATTCTCCAAATAAAATGCATAGAGTAGCTGAATGGATAAAGAAAGAAACCCCAAATATATGCTGTCTACAAGAAACCCACTTCATCTACAACGACAGAACTTGAGCATGTTCTGTAGAGTCAACATGAACGTGTAGAAAAAGATATCTATGCAAAAGGAAACCAAAAAAGGGCAGGAGTAGTTATGTTTATATTAGATAAAAGAGACTACAAGTCAAAGACTATAAAAAGAGATAAAGAAGGCCATTATATATTATGATAGAGGGGTAAATTTAGCAAGAAAATATAACAATTTTAAATATCATTGCATCTAACACAGGAGTGCCTGAGTATATACAGCAAGCATTAATGGATCTAAAAGAAGATATAGACTACAATACAATGATAGCAGTGAATGTCAATACCCTACTCTCAGTAATGACAGATTATCCAGACAGCAAATCAAAACAGAAGCATTGGAGTTAAACTACAAACTAGACCAAATGGGACTAACAGATATTTGCAGAACATTTCACCTAATCACTCTAGAATACACATTCATCTCATCGGCACATGAAGAAGTCTCCAGAATAGTCCATGTATTAGGACACATGAAAAATAGCAACAAATTCAAAAAAGTCAAAATCATATTAAGATCTTTTGTAACCACAATGGAATAAAAGTTGAAATTGATAACAAAAGAATTTCAAAAACTACACAAGCACATGGAAATTAACATGCTCCTGAATGACCAGTGAAGAAATTAAGAAAAAAATTTAAAACTTTCTTAAAACAAATGAGAATGGAAATATAACATATGAGCATCTACAGGAAACAAAGAAAGCAATAATAACAAGAAAGTTATAGCAACAAATTTTCTACATCAAAAAAGTAGAAAGACTTCAAATAAACAACCTAACCATTTACTGCAAGGAATAAGAAAAGCAAGAACAAACCAAACTCAAAATTAGTAGAAGGAAAGAAATAATAAGGATGAGACCAGAAATAAATGAAATTGACACTAAAAAATAAAAAAAATTAACAAAATTTTAAAAGTGGGTTTTTTGAAAAGATAAACAAAATCAACAAAGTTTTAGTTAGGCTGCGAAGAACAGAAACAAAATCGAGATAAATAAAATCAGAAATAAAAAAGTAGACACAAAAACTGATACCACAGAAATACAAAGAATCATTAGAAACTGTTATAAACAAATATACAGCAACAAATGGAAAAACCTAGAAGAAATGGATAAATTCATATAGACATAAAACCTACCAAGATTGAATCAAGTAATAGAACAAACCAATAATATGTTACAAGATTGAAGCTATAATAAAAAGTATCTTATCAAAGGAAATCCCAGGGCTTGTTGGCTTCACTGCTAAATTCTACCAAATGTCTAAAGAGCTAATACCAATTCTACTCAAACCCTTCAAAAAATTTGAGGAGAATGGAATATTTCCAAACTCGTTCTATAAGGCAAGTATTCCCCTAATACCAAAACTAGACAAGGACACAGCAGGAAAAGGAAAAAATAGGCAAATATCCCTGATGAATATAGATGCAAAAATACTCAACAAAATACTGGCAAACCAAATTCAACAACATGTTGAAAATCATTGACCATGATCAGTAAGATTCATACCAAGGATGTAAGGATGGCTCAACATGTACAAATCAATAAATGTAATATAAACAGAACCATAAGAAAACCACATGATTATTTCAATAGGTGTTGAAAAAGCATTAGATAAAATTTAACATTGTGATAAAAATACTTAACCAACTGGGTATAGAAGGAACATACCTCAAAACAATAAAGGCCATTTATGGCAAAACCCATGACTAACATCATACTGAATGAGAAAAAAACTTAAAACCTTTCCTCTAAGATCTGGAACAAGACAAGGGTTTGCCATGGTACTGGAAGTCCTGACCAGAGCAATCAGGCAAGAGAAAGAAATAACGGGCATCTAGCTTGAAAAGAAAGAAGTCAAATTATCCTTGTTTGTAGAGAAAATGATTTTATATTTGGAAAAACCTAATGACTTCATCAAAAATAAATTCTACTTGAACTGATAAATGAATTCAGTAAAGTTGAAAGATGCAAAATCAACCTATAAAAATCAGTAGCATTTATATATGGCAACAATAAACAACGTGAAAAAGAAATCAAGAAACTAATCCCATTTACAATAGGTACAAAAAGTATAAAATGCTGAGAAATAAATATAATCAAAGAACTGAAAGATCTCTACCAGAAAAATTATAAAACAGTAAAGAAAATAATTGAAGGAGACACAAGAAAATAAAAGGATATTCCATGCTCATGGGTAGGAAAACTTAATATTGTTAAAATGTCAATGTTACCCAAAGTGATCTACACATTCAATGAAACCCCTATCAGTGACATTCTTCATAGAATACCAGTGACATTCTTCACAGAAATAGAAAAAAACCCTCTAAAATATATAAGGAACCACAAAAGACTATGAATAACAAATGTAATCATGAACAAAAAGAACAAAGTTGGAGGCATAACACCACCTGATTTAAAATCTACTACATAACTATATAACCAAAACAACATGGTACTGGCATAAAAATAGATACATAGACCAATGGAACAGAGTAGAGAGCACAGAAATAAACCCATTCTTTTGTGGCCAATTCATTATTGACAAAGGCTCAAAGAACATGCATTGGGGAAAGGACAGTCTTTTTAATAAATGATGTTGGAAAAACTGCATA
Source organism: Microcebus murinus (assembly GCF_040939455.1). Classification (NCBI taxonomy): domain Eukaryota; kingdom Metazoa; phylum Chordata; class Mammalia; order Primates; family Cheirogaleidae; genus Microcebus; species Microcebus murinus. The sequence goes on along the minus strand of NC_134105.1, from coordinate 106,923,236 downwards.
ACCATATGCAAGAGAATGAAATTAGACTCCTATCCTGACTATATACAAAGATCAAATAAACATAAACACTTAAATCTAAGACATGAAATTATGAAACTACCACAAGAAAACATTGGGGAAATACTCCAGGACATTAATCTAGGTAAAGATTTTTTGAATAAAGACCTCAAAAGCACAGGCAGCAAATGTAAAAGTAGACAAATGGGATTACATTTAGCTAAAAATCTTTTGTAGGGTGGATGTAGTGACTCACACTTGTAATCCTAGCACTTTGGGAGGCTGAGGTGGGAGGATTGCTTGGGGCCAGGAGTTTGAGGCCAGCCTGGGCAACATAGTGATTCTCCACCTCTAAAAATTAGCCAGGTATGTAGGCACATGCCTATAATCTCAGCTACTCAGGAGGGTGAGGCAGGAGGCTCACTTGAGCCCAAGAGTTGTAGGTTAGAGTGAACTGTATTTGCATCACTGCACTCTAGCCTGGGTGACAGAGTGAGATCCTGCCTCTAAAATAAAATAATAATTTAAAAAATAACAAGCTCTTGTACAGCAAAGGAATCAATCAAAAAAGTGAAGGAACAATCCACAGAACAGAGAAAATATTTGTGAACTATCCATCTGACAATAGATTAATAACCAGTATATAGAGTTACTCAAACAACTCAATAGCAAAACAAAGCAAATAATCCAGTTAAAAATTGGCAATAATCTGAATAGACATTTTTCAAAAGAAGACATACAAATGGCTAGCAGGTATTATGTATATGGAAAAAAGCCCAATATTACTAATTATCAGTGAAATGTAAATCAAAAAATGAGATATCATCTCACCACAGTTAAAATGGATTTTATTTTAAAAATGGAATAATGAAAGCTGGTGAGAATGTCAAGAAAGAGAAACTCGTCTACACTGTTGGTGAGAATGTAAATTAGCACAGCAACCATGGAAAACAGCATGCAGGTTTATCAAACAACTAAAAGAAGAACTATTGTAGGATCTAGCAATCTCACTACTGGGTACATATCCATAAAAGGAATCAGCATATCAAAGAGATATCTATACTCCCACATTTATTGCAGCACTATTCACAATAACCAAAATATGGAATCAACCTAGATGCCCATCAATGGATGAATGGATAAAGAAAATGTATATATACACAATGTAATGTTATTCAGACATGAAATCCTGTCATTTGCAGCAGCATGGATGAACCTGAAATTAATTATGTTAAGCGAAATGAACCAGGCATGGAAGGACAAACATCACATGTTCTCACTCATATGTGGGAGCTATAGAAGTGGATCTCATGAAGCTTGAGAGTAGACTGGTGGTTACTATAGGCCAGGAAAGGTAGGGGAAGGGGGAATGAAGGGAGGTTGATTAATGGGTACAAAAATACAATTATATAGAAGAAATAAGACCTAGTGTTCCATCAGTCAGTAGAGTGACTATAGTAAACAATACTGTATTGTATATTTCTAAATAACTAGAAGAGAATAATTCAAATGTTCCTAACATAAAGAAGATAAGTGTTTTATGTGCTAGATATCCTAATTACCCTGATTTGATCATTACACATTATATAAATGTATTAAAATATCACATAGACCCACAAAATATGTACAACCATTGTGTATCATTATAAAGTTAAATTACAATGCAAGAGATGTTTTACTGGAGATACTGGCTAGTGTATCAAATAAGCAAAATGAGTAAGGAAATTAAAAGTATCAATACTGGAAAGAGAAAAAACCAAAACTAAGTATTTGTGGATTATATTATTTAAGTTGAAACATAGATGACCACAAATAAATTATTAGCATTAAAATGGAGAGTTGATGAGCTTGATACAATTCAATAAAAATGAATTTTATTATTATATAACATCAAAAATCAGAAAATGTAATTAAAGAGATAGCATTTTAAAAACTAACAAAATATACATAAAGTACCTAACAAAGATATTCAAGACATTTTTGGATATTGTTATAAATTTCTATTTGATGTCATTACACAAGTCATTTAAATAATGAGACTGAACACATTCTATCTAAATTGAAAAAAAATCTATTCTCTCTAAATTGATTTATTGATAAAATAAAATGATACAAAATTCCAAAAGTGGTATTCATGGAAATTTAACAATCTTTCTCCAAGGTCAAGAATATTCATGGCATTCAAGAAGAAGAAGGAGAAGGAAAAAAGTGGCATATGGTGTGACAGAGGTTTCCAGCAGACATCAAGTGATTAAGACTTATAAACTAATTTAGTCATACTCAGTAGCCTATGAGGGTGATAGCATTAGAAGAAATTAAAATTTAAATTTTGGTTTATATGATAAAACACTATCTGGAATCTGAAGCTTTTCTCTTATGGACTTCCAGAAATAGAGCTAAATAAGCCATGTGGGAGTATATTAAATCCATATAAGAAGCTTAAAAACATTCAGAGTTTGGATTCCTGAGCAAGAGTTTAGGATGCCTGTCACAGTTTATAAAAAGCTGCACATTGGGTTCAGCTTAACAATTTCCAGACACACTTTAAATTTTTTTTTCAATATTGCTACAAAGTTGAGCAGAAGGGAAAAAGTAAAATACAATTATCACTTTAAAAATTAAAAGCTCTTCTGAATGTTTTTACTCTTGTAAAACAAAAACTAAACTTTTTTTTCTTTTTTGGAGGGAAAACACCAAATTCAGATACCTTTCACATGATTAATCAAATGAAAATATTAATACATTTTATGAACCATTATTAATATGTCAGACTATACATGACCTCTTAGAATCTAGTAAATGTTTTCCAACTTGTGACAAACATAAAGGTTTACATTTTAAATGCATAATAAACACCCATACTGTCCTGACTTCTTTCCTTGAATGCATAGAATTAAAACAGATGAGATCTGTGCTAGGCAGAGTTAACATTACTCTTATCTAAGAATTTTGCCTAAATTTGATTAGTAGGCACAATTGTCTATTTCACAAGTCCTATATAAATAATGAAAAGATTTATAAAAGTTTCTAAACAAATTTTGATGATGTCTGAGTGATGTGCTTTACACTTCTCCTTCAAGTATATATAGCTTATTTCCTTTTTAATAGATGGGCTGTCCTTCTGATATCTATTTTCCTCCTTCAAAAGGAGGTTTATTTGGCATTTCCACTGCTATCAGAGACTTTATCAGGATTGCTGGAGTTATCTCTGCCATCTCTGTGTGTTTTAAATGCTAGGATGCAGGGTGGATATAGGGCTTTAAAAGTCTATATTTTAAAAGTACATTGAAGCCAAATAAAAGAAAACTTGTAAGAGAATATGTATTTTCTCTAAATGCACTTGGGGATTTTGTTTTGTTTTTTGCTGGAAGACTTCTTTTTGAGTGAGGGAGATAAGGGATGATTTCAAACGAGGGAATTTTCAAAACACTAGAATCAGAGAAATGCTATTCAAAATAAAATGTGTGTGTGTGTGTGAGATATATATATGTGCATATATATATATATATATATATATATAGAGAGAGAGAGAGAGAGAGAGAGAGAGAATATGCATGGAATGGGTTGCTAAACTACAACCCTGGATCCAACTATGGCCCATGACCAGATAAGATCTGCAGTCTGTTTTTGTAAATAAAATTTTATCAGAGCACATTTATTTATATATTGTCAACAGCTACATTTATGTTTCAAAGGCTGAGTCAAGTACTTGTGACAGAGGGCTTGGGAAGCCTCAAATATTTACCATCTGGCCCTTTAAGAAAAAGTTTACTGGTCCTAATGTATTATATTTATATAGTATCTTGTAGAATGTAGACTGGTCAACTTTACATGGATCAAATCACAATGTTAGGACAAATCATATTCTCAGTACAAATTAATAAGTAGTCACATATTTTCATGTTGGTTTCCAATTTGGCATCTCCCACTGATGTCTGAATTCTGAGCCATCATCTTTATGTATTTCACATAATGTCTTTCTTAGTTCTGCTTAATTATTGCTGAGTCTTTTACCTCACATGTCACTCTCCTTATATGATCTCAGCCCTATGGACATGTCCTGGAAACATTTCGGAGGGAGACTGTCACAGTGGGCTCTACTCAGTCAAGAAGGACACTCAAAAGTTTTACTAATAACCTAGAAGAGAACCTACATAGCATACTTTTCAAACTTGTAGTTAACATAAAGTGGGTTAATACACAAAAGGGGAGATGACAGAATCAGAATCAACATTTAAAAATGCCTTAAAACACTGGGAACATAGACTGAATCTCACAAAATCCTCTAAACAAGTATAGACAGGAGATAAATGTGGCTTAAATACATCTATTAAGTGTATTGAATGTCTTCTCCACGCCAGACACTGGGTTAGACAATAAGGATACAGCATTGAACAGTCACATATGGAATGAAGATGGTCTCTGACCTCATAAAACTTACAATTCAGCTTGGAAGATAGATATTGATATTAGGTTGATTCTATCACATAACTTGGCGACGCTAATAGTACCGCAATAAATACACGAATGCTGATATCTCACCAACATATTGATTTCATTTCTTTAAGATATATACCCAGTAGTGGGATCATATGGTAGTTTTATAGTATAATAGTAAATTTTAAGCTAAAGTTTATGAATCACCTACTATGTACCAGACTTTCTATTTTGCCCTTTATGTATTTTATCTGAGAAAGAGAAAGACATTCAAAGTTAGTCTGTGGTGTTCTCTCACAGAATATCAACGTCACACAAGGTCACTCTGTAACCATGATGGCGTGAGAGAAAAAAAAAAAAGGGCACTTAATAATCACGACTAAGCATATTTAAAAGTAGTATCTGTACAAACCAGAAAAAAATCTCACTCTCCTGGCTAATGTGAGTGACTGCTGTATCTTTCTCAATTACAGCTTTAGTCCATGTCTAGATAAGATTCAAGATACCCAAGCGTAGAATTATCCCCATTAACTGACAGGGCACAATCCAGAGCAAGCTCTGCTCCCTTAAAACCTCACCAAAATCTTCTGACAGAAGGCCACATCCTGTTATAATTCCTAACACCCTCTTACTGAAGTGTTCCACTATTCTAATGGTGTGTGTGATCCCCCTCATTGCAGTAAGTAAATAAACCCAATTGTGTTAAACTATGGACGTGTTTCTTTTCTTTGGCTGGAAGGCATTTGAAATGTCATTTAATTCTCAAAGCAACTCAAATCTGTCTTCCTTTTCTAAAATTAATGTTTATTAATTTTATTAATATTTCTTAAACATGATCTGGGAAGATTACTACCAAAAAACGTTAATAGGCCGGGCGTGGTGGCTCATGCCTGTAATCCTAGCACTCTGGGAGGCCGAGGCGAACGGATTGCTCGAGGGCGGGAGTTCGAAACCACCCTGAGCAAGAGTGAGACCCCCGTCTCTACTATAAACAGAAAGAAATTAATTGGCCAACTAATATATATAGAAAAAATTAGCCGGGCATGGTGGTGCATGCCTGTAGTCCCAGCTACTTGGGAGGCTGAGGCAGAAGGATTGCTTGAGCCCAGGAGATTGAGGTTGCTATGAGCTAGGCTGACTCCACGGCACTCATTCTAGCCTGGACAACAAAGCGAGACTGTCTCCAAAAAAAAAAAAAAAAAATTAATAAAGCAAGAACATCTTAGTGATTCTCCATCTATTAAGTAAATTAAAACTTGCAATTAAAACATTTGCTGGGCCAATTCTTATTATCTCTCAACTCAAAAATAACTTTGTAGCATGCCAAATATGTCTTCTTAAAAGGTGAAGAAAATGAAGCTGTGAGATGTTAAGTAGCTTAGACAAAGTTAGCTATTTGGAGGAGTTTAATCGACAAACATATATTCTATACCTACTACATGAAGCAAGAAATGTAAACTAACATATTTTAAAACTAGAATAGTTAGTTTTTGCATTTTATCTCCCTTAACTCCTCATAGCACTTAATTATACATGAAAAAAAAACTCAGATTCAAATGAATAAGTGACTGCCTACAGGTAATGAGTAGTGGCCCAGGGCATAGGACTTGAGACAGATGCCACTTTGTGGCTGAGTGACCTTGGTTACACTCCTTTGAGCACTGTTAACACTTCCGGAAGGGGTGGGTCAGAGAGATTTGGTTTATAATTCTGAGACAGGCACTTGTGTGACCTTAGGTCCATTATCAAACTCTCTGTGCTTCAGTTTCCTCAAATATGAAGTGAGAATAACAATCATACCAACCTCACAGACTAATTGTGAGGATTGTGCAGTTAATACATGCATTGTGCTTAGAACGGTATGTGTTACCCAGCATCTGCTAAGGAAATGGGTCTTTTATTGGAGCCACCATTCAAATTAAGGTTCCTAAAGCACCATAACCCATTTTTTTGTTGTTGTTTGTTTGTTCTTCAGAATAAGCTCTTATCAGAGAGGCTTCTCAAAAGAAGAATGATAATGATATTGGGTGGGATTAGGCACATGATCAGGGAAAGAAACTGTCTGAAAAGATGAGAGGAAATATAAAGCCTCTTTGGCTTCTGAATGAGACAAGAAATCTAAGAGTGCCTGTGTTTATGAGAAGAGTGGTGGGAGGATTAGGGTCATGTTTTCAGAGCCAGAGCCCAGGAGTCTATATTAAGAAGTCCCTAGAGATGAGCGGGCAGGGGCAGCAAGGAAGGGAGATGAGATAGCAAGTGTTTGGAAAAAACTTCTCTGAGCCTACCTCCCCGGGTGGGAGGTAAACTGGGCCCATCCAAGCACGCTCCCAGGAGCCTCCCCTGAGCCTGATTCTCACCTGCCTCTGGGGCTGGGGGTTCTCTCCCTTCCCTGTGCCCCTTGTGGCCTCAAACAGTCAGCCCTAGCTCTGGGGACTCGGCCTCAGGGTGATAAGACTCATAGAAAAGGAAAAAAGGCTCCTAGGTCCAGTTTCCATCTACCACACATACACTGAGCCAGGCAAGACCAAAGCAGACACTGAATGATGTTCAGTGGTCGGTAGGTGAAGTGGCGGCCATACCAGCTGTACTATTGATCAGGGATCAGAGAGATGGGATTGATGATAAGGGATTTGAAAACAAATACTATTATGAAATCATAATAGTAAAGGCTTAGTGAAAAGATGACTTAAATAACAGGGACTCAGAATATTCAGTTTTGAGACTTAGAGTATCAAATTGGGAAGAGATTTTAAAGGCAATCTTGTACACCATCCTCTACGGTTGATGCTTAAATTCACCTGACAACCAGGAAATTGTCTAACATCTGCTTTGAGAATGTAGAGAGACAAGAAGTTGTCCTGTGTGCGGCCACAGACTGGCCATGTGCTGGCACAGATGACAAAAAGTAGAGATTTCTGAAAATTTTATTCATGAAATAGAGCCTGTGGCCAAGAAAGTCTAATGACATATAGATGGTCCCTGACCTACAATGGCTTAATTTATAATTTTTCTACTTTACCATGGTGTGAAACCAATATTCATTCAGTAGAAACCAGACTTTAATACAGTATTTAATAAATTCCCTGAGATATTCAACATTTTATCATAAAATAGGCTTTGTATTAGATGATTTTGCCCAACTGTAGGCTAATGTAAGTATTCTGAACATGTTTAAGGTAGATGAGGCTAAGCTATCATGTTTAATAGATTATGCATGTTATGAATAAATGCATTTTTAATTTACATTATTTTCCATTTATGATGATTTATTGGGATGTAACCCCATTATAAGTCAAGGAGTATCTATATTGTATTCTCTCAGGTGAAACTGCATTTGAATAGGCTTCACCTAGAGAAGGCCTTACTTACACAGGTTCTCTAATTGGAGGATTAAAGACATTTGGCGACCCAAGAATTTAAGGTCCAAGGTCTTCAGGATGCTCCTGAAATAATTCCATGTTTGCTCGACCTTACTTGACTTACACAAGTAGTTGATTTCAGAAAAGCTAATTCGTAGAAAGAGGAAACATCATTGATAATAGCTCCTTGCACACAAAAGATGATCAACAGTTTTTCTTTGATTTAATTTCTGTGGGTCAGTGGGAGTGATGATGGGTCCAACCACAGGATTAAGGGACGTGAAGTCAGACTAAGTTTGAAATGATAAGTTCATTAGAATATATTGAGCTTAAAATGTTGAGAGGACAACATAAAGGATGTGTTCAGGCACAATTGGGGAAAACATAACTTAAATTCAGGCTAGAAAAAAAAATCAAGTACATTAGAAAAACATTGAGTTCGCAGTTCTATGCTTTTTTGTTCCAGATATTAGTAGATCAATATACAATAATTAATGAAGTGCTATGTTTATGCTTAAAGAGCTTAATGATTTATGGAGAAGACAGATTTGTTTAAAAAAAGTAATGCACTATGCTAAATATAAATCTTATGAAGACATAGAAGAAGGAATGCATATTAATAACTTTTGGGGGGGGAGTTAGGAAAGATGTCTTTAAAGAGTTAGGATTTTGATGGATGAGAAGCAGTTGCCAGATGGAAAAAAGAACAGAGGTGAACCCCCACCAGATGCAAATTTTCAGGAGGGTCAAAGGTATCAGAAATGGGATAAAGCAAGGATTTCTGTCTTAAAATATCTGTCTCCTGTGACTGGAGAGGTGAATATACAGTCTCTTTAGACTAGAAGTGATTCAAGAAGAGTTTTTTATATACCAGTTGCCTTTGAATGAACTTGGTATTCTAAAATATCAAACCCCACAGTTTATTTGTAGGTCAGGGCATTTAGAGTCCAAAGGAATGTTTGGAGTTGAGTGGGTGGTATGAGTTGAAGGGCAAGTATTGGTTTACAAATTATTACATTAATTGTTTAAATTAATTAGTTCAGTTAATATTTTATTGAATGCTTTTAAGGTGACAGTCATTGTGACAAGCATTAGGATGATGAAAATGAGCAAGAGACTGCCGTTTGTTAGTATGATCACTGGAATTGGACAGCCCTCTTCAAATGCAGCCTGATCTACACAGGGTATGATGTGACTGACAGTCGCTATCATTTTATGCATTTAAAGTCACGTGATGTGTTTTGTTATTCTTTTCTTTTCCTTTTTTTTTTTTGCATCTTCTTCACATTTTGCTTGAGAGTAATCAGAATGTCCAACACTTTTTTTTACATGAAATTTCACCACGCAAGTTTCGTATTCCTCACCCGTACTTATAAAATTGGTTTTCTGAAAATACAGAAATTTATGCTTATTGCCACTTTGTCATATTTGGTTTCCAACATGCATTCTTACCCCACATACGCTAATCATCCCACTCATCTTCCATCAGCACCCCCACAAGGCAAATTCAAACCTTCATCTCTGAGCTTGAGTTTAGAGATGCTCAAAATAGTTCAATTTCAGTTATGTTTTAAAAATCTATATCTGACCATATCACTTATTTATCTAACATGCTTCCGTGATGCCCCATGTCTATTCAGATAAGGTGCCAAGTCATTGGGTGAACTTTCCCAGTTGCTTCACCATACAGGGATACAGGGAAATGTGTCTCCTTAACTCAGGATGCCTGCTTGCCCAGGACTTTTATTAAATTTTTGTCTGAAATATTTCTTTTCCTCTTTTATCTAACTGATTCCTACCCTTATTGGAAAATTCAGCTCAAGGCTTCCACTAAGAATCCTTTTTCAGTCTTCCTGGTCCTCTGAGACATGAGCCCCTTCTTTGGCATTCCACAGTGTTCCGTACTTCACACGTGGTATTGAGGTGACCGATTGATGGGTCTGCTTCCCTATGAGGTTGTAAGCCTTCTGGGGGCAGAGATTATAATTTGTAGAATTTTATATTCCTTATGTCTGACACACATATTTAATAAATGTTTATATAGGTGAACTAAAACAATAGGAAAAGACTTGCTACTTACGTTAACCTCATACACAAGATGCACCCTTTGAGATTTGACTAAATGAATGACTATGGCCTGGGGAGAAGGGATAGAATGTTTGGGGAAGGTCACATAGTATAGAAATAAACAGCACGGAGAACATCGATTCAAATTTTGTTTCTGCAAAATAGTATCTATAGAAAATGGAAAAGTGTCATAATTTCTTTATTCTATTTCTGGATTTTCTCATTTATAGGCATAACATTAGTACTTATCTCATCGGACTACAAAAATTAAGGGAGATGTTGAATGCAAAACACTTGTGAAAATGTTTGATGCATAGTAAGTGCTAATAAGAGTTAGCTATTACTATTTTTAGGGTAGTATTAATAGTAGTAACAGTAATAGTAGTAATTAAAGTGCTGCCTTCAAATTAGGAGAAAAAGAGAAATGAAATTTTGATTTGGATTTAGCAGTTACGACAATCCGGTTTTTTCTTCTTTCCTTCTTCACCTCAGCCTCCCATGGAAGGACACAACCACTCGAGTCTGGCTCACTTTGTGCTCCTTGGTTTCCCCAGTGTGGGACATGTCAGGGGCTGGCTCTTTGTCCTGCTGCTCTTGGCATACCTGTTCACCATTTGCGGCAACATGCTCATCTTCTTAGTCATACGACTGGATGCCGCCCTGCACACGCCCATGTACCACTTTGTCAGTGTTCTCTCCTTTTTAGAGCTGTGGTACACAGCCACCACCATCCCTAAGATGCTAGCTAATCTTCTCAGTGAGAAGAAGACCATTTCTTTTGTGGGCTGCCTCCTTCAGACCTATTTCTTCCACTCCCTGGGGGCCTCTGAATGCTATCTTCTCACAGCCATGGCCTATGACCGCTACCTGGCCATCTGCCGACCCCTCCACTACCCTGCAATTATGACTACCACACTCTGTGCTAAGATGGCTGCGGTTTGTTGGACTTGTGGCTTCCTGTGTCCCATTTCTGAGGTCATCCTGGTCTCCCAGCTCCCCTTCTGTGGCTACAATGAAATCCAACACATCTTCTGTGACTTTCCACCTCTGCTGAGCTTGGCCTGCAAGGACACATCCACTAATGTTGTGGTGGACTTTGCCATCAATGCCTTCATCATCCTCGTTACCTTCCTGTTTATCATGGTTTCTTATGTAAGAATCATTGGGGCTGTGCTGAAGATAAAAACAGCAGTAGGAAGAAAAAAGGCCTTCTCTACATGTGCCTCACATCTCACTGTGGTCCTCGTCTTCTTTGGGAGCATCATCTTCATGTACGTGAGGTTAAAGAAGAGCTATTCACTGACCCTTGATCGGACACTTGCTGTAGTTTACTCTGTGCTCACACCACTGATCAACCCAATTATCTATAGTCTTCGTAACAAGGAACTCATTAAGGCCATCAAAAGGACCTTCCAGAAGGGGAGGAAAGCTAGTCCCACTCACCATTGACTTTCTTCCTACGTCCTTCCTCCACCTCAATGTTCACTTCATGAAAATCCTACATACCTTTGGCCTGGCCTTGAATAATGTTCCCATCATCACACATGTTCTGGATCCCATCTCCTCTAGCCTTCGCAAAGACATTATTTCTTTATGATTTTCTTGTTTTCTATATCGTTACCTTTTCTCATTTCCACTTGATCAGTTCTGTCAGCATTTAATAATATGTTAGTATCTACATTCTTTACATATAGAGTATACATTTTCTTGGCCACATATTTCCATCCAGCTAGAGGTCAATTTCTCTACTCCTTTTTCTGATTAAACTTCTCTATACAACCCATCTCCTCTTCTTTACTGTCTGTTCATTTTTTAACATATTTGTATCTAGTTTTGATTCAGACCTTCCAATCAATATTTTGCATGACCTCCATGCTGCCAAATCCATTAGACCCTTCTTGTCCTTCCTTTTTCCTGAAATCTTGACACACATGACCAGTCTTTACTTCTTAATAGCATTTGTCTCTTACCTTCCATTGACATGATTATCTCCCAATTGTTTTTTTAATCTTTCTAATTAGTCTTTCTCAGCCTCTTTTTTCCTGTATCATTATCTACCTCGATACACAAAATTACTCTTTAAGGCTCTAAATACCATCCCTATCTATGCCAAGGGCTCTTAAATTTATATCTCCAAACCAGAAATCTCTCCTGAACTTTAGACTTATATGTTCAAGTGCTTACTTAATATCATTACCTGGATGTAAATTCCCAAGAATTAAAAACTTAATATATCAAAAATTAAATCTTTAATTTCCAAATCTGAAAATTGGTGATGCTTTTATTCCCCTGTGTTTTTGCCAGGAAATTTTAAATATTCTATTTTGCTTCCTCTTCTTCCACTTCTATTTCCAATTCATTACTAGTGTATGCCAATACTTACAAAAAATACGTCTTTAAATCTGTTTATTTCTTATTCTCTTTAGTATTACTATCCTCATGTAAATCATCAATATCTCCCAACTGCATTAATACAATAATATTCTACCCATTCTCCTTTCTCTTACTCTTGTTTTGTTCTAATATATTTTTCTACATAAAATCCAAAGTGATGCTTTTTAAACCTAAGTTGATTATACCATTTGTAAGTGGTTCCCAGTTGCATTTAAAATAAAATCCAAAGCCTCATCATACTCTATAAGGCTAAGTAAAATTCTTACCTGCCTTCCTCTCTAACCTTGACTGGTACCTCTTCTCCCTCAGCATACCCTTCCTAGCCACATGATCTTCCTTTGAGTTCTTCAAATACATTTAAGAGTTTTCTGGTTTAGGACCTTCATCCTTTTTTCCCTCCAACATTTCATTTGGCTTACTCTTTATAATTGTGTGAATCTCTGCTCAAATATCACTTTCAAGTGATGCAAACTTTGAGAGGATTTCTGAACATGCAGCCTAATTTTTGTTAATGTGTTTGTCTTTGAAATTATGTTTCACTTTCTTTCAAAGTATGTATAGCAATTTATATGTGTATGCATGTTTGTGTATATGTAGATATAGGTATATATATAGATATAGTTCATCATTATTTCCTACAAGTCTATAAAGTACATTTGATCTGGAATTATTTCAGTTTTGTTACTTGCTATATGTCCAAATCTAGCATGGTGTCTAAACATAGTAATTATTCAATAAAAGTGTGATGAATAAAAAATGCAATGAATCTTACCCACCCCGGTTAATTGGTACTTAACAATGCCATCCTGATTCTAATCACTACTGAAACCCACTTTTCATAGAGTTCATTGATCTACCCTAGTGTAATTCACCTCTGTCTTCTACACAAGCAGCCTCAACTTGTCTCAAATTGTAAATGCTTTTTGAATATCTTTGATAAAACTGATAACTAGTTCTTAGCCATTAATGAAGTGCCAGACTAGGTTATCTTTTCTGGATCTCTATTTATTTATTGATAAGCTGTGGTGGGTAAGTAAGCTATCTTGAGATGATGTTCATCACTAACATTATGCAGTTCTAAGATTCCTTGAAACCCTTTATTTTCTTATATGTCCTTGGTGGCTCTTGAATCCAAGGCTAACAATTTGTCATAAATAAATGAGAGTTTTTTTCTGAGTAATAAATTTCCCACAATTGTTGAAGATTTTTGGAGTATCTATAAATGTTTCTGCATAGTCAAACAATTATTTCAAATATAAGACTTTTCTTAGCCATGCAGACAGATTAGTAGAATATTTGAAACTATTTTTCTTGTGTACTGTTTACAAATATACATGGAGTTGTAAAAATTACATATATACTCACATATGTAACACATATGTACACATATACACGCATATGTAACTTTTACATCTCCATGGAACAAAGAGGACAGAAGTCATCATCCTCATATGTGAGTGAGAATATCCCAGGATTTCTTTACTAACATTTTATTTTATCTTCCTTCCTATTTCTGTGTCCATTTCTTTCTACATATTTTTGTATATGGCTCAAATAGGTTGAAGTTTCTAGGCTCTGTTGTTGATTGCTTACATATTCAAGATTGTTATGTCTCCTTGGTGAATGGACCCTTTCACCTTTGTACATACCATTTAAAAAATCTCTGATAATATTTATCTTTTCTGAAATCTACTTTGGTTTATATTAATTTAGCTATTGTAACTTTTTATTAGTGCTTGCATGGTATATCTGTTTCCACCCATTTATTTTATTTTTTATTTCAAAATATGAAGGAGGTACTGATGTTTTTGATACATGGCTTGAGTCACAGCCATAAAAGTGCCCATTATGTGAATAGTGTCTGTTGTACACATTAGGTGGGCTTTTGCCCTTCTCCTCCTCCCTCCCCCCTGCTTGATTTCCACTGAGGTTCACTTCCCTCTCTGTATTTCTGTGCCCATAATTAGTTCCAATTTATTAGAGAGTACATGTGGTGTGGTATTTATTTTTCCATTCTTAAGATACTTTGCTTAGGATAATGGTCTCCAGTTCCTTCCAAATGACTTCAAAAGGCATTCATTCACCCTTTTAAAGGCTAAGTAGTACTCCATGGTATACATATACCACATTTTGTTAATCCACTCATGAATTGACGGGCATTTGGGTTGATTCCACATCTTTGCAATTGTGAATTGTGCTGCAATAAACATTTGAGTACAGGTAGGTGTCTTTTTGATAAAATGACTTCTTTTCCTTTGGGTAGATACCCAGCAGTGGGATTGGTGGATCAAATGGATGCTGGATTTACTTTTAGTTCTTTGAGGAATCTCCATATTGTTTTCCATAGAGATTGTACTAATTTGTAGTCCCACCAACAATGCATAAGTATTACACTATCTAGGCAGTTGTCATGGGTTCCTGGGCTGTGGGCGTTTACTCAAACCAGGACACAGGATCCTGGTGGCTGAAGGCTGGGGACGTCCCTGTCAGGGTGTTGGACTTTTGAAAAGTTTTTTGCTTCCAGTGCTGATGACAGTGGTGGAGGCTCTGGGGTGGGATCTCGGGGCCCAGGTGCAGTGCTATAATCTTGGGGATGATGTTCCAGGCCTGGTCTGGGCTCTGGAGGCACAGAGATAGAGCCTGAGGATCCAGCGTGAGAACCTCAGAGCCGGGACTGGGGAGGAGCCTGAAGCAAGCCTTCTGAGCAGGGCCTCTGAGCCAGCAGCAGGGCTATTAAAAACTGTGTTAGTGTTTGTTTAAGTCTTTTAATGTTGTGGGGTAGAAGGTGGATGAAATCATTTTTGCTGAGAGTCTATAGTTTTTATAGGCCAGATTTGAGGTTTAGTCAAGAAATGGGCTCAGAGAAGCCTGGCTAGTGTTTGACCAGGAAGAGAATCTTTGTTAGGGTTAGCCAGCTATTAACATCTACTCCTACACAAGTAGAAATAGGATATCAATTGGAGGGGAAATAGCAGAATTGGTGGAGATCTTTTAAGGATAGAGAGTATTCTAGTCCACAGAAAAGAAGTGATTGAAAATTAAATAGAGAGGGGTAGGAAATTTATTTAAAGAGGTAGTGGTTATTTAGCTCATAACTATCTTATAGAGATTTAGAGAACCTGAATAAACCCATAGTCATTAAGTAAATAAAATTATTAGTTAAAATCTATCTATAATAATCAAAGGAAAAGAAAAAACACCAACTCAAAAATTAAATTATTAAAAATCTACATACCACACACAAAAAATCAAACTCTTGCAACTCAGTTTCCAAAAAAGAAAATCTTCATGAAAGAGATTAAGAGACAGAGAAAGAAAAACCTGGATGAAAAATCTTGAAGATGTGGATGGAAGTGGGAAAGTGAAAAAATATTTAAATGTTTTCACAGTACACATTATACTTTGTAAGTACATTTTTCACATTTATTATCACATTTGATTATTACTTTCATATGAGGAAAGTAATATTTCCTTTATACTTTTTTATTTTTAACTGATAATAACTGTATATATTCATGGGGTACAATATGATGTCTTAATACATATGAGCAGACTGGAGTGATCAAATTAGGTTAATTAACATATTCATCACCTCACATACAGTACTAATCCTTTCTTTGTGGTGAGAACATTTAAAATCCACCCTTATGGCAATGCTGCAATTAAACACTTTGTGAAGTGGCTAATGTCACATAAATATTAATATTAATATTATAATAAATATTAATCCTATACAATAAATATCAATCCTAGCTGTTTTAAGTCCAAGATTTAAGGATTTAAGTCCAAGCTAGGGTTTAAGTCCAAGATTATGAGGCAGGGCTCTCTTCAAAGCAAGATAACACTAGAATAAATAGGAAACTGCAATGTGTAAGTGAAGATAAAACTACTATAAATGTGAGCAACAGACAGGATTAGGACTCTTCTCTGACAGTATTTATGTCCTCAGTCTGTCCCTGCCTTCACCCTCTCAGGGTCCAAGAATTCCAGTCACATTTTAGAAGGTACTATCATAAGTGGAAGGTATATACTATATGCTTTCTCCCAAGTCACACAATAGAGGAACCTATTTGAGCCTATAGTTCCCATACCAGTTGTTTTTTACTGAAGAAAATTATTGTCTTGAAAGATACTCAATCCCAATTTGGACTAGTAGTTGTAGTAGTGAATCAATACGTATCGAGGACTACTGGCTAATGAACTTCCTGTATGTCAGTTTCCTTCCTGAGAGAGCAATTTGGTGACCCCAGGAGGTCTGCTCAGAAGGCCCAAGGGCTTCTCCCTATGTCAGGAGCCTTATAAAGAATCCAGGTCATAGAAGGAGAATGTTTTATGGTTTGACTTACTCACACAGTTTCCCATCAAAGCGCTAAACTTCAACTCCTCCAGGCTCCAGGAGTGGCTGGATATAATACCCCAAATGAGAAGCAGGAAGTGAGCAGGGAGTTCTCTTTCATCTCCAGACTCTGAGCAGTGGCTAGACTCCCAGGGCCAAGCCCTGCCAGAGCCCTCCCCACCAGCAAGCTCCGGGTAAGGACTTAGTCAGGGAGGCATTTTCATCCTCAAATTCTTTCCTAGTCTGAGCACTGGAAAGAGACCTAGAGCATTCAGAAATGAGAGGTTTTCAATAATGAAGGTCGATGAAATATGTCATTCAGAACACCAAAAATTATTTTTTTTAAAAGATATTCTTTTTTTCAAATGGTATGTTCAAAAGTCTGGGTTTAAACTTAGCAAATTGGCTATGCTTTTAAGTAACTGTGTGACCTTGAGCAAGTCATCTCCCCTTTCTGGACCCCAGTTTCTTTTCTTTTTTGCAAAATGAAAACGTTGAATAAGATGATTTCTAATGTTTCCGCCTCCTCACCTTAGACAAAGAATATGCATAAATCATAATATACACCTTGGATGAGGAATACTTAATCCTATATAGATTCCATTAAGCAGGGCAGCTGGATTACAGAATGGATTTTGCAGGCCAAAATGAGCTGTGTTAATCAGGGAAGACATTTTATGTCTAATTATAAAGGTGGATACTCCAAAGCATGCTGTTGACTGGAGCAGCAAGGAGGGATGGAATTGAAATGCTGACCTCTAAAATCATTTGCAGGGAGGGCTGTACTCTGAAGGTGAGCCAGGGAGAGCAATAGTACTTTGAAGTTGCCTTCTTGTTAGGAATTTCATGGCTCAACTTGCTTCCCTGTCTATGCTTCATATTCTAGGGACTTGAATTATGAGCAATGGACACAGGGAACTGGAGCCAGGTGACAGAATTCATCATCCTGGGCTTCCCCCATCTCCAGGGTGTCCAGACTTATCTCTTTCTCTTGCTACTTGTCATTTACCTCACTACTATATGGGGAAACCTGCTGATATTCCTGGTGGTCCGCCTGGACTCCCGGCTCCACACACCCATGTACCACTTTGTCAGCGTTCTCTCCTTCTTAGAGCTTGGCTACACGGCTGCCACCATCCCCAAGATGCTGGCAAACTTGCTCAGTGAGAAGAAGACCATTTCATTCTCTGGCTGTCTCCTGCAGATCTATTTCTTTCACTCCCTCGGAGCGACTGAGTGCTACCTCCTGACAGCTATGGCTTATGATAGGTACTTAGCCATCTGCCGGCCCCTCCACTACCCCACCCTTATGACCCCAACACTCTGTGCCAAGATTGCTGTTGGCTGTTGGTTGGGAGGCTTGGCTGGGCCAGTGGCTGAAATTTCCTTGGTGTCGCGCCTCCCGTTCTGCGGCCCCAATCGCATTCAGCACATCTTTTGTGATTTCCCTCCTGTGCTGAGCTTGGCTTGCACTGATACATCTATCAATGTCCTAGTGGATTTTGTTATAAATTCCTGCAAGATCCTGGCCACATTCCTGCTGATCCTCAGCTCCTATGTGCACATCCTCCGCACAGTGCTCAGGATCCCCTCAGCTGTGGGCAAGAGGAAGGCCTTCTCCACGTGCGCCTCCCACCTCACCGTGGTTCTCATTTTCTATGGGAGCATCCTCTTCATGTACGTGCGGCTGAAGAAGAGCTACTCGTTGGACTATGACCGGGCCTTGGCGGTCGTCTACTCGGTGCTCACACCCTTCCTCAACCCCTTCATCTACAGCTTGCGCAACAAGGAGATCAAGGAGGCCATGAGGAGGCAGCTAAAGAGGACAGGGGTGCTGGGGTGAGCCAGGGAAGCTACTAGGGGCAGGCCAAGGCTGGGGCTGAGGATACAGGAACCCTATGCATCAACGGGGGCCAGAGACCTGACACAGGAAACATTCATTGCTTTTCTACTTGGGGAAGTGCTGCCTGACTTTCAATGTTACAGCAACCATTGTGCTATCTGCTGGGATCACATTCAGCTTTGGGACAAGAGACTAGAAAAGGTACACCTTCTCTCAACATGATGTAGTGCAGTGATTCTCAAATCTCACATGTTTGTGTACTACACTTAGTACTTGTCAAATCTGTCTTACCTATATTTTTTCAAATATACTAGGTTTGATTTAATATATTAGGCATGTCCTAAACAATAATATGTGTTAAATAAAATTTAGAACAAGTAATGAATGATTTTTCATGTACCACTTATAATCACTTTATGTGGAAAAGACTGGTACAGCACAGGAAAGCATGTTTTTTGAGACCACATGTGTACTGGATTTAAATCCTATTTCTTTCAGTCACTTGTCAATTACATAATCTTTGGAAAGTAATTTAGCCTCTGTGAGTTTTAATTCCATCATTTGATAACAATGTTTTCTTGAAGATTGTTTCGATAATTAGCAATAAGATTTGTAAGCCACAGTATGCAGTGTCCGGCATACAGGCGATAGTAAAAAAAATTTATACTTATTTTTATTTATTTTATTCTGCCCAGACCTCTCATCACTCCTTTTAGTCTTAGAAAAATATCTAGCAAAATATAAATAAGCAAAAATACTTCCCAGGTACTTGTCCCCAAAGGAAAGGAGCACACCAGCCAGAGGGAAGACTTCTAAAAAGAGGATAGTTTGTCACATTTTGTTCTGACAAGGTTTATGTGCATGTTTCAGTGGTCCTGATATCCATACTCAGCATAAAGTATCCAAGTATAGAAGTTGATTCAGTGGCAGGAAATAAGATAACTTTTTTTCACGGGACCACTTCTTTATTTCATTTTAGCTTATCATTTCCTGAAATAAGAAAAATATGTAAAAAATAATCCTAAAACTTAGCACATGAGAAACCTGGGGATTTAAATATTAACTAATTTTATGAATTATTTATGCATCTGAATATCTACCACGAGTAAAGGATCAAATGTTAATTGTAAGAAACCTTTGACTTCTATAGAACTTCCTAATAAGATCCCAAAGTATTTTTATTTCTACAATCTTAAAGATACCTATCCATCCATCCATCCGTCCTCCATCTATTCAATTCAACAGGTTTATATATCTCTTATTATATATCAGATAAAGTGCTAAGCCCTAAAAACTGTGATGAAAAAATCATATATGTCTAGTTTCTACTCTTAGGGTGTTTTAAAAGAGTTGAGGATATAGACATTAAAATTATAATTAATTTTTAATTTATTATAATTAATTGATTATAATTATGGAAATTAGTAATAAGCTAAACGTATTCTTTTCTTGAGGAAATGATCTTTAAGCTAAAAAACTGAAGAATAATTCAGATTTAGCCATTTTACGTAAGCAACATAGCAATTATTATATCTATTTTTTTAAAAATGTAAATTTAGACCTGGAACTTCCTCCCAAAACTATAAAGCAAATAAGAGTAAGGGACTCTGAATGAAGAAACAAAGTCTTTATCCTTCAAGGCTAGGTTTCTCTAGTCTTTAAAATGTTCAGGGAAGAAAAGGAAAATGAGTAAGAAATACAAATAACATTTTGGAAGATAATAACTATAGGTTATGGGTCTGGAAACAAAAAAGGCAGTGGCTGCCAGGAGGTTGGCCCCTGAGGAAATGCAGAGGCAGGTATGAATAGTAGCTCTCACCTTCAAAAAGGTGGAAAGAAAACACATAGACTGGGAGAAAATATTTGCAATGTATCTAATAAGGAACTTGTATCTAGCATATACAAAAAATTCTTACAACTCAGTAATAAAAAGACAACCCAATTAAAAAATGGGCAAAGGATCTGAAAAGACATTCCTTCAAAGAAGGTGTAGAAATTCCAATAAGCACATGAAAAGATGCTGGACATCTTTAGCCATCAGGCAAATGCAAATAAAAACTTCAATGAGACAACACTTCATACCCACTAGAGTTACTAGAATTAAAAAGTCAGATAATGAAACCTTGTTGAAGACATGAGGAAATCAGAAATCAGAATCCACATGCACTGCTGGTTGGAATGTAAGGTAGTGCATCTGCTTTGGAAAACAGTCTAGCAGTTCCTGAAAAGATTAAACATAGAATTACTATATGACCCAGCAAGTCCACTCAAGAGGACTGAAAATATACGTCCACACAGAAACTTGTACACTGGATGCTTATAGCAGTATTATTCACAATAGCCAAAAAGTGGAAACTGCCATAGTGTCTTTCAATGGAGGACTGAATAAGCAAAATATGTATATCCATACAATGAAATATTATTCACCCATAAAAGCAATGAACATGAAATTTTGTAAGCATTATGCTAAGTGAAAGAAGTATGTGATCACAAAAGATCATATATTATATGACATCATTCATATAAAATATCCTGAATAGGGAAATCTACAGAAACAGAAATTAGAGTAGGGGTGGGAATTGGGAGGTGCAAGTGGATAAGTGGGTGATAACTAAAGAGGACAGGGTTTTGTTGTTTTTTGAGGCGATAAAATTTCTAAAATTGACTGTGGTGATGTTTGCATATATCTGTGAATTTATTAAAAATATTGAATTCTACACTTTAAATGTTTGAATTGTCTGTGAATTATATCTCCATAAAACTATTTTAAAAAGTGAGTCTCTTCCGTCCAAGTTGCTGAGACAAAAAAAAAAAAAGTGAGTCTCACATTAGGTTAACCCGCTCATAAATATTTGCTTTTTAGAAACTACTGCAGTAAGCTATCTGGTTTAATAGGAATCTGCGGGCTTGAGAAATGGTTGAACTGTCTCACTAGAATCTACCAGCCAAGTTGCCTACTAGCTTGTTGCCTGGATCAATTACATTCTAAACCTCTCTGCAAACACCAATTTTGGTGTGGAGAACTAAGGAGAGTGGGTAGATGGCAGATGGGGAATAAAGGAAAGAAGGAAGGGAGAGAGGGAGGAAGGAAGGGAGAAAGGAAGGAAGGAAGGAAAGAAGAAAGCAAGATGAAAGGAAGGAGGGAAAGAAGAAGGAAGGAAGGAAGGAAGGAAGGAAGGAAGGAAGGAAGGAAGGAAGGAAGGAAGGAAGGAAGGAAGGAAGGAAGGAAGGAAGGAAGGAAGGAAGGATTTCTTAAGTGTATAGATGACATTCAATGCTTAGCCAAGCCATTTACAGCTCTGTCTTACAAATTGTAGCTTATACTATACTAAAATAGAAATCAAGGAGAGGTGAAGGCTTAAGGTATTTTCAGATCTTTTTTGACCATGTGTTCTGCCCTGGGCACGTACATGGCTCTCCAAATTCCCCAATGTATATGGGTGTTTTTGAATGCTTAATTTCCTAAAGAAAAATTTGGAGCTTTTCTTTCCAGGCTTTCCGGGCTCTATGGTTTGCCTCAACTGTAATCTTTTGCCCTTGGGGGCAGCAGCTGTTCAAAGGCTTTATCATGTTTTCACAGTTCTTAGGTGAAAACAAAGACAAGTACTTGGTGTCAGTCCATCAGGTATCCCCCAGACAGGTTGGGATAAACAAGCACAATTCTTGGAGAAAAGGTCTATTCTGCTCCTTCTGGAACCAGGGAGGAGGGTCCCACATTGGGAACACAGGCTGCCATCGAGCCAGGGGTGAAGTGGGCAAGGGCAAGTAAAATCTGCAAAGCTTTTCTGTCTTTATAAAAGTCACTCTGTATTTGATTCAGCATTAGCTTGATTGCTGTGATCATTTGACTGTTTTCCAGAGTTCCAACAAAATTGACTGTCATAATTTTTGCTAAATTTCTTAGTTTGTGCAGCGGGATAGGCCCTTAGCTCTACCTGCTCTGCCACTTTTATCTATATCACTCCTAATTAACTATTATTTAAAAGTGCTTATTGTGTAAAACATAAAATGAAAATTTTGTTTAAAGTTAGCCATTTATTAAAATGGCTAAAAATGTTTTACATTTTTTCATGGGTTTATTTGGCATCTGTATATTTTCTTAAGTGAAAAATGCCTCTTCATGTCCTTTGCCCATTTTCTAATTGGACTGTTTGTTTTGTTTTGCTGTGGTAAGAGTAATTAACATGAGATCTACCCTCTTAATAGGTTTTAAAGTATAGGGCACATTATTGTTCACTATGTGTACAATGTTGTACAACAGACCTCTAGAGCTTATTCATCTTGCTCACGTGAAATTTATGCCTGACCTCACATCCCCTTTTAGCCCCTGGTGACTTTCACTGTACTTTTGATTTTATGAATTTTACTGCCTTATATAAGTGGAATCACCAGTATGCCTCCTTCTACGTCTGGCTTGCTTCATACACTCACACATAATGCCCTCTAGATTCATCCATGTTGCCACAAATGACATAATTTCCTTCTCTTTTTTTATAGCTCAATGTATTATATCACATTTTCTTTATCCATTTATCCATTCATAGACTCAAAAAAATTAAAAATAAAACCACTGGGCAGGGCACTTTGGCTCATGCCTGTAACCTTACCACTCTGGGAGGCCAAGACAGGAGGATCATTTGAGCTCAGGAGTCTGAGACCAGTTTGAGCAAGAGTGAGATCCCATCTCTACCAAAAATAGAAAAAAATTAGCCAGGCGTGGTGGCGCATGCCTGCAGTCCCAGCTACTTGGGAGGCTGAGGCAGGAGAATTGCTTGAGCCCGGGAGTTTGAGGTTGCTGTGAGCTAGGCTGATGCCATGGCACTCTAACCCAGGCAACAGACCTGTCTCTGTCCCAAAATAAATAAGTAAATAAAATAAAACTACTATATGATCCAGCAACCCCACTATTGAGTATAAAACCAAAGGAAATAAAACCAGTATGTTGAAGAGATATCTGCACTCCCACGTTCATTGCAGCATTATTCAGAGTAACCAAGATATGGAATCAACCTAAGAGTCCATTAACAGATTAATGGATAGGTAAGATGTAATACGCAAACACACAAATAGGCACAATGGAATTTTAAGCAAAGGAAATCCTGTCATTTGTGATAACATACATGAACCTGTAAGATAGTATGATAAGCAAAATATGCCATGATCAGAAAGACAAGTGCTACATGATCTCACATACATGTGAAATCTAAGAGTCAAACTCACAGAAGTGAAATGTAGAGTGGTGGTTGCCGGAGGCTGAGGGTAGGGATGGAAGGGAATATAGTGACTGCACAGACACACCAAAAGATAACTATGTGTGGTGATGGATATGTTAATTATAGTACCTTGATTATGGTTACCATTTCACAGTGTTTACATAGATTAATACATCATGTTGTACACTGTGTGTGTGCGTGTGTGTGTGTGTATAATTTTCATTTCTTAACTATACCTCAATAAAGCTTGGGAGAAAAAACTCGAAGAATTATCAGAAGACGAACGAAATAGGGGTAATGGGTACTGAGAGGAAATAAAACTTCCTAAATATTCTTTGAATGTAGTTTTGATTTTGGATATAAATAAATATTAAAAAAAATCAAAATGGGAATACATTTAATCTAAAATAAAATTATCTAAAAATAGGAAGAAAAAAAC
This sequence comes from Microcebus murinus, assembly GCF_040939455.1. Taxonomy (NCBI): domain Eukaryota; kingdom Metazoa; phylum Chordata; class Mammalia; order Primates; family Cheirogaleidae; genus Microcebus; species Microcebus murinus. The sequence continues at coordinate 106,899,151 of NC_134105.1, read as the reverse complement.
TGAAGGAAATGAACTTAACTTTATTGAGCTAGTAATATAACCACAGAGGGAAATAATTATTTCACAGAGTTTAGAAAATTATTTTTTTCTGAACATGGGTAGTGGTATATATTCTAAGAACAATAGAAAATAAAAATTTTATGCAGTAGTCTTATTTTCAGAAGTTCTAGTATTGATATTTTAAAAAACTATTTTATTTGTGTTAATATTTTAATATAAATAATTATGCTAATAATGTTAAATAATTTTTCTGTAATACAAAACAAGATACAAGTATAAAATTAAATGTCAAATGTTAAATATTTTAGAGAGTGATAATGGGATTATGTTAGTTGAGAAAATGTATTTGGGAGCCATCTACCTACAACCAACTGAACTTTGACAAAGTGAACAAAAACACACATTAGGGAAAAAATGCCCTATTCAATAAATGGTGCTGGGAAATTTGAATAGCCATATGCAGTAGAATAAAACAGGAGCCCTATCTCTCATCATATACAGAAATTAATTCAAGATGAACAAATGATTTATTTAATTTATTTTATTTTATTTTATTGAGACAGAGTCTAGCTCTGTTGCCCCAGCTAGAGTGCCATGGAGTCAGCCTAGCTCACAGCAACCTCAAACTCCTAGGCTCAAGCTATCCTCCTGCCTCAGCCTCCTGAGTAGCTGGTACTATAGGCATGTGCCACCACACCTGGCTGTTTTTTTCTATTTTTAGTATAGACAGGGTATCTTTCTTGGTCAGGCTGGTCTCAAACTCCTGAACTCAAGCAATCCTCCCACCTTGGCCTCCCAGAGTGCTAGGATTACAGGTTTGAACCATCATGCCCAGCCAAGATGGATAAAAGATTTAAATCTAAGGCATGAAAACATTAAAATTCCAGTAGAAAACGTATGAAAAATTCTTCTAGATATCAGTCTAGGCAAACAATTTATGACTAACACCCAAAGGCAAATACAAAAATAAATAAATGGGACTTAATTAAATTAAAAAGCCTCTATGCAACAAAGGAAATGACCAACAGATTAAACAGGCAACAGATTAAACAGAATGGGAAAACAAATTCACACACTATACAGCTAACAAAAGACTAATATCCAAAATCTACAGAGATCTCAAACAAAATAGCAAGAAAAACAAAATGACATCAAAATGTGGGCAAAAAATATGAACAGAATTTTTTTTCAAAAGAAGATAGTCAAATGGTCAACAACCATATGAAGAAATGTTCAACATCACTAATTATTAGGGAAATGCAAATTAAAACCACAATGTGATGCCACTTTACCCATATCAAAACGGCCATTATTATAAAGTCAAAAAACAACAGATGCTGCCATCAATGCAGAGAAAAAGGAACGCATACACTGTTGGTGGGACTGCGCCCTATTACAGCCTCTGTATGGAAAACAGTATAAAGATTCCTCAAAGAGATACAAGTAGACCTATCATTCAACCCAGCAATCCCACCACTGGGTATATACCCACAGGAAAATAAATAATTTTATCAAAAATACACTTGCACTCGAATGTTCATTCCAACACAATTCACGATTGCAAAGATATGGAATCAACCTAAGTTCCCATCAATCCATAAGTGAATAAAGAAATGTACTACTCCACACCATGGAGTATGATTCAGCCATAAAAAGGAATGACATAATGTTTTACACAGCAACTTGGATGGAACTGGAGATCATTATCCTAAGTGAAGTATTTGGGGAATGACCAAAACAAACACCACATATTCTCACCAACGAGTGGGAGTAAACGATGGGTACACATGGCACAAGAAGATGTAAAGGACATTGAAAACTAAGAAGGGGGAGGGTTGGAAGCAAGTGAGGGATGAAAACTTACCTATCTGGTACAGTAAACACTATCCTGGCAGTGGGCACACTGAAAGCCCTCTATCAAAGCAGGACACTTTGGTTAAATGTTTAAGCAGAGGCTGGATTACCTTTTTTCAAATATGCTGAAAAGGAGAAATAACTAGTTGTCTTCTAAGGTAACTTCAACTTCAGAAGAAATGGGGAAAATAGCTATTCTCCTACACTGATGACCTTAAGCAAAAAGCAAGGAGACCACTTATAGGAGATGCTCCTATCCTGAACTAGGGCTGGGGCTAAGAAGGCAGCAGGGAATGTGCCTGGGGAGAGGGGGGGAAGGGCATTTATTGAAACTTTAAAATCTGTACCCCCATAATATGCCGAAATAAAAAAAAAAAACAAACAAAAAAAGAATCTAAATAGACTTACAATCTTAGTTTGACTGCTTTGAATTTTACCTCCACCTAGGTGGCAAATGCTCTGTCTTTTATTCCTTTTCTTTCTGCTTCCTTGGGCTTATATGTGTACTGCTTGTCATTGACATCAAAGGCTGCCCCCTTTCTCTCTGTTTGCTTTGCTCTCCCAAGTATTGGTCTACTTTTTCTTTTAGCCAATCCAGCCTGCCAATGAGTTGGTCCACTAGCCAAGAACAAATCTTGGGTCATCAACAGATAATTTGCAGAATTCTATGCTAAGTGTTCTGACGTTCAGAAGGATGAGGAAACCCTCTTCCTGCTGTGTACCCTTACTTAGTCTACTGGCGGATGTGGGACAAACAAAATGACATTAACAGCATGAAAAACAAAAAGATAGAGAATGAGTCATATCCAAATAAAGGCTGTTATTGGTCCTGATTTCAGTGCCAGAGTTATTAGTGGGAGGAATATTTCTTGAAGATTGCAGCAATTTGGAGCAAACTTGAGAAGCAGTGGGCAATGGTGCTAAAAGCAATCATTCTGAGTTTTAGCTCTAAAGATTAAGGATGTCCTTGTGAAAAGAATCGATGTGCAGGGTAGAGAGAGAAGAGGAGAGCAAAGGGCATACGTTCAAAGAGGTTTAAAACATAAAAAACAAATTTTGGAAAGTTTAGAGGAAAGGAAATAGCCTAAAAGCTGAGAACAATGAGTCTGTGGGATCATCAAATCTCATGACAAGGAAAACAGCAAATTTGATGGATAATGATGGTCTTATTAATTGCAGCAATAATGAGTCATTAGACTCTGAGGCCTCCAAAGGCCAAGACCACTTACATGATATGTGATAGTCACTAAATGAATCCTCTGCACCTATGAAGTGCCTGATGCAGAGTTTCTACTCAAACTTTTTAAAAATAAATAAACCTTGAAGGCTGGAGCAGTGAACCCATTTGTTCTGTTACATATAATAATTAGTGATCACATTTGCTCACTGACTATCATATTTGCTTTAGAACTCTTCTTAGATTTAGTCATTAGGATGAAAACTCTGATGTAGGTACAAGGTCATGGTCAATAAGGAACTAGCTTTGGGATCAGATATAATTAAGTTTCTGCTCTGGCATTCTAATAATTAAGTCTGTGTACTTGGACAAGTTATTGCAACCCTATGTTTCATGTTTCCTATTTGATAAATAAGGTTAATATTAATTTCATAAAATTGCTTTGATGATAAATGAGATAGTTTATGTAGGTCTTTAGCATAGGGTTAGACATTGTTAAAACATGTTAGCTTTTATTAATGTCAAAGAGTTCTAGGACTAGAAATGATGTTGGCAATCATCTAATCCAGCTATTCCAAGTCTTACCTGTCATCAGAATTTGGGGGTATATTTCGAAAATTGTAAATTACTGGGCTTCATTTTCAGATTTTTCTAAATCATAAATTCTGATAATCCATTAGTTTGAGAAATTACTGATCTAATACAACTGCATAATTACAGACTAGGAAACTGAAAACCAGGAAGGAAGTAGACCATCTAAAATGGCAAAACTTAGTGTGGCAGAAAAAGCTCTAAAATATGGTCCTTTAATCTCCTAGTCCAGTAGTTTTCCCATAATGCCACATCCTGGAAGTTCACAGAGGAAAGAACTATTGACTCCATAGACTCACTGAGAACTCATCAGGTCTCAGGAAACTTTTAGGGAAAGAAGTTCGTATAATTTAGTTTCTTGAACATCATGTAGATTAAACCAAATTATGTATTTATGGAGGAAAGAGAATGCAGTAGAGTACCTGAGGTTAAGTCCCAGCTCTGTCACTAGCTGTCTATGTGGCCCTTGGTAAGTCATTGGACTTCTTTGAGCTTAAAATTCAACATGTAAAAAATACTGATGTATGACATCTTTACCTTGGGGTATTTTAAATTTCAAGAGGATTTATAGATGTCAACTTATTTTAAATAGCAATGTGCTAGAGAAATATAGAGGACTATTATTGTTATTACTTTTTCTGAAACTCCTTTGGGTCTAAAATTCTGTAACACATTGTGTATGTGATCAGTCCATGGTTGCTGAAATCATTTGGGAATTAAATAAGCTAAAAGTGGAGCAGCCTTCTCTGTAGTGTCAAGAAATGATTTATTTATGTGGCATGTTGAATGACAGGTGAATGTACAGCTGGAAAGGGAATTGGAGAAAAGCTGACAGTGGTAATTTTCAGAACTGTCTATCATGCCTCATCTACCATGCTCTCCAGCCTCCCCAGTGTGTGAGATCACAGAAGAAAAGGGCAGGCCCCAACTACTAGAAGAAAAGGCCCCAACTACTAGAGTTTGAGGAGGAAGCCAACCTGTGCTGGAAGCAGGGGCGTCCACCTATACTGCTTTGACTATCATAAGCATGGTAAGGACACTGATGTAACCAAGGTATCCAGTTACCACCTGTGACCTGAACACAGCAGTTTATCATTCTTTTTAAAAATAATAGAGCAAGCAGCTATGGCAATTGAAAAAGAGGGTAATTATGGACAAGATAAGGAACCGTGAAGTTGTGCACTTCCAAGAGGCTTTTCAGAGTCTCCAGGATATAGATTTATCTCCCAGCCTCTCCGGCCCTCTTTTTATGGCAGAAAAGCCTTCCTATAGCTTCTTTCATGTCTTTGTTTCTCAGGCTGTATATGATGGGGTTGAGGAACGGAGCAAGGATCACAAAAGTGACAGCAATTGCTGTGTCCCAAAACACTGAGTAAGTGGCCGAGAATCGCAAATACATCACAGCCACACTGCCAAAAAATAGCAAGAACACAGCAAGGTGGGCAGCACAGGTGGAAAAGGCCTTGTGACGGCCCTCGGCCGAGGGCATCCCCAGAATCACCATGATGATCCGGACGTAGGATAGGGCGATGACCAGGAAGGAGGCCAGGATCTCTACCGCATGGATGGCGTCCACGATGACCACCAGGGAGGTGTCTGTGCAGGCCAACCTCAGCACAGGGGTGAAGTCACAGAATATCTGGTGGATCTGGTTGGAGCCACAGAAGGGCAGGGTGGCAATCCATGCGATCTCAGGGAGCACAAGGAGAAAGCCACAGAGGCAGGATCCAGCTGTCAGCTGGATACAGAATTTGTGAGTCATGATGGTTGGATAACGGAGAGGATTGCAGATGGCGATGTACCTGTCGATGGCCATTGCTGTCAGGACACAGCCTTCTGTGATGCCGAGAGAGTGGAAGAAGTACATCTGCATGAGGCAGCCAATCAGGGAGATGGTCTTCTGCTCACTGACTAGGCTGGAGAGCATCTTGGGGATGGTGGTCGTGGTATACCAGATCTCCAGGAAGGAGAGGACGCTGATAAAGAAATACATTGGGGTGTGCAGGGCTATGTCCACCTGGATGACAATGAATATCATTAGATTCCCAGTTATGATAAACCCATACATGAGAAGCAAGGGGATAAAGAATAAGAGGCCACCTTCATGAAGACGTGGGAACACAGAGAAGAGGAACTCAGCCACCATGGTCTGATTCCCAGTGGTCATCAACTTTGTTATCTGTAAACAAAAGAAAGGATACAGAGAAACTCCTAGAATTGGAATGTTGATTACCCATTGAATATTGCTTCACTCCTTTCTCTAATCAGTTACTTCGGCTCATTCTGGAATCCTAAACAAGCCATTTAGAAATATCTCTCCAGCTGTATCCCATGCTTGAAGCATCTGAAATATTTGCTTTGGGACCCCTAAATGAGCTTTTTCGAAAATATCTTCAATTGATGTGAAGAAGACACGAATCAACACACAGCTGTAATTCTCTGGAAATAATTTTTGGAGGTTCAAAAAATATTTTTCTTTAATTTCTGAGTCCTTCTCTTCGCTCCCTGTTCTGCTGTGTTAAGCCTTAAAATTTGTACCCTAATTTTTAACTGTCTCTATTCCTGTTCTTCAGAAGTTATTTTTTAAAAAATAACAGAGACATTATCAGGAACCCTTCTCCCCCAAATTCTTTATGTTGCTTTCCCCATCTTTTGCAGCACTGATATCTATCAATAGCCTGAGGCTGGCTGAAGAATTCATCTTCATAGCCCTGTATTTTTTCTGTTGGTTTCAGAGTAGCATGTCTGTTTCTCATTGGATGACAAGTCAGTAAATATGCTCTTCACATCCTCTGCTTTCTCTCTAACTCCCCCTTCTCCTTCTCTATTAGTGGATGATGCTGATAGCTGTTCAAACCAAGAGCCAGGATGACCTTGTACCTGATGAGTGGCCATTGATTGATTTCTGGATAAGCATGTAACTCCATCTCCAAATCTCTCATCCCTTCCATGAAGGCCACATTGAACAGCCAAGAGAAGGACTTCATTCTGAACTTAAAAATATCATTTCTACCATAATTATGGCTACTTTGGGAAAGAAGTGTCACAAAAATCAGCTGCAATTAAAATCAGACCAGCATCTACCTGTTGGGCTGAAAGGGCAACTAAAATTTTTGCAAGGCTAACTAAGGTCACTGATAACAGTGCATTACCTCTCACCTTCACTATTTTAATATCTTTTTCACTGGTCTTCTTACCTGTAAGGGTCATGCTACAGATGAATATTCCTAAGCATGGTTTTTACTTCCCCTTTTCTTTTCTAATACATTCAAAGATAAAGGGCAAGGGTCTTAGCCTGATAATCATTGCCTTCTCTAATCTGGTTCCAATCAAATTTTGGAGGCATATATTCTCCTACATACTCAGCAGCTCAGCCAAATAGGACCAGTGTCTTGCATTTCTATTTTGCTTATGCCATTTCTTCTCTTAATTTTCCTGATTGCCTCCTATTGGAATCTCAGATGCCAGTGTCCACTAAAGGTTCCCATTGTCATGGAAGTCTCACGGATCCCCACTGCCAGTGCTAATCACTCTCTCCTCGGATCCTAAAAGTGCTTTATTTTCTCTCTTATAACATCTTGCACATTCTTTCTTGAATTTTAAATATTTACATTTCAGCATTATCTCACCCAAGTAGACTGAAAGCTCCTTAAGGGGAATCAATCATACGGGAGAAATCAAATAGTGTTATCCAAGAATTCCCATGTAATGGTCATGATGCTAGGCACTTTAGCTATTTCACTTCACCTATTTTTAACTCATTTATTTCTGCCTATAATAGATTGTTATTGTTGTTTTACTGGTAGAAATATTGAGAACCAGAGAAGAGAAATAACTTGTCCAAATTCACATAGCTAGGATACAAAGCAATAACTGGGAAGCCAGGTCTGTTAGTCTTAGAAGTCCACTACTATTCTTTATGTGTCAGTGGGAAATAAAGGTCAGGATTCATCAGTCATTCTGTTTCCTCTCTGAGTGCCCCTGTATATCTAGGACTGTCCTGGGTGTAAGGTGAGAGAGCTGATATGGTTTCTTCACGAGGTCAAATGCAAATTTATTTTATTTTATAATTTTTAAATTTTTTTTTAAATTTTGGTGTATTATGGGGGTACAGATTTTAAGGTTTCAATAAATGCCCTTTCCCCCCCCTCTCCCCACAAGTCTGAGTCTCCAGCATGACCATCCCCCAGATGGTGCACATCTCACTCATACATAATGAGTGAGATGTGCACCGTCAAATGCAGATTTATATAAGTACATTTTAGACCAGGAAAACTTATCTATATATAATGCCCTTTGCCTTTTGCTTTAAGCTTTGAGGAAGAAAGATAGGAGAGACAGGCTTTGGAAGGGAGTGGGCAACAGTGCTCAGCAGAAGGGCAGAGCCTACACTACCAGAGGAGAGGTGTGAGAGATTGAAGGTGTCCTCTGACCAAAACATCCACCTTTCTGTCCTTTTTGTGTTTGTATTTTCTCACCCTACAGCACCAGAGAATGGCCATGCTGAGTAGTCATCAGAGAGAACGTTGAGGGACAGAGCAGGAGACATAGGCTATGAGAAAAGGCAAGCAAGTCAGTGCTAAGTAACTCATGAAAGCCAAACAGAGTGACTACTTTGGTGCTCTAAGCTTGAGGTCCTTCTCACTAATAAAGTTGATTCATTGTTTATCATGCTTCCATTTGCTCACTAACACTTGACTCACTGCCATCGGTTTAAGGGCTGCATAGGGTGAATAGACATTATTCTTGCTCTGGAAATATTAAATACATAAAGGACAAAAAAATATCCTAGAATGATTTAGCAGTGCCCAAGCAGCTCAGCTGAAAAATATTCCTTATATAGTGAAAAAAAAAATGATGGAATTAGACTTGAATTAGGAAAAAGCAATAACTTGTTCTGTGATTTCCCAGGAATCCACAATTCTTTGGGCTTCAACAGAATGTTAAAAAAAGACCTTAGATATTATCAATATCTTCATCTGTTAGATGATTACTATCTTTCTAATGACCCTTTCAGATTTCATGTCATTTAATATATTCTGGGGGGGCTTTGTCCTTGAATGTATTAGAAAAGAAAAGGGGTAGTAAAAGCCATGCTTAGAAATATTCATCTGTAGCATGACTCCTTAAAGTTAAGAAGACTAGTGAAAAAGATGTTAAAATACTCAAGGTGACCGGTAATACATACTGCTAACACTGACTTTAGTTAGCTTTGCAGAAATTTTAGTTGCCCTTTCACCCCAATAAGTAGATGCTGGTCTGATTTTAATTGCAGCTGATTTTTGAGCTGCATGTCTCATTATTCTAATACTTTACTCATGTAAGGATGTTCTAAAAATATGGGATTTTACTGTGAAAGACTAGGGCAACAGCTGGGTTCTGAAGAGTTAAGGATATAAGGAAAGTACTGGGCAGGCACAGTAGGAGTGAAAGGCAAGTTAGAAATCTCAATTGGGAGATGCCCTGTCAGTAACAGTCATTAGCACTTACCCTGCCTTAGACAGGGAGAACACTCCTCAGAATCTTTGAAGCCACCTGTGTCTTCTCCTAGTTCTCAATGAAGATATAAATGTCTCTGAAGCTTCTTTAGGGGATATCTAGAATGGAAAGATTGTCTTTCCTGGGATTTTCTCTTCAGATGATGCAATATCTAAAAGAAAATGGTACCCTCCATGGGACAAATTAGGGGGAAAGTGTTACATAGTAATTAGGCATTCCCCAGGGTCAGGTTTCAAAAGTTTTCCTGTGGCTGTATAACTTCGTCTCTCATAGTGGGGTATAAAGCTAGGTACCCTAAGTCCAGAGTAGCTGGGGCTGTCAGTATGGACTTCAGTCAGGGCCATGATTCTCTGCAGTACACAATCAATAAACACTCTTTTCCTCTCTGCTTCATTCATTTCTCACTATGATTTCCATTCCCTCTGCTAATTATTGCTATTATATAGTAATAACAATAACAATGTATATATTTTAAATGTTAGTAATACAGATCTCATTCAATCCTTTACAAACTATTTGTATGCTTAAAATTGTTAACATGATCAATTTTTATCTTATTTGCATTTTACCACAGCTTTAAATAAACACTATATGAATGAAGTAGACAGGACAAGAATTATTTCCATTTTGCAGATGAAGAGACTCAGAGAAAACCAAGGCTTTCCCCAATTCACATAAACAATACAAGGCAGGGAAGAAATTGAACCTTGATCCTCTAAATTTAAATCTAGTTAAATACTAGCTTTGTCTTTTCATTATACCTCTACTGATCATTCTCCCATATATATATTACATGACTCCATCTTTTCTTAACTTCAGTGTCATTTAATAGGACTTGGTTTATACAAAAACAAGGAAGAGAAGCATCTGCTTACATCTCTAACTCCACTCCCTACTCTGTGCTCTGCCTTATACTAAATCCCGGCAACCAATCTGCTTCTAGCTGTAATCTCACAATGCTGTTGGGAAGCATTGTTGTTTGCTTTTTTTTTTTTTTTTTTTAATGCTCTTCCCTTTCCCTGAAATTTCAATCCTACTTTTCTTCTCCCCAGACAAAATACATGAACACACTTCACCTCTGTACATCTCACTACTATTTTAAGCTTTGACGCATCATTATCTCCTCCACGAAGTCTTTCCTGATCCCCAGGCTGCTTTTGGGACCCCTCTTTTATGCTTGCAAAGCATCTAGTGCAGCTTATGTATCTGTTGTTGAAATCATCTAGTTATTTGTCTAGACTCTAAGAAATTTAACGATTATCTGTGAGTATTTATATTTCATATTTAAAGCTCCAGTGCATAGCCCTGGTACTTAACATAAACTTAGCCAGTCAGGTGGGAGGTGGGTGGTGGGGCTGGGTAAACTCACAACTAATGGGTGTGGAGAGCACTGTATGAGGGAAGGGCACACTTGTAGCTCTGGCTTGGATGAGGCAAAGGCATTATATGTAACCAAAATGTTTAGACCTCCATAATATTCTGAAATTAAAAAAATAAAGAAAACAATAAAAAAGAAAAATATAATGTAAATATTTTAAATAAATAAATAAATTTTGGGGTTAAGGAGTTATTGGCAAATGTGGAGTAAATGCAATTTTAGTCATGGAAGCTCCTATATAGATTGTAGAGGATGAAAGAAGGAAAGTATCATTAAAGATGAATTAGTCAGTGTGGATCACTTTCAAGAAGGTTGATAATAAAAGGATGTGGGAACTAGAGTTGGTGATGTAATATAGGTTAACTTTCCTTAAGGTATAGTAAATATGTACTTTAAAGGGGCCAACTGAGGAGTTACGTGAATTATATTTCAATAAGTCTTTTTTAAAAAAGATCTGAAGGAAATATGGCAAAATACAAATGTTTATTAATTCTCAGGGAAAAAATATATGATTCTGACATGTGGATAATGTTGCCAGTTACCAGCTACAATAAAGGTTTTATATAATTAAAAAAAAGATATAGTAAATATGTGCATATTTGAAAGTGAAGGGGAAAAGTCAGTAGTGAAAGAGGAGGTAGAGATATTAGAGAACAGAGATCATAAATGGAGCAAGTGAAAAATTGGAAGGTCTGATGAATGCACACATAGAGGGAATGGTCTTGGAAAGAGAAAGGATAAAAGTATGGCTGGATATGTTTTGATATTTTGATGTAGCGAAACAATTAAGGAAAGCGCCCAAATAACTTTCTGATGTGCGTTCAAAACTCACTGTATATGGATGTCACAAATCGATATGAAATTTAAAAATATGAATAATACTCTTTGCATTAAACAAGTGAATTATTAAACTCCTTTTTCAAAAGGACAGCATCAGGCCAAAATAGCTTACCTGTGAGCTTTATCAAATAGTAAAGGAATAAAAAATTATAAGCTTATAAGAATATTTAGAGACTAAGAAGCAAATACTCCTGCATTGTATAGTGCTATATTCTTGATATCAAAGCTAGACAAGAATAGTATAAGAAATAAAAGTCATATAAAATTATAATCATGGCATGAATACAGAAATTATAAATTGCAAACAAATTCAGTGGTTAAAAATCTATTAAGTTTGTGCATCATCTGGGGGATGGTCACGCTGGAAACTCAGACTTGTGGGGGGAGGGGGGAAAGGGCATTATTTGAAACCTTAAAATTTGTACCCCCATAATATGCTAAAGTAAAAAAAAAGTTAAAAAACACAAAGAAACCAACAAAAAATAAAAAAAATCTATTAAGTTGCAAGTCCAAGATAAAATTTATTCTAAAATTTGTATTTGATTAACATTAGATGTCTATTAATGTTACTCATCAGGTTATATGATTAAAGGAGGAAAACTGTACAGTCATGTCAATAAATGCAGAGAAAGTACTTCATATAATTCAGCCTTCACTGTGATTTTTTTAAAGTCTTAGCACACTAGGAGTAGAAGAAAATTCTTTTTAATACTAATAAATTACATCTTGTAAAAGTCACAAAATCATATTTGATGATTAAATATTAAAAGCGTTCTCCTTTTTTATTTCAATAGATTTAGAGGTACTAGTGGGTTTTGTTACATTGATGAATTGTACAAAGGTGAAGTCTGGGCTTTTAGTGTAGCCATCACTGAACAATGTGCATTGTAACCAACATGTAATTTTTCATCCCTTACCCTCTTCCCACTCTTCCCCCTTCAATCTCTAATGTCCATTACACCACACTGTATGCCCCTGAATACCCATAACTTACTCCCACTTATAAGTGAGAACATGCAGTATTTAGTTTTCCAATCCTGAGATACTTTGCTTAGGAATATGGTCACAAGTTTCATCCAAGTTGCTGCAAAAGACATTATTTTATTCTTTTTTATGACTGAGTAGTATTCCATGGTGTGTGTCTGTGTGTGTGTCTATATATATATACCACATTTTCTTTATCCACTCATTGGTTGGTCCTTTTTTGGAGCCATATAAATTTTAGGATTGTTTTTATAATTCTGTGAAAAATAATGTTGGTATTTTGTTAGTAATTACATAAAATCTATATAATGCTTTAGGCAGTATGGTCATTTTTACAATATTGATTGTTCTAATCCATAAGCATGGTATGTTTTTCCAATTGTTTATGTCATCTACAATTTCTTTCACCAGTGCTTTTTAGTTTTTCTTATAGAGATCTTTTACTTCCTTAATTAAATACATTTCTAGGCATTTTATTATTTTTTTACAACTATTTTAAATGGGATTGAGTTATTGATTTGATTTTCAACTTTGTCATTATTGGTGTATAGAAATGCTACTGATTTGTGTACATTGATTTTGTAACCTGAGACATTACTGAATACTTTTACCAAACCTAGGAGTCTTTTGGAGTAGATTGGGGGTTTTCTAGGTATAAGATCATATTATCAGGAAACAGATACAGTTTGACTTTCTCTTTTCAAATTTGGATGTCTTTTATTTCTTTCTCTTGCCTGATTGCTCTGGCTAAGACTTCCATTACTATGTTGAATAGAAGTGGTGAAACTGAGCATAAGTGTCTTCTTCCAGTTCTTAGGAGGAATGATTACAACTTTTCCTCATTCAGTATAATGTTGGCTGTGGGACTGTCACACATGGCTTTTAATATTTTGAGGTATATTCCTTTTATGCCTAGTTTGTTGAGGATTTTTATCGTGAAGAGATGCTGGATTTCATCACATATTTTTTCGGCACCTATTGAGATGATCATATGGTCTTTGTTTTTATTTCTCTTTGTGTTGTAAATTACATGTATTACTTTCATATGTAGAAGCAAACTTGCACCCATGGTACAAAACCCACTTGATGATGGTGAATTATCTTCTCGATGAACTATTGGATTCAGTATGCTAGAATTGTGTTGAGAGTTTTTGTGTCTATGTTTATCAGTGATATAGGTCTGTAGTTTTCGTTTGTGTGTGTGTGTGTGTGTGTGTGTCCTTTTCTGCCTTTGGTTTCAGGGTAACACTGGGTTTGTAGAATAAGTTAGAGAGAATTCCCTCCTTCTCAATCTTTTGGAATAGTTTCAGTAGGATTGGCATCAGCTCTTGTTTGTATATCTGGTAGAATTCAGCTGTTAATCTGTCTGGTACAGAGATTCTTTTTTGGTGGAGACTTTTTATTACTGATTCAATCTCACTACTTGTTATTGGTCTGTTCAGGATTTCTATTTCTTCTTGATTCAAGCTTATAGGGTTTCATGTTTTCAGTAATTTATCCTTCTTTTAGATTTTTTGTGTGCATGAAGGTGTTCCTAGTAGTCTCAGATCATCTTTTGTATTTCTGTGGTATCTGTTGCAGTATCTCCTTTTTCATTTCTGATTGAGTTTATTTGAATTCTCTCTCTTGTGGTCTTGGTTAATCTAGCTAGTGGTCTATCAATTTTGTTTATCTTTAAAAAAAAACAAGTTTTTATTTCAGTTATCCTTTGTCTTGTTGGGGTGTATGTGTATGTGTGTGTGTGAATTTTGTCTGGTTCAATGTGATCTTTCTTATTTATTTTCTTCTGCTAGCTTTGGATTGGGCTCGATCTTATTTTTCTAGATGTGACTTTAGGTTTGTTAATTTGTGATTTTTCTGTATTTTAGAATAAGCTTTTAATGCTATAGACTTGCCTCTTACCATTGTTTTTTCTGTATCCCAGAGATTTTGGTAACTTTTGTCACTATTACCATTTGTTTAATAACATTTTAAAATTTTCATCTTGATTTCATTGTTAATAAAAAGGTCATTCAGGGCAGTTGTTTAATTTCCATGTATTTGTATATTTTTGAGATTTCTTCTTAGAATTGATTTCCAATTTTATTCTGCTATTGTCAGAGAAGATACTTGACATGATTTTCATTCTTTTAACTTTATTGAGATTTGCTTTGTGGCCAACTGTATGGTCTCTCTTGAAAATATTCCAAGATCTGATGAGAAAATTGTATATTCTGCATTTTGGGGGCAGAATATTCTGTAAATTTCTGTGAGGTCCATTTATTCTAGAATCTGATTTCACTTAAATGTTTCTTTGGTGACTTTCTGCCTCAATGATCTTTCTAGTGCTGTCAGTGGAGTGTTGGAGTTCCCACTATTATTGTATTGCTATCTATCTCTTTTATTTAGGTCTCCTAGTATTTGTTTTATGAATCTGGGAGTTCTGGTTTTACGTGGATATATATTTAGGAATGTTATATCCTGTTGTTGAATTGATCCCTTTTTCATTATATAATGACTTTCTTTTCCTTTTTCTGTTATTGATTTAACATCTGTTTCATTTAATATAAGAATAGATACTCCTGCTTGCTTTGAGTTTCCATTTACATGGAAAATTTTTCCAATCCCTTTACCTTAAGTCTATGAGACGCTTCATGAGTTAAATGAGTTTCTTGAATACCACAGATATTTGAGTTGTGGGTTTTTTTATTCATTTTGCCATTCTATATTTTTTTAAGTTGGGGAATTTAAACCATTTACATTCAATGTTAATATTGATATATGAGATGTTGTTCCAGTCATCATGATGATTGCTACCTAGCTAGTTACTTTGTATTCTACATTGTATTATTGTTTTCCAACTCCTTTGCATTTTATACTTTTGAGTGTTTTTTATACTGGTGAGTACCAACCTTTTGTTTTGATGTTTAGAACATCTGAAAGCATTTCTTGTAGGGCCAATTTAGTGGTGACAGAATCCCTTATTTGTTTGCTTTCTCATCTGGAGAAAATGTCACTTCTTATTTTTTGGTTTACTTTCATTTAGATGTGATTTTTAATTTTTTTTATATTATTCTATTCTACTCCTTGATGGCATGTCTGTAATGTATGATGTGTTTGTTCATTTAGTTTTGATTTGGGGTACTTTCAGGGATCTAAGGCTCTTTATGTGTTTCTTGATTATAGATTTTTTTGTGCTGTCTTTTTCAGATGTTCATTGTAGTAGGGAAGTACTAGCTGGAGTTTAAGCACGTGGCCAGTAGGTGGTGCATTTGTGTAAGAGCGGGCTGCAGGAGGAGGCGGGGATGTGAGTGTGCTTGGTCTCAGTTTGCTCAGGTAGTGGTGTTGTCTGTGGGATGCCTGATGTCCTTCGTTCCCTATTCATCCCTGTAGAAGGGGACAAAGCTGGGTGGAGCTGGGCTGCCAAGCTTACCCTCATATACCCCAGTGATAAGCAGAAGTACAAGCCCTGAAACGGTGGTGGGGAAGCTTGTGTTGAATTGCACTGCTGTCTCTGTGAGGGGTTGGTGTATGGAGGGAGAGGACTTCACTTCTTCCACAGCCTGGCTAGGTAGAAATGTGATCCATCTCCCTATCATGCCACTGTCCTGGGGCTCATGACTTTCAGCTCAGATAGATACTGACATTTTCTTATAGGCTATAATGTTGCCACAGAAAACACCTCTCCCACAGGTCTCCATCCAGATGGCCTTAGGGCAAAACTTCTCTCTACCTGAAATAGGAAGCTCTGAGGCTCACCTGTACTTCACACGTAGGAAGCTACAGCTCCTTAAAGGGAGAAGTGTGAACTCCACCCTCCATTCAAGCTGGGGTGTGGTGGGCATGCTATCAGTTGGAGTGCAGATACTCTCAAGCTTCCTGGAATGATGGCCATGGCTGCATCAGCAGCATTGGAGGGAGCAAGGAAGAGAAGTCCATGAATGGAAGAGAGTATGGGCAACCTGTGCTAAATGTTAAAACTCCAGGAATCCTGTAGTTCCCCAGGGAACTGCTGGCCCCAGGAGGCTGCTGTAGTCCATATGGGTACTGTGGAAAGTTTGCTGGAGTTCTAGTGATGTGGAGACCCAAAGGCTGAAATTCCCCGTGCAGGGCAGCTGCAAAAACACTGGAGGGAAATGGGCTGCATCCTGCATTCAAAACCAGGTGCTGTGAGCACACTGTGCATTGGGGTGCAGTCCCCTGCCAAAAGCCCAGGACTAGTCATACCCTGGCCCACCTGCACCAAACCCTTGTAGGAGCAGCCATAGCTATGTCCACAGTAGTGGTGGGTGCTGGGAGGAGAATTCCCTGTTTTCTTGTCCCTTCCTGGATCCTGGTGCGCCTTGTTTTTGGGGGTAGAACCATTTTCGTCCCCATACTGACTCTGTTCTGCACCTGTGTTTCCACTGAGAAGGGTACAGACAATTTAGCATCACAGCAGGGAGCTCTCAAGTGAAGGAGGGCACATGCTCTGGTTTCCTTTGTCCCAAAGGGTCCCTCTGCTTGCTGCATTTTCTCTTCTCCTGGGGGAAGCCTGTCCTGTGTGTTGGAACTCCAGAGACCCTATTGCTCCTTTCAGTCCCTGTGGACCTATGTGGTTGCCACAGTCTGAGTGGTTGCTGGGGAATGTTTGTGTTTGTGTGGGATACGATGATATGGAGACAGAAGGGCTGAGAGTCTTCTCTTGGAATAGAGATCCACAATGGGGGTGTAAGCAGTATGGCACCTGCCACCTCGGCTTGGGTTTGTGGAGAGGGGAAGTGACTCTGTATATGCGGGCAGCCCAGAGCTCTGTCCTTAAGAAGTTTCCAATTTGCCAACTGCAGCAGTGCTTGGCTCATGAGGGTAGAGGGGCTCTCTGACAATTCAGGAGCCACCAGTCTACCTCGGGGTGAGGGGAGAAGAAAGAAACACTTCCACCTACAATTTCCATGGCACTCCAAATTCCCTGGGGATTGACCTCTACCAAAATCTTGTTTCTTCTTTTTCTATATCCCAAGTTCTTCCTCTAGGTTCTCTGGCAGATTCTGGCACTCTTCCCTCAGGATTCCACTTGAGCTATGCTTATTCACGTACAACTTTTTCTTCTTTCTGGGGAGAACTGGCGATCAATGTTTCTAGTCAGCCATCTTGAAAAAAAGTGTTCTCTTCAAGATAAAAAATAAGATTTGACTGTTCCTCATAAAAAAGTAGAACTTTGGAAATAAGAAAAGGAAAAAAAAACCCACACAGCATTAAGATTATAAAGAAGAATGGGATTAAAGATGACATAAAATTTTATATTGAAACAACAAGAATGTTAAAACAAATTATAAGGGGAAGTTAAGAAAGTGAATGGATACAAATTGATATATTTAACAACTACATTACTTATATAACAGCAACAGTTGATAGAAAATGTAATAAAAATATATCATTTGAAGTATCAACAAAAATAAGGAACTATATGAATTGTGTTACATCTAAATATAGCACTTTATAAAACTGTGTTGGAAGATATCCAACACCTAAATAAATTGATCCATATGATTGATTAGTGAATGAAATGGCTCAGTAACATACATATGCAAATCATCTATAAATCAATCTTTACTTCAATGCAATAACAATCAAAATACCATGTGGGTAGGGAGGATTGGAACATGTAAAAATGAGGGCCAAGAATAACACATTTTTAAAGAGAAGATTAAAATGATGAGGCTTGCATACTATATATCAAAGGTTTTTATAAAGCAATATGTGTAACAAAATATCAATGGGAGAGAACAAGCTTATGAAAGCCAAGAAATAGACAGATGGAATGTGGAATTTTGACATATGGGAAAATAGATACAGCAGATTACTTGGGAAAAGATGGACAGAGCTAGTACAATAGGTGTGTGGGGAAACATGGATTAGTTAATCGATGGTGTTGGAATTTCAGTTTAAAATCATTAATTCAATAAAATTTAAATTTCAGTTTAAAATCATTAATTCAATAAAATTATAAACCATAAATGAAAAGACTGATGAATTCAACTATATAGTATTTTCATTCAACAAATGATACCATTAAAAATGAAAATATAAGATACATACTAAGAGTTTGTATTTGTAACATATATATCTGACAATAATTATTATTCATCATAATATAAAGACCTCCTACAATTAATACGAAAGAGGTAAATAACTAAATGAGGATATGTACTTGTGTGTCTATGTGTGTGTGTGCTCAACTTCATTGATAAGCAGGGAAATGCAAGCCAAGGTAATAGCATATTATTTATACAACAAGCAAATAGCAACTACTACTGCTGCACAGAATGTTAGAAATGATGTGCAACAGTACAAGCGCATGCACTGTTGATGGTAAACAGACTTTGGAAAATAATTTTGCAGTATCTAGTAAAGTTGAAGATGCAAATACTCTAAATATTAAAGGTTTATGCTTAATGAATGATTAAAGTTTGTCTCATTTATATAAGACAGCCATGATTTTCTCTTAAAGCTATAGCTAGATACTGACATGATTATCAAAAACATAATGTTGAGTGAATAACCAAGCTGTAAAATAAATCCTAAAATATGATTATATTTACATAGAGCTAAACAGACAGAACTAAACAATATATTATTTTTGACTGTGTCTACATGTGTTTACTAGAATAACAAACACAAAATTTAGGTTAGTGGAAATATGTAGTATGGTAGGAAATAATTGTATTGAGAGGAACATAGAGTGGGCTTCCAAGTTATTGATAATATTCTTTCTCTTAAGTGGGGTTACAGGTTCATGTGAAGGAGAGATGAAAAAGTGGAGACAGAAATAGAGATAAAAAAAGGTAAACTATTCTTTTAAGAAGATAAGGAAGGGGAGAAGAAGGAAGTTTGGTAGCCTTAAAGCAACAATAAGTAGAGGAAGAATATGCATTTTAAGCTGGATTTACTTGAACGTATTTAGAAGCTGAATAGGTAGACTAAGTAGAGAGGAAGAATTTGAGGATATATAGATAAGTAGGGCAACTGAAGAAGCACTATCTCTGCAAGAGATGAAACAAATAGCTTCAGGGCATCAAAGGAATTTGTCTTCGATGGTAAGACTGGAGTGAAAACAAAGCGAAGGAGATAAACCGGAGTGTACTACAGATTAGTCTACCCTTGGGTCACCATCTGATTCTTAAAATTAGTTGATTTATCCATCCATTCAATTTTTATTCATTTTAATCACATATTCATTCATCAAATGCTTATTGAGGGTCTGTATTTTAAAATCACCTTTTTAAAATTTAGACTTTCACAGTCAATAGAGTCACCTCTATTCTATGTTTTTGTGCCATCTATACCCATATCCTATCAGGTTTTATTTTTTTAAATTTCAAGTCTGTTTTCAAATTCTATTTCCTTTTCATATTCACTGCTACCATTATATATTAGATATTTAACACTTTGTGCCTGTCTTACACATCTTTTTGAGAGAGAAGAAAAAAAATCTTATATGTTGTGAATATCTTTTCCCCCTGGCTTTATCCATTTGGAGGTTAATATTAGGTCAAATTTCAGTTTTTAAAAGAGGAGTAAAAGAAAAAAAAGTCTCCCTCCACTTATATTTCACACCCAGTATTTGAGGGACTTTTCCAGGCTCCTGTCTCTCCAAGAGCTAGCTCATATGTGCTTATCAATATAGATTTCGTGTAGCAAGAAAGGTTGTCCTGAAATCTTTCTGTGACTCCAACCCCTTGGGGACATCTGCTCCTGGGACCACCGAAGCCTGTGAAATCTCATGAGAGCCTTGCACTCCTGCTAACACTGCTGCTAATGGCCCTGTGATCCCTTAGACCCTTCTGAAGAAGTTCTGCTGCCCTGTGTCCGGCAGCTGCTGGCTGAATCTCTTATAACACACTTCAGGTTTGTGCAGGGCTACCACTAAACTGCTCTGAAGCTGTTTTAAAGAAGAGAGGCAAAAACCCTCTTGCCTTTAAACCACATTTTGTTAGCTTGATTCCTTTGATTTCCATTTTGTTAGCTTGATCCTCCCCCTGTCTCAGCAAACATTTGGTAATATGAAAGAGTCTTTCAGCCTTTGGGCAGAAAGGAAAACCAAGTATATCTTTCCATCTTTTAACCTGATTTAAAAATCTAGTTTCCTATAGTGTGGTGACCTCAGGAAAGTTTGCCAGTAAACATTCCCCTAATTAGCCACATGGGCATAGTTGCTTTCCCCTTCCCCTAGGCACTGGGGGAGAACTCCTCAGAAGAAAGCCTTTCTCCCACTTAGCTATTCCCTGAGAAGCCAAGAGGTGTGGTTGTGGTGCAATCTTCCTATTTGTTGGGCTGCACAGAAGTGAAGATGAAGACATTTGGAAAAGAGGAGGAGGCCCTGTTGGTTTCTGGAAGAGGTGGGTATGGGATGAGGGGTGAGCTCTGTACTTGGAGATATGAGTGAGTGGCTTTGCTTGCTCTGTATTGGGGAAGATTCTCGCAGAACCATATTAATAATATAAGTCTGTTGGACTTAAATGAAGGGAGATTTGTGGAAACTTTGTTGAGATTGTAAAAGCACATGAGGTGGAGGAAAAGACCATAATTCAGGGATGAGGGGCTTTGGGAAGTTTGTGTCTTAAGATGAGAGATAGTCATAAGATAACAAACAGCTGGATAAATTATCTATTAAGTTTTGTCTGGATCACTAGCTCTATGACTCCTCTTCCTCTACTAATTTCTGGGTTAAATCCTAATCTTGGATGCTTTCATTTATATTCAGTGGAGTCAGGAAAGGTTCTTAGGAATAAAGAAATGCTGTAGTCACCAGTGAGCTTACTAGTTGAGATTCTGGCCTATCCATTCCTTCAGAAAACATAAAAATGCTGTTAGGTATAATTTTTTTGCAAGTACCTGCATCAAATCACTTTCTTCCTTAAAAAATTAAGTTCCTAAAGACCTACCAATTTTTCTTTTTTTCAGGTTTCAATTTTTTAATTTCCAAGCAACAAAAGAAACTGACATAAAGCATAATACTAGTTTCCCTTTTTATCTCTTTACTGCCTCTGAAAAAGTAACACAGAATGATTATAAGATTATTTTCTGTCATACCAAAAAAGAATATTGGGCATAATAGAATCAAAAGAAATTGGGATGTCAAAATGATTTTAAAATCTCATATACATTTATATTATGTGTCATGCTTAGAAGCACTGATTTAGATTGGAAGCCTATAGAGAGCTACTAGAAGGTTTTCAGACAGAGGATTGACAGCTTTGCATTTAAGAAAGATTATTCCAGTAGATAAATGGGGAATGAACTGTAGCAAGACAAGTCTGAAAACAATAAGCTAAGATAAACATAATTAAGACAAGAAATAATCATCACATCAATTATTTTTTCCTGTAAACCTCTATTTTTTAGGTAGGTTTTTCTAAAAGAAAAAAAAAGGCGAATTTTGTCCCTAATATTTCTCATGTTTTCACATAGATTTAAGATTCTGCTGTGTCTATAAAAAGCAAGAAAAAAATCTTTGGTTGCCATATGCTAACCTGGCTTCCTATTTGCATAGAGCCTCTTGTAGTGTGGTTTCAGAGTAATTTTATCTATTTATTATATCCATTGGCAATTCACAATTATCTGACTCTTTTGGTAGATATTGGTAGCTGTTGCCACTTAGCAGTCCCATCTTCAATACCCTTACTATCAAAGAAAGGCAAGTCTCAGAATTCTGCCAGGCAAGCATTGATTAGCAAACAGGCACCAAAAAACCCCACTATTAAACCTGTTCACGGAAGTCCCAACTCTCTATCCTTTGGGCTCTCTGATTAGTAGAATGAATGGAAGCTTTTATCAAAGACCAAAGATAACAACATTCTCACCAGTGGAAAAGCTAACTTTTTAGTGAGATTAGGTGCTGAATCTCCCATAAAGGAAGGAACACAGGAATGAGTGGATCAGGTGCCTATCTCACCCCTGCAAGCTTTATAGTCTGTTTGGCTCATCATAGTATTATATCCCTTCAAGCAAGGGATTAGGTCTGTTTCCAGTCAATCAATATATGTTAACTAACTGGTTTTTCATAAAAAAAAAAAAAATTCTGTATGCCAGTGGTTCTCATGATTTTTTGCCCACTTCTTCTCTGCAGGACATTTGGCAATTTCTAGAGCCATTTTAGCTGTCACGACTGGGGCAGGGTTTTGTGCTACTGACATCTAGTGGGTAGAGACCAGAGATGCTGCTGAACATTCTGTAATGTGAGAGCACCCTCCCCTCCTCCCCCAGCAAAAAATTATCTGGTCCACAATGTCAATGGTGCCGAAAGGGAGAAACCCCGCTTTGTGCTAATTAATAAACTCTACAGTGTGGATACAGATAAGAATATTTGAAGCTATCACCAAACTTGCCTCTGTAAGTGAACTGTTTTCTTTTGTTTGTTTGTTGTTTTGTATTTTCTTTTCTCTTCCCTCCTCGTTTAGCTTTTATTTATTTATTTATATATATTTAAATTAAAATTTTTTTATTCAGCATATTTCAGGGGTACAAATGTTTAGGTTACATCTATTGCCTATGCCCCACGTGAGTCAAAGCTCCAAGCAGACTGTTGATTAAAGTCTTTCAAATGTTGCCAAACTACTCCTAGAATGTGATTTCTATATCATTGTACCTCACTATTACCTAGCTCTGTTTAGAGCGTAAATTTTAACTTGCACACACAGATATATCCCAAGGGTCTAGGCTGTTGTGTTTTAAAGTAAATTATATTCAATAAATATTTGGTTTTTTTTCCTTTTTATTCAATTGTTAATAATGAGACAGAGTAAGCACAGCCAGTACCTACACTTTAGTTTTTAAGATGCCCACTTTAAAATGGTCTTATTTTTATATCCACAGAAGGAATCATTTTGTCACAACTCATTCTGTGTCCCCAATATTTTATCTCAAAAAAGTAAAAATGTCTACTTTGCTTAAATTGTTTCTAATTTACTATTACAATAGACATACCACTTAATATTAATATTGTTGTGCATCTTTTTTTATATTTAAAGTATTTTCCCTAGACTACAACATGAAATGCAGTCTACACGAGTCTTAATGCTCTCAATAAAAACTGTCAAACTGCCATTCAGGAGAGTTTGCACCAATTTAATGTCTAAAGAGAAAAACTGTTTGCTTATCTAACAGAGTAGTTGACAACATAAGATATTATAATTACTAATAAGCATTTGCAAATTTGACAGGATCTTTTCATAATTTATAAGACAACTCACATAGCATGTTTTATTTAATCAACTCAATTTCAGGGCTGTTCAGCTGCTTAAAAAGGAAGCTTTTATTTGTTCTTTGAATGCACTTAGAATTCTGACTGGTTTTTATCAGCCAACAAGTGAAACAAGTGAAAATATGGATCTGGAGAATCAGACAGTGGTGACTGAGTTTTATTTCTCTGATTTCCCTCAATTTGAGAGCGGCAGCCTCTTGTACTTCATTCCTTTGCTCTTTATTTATACGTTTATTGTTGTCGGAAATTTCATGATCTTCTTTGCTGTCCAGCTGGACACCCGTCTCCACAATCCCATGTACAATTTCATCAGCACCTTCTCCTTTCTGGAGATTTGGTACACCACCGCGACCATCCCCAAGATGCTCTCCAACCTGATCAGTGAACAGAAGACCATTTCTTTCCTTGGTTGCCTCCTGCAGATGTATTTTTTCCACTCACTCGGGGTCACGGAAGGCCTGATCCTCACAGTGATGGCCATTGATAGGTATGTCGCCATCTGCAACCCCCTCCGCTATGCAACCATTGTGACACCTCGGCTGTGCATCCAGCTGTCCACTGGCTCTTGCATCTGCGGCTTCCTTATGTTACTACCCGAGACTGTGTGGATTTCCACGCTTCCCTTCTGTGGCCCCAACCAGATCCATCAACTCTTCTGTGACTTTGAACCCGTGCTGCGTCTGGCCTGTACAGACACGTCCATGATTCTGATTGAAGATGTGATCCATGCTATTTCCATCCTGGCCTCTGTCTCTACCATCACCCTTTCCTATTTAAAAATCATCACCGTGATCCTGAGGATTCCCTCTGGTCAGAGCCGTCAGAAGGCATTCTCCACCTGTGCCGCCCACATCACAATTTTCTTGCTGTTTTTCGGCAGTGTGGCCCTCATGTACCTGCGCTTCTCTGTCGCCTTCCCCCCACAATTGGACAAGGCCATTGCACTGATGTTTGCTGTCCTTGCCCCACTTTTCAACCCAATAATCTATAGTCTGAGAAACAAAGACATGAAAGATGCCATCAGGAAAATCCTCTGTTCTCAAAGAATGTTCAATGTCTCTGGGAGCTAATGGAGTTTGCATACATCTGTTCAAAGAAATCTTATCATCTCCATCAGTTTAAAATGATAACAAGTCAGTTTCCAAAATTATTGTGCACATTGTGTTTTCACGCTGTTGATTTGGTGTACTTTCCAATTTTCTAATGTGAGAACTATTGTTTGATCTGATAGAGGAAGTCTGCTGCAGATTTACTATCATTAAAAGATTATAATGGAGTATTTTCTTCATTTCGTAACTCCAAATAATGTGGTATTATCTTCTCTGAATCAGTAGAGAATACTGGGCTAAACAGCAACTGCATTTATTACTTGCACATTTAAATGTTTCCCTTATGTACACTTTCATTCTAAATGTACAATATCCTTAGATCATTTATTAATTTTTTCATTTTAAGGAGATTAATGAGATGCAAAGCAGTGAGGTGATTTTGGCTTGAGAAAGAAGCCTGGCTTCCTACATGTCTCTTGACATGTAGCCAACAGACTTTTAACACTCCGTAGGTTGTCTTTTGATATGTTACAATGATAATGCAGCACACACAGTCACTGACTTTGCAATGTTGATGTAATGCTGCAATTACTAACTCTTTTTTGGTTTAATCTCACATTATCTGGAAGATTTCAAACATTCTTGGGTGCTTGAAGATTAAATAGATATATAGTAGGTAGGCTTGGGACCAAAAACATAAATACACAAATTATACAAAGATATACAGTAACATCTTTGTATTTTATTCTATTAATATCACTACTATTAAAAAGGTTTCATGTGATGTTATGTATCATACCTCAATGTCTTTGTTCTCATTCTTTTCTTTTGCTCTGGAATGTCCCTCTCTCTCTTCTTCTCTGCTTTGGAACTTATGTTCGCCATTAAAAAATTCACACACATTTTATCATCGGGGATAAATGTTCCTGCCTTCCTCTCGCAAAACTGCACTAGCAGTTTTAGAGGCTGAGGGAATTGAACTAGAAAAGGAATTTTGCTCAGCTCCTGGGGAGAGAAAAGCAAGGGCCCAGGGCAGCTATCAGTAGGATCAGAAAGACCGGGAGGCCAGCTAGCGGTGGGGGGAGAAGAGAAAGGGTGGAAAATGGAAACATCAGTAGTACTGGACAAAAAAAAAAAAGAAAAGGAAAAAGAAAGCCTCCATCAGCTGAGGTCATGTAGGTAGATAAGCACCTGGATACACTTGGGAGTGCGGAAGTGGAAGAAAGATCTTACATCCAACTCCAGGTCCACTCTAGACTCTGTTCCCTCCCCTGCCATAGAGACATCTTTGGAGAAGTAGAAATTCAGAAGACTGAGAAGAAACAAGGCCAGAAAAATACATAACATAAACCATTTGTGCAAATGCTCTGAAGCTGGAAACAGCTGAACCTAATGCAGGTGTGTGCAGATGAGAAACAGTGAATAAGTCTCAGGATGAAAGCTAGGGGCAATATATGCAGAATGTTATAGGTCATGCTATGGGATAATGGAGTTTAATGAAACCCGCAAGTGAAGACATTAAAGAGATTCAAGTAAGACATTATATTCTTAGAATAACATTCCTGGCATGGCATGGATAGTAGATTGGACTGGAATAAAAGTGAAGTTGGAAAGGATGATTTAACACTGTGGTCCCCAACCTCTGGGCTGCGAACTAGTACTGATCTGTGGCCTCTTAGGAACTGAGCCTCATAACAGGAGGTGAGCACAGGCCAAGGAACCTTCATCTGTATTTATAGCCACTCCCTTAGCTCGCATCACTGTGTTAGCTCTGCCTCCTCTCAGTTCAGAGTGGGTATTAGATTCTCATAGGAGTGGCTGCATACCGTGGCTCAAGCCTGTAATGCTAATGCTCTGGGAGGCCGATGGGGGAGGGTCACTCAAGGTCAGGAGTTCAAGACCAGCCTCAGCAAGAGCAAGAATCCTGTCTCTATTAAAAAAAAATAGAAAGAAATTAGCCAGACAACTAAAAATATATAGAAAAAATTAGCTGAGCGTGTTGGTGCACGCCTGTAGTCCCGGCTACTTGGGAGGCTGAGATAGGAGGATCATTTGAGCCCAGGAGTTTGAGGTTGCTGTGAGCTAGGCTGATGTCATGGCACATGGCCAGGGCAACAGAGTAAAAAAAAAAAAAAAAGATTCTCATAGAAGCACAAACCCTACTGTAAACTGCACATGCGAGGGATGTAGGTTGCATGGCTTATGAGAATCTGATGATCTGAGGTGGAGCTGAGGCACTGATGCTAGGGATGGGGAACAGCTGCAAATACAGGTTATCATTAGCAGAGAGATTTGACTGCATAATAAATGTAATGAGCTTGAATCATCCTGCAACCATCACTTCGTGCCCCCCAACCCCATACCCCAGTCTGTGGCAAAGTGTCTTCCATGAAACCAGGTCCTGGCAGCAAAAAGGTTGGGGACCACTGATTTAAGAGACCTTGGCAGTTATCATTTGCTATGGAGAAATTCACCCCCAAAATTAATGGCTTAATGCAATCTATTTATTTGTCTTATAACTTCATGGATTGGCAGTTTGGGCTGGAACCAAATGTGTGGTTTTTCCAGCTTACTCATGTCTCCAGGTTAGCAACTGATTGGCTAGAGCTGCCTGAACTAGGACAACATCAGCTAAGACAATTATATCCTAGTTCATGTGGTCTTCTACCTTCCAGATGGCTGGTCTGAGTTTGTTCATGCAATGACTAGTTAAGGTGTTGAGATAGAGTGTAAGTGTGCAAGGACCCTCAAGAAGTAGGGTCAGAACTGCTACACAATCTCTTCTGCTGCATTGTATTGGCCAAATCATGTCACAGTAGGACTTAAGAGGAGGGAAAGAGATTCCACCTCTTGATGGGAAGAGCTGTTGATTCACGTACAAGGAGCATGGATACAAGAAAGATTTAAGATTGTAATATTTTCTTTGCAACATGCAGGTTATTTGTATCCTCACATTATGCTAAAATCTATGCTGGAACCACTGGAATTAATCATGCACCTGTCAGCTAAGGTTGTGGAGAAGTGGTCTATATTTAGAACGGTGGTAAAGGACTGTCCTGAGCAAAGTAAACAAATTATCTAGCATTGCCTTTTGCATAGTCAACAATGTTACTGCAATGCATTGTGTCTTCCTTGGGAAAACTGAACAGGCCTTGAGAAATTTAACTCTTTCAGAAGATATGGAAGTAAAAAACAAACAAAAAAACGAAATCCCTAATTCTGTTGGAAGTGACTCTTCTTAAGAATGCGGATTCATCTAACCTCTTGATTCTGAGCAAATCTATCAAAGGAGGCCCATACTTTACTAAGACTCTTGGACTTTCTGATATTATGTAGAACTAATGAGGAAATGTCAGAAGAGGAGGTTTGTATTAATTAAGCTATGGGGACATAGAATTGCAGCTTTTCCCTGGTTATCAGGGGAAATACCTCAGTAGAGAAATCCCCCTAAGAAATCTTTAGAAACAAGTATAATAGTATTTCCTGTTGAACTGAAGGGACTTAAAGTACATAAACCCAGGAAAGACAAGGAACCTCATAGTGTCATCTAGAGGTAAGGGGAGAATGCACATGGGTCCAAGATGATGACTTGTTATATGTCAAGGAGCCAGCGAATTGGCTAGTAGGTAGAAGGAAAAGGACACTTAGCTGGTGCTCCTTCTGTTAACTTAAATAACAATATTTGGGAACATATTTGAAGTTACAAGAGGGGCTGAAGGGAATTATTCTAGGGGGAAGGAGAAATACATGATTAGAAAACAGTGATAATGCTGTATTTTTTCTGGACCATGACAGATTGAATGATTAAGACTTTTTCACTGGTAATGGTATTGTTCTTTAGCTTTCATATCCTTGGACTTTTTAAAATTAATTATGATGCAGAGGACACATTTCTCATGGTGATCTCTGATCCCAACCAAATGAATATAAACCAGTAGGATCATTAATAAAGAAATGTCAGATGTATCAGAGAAACCTATTACTAAAAGTCTTATCCTAGGGCATTGACAATCAGAACACAGTCTCTACCCAAGATTAATTTTTTATGCTTTCTGTCGTTTCTCTCAGTCAGATTGGGTCAGCTCATTTCTCTCTTTCCGGTCTGCAACAGATAAACTTCTAACTGGCATATTAATCTCTGCAGAATAGAACATTGATTCTACCAAAACATAGGTACCCGAGTCTACTAAGAGGATGAGCACCATCACTTTGTGGAAATAAATATGGATGCTAGAAAAGACAATAACTCTGACTGCTATAGGGGTCCAAAAAAGTCTCAATTCTTTGCAATTGGTAGTACTCATGTCTATACTGATTTGGAAATGGAGATGGCATGTAAACCTATTTCACTCCTTTCTTAATCCCTTCATGTGTGTGCGTCAGGGACTCAGTAGAGTTGAGAGAGAGCATTGAGATGGCAGGTATTGGAGCAGAGATTAAAACAACAAGGAGCCAGAATGAAAGTGAAAGGGAAGTCTTGAATTGCTTATTGTGATAATGTGAGCAAAGGCTAAAAGCAGAGTAAATGTCATTCCCCTCTGTTCCATGCTTTCCCAAGGACTGGTGCACCCATCCAGGGTCAAGCGGATCAGTGCAGACTTAGGGGCTGTCTCATGGTGAGGGAGCCCCCAACAAAGGGCTGTAGCAGTTTGGTGAATCCTGAGTGGAGGGCAGGAAGAAAGATAGGAGTGGAAAAGTACTGGGCTGAATTAGAGCAGGGCAGCATGTCTTCATCTTCAAGGTTTTCCCTTCCTCCTCCAGTAAGTAAGCCGCTGCAGAGGTACTTGAGGAGGACCTGGCCAAAGGCTTCAGAAAAAATGGCCTCAGTTGAAGACTTTAGGGATAGGATATAAATATGCAAAGAGCGTGACCAGCAGGGGGACCTGAGTCCTTGTACTACAACTCCCTTCAGAGACTGCAAAGCATTGGCCCTGCAGCAAGTCTGGTGTGGGGCGGAAGCTTTTCCCCGTGAGGTTGCCAGGCACAGCCTTTGTAATTGTCAGGCCTGGGATATGACAGGTAAGTTTTCACTAGGAGCTGGAGTTCTCGACTTTATCCCTTGAATTTTCAGGACTTGAATGAGAAACCTAGGTTACCCCACTGTGCACCACAGTTAGGTCAGACTTTGAAGGACTGTGACATAAACCTGGTAATTAGTCTAGGGGAATAATAGATCAAGCCTATGACCAAGGTCATTCCAAGTAAGATGATCAGGCTCGCCTGGAGGACTGCATGAACTGTGACTCCCCATAGTTACCCAGCAAGGAAAAGATGTCCCACAGCCCACTAGGGTCTACTTCAGAGGATCAAGAGGTATTTTTCTTCTATTTCTTTTTTTAATTTTCTTTCGAAATATTAAGGGGGTACTAATGTTTTTGTTAAATGGATAGCTTTTATAATGCTTAAGTCAGAATGTTTTTTAACTGCTTGAGATATCAATTCAGGCAGGGACCAGCTCTGGCCAGGAAGCTGACCTGAAGACCTTCCAGGGTTCCAGCAGTGTCAGGACAGTCAGGGTACACACACAAGGTAAGGTACTCCAAAGAGGACACATGAGGTGGGAAGCAGGTGAACAGGGCCCCCAGAGCGGCCTCCCACCATGGGGACTCCTGCCCTGGGGTTTCCAGTCTGCTCCAGATAATCCATTTTATTTCTTGGTTTCAGAGGGATTTTGCATAAAGCAGTCAATTTTAAATTGTTCCATTTTTCTGTGACATTAGTCTGTGAGTCTATCAGTCTGACAAGTGTGGATGACAGATGCAGGTATTTTTTTGGAAAGTGTAGGAGCTGAGGCCATCCTCTGTTATCTCAGACAGTGTTATCAGTTTGCAGCAGCTTGGAAAGGCAGCACAGGAAGGCAGCACACCAAAGTGCTTTGTTATTGTTGTTGTTGTTTCTTTCTATCTTTCTTTTTTTGATAAAGTGGAAAACTTTTAAGAAAAAAAACTGAGAAAAAACAATGAAGATTATTAATATCCTCCCCTTTTTCCACATCTCCCCAGTTGCCAGGTTTTTGGTTTTTTGTTATCAAAGTGTCTCATATAGTAGTCAAATATTTACATTTCAAAAGTAATTATTCCTTTATATATATATATGCTATGGAGCATGGAGAGTCCACCTTATGGCCCATGATTGGGCTTCCTGATGTGCATCGTGGGTGGGAAGTCGGAGCCATTATCAGATGCAATGTGCTCAGGAAAAGGGAACAGAAAACAAAAGTGTTCTTGTAGGGCCTGAATAGTTGGCCTGAGTCAGTGGAATGTGTGGGGATGGCCAGGCCAAACCCAGAGAAAGTGCCAATTGTAGTCAGGATCCCCAGAAACCCTTCAAATGGGACAATGGGATTTATCGACCAAGAAGGTCCTGACTCATTGTCTTGGGACTCTATATCCATGGTGATGTTTTTAACCTTAGCCAGGTTCTGACAGGTAGGACAGCTTTTCAAGCTGTTTTGATGACTTCTTATGACAGTGACAGACCATTTGTGTTGGTCTCATCTAGGGTGGTGTCTTCATTTTTATTCTCTGTCCTCTCCTGGATCGAGGAGGTGCTCAGGTGCACAGGAGCTTGCTCTGTGGCAGAGGACAGTTTAGTCTCTGTGGCCAGTTGACAAGTGCAGTCTGCTCATTGGTTATGTCCCCCTGGTGAGAATAATGACCTCTCTGGTGAGCACCCACATGGGTATCAAAAAGTGTAATGGGTGGATAACTGATATTGATCCAAATGTTTCATCCTCACAGGGGACTTGTATATGCCAATCCTAGACTTCCAGGGGCCCCCCAAAATGGCCAGGCTAGCAGCTAAAGCTCATGAGTGAGGTAGATTTACAGTTTCCCATATGCCCCACTGAAATGGCCCAAACTGCTATTTGGGGACTTGGGGGAAAAGAATGGAAGAGGTATACAAAGCCAGGAATGCCCCATGGCTTTTTCTAGCCCTTCTCAGACCCATTGGCATGGCTGGAGAAGAGCCCTATGTGATCTGTTTGAAATTCCCAAGGCCCAGTGGAAAAGTGCCCTGCAAGGTCCTCAGAGCATTGCAAACCATCCTATACCATCCCTCTAGAATGCCCACAGGCCTCAGAAGTGGAATGGCATCCTTATTAATTTCTTACCCTACTCACTGCTCCAATTTGTCAGAACCTCAGCTGTGAGAGAGAGAGCGAGAAAATGCCTTGAGCTAAGATGCCAGGTGTAGCCAACTAAAGCTACAAGCCAAAATGAAAGTAGCAGTGAAACCTTTAATCATTTACTGTGATACTACGAGCAAGAGGCTAAAATTGGAAAAAGTGTTGATTCTCCCCAATTTCATTTCTCCCATAAAATGGAACT
Organism: Microcebus murinus; assembly: GCF_040939455.1. Lineage (NCBI taxonomy): Eukaryota > Metazoa > Chordata > Mammalia > Primates > Cheirogaleidae > Microcebus > Microcebus murinus. The sequence goes on along the minus strand of NC_134105.1, from coordinate 106,867,227 downwards.
GGAGAGTCAGGGGATCGGTACAGATGTGGGGGTTGTCTCACCATATAGATGCACTAGATGCAGTGCCCCAAACCATGTCACCACCACCAAAATGAGGACAGAGAACAAGTCCCCTCCTTGCAGCCCCCTTCTCCAAATTTCCTAATTGTGCCCTTCAAAATCGACACCTCCTCCTACCCATCCTCTCACCCCATTATCTGTTTCTGATCCTGTGCTTTCACCTTTTCCAGAAAGTCACATAAATGGAATCATACAGCATGTTGCCTTTGACCTCAAATTCTTGAGGTTAACCTAATGCATTTGGGATTCATCCATGTTTTAAATACCAGTAGTTTATTTATTCTTATTTCTGAGTAGTATTATATCATATGTATGCATCAGTTGGATGCCATTTTGGTTGTTACCAGTTTTACAAAGAAAGCTACTATAAGTATTTGATTACTGATTTTGGAATGAACATAAGCTTTCATTTCCCTTGAGTAAGTGCCTAGGAGTGGGATTGCTGGACCAATAACAATCATATGTTTAACTTTGTAAGAAATAGGTAAACTTTTTCGCACAGTTGCTGTGACATTTTTCATTCTCACCAGCAACATATATGAGATCCAGTTGTTCCACATTCTGTTTAGGAATTAGTACAATGAGGTGTTTTCTTTCTTTCTGTAAAAAAATTGTAGTAGCATTCTAATAGATGTATAACAGTTATGTTGTTCCATTGTTGTTTTAACTTGCACTTCCGTAATGACCAATGGTGTTGATGTTGAACATATTTTTATGAACTAATTTGACATCTACATGTTCTTTTGGTGAAATGTCTGTTCAAATTCTTTGATAATTTCTAAAAAATGTGTTCTTTATGTTTTTAATACTGAGTTTTGGGTTTTTATGTATTTGGGGTATGTTTTTTGTCAGACATATGTTTTGCAAGTATTTTCTCCCATTCTGGATTTTCTTTTCCTTCTCCTAAAATTTTAGTTTGTACAGGAAAACTTTTCAATTTTGGTGATGTTCAATTTATCAATTTTTATTTCTTTTATGGATCATGCTTTTGGCTACTAAACTTGTCTAACTAAAACTCATAGAGTTGTTCTTTTTAGTTTTCTTCTAGATTTTTTCAAGTTTTTTGTTTTTGCTTCACATTTCTGTCTATGATGCACTTTGTGTTCATTTATGTACATGGCACAAGATTTTTAAGCATATTTATGACCAGTTTTTTTTTTTTTTGAGACAGAGTCTTGCTTTGTTGCCCAGGCTAGAGTGAGTTTCATGGCATCAGCCTAGCTTCACAGCAACCTCAAACTCCTGGGCTCAAGCAATCCTACTGCCTCAGCCTCCCGAGTGGCTGGGACTCCAGGCATGCACCACCATGCCTGGCTAATTTTTTCTATATATATTAGTTGGCCAATTAATTTCTTTCTACTTATAGTAGAGATGGGATCTCACTCTTGCTAAGGCTGGTTTCGAACTCCTGACCTTGAGCAATCCGCCCACCTTGGCCTCCCAGACTGCTAGGATTACAGGCGTGAGCCACCGCACCCGGCCCTATGGCCAGTTGTTACAGTTCCACTTGCTAATGCAGTTCCTATGTTTATTGAATTTCCTGGCCATGTACATGGGGATCTATCTGTATCCTCTCTATTTGGTTCCATTTCTATGTCTAGTCTTTTGACAATACTTTACTATCTTGATTGCTTTAGCTGTATTGTAAGTCTTGAAATCACTTAGTGTGATTCTTTTAGTTTTTCCTCCGTTTTCAAAATGTTGCCTTGTCTTTTTCCTTTGGCTTTTCATATAAATTTTTGAATACTCCTGTCAATAACTATGAAACAAAAATAAGAAAAAATCTTCTGGAATTTTGATTAAGGTTGCATTGAATAGTCAGCTTGTGGAGAAGTGGCATCTTTACATTATTGAATCTTCCTATTCATGAACACAACATCTTTCCATTTATTTGTCATTGTTAATTTCTCTTATCAGTGTTTTAAAGTTTATAGCACATGGATTCTGCGATTATTTTTAGATTTATAACTATTCATATTTTTGATGCTATTGTGAATCATACTGATTTTAAATTTTATTTTCCAGTTATTCTCAGAATATAAAATATATACAGCAATTGATTTTTATATGTTGGCCTTTTATCCTCTAACCTTCTTTTGCTGCCTCAAATTATCTCAGCCCCTAATCCATTCTACACGATGCAACCAGATTCACCTTTCAAAATCCAGAACTTTATCAAATACAGTTACTCCTCTGTTTAAATCTGTTTGGTGGATCCTTATTTTTGGCAGGGTAAATCTCATTCCTACACAAACCTTACTAGTACCTTCAAGATAAAATTTTTGCTAATCTCTCCAGCTTCATCTATTGCATGATGTTCATACCTCCCTCGCTACACATGCACACACACACACACACACACATACACACACAGAGTATGTACTCCACCCAGAGCCTTAATTCTTGGAATGTTTCAGTTTACCTTTGGTTTCTGAATCACTGCACAGATTATGCTTTCTTCCTGGAACATACTTTCATAGCTGCAAGCTTTTTTACCAGCTTCCCTTCTCCGTATGTCCTTCCGATTTTAAGAATGGAATTATTTACCCCAAATAATCTTACCCAAACCTAGAATTGATGTTCCCTGAACTTCGCTCTTATTGCACCTACACCCTGCATCATAATGCCCTGTCTTCCTGCAGACACCATTATCTACATAGTAGTAGCAAAGAGAGTGTTTGTTCTCCATAACAAAGTGCTTGAATGTGTCAGTCTGCTGTTCTCAGCAGTCTGTCTGCACCAACTGATATACTTCTGACAAAAACTTTGCAAGTTAAGTGTTTTTATTTTCTCCATTTTACAGATGAGGAAACGAAGATGTAGAGTGTTTATACAAGTGCCCCAAAATTACAGAATTCAGAAATGTTAGAACCATGCTTCAGACCCATGCAATCTATATCCAAGTCCTACATCCTTAAATACTAACTACCTAATTTTGCTTCTCTATGCTATACTGCTTCTATATTATGTGCTCAATAAATTGTTCATGTTTGCTATGCTAATAGAGAAATGTAAGTAAATTATTTTCTCTTTGAACAATGTTTACATTAAACTGGACTTCAAATGATATCAAGGTTTATTTGATAGGGTTTGGATCTCTTTTGCTTGTTTTTATTTTAATTTTGTTTTGTCTTGTTTCATTTTCATGCTTTATGTTCAATCTTTCTTCTTTAGCTAGTACTTTCCATAGAGAAAAAGCAAAAGAATTTTTCTTATCAGTTTCTACTTTACACAAACAAATTTAAGGTCTTACTCTGTGACTATTAGTACTCAAATCATTATTCTTTGCGAACCCACGTTATAATGTAGCAAAAGCCTGTTTCTGTGAGATCCTCAGAATGAGTTGTCTGTCTTTTTTTCTCAGTCAATTATTCAGCAATAACCTTGAGTCATTGGGACGAATAAACTAACTTTGTGGAATCCAGTTTCATTAATTCAGAATTGTATCTTTAAAATGATAAGGATATTGAGAAACTTGTGAATTGACTATTGGATTGATGGACTTTCTCATAAACTTCTTTAGCAGCATATTTTATACTCTGCATAATATTAGAGAGCTAGTAAACATGAATGTTTCAGCAGTCTGCTACTAGAGAAAAAAGTTGAAACCACTCAGAAAAGATTATTTCCAAAAGTGAAACAGTTAAGAGAACTACTAAAGGCTGAGGATACATATATACATATGTATGTTTTTGTGTGTGTATGCATATGTATGCATATTCATGTGCCAAATGTTCCATAAACAACAAATAAATCAATGAAAACAGTTATCTGTATAACAAGAAGATTTTTCTGTTTGCAATACGCGTATTTTATGAAAATCTGAGGGCTTAACATGTATAAGAGCAGTCATCATGTCTGAATTCTTGATAGGCTCTTTGTTTTCCAGAAACTGTCAGTCATATTTGTCAAATCTAGTCAATATAAACCAGTTCCTGATAGAATTTGTTCTAGATATATATTTTTTCTGTAATGAGAGCTTTGAAAATACTAAAATGTGCCAAATATTTTTCACTGGCTCCATCTATGTTTCAAACCTCATTTTAATATGTGAATTCAAATATCATTTCTCAATAAAATTTACAAAAAGATTGAAATTAAATTAATTATGAATAATTTTTAAAATAAAACAGGAAAAATATTTGCTAGGGAAGTGCTGACATGTAGCTTAAGCAAGTGTTCTTAGTTAATTTTATGAGTAGTTCATTTTTAAATCGTTCTATATTGCCCCAAAATAGATTTTCTTTTTCAAACTTCCTTTGTGTTCTATAATAAATATTTCTTCTTGACGGATTTTCAAGCTGTCTGTTAGGCTAGCTTTCTGAATTACCTGTAGAGTAATACTTGAGTGCAACTGAAGGGTTTCTTTGCACTACTTTTAGAGATAGCATCTTCATACTTACTGCAACTTTCAAAGAACGTGGTAGCTAGAGCCCTCAATTGTGCTACAGTCCTACATTTTGGCTCATACCTTCTCATGGTGATGGTTTTTGTCAGGACATAAATAATTTTATAGGGATACTTAGATATTTATTAAGAATCTCTGCTTCTTTTCAATATCTCTCATGGGCTGACACTTTAGCAGCCGAATTAAAAAAATGCAAAATCTTACACTGCTGTATTTCTCTCTTGTCCCTTCTGTCTTTGCTAGTCCATTTCTAATAGCTTATCTTTTTTTCTACTGCTGAGAATAGAGTTTCTCACCAAGGCTTCACCCTGATATTTGTGCCTGAAAATTTTACTCTCTTCTTTATCTACATCTGATGTCACTGTGTGGTGTGATATAGGAGCAGAACTGGGAATATTCAGGAAAATTCAGAATAAACTTCACAATAATTACATAGATGAGAAGTAAAAGTTTTGTCTAATCTTTAGTTAAGAACTGTTAGAAGATTTTTCTGGTATGTGACTCAGAACAATTTCGCCCATTACTATAAAGGACAATTATTACTACCCTATAAGCTTATTTTAGTTTATATAGTTATAAGCATGGCATTCTTGATATCTTATTTTCTTATTAATTGTATCGTTTTTAGAATATGAGCTTCATGAATGTAGAGATACTTTCTTCACTGCTGAATTCAACAAACTCACCCGTGTGTTTGGCACATAGTAGGCACCAAATAAATATTTAAATAATCTATGAACAAAGAGAAATACACTATTTTTGCATATTTTTCACTTGACTCTTATGTGAGCTAATACAACTGACTTTTTCAAGTTCATCTAGGAAGTGAGCTGTGTCTCTCCACCCAGAACAGTTAAGGTTGCTGAGATCATGGTGAGAAGTAACCAAACCACTACAGTCACAGAGTTTCTCTTCTCTGGATTCCCCCAGTTGGAAGACGGTAGCCTCCTCTTCTTCATCCCGCTGTTCATTATCTATGTATTCATTATTCTTGGGAATCTCATTGTGTTTTTTGCAGTCAGGATGGACCCCCGTCTCCACAATCCCATGTATAATTTCATCAGCATTTTTTCGTTTCTGGAGATCTGGTACACCACCGCCACAATTCCCAAAATGCTCTCTAACCTCGTCAGTAAGCAGAGGACCATCTCCATGGTTGGCTGCCTCTTGCAGATGTACTTCTTCCATTCCCTGGGAAATTCGGAGGGGATTTTGCTGACCACCATGGCTATTGACAGGTATGTTGCCATCTGTAACCCTCTGCGCTACTCGACCATCATGACCCCTCGGCTCTGTGCTCAGCTGTCTGCAGGCTCCTGCATCTTTGGCTTTCTTGTGTTGCTCCCAGAGATTGCCTGGATTTCCACTCTGCCCTTCTGTGGACCCAACCAAATCCATCAGATATTCTGTGACTTCGAACCTGTGCTGCGCTTGGCCTGTACAGACACGTCCATGATTCTGATTGAGGATGTGATCCATGCGGTGGCTATCATCACTACCTTTCTAATCATTGCCCTGTCCTACCTAAGGATTTTCACTGTGATCCTGAGAATTCCCTCTGCGGAGGGTAGGAAAAAGGCTTTTTCTACCTGTGCAGGCCATCTCATGGTCTTTCTGATATTCTTTGGCAGTGTATCCCTTATGTACTTGCGTTTTAATGCCATTTATCCACCAGTTTTGGACACAGCCATTGCACTGATGTTCACAATATTTGCTCCATTCTTCAATCCCATCATTTATAGTCTGAGAAACAAGGACATGAAGAATGCAATTAAAAAACTGTTCTGTCTTCAGAAAGTGTTGAACACATCAGGACGTTAGTTCTGAGCCACAGTTTCTCCTCCATTATTTTAATGTTTCTCTACCAGATTAGAACATGGAATTACTCTGTTCCCAGTTCTTTGTCACACTGAAATCTCTGTGATCCTGATAATTTTCCCCACATCTACGAAAATATATTTGTAGTATCTGTGTCATCCTTATGAAACATGCTGTGTATATCATGAGAAACCTTCTTATGTGGTTGAATAAGTGTGGTTTTATTTCTTCTGAAAGGTTGCAGTTAAAGAAAAATTGTTAATCATTTTAGAGGGTTAGAACTGCAGGACTTGCACTTCAGAAGCTAACCATGTACTCTGAGGTATTATTCTATTTAGGTAAGAGGTTTGGGGAGAGTTTTGTTTAATTATGGATCATGGATTACCTGTATGAGTTCGTCTAGAAGTAGATATCTGAGAAAAAGCCAAAATAATATATAAGTTATGTTTTTATTTTTAATAGTTTAATACAGTTACCTCTTCATTAGAATAATGATACATATTTAATAAGATTAGATTATTAATATTGTCAGAAATATTTATGAGAAAGCTACAATGTAAAATACTATTTACAGAAATATACTTTGGTACACACAAATATGAATTTTAGGTACTGTTTGGCTTTCTAGGGCTAAATATCTTCACTTTATTTATTTGTAGTCAAAAGCCTTCAGTGTATCCATTGAATGGTAGTTTTAAAAATAATATGATTCATTTAATTTTTTGACTAATAACTCCAAAAATTTCCTCTCTTCTTCATATTCACTACTATTGCCTTAATTTGATTTTCTATTATAATTTATACACAATCATTATAATTTTATTTATGAAATACAAGTAAAAATTTTGGTATGAAAATTGTAATTCTAACTCACATGTTTAAATTTTCAGTAAGTCCAATAAAATGTCCAAAGCCAAGGTCATATTAATTTTTTAGAGGCCCTAAACCTAGAGTGGATAATCATGGCCCTTTTTTTTTATTGAGTAATCCACCAGTGGTCATATCAATCATATCAACATGTGAATACAAACACCTCAAACATATAATACTAACTACAAACATATATCACATTAATATTCCTAAAAACAAACAAAATAAACTGTATAAATACTGGTGAACAGGGAAGGGTGACTTTAATAGACAAGATTTCTTCACACACATGAAGACAACCAAAAAAGACGTGCGTGGGAAGGACTTTATTGCCGAATATAATGGTGTGTTTGGTCTTAAAGCAGATATTCTTAATTTAAAAGTGAACAACTAAAAGCACTTTAGGACCCTGGCTTTATGAATTTGATGTAAGAAATCTCATAATTGTGTTAAAATTCAACAGAGAGAAGGCAGAAGAGCTGGGGAAGGAAATAATGAACTTGGCCCCTAAAATGTAGGGAAAGATCTGGCTGTCAGGTCCTGGTTTCCTAAGAAGGCATCACTGCAGAGACAGCTGTGTAAAGAATAGGAGAGGGGATACTCTCTGCTGCCAGGAGCACCCACCAGGAGGATGTCCACTTTTCGTTCTTTCCATCCTTATATATACTAGAGTGTGTTCTTTGAGAGTTGGCCAGAGCTGGGACTGAAACTTCATTTCACCACTTACAGGGCAAGAATCTTAGCAAGTTATGTTCTTTCAGATCTAGTTATTCTTGGCCAAGCTCTCAGTGAATTCATAAAGGAGAATTAATTGCCCTCTTTAGGCATTTTGTTCTTATGTACATTAGGGAGATTATCATCTTGTAAAATATTTATTTGTACCCATTTCTATATTCTATGTTAGATATTGATTTTCTAAGAAAAGGAATCACATCATACTAATCTTTTTGATTCTCAGAAGTTTGGTGAATAAATGAAAGGAGGTGGAAACAGTCTTACAGGATTAGCACACAATGCTGTTCATGTGCTTTAGCCTTTTAGAGTCTTCTGTGTTTGTCACTTCTCTGCCTAGAAAGGGTCTGACCTCTGTGCACAAAAAACGAAAAACAGTAAAAAAAAAAATCAACAATATTAGTTAAAATAGTATTACTAAACTTCAATATGGAAATAGTAGGTGAACCATGGGGAAGGCTGATAGTTTTTTCAATGCTGGGGTGAATGGCTGAGAAACAAGATGAAAACTGAGCTCACTCGTTTCCTTTGCTCAGTAATCTCCTTCCCTTTACTTTAGCAACATCTCTCAAATATAAATATTAGATTTCAGCATTCTAATTCATTAAAAGTCAATGCAACCAAAGTGTCACAGAAAAAGAAGCAAAAAAAAAAAAAAAAAAAAAAAAAGTACATTTATTCTGCTGCCCAGAACTCCCAAACCATCTTATTAGTGATGCATTGGAGTTCTCTGGGATTGGGGTTCTACTAATTACCAGCCTGACCTGCTCTAGCTGCTTTTCCTAATTGGAGCCATTTAGTGATGGTTGTTTTCCTACATAAATCTTGAGTCATCTGTGCAGAATTCCCAAGAGAGTCTTTCTTATCATTCTAGTTATGCTCAAGAAAAATACGTACACACTTATAGAGTGAAAGTAGAAAAGAGGGACACAAAGGCAGAGAGAGAGAAAGAGAGACAGAGAGAGAGAGGAAAACTTCAGGGAGAGTCAGATCTATACATCACCAAGTGATGACAGAAATTTGTCTACCATGAAGGACTCAGGGTAGAAACACAGCAGAAGAGAAAAGGGAGTTTGTCTTAGTAGCTCTATATTCTCCACATCAGAGTAGGAAAGAGTCTTCATCCCTGTTTATTCCAAGTGTGCAACCCAACAGCAGCAAGGTCAGTGGATTAACTGATATTGGGCAGTGGGAGTTAGCCAGGGGAAAAAAATGACACAACTGCATAACAATAGGCAGTCCCAATAGGCCTGTAGATAATGTGAGTAGCTGTTGGAAAGGTTTTGAGCAAGGAGCAGTTAGGAAATGTTAACAGAAAACAAGCCAAACTCTGTGAAATAATTTTAAAGAGATTTATTCTGAGCCAAATTTGAGGACCATGACCTGGAGCTGTGACCAAGAAGCCTTGAGCAAGTGGACTGGCTATGATTGACTTGCAGTTTGGTTTTATACATTTCAGGGAGACAGAGGGTACAGGCAAAGTCGTAGAGCAATATGTGGTAGGCATATACTGGTTTTGGTCCCAAAAGGTGGGCCATCTTCAAGTGGTGGTGCTTACAGGAGATAGGTGGGTTAAAAGACTGTGACTTATAATTAACTGGTTAGAGACATGAAGCTATTGTATAAAGGCTTAGAATGGTTAAGGTAAATAAGCCTGTAAATCAGAGACCAAGCCACAGGACATATATTTGTTGTTTGTTTTGCATAGCTTTAGGCCTTTTAATGAGTTACAACGGATATCTCCAGAAAGGGGGTATGGCATAATGAGGCATGTCTAACCTCCCTCCTCCTGGCAGGCAATTTAGTTTTAGGATATCCCCTTGGCCAAGGGGGCGTCCATTTAGTTAGCCAGTGGGGGAGGGAGACTTAAGATTTTATTTTAGTTCGCAGAAAGAATGTTATAGGGTAAGTTAGTATAAAGTGTAAAGGTTTCAATTAGTACATTGTTTTAGGAGGTAAGTGGGATGCAAATAGGGCCCAAACTCAAAAGATTGCTTTAAAAATACAAATCAGCATTGTTATTGATTTTCTAAAATGTTTTAGGAATAGATGTTTCAGGAATCAAGTGAGATTTCTAGTTACCCGTTGGGCATTTAAGGTCATTGATATTTATACTCGACTTATCACTACTGAGTTTTGGATGAAGACAGAGGAGTTCAATTGGCAAAGTTGAAAGTGTTTCTTTTTGATTCAGATCTTCCTTATCCTTTCTTTGGTATAATCACCTCTCTTCAAAAGATTAGGGAATTAGGTGCTGGTCTGCTCAGAAGTTATCTTGAACTAGCAGCCTGGCTCAATTTATAAAAACACTGTTCTGCAGACCATACTTAGAAGATGTGGTGCTTACTTTTTGCAGACATCAAGACTTATGGGGAAGATCAATTATGCATGCAAAAAATCAAGAACACTTAAAAGGAAAAATATTTTAAAAGGAAAATATACACAGCCCCCACACAGCCCCCTGTGTGTGTACACACACATATACTGATTGAAGACGTGATATTAACTCGTTAAAACTAGAAGAAACACATGTAGAAATTGGTTACAAAAACAGGAAACAGAAATTGGAAGCGAGATGAGAGGAGGATATTTCAGAAAGGAGAGATTTCCTTTAGGAAACTTAGAGACCACAAAATGTAAGTTATATGTTTGGAATGACAGTTTTGCTAAACTGGATTGGTAACTAGCAAGTTGCCATAGCAATGAGAGATAAGGTAGCTTTGTTTTCTGAAGAAAATTAAAAAAAAAATTTCAGTGAAGTACTAAACAAAGATGATGCTAGCTGTCGTGTGCCAAAAAAAAAAAAAAAAAATAGGAGTTAGACGGGGCCTAACCACATAATCAATGAACAAATACATGCATAGCTAATATAAAATATAGAGTATTAATAAAGTGCCATTTCCTAAGGCATACACAAAGGAAGACAATTATCAATGCCAGACAACAAAAGGAGTTTATTTGCTGATTCAGTGATTAGGAAAGAGTTATCCAAGACAATTTGAGGCTTTTTTTAAAAAAAGAAGAGATGCTTTGGAGGAAGATAATGGTGAGAAAGTTAAACTTAAGCATACATATGAAAGTGGATTGAGGAAACTAATATTTTCAAAACTGATCTTTAAGGAATGGGAGCTTGAGTAGAGAAAAGTACAACGAGAAGCAGAGACCCCTGAAATTTCATTACAAATGTGTGCTTTGGGACTAGGCATCCAATCAAGGTAAAGAGAGTGGAAATAAAAGATATTAGTGATATAGCAAGAAAAAAATAAATTATGCAGACTTTGATCATTAATTTGGCTTCAGAACTTAGGAAACCATAGATATAAAAATGAGTAAAATTGGTATCTAGGTGAACAAAAATTGAGTCAGTGAGGGAAACTGGTTTAGTGTTGAAGGTAAGGATGAAGCATTAGTCTGCTAAAGAGAAAGGACTGCAGTTGAGTGGCTTCAACAGGCATTTATTTTCTCACAATTCTGGAGACTAGAAGTCTGAGATGTAGTTTTCACTAGGGTTGCTTCCTTTTGAGGCCTTTCTCCTGGGCCTGCAGGTGGCTGTCTTCTCCCTGAGTGTCCATATGGTTCTCCCCCTGAAACTGTTGTACCACTTTCTGCTTCTTATAAGGACACTAGTCTTATAGGTATATAGCACACCCTAATCTCCTCATTTTAATGTAATTACCTCTTTAAATACCTTATCTCTAAATACAGTCACATTCTGGGGTACTGGGAATTAGAAACTCAACATATGAATCATGTTGGCCGGGGGACGGGTGGGGGGGAGGTTGGGGGGGGCGGGCATAATTTAGCCCATAATAGGCAGGAATTGCAAATCAGGATCAAGGTGGGGCTCTAAGAGGGGGAGTCCTGAAGAAAATATGAGGCCCAGGAGAGACATCCAAAACAAGGAATTCTGGAGTCACATTGATTAAAGAGTATAGTAGGTAGAAGTTGATAAGTAATCTTGAATAAGTGAGATCTTGAAATAAATGATTCTTCTGCGTGATAGGGAATTTAGAGAGATTAGAAAAATGAAGACAAAATTGTGAGTTATCTTTATGCTTGGGACATGGAAAATGAAATAGGCAATGAAGGAAATCAGGATAGTGTAGAATCAAAAAGGCAAATCAAGGAGAGAGACTTTGAAGGGTTGGGTGATTGAACTTTGGAGGTTCGTGGCAATGAGGACAGGAGGAGGCTGTTGACTGTTCAATCAGAAAGCCACTGGTTACTTAAGAGATATGGAAAGTTGAGAATAGATAATTTAGTCAAAAAGATTCAAGAATGAATGAAAAAAAATAAATATCTATTACACATTAGGAAAATAATGGCGTTGATACCAAGGAGAGAAAAAGTCTGAATAAAGATAGCATTTTTCCTTCAAGAAAAGAAGATATGTGCATATTTGATAGCAGAAGAGAAGAAATTAATAAAGTGAAATAAATAACTCTGAAAAGGGAATGAATTCATAGGACACTATCTTATAATGTGTGAGATTTAAATTGTATTCCACAGAATCATGCAGATCTGCCCACCCACCCCACCACCCCATACAATTCTACCAGAGCAGCTCCATATTTATAGCTTAATATTTTCAGTGTCTATGACTTATTTTATTTGATCAAAGTATTCTGGTAAAAAAACAGCCTTGAGATCCTCTTAACTAGGCAATGCAGACCAGAAAAGGTGGAAAGAGATAAAATGAATCATCCTTAAAAAGAACTAAAATATCATACAAACAATTCTACAGTTTCTCTCCCCTGAATATTCTCTGAATTACTCTTAAGAGTATATATGTAAAGAGAGGGTAAGTTATCTAGAAGAAGAAAGGGAAAATGGACAGAATTCACCAGTGATGGCTTTGCCTTTATTGTTAAACATATTCAGTTGAATCATATGCCGAGAATCACATGACCTGGGATCTTGAGGAAAGAATTTTGGAACAACTGTGGGGAGATTGTTAGGGATTCAATAAGATTTGAGTACAGGAAAAAAAAAATCACCTTAAATGTTTGTTATTTCTACAATGTGTTATCTAATTCTATGTTTATCTGAACAAAATGGTTTCAAATTATAGTCCCTTGACCTGCAAGACCAACACTGCCTGGAAGTTTGATAGAAATGCAAATTCTGGAGCCCTAACTAGGACCTGCTGGATTAGAAACTATCAGTGTGGGGACCAGCAATCAGCATTTTAATAACAAGTGGGCTGGACACATACAAAAATTTGAGAATTGCTGGTCCAGAAGACTGGCTGTGCTTTCGCACTGGACTTTTCCCATTATTACAACTTTAGTTGTAAGCAACTATGGGATACAGACCAGTCCCTTCTTCCTTTGTCTTCCTCTGTACCCAATACAGGGATCTATCCAGAGGCTACTTCTGGCAATTGTATTTCTCTGATCAATAGCAGAAACTCATGAGGGTTTGAATGAACTTGGAGTTGAAACTCTTACTTTGAACTTGGAGATGGAGACCCTCAATTGGACCTCATCACAGGAGTTTATCTTCTCTGCTTTCCCTTGTTCCTGGGGAGAGTCTGTCATCTGCTTTTTTTTGCTGCTCCTCATCTATGTTTTCATTGTTGTTGGAAACTTGGTCATCATCACAGTGGTCCAGCTGAATACTCACCTCCACACTCCTATGTACTTCTTCATTAGTGTGCTTTCCTTTCTGGAGATGTGGTATACCACCGCTACCATCCCAACGATGCTCTCAACCCTGCTTAGTGAGAGGAGGAGCATTTCCTTAAATGGTTGCCTCCTGCAGATGTATTTCTTCCATTCCACAGGCATCAGTGAAGTGTGTCTATTGACAGCTATGGCCTTCGATCGCTACCTGGCCATCTGTAGCCCTCTTCATTATCCAACCATCATGACCCCCAAGCTATGTGCCCAGCTGACTTTAAGTTGCTGCGTATGTGGCTTTATCACACCCCTCCCTGAGATTGCCTGGATCTCCACGCTGCCATTTTGTGGCTCAAACCACCTTGAGCACATCTTCTGTGACTTCCTCCCAGTGCTGCGCCTGGCCTGCACAGACACACAAGCCATCGTCATGATTCAGATAGTGGATGTTGTGCATGCAGTGGAGATTGTCACAGCTGCGATGCTTATTGTCATGTCCTACGTTGGCATCGTGGCTGTGATTCTACGTATTCGTTCAGCTGAAGGCCGCCGCAAAGCATTTTCCACATGCGTCTCCCACCTCACTGTCTTTTTGCTCTTCTTTGGTAACGTGGCCCTCATGTACCTACGCTTCTCTGCCACCTACTCCATGTTCTGGGACACAGCCATTGCTCTGGGCTTTGCAGTTTTGTCCCCTTTCTTCAACCCCATTATCTACAGCCTGAGGAATAAAGAGATAAAAGAAGCTATCAAAAAGCATGTGGATCAAGCTAAGATCTTTTTTCATTAGACCAGGCACCTCAAGTAAGAGCTCTTACTTGGGAGTCTAAATATAGTGGTTGCTGACTCCTCTTCAACATCTGAAATCTCTCTTTTTCCAACAGCGTGTTACAGAGACTGTTCTCCCAAAGCTCACCAATGAACAAAATTCACTAATAGTTTAAGTCAAATAGCTTCTCTTCAATCTTTATCGAATTTGACATATTTTTGAGTTATTTAAACTTTCTGCCGCTCATGTTATTGTAGGTGAATTCATTTTGTTGAAATAATCTACAAAACTTTGATTTTGATACAATCAAAACATTTGTTTGTAAGACCTGAGAACTGAAAAATTATCTTTATAATAGCAAATTTTCTTCATGGTGCCTGCAGGGTATATAGTTCAAGAATGACTCAAATTTCTAAATTGAGTATTTGACTATTGATCAATAAGCAATCTAAGTTATTCATTAAATAATAAATTTTTTCTTGATAAATACAAAACTTAGTAGTTGTATTCACTGTGATTAAATGCATTACACATATAAAGTAATAAATATAACAATTTCTGGTGAATGAATAAACCAACGTCAGTCTGCTGCATTTCGATTTTTCCAGGCAATTAGTCATCTGTAGTAGCAACAACTCTTCATTTTTTAAGCCCTCTTCTCCTTTGGTTTTTAGGATTCTGAGCTCTTCTTTTCTATATACTATCTTGTTTTAGGCTCTTTCTCTGGCTGATTCTTTTTGTCATACATGCTTCGTAAAGGGGATTTCCTCCCGGGCCTCTGCCTCAGTTTGGATGGGATAAAGCTTATCGCTGTGCAATTGTCAGTAGAATTTTAGTCTTCCCTCATCCACCATCCCAAATTCTATAGCTCTGAGAGTAATTTTCCCACTTGTGTGACACAGCCCTTTCCTTATCTTTGTCCCTAAATTTTATGATACTTTAAAGTCAGATGGAAAAATGGAGATAGAGGGGAAGGTCTTACAAAGAAAACGACCATGTTATCTAATGAAGAGCTGGAATAGAGAAAAGAAAGAAAATAAAAGAAAAGCTATAGGTTGTGGGTGGAAAAGGTCCAAAGGAAATCTTCAGAGAATATTTGGTTTAAGAAAAGGAAGGAAGAGAGTAAAAGAGATGTAGAAGTATTTTTATGAAATGATCATTTCCTTGAATTCATTTTTAAGGCTTCTATAAGAACCCTTTTTCCTAGTACAATTATCATGACTACTTCATGTTGAACTCATTACAATCTGAAAATATTTGTCCTATTTATAAGTTCCTCCTATCAAGTAAAACAATTCTAGAATGTCTGTTATTTGTCAGGCACTGGTTCAAGGTTATAATCATACACTAGGAAAAATAGTTCCTGAGTCTGTGGCAATTACATTATATTACAGATGGGTTTTTTCATGTCCATCGTTACATTTTTTTAAAGTCCCAACCTCACACATCATTTTTCAAGGCCTTTCTTTTGTGTAGCTTGCATGGAATGTGAAGATTCTGATTGAGACTCTTATTTTATCAATCCCTATAGCTATTCTCTGCTATGTGTTCTCTTCAGAATTTCTGTGGGCAATGCAGGATTAATTCAGAGGGAGGTGGAAAGGTTAATAACAATGTGGGTACGGAGGCCGTTTCCATTAGCAAAAGAGACTAATCAGATTTTAGGAGTTCAATGGTCCTGGCATCATCAGGATCTTCCCATATGTCCCCACCCAACTTAAAGGGTCCCATTCATTTCCAACAGCTGACACTCTGAAAGCCTGGGAGTCCAACTTGCTTTGTAATTTAGCTAATTACAGGATGAGGTTCAGTATTAGATTTTCAGCAATTTCAACTCTGTAGCCAGAAAATATATGACTCTATTTCAGTGCACACTTAGAAGCTCTTAAGAGAACCAGGAAAGCTGTCGGTATAATTTAGTCCAAGTCCAAAGACCAGGGAAAAAAACACACTGATGACCAAAGGCAAGAGAAGAAAGATGTCCCAGCTTGAAACAGAAGCACATTTGCCCTTTCTATGCCTTGTTGACCTATTTAGTCTGCCTTCAGCAGGTTGGATGATGCCCACACACATGGGTGAGGGTGATCTTTACTCAATTTACTGATTCAAATTCTAATCTCTTCCTAAAACACCCTCAAAGACACATCCAGAAATAATGTTTTATACCCTATCTGGGCATCCTTTTGCCCACTCAAATTCACAGATGAAATTAATTAACAGATAGGGAAGACTTGCTTCTCTTCAATTATATAGCATAGATAATCCCTGAGTTTCATGGTAGTACTATTGAAATACTTCATAAACTTCTTCAAGAATTATTTTAAATTGTTTACTATACACAGGGGAAAAGTGGTAAATGTTGGAACAATTTGAGTCTAGGGTATATTCTCTGATAGCCAGAATCTCTTAATTAAGAAATGGAAGAAAACGGAATGGTTCTTTTGCTTTTCCTCATCTAGTAAGTAACTGCTCTCCTCTACTCTTTCCACATTAAAGGGGAAAAAAGTCAGAATACATAAAATTAGGTAAAGTCTTCTGTAAGTGCTAAGATAAAATAAAATATTTTTATTAAAATATGGAGCAGTCTTGACATTTGATCTTTTCCATAGTGTATTTGGTGAAAATCATCTATGTGCCTACTTTTTTATTCATGCAAAAGGACAAAGAAAAAAATCTCTATTTTTATGTAAAACAATATTCTTAAAGGCATAGAGAGTAGAAACCAACTGAGTTGCCCACTGTTGGATGCCTTTGCACCATTTACTTTTTTACCCTTTCAGATCTTTCCCCTTGGCGGGCACATGATTAAGATAAGAGATCGAGTCATGGCTAATAAAAGAATGCAAAGATCAAGTATAGCTTAATTTGGATTGCATTTTGGAGATGTAAGGTAGAAACTGCATAAAAACAAGAGAGAATCTAGGTAGGAAAAAGTAAAGGAAGCTGTAGTAGACATTTGAGTGGGTTGTAAAAAGATGAGATGAGCAAGGAAGGAGGTTGTTTTTCTCTTTGCTCTTTCCCTGTTATCTAAACTTTCCTTTTTCCTTTCTTTTCACACCTTTTTAAATAAACTTTTCCCACACATTTTAAAGCCTGGACTTCACTATGTCTTAGGGACTTAATGCATGAAGTAGAAGACAACATCTCTAAATGTAAGTCAGTTCATTTTTCTTAACAAGTCTTAAGGGAATAGGCTAATTTCTTTTGTTTTGATGCTCCAAATCCTCAGATACTCTGGAAGAAAACTCCAGGGAAGAAAATTAAGTAATTTGTAATCTTTAATAAATGTATGGCTGTGTGTGTTCTATCCCATTTGCCAGGAAAAGGCAGAGGTGAGTATTGGGCTTGCTGTCAGAAAGCTCGAAGCAGTACCATGCACTAAGTAGAACATATCCTCCTCTAGCTAGAGTTTCACTGGCTATGAGATAGGATCCAGAACGCTTTGAGTGGGTGACAAAATGGCTTTGGCCAAACACGCTGAGGAAGAAAATTGTAAACGTGTGTGTATTTGTTAGGTGTGCAGGGTGTGTGGGGCAAGCGTAGAAAAATGTAACTCCCCTGTTCACTTTGTAGGTTCTGTAGTACACAAAAGTCCATTTCTGTTCACATGGGCATGGAAGCTCAGGCCTGGTTTTAACAAGAACTATAGCCTATAAAGAAATTTTTCATTGAATTACCTCACCTCATCCTCATAACAAATGTGTGAGGCAGACATTATTATACCCATTGTACAGATTTTAAAAATTGAGACAAACAGACTTGTCTAAGGTCAGAAGTTTTGGCCACTGACAGAACAAGCAGCCAAAACAAGTGCAGATGTCACATTACATGTCTTTGTCACAGCAGGACACTCAGCAGTGCTGTCCCAGCATTACTGATCATGCTCTGCCTGAACTCTCCCTGGTAGACACAGTTTCAGTATCATTCGCCCCTTTAGGGAAGGAGACTAAATAATGGCTATGATTATAACTAACATTTATTGTCTTTGTGTGTCAAGAACATGAGTTTTTCCATCAATTACTTTATTTAATGCTACAACAAAATGAAGTAAGTGGTCTCATCATTTCTTGTTTGCAGTTGAAAACACTGAGACAAAGGAAAGGTAAAGTAACTTTCCCAAAAGAGTAGTGGGGCCAGAACTTGAATCCCAGCATCATGACTTCAGCAACAGTGAGCAGTAACTTCTCTGAAATCTCACTGTACATTATCTGTACTTCTCTTGTGACTCTGATTGCTTCCTACCCCAAATTATAATTAATGTACCTGACTTGAAGCACTCTGGTCATTGATTCATATCTGCTTGCTTCTCCATGTGTAGCAGGGACTCTACACAATAATGGTCTCAATGAATGGCTGTCAAATTAATTCATGATTTCTGATTCTCTTGATGATCTATGGTTGCATCTATGAAGAGAATGAAAGGGAAAAGATGCTGAGTTACCTCTCCATTTTTAACACATTGTTGCTCATGTTTAGCTTCTCAGGACTTGAAATAGCAGATTTTCAGAGGTTTGGCTATTTAAACAAAGGGTCTGGGTTCCTGGGGGAAAGAGAATGGTTTGTACAGTTTTAAGTTCATTTACCTAGAAATAAATATGTATGGACACTTTAAACCTTAGCTGCAGGCTGAATGCTATAAAATATTGGTCATTTTGTAGCTAGGAAATCATATGTTTATAAGATATATTAGTCTTAATTCCAAAATTCCATCACTACTCTAGCCTACTCATTTTCACATATTCATGGCATAATTCCACTAACACTTTCACCACATTTCTTCTATAATATGAGAGTGTGATTTCCTAATTATGATTTCCCCATCAGCCATCATGAGGTGGAACTAATTCTGTCTTGGGCATTACAGGGGAATTGCTCTAAAGACAAGAGCAACCTGAGAGGAGTAGAAAAGACATATCATATATTCCTAAATTAGAATCAATCAATCAATCAATTAATTGTTACATGACATCTCTGTCCCACTTACTGTTCTAGGCATTATATATATATACATATATATATATATATTTATAAAAATAGTCCTGTCTTCATGAAGTCTGCATATGGGTAGATGATAGAGAATAACCTCAATAAAATATGATTATATGCTATGAAAAAATAATAAGGTATGGCTAGGAAATTGGGGCATTGAGGTTGGAGTGTATTTAATTTTAAATAATCAAGAATGGCCTCTCTCAACAGGTTATATTTGAGCAATGACTAAAAGAAGGATAGGTAAAAAGCTCTGGAC
This sequence comes from Microcebus murinus, assembly GCF_040939455.1. Lineage (NCBI taxonomy): Eukaryota > Metazoa > Chordata > Mammalia > Primates > Cheirogaleidae > Microcebus > Microcebus murinus. The sequence continues at coordinate 106,847,701 of NC_134105.1, read as the reverse complement.
ATGCAGATAGTTCAGGGAAGAATATTCTAGGTGGAGGGAATGGACGTTCGCAGGCTGTGAGGTAGGAGCAGTCTATGTGGCATGTAGGTAGAATGCCTGAGGTGGGAGGCAGAAGATAATGATTTTTCCGGCATCATTGTTGCATTCTGTCCAAATACAACAAGATTCCGGCTCTTAAAAATCAGCTCTTGCTTTCAGGTCCAGATGTGGCAAGGACATTTCGGGGCCCCTTGAAGCTAGATCTGGATGATAAAAATAAAAGCAAACAAACACAAAGGCAGGGAGCCCATTCTCACACGCTGCCCCGAGGAAGCGTGCTGGATGCTGGACCAGATGGGGCTGGTGTTCCTGCAGGGTCATGTGATCGGGAGCCAGTAGTCACTTCCCAGAGCGCCAGACCCGCGCTGTCCTGAGAGGCAGGAAAGATACTCAGGAATCAGCCCAGACAGTGTCTGATGCCACTGAGACTGTGCCTGTGGCCTTCTGAGCTTGCTGTGGCTCTGGCCCTTTCCGGGGGTGAGCCTGGGCCTTGGAGGACCAGGAATCAGCAGCGCATGTGCCATCCTCAGGCAGGTTCACTCGCTACAGAGGACGAGCCCCGAGGAGAGGCAAGTGGATTTATTCTAGCGTTTAGACCCTCAAACCAGTGAAGTCATATGCAAAATAAATGTTTGCCTGGTTTCAAAAAAAAATAAAAATCACTGTGGAGCCAGATTACATCAGGACTATTATAAAAGGCCATTGCAAAGGCTTTTGCCTTTTACTTGGAGTAAAGTATGAAGCAACTGGGGAGTTTTCAGCATTGAAGGGACCTTATCTAATTTCCTTTTTTTTTTTTTTCATTTATCTTTTAATAGGCTCTCTCTCACTGTGGTGCTGAGGAGAGACTGCAATGGTCAAAGGGAAGAAGGAAGAAGCAGGCAAGTTGGAGCCTATTGCAAGCATTCAGGCAAGGGCTGATGGCTTGGGGCATGGTGGCAGTGAATGTGGGCGAAGGTAAATTTTACTGAAAGGGAAGAGATTAGGATGATGTGGCTGAGCAGGCTGGATTTACCTTCATCCACATTTACTGAGTACTTACTAGTGAAAACATCAGGTTAAAATAGAGTATACAAGATATTTGGGGAAGTAGACATGCTATTATAATATTACCCATGATATAGAAAGCACAAACCATTGCCATGGAAGTATATTAAGGAGAGAAAATTTTAATCTTAGTAGAACAGTTTACAGGGATTCATTAGTCTTTTCAGGCAGACATGGTGGAAAGAGAGAGAGCTCTTCTGTCTTTCCTCTTCTTATAAGGGCACCAGCCTTCCTGGGCTAACGTCCCATTCTTATGACCTCATTTAATTTTTATCACTAAGCTCAGGCTCTGTCTCTAAATATGGTCATATTGATGGTTTGGATTTTAGCATATGAATTCTGAGGAGGTACAAGCATTCATTCCATAATAGGGGAGGTAATATTTGAGCTGAACACTGATATTCTTTTTCTGAGCAGAAGAGGGACTGATGCAGAAGGACACAGGTGAAGGATATAAACTCTTTCTAACCGGAAATGTAAGGGGAAAGTTATGCTAATTATAAAAGTGTGTTCTTGGGTACCAGAGGCAATTGACCATGTAAGCTGAATCTCATGGTATGGCTGGCTAGGAGAGATACAGCAGTTTATATATTTGGAACATTGGCTCTTTTATCCTTCTCATTCCGGCATATTACACAACACATGGAAAACAGTAAGCGCTCACCAAGTATAATGAATGCATTGGATATCTAATTAGTTTTCTAAACTACGTGTCCAGGAGCTTCATTTCTTCTTTTTTTTCATCTCACAGCTGCAAAGATGACAAATAAGAATCAGACAATAGTGACTGAATTTGTATTCACTGGCTTTCCTCATTTGCGGGAAGGCGGGCTCTTGTTTTTTGTTCTCTTGCTCCTCATTTATCTGTTCATCATCATTGGGAATCTTATGGTTTTCTTTGCCGTCAGACTGGACTCTCGCCTGCACACCCCCATGTATTTCTTCATCAGTGTCCTCTCCTTCCTGGAGATCTGGTATACCACGACCACCATCCCCAAGATGCTCTCCAGCCTAGTCAGTGAGCAGAAGACCATCTCCCTGGCTGGTTGCCTCTTGCAGATGTATTTCTTCCACTCTCTTGGCATCACTGAGGTTTGCCTGCTCACCACCATGGCTATGGACAGATACCTGGCCATCTGTAACCCCCTCCGCTACGCCACAATCATGACACCTCAGCTCTACACTCAGCTGACGCTAGCCTGTTGCTTCTGTGGCTTTTTCACGCCACTCCCTGAGATTGCTTGGATAGCCACACTGCCATTTTGTGGTCCAAACCAAATTCAGAACATCTTCTGTGACTTTGATCCCATCCTGAATCTGGCATGTATGGATACTGGCACGATTATATTAATCAAGATTGTGGACATCGTACATGCTGTGGAGATCATCACGGCTGTCATGCTTGTGGCTTTGGCTTACGTCCAGATCATTGCAGTCATCCTAAGGATCCGCTCTGCTGAAGGACGCCGAAAGGCCTTTTCTACCTGTGCTTCCCACCTTGCTATTTTCTTAATATTTTTTGGAAGCGTAGCTCTGATGTACCTGCGCTTCTCTGCCAAGTACTCCTTTTTCTGGGACACAGCCATCAGTCTAATGTTTGCAGTACTGTCGCCATTCTTCAACCCAATTATCTACAGTCTCAGGAACAAAGAGATCAAGGAAGCCATAAAAAAGCACATGTGCCAATCTACTATATTCACACATCATATCAAACAAGACAAAAAACACACTTCTTAATAAATACGTCTATGCAAATATCTATATTGTCTTCAGTGTGTGTGTTGCTGTCGTGCTTATTTTTTCTGTGCAGAGATAGTAAATGTAACATTTCATCCTTCTTCCTACCCCTGTGAATTTAGTACATGTCCTCAGAGATTCATAAACCATAAAATCCAAAGAAAGTGGGGGAAAAAAACTCACACAAGTCTCTGGTTTATTATTATTTTGCATACAGAGGGAGTCTTAGAAAATTCTGTGTCTGCCTGATGTCTCCTCCAATCTATTTAAACAGAAATAAACACACTTTTCTCTGTGTTTCTATAATACATTGCTTGGACCTCTATTTAGCAAGTTGTTTATACTCTCTTAGGGCACACTTTACATGTCTTCTATGTCCTTCTAATCTGTAAGCTACTTGGAAGTAGGTATCTGAATATGTTTCTCTCTGTATTCCCAATGCCTAATAGAATGCTTTTCTCATGAAAACCCTCAATAGTGGTTTGCTGAGAGAGTAATGAATGGTTAAAGGTAGTCTTTATCTCTTAAAGTTATGTTATAAAAAAAACTCAAGACAATTTTCATATTCAACAGGGAATGGCAGGGAAGGGGAAAAATGGGTAAAGACAAGACAAGATACCAAAAATGAGTATGTTTGCACATAAAGACAATTTTAACTTTAAAATGAATCCCTGGAACAAATAACTCACTTAAATTTCTATAATTGATGTATTTTATACAGTAAAGAGGACTTTCATTTATAAAGTAGGAATCTAGTCCCTAAAATATAGCAATTAAACTTCATAATTTAGTCATGGCTCTGAAAGCAATGATGTGGTTAGTCCTGGCTCTTGGCTCTGTTTCTTATGTGCCTCTATTTTAATGAAAAATCATATTTTTCAGTCGAGCTCTTTTTATTTCCCTGAGTGTGATATGTCACCAAATATGCTGCTTTTATAAGGCTGCTAATAATTTAGGCTTAGATAATTTCCTACATATTTGCTGTACTCAGAGATAATTATTGGATTGGGATGGGATGGGGGTGGATGGGAATACGGAAGCAATTATACGTAAGATTCTCCAATGACATATTGAAAAATCATTTGTTAAGAGATAAGCATTTAGCTTTATGAGAAATTATCCCACATCATATCTTTCTCCTTAGCAGTCTAATTTTCGAAATTGAATAATTCAGAATGGAAAGTAGTTAAAATGTACATAGTTGGCATTGTTCACATCAGTTAACAAAAATAGCAACAAAGATAATTTTTTAATTATGTAGACGTAAATGCAAAGAGCTTTTTAATCTGCTACCTAAATTGAGCCATATAACAATTCTCTGAAATGGATAGATTAGTAATTATTATCCCCATTGTCTGTTTAATCAAATTGTAGTAAATTTCCATTAATTGTCTAGTCATTATATGGTAGAATCAAAAATTCAAATCAGATGATTCAGCTTCAAATCCAGTGCATTTTCCATTATCCTGGGCTGTCTTCCGATTTCAGTTACACAGTTCATTGCATAAAGAAAACATCATGGTTTTAGGGTTTTCTTATTCAATGCAGTAAAGCTTAGCAGAAAAAAATAAATAAAAAACTGAGAGATGAAGAAGGTAGAAAAGAGTTCTATTTTTTGATTAGAGAATTGCAATAGAGCAATGTACAAATTTTAAAATAGAATTAAGGGGCAAACAACATTATAGGACTTAAAGTGATGAGTTAAAGTGACTAAAGTAACTGCAAAATGGCATTTATAAAATTTTTTTTTTTTTTTGAGACAGAGTCTCACTTTGTTGTCCAGGCTAGAGTGAGTGCCGTGGCGTCAGCCTAGCTCACAGCAACCTCACACTCCTGGGCTTGAGTGATCCTTCTGCCTCAGCCTCCCGAGTAGCTGGGACTACAGGCATGCGCCACCATGCCCGGCTAATTTTTTTATATATATATCAGTTAGCCAATTAATTTCTTTCTATTTATAGTAGAGACGGGGTCTCGCTCTTGCTCAGGCTGGTTTTGAACTCCTGACCTTGAGCAATCCGCCCGCCTCAGCCTCCCAAGAGCTAGGATTACAGGCGTGAGCCACAGCGCCCGGCTTACATTTATAAAATTTTTGAATGATATTATCTACTGTCTGAGTCAAAACTCATTTAGGAGTCAAAACTTGGGAAATTTCTAAAGAGTACTATTTCTGGAGAGACAAAAAATAAAATTAAAAAATAATAAAGTAATAATGCTCTATATTTCATGAGAAAAATTAGTTTTACATTAAACTTAACATAGTCGTCTCTGTTGGTAAATGAGCAGAGAAAGTTGGACTCCAAAACACCCATAGAAAACAAGGTATAAAATTTAGTGATTCAGGTTGGGAAGACTTTGGAATTTTTGGATATAAAGCATCTCTTGGAGTTTCTGAGCCCAGGAGAAGATCAAACATATCATTTTGCTCTTGATGCCTGAGCAGAAGCTGAGGCAAGCTGGTCAGTGCTGATTACACTACTGTGTAAAGAGCTGCTCAGAGCTGATAACCATGGCGAACTACAACAGCCCTTTAAATTACTCCTACCCTCGTAAAATTGTATAACATAGCTCCCTCCTACAAAAAAAATTCTCATTTAAAAATTTCTCCAATTTTTGGCTTCTAAATGTATCAAAGCAAAGGATAATACCATTCAAAAAAATTTAAAAAAAGTTTTTACAGTTAACTATATTCACTTTAACTCATCACTTCAGGTCATCTAAGATTATTTACCTCTTAGCTCTATTTGAAAATGTAAGTTTTCAATATGACTCAAGTTTACAATTCTCTAATCAAATATATAACTTTCCTTTTCCTATTTGCTCTTTGATTAAGCTATCTGTTATTAACTCTAGTGCCTCCTGTAGCCTCTCAGCACTTATTAATACAGCATAGCATGAAATTTTATACATTGTACATGCTTTGATATCTCCCTGGTATCTGCCATGCATTCTTTATCTATCTTTTTAAATCGGGCTCTCCATGTGACTAGAGCCAGTAAGTGCTCCTGGGAGACCAGAGAAGTACAAGGAGAAGGTCAGAGGTCCAAGTGTTAAGCCACCAGGGTATAAGATTTTGTCATTGTGTCCCCACCTCTCTATTCCAGGGATACGCCCTGATCTAGTCATAATAATTACAAACTTAATTACCAACTGGAGAATCTTTCAGTCTCAACGGGCTGGGAAGACAATGTAGGACTGAATTTAAATTCAGCAACTGCCAGAGTAACAATCAGAGTAAACTCTGCCATGAATCTCTCTTGCCTTCAGTGACTGAAAACACAGTAGCTCATCTGGTTTGATGAATCGAACTTGTTCCCTGAGTGTCTCCTGTGGACCTCCACGTTGCTACCTGGCTCTAGCGACTGGTGTTTTTATATATTTCTTAATGTGGTAAAAACAATTAATATGAGATCTACCCTCTGATATTTTTAAGAGCACAATACTATATTTTTAATATTAATATAGTGTTATGTAAAGGCACAATGTTGTTTAGCACAGCTCTAGAACTTCATCATCTTGTATAACTGAAACTTTATACCCACTAATTAGCAACTTCTCATTTCCCCTTTTCCCAACCCTTGACAACCACCACGTTACTCTCTGTTTCTATGAGTTGGATTATTTTATATACTTCATATAAGTGGCATCATGCAGTAATTGTCCTCGTGTGACTGGCTTATTTCACTAGCATGATTTCCTCAAGGTTTACCCATGTTGTCATATATGGCAGGATTTCCTTTTTTCTTAATACTGCAGATCATTCTATTGTATGTGTACACCACATTTTCTTTATCCATTGATCTGTAAATAGACAGTTAGACTATTTCCATATCTTGAAAATTGTTAATAATAGTGCAATAAACATAGGAGTGCAAATACATCTTCATAATTCTGATTTAAATTATTTTTGGATATATCCCCAGAAATAGGATTGCTAGATTATATGGTAGTTCCATTTTTCAGTTTTTCATACTGTTTTCCATAATGGTTGCACCATTTTACATTCCTGTCAACAGTGTACAAGGAGTCAAATTTCTCCACATCCACAGCAATATTTTCATTATCTTTTGTTTTATTTTTTTTTTCTATTGGAAACAGCTATCCTAACAGGTGTGGGTTTGATATGTATTTCCCTGATGATTAATAATGTTGAGCACATTTGTACATACCTATTGGCCAATCGTATGTCTTCCTTGGAGAAATATCTATTTAAGTCCTTAGTGGATTTTAAAATTTTTTTGTAGTGTTTTTGCTGTTGACTGATTTGAAGAAGTTCCTTATACATTTTGGATTTTAACCCTTTATCAGATATATTCAATTATTTTATTCCATTTTATAATTGACATGTTTGCTTTTATTGATTTTTTTTAGTTGCTGTGCAGACGTTTTTTAGTCTGGTGAGGTCTCATTTATCTATTTTTGCTTTTGTTGCCTGTGTCATTGCCATGATCAGTGTTATAAAGCTTTGCCCCCATGTTTTCTTCTAAGAGTTTGACAATTTCAAGTCTTACATTTAAGCCTTTAATTCATTTTGAGTTGATTTTTGTGCCTGGTGTAAGATTGGAGCCCAATTTCATTCTTTTGTATGTGAATATGCAATTTTCCCAAAATCATGTATTGAAGAGACATTTCTTTTTAAATTTCATGATGGTCAGCCCTACTGATTGGCCATACTATTTCTACTGGGCCTTCTTGGTCACAGATTATCACATGGCTGGTGCTCTTGGTGAGATGACCCTGAAAATGGGGAACAAAACCAAAAAATAGTGGTGGACTAAGTGAAGATTGACTAAAAAACTTGAGGAGCAGAGTTGCATGATCGTTCTTATTGACATGGATTTCACTCTTTGCTTAAATACTTTGAAACCGAATAATCATAGAATAAAATCTTGCCTTCCAGAGACTCTTTTCTCATATAAAAATGAGGATGATAATACCTGCTTTTCAGAATCTTCTAAAGATTATAATTTAATGTAAATTGATCATGTCAATATATAAATTAACATATGGTAGATATTCAATAGATGTTGGTTCTTATATCTTAAATAAAAGTAAAATGATATCCCTTCCCCATCCCAACTCTAGACAAAGGTTGCTCAGAGCATGTGAAATAGTGCATTCTCTATACGTGTGCTCCTGCCTTTAGTATTAAATTTGATTTGGATATAATGAAACTTTATGGAAAATTGAAGTAATCCAGACTTTCAAGATGAAAATGTAAAGGACTCTCACTTTCTCTGGATGTGATGATTCAAGAACAGGGGAAAGGACAAATGTAGAATTGAAATCTCCTCTGGTAGATCATGAAAGCTAGATTATTCAAACTGAATTTACACTGGAATAAAGTTTAGCATGGATAGCCCAGTGCCTTATAGGAAGGTCTAAAACCAACCCACTATTTTCTTTTTGCTTATTTATTTTACTTTTGTAAGACAGCCTAAAAGAGCTATGGCTTTGAAAAGAATTTTTGCCTCCTTTTTTTCTTCAGTAAAAATAATACATGAGGCCGGGCGCTGTGGCTCACGCCTGTAATCCTAGCTCTTGGGAGGCCAAGGCGGGCGGATTGCTCAAGGTCAGGAGTTCAAAACCAGCCTGAGCAAGAGCGAGACCCCGTCTCTACTATAAATAGAAAGAAATTAATTGGCCAACTGATATATATATAAAAAATTAGCCGGGCATGGTGGCGCATGCCTGTAGTCCCAGCTACCCGGGAGGCTGAGGCAGAAGGATCACTCAAGCCCAGGAGTTTGAGGTTGCTGTGAGCTAGGCTGATGCCACGGCACTCACTCTAGCCTGGGCAACAAAGCGAGACTCTGTCTCAAAAAAAAAAAAATAAAAAAAAAAATAATACATGAAATAGGGTGCTTTGTATCCCATATGTTATTATAAAAGTCAGTCACATTTTCAAATCTTCTGTGACATTAATAATAGTTTGTCAAGTGAGGTATCCTAATTTTTGTTTCATGAAATGCAAATAAACACCTTCATGTATCCTTCCATTTAAATGACCATGAGTACAACTGAATCAAATTTTTAAAAAGCAAATCTATGAGGTCAGGAATAAAATCTTCTCCTCATATCGGGTAAAACTCTACAGCAAAAATCAGGATAGTCTGTTGATTTAAAGGCTGTTAAAAATTTGCAGTTGAGTTTTGATGAAGTTGGTGAGTTGTATTTCCTAGGGATAGGTTGAAAAAAGAACATACCCATGCCCTTAGTTTTTGAAGCTCTGCAAAGGTCAGAAGAATGGGCAATCCAGAATTCCTTAATGCTTTTTGATTCTCAGAAATTGTAAAATCTAAAACTAATCAAAGAAAAAGCCACCACCTTAAAATAGACTCTTTGTTTTATATCTATATCTGTTTTTTTCCTAATTTTTCGTCAAAATACCTAGCTTTCATTTTTGTGAAGTCTTATTGAGTAACTCTGAGAGTCATAGCCCCCAAAACTGCTGAGTCACCCAGCATCTGTGAAAGTTAGCAGCTCCCTAAGCTAAACATGTCTTCTGTCTCCTGATGATAATGTTGATTTTAATGTTGATTGTCTATGACTGGCGGGTTTCTAGGATCAAGCAAGAGGACTTTTTTTTGTGTGGCTCTTTGCCACATAACGTTTCTGTCATTCCTATTTGAATTAGACTAGACAGTTCCATGTGAATTGTCTGTCTTTCCCTCCCTCTCTTTTTTTCTCTGATACATTTTATCTCACCAGGTTCTACACCTTTAGAAAAATGGAGCACTTTCCAAAGGAAACTGTGAGTACATAATTAAGTTGTCTTCTTTACACTTTCCATATGCTCTTTCACAGGGTATATAATATTTATTTTTTGGCTTTTAAGAACTAGAGAATTTTAATTTTAACTATCTTTTTGTGACTTTTAAACATTAAGCAATAATCTTATGTCTATACATAGCACCAAAACCCAGCAATGACTGAAGTTCGTTCCCACAGAGAACAACTAGGTAATTGGAGCAAAACAATACCCATAAATATTTGAGTTCCCATGGAATGGTCTAATTCTATAGTTAGACTAGTAATGGCAATTCACAGAGTAACAATTATAATTAGGAAGAATAAAGAGAGACTAAATTTAAATATTAAATGCTCTGGTTGAGTAAGCTAGGGAAAATGGTGCCCATACCCAGATAAATGAAGGTATACCCCATGATGACTTTGCTGGGGATTGTAACAAATAAGTTAGCTTCTTCTATGGGAAAAGGATATTTTATGTTGCTTGATACTACAAAGTTTTATGTTTCAAAAACCAATTACAGAGATGCTAATACTTTGAAATTTGTGATAATTGGGTAGAGGATGACAAAATGCTTGATTTGTAGTATTTGTGAATAAAGCAAATAAAAAGAATAAATAATATGTAAGCTTTATTTTTAAGTACGGAGAAAATAATATTTCATGCTATTGCATATAATATCATTCACGAAGTTAATTGCAAGCCATTCTTAGTTATTTGTTAAGTTCAGAATAACCAGTACTTGTCTACACCATGTTAGCCTTTGAAAGCAATAAAATTACATTTCTATCTACAATTCTGAATTTTTGCTAATTTAAACTTTTTCCCTCATCAGTTCAGTTTAATTTTATATATAGGACTTAGTAAATGTTAGTACAAATTTATGTGAAAAGTTGGGAGAGTCTTCTGGATAATCGAGAAGTTTTAGCTTAAACAATAATTATACTTGGTTAAAAATTACATAAATACTTTACAGCCCTTCTAACAATAGGCATTCACAGGCTTAAGGATATTTGAATGTGAGGCCAACATGAGTGAATGTGTCAGAATGTGTAAGAGGTAGCAATCTTGAGATTTGAGAACTAGCAATAGACAGAAGCTTTTTAACCTGCAGGTGATGGAGAGCAGTGGACCAAAAGTTTTGGAAACAGCTGAAGAGATCCAGGAGAGGCGTCAAGAGGTGTTGACTCGGTACCGGAGGTTCAAGGAGCTGGTTGCTGAGAGGGGTCAGAAGCTTGAGGAGTCCTATCACTACCAGGTTTTCAGGCGAGATGCAGATGACCTGGAAAAGTGGATCTTGGAGAAACTCAAGATTGCAGAAGATAAGAGCTATGAAGACCCAACTAATATACAGGTCACTATGTTCCATTGACTTCCACAGAGCAGACCTTAAGATCTCTAAGGAGGAAAACAGGGTTTTCTTGATGTTAATGTTAAAGGGTGGGTGTGGGTACAATTGGATTCCATTTTGAAACAAAATAAAATGAAAATAAGCCAGTGGAATTTAAAGAATTTAAGAATTGAATTAAGAGAAAAATCTAAAGGTGTATTTCCCTTTGTAAAGTTGGAGGTGTGAGACAGAGAAAAGAAAAAAAATCAAACAAAAAGTGTTAGTTTGTTATTCACTGAAAGCACAGAACTGTTTCTTACAACGAACTTACATTCAGATCGTACATTCTCGTAATGTAAGTGTTTATCTTGTTAACTGTAGGGAGGTAAATGTAATAGATAGATTAGACTATCTGTTAGGGACAGTAATTCTGCCTCTAAATAGCCACGTCTTCAACATCTTCAACTTCGGGGTCTTATTTGCAAAGGAAATTCATTCTAGATAGCATTTAACGGATATAATATCCATCTGAAATTAAGCTATGGGGAAAACAATAACTGAAAGTTCAAGGAATTTCTGCAAACCATGTGATTTTAATGTTCCACCACATTCAGAAGGGAATTAGGGTCAAAAGTCACCAGTGCTTTCTGAAGCACCAATGTTCTCCACTCTTCTCAGAAGGACATGAGTTCACCACGGTTTTTTCTAGGGTTTCCCCAAATTGCTATTCATGGCTCTTCTTAAGTGCAAATGAGAGAACCCAGTAGAAGAAGTTTCATGAAAGCTACTTGCCTTTCTGTTCACCTAGAATTATCGCACGTGGCATAGTCGTGATCAAGAGAAAGGGTTACATATGCCTGAAAGTGGCCATTGATGTTGGACAGGAAGCACCAAGAATACGAGCAAAGTATTGTACTATATTAAATAGATGAATTAGTACATAACAAGAACAGAGCCCAGGATGCAAAAAAAGCCTCTCAATTAAAAAAAAAAAACACAAACATATTATAACCATCATCCTTCTCATTGTGCTCTACTTTCAGTAGAACTCAGCCATTCCTCTTTTCTGAAGAGGAAAAACCCTACACTCTTTTATTCATATAGGAGTCTATTGAGCCTTTAAAATAATAGGGTATTTACTGAAAATTCCATAAGACAAAAGTGGGGACAGGAAAAGGCTTTCTCTGTGGCCTCTGACTTTGAGCCTGGGACCCTTTGAGAGCCTGTGTTCAGTGGCTGTACCTAGAGAGAACCTTTCCCACCAAGACTGGGCCTCCTTAGCCATAAACTCTGATTTCTGAACTGCAGGGGAAATATCAGAAGCACCAATCCTTTGCAGCAGAGGTGCAAGCAAAATCAAGAGTCATTCCTGACCTGGAAGAAATCAGGGAAGTCCGATTTGCTGAGGGTCATTTTGCCCACGAGGACACCAAGGTAAAAGTATGGTAGGGCTCCTTCTAATTGCTGATTATGTTGTCAGGGTTTTAGTTGGCTTGCCAGATATTAAACATTCATGTGGATGGGTTGGAGTCAGGGCTCCTGCCTGACTATCGTCCACGGGGGTTGAGGCAGAAAAAGCAATAGGATATCTTTGTGTTCCTTGGAGTGAAGAAAAGAACAAAAGCTACCATTAAAAGGCATAACATTCCTCCTCATGCCACTGTAGAAGAAACTGGCTCAAGATCGAGCCCCCTTCAGCCTGTTCCACATCTCCCAGATGAATTGGCTTTTTCAAATGTTATTTCTAATTATTTCTTCTGACCTCAGTGTCTTTGTCCATTAAATTCTTCAAACAAGGAATGCTCTTATTTGAATCTTCTCCAAAATCTTTCTCCCTTTGTCTTTATGCCTCTTTCTTTTCACACCTCACACCCTACACTACTATTGTACCTCTCCAAAGTCCCCCCTCCCATTACTTAAAAAAAATCCTAAAATTTCATGTATTTAGAAAATCTTCCCTAAATATCTAGAACTGAAGATCACCACCATTTTAATAAGCATTTACCACTCTGTAACCCATTATTAATGTAGCAGGTATTTTCTGACTTAATCCACGTACTCTTCCCAATGTTTGTGCTAATATGGTCAATTCAGAATCTTTTTGTGTGAGTGAACTTTTTATTGCTTATGCATTTTTTAAATTGTCAAAGCAAATCTGCGTTACCTGTTTTAAAGCCGGGGCTCGTCTTTCTATGTGTAACATAAAAATCCTAGCCCATTTTACTATCAACAAAACACAGTCAGGGAACACAGACTTTAAACCAGAATGGAGTCTTATTATAAAGAGGAAGTTATTAAAATAAAATCTCAAAACTTACTTATTTCCATAAAATGGAAATAATTTTTACAGTTTTGTGTGTGACCAACCCCAACATTAATTAAAATACTTGAGAGATGTTGAAAACATTGTCACATCTGTCATAATCATCACCAAGGCTGTATCAGACAGTACCCCACTGCAGGGTTAGGGAAGAAATGTGGTTCACATGCTACTCTAAGCAATGGAGTAGTTGAAATAGATAAGATTAGATAAGATTCCTAAAGATATTACATAGATGTTACCTTCAATTTCACAATATAGGTAACACATAATATTCTGAGCTAACCTGGTATTCAAAGTCCTCTATATACTCTTAAACTATATAGTTCCAAAATACTCTTACTGTTTTGATGCCAATGATTTATTTATAACTTAGCAAAGTTGTAGCTCTTATACTTTCTGGCAGACAGTAGACAGTTCATGCTAAATTTCTTTTATGCTTTTGCCATTGCTGTTTGCTGTGCTTAGAACATGCTATGCCTATCATTTATCTGTCAAAAATCCTGGATTAAGCTTAAGCCCATTATCCAAAGCGAGGCAACACAAGACATGGAAAATGGGCCCCACATCTACTTGCCATCAAATTGGTACTGACTGATTAAAACTATGGTTTTCAAATGGTGGCAATGCTCACCAGGGATTCGGTGGGGGGGCGGGGACCCAATCTTAGGGATGTGGTGAGCACTTCGGAGGGGAAGGGCATAACTCTAACCCTTCTTAGGGAGAGCAGAGATATACAATGTAACCAAAATGTCAAAAAAAAAACCAAAAAACTTTTTATCGGGTGGTGGGCAGGCGGTAGGGGGGAGGAGGAAAGGGGTGTATGCTTCCATAACGTGTGTGATGCACACCACTGGGGGATTGGACACATCGGGGGGACGGGGGGCAGGGGCAATATTTGTAACCCTAACAATATTTGTACCTCCATAAGATGATGAAATTAAAGGGAAAAAAAAAGAAAAGAAAATCTCTGTTCCTTTAGACTCAGTTCAAATGAGCACTTTTTATGCATCCTTCTTCCCTGTAGTATTGTTTATAATCATTCCATCTTCTAAAACCGCAAGGCAATTTCCCAACATTTTCTCTTATGGAAGCTCATATTTGGCTTGGTTTAATAGCTATTTCCTTATGTACCTCATTTCCTCCTTTAAATATTTGTTGAGCAATGAATGCATGCATGAATGAGAGTGGAACTTGTATCCAAGTCCCTTTCTGCACACGTCTCTGGGTCTGTCCCTGCTCCACAGCCTCTGTGTCTGAGGATTCTGCCTCTCTTCCCCAAAGGCCCATCTGGAGGAACTGCGCCGCCTGTGGGACCTGCTGCTGGAGGTGACCCAGGAGAAGGGCTTCCTGCTTCTGCGGGCCTTGAAGCTCCAGCAGTACTTGCAGGAGTGTGCTGACATCTTAGAGTGGATCGGAGACAAGGTATAGGACTCAACAGCAAACATACAGGACCTTTCATTACTCTGTGCTGGGTACTCCATAGGCACTTACTGCAGACTATGCACAAAAGAGTCAGGGTGTCTGTTCCTGGACTTTGCTCCTTGGAAGACAGAGGAATTTTGGCAACAATTTAGGAGTATTCCAGAGGCGAACATCGTAGGGGATAAGTCTAAATGTATGGCCATGAATATGGAGAAGGCAAGACTTACACAAAGACCATGCATTGGAAGATGATCTAGGCTCACCCTGCTTCCACCTTCTTGATCTTTAACTCCTTCTCCTATGTTTTTGCTCTTACTTTGGGGCCTGGCTGAGAGTATTGCCAGAACTTTTTCCAATCTCTTATATCTCAGTGCCTATAATGTGGGCTTTGTTTTTAATTTTTCAAAATACTTAAAGAATACTCTGAGAGTTAGGACTGGAGATTAACACAAGCAAGTGCCTAGTGCAATGATTTTGTAGATATTCTGTATATTGCATTGAGTAGAGAGGAGATGAATTTATTCCTCATGATCCAAAACACATTAGGGTGCTTCCAAGGGCTTTGGCCAACAATGACCCCAATCTTGCTAAGTGATTGCCTCAAAGAGCACTGTTCCCTGGGCCAAGGTGCTATCTCAGGAAATACACTCCTACTTCTGGCTCTTCCCTGGAGGGGTTCTTCCCAGCATCCTCGTGTGTTTCCGCCTGACCTGACCTGGGAATGCAAGCAGGAGTTTGGCTCTTTTGACCTGCGGGAAGGCCTAAGTAATTGCTGGTGACTGAATGAACTTTCTGTATCTATAGGAGGCTATAGTAACGTCCGTGGAGCTTGGTGAGGATTGGGAGCGTGCAGAAGTTCTGCATAAGAAGTTTGAAGAGTTCCAAGTGGACCTGGCAGCTCGAGAGGGGAGAGTGGATGGAGTGAACCAATATGCCAATGAGTGTGCCGAGGTGAGGTGGGAGCAAAAGAGTCATTCCAGGAATAGGGTTCTGATCCATAGTGAGAACTTCTGGCTATTGGTAGGTGGGATATGAGGGAGATGGGACATTGTGAAAAAACATGGAATAACATGCTCTGGGCAGTTTCCTCTCACCTCTGGATCCGCCACTTGTCAGTCTATGGAAATGGAGTCTCCGTGTGTGTGTCTGTGTGTGTAGTGGAATCAAATCTATAATGTACAAGAAGAAAACTTTTGTACCAGGCAGTACTAGTGTTTATGGGAAACTTTCCTTAATAAAGCAACAAGTATAAACTAACAGAGAATATAAAATAATGTTGGGCTATCATAATATATTTATACAATATCATTATACATGATTATTTTGGGGGGATGAGGAAGGGAAAAGAGGTAGACTTACTTTTATTTACTTCAGAAAATACTTAAATAGTTTGCAACCTCTGAGCAGACACAGAGTCTCGGTGTTGGAATAATGACCCTAGTACATGTAGTTTTCTGAGATACATATATACACACACATGTCTATACACATATATGAAATATGTCTATAAAATAAATAAACTCCAACAGTTGGCTATATTGTGCTTTTCCATTTATGGTTTCATTATTATTGTAGGTCTATAGTCAGAATGATCTTCCTATGTTAATAGAACCAAGATTTCAGGATGAATAAGTGCTGGAGTAAGAAAAAGAACCTACATTTTCCAATTTTTTAAGGCCATATTTCCTATAGTCCTTACATTTTATCCTACCACCACTTTTCTTTTATTGCAGAGGTATTTCATTTTCCCATTGCTTTCTAACAAATCACCATGAAACTTAAAACAACAAACATCTTACTTGTTCCTAATTCGGTGAGTCAGATGTTTGAGCTGCTCAGCTGGGCTGTTCTCCTGGTCTCCCCTGGTGTCTCAGGTGGCTGAAGTTATTTGGTGGCTCAGCATGAG
Organism: Microcebus murinus; assembly: GCF_040939455.1. Lineage (NCBI taxonomy): Eukaryota > Metazoa > Chordata > Mammalia > Primates > Cheirogaleidae > Microcebus > Microcebus murinus. The sequence goes on along the minus strand of NC_134105.1, from coordinate 106,831,149 downwards.
TTAAGGATCTCAGGGGGCCTGAATCCCACACCTGGGGCCCTGACGAGGATGATGAGGATTCTCTGTGTAGTCTCTCATTGTTCAGTAGACCACGCTTCTTTACGTGCCAGCGTTCCCCGAGGCCAAGAACAGAAGCCGAAAGGCTTCTTGAGGCCCAGGTGCTGGAGTCCATAGAAAATTACTTCTGCCATATTCTGTTGGTAAACAAGTCAAAGGCCATTTCAAATCCAAGAATTGAGGAGACAGACTCCACTTTTTGAAGGGAGAAGTGGCAAAATGGCACACCCTTTTTCCCCCAATCTAGTTCAGAAAGGATGAATCTAACACATTTACAGTATATCCACTGCTTTTCTGAAGTGGGGCCTACACTGCTGTAATAGAAAGGACCATACACTCAAAAAAGAGAGTGTAGAAAATTCTTTCTGGAGAGGCTAGGGAGTGGAAATGGAAGTGGGAAGAACAGGGGACAGGAGGAGTAAACAGATGGGCATATGAGAATTCTTAAAAATTGCAAAGTATCAAAACAAGCTGATACCACTAGCTTAATCTAGTATTCACAGATCTCTTTGCCTCAGAAGGTTTGCAAAAATGCCTAAAATTTTCTGCAAAATCATATGTGTAAGCGTGTATCTATAATTCTGGGAAGAGAGTAATGGTTTTCTTTGGATTTTCAAAGGTGTTAGGACCATAACAGAGTGAAGAATCACAGTACTAGAGTTTGGGAAAATTAACTCATATTTCACAAAGGGAATTTTTTTCTTCTTTTCTGAGGCTTCCAGCATTTCCAGGGGATTTGGCAAACATCAGCAAGGTAGAGCTCTGAAAATAACATCAGGGCTGGGCAGCCTGTGTTAGTAGGCTAGTTCAGTGCTGTAGGCACAGGATACAACAGCTGGCTGGTTGGTTTTCTAGGTGTTGGAAATGTGCATCAGGTTAGATCTAGGAGCAGGGATATAGTGTCTGGCTACAAAGGTCAATCTCCACTTCTGACAAAGTATGAACCAATGTAAAATGAGTTGTGTTTAAATGATTTTTCATGTGACCTCATCTTTGCATAACTCCAGTGTTGGTTTCCTTCTGCAGGAGAACCATCCTGAGCTGCCCGTGATTCAGTTTAAGCAAAACGAGGTGAACGCTGCCTGGGAACGTCTCCACGGCCTGGCTCTCCAGAGACGGAAAACCCTGTCTGACGCTGCAGACCTCCAGCGATTCAAACGGTAGGGATCTGGCCACCGCTTTACAGAAACCTTTAAAATAGCAGGATGTTTGTTATTTGTATTAGCTTCCTTCTGCTCTTGTTAGCCATTAGTGGTCAATACTTCAAACCAAAGTGGATCATGTGCTTGCCTTTGAGACATCAAGGGAGGAGGTAGTTAAGTCAATGTTGTGAAGATCAGAGCCCAAAGAAATAATAATAATAAAAAAAAACAAAACAGCACTGGTGATTTAGTGATGGAAACTCTGCAGAAGCAAGGAAAGCAGATTGAGAATTAGATGGTGGTGGAAGGTGGAGTTGGGAAGAAGGAAAGCATTCATAAAGAGCTTACCGAGATATGTGAAGTATCTTTGGAAGCTCAACTGTCAGGAGGTCCAGGTCCTTAATATCTCAACGGAAACAACTATTAAGCGAGAATATCTTACGTTACTTTTTATTGGTATGTGGGAAGGCAAGGTCATTGCTCTTGGGTGACCCCAGGTGGTCCTTGCTGTGTGCTCTGTTGCACTGCTTGCTGTGCAATGCCTGCCATCTTCTTTGGTTGTAACTCCTGCCAATCTCTGACAGGGATGTGACTGAAGCCATCCAATGGATCAAGGAGAAGGAACCTCTGCTCAGCTCTGAGGACTATGGCCAAGACCTTGTTAGCTCTGAGGCACTGTTTCACAGTCACAAGGGACTTGAGAGAAACCTTGCAGTCATGAATGACAAGGTAAGCCACTGTCAGAGGAATGGCTGGCCCCTTGAGCTGGAAGAGGCATTTATTTGGTGGTCATCTTGCCCAGCACCATCCCTCCAGAGGGTGCAATAAATTCACCCTTTTCAATGAACGAGAAATTCAGTGGCACTTGAATATGCTTCCTTATTTTAATTCATATCTTATACATCAATACTGGATACTCCTTATTTTTATTTAAAATTATTTGTATTTAAATATACATACATGACTTACATCGTATAGTGTTTTTCTAATATACTTCACAATTTAAAAACAAAAAGTTCATACCTCCAAGGATGGTTTCCAAATCTCACTAGGTGAAATACCCCATGGCCAGACAGTCTTTCCTTTCATCTAACCACACTTTCTTCTGTTGCAGCTGAATCCTGTTTCTTTTTGTTCTTCTCTCAGTAGATCAGAAAAGTATTTTCTTCTTTTCCTCTTGTAATAAATTCTGAGACCTGCTAAAACCACCTCTAAATTCCCTTTTAAAAGCTGGGAAATCCCAGTTCGTATGTCTAGCGTAGTGGGCACAGGCACACTAGCACTTAGAACAAGGCTACTTTCTTGAATGATTCCCGTTTTTTACTTCTTCCCCTCACAACTTTAGCTATGACATAGACCGATTACTACTGAGTGTCCACAGGACAGTCAGCCCACAGAAAGACCCACACTCACTGTGCTTTACGTATAGCCTTGCCCCTGTGTACAGTTTTTACACACTCCCCCCACCTTTCTACTTCTTTTATTCTTCCTTGTTTTTGTTTTTGTTTTTGGTCTTTTATCCTAATACTGAATAATAAAATCCCATGACCTGACGAATAATGGTAATGAAATCTCACACCCTAGACAAGATCTGATTGCAGTCGAGTATGAGGAAAGGGGTAATAACATGTGCAAAGTCACCCATATCCACGTTTTGCCCTACTAACCCCATTACTCAGGAATTGTGTTAAAAATGGTCTGGCATTACTGGAATTTTCTTGGCCTCCCTGGAGTCAATGTCTTTCTAACTCCCACAGTAATAGTTAGGGAAATGGTATAATAGTCGTGAAGGAGCAGCTTAGGTGAAAACCTTGCTCTGACACTTACTAGTTGGATACCTTTGACCCAATACATACTTTACCTCTTAGTTTTCACATAAAAGGGGAATAAGAATAATTTCTACCTCATAGTATTATTAAAGGAAGAATATAAAATGAGAAAATGTGTGTAAAGTGCTTAGCACGATGAGAGATAAAACGTACTCAGTAAATCATAATTATTAATATAGTGTGTTGGTGTCATAATGTATCAGTATAAATATACTTACCAATTATCATTACTCATATGATTGTTTTTACTATACATTTTTTTGCAAATCTTTGCCAAGAGAAGTAAGAGTCCTCGGATTTCTTACTAGGTTTCTTTTTCGTCCCAAAGGTGAAGGAGTTATGTGCCAAAGCAGACAAGCTTACGTTTTCCCATCCTTCAGATGCACCTCAGATCCAGCAGATGAAAGAAGATTTGGTCTCCAACTGGGAGCACATTCGCGCCCTGGCTACCAGCAGATATGCAAAACTGCAGGCTTCTTATTGGTGGGAAATTCCTCCTCTCTGTGGCTCTGCCTAGCTCTACTGGGCACAGATATAATATCAAAAGCAGAACTAAGTGTGAAAGGTGTAAAACAGCCAGGGAATCAGCTCCACCGCCTGCTCAGTAGCGGCAACAGATTCAATGTACCAAAGGAAGTTTTCTGTGGACTGATATAATATAGTAGTCCCTACCTGTCCATGGTTTCAGTTACCCAAGGTCAACTGCAGTCTGAAAATACTAAATGGAAAATTCCAGAAATAAACAATTCACAAGTTTTAAATTGTGCACCATTATAAGTAGCATGGTGAAATCACTTGCTTTTCTGTTGCCTCCCACCCGGGACAGACACGAATCATTCCTTTGTCTAGCCCATTAGTCAGTCACTTAGTAGCTATCTAAGTTACCAGATCCACTGTTGCAATATAGAAGTTCTTGTGCTCAAGTAATCCTTACTTTACTTAACTGTCCTATTTATTAACGGTTATTGTTGTTAATCTCTTACTGTGTCTAATTTATATGTGAAACATTATCATACATATGTAGGTATAGTATATAAAAGATAGAGTTCAGTACTAACCTGAGTGTCAGGCTTGCACTGGGGGACTTGGAACGCTTTCCCCATGGATAAAGGGGTGCTACTGTACTCAGCATCACATCTCCACTCACCCCCATCCCACTGTCTTCCCATTTGTAAAGTCGTGGGATGCTATGGAAGCATTCCTAAAACTGGAAAAGCAGTTGAAGAAACATTTCAAAATCCTGCTTCCAGCTACGGAGCTGAACTAAATTTTCAAGCTGAAGAGCATCGAAATAACTCCAGTATTGTTTCCTGAATGTAGGTTAATAGCTTACAAAAAACCCTGATAATCAGGCATCATTTCCGTAATGAATTCTTATGATTAGTCTTTAACCAGAAGATAGTGTTTATCTTATTGTCATGATTTAAAACCAAATGGTGAGCATTTAATTTTTTGGAATAGGTAACTGTTTTTGCATTTTTTATTAATAGGGTTAAAAGAGAGCTAAGACACATGAGGAATCCTAACACTAATTCTAGTTCCCTCTTACCATAGGGTGCTTCCTGTTATTCATATGGCATGTATTTATTTATTGCTGCAGTATGATTACTTTATTCCATTTCAAATACCTATGGGGTAGGTGGGACCTTGTAGTGATGGAGACGTAATTCCCATATATCACATCACACAATGGCACACCTACCCCAGAAATATACAACCTGGAATGAAGGACTTACAACCTGCACCACTGAAGGAACTAGACCTGCAGTCCCCAACCCCAGGGCTGCCCACCAGCACAATAGCCACGGCCTATTAAGAACTGTGCTGCACAGCAGGAGGTGAGCAAAGCGGTCATCTGTATTTACAGCTGCTCCCCTTCACTCACATCCTGCCTGAGCTCCGCCTCCTGCCAGCTCAGCAGCGGCATTAGATTCTCATAGGAGCAGGAACCCTAACTGTAAACTGCGCATGCGAGGGATATAGGTTACATGCTCCTTATGAGAATCTAATGCCTGATGATCTGAGGTGGAGCTGAGGCGGTGATGCCAGTGCTGGGGAGCGGCTGCAAATACAGATTATCTTTAGCAGAGAGGTTCAACTGCACAGAGACTATAATAAATCAATTGCTTACAGACTCATATCAAAACCCTATCAGTGAGTGGCAAGTGATTATGTAATAATAATAGAAATAAAGTACACAATAAATGTATTTGCACTTGAATCATCTTGAAACCATTACTCCCCTGCCAGTCCGTGGAAAAATTGTCTTCCATGAAACCAATCCCAAAAAGGTTGGGGACAGCTTAACTAGACTTTAAGTAACAGGAAGTACATCAGGGAAGGAGAGGGCTACCATTAGAATGAGGAAGGACTCACACATCTTAGCTCAACCTAACCCTAACTCTTTGTTCAGAGTCCTTTCACATCAAGTTTCGCCCTCCTGTCTTTGACCTCACCTTTCCCACAGGTACCAGCGGTTCTTGTCCGACTACGATGAGCTCTCAGGCTGGATGAAGGAGAAGACTGCTCTGATCAATGCTGATGAGCTGCCCACCGATGTGGCCGGTGGGGAAGTCCTGCTGGACAGGCATCAGCAGCATAAGGTAGAAAGCAAAAGACTCCCCAGCAGGAGGAGGGGGCAGGTGATTCGGTTCAATACCAGGAATGCTAGGAGGCTTCTTGCTGCCTTTTGAGACCTTGTGTCTTGTGGCCACAGCATGAGATTGACTCCTACGATGACCGATTTCAATCTGCTGATGAGACTGGTCGAGCCCTCCTGGATGCCAATCATGAAGCCTCCGATGAAGTTCAGGAGAAGGTAATGTAGTTTAATAGAGCGTGTGAAATTTTGATGGCATATTTAGCCTTAATCTCATAATAATATGATAATCTCTGAATGGGAGGAGGATAGAAGTCATCTAAGCATGTTAACAATAGGGACCCAACTTTTATGGTGCCCCCTTTCACATACAGTCATCCATCATTATCCATGGGGCATTGGTTCGAAGACCTCCCTGGGTTGCCAAAATCCATGGATGCTAAAGTCCCTGATATAAAATAGTGTGATGTTTGCATACAACCTCTGTACATCCTCCCATGTGCTTTGAATCATCTCTGGATTTATAATACCTAATACAATGTCAATGCTGTGTAAATAATTGTTACACTACATTGTTTAGGGAATAATTACAAGAAAAGAAAAGTCTGTACATGTTCATACAAATGCATTTTTTTTCCAAATATTTTCCCTCCGTAGTCGGTTGAATCCACGGATGTGGAACCCACAGATATGGAGGGCCAGCTGTGCTGTTGTAGTTAAATTGAATCACTTGAAAGTCTCAGGACACTGTGTCTGCTTCCTCACATCTGAGCTTTTATGTCACAAACACTCTGGCTTCTACCTAATAGGAAACTTCCATACCATTTTCCCTTTTGACATATGCTCTGTTTTGTCACCTTTCCACGCTCATCTCCAGACTGTAAATTCTATGAGGACTGCACCTATTTTGTCTGTGGATTCCCTAGTGCTTAGCACGGTGCTGGAAACATGGCTGGCACCTGTACCTTTTCTTCTTTCCTCTGTACAACCTCAAATGAAGCTGATTTTTCTATATCTGTGTTTTTCAAATTTACATTAAATAACAGGAAAACTTTAAACACTTAACAACTCCACTGGATGAAGACAACAGGTTTGCCATCATTCTAACCTCCTGGATCTCAGGGCCTCACTGCAGCGCCCTGACCCAGGGAGATTTTGCTCCAGTTGCAAAGTCTAGGAACTCCTGGGGATGATGGTAGCAATAAGATCTGAAGGCCTCTTTGCTTCTCACTAGTTACCAGCCACAGCCTCCAGCACTATGCAATGAGTGAGGTTGAGATAACTATGTTTTGAATTCTCCCAGTACTCTGTGGGGATATTGTAATATAGATTATTATTATTATTAACAAGTCTCTGCCAGAGCAATAGCAGAACCCTAAGTCCTTGAAAACTCACCTATTATCGTGGGATTCTCAGATTCTGTGCTGTTCCTTTGATGGAGTTAACACAGAATCAACTAAAGTAAGTTGGAATTTCTTGGGCAGATGCTTGACCAGAAACAAAAGCTTTTTTTTATGGGTTTAAGAATCTCTCTTTTTTCTTCCCTTGGTCATTCTCATTTTTTTTTTTTCAGAATAAAATGCAAACCTTTCAGTCTGACATTTTAAGTGCTCTATGAATTTCATCAAATGTGCACTTCTTTTGAGACACTGTACTTTTCTCTAGAGCACATGGTACAATCTAACAATTACCTTGAGTTCCTATAACAACATTTTTTCATGGCATCATGTCCTCCTACAATCCTGCTACCTGCTCCCAGCCCTTGGTACCTGCTCTCTGGTACAGTACTTCCTATGCTTTTCCATACTTCTACTCCCTGGTTCTTCCTGCCAGAATTAGTCCTTTCTTGGTTCTTTATAAATATTAAGTGTATTGTACTTCTTTCATGACCTTTTTTCCCATTTTTCTTATGCTAAAATCATTTGCTTAGATGTTGATACCTTAAGAGAAAACCCTATTTCCTATTTATTTTTGTATCCTTCAAATAGCTTTGCATTTATTGGATGCTCAATAAACATAGAATAACATAATAGGTAACATAAACATAGAATAACATAAATGATCTTCCTGATGTACTGCCTTCTCCTTTCCAAAGATGGGAATACTTGCCAACAACTGGGCTGCCCTGCTGGAACTGTGGGACAAGCGTCAGCATCAGTACGAGCAGTGCTTGGACTTGCACCTCTTCTACAGAGACAGCGAGCAAGTGGACAGTTGGATGAGTAGACAAGAGGTAGTGGGAAGGGTCCAACCAACCTCTAGAAATCATTTCTTCCCCCCCTCACTTACCAGCGTGACTACTATGAGCACCCTCATAACCACTTCTGTGGGCCAAAACTTGTCCTTGGAACTAGAGAATTATCCAAAGAAGAAAAGATAGGCCCTTTCTATAATGCTACCACCACAAATTCCCTTATGAACAAATGCATATGAAAATACCTAAATACATAGCAGAGAGGATTTAACCATAACTGAACATAAGGCAAAATGAACATCAAATTTATAAGGGCTGAAGAAGAGAAAAATGTGACTAGATTGGGGAATTCCATGTGGATAGACCCAGAAATATAGGTAGGAAAATTGCATAAGAGCATCAGGAAGGAGGCTTGAAGCTCCTACTGTTTGAGGTTAGTCTGTATCTACCATCCTAATTTGTGCTAATTCCTGCCCTTGTTCTCTAACCATTTCCTCTTCTTCCTTCCTTAGTCCTTGTGTCAGAGACATTCCAAGAGGAATGTTTCTCACTAACGGAGCATAGCTGGGGTGTGTCTTTCTGTCTTCTACAGGCCTTCCTGGAAAACGAGGATCTGGGAAACTCACTCGGCAGCGTAGAAGCCCTTCTTCAGAAGCATGATGACTTTGAGGAAGCCTTTACTGCCCAAGAAGAGAAGATTACAGTAAGAAATGGGCCGTAATTTGGGCACTGTCTTCCTGTTTGTATATAACATCTCATATAATACCTGTCCTTAGACAGAATCACTCCTTTGTACAGAAAAAAGAAGGAAGGAAAAATAAAAGAATCACTCCTATGACTACCAGAAATAGCATGAGGATTATTCTTAAGTTCTATGCTTGTTCTATAGTTAGTAGTATTTATTTGTGTGTTTTTAAACTCTTTCATTTAATTTTATAAATATAAAATGTTGATATAGCATTAAAGCCAAACTTCATACTTATCTTTAAAAGAAAAAAAGTTAAAGTGTCCAGAAAAAGAATCACACTCATTTTTATCAACATACTTCTTAGTCTACAAAGCATATTTGGAAAGGTTTTCAAGTTAGTACATCATTTTTTTTTTCTTTCTGATGAAGTGCATGATTGTTGTTTTATTGCTTTGTTCCTCTCTAGTAATATCTTAATACAGTTTTATCTAGTAATATCTAGATATCTAAGTAATATCTACTCTTTTCCTTCATAGCATATTTTTCCTTAACAGTGTATCTTCATCTTTGTGTTTCTCATCTAAGCTACTATAGAGTTTTCCTGTGAACCTTACAGTGTCCAGAAGACTTATCAATATATAAGCAGGATTCAAAGGAGTATAAGGAAGACTTCATGGGTCCAATATATTATATGTCTGTGGCTGTCTTCTAGGGTGGTGCTGACTTTAACTCCCCCTTCCCACATGTACAAACATACCACCACCACTCGCAGCAACAGCAATCAAATTCCAAGCCTTCTTTGTTAATCTCCAATCAATTTGGAACTTAATGTGGTCCATTATTAATCCATATGCATGTTCTTTCTGTTGATTCTCATTGGAGAAAAGCTAACACTGTAAAATAATTTATTGTGTATAAAGTGCTATCATTTATTTTAGATCATTTTCCCATTCTGATTAATTCTAAGCTGTAGCAATTTGGGAGATTATGGATAAATATAGGTAAAAATTTGCCTCTACAATTTCTGACTCCTCTCCCCATGTAGCTGGAATTATAAATGTAGATATAGATACAGATACATATCATAGAAGAATAGATGAATAGATAAATAGATGGACAGATAAACTTGTACCACTGGGCGTAACTGTATCATTAATAGTGTTTCCTCTTGATATTTAAGCACAAATCAAATATTTAGCTTGTAGTGAGATATGGATTCATTTACTGTAGCCTGGATATATATTGCGGCACAGAGAAAGTAATTGACATGCCTAAAGTATATGTTTTGAAATATAATTTATAACAGAAATCTGAATGAAGACCTAGATCTTCTGACCTTCCAACTTGTTAGACCTTCCAATGTTGTTATGCTTCATCTTTAAACAACTACTCAAACTGTGACCACTTACCCAGTGGTCACAGAGGGAAAACCGCTCTATTTTTTTTTTTTTCAGACATTAGACAAGACTGCAACCAAATTGATTGACAATGACCATTATGATTCAAAAAACATTGCGGCTATTCGTGATGGGGTACGTCTAATGGCCCAGAGCTTCTGTCTGCCTGTGCACTGGAGTCAGGGAAACTGTTGGGGGTATGGCGACCAGGGGGGAAGTTGAATCTCATGTACCCATGTTTGGTTTTGCTGACAGTGAGTTTGCTCGTGGTTTTTGCAGCTGTTGGCCCGGCGGGATGCCCTACGTGAAAGGGCTGCCACTAGACGGAGATTGCTGGAAGATTCGTTGCTTTTGCAACAACTGTATCAGGATTCAGATGACCTAAAGAACTGGATCAACAAAAAGAAAAAGTTGGCAGATGATGAAGAATACAAGGTAGGCAGGAGTTTTCAGGCCCTGGATATACTCATGAGGAGTTAGTTTCATGGAATTATGATCTTGGAGCCAAATGGATTTCGCTGTTCAGCTGGTTACTCGCATTTTATAGATGAGGAAACAGAGGCTGAGAAAAGGGCAACGACTCCCCTAAGATTATATATCTAGTTACAAATCAAGAATCGATATTCTGGTTATTCTATATCCTGCTGTTCCTCACCCCTTTCCTCTGGCACAACATCCAGTGACCCTTAACAGAGTGGAGGAAGGGTAGGGATGATCCTTATTAGCTGCTGTTGTCCCTTTATCAGCTTTTCTGCTCCCCCGAACTCCTAGTAGGAAGGGCTCTCTAATCTCAGAAATACATTAACAGTTTTTGAAAGCAACTAGAAACTCAAAAATATCCTAAAAGTTTGATGTAATAGAGACATAATTTTGTGGCTGGAAGGGAACAATCTCTACTTTTATAGATGAGGGAACCAGGCTCTGAGTTGATAAGTAAATTGCCCAAAGCTATCCAGTTATTTAGAAGGTAGTTTAACATAAAAGGTTAGAAGCACGAACTCTGGAGAAGGTGAACCTGGGCTTAAATTCTTACTTTAGTTTGTGTGACTATGGAAATGCCTGAATTATCTCTAAGCCATAGATTTCTGTTTCTCAGAATTGTACTAAACACATATTTTGAACTAAAAAATGTTCCATAATAGAAACTATTATGCATACACATGTATACTCACAAAGCTTAACAATTACCATCAGGGCTAGAATTACTCTCTTGATTTCTAGGCCAGTGTCTCTTGAAAGTGTCTACTTTTCCAGATATCATTTAGTCTTAGGTGTGTACTCACTATCCTTTTGTTCTTATATCTCGATAGATCTATGAACACTTATCTGTAACTTTCATTCTATGAAACTAGATTGTGTGTGTTTGGATTCTCTAGAGGAATTATGGCTCCAGTTTATGTTGAATAAACAGATCTATATGCACGGCTAATGCGTGGATGATCCATGTACTAGGAAAGGGATGGAAAATAATTCTCACCTTTCGTGACAGCTCCAACTGAGTGTTAATGCTCGCATGGGGTGTCATACTTAAAATGATCTTCAGGCAGTATCTGGGCTCAGTGGAAATAAGTCCTGGATTGGTTAGCCACATCTGCCACGTGTAGAAGGAGAGAAGGGTCACGTGAGTTTTCCAAACATTGGACTAGTGCAGTTCTCCCTTGTATCCTCTTCTTAGTACAGTGAGATTTACAGTGAGAAGCAACCCCCATAGTTAAAATTTCTGCCCCTCATTCTTCAAGTAATGTTCCCCCCAACCCCCTTCCATCTTGTCTTAGGACACACAGAACTTGAAGAGCCGGGTTCAAAAGCAGCAAGTCTTTGAAGAGGAGCTGGCAGCTAATGAGATCCTACTCAATAACCTAGAGAAAACTGGCCAGGAGATGATCGAGGGTGGTCACTATGCCTCTGACAATGTGGCCGCTCGCCTGAGTGAAGTTGCCAGCCTCTGGAAGGAGCTGTTGGAGGCTACGGCACAGAAAGGTAGGAAGCAGAGGTCTTGGTGAAAGGTCAGTTCCTAAATGCTGAAACCTGCCACATTCATCTTTCCCACCATGGATTTATCTGCTGACCTCTATGGGAAGGAAGGCTGCTCATTTGCCTCCCTGTGTCTTCCTTTTGATGGGAAAGACGTTTTTAAAATCCAACCTAAACTGAGCACACTATATCTTAACACAATTTTATGTTTCCTTTGTATATGTAGAGGTTTTATTTTTTTTTTCCTGCTGAAATTACTTTTGTTTTCTTTACTTTTCTTCTATTATTTTTTTCTTTCTCTTAAACAGCTTATTCATGAACTATGGATTCAGTATTGGCCGTGTACCTAAATCTAGTGCACATATTTGGGTTCCATGAACTAGACAAGATATTATGGCCCAGGTGATTAAATTAGACATTCGAAGATTGTTGGCGTCACATGTGATGATCCTATAATATTTTATTCTTATAGATCTTGATCACTTGTTGCTGTTTTCACCTGTCTGAAAGTGTTCAGACTCTGCTATAAGCTCTGAATAAAATCCCACATGTCTTGTTGATTAGTATCTATTTATATTTTACGATCCATGTACTAGGAAAGGGATGGAAAATAATTCTCACCTTTCAGGACAGCTCCAGTTGAGTGTTAATGCTTGCATGGAGTGTCATATTCCTCCATACACCTCTTACTTTGGAAAATTGACCAATGTCAGCAATTAATACAGATAATGAGTTTTTTCTGTCAGTACATCCCTTGTTATGGACACCAACCTAGAAACATGACTCCGCTCTGGTTATAAAGAGATATGTCATACTTATCTTTTAGGATGTCATTCTGATTTTTGCTTTAGGATAACAAAAATCCAACTTGGCTATAACAATAAATTGGCATGGCTACTCTCTCTTGGGAGACATAGTAGTTGCTTTGCAGAATGCAAATAATTGCTATAAGGTCACATAATAAAGAATTTAGCTGAACAGAGTATGAGTAATAAATTTTCTGGAAAAGAAAACTGTGAGGCATAGCTTGTGATGAAGGACAGGCACTATGAGGGGACATAGCAAAATTCAGTGAAAGACATTTATAAAAAGAAACTTCCAAATATCAAACCGAACCAACATCCCATATTATGTTTCTCTTAAAAAGTAGGGTGTTCAGTTTTGAATTTCTTTGAAAAAGAGGTCTGAATAGAGAGTAACAAATAACATATGAAAATACCAAAGATGGTTAAATATCTGGCACAGCAGAACTATACCTCACCAGGGAATATCACTTATTCTTTGTTTTTGTTTTCAGAATGCCACTATATTCAAAAGCAATTCTATCATCAAAATTCTACAAATTTAAAGGGACGTCTTCTCTCTGGAATATCAAAATATTATATTGTTTTCTAAATTGAGGGAAGGTGCATTATAGTGCAGATAGGAGCAGTTATGATGCTTAATGTGTTATAGCAATTGTCTTCTCCCAGGGACCCAGCTGCACGAGGCGAACAAGCAGCTGCAATTTGAAAACAATGCAGAAGACCTGCAGCGCTGGCTGGACGAGGTGGAGTGGCAGGTCACCTCAGAAGATTACGGGAAAGGCCTGGCCGACGTGCAGAACCGACTAAGGAAACACGGCCTCCTAGAGTCGGCTGTGGCTGCCCGCCAGGTTTGCTATTAGCTCTTTGGTCAATCGTAGGCAATTGGTGCATATATTCTGATCACACCCATGATAAGTAATTATTATTATTACTATTAATAGAGCAAAGAACCAAGGACACCCGGGTGCCCAAGTCTCTTGTCAGAACCATGTGGCTGATGTAAGACTTTATTGACTCTTGTAGACCTAACACTCTTCTCTCAGTCCAGAAATCTGAGTTTTATGTATAACCTTATCCATTATTGGTTAGGTGATTTTTGGTAGGTCATTTCACCTTTTTGTGCCTCAGTATCCTCACCTGCAAAATAAGGGTTTTGGATAAAATAGCCTTTTCCTGTTAAAATATTCTATGACTCAAAGTTCGAAGATATTTTGAATCTTACCTTTTTTTTTTTTTTTCAGTTAAGAAAATTGAAACCCACAGAAGTAAAGTGTCTTTCCCAATGTCACAAAGAAAATTAACAACAGGGCCAGGACTACGATACAGATGTCTAGGCTCCTGGTTTCAGGAATGTTTCCCCCAATATCCCACACAGACTATTATTTAAAGTCAATTTACCCAATAAGTTTCTAGATCATGAATACTATATATAAGTTTTGGAAGAATTCAGTGGAAATCCACTCCCAGTGACTCAATTTTTTATCCCAGGAATGCTAGCTTGTATTTAAAAATGATTCTGCTGTTCTCTCAAAGGTTCCTGTAATCTGTCCTGTTAAAATACATTTTTATGTTGTCTGCTCTTTGGTCATTCTGAGCTAAATGGGAAAGACACAATACTCTATAGAAAACAGAAAAAAAAAAGTCATGTATATGGCTTTAGGGATGGCTCCACAGGGCTTTCAATAAAGTAAGTGGTTGCAGGTAGGAAAATCATACAAAGAAGCCTTTCAATCTAAGTGGAGGAACAGAGTTTCAAAAGACGTAAAGATAAAATCTGTTTACTTTTTTATTTAAAAGTAAAAGAAAAAAGGACATTTTGAAGAAGATGGGCCATGTATGTAATAAATTAAGAAATAAGAGAATAGGAATGTGTGACTTCATTTGGGAAAGTTAGGGCAAGGGATCACCAGGAACTGGTTCTCCTAGTGGGAGAAGAGGCTAAGATATGATGCTTGCAAAGGGAATTTTAGATAGGGAATGTTAAAACTGGAAAAGCTCTTCAATATCCTCTAACCCAAAGTATTCATTAAATAGATGAGGAAACTAAGATCAAAACAGGTAAAAGAACTTTCTCAGGATCAAATGGCAATGGACTGGCAGCCAAGACAAAAAGCCAGGTCTACTATCTCCCTAGCCTGTGCCACCTGGCACTATGTAGATTAGAGGTTTTCAAAGAGTAGAGTGGATCTATAATGATAGTGATAATGACTGTGTTTGAAAATCACTCTATTATGATGCTTTCCAGGGTCCTCAGAAATAAGAACAGATGGCTAGTGAGAGCTTTTAATTTTAATTCTTTACAGATTCTTCAATATTTTATGAAGAAGTGAGCATATGTTTTAAGAAGCTATTGATAGCCATTTTCTTTTCCAAAGTGAGAAGAGATAGATCAAACTCTTTGTAGATTGAGCACTGGATGGCAAACTAGGATAAGTCAAACCAATGCCTAATGCACCTACACTTCCGGAAGAAATTTTCTTATTTACCAACCCCCACTCAACAACCTCCATTAAAACACACACACACACAAACAAGTAAAACAGGCAGACAGACAAAAATCCGGGGTGCTGTGTTTCTGCCAGGCCAGTTATAGTTGATCTCACTAATAAAAAAGGGATTTGTAACTATTTTACCACATTGGCATGCAACAAAAATTTTATTTATAGGAAGATCCTGCAGACTCCTGGTTCTGAATCCTTTCTTTCTCAGATATGGCCCAAGTGGAGATAACTAGATAGTGGCCAAGGCAATGCCTTTACATCTCTCTTTCCGAGGTTCTGACGCTTGTTTTTGTAGCATCACGTTTCATCTCATAGGAATTGTTCCTGCTATGCAAAAACAGTAAGCCTGAGGGGTTCCCATTTATTTATAGTTTCAGCTCATTCTAAAGAGACAGAAAGAATATGGAAGGGGAAACTGAGATAGAAAAAGGCTCCTATATTTTTCCTTCGGGCCTAAATTTATCAACACTGCCATTTAAAGCTCTGCAGTTCTGATATTTCTGATTTCCTTGAAGCATTCTATAAATATTTTGTACTTTCTACAATGTGTTTTGAGAGAACTACTTTGCTATAAATTGTCCTCAGTGTAATGAGTGGTCCTCAGTGTAGCCACCCCTCCTGCTCCATTTCGCTGACTTAGACTGAGGTCCCAACACAGCGCATATGGGAGCTGATTCTCCCATGCACCTTCCCTCCCCACCAAACTGCCACCACTTCCCACTCAATGATGTCATTTCCTGACACCCATTCTATTTCTCCCTTAGGATCAAGTGGACACCCTCACGGAACTGGCTGCATATTTTGAAGAAGCAGGACATCCTGATTCGGGGGACATGCGGGCAAGGCAGGAGTCCTTGGTGTCCCGGTTTGAAGCTCTGAAAGAGCCACTGGCCACCCGGAAGAAGAAGCTCATTGACCTACTCCGTCTGCAGCAGATCTGCAGAGACACAGAGGATGAGGAGGCCTGGATCCAAGAGACTGAACCCTCAGCAGCTTCTACCCACCTTGGTTAGTACAGCCTGAGCAGGCTGAGCCGTAAGGAGACACCAGGGTCTGCAGATTACTTGAGATCTGGGATATGGTAGTGAGGGGCTGGAAAGTTTTCTCTCAGCTCTTCCCCTTCAGACTCATGAAAATTTTGTCCAGTCTCCCATAAAAATATTTTAAAAATACTAAAAAATTCCCCTCCTAAAAAGAGACACGAATAATGCTATGAATTCAAGACCTGTGGGAAGAGCTAGGGTGTTCAACTTTTTGCTGCTTGCTCTGAAACTGAAGTTACTGTGAAAGTCCTTGGCTGAGCAGACGTAGTTAATGTTTGAGACACTGTTTCCATCTAGGTTGTTGGTGGCTGCCTTTTATAAACTATATGAGCTATTTATTACAAGGGTAAAAGAAGTGAAGTAGCAAAGTATAACATATATTTTCCTTTGAAAGGTATTAGTTCACCAATGAACCCAAGACTTCATTTACACTGAAGTACAGAAAAAAAGCCCATGTAAATGCAGTGCAACTTTGTGCATGTGTTTGGGAGCATCAGAGGGGCTGCACAATGAGGGCAATGAAAGAGTTAGTCTGGGAAAACTTCCTAGAAGAGAAAAACCTCAGGCTTATGGGAAAGGTACAGAGAGTTTCTGGAGAGATATTTTGAATGGAAAATATTGGGAAAGAAAGTTTGGAGGGGAGCAAGTTAAAGCACAATTAGGAGACAGAGAGGATGAAGCAGACAGCAGGAATTACAGATCTTATAAGATGGAGGAAATCCATGGCAGGTGGTATTTCTGTGTGCTGATTAAAGCCAGTCAGTAAGTGAAGTACTTTTATGAGCTATTTCTAATCCTTACAAATAAATCTTCAAACTGGTAATATTGTGCCTTTTTTCATGGTGAGACAACTTACATTTAGGGGATTTAATAACTTTCTGAAGTATATAGAAATTAGCAAGTGGAAGATCCTGCTTTGTATACCAAAATATACCAAAAGAAAATTGGTTGCATAATATCGGACATTCAAGCTAAGAATTTACTTGCCTTTCTACCTACCTTCCAAAAAGACAGTGATTTCTCCATTATCTTTTGTTTTTTTTTTTTTTTTTTTTTTTTTTTTTTTTGAGACAGAGTCTCGCTTTGTTGCCCAGGCTAGAGTGAGTGCCGTGGCATCAGCCTAGCTCACAGCAACCTCAAACTCCTGGGCTCGAGTGATCCTTCTGCCTCAGCCTCCCGGGTAGCTGGGACTACAGGCACGCGCCACCATGCCCGGCTAATTTTTATATATATATATATATCAGTTGGCCAATTAATTTCTTTCTATTTATAGTAGAGACGGGGTCTCGCTCTTGCTCAGGCTGGTTTTGAACTCCTGACCTTGAGCAATCCGCCCGCCTCGGCCTCCCAAGAGCTAGGATTACAGGCGTGAGCCACAGCGCCCGGCCTCCATTATCTTTTGTATGATAATGAATTGGAATCTCTTAGTACAAGAGGCAAGGGTAATAACAAAAATGAGTACAGTCAACTGAGGCAGATGTTATACATTTAAGGGCACCCAATCAATGATTAGAACTTTACCAGGAAGAACCTTTAGACCCAAGAGTTCTAAGAAATTGAGGCACACTACTTCCATACACCAGGATAATCTCAAACCTTGAAATTTCCTCTGTCTGTAGGCAAGGGCCTGATTGCCTCCAAGAATCTTCTCAACAGGCACGAGGTCATCCTGGCAGACATCAACAACCACGAGCCACGCATTCAAGCAATAACAGAGAGGGGAAACAAAATGGTAGAGGAAGGTACGTATGATTCAGACTGAGTTGGCCAGAAATCACTACGCCAGACCTCTGGGAAGAAGTTTGTACAATCTTAGGGTTTCGAGGGAATTTAAAAAAAACTGATTGGTTTTCCTACCCAATTTTCTTTGGGCATTTCTGATAGATGAGTATAAAGCTTTGTTTGTATATTCTGATAGTAGGAATCATCCAATCTCATGAGCCAGTATTCCACATTTAGTAAACCCAAAATTATTAAAATAAAATGTGTTACCTTAATCATCAATATGCTTCTCTGTAGAAGTTACAGAATTCAGAGTCTAAGTTCCAAAGCCCTGCAAAACAGACCGGGTCCCTTTCTCATGTGGAAGCTTCTAGATCTGTGAAGATAGATTTTAGGATTGCAGTGTCTTGTTATGTTTATGATAAACAGTGCCATGTCTTTATATTTCTCACTTTATGTAGTTTCAGCGCCTCTCTTCATTCTAGTCTTCCCTATTCAGAAATCTCTACTGTTTAAATATGATGTTTAGAAATGTATATCATAGGCAGGTGTGGTACAAGCAATGTAGATTACATCAGGTTTTCCTTCTGTTCGTTGACAATCAATTGCTGCCAGCCAGTATCCAGTTTTCAAAGTGTAGCTTAAAATTCAGTATGCTGAGCAAAAGTTCAGATCCCAACTGAGTGATTCAGGCAGACAAATGTTTATTTGGGATTCCTATGTTACTATAGAAACTTGCCTTTTTCCCCTTGAAATCTCTGACTGTAGCTGTGGATTTTGTCTGCTTTTTTTTTCAGTTCTATCAGTTTTCATTTCATGTATATTGAAGCTCTGTTATTATGTGCACATACACTAAGGACTGTTATTAATATGTCTTTTTGATTAAGCTAAATCTTTATATTATGAAATAGTCATCTTTATTTCTGGTGATAGTCTTTGTTCTGATGTCTATTTAGTGTGACTTTAATATATCTTTTTGATTAGTTTTGCATGGCACTTATTTCTCCATCCTTTTGTTTGAATTCTTTTTTTCTTAAATATATATATTTAAAGTAGTTTTCTTACTCAGTTGAGGAGATGAAGAGGAGACTGGTAGGTTCTTTTTCAGTTAGCCCTCCCCGAACTGCATTCCAGAAACTTCCAAAGGAATAAGCTGTGGCAATTATAGGACATATTTCATTTCTTTCCCTTCTCTTAGGAGTCATAGTCCTCTACTCATTGTCTGAAAATCATTGTATCTAAGTTTGCCCTGTTTTCTCATTGTTTAGAGTGAAAGAGTAATTCCTATGGTGATAAATCCTTTATAGGAAGAAAAGGAAATCTGTTGATTTTTCTGTTCAGTTTACAGAAGGTGTGTTTTTGGAACTCTGAGCATTATTCACTCATGGGTGTTCTGTTTTTCAGGCTGTCTTTCACTATAGCAACCCATTCACTACCACACATACATGTCTATCCCCAATCAGCACGTATTACTGCTTCATCTCACTTAGGAAACTCCAATTCCCAGGGAATTGTCATATAAAAATATGTCATATAAAAATATGACATTGACAAAATGTAGCGCCATCCTATGCCTCTCTTTTTCTTTCCCAGATTATTAAATGATTATATAATACAGTAGACATTAATGATGGTCATACTAATTGTTTAAAAATAACTACTCCATAGAACACTTTGCTGCAGAAGATGTGGCCTCTAGGGTCAAGAGTTTGAACCAGAACATGGAGTCTCTCTGCGCTCGAGCAGCGAGACGGCAGAATGATCTTAAGGCCAATGTCCAGTTCCAGCAGTACCTGGCTGACCTGCATGAAGCAGAAGCGTGGATTAGAGAGAAGGAGCCTATTGTAGACAACACTAACTATGGGGCTGATGAAGAGGCAGCTGGGGTAAGGTGGGGGTGGAGTTGAACATTGTCCAGTGAATCCTCACAAAATGCTATTAAATTGTTAATTCGGGGTTTGCTTCAGTTGTGGGACAGCTACAGGTTATGCTAAATTATTTGGGGTTCCTGGAGCCATCACCTTTGGCATTTATCAGTTGGGATTCCTTCAGAATTGACAGGGATCCCAAAAGATACACCACATTTTTCTAATCCCAGAGAGATCCTAGATTATTTAGAGATTGTCCAAATCCAAAAAATACGGCCAGAGATTTATGCCTGTCTTGATCATATCCTAAACTTCCCAGAAAAACCTTGGGCTTTCATAAACCAATCATGCTTCTGCAGTTGTACTATATGGACACCTTAATTACTTTATTGAAATTTAATTAGCCAGATGTTGGTGCAAGAAGAACCTCAAAGGTCATAATTACCCTTTATATCTGTTTCTTTGTTTTGTTCGTTGTCCTACAGGAAGTTGGTATAGTATTTCACATATCTTTAGTACTAGAAATAAATGGAATACACATTTAAAGTTATGCTAAACGTTTATCCTACGAAGTAACAATATTAATCTTTCAGCTATGATGTGTGTTGATAAAAATGTTTGTGCAAAAGCTAAATTATTTTTGATTTTAGCAAACATATTAAAATTGTTATTTATTTTTTAATTCCCATTTTCTTGAGTTTTGCAAGTTTGGGCTAAAAAGAATTTTATAATAGTTGGAAAGTAGCTCTTACCGGGATTTAAGGCAGTCAGCATAATGCAAAATAATAGCAGTTGAATCATCCCCCGGGGTTTCTTAGTCTTCCTATCTTCGTTCTGATGATCTTGTCATCAACAAATACAGGCTCTTCTAAAGAAGCATGAGGCCTTCCTAGTGGATCTCAATGCATTCGGAAAAAGTATAGAAGCTCTACGTGCTCAGGCAGAAGACTGCCAGGTAAGATAAACTTAGTGATGATGAGAATCTCACTTTGACAGAAGAAAAGGAATTCTCTTTATCACTAATTTTTACTTCTTACAACCCAGAAAACAATTGCAAAGAAAATACTAAGTTCTATGGTCCTTATAGGCAGGCAGAAATTGTAGCATCTGCAGAGACTTAGTCCCAAAGAAGTTGTCAATAAATGTTATCATGTGTTCATTGGTGTCTTTTTGGCTTTCCCTTTCTTCCTTTTTATACTTCTATCCTTTTTTTCTTTCTTTATTTCCCAATTTTCTTTGTCTGCATCTCTTCTTATCTTCCTTTCTAATTCTCTTACTTCATTCCTTGTTTTTTTTTAATACCAATACTTACTAAATGTCTGCTATATGCAAGTATGAATAAAAAATAATCCTGATTTGCAGGAAAATTACAGTCTATTAGGAAGCCAGAAATTCAAGCAATAAGTACATATAATAAATGTATGAACAAGAAAAAGAGTCTTGAAGAAAGAAGTCTTCTGTTCTCCTGAAATAAGAGGACTGGAAGATAGGAAAATTTTCGTAGCTGGGGGGATCCATTTTATCTGAGTTAATAAAGAAAAAAAGATGAGTGGTTTACTATGCAGGGATTTTCTAGTTAATAAGCCATGAGACCAAATGCACAAAGGCATAAAACAATCAGATGTATTTGGGAAATGGGAAGTGCAGTTGGTTAAGAATGTGAGTATGGCTCAGGTACAAGGTGAAAGAGAATGTCGTGAAGACTGGATGAAGCTGGAATCAAACAAATGCTATCAAGGTGATTCCTGTAGGTAGTGGAAGAATAAAAGAGCTATACTTCTTACATTCAGTCATTCTTTCTAATGAGGCTCTGAATTCACACACTTGGAGTAGACAAAAGACATAGACTCAATGTGGTCAGTCAATATATGTTTATGTAGCTCTTACACCGTGCCTTGGCCAGGGTGTGCACTCTGGGCGCCCAAACTAGAACAGATGGATTTATGCTTGTATTTTATGGGGAAACAGAGAACTTGAAGAATATGGAATCAGGCGGATCTGTGAAGGGAGGTTCATCTTCAGCTCCAATCTGATGAAGGGGCGGGTCATTGTTTAGGAAGAGGGGTTATATTTTGCTCATTGTCTCAGAGATATGATATTTGCAGAAGGTAAACATCAGAGAAAACTCTACCTTGCAGTGCATATTGCTTTCTAAAGAGAGATAAAATATCTTTAATGACCTCAGTCAGTGTTCTCAATTGTTAAAATTCTGTGGCTTTTCCTGTGCTCTAAAAAGGAAGGTCCAGAGCTCCTTGACACAGTGACTTAAAGGCCGGAATGATGGGAAAAATTTTCAGTGGAGGCCGAGGAAAGGGAAAGATGATGACAGATAGTGTGTCTTTCACTTTCTCAAAAAATTTCCTGAAATATTGGTGTATATAATCTTCTTAGACCTTCTTAGGGAAGCATATTTCCTCTTCCGCTTTAATAACCAGTTGCTTATAGCATTTAATATGTTTCTGACAAACCACATATTCACTTTCTTGCTCCACATTTATACTTCTCAACCTGCCTATCCCCCTGATAAGTGTTAGAGTGGATGATTATCTCTGACGACCACACATTTTAACCTCTGCATCCTCATAAGAGGTTCCAGCCAGCGGCTACTGTCTCCTACGAGGCCCCAGGAACTGCCCACCATTGGTGGGCTCTGCAGGGAGATACGGATGACTGACAGATGCTTCCTGTTTTTGTTTAGCAACAACAGGCTATGCCAGTGGACGAATCTGCTCGAGAAGAGAGGGTTGTGGCTTTATATAACTTCGAGGCCCGCAGCCCTCGAGAAGTCACCATGAAGAAAGATGATGTCTTAACTCTACTGAGTTCCATCAACAAGGTGAGTTTTCCTTCTAACCTCCTTTCCATCAAGAGTGGCTCTTCCAGAGTCATCTCTCCCAACCCTGCCAGATATATATATTATTTTCATCACCCATCGCTTTGTCTCTTAAATAACTATAACTAATTGAGTAGTAGCTTTCCTCCAGATATTGTACAAGAACCTATACATATCTGTTGGAATTATAATACCAACTTTACAGTTAAAGAAATGGAGAATCAAAGTTAAATAATTAGCCCAAAGATATAGTAGGTATGAGTGACAATTCTATAATATAGTTACAGAACTAAATTGTCCCGTTTGTCCCTTCTCTTAGCTTGTTCCTCTTCTGTACCAATATTCCTAGTGATGAAACAACCATGTCTGGGTTTAGGAGGAGCCTGAAGACTAGTCTTTTATCAACTTGATTTTGTTTAGATCTTGTGCCTTTGAGAACAGTGATAAAATATTGGTTGGGATTTTTACTATTTTTCCCTAAGAACTCAAGTAATTTTTTATACTCTGATACCTAATTAATCTCCAAAAATTCTTGAGAAGAAAAGAAGAGAGTTTGGGATATTGTTACTCTAAAGGTAAGTGAAGTTTTGGAGAAGCAAGCTATTTCATTATCTAATATATGCCAGGCCTTTTTTTCTCTTTGTCTAGGCCCCTTTACTTCACCATATTATTCTCTGAAGAAATTAATTACAAAGAGGCCAGTAAGTCTAGCAACACTAACAACAACAACAACCACAAAAAAATCACATAAATGAATTCCGGAGCAATTCACAATTTTTAGAACCTCTGGAAAATTTTTTGTGCAATATTATCAGACATATATGCTCTACTCCCAAGAAGTCTAATTAGAACTCACTTCATGTGCTTTCTGTAAATTTCTCATGAACAAAATGCCCCATCATTAGAAGAGCTGTCTTTGGTGTTTAAAAAAGTTAAGGGTCTAAAATCAAATGTCAGATTACTTGATTTCAGAAACTTGTCTCTTCAATTCTTGCAATTCCTTGATTACTTTCTTTGTAATATGTAAAAATTATCTGCCTCTCAATGAAGAGGGTTAGCTTCTCTTGGCCATTGGCCTGTGCCTGTGCCTAGAGTCACAGTTAGAAGTCTTGGAGCCTCTCCTGTTTGTTCCAAGAAGTAAGGGAGGAGTGGGGGTCTACTCTCCCTGCAGGACTGGTGGAAGGTTGAAGCCGATGATCACCAGGGCTTTATCCCTGCTGCCTTTGTCAGAAAGCTGACCCCTGATGAATTCCCAGGGCTCCCACTGCGGCGGCGAGAAGAGCCAGGCAGCATCACCCAGCGCCAGGAGCAGATTGAAAACCAGTAAGTTCTGGAGGCTACAGAACTGGACAGTGTTTGGCCAAACACTTCCCATTGGCTGAAGACTCTGTAACTGTTAGAGATGCCATAGCAAATCCGCAGATGTTAAGAACTGAAAGTAAACCCAGGATCCTT
Organism: Microcebus murinus; assembly: GCF_040939455.1. NCBI lineage: Eukaryota > Metazoa > Chordata > Mammalia > Primates > Cheirogaleidae > Microcebus > Microcebus murinus. The sequence continues at coordinate 106,807,041 of NC_134105.1, read as the reverse complement.
CCAGTATTTCAGTTTTGTTGTGCGGAAAGGCAGCCCCAAAACCATTAAGTCAATTGCCTGAAGGCAGACTCGTACAGAGCCATGTCTTCTGACTCTCTGCCCACATTCTTTAAAGGTCATTTAAAAGTCAATCTCCTGGCATTCCTATGAACTTCGTTTATTATACCAGGCTGTTTCATATTCAGTTGTCATATAAAAAGTTTATGTTTATAGAATGAGATGTTGCCAGTCATACTACTGGGTCATTGACAATTTTATTATTTTTAGATGCTGTATTGTGTGTTCACCTCTCTGCTCCCCAGGCCCTTTTTCTTCTATCTTTGTTTCTTCCTCTCTTCTTTTGATATTTCCTCCCTCTCCCTTTTGTCTCTTTTATTCTTTATTTTTCTCACTCTTCCTCTACTCTTCTGTTTTTTTCTCCAACTTTTATTCCACTCTTCCCATTGTCTTGACATCTCCACCCAGGTACCATTCCCTCCTGGATCGGGCAGAAGAACGCCGACGCCATCTATTGCAACGTTACAATGAATTTTTGCTGGCCTATGAGGCAGGAGACATGTTGGATTGGATTAGAGAGAAAAAGGCAGAAAACATCGATGTGGTACTAGATGATGTTTGGGAACTGCAGAAGAAGTTTGATGAGTTCCAAACGGTGAGAAAGAGGAACTTTCTCCCAACACCTTTTTAAGGGTTGTCATTGTTTCCTTTTATCCCCTATCTACTTCCACATAAATCTTCAATTTATTTCTCACTTGTTAAATATCCTCCCCCAAACTACTGAGAGCTCTGCAGCTCAGCTCTTCCTTTGGGAATTGCAGTTGTTAAAAATTGGAAGGGAAATGCAAAGAAAGTTACCCTAACTGTGCAGCCTGCAGTCCCCGCCACTCCAAAATCCTGCATGAAGTTCCAGTCTCCCTGAATTCTTCAACGCTTGCCCTATAACTTACTGTGTTCCTGATGCACAGCTTGAGATGAAGTGTTGTGAATCAGTCTATAAAGTCTAATCATGGGGCATGGGTTGGGGAGGAAAAAGGGAAAGAACAAGCTGACTTTATAGCCAGATAGTTTCTAAGGTTTTGCCTGCATAAAACCTTTTCATTGTCCTTCCTTCTCTCAGATTTATTCCATTATCTTAACTAGCAGTAAGTGTACATTCCTTCCTTTCTTTCTCTTATGATACCTTCTACATGGAATTCTCTATCTCGCTATATATATGGGTTGGGGGAGAACTCCCTAGAGCTGTTTCTTACAACATCTCTTGACACAGGCAGATTGTAACTCAGTTAATAAAATTCTATAAAGGTGGAGGATTTTGTAGTGATAGAAAAGAATATTACACAGCTCAGGTATAAATCACTCTGATGGTATAACTAAACCAGGTGAGATTTTAAGAAATCTAGAAAAATGTATATACTGCATACTCCAGCTATATAATAGTTCCCTTGGCAAGTTTTGGAGAGCCACTAGATGTCAGAGTGTTTAAGGGCAGTCTTCTCCATGGCAGTTTAATGGAGGGCAGCTTGGTATGCATAACAAGTGAGGTTGGTAATATGTTTACTATCTAGCCAAGTAGGGGCAGAGATGAGGAGGCAAGAGTGGTGGATTCTTGGGAAGGATATTTACATTGCTTGGGGCAAATTTTCCCATCCAGGATTTGAAAACCAATGAGCCTCGGCTAAGGGATATCAACAAGATAGCTGATGATCTGCTATTTGAAGAACTTCTAACACCAGAAGGAGCTCAAATCCGGCAGGTAACTGAGACTCCCTCCAGTCCTCCTCACCACCAGGTTGGGCTTTGGGAGTCTTCATTTCACTCTAATATTCTCAACTTTATATTGTGCAGATTAGCTAGGACATGCAGGATGTAATGGCAGTTTAGAACTGATGACTGGAAAGGCCAAAGACAATAGTCCAAATCGTATATCCATTTTTGTTGTCTAAATGAACTTAATTGAAGCAGGTTCACTTATTAACATTTATTGAGTATTCTTTGTGCTCTCACATAAGTACTTTTGTAGAGGGGATGGAGGGAGACAAAATAATTGGGGGCAGAAGTTCATATTTACCTGTAAGTGGCAGTGTTAGACATATTAGAGCATGTGGCACTGGACATCAAGAAAACTGGGTTTAAGTGCTGGCTCACTCCTTGCCTGTGTCCTTGGGCAAGTCACTTCATTTCTAAGGATCTCAGTTTCTACATCTGACAAGCAAGAGTGTTGGATAGCACAATCTCCAAATTTCCCTTTAATTTTCTGTACTGAGCTCTATAAAATTGAACATAAAGTTCTTTCTTTCCACCTCCATCCCAGAATATAACTTTTGAACTGAAGTTATTTGAACTGACCTAAAATTCTTAAATTACAATACATACTCTTCTCCCCCTCACCGCTGCACTCACACAAGAAATTCTCAAATACATGAATGCAAAGAGAATGCAGATAAAGAAGCTTATTAGTGTGAAGGGGTTAATCAGGAAAGTTTACCGAAAGAGAAAGGTTCTAATAAACAAAGCCAAAAAGGAGAAGAATATAGAGCAGCAGAGATGGGGGAGGGGACATTCTTGACCTGATCCAGATCTGGACTTATAGTTCCATAAAAGACCTAACAAACATTCATGAATGTCCAGTCTAGCTCTCTGGGTTCATAAACCAGTGAGCATGAGTTTTCTGCCACTTTTTGTGTTGGTTGTTATGGGATAAATGGGAGAAGGAATGTGTAGAGGAAAAATTACTTGCCCCCTACAAAAAGTAGGGCTCTAATAGGTCACTCAATATATTCAAAACAAGATACAGAAAGATATTATGCTTGTCTTAGAGAAATGTGATAGCTCCTAACTACCAAAGCAACACTTTCCAATCAATTTTCTGAGTTTGTAATCTAGACTCTGGCAACAAGCATCTGCTCTAGGATTGATGGTTCCACCCTGGTACATCCTTTCGGGAAGAAATCCCTTTCTCTACTGCTCTGGCAAAAATGAGGCACAACCTCAAGAGTTCCAAAAAAGAAGTAAAGCTATGCAATTTCTGAAGAAGACAAGAACAAGCATGATTTAAATCCCATCCAGTCTTTAGAAACCAGTGGGGTATCTGGGTTAGTTCTCTGTCTCCGGTCTGATGTGTCTGCCTCTTTCAGGAATTGAATGTCCGTTGGGGTTCCTTGCAGAAGCTTGCAGATGACCAGCGGCAGCTACTGGGCAGTGCCCATGCTGTCCAGATGTTTCACAGGTGAGAGTTGTAACTCTAAAAGGCAGTGCTGCTCTAGAACCTAGTCACAATACTCCCAAGTCTAGTCCCTGTGGTAGAGCCATAGCTATCAGTTTAACCCTCCTCCCTGAGATGGAGACAATTTGCCAATAGGAGATCAGGTTTCTCACTAGTGGATTCTCACCTGACACACAGGATATTCCCAGACAACCAACTTCAATTTTCAAATACCTTAGCTGGGCCCTGGTACATAATTAATAGTCTATATATGTTTCCATGATAGTGAATGAAAGTTAAAGTAGAAACAAGAAGTTTTAAGTAATTACATTTCTGAATTATAAGCAGACTGTTGAGGGCAACAGATGTCACATTGAACTTAACTGCTCATTCAACATTATTTTGTTTGATTTTCAAACCTTTGTTGACACTAGAAACACACACAGTCATACAAACAAACAGAACAGAAACCAAACACCTTCAGTGTGTATAAATGTATTTTTGAAGATGCAAGGAAGGAAAACTGAGACTCAGATGGGTCTGGCTGTTCAGATAGCCTAAGATGGAAATCTGTGAAATGTAATGGGTAGGCATGTGGTTCTGCAGTCAGACCACCTGCTTCAAACTTGGGCTCCACCATCAGGCGGTGATGTAATCTTGAGATTGGGGCCTTTCTTGGGCTTCAACTTCCTGATATGGATCATAAGAATGGTAATAGCAATTATGCCTCCAGGAGCTGTAAAGGCTAAATGAGCCTAAGTGTTTAGCACATTATAAAGGGTGACATTGATAATGGTGGTGGTGGTGGTGACTTTCTTGTGAGCCCTGCTAGTCTGCCTGTGGTACACATCCTAACTCCTAAACTCTCTATTCTCTTATGTACCAGAGAAGCAGATGACACGAAGGAGCAGATTGAGAAGAAGTGCCAGGCTCTCAGTGCTGCAGATCCTGGCTCTGACCTGTTCAGTGTTCAGGCCCTTCAGCGACAGCATGAGGGCTTTGAGAGAGACCTTCTACCCCTGGGGGAAAAGGTGAGATGTGCTTCTAAGCTTTTTTTTTTTTTTTAACACTTTTCTCTTCATGTTTATGCCTACACCAATGCCCCCTTCTTTGGTCCTCTTTCCCAGTTCCATAGTCTTATATTCTCTTTATCTTGCAACATACTTGTTTTTGTACCTGTCCCTACATAAGACCTCTAAAAGCACATGCCCCCATGCCCATTAGCAAGGGGAAAAATGCATTGCACTTCTACTGTGTAAGTGAGTACTCTGTGTCCCTTGCCTCTTTAGTGGGTTCCAAGCAACCAGAACTTGTGGCATCTGGTTGTAGGCCAGTAGCCTAGGATATACAGCACATGTCCATATGCCTGAGCATGGACAGGATAGTCAGGCCTATGCCTGAGCATGGTGCAATTTTTTCTCAGTCAGGAATTGAATGAGTTTAACTCTGCTCCAACCCAAAAGTGAACTCTGGACCTTGGACCTTGCCAGACACACTCAGAGGCTTCATACAGTTTGACACTATTATGCAGAGCAAAAAGAAGCCCAGAAGATGTCTATATTAGAAAGATCTTCATATGAAGAATGAGGACGCTTGGATTCTCTAAGTGATGCTACCATTAACCAGAAGGATCCCTTAACCACTCTTTCCCACAATTTGTTTTTCTCTTAAAAAGAAGTATAATAATATCCATTTTGACTACTTCAGAGTTATCATGTAGACTGAATGTTGATGTTATTTTATATAGTATTAAGACATGCTTGTATATCACTGATGTCTATGTGGGGAGATGAATACCAGAACTCAAACTCTTCTTTTGCTAAGATTCAAGTGCAACTCTAGGCTGATTATCAGAGCTCTTGCACCTCCCCAGGTGACCATATTGGGGGAGACAGCAGAGCGTCTCAGTGAGTCCCATCCGGATGCCACTGAGGACCTGCAGAGACAGCGACTGGAGCTGAATGAGGCATGGGGTGACCTGCAAGGGCGCACACAGGATCGTAAGGAAAGCCTAAATGAGTCCCAGAAATTCTACCTGTTCCTCAACAAGGCCAGGTAAACCTCAAAGGGCAGACTTACACCAGATAGGGCAGGCAATTGCCATGTCTGGCCCCTGAGGAGAGCTTCTAGGAGCAGTCTTGGTGCAGATGCTATTCACTGCTAGGTGTGGAGGGCATCACTGTGTCCAAGTCTCACTTCTTGTAAGGCACAAACATCTCAGATTCAATGCTTCGAGCCATAAAATATTGAAGTTTGAGGGAATGTAAGGCCATCTAGGTTAAATTAAGCACGCTTCTGTAAATGTATACTATACATAAGGTACTAGTTGTGGGGTGTTAGGGCTTTTGTTCAATTGAAGAGGCAGAGTAGAATATGAATAACCATGGCAGAAGATGATAAGAGCTGAAACACACATCCTAACAAACAGTGGGGATCCAGAGGTGAAGAGAACAGGTGATGCCTTGTAGATAAGGTGGGCATTTCACTGCACCTTATCAGCCAGGATTTTAACAGAAGACAAAGCTAGTCATGTCACCAGAACTGTGCAAACAAAGGCACAGGGATCTTTTTTCGGTCAATCCCAATATGTCTATTTCTCTAGGGACCTACAGAATTGGATCAGTGGCATTGGTGCCATGGTATCATCGAAGGAGCTGGCTGAAGACTTAACTGGCACAGAGATCTTGCTGGAGCGGCACCAGGTATGGCTACAAAAGCCATAAACACTGATTACTTGACCTAAAAACCTCTCCTCATTTTACAATTTTGGATGGAATTGACCTCTTTAATCTCTTACCCCTTTTTCCCACAGGAGCATCTAGCTGACATGGAGGCAGAGGCTCCTACCTTCCAGGCCTTAGAACACTTTGGTGCAGAACTTATAGACAGTGGGCATCGTGCTAGCCCTGAAATTGAGAAAAAGCTTCAAGATGTCAGACTAGAGAGAGATGATTTGGAGAAGGCTTGGGGACAACGCAAGAAGATCCTAGACCAATGCCTTGAGTTGCAGGTATAGAAAATTTCCAACTGTTAGAAGATTTAGCCTCTGTTCCTTTTATACAATTTTACATGGTTCTTACAGGCCCAGTCGATTTTTCATGTTGCGAATACAAGGGCATCTCTTGATTATCTGGCGTTGTACTCTGTTTTGTAGACTTATCATTGTTTTATGCTCAGCTCTCATCGCTCTTAGAAAAGCCAAACAAGATAGTGGTCAGTCCTAGATGTGAAGTGGGGTGATCATCATTCATTGATTGAGTGAAGGATTTGTTGATTGATTTTTATGAAGAACCTACTACATGAAGGCCCTGGTGCCACAAAGATTAATAAGATAGTGACCCTTTTCTTAGGTGGTGAAATTAGACATATAGACAGATCATTCTAGTACAGTGAGATGATTATCAATAAAACAAAACATATGAGTGCATTTATGCTAAACAGGAAGATGTGATTAAAGCTTCTGAGAGAAAAGAGTGGGGGTGTCATAGGTTACCCTGAAGGATAATGTTTTAACAGTGTTAAAGAAATAACCAGCCACTATTCACAAGGTATAGGAAATAGTACTCTAAGAATTGGAGATAGCTTATATATAAACTTAAAGTGTGTGTTCAGGTAAGTGTAAAAGTTTCAGTATAGCTAAGATTTGTCATATGAGTGTTTCTTGGAAGATGGTGAACACCTTCTGTGTTCCCTTTTTGTTACTGTCATGGGAGAGGAGTAAAATTATTGCCTTGCTCCCCCTGGAATGACTATACTGTTTGCCTCTAATTTCATTACCCATAGTTGTTCCAAGGGGACTGTGATCAGATTGAGAGCTGGATGGTGGCACGAGAGAATTTCCTGAGGTCAGATGACAAGGGTTCCTTAGACAGTCTGGAGGCCTTGATGAAGAAACGTGATGATTTGGACAAAGCAATCACTGCTCAGGTAATAAATACTAATATAAGAGTTATAATAATAACTATTAGTAGCAATAGCAGGAGTCCTATACATTTTTCTGGTATTATGATTTATAAGTATTCTGATTCACATTTGACTCTTATAGAGAACTCTGAGCAGACAGGGCAACTGGACATTTGACATTACCTTTCCCAAGTCATATTTGGCCATTGGACTTTCTTAGTTTAAGTCTGGCATTCTAAAACCCAGGTCATAGAATTGGAAGTGATTTATATACTGTCTATTTCAACATCCTACTCAACACAGGATTCACCCTCTCCAATGATCATGGGGGGTGTCTATTCTTTAGGGAACTCAGTATCACATATGCAGCCCATCTCAGTATAATTATTAGATGTTTCTCCTCTTGTTGAGTTGAAAGCTACCTCCCTGTAAGGCATTTACTCTTTGGTCCTGGGTCTGTTCCCTGAATCCACAAAGGATATCTCTGTTTTTTTCTAGGAGGGAATCTGAGTTTGCACCAAGGACCTAATGTTTAGGCTTCTGGGCTCTTTCCTTTTCCTTCATCTAGGAAGAGAAGATCACTGACCTGGAACATTTTGCTGAGCGGCTCATAGCTGATGACCACTATGCCAAGGAGGAGATTGCTGCTCGCCTCCAACATGTGCTAGACAGGTCAGGCTGAGTGACTATTTTGTGAGCTACAGGAGATGTAGCAAAATGACGAGTTTGCTAGCATTATGATGGAGAGGGCATTCTGAGTTTTTGTCATTTCTAGATGCCTAAAACTATCTTGACACTTTTGGAAACTTTCTAACCTAGATTTATAGAATGAAAGACATGGAAATTACCTTAGAAATCACCTGGCTTAAACACTGTGTTTTATATTTGAAAGCAATGAGATTATGTGAGAGGAAAAGGGGCAGGTCAGTAAATGGGAATACTTGTAGACATGTCATCAGTGTGTGGGGTAAAGGGTAAAGGGCAGAGGATGATCTGGCTCCCTCCTCCAGATGGAGGGCTCTCAAAGCACAACTGATTTCTGAGAGAGAAAAGCTTGGAGACTATGCTGACCTAAAACAATTCTACCATGACCTTGAGGAGCTAGAAGAATGGATCAGTGAGATGCTGCCCACAGCCTGTGACGAATCCTACAAAGACCCCACTAACATTCAGGCAAGTTCAAAAGGGGAATCTCAGAATATCTCACCATTTCCAAATTGCTGGTTGAATGGTAATCCCCCTTTGCATTTTAACACTGTCTTATTGTTGAACCACTGGGCCTGTCCTCAGGGACTGGAATCTACTACAGAGCAGGTCCTTCAGAAGTCACCACCACCTTGATTGTGAAAGAGAGATTAAGCCTTCCTTTCAATACTTTACCTTATTTCCCCAAATAAGAGAGTAATTTAGTTTCTGCTCTCCTTACAGAGGAAATACCTGAAACACCAGACCTTTGAAAATGAGGTCAATAGCCAAGCTGAGCATGTGGAAGGAGTCTTCAACCTGGGGAACTCCCTGATTGAGCGGAAGGCATGTGATGGCAAAGAAGAAACTGTGAAGGTAAGGGTTCTGATCAGCATGAGTTTGGGATTGCAAAAACTCATAAAGATACATTGTTTACTCTTTCAACGTTCCATGTATGGCTACATAGAATATGTTCTGTGATTAGTGGTTTTCCACTTGACTATTGCACCAGGAAGGAAGAAAATGGTGATGCTCAGATTTTATTGCCCTCATCATTAGTACCTGGAACTCTAAGAAAGAACTCCCAAAATTCCTGAGTTGTATCATGCTTGTTTTACATTTTCTATCCCTTCTGCTGAGAGTCTTTTGGTATTTGGATGCCAGTTGCTATAATCAGCCCAAGATCCTTTTTTCAAACTTTTCCTTTCATTAAACACCTCCTGATGCTTTCCCACATAAAGTGTAACTTGTTTGAAATGTATGATATTCAAGTATCAGCAAATTTTAGCTAACCCCCGCCTCCAGAATCTTCCTACATTCTCCTCTCAAGTAGTCACAGGGCCCACAGTCTTAAAGACCCATAATGACCCCTCACTCCCTTTGGGTTAGGGGCAACTGGAAGAGCTGGAGAGACATTGGGACTATCTGCTTGAGAGAACAATTGACAAAGGGCAGAAGCTCAAGGAGGCTAGTCGCCAACAGAGGTTCAACACAGGCATCCGGGACTTTGAGTTCTGGCTCTCGGAGGTAATTGCACCTTGAGATGGGGGTGGGGGTGGGGCAAGAAAGTTTAATAAATACTTGTCAGATAAATGAATTTGTCCATGAACAATTTCCTTGACTTTTCTTGGGAAACGTTTGGGGATGTAGTTGCTAATCTTGTTCTCCTTAAAGACAGTTTTCACTGACAGTTTTATTGCCTATTTCTCCATTCCCAGGCGGAGACACTGCTGGCCATGAAAGACCAGGCCAGGGACTTGGCTTCGGCAGCGAACCTGCTCAAGAAGCATCAGCTATTGGAAACAGAGATGTTGGCTCGAGAGGTAAATGTGCTAGAATTCCACTCCTCGGCAGACTGGAAATGTTTCTGACTTTTCTCTATGCTCTCTTAGAAAATTATTTGAAAACACAGCTTTGTAACACTGACCTTAGTGTTCTCAACCAGCAGTCATTTCAATCAGGTCAAAGCCATGGGCTGCAGAGCCATTGTAACAGTCTCTGTTATTCAATTATCACTAAGCTATAGGTTCTAAGACTCCAGGAAGTGGATCCTAAAAGCTATCTTGTTTATCTACTTACTGATGCATGCATATAAACTATATTCCAAAGCTATATTTGGTCTGGTCTTTGAAAGACAGTGAAAGTTTACCTTACAGAATTAGAAAAAATAAAATCAGATGGGGCATGTGAAATTAAGTTGAACTATATATACACTCTGGAAACCCGGTAGAGGATTCCAGTTGTATCCTAATGTCAACCAAAAATTTATCCTGAGAGCAGTGATAAAAATCATGGCAGGTGTTAATTTCATGCTGGCAAATTTTATAGTATCAGTTTTATTTGGTAACACAGATATACACAGAAAGGGGAGGAAGTCAAAGGCTTTCTAGGTTCAAGTCTTCAGGACTTGCTGCTATTTCCTGTGACATCACAAGGCATCTGGGTTAGAATGGGACTAGACACAGAAGAGCCTGGGTGTGTTCTGCGGCCAGCCTAAGAATGTTGCCAATAGAGTAGTTCTTGTTGAATATTTCAGTCAGTCAGTCAGTCAGTCAGTCAATCAATCAATCAATCAATTTTTAGCTGTCAGATTCAGTACTGTGAAGGAAGACAGTCGTGTATGGGGACAAGTGATTGCTCATCAAGATCTTATATTCTCGTTGGGAAGAGAAGGCAAATATAGGTGAAAACATCATGAAGAGGCACAGGACACATAAAGCAAAATGTAAACTTTGAGTAATGTAGTCAAAGCTGTCATTGTTCTCTCGTCTGGCCCTTACCCAACCTGTACATACACTAATATGTATATAACTCATATTCAAATTCACTACCTTCAAAATCAATTTATTTGAGCCAGGCTTTCAAACCGAAGTCTAGGATCTGTGTAATACCTGTACTATGCTGTTCACGGAGCACACTGGCCTTTCTAGGATGCACTCAAGGACCTGAATAAGCTGGCTGCAGATCTGCTCTCTAGTGGGACTTTCAACGTTGAACAGATTGAGGAGAAAATGGATAGCGTCAATAAGCGCTTCCTGAATGTCCAGAACTTGGCAGCTGCACACCATGAGAAGCTGAAAGAGACCTACGCCTTGTTCCAGTTCTTCCAGGACCTAGATGATGAGGAATCCTGGATAGAGTATGTACTACCAGTTCACAATGGGTAGATAATCCAAGAGAGTAGATAATCTACCAAACTTGTTCCAATGTATGTTGACATGAAATAGGTTGATGCTTTATGAAGTTGGTATTCACTTCTTCATGTTTGCCTTGGTCTAAAGTTAACATTAATTTTATTGTTCCCAAATTCCTTCATTGAATGCAGGCAGAGAGAGAGAGAGAGAGTGAGAGAGAGACAGGCATGGAGAGTGTGGGGAGCAGTTACACACATGCTTGGAACAAAATTAAGAATTCATATATGTTTATTCTAGATAGTTCATAGAAAGTGTAATGCTCGCAGAGTCAGCTGGACATCTATAGCCTACCCAGGTGATCAGGTCTTTGTAACTATTCTTTTTATATCCAATGTATCATATATGACACTGAATTAGACATCATACAGACAATGCTCCACAGTATCTGCCATGATTTCATTACTAAATCTAGTTTTATTGCAAAAACTATGGTTGGGAAAATCTTAGAGAATCAAGTTATTTTGCCTACTTCCCATCTAACCTGCTTCATTATGCTTCTCTTCTATGAATCTGCTAATTCTTATGAGTAATCAATGCATTATAGGCAAGCATAGGACAGTAAATAAGACATTTAAAAAATCTTTTTAGAAGCCATAAGAAAATAATCTTGTCTATGTAGACTTTGACTGTGCTTCATGGTGACGTTCAAACATTTTAAAGTTGGAACCATCCAACCGCCATGACTCCTGTAATAGTTCCGTAGCCCTTTCTAGCTAAATTTATTACTGATATTAATAGACAGAAATAATAAAAGCCATGAAGGTCCTATGTAATTTTCACATTTTTTTGAAAAAAGGAATATTAGTGCAAATTTTGAGCAAAAAAAGAGAAAATACACAGGTAGACAGGAAAAGAGACTAATAGGAAGGCTGTCATAGCTGTGCATAGGATCATGATTATGTTATTTTAATTCGTATTGGCTTAAGTTGGAAGTTTTATGAATGGCTCTGCCACTAATTATGTTTTCAGATATTGACACCAAGATGTTCCATAATTTACGACCTCTACCACCCCAAGCCACACACACGCTCTTAGAAAACTATTGCTTTTGGGTGACCTCAGATGTCTAAACTCCACATTTTCTGTTTCCTTTCTTGGTCCCAGGGAGAAGTTGGTACTAGTGAGCTCCCAGGACTATGGGAGGGATCTGCAGGGTGTTCAAAATTTACTGAAGAAGCACAGACGCCTAGAGGGGGAGCTGGTGGCCCACGAGCCTGCCATCCAGGTAGGACCAGCATATTAGACCTGAAAAGAGAGAAATAATCTAACAGCAGTCCCTAAAGTTACAAATAAATAGGGAGGACACTACAGAATGTGCAAATAGAGTGCCAAGGTCACAGAGAGTTAGTCATAGAGTTGATAAGTGTTCTCTTTTCTTCCATATTTTGTCTTCTATGAACAGAAGAATTCCGGACAGGGACCTACACTCTTCCCTGGAGAGAGCACTTCTAACATCTCTGGGCAGTTGTTGACAATTGGGGCACAGGTTGGGACATCTGGCAAAGCTGTACTTGAGCCATATGGGAAGAACACAACCCTGGGTCTAAGTTGGCAGCAGGATCACTCTGTGACCATGAATAATCCACAAAGCAGATCCTGGAGAGTAGCCTAGCACAAGAGCTGAGATATTTCAATATTTGAGAAAGTTTAGCATGGTAGATATTGCTTCAGCTTTCTTTATTCTCCCAGGATTTTTAAGACCATCCTAAATCCCAAGGAGTGTATAAACTATCTGGAGGTAGGAAAAGCTAGATGCTTTGCCAGGGGACTATGGCTAAATGGGGAGAGACCATGGGGTAACATGGTGTGGATACCGTGTGTTTTCCAGAATGTGCTGGATATGGCAGACAGGCTGGGAGACAAGGCTGCTGTGGAACAAGAGGAGATCCAGGAGCGACTGGCTCAGCTTGTTCAACACTGGGAGAAGCTCAAAGAGTTGGCCAAGGCTCGGTGGGTGGGGACTAGAAGGCCCAATTCTCTTGCTGGATTCCAGGTCTTAGGGTGCTGTTGGGAGCATCTTATGTGCCTGCTCAGCATTGACTGCTCTCCCCGGCTACCCATCTGTCTCTCAGGTCCCTGCTTAAATGCCAAGTCTTCTGTGAGTCTTTCCCCCATTCACCCCAGACAGAGTGATCATTGCCTACGTTCTGAATATACCCTTCCTCTTGCACTTACGTGCAGCTGTCTCTTATTTCTGTTTTCCTAGGTGTGTTATCCTTCATGCCAGACTATTAGCCACACATCTGTTTTGCTTTTTCTCCCCAGTTTTAATATCATGTGCAGCCCTTACTAATGGAAGAAGGGAGGAGTATTTTTCTCCCTCACAGTCATATAGCAAATATGAACCACATAGCTCTATGGCCAAATGTAACAATTTCTATCTATAATTCCATGCCTGTGGCCAGTAGGAAGACATGTCTTCCTGGGGAATGAAAGGGATCTTCTGACTCTTTCGCGATGCCTTCATCTTACAAGAAAGAAAGCAGCGCTCAAAGTAAAAAAGAGACACTGCTTCGCTGATGATATTCTCCAGCTCTGAAACCTCATCATTTCCTTCTGTTTGGTCAGGGTTATCTTTCTCCAGTAAAGTTTCCTATAGAGTAGATGATGACATAAAATGAACTTCTAGGGCAGGAGTGTCCTCCACGTCAAAGAAGATGTGCACCACTGGCCAGTAGACACATAGCAGGCTGTACTCAAGCCCAGTTCAATTGTAGTTGCCTAGTGAGAATGAGCCGGTCTGCTTGGATGAGGTTGTGCCACTCTACTGTACTCCCACTGCTTACCCATTCCTTCTTTTCCTTACTGGTGCTTACCACCCTACTACAGAGGGCTTCAGTTGGAAGAGTCCCTAGAATACCTGCAATTCATGGGCAATGCTGAGGAAGAGGAAGCTTGGATCAGTGAAAAGGAAGCTATGGTTGCCCGAGGGGAATCTGGAGACACATTGGCTGCTATTCAGGTGAGGAACAGGAAGAATGGATCAATTTTTTTGTCCCTTTAATTTGGATCTTTCCTTAAGGAGTCAGTGTTTTCACCTGTAAAATTAGAAACTTTATTCTGGTGGGAGAAGGAGATGAGGGAGATATGGACAATTCTGATAGTTTTAAACATGACAAATCAAGGTCCAAAGTCATGGAACCAATCAGGTGTGAAGGCAGGACTCAAATCTCAATACCATGATCTGTGAACTGTCTATGAGTCAAAGACATCATGGTTAAAGGTCTTTACTTATAGGTTATAGGTTACAGATTTTCTAAAGATTTCCTCGAGTCCTGATGTTTTGGAAAAAAATCTTCCATGTCTAAATATTGGTTACAGTTTCTACAAAATATAATTTTAAGAGAAGAGGCTATAACACAGAATAGTTCCATAGTTTAGAGACGCCATTTTTTTATTTCAAAGTATTAGGGGGTACAAATATTTTGGTTACATGGATTGCTTTTATAATGCTTTACTCATGGTTATAAGTGTGCCTGTCTCCCAGTTACTGTTCATTGTATCCATTGGGTAGGTTTTTGCCCATCCCTTTCTCCCCACTTGCACATGTGTACACATTGGTTAGTTCCACTTAAATAGTGAGTACATGTGGTGTTTGTTTTCTGTTCTTTACATACTTCACTTAGGATAATCATCTCCAGTTCCATCCATATTGTTGCAAAAGGCATTAAATCATCCTTCTTCTTGGCTGAGTTGCATTCCATGGTATACATATGCCACATTCTGTTAATCCACTCATGAATCCAACACTTGAGGTGATTCCACATCTTTGCAATTGTGAAGTGTGCTGAGATAGACATTTGAGTGCAGGTGTCTTTTTGATAAAATGACTTCTTTTGTTTTGGGTAAATACCCAATAGTAGGATTGCTAGATCAAATAGATCTACTTTTAGTTCTTAAATGTATTTCCATACTGTTTTCCATAGAGGTTGTACTAATTTGCAGTCCCACCTTTCTCTCTGCATCCATGCCAGCATCTATTGTTTTTGAACTTTTTAGAGACACCCTTTTAAATGCAGGATTGGATTTTTCCCCATAAAGAAATGAACAATTTATCATTGTGATTTTGAGTTAATATAGATTTTGACAGCTTTTGAGAGGATTATTACAAAATATTAATGTTCTTACCATCTTGGGAACTGTGCTCAGTAACCTCAAAAATTTGAAATTTACTAAGAACTCTTTGTGGAGATTAATTTCTTTTTATGCAATGACATAAGGTAAGGCTTAGTTACACTTGCAAAAGAAATCTTAAAACCTGTACTGCGTATAATTCAAATTATCAACTCTGCTTATTTTTAAATGTCTTTTAGAACATGTGTGTGCATATCACTGCATGTGTTCAAGCATTTTAATACCTTATATCAAATATTCTCACGGGCTTTTTTAATTAAACGTTTTTATTTGAAGAATTGTACACTCAGGTGTAGTTGTAAGAAATAATTCAGAGAGACACCATGTATCCTTTACCCATTTTCCTCCAATGGACACATCAATAAAAATAGTACAATATCATAACCAGGATATTGAAATTGTCATTATTCAGTTAGGATTCAGAACATCACCATCACCACAGGTATACCTCATGTTGCTGGTTTATAACCACACCCACTTCTCTTCTGCCCCCATCCTGTTTTTGACCCCTGGCAATCATTAATCTGTTCTATATTTCTATGACTTTGTCATTTCAAGGATGTTACATAAATTAAATCATGCAGTACGTGACTTTTGAAGATTGGCTTTTTCACTTAGAGTAATACTCTGGTGATTAATTGAGGTTGCTGTGTTTGACAATAGTTCATTCCTTTTTACTGCTAAGTAGCATTGTTGTAAGAGTATAACACAGTTTATCATTCACATGTTGAAATGCATCTGAACTTTTTCTACTTTTTGGCTGCTATGAAAAAGCTACTGTACATATCCATGTACAGATTTCTACGCAAACATAAGTTTTTGTTTCTCAGATAAATGTTCAGGAGTCCAGTCACCGGACCGTATGGTGACTGCCTGTTTAGTTTTATACAAAATCAAACTGTTTTCTAGTTTGTATGGGCTATGTCATTTTACACTCTCACTAGCAATACATGAGTGATGAAGTTTGTCCATATCTTTCCTAGCATTTTGTGTTGTCACTATTTTTATTTTAGGTATGCTAGTGAGTGTGTACAGATAGGTCATTGTGGTTTTAATGTGCATATTTTAATGGCTAATGATGCTTTATACATCTTTTCATGTGTTTATTTGATGTTCATATATTTTATTAAGTGAAATGTCTATTTGTGTCTTTTACTCATTTTCTAATTGGACAGTTTGTGTGTTTGTTGGCTTTGTTTTACTGTGATAATAACACTTAATATGAGATCTACCCTCTTAATAAATTAAGTGTACTTCACATTATTGTTGACTAGACATTAGTCAACAATAATGTTGTACAGCAGATCTCTAGAGCTTATTTATCCTATTTGACTTAAATTTATGTCTGATGACTCGTAACACCTCATTTTCCCCTCTCCTTAGCCCCTGGTAATTACTATTCCATTCTTTTTTGTGTGTGTATGAGACAGTCTTGCTTTGTTGCCCTGGCTAGAGTGAGTGCCGTGGCATCAGCCTAGCTCACAGCAACCTCAAACTCCTGGGCTCAAGCGATCCTGCTGCCTCAGCCTCCTGAGTAGCTTGGACTACAGGCATGCGCCACCATGCCCGGCTAATTTTTTCTATATATATTAGTTGGCCAATTAATTTCTTTCTATTTATAGTAGAGACAGGGCTTCACTCTTGCTCAGGCTGGTTTCGAACCCATGACCTCGAGCAGTCTGCCCGCCTCGGCCTCCCAGAGTACTAGGATTACAGGCGTGAGCCACTGGGCCTGGCCTATTCCATTCTTTGATTCTATGAATTTGACTAACTAATATAAGTGGAGTCATGCTATATCTCTTTCTATAACTGGCTTATTTCACTTAGCATAATGTCCTCAAAATCCACCCATGTTGTCACATATGGAAAACTTTCTTCTTTTTTAAGGCTGAACAGTATTACATTGTAAGTATACACCACATTTTCTTTATCCATTCATTTGTCAATGGACATTTAGGTTGTTACCACATTTGTTTATTGTGAACAGTATTGCAGTGAACATAAGAGTGTCATTATCTTGTCAAGATCCTGGTTTCAATACTTTTTGCATAAATATCTAGGAAAGGATTGCTGCATCATACTCCATTTTCAATTTTTTGAAGAATGTCCATGTTGTTTCCTATAAGGGCTGCACCATTTTACACTTCAACCAATAGTGTGCAGAGGTTTCAATATCACCACATCCTAGCTAATACTTGTTGCATTTTGTTTTTTGTTTATAGTCATCCTGACAGGTGTGATGTGAAATCTCATGTGGTTTAATTTGCATTTTCCTAATGATTTGTGATGTTGAGAATTTTTATATACCTTTGGGAACTTTATATGTCTTCTTTGGAGAAATTTCTAATTCAATTCCTAAGCCCATTTTCATTAAGTTATTAATTTTTATTATTTTATTTATTTTATTTTAGTATTGAGTTATAATAGTCCCTTATACAGTTTGGACTAGTTTTGGCTATTCCTCATTTTTTCTGTTTCCATATAAATTTTAGAATTGATTTTTCCATTTCTTAAAAAAATGCCATTGAAATTTTTTTTTTTTTTGGTAAGGATTGTATTGAATCCATAAATCACTTTGGGTATTATGGACATTTTAACAATATTAAGTCTTCCAATCCATGAACACAGAATGTCTTTTAATTTGTGTCTTTAATTTCTTTCATGAATGTTATGTAGACTTCAGTGTATACATTTTTCACCTCCTTGGTTAAATTGAATTTTAAGTATTTTATTCTTTTTGATGTTATTTAAAAAAGAGATTGTTTTCTTAATGTCTTTTTCATATAGCTTATTTTTAGTGTGTAGAAATGCAACTCATTTTTATGTGTTGATTTTTATCCTGTAATGTTGCTGATTGGTTTATTAGTTCTGATGGCTTTGTATGGAGTCTTTAGCATTTCCTATAAAAGATCATGTCATTAGCAACAGAGACAATTTTACTTCCTCCTTTCTGATTCTGGTGCATTTTATTTTATTTTATTTTTCTTGCCTAGTTGCTCTGACTAATATTTCCAATGCTACGTTGAATAGAAGTAGGGAGAGCGGGCATCTTTGCTTTGTTCCTGATCTTAGAGGAAAACCTTTCAGTTTTTCAACATAGAGTATAATTTTAGCCGTGGGCAGAGTTGTTATCATGAAATCATGCTGAATTTTGTCAAATGCTTTTTCTGCATCTATTGAGATGATGATGTATTTTTTTAACTTTTTCCTTTGCATATGTTGAGCCATCCTTGCATCCCAGGGATAAATCTCACTTGCTCATGGTGTAGGATCCTTTTAATGTGCTGTAGGATTCAGTTACTAGTATTTTATTTAGAGTTTTTTGCATTTATATTCATCAAGGATAATTGTCTATATTTTCCTTTTTTTTTTTTGTAGTATCTTTGTCTGGTATCAGGGTAATGCTGGCCTTCTAAAAGGTATTTAGAAATGTTTTCTCTTCTTCAGTTGTTTGAAAGAGTTTAAGGATTGGCCTTTCTTTAAATATTTGTTTGAATTCACCAATGAAGCACCTGATACCGGGCTTTTGTTTGTTGAGAGGTTTTTAATTTCTGATTCAATCTCCATACTAGTTATAGGTATGTTCAGACTTTCTATTTCTTCATGATTTAGTATTGACACTTTGTACATTTTAGGAATTTATCCATTTCTTCTGGATTAGTCAGTTTTTAGGCATACAATTATTCATAGTAGTTTCTTATGATCCTTTTATATTATTTCTGTGGCATCAGTTCTAATGTCTCTTCTTTCATTTCTGAATTTATTATTTGGAAATAGAAGGTAAAGATATTAAAGGGACCACATTTAATGCAGTACGCATACATAAAAAACATGGTTAATTCAGGCATCCAGTCTTACAAAGTAGACTACCTTTCCAATCTCCATTTACAAGTTCTGCAAAAAGATGAAATATAATACATACATAAAATGTAACATGGCCCATCTTGTTTTAAAATGAATAACCATCTTATTTTAATGACTCAGACCACCATGGATTGAAAATTATTTTATTTTCAAATGGTAATTTTGAAAAGGTTTATACCTAGTCATATGAACTCTGTTTCTTCCTTTAGCCTGGGTCACTATGTTGTGTAGGAAAGAAAATGATGGAGTATCTTTATGACAAGAGGGAGGCTAAGGCAGCAGTGGAGTGGCGGGTGGTCATGGCCATGAGGATGGTACGGACATATGCTTCATTCTCACTTCTCTTTGCATTCTGCCAGCTGCACAGACATCATGTTTCCAGAGAGCAGTCAGAAACAGGGAAGATTTAGAGTGATATTCAAAAACAGTTCTATGTTCTCCTCACCCCTTATTTAGGCCCAGTTCTTAGTTTAGGATGTCCTTGATACTTAACGTTTTTCTACTAGATATAATGTTTTATAGGACTATGTGAATCTCAATAAAAAGATATCTTTATATATCACCTTGATCAGCACTCTGATTTCAAAACTGTAAAAGCTTAAGATCACATAGTAAGTTAGAAACAGTATTGCTGATATCTTTTAACTCTTTTTTTCCAGTAGGATTTTTCTCTTCAACAAGTGAAGAGTTTGGGGAAAGGAATTTTGTAGAGTTGTCACAGAGGAAGCGGACAGTCACTTAGCCTGTCGTCAGTCTAACTGACTCAACCCTGGTGATTAGCGTTAGTACCTGAATGTCAGTTGAGGTAGATTTTCCAGCCTTGGATATTCTGATTCTCACTGACTCATGTATGCAGAATTTGCTGAAGAAGCATGAAGCTCTGGATAATGACTTTGCTGTCCACGAGACCCGAGTGCAAAACGTGTGTGCACAAGGAGAAGACATCCTGAGTAAGGTGAGCTGGTCCAGGCGTTCCAGAATTGGCTCAAATATAGAATCATTATCAGTGCAAAAATAATATTCAGAACTTTAATAATCTCTTCTAAGCTGCCTTCTGTTGTTTCTGGAAAATAATCTTCTCCATTGCTGTTTTCTGGAAGTTATTTTTTCAAATTCTTATTAATACACCATTCAGCTTTCCTTAAATCCTTTGTTAACATGTTTGCTGTCCTGAGCAGAACATGGTGTTTACAAAGGCCTTATCACTGGCTTTGGCTATGGAGAAAGACCATCTGAAGAAATTGCTTTCTAAGCTTGCAGGGAGAAGGACCACAGTGAAACCTCTTTGTAATTTGAAAATAATTATATCGTTTAAACGTTGTTTTTAAAAAACCTCATTTATCTACTAAGTGCTATATGAAGACGCCCCTGAACAGAGATGTTTCTGTGTCTTGTAAAAGCTTATACCAACTAAGAAAGCCATGCTTATGCAGGAAAACATAAGACCATCCAAATGCTAGAATGGAAATAACCTTTCACATGGATTAATACTAAAGTAATTACATTAGACCTATAGCAGAGTGGTTGTATGTTTGGAATGAGGAAGATGAGAGCTTTTAAATGGCACTAAAGAATTCACATTTCTAGCCCTGGACACTCATCAGTAGTATATCTGTCTCTCTCTTTCTCCCTTCAACTTTGGAATTCCAGGAAGAAAGTCAGAACAAAGAGAAGATTTCTGCAAAGATAGAGGCTCTGAATGAAAAGACCCCTTCGCTGGCCAAGGCCATAGCTGCTTGGAAGTTGCAACTAGAAGATGATTATGCTTTCCAGCAGTTTAACTGGAAGGCTGATGTGGTAGAGGCCTGGATAGGTATGGTGTGTCAGGGTGAGGGTCCCTTGGGTTTGAGAAATCCTAATAAATCACCTTTTATAGAATGGTTTCTGGTACCTTTTCTCTTACTGCATGGAAAGAGGTGCTCCCTTCACTACCCACTCCCATCCTTTGTGGACACAATTGCACCTACATGTGCATACACACACACAAATAAGCGTGCCGATGGGTAATTCAGCACCGTAATTCCAGAGAACACATTTTTGGGGGGAATTGGTGATCTCATGTGTGATATTCAGAAAGCTAGGTCCATGGCAAAACATTCTAAGAAATGAATTAAAATGTTCAGTTTACTTACAATTTATGTCTAATATTCACTTTTCCAGTTTTCTATGAAGCACTCAGAAGTTCTCTTGGCCCTAGCTCTGTTTCAGTCCGTTTTATCCTGCCTAACTCTAGAAAAACCATCCATTGGTTCCATGCTTCCGTAATCCAATGAACCACGTACTTTGAGAGTCAGGGAGCTCTCTTGTTTCTATTGTAAATATTCTTTGTATCCTTTTCAGGGCTTGTGCAAGACCAACTGTCTTTGTCTTCTCATTAATTATCTTTTTATTTTTGTTTGTTTATTTTTTTTTTTTTTTAGCTGAGAAGGAAGCAAGCCTGAAGAACAATGGCAATGGTGCAGACCTCACTGCCTTCCTCCCTTTCCTGGCAAAGCAGGTGAGAGCAGGCTGCCGTGTGGGCAGTTGCCAGGGAAGTCCAACAGCCACATCTCACAGAAGCTCAGTCCCCCAGGAGTATTCATTTCTAAATTTGGGTATTTTATTGCCTGTAGCATCTATAATATCATTCCCTTCTCCCTTCCTAATATTGACAATTTGCTTTTCTTTCCTTCTCTCTCTCTCTCTCTCTCTCTCTTTCTCATTAGTCTTACTGCTAAGTGTCCAGCATTTGTTAGAGAACCCTTTGGCTTTTTATTTTTCTCTGTTTTCTTGTATTGTATTGGAATGTATTCTATTCCATTAATATGTTTTTATGCATTAATCATTTTCTTGGAAAAAATTTTCTTTATGTATTTACATTTTCTTTATGTATTCTTGGAATGTATTCTATTCCATTAATATGTTTTTATGCATTAATCATTTTCTTTTACTTTCTTTAGCATTAACTTGATGGGTTTTTTAAAAATTTGAGATGAAAAGATTATCAAAATGTTAGTCATTCTTCTTTTTCAATATAGTGATTTTAAGTATAAAAATTTACCTCTAAGCTTTAGCTGAATCTTATAAATTTTATGTCATTTTTTTGTTAGCATTTATTTTCTGTCATTTCTAATTTGACTTCTTCTTTGATCTATTGGTTATTTGATAATATATTGTTTAATTTACACACTTCAGGGGATTTTCTCATTATCTTTCTGAAATTTATATCTAGTTTAATTCCACTGTATTTTAAAAACATGTTCTATATTTATTTCCCAGGAAGGATATTTATTTTCTGAGCACCTAACTCATACAAGTACTGTGCTAAGAACTTTGCATATGTTTTCACATTTAACCCGCACAAAATTTTAATGAAGAATAAGTTCAGTAACTTTCCAGAGACAGAGAGGTATTCATGACACTGCAATTCAGCAGCAGAGACATTAATTTTTACTTGGATATGTAGGCAAGAGGCAGGTTCTGCTCTTTTCCCATCTGCTGTTAGTTCATCAGGCATCAATTCCAAGAATCTCTCCTCCTGGATTCTGGGATAGGCAGCTGTGTTCCCTGGATTCAATCACAAGACACATGGAGACCTACGCTGTTTGTGTTTTCATGAGTGAAAGTGTTCCAGAAATGCTGCGGAAAGAAACAAATGTACCGTACTCCCATGGGGCCACAAATGCCCCTCCTGGATACCCAGCCCTCTTAAAAGACACTCAATATTTTTTCAGAAGCTTGATTTATATCCAGTAAATGTCCTGTTTTGCTGTATATTATATGCACATTTGAAAAGAATGTGTATTTTATTTTACAGTGATTTATGTTATTAACCATATTTTGATTATCAATCATGTTGTTTAAATACCTTGTTATTTTTATATATTTTGAAGCTTGGCGAAAAGTTGTGTGCTGATACTTAGAATTGTGAAATCATATTGATGAATTGACACTTTTAATTATGAAATATTCCTCTTTCTCTCTAATTACATTTCTTGGCTTAAATTCTTCTTTTTCAGATACCAGTAGACTACACCAATTTTCTTTCTTTTCTTTTAGTATTTGCAGTATATATCTATTTCTATCCTTTAGGGTTTGTTTTTTTTTTTTAAATTATATCTTTATATTTTAGATATTTCTTTTGTAAATATTATATAGTTGGGTATATCTTTTTATCCAATCTGATAATTTTTTATTTAAAACATGAGTCTATTTACATTTGAAATAATTATTTCATGAATTTTGGTTTAAAGTTATAACTTAACCCCCACCTCAACCCTGCTATCTAACCCCCTGTGTTTTGGTCAGGGATTGAAATGATTCAAGACTTAGTTTCAGTTTTTTTCTGAGAACTTGCCTTTTCAGTTTGCTCCTAGAGACTTTTAGAGGTTTCAGCTAAAGCCCTTTGACCTGGGTTGCTCCTACTCCTGAAATGGGCACGGTGACACTATTGAAAATTCTAGTTAGCTTTTTAAATTCTTAGCTACCATTCCTGCTTGGCTTATAGGACTTTTGTCCTCTACAGTTTAGGAAGCTTGAATTCCTTGAGGGGAAAAAAACCAGCAGTACAGTGAACATACTTTTCTGCAGTTCTCTCATCATGGCCATTGAAATCTTGGCTGCCTCGGTTCCCTGGAATGCCACTTTTTGTCTGTTTAGTTCTGTGGCATTGTCAAAAGCTCCGAGCAATGCTTTCTCCTCAGCCTCTCCCCCGGTGCAGGTTTTACTTCAAAGGGAAAAATAGAATATTGCTTTTACTTCAATGCTGTCCCCTCCTCTCTGGAATTTTGATCCTTCAAGAAGCAGCTGCCTGAGCTGCATTCTCATTCCTTTCAAAGAGCTGATTCTTTGTACTTTTATCCAGCTGTTAAAGTTCTTCTCAAAGATAGAATTGATCAAACACAAGCCACTCTGTTAAAGCTGGAAGTGGAACTTCCCAAATTTTGTGATGTTGATATTAATATTTCTGCAAAATATTCACTTGTAGAACTGGCACCTGTAAGAGTTCTCTTGTTAGTTTGTGTACTTCCAAAGTTCCCAGTAGTGTCCTGCTACTAATCAGAACACAGAGTATTAAAAAACCATCATAAGAGAGTCTTGGAAATGATGTGTATTGTCTAAAGATTTAATTTTGATTGGGAAAATTTGGAAAACACATTATGCCCCAATATTCCTTTCATATTGATTTTATGCCTAACCTAAAATTGAATTATAAAAATACATGTACACTGGCACTTAAGTATAATTTCATCCTCAAATGTTCACTTAAGTCTTTATATATTTTGTTTTTCCTGGTCACCATCCGAATTCTTGCCTGGCCTTTATCATCTCTGTGATAAAAATCTGGCAGAACTCAGGTGTAAATGGCCCCTTGGGAACAGCACTATTTTCCTGTTCACGGCCTCTCTGCTGATTTTTCCCAGGACACACTGGATGCCAGTCTGCAGAGTTTCCAGCAGGAGAGGCTTTCTGAGATCGAGGACCTGAAGGACCAGCTGGTGGCGGCTCAGCATAGCCAGACCAGAGCCATTGAGGATCGCTACGCTGCCCTGCTGAAGCGCTGGGAACAGTTGCTGGAAGCCTCTGCAGCCCACAGACAGAAATTACTGGATAAACAGCTGCCTCTGCAAAAAGTAAAAGAAAGAAAAAAAAGAAATAGAGGAAAAAGAAAAAGTGATGAGGCATGATCGGGCCTCTATTATTTTTAGACATGGAATTCAGAAATAGCTACTGGAAACCCTGTTAGGTTAATCTACAGACATCGTAGTGCATTAAAGGGGGTCAGGAGGACTTTCTTACTGAGCAAGAAGTAATTCATTTTCTTTTTTAGGTTAATAGGAAGATTCTTTTTTTTAGATGGATTGATCAGTTATACAATTGACTTGAGATGAAAGCCAGACAGATACAGTGGAAGAAGTGGGTGAGACGAAAGGGTGGAAGGTCTCTGTATAAGATAGAATTAAAACTGGCTGGCAGGCAAGGTTGTCCTTGAGCTTTTCTCTAACTCAAAGAAATGAAGCACTGGAAAAGTAGCCATGAAGCATTTTTTCAACTTGTATCAACCTTTCCTAGGTGTGAGACCCTGTGTATGTCACATAATGTATCTCTGAACCTTGATTCCCTCGTGTAGGAAATAGGGTAATATTATTATCCTCTTCCTGTCTTTCTGTAATATTATTATTAAAAGAGACAGTGGATCTAAAAATGCAGTATAAACCACTAAGTTCCGTTATAGTTATAAGTGAATAAAATATTCTTCCCAGCCTGGCCACAAGTTAAGGCAGAGAGTTAGGGAAATTAGGAAACAAACACACAAATAAAAATCAGTCTGGATTCTTAATCTATACTCTATTGAGAAATATAGGACCTACAGAAATAAATCTTCAATGAAAACTAAATCAACTAAATGAGCAGCTTTACATATATATATATGCATTCAACATAGGAAGCTACTCTATATTCTTATTCTATTTTGCTTGATTTTTGAACTATAAAATGTTTTGTTATTTTGTTTTCTGATTATAAAATATTTGTAAAATATTTTTTTCAATCCAGGACATTATGAAAATAATATGAAGTGCTTTATAGGTTTTTGTGTCCTTCTTGTGTAGGAGCCATGTTAATTTTCTCTGTATTGGTCTAACTTAGTATATAGATTGCTGACATGAGTAAAGGGTAAGATGTAATAGTGTAATACCTTTATAACCCCCATTGATTTGGATCAATTTTCTTCACTTTAACACCCATGTTTGAGGTGTTAAAAATGAGAAAATTCATTTTCATATTTGCTCAAGACAAATCCCTTCAGAAGTACAATCTGCTGACCCAAAATCTGTGATGCATTTTAAGTTTAAAACTAGTTTTGATCACCTGCTGTTTGGAACAAGTTCATGCTATTTCTTTTCATTCAGTAATATAGACAGTTTAGTATTATTCAGAGCATGTGGGTAACTCCAGGCCATAATGCAGGGATACATAGATTCCTGCTCAGGATGTAGATTAGAGGGTAGGAAATGGGTTTAAGCAGTGGTTCAAAAGTTTTAGGCATGAGATGGCACCTGAAAGAGGTTTAGAAAAAAGACAGGACAATGGCTTAGTACAGTCAAAGAAAGGTCAGCTGGGTGTGGTCTTCAGAAGCTCACAGAGGATAAAAAGAGGAAGTGGATAAAGGATAGAACAGATTTGCCTGGTTTGTTTATTCAATCATTTTTCCAGTCATTCATTCAACATCTATTTTTGCATGTTTACTATGTATCAGGTAAAATTATAGCATAGACTTTAGAATAAGCAATTATATAAATTGAAAACTACCCTTAGAAAACTACCCACTCTTAGAATCTTAGAGCTGAAATAATGTTGGAAGTCATTCAACCTCCTCTTTTGTAAATGACAGAAGACTTGACCAATTTCACACAATAAGAAAATGCCAGGACTTGGGTTTGTACCTCTAACTCACATGTCTGTTCGTCTCATCACATGATCCCCACTGGCATTAGTCCTGACCTTTTCTTTGTTGGTCCTGCAAATATTTGAAGACAGTATTATTTTTATTCTCAATCTTCTCTTTTGCTGAGAGGCTTTATTGGGAAAGATAGAGCCATCTTTTTATTTTCTCTGCAGGCCGAGGAGCTATTCATGGAATTTGCACACAAAGCCTCAGCTTTCAACAACTGGTGTGAGAACGCTGAGGAGGACTTGTCAGAACCTGTACACTGTGTCTCCCTGAATGAGATTCGGCAGCTACAGAAGGACCACGAGGACTTCCTAGCCTCCCTGGATGGAGCTCAAGCAGACTTCAACTATTTACTGGAGCTAGACCAGCAGACTAAGGCCTTAAATGTGCCCTCTAGCCCTTACACCTGGTTAACAGTAGAAGTGCTGGAAAGGTTCTGGAAGCATCTATCTGATCTCATTAAGGTAACTTAGGACACAGCAGAAACTTCCTTTGGCTGCAGTAAGCATGACCACTTCATTCATTATCTAAGTTGGGAGACTTTTGAGAAAGAAAGAAACACTGCTAATTATATTGGGTCAGCAGTCATGAACTAAGACCATCTAAAAATATTGAGAAATATGTTTTTAATAGGTATACCCTGTGACCCACAGTTTGAACAGTCTCATGCTCTCTGGGTGTTGACTAATTAGGCAGGGCAGCAAATACAAGTTCCAAGAGGTGGTTCTAGTGATTAGTTATGAAAAGTTCATGAGATATATATATATATATATATATTCAGAGTCAATATATTCTCCCCATGTAAGGCATTCTCTATTTTATACACACCTCAAAAATGGTCCTTTTATTTATTTATTTGTAATTTTTGTCTATCTATAATGGTGTTTATTATTGAAACATAAAAAAAGTTTAACAGAAAAATTTTACTGTAATATCACCATTTTTAGGTGGTAACTCTTGCTACTGCCTTTCCCTTGAAGGCCACCTTTCTGTTTATTTAAATTAAATTTCAACTGGGAGAAAAAAGAAGATTGAGAAAGAGGGAGATTTGCATTTATCACTAGCTTACTTGTTACTGGGCTTGGTTTGGGAGTCCCATGAGCTGTCTACACATTTCGGAGCTAAGAGGAGATGGGCTGCAAGAAACATGAGCACATAGGCATGTGCCTGTGGAACATAGCTTAGATTGGGAGAGGGAAGACATGCAGCTGAGTCTGCAAACCAGTTCTTTTACAGCAAAAAAAAAAAAAAAAAAAAAAAAAAGAAAGTCCTTCAATGTGAGCCCTATGGTGTGATTTGGGGTTTTAGGAACGGGAGCAGGAGCTGCAAAAGGAAGAGGCAAGACAGGTCAAGAACTTTGAGATGTGTCAAGAGTTTGAGCAGAGTGCCAGTGCCTTCCTTCAGTGGATCCTGGAGACCAGGTGGGCTGTGCAACCTTCAGACCCATGGGCTCTATGCCACACTCACTATTTCCCATAGGGATAACATACGTGTCTGAAGGGGAGAGGAGAGATTCCTACAGCATACACTCTGCCCTAAAATCATCCTGTCATGTCTATGCTTTATAGTTGGAATTGACTGTTTTCTGAATCAGTCCTTGCAAAATCAAGAAATAAGAATTTCATCCTGCTGCCCATTATGTACGCTTCTTTATTCTCTCCTTGATACTCTCACCTTTCTTCCTGATGCTTGTAATTTCAGTCCAGAATAATAGCAATCCCTTATGTTTGCATGGTGCATTGCACTTTACAAAGTACTTCTATATCCATTACTTCGCTTAACTTTCAGAGCAACCTTGAAAAGTGTGTGGAGCAGATCTTATTACCTCTATTTCCAAGTATGGAAGGAAGTTCAAGTAGATAAATTGACTTGCTCAAGGTCACATATGTATTTAGTGGGACACCTAAAAGCAGGGCCTACTGTGAACACCTAATATGAAGGTATCATGTTGCCTGCCTACTAAAGCTGTAATGAGAAATGAGTGAGATAATATATATTAATTATTTTTATTAAAAGTAAAAATGTTCTGTATATGAAAATAACATTAGTCAAATCTTCTGGGGTAAATGAATAGAAAAGAGGAGACTTAGAGGGTGCAATATGTTAGAATAAATGGTCAAAGTTGGTAGACTGTATCTAGTAGGTGGGTCAGAATTGTGTGTTTTGAGGGTAAAAGTGACAATCCATGATATATACTGTTTCTACATACTGATAAGGATAAATCAGGCAATGAACAAAAATAAATCCTGACCATGTCTTAAAAACATCTGAAAGAAGACAGAAAACAGTGTGCACACTCCTCTACTTGTAATTTGGGCTCCTTTGTCCCACCCTGGCAGGGTGGGACATTCTGTGTGTGCCCATCACTGATATACGCCCTGACAACTGTGCTCTTTGTCCTAAAACAAGGAGTTTCATGGGAGGCTCTGAGCTTCCCAGAGTGGGAGAGGCTTTGGGAAAAGTGGGTAGTTAGGTTCACAGTTTGTGGCTATAAGGATTTGAAGAATGTTTCATAAATCTGAAGAAATAAGAAGATCATTGAACTATTCTATGTTAACATATGATTTCCCTTTTCTCTCATCTGATTCCTGTTCCGGACCTCCATGTTCAGGGCTTACTTTCTGGATGGGTCAGTATTTTATATTATCATGTTTGTTTTGTTATATTATTCTGGAAGAATCAATTAAGAAGGCCTTAGTGCTAAGGTCTGTTTATCCCATTATGATCTGACCGCGTTTAAGTACAAATGAGGGGTGAGAAGGGGAAGCTCATATTTCATTCTGCACCTATACCTTACTAGGGGGGGTGTTGCCTACATTGTTTCTGTGCATATTTGAGAATAAGAACTAGCAGGGACATGCAGGAGTCTTCTTCCAAGCAGAGAAGAAGTAAGGAAGCCCTCCCCTTCTCATTGACCTGGCAAGTTTGCCAGTAGACCGAAGGGTTTCTTTGTGAAAATTTAGCTTTGTGGGACTTCATTTCATAGAGGCCATATAGCTTGGGCGAAGTAGAAGCAGAGAGGTAGAAGGGCTTTGAGTTAGGATGTCTGTATTAAATATTGACCTCTGATATTATGAGTAATGTTTCCTTTTGGTTCTTAACTAGATCTTTGCTCAAAGAAACAGGAACTTTGGAGTCCCAGTTGGAAGCAAATAAAGTAAGTAATGTTTTGTTCCTTAGCTGAAGATATTGCCAGAATTATAAAGAGTGCGAGAAAAAACATTTAAAGGCAACCCTGGTGATACTTTCAAGCATTGTATCACCTAAAGTCAAAAAGCCAAGGCTGTAGTCCCAGTCCTGCCTTCAATTTGCATTTTAGCCACAGACTACCACTTCATGAATATGGGCCTCCACGTACTTAAATCTCTGACCTTCAATTTCTGCGTCTATATGATGGAGTTAATAGCTACATTGTCGAGTTACTGCAATGATTAAGTAAAGGAGCAGATATAAAAGCTCCCATCCTACAACCTGGAGCATTGGCAAATTTCTGCTATTATTTGATGTGGTGAGATGATGCAATTGAATCTAGAGCATCTCTGACACTTGAGTGATGCCATGGGCTAGAACAGTGTTTCTCAACTTTATTTTTATTATTGGTCCTCCAACAGAAAAAAATCAATTAAATCTAATTTCTTCCTAGTCATAGAAATTAAATACTAAAGATTAAAATGTCAGGTAGTTTTAACCTTTGGAGGGCAACATGCCTTGTAATATCTAATATATTTTCACTGCATCCCACTGTCATCAGAACCAATTTGTCCCTCCCCTCCTTGAGGAACAATATCCAAGCAGAAAGCATGGGCAAGATGTAAAAATTAGGCATACAGTGTTCCTAAATGACAGGAGAAGCCCGTGCACATCATCCTAAACTGATGACAGAGGCCCAGAATTGAACACCGGGGCACTTAAGTGAGCCCCAGAACTCAGCCACAATCAGTGGTGCAGGTAAGTCCCAGTGCAGATCACTGGGCACCCATGATGCCTGGATCCTAGTCTTTTTTATTTGCAATAGAAATATAAGTGCTAACTCTTAGATTTATATATTACAGAATACCAGAATGACAGGGGTCATCTCACCTAAACTTCCCACTATTTCATAAATGAGGACTTACAGAAGTGAAGTGGTTTCCCTGGGTAGTTCATTTCTTCACAGAGGACAAGATGATCCCTGAAAATAATTGAAAAGGAGCAATTAAGGGAAACTAAATTCATCAGCCTCTTTATCTTCTTCTTCCACCTCAAGGTTTGGAGGTAGCTGGTGGCCTGGGTGACTGCTTCTCTTCTCCGTCTTTTTTCCAGAGAAAGCAGAAGGAGATCCAGGCGATGAAGCGTCAACTGACCAAGATTGAGGACCTGGGGGAAAATTTGGAAGAGGCTCTGGTTCTTGACATCAAATACAGCACCATTGGACTGGCCCAGCAGTGGGACCAGCTCTACCAGCTTGGGATGCGAATGCAACACAACCTAGAGCAACAGATCCAGGCCAAGTACTGCGGGCCGGTGGTCATGGCAGGGCAGGGCAGGGCGCAGGTGGGGTGAGGTGTCAGGAGCTTGATTAGGGGCTAGAGTCTAGAATACTAGACAAAAAAGTTACCTCAGAGATGTACACACACCTTCTCTCTAATCAATACTCTCTTTTTACTGCCCCACACGATGACTATTTCTCTTTATATTAAAGTCTGTCCTGAAATAAAAGAGTGACTTATCCCCGCGAGTCTACACATCCCCCATCTGGACAATAACTGACTCTTGCATCCAATTTCTCAGAGTCCCTTCACCATCTTATGTGATCGCTTCAAAAAACATTCCCTTTTTAAAAATTTTCCCTAAAATATGATATCCAGAATGGAAGAAACATTCAAAATGTGGCCTAATAGAGCAGAAAAGTAGAAACTCATCTTTCTAGATAAATTAATTGTATCAATGCAGCTTTAAGTCTCAATAACTTTCTGGCAGCATTTTAATCCAGATCAGGGATTGGCATGGTTTTTCTGGAGATGGCATGATAATAAATAATTTAGGCTTTGTGAGTCATACAGTTTCTGCTGTAACTCTTCAGCTCTGCAGTTGTAGTGAAAAAGCAGCCATGGATAATTCGTAAGTGGATGAGCATGGCCGTGTTCCAGGAAAACTTTATTTATGGATACTGAAATTTGAATTTCACATTTCATGAAAGATTCTTGTTTTTATTATATTCAACCATATAAAAATGTAAAAACCACTCTTGGCTCATGGACTGTATAGAAACAGGTGGCAAGCCAACTTTGGCCCATGGACCTTAGTTTGACAACTCCTGAACTAGATTATTCATATAGCAGATTGTCCATTAAAATTCCTCTCTCATTGATGCGGCATGTCTTCTGCTATTCTGTGTTTTATATAAAGGGCTAATTCATGTTTTTCCTTTCAGAGACACCATAGGCGTGAGTGAAGAGACACTAAAGGAGTTTAGCACAACCTATAAGTGAGTATAATTTCATAGGTGACTAATTCTTTGTTTTCCAGGCCATTCAGAGTGAGTCTGCAAAGAGCTACCATTCTTCCTTCCCCATGTGGCTTGGTGGGATCTTAAATGAAGTTCTAGATATGCTAATTAGTTTCTGCCATGGATTTTAATATAATATTTCTGTGAAATTCTTGGACTTAAAAAATACATTTCTTTAATGCTCAATGTCTTATCCTTTTCTCTCTATCCATTAGGTTAAAAAAACAAGTACAGAGACACAGACAGGCTCTCTACTGAGTTCTCTGACAACTTTGTGGCATGTTAGTAAAGCTCCAGCTGATGCAGTGAGACATGTTCCTTTCTGTTCTAATTTGGTTCTCTATGGAGCTTGCTGTTATGTTTTTATTCTTTAGGCACTTTGATGAGAACTTGACAGGGCGCTTGACTCACGAAGAGTTCCGGTCTTGCCTGAGAGGACTTAATTACTACTTGCCCATGGTAGAGGAAGGGGTACCTGAGCCCAAGTTTGAGAAGTTCCTGAATGCTGTGGATCCCGGAAGGTAGGAGGTGGACCAAGGGTCAGACTACAGGAGGGACTGCAGCTTGTAGGGAAAAGTGCAGGGAGAAAAATAAGATATAAAATATGAAATTAGCTCATCTGAGAATAGGAAGACACAGACAACCACAAATGAGGTGGGCAACTCTTGGTGTACTTTCAAGATTAGCTCAGAAGTAAATGGCACTAACTTCAACTCAGGCACTAGCTCTGAGATTTGCCCGATTCATTGTTTGTGTCTGATCTATGGATTTCAGTTCATTCTGAGGCTGAGACGTGAGAGAAGAATCCTTTCATGTGTATGAGGTGTTAAGAAGACATGCGTGATTCAAAGGCCAACACATGGGGATGGGGGATATGGCGCGCTTTGGGAGGCGTGGCAGAGTCATAGAAGATCAAGTTACTGTTAGCAACTAAGTCTTTCTAATACCAAAGATCAAAAAGATCAGAAATTATTCAAGGTACCGAGGGACTGGTGCTGATGGGAAATTCCAAAACTCTGTGAGGAGTCAGGCTGAATGATGGACCATGAGGAAAGAGAGTCTGGACCTTAGTAAACAGTGTTTATTTGGCTGTAAGAGGGTGGGCGGGGGTATCAAAATGGAAAGTACATCCCATGATCTTAGAGAGCTCAGCTGGAAGAGGCATTTGGAAAATCGGGCTTCCCTCTGTCTCTGAGACACTGAGGAAGAGGAGAAAGGCCCTTTCTTCCTTCTCTGTCTCGAGAACCACCGCTCCTGGTGCATGTCTCCTACAGGAAGGGCTATGTCTCGCTGGAGGACTACACCTCATTCTTGATTGACAAGGAGTCAGAGAACATCAAGTCCAGTGATGAAATAGAGAATGGCTTCCAAGCCCTGGCAGAGGGCAAAGCCTATATTACCAAAGAGGACATGAAGCAGGTCAGATTCTGGTTGCCTCCACTACTACACTGTCATCATAATCTGGATTTGCTGCTTTGCCTACTCTGCACCCCCCACCCACCCATTTCTTTCCTCAGACCTCCTGTTGCACAAAACATCATCTGTGTTGATCGCCACATCATTTCTTTTTGACCCAGCTCAAAATCCTGTGGCGGGTCTCTATTGACTATCAGAATCTATCCAAAATCTGCAACTCAGTGTTTAAGACTATTCCTTATCCCTTGTATTCAATAAACCACATGTAGGGAACGAGATATATAGACTAATCAAAGGAAGTGGGCTTTTCCTTTAATAATGAGCTGAGTTGAACAGTGGAGTTGGTCTTATGCGTTAGAAATTATGAATTTATGAGAAAAATGTGGGCTAGGAACACAGCTTGCTGCTCCTTCCAAAGGCTCTCCACATCCTGCATTTATGGCATATAGGAAGCCCCAAGGAACCAGCTGTTTTGAATCCCTATAACTATCTTTCTCTTTTTATGTTCTTCAGGCCCTCACCCCAGAGCAAGTGTCATTCTGCACCATACATATGCAGCAGTATATGGACCCACGGGGCCGAAGCCATCCCGCTGGCTATGACTATGTTGGCTTCACCAATTCCTACTTTGGC
The DNA here is from genome assembly GCF_040939455.1 of Microcebus murinus. Taxonomy (NCBI): domain Eukaryota; kingdom Metazoa; phylum Chordata; class Mammalia; order Primates; family Cheirogaleidae; genus Microcebus; species Microcebus murinus. Next base: position 106,773,091 of record NC_134105.1, on the reverse strand, counting down.
AACTCACAAGCAGCTCCTGTGGATCGTAGAGAATCTTAGTGTGGTGGGTGGTACTGGGAGATGAAAGAGACAGGCAAATGCAAGGGATGAAAATATAGTTGTGTGTGCGTGTGTGTACGTGCGTGCGTGTGCTTGTGTGTGTGTGTGTGTGTGTGTGTGTGTGTGTGTGTTGCATTTATTGCAGGACTTAAAAAGAAATCTCAAGTTCGGGAGGGGAGTGTAGAGGGGTTAATAGAATTGGAGGACAGGACTGGAGGCTATGGACTTACTTTGTGTGCCACTAGTCACTGCCAAAGGGGGCCAAGGTCTCTATTTTTTTATTTGCTGTGTTTGTCATATCTTTATCATTTTGTTTTGATCTGACTATAAAATAAAGGATTTCTTATTTTAGAAACAGTATTTTTTTTAAATAGGACGAAGTTAAATAAATGTGATTCTGAGAATTGTACTATTATCTAAAGATGGGCAACTAATTACATGGTAAAGAAGGGCCATGGCAGAAGAGAGAAATAAAATCCAAGGTGCTTAACAAATAATTTCTTTTTAGCTTTAGAATGTGTTTAAATTCTTACATTTGAAAATGAAGATATTTGATATTCTGAGAAATATCAATATTTTAGTCTGTAAAGTGGAACTTCACAGAGATCAGCATGACACCTAATTTCTTCTTAACCTGTCTCTTTTCCTTACTTCACCATAATGGTAGATGTTATTACTCTCACAATGATGAAATTCCAGCATAGCAGAGTTCCCTCTTGTCCAAGCCCCCGAATTTCCTCTTTTTTTAAAATATCAGAATATTAAGTGGGTACAAATGTTTTTGTTGCATGGATATCTTTTATAATGCTTAAGTTGGGGCTTTTAGTGTAAATTTCTTGAATTTCCTCTTAAGTTTTAATGAGATAAAAAGAATATTTACTACCTCTATCCCTTATTAGAGTAAGAGTCAGTAGAATTGTTAAAAGAACTTCAATTCTTAAAGTTAAGAATTAGGAGAAAAACAAGAAAGGGTGGTGCTGCCTCCAAAAATTTTCAGGCTGGTTTTGGTCTGAACAGGTTCAAATTCTGACATTCTGATTTGACTTACAAAAAGCTAATGGTAATGTCCTTTGCTGGTGAGAGTTCTCAGGTCTTTCCTTTGCTTTTTGTAAAACTTCTAATATTTCTATACAAACAGCCCCCACTCCCCAATCCATGAGTATTGCCATTTGATCACAATCATTAGTCTCAATCCCTTTCTCTGCATGAAAGTTAATCCTTCCTTAGCCTAAGACAAATGCTGTCATAGTATCTGTTTTAACAAAATTTAGTTTACACTAAAAAGTTATCTTTGCTGCTAAAAGTATATGAGTATTTTGGTGATTTTTGCTTAAATATTCAAAGACCGTAGAATATAACAATCAGAAAATATTTTGCAAATGAATGTTCACAAATGTCTAAATTGACTGATTATGAGTTACCAAAAATGGTTACAGTTGAAAAGGCATAGCCCAATAGGCCATCAAATATCGGTATTGTTTAATATCACACTTACCAAGTATAGAATGTCTAAAAATCTGTGTGCTGAAAATAATCACAGGCAAAGGCAGATGTGGTTTCATTCTACTCTTCAACCCTGCCACAGATTTTCAATGCCTAAATCAGATTATTAGGCATGCGATGGGTCAAAAAATGGTCTTTAAGGCAAAGGACAATTAGTATCATTTTATAAAAGAGCTTGGGTAATATAAAGGCTAGAATAGGATATTATCTGAAGAAGCAATGAAAATGCCATAAGATGAAACTATCAGTTCCTTCTGAAATCAGATTCTTACTACCTATGCACTCAAGCGAACGATGGTAATATTAAAATCAGCATATATAATTTAGCTGGGGACTATAAATAGTTGATATATAACAATTAGAACTTGTATCACATTTCCCTTTTAATCAGAGTTAAGCACCTACTAATTAATACTCATCTTTTTTTTTTTTTTTTAATACTCATCTTTTTTTGACCTTCTACCTACTTTAAACTGGAGTCCTTGTCTTACTCTTGCTAATTATCTTTGTTACATCTTATGGTTTAGAGCTTGTTTCTGAGCTCCAGCCCTCTGGCTACATATATGAGTTTTCTTTCAAGATTCCCACTGCTTGGTAGGATCTCCAAACTTCTTTCACTCCTAATAACAGAACTCTCCCTTTTGCACCTTTTATTCTTTTTAGAAACATAATCACATTTTCTTTATTTCACTGAACTTTGGTTTAAACACAAACACATACACTATATATAGACCAAACAACAACAACAACAGCAAACCATGTTTCTTGTTCTTCAGTTAAGAACTAGACATCTGGCCTTTGACTTCTATACCAAGATCTTCAGGTCAGGTCCTCCATTTTGCACTGTGATGCAATTCAGTAATGGAATTCAATGCAGAAGTCAGCCTCAACTCCTTTAACTGGGAGAAAGATTTACATTGATGCATTTTTATGTTGGAAAAGTAGCTGTTTACAGAGGCAGATACTCAAGCACATAGATGCACTCTTTGCATACTGATTTTTATTGTCTTGACGTACTTGAAAAAATTCTGGTATTTCAGTATCATCATATTTGAATTTTACTGTTTTACTAAAGTTTGACAATTTCTTATTTCTAATTTTTGATTCACAGTTTCAATATTATTTGAGAAAGAAAAAATTAACCTGTTGGTTCAACAATTTTAGGTATGAATTTCTTAAATTCACAAAATGATATGTTTTAAATATAAAACAATAGATAGTAGCTTTACTTCCTTTTTTTATGGCCTTCTCTGATGCCAGCCATCTGATTCTGTGTTGTACCTATAGCTTGACCTATTTCCCAGTACTCAATCCTCTCAAGTCTCAGGGATCTAGATCCATCTTCCTGTCTTCTCCAGTCTGATACAGTGCTAAGTGATAGCACTTTACTCTTCTTTGTCCACCTGTATCATGAGATAGAAGATGCTGGACACTGCTGGCTCTGGCTTCTACCAACATCAACTAGACAAAAGATAGGGTAACCTAAAGTGATACTGTCTAGAAACTCTAAATAATAATAGATGGGTGGATTGGGTGCTTAAAGTATAAAACTTTATTTTAAAGAATTTATATTAATTGTCACCCCAAAATCCCTATACAGTAGATATTTTCATCATTCCATTTTCCAGATGAGAAAACGGAAGCACATAAATGTTAACAAACTTGCCCTAGGTCACACATCTAAAAAGTGTCAGGACTAGACTTAAAACCTAGCAAGTCTGACTCCAGAGTCTCTGGTATTTGTGAGCTCTTTCATGGGACCATGAGTTGGACATATGTGGTCATGTTCACATCAGAGAGGTCTTTTCTTTGCTCTGTGTGTGTACCTGGGAGAAGAGTTTTTAAGTCACATAGTCACATCCTTAATCAAGGGAGGGGATTTGAATGACCTAGGGAGATTTTTGCAGACTATTTCTGTAAACATCTATTTTGTAAAATACCTCTAAGTGACTTTTTACCCTTCCATGCGTAAGGTTCCTACATTTGGAAGTTAGATGGACCTTGGAGTATTACTTAGCAATTCTTGGAACATCCTTACCCACTATTGGTCAGTGTGTATTTAGAGACTATTTTGCTGGATGGACTGAATAGATTGTGGAAATGAATTTGCTCATACAGGCTCAGTGCAGTGGGGGATTATTTCCAGCCTATAGTGAAAAGGACCCTAGGGTAGATGGCTTTTCTCTCCCAACCTCTTTCTACCCTCTGACTAATATACCTACTTTTCTCCAACCTGTTCTCTTCTCTGAGATCTAGCTTCCTTCCACCCAAATTTGGTTTTCATCAAATTATAACCAAAGGATGTACTACTTTCCTGCTTCCCATGGAAAAATATAAATTCCTATCCGAAAAGTATATTCTCAACCTAAGTTCTTCCTTTGTCTCTCAAGTCATGCCCTGCTTCTATTTCATTGTTAAATCACGTGGATCCTACTTTTTCAAAATCTTTTATGTTTGTAATTTCCTTCAGTTTCCAAGTTAACCATCCCTATTCAAGCGTCTTTGCCTTTCTTTAGGATGGCAGCAATGAATTTCTTACTGACCTCCTTGGCTCTGGTTTCTCCTAGCTGAAATACATCATCGTCTCCACTGCTCGGTTAATTTTCCTAAACCCTTCCCAGAAGCCACTCTACTCGCTGCTCAGTTTTACTGTGTCCTGTCTCCTACAGCCAAAAGGGTCGTGTTTAAAGCAAGATATTTGAACTGCTGCCTGCTCACAATAAAGAAGTCTTGTCAGAAGCTAACTTCTAAAGCATCCTTTGCAAGGCATTTCCTGCCCCTCTGGACAAGGCACCACACTCTAAAATAGGCCTATATTGTCTTCCTATCAAGCCTTTGGCTATTCTGTCCTCTTTTATAAGAATGTCTTTTCTCCCCAGTCAGGTCATTCAAAACTTCCCTATTCTTAGGCATTAGTTCAAGTACTGCCTTAGACAAGAAGCCTTTTCTGATCCTCTCCCTAGAGTAAACTCTCCCTAAGCTAAAGCCAACATCATTTTCCTTAATACATTATTACTAGTAGCAGCTGACATTTGTTGGAAGATTGCTATGATCCAAATATTGTGCTAAATCCTTTATATGTATATGCATGATCCTGTTTAGTTGCCAATACAAAACTAGGAAGTTACAACCATTTCATTTTACAGATGAGACAACTTTGAAGCTGAAAAGGTTAAATAACTTACCCAGAGTTGTTGTAAGTTGAAGAGCTTGCATTCAAACTCCTACCTGAAAGCTATGTGAGTTCACTGCACTTTTGCTTCTCCCTAAGAATGTCTGGTGCCATGTAGGACACAATGTAGGTGGAAAGTGAAACAGGCAGCTTAGGTAGTTCTGCAACAGATTGGAAAGGATTGTATCCAACTTGGGGAATGACCCAAGTTAGGGGGGGGGTCCTTGACACCCAAGATTATGAGGCCACCACAGAACATCAGCAATTATAAAGCAAAATAGGAAGTACATGTATTTTTTGAAATGGAATCTACCCAGTTTGGATAATTAATTAAAACAAGGAGGTGGGAGGAGGGGATGGGTATATTCACACCTAATGGGTGTGGTGCACAGTGTCTGGGGGATGTACACACTTGTAGTTCTGACTCAGGTAGGGCAAAGGCAATATAAGTAACCTAAACATTTGTACCCCCATATTATTCTTACACACACACACACACACACATATATATATGTGTGTGTGTGTGTATATATATATATATATATATATATATATATATATATAAACAAGGAGGGCAAAATAATAATGAGTCAGAGATACCAAATACTGCTATTTAAAAAATATCCAGTAGGAGAAAACCTACCTTTTCATTTAGCAAGATATAACACTAACCTAACAAACTGATATTCGCTAAATTTTAAATCTTGGAAGAACATTACAGGTCAAATAGTCTAATTATGTAATGATTTTAGAAGTCTCTGCAGTACCCCCGATAGGGCTCCTGCCAGCCCAGCCTTGAACTTGAGCACTTCAAACTGCCCTCATTTTGTTCAGCTCAGTTGGAAAATTCTTAATGATCTTAGCTAAGAAAGTTACTAATTCTCAATGGGTTGCAGTAGCTTGAGATGGCATCTATAAGGCTGAAGGTGAAAAGTTATGATGTCTTTGTGAGTTGTGTGCAGTGAGTAGAGCAGAGCCTCTGGGTTCCCAAGCAGCCTGGAAGAAGGGTAGGAGGCAAGATCAGTTTCTTCCAGGGGCATGAGGTTGGGACAGCTTTGGCCTGAGGCCCTGAATATCTGGCCCATTGGCCTGGCTTCCTGGTCTATGCCCAGCCTACACAGAAGAGGCTGTTCTTGTGGGCTAGCCTTCATCCTTTACCCAGCAAGCTCCCTCGGAAAGCGTTTCTCAGAGCTGTCTGCACAGCCCGGTTCCTTAGACTATATACAATGGGGTTGAGGAGAGGGGTCACCACAGTATAGGTGACAGCAATAAGCTGATCCCTCTCAAGAGAGTAGCTAGCTTTGGGCCTCAAGTACATGAAGGAGGCACAACCATAGTGAATAATGACCACTGTGAGATGTGAGGCGCAGGTGGAGAAGGCCTTCTTCCGCCCCTCAGCAGAGGGGATCTTCAGGATTGCAGCCAGGATGTAGCCATAGGAGATGGTGATGAAGAAGAAGGAAACCAAGAGGACCAGCAGGCTGAGAATGAGGATCCCCAGCTCACTCAGTCTTGTATCCCCACAAGCTAGGCTCAGCACTGGAGGGGTGTCACAGAAAAAGTGCTGGATCTCATGGGAGCTGCAGAATGAGAGGCGGAAAATGACCAGTGTCATTCCAAGCCCAAAGAAGTATCCACTCAGGAAGGAGGTACCAATCAGCTGGGCACAGAGGGTAGGATTCATGCGACTGGCATAGTGCAGTGGGGCACAGATGGCCACATATCTGTCAAAGCCCATGACAGCCAGGAGAAAGCAGTTGGTGCAGGCCCATGAGGCAGAGAAGAACATCTGGACAGCACAGCCCACATAGGAGATAGCCTGGCCCCCCATAGCCAGGCCAGACAGCATCCTAGGGATGATGCCCAAAGTGTAGCAGGTCTCAGAGAAGGATAAGAAGGAAAGGAATATGTACATGGGGGTGTGCAGATGACTGTCCAGCCTGATGACTACAATTATGAAGACGTTGCTGGTCAGGGTGACGAGATACAGAGAGAGGAACAAGGCAAAAAGCAGGAGTTGCAGCTCCCCAAAACTGGAGAAGCCCAGGAAGACAAAACCCCTCCAGGAGGTTCCATTGGCCTGCCCCATTCCAAGCAATATCCACTGATAGATTTGTTGGTTCCTTCCACCTAGTGAGTAGACGCCTAGCTTCTTTCAAAGGCAGAATGAGATGGATTCTCTTATCCTTGTGCCTGTTGTAACTTGAAAAGGAAGCTCCGATTTAGACTGCAGTCAAACTTCAGAATGGTATTTGTTACAATAGACACAGATGCATGGATCCATTCTCACATGCATGTACAATCATCTCACACATTCATATGCACATATTTGCACACATACATATATATGGCTACATATATGGAGTTACATACAAAACACACAGAATTATATACATTCAAAACTATGCATTGTACATTTACCATTAATGACCATATCTACTTACATCACAAATACATATGCATTCAGACAGCACACAAATTTGTAGATACATACATGATATATATGTTCATACTGACCTAGTACATACACTGCCACATAAGAGTACACATGTGGACATACACATATTGCCTGTGAGAACATGAGGTGGAGGTAGAGGACTTGATGGACGTTATTTTATAGAACAAGCAACAAAGACCAAGAGAGGTGAAGTCACTTTCTTGAAGTCAAACATACCAGGCTTAAAGAACAAATATGGTGAGACCTAATCTAACATCATTTCCCTCCTAACATCATTTCCCTCTCCTCAGACACTGTGGGACACTCACGAACATGAATATAGAATAAGAAACAGCTTGTTCAGTAACAATCATTTGTGTCTATACAACGCCTCTTTGAAGCCATTTTACCCTTTCCAAATTCCTTGAGCAAGGTGGGGCGAGCTCCTTTTACATGTGAGTCTGTACTGGGCACCAAACGATAAATCAGTGCTCGGGGCAAGTTGTATATCGGGTATCTCTCAGCCCAAAGATCAGCCATCAGGCTCTGCTGCCTCCAAGATCTGCTGGGAACCAAGATATGGGAGAAATTAGGCCAGGGAGGATTCTCCACTCACCTGAAGAGGCTCTCAGCAAGACCAAGGCCTGCCTTTCAGAAGCCGTGCACTAGCCTGCTTCCCAGCAGGCTGTCCTACAGGAGAATGCCCTGATGTCCACCTGAGCAGAGTGGTGTCCCCAAATGATACCAAGAAACCTTCCACAGCCTTATCCCTAAGTGGTGAATCATATCTATTTCTATCCAAACAACTTTTCTCTCTAAGGATTCCCCAATCCCAATGGCACTGTTTCAGGAGGTATATCTAATTGTGCATCCTGTCATTAGTTGGGAATATCCTTTTGGGGAAAGCAGAAAAGGGAATGTGAGCAAAGAGATGCTAGGATCATGATTCAAACAATAACTTGTGTGTCTATTATGTGCTTAATACCGTCTTAATGATTTTCACATGATAAGTCTTTTAAAATTTGTAACAACCTAATGAGAGATAGCATTAATAATTACATTTTAAAGAAGAGGAAAAAGTCTGATAGAGTTGAAGCAACTAACATCATTATATGGATTTAATATAATTTGTAAGGATCATTATTAGTACCCCTATTTTTCAGATAAGAAAACTCATGCATGGAAAAATTAAATAACTTACTCAAGGTAACAGGTAACACAGCAGCAAATAGACTCAAGAAGCCTTTCTCTTAATTACCATACATTCCCTGGTACCCGACATTGGTTAGGAAGATTGAAAAGATATGTAAGATGTAAAATCATATATAACATGGGTATAGATATTGGCTTTATAACTATTTTTCTTGCATTATTATTATTATTATTATTTTTTTTTTTTGAGACAGAGTCTCGCTTTGTTGCCCAGGCTAGAGTGAGTGCCGTGGCGTCAGCCTAGCTCACAGCAACCTCAAACTCCTGGGCTCAAGCAATCCTCCTGCCTCAGCCTCCCAAGTAGCTGGGACTACAGGCATTCGCCACCATGCCCGGCTAATTTTTTGTATATATATTAGTTGGCCAATTAATTTCTTTCTATTTATAATAGAGACGGGGTCTCGCTCTTGCTTAGGCTGGTTTCGAACTCATGACCTCGAGCAATCCGCCCGCCTCAGCCTCCCAGAGAGCTAGGATTACAGGCGTGAGCCACTGCGCCCGGCCTTTCTTGCATTATTGTTTTAGTTATTGATCTAGGGATTATAGCATATATTTTAAAAATAATCTATTTACATTTGACATTGAATTACTTCCAGTTAGAGAAAATTTGCAATGGCATAGATCCATTTATGTGAATCCACCAATACTTGTCATAATTTTAAAACAGGGATATGCTATTAAAAATTGAGAGAAAAATTATATATATGTGCATGATCTTTTATATTTAACTAATGTATATCATCTTAAGTCTTCATTATTTTTTTGCACACCCCACTGAAAATAAGTGTCATTTTCCTGCAGCGTGAAGGACTTCCTTTAGTATTTCTTATAGTGCAGGTGTGCTAACAACATATTACCTACACTTGTATTTGTTTGAAAATGTCTTCATTTTTCTTTTATTTGTGAAATGTACTTTTACTGAATATAAAATTACTGCTCATCATAATTTTTTTTCTTTCACTGTTCAAAATGTCATTTTCAATGTCTCCCTCCTCCAAAGTTTCTGGTAAGAATGTTGCCATTGATTATGTCATTGTTCTAATCTATGTAATGGGTCATTTTTGTCCTGTTTCAATATTTTCTCTTTAATATCTGAAATTTGACTATAATGTACTCCAATAGGCTTCATGTATTTCTCTTATTTGTGGTTTGTTGAACATCTTATTAAATTAGTCAGTTCATATTTTCCACCAAATCTGGGAAATTTTCAGCTATTATTTCTTCAAATATCTTTCTTCTTCTTCTTTTTTTTTTTTTGTCTCCTTCTGAGATTCCAATTACACATGTATTGGACCACTTAATCCTGTCTCAAAAGTCTCAAAGAATCTTTTCATTTTATATCTATTTTTTCCTCCTTATTTTTCAGATCAGATAATTGCTATTGATTTAGTTTCAAATTCATTCTTTCTTTTTACCATCTTCAATTTGCTGTTGAGCTCATTTCATGATTTTTTCAGCTCAGCTATTGTATTCTAAAATCTAGGTTTCTAATTTTTTAATAATTTCCTATTCTGTACCAATTATCCATCTGTTTTGTCTTTATTGCTGTATTTCCCTTTCATTCTTTGAGCATATATATGATACCTAATGTGAATACTGCAAAACTTAAATTGTGAGCTCACTTAAAATCAATTTCTGTAGGCTATTTTTCCTGTGTATGGATTGTACTTTACTAAATTTTTGTATAATTAAACATTTTTAGTCGAAAACTGAACATTTTAGAAAAGACTTTGCAGTGATTCTGAAATCTGTTTCCCCCCCTCCCCCGAGGTTTGTTTTTGTTTATTTGTTTGTTTGTCTAGTAATCAGTTAACCTCCTTGGACTAAAAATGCAAAATATTTCTTACCATCTGCTTGCAGCAGATGATGTCTCTGCTCAAATTGTTTGGCTCCAAAATTCTGCTTTTTTTCTTCTGTCTTTCCTTTCAGTCTTGCCTTCTGGTTATGCCCACTATGCATACATAGTTTAGCTGTCTGCATGTTTGATAGCTCTCAGCAAATATTTGTAGAGTTTTCTCTAAGATCTTGAGACTCTTTCTTTCTACATTTCCCTAAATCTGTGAGAGTTCTGGTGTCTGACAACTCAAGCCAATAAGGTGTCCACTTGCAACTCTCAAACAGTAGATGATACATTCAGTCAAAGGCATGTCAAACTCACAAATATTACCAAGAGTCAATCAGTCTTTCAAAAATATATTCCTCTCTCCTTGTGTTGTTTTTCTCTTTCACTGAGTTTCCTGTGGTAACCCAAGGGCTTTGGGGAGAGATAATACTCAGATTTGGCATGTCAGATCTTCTTTCACTCTCTCATTTACAAAATTTCCCTTTTATGCTTCCAATTTTGATTCTACTTTAAACTCCATTATCTGCTATCTTGAGGGTTAGGTGAGGTATGCTGGGGACTGCTCTTAAGCCAGAAAGTTTCAAACTCACAGTTCTTACTTTACATGATAAAATAGTAATATTTTAATATTAACTACTTTTCAAGTTTCTGGATGCCTTATTATTTTCCAATGACTTCAAACAGTTTTTTAAAAATATTTTTGCCCATGTTTCATAATTTTTATCTATGGGAGGAATCACTGGATTTCTTCACACTATTCTTAACTCCCCCTTTTCTATTTTATGCACAACACACCCACCCACCTTGTTACTGGTTAAACACCCTGTCCTCTCAACCCATTCCTCAATTCAGCAAGACCACTTGATATTAACTGTACCAATCAGAGTATACCAATCATTGGTTGCAGAAATTAGTGTGAATGGTGGGCAGATGAATAAAACCAAGCTAATAAATGTCTCTTTGGGTTTTACATAACTCATGGTGAAAAGAAAGATGAACAAGGTCCATAAGAAAACATTTCTAGCTGAATTATAAAAACAAAAATTGTTTATGTTTGTGAAATACATTAGAAATTACTCAAGGCAAATTTATAGTTTTAAATTCTTGTATTAGAAAAGCAGACAATATTAAAACTAAAACCATGATCTATGCTTAAAAATTAAAATGTGAGATAAAAAGTCAACCTAACCCAAAAGTGAGAAGAAAGAAAATGATAAAGATATGAACAATTGACAATAAAACAGGGGAAAAAAAGAATAGTGGCAATATTAAAGTGGAGGTCTTTGAAGTTCTTAAGGAAATTGATAAATCCTTAACAAGATTGATCAGAAACAAAGAGAGAGGAGTCACCAAAAAGCAGATATAAAAGAGGGGATATTAATTCGTATCCTATAGATAATTGGAATATAATAAGAACATATTGTGAACAAGTTAGGGTCAATAAGTCTTAGATAAAAAGAAAGAATTCACTTAAAAGCACAACCTACTAAAAGTGACAAAAATAAACAGAAAATCTGAGTGGCTCAAAATTTGTTTAAAAAAACAGATTTCAAAGTATAAAACTTTCCAGACAGAAAATTCCAGATTCAGATGGTTTTATGAATTAATGCTATCAAATACATAAGGAAAAAGTATAAACAGGCTTACCCAAATTCTTTCAGGAAATAAAATGTCAGTGAACAATTCATATATCATTTTATGAGTCCAGAATAACACTAAAACTGAAACCCAACAAGCATGTTACAAAAAGCCAAAATTAGAAACCACTATAACTTGTTAACTTGGTTTCAACAATGTCCCTAATAAAATACCTAGAAAATCTACTAAATCTACAAAAAGGGCTAATGGAACTATTCATAATAAATACATAATATTATTAAGTACATAAGTAATAATAATAATATTAATAATATTATTATTAATAAATATTATTCATAATAAGCAAGATCTCAAGTTATCATAGATAGTAAAAGGGCAATGTTATTAACAAGGAAAAATAAATTTTTAACAGGCAGCTACTTAGAGTAGCATAAACACTGTCTGTCTAGGTTAACATGAATCTCTCTCCTACAGAGATGTTTGCCTTACAATTAAAGGAAGCTAAGCTAACAAAAGGGGCAGAAATCCTCATTAACATTCCACGCAGAGTTGGTCAATTCACATTCCAAACGGAAAAATAGTCTCAGGGAAAGAGGAGGAAAGGCTGGACTGCCTGATGGACCATCACTGCCTATACAAGTCTTTTTGAGCTTGTTTAAACAGCCTCGAAGTGTTCCTCTGAGGACAGCTGAGACATGAGCATCCCCACTTTTCCAAGGAGAGACGTCTCCCACTAGCAAGAAGAAAGAAGAAACCAATTCCTGTTATCAACCTACTTTCTGAGAGACAGAAATGGACGAACTCAGCAGTTTCTCAGCTGTCCTCTACTAATAGAGCTTCAGTCATAACCACCCCACCCACCCACCCATCCCTTCTAGGCCTGCCCTAATAAAGAGTCAGAATAATTTGGCCTTGGGTCCAGTACCTATTTTCTGACAGTATGCCTTCCTTGTCTTTGGAGAAACAGTAAATAAACGTGATGCTTCTTTCTACCCTAATCACTGTCCGAGAATTATTTTTACATACCATCCCCCCACCTGCCTATGGACAGAGTTCACACTCTAACAGATAAATAGATAGATGACAGATCAAATCAATTGTTTTTCTTTATATTAGTAAAAGAATAACAAAATATTAAAATGTCAATTTCAATAACATCAAAAACATTTAAAACGAATTAAATTTGATAAAATATAAGGAAGTATTCTACACTTAAAGCTACAAATTAATAGGCAAAAATTAAAACCTAAATGAGTGGAGATGCAATGTAATATCAATGGATAAAAAGACTCAATATTGTAAATATATGAATTCCCCCAAATTATCTATATATTTGATGCCTTCTTAATCAAAGTTCCAGAAGGATTTGCTGTAGAAATTGACAAGCTAACTCCAAACTTTTTATGGAAACACAGAGACCTAAGAAATCTTGAAAAAGAAACTTGGAGGATTTAAACTCCTGATTTCAAAATGACTATAAAGCAACAATAATGAAAATAGTGTACTATTGGCAAAAAGGTAGAAAAATAGATAAAGGAAAATATAGTTCAGAAATAGTCACATACATAAACAATCAATTCAAATTCAACAAAGATGCTTGTGTAATTAAAGAAAAAGAGGAACATCTTTCCAAAAGATGGTGCTGAAACAACTGCATTTTGGTATTAAGAAAAGCCAAAACAAAAAAGTGAAAATAAAAACTCAATTCTCATCTTATTCTATTAAATATATGATATAAAAGGGACCTAATTGTGAAAGCCAAAGTATATAGTAACTGAAATAAAACATAGAAGAATATTTTTTTAATCTCAGAATAGGAAAACATTTTTAGTCAGAACATCAAAAAATACATAAAAATTAGTACAATCAAACTATGAAAATTAAAAACTGTTCATCAAGGGGCAGAATGACAGAGCAAAATAATATAACTACTTGATAAAACATACCAATTTCTTTTAAGCTAAACATAGACTTATTAAGTTTATTTCCACACAAAGACTTATAAGAATATGTGGTAGTGTTTAATTCATAATAATGAAATACTAGAATATAATAATGAAAAACTAGAATCAGCCCAAACATTCATAAACTGATGAATAAATAAATAAGTTGTGGCATATTCATACAATGAAATAAAACCTACCAATAAAAAAGAATAAACGTGGAAGAAATGGATAAATCTCCAAAGCATTATGTTGAGCAAAACAAGAGTGAAACAACAGAGTACATATATAATATGATTCCACGTATTAGTTTACTGAATTGAAAATTTTATGATGGCTATAGAAATCAGCTCAGTGACTATCTCAGGTTTGATTGGAAAGAACATAATAAAACTTTCTGAAGTGATAAAAATGTTCCACATCTTGAATCCAGATATGATGACCATACATACACATTTTTCAAATCTCATTGAACTCTATACTTGTGGTCAGTACATTCTACCACATGTAAATAATGCCTCAATTTTAAAATACACTGATTTCATAATGTAAATTGCAGATAGTAAGACTTGACAAAGACTTCTTGGAAAATGATTTTGCATTGAGGAGAGAATGAAAAAATATTTGGAGTTTGGGAAAAATATACATTGCAATATTACCTTGGTTTATGATTTTTTTTTAAATAAAATGTGATATTCATTTTTGGGTGATTCATAATTCTCTCTTTTTATGACTATCATAAACATAATCTTCATTTATATTTTTATGGTGAATATGTGTTTACATTAAATACAGTATTAGATATAGTAGTTCGTAAAATAAGACATACATTCTTTGAGAAAAATAAACTGCATTATATTATATTCTCAATTGTGTCTCACTTATGAGTTGGTATTCTTTCTGATATTAAAAGCTTGATATCAGATGACAGAGTTAGATCATTTATATCTGATATTCAAACAATTAAATGATATTAAGCTAGAACTGTTTACTAATCTGAGAAATTAAATATTTTGACAAGCTTTAACAGAATCCTGAAAATATATCACTCTTAAGCTACCAAAAATGTTCATTTCTTTTCTAAACCCTTCTAGCTGTCACAATTTCTGATGAGAAATCTATCATTCAAATTAAAATTGTTTTTCCTTATAGGTAAAATATTATTATTATTTTTTGATGATTTCAAGATTTTTTTGTCTTTAGTTTTCAGAAGTTTGACTTGTGTCTTGATATAAATTTCTTGGGGTTTACCCTTTTGGATATTCACTCAGCAATGAAATAGAAAGTTTTAGCAAAGAAATAGAAAATATAAAGAAAAATCAAATGGATACTTTCCTGATTCTTCGCATGATGAGTGATTTTCTACTGGAACCTGGGTATCTGAGGTATCATATTATTGTTATGGAAACCACCCGGGAGTTTCAGCCTAGGTCCAGTCCAGGTGCTACTTGGAACAGAGTAACCAATTTCTGAGACAAGGAGGATTGCCAAGGGAGAAAGGAAATTTTAATACCAAAGAGTTTTTGAGGGGAAAATGGGAAAAGCATTCTCAAAACTGTCGCCCCAAATAAGGCAGGGTCCAGACTTTTCAAAGAGGGGAAATAAACAAAGGGCTGCAGGCATTTTGGCTGCTCTTCTTGAATTAACAAGGGAAATTAACAAGGGTCTAGCCCGTGGTGTAGGTTACAGAGAGTGAGTCTTGGTCAGGAAGCTCCAAAGTTGCCTAGGAAACTTTGGAATCTCACCTCCTTTGTCTTGCAGAAAATCCACCATTTCCAGGAAACAACTCAAAAGGTCAAATAGTTAAGGGAGAGGATTATAAAAAATATAGAGGTCATTGAAATTTGTTCATACAGTGGGTTACATTATGACACCACATCTCATTTAAATCTTCTATTTTATCTGACATCCTCTAACGCCACTCCTGTAGGGAAAAGTGGCAGTGCCAACTTTTTAATACCTGATTACTATAATAGAAGTCCAGGTTCCCCATTCAGCTTCTGTTGACACCTAGCATGGGAAAGAACCCTCTTTACAGCTAGGCTAGATGGAATTTCCAGCTCCTCACTAATTTTCTGCGTACACCAGTCTGTCCACCCTGGGATGGTGCTTTCTTGCAGCTCTGACAGCAAGCACTGACACTGCTGAGAAACCATCATTCCCTCTGGGAAGTGGTAAAAGTCCTGGCTCTCCACTAGGAGTCCTCTGGCACCTTCCTAGTGTGGGGAGAGGGAGGGGATCATTCCTTCTAAGTGAGAGTGGAAATCCCAGTTTCCCATGCGGTCTCCGCAGACACCTCAGGGAAGGGCTAGAGGGAAGCTCATTACCAGCCTGCAGAGATCCACGCTCTGGAACCAGCCTTTGATGACACCACCCCAGCGAGGACATTGAGGCACACCTTTACAGACCTGTGAGCATGAAAGTCTAGTCTTCCCACTTGGCCTTCTGTGGCATTGGCATGAGGTTACAGCATTTTCTATGGTGTTTGGCTGTAGTAGAGTGCTTATTCTTTAAAAGTTTTCTGTCTTAATGGGCTGCCCGGCTGCCACTGTCCTCCTGATCTTCCAAAGAGCAGGTTTATTTTAGGGCTTTTTTTTTTTTTTTTTTTTAATCTGTGTCTGTTGGTGTCTTCATGAGCTTCAAGACTGGGATATATCCGGCCACAGGAAAACTCAGGGAACTCACCACTACAACTTTCTTTGAGTCACAAAGTCCCTGGCACGGTCATTATACTCTATCTTTCATAGATTTCTTATATATATATATATATATATATATATATATATATATATATATATATATATTTCTTATATATAAAATGTCCAGGGTTTTTAGATGTACTAAGTGGAAGCAATAGGGAAAAAAATACTTCTAGTCCATCTTCCTGGAAGCAAAAGTCATATTGCTGTCAGGTTTTATCACAGAGAGCTTCCCAAATTGAATGAGTGAATTCTGTACCTCCAACCTTTCCAAAGTTAGGTGAATTGAGGGATAGATACATAGAGAGCTAAAGCATGTTATAACCCAAAAATATTGTAACAAAAGAAATATAATGACCAAGGTGATTGAAATCAATAGCATTTTCATTTTCCCCAAAGTTCTGAATATATTAAGTTAAGCAAAGTGTTTATAATGGCTGAACAATCATTCTTAACTATCATTTGATAATAACTGGAAAGCTTGCTATGATGAACTTTTTCAGAAACTGAAAAAATTAAATGCTAATGATAGACAATATTTTTTGCAAGTCAAATAGATGCCCTGTCATTTTTGAGAAAGTAAAGAAAGGAACTGATAAAATTATCCTCTAATAAATTATTAAAAATAACTTTTAGTGATATTCCATTAAGCTATTAATAGTATATGACTTGGAAGAAATTCAACGAATTGAATAGCATTCCTATTAAAAACAAATAAATAAAAGTAAATAAAAGCTCCCTCAGTGCCTTTTTTTGTATTTCTGTGAATAGAGTTGCTAGTATTTCTGTCTATAAAAATAAAATATTATACAATAAAATTGATCCTGAAGTGTTTTATTTTAGTAAGAATAAATATTAATCATGGGGTTTATGAGGTAATTTTAAAGCACTGTTTTCATTCAGTGATAATTTTGTATTAAAATTTTATTTTTAACATTAAATAAAATTCTATTTTATATAAAATATAGTAAAACATTTTTGTGAGCAATCTATAAATATTTTTGCTGCAGAGAAGTGTAAGATGATCAACCAAACACATAAGCATAAACATATATATAAAAGAAGTTGAAAAAGAAAACTAAGAGATATCTTTTTAATGATATAAAATAGAAAATTAATGTTTCATTTAAATTCCACTGAATACATTTTTAAAATACATTTTTCTGAGCTAACAGAAGTATGCTAATATGTCAGTATGCATAATATATGAGTTATATATATATATCCACATATAAAGAAATATATGTCAGCTCCCAATACTAACAGCATTTGTCAAGTAGATCTGAAATACTTGAGACATTGATTATTGTATTTTTCATTTCCATAATTTTCATTTTTTTTATAGTTCTTTTGCAAAAGTTTTCACGTTTCAAGGAGATTTATAATTGCTTACTGAATAAATTTTATGGTAGCTACTTTAAAATCATTGTTAGATAGTTCCACTATCTTGTTCACCTGGTATTGGCATCAGTTGATTGTTTTTCCTCATTTAAGTTGTGATTTTCTTGGATCTTGGTATCACAAGTGATTTTCAGTGGTATCTTGGACATTTTGAATATTATGTTAGAAGACTCTTGATCCTGTTTAAATCTCTCATTTTAGTAAGAGGCCTCTTTTTACGTTTAGTGTGTAAGTCCTGGAAACCATTCCTGGCTTTGTTGACATAGCCTCTGGGGCAAAGGAGCCTGTCATCTATGAGCACTGGGCCAAGAGATGGGTTGACCTTCATGGGTTTTTCTGGCAATGATCATCCTGCAGTTGCTGCCAGCTTGGGTAAGGTAGAGGATGCATTGCCTCCTGAGCTCTGCCAGCAGTGCTACTGTGGGCAGACAAGGCCTAAATGGCTGATGTGAGCTAGGGATTGAGTTAGGATGCCAGCTTTGCTGGTATTGCAGCTGCAGACAAATGAAAATTACTACTGCCACTGAAGATGGATCTCCCCATCAAACCCCCACTGGGCTTCCCTTTTCTTGTTCCTTTGGCCAGAAAGAATAGACTTTACTTTTCTTTCCGTTCCTTTGTTTTAGCCTATGCTTGTCGACAGTTCAAGGTTGTAAACTGTAGGGCTTTCCACATCCCAGTCTAGCATATATGGGGGCTAAAAATAAATCCTAGAGAGCTCACTGTGGTATTGTTCCTCAAGCCCAGAGGTCTGTGGTCAGTGCACCTTCTCCTTCCTTTTCACCTTTCAGAGTCATTTTATGCTTGTATTCAGAGAGAACCTGCAGAGAAAAGTGAATATAAACCATCCTGTCCTGGAACCTGAATAGATTAAACTTTTCAAGGTATCAACAAACTATTTTCAAAAATTCCAAGCTGTTTTATAATTTGTACATCTTTAATAGCAGTGTATGAGTAGTTACATTTCTTTCTTTAAAATCCTCACCAACAGTAATATGTTCAAACCTCTTTAAAATTTCAACTATTTGAATAGCTATATAGTAGAATCATATTATATTTTAATTTATATTTGGTAATGAATGATAATGTTGAGCATATTTTCAAGTGCTTTTGTTCTCATCCATATGGGAAAGTATTAAGAATTAAGTATTGTAAAAATCTGATTCTCATAATATATATTCAATACTTTTGAAATATGTTCATTTAATCAATTCTATGTAGTCATTGCGTAATTGAGAATGCTGGATTGCCACAAGATATTACAACCTACTAGCAGCTGGAATTTCAACCTTGCTTATTTTCAGAACTCCTTCTCAGCACTTCTAACAGGACAAGATGATATATATTCTCTCTCCTCCATAACACTTTTCTTACCACCTTGGTCCAATTGTTGTCATGTGTTCTTCCCTAATTATTGTTTTAGTCCTCAGCTTACTATAGCACAATTCACTTTTACGGGCACTATCTTCTTTCCTCCACAGAGGTGTAAAGTTCTTGTGATAAGATACCAATCCTTATATTTTTCTGAGTTCTCTCGCAATGCTTAGAGTAGCATTAACACACCATAGATTCTTCTTAAATACCCAGAGAAGGAGTCAGTGATTAGAGGGAAAGAGTGAGTGTGTTTGAGGTGAGTGGTACCAAAAAAGTCCACGTTTATGCAATGGTTTAAAATAGCAAAACTGAATTTATTCAGGAACTACTGCAATAGAGGAAAACAAGCATCATTTAATACTACAGTCAATCTTGAGTAAAGCATGGAAAAGTGGGGATCTACAGCCAAAGAACAAGGACTAGGGTCGGTGAAAATTGTTAAGAGGAGGCATCCAGGATAGGGAAGAATTATTGCTACACTGCTCTCACAGGACTCTTGCTGAAGGCAAGCTATGATGATCGTACACTACCTTCAGGAGGGTGGGGGTGAGGAATTTCATCAGATATTAAGAGTGGTCAGACGTCAAAGGTAGCAAATTATCTCTAAATTGACTGAGCAAGATTCTCGCTACAACAGGATGAGGCAAGCCCAACAAGGATGGACACCAAAGCCCGAGTTCAAGGTCAAATTGAGAAGAGGGCTTAGAGGAGTCTGACCGAGTTTTGATCGAGGATAGCAGCTTTGACAATGGAAGAGTGAATAGAATGACCATTAGGGCTGCAACTTTGATTCACTTTCCCTGCCCAAACAACCTTATAAAGTAGCAGGAAGACTTGTTGATGGTCAAGATATGAACTCTGCAAGTTTTAAAGCCCCAGAGATTCCCAGAAGAGTTTTACAAGTCACACATGACACTAAGCCTTGTAACTAATGAGAGCAAATTACAAAGTTGGGTGAGAAAGTTCTCTGCTCCCTCTGATGAAGGATGAGAGGAATTCCCTTGGGGTCTCCTAAGCAGAAGCAAACCTCTAGAGCTGAGGAATCTCTGGCTCTGATAATAATCAGATGATATATTTAAACTATTAGGAAGGAAGTCTGTAAATCACCGTGATTTAGTAGTGGTGAGGGCTGATGACGGCACATGTGGCCTAGCCTTACAACTCATGTCACAAAGTTCTAGAACCACAGAAAGCTGAAGCTTGCACAGACTTGGGACTTTCCACCTCACTTCCCAGCTGGGGAGACTCAAATTCAGAAGATGCAGCAATTTTCCCAACATCACTAAGCTAGTAGTGATAAAAGTAAGAAATCCACACTCTTAGGCTTGTGATTTTCATACTTGGTGAACCTCTGTTTCTTTTGAGAGGTGAACAAAGTATGCTTCCAAGAACAACGTGAAGACTGTCTTTGGAAGAATATATTACAACTGTGACAGTGTATTGGCTTTGGATCCTGGTAAAATACACAAGGTAGGAAACAATTCTAGATGGTTTGACTTTCTCTTCATAATTGTCACTGCAAAAAGGAAGGGTCCTTGGGATAAAATTACATATTTCCTCCAAATCATCATTTCTTTTACACTTCAGAAAGTGTGTGTATTTCTTTTGTCAGTGTGTCCATATCCCAAGTTAAATTTGACACAAGCATAATTAGGGACAACTTTAAAGATAGGTGAGGGTAGAGAGGGGTATAGTATTCCCACCATATGCGCACGCGCGCGCGCACATATACACACACACACACACACACACACACACACAATATGTAGGCTTGTGGAGGGAGATTCTGACATGCTTACTGTATTGCTGGTGATTCACTAAATAAATATTTAGCACACAGTTAAGACTAGATAGTGAAAAACCTATCATAAAATTTGTATAGGTTATTTTTTGCATTTTCAAAAAGCTTATGAATTTAATGATGCCTTTGCAAGCAACTTCCCTGCCACCCCAGGCTGTGTTTGAAGCACTACAACATATTTTGTGAGATCAGACTGTTCCTCAGGTATTACGTTAAAAAGAGATTGGATTGTATACCAAGGACACAAGGTACTAAAGCAGCTCCTTGTTTTGCCAATGTATTTTAATTTTTCCTTGATACATTTATTTAATATTTTAGTCCTAGAATCCATATAATTGTTTTTCTTATAAAATTACTGCAAGGACATAAGAGAGCTTAAGAACTTTGGTGTGTGAAGTGCACTACTGAAGGGAGGAATTTTTCACAATGGCTTAGGGTTAAGCAGATGGAATCTATTGGGACCTGGTATTTCTGAGAGGGAAAGGATGTCTTCTGAAGGAAATCTAGAATGCTGCAGGAAGCTTATCATATGGGAAAGTGGAGTAATAATCTACAAGTGCATTTGGAAACCAAAGATATTGAAATTAAATTTGGGTACTATAAAGGCTTACACAAAAAGACCTCAGGAGAAAGCCTAAGGTTTCCGTAGATACTGACACTCATAATATATCCTTAGCCAAGAGGACAGACAAGTACCCTAGACTTCTCATTGGTAGGTGAATGCTCACAGATAAGAAGGGTAGATACAGTGAGAGAAAGGGAAACTGGAATACAGAAAGGCTTGATAGAAGGCAAGGTCACAAGATCCATGTATGACTATAAGAGAAGAGGGTCTTGTTAGGTCTAAGAGGACAAAGAATTGAGGGTTGTAACAAAAGGGAGCATGAAATGGGAAGATTCTGAGTTGCTGATATAATACTATTTCTTGATATGGGAGCTGGGCACTGGTTACACAGGTCAGTTGTTTCTGAAAATTCACTGATTTAAACATATCTGATTATTGCAATTATCTTTGTTTTTTCATAAACAATTAAAAAGTTCCAAAAAAGAATAAAAAACCCTATAAGGTAGAGTCCATAGGGTTATGGGTTATTTCTGGAACTATTTATATTTAGACCATTTTCCTACTGCTTCTTCTGACCATCAGCGACAAAGTAGATCCTGCCAAGAGAATGTTTGAGCTTAGCCTGAGATAAACCGAATTAGAGTGAAAAGTCTGTTAATCTCCATGCTCAAAAATCACATGCTATACAATACTGAATTCAGTAAAGCAGCCCTTGTTTATACATTAAGCAACTTTTTGATGACTAACTCATGAATCCAACATTTATAGGGAATTATTACCTTCTTAAAATAATCTGTATTATCACCCTGAAAAATGCAGAAATGTATGACTCATAGTATATTTCCTCAAGGAAAGGAAAATAAATGGAAAAAATGCAGAATTCAAGTTACAATAGTTTGCTTCTAGTTACATATATATCACTTCCTAGATACAACCTTTTTATTTCTAAAATAAGTAAAATAATCTGCCATATACATTTCACAGCTGTCCTATGCACTTCATATATGTGTTATGAAGAGTAAAATCAATAAAACTTTGAAAGAATTTGGAAAAACATAGAGATAATGAATGCTAGTTATTAAATATCTTGTCATATGAGACAAGAAAAATAGTAGTTCAAAATAATGCAAGGGTGATAAATGCGTTAAATATAAGGACAAGCAACATGTTCTAGAATTCAGAGAAGGATAAGATTAACTCAGATGTAGAATTATTAACAAGTTCATACAATGACAAAACAAAAAATTTGGGGGGTATGTTGAGCTTGGCATTCCCTAATGGACAAAATCTCAGCTGCCACCTTTTTGCATAAAGAATCTGTTTGTTAAGATCATCCACGTATTGTAATTAATCGCTATTAATCCTGATATTTCTGAGGTATCCTATCTCTCTTCCTTGCCTCGTCTCAGGTTATAGGGAAGGGAGCATTTTCTTTATTTTCCTTTGATATTTTAGGACATAAATGGTTTCTCCAAGAAGGGATAATGACTTTGGGATTCTCTAAATTGTAAGACATGTCCAAGTTTTTAATAAAATTACTAGTAAAGGAATTCTCAGTATTTACTTGGGAAATATTTGGAAACCATATACAATGTGGAAGCTGCTGTGTTGGGCCCTGACTCTGTTCATTAGTGACTTAGAAGCTTTTATGATGTTCAGAGGCTCATCCAGATCTGGCTCACCTGATACATCTGAATCTCCTTCATCTGAACATCAACTGGAACATTTTCTCTTTTATCATATTATCAGCAAATATAATAAAATCCTTTAAACATTAGGCCAGAGCAAACCTTCTTGTCACATAAGTGATTAATAAAGAAGTGCTGAACAAAGGAAGAGATGAATGAATAAATGCAAAAGGAGGAAGACGTATCAACTACATACACGATTTAGCTAAAATAATGAAAAAGCAGTTGTTAGTTGTAACTCTGATGAATTGTCTTATTTACATCACAATTTTCACTTGATGACATCAGAGAATAACACAGAGTTGGATGTTTATTTGTTGTTTCTTTTACATTTCAGACATGCAAACAATGAAGATCAACCAGACTATCCTGAAGGAATTCATTCTCGTTGGCTTCTCTATGTACCCAAATGTACAGACATTCCTCTTTGTGGTCTTCTTTTGCCTCTACCTTCTCACCCTTGCAGGTAATCTCACCATCATGGGTCTAACCTGGGTGGACAGGTCTCTCCACACGCCTATGTACCTCTTCCTTAGTGCACTCTCTTTCTCCGAGACCTGCTACACGTTGGCTATCATCCCTAAGATGCTAGAAGATCTGCTGGCTAAGAACAGAAGCATTTCAGTCGTGGGTTGTGGCTTACAGATGTGTTTCTTCCTGGGACTTGGTGGCACAAACTGTATCATCCTCACTTTGATGGGATATGACCGCTTCCTGGCCATCTTTAACCCTCTAAGATACCCACTGGTTATGACCAACATTGTGTGTGGACAACTTGTGGCTTCTGCCTGGGCTGGAGGCTTCTTCATCTCTCTGATAGAGATTGCACTGATATTCAGGGGCTCTTTCTGCAGCCCCAACCTCATCAAACACTTCTTCTGCCATATGCGGGCAGTTGTCAGGCTGTCCTGTATAGACAGCGACCTCATAGAGTTCATTGTGAGAATGATCCCAGTGTCGGGCTTGCTGGGTACCTTTCTCCTCATTATCCTGACTTATGTTTTCATTCTTTCCACTGTTCTCAGGATCCCTTCGGCCGAGGGCAAGCAGAAGGCATTCTCCACCTGCACCTCCCACCTCACAGTGGTCATCATCCACTTTGGTTTCGCATCTATTGTTTATTTGAAGCCAGAAGCCTCAGGGGGAGATGACACACTCATAGCAGTCCCTTACACTATCATCACCCCTTTACTCAGCCCCGTCACATTCAGCCTCAGGAATAAGGACATGAAGAATGCTTTTAGAAAGATGATGGGAAAGACACTGGCCTTGAAAAAATAATCTTGCACTATTGCTACTGGGTTGAAGCATGGGTCATTGTCCCCAGAATTCCGTGGGCCATTTATCCTGTGACCTCTGGAAGAGCCTATACCATTTGCCTTTATTCAGAGATTGGGATATGCGGGGAGCAAGGGACTGAGACTAGGACATGAGCCATCACAGGCATTTACTTAGCTTGTTAAAGAAGTTGTCCAAAGCTTCTACTTTCCAGTATCAGAGGAAGAATGTCCTGCAGATATGTGGATTTTGTCAGTTAACTTCTGAGTGTTCTATACCGTTGATGAAGTGAGAAAGGAAAGGGAGTGAAATGAAGAAAGGGAAAAAAACTCAGCATATATAACTGCTGCACTAAGAGATGTTTTAAATAGCTAAAGGAATAAAAGTTGAGGAATATTTTAGGCATGATTATGAAACACTGGTTGCACTCCCAGTAGATAGACCATTTCTCATAAGAGATATACCCTGCAAAAACTAACAAGTGTCTATTAGTGCATATGTGGATACACACACACACACACACACACACACACACATTTTTAAGTGCTCATGCCATAGTCATTAATAACACCCTGTTCATGACTGTGGTCTTTCAGTGACTGCCAAATGCTAATTTCTGAGTATATAGGGTATCTTGCAATATTTCTTCTCAAGAGTAAACATTACAGCCTACATCTTCTATGACAGAGGAAACCATGGATGTGAGAAATGTGCCCCCATTTTCTCTAAGGTGAAGACATTCAAAAGCAAATGTTCAACTATGCCATGATATTAAGAGATTTGACAAAGAAAACTGTTTTGGCATGGTGTACAATGTATAAAGGAGAAAACCAGATGAACACAGCATCAATTTTTTATATCACCAAAAATAAAATAAGAAACACTGTGGAGTTTATGTCATAGAAGAACAGTGAGTGGTCTTAATGAAAATGCAGGCATGCAAGCCAAGGGAATTTCCTGAATCCTTTTTTCAATTCTGGTGTTAGTCAACTCTGTGACTTCTCATGAAAGATATAAAATTTATACTGAGATTTGGTGTGTATAAAATTTGTATTAAAAAGTATTGCAGTAATATTGACCCTATTATTTATGGAACTGTTAAGAAGATAACGGAATTAATATATAAACATTACTGTGCACATCACCTGATTAAGTTTAGCCCTGCCCATGACCCTCTTTCCTTCCTTGAGAATATGTTTGCGATACCTGTGCAGATGGAATCTAATCTCTGGTATCTGCAATCTGTAGTCATTGCTTCAGTAGCAAGAGTGTTTCTTTTACCTTGATTTCATTCCTGGCAATTTGTTATTCAATCTAGGGAAGCTATAAGTCTTGGAAATAAATATTAACAATTTTCTTCCTTATGGTGGATGCAGAGGACATACATGATGTCTAGATTCAAATTCTTGAATCAGAATTTAGATGAATTAACCTGCTTTTGTTTAACAGGTGGATCCATTGGTAAGCTAGAAATAAATATCTAGATTATAGCTGACATTACACAAAGACTTATGCACATATTAACATTTGCTTTATGACAAACATAGCATTGAGAGCAGTGAGAAAATGATAGACTTTCAATAGCTGGTTGCAGAATAATAGGATAATATGGGAAAAACAAAATATGAGATTTCTGGGTATCAAAAACTAAATTTGAGAAGCAAAACAATAAAAATTTTAGAGAGTGAAATAAGTTGTCTTCTCCAGATTGGGGAAAGTATTTTTGAAATTGTACAGAAAAAACACCTAACTAAAAATAGAAAAGATTAAGTCGAAATTGAGAAATTTTATTCATCAAAAAGGTACCATTTAGGAAGTGGATAGGAAAGCTAAATAATAAAACTATAAAGATATTTAATAAAGTGATTAGTGTAAAGTTTAGGGTAGTAATGACTAATGACTTTTGGAAGGAAAGGTCTGTGACTGGTTTGGGGAAAAAGCACATTGAGCAACTTCTGGATGGCAAAGTCCTTTTTCTTGATCTAGGTAGTGATCACAAGAGTTTGTCTTACGAAAGATTCACTAAGCTGTGTAATTGTTTAAATGATTTTCTGGTTGTATGTTTTATTTTATAATATAAATATTTTTTTAAAAATTTAAGGAGGAAGAAAAATCTGCAATACATAATTGACAAAAGGCTCTCTCATCTATTATATACAGTCATGTGTCACTTAACAATGAGGATACATTCAGAAAAATGTGTCATTAGGTGATTTCGTGCAAATATCATACTGTACTCACACAAATCTACTACACACTCAAGCTGTATGGTATAGCCTATTGCTTCCAGGCCACAAACCTGTATGGCACATTACTGTACTGAATACTACAACAACTGTAATTCAGTGGCAAGCATTTGTGTATCTAAGAATATCTAATCATAGAAAAAGTACAGTAAAAATATAGTATTATAATCTTATGGGACCACCATTATTTATGTGGGCTGCCATTGATCCAAACATCATCATGCAGGTCATGACTATAAATAATCCCTACCCTCAAAGAAATAAGCAAACAAAAAGACAATAGTAAAAATGTTCAAGTGATGTGAATAGAATCTTTATAAAAGATAATATTCAAATATTCAATAAATAGCAAAAAGTGCCTAATCTCATTAGTAAGCATAAAAATGAACCTCAACAGTGGCTGTCTCATGCCTGTAAGCCTAGCACTCTGGGAGGCCTACATGGGAGAATCACTTGAGTTCAGGAGTTTTGAGACCAGCCTGAGCAAGAGTAAGGCCCTGTCTCTACAAAAAAATACAAAAATTAGCTGGGCTGGTGGCATGTGCCTGTAGTCCCAGTTACTTGGGAGGCTGAGGCAGGAGGATTTGTTGAACCCTGGAATTTGAGATTGCAGTAAGCTATGATGATGCCACTGCACTCTAGTCTGGGAGACAGAGTAAGATTGTTTCCCATAAAAGAAACAAACAAGCAAACAAAAAACCTTAAGCTTAAGGCAAGAAACTGTAGGAAGTCTAGAAGAAAACGTTGGAGAAGCTCTTATAGATATCAACCTAGGCAAAGAATTTATGAAAAAAAAAAGATCCAAAGACAATCACAGCAACAAAAATAAATAAATGGGACCTGATCACATTAAAAAGCTTCTGCACACCCAAGGAAACTATCAGGAGAACAAATAGACGACCTGCAGAATGGGAGAAAATATACACATGATACACATCTGATACAGGGCTGATAACTAGAATCTATATAGAACTCAGGAAAATCAACAAGAAAAAGTCAAACAACCCAAATTAAAAAGTGGGCAAAGGACATGAACAGAAACTTTTCGAAAGAATACAGACTAATGCTTAACAAACATGAAAAAATGCTCAACATCTCTACTCATCAGGGAAATGCAAATCAAAACCACAATTTGATACCATTTAACTCCAATGAGAATGACTTTTATTAAAAAGTCCCAAAACAACAAATGTTGGTGTGGATGTAGAGAGATAGGAACATGCATATGCTGCTGGTTGGACTGCAAACTACTCAACCTTTGTGGAAAGTAATATGGAGATACCTCAAAGAGCTAAAAGTAGAAATACCATTTGATCCAGCAATTCCATTACTGGGCATCTACTTAAAGGAAAAAAATACATTCTATAAAAAAGACTTCTGTACTCAAATGTTTTTAGCAGCACAATTCACAATTGCAAAGTTGTAGCAACCCAAGTGCCCATCAGTACATGAATGGATTAATAAAATGTGGTGTATGTATACCCTGGTGTACTTACCACCCACAAAAAACAATGGTGAACTAGCACCTCTTGTACTATCCTGGATAGAGCTGGAGCCCATTCTACTAAGTGAAGTATCACAAGAGTAGAAAAACAAGTACCACATGTACTCACCATCAAATTGGTACTAATTGATCAACACTTACATTCACATATGGTAGTAACATTCATTGGGTGAAGGGTAGGTGGGAGTGGGGAGGAGGATGTGGGTATATTCACACCTAAAAGGTGCAGTGCACACTGTCTGGGGACTGGACACACTTGTAGCTCTGAGTTGTGTGGCGCAAAGGCAATATATGTAACCTAAACATTTGTACTCCCTTAATATTCTGAAATAAAAGAATGAGGTACCACCACATACCCACTTGAATAGTTAAAATTAAAAGGTTGGATTGATAAGTGTTGATGACACTGTGAAGCAAGAAGAACTCTAATGCTCCTGGTAAGAGTGTATATTTGTTCAGTCACTTTAGAAAACAAACACTGGACTTATTTTGGACTTATTTTGGAGATACTCATATCCTGAAGTCAAGCTTTTCTACTCTTAGGTATAAACCTTAAAGAATTGTGTGTACATGTATACCATAATACATATATAGATTGTTCAAAGAAGCAATATTTGTAAAATGGCAAGACTGAAAAATTAATCAAATCTTCACCAACAGTAGAATAATAGAAATATGGCATATTCATATATGTATCAGCATTCAATAATAAAAGTGAATAAACTGTAACTAGATACTTCAACATACATGTAAAGTTCATTTTCTTCTCTTATATCATGTCTTTCTTCAATTATCTAAGATATATGTTACAATTCAAGGACTTTGTTTCTGAACCAATTTCTGATTAATGAAGAAATAAAATAGGATATGAATGGCTTTTGTTCTTCACCTAAACGTAAAGTGTCTGTTGTAAACAGTGTCCATTTGTCTCTTCTATGTTTACGAAGAATCCATTCTATTCAAGACACTCCATTAGCCATGGAGAAAACAAAAACATGCAAAATATAGCTCCAGCTTTCAAGAAATTCACATTCTACTGGTGGACAAGCTAGGCAATTATGATGTAACATGAATTAAGGTTTGCACAGATTTATGGGATTGCATGCTCATAAATTAGATAACTTAGATGAAATGGAAAAATTCCTAGAATGACACAAACTACCAAAACCAATTCAAGAAGAAACAGCCAATATGAATAGATGTATTACAAGTAAAGGGATTACATTAGTAGTCAAAAAACAACCTATAAGGAAAAGGCCAAGACCAACTGAAATCCCTCAAATAAGAAAAGAATTAATGCCAATTCCTTAGAAAGACTTCAAAAAATTGATAAGGAGAGAACAGTTCCCAAAACTAAAGAAAGAGACATCACAAGAAAAGAACACTACAAGCCAATATCTGTTATAAACATGGATGCAAAAATCCTTCATAAAATGCTAACAAACTGAATATAGAAACATATGAAAAGAATTACACACAATTAACAATGAGGATTTATCCCAAGAATGTAAGGTTGGTTTAACATTCCAAAATCAATGAATGTAATATACCACACCAATAGAATAAAAGATAAAAACAATACAATCATCTCAGTAGATACTGAAAATGTGTTTGAAAAAATCCAACATCTGTTCATGATAAAAACATTTAACAATCTAAGAACAGAAAGGAACTTTCCCATCCTAAGAAAGAATATATATGTATGATAAAACAGAACAGAAAACCAATTTCTGAGACAAGTGGGATTGCCAAGGAAGAAAGGAAATTTTAATACCAAAGAGGTTTTGAGGGGAAAACAGGAAAAGCATTCTCAAATCTGTCTGCCCCAAAAAGGCAGGGTCCAGACTTTTCAAAGAGGGGAAATAAACAAAGGGCTCCAAGCATTTTGGCTGGTCTTGTTGAAATTAACAATGGAAATTAACAAGGGTCTAGCCCATGGTGTAGCTTACTGAGAGTGATACTTGGTCAGGAAGGCTGCCTTAGGAAACTTTGGAATCTCACCTCCTTTGTCTTGTAGAAAATCCACCATTTCTGGGAAACAACTCAAAAGGTCAATTAGTTAAGGGAGAGGATTATAAAAAATATAGAGGTCATTGAAATTTGTGGGTTACAAATGTGGGTTGCTTCCACTTAGTTCATCCAAAAACCCTGGACATTATATATATATATATATGAAATCTATGAAAAATAGAGTAAAATGACAGTGCCAGGGACTTTGCGACTCGAAGAAAGATGTAGTGGTGAGTTCCCTGAGTTTTCTTGGTGCCACATATATCCCAGTCTTGGAGCTGATGAAGACGCCAATGGACATAGATAAAAAAAAAAAAAAAAAAAAAAAAGGCCTAACAAAAACCTGCTTTTTAGAAGACCAGGAGAACAAGGGGCAGCCGGGCAGCCTATTAAGACAGAAAATTTTTAAAGAATAAGCACTCTACTACAGCCAAACAGCCTAGAAAATGCTGTAACTCCATGCCAATGCCACAAAAGGCCAAGTGGGGTTACAAATTTGTGAATTTGTGGGTTACATTATGACACTAGATCTCATTTAAACTTTTTATTTCATCTGGCTTCTTCTAACACCACTCCAGCAGGGAAAAGTGGGAGTGCCAACTTTTTACTACCAGATTGCTATAATAGAAGTCCAGGTTCCCCATTCAGCTTCCGTTGATACCTGGCATGGGAAAGAATCCTCTTTACTGCTATGCTGGATGGAATTTCCAGCTCCCCACTATTTTTCTGCGCACACCGCTCTGGCCATCCTGGAATGGTGCTTCCTTGCAGCTCCAACTGCCTCCACTGACACTGCTGAAGATCTATCATTCCCTCTGGGAAGTGGTGAAAGTCCTGACTCTCCACTAGGAGTCCTCTGGCACCTTCCTAGTGTGGGGAGAGGGAGGGGATCATTCCTTCTAAGTGAGAGTGGAAATCCCAGTTTCCCAAGTGGTCTTCACAGACACATCAGGGAGGGGGTCAAGAGGAGAGCTCATTATCAGCCTGCAGAGATCCTAGCTCTCTACCCAGCCTCTGATGACATCAACCCAGCAAGGACATTGAGGCACACCATTATAGCCCTGTGAGCGTGAACGTCTAATCTCCCCACTTGGCCTTTTGTGGCATTGGCATGGGGTTACAGCATTTTCTATGGTGTTTGGATGTAGTTGAATGCTTATTCTTTAAAAGTTTTCTGTCTTAATAGGCTGTCCAGCTGCCCCTTTCCTCCTGGTCTTCTAAAAAGCAGGTTTATGTTAGGACTTTTTGGTTTTTTTTAATCTGTGTCCATTGGTGTCTTCATCAACTCCAAGACTGGGATATATGTGGCCACAGGAAAACTCAGGAAACTCACCACTACAACTTTCTTTGGGTTGCAATGTCCCTGGCACTGTCATTTTACTCTACCTTTCATAGATTTTGTATATATATGTTTCATATATATGTTTCATATATATAATGTCCAGAGTTTTTAGATGTACTAAGTGGAAGCAATAGGGAAAAAATACTTCTAGACCATCTACCTGGAAGCAGAAGTCACATTGCTGTCAGGTTTTATCACAGAGAGTTTCCTATATTGAATGAGTGAAGTCTGTACCTCCAACCTTTCCAAACTTACCTGAATTGAGGGAGAGATATATAGAAAGCTAAAGCATGTTATAACCTAAAAATATTTTAACAAAAAAAATAATGACCAAGGTGATTGAAATCAATAGTATTTTCATTTTCCCCAAAGTTCTGAATATTAAGTTAAGCAAAGTGTTTATAATGGCTGAACAATCATACTTAATTATAATTTTTAATAAATGGAAAACTTGTTATGATGAACTTTTTCAGAAACTGAAAAAATTAAATGCTAATGATAGACAATATTTTTTGCAAGTCAAATAGATGCCCTGTCATTTTTGAGAAGGTAAAGAAAGGAATTGATAAAAGTATCCTTTAAAAATTATTAAAAGTCACTTAGTGATATACCATTAAGCTATTAATGGTATATGACTTGGAAGAAATTTAAAGAATTAAATAGCATTCCTATTAAAAACAAATAAATAAAAGCTCCCTCAATGCCTTTTATTGTATTTCTGTGAATAGAGTTTCCAGTATTTCTATCTATAAAAATAAAATATTATATAATAAAAATGACCCTGAAGTGTTTTATTTTAGCAAGAATAAATATTAATCATGGGGTTTATGAGGTAATTTTAAAGCATTATTTTCATTCAGTGATAATTTTGTATTAAAATTTTACTTTTCACATTTAATAAAATGCTCTTTTATATAAAATATAGTAAAATATTTTTGCAAGTAATCGATAAATATTTTTGTTGCAGAGAAGTGTAAGATGATCAACCAAACACATAAGCATAAACATATATATAAAGTTCAAAAACAAAACTAAGATATATCTTTTTAATCAATGATATAAAATAGCAAATTAATGTTGCATTTAAAATCTATTGATTACATTTTTTAAATGAGCTAACAGAAGTATGCTAATATGTCAATATGTATAATATATGATATATATATATATATATATATATCCACATATAAAGAAATATATGGCAGCTCCCAATACTGAGGGCATTTGCCAAGCAGATCTGAAATAACTTGAGCCATCGATTATTGTATTTTTCATTTTGGTAATTTACATTTTGTTTTTCCAATTCTTTTGCAGAAAGTTTTCATGTTTCAAGGAGATTTATAATTGCTTACTGAATAAATTTTATGGTAGCTACTTCAAAATCATTTCCAGATACTTCTACTATCTCGTTCACTTGGTCTTGGCATCAGTTGATTGTTTTTCCTCATTTAGGTTGAGATTTTCTTGGTTCTTGGTATCACAAGTGATTTTCAGTGGTATCTTGGACATTTTGAATATTATGTTAGAAGACTCTTGATCCTGTTTAAATCTCTCATTTTAGTAAGAGGCCTCTTTTTACGTTTAGTGTGTAAGTCCTGGAAACCATTCCTGGCTTTGTTGACATAGCCTCTGGGGCAAAGGAGCCTATCATCTATGAGCACTGGGCCAAGAGATGAGTTGACCTTCATGGGTTTTTTTCTGGCAATGATCATCCTGCAGTTGCTGCCAGCTTGTGCAAGGTAGAGAATGCACTGCCTCCTAGGCTCTGCCAGCAGTGCTACTGTGGGCAGACAAGGCCTAAATGGCTGATGTGAGCTAGGGATTGAGTTAGGATCCCAGCTTTGCTGGTATTGCAGCTGCAGACAGATGAGAATTACTACTGCCACTGAAGATGGATCTTCCCATCAAACCCCCACTGGGCTTCCTTTTTCTTGTTCCTTTGACCAGAAAGAACAGATTTTGCCTTTATTTCCCTTCCTTTGTTGTAGCCTATGCCTGTTGCCAGTTCAAGGTTGTAAACTGCAGGGCTCTCTACATCCCAGTATAGAATATATGAGAGCTAAAAATCAATCCTAGAGAGCTCACTGTGCTATTGTTCCTCAAGTCCTGAGGTCCGTGGTCAGTCCACCTTCTCCTTTCAGAATCATTTTATGATTGTATCTGGAGAGAAACTGCAGAGAAAAGTGAATATAAACCATCTTGTCCTGGAACCTGAATAGATCAAACTTTTCAAAGTATCAACGAACTATTTTCCAAAATTCCAAGCTATTTTATAATTTATGTATCTTCAATAGCAGTGTATGAGTTACAGTTCTTTCAAATCCTCACCAACAGTAATATGTTCAACCTTTTTTAAAATTTCAACTATTTGAATAGCTGTGTAGTAGAATCACAGTATATTTTAATTTATATTTTTTAATGAATGAAGATGCTAAGTATATTTCGAGTGCTTTTTCCTCATCCATATGTATTCTTTAAGTATTTTAAAAATCTGATTGTCATAATATATATTTGATACTTTTGAAATATGTTCATTTAATCAATTTTATGTAGTCATTGCATCATTGGAAGTGCTGGACTTCCAGCACTGGAATACCAGCAAATACCAGCAGCTGGAATTTCAACCATGCTTATTTGCAGAACTCCTTTCCAACACTTCTGCCAGGACAAAATGAAATATATTCACTTTTCTCTGCAGCTTCCCTCTGACACTTCTCCTCCATAGCACTTTTCTTACCACCTGGATCCAGTTGTATTCATCTGTTCTTGCCAGATTATTGTTTTAGTCCTCTGGTTGCTATAGTACAATTCACTTTTATGGGCACTATCTTCTGTCCTCCACAGAGGTGTAAAGTCCTTGTGATAAGATACCAATCCTTATATTTTTCTGAGTTCACTTGCAATGCTTAGAGTAGCATTAACACACCATAGATTCTTCTTAAATATGCAGGGAAGGAGTCAGCGATTAGAGGGAAAGAGTGAGTGTGTTTCAGGTGAGTGGTACCAAAAAAGTCCACATTCATACAGTAGTTTAAAATAGCAAAACTGAATTTATTCAAGAACTATTGCAATAGAGGAAAATAGACGTCATTTAATACTGAAGTCCACCTTGAATAAAGCATGTAAAAGTGGGGATTTATAGCCAAAGAACAAGAAGTGGGGTCAGTGAATGGAAAATGGTTAAGAGGAGGCATCCAGGATAGGGAAGAATTACTGCTAAACTGATCTAACAGGATTCTTGGTGAAGGCAGGCCATATACAACCTGCAGGAAGGTGGGGACTGAGGAATTTGGTCAGAAATAAATAGTAGTCAGACGCCAAGGGTAAACTGACTGAGCAAGATTCTTGCTACAGCAGGGTGAGGCAGGCCTGACAGAGATGGACACTGAAGCCCGAGTACAAGGTCTAATTGAGAAGAGGGCTTAGAGGAGCCTGACTAGGGTTTGGTCAAGGACAGCAGCTTTGTCAGTGGAAGAGTGAAATTGAATGACCACTAGGGCTGCAAATTTGATTCACTTTCCCTGCCCAACAAAACTTATAAAGTAGTAGAAAGACTTGTTGATGGTCAGGATATGAACTCTGAAAGTTTTAAAGCCCCAGAGATTCCCAGAAGAGTTTTACAAGTCACACGTGACACTAAGCCTTGTAACTAATGAGAGCAAATTACAAAGTTGGGTGAGAAAGTTCTCTGCTCCTGCTGATGAAGGATGAGAGGAATTCCCTTGGGGTCTCCTAAGCAGAACCAAACCTCTAGAGCTGAGGAATCTCTGGCTCTGATAATAATCAGATGATATATTTAAACTATTAGGAAGGAAGTCTGTAAATCACCGTGATTTAGTAGTGGTGAGGGCTGATGACAGCACATGTGGCCTAGCCTTACAACTCACGTCACAAAGTTCTAGAACCACAGAAAGCTGAAGCTTGCACAGACTCGGGACTTTCCACCTCACTTCCCAGCTGGGGAGACTCAAATTCAGAAGATGCAGCAATTTTCCCAACATCACTAAGCTAGTAGTGATAAAAGTAAGAAACCCACACTCTTAGGCTTGTGATTTTCATACTTGGTGAACCTCTGCTTCTTTTGAGAGGTGAACAAAGTATGCTTCCAACAACAACGTGAAGACTGTCTTTGGAAGAATATATTACAACTGTGACAGTGTATTGGCTTTGGATCCTGGTAAAATACACAAGGTAGGAAACAATTCTAGATGGTTTGACTTTCTCTTCATAATTGTCACTGCAAAAAGGAAGGGTCCTTGGGATACAATTATATATTTTCTCCAAATCATCCTTTATTTCACATTGGAAAGTGTGTGTATTTCCTTCATCAGTGAATCCATATCCCAAGTTAAATTTGACACAAGCATAATAAGGGACAACTTTAAAGATAGGTGAGCGTAGAGTGGGACATAGTATTCCCACCACACACACACACACACACACACACACACACACACACACACAGACACACACAGAATATGTAAGACTGTAGAGGGAGATTCTGACATGCTTACTCTATTGCTGGTGATTCACCAAATAAATATTTAGCACACAGTTAAGGATAGATAAAGAAAACCCCGTCTTAAAATATAGGGTATAGGTTATTTTTTGTATAGGTTATTTTTTGCATTTTCAAAAAGCTTATGAATTTAATGATGCCTTTGCAAACAACTCCCCTGCCCCCCAGGCTGTGTTTGAAGGGCTATGACATATTTTGTGAAATCAGACTGTTCCTCAGGTAGTACGTTAAAGAGAGCTTGGGTTGTATACCAGGGACACAAGGTACTAAGACAGCTTCTTGTTTTGCCAATGTATTTTAATTTTTCCTTGATACATTTATTTAATATTTTAGTCCTAGAATCCATATAATTGTTTTCTTATAAAATTATTGCAAAGACTTAAGAGAGCTTAAGAATTTTGGTGTGTGAACTGCTCTACTGATGGGAGAAATTTTCCACAATGGCTTAGGGTTAAGCAAAAGGAATCTACTGGGACCTGGTATTTCTGAGAGGGAAAGGATGTCTTCTGAACAAAGTCCAGAATGCTGCAGGAAGCTTATCATATGGGAAAGTAGGGTAATAATCTACAAGTGGATTTAGAAGCCAAATATATTGATACTAAATTTGGGTACTAAAAAGGTGTACACAAAAAGGCCTCTGGAGGAAGCCTAAGGTTTCCATAGATACTGTCGCTCATAATATACACTTAGGCTAGAGGACAAAAAAGTACCCTAGCCTTCTCATTGGTAGGTGAATGCTCACAGATAAGAAGGGTAGATACAGTGAGAGAAAGGGAAACTGGAATGGAGAAAGACTTGATAGAAGACAAGGAAAAGACTAGGTCACAAGATCCATGTATGACTATAAGAGAATAGGGTCTTGTTAGGTCTAAGAGGACAAATAATTGAGGGTTGCAACAAAAGGGAGCATGAAATGGGGAGATTCTGAGTTGCTGATAATATATTATTTCTTTATATGGGAGCTGGGCACTGTTTACACAGGTGAGTTGTGTGTGAATACTCCCTGATTTAAACATGTCTGATTATTGCAATTATCTTCGTGTTTTTATAAACAATTAAAAAGTTTCAAAAAAGAAAAAATAAACCCTATAAGGTAGAGTCTATAGGGTCATGGGTTATTTCTGGAACTATTTATAATTTAGACCATTTTCCTACTGCTTCTTTTGACTATCAGTGACAAGCTAGATCCTGCCAAGAGAATGTTTGAGCTTAGCCTGAGATAAACCGAATTAGAGTGAAAAGTCTGTTAATCCCCATGCTCAAAAATCAACGCTGTCCAATGCTGAATTCAGTAATGTAGCCCTTGTTTATAGATTAAGCAACTTTTTGGTGACTAACTCATGAATCCAACATTTATAGGGAATTATTACCTTCTTAAAATGCTCTGTATTATCACCCTGAAAAATGCAGAAATGTATGACTCATAGCATATTTCCTCAAGGAAAGGAAAATAAATGGAAAAAATACACAGTTCAACTTACAATAGTTTGCTTCTAGTTATACATATATCACTTCCTAGATACAACATTTTTATTTCTAAAATAAGAAAAATAATCAGCCCTACACATTTCACAGCTGTCCTATGCACTTCATATATGTGTTATGCAGAGTAAAATCAATAAACCTTTGAAAGAATTTGGAAAAACATAGAGTTAATGAATGCTAGTTATTAAATATCTTGTCATATGAGACAAGAAAAACAGTAGTTCAAAATAATGCAAGGGTGATAAATGTGTTAAATATAAGGACAAGCAACATGTTCTAGAATTCAGAGAAGGATAAGATTAAGTCAGATATAGAATTATTAACAAGTTCATACAATGACAAAACAAAAAATTTGGGAGGGTGTTGAGCTTGGCATTCCCTAATGGACAAAATCTCAGCTGCCACCTTTTTGCATAAAGAGTCTGTTTGTTAAGACCATCCACATATTGTAATTAATCGCTATTAATCCTGAGATTTCTAGGTATCCTATCTCTCTTCCTTAGTTCTTCTGAGGGCATAGGGAGGGAAGCATATTCTTTATTTTCCTTGGATATTTTAAGACATAAGGGCTTCTCCAAGAAGGGATAGTGGCTTTGGGATTCTCTAAAAATTGTAAGCCATGACCAAGTTTTTAATAAAATTACTAGTAAATGAATTCTCAGTATTCACTTGGGAAATATATGGGAACCATATACAATGTGGAAGCTGCTGTGTTGGGCCCTGACTCTGTTCATTAGTGACTTAGAAGTTTTTACGATGTTCAGAGGCTCATACAAATCCGGTTCACCTGATACATTGAATCTCCTTCATGTGAACATCAACTGGAGTATTTTCTCCTGTATCATAATATCAGCGAATATAATAAAATCCTTTAAACATTAGGCCAGAGCAAACCTTCTAGTAACATAAGTCATTAATAAAGAAGTGCTGAACAAAGGAAGAGATGAATGAATAAATGGAAAAGAAGGAAGATGTATTAACCACATACACGTGGTTTAGCTAAAATAATGAAAAAGCAGTTGTTAGTTGTAAATCTGATGAATTGTCTTATTTACATCACAGTTTTCACTTGATGACATCAGAGAATAACGCAGAGTTGGATGTTTATTTGTTGTTTCTTTTACATTTCAGACATGCAAACAATGAAGATCAACCAGACTATCTTGAAGGAATTCATTCTTGTTGGCTTTTCTATATACCCAAATGTACAGACATTCCTCTTTGTGGTCTTCTTTTGCCTCTACCTTCTCACCCTTGCAGGTAATCTCACCATCATGGGTCTAACCTGGGTGGACAGGTCTCTCCACACGCCTATGTACCTCTTCCTTAGTGCACTCTCTTTCTCCGAGACCTGCTACACGTTGGCTATCATCCCTAAGATGCTGGAAGATCTGCTGGCTAAGAACAGAAGCATTTCAGTCGTGGGTTGTGGCTTACAGATGTGTTTCTTCCTGGGACTTGGTGGCACAAACTGTATCATCCTCACTTTGATGGGATATGACCGCTTCCTGGCCATCTTTAACCCTCTAAGATACCCACTGGTTATGACCAACATTGTGTGTGGACAACTTGTGGCTTCTGCCTGGGTTGGAGGCTTCTTCATCTCTCTGATAGAGACTGCACTGATATTCAGGGGCTCTTTCTGCAGCCCCAACCTCATCAAACACTTCTTCTGCCATATGCGGGCAGTTGTCAGGCTGTCCTGTACAGACAGCGACCTCATAGAGTTCATTGTGACAGTGATCTCAGTGTCAGGCTTGCTGGGTACCTTTCTGCTCATTATCCTGACTTATGTTTTCATTCTCTCCACTGTCCTCAGGATCCCTTCGGCCAAGGGCAAGCAGAAGGCATTCTCCACCTGCACCTCCCACCTCACAGTGGTCATCATCCACTTTGGTTTCGCATCTATTGTTTATTTGAAGCCAGAAGCCTCAGGGGGAGATGACACACTCATAGCAGTCCCTTACACTGTCATCACCCCTTTGCTCAGCCCAGTCATATTCAGCCTCAGGAACAATGACATGAAGAATGCTTTTAGAAAGATGATGGGAAAGACACTGGCCCTGAAAAAATAATCTCACACCATTGCTACTGGTTTGAAGCACTGCTCATTTTCCCCAGAATTCAATGGGGCATTTATCCTGTGACTTCTGGATAAGCCTATACCATTTGCCTTTATTCAGAGATTGGGATATGCGGGGAGCAAGGTTGACTGAGACTAAGACATAAGCCATCACAGGCATTTACTTAGCTTGTTAAAGAAGTGGCCCAAGACTTCTACTTTCCAGTATTAGAGGAAGAATGTCCTGCAGATATGTGGATTCTGCCAATCAACTTCTGAGTGTCCTGTACCCTTTATGAAGTGGGAAAAGAAAGAGAATGAAAGGAAAACAAACAAACAAACAAAAACCAGGATATAAAACTGCTGCACTAAGAGATGTTTTAAATAGCTAAAGGAATAAAAGTTGAAGAATTTTTCTAGGCAAGATTGCCAAACACTGGTTGCACTCCCAGTAGATAAACCATTTCTGATAAGAGATATACCCTGCAAAAACTAACAAGTGTCTATTAGTGCATATGTGGATACACGCACACACATACACACACACACACACACACACACACATTTTTAAGTGCTCATGCCATAACACCCTGTTCACAACTGTGGCCTTCCATTGACTGCCATGTGCTAACTTCTGAGTATACAGCATATCCTTCAACATTTCTTCATAAGAGTAAAGAAAACATTACAGCCTACATCTTCTATGACTGAGGGAACTGTGTATTTGAGAAATGTGTCCCCATTTTCTCTAAGGTGAAGACATTCAAAGCAAATGTTGCAAATGTTAAACTTTGCCATGATATTGAGAGATTTGACAAAGAAAACTGCTTTGAAATAATTTTGGCATGGTGTACAATGTGTAAAGGACAAAACCAGATGAACCACAGCATCAATTCTTTATATCACCAGAAATGAAATAAGAAACACTGCGGAGTTTTTGTCACAGAAGAATAGTGAATGGTCTTAATGAAAATGCAGACATGCAAGCCTAGGGAATCTCCTGAATCTTTTTTTCAGCTCTGCTGTTAGTCAACTCTGTGACTTCTCATGAAAGATATAAAATTTATACTGAGATTTGGTGTATATAAAATTTATATTAAAAGGCATTACAGTAATTTCAACCCTATTATTTATGGAACTATTATGAAGATAGAGGAAATAATAGGTAAACGTTATTGTGCACATCACCTGATTAAGTTTAGCCCTGCCCATGACTCTCTTTCCTTCCTTGGGGATATGTTTGCGATACCTGTGCAGATGGAAGCTAATCTCTGCTATCTGCAATCTGTAGTCATTGCTTCAGTGGCAAGAGTGTTTCTTTTACTTTGATTTCATGTATGGCAATTTGTTATTCAATCTAGGGAAGCTTAAGTCTTGAAAATAAATATTAACAATTTTCCTACTCATGGTAGGTGCAGAGGATATATATGATGTCTAGATTCAAATACTTGAACCATAATTTAGATGAATTAACCTGCAATTCGTTTAACACGTGGATCCATTGATAAGCTAAAGATAAGGAATTAGATGAAAGTTGAAAATAACCAAAGACTTATGCACATATGGGCATTCGCTTTACATTGTAGAGCAGTGAGAAAATGATAGACTTTCAATAGCTGGTGCTAGAAAATAGGATATCCCTATGGGAAAAACAAAATCTAAGATTTCTTAGGTATCAAAAACTAAATTTGAGAAGCAAAACAATAAAACTTTTAGAGAGTGAAATACGTTGTCTTCATCAACGAGGGGAAAGAAGTATTGTTGAAGATTGTACTGAAAAAACTTAGCTAAAAATAAAAAAGATTAAGTCAAAATTAAGAAATTTTATTCATCAAAAAGTTACCATTTCGGGAGTGGATAGGAGAGTCAAATAATAAAACTATAATGATATTTAAGAAAGTGATTAGTGTAAAATTTAGGATAGTAATGACTAATGACTTTTGGAAGGAGGGGTCTGTGATTGGGTTGGGGGAAA
This sequence comes from Microcebus murinus, assembly GCF_040939455.1. Lineage (NCBI taxonomy): Eukaryota > Metazoa > Chordata > Mammalia > Primates > Cheirogaleidae > Microcebus > Microcebus murinus. Next base: position 106,731,394 of record NC_134105.1, on the reverse strand, counting down.
AGCACAAGGAGCAACTTCTGGATGGCGAAGTTCTTTTTCTTTATCTAGGTAGTGATTATTAGAGTTTTTCTCACAAAAGATTCACTAAGCTGTGTATTTGTTTAAATAATTTTCTGGTTTTATGTTTTGTTTTATACTACAAATATTTTTTAAAAATTTAAAAAGGAAGAAAAAAATCTGCAATACATAACTGGCAAAAGGCTCTCTCATCTGGTATATATACAGTCATGCATTACGTAACAATGAGGATACATTCTGAACCACATGTCATTAGGTGATTTTGTCTTTGTGCAAACATTGTAGAGTGTACTCACACAAACCTACTACACTCTCAGGCTGTATAGTATAGTCCAAGGGTCCTCAAACTTTTTAAACAGGTGGCCGGTTCACTGTCCCTCAGACCCTAGGAGGGCCGTTAGGGAGTGTGGCGCACATTCCACACATGCGCACTGTGGGCCTGGGAGGAGTCAGCTGCTAAGCAGGACAGGCATTGGTGGCAAAAATACCCCGCGGGCTGGATAAATGTTCTGGTGGGGGAGGGGCGCATGTGGCTGGTGGGTCGTAGTTTGAGGATCCCTGATATCCTATTGCTCCTAGGCCACAAAACTGTATGGCATGTTGCTATACTGAATACTGCAAGCAACTGTAATTCAGTGGCAAGCATCTGTGTATTTAAGCATATCTAATAATAGGGTACAGTAAAAATATACTATTATAATCTTATGGGACCTTCATTGTACATGTGGGCTGTCATTGACCAAAACATCATGATGCAGTGCATGACTATAAATAATCTCTACCCTCAAAAAATAAACAAATAAAAAGACGACAGCAAAAATGTCCAAGAGATGTAAATATAACCTTTATAAAAGATAATATCCAAATTTTCAATGAATATTAAAAAGGCACTTGATCTCATTAGTAAGCATAAAAATGACCTCAATGATGGCTGGCTCATGCCTGTAATCCTAGCACTCTGGGAGACTGTGGTGGAAGCATCACTTGAGCTTAGGAATTTAAGGTAAGCCTGAGTAAGAATAAGACCCTCTCTCTACAAAAAACACAAAAATTAGCCGGGCATGTTGGCATGCGCGTGTATAGTCCCAGCTACTTGGAAGGCTGAGGCTGGAGGATTGCTTGAACCCTGGAATTTGAAGTTGCAGTAAACTATGATGATGCCACTACACTCTAGTGCGAGAGACAGAGCAAGATTGTCTCCCATAAAAAGAAAAATAAATACTTAAACCTAAGGCATGAAAATATAAGAATTCTAGAAGAAAATGTTGGAAAAACTCTTATAGACATTGGCCTAGGGAAATAATTTATGAAGAAGACCCCAAACACAATCACAGCAACTACTAAAATAAATAAATGGGACTTGATCAAATTAAAAAGCTTCTGCACAGTCAAGGAAACTCTTATGAGAGCAAATAGACAACCTACAGAATGGGAGAAAATATACACATGCTACACATCTGATAAAGGGCTGATAACTAGAATCTACTTAGAACTCAGGAAAATCAGGAAGAAAAAGTCAAACAGCCCCATTAAAAAGGGGATAAAAGACAGGAACCAAAACTTTTCAAACAAAGACAGAATAATGGCCAAGAAACATAGGAAAATATGCTCAATATCTCTAATCATCAGGAAAATTCCAATCAACACCATAATCATATACCACTTAACTCCAGCGAGAATGGCTTTTATCAAAAAATCCCAAAACAATAAATGCTGGCATGGATGCAGAGAGATAGAAACACTCATACATTGCTGGTGGGACTGCAAACTAGTACAACCTCTATGAAAAGTAATATGGAGATACCTTAAAGCCATACAAGTAGATCTACTATTTGATCCAGCAATTCCACTCCTGGGCATCTACCCAAAAGATCAAATGACACTCTACAAAAAAGATACCTCACATGAATGTTTATAGCAGCACAATTCACAATTGCAAAGTTGTGGAAACAACTCAAGTGCCCATCAATTCATGAGTGGATTAATGAAATGTGGTATATGTATACCATGGAGTTCTACTCAGCCACAAAAAACAATGGTGATCTAGCACCTCTTGGATCATCCTGGATGGAGCTGGAGCCCATTCTGCTAATTGAAGTATTTCAAGAATGGGAAAACAAGAACCACATGTACTCACCATCAGATTGGTATTAATTGATCAACACTTATGTGCATATATTGTAGTAACATTCATCAGATGAAGGACAGGCGGGAGGGGGGAGAAGGAGGTGGGTATATTCACACTTAAGGCGTGTGGTGTGTACTGTCTGGGGATGGGCATGCTTAAAGCTCTGACTTGGATGGAGCAAAAGCAATATATGTAACCTAAACATTTGTACTACCCTTCATAGTCTGAAATAAAGAAAAATGAGGCACCACCATATACCCACTTGAATAGTTAAAATTAAAAGGTTGGATTGATAAATGTTGATGAAACTGTGAAGCAAGAAGAATTCTAATGACTAAGAACTTGTGGTAAGAGTGTATATTTGTTGAGTCACTTTAGAAAACAGTTTGGTGTTATAGACTTATTTTGGAGATGCTCGAATCCTGAGGTCAAGCTTTTCTACTCTTAAGTATAAGCCCTAAAGATTCATGTGTACAATGTAAACCATGAGACATATATAGACTGTTCAAAGAGGTAATATTTGTAAAACAGCAAAACTGGATATTAATCAAATATTCCCCAACAATAGAATAGATAGAAAAATATGGCATATTCATATACATATAAGCATGCAATAATAAAAGTTAATACTTCAGCATACACATGAAGTTCATTTTCTACTCATATCATATCTTTCTTCAATTATCTAAGATACACGTTACATACAATTCAAGGACGTCTCTGACCCAATTTCTCATTAGATCTTTCTAAATTTTTATACCAAGAAATTTCCTTGATGGGGAGCAGTGCAAATATTCTGTCAATCGCAATGTAGTAAAACATTAATGAAGAAATAAAATAGGATAAGAATGGCTTCTGTTCTTCGCCTAAATGAGAAGTGCCTGTTGTAAAACGTGTCTATTTGTCTCTTCTATGTTTATGAAGAATTCATTCTATTCAAGACACTTCACTAGCAATAGCAAAAACAAAAACATGCAAAATATAGTTTTAGACTTAAGAAATTCACATCAACTAGTGGAGAGGCTAGGCCATTATGATGTAACCTGAATTAAAGTTTGCACAGATTTATGGGATTGCATGCTCATAAATTAGATAACTTAGATGACATGGAAAAATTCCTAGAATGACACAAACTACCAAAACTAATTCAAGAAGTAACAGTCAGTATGAATAGATATATTACAAGTAAAGAGTTTGCATTAGTAATTTAAAAAAAACCAAAAAACTACCCACAAGGAAAAGCCCAAAACCAACTGAATTCCTCCAAATAGTAAAGTGATTAATATCAATTCCTTAAAAATACTTCAAAAATATTGATGAGGAGGGAACAGTTCCCAAAATTAGAGAAAGAGACATCACAAGAAAAGAACACTACAAGCCAATATCTGTTATAAACATGGATGCAAAAATCCTTCATAAAATGCTACCAAACTGAATATAGAAACATATAAAAAGAATTACGCTCAATTACCAATGACAATTTATTCCAAGAATATGAGGCTGGGATCAATGAGTGCATGTACTATACCATACCAATAGAATAAATAATAAAAACGACACAATCATTTTAATAGATGCAGAAAAAGTGTTTGACAAAATCCAACATCTATCATGATAAAAACATTTAACAATCTAGGAACAGATGGGAACTTTCCCAGCCTAAGAGAGAGCATATGTGATAAAACCATAGCTAACATCACACTTAATGAAAGACTGGGTCCTTCTCTCCTATGATCATGAACAAGACAAGCAAGTATGTCTGTGCAAGCCCTTTCTATTCAACCTTGTTCTAGAGGTTCTAGCCAGGGCAATTAGGCAAGGAAAAGAAATAAGCTATTCATATTAGAAAGGGAGCAATAAACTATCTTTATTCATAGATGATAGATAAGAAATTATCAGAAATTTGATTTAAAAAATCTATTATAAATACAAACAAGTTCGACAAATTTGGAGGACACAAGGTCAATATACAAAAATCAGTTGTACTTCTATGCACTTGAAATAAACAATTTGAGATAAAATTAACACAATTCTATTTGTATTAGCATTAAGAAGAATAAGATAAATATGAATAAATTTAACAACATAAGTATAAAACTTATATTTTGAAAGCTACAAAACATTGTTAAAAGAAATTAAAGAAGATCTAAATGGATGGAAAATTGCCCTACGTTTGTGGATCAGAATGCTTAATATTATTAAAATGGCAATACTCCCCAAATTGAATCACAGATACAATGCAATGCCTAGCAGAATTCTAGATAGTTTCTTTGTAGAAATTTAGAAGTTGAATCTAAAATTCATATAAACTTGCAAGCTACCCAAAATAGCCAAAATAATCTTGAGAAATAGGAAAAAATTTGGAGGAATTACCTTTTCTAATTTCAAAAGTTACTACAAAGTAAAAGTAACCAAGAAAATGTGATACTGGTATAAGGATAACTACATAGTCCAGAAATATACCACGTGTTTATCATCAACTGATTTTTCACAAGAGTGCCAAGACCATGCAATGGGGAAAGAACAGTCCTTTTAATAATTGGTGGTGGAACAACTGGATAGCTACATGCAAAATAGTAAAGTTGAATCCTTATCTAATGCAATATATAAAAATTAACTCAAAATAGATCAAAGAACTAAATGTAAGAGATAAAACTATGGAACCATGTGGGAGTAAGAGTTTATGCCTCAGATTTCACAGAGAATTCTTATGTATGATACCAAAAGCTGAAGCAACAAAGAAAAAAATAGAAAAACTGAATTTCAAAATAAAACACTTTTTTGTTTCAAATAACACTATGAAGAAGGTGAAAGGATAATCTACAGAGTGGAAAAATATTTGCAAATCACATATCTGATAAAAAACTTGTATCAAGAATATGCAAAGAACTATTACAATTCAATAATAAAATGAAAAATAAGCCAATAAAATGGAGAAAAGATGTGAATAGATATTTCTCCTAAGAAGACATACAAATGGCTAATAATGACATGAAAACATGCTCAACATCATTAATCATCAGAGAAGTGAAATGCAATACCATAATGAAACACCAATTCAAATCCACCAGGATAGCTAGGATAAAAAAGACAGCGATAGTAAGTGTTGGTGAGGATATGGAGAAATCCTCAGTGCTACTGGGAATATACAATGGTGCAGCCACTATGAAAAACAGAATAGGGTTTCTTCATTTAAAGAAATAGATTTTCTTCAATAAATTAAAATTAGAACTACTATATGATTCAACAATGCCATTTCTGGTCATATATCAAAAGGAGTTATATCAGGTTCTCAAAGGAATATCTGCTCTTTCATGTTTATTGCAGCATTATTCTCAGTAACCAAGACAGGGAAGCAAGCTAAGTGTCCATCAACAGATGAATGGATGAAGAAACTATGGCATATTAATACAACAGAATATTATTCGGACTTAAAAAGAAGGAAACCCTGTCATTTGTGACAGTATGGGTGAACATGGAGGATATTATGCTAATGAAATAGGCCAGACACAGAAGGACAAATACTACACGATCCTACTTAACTGAATAATCTAAAATAGTGAAATTCATGGAAGCAGAGAGTAAAATGGTGGCTGCCAGGTGCTGGAGTAAAGGAAAAACAGGAAAATATTAGTCTAAGAGTACAAAAATTTTAGTTACACAAGATTAATAATTCCTAGAGATCTACTGTACAGCAGAGTCCCATAGTTAACGGTATTGTATTGTTTGCTTAAAAAATTGCCAGTAGGGTCAATCTTACATATATTATGTGTTGTTATAAAAGATAATAATAAATAAAGAAGACAGGAGGAATACTGTGGAGGTGATGGATATGTTTACAACATAGATTGTGGTGATGGGTTTTATCCATATACTTATCTCTAAACTCATCAAGTTGTATACATTAAATATGTACAGTTTTTTTGTATGTCAATCTTACCTTATTTAAGTGGTTTAAGAAAAACTATGAATATTAACAGAGGGATAGACCATAAGGAGCAATGGAACAGACTAGAAAACTTAGAAATAGACTTACTTAAACATGGCCAGTTGGTTGTTGACAAAAGCACAAAAGCAACTCAATGAAAGAAAGTTCACCTTTTCAACAAATGGTGTTGGCAAAATTGTACATTCATAGGTAAAAAAAAAAAAAAAAAGTAAACATAGACATAGACCTTACAGGGACTTAAGTGTAAAATGTAAAACTATACAAGTTTTAGGAAAAATAAGAAATAATCTTTGTGTTCTAAGGTTAGGCAAATAATCCTTAGACTTAGCATCAAAGGCAATTTGTCCAGGAGAACTGAAAATTTATGCTCTCACAAACATCTGCACATTAATGTTTATTGCACCTTTGTTTGTAATATCCTCAAACTAGAAACCAACAAGATCTCCTTCAAAGAGAGAATGGTTAAAAAAAAACTGGTATTATACCTTGAAATACTACTCAGCAATGAAAAGAGACAAACCATTGATACAGATGTAACAATCTAAGTGGATCTCTACACAATTATGGTGATTTAAAAAAAGCCAATCAATACATCTACATACTGTATGGTTCCATGTTATATATATATGTATATATATGTATTTCCTTCAAATTAAGCAATTATAGAAATTGAGAATAGATTAGTGGTTGCCAAGGGTTAAGAATGGGGTGTAGGTGAGAGAGAAGTAAATGAGTCTATGAAAAAGCAAAATGATGGATCTTGTGGTGATGAGAATGTTCTATTCCTTGATTATAATAATGTCAATATGCTGGCTGTGACAGTATATTATACTTTTGCAAGATATTCCCATTGAGAAAAGTTAGGTAAAGGATACATGAGATCTTTTTGTATTATTTCTTATAACTGCATATGAACCTACACTCATCTCAAAGAATAAAGTTGGAATCAATATGACTTGAATTTAATTTGTCTTTGGCACATACTAGGTGTGTGATTCTGTGAAAATCACTTACTCTCTCTAAGCCTCTTTTTTTCCCTCTTTAAATGGGATTATCATAATTTCCTGTCCCAGAAACCACTGAGAATAGTCTCTCAATAATTTTAATAATAGAGCCTTCTGGAATTTTAGCAAAAGACACAGATGGCCAGTTAAGTTCCTATATTTTTTAGTTTGTGTGTGTGTGTGTGTGTGTGTGTGTGTGGCCAGGTTTGACTAATTGACTAAGTTATTACCAATGAGATATAAGTGGAAATGATGGGTGAAACTTCTATATCTCACTTTTAAGAACAGTGTCTCTTTTTCTGCTTTCCTGATGCTTGGGGCATGGAAAACCAGAATAGTACCTTGGACCTACCAATAGAAGCCTTCTATTGAATGTGGCAGGACCAACTACCCACCTGTGGCTTGTACAACCTCGTGAAGCCAAGCTACCTTGCAAGCCCTGCCAACCATGAGCTGCTCACCACTGTATGCTTAGATGAGAGAGAAATAAAAGTTTTATCTTATTTAAGCAGCTGCATTTCAGGGCTGTTAGTAGTTAAGACTGTAGCTACGTAGTATTGCTAAGCTAATTAAATGAGATTTTCATGAAGTTCTTAGCAAGTTGTCCAGTACATAATCTCCAGTAATTGTTTGGCAAATGGCAATTGTGCATTTTTCCCATAGGTAAAAATATAAAAGCAGTTCTCTCTGTTTTATTTCACTACTTTCTCTTGTTTGTTCATCACCCTCACCCTCCTAAAACTATCTGGCTCCCTGACTTCCAGAACACTGTACTCTTGTGATTCCTTTCTTGGTCAACTTTTGATCTTTTTCCTTCTTTGGTCTGCCAAAGTTCATTTCTCAAGCACGTGTATTCATCTTTATTTCATTTTTTTTCTCAACTCTGTTCCTCTAGTGAAATCTAACAAATTTGATTCTATCATCTTTATTACTTTTGACTTCCAAGCTTATAATATGAGAAATAAGTAAGATCCAGGCCAAAACTTTTATTAATAATTTATTGCTTCATATGTCTGCCTTTTCTTTGAGCTCAGCATGTCAAAACTGAACTCATCACTGGCATTCTCATGTTGTTCCTCCTTTTGTGTTTTCTGAGAGTTATCATGTCCTCATCATTTTGAGCTAAAAGTCTCAGAGATATTAATAGCTGTAATTCTTCAAATCCTGAATCTTTTGCAAATTACTTATTTGTAAACCTGATAGGCTGCAGTAACAACAAGTGTTCATTATTGCATAGAGACAAACCAATCACTTTTACTGCAGTGCACTCCCTTCCCAATATTGCATCCTAGACTGATCATTTGGGCTCTGATTGAATAGCCAATTAGCACATATGCCAGGGCATCACCTACTTCATCTGTGACAGCTCCAGGAGACCAAGAAACAAAGTAGAAACCTGTGCATGAATAGCAGTCAGGAAAACCAGAGTTGCAATTGAAAGAAATCCCATCTTTTTCAGATACGGATTCAGATATGAGGCAGGAATGAGGGATCCGCAATTATTCCTCTGCTTATTTTCATTCCAATTATTCTCTGTGTACCCACTTGGCCAAGTGTTATTTACAAAAAGATGTAAAAAAAAAAAAAAAAAAAAAAAAAGGATGAGCAGGAAAAGATATTTCCCTCATGGAGCATGCACATTTACAGAAGGGAGATAAGGGATTTCCTCATTATACATACATAAACACAGATAATTGATAAGACACAAAGGTGGAAATAGTTTGAGTAATAAACATTTGCTCGAAAAAATATTAGTCAAAGGAGCATACCAGAATTCATTAGTCCATAACTCTCTTGTTATTTTATTTCCTCAATAAAATTTTAGTCTTGGATTATCACTATATCTGTCTTCCCCAATAGCCCCTCTGAAAATACGGTTTTCAGAAGCACTACATGGATAGCATTCGGGCAATGAACCTGAGGACCATTTTCTACTTCATTGCAGGTCTGTGTACCTCTAGGCCTTGCTCTTTCATTGTGTCACCTACACCCTAGAATGAATGGCCCCCGAGGTGATTTAGACACAGTCCTGTTGGGGAGAGGTAGGTCACCATGACAATATGTCCTGAGAGGCTAGGTCCCCAATGAGGATGTGATAAGGGCTGGCTACTGCTGCCCCTATTTGCTTCAGGGCCCCGTCCGCCAAACCTCCCTCCTGTCATGCCACAAATGACTCGGAGACCAGCATGAGGGATCAGCTTTACTGAAGAGTGCCTAGGGCAGACCATGCCTGCCCAGAAGCGACAGGTAACGAGCCTACAGACGAATATCCAGAGACAGGGAATATGAATGAATGTGGAGGACAGGCAAGGGAAGAACTAGCTGAATGTCTATCAGAAACTTTGTCATTATTCATATTAGACAGCCTCAGATCCTTTACCCTATTCCTCATGATTTTCAGACTCCTCATAATCCTGAAAACCTCTTTGATTTCTTCAGACAGATGTATAACATGCTATTTTAATCTTATAGCCTTATGTTTATGATTATGGATATGGTGCCTGAGGAATGCATTTGAAAGTTTCACAAGTGTAAGAGACATTTTTAAGTGACTGTGGGGTAAAATGCTAGAGATCTGTAAAGATGTTGGATACAGCGGGAAATTCTGTATGGGAAGGAAGAACTCCGAAAGTAGAAGACAATTAAGGTAAGGGAGGCAGGGGTCAATCTTGTTACGTTTAGGGGATAGCACTCCCCTTGCCCTAAGATCAGACCCAAAGACATACCTAACCATGTTAAGTTCATATCAATACAGCTCAAATTCAAATGGGATTTAAAAAAAACAACCCTATTGATTGAATTTTACTGTCATACACAGAGAAACCAAACAAACAAACAAAAGAACCCTTATTTTATGTAAATGAGTCCATCTGGCTATACCCAAGGACATCTTATTTCCATGTAGAATGTATAGGATAGAGGTCAAGTTTGCTGCTATACCTCCATAGCCAGATTATCTATGTTTATCCAGCTCCACAATTTCCTAGATGTGTGATCTTGAGAAAATATCACGCATCTTTCTGTGTCATTTATAAATAGACATAAGGTGCTTAAACTCATTGGGCTGTTGTGAGGATGAAGTTAGCACATGAAAAGTACTCAGTGCCTTGCACATAGTAACCCATCTTATTATTGTGTCTTCTCTATATGCCATGTGGACACAAACTGAGCCAGTAATTATAACTCCAGAGAGTCTTCACTTGTTAATTCACAAAATTCTTTGCTAGATGCATGGAGATTCTTCAATTCATGATGATCAAATTAAGAATTCAAGGAAAATAAGGCAATGCAAAATAAACTTAGTTTTCTCTGAAAGTGGGCTATGCCTATGCACAGAGCTCTTCCCAGTGTGTCTCTGAACGCAGGGTTGTGTTGCATCTGAGGGAGGATCATTGGAGTCCAGGCAATGTACTGTTGGGGCTTTATTTATGTAACATTCAGGAGGCAGCAGATAGACAGGAGTCCGGGAAACTGTGCTAGTGTAAATAGCCAACGTGAATGATCCGAGTAATGCCTACATGGTTTCAGGCCCACAGAGATACATATGAAATTGCCAATGTGTTTTAAAATAATAAATTGTTTCATAACATGGGCACATAATCCTCTGATGATTTTCTCTTTGATGGTCACATAGTCCAAGGAAGTAGGAATGACAGATGTCATCACCAACAGCAGCAACACTCGCTATTTGATAGACAAGAACACAGGTTCAGCTTTCCACCGCAGAAACAGAAAGGAGCATTAAATCCCCAAATTCCTAGATTAATACCTTTTTTTAAAGCTTAACTAATTTGATAAATATTTATTGATAAGATATCATTTCCAAAGCACTGAACCTAACTAGGACAGAGAAATGAGTGACAGTTTCTGCTACTGAGGGAGAAAAATCCAGGTAAATGCAAAATTACCCCATAGATGTGTGAGTAGAGTCATAACCACAACAGCAGATGTGAGAGACCTTTTGGACGAAATCCTCACAGAGGCACTGGTGCTTATCATGTTTATTCATGTGCAAAAATCAGATGAACTCTGATGTGACTGGAAGGTTAGATAAGAATAATAGGTAATAGACATGAAGGGGAGGATGATGGTGACAGGGGTGCTCCAAGCCACGTAAAAGATAAATGGCACAATACCGTAGACATAATTTAGTCCTGAGAAGACCTCTGGGTAAAGAGATGCTCTTGGCTCTGAGAAGAAACAAGATGGGAGAAAATCCTCAAGATTCTCCCCATTAATTATCCTTTGAAACTTACATTGCCAAATGAGAGATGCCATTGTGTGAATGCTAAAATTTCAGGCTGGTTTGTTGGTCCTGATGGTGAAATGCTGCCCTGATATAAAAGCTATGCTAAGCTAATAAAGGAGGCAGGTGGTTCCCAGACTGATGAGGGAGAAAAGGCACAGCCCAGAAATTAGAGCAAATAGGAAAAAAAACAAAACAAAACAAAAAAAAAACAAGACTTAAGTGCACACAGAGCACTGATACTCAGGGATATAGGAGGGAGCTGAGTACCGTGATTCAGAAGTAGTATATGCAGCAGGGCCTCTTCAAAAAGGGGAGGCAAACTTGGAGCAGGATGTATCAAAAGGGGAGAAACAATATCTGGCAGGTATTAAGGTCCAAAGTTGCCTCAGCTGGAGAAAATAATCCCTGGCAATAGTAGGCCAGTCTGAATAGCAAGCAGGATTCTGGTTTCAACAACTGAACTGGAAACCCATGAAGAAGATGATGTACAGTGTTACTGAGGAGTGGGCAGGAGTTAGGAACCTCTAGGAGATAGGAACCTCTCCAGGTAAGGCCCTCAATTTACAGGCTTGCCTTTGAAGCAGCAGACGATTTAAGCCAAGGGGTGCTGCAGATCAAGACTGTCTTTAAAGAGACTTGGGAACAGTGTGTTTCCAAGGCTGCCTCCCACCCTCCACCTCATTTTCCAACAACCCTTCCCCTGTCCCTCAGGACTGACCCTGGCCAATTTCAGCCAAATTTCATGCAGTGCTATAACTAGGAAAGACCCTAGCTGTATTTCCTAAATACAAATAGCTTATATTTAGTTTATCTATATTTCAAAATATGTGTCTGAATGAAGTAAATTATTCAAGACTATACAAATCAAGACTGAAACTCATGCCATTAATATGTATTGGGTGTCTACTATGGTCTAGCTACCACTCTGTTTACTGAGAATAGAGGGTTTGCTAAGACAAGTTTCTTTTCAGACTTTCTTTCATTGCTGAGTCTGAACTCAGCATCTGAATTCCCTTACCGTGGCTCTTGGGAGTTTCCAGCCTTCATTTTGGAGTTTTCCCCATCCTCTGTTATTACCTACCCCCAAGGCATGTTGGGCTCCCTTCCTACCCTGTTTCTAACCCTACTAGCCCACCTCCTCTCCAAACTCTCACTCAGAAAAGTATCTGACACATTGTCACTGTTTCCAAACTGGAGATAATGGGTATTTGAGGGTACAAAAAAATGTACCAAGGTCCTGGAAGCAATAGTTGCAAAGACCAGATTCCCTGATTTCAACTCCCTTAAAAGCTCTTCTTAAAGTTTATCTCCTTGAGAAAGTGTATCTTTTCCTTTCTCACTTCTCTTTTCAAAAACATTCCTCCCTCTTCACAAGGAAAGGCATAACTGAATCTTGCTGCATGGAAGATCCTCCCGGAGGGTAAGTTCGTGCCAACGCCAATGTCAGTGCTGAGAAAGTGAATGACTAATAACTGTGTAGCAAATCCTTTAGCACTTCAGTGGTTTCCAATCTGCTTCCTTCAACACAGTTGACATAGGAGCTCATCAAGTTGTCCAGTAATAGTTCAGTAAAAATAATTTTGATGACAGATTACTGTATATTTTTGGCACATAGCTAATAAAAAGTTCAAATGATTTAGTGTTACTACTATAATGAAACAACTGTCGTTCTGGAGCTGTGGCACATCAATGTCACTTACATGTGAACTAGTTGTCTCAGTTTTTATCTCTAAAAGTAACAGTAAGAATGGAATTGATGCTGTAATCTTTCTTATTGTGGTAATTAGTCTTCCTAGATTCACGTGAGCATTGATGAAAAGTGCAATCCACATGATTATAAGATAGTTTTCCAAAAAATTTTTAAAATTTTGTCCAACATATTTTTCAAAAATTTTTATAGATTTATATTGCTTTGGTTAAATGTATGCTACTTATATAATATCTAAAGGAAATCTTTTATAAAACCTTTATAGTCTCAAGAGTACAGAAACTCTGGGACCCGTAAAAACAGATAATATCAAAGATTCAGATTTAGAGAAAATGTAGATTCAGATTTAGAGAAAATGTAGTTCTTCCCATATAGTACACGATTACTTGAAATTTTTCATGTTTAATTTTGAAAACTGTTAATTAAAGACAATTTTAACAGGTTCCATCAGTCATGGAAATTAAAATGCCTTCACTTTTCTAACTTAAAAAAAAAAAAAGAGTACAGAAAACAAAAACCGCATAGATAGATATAGAGGAAATCCATAAAAAACTTGCAATGATAAAAATATATTATAATAGCATGCATTTTGAGTTTGGTAAGATAAATGATGTAAAATTTTCATTTCTTTAAAGACACACATTTACGTAATTTTTAAACAAGTATTAGTGGATATCATTATCATAGCACTGATTTTTAAATTCTATTGAATATATTAAGAAATAACATAACAGTTTCATTTAAAAGGTCAGTACTCCATGCACACCAACTGGGGGATGGACACCCTTGAAGCCCTGACTCTAGGGGGGCGGGAGGGCAAGGGCAATATATATAACATTTGTACCCCCATAATATGCTGAAAAAAAAAACTTAAAAAAAGGTCAGTACTTACACTGCAGTGAAAATTAGAACCCCTGAAACTATTTAAATTTTTGATTAAAAATAGATGTCAAGTTAAAGGTATGCAAGCTGGTATATTGTCTTTTAAGTTTTTATTTTTTTAAATGTTAAAGGAAGTACATAACCCCCACTACAAATGAAAATGCTCCATAGCATCTGACATGTGACCTAATCTCAAGACAGACTGGTGATTTCCCAGGAGGGCTTCTGGAGATGCCAGTCCCGGGCAATACTGATATGAGAATGGACAGACAGACTGGTTGGGAAAGTGACTGCACTTTCCATTCTGCCGCCTTGCCAGCTGCATCAGTCTCCCGTGGCTGCTGTAACAAATTACCACAAATTTGGTGGCTTGAAACAGTGGAGATTTTTTTCTCTTGCAGTTCTGGGGAGTCAGAAGTCCGAAATCAGTGTCTCTTGACAGAATTCAAGGTGCTGGCAGCTCTCTCTGGAGGATCTCGGGGAGAATTCCTTCCTTGCTTCTTTTGACTTATGGTGGCTGCCAGCATTCTTTATCTTGTGACCACATCTCTCCAGTCTTCAAGGCTAACAACTCCACATCTCTCTCTGCTACATTTTCACACTGCCTTCTCCTCTGATTCTGTCGTATTTGGACCCTTGTGATTGCATTTAAGGCCCACCTGGATAATCCACGAAAATCCTTCCCATCTCAAAATCCTAAATTTAATCACATCTGCAACATCTTTGCCATATGCTGTAACATTCACAGGTTTCAGGGATTAGTGCATGCACAATTTTTGTGGGCCATATCTCAACCTACCATATCAGCCCTGCAAATGAGACAGCCTAACTCTAGCACAAAGAATATACTCAAAAATACTTGTAAAGGGAATGGAAAAATCACTATTTCTAGGGCAGTGGTTCCTTATTTCCCCCATCCTGAACTGTGTCTCCAGTTGGAAGTGAACACTTTTCAAATCAAACTTCTCTGCCTGCCATGCTGCTTTGCACTATAGCTCAAGCAATCTTTTGAGCTACTATAATGCTTCCTCTTAGTCCAGTTTCCCTTGAGAGATAAGTCGTTAGACTCCAGCTTGCTGTCACTCCTTCTTTTATTCATTCATTCAAAAAACACTGGGTCAAGGTGATATGGAGCTTAGGAGTTTATAGGGAAGTGAGGCATGAGCATGTGCTGGATAAGAAAATAAGAGTCTAATACTAAGGTGGTTCTGAAATCACTCAGTAAGTTTATCAAATACTCACTGTAGTTAAGGTTGCTAAGTTCCTGAATACAATGCTCAATCAAGTCTGAGAAGTTTGCTTTTGAAGTGGGAGATGAAACATCACAGTGAAGGGAAAAAGTGATGTCATAATACTTAAGAATATATGGCCATGCGTCTTCAGAGGTTATAATCTGTGAAAGGATGTTAGTGGTTTGGTCCACTCGTCTTTCAACCTCTTGTTCTTCCTGTGATTTTTTTTTCTTTTTTAGGCACCTAAGTGGACAGAGACTATGAGCAATTTGAGTGGAGGCCACATGGAGGAGTTCGTCTTGGTGGGCTTCCCTACCTCTCCACTCTGCCAGCTGCTCCTCTTTGTTTTCTTTCTCGCGATTTACCTGCTGACGTTGTTGGAGAATGCACTCATCATCCTTACGATCCGGCTCACTCCAAGCCTTCATCGCCCCATGTACTTTTTCCTTGGCCATCTCTCCTTCCTGGAGCTATGGTACATTAATGTCACCCTTCCCCGGCTCTTGGGAGCCTTTCTTACCCAGGACGGTAGAGTCTCCTATGTAGGATGCATGACCCAGCTCTACTTCTTCATTGCCTTAGCCTGCACCGAATGTGTGCTGTTGGCAGTTATGGCCTATGACCGCTACCTGGCCATCTGTGAGCCCCTCCGTTACCCAAGTCTCATGCCTCCCAGTCTGGCCACTCGCCTGGCTGCTGCCTGTTGGGGCAGTGGCTTCTTCAGCTCCATGATGAAGCTTCTTTTCATTTCCCGGCTGTCCTACTGTGGACCCAACATCATCAACCACTTTTTCTGTGATATCTCCCCACTACTCAACCTCACCTGCTCTGACAAGGAGCAGGCAGAGCTAGTAGACTTCCTCTTGGCCTTGGTGATGATTCTACTCCCTCTGCTGGGTGTGGTTTCATCATACGCCGCCATCCTTGCAGCCATTCTAAAGATCCCCACTGCCCAGGGACGCCGCAAAGCCTTCTCCACTTGTGCTTCTCACCTGGCAGTGGTTGTTATCTACTACTCCTCCACTCTCTTTACCTATGCACGTCCCCGGGCCATGTACACCTTCAACTACAACAAGATCATCTCTGTGCTTTACACTATCATTGTACCATTCCTCAACCCAGCCATCTACTGTCTGAGGAACAAGGAGGTAAAGGATGCCTTCAGGAAGACAGTGCTGGGCAGGTGCCACTATCGCAGGGATGTTCCAGACTGATGTGCAACAGATCCTGGCAGGGAGTGTTGTGTTTACTGTCCTGTTTCTCTAATTTGATAACAGGTGTGGCCTTTCATAGTTTGTGAGCTTGAGTTTTTTGGTGGGCCTTCTGGCTTACAATACAGCTCACAATAAACATTCAATAAATAGCAAGTCCCCTCATCATTGTCATTTTTTCATTATCAGTATCATTATATGCTTTCTAATAGATGTGCCTATTCTATTAACCATGCATCAAACTCACTCTTATTTTTTGTAGGCTTAAGATTTTTCTTAATTTTAATGATATGCAAAAAGTTTTCTATGAATAAAGAATTGATTTGTTTGAAAATTTTGAGCAAAAACATAGAAAAGAAATTATGGAACTCTGGAGCTATCAGTCATAAAAGTGACTGAATCTAAGATTAGACATAGCAGCAATGCGCTGCATCATCCACGGAAAATCTTTTTGTTCTTTCATTAAGTGAATAAATATGGATATATACCAAAGATTCGGCTCTATTCATTTCTGGTCTCTTGAGCAAACTCACTCTTATTAAAACTGAGGTTGGATTTCTCTGAGACATATGAGGAAAGCAAAGCTCTAAGTATCTTTGTAACTATGTGGAGAAGGCGACAAGTAGATTAGAAACTTAGCATTCCCAATTATATAACCTAAAATTGTGCCAAGACATCACTGAATGAGTCAGTGCGGCTCTGCTCTTCCTTTTAAAAGTGATCAAAACATATAATAAATCCGTGATAGAATATCAAACATAGAACATTTTTCTCCTCTTAGCCATTTTGGCCATCATTTTCACACATGAGACTCATTTTCTAGATATTTGCCTACAGACTAAAAAGGAAGAAACAGAAAATGTCAACTGATAGAAATGCTACCTGCATGACTCTGGTCATGTCACATTTTTTTCCTATTGGCAGATCACAGAGCTCTTAATGTATTCTTCTTCCAGTGTGAGAGATTCCCATAGTGCATTGATTAGTGTTTATAGTTTACTAGCTACTTCTTTCAGAAATTTCTCCAAATATTCTATTTAACTCCACCAGTGGTGCATTTTAAATAAAATGTGATTTGCAAATGGTTCTGACTTGCAACTCAGTGTCAGTTAAGAAAAAAAGAAATGGGCATTTTTAGCTGCCTAGCCAATAATGACCTCGTTTTTCTTTGCTAGCATAACCTAATTTATTTTGAGGCTGAAAAGATGCTGAACCTGGGCAATAAATCTACATTGCTGTCATATATTTGATATCTCAGCTTCTCTTGGAGCTAAGAATGGCTACGTGTCTCATTTTTTTTCCCAATGAAATATCAATTGAATTCTGCTGGGGAAGCTGTCTTTTTAAGAGAAAGATGTGCTGGCACGGGTGCAGGCATGCTCCTTTCCCTTTTCTGAACTTGGATTTGAGGCCCGGAGCTCCAGCAGCTATCAAGGAGGTAATTAAAATGGGGGGAAGTCAACACACTGAGGGTTGAGGTACAGAAATGTATGGAAATCATGGGTTTAATACTATGGTGGAAAAATTGAACCAGCAACCTCACCTACCTACACCCATGATTTTTACTAAATGATAAAAATTAACCCCCACTTGTGGAACTATAAGTTTTGTTTTCTAGTATTTGTACCTATTTGTATCTATATTTTCTAGTATTTGTACCCTAATATGCTTGATGTAATATATTAGGCCTAATTTGTTATTTGCATTATTTTAGAATTTTTGAATTGATTTTTAGTTTTAGGTTTTTAATGTTTTGTTTTTTTTCCCAAATGAAATATGTTTTTCTAAGTTTTCAGAGAAAAATCATGACCCTGCTCAAATCTCGTGTGTTGCCATTCTGTCAGGTTGTAATGGTTTTTGTCTCCTTAAAGTTGTAAATCACAAAGCTAGCCAAAGAGGGCAGATTACTTCTTTCCAGACACTATGACTGTAGTTCCAGTAGCTACTATTAAGTCCATTGTATTTATTTTACTTTACTGTACTTTGTTTTGGTTTTATTTTATTTTATTTTATTTCTGTTGTTTCAGGGACTTTTTCAGGTTCTGAATATGTACTCAGTGCAGCCAGCCTGTCACCAGATGGAGATGATAGAGAGCAGTAGAGTAGCATGCATTTGGTTAATTACATGTTTTAAATGAAATTAATCTTTAAAATAGCAGCACTATTCATTCAGTTGACTAAGAATACACTTGCACTTAAAACGAAAACATAAGAATGCACTTGCACTTAAAATGAAAACATAAATTATGTGATTTTTATTCATAAGGTACTTTATAGATGGCACAAGGCATGGTTATCTGCCCCAAAATTTTTGTGACTTAAGAATAGTTCCTGACACTCAGAAGATATTCAGTAAATATTTATTGAATGAATGGTCAGGTTTGCACAGAATGATAGTGCAGAATATCACCAGAGAACCAGTGAAGAGCCAGGAGACTACCTGGATGTGAATGGAGTGTTATCCCAATTTTCTGTGGAAGAAGTTTTCTTCTGAAATTTTTTATCAAATTTTTTTTATCAAATTAGAAAATAATACAGACTAAATAATTATTACTCCTAGAAATATGAACTAGGCTCTTTGTAATCTTAGGATTTTGCTACACTTCTTTAAGAGAATTCTGTTATTTTAATAATGAGCTCATCTTTCCCAACTCCAGAAAAATGCAGGCTCCTACCTTAGCCAACACCCTTCATCGTAGTGTGTATCAAATCCCAACGGATGCTGCTCACTCTCTGCTGTGGTCCTGGGTCTGTGGTTCTGAGGCTAATCATACCTGAGTGTACAATATCCTAGGTCCTAAAGCAAAATATATACCCAAAGAGATAATTGTCCAATTTCCATGCCACTATATTTTCCATAGTCTTACTACCTTCTACCTTCTCTGAATACCTTTGTGTGCTTCTGCATGTGTACTATTTGTAGATTATAAGAGTACACATATACATATTCTTATTCTTTTTTGAAAATACAGACATTATCTGAATGCAGTATATTTATTGTTCACATCTACTGAGTTACTGATGCAAGAAGGTCACGTCTGTGTACAGAGTCTATATTTGAAAGCAAGATATCTGAGTATGTTTGGAGTTTGTGTATACATGTGTGCTCATATACCTGGGTCTTCAAATAAGGATAGGTACTTACCATTCTTATTTTCTGAATGACTTGGATTATAGCCCTATCTCTTCCCAGAGGACCTTATTACTTATGAGATCGTACCTAAGAAAAAGAATCTCTCTCTCTCACTCACACACAAACACACACACAGGCATGCACTATCTCATCATCTTCCTCTTCCCCAGTGTCTGTTGTGAAGGAGAGGTAGTGTACTTCCAGTAAGTCTAAGGTCTCTCTTGTGCCTCATGACTCCACTTAGTTTGCTAGCTCTTCCTGTAGTATCCCCCAGGATCCTTTTGAGCCCTGGAAAGGCCAAATATATTCTTGAAGGCTGTGTCTCTTGGGAGATCTTGTGGGTGGAAGGGAGTTGGCTTGTGCTCCTCCAGTAGCTTGGAGGCAGGCAGAAGCACAAATAGCTCCATTCTTTGCCTTCGTCAAGCTCATCAGAGACACAAAACAGACTTGCTCAGCAACTCTCTAGGCTTACCGGACATTGTCCTCCTCTTCTTGGTCTACATGATTTCTTCTCTTTTCTCAGTGTAAGCTGGCCATCCCTGACAAAGCTAGGTAGGAAAAGAATTACATTACCAAGAAAATGGTGAGTTACAAAAATTTCCAAAAGAGGAATTTGGCCAGTTTTTAATTACTTATTATTATGAAAGAAAGCTATAAATAAATGCAAATCAATATTATTTAAATTACTGATTCCTCAAAAATTTTGTTATATTGACTTACAAATCACTTATCTTCTTTGAGTCTGCAATGAGTAGTGCTACAACAGGTTGAGGATGAGGAGGGAACTCAGTGTATATACACATTACTTTCAGCTCAACAAAGATTTTTGAGCCATATGAAAAATGGCAGGGATTGACAGGTATTGTGTTGTATAGATTCTCATGTTATTTTAAGATTCTACTCTGAGAACCCACTCTAGATGAAATATCCTGGAGTCTCTGAAATTTCCCAGTGGTCTCTTTTCCTGAAGATGCTTCAAGTTAATACATTAGTTCAGCTCTCTTCTTTACAAAGTGGAGACTCCAGGTCTGTTCTGACTTATGAGACCGAAAGAGAGAAAGTAGCATAGAAGATGGAATTAGTGTATGAGAGTACATAAATATGTGCATGTGAAGAGTGGTGTGTGGAACACAGGTATATGAGTATGTGTGCATATTTTTATATTAAATAAGAGAAGGGTGTGGCAAATGGGATAGTGGTTACAGGAGTTTTGATTACTTATAACATTTTTCCTCCTACTTGTTGCTTGGATTTTTTCATTGACATATAATAATTGTACATATTTATGGGGAACATAGTGATGTTTCAATACATATAATGCATAGTGACCAGATCAGGATAATTAACATAACCATGATTTATCATTTATTTTATGCTAATTTATCTGTGGTGCACATTTATCTTGCACATTTATCATGTCTCTGTATTGGGAACATTTGATAACCTCCTTCTAATTATTTGAAGCTATATAATACATTATTGTTAACTATAGTCATCCTGCAGTGCTATAAAACACTAGAATTTCACTTCTATTCATAGTATCATAGAGCAAGAAAATAAGACTCCCTTTCTGCTGTGCTGATTATCCAAAATATGAATCAGATCATGTAGTCACATTTATCCTCAACTTGAAATCCTATGATAAACTGAAAGAATTAATCATGCTCAAAATGAGACCCATTGAACTTAAGCCACTTTCTCTAAACTACCTAGCTGGAAAAAAATTATTTCAAAATACAGGCCCAGATTTTGGAAAATTACAAAGAGTGTAGAGGGCAGGGATATGAAGTATATGTTTTCCCCCTAAAGTCTTCAAAGCCAACTGATAATAGAAACTGAGAGGTGCAGAGGCGCTTGCTACATGGCAGTGAGGTATTTTGTCCTGCTATAAACTTCGGAGCTGCGATATATATAACCCTGAGGCTAGTTGTTGTTCCTAAGAGGTCCTGGGAAAAGAAATATGGACTAGAATTATATCCCTTTAGAAGTGATTTGAAGAAGTAAGCATGTGTTTATCCGCTTTAGAAAATGCCTTGCCACTGAGGGTCCAAGACAGATATGTCCACCTCTGGGCAAACAATGCCTTTTTTTTACCTCCTTACAGTAGTCAGTAGAAGACTAGATTGAGCACAAGAGATTATTCTGTTACATCTCTTACTACGTGCATTTCATTTTGGAGACTTCTGGAACCCTTAGTTTGGTCAAACCAACCTCTACAGAGCTTGTCTGGAAATTTTTAAAATGCCTCCATTCCCAGCAGCACTTTGACCACATGAGTTTTCTGTCCTGCACCTCATTTTCCCACAAGCAACAGAGCAGATCCTTTCCCAACCCCATCATGATCCTGTGCTCATTGTCCACTGTCTATGGGGAAGACTAATCCTCCCTACCTGGGAAATCAGAGAAGTAGCCTCTTGCTCCTTTCTGGTGGAAGGGCTCAAGGGCATAAACCTCCTCCTACTCCCTGATTTCAGATGGAAATCTATCCTTAAATACAAGTTATATTTTCCACAGCATGAGTTATCACTCCCATTTAAATATACCAGTTACACTGGGATCATCCATGTGGGATGATCACAGACTTTAGAGACTAACAACCTGGATATATATACAAATAGACATTGAGTGGTTTAGTATAAAGAAGGAAAGACACGATGAGGCAAGGGTAATAGGGAGAGACTAGAGATTGAATAGTTAGGATAACTGTGAGCTGTCCTTAGAGAAAGTGATCAGACTTACTTTCAGAAACAGACTCAGGAACCCTGAATGTGTGTGCCTTGGGTTCCAGAAGAGAAAGCTTTGCATCTCCCAGTCAGAGGTTTCCTTGTTTAAAAAATATGACTGTATTTGAATTTATTCAGTTTTCTGTTTCTGGAGAGAACTAGGCAAACATTAGGTAAATATTTGAGTTTGTGCATTGGAGATTCACAAATTTGGTAGGAAGCCAAATCTTAGGACCTATCAAGATCTTTGCAGCTTTAAGACCTTTGTTTCTAGAGCTGAATGTTTCCTTTCTACCTCTTTAGCAGTGTGTGTGTGTGTGCATGCACATATAAAATTAACAAAGTGGACTATCAATTGTGACAGCTAATGAAATATACCTGTTATTGAGAAAAATCATGATCATGAGATTCACCCTAACTTTTATGATTCTATTCAAATAAAACTTAAATTTAAGATGATTTGTTCTCCTTGAGCTACATTAATTGGGCCATAAAAGGAATTAAGTTGAAGGAAGTATGTAAGACATTCAGGGATTAAAGCTTGTCAGGGACTAAAATATAATTATTAATTATTCACTACTGTGCCACTATATAGTTGTTTAACTTTGGGAAACTCACTTAAATCATTCTGAGATTCCTTTATCTGAGAAAAATAAGAAGTTTGAATTAAAATACCCCTCAATTTAAATTTCTACTATTCCATGAGCTAAGTCTGCAATGGATAACTGAGAGTTGACTATAAGGAATAGTGGGATACTTCAAAGGGGCTACTAGGAAATATATTTGAGATCTAGAGTGTTGGAATCTTCGCCTGGCTCTTGGCTCTCATCCTGGCCCTTTGAGTCTTCACTTCTTGAATTTTTATAGCTCGTATAGAGTGTTATAAATGCTATTAAAACTGCTTTTGAAGATGCAATTTAATTCTCAGAAGAAAAAATACTCAACTCATACATCATCCTCTACCTACTTATACACAAAGAGCAGTGGGCTATAAGAAGTAATTTGGTATTTAATTTCAACGCTATCATTAAGCAACTAGTTGTGTGACCTTCAGCTAAATATTTAATATCTCTGGGTTAAGTGAGAACTATGACATTCGTCCCAGATAACTTCCTGATTGTGAAGATCAGATGAAATAATTTGAGTTTGCTTTCATATTTTTTAAGTTTTTTCAGATATTCAAAGAAAGGCATCTCTTGGCTATGAAGATGCTGCGGTATAATTAGCATAGCCTCCACAGGATCTAGTTGTTATAAAACTTCCACTGAAGGGAAGGAAAGAGCCGTACCCTCTCCTTCATGAGTCTACCAGATAGGCTACCTAAACAGTCTAGAAGATATTAGGATGTGACTTAGATCATATATACATATATATATATATACATATATATATGTATATATATATATATGTAGACAGAGAGAATTTTTTGAGGATAGAATGTGATCATACTCTACTTTCCATTGTTTTCCTGTTTTACTTGACTACTAGAAAGTTCAAAGCTAAGTTTCATGCTCAAATGATAAACTGTTAAGTCAGATGCTCCTGATACAACATTGCATGCTGGCTTTTCTCTTTATTTCTTTTTACTTTTATTTTATGCTAATTTATCTGTGGTGCTGTGTCTAGTCTTTACATTTCTGCTAGATGTAGAGGAAAAATAAATGAATACATAGTTCCTGTAAAAATATCCCCTCCTTTATTTACTAATTCTTAGTTTTAGAATTAAATGAAGTGTTATTTGCAACTTCAAATCTTCAAACATCTATTTGCACCTATTCCTAAGATGGGGATAATAGAGTGGGGTTCACATTTTATGAATATCAAATGAGATTTTTTTATTTTATTTTATTTTTTGAGACAGAGTCTTACTCTGTTGCCTGGGCTAGAGTGCTATGGGGTCAGCCTACCTCACAGCAACCTCAGACTCCTGGGCTCAAGTAATCCTCTTCTCTCAGCCTCTGGAGTATCTGGGACTACAGGTGCATGTTGCTATGCTTGGCTAATTTTTTCTAGATTTAGTAGAGCCGGGGTCTTGTTCTTGCACAGGGCTCAGGTAGATGTTATTAGCATCTACCCTGAGAATGACAATATCAGTTGCTAAAGTATTGTGATATATTGCATTATCTCGGTGAGTCATTCTTAGAACTATGTGTTTAGGCTACGATTCTTCTTCTAGAGGATACTGGGGATGGTTCCTGGAAGAGAGGATCTTAGGGTATTAGGGTATAATGACTTGACATAGTTTTCCGGAGTATAAAATACATCTAGGAACTAAGCCCAAGGACACAGCTCTGGAGACTGATATTCTGTTATTATGGACCAAGAAAGTGCCTCCCAAAAGTAATACTATCCCTCAGTAGCTAGAAACATATTCATTTCATCAGTCTCCTGGGAAAGAAGGAGATGTGGTGAGAGGAAGCCTCATGGACACTGGCCTAAACTAGTCACAAATAGATTTCGAGTTGGTCTGGGCTCGTGGACTCAGAGATTAAAAGAAAGCAAGATGGAGAAGTAGTTAGGGAGGATCCATAAGCTTCACCTGGTTTGTAAGCCCCACTGTGTCTCTGTTTAGTGAATACTAGGCTGTGACAAGCAAGGCCAGGTTTTGTTGAGAGAGAGAGAAAGTGAGAGAGAAACAGAGAAGTGAGAGAGAGAGAGAGAGAGAGAGAGAGAGAGAGAGAGAGAGAGAGAGAAAGAGAGAACAAGGAATTGTATTCCAACAGAAAACAAAGTTGTTGAATTCACACTATTATAATTATTTGCCTTTTGCAGTTATCTGTGTCTTTTTCCCTCTCTAAACATGGATGATTAGGAGTTAACTAGTCTGCCTTTCTTCAGGAAGAGGGAAATGGATAGGGTGGGCAGTAGTTTTCCAGCTCTTTCACCTGGTGATCACTTCTTTTAAAATAGTTGTTCTGCATATTTATGCCACAAAAGTAAGTCTGTCAATAAATGGAGAACAAGAGCTCTGGAGAAGAACAGAAAAAAGAAACCAAGCAATAGGACACAGAGAAAGGCTGGAAATGGTAAGGTGTTTAGTATCAGTAGATTTGAAATGATTTTCAGGCCAGCCTAGAAAGAGGTTATGGATTTTGCTGAATTAATAGACAGAAAAGCAAAAAGAATAGAAAACAGTCTTATTTTTTTCCGATAATACTATCAAACAGGTTATGGGTTCTTTAATTTGAACACCCTTGGAAAAGTCCTACAGTCCCTTCCACCTTAGTCATTAACACTGACTTTGTACCATTTAATTTCTTGTTGAGTGGCAGGGGGCTGTGTGTGTGGGTAAATAGAGCAACCTAGAAAGGTAACGGCAAATAGCCATTAGATCTTAATTTAAACTCTAAAGCTCAGCCAGGTGCTGTGGTTCATGCCTATAATCCTAGCACTCTGGGAGGCTGAGGCAGGAGAATCTCTTGAGGTCAGGAGTTCGAGACCAGCCTGAGCCCTGAGCAAGAGCAAGACCCTGTCTCTACTAAAAATAGAAAAAATTAGCCAGGAATGGTGACGTGCACCTGTAGTCACAGCTACTTGGGAGGCTGCGGCAAGAGGATCGCTTGAGCCTGGCAGTATGAGGTTGGTGTGAGCTAGGCTTGGCAACAGAGCGAGATTCTGTCTCAAAAAATAAAATAAAATAAAATAAAATAAAAAATAGAAAACTCTAAAACTCATTTGATGTTCACAAAATGTGAACCCCACTCTATTATCCACACCTTAGGAATAAAGTAATTAATAATCTGAAAGCTTATGTCATATATTCACTTAGCTAGAGAGACACAAAAGTGGATTTGAATGTAATATTGTTGAACTAAACATTCTATACAATGGATTGAATTGAAAGAAACATTATCCTTCAAATTATCTATTCAATTTTGTTCTCTGAGAAGCTAGTGAATAATTGTATCAAGCCTGACTTTGCTATTAATTGGGGCATGTGCTCAACTCTTGCTTTATTCAACATTTACAACCTTGCCAAATGGATAAAAACAGATTCTCTCCATTTTACAGATAAGTGAGGTCATGCAACCCCTCTAGAGTCACACAAATTACACCTAGAGAATGGGCAATTGGGTCTTCTTCCTTCTTTCCATATGCAGTAGAAGGGGATATTTTGCCTGTAGTGAAAGGGTGGTATGGAGGTCATTTTCCTGTGCCTAGCAGTGATATATTGGCAAAGCACAGAACTGGGCATTAGGAAGTTCTCATTTCACATCTGTGAGACCTTAATTACTCATTTTGAGCTAATTTGAAAATATAAAATATAAGCTCCCTAAAGTTCATTTTTGCTCAAAAGCTTTGGTTCTCATCATACTTCAAGAGGAAATAGAGATACAGAGTCAGAGAGCTGCTCTTGTGATGAATTTGCTGGTGGTGGGTTCTATTGACATAAATCATCATAGACTAGTGCTTAGAAGAAACTGACTTTGTGTCCACAGCCAGTCCTGATCACCAAGGTTCTGGAAGTAGATAATCGCACAGTGACAACACATTTCATTCTTCTGGGATTTCCAACACAACCAGCCTTACAGCTTCTCCTCTTCTGTGTTTTCCTGGCAACGTACCTGCTGACACTGCTAGAGAATCTTCTAATCATCCTCGCCATCCGCAGTGATGGGCAGCTGCACAAGCCCATGTACTTCTTTCTGAGCCACCTCTCTTTCCTAGAGATGTGGTATGTCACAGTCATCAGCCCCAAGATGCTGGTAGACTTCCTCAGCTACGACAAGAGCATTTCCTTCAATGGCTGCATGACTCAACTTTACTTCTTTGTGACCTTCGTCTGCACTGAGTACATCCTCCTTGCTGTCATGGCTTTCGACCGCTATGTGGCCATTTGTAACCCACTACGCTATCCGGTCATCATGACTAACCAGCTCTGTGGTATACTAGCTGGGGGATGCTGGTTCTGTGGACTCATGACTGCCATGATCAAGATGGTTTTCATAGCCCGCCTGCACTACTGTGGCACACCTCAGATCAATCACTACTTTTGTGATATCTCTCCACTCCTCAATGTCTCCTGCGAGGACTCCTCGCAGGCTGAGCTGGTGGACTTCTTCTTAGCCCTCATGGTCATCGCTGTTCCCCTTTGTGTCGTGGTGGCATCTTATGCCACCATCCTCGCCACCATCCTCAAGATCCCTTCTGCTCAGGGCCGCCAAAAGGCATTCTCCACCTGTGCCTCCCACCTGACAGTTGTAATTCTCTTCTATTCCACAACCCTTTTCACCTATGCCCGTCCCAAGCTCATGTATGCCTACAATTCCAACAAAGTGGTATCTGTTCTCTACACTGTCATCGTTCCACTCCTCAACCCCATCATTTACTGTCTGAGGAACCGTGAAGTAAAGGCAGCTCTCAAAAAGACCATACTTTGCAAGAAAAGCAGGCCCCAAGGAGATGAGACATTCAATAATTGAAAAACTTATAGAATCCCTCAGGCTTGCATCGAGAGATGATTACTATACACTTTCTTCCTAATTCTTACCTTTGGTTATGCTCAGCCTCCCATACTTTAACAACGCTCTGTGTGTTTGAGTGATGTGTGTATGTGCATACACAAACATGACTACAGAACAATATTCCCAAGATGTAGCTGCTACCGGCAGGTCAAGAGACAAGTTTTAAACATTTTATGAGTTATATGAATGAGAAAGAAAGGAAGGGAGTGACAGAGGAAAGGAGGAAAGAAGAGAAGGACAATGACGGATACTTTCATCATACAACTTACCAAAATATGTTCCAGACAGGATAAATAGTTTAATATAAATAATAAAACCATCTTTCCTCTCTCATGTTAGGAAAGGACTTATATTAACTTTCTATTTATCCTGTAGAAGCAAAGGACAAAGATAAAAATAAATTAATTCCTTCCAGGTATGGTGGCACATGCTTATAATCCCAGCTACTCAGGAGGCTGAGGCAGGAGGATCCCTTCAGCCCAGGAGCTGGAGTACAGCCTGGGCAACATAGCAAGACCCTATCTTTAAAAAAAATTAATTCCTAATTTATTAAGGATTTTAAAATAACAGAAAAATTTTTTACCAAATAACAAAGTGGAAACTATCACCAACCTACATAATATATAATATCATTAAATAGTAAAAATACTTCTAAAAAATTTTAAAAATTAAATGATTAATGGAAAAATACATTAAGAACATAAAGATAATCTTAAAAATAGGCAACTGTTACAGGCTGAATTGTATCCCCTCAAAAAAAAATAAAAGATATATTGGTATTCTCACCTCCAGTATCTCAGAATATGACCTTATTTGGAAATAAGGCTTTATTTACAGTGGCAATCTACTGAAATGTGGTCAGTAGGGTGGGCCCTGATCCAACATGATTGGTGTCATTAGAAAAGGGAAAAATTTGAACACAGACACACACAGAGGAAAGGTGATGTGCAGATACCCAGGGAAGAAGACAGACGTGTGACTAGAGTGATGCATCTACTAGCCAAGGAATGAGAAGCATTCTTGGCAAACACCAGAAGCTAGAAGAAGCAAGAAAGGAATTCCCCCAACTGCTATCAGAGAGGCCATGGTCCTGCCAACCATGAGTCTTACCTTTGGTTATTTCTAGCCTCCCATACTCTAACACTGGTCTCCTGTGTGTATAATTTCTGACTCCTGACCTCCAGAATACTGAGACAATTTTTTGTTATTTTAAGCCACCCAGGTTTGGGTACTTCACAACAGCCGTGCTAGAAAACTGATATAATAGCCAATATACCTCAGAAATATTTAAAATTGAGTTGAAAAATATTGAGATACACAGACATTTTAGTTGGTTATTTACGTGAGATACTACCCATAGCCATGTAAGGATAACAATGTAAGAACATAAGAATTCATATTATACTGCCTGTGGTTATATAAAATTTCAAACTCTGGAAGTCAATTTAGAAGTGTTCAGTTCCTTTGGCCCTGTAGTTTCAAATCTAGGAGTCTGTATTAGGGAGATAACTTATAAAGGTGTATGGACACAAATATTCAATTCAGCATTTTTAATAAAATATTAAAAGCATGTAAATTTCCCAAATCAGTGGAATGCTTAAGTAAACTGTGGTTATCCATGAGATAAAATGGTATGCAGATATTAAAAGCCATGTTTTTAAGAAAAAATTAAATAATTATATTAAATGAGAAAGCATAAAATAAATTCTGTGGCATAATTTTAATTTTATAAAAAACTAGGATATTATTTTTGGTTAATCTGGCCAATGGCCTATGTATTTTGTTTATCTTTTCAAAGAACCAACATTTTGTTTCATTTATCCTTTGTACTGATTTTTTGGTTTCCATTTCATTTAGCTCTGCTTTGAGCTTTGTTATTTCTTTTCTTCTGCTGGCTTTGGGTTTGGTTTGCTCTTCTTTTTCTAGTACATTGAGATGTGACCTTAGTTTGTTAACCTGTGATATTCCTGTCTTTTGATGTAGGCATTTAAGGCTCTGAACTTTCCCCTTAGGACTGCTATTGCTATATCCCATAGATTTGTGAATGCTTGTGTTCCCTTTGTTTTTTAATTCAAGGAATCTTTTGATTTCCATCTTAATTTCATCATTGACCAGCAGGTTGTCTAATTTCCATGACTTTGTATACATTTGTGTGTTTCACCTGGAATTGATTTCTGGTTTGATCTGATCCAGCAATCCCACTACTGGGTATTTACCCAAAGGAAAGGAAGTTATTTTATCAAAAAGATACTTGCACTCAAATATTTATTACAGCACAATTCACAATCACAAGATGTGGAACCAACCTAAATGCCCATAAATTCGTGAGTGGATAAAGAAAATGTGGTATAAAGATAGTATAAAGATATATATATCTTTATACTTTATATATATATCTTTATATATATATATACTAAAGATATATATATATCTTTATGCTATATAGAGAGATAGTATAAAGATATATATATCTTTATATATAGTATATATATATCTTTATATATATATATCTTTATACTATCTTTATACCACATTTTATCCATCACAAATTCATATACACATACCATGGAGTACTATTCAACCATAAAAAAGGGCGAAATATTGTCTTTTGCAGCAACTTGGAACTACAGACCATTATGCTAAGTGAAGTATCTCAGAAAGAGAACAACAAACACTACATGTACTCACTAATAATTGGGAGCTAAACAATGGGCCCACATGGGAGCAAAGAGATGTAAAGGACATTAGAAAACACAAACTTTTAAATAATAGAATTGGAGGGAATGCTTTCCAACTCATTCTGTGAAACCAGGGTTACCCTGTTATAATAATAAAACCAGAAAAAGAAATCACAAGAAAACATAATTATAAAGTATTTTTTTTCTTTTTGTGCACATAGACACAAAAATCCTCAACAAAATACTGCCAAACCAAATCCATCAACATATAAGAAGGATTATATACCATGACAAAGTTGAATTTAACCCATGAATGCAACAATGCTTCAACATTTAAAATTCAATCAGTATAATACATGATAATAATAGAATAAAGGACAAAAAACACATGATAATCTCAGAAATTGCATTTGGCAATATCTAACACCCTTTAATGATTAAAGCAACACCACCAACAACAACAATCAAGCTAGAACTATAAGGGAATTTATTCAATCTGACAGAGGACATTTATGAAATACCTCCACAGCTAACATCATACTTAACCTAAAAGACAGAGTGTTTTCCCCCTAAGATTAGGAACAAGGATGTCTGCTCTTTGTACTTCCATTTAATCTTGCATCAGAGGTTCTAGACAGAAAAATTAGGCAAGTAAATAAATAAATGGCATCTATATTGGAAAAGAAGCAAAACTGTCTGTATTTGCAAATGGCATAATCTGGTATACACTTAACAGATAAATCTAAGGAATACACACACATACCTGCACACATAGAACATCTAGAACTAATAATGAACAATTTCAGCACTATTGCAGAATATGAGATTAACACATGAAAATCAATTGTATTGCTTTACACTAGAAATGAACAGTTCAAAAATGAAATTAAGAAAAGTCCATTTACAATAGCATCAAAATGAATAAAATACTAAAGAATAAATTTAACAAAGTAAATACAACTTGTACACTAAAAACTATAAAATACTGGTGAAAGATATCAAAGAAGACCTAAATAAATGGAAAGATATTCCATGTTCATTGGAAGTGGAAGACTTAATATTGTAAATATGGTAATAATTCCCAAACCGATATATAAATTCAGTGAACTTCCTACCAAAATCCCAGCTGACTTTTTTTTTTTGCAGAAATTAATAAAGTGCTCCTAAAATTTATATGGGATAGAGAACAACTTAAAAATTTTTGGAAAGAAAGAACAAAGTTGGATGATTCACACTTTCTAGCTTCACAATTTACTATAAAGCTATAGTAATCATGACAACATGGTACTGGCTTTAGGATAGACATATTAATCTATGTCACTTGAATAAAATTAAGAACTCAGAAATGTGATTACATTTACGGTCAATTGATTTTCAACAAATTCAAATCAAAACCACAATAAGAAACCACTGCACACACACTATGATTGTTATGATTTTTTAAAAGACAGATAATAACAAGTGTCAGTGAGGATGTGGAGAAATGGAACCCTCTTATAATCCTGGTGAGAATTTAAAATTATAAGGTTACTTTGGAAAACAGTTTGGCAGTGTCTCAGAAAGTTAGAGTTTACTATGTAACCCCACAAATTTACTCCGACGTATATCCAAGAGAATTGAAAACATATGTATGCCCAAATCTTACACACAAGTGTTTATACCAGCAGTATTCATAATAGCTAAAAAGTGGAAACAAACCAAATGTCCATCAACTGATGTATCAATAAATAAAATATGATATAGCTATAAAATAAATTAGGTACTAAACAAATGCTGCAACATAAATGAACCTTGAAACAATATGCTAACTGAAAAAAGCCAAACACAAGACTGCATATTGCATGATTCCATTTATATGAAATGTTCAGAATTAGCAAATCTCTATATAGATAGAGACAAAAAGTAGATTAGTGATTGCCAAGGGCTGAGCGTAGGGAGAGAGGGCATTGGGAGTGGCTGCTAATCATTAAAGGGTTTCTTTGGAGGGCGATAAAAGTGTTCTGGGGTTAGATAGTCATGATAGTTGAAGAATTTTGCAAACATAGTGAAAACCACTGAAATTGTACACTTCAAAATAATAGACTAGAGAGAGGAAAGATATGCAGAGAGTGACACAAAAACAGAGAGAGAGACAGAGACAGAGAGATAGAGAGACAGAGAGAGAGAGAGGAAGACAAAGAGAGAAAACTTGTAACCCTGGATAATGTCTGTACTCAGAGCCTGAGAACTAACCTTCCCACACCCCCCTAGACCCATTACTTTATCCTGGAATTCAGGGGTCCTCAAACTTTTTAAACAGGGGGCCAGTTCACTGTCCCTCAGACTTTTGGAGGGCCATTGGAGAGTGCGGCACACATTCCACACATGCGCACTGCAGCCCTGGGATGAGTCAGTTGCTAAACTGGACAGGCGTGGCAACAAAAACACCCGGTGGGCCGGATAAATGTCCTCGGCGGGCCACATGTGGCCCAAGGGCTGTAGTTTGAGGACCCCTGAGATGGTGCACATCTCACTCATTATGTACGTATATACCTGTCCCCTCCTCCCCCCTCCCACCTGCCCAATACCCAATAAATGTAATTCCTATGTGTCCACTTAGGTGCTGATCAGTTAAATACCAATTTCCTGGTAAATACATGTGGTGCTTATTTTTCCATTCTTGGGATACTTCACTTAGTAGTATGGGTTCCAGCTCTATACAGGAAAATACAAGAGGTGCTATATCACCATTGTTTCTTAGAGCTGAATAGTACTCCATGGTATACATATACCACATTTTATTAATCCACTCATGTATTGATGGGCACTTGGGTTGTTTCCACAGCTTTGCAATTGTGAATTGTGGTGCTATAAACATTCGAGTGCAGGTGTCTCTATTGTAGATTGTCCTTTGTTCTTTTGGGTAGAAAGTCTTATAAATAGATTTCATTTTCTAAAAACATCTAAATGTTTTTAGTTTTGATGAATTATAATTTATTGAGTTGTTCTTTTAAAGTTTGAGATTAAAAGATTTTTGTTTAAGGTCACAAAAAATTTCTCCAAAGATTTCTTCTGGAAGTTTATACTATCCTTATAAGCTATCTATAAATGGATCTTACTTTTTATCCAATCTAACAACATATGCTTTTAAATTTTTCTCTCCTTTTTACTGCCTTTTTAAATTAATTGACTATTCTTTTAAGGATTTCCACTTACCTCACTAGTGTTTTTTCTTAGGGCAGCTTTCTGTGATAATGGAAATGTCCCATGTCTGTGCTATCCAATATAAGTCACCATGAGAACATATGGCTATTAAGTATTGAAATGTGAATAGTGTGAACAAGGTACTGAAGTTTTACTTTTATCGAAACTTTAATTAACTTAAAATTAGATATACACATGCAGCTAAAGATTACTTCATTTGCTAACATAGCTCTAGATATATATCTACAATGTATAACTGCCATCATTCAAATGATAATATACAATTTTATGTATAATGAAAACATCTTATAACCCATGCTTTGTATTTTTATTGCTGAATATTTTACTACTTATATTCTAACCTATTAATTCATGATTATTATTATTGCTTTAAACTATCAATTATCTTTCAAACAGATTTTTAAAAATAAAGAAAATGAATTTTATATTTATCCTTATGCTTACAATTTCATCTCTCATCATATTTTTGTGTAGATGCAACCTTTCATCTGGTAACATTTTTCTCTTTTTTTTCACATGTTTTACTTCATTTAATCCTCACAGGAATCTTTCTTATTTTATAGTTTTATCCCTTTCACACATTATTAAGCCAAAGCTCAGAGAGGTTAAATAATTTAACCATGATTTTCAAATTTCTTTTTTGCCGGTAACAGATCTCTTTCATGAAATAAAGTCTTACATTATGTGCCAATTTATACATTCTCAGAATTATACTGTATATATTTATGTCATAATTTCAAAGGTATAACATTTACTTGTTATAACGTCATCCATGAGAACACTTATTGAAAGATTAAAAAATTGATATCTGTATTTATGAATGACAGATATTATCTAATATCAGCCTCAACATCCAAATTATGTTTTTATTTTGTGTGGGTTCACAGAGTTGCAAACGGCACAATGTTTTCATTGTCTTCTTTGATATCTCTGGATACTTTTCAGTTGGACAAATTCAGAAGCTGGAGCAAAAATCAGCAGGACATTTTGGTTGAGTCTGAATCATGAACAATAACTAACAACC
Organism: Microcebus murinus; assembly: GCF_040939455.1. Lineage (NCBI taxonomy): Eukaryota > Metazoa > Chordata > Mammalia > Primates > Cheirogaleidae > Microcebus > Microcebus murinus. The sequence continues at coordinate 106,696,786 of NC_134105.1, read as the reverse complement.
ACATGCCTGCCTTATGAGGATCCAGAAGTCAGAGGAGAAGTACCCCAAGCTGACAGAAACTGGTAAAACAATCTGTGATACAGTCTTATCGTCACATGGCAGCAAATCTCTCACTTAAAGACAGTGGAATACATTGGTTAGGAGCTTATGCCTTGATGTGATGCAGCTCAGCTCCACCATACACCAGCAGATTGACCCTGAGCAAAGTTCTTAACCTCTCCCAGCCTCAGTTTCCTCACTGGTAAAATGAGAATTGTCATGAACGATTACTAAGTTCTTTGCTGTAGATAGGGGTAACCTCCAACAGGTAGGAGTAGGTCTCTCCCACGACATCCTAGACATAGGAAGTATGTTAAAATGACCAAGTTCTGCCCTATATACAAGCACTTATTAAATACTCATTCAATCTTATTTTATGTAAACACAGTGAATTTCCAACTCTCTACTCTTTCAGGCACTTTGAAAGCACCTTGCATGAAAGTTACACATCTAACAGCAGAATTCAGCTAACCTTCCAGTTGGTCAGGTGACACAATCCTCCATTAAACATCTTCCACTCCGAATTAATTAGAATCTTAAGCATAAGTTACCATTTAAAGAATGTAGGTTATTGGGCTAGCTAGATTCTTTTTTATATGTACAAAGTATTCTAACTTTTTTGTTTACTTGTTTAACATACAGTGACTTTAGTATAATTATTTTTTTCTCAAAATATTACAGAGGTACAAATGTTTTGGTTACATGTATTGATTTTGTAATGCTTGAGTCACCCAGATAGTATTCATTGTGCAAGTTAGGTAGGTTTTCACCCAACCTCTCCTCCCCCCGTTCCTGATTGCTTTCCACTGAGTTTTACTTCCCTCTGTGCACATGTGTGCTCATCAGTTAGTTACAATTTAATAATGAATACATGTGATGTTTTTTTCCCCAGTCTTGAGATACCTCACTGAGGAGAATGATCTCTAGTTCCATCCAAATTGTTGTAAAAGGTGTTCATTCATCCTTTTAGTGGTTGACTAGTATTCCATAGTATACAAATACCATATTTTATTAATCCACTCATGAATTGATGGACACTTGGGTTGATTCCACATCTTTGCAATTGTGAATTGTGCTGCAATAAACACTCAAGTGCAGGTGTCTTTTTGATAAAATGACTTATTTTCCTTTGGGTAGATACCCAGTAATGGGATTGCTGGATCAAATGGTAGGTCTACTTTTAGTTCTTTGAGGAATCTCCATATTGTTTTCCATCGAGGTTGTACTAATTTGCAGTCCCACCAAGAATGTATAAGCATTCCTTTTTCTCTGTATCCACACCAGTATCTATTGTTGTTGGATTTTTTAATAAAAGCCATTCTTTTTTTTTAATTTCAACATATTATGGTAGTACAGATTTTAAGGTTTCAATAAATGCCCTTCTCCCCTCCCCCCACAAGTCCAAGTCTCCAGCATGACCATCCCCCAGATGGTGCACATCTCACTCATTATGTATGTATATACCCATCCCACTCCCCCCTCCCACCTGCCCAATACCCTATTACTGTAGTACATATGTGTCCACTTAGGTGCTGCTCAGTTAATACCAGTTTGCTGGTGAGTATATGTGGTGCTTGTTTTTCCATTCTTGGTAATCCAGCAATCCCATTGCTGGGCATCTACCCAAAAGATCCAATGACACTCTACAAAAAAGACACCTGCACTCGAATGTTTATAGCAGCACAATTCATAATTGCAAGGCTGTGGAAACAGCCCAAGTGCCCATCAATCCAAGAATGGATTAATAAAATGTGGTATATGTATACCATGGAGTACTATTCAGCTCTAAGAAACAACGGTGATATAGCACATCTTATATTTTCCTGGTTAGAGCTGGAACCCATACTACTAAATAAAGTATCCCAAAAGCCATTCTAACTGGGGTAAGGTGATATCTCACTGGGGTTTTAATTGGCATTTCTCTGATAATTAGTGGCGTTGAGCATTTTTTCATATGTTTATTGGCCATTGTCTATTTTCTTTTGAATAGCTTCTGTTCATGTCTTTGGCCCACTATTTAATGGGCTTGTTTGTTTTTTTCTTGCTGATTTGCTTGAGGTTTTTTTGTAGATTCTGGGTATTAGCCCTTTATCTAACTGATATTCATTTGAGGATGTATATAATAGCTTGTAAATATTTTTCCCATTCTGTAGGTTGTCTATTTGCTCTGTTAATCATTTCCTTAGCTGTGCAGAAGCTTTTTAGTTTAATCAAATCCCATTTATTTATTTTTGTTGTTGCTCTGATTGCCACTGGGGTCTTTCCATAAATTCTTTGCCTAGCCTGAAATCTACTTAAAATATTTTAACACATTTTGTCTCACTCCATCATGGTCACACAATGATATCTAATATTGGCATTCTGTCAATCATTCAGTTCCACTGGATTACTGCGGCTGCTTTTTCACAGACTAGAAATGCATAGTGTTTAGAAAGGGAGAGACCAAACTCTGAAGGAGAAAATGGCCTCCTCAGCTAACTTCCTCCCCCTATTTATTTCCAAGGACACGTGCAAAGGGTCAGGGTTATTTGTTAATTTCTTTAACAACTTCCATACAGGTCAACTGTTTTCAGCTGATCTTTGCACTCAGCAAACAAGCAGCTTCTCATGGGCGTTTTCACCTGACCTTACATTCACCTTGCTCACGTTCTTTCCATCCATCTATCCATCCTTTCTTCTAGGCCCAGCCCCTACACTGGATAATACTGAGACATTACTGTTAGAATAATACTAGTTCCCACCTGAAATTAATCAGAGACTGATTTTTCTTTTTCAATCTCTTAACCCCAATCTCCACCTTCAGTTTTTCTTTAAGACTAAAATTAGGATTATCTGGGGGTCTCTTATTAGGGTATATAATGCTTTGCACTCTGCAATCTCTTTCCAAGTCATAGATGGAAAATAATTTGTTTCTCTTCTATCAGGGACAACTGTCTTATTCTCTTTGTTGTCCAATGTCTGAAAACTCTTGTTTCACATATTTTTCAGCTTTTACTTTTTTAAGGTAGAAGGTTAAATACAATTCCTATTAGTACAATTCCTATTAATCCATCCTGGTAGGAGCAAAAGCTTTTCTTTACCTAACTGATATTCATTAACTAACTCATTGCTTCTTATTTATTTATTTATTTATTTAGAGACAGAGTCTTGCTCTATCGCCCTGGATGGAGTGCAGTGGCATCATCATAGCCCCCTGCAACCTCAAACTCCTGGGCTCAAGTGATCCTCCTGCCTCAGCTTCCTGAGTAGCTGGGAATGCAGGTGCATGCCATGATGCCCAGCTAAGTTTTCTATTTTTTAATTTTTATTTTTAGTAGAGATGGGGTCTTGCTCTTGCTCAGGCTTGTCCTCCTGCGTTGCCCTCCCAGAGTGCTAGGATTACAGTTAGGAGCCACTGTACCCAGTCCTCATTGCCTTGTGAATAACATATTTTTGGAATATTTTAATTTAAAAATGAACAGGATAGAAAGCCACAGAAAAAAACAAAGGAAGCATTATTTACAACGTGTACAAAGAAAATGATCAGCAGCTTTTATTTAATGAAAGAAAACCACTCTCTTATTTGTATGAATAATTTGAGAAAGTAATAGAGTCAATATTTTGAAACCAGGAGAAATGGTTCTTTCATTGTATCTTCCATTGCCAAGCTCAATGAATAGCTGAGGAAAGAGTAAGCAATTGATAGACTCTTAAAGCCATCATCATTTATTTATTACATTTCTGTCAGTCAGTCAATTTCTCTTCCCGTCTTTTTTCAATATCTTTACTGAGGCTGCTTTTTCCTATCTGAAATATTTCACAAATCTAGGGGTAGTAGTAAGAACATCTTCCACTAGGGTCAATTGCTTAGCCTGGCTTCCTTTGAGTTGGTCTAGCTTTCTGTTAGGTCTATTACTGCAGGGTAAGAGTGATTGATATAACCACCCTGAAAATATTCTATCAGAAAACATTCAGATGCATTCATCCTTTGTATATACTCACAGAATGTCAGATCCTCAATCCTGTTGCCCAAGACAGGAAAAAAAAAAAAAAAAAAAACTGATTACATGGGGGAGGGAACTCAGGGAGCACCAATAAATAAGGAATGGACACAATTTAGGGAATATGAAAAAGAAATGAAATTTGAGAATGCTAAAGAGGATTACTTCTACTGTAACAGGAGTAGAGAAAACAAATGATTGTGGTGCATTTATATTTGCAAATGCAGTGACAGGAAGAGGAGGAAGTTTCAGTCTACCTTATTTTCTTTAAAGTATGATGCAATATCAACAGTTGGCATTGTGTTTGGGAGGAATAAAAAAGAGAAAGCTATGAAAGGAGAGAGCAGTTAATAGTGATCTTTAAGCAGAGGCAAACATATAAACAATAGCTTCTGCAGATACTATACAGTTAAATTTTTTCAGAAAAAAAATGAAAAATTGTTAGGTGCCTATTTAAGATTATTTTATTATCTGATTTATTATGTTTCCCCTATAGCATTCAAGTGCTAAAGAGGAGTGACAAATTAAATTGCTAGGGCTTCTTTTTAAGGTGGAAGTTTTGCCATATAATGTCCATCTCTTCTTACATAACATAAATTATAATTTGAAAAAGACAAGTATCCATAATGAAACTCTGAATATAGTAACAAGGTAGAAAAACTTGAGGTTCTGACTGCAGAACCAGAAAAACTAATTTGTCTGACGAGGAGAACATTTTTTTTTTTCAGAGAACAAATCATTTCCAGGATGATCTCTGAATCTGGGAAATACCACCCTCTGTTTATTTTCCTGTCCACTTAATTTTCATCACAGTAGATTTTTGTTAAAATGAAGAAAAAAAGAAGTCTTGATCAATGAAACATACAACATAAGCATGAAGAATAGTTATAAATGTCACAATTGTTATAGGATATCACTACCACAAAGGTAGATTAAGAGGTATATGGTAGCAGATATAAGAGACTTGAAAGAGAATAAAACCATAGGATTTGTTTCTGTGACAATAGAAGCAACTTTTCTGAGCACCTTGGGAGATTTAATAATTCTAGTTCATAAGATCCTGTCCCATCATCTCATAGGTTCCTGCTTTTACCACCCTGACTAGTATAAAGTTTTCTAGGTACTTTTGTGGTACTGGGAATTCCTATGGCATCACAAATTAATCTATTTCTACTTCACCTACCAGGCTATATTCTTTCCAAGAATACCCTGTTTTAAAGGTAGTGTTACTTACTTACTACCTTCTATCTACTACTTTTTAGAACTCACAGATGTTGAAGAAGAACATATTTTCAGTGATTTCTATGATACAATAGAGCAGAAGTCAAATATGAGGGTTTCTAAAATAGAACTTCCAGTGATTGACTGGTAAGTGATTTTATTTTACAGATTGTCTAAGACAAAGGTTTAAAACATTTGGCCCTATTACCACCACTTGCACCTCCAGCCCTTGGCAGGCATCAGTATTTAACTATGGTTTCCTTTGTCATCAAGCATAAATAAGTTTGGAATCCATGCAGCCACTGTAAATTGTGTTTTCACATACTGCAAATACAGTTTATTATTCAAGCCTAGAAGAAGAGATAGAATGAAACATTAAGAGGGACAATGAGTGGATTGGATATTATATATTAGATGTAAAAATACTTATATATTCTGGAACTATGGGCCTAAAATCAAAGACAGAGATTTTAGGAAACAAAGGCCAAATTTGAGATTTTATTAAAGACTAAAATTAATCTAAGCACAATAGGTTTCATAAGTATAGGGTTGTAGATATGTAACATTAAATCTCTTAGCCTGAGCAACCTAGGGTCAAAGAAGGGCACATTGTGGTAGAGCTTATTAAGAAGTGACCATATTTAGGATGTATTGACAAAAAAATTGACTACCAGAACAACAAATGTGATGATCTTAAGTCACCTATAGTGTGGCATCTATTTCCTGGTGACTTATTTTAAGAATACTATTAATAAAATGGACAGTATCTAAAGAAGCATCCAGAGAAAGAGAAACAGGATTTGGAGGGGTCTGTGAACTCTGACACATGACAAAGTTCAAAAGAGTCTTCAGCTAGGTTAAATTATCATAATGGAGACATACACAACCCATCTTCAAATATTCGAATTATCACTGTGTAGTTTAAATTAGATACAAGCTATACATCTCTGGAGAAAATAGGAGCAAAAGGAAGAAGACACATAAAAGTGAAACTTTATAACACTTAGAGATATTTAAAGTGCTATGACTCCTTATTTAGCAGTTAATTGAGACTGGAATGCTGCAAGTGAGACTCCTACAATGACAGAGCAGTAGAAATAATAACCTTGGATCTTTTCCAACACTGGTAGCTCAAACTATTAACATATGAATAATGTTCTACTATATTTGGTCTATTTTCTCCATGATCTTTTGGTGAAGTACCTTAAGATTTTCCTAAATCGTAGAGAAGTTGTAATAGTTAAATCTTCTATACTGAATTATTATCCACGGTGTTTTATTCATCCTTCACTGGAGAGACTAAAATTATCCTTTAGGTATCCTGAGAAATCAAGATACTCGTTTGTGCAAGTCTGAAAAGTATTTGAGAGTTGGACCTGATTTTCAATAAGTCCAAGTTTTCAGTTACACCCCACAAAGCCCATCAACACAATGGAAAGCTTACACTATGGGGCTAGTAAAGTGGTAAAGTGCTATGTAAATTATAAGGGAATATTATCAGCACTGTAATTACTACCATGTCCTCAGAAAGACTCTTTCGACAGATAAGAAATAGTCTCATTATAGAGATTTAGGATAAAATCCTCCTCGGCCAATCATTTTCCGAATGGCTGTCTGAACATCCTTGTTCCTGAGGCTGTATACCATGGGATTCAATAATGGAGTCACAACTGTGTAGGTCACTGTCACTAGCTTGTCTTTGCTGGACGAGTCCTTGGCTGATGGTCGCAGGTAGACAGAGGAGGCACAGCCATAGTGGACAATAACCACAGTGAGATGGGAGGCACAGGTAGAGAAGGCTTTCCGCTTGCCTTCAACTGATGGTATCCTCAGGATGGTGCGAACAATGAAGCCATAGGAGACACAAACAAAAGTCAGAGGGACCATAAGTGCTAGGACTCCACCAATGAAGATGACTAGCTCATTGATGTGGGTATCAGTACAGGCAAGCCGGATAACTGGTGAGATGTCACAGAAGTAGTGGTTGATCTTGTTTGGGCCACAGAAAGGAAGTTCAAAAACTAAAAGGGAGCCTATCAGCGAGAACAGAAAACCAATTACAGCACAAGTTGCTGCCAGTTGTCCACATACCTGCCAGCGCATAAGGATGGGGTAGCGAAGTGGATGGCAGATGGCAGCGTAACGATCATAACCCATCACTCCCAGGAGCAAGCAATTAGTGACAGCAAAACCAAGAAAGAAGAACATCTGAGTGGCACAGTTAGTAAAGGAGATTGTTCTGAGTAGAGACAACAGATTTATGAGCATCTTGGGCAGGATGACAAAGGTGTAGCAAGTCTCAGAAATGGAGAGGACCCCTAGGAAGAAATACATAGGTATGTGGAGGCTGTGATCCAGGTGGATGACAGTGACAATGGTGATATTGCCACTCAGAATAATCAGATATAGACACAGGAAAACAGCAAAAAGGATGAGCTGGATGTCTCCAAGGCTAGAGAACCCCAGCAACAGGAACTCTGTGACAGAGGAGAAATTAGCTTGGTTGCCTTGACCCCTGAGATCGACCTACAGAGAACAAAAATGAAGGAACAGATAGTTTACTCTGAAAGATTCAGAAACTGACTTCTACTATGGATTAAACTTTTATGTTAGTAGCAAATGCCCTACTGATCATGTCAAGTAATAGTATTGTTTCAAAATACTTTTATTACATCTGTTTCTAGTATAATTTCTACATCTCTTACAGTGTTTAAGTCTAGATGATCTTTTCACATTGCCTACTTAAAATATAAATTAGGAAATTAATGTGTTCATTTATTTATAAATTAATAAGTATGTATTGTTCATATTATACAGTTTTCTTAAGCAGAGTATCATTCTTAGCAGGAATGGCACTAAATCATCTTGCCTTCTTTAAGAACTCTTCTCTCCTCTCCCTGTCTAACTCCTTTCTCCAAATGCAGCAATAAAAGAGAGAGTTTTACCACAGCAAGACTGTTTTTTTTCATCTTGCATCATCTCACCTCAGTGCTTTTGCTCATATTTTTCCCTTTATCTGGAAAACATCCATCCAATTTGCATTCATTCTTGATCACCCAATTAGAAACTGCCACCTCTAGCAACTCTGCTTTCCAAAGATAAGAGTGATAGAAACTTGCCTTTCTCTTAAATTACTTAGCAACTTTTTAAAATCATATAGTGGAATGTGTCACAGAAGATAGATAATACTCTAAGTTCATGAAGAGCAACAGCCGATTACACAAATTTTAATTTTTTTTGTTAGTGTCCAGCACAATACTATTTCCAAAAATTATCAATATACAATGGTTTAATCACTTATTAATTAGATGACCTTAAATACACTTTCTCATATACCAGAGTGTAAAACACTTGGGGGTAATTTTGTACTCCTCAGAGCTTCTAAAGGCAAATTGCTACTTAAAAGCTATTTGTTTAATGAGTTTATTATTAAGTATTTTGTTTTTAAAGAGCATCTGTAAAATACAGTATTTAAGCTCATGAAAAAGGTGCTGGAAGGAGATATATGAGAACAGAGATTCAGTCCACAACCTACCAGATCACATTGCATAGTTTTAATTGTTTTGCTCACATGTTAATCTGTCACACAACTGAGAAACTGTAGAACATGAATCATATTTATCCCTTATGAATTTCCCTACCATTGTTTTTTGTTTTGTTTTGTTTTCTCACTCTGGCTCTTCACAATACTTTACACATCAACTTATGGCCAACAAAACAAAAACCCAGCAGAATCTTCTTCCCTGGAGAATGCAGTTTATTTACCTCCTCAGTTTCCATCCCTGAGGCTGATGCAGTAGATTATTTGTCCACAGAATGTTAGGATACTGAGATTCAAAGACAGCAGAAGGTCTGTAAAGAATGATAGCTTAGTTAGACATTCACTTCTCTTTGCTCCCTCACTGCTTATTAAACTTTTCTAATATATCTTTGTCACCAGATAATACTTTCATGTGACATTTGAGAATGGAAGATGAATGAACTGAATGTTGAAAGCTCATTCTTTGCAGAGAGATATGGGTATCTGTTTTTTTTCTTTTTTTTTTTTTCAGTTATCCAAGGGACACTTCCTAAAGGAATTGGTCTTCCAAATATGGTTAATAAAGAGGTAGTGAGTACCATGGGCTCTGGAGAATATATTTTATGGCATTTGCTTCAAGCTCTCTCTCTCTCTCTGCTTGTCACAGTTCACTTGGCAAAGCTCAGTTTTATCTCCCTTCAAGCCTCATACTATCTTTCATCTTTTCAAGCTATCTTATATATTCATGCCTTGTTCTCCTCACGTGCTCTTCTTTCAACATCACCAAATAACTAGATAGACAGAATAAAGTCCATGGGAAAATTAGAGCATTTCTAAAATTATCACTGGTGACTGGCATTTCTCTGTCAGTAGATTCAAATATTATCTTTACTCAATTTCCCACATAAAATAACTCAACAATGGCTATTTTCCTATGTTCCCTAGAGCATAGTTGTTAGAATTCACCCAAACCCAGAAATCTAACCAAATGAGATTCAAAAATTAGTATTATTATAAACCATTTCTATTTTGAAATAACACTATTCTATTTTTTTTTCTGCCACTGATATCTCAATGCCCAAAACTGTGTATTCCTACCTCCTCTGCTGAGAATTCTGAGCATTATCCCCCAAAGCATCACTGAAAAACTTTTATTTTGTTTCTTATTAGTTATGGCCCCAATATGCTGATTGATATTTACGCTTTCCAAAACTCTAGGGAACTATTATTGCAACATTATTTTTGGCACAGTTCCTTCTTTCTCTCAATTAGCAAAGGGGATACAGAAAACAGCATGGATTCAAAATCTCATAGGTCTAATGGGAAAAAAGAAACAGGAAAAAAACTGGCATTGGCAATTAGTTAGCTGTCTCTCCCAGGTTCCCTGGTGGCTCATTAGAAGCTGAAGGAAGTACAAATTAAGGAAGTGAAAGTGAATATGGGAAACCCATATTACAAGAGGTAATGCAGGGCTGTCTTTTTCGAGGTCTTTTTAGAAACTTTCTTTGTCCTTGAACTTCACCAGGACAATTAAAATCAAAGAAGAAACAAAATTCTCCCTTTCCGCCTAAGTTCATCTGTAACATAAAAATTCAATTGCTTCACCAAAGAGAGGAGCATAGGAACACAATATAAGTGATGGGGGGAAAAGTGGTGTTTTTGCTGATAAAGTTGAAAATCTTGAGAAACAGCAGCAAAGAGCAGACATGGAGACTGAAGGAAAGTTGTGGAGTATTTAGGTGCAGGTCACAAAGGTGATATACTGCTTTTTTCTAGTATTCTGGAGATGAAAAGACCTCCAATCGAGTCAAGGGCTGGGAATAGGAGTACTGTCTTGTGAGTAACACCCTCAAAGGCATGGGCAGTCTCCCCAATTATTCTCATTCTTTCCTACAACTCCCTAATAGTCTGACTCAAGGTGGTAGAGGAGAGAGAATGTGGGGTTGGAGAGAGATCAATTAAGTGCCTGTTTTACATTTGTGTGCCACTGTTATCCTACCCTGAATTTGAATTAGGCTAGAAGTCAAGCTCTCTATTGTGGGACTCAAATAATACAATGTCTAGACTTCCAAGTTTCCTAGAAATTGTTATTCTTCCTCCTCTGTGAGATAATATGAAAAAAAAAAAATCAACCATCTCTACTATCCCTCAGGATTTCATGAGTGGGTGGCAGAGAGAATGGAAAGCACTTAGCAACAAGGGCTCCCTTGCCTTACTCTCCTGCTGCAGATCCTGCCAATGGCTCCCAGCAGAGACAAGTTCCTGTTGTTAGTTCTCAGCAGGTGCTCTCAGAGCAGGAAAAGCTCCCAAATGAGAGGATTCCTGACCTCAGAGTCTTTTTCTTTCCAATTATATCCAGCGTTGTCACAAGTTACCAACAGAGATCCCGTGGTAGCTACTGCTGCTTCCAGCAATTTTCAGATGTTCCCAACAGTCTTTTCTAATAGCAGCTGAGTTTGAGAGTTTCTTGGACATCCGGTCTGTTCAGTGCATCTTCCTGAATAAACATTTCCCCACAGGATTCTGACCAAGTCCCGAGTCTTGGTACTGCATAATTCTTTAAAGAAAACTGTCAAAGACCTCTAAAGTTTCAAGGCAGAAATAAATCTGAAAAAAATATCACAGTTAGTCACACTTATAGAATCACTTCTTGACACAATTACTGTGGACTCAGGCAGGACCCCCAAAGCAGGAGCTACCTTTCATCATATTCTCATATACTTGAGGGCATTTTCCAGGAAGTTAAAGATAGCCATTCCTTTTTTAACTGGAGTTTAAACTCAGGTTACCAATAAACTAAGTATGATACATATTCCATCTCAAATATTCCAATATGGTTCATGTACATAAGCATATATCTTTTCATTCCACAGTCAGAGAAAGGTAATTGCATTATATCATTATACACATTCTTTTTTGTTTGTTTGTTTTTTAAGTAGAGATGATTGCCTCACTCTTTCTCAGGCTAGTATTAGAACTCTTGAGCTCGGGTGATCCTCCCTCCTCAGCCTCCCAGAGTGCTAGGATTACAGGTGTGAGCCACCATGCCTGGTCCCATTATATTCACTCTTGATGCAGAGGTAAACCTCTGAAAAACATCATCTGTAACTTACTTTTTCTTCTTAACATCTATTACAGTTTTACGTGCAATTATTATATTTTTTAATGTGCAATTATTATATTTTCCCCTTTACATATCTCTAGTTTCTGTTTTTATAGCATGGGTTTTGTTGTGTTTTGCTAAATGTTTTAGCCCCATTTTTTAGGATGTTGCCTGATATATAATAAACATTTAATGTATATTCATTGGCCTAATGAATCAATCTTTTTCTCATTCTCGGTTTCACTTGACTTAGTTTCCCTATATGCACTATATTTATTTTTCCTTAAGCTGGCTTTATTGAAATAATAGGAAAAAATGGAGATAAGTCTTTAATATGCACTCTTACTGACGTGATTAAAAAAGCTGAGAGATGCTCAGTCTAACATTCTTTCTATATGGGATTTGACCAACATTCTTAGATTCTTTCTGTAGTCTAGAAGTTGGAGCAATGTGTGATTGGTTTCACAGACCTTTTTACCCAATCCTATGGCAGGGAATGAATGAGGTGGGATTTGTCTCCTGACTGAAATACTTGAGAAGGCTTCCAAATACATTAAGTCCTGCACTGAAAAAAAGTTAAAAATTCAACTCAAACTGGATTTAGTAAATAAACAAGAAAAGTAACCCATAATCTCCTATATCTAAACTTATATCAGAACATCAAATGATGAGTGCAGGTGAATTGTGGATCATAGGCTGAGATCACCAGCGGTTCAGTGTATTTGTTTCCTTAGCTGTCTTTTAACTTCATTGTCTGCATGCATGAAAAAACATAGGACAAAGTTTAAAATAACCATATTTGCTGAACATGATGAGAAAATCCTGGATGTAGGGAGAGCAGAAAGAGAACTTCAACTTCTATTTATTAGTTCAGCCAAATCTATGGCCAACCCCTAAACTACATATGTGTGGAATATATTCAAGGCATCCCAGAAGTATGAAAGAATTAAACAGATAAGAACAACCACCCAAAAGAACAAGCTTTTGAGTTCAACCAAATTACCTGCCTGCTAACACTAAAAAGAACAACAATTATAAAATTACAAAATTGATATAATACAATCTCTACATAGTATTTACCAGATCCCCGGTAAAATCCTAGTTATTTCACATAAAACAAACCAAGAATATATAGCCCAATCTAAGGAAAGAAAGCAGTCAATGTAGATCTAATAAAATATAACTCAATGTTGAAAATAGTAGACCAAAATTTTAAAACAGCTATGATAACTATGGCCAAATATATAAAGAAAAATATGTCTACAATGGATAAGCATATAGTAAATCTTGTAAAAGAAATGGAAATCAAAGAAAGAATCACAGGAAATCATACAACTAAAAAATACATTGTCTCAAAAAGGAAAGCCTTCAATAGATGGTTTTAGCAACCAAATGGAGATAATAGAGAAAAGAAACAGTGACCATAAAAACAGATGAATCGAAGTAATACAATGTGAAAAAGGTAGGAAAACAATGGAAATAAAGATTAACAGAACCTCAAGTGCCTGGGGAACTATATGAAATGGTCTAACACTGGTCTAGTTGGAGTTATAGAAAAGGATAAGCTAAAGAATAAAGTAGAAAATTTATTTAAAACAATAATGGCCACAATTTCTTAAAGACGGAGAATTATAGATTCAAGAATCTCAACAAATCTCAAACATGATAAGTACAAAGAAAATCATTTCTAAGCACATCAGAGTCAAACTGATGTAAATAAAAGATAAAGAGTAACTTGAGAGCAGATCAAAAAACAAAAACAAAAAAACATCAAGCAATGAGTGAAATGCCTGCTGACTTCTCATCAGGAAACATGGAGGTCAGAAAACATCACCCAAAAAATGATGAAAGAAAGGGGCAAAAAGATTATTTAGAGAAGTAATGATAAAAAGCATTCCAAATTGGGAAAGGGAAATGAACAACCAGATTCGTGTCCATTGGTCCAAAGAATCCCAAATTGCATAAACCCAAAAAACTATACACATGGATACATTAAAATCAAATTGTCAAAAGTCAAAGACAAAGACAAAGAAAGAATTATGAAACCTTGTAAAATACAAGGGTGCCTTTATAACACAGCCAGTGGATTTCCCTGCAGAAACCACACAGGCCAGAGAGAGTGAGACAGTATATACAGAACATTCCACTCAACAGCAGAAGAATACACATTCTTCTCAAGTGTACATAGAACATTCTCAAGGATAGGTCACGTGCTGGATCAAATAAATTCTCAATAAATATAAGAAGTTTGAAATCACACCAAGTATCTTTTCTGACCACAATAGAATGAAGCTAGTAATCAATAGCAGGAAACAAAAAACACTGGGAAATTTAACAATATGTGGAAATTAAATAACACATTCTTGAACAACCATTGCGTTATAGCAGAAATCAAAGAGAAACTAGAAAGTATCTCAGGACAAATAAAAAGACAATACATCAAAACTTACGGAATGTAACAAAAAAAATACTAAGATAAAAATGTATAGCAAGAAATACCTACATTACAGAAAGAATGAGCTCAAATAAACCATCTAACTTTACACCTAAAGGAATTATAAAGATTAAAGCAAAAATAAATGAGAGGATATAAAAACAATAGAAATAATTCAATAAAACCAAGAGCTAGTTTTTTGAAAAGATAAACAAAATTGACAGTTATCTAGATTAAGAAAAAAGAAGTTTTAAGTAAATTAAATCAGATGAGAAGCCACTATAATTGACACCACAGAAATGAAAATGAGGAACAAGCACCACATATACTCACCAGCAAATTGGTATTAACTGATCAACACCTAAGTGGACATATAGGAATAACATTTATCGGGTGTTGGGCAGATGGGAGGGGGAAGGAGGGGATGGGTATACACACACATAATAAATGCCATGCGCACCAACTGGTGGATAGACACGCTTGAAACTCTGACTCGAGGGGGGGGGGAAGGGCAATATATGTAACCTTAACATTTGTACTCCCACAATATGCTGGGGAGAAAAATAAAAGGAAAATAGTGCCCTAAAGAAAAAAAAAAGAAAGAAAAAAGAAAATGATGTCTTAATTAGTTCCAGCTGCTATAACAAATTACCATAGACTCAGTGACTTAAACAGCATATATATGTTTCTAACAATTTTGGAGGCTTGGAAATCAAGATCAAGGCACCCACAGATCCAGTGTCTGATGAGGGTTTGCTTCAGATTTTCAGATGGATGTGTTCTAATTGTATCTTCACATGGTGGCGAGCAGAGAGAGACTGACGAGTTCTCTTTTGTCTTCTTATAAGGACACTAATAATATTTAATAACATTCCATTGTATGTGCATACTGTGTCTTCTTCATCCACTAATTTGTTGGTGGACATTTAGGTTGTTTCCATAATTGGCTATTGTGAATAATATTGCAATAAACGTGGGTTGTCAGTGTCACTTCAATATCCTGATTCTAATTCTTTCAAATATATACACAGAAATGGAATTGATTCTGGAATGGAATAGTTAAATTAATAGAAATGGAATAGTTAAATTAATAGAAACAGCCAGTAGAACAGTGGTTGCCAGTAGCAGGGGAGGGAGGAAATGGGAGTTCCTGTTCAATGGATATAAGTTTCAATTACACAAGTTGAATAAACTAGAAACCAGCTGTACAAAACTGTGATTACAGGTAACAGCACTGTATAATTTACTTAAAATTGTGTGCAAATGGTAGATTCATGTTAAATGTTCTTACCACAATACCAAAACAAAGCTGTAAGTACTGACCTAGTTGGAAAATCAGCATAAGATATCTTGGATCTGTGCCGTGTTAAAATCAATTCTAAAGAAAAATCAATATATTTGGGATTACTGTGGTTTTTCTGGATGAAGTTTTAATTGAGCTCCATAATGCCCTGTGTTTTGCAAAAGAAGAGTGCTTCAAATGCACATAATAGAATTTTCAGGAAAATTTGAATTGAGTTAGTTTTACAAACATCTGTTGACATAAACGTGATTCCAGGCTCACAGAGACAAGTAAAAACTGAATTCTGTCAAAATAAAAAAGAAAGAAAATTAAAGATGTGATTGCCTTTCAGTCCCAAATTCTTTATTTATCCAGATTGTGTTAATGGAATGTTTCCCCTTGCCAGCTGACACAACATTAAGCTTTGCCAGTAGAATGTGCCAAAGGAACATCCGAGTTAAAATGGGTTCTTCTCCCATTTCTGGCATGCTTTCTTCTGTCTGGAGCTTCAATTTGTGTAGTCTACTAACAAATGGAACACCCAGTGGCACTTTCTCCTGAGTGGTTTCAGCAGTACCATCCTCAAAATCATTTTCCCAGAAGGTTCTAAACTGAAATAATCTTCCCATGGATGGTTTCCACCAGTACAGCAGAGGGTGGCTTCTTCTCCTATATCTGTATCTAATTGAAAAGTATTGCAAGGAGGCATAATAAAAGGAACTAATAAAACTCTTTTAACTTGCAATGATTTATCTGTA
Organism: Microcebus murinus; assembly: GCF_040939455.1. Taxonomy (NCBI): domain Eukaryota; kingdom Metazoa; phylum Chordata; class Mammalia; order Primates; family Cheirogaleidae; genus Microcebus; species Microcebus murinus. The sequence continues at coordinate 106,680,449 of NC_134105.1, read as the reverse complement.
TGAATAAGCAACAGTATATATAACATCAACATAATATAAAAACAAGTTGGAGGCTGAGCATGATGTAGGGCAGAAACTGTCACCAATAATCCCTTGCTTCTCTCTCATATCCAAGGAAATGTTCTACATCTTGATCATGGTGGTGGTTACATGTGTGTACATAGATGTCAAAACATCAAACCATACACTTAAAATAGGTAACTTTTATTGTATATAAATTAAGTCTCAATAGATTTGGTCAAGAGAGGAAACAAAAACAAATGAACCTCACACCATATATAAGAGTTAATTTTATAAGGCTTCTAGATGCAAATATAATGGAATATTTCCTTAATCTTGGTTTAAGAGAATGTTTCTCAGAAAAGACACAAGAAGCATTAAATATTTTTAAAACATTATAAATTAAACTTCATTAAAATTTTAAAGCTTACCCTGATTAAAAGACATTATTGAGACAGCAAAAATGCAAGCCACAGAAAATATTCACAATATATGTATCTTACAAACAAATTTAATTCAGTATATATGAATAGCTAATAGAATTAATAATTTAAATATAATAAAAGGGGGAGGGGCACAATGGCAGACTAGAAGCAACCCATACATTGCTGCTCTCAAGGAGAGGATTGAAAATAGCAAGTGGATGCTTACCTACGGATGGGCCTTCTTGGAAAGAGCACTGTAAATCACTGGAGAAGCAACGGGAGACATTCAAAGTGAAGGAGAACATGATAGGGCAATCCATTCTGCAAGATTGAAAGGTACCTGAAGGAGGCATCAACATGTGGGGAAGAATAGGAAGAAAGAGTGCTGAAGCTCCAAGCTCCCCTGCAGGCACTATGATCTGAGCTGTCAGGGTACCTCTAAATCCACCACAGACCTCTGGTATGATTAGGGGGCTGTTCAGAGTCTGTGCAGCAACACTGCACCAGAAAATGGGTGCAGCATGTACCTGGTGGCTTCCATTTCTGTGTTACTACAACCGATGCCATTCTTAGCTGTCTGATCCAGGGTGCCAGGTGTACACAGGGCTCAGCATTGCTGTAAACACCTCTGGATCACCCCAGGTAGGCTGGGGAAGGAGCAGGCAGAGTGATGTTCTCTCATGTCATGCCCTGAGACTAGGAGCCAAGCACCTGTACACACCGACAGGGGACTTGAGTAGAATAGGTGCCTCAGACACCACCACCATGCAGAAGCCATGCAGTAACTGCCTCATGGGATCTGGGCAGATGCAGAGCCCCTGTCACCCAGTGGCCCTGGTCCCACAGCCCTACTACCATGATCACCATGCTGCTATTAGGCCTCCACATCCATGGTTTCCACGCTACTGTTTGACCCAGCAGCCCCACCCACATAGAAACTGTCCTGCCTCTAAGCTGCAGTTACTACAAGGCTTCTGCTGCCCCGGGCCCACAGCTCTGCCCCTAAGATTCTAGCACTACCACCAAGCACCGTGGCCCTGCCGTCAAGGCTTCAACACAGTTGTCAGGCTCAAAGCTCTGTCCTTAAGGCTCTACCACTGCTGCTGGGCCAATAGATTCTCCTCCAAGGCTCTAGCACTAAGCCTGGGCCCCAAGACTTTGCCCTTGAGACTCAACTGCTGCCCCCAAACTCCACCCCATGAGGCTCCCTGCTGCCATCAAGCCCTGCAGCCCACTCCCAAGGTATGCACTGGCTACCTGGTAGGTACCACCCCCACAGTCCAACATTCCTCCAGGGATCTGCCAGCCTTGATACACCATCACCCCTGGACCCAGTTCAATCAAATGCTCACAGACCAGCACACCAAATCACTCCCTAGATAGCCTATCACAGCTGCCACTGTCACCTTCATGGGAAGATCTGGGAAGAGCAATCCCCTGCAATGCCACCCTCCATAGAGAGGGTCTCACCCAGCCCTCAACCCAAGGCTCCAACAGTAGTCTGAGGAACAATCCACCACTCTGCATGAAGATCATCCAGAACCAGCTTATATTGTGATAAGTCATGGGAGAATTGTACAAAACAGAGCAGCTGCATTGCAGGTTCTCAGTGCAACCACACCACCCTACTGGCTCAATTTTCTAGAATAGGACACAAAAATGCCATCTAGGGGCCTTTCCTTCTTCTCACTAAGTAGGAGAGATCCCAGCAAAGGAGAATAGGTGTGCTATAAACCTATCAGCCCTGAGCTGAGTGAAGACTATTCAGATAAGAAGAAACCAGCAAAAGAATTCTGGCACATGAAAAAACAAAACAGTTTGACACCCACAGAGAGATCACAATGGATCAACGGCAATGGACCCATTAAAAGGAAATTGTCAAAATATCAGAAATGAAATTCAGAATATGGATGGAAAATAAGATGAATGGAATTGAAGAGAAAGTTGACAACCAACAGAAAGAAGCAAAAAAATAGAATTCATAAAATCAATAAAAAAATGAGCTAGACAACATAAGAAAGACTATAAAAAAACTTAAAGAAATGAAAAAGTCATTTAGGGAATTTACAAATACACCAAAAAGCTTCGACAACAGGCTAGATGAAGTGGAAAGAAGAATTTCAGAGCATGAAGAACCATCTCTTGAAATAATCTAGTCAAAGATGCAGAAAAGAGAATAAAGAAGAATCACACACTGGAATATGGGATTATGTAAAGTGAACCAACATAAAAATTATAGATAGCCTTGAGGGAGAAGAAGAAAAAGGCAAAAAGCATGGAAAACCTATTTGAGAGAATTGAAGGAAAAATCCCTGGTATCACCAGAGATTCAGATATCTAGATACAAAAGAGTCATTAAACACTGGGAAGATTCATAGTAAATAGGACATTTCCAGGATGCATTGCCATCAACTTAGCCAAGGTAAAAATGAAGAAGTAAATTCTACAAGCAGCAAGACAAAAGCAATAACTTCCCATAAAGGAAAATCCATCAGGTTAACAGCAGTGGTCTCAGTGGAGACCTTATAAGCCAGAAGAAACTGTGGCCCCATTTTCAGTCTTCTGAAACAAAACAATTATCAGCCAAGAATTGTGTATCTTGCAAAACTAAGTTTCACAAATAATGGAAGAAAAAAAGACTTCCATGCAAGTGAACATTAAGAGATTTTGTCAGTGTTAGACTTTCCTACAGCAAATACTCAAAAGTTCGTTAACCTTGTAATAGTGCAATAGATATCAACCAGTGTAAAAACACCCAAAAATTAAAGCTCACAACTTTTATAGAGCGATAGCATAAGAGAGAAAAAAAACAATAAGATATCACCCAACATATTAAACAGAACTGCATCCCACATATCAGTATAAACCTTCAACATAAATGATCTGAATGCCCCACTTAAAAGTCATGGACTGGTTGCATGGATTTAAAAAATCCACAACTCAAGTATCTGCTGTCTCTAGGAAACAAATCTAATCCACAATGATTCACCCAAACTCCAGGTGAAGGGATGGAAAAAAAAATATTCCATGTATATGGAAACCAAAAGAGAACAGATGTAACCATTCTCATATCAGATAAAACTGACTTTAAATTAACAATGTTTTAAAAAAAAACTAGGATGGTCATTATATTATGGTAAAGGGAGAAATTCAACAAGAAGACATAACGATCCTAATGTACATGCTCCTAACACAACAGCTCCCAGATTCATAAAGCAAATTCTACTAGATCTCAGCAAAAAAAAAAAAAAAAGAAAAAAGAAAAGAAAATGTACACAGTAGCATCATAATTGACAGAAACTTCATACATTGACAGAGATGACAAATCATCAAAGCAGAAAATTTTTAACCAAAAAAAGTCCTGGACCAAACAGGTTCACACCTGAATTTTACCAAACTCACAAAGAAGAACTGATATGTATATTGCAGAAATTATTCCTCAACATTGACAATGATGGAATCCTCCCCAACTCATTCTACAAAGATAATATCACTTTGATACCAAAGCCAGGAAAGGACACAACAAAAAAAGAAAACTACAGACTAATATCCCTTATGAATATAGGTGCAAAAATTCTCAATAAAATCTTAGCAAACCAAAATCAATTGCACATCAAAAAAATTATTCATCATGACCAGGTGGGCTTCATCCCAGAGATGCAAGGATGGTTCAACATACACAAATCTATAAATGTAATTCACCATATAAATAAAAGCAAGAACAAAGACCATATGATCCTCTACATAGATGCAGCAAAAACATTTGACAAAATTCAGCATGCTTTTATGATAAAAACTCTTAACAAAATAGGCATAGATGGGTCATACCTCAAAACTATTAAACCCATATATGATAAAAACACAGCCAACATCATACTGAATGGAGAAAAATTGAAAGCATTCCTACTTAGAACTTGAACCAGACAAGTTTGTCTGATGCAAAAAGACCACCTATAGAATGGGATAAATTATAAACAAACTATATATCTGATAAAGTACTATCCAGAATCTACAAAAAACTCAAATCAGCAAGAAAAAAAATTCCATTAAAAAGTGGACTGAAGTCATGATTAGAAGTTTTTCAATAGAAGATAGACAAATGGCCATACTTAGTGATATTGAGCATTTGAAGAAATGAGCATTTCTTCAAATGCTCAACATCACTAACCATCAGGGAAATGAAAATTAATACCATAATGTGATACCACATACCTGTATCAGAATGGTGATTATTAAAAAACAAAAAAACAGTAGATACTGGTGTGGATGCAAAGAGAAATGAATGCTTATACACTGTTGATGGGATTGCAAATTAGTACACTCTCTCTGGAAAACAGTATGGAGGTTCCTCAAAGAAATAAGTATGTGCCTACCATTCAACCCAGCAATCCCACTACTGAGTATTTACCTAAAGAAAAAGAAATCATTTTATCAAAAAGTCACCTGCCCTCATATGTTTTTTGCAGCACAATTCACAGTCACAAAGGTGTGGAATGAACCTCAGTGCCCATCAGTTCATAAGTAGATTAAGAAAATGTGGTATAGTAGCCAAAATAGCACGGTACAGCTATAAAAATAGGCACATAGATCAGCGGAACAGAATAGATTACTCAGAAATACAGCCACATACCTACGGCCAACTGATATTTGAACAAAGTCAACAAGAACATATACTGGGGAAAGGCTACCTTTTACAATAAATGGCGCTGAGATAATTGGATTGCCATATGCAGAATGAAACTGAACCTTTATCTGTCATCATATACAAAAATCAACTCAAGATGTATGAAAGCCTTAAATATAAGACCTGAAACTTTAAAAGCACTAGAAGAAAACCTAGGACAAACTTGTCTAGACATTGCTCTAGGCAAATAATTCATGACTAAGACTTCAAAGATACAAGCAACAAAAACAAAAATAGACAAATGGTACTAAATTAAACTAAAAAGATGCAGAGCAAAAGAAATAATCAACAGAGCAAACAGACAACCTGCACAGTGGGAGAAAATATTCACAAACTATGTATTCGACATGGGACTAATATCCCAGAATTTACCAGGAACTCAAACAACTCTACAACAACAACAAAAACAAAAAATAATTCCAGTACAAAGTGGGCAAAGGACATGAACAAACATTTTTCAAAAGAAGACATACAAATGACCAACAAGCATATGAAAATATGCTTAACATCACTAAATATCAGAGAAATGCAAATAAAAACCACATGAGGTATACCAGTCAGGATGGCTACTATTAAAAAGACAAAGAATGACAGATGTTGGAGAAGATGAGAAGAAAAGGGACTGCCCATACACCGTTGATGAGAATATATATTAGTAAAATATCTATGAAAAAAACTATGGAGATTTCTCAAAGAGCTAAAAATAGAACTATCATCAATCCAGCAATCCCACTACTAGGTATATAGACAAAGGAAAAGAAATCATTCCCTCAAAAAGAGACCTGTGCACTTATGTTTATCACAGCACTATTCACAATAACAAAGCTATGGAATCAACCTAAGTGCCCATCAACTGATGAATTGGTGAAGAAAATGTGGTATATAGACAGATTGGACTACTATTCAGCTATAAATAAGAATGAAATATCTTTTGCAGCAACATGGATGGTACTAGAGGCTATTATCTTAAGTGAAACAATTCAGACACAGAAAGACAAATACCACATATTCTCACTTATAAGTGGGAGCCAAATAATCTGTGCACAGAGATGTAGAGTGTGAAATGATAAACAATGGAGCTTCAAAAGTGGGGATGGGAGAGGGTGGATGATAAGAAATTGCTTAACAGTGTATATTATTCTGATGATACACCAAAAGCCCTGACTTCACTGCTATGCAATATATACATGTAACAAAATTGTACTTGTACCTCATAAATTTAGGCAAATGAATTTTTAAAAAATAAGCAAAATTAGCAAAAGACTAGGACGATTTAATAAAAAGGAATGAATAATCAGTAGACAAATAAAATTTGTTTAACACAATTAGATATCAGGGTAATGCAAATAAAATTAAACGAGATACTTCTACTTACTCCACTAAAATTACTAAGATATTAAAAGTACAAAAATATGAAAGAAAGAAAAAATAACCTAAACTGGTGGTACCAAAAGTTGAAGAGAATATGAAGCAACTGCTGGGGGTGTTATGTGGTGGACTCATTTTGGAAAGCTGCCTATTATAGAATTAAATATATATCTACCTTATCAGCCAGCAATGCTACTCCTAGACATATAAAAGAGGAATGAAAACAAGTGTCCACAAAAGACTTGTTTAAAAAGTGTTCATGGCAAGTTTCTTTATAATAGCCATAATTGGCAACAAACCAATGACCATTGACAGATAAATAAATAAGCACATTTTTGCATAATCATTTAGGGGAATACAACACAGCAATAAAAAGAGCAAACTATTTTACACACAGTAAGATTGGTGAATCTCATAAACATTAAGTTTCATGAAAGAAGTTAGACGCACAAGAGTACATACTATCTTATTACATATATATCTAAATCAAGAAATGCAAATTGAAATATATTGATAGAAATAAATACTGTGTTGTCTCTAAGTAGGGAGTCACCTGGCAGGTAGCAAGAGATAACTTTGGATGTGATGAAAACATTGTACCTCTTGGTTGGTGTGGTACATGTATTTGTAAAACTTCAAATAACTTACACTCAAAATATTTGTATTTTATTTTTATAAACTATTTCTTAATTTAAAAACATGATAAGGAAAAAAGTGAGTGTAAAAGGTAAATTAAAACTCTCATGATCACATTTTTAAAAATCTAATCATCAAAATATACTCAAGGAACCCAAAATATAGTATTAGAAATTTTGAAAAGGAAAAGAGAGGAAAATAACAATCTCTGGTAGTCATAATATCAGGAGAACAAGAAGAACAACAGAAAACAACTGCCAATGGCAATAAAAATCAGTTGCTTAATGTAGGAATACTAGCCCAAACAAGGAAAGTTTAGATGCTCCAGTTAACAGTTGAATACTTTCTGATGACAACACAAGAGGGAGCTCAACAGCTACAAAACTGGGAATATTATCATATAACATCCTCTGCTTCTAAAAGTACACAAACACCAATCTCACGTACAGGGAAAAAATCTTGCTTATATCCTATATGAAGTTATTATGAGAAAACAATCATCAGTAGGACAACATCGCTATAACAAATAACCGTGTGACTGTGTAGTGAAAACCAAGATGTGCTGTCCAGATTCTCTTTCAAATACAGGATGTGTTGCCCTAAAGGCTGACAGCTGACCATAGTGCTGTCAGTAGGCAGATTCCAGCTGTCAGCCTCTTCAGGTATTTTTTCAGCAACACAGACATCTTGTGCAAAGCAAGAACGCTTCCTGGAGAAGACCACACCCAAACACTGATGCACGTTGATAAAGCCCTGGCCATCATGACCCAGCTCAGGACCCCTCTGAATGTTCATTCTGGCTATAGAACTCACTGCTAGATCTGTGGAGGCTGTACTTAGAAGTGCATTCAACCTGAATTCTCTCTCTGCCCAATATTTCTCCCACATTTTATAGGTGTTAAACCCATGCACTTGTTAATAACATCCTACATACCAAGCTATCTCAGAATGTGCTTCCCAGGCAACATATGCTCACAAAATAGATGAAAACTCGATAATCAAATACTTTAAAATGAGCTAAACGAAGTGATAGAAAATATGAAATAATATCAAAGATTAGAATTTTTAAAAACTTGGTTATAAGTAATTGGAGGGAGAGAAGTTTTGAAAAGAGAGGAGATAGATTAGTTAAAAATGAAAAAATAAATCATTTCATAAATGAAGTCTAACTTTGGAGAAACATAAAGCTGAATAGAAATGATGGATAAGGCCATAACAGAAAAAAGATAAAAAGAAAGACAAAAGCTAGAGACAAAGATTAAAAATCATACTAGATAATTCATGTTTTATAATTCTATTGTTACAAGATTTAAAACTATGCAAATACTGATGGATGATATTAGAAGCTGTGAAAGCTGTTTCTGTTAGAGAAGAGGGAGTAGTAAGGAATTTGTAATATTCTACTTTTTTACTTATTCATGTAATTCATTTTTATTGGATCTTACAGATGTTGGACTTTTATGACATTGAAAAAGGAAACCGGTCCTTCACTGCACTACAACAGGAACATACATGATTGGGGCAGCACTGATGGAGAAGTCGGGTTCTTTATTTCAGACATTAAACCAGTCTCACTGTTTTTAGTGCCATCTGGGTGACCTAGTTGTGAAGAGAAGGTCTGGATATGGTTCTCTGTTATGAATTGGTTTGCTTTTGGTTGACTTCCTCCTTTGTGGAGGTATATTTTCAGTTTTCTCTTTTCTGTTTAGAACTATGTCAATTACCCTTTTTTATTTTTTCTTTCTATCTCTACCACATGTTGACCTCTTCTGTTTACTTCTTGATGAGTGCTTGTGTATATATTTCTCTACTATCACTTTAGTATGTGTATGGACAGAATACATATGTTAAATTCCAAAAGGTTTATTTAGCATTTAAAAAAAGGTTCTAAAACAAAATTCGTGAGCCAAAGTTGCTAGAAATGTAATGAAAAACTAATGAACACAAATGCAGTGAAGTATTTTAATTCAGCACTATGAAACCATGACAGGTAACATACACACACACACACACACACACACACACAAATAACAATATAGTGTACTAAAATAGTTAAATTAATTTAATTGATAAGAGGCAATAACATTAATACACATAAAATTTTAATCTAAGTGAAAGTGCTTCACTAGGTATAATTCAAGAGAAATAAATAAAAAAACAATAAATTGTAGAAATAGAACTAATGTTAATCACATTCTCTTGGCAACACAAAACAAAACCACACAACAAAAAAACAGGTGTAACTTAAATATCAGCAAGAAAATGTCTATAATAAAGAAACATTCCATTGAAAAAACTATGATCAATAAATGAGAATTGTAAATCTGTGAGGAAAATAAAAGAACAAAAGAAAATAATGGAGATAATCAGTGTTGTACTTACAGAGACACGTTGTGCCTAAAATACCTTAATTATTTAATTAGTAAAAATTAAAATAAATAAAAAGATTTAATCCAAAAACTGAAAAAAGGGAGACAAAAATAGGAAATGAGGCTGTAATTTAAAAATATAACAAAACATTGTTTATGTTTTTACACACTTTAATTTGAAAATCTAAATAAAATTTATAGGGAAGTAATAACATTCATCAGGTGCTGGGTCGGTGAGAGTGGGGAGGAGGGGAGAGTATATTCATATCTAATGGGTCCAGTGTGCACCATCTGGGAGATGGACATGCTTGAAGCTCTGACTTGAGTGGAGCAAAGGCAATATATGTAACCTAAACATTTGTACCCCCATAATATGCTGAAATAAAAATAAATAAAAAAATAAAAATAATTGATAGGGGAGAATACAGTTCAGTTACATTACATCTTGGAAAAGGGGGGCAAACACAAGAAGTACATCATTCAAGGAGTATGAACATACAAAGTAAATATAGGGCAAGAGACAAAGGTTGCTAAGACTTTTTGAGAACTATAAATTTAGAAGAAGAAGAGAAAGAAGTGGAGAGTTATCCTTCATTGCCAGGTACTTTGTTGTTTTCCTTAATCTTTACAACTCCGAGAAGAAAATATTATTATCCTTGCTCTGCAAGGAGAAAATAAAGGCCTAAAATGTCAAACAACACATCCAAGGCCACATAGTTAGACAGATAAATAGACTGGATATTTTGACGACTTACAAAATTAGTGACATAATCGGCCCAAATATGTATGTACTGTTGAAAAATGTGCTGATTATAGAAAATCAAATATCACATGTTCTCATTTATAAGTGGGAGCTAAATAATGTGTGCACATGAACATAGAGTGTAGAATAATAGACATTGGAGGTTCAGAAGTGTGGGAGGGTGGAAAGGGGGTGAAGGATAAAAAAAATTACTTAATGGACAAAATGAACACTATTCAGGTGATTGTTACAGTAAAAGCCTAGGCTTCACCACTATGCAATATCTCCATGTAACAAAACTGCACGTGTACCCTGTAAATTTATACAAATAATTTGAAAAATTAATAAAAGTGTTCTGATTATAAAGCCTTAAGAAAAAACCCAGTCTTCCCAAATATTTTCCGAATGGCGAGCTGTACATCTTTGTTCCTGAGGCTGTATACCATGGGGTTCAACAAGGGGGTGATGATGGTGTAGGTCACTGTCACCAGCCTGTCTTTGCCTGATGTATGTTTGGCTGATGGTCTCAGGTAGACGGAGGAAGCACAGCCATAATGGACGATGACCACAATGAGATGGGAAGCACAAGTGGAGAAAGCTTTTTGTTTGCCTTCAGCCGATGGGATCTTCAGGATGGTGTGGACAATGAAGCCATAAGAGAAGCAGACGAAGATCAAGGGCACAATAAGCACCAGGACCCCAAAGATAAAGATGACCAGTTCATTGATGTAACTTTCAGCACAGGCAAGACGGATGACTGGGGAAATATCACAAAAGTAGTGGTTGACCTTGTTGGAGCCACAGAAAGGGAGGCTGAAGACCAAAGTTGTTCCCACCAGAGATATTAGAAAGCCACTAACAATACAGGTTGCTGCCAGTTGTCCACATATTCTCCAGCTCATGAGAATGGAGTAGCGTAAAGGCTGGCAGATGGCAACATAGCGATCATAACCCATCACTCCCAGGAGCAGGCAATTGGTGACAGCAAAACCAAGGAAGAAAAACATCTGGGTGGCACAACTCACAAAGGAGAGTGTCCTGAGTACAGAGAGCAGGTTGATAAGCATCTTGGGAAGGATAACAATTGTGTAGAAAATCTCAGAGCTAGAAAGGACACCTAGAAAGAAGTACATGGGTGTGTGGAGGCTGCGATCCAAGCAGATGACTGAGATGATGGTGATGTTTCCACTCAAGATGATAAGATAGAGGCAGAGAAAGACCACGAAGAGGACAAGTTGCAGTTTCCCAAGGCTGGAGAAACCTAGCAGGAGGAACTCAGTGACAAAGGAGGAATTAGCCATGAAGCTTTGATCCCACAGAATAAAGCCAATATGATCAGCTCCAGAGACCTTTGGGACTGAGAAGTCAGGGAGACTTATCCTCATAAAGTAGCTATGCCAGTCTTTGAATGAGAAACAGTCATAGGAGAGAAAAAAAGAATTATAAATTAACCAGAAATTATTCTAAAGTGATATATGCCCAAACTGCTATTTTTCTACCAGTGATCAAATTTGGGAACAAATTTTCACATAAGATGTACAGTCATTAGCTCAAATAAAGCCTACCCTTCAGGCTCCCTCCTTGGAGTCTTATGTAGTCATCACTTAATATTTCATTATAGTAATTCTCCATTATCTACTGTTTTGCTTTCTGTGGTTTCAAGTATACAGAACCAACCACAGTCCAAAAATATTAAATGGAAAATTCCAGAAATAAACAATTTATAAATTTTAAATTGTGTGCCCTTCTGTGTAGCATGATCAAATCTCATGCTATCCCACTTTGTTCTGCCCAGAACATGAATCATCCCTTTGTCCGTTGTATACATACTATTACCCACCCATTAGTCACTCAGTAGCCATCTACCTTATCACATTGACTGTCACAGTATCACACTGCTTGTGTCCAAGTAACCCTTATTTTACATAATAATGGCTCCAAAGCACAAGAGTAGTGATGCTGGCATAGTGTTGTAATTGTTCTATACTATTATTAGTTATTGTTCTTAATATCTTACTGTCTCTAATTTACAAATTAAACTTTATCATAAGTGTGTATGTATAGAAAAAAAACATAGAAACCCTAAAAAAACATAGTTAGGGTTCAGTACTATCCACAGTTTCAGGAATCCATTGAGGGTCTTGGAACATATTCCCTGTAGATAAGGGTGGACTACTATAACCTAATTCTCAAAAAAGCCTTTATCTACATTAATTATGATTTTAAGTGGTCATGCCTTTATCCTGTTTACTGGTTAATATATCACAGCAATAGCACCAATGTCTGAAGATTCACCCCCCCCCCCCACACACACACACACCTGCTTTGAATATGTTCCCCATCTAGGAAAGCATGTATTCATCTTTGAGCTGCTTGGTCTTAAATAACACAGTTCCCTTTTACAATTAATTACATACCCATTTTCATTAAGACTAATTTGGTTTTCAGCTACTGCTACTGCCTTAGAACTAGCTTTATGATTTCTCTACATACTCTTATAGGATGCTAGAACTGATTTCTCCTTACAGAAAACATATGGTTAGAATAACTTAGTTTTGCTTTAGCATTCACTGGTTACCCATTTTGTTATAAGTCTTGCCCTAAATACATACATCTGACTTGGAGGCCAATGGACTGTTGTTTTCAAAATGTGTCTCTGAATTTCTGAATAAGAAGGCTCAGACATTTTCCCTAAGGCATCTGACACAGTTATCATTGTTGATAATGAATTATATATATATATATTTTAATGAAATTCCTATCCTCTCCTACCTCTTACCCCAAATATGTTCCTTTATCTAGCTCAATAAATAGTCTCAAAAATACTCTTAGTTATCCAAGCTGTAAATTTCTAAGATGTTTAAACTCCCAATTTTTAAAATTCTTTACATTCAACCTATTTTTGTTCTGAAATACTTCTAGAATTCATTCCTTCTTTTCTGCAAGAAATTTCCTGAATTCTTTCATCCCTCTCCAAACCATCCTCCACAAAAGCAGCAGTGTTGTCTTTCTATAGGAAAAATTCTATCATATTACCAAGCCAGCTGACCCTCAAGTATCTACAAAATATTCCAGATCTTTCATACTTTTCCCAAATCTACCATTTCACTCATAACTGCCATTATATATTCCTTCACATGCACTTTAGCACTGAGAAATTTTGAAAAATAATGTCATTTTTCGTACTACCTCTTAAATCTGGAAATAGTCCATGCTTTATGTTTATTGTTTTGCTTTTTTTAAATTTTCGGTTAGCATAACTATACTCATGGAGTCCTTCCTACAGCTTACTAATTGTGCTATACCATTTTCTCTGGGTTTTCTTAGTAGTCACTAAGATCACACTCACTTTGGCACTAGAATTATAAATTTCTCTTTGATTCTATAAATTATAACTTACCAGATACCAGAAACTGCATCTCCAACTCATACAATAGTGCCCGATATATACTAAGTTTTAACTTGAAAAAATAAATGACTAATGATCTCAGTTTATCCTCTAAATCATTTCAAAACTACCAAGTACATAGCATTTGATTCCAGGGATTTCCCAAACTTGTTACATTAATATTAATCTGGCATGTAATATTCATATTCTGCTTCAACATTTTTAGGATAAAATATCTTTCTGACATCATTCTCTGAAAGCAGAGCAAAAGATCCATTAAAAATGTGTTTTCTAATTTTGAAAACACTTTTTGAGGGTTTTATTTCTAGTAGTTAAATGGCTGTTATTATTTGCTCTTTTGCTTAAATAGAGATTTAACAAAATTTTGGAATGGGACTAAGACCAAGAGTATAACTTCTATTTTTATTTGTGTGTATCTTGGAATTGCCTAATTCTCTGAATTTTATAAGGAACACACACCATACATTGACCAAAACAAAGTCTCCACTTGCCTTCTTGTGAGACATTATCTATACTCTTCCATTTTCCTGGTATCCTTTATTTGGATATTTTCTCTTTTATAGGATAATCCCCAATATTAACAATGATTATGTAAGTAAGCAAAGAGAGTTCAAGATCCTGAAATAAAAGATAGGCCACATTACTCAATAGCTACTTCATAACCTCCTACTTTATCAGCCATCTGCTCTTTCCAACACATCCTTGGAACCTGTGTGGAAACTAAAATTTGAAAATAAAATTCACTATGGAAGCTTTTGGCTTTCTTTAACACAGTCTGGGATGGAGCGTTGCATCATTGGTAAATAGGAGATAGTGTCTTGAGCTTGGAAAGGAAGGCATTACAGGTTGAGAGAAAAGATCTGAAAAATGAGAAAGAGGGAAAAAAGAAAAGAAGAAAAAATATGGTAACCAAATTACCTTGTTAACAAGTGGAAATAGTGAATTGGCTTTTCACAATTTCCTGCTCAATAATTGTTTCTCACTTGTAGAGCAAAGACAGATTTTCTTAAGCTGAATAATAAGACAGCTGATTCTCTGTCCCCACCTCATCCTCTAAATCTTCATCACACAGGAATTACAATGAAATATTTAGTTTCCTATATATGCTTTTGTGTTTCAGGACTTCACTACAAAACAGAGCAGAGAGAGAGAGAGAAAGAGAGAATGCCCCCAGCCTCTAATATCTTTTCTCCTACATCTATAGACTATTCATCCTTCACATTTATAAAGTGATCAATTATTAAACTTTCTTTAATGTGCTTAGGGAAAGTTTACTGTTCCTGTATTAGTATATCCAGTGCACTTTCTGTCTTTTGATCACAATTCGTATTTTCCTTTTTCTAATAACTAGGGGTATACAGATCACTTGCTCATGGGAAAACTCAACAATTTTTAAATTTGACCTACAAATAGATGACTCAACTGTCATTGTTATTCTCAATAAGAAAATCAAAGTATCTAAATTAAAATTAAAATTTTACATTTCTTCAAATCAGAGTTCTAGTTCCCTGTAGCATGCAGTGTATTCCTTCTCAGACACTTCTTGGATACATCCGTGGAAGTTTTTAGGGAAATTTACCAACATCATCCTCCCTGTCATTATGTCCCAGGGTTTCTCTTCATCTTCCAGAAACTCCTTAGACCTGAATAAGAAAACGACATTATTCCACAGAGAAAATATCACCTGTTCTTTTCTCCGTGAGTAGTTTAGGTATGGCTTTAATGAGTATCAACAATGATCATTCCTTTTTACATTAATCACAAATTCAGTGGCTTGGTTAACTGAGATCCTCACATCCATAGGGAATTAATTACCACACTGTGCCCAATACTTGTCCATAATTTCTGTAATTACCAAGCAGAACCATAGTAATGCAGTATAAGAACCCACTGGCTAAAGAAAAGGCCCCTTCCAATACACCAAGGTGATTGTTACCTTCCTCTTAGAAATTCTCTGGGGATCCATTAGAGATATGGACCTTTTTTGAGCACCATCTATTAAAGCAAGTATCAGTGAAACTATGTCCTTTGAATTTCCCTACCTAATGCCTCTAGATTTTCATTCTCAAGTTGGAGAAAAATATTCTTTTTTAAACCATTACACATTCCTACTTCTAAAAGCTAGGATAGAAGAAGAAAGATATGAAGAATAGAAGAAAGAATATTAGCATGGCAGAGGCAGCCTAAGTCTTTCAGACACCTAGGAAATTGGTTTTTCTGGAATATATTGTGAGTTTGGTAATTATTTGTTCAATAAATAAAGTTTGAGTTATAGGGGAAAATGTGACAGTACTTTGGTATGAGTTTTAGTGGATCCCATCAACTGTCCCCGTTTAAGGTTGTATACTGATTCTTTTTGACTGTGAGTTCAGATGCTTGGGCTGCAAATGGGCAAATGCTGGACATTCATGGACACTCTCTGAGGGGCCCACATGAGCTGCTCTTGTCAAAGATGCTTCACGGATGGGAAAGTAGGAGAAAACCTAAAGTTAACTAAAGAACTTTGGGTGGCTTCCTCATCCTTCAATTATATCAGAGATTGCAACAATGGCTAGATCTTCTGGAAATACTTTGTTGAGGAGGTTTGTCCACAGATTCTTCCTTCTATAACTACAAATTAAAGATAGCGACATATATTTTTGTACATCTCACCTGGAGAGATAGTATAGATGCCCTTTCCCCTTGAATCTAAATATGCCAGGTGACTACTTCTTTGGCCAATAGATTATATTAAAAGTGATGCTGTATTAGTTTATAAACCCTAGTCTCTAAAGTCTAACAGCTGCTACTTTCTGTCCCTTTCTGTCTCCATTTGTACCATATCTTAAAGAATCTGAAGCAGCCTTTGAAGAAGCCACGTGGTAAGAAACCAAAGCTACTGGCCAACGGCCCCAGAGGAGCCAACTGTGAATAGCTAACATCAACAAACCTGGAACATAAGTGAGCAATCTTGAAAGTGAATTTTTTAGCTCCAGTTGAACCATCCAAGCTGACCCCACATAAAGCAAATACAAGCTATCCCCACTGAGCCCTGCCAAAATTGCAGCTTCTTGTGCAAAATAACCAATTATTGTTAATTTAAGCAACTATAGTTCTAGGTAGATTTCTTATTCAGCAATAAATAATGAGAACAGAATTTGGTGTCCAAAAGCAAGGTGTTATTATAATCAAAATGTAAAACATTTGGCATTTATTTTGGAATTGGTGGTATGAAGAATCTGAAAGGGTTTAAGGAGTCTATGGCTGACAGGTGGAAGGACCATGAGGCCACTGCTGGTAAGGGTTTGAAGGACAGAAAGGAAAATGTTATTTGAGTTAGGTAAAACAGAGACACTTATTGTCTATTTTTGGGAACTTGGCAGCATGGTCACATGCCACAGCCTGAAAAATAGAAAGAGCATTTAGTAGATTCACAGGTCTTCCACCAATGATAAAATATGAGATGACAAAGGCAGATGAAATAAGATACTTACACTTTTTAGAAGAATTTAGAGGAAACATAAAATATCCAGAACTTGACAAGTTTGGAAATAAAAATATTTCTTATCCACAATCTCTCCCAATAAAGACTTTCAAAGTAAGAAAAGGCTTCAGGGAAAACATTGAATTCAAGGTGCTATCAAGAAACTATTGCCTCAGAATAAATGTCTTAAGAATGTAGCTGTGAGAACTTTTGTTAGAACTCAGAAATATTTTAGGCTATGCCTAATAAGGGTTCTAAGAGTTCTAAGAGCATGAATCCTCTGAGGTAAACAGCAGATCTTTATAAGAGAATTGTCATACAGCAGTTTCATAAGTGACACATGATAAAGAAATACGAGTGCAACTTTTGTCTAATGGGATTGATTTATAAATTGAAACCTAAGAAACACGCAATGTTTTTGAAAGTATCCTATCAAGTTGTGGGTACAGAGGCACAAAAATGAAGAGACATTTGGACCTTCAACTTTTTTACATGGAGATATCAGACTGAGAAAATGACTTACCAGCAAATAGTGGTTATGTCTTATGGATAAGGGAAAATGATCAGAAGTTGAGGAAAAGACCTCACAGGTTAGAGCCAAGAGCCATGGAGAATTATTTCCAGGAAATAGAATTGGGCCCTTATCAGGGTACTGACATGTGTCAACCTGAATTTCAGAATTGCTATGGACTGCTATGTACCACATACCCTCCTTTTTCAAAAGGAATTATCTATTATAGTTATCCTATGCCTATCTCTTCATTATACTTTGGGTGTCAGGAGCTGACAACCTGCTGGTCCTATGTCTTAAAAGACTAGCAGATTATACTTTCTGTATATGGGAACATTTACTCTTGAACTATGATGTGAGAAAATCCACGGAACTCCATGAAAAGGGCCCCGTGGAGAGGAACTTACACTCACAAGCTAGTCTTAGCTCAGTTGCTGGCCATAAGACAGCACTATCTCATCAACCACGTGAGCGAGCCATCTTGGAAGTGGATCCTTCAAGCTTAGTCGAGCAATCCAGCTGAATTGTATGGAGCAGAGATAAGCCATCTTTATAAGCCCTCCCCAACTTGAAGATTTATAAGGAAAATAAATGACTGTTGTTGTTTTAAATTGCTAAGGTTCTGGGGGCATATATATTGCTATACTTTCATATATTCTACTTAGGTAAAGCATTTATTCAAATATGTTAAGAGGCATTTGTTAGTCTTCTACGGAATGTTGCTTACTCTGTCTAGGGTACAGATGACATTCAGAAGATTCAATATATGGGTATGATGAAGTACTGCCTTTCCCACTGCTGATTGTTTGATAGAGAAAATATGATACAGTTGTAATCACCTCAATAAATCAGAGCTCACTAAGAAGCATAACGGAAGCTTAAATTTCTACTGTGTTTTGAAGAATGTAAATCAGGAAATACTTCATAAAACAGGTGAAAATGAAAGATAACTTTGATGGTGGACAGAGTTCCACATTGGACAAAAGATTATGGTCCTTTCAAATGAGAAATTCATTGGTTCCTAGGCCAGCACAAAATCGTTCTCCATGAGAATACTGGATAAGGAAAGATGCCCTAACTGGAGAGATGTGATGTCCAGTACAGCAAATTCGGGTTTATCTTCCACTATCCTTTTATTTAATGATGTCTGTAGTGTGATAATAGCCAATGGGACCATTATTCTATAAGTGCTAATTATATTTTCTGTAGAAATATTATTCTATTAATTATTTATTAGAATCCTTTTTAAAGGGCAATTTCAACTTTTCCATGTTTCTACTAATAAAAAAAGAAACTCAGGATAAGTATACACCAAAATAATAATAGGAAATAAGATCCATAAAGTAAGATAGAAAAAAAATTTAAATTATGTTAATGTCTGCATGCTGCAGAAAATGTTCTATACATAGTGTTGAACACAAAACTCAGCCACTTTTTATGAAATTTGACCAAAGTGTTGTCTATTTCTAGAGCTTCCAGCTTAATTAGCATTGTTTTCTAGAGTATAGAATTTGTTTTTTCTACAGTCTACATATTCTATAGTCAGAAACCTTAAATTCTAGCCTAAACAGTAATTCTTCCTAAATTTTCAATGAATGGGACATAAAATAGCACTAATCTAGTTAACCGCATGTACTATCTTGACCAGTATAGCTTCTCTGTTCACCCCATGGTAATTTTTTATAAAATTCATTATTGAAAAGAAAGTTAAACCCATTGAGGAGATCTAGAATGTAGTAGCAGGGACGCAAATTAATTTCTTCTGCCATTGTAATTAAACTATAAAGCCTGTAAAATCTGTGACATGAAGATATACATAATCCTTCAAGCAGGTAAGAAAAACATTATGGCAGAATGTTAAAAAGGGAAAAAGAAAAAAAGTAAAATGGTAAAAATAGAGTTAGATGGTTTAGATGAATGTGGCCAGTATCAAGGATTCTCATGAATTGGGTCCATGGATGGATTTATAGGTACTCTGCAAATTCCTTAAATCGTAAGCCAGTATTTTCCCTATATAGGAATGAGGACAATTTCATGTATTGGATACACATAGCTCTCAACAGATTATCAAAGAAGTGCATGTTTCAATATGTGAACAAAGTGATTATCCATAGCTATTCCATTGGTTGGGCCAACTATTTGACTCTTTACATATATATAGCAACTTTCTAAATTCAATGTTTACCAATAAACTCCATCATAATACTTTATTCTATAGGGAAAACAGGCAGTAATGTCACATGACATAAAAAAGAGTTTTCCTATCTTAGTTTCAATCAGGGCACAAGAGCTGAGGGGGGTAAATGTGCCAACTACTCTCAAAAAATAAAAATGTGGAGGAAAAAAGTGGGAAATAAATATAGTCTTTGAAGGAAACTATCAGACTTCTTGATTGTATCTTCCCCAAGAATATGGAACTACTTCCAGACTTTGATATATATCTTCTGGAGATAAAGAAAAAGAGTAGATTGGTATCTGAGGTCACTTGAGAAATCTGAATGTAGGAGTTAGTGGTTACTGGCCTGAAATACCAGAGAATAGAGAGAAGACATATGACACAGAAAAGTGTTGAACTCTCAGAATTAAGAGGCAAATGCATGAGCTGTCAGCCAGAGGCAAGCTTTAACCATATCGCAAGAAACGTGGTAGCTCCCTGTGAGGAATTATTCTAGTAATCAGGAAAGCTCTTCTCAGGAAAAAGACTCAGTGTGCAACATCTGCAAAGCCTGAGAGCACCATTGCCAGAGCATGACAGTAGCAGTCAAGTAAGAAGTTTCCTCCTCCTGTGTCTCCCCCCCACCCCAGTGTAATTCTTGAAGGTTTCAGTCTACTGAAATAAATAGAGAGAGAAGTGGTTCCTGACAGAGCTAATATATAAGTCAACTTCCATCAGCCCCAATGTAGACTTCCTGATTCAAAGATCAACACCCAGGGTAGGGAGAAATTTTAGCTTTAAATGAAATCTAGACTATTAGTTATTATGTCCAGTAGACTGGACATTTAAATTTGAGGGGCTTCCTGAGTTTCTGAGAAGCTGAAAAACATTAGCCTGCAGATTGTATTTAAGAGATTGTGAAGAGAAAAGCATATTTTGTGGCGTGCATCTCAAAGAGTCCTATTATATCATGAGCTTGTGATAAAGGAGGGCAACATTTATTATGAAACTTAAAATATAATAATTCAATCATGTAGTAAAGATCCTTTCTTGCCCAACACTCTTCTGATAGCAAGTTGGACATCTTTGTTTCTGAGGCTGTATACCATGGGATTTAGTAATGGAGTGACAATGGTGTACGTCACCGCTACCAGCCGGTCCTTGTTGGATACATAGTTCGCCGATGGCCTCAGGTAGATGAAGGAAGCACAGCCGTAGTGAACAATAACAACAGTGAGGTGAGAGGCACAGGTGGAAAAGGCTTTCCTTCTGCCCTCCGCCGAGGGGATCTTTAGGATAGTCCTCAGGATGCAGAGATAAGAAACACAGATAAAGAAAAAGGGAACCACAAGTACAAGAACCCCACAGATAAATATGACAAATTCATTAACATCTGTATTGGTACAAGCCAGGCGTATGACTGGTGAGATATCACAGAAGTAATGGTTGACCTTGTTGGCACTACAGAAAGGGAGGCTGAAAACTAAATTTACTACCGTAAGGGAGCCCAGGAAGCCTCCAATCCCACAAGCAGCTGCCAGTTTCCCACACACCTGCCAGTTCATAAGAATGGGGTAATGCAGGGGATGACAAATGGCGGCGTAGCGATCATAACCCATCACACCGAAGAGCAGGCAGTTGGTGATAGCAAAAGCAAGGAAGAAGAACATTTGAATGGCGCAACAGACGAAGGAGATGGTCCTGGCCACAGAAAGTAGATTGATGAGCATCTTGGGCAGGATAACAAAGGTGTAGAAGGTCTCAGATGTTGAAAGAATGCCAAGGAAGAAGTACATGGGTGTGTGGAGGCTTTGATCCAGGTGGATGACACTGATAATAGTGACATTGCCACTAAGAATGACTAGATACAGAAAGAGAAAAACCACAAAGAGGGTAAGCTGAATTTTACCAAGGCTTGAAAAACCCAGCAACAGGAACTCAGTGACCATGGTAAAATTTTCTGCCAAGACCTGTAGAGAAGAGAGAAAGAAGTAAAACATAATTAGGTGTGTAGGCATAAGAATCTGGGATAGTCAGGCCCTGTGTTTCTTTCTGGAGGCACCAGGGTAGAGTCTTGCCTTTTTACTTATCTTTTCCAGTTTCTAGAGACTTCTAACATTAATTGATTCATGGTCCCCGGCCTCCATCTTCAAAGTCAACAAAGTTGCATCTCTTTCTCTGACTTTCTCATTCTCTCTTCCACTTTTAAGAACCCTGACAATTGCACTGGGCTGACCAGAATAATACAGGATGATCTCTCTATTTTAAGATCAGTTAATTCCTTCTGCAACTTCAATTCCCCCTTTTCACATAATCTAATATATTTCCAGCTTCCAGGGATTAAAACAGGGACATCTTTGGGTGTTCATTATTTTGCCTACTTCAACTAGCAACAAACAATCCAAAAATATTAAGAAAATTTTATTTGCAATAGCATAAATTTAACAAAAGAAGTACAAGACATATACACAGAAAACTACCAAACATTGTTGACAGAAAAAATTATAGAAGATTTGAGTAAATGAAGAACATCCATGTTTATGAGTTGAAAGACTCAATAAAAAATCAAGAGGTAATTCTGAACAAATTGATCTATATAATATGTCAACGTAATTCCTATGAATCTTACCAGGCTTTTCATGTAAGTGTTGAAGAATGGAAAAACAAATGTCACATATACTCACTATTAAATCGGAACTAATCAGTCAACACTCATGTGCACATATGGTAGTAAAACTCAATGGAAATCAAGCAGGTGGGAGAGGGAGGAGGGGATGGGTAGATTCACACCTAACAGGTTCAATCCACACTATCTGGGTCATGAGCACACTTATAACTTGTCTCAAACTGTACAAAAACAATTCATATAACCAAAATTTTTTCACTCCCATAATATTCTGAAAAGAAAAAAAATCCTAGTCAAACTATTATATTTAAATTTATATTTAAGAAAAATTATCTGTGCCTTTGAGCAAAAATACTGATCACTAACAATAAAAAGAAAATCATGTGGAAATCATATTTTTGGAAGCTCTTCCACCTAAAAATTTAAAAATGTTATTAAACAATTATTAGGTCAAAGGGAAAATGTAGAATAAAATGAAATAATTTCTAGAAAATAATGACAATTGTATTCTACATACTAGAATAGCTAAGTTTAAACCAGTCACCAGAAGAAAGTTTATGCCTTAATTATTTATCTAAATAAAAATTAATAAACTTTTTTAAAATTTGAAATACTCTTGATGCCATCTAAACTGTTTCTGACATACAATGGTAACTCAATAAATATATCTTTAATAACTTTTAAATATTAAATTTTTACCTCATGTGTTCAAAAATTCTGGTATGTATTAATAAAATAAAAAAATTTAAAAAGATTAAAAAATATATCACTGGATAGGAAATATAAAAAGCTATACTTAAAGGCAATTAAATATCAAAGAGTAGTAAATAAGCAGCAATTGCACTATATGAAACAAAATATTTATTTACAACAAAAGCACAATCAGAAATACTAAAAAGCAAACAACAAATGGAAAATTACCCAAAATATTATTACAATGTTAATGTTCTTACAAACTGATGGAGAAAATAGCAAACTCTAAAGAAGAAAACAGATATAAGCATACAGTTTATCAAATAGAAGTAAAATACATCAAACATGTAAAAATTTATTTTACTTCATTTGTATACTGCAATTTAAAATTAAAGTGAAAGATCATTTACACTCATCAAATTAGCAGTGATGATATGGGTTATATGATTAGCAACAAAATATTTACTAATGGGTCATAAAATGGTTATAAATTTATTCAAAGAAATTCAGCAAAATATATCAAGATCCTTGAATATATTCATCTAATTTGCTCCAATAATTCTATTTTGGGAAATTTACCCTACTAAAACAGATTTATGTGTAAAGATATGTTTATAGTAAGGAAATCTGGAAGTCATAATACAAACTAACAGTGCTAAGTTTCAGAAAGGCAGTATTATTGTGTAGTGAATGAGAATATGGAATCTGGAGGCAGATAACTTGGTTTGGGTCCCAGTTCTTTCATTGGGTGACTGTGTGACCTTGGACAATTTATTTAACCTCCCTGAGGTATAGTTTTCTCATCTAGGAAATCAGCTGTCATAAGTATTAAATATGTTAATCTATGTAAAGTACAGAGAACATAGAAAGTGCTCTCTATTAGTGGTATTATTTTCTTTGCTATTATTTTTCTTGCTGGCTCTTTCTAATACAGACAAATCTGCCATACTAAGACAGTGATTTTGAAACTTTATGCTTATCCCATTTCTTGGATTATAGAAATCACCTGCATGATCAACACTAGCAGTTTTAAATTTCAAATAGACAGTAGGTTAGAAAAGCAGAGAGGATAAGATTAAAGTACACACAGTCTGAATAGCCCTTACTTAAGATGAATCTTTTATTTCAATTTGTGTACAGCATGTACACA
Source organism: Microcebus murinus (assembly GCF_040939455.1). Taxonomy (NCBI): domain Eukaryota; kingdom Metazoa; phylum Chordata; class Mammalia; order Primates; family Cheirogaleidae; genus Microcebus; species Microcebus murinus. The sequence goes on along the minus strand of NC_134105.1, from coordinate 106,656,218 downwards.
CGAATGCTGGATGGCAATTAAAATGTATTTATTGCTTTGTCTTGCAGATAGATCTATGAATATAGAATACACAACTCAATAGACTGTCCAACTGATTTACAACATCTTTATTGGAGGATAAAGTTTCTTTACCTCTTCAGGCCCCCTGATTCCCATATCTGGTGTTTTTGATATGCCTGATTCTTCTCTAGAGGCAGAACTATGGCTTCTGGAGAGAATCAGTGTTTCTGAAAAGAAAAATAAACATACCATGACATTCCTTATTTTTAATATTGTTTGCCTTTTCCTCTTTCATACTCTGTCTTGAAGGGAGAAGTTATACAAATCCATTCAAGCAGGAAGCTCTAATTTTCCTTTTTGCCTCCACTCCTGTAGACCTGGGACAGGCAATTGGAGAGATTATTTTCCAGAGTTATTTGGACAGCAGAGATATAGGAACCTGAGAATAGAAATCATGGTGTTGTGGACGTAGAGAACAGCTTGGAGAAGCAGGGAGAAGACAGGAGAATAAATATCAAAGTGGGTGTTGAAAGAGCTTAACTGAGAAGAGGCGATATCAGGAACGTTAAAAGTTACATTTAACCAGGCACTTTGTTATTCAAAACCCTACAATGATCCCTGCAAACTTTATAAAATTCCAAATTCTTTAGTAGAAGAAAGGAAAAAAGAAAGATGTGGGGAAGAAAGAGGGTAGGTAAGGGAGCTGATAATTTGGTTTCTTATGACACTACAAACTCATCTCTTCTAGCTCCCAGATTTTATCCCAATTTGTAATCACATGGAACGTCATGTAGTTCATTGAACATGCAGTGAGCCATGTCAAATAACAACAATGCCTTTGCCTGTGTTTAGGCAGATCCTCTGATCTTTCAAATCATTTGCTGCCAAGTCAGGTTCCCAAATACTCTTTCAATTTAACAAATCTTTATTGGATACATACTAAGTCCTAGCCACTCCATTAGGTGTTTGGGATATATCAGTGAACAAAACAAAGATCCCTACCCTTGTGAAAAATTATTTCTAGAACTTCTCACATTTAGAGTTTAATAATTAAAGATAATAATCTTTCTTGACTAGTACAATTTGAGCCCTTAGAAAGCAAACACCATGTTGTTGTTCATTTGACAAAAGTTTTTGTATCGGAAACCATGCATTTTATATACATCTCTCTAACCCTATCAGCATCAGAGTTTCTAGCAATTGCAAATATTCAAAAATCTATGTAACAAAATCAGTGATTAAACAAGTTAGTACATGACTAAAACATTGCAACTGATTTGTAGGTATTTCTCATGTAGCTGATAAAGGCACTTACAATGAGCAAGGAAACTAGATAAAGATTTATATTGTGAAGAAAGCACTAGAGATGGAGTAAAAAGGTATGAATTCACATTCTTATTGGGCAAATAATTCTCCTGAATCTTAGTTTTTTCTTCTGAAATTTGGGATATTATAAGGACTAATGGATAGCATAAGTAAAAAAAAAATGTAGCCCAGAATTACACATAAGAAGCCCTAATTATTTCCTTCCTTCCTTCCTTCCTTCCTTCCTTCCTTCCTTCCTTCCTTCCTTCCTTCCTTCCTTCCTTCCTTCCTTCCTTCCTTCCTTCCTTCCTTCCTTCCTTCCTTCCCTTCTCCTTCCAAGGTTGATGCTAAGGATAGCCCCTAAGACCACTCTGCAATATCTCTAATGGTGTTCTTTTTTTCCTCCCTTAAGACCTCAACCTTAGGTATAATCTCCCTATATAGCTACTTGTCATCTTTGTCTTCCCACACAGCTTCTTTTCTCAGTACCACCCACCAACACTTTACTGCCATGTATCTGTAGACCCTAGTTCTAAGAACATCTCAACAATTTCTGAATTGAACGTAAGATAAAGGTATAACTAGCTGTCATCTTTGAGATGGTATAAATTTATCCTGAGATTTTAGGTAATTTAATTTCTTAAATCATCTATAAAATAAAGAAAACCAAAGTTCCACTATGAAAAAGTGTCACATTCCCCAAAATATGAATCCTGGTGTACAAATAAATGCAGTTCTCTTATTTCCTAAATATAGCCCAAGTCCTTTAAGGAAATGCCTAAGTAATTTGCCACCATTAGCACATTTCCAGTATATTACACATCTTCCACTCTCTTAAAGTTTTTCAAGCCAGGAACAAAAGACTTACTACTTTGCTCCCCAGAACAGCGGCCATTATACCTCTCTGTATTGCTTGGCCCAGCCACGACCCTAATGAGTGGACTTAATCAGGTTTTCTTTCTGGTTATCAGCATCAGAGTCAATGCCCTGCTTGGTAATTTTACAATCCAGCACCCTAGGGAGCCATGATCACATTGCTTCTGATGCATTCTGCTTTCTTTCAGTTAGCAACTATGTTCCAAGGGGAAAAAGTTCCTCAAAGCTCTTTTGCCAAATAGATAAACCATGCAATAGGCTCATGGAATTAGTTGATTTCTTATTTCAGATTCTCTAGTGAGATGACTTATTAGAAATCTGGAGGCTGCTGGACACTAGCAACAGAAAATCCCTGGCAACCTCTTCCCATGGGCTTCCTCCTATAGTTCCTGACTTTTACCCTTTTATTGGTGACAAGAATGTCCTGCACTCTTTCACTCATGAACTCTAGCCTCTATTTCAAGGGGAGAGATGGATTTTGAAAAATGGCAGATCAAGGGACTCACAGGTTCCTATAGACCCAGCAATGATATTCACAAGGAGCAAATCTGGGAGAATGCAAAAGAGTATGGGAGTACTCAGTTGCAGAGCCCAGAGAAACCATTGATGTATATTTATTCCAAAGTGTATACTTAGTTCCTAATTTTTTTCATGACCTGTGTTATAGTCAGAAAACCTGAACTCAAATAAGTGACAGTTCCATGTGGTATGCCGTGATGGGGGATTATGACAGAGATATGCGTATGTCACTATGAAAGCATATGGAAAATAAATATGAATTATACAGGTAAATAACTTCCTAGAGAAGGTTATGCTTCAGCGAAGTTTTGAAATACGAATAGAGGGTAGACAAGTAATAAGAAAGAACAAATATCAGAAAAATACATGTAAAAGTAAGGAGGCATGAAAAAAAATGTGTTATCATTTGGAACAGGCAAGCACTTTGGTAGGAATTTCAGCTTAAAGAATTAAAATTTACTTTCAGATCTGTTAGGAGGTATTGAAAGATTTATAATCTGAGACATTATCTGATGATATTTTTATTTAGGAAGATAATGATGATGACAATGTTCAACATTTAAATAGTGCTCGGTATGTGCAAGACACTGGTCTGTTTAGTACATATTTTCTAGTTATCCAAAAGATCACCAGGATAGCTAAATAGTAGATAGGACGGTTTTGTTGGTGATATCAGTTTACAGACCAGGAAGAGATAGTTTCCAGCTTGGACCAAAGGTACTCTGTCTTCCAGGAAGGAAAGGGCAGGGTGGGTTTTATGCCTCACAGGTCCTGTGTCATATAACAGAGTCATGCATATTCAGCAGGTTTGGTGGGAAAGTTTTACATAAGAGGAGAGTTAAGCACATGTGCAGTGAGTAAAAATACATAATACACATCCTCTATTCATTTTGGGGTAGAGTTTTAATATTAAAATGAGGTAGAATTTTGCTATTTTTATAAAAAGGTAAGACTATAGGACCCAAAGAAAGTTTGTGTGGCAGTCTCTATTACCCTGCTGAAACTGGCTTAAGGTCTGCAGTTGCTTACCAGGAAAGAATATTTGTAAGGCCTGCCCTCTGTCTAATCAGAGTTGTAACGGTCTAAGTTGTAAATCAGAGTTAAGAAGGGTCTGACAATTTGTCTGATAGCTCTTATTGTTAGGGAGTTTAGCAAAGCTGTGTTTTCTCTTGTAGCTCTTGTAGGAATTTCTTGTTTCTCTTGTAGGCATTTAGGGAGCTGCCATGGCAGTGGAACCCTGAAGCCTCAGCCAGCAGTTAACTTTAGTTTCCTTAACCTAGGGATCTGTGGTAGTTGAGAAAGGAGCATCTATTTTGATCTCTCAGGTCACGACAAGAACCCTAAGATCTCCCTGGCAGCCCTGTGAAAAATCATACTTGAAATTGTTACAGTCATCCAAAGGAGACAAGGTGGAACTGTGGAAATGCAGAACAAATGTGATTGAGGAAATTTAGCCAGTAGAATCTATAGGACTTAGTAGCTGATTTAATGTGTGGTGTGAGAATTGAAAAAAGAAAAAGTGGTGAAGATGACTTCCACATACTTGGCTTGTCTGCCTGCATGGCTGGAGTTAACATTCAGCAAGATAGGACATGAAGGTGGCAGCGTGGGGACAGAAAATGGCAGAGCAGGCATGGCCATTCACAAGACAAACATCTCCATCATGCCACTACACAAGGAACTGGGTCAACAGGGTCGTGTCTAGCATACAAATCCATGCTGTCAGGAAATTTAAATTCATTGCAGAGAGAGACAAGGGAAAGCAGTTATACTTCAAAAGCACAGGCAACAAAAGCAAAAATAGACAAATGGGACTATACCAAGCTAAAAATATTTTCTTCACACCAAAGAAAACAATCGAAAAAATAAAGAGACAACCTATGGAATGGAAAAAAATATTTGCAAACCATATATCTGATAAGGGGTCAATATCAAAATATATAAGGAACTCAAAGAACTCAATAGTAAAATAAAAACTCAATTAAAAAATGGACAAAGGATGTGAATAGACCTTTCTCAAAAGAAGACACATACAGATGGCTAACAGGTAATATGAAAAATGCTCCCCATCACTATCAGGAAAGTGCAGATTAAAACCACAAGCATCTGTTACTTCATCCCTGTTAGAATGGCTACTAACAAAAAGACAGAAAATGAAAAGTGTTATTGAGGATGTGGAAAAGGGGAACTCTTGTACATTGTTGGTAGAAATGTAAATAATACATCCATTATGGAAAACAATATGCAGGCTCCTTAAAAAAAATTAAAAATAGAACTACCATGTAATCCAGCAATCTCACTACTTGGTATCTATCCAGTAAAACATAAAATCATATATTGAGGAGATAACTCCACTCCCATGTTTATTACAGCATTATTTATAATAGTCAAGATATGGAAACAACCTGAGTGGCCATCAATGGATGAATGGATAAAGAAAATGTGGTATGTATACACAATGAAATGAAATATTATTCTACTTTATAAAAAGAAGGAAATCCTGTCATTTGCAACAAGATGGATGAAACTGGAGGACATTATGTTAAGTGAAATAAGCCAGGCACAGAAAGTCATAGACTGCATAATCTCACTCATGTGTGAAATCTAAAACAGTCAAACTCACAGAAGCAGAGAGTAGGATGATGGTTACCAGAGGCCACAGGGGTGGGGTAGGGATTTGGAAAGACGTTGGTCAATGAGTACAAAATTTCAGTTAGATAGCAGAAAAAATTTTTAAAGATTTATTGTACATCATGGTAACTATGGTTAGTAACAATGTATTGTGTTCTTGAAAATTGCTAAAAGAGTAGATTTTAAGTGTTCTCACCACAAAAAATTGATAAATATGTGAGATAATACATATGTTGATTATCTTGAATTAGCTATTCTATGCTATATGTATATCCAAAAAATCTTGTTTTACACAGTAAATTATATAATTCTGTTATCAATTAAAAATGAATTTTATAAAACCAGTTATACTGGCCTTCCTTGCTTGCCTCCAATCCATCCAGCTCTTCAGGGCTTTTGTAAATGTTGTTCCTTCTGTCTATAAATATCTCCCTGAACAATCCCTTTTACCTGGTGACTCTTACTTCCCCTTCAGGTTATAGGTTAAATGTCACTTCCTCTGGGAGACTAACCCTACACCATTCCACCTAGATTAGCTTTCGTTTAATATGCTCTCCTCTGGCCCTTGCATGTATTTTTCCTTCAGGGAATAGACCTAAACTGGTGGTGAGGTGTTTTCCCTCAGTATATCTGTTTACTGGGACTGTCCAGAAACAGGCATTAAGATTTATGAGGACAGGGAGCACATATATTTTGTTCACCATTAATTTCCAGTAACTAAAATAGTATCTAGTAAATATTAAGCAATGAATAAATATTTGTTAAAGTTTTAAGAGATACGATAAAAATAGGTCATGGGTGTTATAAGAACACAGAGAAGGCAGAGCCTAAACCCATTGGCAGGGTGCAGTAGGCAGACACAGGAGGGCCAAGAGGGAAAGTGATAAGCTGAGATTGTCTTAAAATATGACATGAAATATATAAACTAAATAAAGGAGAGGACCTAGTGCAAGGAGAGAAACAGCACGTGAGAATGCAGAATCTTGTCACTTTGGAGCTTCAGCGTGGATAACTAGGCACATAGTGAAATGGATAATCACATCAGAAATAATAATACTGGAGAGGTAGGCAGAAAGTAGATGATAAGTCCATCCTAATGAATGAATCTTGGCTTCATCTTGTATGGCAAGGAGAGTCACCGGAGGGTTTTCCATGGGTTTTCTGATCGTTCTGGAACTCTAGCCCTCGGTTAACATAAACTCAATCTCTTTGCTTATAATTACTTGAGATATTTCAGCAGTGATGCAATGCCTTATGTTTCCTGAAGACAGTAAATTAGTATGACGTTCAGGGAACAAATATGGGGTCTAAGACAAGACATTATGTGAAGGACTCACCTATACATGGGGAGGAGACTCCACAATGAGGTTCCACTCTCAGACACAGGAAGGACAAACAACCTCAAGCAAAGGCAAAGACATTTCAATATGTAGGTTGAAGGGTTAGATCATGGGCCAAAAAGGGCCACTAAGGTTTGTTGCAGATTGTGTGGGACCAAGGTTGCCTTCCATCTTCAGGAAAGAGAAGGTGAGGATTGATAGATTCTCTGCTTCTCTTCCTTGGAGCTAGACAGCTTGAATACATCTTTGCTCTCCTCAGTTGCTTCCATCAACTTGGATGCATCTTTGTTCTCATATTAATTTTTTTCATTCAAAACCAGTATTTATTTGAAGTTAAAAACTAATTTACAAAAGAATGTATTTTTTAAAACAAATTTAGTTTTTCTACTTATTTCTGGTTACACCTGTGCAACACAAATTTTCCAAAGCCACCTTAAAGCCTTTTGAAACAAAGCAGGAAAGAAATAAGCAAGTAATTACTTATTAAATTAAATATAATTAATTAATAATCTCATCATAAAAGACTGAAATTGACTATGCTATTTAATTTTAAGAGCTTTTATTTCCTTTAGTTTTAATGTTTCTTTTTCATTAACAAAGTTCAGTCAAATGACAACCATGTGGAATTATTTTGTTCAGTCATAAAACCAAATTAAATACTTACCAAGACTACCTTAAAAATAGGTCTGCAAAACAATAATCTGGAGAAGATTCTTAAATTACAAATATATTAATTTTTGAATGGTCAAAATTTAGAGCAGTAAAATATAATTAAATTCATTCTGGCATTGAGTAATCCCTTCCCATATCTGCTTAGCCTTGTTGAAGTATCATTGAAAGTAGAGAACCAGAATAGATATTCAACTTCCTTGAGCCTCATTCTTGTCATATGTGGACAATTAAACAAGAAAACATGTAAAAATACACATTTTGCCTGGCATGTGCTGGGCATACATAGTTAAAAATTGGCTCTTCAATTAACAGGATATAAAGTCTGGCCCATTGTTCTTCGAAAAGCTGATTTAAATTCCTTATTTCGCAAACTGTAAATCATTGGATTGAACAGCGGTGTAAGGATGGTGTAAGACACAGATATTAGGGTGTCTTGGCTTGAAGAGTAATTGGACTTGGGCCTTAAGTAGATGAAAGAGGCACAACCATAGTGAACAGTCACAACAATGAGATGGGAGGCACAGGTGGAGAAGGTCTTGTATCTTCCAACAGACGAAGGGATTTTTAGAATGGCAGAGATGATGCGTATGTAGGAGACCAGGATAAGTAATAGAGGAATAACCAAAACGAAGACACCAAGCATGAATATGACCAACTGACTGATGCGGGAGTGGTGAGATGCCAGTTTGAGGACAGGGGAGATGTCACAGAAGAAGTGATGGAGCTGGTTGGAGGAGTGGAAGGGCAAGTGAAATATCAGGGAGGTGGTGACCAGGGAGACAGTGAAGCCACCAGCACAGGCAGCAGCCACTAGTCCTATACACACCCTATGTCCCATGAGCACCATGTAGTGCAGCGGGTTACAGATGGCCACGTAGCGATCATAACCCATGGCCGCCAGCAAGAGGGAGTGAGAGCAGCCGAGGAAGAGGAAGGAAAACATCTGGATGGCACAGCCCAGGAAGGAAATGGTCTTCTTCTGGGCCAGCAGGTCGACCAGCATCTTGGGTACAATGACAAAGGTGTAGCAAGTTTCAGAGCAGGAGAGGACAGCGAGGAAGAAGTACATGGGGGTATGAAGGGCCCTGTCCAGCACAATGGTGGAAATGATGATGGCATTGGTACCCAGAGTGATCAAGTAGAGGAGCAGGAAGACAACAAAGAGCAGCTGCTGCAGCCTGGCCAGGGAAGAGAAGCCAATGAAGACGAACTCTCTCACAGCAGTCTCATTGACCTGCTCCATAGAGGACACTTCTATACAGGAAAGTCAGGGACAGATGTAGGGGCCAGGGTCTGGGAAGCAGAGTAGAAATGCAGGGGATATTCAGCACAACGTTTGCAGGTGGCAGACATTTCCAGATATTTGGTGGAATTTCTTCATTCCATCTTCAAAATATCTGCTAAAAGAAGAATTAATGCCAGATATGCAACAGAATAACTGACAGTTTGGAGGCTTTCTCTAATGTGAAGAACATGCTATCCCTCTATTTTAGGATTAGCAAATTGTCTAATAGTTTTCCCTTTTATGTAATGTATGGATTATTGTTTTCCTTGCTCAATATAGCACCCAAAACTAGCCCTCCAAAAGTGAAAAATATTGTTATTTTCAGCTATCTGAACCTGATCAGAATGTAGAACGAAATAATCAATACTTTTCAGACATAAACGTGAACTTCAGTTTATCCAACCGTGAAATGAGAAGGGAAAGAAAGAACAAGATGATCTCAGAGTATAAGCATGAGAGCACTTGATACTGATGACTTACATTCTGAGATATGTGGTAAGTATTGAGATACTTTATCTCAATTATTCATGACAGCAATCTTATGTCAGTACTGAAAATGATAATAAAAACAGACAAACAAAAACCTTTAGCTTTACTTCTGACAGACTAACAAGCGACCAATAAGAACTACTAGTGCAGGTTCCACAAGCTAGAGCATGGCACAGCCCAGGAAGGAAATGGTCTTCTTCTGGGCCAGCAGGTCAACCAGCATCTTGGGTACAATGACGAAAGTGTAGCAAGTTTCAGAGCAGGAGAGGAGAGCGAGGAAGAAGTACATGGGGGTATGAAGGGCCCAGTCCAGCACGGATCAAGAGTGGAAGAAAAGATAACACTAGTGTGAAACAAAAATTCTCTTTTTTCAGAAAGACGACAGTCACCAGGGTGGTAAAGAGAGGATATTAACTCTGTGGCATTTTGCAAAACACTTTACTTTTCCATTCTGAGATATAGCAGAGAATCTCATAGAAATGGAGTTTTGCAGAATGGCTTAGAGCTTGCTACAAAGAGTGATGGAGAATGTATAATTGGGAAGTTTGCCAGGCTCCACTTTCCTGCTATAAACCATAGGCTTTGTACCTTTCAGATATCATTGTGTCAATAAGATTCCTTTTGAACATTCTTCTAGCAAAAATAGTTTGCAAACTGCTAGAAATAATTATTTCTAAAGTCATTTTAGGTTTAATTTTTCAATGGGTACATTTACCAGTGGCCCAATCTAATAAAGAAAGAAAGTGCTGTCTAGATGGAAAATCATCCAGCATATATTGGCTGTAGCCAGTTTTTATTTATATACTTCCGAGGATTTTACATCATTTTATGTCAAGGCATTATTTACATCTACTACCAGAATTTGTTTGTTGATTTTGCATTTTTCTAGTCAATGGCAACCCTTTGTTTCTTGGACACTAAGTTATTACTAAATCACAGGACATTTTTAAAACTCACTGCAAGTATCCCTAGAATTTGGAAATGATATATTTTTTTTATTTCTTACTATAAACTTGTCCTAAACTTAATAGTAACTATTTACTGTGCTGAAGTTAGTGTAACTATAAAGTTACCATTATTACATGTAAATATATAGACAGATATACCACTTATATCTTCATTATATTTGTGTGTGTTTATGTGTACTAATTATAAGTTTCTATATCAAGGTAAAAGTTTCCCTACATAATTACTCCTCCTGGACAAATGAATTTCTGAATATTCAAAATGATGAGGAAATCTACCTTTATAATCTTTGCTTAGCCTTGTGTCATCACTTTCCTAAAAGACTTTCACCTGGATCTTCGTTCAAATAACTCACCTCTAACCACCACTAATCCCTCACTCCACTGAATATGATATATAAAGTAGACTATGGAAGCTGGAATTCTCTGATTCTGATATAACACCTGCATCTACCCAATACTAAAGAAAATTGTTTGGATTATTTGTCACTTAGGCCCATGAGGTTGGCTAATTCCAGCCAAGTGGATTGTTACAAAATATTAATATAATCACATAGCCTAAATGAATTGTATGATTGCTATAATTGCCTTTTTCATAATCTGCAGATCCAGCTCCACAGGTCAGCTGAGAAGACAGCCCCTGTCTACTCAAGATGGCATTAGGGGCTACCACAGTGCACTGTCATTGGTACTATGGCAGAAAGACAAAAGAACAGAAAAATAAAAAGTCTCATCCTGCCAAATACCAACAAGCTATTAAAAAAAGATGAAAGATCTCTCAATTTGGAATGAGAAGATATAGATTTTAGATCTAGTTTTGTGCAATTTTGGATGAGGTACTCAACTTGGATAGTCTCCTTATTTTAAAATTGAAGAGACAGGGTAATAAATACCTGAAATATACTGTTAGGACGCATGGAAGGTATCAAAGCAAAAGATCTCTGAGCAATGGTTTACAGAGAATGGCAGCACTTGAGCATGACACGCAGGAGCCTTTGCAACGCAGAGAGTCAAAGATTCTCTAGTTAGATGATCTCAAAATTCCCCTTATTTGTGATATCCTAGAACCTATGGATGGAATTTAGGTTATGATACTTGGAGATAGTGCTTCTGTGTCCTATCTTTCTAGCTCCTCAGATGCTTCACTGGGATTTTGTGTAATCTGGATTTAAACAGAAATTCAATACAGGAGGGTACTGGGTTCCTCAAAGAAGAGACGATCTACAGAGTTTTCACATGCAAAACTTTTGAAAATTCAGATATTTACCGTAGGGAAAATATCAACCAATTAACTGAGAGAAATTATGTACACAGCCTCAGACAGTAAAGAAGTGGAATTTTTATCTTAGATACACATGAAAATCTTCAATTTATCCAAATTGCCTTATTAAAATGGAGTTGAAGTAGCAGATTTTGATTATACCTAAAAAACATTCACCCATGAGTAACACAGCAGAGGGATAAATGGGAAAGTAAAAGAGAAGACAGAGGTGGAGTATCTGGTTCATTTAATCCATGAATCCATTGATCTTTTTAAAAAAAATAGAAGAGAAAGTTAGAAAGAAAGAAAAAAAATCTAGCTAGGAGCAAGCATGATTCAGTGTGATCATCAAGAAAAATTCCAAGAACTATATGGACCATTTCCAAACACTTATAGTACCTGGGTGAAAAGCAGCCCTTGATTCTCCTTTTTAACCCTGCCACTTACCAGAAATGCCATCTGATCTCCAAGCAGGGACAGGCAAGAGGCTTTCTTAAGCACTACTCATCACTCAGGTAGAGGACCCGCAAAGCCCCAGACTAGGTCAGTATTCTTGCTGCTCAGTATGTACCTTCATTGCTCTCATCCTTCCAATTTAGAGAGAAGCAGCTATTTGGTACTGGGGTCCCCTGACCAATAGAATCTAAGCCACAGACCAGAGTCTAAGAAAATAACAGCAGAAGAGAGGGCATCTGCCTTGAGGTAGAAGCTCTCTTCTGCATCAACAGTGCTAGCCACCTCTATCCATCAGGACTTTCTGCTTCCTCACATAAGTCACTGTCTTCAGAAGTTCCAGTGACCAACATGGGGTGTGGTTATTAGAAACATGCACTGTGATCACTGGACTCCTGAGGCTAGATCTACTGCCCTGGAGACATTGTCTTGGGATTAATTAGAAGTCAAATTTATTTTGGAAAAATAATGTCATCAGGTTCTCAAAGATGGCTTCAGTTGAAGAGCCTGGGGAGATGGAGCCATGAGCATAATTAGCCTAAGAAGGCATTGAAAGTTGAGTCCATCTGTGATGGATTCTGAAGGAGAACCTACCACAATTAAGACTGTAATGCAGCAGACCAAGTGGAAAATATTTACTGAATTTTAAGTCCGAAGACTGATGTATTTGTCCAGTGACTCTCGACTTCAGTGTTTGTAAGACTCAAGAGAGGTCTCAATTATAAATTTATCTTCCAGGCCCCTCCTCCCTGAAATTCAAATTAGGAACATTGGCATGTTCTGCTAAATCCTAAATTGTTAACAAATACCTAAAGTCTAGTCTATTTGAAACCTATTTTCAAATTGTTTGTTATCATATGAATTATTTTACCAGGATGACAAAATATTATACGGTTGTGAATTTCACCCAAGCTAATCTATAAAGTCAATATAATTCCAGCCCAAATCCCTGCATGAATTTTGAAGTCAACCTGACAAGCATGTTCCTAAAATGTATATGAAATAATAATACAATTTTGAGAAAGAAAAAGTAATATAGGGGCTCACTCTTCTCAATAGTAAGATGTCTTAGTCCTGCACTTTGGTATTGGTGCAGGAAGAGATAAATAGTATAGAGACAGAAAGGAGGGCTCAGAAATTGATGTGTGCATATTTGGGGACTTAGTCATTGGCAGAAGTCACCTCACAAGTCAGTGAGAAAATTATGATTATTTAGTAAATAATACCAGGAAATCTCTGTGTACCCCAGCACAGAAGGAGGTGACTGGGTAGAAAGACAGAATGATTTACTTAAGGCTCAGGTATAGCACTGGCTCTGGCTCTCTGATAACACCTAATGGAGCCTTGTATATCTACCCAAAGCAGTACATACTCTGAACCAACCACCCGTGCATTGTGTCCATTCTCTAACAACAAGAAACAATGTGAAGGAAGATGAAAATGGTTCCTTCTTTTGTTATTCTTAAGGACTTGACACACGTTAAGTTTTAGCTTTGTGACTTAAAGCTGTCTCTTCTGAAATGAGTGTTGTTTTCCACTAGGAAACACAAAAATGGAGATTGAGATTGCCCCTTGGACACTTCAATCTACTTTGTGCTGCCAGTAATCTACAGGCATAAATGGGTTTGCTACACTAGCTAGAGTGATTGATTCTATTTTTGAAGGAAACGTGGGGTGTTGCTGATACACTACCAGGGCAGAAAAGAGTGTGTTTAGAATCTAGATGTTCTAGGGCATTTTCATTACTTCATATACAATGATAAAATTTAATAAGAAGACTAAAACAACCTAATCTGGGCAAAGTCACTAATGGTTCAAGTCTTTCAGAAATACTGAGGTTTTAGTTGAGCTCAAAGGAATATAAATAGGGTAGAAGAAAAAAATCATAAATGTCATGACAGTCTTATGTTTACTTATAGAAATGAAGATTGAAATAGCTGTTTTTTATTTTCTCGCATTTATTTTGTATATATTTTTATGTGCTTAACCATTTCTCCACCTTTTATTAACTTACTATTATATATAAGATGTGTCATTGGTGTAAAACCTAATAATCCCATCTTTAAAGAAAAAGCTATCAAATGATAATTAATTAGTCCCCCATGGAACTCTGTTTCTCCCTTTTTGTGGATAGGAATGTGGACATCTCTTTGTATGAGGCATATTCGCCTCATATTCGTTATTACTCTTTGGAAATTTAAACATGAACATAAGGATGTGAATGGATACTGAATATCCAAAAGGGAAAACTGTGCTGGCTATGTTTTGCTGATACTTAGTATTGTAATTATACTTCAGTGTTCTTCCCTGCACTGCACTGTAAGGATAAAAATTCTGTAAATCCTGAAATCTGTTTTCCATATCCCCTTACCAGAAGGGTTTCACAAATAAAGGGCATCCATGAGATATTTAGATGATGGGAGAAAAGGGAAGCCATTGTCCCTTATTTTTCAGGCAGCATGATATGAGAGCACTTGTCAGATGATGGATGTTTCAGATTTCCTGAATATCGCCCATCAGTGCTGCAAACAACTAATGCCATCTGTGGGGGTTTCCTGTGATCCTCACAATTCTAAAAATCAAGAACAGCCTTCCTGACATTCATTCTCTTAGGCTTCCAACACATATATAAGCCTCTAATTCTTCTATCAAACCTCCTATTGCTTTAAATATCTGCAGAAGCTCCTGACTTACTCTCAGAAAGCAACAATATGTAAACCTATTTCAATCTTTGCAATATAGATGCAGAAGCTTTATTTTTTCTTATCTGCATGAGCAGTATCTTTAAATGCTATCTTATTAATTTATATAAATTTTTTAGGGTTTTAGTATTATAAATAACAAAAGAAAATTGCTCTGTGAGCAATTGTGCATTACCCAAAGAATGAGTCAAAATCTATTCACATTACAATTCTTTTTAATTTTATTTATTTCAGCATATTATGGGGGTACAAATGTTTAGGTTGCATATATTGCCTTTTCCCCATCTGAGTCAGAGCTTCAAGTGTGTCCATCCCCCTGACAGTGCACACCACACTTACTAGGTGTGTATATATCCATCCCTTCCTCTCCCCTCCCATCTGCCCGACACCTGATGAATGTTATTGCTATATGTGCATTTAAATGTTGATCAGTTAATACCAATTTGATGGTGAGTACATGTGGTGCTTATTTTTCCATTCTTGGGATACTTCACTTAGTAGAATGGGCTCTAGCTCTATCCAGGATAATACAAGAGGTGCTATATCACCATTGTTTTTTTGTGGCTGAAGAGAACTCCATGGTATTCATATACCACATTTTATTAATCCACTCATGTATGTTTTGGCACTTAGGTTGTTTCCATGTTTGCAATTGTGAATTGTGCTGCTATAAATATTCAAGTGCAGATGTCTTTTTTATAGAATGTCTTCTGTTTCTTTGGGTAGATACCCAGTAATGGGATTGCTGGATCAAATGGTAGTTCTACTTGTATCTCTTTGAGGTATCTCTTTATTACTTTCCATAGAGGTTGTACTTGTTTGCAGTCCCACCAGCAGTGTATGAGTGTCCCTATCTCTTTGCATCCACACCAACACTTATTGTTTGGGATTTTTTGATAAAGGCCATTCTCATAAGTGATATCTCATGGTGGTTTTGATTTACATTTCCCTGATGATTAGTGATGTTGAGCATTTTTCATATGTTTTTGGTCATTAATCTATCTTCTTTTGAAAAGTTTCTGTTCATGTCTTTTGCCCACTTTTTGATAGGGTTGTTTGATTTTTTCTTGCTGATTTTCCTGAGTTCTATATAGATTATAGTTATGAACCCTTTATCAGATGTGTAACATGAGAATATTTTCTCCCATTCTGTAGTAGGTTGTCTGTTAGCTCTAGTGATAAAATCACATTAAAAATTTTAACGTGCATTGTGTTGTCACACTACCTTCCCAAAGCCTATAGAAATTTATACTTTCACTAACAATATGTGAATATGACAATTTCTCCATGACATATATAAACTATTTTTAATCTTTTAAATTCTAGCCAATATGAAAGACAAAAATGATATTGTGTCTCCTTTTATATTTCTCTATTAGTAGGAGTAAAACATTTCATATAAATTTATGAAACATTCTCATCCATCTTTTGGAAATTTCTTACTTACATCATTTTCCTATTATATTTTTTTCTTTATAGATTCGAAAGACTACTTGTGTCGATATTGTATTTGAGCTTTGAATTAAAAAGTGTACCAACTTGTCTTTTGTTTTTTTCAGAGAACTTTTAACTATAAAAAATAACCTTATATACCTTACATAAAAAATAACCTTACATATCATAAAGTATTCCCAACTAAAGTTTAGTTTGTTGAGTTTTGACAGATGCATACAACTAAGCAACACCACTACAATCAAGTCAGAGAACATTTCTACAAGCCCAGAAATACCCCTCCCTCCCTTTGTGGTTGATCCTACCCAGCCCCTACTCCAGGGAAACACAAATCTGCTTTCTGTCAATATGGTTTGCATATATGTACACACACACATATGTATACACCCACATACAAATATGTGTGTATGTATATATATATATATACATATATATATATATATATATAGACATTTATACCCAAAGGTTTATTGCAGCACAATTCGCAATAGCAAAGATACAGAATCAATCTAAGTCGATTCAACCTAAGATATATATATGTGTGTGTGTGTGTGTGTGTGTGTGTGTATATATATACATTTCTTTTCCACTGGACACATATCCAGTAGTGGTATTGCTTGATAGAATGGTAGGTCTACTTTTATTTCTTTGAGGACACTCCGTACTGCTTACCATATTGGTTGTACAAGTTTACATTCCCACCAACAGTGTGTAAGCATTTCCTTTTCACTGCAACTATGCCTACATCTATTGTTTTTTAATGTATTAATACCGTGTTTCCCTGAAAATAAGACAGGATCTTATATTTATTTTTCCTCAAGAAGACACCCTAGGGCTTATCTTCAGGGGATGTGTTATTTTTTTTTTTAAGTACGGTAGAAGATTCTACATTTATTCAAATATAGTTAAGTCGTCTTGTTCTAGAACATCATCATAACTCTCCAAACCCCGAATTACATCCTGAATTTCTTGTGACTCTATTTCCTTTAGAACCATAGGCCCCAATCTGTCATGTCTAGCAATAAAGCTCTCATGGGGCAGATGAGAAGGGCTGCTCGTCTTCTTTACTGCTCTGTGACAAAAATGCATGGGTTGTGCAGATATGCTGCATAGCCACGCACATCACTAGGTCTTATTTTTGGGGTAGGGCTTATATTGCGCAAATGCTTAGAAATCCTGCTGGGGCTTATTTTATGGGTAGGTCTTATTTTTGGGGAAACAGGGTACTGGTGACTCTGACAGGGATAAGGTAGTATCTCACTGTTTTTAATCTGGTTTTAATTTGCATTTCTCTGATAATTAGTGATGCTGAGCATTTTTTCATGTTTGTTGGCAATTTGTCTATCTTTTTTTGAAAAGGGTCAGTTCCTGTCTTTTGCCCACTTTTTGATGGGTTTATTTGTTTTTTACTTGTGGATTTGTCTGAATTCTTTGTAGAACTAGACATTAGCCATTTGTCAGATGTATGATTTGTGAATATTTTCTTCCAATTTGTATTTTGTCTATTGACTGTGGTGGTTATTTCCATAGCTGTACAGAAAATTTTTAGTTTAAGTCTCATTTATTTATTGTTGTTGTTGCTGAATTTGTTTTGGGGGTCTTGCTCATAAATTCTTTGCCTAGACCAATGTCTAAGAGTTTTTTCCTGTGTTTACCTCTAGAAATCTTATGGTTTCAGATCTTACATTGAAGTCCTTAATCCATCTTAAGTTAATTTTTATATAAAGTGAAAGACAGGAAACCAGGTTCATTCTTCTGCATATGGCTATCCAGTTTTCCCAGAACCACTTATTGAATAAGGCATCCTTTCCCCAGTGTATGTTTTTGTCTGCTTTGTCAAAAATCAATTAGTCCTAGCTATATGGTTTTATTTCTGAGTACTATATTCAGTTCAGTTGGTCTATGTGTCTAATTTTATACCGGTATCCTGCTGGTTTTGTTTAATATAGGCTTATAGTAAAATTTGAAGCCAGTTAATGTGATGGCATCACATTTGTTCTTTTTGCTTAGGATTGCTTAGGCTATTCAGGGTGTTTTCTGGTTCCACATGAAATTTAGGATTATTATTTCCAGACCTGAGAGAAATAACATTGGAATCTTAATGGGGATTGCATTGAATCTCTAAATTCTTTGGGCAGAATGGACATTTCAATGGTGTTAATTCTTCCAATCCATGAATATGGAATGTTTTCCCATATGTTTGTATCATCTATGGTTTCTTGCATCAATGTTTTGTATTATAGTTCTGCAAGTGACAAAGCAAGTCACACAGGAAGAGGATGACTGTGATGAGGAAGTATCCTCTGAGAACTTTTTTTCCCTCCCTGAAAAGGCTGAGCCACCTGGAGTTGAGCCATACCCTTACCCCATCCCCACTGTCCCTGAAGAGCTGCCTGCAGGCACGGAACCAGAGCTGGCTTTTCAGGATGATGTAGCCAATGCCCCCCTTGAGTTCAAGATGGCAGCAGGCTCAAGTGGGGCCCTTACTATACATTTGTTTTTCATATTTTAATTTTTGAGGGACAGTTTTATTGAATTTCAAATTTTACATTTTTGATTTTTAGTTTAAAGATGATTTTCCCTTTTCTTCTGAAAATTCAGTGGTATTTGCTGTTTTCTTCTGTCTATAAGAAGTATATAAGTATACTTATGAGGTATAAAGAATAAAATATATAGTATATTTTATTCTCTGGCTGCTTTTTAAATTTTCTCTTTATCACTTATTTCAGCAATTAGATCATGATAGTCCTCCTAGCTGTTGCTTTTCTTGTGTATATCCAGCTTCAATCCATTTAAATTATTTTGACTTATGAGTTTATATTTGTATCAAATTTGAAAAGTTCTCATCAATTATGTCTCCCAACAATTTTTTTGCCTCCTCTCTTGACACTCCACATGCATGTTTTTAATCCCTTTCTATTGTTCCACTAGTTCCTGGGACCATCTTTATTTTTTGACACTAATTTTTCCTCTTTGAGCTTCCTTTTGGATGTTTTCCATTTCTGTTTCTCCAAGTTCATCCATCATTTTTATTCAGCATCTAGTCTATATTTAATTATTAAATCCAGAAAATTTTTAATTTTTGTTATTATAAATTTTATTTCCAAAAGTTTAATTTGGTTCTCCTTTATATGTTGTTTGAGAATACTTATTACATTTATAATTTTATTTTGGCAGGCAGTTATTTTACTGTGTAGGTATATTTGCTCCTTCAAAAAAAATAATATGATGTATTTTATCCATAGTGAACTGCATGTATTTAAAATGTAAAATTCAGTGAACTTTTATATATGTGGTACGTGTGAAACTATTGCCACAATAAAAACAGTAAACATTTATTTTTACCCCATTAACTTTTACCATCTCTTTCCTCTATCCTGGTTTACAGTCAATCACTGATCCTTCTGTCACTATAGTTTAGTTTAAAATCATAATGAATTATTATATAAATGGAATAATATAGAATCTATTCATTTTTATATAACTTATTTCACTCACCATAATGATTTTGAATTTTATCCACTTTTTGTGTACCAGTAGTTGCTCCTTTTTATTGCTCAATGCATTCCTCTGTATGAATATATTGGATTTTGTTTTTCTTTCCTTTCAGTGATTAAGTTATTTGAGCTACAACATGTAAAACTAGTATAAAAATCTATACATAAGTATTTGTGTGGATATGTGTTCTAATCTACATTTAATTATATGCAGTAAATTTATATAATTTTAAATATGTGCTGTTTACTGTGGGTAACATACATCATATTAAAGTAGTTAAAAAAAATCTTTAAAGGAGCAGATTTACCTACAAAGGGCAGATTTACCTATTAGGACATGTATTTCACTTGTCTTGAATAAATAAATAGGCGTACAAAGTCCAGGTCAAGTGGTGGGTGAATATTTAACTTTTTAAGAAACTATCAAAATGTTCTCCAAAGTAGTTGTAATTTTATGTTCCCAACAGTAGTGTAAGAAAACCCCAGTTGTTCCACATTCTTGCATGACATATGGCATTATTATTTCAAATTATAGAAATTTAAAAATGAGTATAGTAATATCCCATTATGGTTTTTATTATGACATGTTCAATTTTGAATCACAAGTGTAGGTTTTTATATTTCAAACAAGAAGTAGTACAATTAATCAAAGTATGTCCCTAAGCTATTGACAAAGTTTTGCCATCTTGTTTATGCCAACAGCAAAGAAGCCTGGAGAGCAGTGGTGATAAAATTGCAGTGGTGGTATCATTCATTGAAAATACTTTTCTCATTAACTTGCTTTGCACCTTTGTTGAAAATCAACAGATCACATAGTATTTATAAGTTGAGACTTGCATTTAAATTTTGTTAAGGCAATTCAAGTGTGACCTTTGCTGGAAACTAGTTTATCCTTATTACTAAGGTGTGACTTTTTGAGATCCATACTGATTCTCCCAGTTGTTCTATGGTGTTTTTCCATCCCTGCCAGTTGGAACTCAGACATCTCCAAACCCTGTATGAGTTCTAGGAATTGTGTAGCTAAGATCCTCCTGGTAGTCTTTTGTCTAGTCTTAGAGAGTTTCACCTTATGCTGAAACATCTTAGTATTCAGCTCACTGTGTAAAAGTATCCATATGGATATTTCTGGGACTCTTTCTCTAAATTTACCCTCTTCTCTGGTATTTTGCTCTACAAATTATAGTTGCTTCAGCCTTGTCAAACTCCAGTTTCACTATCCTCAGCTCAAGGGGCTTACTGTGCTCTCCTTGACTTCTTCTGAAAAATGGGAATAATATTGTCTGACCTGATAAGCTTATCAGAGAGACTATATGAGCTAATGAATGAATAATAATGTCAGTGTAGTAAGTGTTTAGAAAGCTGCTATTAATATTAGAGTCAATAAAAAAAATGGGTAGAAAGAAAGACATGTTGCTGCAGTCTTTCAGCCCTTTGTCCTCTGAAATGACCCAACAATTTAAATAATTCTTACTTCTAAATATCTCAGTAATTAGAATAACACTGAAATACTGAGATTCGAGTATGCTATGAAAAATTATTAGTATTAGTCCTTATCAAACATATACCAGTTAAGAACCTTATGTTTCTCAGAATTAAAAATTAAAACCAAGAAACCTATTATTTTTTTTCTTCTAATAGAAAAAAAAATCCTGAATCCTTCAGAAAAAGAAAGATTATTAGATGGGAGAGGTGTAGCAGGAGTTTGAGGAATCTGAGACCTACCAATCCTGATACCAAATGTGAGAACTGTGCTTCCTCTCAGTAATGCTATAGTGCCTCATGCTTGCCCCTAGCTTAGACCCGTTTGCCTGTTGTAATAATTCATTTGTTTCTCCATCTCTAACTCTAAACATCAAACTCTTTTCAGAAAGATGCCAGTAGTTTTAAACTTGCTGAGAGTAAAAGAAATCATGTGAAGTGATTGTAGAATATTCCAGGCCTCACCTGACATATTTCTTATTTAGGAGATCCTGGAATAGGATGCAATAATATGCATCTTCACATGCACCTCAGGAGGCCAGGTATATATGATCCATAAACCACTATTGGCACAGACTATGACATTGTCATCTTTGTGCCACCTTCCCCACCAAAACATTCGCCAGAGTGCCTCGAGTATTATAGGTACTCAATGCATATGGATTAAGTTAATGAATTGATGGATATGCAGATGAAAGTCTACATTGATGAATGCATTTGAAGAGCTAAATCAAGCAGGTAGAGGAATATAGGAAAGGTTAGAGTTTGTGCCCCCTAAGGATGCAGGCATAACTTACATGCATAGAGCCAGAGAGTTACAGAAAAAATTATCTCAAAATCGACTAGCAAACTGTAGGAAAAATAGAAAACTATATAAAATTTTTCAAAGATGCCATTTAATTAATCCTTCAAGACAGTCTATGTCTAGAATCTATAAAGGTAATGATTAAGAGAATAATAGTTCAATACTTCATTCGATAAATTTAACCTTGATCCAAAATGAATGACCTATGCAAAAAAATCATAGCATCCAAAGCTATCCATCTTCTTTCTAAACAGATCAAATTAACCAGGTAATTTATGTGATTCATTTTTTTTTCTTTCTTTAGGACTGAATATACATTTTAAAGGTTTAGAATCCAAAGAAACTCTCTCCAAAGCCTCAATCCCCTGGGGTGTACCAACTATATAAAACCCAGGGATTTTGCTGAGGCATATGCCATCAGGGGCAGAGAGCTGCTAAGATTGGGATTATCCAGTTATTTCCAGCCCAGAAACCAGGCAGAGCTATCTTTCATCTTTAAAAATTTATGGCCCCTGGATTTTCCCTAATAATATCTGGGAGAAAAATACTACCTGACATTTTTCAAAACTTTGCCTATTTCCCTTACCTCTTTAGACTTTGATGGGTACAGAAGAAAGGAACTTGGGATTGTGCTAAAGCTCTACCTGTGGATGTAAGTGTCTCCTTTGAACTACAGTTGTAGGACCACCCTTTCTTTTGAGTAATATCATCTGTCAATTTTTTCTAAAAATACTTTTGTGTACCAAAGAGAGATATAGAGGCAGAAGAACTGGTGGAAACCTTGCATATATGAAGTGTGTCACAGCACCAGGATCTAGAGTGAAAGACAGGACAGAAATCATATGGGGAGGGTAAAGATTCAGCTGAACAAAACCACCATGGGAATATGGGAAAAAGAGTTAAGTTAGAGAAGAATTTGAAAAGTCTAAAACATCAAAATCTTCCTAAAGTAGACCTTTAGGAAGAGAAACAAGAAAGAAGAAAAAGAATGGGGGGAAAAACCTGCCTGCTGTGTACTGATATATACCTTAGCAGAAGGAAAAATGTATGATGGATTAAAAGGTGGAAGAATATGAGACAGGAGTAGGTGGAAGGGTGAAACAGAAAGCCAGCATGAAGATCATATAGAGGAAAGAAGATGTTGACCTGTCTCCCAAGTCACTGGTGTATAAGCACACAGTGCAAAGCAAATATTAAAAATAGGACTCAGATAATTGAGAAGACAAAGCCTTGGATGGGGAAGTTTAGTACATTTGGGATACAGTTCCTAACTCATAGTTTATGCAACCTGGATCATTACATTTTACTTCTCTTGGCCTCAGTTTCTTCATTTGTAACATGATGGTGGTTGGCCTAGATACCAACAGCCTACATTTACTGAACACTTACTGTGAGTCAGGAACTTTATTGTGGGCATTTGGTACTCACGAAAAAATTTTTAGTTTATACTATTATTATTACCATTTCAGAGATGAAAACATGAGACACAAAGTGATTGCCCCAAGATCATAAAGTGGCAGAGCTGTGGGCCCAACCTAGGCCATCTGACCCCAGAGCCTGCACCCTTCCGACCTCTCTAGGCTGCCATTCTAACAAATGATCTCAAAGCCAACTGACAGAGAAGTAAATTCAAACTGTATTCAAAGCCATTTAGAGCTACTCAAGGAAGTCTCTCGTGAGATAAATAATGAGCAGAGATAAATATTAATTGTGAGGGATAAAGAGCAGTAGGAAAGGAAGTGTAAAATTATGGGTAGAACCTAGCTATGTGTGGCGGCTGAAGCCAGCCAGCTTGTCTGCAGCTGAGGGGCATATATGTATGACCCAAGGATCAGGACTAAACCACCTGAGATTGCGATTAGGACAGGAAAAATTCTAGAAGCAATTCCATGAGACATACTGAAAGATCTAAAAATGTTAGTCAGGATGAAAAGAAAACTCATAAAGGGATATGAACATCTTATTCCAATAACTAAAAGGCTATCATTTATAGAAAGAA
The DNA here is from genome assembly GCF_040939455.1 of Microcebus murinus. Taxonomy (NCBI): domain Eukaryota; kingdom Metazoa; phylum Chordata; class Mammalia; order Primates; family Cheirogaleidae; genus Microcebus; species Microcebus murinus. The sequence goes on along the minus strand of NC_134105.1, from coordinate 106,632,488 downwards.
TTTAAACTTCTTTGAGAACCTGCAGAGGACAAACCAAGAACAATGGGTACATATTTCAATGAGGCATAGTTTATCTCATAATAAGAAAGTTTTAGCCAAGTAAGCTATCTAGCGAGAGATCAGTCTGTTTTGGAAGACAGCAAGCTCCTTATAACTTGGAGATTGGACAATATTTCCTAGATTATTTTAAAGACTCTCAGAGAATTCGGCATGGATTGAATTAGAAGATTTATGATCTTTTTTTCCAACACAAAGATAGTCTGATTGTTAAGTCTAGTGCGAAGTTTTATGCATTATGTGATCTCCAAATTAAACCACAGATCTCACAGATAATGGTGAGAATTGTTCTGAGAACATCACAGAGCAATGGAGATTGAGGCAGAGCCAGAGGGTGGAGGTCTCAGCCCACAACTCATAATGCTCTGAGGGTAATTTGATGCACTCATGGTTGGGGAAACCCCAATATGTGAGCCATCCCAAAGGTTTCACAATTGAGCATGGATAAGTGGAATATGAATACTTTTAAATAAATAAAAATACTTTATTACATCTAAACAAGCAGTATTTGAGTCTTGTGTGTGAGGGAGTGGATAGGTTAATTTTATTTGTGTTTGTTTTTCTGAATAAGGTTTTTATAAGATGATATTGAATATAAGTCGTTTCTAAGGACTTTCAGTCTCATGTAGGTAAAGCAAATAATTTAATCTTTTTGAGTATCAATTTCTTCTTCTGTAAATTGGCAGTATTAGATCGGCTGAGCTCTAAATTACTTTTTAATTTAACAGTATGAACCTCCTATGCACATATGAATATGAAAAATAGAAACACCTTCCAAAAATAAAGATAAATTTCTTCAAATATCTTTATTATTTTGTTTTATTATTTTAGAACTTTATTTCAACCTAACTATGCTTACAGAAATACACTCATATTGGTTAATAAAATGCAATTTAAGTTTAACTTATCCTACATAATTTGGACCCAAAACTTGGTACATGGTTTAAGATTTTTAAAAAAGGATTTGCAATCTGGTTTATTTTCATCTAATCCAAATGTATAAAAGATCCATCAAAGGCTGCTAAAGGCGGCAGCAAGAACCTTGAGAAAATTACCTTTGGTTTGCCTCAGAGAAATAACACATATTGCACAGATATCTTTAAATTGGGTCATTATTTGTGTCACTGCTCACATCTCCTGATTTTTTTCCGCATCCTCAATCTGTGTGCTTAACTTGTCGGTCAGTCATTTTTTCAGACCAGTATTATCAGCTTTGTACAGAAACACAAATCTGGTTTCTCTGGGATAATTTCACTTTTATCAAATACTCTCTTCTCAATTTCAGGTTGTCTAAATCTGATTCCCACTAACCCATGAAGAGGCAGAACCAGAGCATGGTCACTGAGTTCATCCTTATAGGCTTCTCAAACCTGGGGGATCTGCAAATCCTGCTCTTCTGTATCTTCCTGCTAGTCTACCTGACCACTCTGACGGCCAATGCCACCATCATGACTGTCATTCGCCTGGAAAAGGCTTTGCACACCCCTATGTACTTCTTCCTCTTTGTCCTTTCCTGCTCTGAAACATGCTACACTCTGGTCATCATACCCAAAATGCTAACCAACCTGCTGTCCACAATTCCAACCATCTCTTTCTCTGGGTGTGCTGCCCAGCTCTATTTCTTTGTGGGCTTGGCTTGTACCAACTGTTTTCTCATTGCTGTGATGGGCTATGATCGCTACATTGCCATCTGCAACCCTCTTAACTACACACTCATCGTCAGCCAAGCCACCTGTATACAGTTGGTTCTGGCCTCCAGTTTTTGTGGTTTCCTGATCTCTGTGGTTGTCAACATCCTGGTGTTCAGCGTGCCCTTCTGTGCCTCTAATCGCATCAACCACTTTTTCTGTGACATTTCCCCTGTCATAAAACTGGGCTGCACAGACACCAACCTGAAGGAGATGGTCATCTTCTTTCTCAGCATTCTTGTATTGCTGGTTCCCTTTGTGTTGATCTTCATCTCCTATGTCTTCATCGTTTCCACCATCCTCAAAATCTCCTCAGCGGAGGGGCAGCGTAAAGCCTTTGCCACCTGTGCCTCCCACCTCACGGTGGTCATTGTCCATTATGGCTGTGCTTCCTTTATCTACCTGAGGCCCACATCCCTGTACTCCTCAGATAAGGACCGGCTTGTGGCAGTGACCTATACTGTGATCACCCCCCTACTCAACCCCCTTGTCTACACACTGAGAAATAAAGAAGTAAACATGGCTCTGAGAAAGGTTCTGAGCAGATACGCATTTCCCAAAACACTCTGAGCAAACTGAAACAGCAGCAGGGAATTATATTCACGAATGCATCCTGGATAGCACTTCTGTTCTACAAACATGTTTGTCCTTTCTGTAGGATTCTTTGACTAAAAAGAAATAAGGACTTTAGGTAACCTTGATACTTTTTTATTTACTTCAGCATATCACAGGAGTACAATGTTTAGGTTACATATATGGCCTTTGCCCCACCAAGTCAGAGCTTCAAGCATGTCCATCCCCCAGACAGTGGGCAACACGCCCATTAGGTGTGAATATACCCATCCCCTCCTCCTCGCTCCCACCTACCCAACGGCCAGTGAATGTTACTACTGTATGTGCACAATTAATACCAATTTGATGGTGAGTTCATGTGGTGCTTCTTTTTCCATTCTTGTGATACTTCATTTAGTAAAATGGGTTCCAGCTCTATCCAGGATAATACAAGGGGTGCTAGATCACAATTAATTTTTTTGTGGCTGAGTATAAAAACCTTGATACTTCTTGTTGGAAATTTCATGTTTAGCCTATATCCAGTGTAAAAGTTCTATCAGTTGGTCTCCAGAGAGTCATGTGAAAATAGAAACTTTCAAGAATTCAAACCATGCTATTTTCATGCATTGCAAATGTTGGTTTTCTCAGATCAACACTATGAATGCTGTATTATCTTTTTGACAATGTTCAGAGTGTTGATACCTCTCCTACACTAAGGGAAACAGTGTAGAATTTAAGTCTATGAATGCTTCTATATATATTTTGAGGTTTAAAAAGAATTATTTGCAATAAACAATTTCTAAAAATAAAAAGAATATGAATTTATTTTTAGAAAAATGAGACGGGAGGCTTAGAGTTCTAAGAGTCTGATGATAGAATAGAAAACATAAACTTGGAGTCACTCAGTCCTGGTTTGAATCTTTATTGGGATCCTTTTCCAGCTAAGTGCCTTGGACCAGGCTCAACTTCTGTTATTGTCAGTTATTCTTTATATAACATGGGACCTTTAAACCTTCCTCAGTGGCCATGGCAAGAACTTAAAGCATTAATAAATGTAAAGCAATTCCATGCTTGTCTGATAGAAGGTATTAAAAAATTAGTTCTCTTTCATCTCTCTTTAGTTTTATTTTCTTCATTCTATAAACTAGGATTGGACTTAATGTCAAATACAGTATGAAAGTGATTGATCATTCAAGACCTCTGAGCTTTTCATGCATCTGCTATCATGTGTGAAGCATTATGCTAATTACTGTGGAGAGAACAGTGATGAGTAAAGCCCAGTCCTCACTTTCCTTCATGTCTCACTAAAAGAAATGGCCAAATTTCAGTCACCAATAAAGATGCATCATATACATTTGAATGAATGTACTATGGCTTTTGTTATGGATGTGTTTCAAGAAAACAATGAAATTATGTGATACTAACATCATAAGTTTTCATTTATCAACCTTTCACTTGAGCAACATGCAGTTTAATAATTCATGCTTGAGGAATGCACAACCTGAATTTAAAAGTAGGTTTCCTCATGTACTTGTTGTATGAACATGAACCAATAACTCGAACTCTATAAATTGAGAATGATTAAACAGGGTTGTTGTAAGAATTAAGTAAGGAAATGGCACAGAATACCTAGCACATTGTTTTGAAACATAATATGTACTTGATAAATTTTAAGAATTGATATTTTTCTCATATACGTAATGTAGAGAAATAAACAAGAGATTAGAATCCAGAATATGAAGAAAAAATTCTAGGGTTGGAGGAATAGGGAGGAATCAGAAAAAAGAAAGGAATGAAAGAATCAGAGCAGGCTTAGTTGAATTTACATTATGCCAGCAGTGATTTTTTTTTTTTTTATTACCTGTAGCTCTATTATTCAGGTACTGCACTTAAGGCTTTGGCAATAAGTGTCCCATGGATAAAATTAGGTTGCTAATTTATCCCTAGTTTATCAGAATACAGTGTCCAAACCCTCGTAAAGATATTCCTTTGATTAAACAGCTGAATGAGAACATGCACATATATTTTAGACATTTTTTCTTTTGCAGAAGACTTAGTGAAAAAAGGGAGCCAACTTACATCTCACTTTAGATGATAGCATGACTCTATGAAACAAATTTCTATCAACTTTATAAAACATACCAAATGTTAATTCTTATTAAAGAAATCTGCTTTTTAAGGACTCCCAAGATAATATTTATGTAATACTTAAATATATCTTAAATACTTATCTTCCTTAATGTATTTCTCCTTTTTTTTTTAAAATTTTAGGATTTGAACTTTATTTGTTGAGATGAAGTTGACACCACTCACTAGTGAGAGGAGTTCAGGAGTTTCTGCAATCTTTTCAGCTGTAGCAAAGATTGAGCTCAAGAGAGTGAGAGATAACTTTCAATTTCATTTTCTGTGCCCTCATTATTCCCAGAATTCCACTTTTTTCCTCGACTTCACCTACTCAACACACATGCACAAGTCTTTAAAATGTACTTCCCTCAGATGTGCAAGTGATACACATACTTCTCTGTTTGCTACAGGTGTGAGCGTGTTCATAAATTTGTCTTAGATCCTGAACCCCTAGATTGTTTGCTATTCTTTTCAGAGACTAACAGGAACTAGCACTGAGTTTACGTTGGGAATGACCATGATGGTGATGGTGATATCAATGGAGAGGTATACCTGACATACACGAGACTTTCAAAGATCCTTTCTTAATTAATAAATGATGGGTTCAAGTTGGTTTATGTAAGGTCTTCTAATTTATCTGTATATAAAAATGATCACAAAACTGAATAGACTTTTTATTTCTTGAAATATAGTGGTTCCTTTATTATTGATTTAATTAAATATTGATTAAAGACCATCTATATTCTAATATAGAATTCATTTATTTATCTAACAAATACTTATTTGGCCCCTATCACTTGCCAAGCAGAGTGAGAGTAAATAAGGCAGAGAGATGAAAACATTGCAGACAAAGAAGAAGAAAACTACAGTGTGACAAATAATTAATTGGAATGCAGTGACCTACTGAATCTTGGAGAATCAGGAAAGGCTTCCTAGAATTAGTAATATTTAAGTTCAAATTTGAAAAATAAGAAATAACTAAGGAGGTGAAGAGTGTTTCAGGCATCTTCACAAACTCAGAGAAAGAGTTCATAGCTTAAATGAGTAAATTTAAGTGTTCTATGTGCCTGAAAATAGACCTCCAGTGACAAACAGAAATTGATGAAGATAAGTTAGAAAATGCAATCCCATTGAGAAGGACTTTTTAGGTTAAGAAGGCCAGATTGAATTCTCTGATATGAAAATATAGGTTTTATCCAGTTGTGGCTTGGCTTAACATATTTTACATTTCAAAATTACGGCATATAAAAAGGATAGATCCATTGACATATTTGTTGATGATAGATAGATAGGACAGAGAGTAGATAGATAGAGATTATAAATTATATATGTGTATATATATACATACATAGAATATGACTGTATTGATAAAAAATTCTGTAATGTTTAACATGCAAATATAATTGAAATAAAATAAAACTGCAAATAGTAGAAACTTTTTAATTTGATAGAGTATTTTTGAAGATTTATAATGAATAAATTTAATAATGAAATAAGGGGAATTTTTCCAGTGATACCAGAAATGAGACGATGCCCACCATCTCTACTTCTATTCAATATTGTACTTCTCTTCAATATTCAATATTCAATATTTCCTACTATAAAGGAAAACACACAAAATAGTAGATGAAGTTAAACTTTGGCCAGTGAAACATTGTCTGGAACATAGAAATTACACAATAATATAGTTGATTGTTTGTTGTGAAGAAACATTTTAGTTGGTGTAGTCTCTCTTTCTTAGTTTTGTTTTTGTTGCCTATGCTTTTGTTGTCATATCCGAAAAATCATTGCCAAGGTGAATGCCATAGAGATTTTCTCCTGTGTTTTCTTCTAGGAGTTTTACAGTTTCAGGTCTTACATTTAAGCCTTTATCCATTTTGAGTTAATTTTTGCTTATGGTGTAAGGTAAGGATCCAATTTCATTCTTTTGCTATGGAGCTTCAGTGTTTCTGGCACCATTTGTTGAAGAGACTGTCCTTTCCCAATGATGCGCTCTTGACACACTTGTCAAAGATAAATTCACCTTATATGTGTGGATTTACTTCTGAGCTTTCTCTTTTGTTCCATTGAGCTATGTGTCTGTTTTTATGCCAGTACCATACAGTTTTGAGTAATCTAGCTTTGCAATATAAATTGAAATCAGAAAGTGTGATTCCTCTAGCTTCATTCTTCTTGCTCAAGATCGCTTTAGCAATTCAGGGTCTTTTGTGGTTCATACAAATTTTAGAATTATTTCTTTCTGTTTCTGTGGAAAATGTCATTGGAATTTTGGCAGAGATTTCATTGACTCTGTAGATCACTTAAGTAGTATGGACATTTTGACAATTTTAATTCTTCCAATCCATGAACATATCTTTCCATTTATTTTTGTCTTCAATATTTTTATCAACATTTTATAGTTTTCGGTGATCTTTAGATCTTTAACTTCTTTAGTTAAATTTACTCCTAAATATTTATTATTTTTATGGAATTAAAAATGGGATTTTTTAAAATTTCTTTTTCAAATATTGTGTTGTTAGTGTATAGAAATAACTAATTTTTATGTGCTGATGTTACATCTTGCAACTTTACTGAAATCATTTTTTAGTTCTAACAGTTTTTGGGTGGAGTCTTTAGGGTTTTCTAGATATAAGATTATGTCATTTGCAAACAGAGAAAATATTACTTCATTTTTTTCTGATTTAGCTACCTTTTAATTTCTTTTTCTTGCCTGATTGCTCTGGCTAGGATTTCCAGTACTATGTTGAGTAGAATTGTTGAGAGTGGGCATCCTTGTCATGTTCCAGATCTTAGAGGAAAAGCATTTTTACTGTGGAGTATCATATTAGCTGTAGAATTGCTATATATTGCATTTATGGTATTAAGGCACATTGTTTCAATACCAATTTGTTGAAAGCACAGAAAAGGAAACGATCCACAAGATGAAAAGGAAACAAAGAATGGAAAAAATATTTGTAAACCATATGTCTCATAAAGGGTTAACATTTTTTGAAAAAATAAGAAACTTCTATGACACAATAAAAAATTAAATAACCTGATTTTAAAATGGTTGAAGGACTTGAATAGACATTTTTCCAAAGATATACAAATGGACAACACACATATAAAAAGATGTTCAACATCGCTAATCAGGAAAATGCAAATAAAAATCATAATAAAATGTTACCTCATACCTATCAGCATGGCTATTCTCTAAAGTCAAAAAATAACAAGTGTTGAGAAGAATTTGGAGAAAAGGGAACCCTTGCACATTGTTAGCGGGACTGTAAATTTATATATCTATTACAGAAAAGAGCATGAATGTTCCTCTAAAAATGAAAAATAGAACTACCATGTGATCCAGCAGTTTCACTTCTGAATATATATCCAAATGAAATAAAATCACTGTCTTGAGGAAATTTCTGAAACACATGTTCATTACAGCATTATTTATAATAGCCAAGATATACAAACAACCAAATGTCTATTGGCAGACAAATGGCTAAAGTAAATGTGGTATATATATTTATGTCCAATGGAATACTATTTAGCCTTAAAAGAGAAGAAAATACTGCCATTAGCAACAACATGGATGAACTGGAAGGGCATTGTGCTAAATGAAATAAGCCAGAAACAGAAAGACAAACATTGAATGATCTCGCTCATATGAGGAATCTAAAATATTTAAATCTATAGGAACAAAGAGTAGACCTGCCAGGGGCAAGGAGGTGAGGGAAATCAGGGGGAAAAAAAGATAACTGTGTGAAGTAATGGATTGTTAATTAGCTTGATTGAGTCAACCATTGCACAATGTACATGTATATCAAAACATCACATTGTATATCATAAATATATACAATTTTATTCTTCAATTATACATCAATAAAACAAGAAAATAAATAGATAATAGGCACACAAAATTGTATACTAATATGCAGATAAATATAAGAATTAAAAATGCAATGGAGGGGCCACGGTGGCAGAGTAGAAGTAGCCCATACATGCTGTTCTCAAGGAGAGGATGGAAATTTGCATCTTGACGCCCACCTTGGGATAGACCCTCTTGGAGAGAGTATTGTAGATCATCAGAAAAGTGGCAGGGGACACTCAGAGTAATCGATAGGGGTTTGGGGAAATCCACTCACTAAGGCTGGAAAGTCCCTTGGGGAGATGCCCACACATGTGGGAGGGACTAAGGAGAGAAGCGCAGGGCTCCATCGTCTCCCAGCAGACACTGTGACTCAAGCTGTGAGGGGCCCCCCACTCACTGCGCCCACTGCAGGAAGCCTCGATACTGATTAGAGAGTTGCTAGGAGACTGTGTGGCAATGCTGTATGGGACAGTGTGTTCAGCAGGGACCTGCTGGCCTCCATTCCCAGGTAGCTGCAACCAAAGCCATTCTGAGCTCTGGCGTCTGGAGCACCCAGGCTACACAGGGATTGGCTTCACTGCAACTGCTTCCACAACACCCCTGCTAGGCCACGAAGGGAGCAGGGAAAGCAGATGCTCTCATGAACCCTGTGACCAGGAGTCTAGTTCCCCCCTCACAGAGGAATCCGAATGGAACAGGCACCAACACCACTAGAGAGGTTCTGCAGTAACAGCCTCAGTGGGACCTATATGGAGAGAGGGCCTCAGCCATCTGCCCTGGGGCACTGCCCAGTGGAACGTGCCTAAGGACCCCATGCACTGTCCAGTAGAACATGGCCCCAGTGCATTGCATGTGGCATGGAAGTCCACACCCTGCAGCTGTATGATAACATATCTGCAGTCCAGTGCTCTGTGGGGAACCTACCAGCCATGAGCTGCCCCCTGCCATGTGCTGCCATTACACCTGGACCTGGGTTGGGCAAAAGTCTGCAGCCCCAACACCCACAGCCACCACCTAGATAGCCTTGTCCAGCAGTCACTGCCACCAAAGTGTGGAGACCCAGGCAGAGCAATCTCCCACAATGCCCATATCCATGGGCAGGGACTTACCCAGGCCGCTGCCTAAGGTTCCAACGGCAGCCTGGGGACCAACCCACCACTCTACACGAAGATCCCCCAGCACCAGCTTGTACTGTGACAACCACAGGGCAACAGAACAACACAGAACAGCTGCATTACAGATCTCAGTGCATCTGCCCCTCTCCTGAATGGGGTACAAATGCACCATGTAGGGACTTCTCCCTCTTCTCACTAAATAGGAGCAAAGAAGAACAAGTGTACCACAAACCTAACTGCCCTTAACTGAAGGAAGAGGATTCAGATGAGAAGAAATCAGCAAAAGAGTTCAGGCAATATGAAAAAACAAGCGAGTTCAAATTGCCAAAGGATCACAATAGAGTAACATTCATCAGGTGTCAGGCAGGTGGGAGTGGAGAGAGGGGATGGGACCACTCACAACTAATGGGTGCAGTGCGCACCATCTGAAGGATGGACACGCTTGAAGCTCTGACTCAGGTGGGGCAAAGGTAATTTGTGTAACCTAAGCATTTGTACCCCCATAATATGCTGAAATAAAAAAATAATACAATAACAAACAAAAAATGAAATGAACCCCAACCAAAAGGAAATTGTCAAAGTATCAGAAATGTAATTCAGAATATGGATGGCAAATAGAATGAATGGGATTGAAGGGAGAGTTGAAAATCAACACAAAGAAGCCAAAAAGATATTTCAGGACATTAAAGAAAAAGAATGAAGAAGTTGCTAAAGATATAGACAACATAAAAAATAAAATAAAACAGAACTTAAATAAATGAAGAAGTCATTTAGGGAATTTCAAATACAGCCAAAGCTTCAACAACAGGCTATACCAAGCAGAAGAAAGAATTTCAGGCTTTGAATTACTCCAATCAGTCAAGGTGCAGGGAAAAGAGTAAAGAAAAATGAATGATCACTCAGAGAAATATGGAACTATGTAAAGCAAACCAATACATAAATTATAGGTATCCCTGACGGATAAGAAGGTAAAGCAAAAAGTGTGGAAATCTATTCCAGGTAATTACTGAGGGAAACTTCCTTGGTATCCCCAGAGGTTCAGATATACAGATAAAAGATATTCATTGACTACCAGGAGGACATTTAGAAAATAGGACATCTCCAAGACACATGATCATCAACCTGGCCAAAGTTAAAATTAAGGAGAAACTGCTATAAGCTACAAACTGAAATCAACAATTAACCTAAAGAGGAAAACCCATCAGGCCAATAGCAGGCTTCTAAAATTTAATGTACAAGAGTATATTGTAAACCAGCAATTCCACAGCTAGTGTAGACCAGATAAATAGAGTCATATGTTACCAAAAGGTATGTACAGTGTGTTCTTAACAACACTTCCACTATTGCCCAAACCTGGAAATGATCTAAATACCTATCGATAGTAGAACACAAATAAATTGAAGTACATTCATATAATTTAATGTTACAGAGCAGTGAATATTTACTACTGCATTTGATAACATGGGCAAATCTCACAAAAATAATTTGAATGAAAGAAGACAAAAGAAAAACTGTATATACTCTAATTACATTCACTCATAAATTTCAAAAACTGGTAAAATCAGTATATAGTCATAGAAATCAAAATAACAGCTCCTCAGGCAAAAGGGTGGGTAATGTTCTACCTCTAAGTCTAATTGTCGATATATGTGTGTGTGACTTTATGAATTCAGATATACACTTTGATTTGTGTACTTTTGTGCATGTATATTACACTTTAATCAAATGTACTTAAAATTTAGGGAAGAATCAGACTTAAAGGCTAAGTTAAAAAGACGAGGGCAAAAGAATAATGGACAGTTTATAGTATATATATAAATATTTTATTAATTTAATATACAGAATATTATTGTTTTCTAATCACTTCATATACCATAAATACATTAAGATTTTATGAGGGCAAGAACTATATCTCATTCTTTTTTATATTACTTGAATGATCAGAATAGTGTAAGTCATACCATAGTTATTAAGAAAATATATATATAAATTTTTAATATTCTGTTTATAGCAAAATTCTCTACAATAAATGCATATTGCAACAATAATTTTGATTATTTAGTGAGTTTTTTTTTTTTTTTTGGTAATCTCTTTCCATGTTACCAGTTACTCCCTATTTTGAAAAATAAATTTAAACCAATACCCACTTGTATGCAGGTATTAGACATTACTTCCTCTTATTTTTCATGACCTGACTTCCACCTAAACACACACGAGGGTCTGGCCATCTTATCCAAAATCCAGAGACAAAATGGAACTTAAGAGATCTGACACTTACAATAAATTATCTACATACTTCTCTCCCTTCCTTCCCAAACATTCCCATTTCAGGCTGAGGTTTATTCTCCCTACGGTGCAGGGGGAGGAATGTAGAGGATGTAGAAGGAGAACCACTGAGCTAAACCACAGGCTGTTTTGACTTTCACCCTTTCAGTTCTTCTTGGGGGGGATGCCTGTAGAGCAAGGAAGTGAGATAAGTATATGAAATGCAAACCACAAGAGGGAAGAAAAAGCAAAGATGTGGAGGGATTCTGCGCAAAATTTTAAAACAAGGAACTACTAGAAAGAGAAGGGAAAAGTAGAGTGGGTGGTATCAGAACATCAGACGATTTTAAAATGCTCTTTGGAACAAAACAATGGAAATTAAAGTTATTCAATTCAAGGGCCTCAAAGCCACACTCTTGTATCTGTTGTATGGAAAAGAGAAGAAATATGGACTGGGATGTTTTTGAAAGAAGTCACTATAAGTCCTCGTGTGCTGTCATTGGTCACTACAAACTCCTGAGGCCCTGAAGAGGTTGTAGAATGGAATTGTAATGATGAAGGTCTAGGCAATCTTAACCCAGAGTGATGTTCCACATAAACCAGATATCTGGGCAGGCTGAGACTACATAAGTAAACCTCTGCTTTTCATTTAGGATGTAAGTTTGATGTTTTAAGGTATGATACAGCCATGTTGTGTTATAGTCCTTCTTCCATTCTGCTTAGATATCCAATAATTACTTAGGATTTCATTAATATGATCAACACTTCTGCATTTGAAATCACATCTCTCAGTGTTTTATATCTGTAACAGCATGACTCTTAATTATTTATGTTTTTCTCTTGAATTAGCTAGGGGGAACTTTGGTGCTTAATTTTTAGCCCAAATTTAATAAATATTAATATATTGGGTCTCATGGAATACATTTCTATGGTATAATTCTTCCCAAATTTACCTTATTAGTACATCATTACTTTACCTTTACTCTAATCCCTTAATATATTTACCTAATATATTTATATTTGCCTCCATATTACATATTTCAACTCATCTCAAATCATCTCATATTTCAAGTCATCTCAAATCCTGAAATGAGATAGGGCCTTATTGTTTATAATTCTTTGGGTTGTAAATAACAGATAATCCAACTCAAACTGGCATTAGCAAAATATAAATATATTGGCCTATGTAAGCTGAGAAGTCTAGTGGGGCAATCGTTTCAATTACAGCTTGATCCAAAATTCAGACTACTGTCTGGACGCATCTCCTAGCTCGGCTTCTTCTCCCTTGGCTCTATTTTCAGCTTGAACGCAGTGGTCTCTGACTGTCACCATCAGCTCGCAAAATCCATTCCAGAGGAAGAGAGAATTCATTTCCTCAGATGTGAAAACAAATCTTGTGAGGCTGAACATTTTTGTTCCTGATTATCCCGAGTTGGATCATATGCCCATCCTGAATTGAACATAATAGCCAGAGAAAACTCCAGAGTCCAGACTACCTGACTAAATCAGTGCATGCCACCTCCTCCTCTCTGAAACATTAGGGTGAAGCATTTAGATGACACAAGGGACAAAATAACCAAAATAAAATTGGGGTACTGTTACTATTAGTAGTGGCAATGATTACTAGACATAAATAACAAAAAATGTCCAGCATTCACATTCAAATATATTAAATTCCACTTTTCTTGCTTCTTACTTCCTCATGGACCCCATTTGTTGCTCTCAGTAGCCCTTTTGTTCTCAGTATCATTATTTCTTCACCAACCAGGTTCTTGGTGAACGCACTTAGCCATTGTTAGAGGTCCTCAACATCCATTGATCCAGACCTGGAAACTGATGTTGAAATCACATTAATTGTTAACTTAGCCATGAGGAAAGTGGAAACCAGAAATATTGAAGAAAATGATTTTTTTGTTTGTTTTTTTTTTACTTAACTGACATGTTTATATCATTGAGAGTAATGGTATCTATAACCATTTATTTGCCCAACATTCAGCACATGTTTCTTTAGTGTCGCCTACATACAACAACACCCTATATAAGTTTCTGAGTGATGGAATACAGAGGTAGAAAAAAATAAACCAGAAGTTAGGATGATGAAATGAGTCCCCTTTCAACTTATTCTGACCACAACCTCACTATAAATAGCCATTGCGCAATCTACCCTCTTAGCCTGACAAGGATCTATCTTTCGATTAAGAGTACAAAAGCAATTTTTAAGCTTAACAAATGTGCTTTACAATGTACCTATTATCATGAAACATCTGCATAAATGTTATCTTTTACCCATTCAGTAACATAACAAATTGAGAAATTAACTTAAAAATACTAAAATTTTCTAAAATTACTGCATCTGAGAGTGGTTTAAAGATTTCTACTCCCTGAGCCCTAATGCCCAGGCCCAATTTTGAGCAATTTGGCATTTGGTGACTTGCCTCTACTTTCCACAATCAACTCAGTTGTTAATTAAACCCAGTGAAACATCTCCAGGGCAATGGCTGTGGCATCAGGAGACCCACAGAAGAACCACCTACTGCCAATAAATATAATAAAAAATGACAACTGCTTTATGGTCACTGTTAGCTATGACTTGTGGTCTTGGGTCAATTGGCATGAAATGGCAGAAGAGGACTGGTTACATTTGACTTTGGTCTGGGTCTAAGACCCCAGACCATCATCACATTTGTACCCCTAAGAAGAGCTTTTACCATTTAGCTTTTAGCATTTTACCTTTCCCCTTCCAACACTTCAACTTGAATTCTGTTTCCTGTATCCTGTATGTCTCAGGCTCCTCTTAGAGAGAGCGAGAGAGAAGAAAATGAGAGCCCGTCTATGAATGACAGACATCTTACTTGGACTAGACACCTAAGACATTGAGAAACTGGGCAATGGACAGGACGTGAGAGTAAACATCTATCCCCAGCAGGAGTTATGTTTTCACATCTCAGGTAAGAGAGGAAGAAGAATGGTGGACCCATGCTAGTGCACTACCAGTGACAGAAAAAGAGAACCACAGTTAAAGATGTGGACTCCAAATAATTTGAAGCAGGATTATTTAAGCTTTAAAGTGCATTTCTGCAAAACAGTACACATAAAGTTTATACATATTTTAAATTAACTGACTCATTGCTCTTCCTAAATTTACATAGACATTCTCTTATTCTGATTTCATTCAACAGGGCATTCAGCAGTATTTTAATTACAAAATCTTAAATAATGAGCTTTTGGCAGAAAAAGCTGTGTTAGATGGAATCTAGACAAAGATATAATACCTAATAAAAGGCTGAGAACTTAGTGAGTGCTCTGAATAATTATGACTAATAAATATAAAGACATAAGAAACCCTGCCCTCTGGGAACACAAAATCAGAAACAGGCAGAAACACTACCACAAGCACTTAGAGAACAAGTAGACTCGGAAAAAGACCACCTGAGTAACTCCTATATAAAAACAGAAAGTTACTATCTATATAACAAATGTCTTCTGGAGGCAGGATAATACTGTAGGAATCATATTCATTATAAAGACAGAAGACCTCAGTTCTGTTGCTAACACATCCACTCAATTCTGGTCTTGGGATCTTGATAGCACTCTTTGAAACTCAATTGCTTCATTTGTCCAGTGAAACTACTAGGCTCAATCTTTAAGACCATCTATAGCTGTGACATTTATGACTCTCTGGATCTAGAGATCCTCCTGGGTAAAAAACAAGAACAACATATTTCTCCCAATCCTGCAAAAGGAAACCATCTTTATTCTATTAAATCCATCCTGAAACCAACAAAAGTGCAGAAGTCAATGTGAAAGTTATAGTCTCAAAAACAGCAGCTCTCTTTGCCCCTTCCCAATCATAAGTTATAGTTACAAAATTAATATTTGCATAACACTTAACTATTGCAAAAACATTATCTCATCCATTTTAGAGAATCTTAAAAGTTAGTTTAGCTGATAATCAGAATGAGCCCCAGTATAAAGATGAGGAAATTGATTCAGACACATCAAAGTCCTACAGCTAACACATGGTGGAGCAGGACACTGAGCCCATAACAAAATTGCAACAGAAATCTTTTTCCTCAAATACCTTTATCTGGAAAGGGTGATAGGATACTGATTTCCCTTTCTCACCATTCACCCCACACTCATACAGATTAGTGCTGGTTTCACCAGCTGTGTGAACTGAAGGGGAGTCCCCAACTTCTTTAACTCTCAAATTTATTATTTTTAGAATGGAAATATTTACGTACAACTACCTATAAGGTTGTTGTGAAGATCAAATGAGAATATATGTTTAACAATATTTTCATCCAATATAGAACATGGAAAGCACATAATAGATGTTAGCTTGTGTTATATTTCTACAAGATAGAACTGAATTTTGGTTGATAAATCGATACCAAAATTGTGTCTTACTTTTTCTTCCTGGTAACATCAAAAGCAATATTGATAGACTGATAGGTTGGAATGATGCTCCCTAAAGAATTTAATTGAATTTATTTTTCATTTGTTTTTGTTTATTTGTTTCTGAACTTGTGAGTTCAACATAAAGTTTATTATGAGAAAATGGAAAATGGGAAAAGGGAGAAAATGACCGTCTGTTGTTTCATAAACCTGAACAAACTTATGTTTTTCTTTTGTAAATGGGATGGTTCTGTGTGTGTATACAGCAAAATAGTAGCATGCTTTTCAATTCTGAAGGACCAATCAACATTAAAACTAAAGATGAATTAGTTCAATCAAAATGTCTATATAAGCAATATTATTGAGACTTAGCCAGTATTTTAATCAAAATGCTTATAGGTGATATTTAAATGCTACTTGTTTTTCAAAGCCTTCCCTGAAATTATGTAGTTTTTCCTTGAGATTTTCAGGTAATTTGGTTTGTATTTCTTTTATGGTGTTTCTGATAGTCTGTCTTATAATATGGGTAGCTGTTTGATTCTCTCTTCTCTGAGCAAGGAACAATTGTTTTATTCAGATTTTTATCTGTAGTACTTAGGAATGGAAATCATGAAATAATAAAATATGAGCATTATTAGATAATCTACTCCAGTCATAAGGAGCTCAATAAATATTAATGGTTAAGGTTAATGCCCAAATATGTAGACAAAATACATTTTATAAAATATGAATCCTCCATAATTATAAAGCATCCATAATGAGAAAACTGAGTTTATGTATGTATGTGACTAAGATTATTATAAATTGATCTTTTAAGTTGCTCTCCTCCCTCCCTACCTGCAAAACAGAAAATGTGGGAAATCTCTTTTGTTTTCTACCAGGTAAATACCTGCCTGTATGACTGACTACAGGGCAAGCAAGTACCAATGAATTTGCATGCTACTTCAAGGTTGGTGACACTGCCTCCCTCCCAGTGCAGGACAGAACTCCATGGAACCACAGGTTACTTTCAATCAAGCCTGGAAATGCTCAAAGGACAGATAAGCTCTCTGGAATGTCTCCTTCCTGGGAAAGTACAGAATAGTCAGCTTCTAGAACTTTCCATGAGTTAAATGCTCCTTACATCACTGACAAAAATATTTCTGATCCCAACCCCTTTAGAACAACAAGTATAAAAGAGGCGTATTTATTAAGCACTCCCTATTTATGGAACAAGTCTCTTTCATGTACACGATCTCAATTAATTCTCACAGTAGCCTTGGGAAGCAGAAATTATTCTTGCTATACAAATGAGAAAATAGGCCTTAGAGAATTTAAAGTCATATCATTAGAACTTGCCAGAGTTAGGATTAAAGCCTACATCTGTCAAGATTCAAAACCATTTTATTCCTATATTACCCAACTTTACATATGCTTATTAGGGTAAAATTTCAGATCATATATGTGGAAATGTATCAGTAGTACTAAAAATTGGAAAATATGAAATTAGAAAGATAACAGTATATTGGTACTAAGTACACCAACTTCCTAGGCAATAAGTCTTGTGTTAGAGATTGGGCAAGAAACCTAAGGAATAAGACAGAGGAAGAGGAGGATATTTGTCCTATTCATGGGATTGAGGGGTAGGAGGAAGGCTTTGAGTTATCCCATGGAAGCAGGAAACATCCTTGCACTTTTCCAGAAACAAGAAAAAGCAGGTGTGCTTACCTGAACTATTTATATACATTTGGGTTAAAAGTTACAGAAAGTAAATAGTGCCTAGTCTATATTTCACCAAGCATGCTTTAGTTCAACCTTTCCATAGCAGATGTAAGTAAACCTAAACCCAGAAATAAGTAATATATATATATATTTTTTCTAAGGGTGTGTGTACACAAGGTATATCTCCTGAATG
Source organism: Microcebus murinus (assembly GCF_040939455.1). Classification (NCBI taxonomy): domain Eukaryota; kingdom Metazoa; phylum Chordata; class Mammalia; order Primates; family Cheirogaleidae; genus Microcebus; species Microcebus murinus. The sequence goes on along the minus strand of NC_134105.1, from coordinate 106,614,545 downwards.
CTCCTATAGTTCCAAATGCATATTTATCATTTCAATCATCATATTTTTAATGATAATATCTTCTTTTTTATAGTTAAACTTCCTTTTCATTTTTTTTAATTCAGGATATTATGGGGGTACAAACATTTTGGTTACATGAAATGTATTTGCCTCTCTCAGGCAAGGTCCACAAACATGTCCTTCCCCCACACAGTGTGCCCCGCCTCCATTAGCTATGGATTTACCCACCCCCACCCCCTCTTACCACATACCCCCCCACCCCTCATCTGACTGGCACCCAGTGAGTATTACTACCATGTGAGCACCTTAGTGTTGATCAGTTAGTACCAGTTTGATGGTGAGTATATGTGGTGCATGTTTTTCTAGCCTTGTGATACCTCACTTCTAAGTATGGGCTCAATCTCTATCCAGGATAATATAAGAGGTGCTAGATCACTGATATTTTTTTGTCGTAAAGTAGTATTCCATGGTATAGATATACCACATTTTATTAATCCACTCATGTACTGATGGGCATTTGGGTTGTTTCCATATCTTTGTAATTGTAAATTGTGCTGCTATAAACATTTGAGTGCAGATGTCTTTATTATAGAATGTCTTTTTTTCCTTTAGATAGATGCTTAGTAATGGGATTGCTGGATTGTATTATTCACCAAAAGAAAAGGTGAATAATGTCTTCTTCTGAAGATGCCTCACCCTTGAAACATGAGCAACTTGAGGCGTTGGATTGGGTCTCATTTAAATATGTATTGTTATTACATACCTAGTGCCTGCCTAGTGCCATGGTTATAATCACACTACTTAATATTTGTTTTGTATCATCTGATATTCTTGATTCAGTGGCTCTCAGCTAAGGCAAAATACATTGCCATTAATTTTGTTGTTTATATTAATTAAGAATAATTTTTAAGGATATACCTTTTAAATGGGATGAATGTAAGGTTATTTTCTATAATTTCCTTGTCAATTACATTCTGATATACTCTAGAAAACACCAAATGCACTAGGAATTGGGAATAATCCTAGGTACATAGAATTCTAATGACCAGAAGCTCTCTTCAGTGTCATTTTGCTATCGTAGACTGAGATTTTTCTTTTAGGTTTGAATGTAAAAAACAGTTCTGTGTGACACAAAAGTCCTTAGTATAGTTGATACTGAGGAATCTTTGCACCTAGAATGAAGTAACACTGAGGATTCTCTTACTCTGTGAGTTCTATGAAGACTGTGGTGTGATAAATGAGGTAGCAACATGACAAATTCATTTTTTATTGATATAAGTTATTTATTGAGAAACTATTAGGTACTTAATATGGTCATAGATGCTGAGGAGAATTCAGATGAAAATACATACAACTTACATCTTTTTCTCAAGTATATAAAGTCTAGTGGAGAAAAAAATATAAAAGCAATTCAATATGATACGTCAAAATTAAGTAAAAATCACATAAAATTCTCAATCAATGTGTTAACGTGAGTTCTGAGGGAGAAACAACTCCTTTTAACAATAGGTAGCAAGGAAGCTTCCAAAAAGGTAGATTTGGCTGAGGCTTCAGAATAACTATAAAATATCTGTAAATAAAAATAGATAACAAACTAACATGAACAAAGAATAAAGGCAAGAAAGAACATGCCATATTTGTACAGTAGTAGAATATTTCATAAATGTCTATAAATTAGTACATTTATAGTTTGTTTTCCCAACCAAAGACTTTGAAAACCATAAAGAATTTGAAATTTATACCAAGCCATGAGTAAAATGTTGACGAGTAGAGAAATATAATACAATTTATATTTTAGGTGATTAGCCTGTCATCATGGAAAAGATGGGTTGAAGATCTCTGTAAGAGTGACAATGGGAAAAATAGCCATAATGGGCTTTTAGTAGGAGTTAGGTGAAGTGATGAAAATGGACAAGAGTCTGAAGAAAGACTGTGGTTCTCTCTGCAAGAGGAAAGACTTTGACATAGGAATGGGAGGAGGTATGAGTGTATTCCATCTTGGAATAAATGAATAGAAAGAAAAAGGTGAGAACATTTTTTTAATGCTTTGGGAACAGAATAAAGCTACAGAAGCAAGAGTCAGCATAATGAGGATATAAGAAGGTAGAACTGATGGTTTCTGCCAGGAAGTAATGCAAACAGAATTGGAGAAAATGTAAGTCTGGGTTATGGAGAGATTAAAAGTAAAAATAGGAGTTTAGATATAAGGAAATTGATGGAGAATGATAATGAAAAGCCATTGAGGTGCATTATATAGGATATAGGAATGTGATGTATTCAGATAGCTTATGTTGTAAGCTGCAGAGCTGTACAGCTGCAGCTGTAACTGCAGAGAATATTTCTTTGAGAGAATATGGATGCAAGAAAGCCAAATGGACAAGTGTTGCAAAGATAATCCAGGAGTGAGAGGCTATGAATCTGAGTAACAGCCTCACCATGAGAATGGAGATAAAGGGAAAGCTGAATTTGAGAAATATCAGGAATTTCTTGGCTATGGTGTTAGAATTACTGTAGATACTCAAAATTTGAAGTGCACTGCTTGATTGTAGAAACTTCATGTCCTAGAAAAACAGGAGGGAGGAGGAATGATGAGTTTTTAGAACTCAAAATCTAAGAACATGCTCTGTGATGATTAATTTCCCATGATTCTACTAATTTTCAGGGATTTCTTTGGAAACTAACTCCTCTCTCACAAATTTTCTCCTGATGATGTGCCCTCCATGGAGTGGTTCAATGAGACTGCTGTAAGAGAGTTTGTCTTCATTGGCTTCTCTTCCCTGGCCAGGCTGCAGCAGCTGCTCTTCGTTGTCTTCCTGCTCCTCTACTTGATCACTCTGGGTACCAATGCCATCATCATTTCCACCATTGTGCTGGACAGGGCCCTTCATACCCCCATGTACTTCTTCCTCGCTGTCCTTTCCTGCTCTGAAACTTGCTACACCTTCGTCATTGTACCCAAGATGCTGGTCGACCTGCTGACCGAGAAGAAGACCATTTCCTTCCTGGGCTGTGCCATCCAGATGTTTTCCTTTCTCTTCCTCGGATGTTCTCACTCCTTCCTGCTGGCGGCCATGGGTTATGATCGCTACGTGGCCATCTGTAACCCACTGCGTTACTCAATACTCATGGGACATAGGGTTTGTATGGGACTAGTGGCCGCTGCCTGTGTCTGTGGCTTCACTGTTGCACAGATCATCACATCCTTAGTATTTCACTTGCCCTTCCACTCCTCTAACCATCTACATCACTTTTTCTGTGACATCTCCCCTGTCCTCAAGCTGGCATCTCACCACACCCACTTTAGTCAGGTTGTCATCTTCATGCTCTGTATGTTGGTTCTGGTCATCCCCTTGTTGTTGATCCTTGTGTCCTATATTCACATTATCTCTGCCATACTCCAATTTCCTTCCACATTGGGCAGGTACAAAGCTTTCTCCACCTGTGCTTCTCACCTCATTATTGTCATTATCCACTATGGCTGTGCCTCCTTTATCTACTTAAGGCCTCAGTCCAACTATTCCTCAGGCCAGGATGCTCTGATATCAGTATCCTACACTATCCTAACTCCATTGTTCAACCCAATGATTTACAGCCTGAGGAATAAAGAGTTCAAATCAGCTCTTCGTAGAGTTGTGGGAAGAACAATTTCCCTGCCACAACATTAATCTGGATCTAGGTCTTTCCAGACAGTAAAGTACAGGGTACCAGGGAAAAAATTCCCAGAACAGAAGTGATCAAACAATTAATCATTATGTTCAGAAACAGAGATCATTTTTACTTCATCTCAAAATACAAAATTCAGAAAAACACAACTTCTTGCCATGCTCACATGAATTATTGCTCATTGAAGTTTTTTCATGTGAGTGAAAAATAATGGAGGGCTCCTATAGAAAGGTGTGTATATATTTAGAATTCTAGGCTCTGGTAAATACTATCACCCAATCTCAGCCAGACTAGAAACTAGTCCTGCAAAATGTGATACAATGCTAACACTCTGTTCTAGGAACTCAGGATGCTCCTATCCCTAGATAGCTCTCTTTCTGACTGTTTTCTCTATCTCTGGCTTTCAATATAGTCAGATCATAATTTTTACATAAGACATTTGTAAAGTGCCTGTTACCATGTTTAGTGAATGAGATACATCCAAATAATGTTCAAGTAATAAAATTATGCAATGTTATCTATTTCTGTGTTTCTAATGTATTAATGGGAGATTTTTTTTTCTAAATTTTTATGCACTGGCACAAATCTATATTTGATCAACATACCTTGAAGATATTCACAGGGACAGGGGTTAAATAGAAGACTTAAATTACACAGATTGGCCAGGAAAGGGGCAAGCTAAACTTAAACCCATCTCATTAAATATGAATGGAAACTCTGAATGGAAAACTCTATGTAAAGGGTCTATTCACCATGCAACTCAGGAGTCTGCATGTGCACTGAAGCCAGAACTTGAGTTAGACATTTTAATTATCTCTACTTTCTATTGCTGAGTTATTTTGCTGATTCCTTTTTATCTGGAGCAGCTATTGCTTCTTAATTTTGAATTTTCTTTTGTTTAGATCATGACATGCCCAGTTTAATCTATGAGCCAGTAGGTGTGCCTGTGGATGAGAATCAACCACAGCCTGTATGATTGATTTAGTAAATGCTGTAAAGAGCTTGCTAATTGACCTCCCTGTCAGTAGGTGGCACTTGTCAGAAGGGCCTAGCTGCAGTCTTGTTTTGGGGTTCTGTAACCAGCTCTAGCTCCTCAGGAGAAGCAGTCAAATGCCCTAGGTGGTGGGTGGGGCCCTGAAACTTCCAGGTGAGTCCTTATTCTCCACCTTGGCCACAGAAAGTGGAGGGGTGAGGCTGGGCAGGGCTGGGTTGGGGGAGCCTGCCGTAACATTCCACAAATGCTGTCAAGGGATCTGCTTTGGCAGCAGTCAAAAGTCTGCTCCCTGGCTCTTGGCAGAACTGCCAGGGAGGGGCTGAAGTGGCCCCACTTAACCAGACAGTCTGCATGTGGAGGCAGGGCTGTCTGAGACCTGCAGTCTGGCAGTCTGGAGCAGGCCTCACTCCTTTCTACACTCCCCATTCCACGGTTTCTTCTGGGCCTCTGCTGGCAGGCAGGACCCCAAGCCAGCTGAGTTCCCCTACAATGGTGGTGTGGGCAGGAAGGTTTCCTGCCCAGGATTCCAGCCTGAGCTGGGAGGGCAGCCCTGTCATGGGAGAAGGGGTTCCCCACAAGCACACTGCAGCTAGGACCCACATTGCACTATCTCCACTGATTTGCTTCTGCAGGCACCCACCCTTCCCAAGACTAATGTGCAAATATCCCCTCTGTGCCCCCATGCAATATGATCGAGGCCTGGGTGTGGGGAATATGGCCTGCAGGCCCATTGCCAGGGCCCTGGAGATCAGTCCGTAACCATTCCAGGAAAAGGATGCTGGTCCCAAGTCACCCATGGGGTAGCCAACCTGGTTCAATGTCCCTCTGCCTTGGGATGTGTTCTGCTCTGATGGGACTGCCAGGCTAGCAGCACCAGGGAGGACTGACAGGCAGGGAGCTCACAGTTGGAGCACTGCTCAGTCTACTACAGGACCCCAAAAGGAAATAGCTGAACCCCATTCCATGTAGGAGCCTCCGTGTTGCAGCTTGATTGTCTCTCTTGGCAGCCTTGTATGGGGGATGAGAAGGGGAGAAAAAGAGTCTGGGTGGAGGAGAGTCCACACTCTGGTTATCTCCGGCTCTCTGTCGAGGAGGCAATTCGCCAAGAATGACTGGGCTCTGGAGTCACACAGATCACCTGGGACCCACTGGACCCCTGCGGTTCCTGCAGTCTGGGCCCGAGTTGGGGAAATGTCTGTGTGGGGACGAGCAAGACAAAACCTGAGGGGTTGAAACCCCCTGGGGAGGACAAAGGCACCTGATGGGTAGAGAAGCAATATGGTACCTGCTGTCCAGCTCGGGTCTGTGGGGCGGGAGGCACCCTGGGGTGGCTGGGATCCTGGTGCCTTGTCCAACAGAAGGAAGCTCCCCACTCACTGGTGGCAGCAGTCTCTAGGGTCGTGTGGGCAGAAGGTCTCTCCAGCAGCTCAGAAGCCCAACAGTAATCCAAGATTTGAGGAAGGGAGAAATTAACCCCTCCACCTACCCTTCTCACTGGTCTCCAAGCTTCTCAGGGTTTAATCTCCACTGATCCTTTTCTCCTTCCAGTTATGCTCCTCAACCTTTTCCCACCGAGTCTCCTGTAGGTTCAAACACTCTTCCTTCAGACCCTCATCCAATGTATGTTTGTCTGTACTGCCTGTTTTTTCTCTTTCATCTAAAACTCCTTCTTACTGAGATGCTCTAGCTGGTGGTATCTCTGGTCTGCCATCTTGGCTCCCCTGGTACATGCTTTCTAAAGGTCAATTTACAATTTGTAACAAAAATCATAAAAAATGTGAGTAGACCCACAAATATCACTGCTAAAATTTCCTCATAGGTAATAACGAACGAGGATTAAGTGCTGTATCACGAGGTGTTTTTTAAAAGTGACAATGTAGTAAAAAATATACACAAACTTAAAATCCAATATTAAATTTAATACCCTGCATTATTTATGATACTATGATAGATCTACATTTATGCATGTGAAAATATATTCACTATGTATTCTATGTGAAAACTTAAATTGCACAATGGTGCAAATAATATGATTTCATTTTTAAAAAATATTATATGCGTTTGTTGTGGGTTCCAAGACCACCTCCACATTCAAAGCTTCATTAGGAGGACTCACAGGATTCAGGATATAGTTATCTTCACAGTTAAGATGGACTATTGGGATTTACTGAGAATATAAACACAGCCAAAGCATCAGACTAGACATGGTGACATCTGGAGGAATCCATGTGCAGTTCTTATGCTGTCTTTTCCCATGAAGGTTACACTGAGTGCATTCTTCCCCCAGTAACAAAAAAACAGCAACATCTGGGCTGTGTTTCTGCCCAGGAAAACCCATTGGAGACTTAGTATCCAAGACTTTCATTAGGGCTTGATCACATTGGTATCCTCTGCCTAGCACGTACCGCAATTTCACATTCTTTGTACAAACATTCAGGCACAGTGAGCCACCCTGATCAATTAGGGAAAGCCATGTGTAAGTCAACAACTCTTCACCAGCCAAGTTCTCAGATGCCAACGAAAGGCCAGTCTCGCCAGCAGGCCTCTCTAGGGACAGCAGTTCAGGCCTGCCACGTTAACTATTTTCTGTACAGCGTGAGTATGGAAAAGTCAGAAACGTATGTGGCAACCTGTTAATAGACATGATATCTGGGTGGTGGTAGTATAGAGAAATTTTATTTTTTTCTTAATACATTATATTTGTTTGTATTAAATGTTTTATTTTCATAGCCATCCATGGGGACCATTATGCACCGTAATGTCAAAGTGAATGGACTCTAGAGTCTGTCACAAGCTGGGCCACCTGGTGCTTTTCTTGATTACATGGTTTAAACTGCCTGATGTTGTTTATGGCTATCAGCTACATTTGGTGCTGACTGGGCACTGACTCTTCCTTTCATGTGTGGTTGCAGAAAAATTGATCTTCCTTTTTTATAGTTTCTGAAGCTAAATCTTCAGTAAATGAATGCCAGTGCCCTTTTCCCATGGTAGGGGACTTTTTTTGATCTCTTTCCCTTGGTTCATATATTAGGCTTAACATAAATATTAACACAAATATTAACAGTATATTCTTAATCACCTAATTCACTTCATTCCATTTAATAAAATTATGCATTTGCCTCTGACTTGGCTGTCCTTTTGTTTGATGCTTGTGTCAGGATTTACTGTGCTTTCTATTTACTTGTTTAGACCCAGAAATCCTCACATTGGGACCTACAAGAGTTCTCTGTTGCTAGAGGTTTCCAATCCTTGCCCAGAACATGGGATGAGTGAGATTTCAGGGGCATTTATCAATTATGTTTGGGAATAGAACCAAGTAACCTGAGTATTAATCCTGACTCTGCCACCAGGCAGCTGTGTGGGGCACTGGGCAAGTTATTTCACCTCTCCAGGCTTGGCTTCCTTCTCAGTGAAATAGAGATTACATAAGGACCTTTGGGCTCTTTAAAATTCTAAAACACCTGGCATAAGACATCTGACTAGATGGTCTATGCTTGGGGAGAAATACAAGAAAGGCTGAATCCAAGGAATGGCTGGAGGGGAAAGATCAAGTGGATGTCCCTCGCTAGGAAAGTAAAATATGCTACAAAATCAGCCCGACTCTGGCATACTCTGCCTGGATCTTGGTCCTAGCCGACAGACAATTTCAAAGGGACACACTCTGAGACCCTTAGGGCTATAAAAGCATGGAACCATCTGGTACTGTTTTTGCTAGCCTTTAGAAAGTTGGCAGGCTTCATCAGAATCAGACAATTGCTGCACAAGAGAACACAGAAAACCTACAACTACCTATATGGAACTAATATCCTATATTTGATCAGTGCTAATATTACTCGTTTTTCACTTTTTTGTTTTATATGTGGATATATTCTGGGGGGAGGGGTGCTCATCCTTCTACCTGTCCTGTAATTCATTGGCATATGCTTTATTATGCCTCTTATTGCACATAGCTATGTTTATATTTAATATCTATCTTCTCTACTAGATCAGATCAATTCATATTTTTTATTTATCTCTGTATCACTATAATACCCAGTTTGGTGCTTTCCAAATCACAACACTCAATGAATAATTGTGGAATAAAAGTCATTCCCTTGCAATAATTCCCAGGAGAGAATTAAGAAATTCAGTTGTTTGAATTTATATTCAGGCATTGGGTATAAAAACAGGACAGAGACTACCTACATAATTTCCCAAAGTGCCAAGCATACCTGCATTCACCAACCCTTGCCTTCATCTCTTAAGCCTTATCAAATCAATCTTTATGTAAATGACTTGTTTGGAGAATTTGGCTTCTCCTGGCCTCTAGGTATTTGTAGCTTTTTCATCAGAAAGTACTTAAACTTCCCTATGCTAAAACACTACTAATCTACATCTTCAGTGCTTTGCAGAGATGAAAAGCTTTTTTGAAGTCTGAATTATTTTCTTCTTGGCTTTGTCCAAGTTTAGTCATTTATTTTCTTTCTTGCTTTAGTTCTCCTTAAATCTCAGAAGGCCTTAGTCCTTGGAATCCCTGAAGGCTATCAATACTCTCCAATCTAATTATAGAATATAAATTGACATATTAATACAGAATAGGTTATTTTCAGCTTCTTATTTAAGACTTGAAAAATGTTTGGACATCTAAGTGTCCAAATAAACCCTTTATGAATGCTTCAGTGCATTTTCTTCCAATTGTTTAATATTTCAGGACAAATGTCATTGCTTTTACAACTGACTTTCTGCTGCCTCTTTCAACATTTCAAAGATCTACGAGACTATAAGTCATCAAACTCAAAGTCACATGCCAGTTTCCTTCATCTTTTAGATATAAGTGGGTAAGTGTATTTTCTTTGTCAGTCACTATCTGAAGAAAGAAACATTTTCTAACAGGATTTCAAATTTGAATACATTTGCACAAAGTGTTTTTATTGTTATGAAAAATATTTTCCACCAAAGTAAAACTTTATTTGTTCTTTTCTTGAAATGAAAAAGCTTCTGTTCTGATTGAGTGTACATATACACACAAAAATAAACACATATACACATACAAACATACAAACCACATCTTAATACATCACATCGAAATGTTGAAGAGTCAAGTAATAGAAGTAACTAGGAGGGCAGGAAAGCTCAACAGTGTAGATTTCCCCTTTTTTAATAAAAGATGATTTTGAGAAAAATAAAAAATTTAGGAATGATATGGATTATAGCAGACAAGCAGAGAATGCATTCTAGAAAAAAATAATAGTATATGAGAAAACTCAGAAACAAAAGGAGAATTAAACCATGCCATCATTTATTAATTATTTAATTAGAGTCTATTATGTGTCTGGTACTGTTGTAAGGGCTGCAGATCATTTAGAATACTTTGCTATGGCCCCTTGCCCAAAGAAACAATCTAAGGATATGAGGCATCTATGTAGGCAAATTAATTATAAAGTAATGCAAGATAGTATCTAACCTATTCACATACATGCATGATTTTAAGATCCCAAAGAGTTATAAAGAGAATAAGCATCTGCATGGCTCTAGTAGTCAGGAAAGTTTTATTGGAGAACATGAGACATGAAGGAGATTTCAAACAATGGAAAACAATGGGAAAACAGGCACATAGAACAGCATGAAAGAAAGATACACAAACAGTACTATGGTTATGGCTAAGAATAAAGAATCTCTCTTCTATAACCAAATTCTTGAAGAAGTTAATTACTTAGGGAGGTGTTGAAAGTGTTTGATTTATAAACCGTGATTGAAATTAGGCAGCATCCTCTTGATCTTCCTTATCTTTGAGTACATTCACCATCCATATCCTTAATTTACCCATTTTCCTAATCCTTTTGTCTTTTTGTGTCATGTCCATAATTTTAGGATTAAAGAGAATAAAGTTCATATGGGAGTTCCAATTTGATAATTCCAGAAAACTGAATGATTAAAATTAAATTATTCCAGAAAAGTCAGAAATGGTAAAATAAGTTTCACTTGAACAAGCAGCTTGGAACTATGTTTTAGTCCCTTGGAAAAGGTATATGAGCAGATAAACTTATGATAGGTAAAGAACAGTTGGCATAAAATGTGGTGGGTAGAAAGCTGATTAGAAGTTATAAGACAAATTCTAGTACTGGAGCTACTCCTTGAGCACGTTATTTAATTTTTTAGACTTTGTTCAGGTCAAAAGCTTTAAGTGCATGATAAACCACAAATTATGTGAAATGCTAGGAATTCCACTATTACAAAGCAAAATTGCTTCTGCCCTTAAGAAACACAGTTCTATAGAAATAGCCAAATATAGAAGGAGATGAATTTAAATCAATATGCTAAATGCAGTGATGAAGATGCTCACAGATTACTCTACCTAGGAGATGGCACTTAGTGCACTTGCCTTACCTGCAAGATACAGACAAAGACACTTGTGCTATCTACCAGGATGTTTGGTTCAAAATGAAGTAGCTTACATGAAAGCATCTTGTTTTCTGATATAAAGGAAAAGGCTATTAGAGCAGGTGCATGGAACTACCTAAGCAAATAAATCGTGGCACAGATGATGAATAGTGAGCATACACAAGTATGTTATATCAAGCACCTCCTTACATTTTATAGGCATTAAAATAGCCAGCAAGCTGGGAAATGCTGAGTGGTGCATATATTATACCTGGTTTCTCCCAGATTTCTGAACTTGATTCTGAAAGTAAAAATGATTAGGGCTCTTGGAAGAGGGATGTCTTTTACAAGACCACGTAAAGATCTGGAGATAGTCTCTTCTTTCCTTTTACCCTGACACTTTCTGCCTATTTCATCTGCAAAAGATTCAGGGTGGATTCTTGTTATTTTCTCCTCTTTCTTCCTATATCTTCGCCTTGGTCTTTCTGCTCTACCCCTATCCCAAGGAATCATCAATTTGTTTTGTTTCATAGGCAGAAATGCCATAGCCTGTGACACAGATTTTATGCTTATGCCTCTTCCCAATGCCGTAAACATACAGAACATGTAGTAGAATCATGAAAGAGAACCCAAAGGCTAAAGACTCCTTAGATGAGAAACAGAGTGTAAATTCATTAGAGAACCCTGATTTGATCATTCCACAATGTATACATGTATCAAAAGATCACATTTTACCCCATAAATATTTATAATTATTATTGGTCAATTAAAAATAAAATTTAAAAAGATAACTAATTTTGAAAAACATGAAAATGACAATCTTATATTTAACTATGCATATTTAAATTCCTTCACTCAATTTAAAAAGAAAAAGAGCTACACAGATAAGAACATAGGGGTCAAATACAGGGAAACTGTCCTGATTCAGAGGTCTCGGATTTTCTAGTATTCGGGTATCAAACCAGGATATCTGTCTCTCAACTCCTGTAACCATGAATGTGTGTGACAAAGGCAAAAACAGCTAACACATGGATTGCAGTTACTATGTTACTTAACATGCTGTTTCAAGCACTTCACTTATGTTATCTAAGTTAATTCTTTTAATAGCCCTATATATTATAGTATGTTCTATGATTTGTTATACAAATGAAAAAGAAAAAAAAAACTGAGCCATACTGATATTCATAGCTCTAAGTGGCAAAAGCAAGATTCAAACTCTAGCATTCTGGCTCCTGAGTCCATGCTCTGAGGCAAGTGCTTTAATGCTTTTATAATAATAATAATTAAGTGGATATTAATATTATGGAAAGAAACCAACGTATTAGAACAGAATATACATGCAAGAAGATATATACAGCACAAGGAAAATAATTTAAATTGTCTTCTCCATATTAAAGGTAATGTTCTTAAACTGAGAAAATTTTCTCCTTTTTTCAAATAGTTTTTGAAAATATTAAACAGCTTTTTAAACTTTTGCGTATTTCTATAATATAGGCAATCATTCCCCTATTATTGCACATTAATAATTTCTTGTAAAAATTATCCAAGTCTATATATACTGAGAGAAAGAGATATTAATATCCTGAGTCTGACACTATACTTAAAGTGAAGGCATTGGAAAAATGTTTGTATTGCAATAATAGTTATCACTTTGTCTCTCCCAAACTCATTCAGAGAAAAGTTATCCAGATGCGAGGTTTCAACAAAACCACAGTGGTCACACAATTCATCCTGGTGGGCTTCTCCAGCCTGGGGGAGCTCCAGCTCCTGCTTTTTGTCATCTTTTTCTTCCTGTACTTGACAATTTTGGTGGCCAACGTGACCATCATGGCTCTGATTCGCCTCACCCGGACTCTACACACTCCCATGTATGGTTTTCTATTCATCCTTTCATTTTCTGAGTCCTGCTACACCTTTGTCATCATCCCTCAGCTGCTGGTCCACCTGCTCTCAGACTCCAAGACTATCTCCTTCGTGGCCTGTGCCACCCAGCTTTTCTTCTTCCTTGGCTTTGCCTGCACCAACTGCTTTCTCATCGCTGTGATGGGATACGATCGCTATGTAGCGATTTGTCACCCACTGAGGTACACACTCATCATGAACAAAAGGTTAGGGCTGGGATTGGTTTCACTATCAGGAGTCACAGGTTTCTTTATTGCTCTGGTAGCCACCAACCTCATCTGTGACATGCCTTTCTGCGGCCCCAACAGGGTCAACCACTATTTCTGTGACATGGCCCCTGTTATCAAGTTAGCCTGCACTGACACCCACGTGAAAGAGCTGGCTCTATTCAGCCTTAGCATCCTGGTAATCATGGTGCCTTTTCTCCTAATTCTCATATCCTATGGCTTCATCGTTAACACCATCCTGAAGATCCCCTCAGCTGAGGGCAAGAGGAAGGCGTTCGCCACCTGTGCCTCACACCTCACTGTGGTCTTTGTCCACTACGGCTGTGCCTCCATCATCTACCTTCGGCCCAAGTCCAAGTCAGCCTCAGACAAGGATCAGTTGGTGGCAGTGACCTACACAGTGGTTACTCCCCTCCTTAATCCCCTTGTCTACAGTCTGAGGAACCAGGAAGTGAAGACTGCACTAAAAAGAGTTCTGAGAATGCCTGTGGCAACTAAGATGAGTTAACAAAAAATTTTAAAATTAACTAGGAAAGTCATGGAAGAAAGCAAAGGCATGAGATTTTTCCCTGACCTTTGAGACATGACTTGGATCATGCTTTAGACACGTCTTGGACAGTGTTTCCAAGAACTAAGACTACTGTTGGCTTTTTGTTTTCTCCCACATAAAAGAAGTTCAATTCAATCTAAGCCCTACATTATCCCATGCCAAGAAAGAAAAAGAAAAGCAGAAAGAAAGAAAGAAAGAAAGAAAGAAAGAAAGAAAGAAAGAAAGAAAGAAAGAAAGAAAGAAAGAAAGAAAAGAAAGAAAGGAAAAGAAAAGAAAGAAAAGGAACTCACACTTAGTATAAAGAGACACAACCCCAAAATGAAACTCAGGACCAGGATTGCTCTTCTGGATGAAAGAAAGAACAAAATCTGAAGTGGCTGGAAGCATTTTATCTGGGACATAAGCATTCATCTAGTAAACTCACTATGTAGTGGTTCTTTATGTCCAAAGAGAAAAATTTAAGATGAATAGATTTATAGTTTATGAAGGTGGGGAGTGGGTAAGTGAAAAGATGAACACTGAAAAAAATATGATAATATAAGATAATCAGATCTGTTAAAAAGATATAAATAAAGGTTCGTGAAAATCAAAAAAACAAGTATTTATTCCTTCTAAAAGAGAAAAAGGTTTGGAATTAGTGGGATAGGAAGACAGGAGAAAAAATTTAAACAAGCCTTAGATAGAGAACAAGATTTCAATGCTAAAGAATTGGGTTTTCCAGTGACAAAAACATTAGTTACAATTTCCAGAATTTTTTATTTTTTTCAAAACTTAATTCTAGATTTTTATTATGTTAATTTTAAGTTAAATACATTTTATTTTTGTTTGTAGTTTATGCTTTTTTTTTCACATAGTGATATGTTTAAGTCACTCATATAATTTAATTTTATTTTATAATGAACTAAAAACAGCCAAGAATGACATCCTCATTCTTGCTGCTCAAATGGGACATAGTCGTCTGAAGAGGCACAGATGGCCCTCATCTTTCAGTTGACCAAACCTATGGTACTCATATGAATCTCACATTTTCTGTAATAATTTGGATTATAAACACTGATCAGAATTGATTTTAAATTCTAACTCACTGTCAAGATATGTAATTTGAGACATGTTATTTCAAACTGTTGAAACTAAAGAGCCTTGAATTTCTTCATCTGGACAACTGAGATTTTTTTTTTTCTAAGTGAATATGTGAATTATGGAATTAGCACAGTGTTTGTCTTCTAGTTGAAAGAATCAATTACTGTTAATTATACCCTTATTCTGCCCAGAGACTCAACCCATACTAGAATAAAAACCTCCTGATTTGTTAAAAAATATGTTAAATCACACAGATGGAAAACTATGTTATTATTATTTATATGACTGTGAAAATTACATATAAACAAGAAAAATATTTTTATATAACAGTTTAACCAGCATGCTCCATTTCCTCTGTAAAGCACCCTGATTTCTATGGTGCAATCAGCACTCTTGTTTAATACATTATTTTCTATTGTGCCTGCATATTTCAGCCCCTACAAGTTGCCAGTTGTGTTTATTCTCAAAACTAGTTATAACAGTTGTATTTATTATTCTATTTACTCTACTTGCGAAATGTAATTTTGTGCTATGTAACCTGTTGAAGTATGATTGCAAAAAAAAAAAAAACTATTTGTTTCTAATACAGCCAAGTGAGTGTTTTGCAAAGACTAAATATGCTCTAGAAAATAAAATCATAAAAATATGAACATCTTATTTACTTGGATTATTTTGTAAGTGTCACTAAGAGTATTGCTCATCTTTAAATTCACCAGAATTTGTGTCATGCTTTATGGGTGGGCTTATCCTAGAAGCACTCCTAAGAACTCTAATCAAGTAGTCCAATATTCTAAGTAAAAGTCTTATCCGTAAATGAAAATATTCATAAATATATGTACATTTAAATGTTTTGAGTTAAAATAAAATATTTTATTATACCAGTCGTTCTTTTTATTTTCAGCTCTATCAGACTTTTTAGATTAATCAACAAATTACGTGGCTCTATCGGACAGGTAAGAGGGTTCTATTGTATGTTTTCAGCTATGTAAAAACATATTTTTCTGTAGATGAGAACAGAAATATAATATCCAAAAAAAGCAAATTGTGCTATAATAATATTATGGGCTTATAGCTGATTGTTTTTTTCTTTAAAACCATCTAAGGCTATATGATTTTATGAATTACTCTGTAACCTAAGGTGCATATGCAATAACAACTCTTGTTTTTCCAAGTTATCTCTCAATCCCCTACATGCCTTATTGGCAAGAAATTCACGATTTCCTTCTTCAGGCCTTCTATCCTGAATTTTTCAAAACTCTGGGAATTTGCACATTTAAAAGGGGAATCGGCCAGGTGTGGTGGCTCACGCCTGTAATCCTAGCTCTCTGGGAGGCTGAGGCAGGTAGATCGCTTGAGGTCAGGAGTTCGAAACCAGCCTGAGCAAGAGCGAGACCCCGGCTCTACTATAAATAGAAAGAAATTCATTGGCCAACTAATATATATAGAAGAAATTAGCCGGGCATGGTGGCGCAAGCCTGTAGTCCCAGCTACTTGGGAGGCTGAGGCAGAAGGATCTCGTGAGCCCAGGAGACTGAGGTTGCTGTGAGCTAGGCTGACGCCATGGCACTCACTCTAGCCTGGGCAACAAAGTGAGACTCTGGCTCAAAAAAAAACAAAAAACAAACAAATAAAAGGGGAATCAGAGTCATATCCATACCAAAGCAGGGAGAGGGCTGGTTCACTAGGTGCTGGTGGCCCTTCCTGTCACCCATAATATCATGGGCACATGACTGACAGGCAGTGCTGATTCATCCTCTTTACGGTGGACTTTCCGTGTGTCATGGTTCTTTGAGGGATGTTAATCTATTTCTCCCAGATAAATTATGACTCCTTCACACTTGTGCTCCTCAGGTTTAGCTCTGCTCCTCTTTAATTACCATTTGCAACTCTGTCTGAACCACCAGCTGCCTCAGGAGCGCTAAGTCAGAATTCGTTCTATCCCGTAGGCCCAGAGCTGAAGTTGCCATCTCTCTTTTCTCCATGAGATACATGTCTGCTATAGGAGAGCTTCTCCTTTCAAACTCTCAAAGCACAATCTGATCATCACACAATGTATACATGTATCAAAACATCACACCCCATAAATATGTACAATCAAAAAAAAAAAAACATTGAAAGATCTAATTAAGCTTTTCCCCCCAAACAATGAGGGAGGTCATTTGTAAGGAAAAATACCCTTGAAACTTCAGGGTTTCCTTTGTATACCTTTTCAAGTGTGTCTACCTACCTACCTGTGAAAACTGCTTCCAGTGATTTACATGTGATTTTCTAAATAGAAAAGTGGGATGATTAAACAAAAAATAATGAGATTAAAACTGGCAATATACGTCCACTGGTAGGGTATTCCACACCAACCATTACCGTTTCAATAGTAAATAAAATACAAGCTTGAAAAGAGGAGTTCTTGAAGTGTTCTATAAGTGTCACGTTTAACTAGATTACTTATTTTAAGAAAAACAATTTATCTTTGCTGTCTCTAATAAGTAGCCTAAGAAAGTACCTATTACGCGTTTCAAAAGAGAAAGTCATAGATCGTTAGCTCTGAAGTGATGTGACTATCCGAAAGAGAAAGGAAAGCTTTATCACGGAGAAAGGAAAGCTTTTCTTGAAAGGAGAGGTTGTAAGATTTTCAATTTATTTTTCATGTCAATTTTTTTCTAAAATCATACATTAATAGAATATCAAATAATATTTTCATTAAAAATGTAGGTGTTTGTTTTAACCAATATTTTTAAATGTACAAGGTTCTTTGAAGTTTCTTATTATTCCAAAAGTAAATTTAAATTTTTATCCTTTTTAAAAATCATTCCCTTTTGTATAGTAGAATCACTTAATTATTTTTGCAACTAATAAACTAAAAGAACTTGAATATTAAAGGAAAAGAATCTCCTCATACTACAGCACAGATGTCAGAAGAAGATCATAGTCCTTTTAGAAAGTAGGGTGTTTGGTTTTTTTTAAAACAAAACCTCCTGGCTTACTATGGGTCTTTAGCAGAGACTAAATATACAGAGGGCACAATCAGATATCTGATGCACATAACCACAAAATTGGATATTCTCATCAACTTTTGGTCATTAATTGGAAGAAGTACATATGTGACTTAGATAGAAAAACCCAAACACACAAGTATATGAATATATGGTTTATACTCCCAGAATGCATATATTTTTGAGTTTTAAGTATTGGCCTCTGATTTAATTTTTATTCATATAAATTTAAGAGGTTTAAGTGTAATTTTGTTATATGGATATATTATATAGTGGTGATAAGGAAAATATGGTATATATACATAATGGAATACCACTCAGTCATAAAAAAGAATAAAATCATGTCTTTTGTAGCAACAGGGATGGAACTGCAGGCCATTGTGTTAAGTGAAACAGAAACGCAGAAAGAACACATATATTTTTTTAAGCATTCTCCTATTCTTCTTTCAGTCTGCAATTATGTCATTAAAGGGCATTCCCCATGACCATATTACTGAGTATGAAAACCCCTAAGCCTTGTTTACAGTTAGTTCTGCTTGATAAATAAATGCCAAGAAGAAGTTGACTCTGTGGTTACTCAGAGAGGGACCTGAACCATCACAGGGCAAATCTTCAAGCATAACATGTGTTTTCCCACTTTATTTGGGTGAAGAGACATCCAGGGGTTAGTTTAACAACACATTGAAGAGAGTTGGTATGGTCTTACCTAATTATCAGAGAACTGGAAGAAAGGTCAGACCATTGATAACAAGAAAATTTGGGAAAGAGATAGATAGAAAACACTCCAAGAACAATTCTTGAATATAAATATAATAGTATCCACATAAATATTCATCAGTAGAACCCCCAAACACAAGAAATATGGTAGCCTACTTTGAGACCATCAGTTATACTCCTTCCCAATCAACTGGTTGTGTATGAAATGGGATGATGGACAAAGTGGTGATGTTAGTGGTTGTAGAAGATATCCATGCATGCAGCTTGTCATGAGTTCATAAATGTTGATTTTGCATTTTCTTTCTGATGTCCAGTTGATTAAAATTTCCAAGAATGTCTGGCCCTTCACATCCACCTCACACTGGTTCCACTTTACCTGCCAATACTTTATTTTTATTCTTCTTAGACTAGACTATAAGGTAGACTACCAGCAGAAAGAATGGCTGCCTAGACCTTTAATCTTTTCAATTCTATGTGAAAGAAAAATCTGTTTTCAAGCAGACCTGTATCTTACTGAAATACAGCGTAGACATTTCAAAAATAATGTACATGTTGTGTAACAGGTTGGGCATTATATTTGAAAATAAATTTCCACAAGAGTTCTATTACCCTAGAAAGAGAAGATTCACTTGTAGATAAGGCATTTCAGCAAATACACGTGGTATATAATGAAATGGGTTTTGCTTTATTAAAATAAATTAAAATGGGGACCAGGCCTGAAGAATCTAAACAAACAAAGCCAGTTAGGTCTCATAAGTGACCTTAACCTTGCTTGATTTGCAGACATAAACAAAACTTAATGAGCTAGTTTGTAAACGCCTATATTAAAGGAAAATAAAACTTAAGGCTGACCAATCAGAAGCATCAACTAACTTATAGTTATTTAACTAGAATTTTCCAGCAAGATAAGTGAAATAAGGCAACAGTATAACCATAACTAATCAAATATTTCTTTTTGCTTTAATTCCATGTTTGTCCTATAAAATTCTTCCCCTATGTTCCCTCCAAGGAGCCCTATAACCACTTCCAGTTTGGAGCTGCCCATTTAATAAATCACTGGTTGTTCAAATAAACTTTCTAAAATTAAAAAAAAGAGAGATTGTTAAAATTAATAAAATAATAGAAAGGAAAATCCTAGAGGAAAATAAACTAGCACTTTATATAAATTTTATTTATAATATACATGTATCTTTAAATAAAATAAGAATATTTCTATTTTTATGTATATTTTCTCCTATAATAAAAATAGAAAACTCACTAAGAATGGCAATAAGAATTAGGATGAGGAGTAAAGTAATGAAGATTCAGCTGAGTATATTTGATAATAAAATTCTAATTCTTTTACCGTGGAGCTTTTAATATATTTTCCATACAAATTTTAATTATTTAAACATTTCCTCTTTCCTATAAATGTTTATATTTTAATGTGTGAGGAGCTGACAGTACCTGAGATATCATACTAGCATTTTGATGTATTTCTTCAGTCTCTTAGAATTAGTAAAACTACATACTATAGTTATTATACAAAAGTTCTTATTATTTAATAAAATAAGTAGGGCAATCTAGAATGTGTGTCTCCTAGGATATGAAAATTTAAGTTTGCATAGTTAGTTCCCTTTTCTAGAATATTGGGTTAATTTAAATATTTAAGCAGCATGGTTGTGTTTGGTTATTGCATATAACTGTCGGGAAAAGCTGTTTCATGCACATGATCTTTTGATCCACACTAGGTCATATAAGAATTGGCCTTAGGCCTGGAATACTTCCTTATCAAGAGATAAAGAGCCCACACACCCTATGCCAGGCTCATCACCTGTTATGAGATTACCTTTATCTGTTTCAGATTCATTAAGACTTGAGGGAACTCACCTCTTCCTTCCACCATGTGAGAACACAGCATGAAATTGCCATCTCTGAAGCACAGAACATGCTCTCAATAGATACTGAATCTGCCTTGATCTTGGACTTCTCAGCCTCCAGAACTGTGAGCAATAAATTTTTGTTGTTTGTAAAATACCCAGTCTAAGGTATTTTGTTATAGCAGACTGAACAGACTACAGCAGAAATTGGTATTGAGAAGTTCAGTTCTGCTGCTGGAATAAATACCTAAAAATGTAGAAGCAGCTTTGGACCTGGGTAATGGACAGAGCCTGAGAAAGCTTGGAAGTTAATGCAAGAAAAAGTGGATCATGCCGGGCGCGGTGGCTCACGCCTGTAATCCTAGCACTCTGGGAGGCTGAGGTGGGCGGATTGCTCAAGGTCAGGAGTTCAAAACCAGCCTGAGCGAGACCCCGTCTCTACCATAAAAATAGAAAGAAATTAATTGGCCAGCTAATATATATATATATAAAAATCAGCCGGGCATGGTGGCTCATGCCTGTAGTCCCAGCTACTTGAGAGGCTGAGGCAGGAGGATCGCTTGAGCCCAGGAGTTTGAGGTTGCTGTGAGCTAGGCTGACGCCACGGCACTCACTCTAGCCTAGGCAAGAAAGCAAGACTCTGTCTCAAAAAAAAAAAAAAAGAAAGAAAAAGTGGATCCAAGCCATGGCCATCTGGTGGAGCACCTATCCACCTACAGGAAAGCTGCACTTTTGGACTGGGGTGGGTCTTAGGGCAAGGAAGTTCCCAACCCACGTTACCATTGCTTGGCAAGTGTGGGCACACATTTGTAACCAAACACTGGAGGGAAACTCTCAGGGCAGGGGTAGAGCAAAAAGAGCAGAGTTCACTACTAATAGTGAGTCAGTGAATTGCAGATGGTTCCTTCCCCATAAGCAGACTTTTCAGTTTGGTGAGGCCAATTCAGCTCCCTTCCCAGTGGCTCTTCCCAGCAGCCTGCAAGCCAACTTTCCTTCCCTGCTGAGACAGTTCTAGGACATACATCTGTGGAGCCTGAAGGCAGGCTTGCCCAACCTAACCCCACCCAGCCTTGCTCCTATACCCACCTCTGCTGTGGTGGAGATCAAGCAGTCCCCTGGGAGCTACAGAGATGGCCTAGGGCATTCAAGTGCTTCTCCTAAGAGGCTAGAGCCTATTACAGGCACAAAAGAACATCACTACAGTTGACTGTTACCTGCACGTTCTAACTATTATTAGGGAGAACAACAGTATATAGCTTATTACAGCATCTACTAAGTCAATCAAACAGAGTGTGGCCATTTCCTATAACAAGCACCACCCATTATCTCAGAGATTAAGCTGGGTTTCCAATACAGATGGGGTACTGGGGTACCACACTCACCTTGCAGGCACAGTGCCCAAGTTGTGAGAGGGCTTCCTCTACTGCCACAGGCCTCTGCCTGTATGGACCAGGGACCTGCCTGAAGTCTGTGTGGAGTCATTGCACTGGACAACAGGCATGGTGCAGATTGAGCAGCAGCCAATCCTGAGTTTGTTCAGCTGAAGCCATCTTCTGCTCTTAGGTACACAAAGCCAGGTCAGCATGGGACTCGGCTTTGCAGCAGTGGCCTTTACATCACTCCCATTAGGCTTGGGAGGGAGTGGACTAAGACCAAGTGGAGGCTCCTCTGAGTTGTACCCTGTGACTGGAAGCCAAGCATCCCTCCACTATGGGATGTGAGCACAGGAGTTGATGAGGGTGCTGCAGGCTCTGATCTGGCAGGCTTTGGAAGACTGCTTCTGCAGGTCATGAGGGAAGTAGGGAAGACTCCATGGTTCCTGGGCCACTGGAACTGACCTCTGCCCACATGACTTGGCATCCACATGCTCTATGAGCCTGCAGAATGGCCCGTCACCTGCTTGTCCTTGAGTGTACTCTCCAGGTCAGATCAGTCCACCACCCACTCAGCGCTGGTTCCAGCTCCAAAGCCTTGCTCAGAAGCCCTGCCTTTGGCTCCTTCCCAGTCCCAGCTTTGAGGCTTTCATGCCAGAGCCTGAAGCTCTTCCTCTGTGGCTCCAGAGCTCCCACCAGACCCAGGACACCACCCACAAGATTCAAGTACTGCACCTGGACCCTACAACCCAATTCCTGAGCCTTTATCACTGCCATAGGGCTGGGGAAACTGTCCCCAAGGTGGATCACCTCACCATGGACCCCCAGCCTTGAGCTGCCAGTACACTAGGACCTGTTTCAAACAAACACCAACAGTACAGGAACCCACAACTCTGACTATATAGCTTCACCCAGCTTCCACAGTCATCTGTGTGGGGAGATGCTGGGCAGGGCAAATCTCACAATGCCAGCCTCCATGGAGAGTGTCTTATCCGGCTGCCATCTCAAACTTTCTACACTTTCTGGTGAACAACCCAACACCCAGAAAAAATATCATCCAGCTGAGGCAAGAACAATGGCAATCACAGGTGAACAGGACAAAGCAGAAAAGCTCTATTACAGGCATCTGGGACACATGCCCCTCCCCTGCCACATCAACATTCCAGAGTAGGAAAAAATAGACACCATCTAGGGAACTCCCCTTCTCCTAATAAAGCAGGAGAAATAACAGGTGCCCTGCAAACCTATTGGTTGTGAGTTGAGAAAAGACATTTCAGATGAAAGAAACCACCAAAAGAACCACAGCAATATAAGAAAAACAAAACACTTCGACACCCACAAGAGATCACGGTGGAGGTATAGTAGGAAACTCCAACCTCAAGGAAATTGCCAAAATGACAGAAATGAAATTCAGAAAGTGGATGGCAAATAAGACAAATGAAATTGAAAAGAAGGTTGGAAACCAACAAAAAGAACCCAAATAATAATTGGGAATAATTTCAGGAAATAAATGAAAAAGTCACTAAAGAAATAGACAGCTAAGAAAGGATATAATAGAACTTAAAGAAATGAAAGAGTCATTTAGGGGATTTCAAACCACTGCAGAAAGTTTCAGTAACAGAATAAACTGAGGAGAAGAAAGAATCTAAGAGCCTGAAGACAAGACATTTGAGCTAACCCAGTCATTTAAAAAGGGAGGGAGGAGAACAAAAAAGTTGGAACATATCTCTTAGAGAGATATTTGACTATTCCAATCAAACTAACGTGAATTATAGACATCCCCAAGGGAGAAGAAGAAAAAGCTAAAAGCATGGAAAATCTATTCAAGGTAATTATTGAGGAAAACTTCCCCGGTATCACCAAAGATCCAGACATCCAGATACAAGATAGTCATCAAACACCAGGAAGATGTATAGCAAATAGGACATCTCCAAGACACATATTAATCAACATGCCAAAAGTCAAAATGAAGGAGAAAATATTCCAAGCAACTAGATGTAAGAAACAACTGACCTACAAAGGAAAACCCATCAGGCTTACAGCAAAATTCTCAGCAGAAACCTTACAAGCCAAAAGGGAATGAGGCCCCATCTACAGTCTTGAACAGCCAGCCTCCAAAACTAAGTTTCAAAATTGATGAAGACATTAAATCTTTTCCATACAAGCAAACACTGAGGGAATTTGTTATGACCTGCCCTACAGAAAATACTCAGAACTGCTTTGTACACAAATCAGCACAATGAATACCCACAAGTGTGAAGTCACCCAAAAAAGCTAAAGCTCACAACTGTCATAAAACAACAGCACAAGAGGGAAAACAAAGCAACGAGATATACTCAACATGATGAACAGAACAGCATCCTACATATTAATTCTATCTCTTCACATTAATGGTTTAAATGTGCCACTTAAAAGAGACAGGCTGGCTGAATGGATCAAAAAACACAACCCAAGTATCCACTGTCTCCAGGAGACACATTGAAATCACAAGGATGCATGCAGACTCAATGTGAAAGGATGAAAAAAATTAATGCATACAAATAGAAACCAAAGGAGAGCAGACATAGCCATTCTCATAGAAAAACAATGGACTTTAAATTTAAAAAATGGTGAAAAAAAAAAAGATGATCATTATATACTAGTAAAGAAAGCAATTCAAAACAATAAAAAAAAATATAACAATCCTAAATATATATGCATCTAAGACAGGAGCTCCCAGATATATAAAACAAATTCTACTAGAACTAAGCAATGAAGGAAATAATAGCATTGTAATTGCCAGGGATTTCAATACTCCACTACAAGAGCTAGACAAATCATCAAAGCAGAAAATAAATAAAGATACACTGGACTTACATGGGACCTAAAACAAAGGGACCTAACAGACATGTGGAGAATATTCTACCACAAAACTATTGAATATACATTCTTCTCACCAGCACATGGGACATTCTCCAAGATTGATCATATCTTAGGCCACAAAACATATCTCATCAAAATCAAAGAAATCAAAATCATACCATGTATCCTCTCATACTATAGTGGAATAAAACTAGAAACTCAACTCTAAGAGAAGCACTCAATTCTATATAAAATCATGGAAATTAAACAAACTGCTGCTAAATGATTATTGGGTCAATGATGAAATTAAGATGGAAACAAAAGATTCCCTGAACTGAACAAGAAAAGGGATACAAGCTATTAAAACCTATGGGATTCATCATAACCATTCCTAAAGAGAAAATTCATAGCCTTAATGCCCACATCAAAAGGTCAGAAAGACCACAGATTAACAACCTAATATCAAATCTCAAGGAACTAGAAAAAGAAGAGCAAAACAAACCAAAAGCCAGCAGACAATAACAAATAACAAAGACCAGAGCAGAACTAAAAGAAATGTAAAACAAAAAATGCAATCAATGAAACAAAAAGTTGCTTGTTTTGAAAGATAAATAAAATTGATAGACCTCTTGAAAGATTAACAAGGAATAGAAGAGAAATGATCCAAATAAGCTGAATCAGAAATGAAAAGGAGACATTACAACTGATAGCAGAGAAATACAAAACATCATCTGTGAATAGTAGGCAAATCTCTACACACATATACTAGAAAATTTAGAGGAAATGGACAAATTCCTAGAAACACATGACCTTCCAACACTCCTTCCAAGAAGAAATAGAATTCATGAACAGACCAATAATGAACAGTGAGATTGAAGCAGTAATAAAAAGACTTCTAACAACAACAACAAAAATCCCCAGACCAGATGGATTCATAGCCATATTCTACCAGACCTACAAAGAACTGGAACCCTTACTGTAGAAACTATTCCATAACATTGAGAAGGAGGGAATCCTCCTCAACTCATTCTACAAAGGTAGTATCACCTTTATACCAAGGCCAGAGTCGGACACAACAGAAAAGAAAAACTACTGGCAAATGTCCCTTATGAATATAGATGAAAAAATCCTCAATAAAATACAAGCAAATGGAATTGAACAGCACATCAAGAAAATGATCTACAATGATAAAGTGGGCTTCATCCCAGGAATACAAGGGTAGTTTAAAATACATAAATCAATAAATATGATTTATCACAAAAACAGAAGCAAAAACAAAGACAATATGATCATCTCAATAGATGGAAAAAAGCATTTGACACAATCCAGCACCCATTGGTGATAAAAACTCTAAGCAAACCAGACATAGAAGTAATATGTTTCAAAATTATAAAAGCCACATATGACAAACCCACAGCCAACATCATACTTATTGGGGAATAGTTGAAAACATTCCCCCTAAGAACTGGAACAAGAGAAGGGTGCCCACTGTCACCACTTCTCAACATAGCACTGGAAGTCTTACCCAGAGCAATCATAATAGAGAAAGAAACA
Source organism: Microcebus murinus (assembly GCF_040939455.1). Classification (NCBI taxonomy): domain Eukaryota; kingdom Metazoa; phylum Chordata; class Mammalia; order Primates; family Cheirogaleidae; genus Microcebus; species Microcebus murinus. The sequence continues at coordinate 106,588,435 of NC_134105.1, read as the reverse complement.
TAGGGTATCCCAATTGGGAAAAGGGGGTCAAACTATGACTTTCCACTGATGATAAGATCTTATATCTAGAAATCCCCAAAGCCCCACCAAGGGACTCTTGCAATTGACAAACAAATTCAGCAAAGTCTCAGATTATAACATCAATGTACACATATCAGTAACATTTCTATATACCAATAACAGCCAAGCTGAGGGACAAATCAAAGACTCAATACTATTCACAATAGCTATCAAGAAAATGAAATACCTAAGAACATAATTAAGCACAGAGTTGAAAGATCTCTACCAGGAGAACTATAAACACTGAGGAAAGAAATTGAAGATGACACAAGCAAATGGAAAAATAATCATACTCATGGATCGGTAGAATCAACATAAATGTCAACATTAAATGTTGACATTTAACAATCAACATTGTTAACATGTCCATATTACCCAAAGTGACTTACTGATTCAATGCAATCCCCATCTATGCTTTGTTTGGAACCAAAAAAAGAGCACAAAGCAATCCTAGGCAAAAAGAAAAAAGCTGCAAGTACCACATTACCAGAATTCAAACTATACTATAAGTTCTATAGTAATCAAAATTATCATGGTACTGGTACAAAAACAGAGACTTACCATGTTTCCCCAAAAATAAGACAGGGTATTATATTTATTTTTCCTCAAGAAGACACCCTAGGGCTTATTTTCAGGGGATGTGTTATTTTTTTTTAAGTACGGTACAACAATCTACATTTATTCAAATATAGTTAAGTCTTCTTCTTCTGGAACATCATTATAACTTTCCAAATCTTGAATTCCATCCTGAATTTCTTCTTCTTTTTGTTTTTATTTCAGCATATTATGGGGGTACAAATTTTAAGGTTTCAAATAATGCCCTTGCTCCCCTTCCCCCCATAAGTCTGAGCTTCAAGTGTGACCATCCCCCAGATGGTGCACATCTCACTCATGATGTATGGGTATACCCTCCCCCTTCTCCCCCCTCCCACCTGCCCAATACCCAATTAATGTAATTCTATGTGTCCACTTATGTGCTGATCAGTTAATACCAGTTTGCTGGTGAGTATATGTGGTGCTTGTTTTTCCTTTCTTGGGATACTTCACTTAGTAGTATGGGTTCCAGCTCTATCCAGGAAAATACAAGATGTGCCATATCACCATTGTTTCTTAGAGCTGAATAGTGCTCCGTGGTATACATATACCACATCTTATTAATCCACTCACGAATTGATGGGCACTTGGGTTGTTTCCACAGCTTTGCAATTGTGAATTGTGCTGCTATAAACATTCAAGTGCAGGTGTCGTTATTGTAGATTGTTCTTTGTTCTTTTAGGTAGATGCCCAGTAATGGAATTGCTGGATCAAATGGTAGATTCACTTGTATCGCTTTAAGGTATCTCCATATTGCTTTCCACAGAGGTTGAACTAGTTTGCAGTCCCACCAGCAGTCTAGGAGTGTTCCTCTCTCTCCGCATCCACACCAACATATATTGTTTTGGGACGTTTTCATAAAGGCCATTTTTACTGGAAATAAGTGATATCTGATTGTGGTTTTGATTTGCATTCCCCTGATGATTAGAGATGTTGAACATTTTTTCATATGTTTATTAGCCATTATTCTGTCTTCTTTAGAAAGGTTTCTGTTCATGTCCTTTGCCCACTTTTTGATAGAGCTGTTTGATTTTTTCTTGCTGATTTTCATGAGTTCTAAGTAGATTCTAGTTATCAGCCCCTTATCAGATGTGTAGGATGTGAAAATTTTCTCTGTAGGTTGTCTGTTTGCTTCCATTACTGTTTCTTTGGCTATGCAGAAGCTTTTTAGTTTGATCACGTCCCATTTATTTAATTTTTTTTTTTTGCTGCTGTGATTGCCTTTGGGGTTTTCTTCATAAATTCTTTGCCTAGGCCAATGTCTAGGTGAGTGTTTCCAACATTTTCCTCTAGAAATCTAATAGTTTCGTATATTAGGTTTAAGTCTGTTATCCAGCGTGAGTTGATTTTTGTGAGAGGTGAAAAGTGTGGATCCTGCTTCAGCCTTCTACATGTGGCTATCCAATTTTCCCAGCACCATTTATTGAATAGAGATTCTTTTCCCCAGTGTATATTTTTGTCTGCTTTGTCAAAGATTAAATGGCTATATGAGGATGGTTTTATGTCAGGGTTCTCAGTTATGTTCCACTGGTTAATATTCCTATTTTTGTGCCAATACCAAATTGTTTTAATTATTACAGCTTTGTAGTATAGTTTGATATCTGGCATATTAATACTTCCCATTTTGTTTTTATTGCCTAGAATTGCTTTTGATATGCAGGGTCTTCTCTGGTAAAAGCAGAAAAGAGAAATCTCTAATAAGCTCTATCAGGAACAAAAAAGGAGATATAATAACTGACCCCAAGAAGATACAAGATATAATTTATGAATACTACAAAAACCTTTATGCACACAAACTGGAAAATGAGGAGGAAATGGACAAATTTCTAGAAACACACAGCCTCCCTAGGCTCAACCAGTAAGAAATAGAATTCCTGAACAGACTAATATCAAAAGCCAAAATAGAAACAGCAATTAAAAATCTTCCTAAAAAGAAAAGTCCCAGCCCAGATGGTTTCATACCTAAATTTTACCACACTTACAAAGAAGAACGGGTGCCTATCTTGCAGAAATTATTCCACAACATTGAGAAGAATGGGATCATCCACAAGACCTTTTATGAAGCGAACATAACCCTGATACCAAAACCAGGAAAGGCCCCAATCTCTCATTTCAAGCAATAGAGCTCTCATGGGGCAGATGAGAAGGACTGTTTGTCTTCTTTACTGCTCTGCGATGAAATGCATGAGTTGGGCAGATACACTGCATAGCCATGCCCATCACTAGGTCTTATTTTCCAGGTAGGGCTTATATTGCACAAATGCTTAGAAATCCTGCTAGGGCTTGTTTTAAGGGTAGGTTTTATTTTCAGGGAAACACAGTAGATCAATGGAACAGAATAGAGAATCCACATGTAAAACCACTGGCCTAGAACCAACTTACCTTTGACAAACCAGATAGAAACATAAACTGGGGAAATGAATCCTTCTTCAGTACATGGTTCTGGGAAAATTGGAAAGCCACATGCAGAAGAATGAAACAGGACCTATATCTCTCACCACTCACAAAAATTAATTCAAGATGGATTAAAGACTTGAATGTAAGATATGAAATCATAAGGATTCTAGAAGAAAATGTAGGGAAACCTCTTCTAGGTATCAGTCTAAACAAAGAATTTATCACTAAGACTCAAAGGCAATTATAGCAACAACAAAAATAAATAAATGGGACTTGATTAAATTAAAAAGCTCCTTCACAGCTGAGGAAATAATCAATAGAGCAAATAGCAAACCTACGAATTGGGAGAAAATATTCACAATCTATACATCTGATAAAGGACAAATATCCAGAATCTATAAAGAACTGAAACAAGATAGATGCAAGATAGCAGACCGGAGACACCACCAGCCAGAGCCTCTCTGTAAAAAGGAGAAGGTTTAGGTGAAAGAGAAAAAACAAACATAGATAACAACATAGATCAGATGAGGACAAGTGCCTGAACACATCTGAAGGACGAGAGCCTGAACCTACAGGAGAACTCCACAGCAAGAAGTTGCAGAGCAGAACTGGATGGAGAAAGGCAACAGTGGGGATTAAGCCCCAAGAGACTTACAGACAAGCAAAAAGAGTAGGTGGAGCAGTTAACATCCCCCTCCTGTGCATCTTGGACTGTTGGAGAGCACCCCTGCTGCTGGAGAAACCTTTTGCTGACAGGAGCTCAGAGACTGCCACCCCCAGTGAGCAAAGAACTTCTTGTGGACAGGGCATCAAGATCCCAGCCACCGCGGGGTACCTCTAATGCCACAGACCCAACCCAGAAGGCAGGTGCCATGTTGCTTCTATATTCATCGGGTGCCTTTGTGCTCCCCAGGGGACCTCAGCCCCTTGGATTCCATCTTGCTTGTCCCAAAATAGACGTTTTCCAACTCTGGCCTAGACTGCAGGAGCCACAGGGGTCTAAGAGTTCCTGGTGATCTGTGCCAAGTCCAGAACCCAATGATTGTGGCCAGACTGCTTCCTGGGGAGAGGGTCAGAGATGACCAGAAAGAAGAGGGCCGGAGATGACCAGAGTGAAGACATTCCTCCTCCTACACTTTTTTTCTCCCCTTCCCCTCCCCCACCTGTGACTGCTGAGAGAGACATTTCAGCCACCTGAACATCATAGATGGTATGGGAAAGCCCATACATCCTAACTTTTCCCTGCTACCTAACTCATGGTTAAAGCAGACATAACCTTTGTACAGTTGGACTATGGACTCTTATAAGAACTGCTCCCTGACCAAAATTACACATGCTCCCCTGGGTTATATGTTCCTCTGTGCCTATCACCCTCAGATGAAGCATGCCATTGAGGAATTTGGGGTCCTTGAGTATTTGTTCAAAAAGACACTCTAACTTGGAAGGATCTATATTTTTTATACATCATAAGGTTGCCCAAGACACTCTGCCAGGAAGAAAAATGGACAGCTGGCCCCATTCTGCTATTTGTGTCTTCATACCCAACAGAGGCATACATGCCCTGGAAAATAGTCTGCAACTGTCATAGTTAACAATACAGCCTTAACCACCTACGGACAAGATTCACAAAAATCACTAGCTAAGGTGGTGATGGGTAACTGAATAGCTCTCAAGTATGCACTGGAAGAACAGGGTGGTGTTTGTGTTATGGCCAATACCTCTTGCTGTGTATATATCCACAATTCAAGAAAGATAGAAACCAAGATAAAGATCCATGCTCAGGTGATATGATTGTTACCTGTACACCCACGGTCCAAACTTATTTTTACCTCTTCAGTTGCCTTAATATAGGCACCGGGGATTTCTGGATGAGAACCATACTCGATGGAGAACTGGCCATCCTCCTGCATCTGGTTCTCTTAGTGACCCTGGTAAGGTAGTGTCTCAAAATAGCAGAGGATCTTTGAATAAACTGCATCTACACTGTTGTCCAGGGGCCCATCAGCCGCAACTCCAACTCCAAATTGAGGTGGGTAAAGGTCCTGGATTTGACATGCTTTGTCTGCTGTCTCAGTGGCCAGACAAGGGTTAGGTGTGGACTGTTGGGAAAGGCAGTCTTATGCATATGGTCTCTCAACTCCCACACTTGGCCACATAAGAACAGGTGTTGGGCCTGGAATACTTCTCACCAGAAGATAAAGAGCCCACACAGCCTGTGTCAGGCTTATCACCTTGTGTGGGAATATCTTTCCCTGTGTCAGACTCAACATATGCTCTTTTGTTCTGCTTAGGAATGTGCATCGATGGCCCTAAAACACAGTCCAGTTTTCAGTGTTTCAACTCCAAGCAGGAGGGGGCATGGGGTCCTTCTGCTGCAGCACAAGAGAGGTGCTGCCCTGTGTTGTCTTCCAGGAGGAACCTCCTAGCCATGAGGGACTGATGTGCACTATTGAAGCTAGTGTGCTCTGTCTCTTCTCTGTGTAAGTAAGGCATTGTTATATGCAGGTTTTGATTGTGCTGTGTTTACTTGGAAACTCTGATACCAAGATGTACCAGGCAAAACTATTGGATGTCTATTCCTAATAGTTGGCATGGTGATGATCTTTGCCATCCTCCATGTAGTTGAAGCCCTATCTTGGCATTAGTAACAGCATCATGATGGTCTGCTCAACAGTGACTATAATGTTTAACTGTAGGGCCCCATTTTCACTTCATGATTATATAGATAATGTTTGTTGGTAAACAAACTCTCTTCTATGTGTTTCGATACATACTTTTGTGATTACTGCGCCTAAAATTTCCTGTGTTTAGTGTTTCCTGTTTATCCAAATAAATATACATATAAATGAACCTATAATTAATAGAAATATTTATGTATGTAACACTCCTATTTATGAAAGCTGATAAAAATTAAACATATAACATTCAAACATTCTTTGCTTTGAAACTAAATACCGTTACTTCAAATTTTGAGAATCACTGTTGTTCGTCATTTGAGGAATGTTTGCAGCCTAGATTTTTCTTAACATAAGAAGTAGAACCAACCATCTCCCCTAAAGGAATTTCTCAACTCCTTAAATGCATAATCTGGGTGTTATGGCATATACCTATCACATTTGGAGATAAGCAAAGATGTCATTACTAGTATTTTAGGATAATTTTAACAGTGACAGAGGTTGAGAACATATTTTAGGTCTTTTTAGAACATTGAGTTTAAATTGACTTTTTGTGAATCCTTTTTAACCTACATGATTTAATTTACTGCTATTGCTTAACTTGCTAATCTGACCAGCCAAATGAAACTGAAGGAAAAGTTGTTAAGAGATTCTTTGTTGAATCCCAAGAGACAGGTGAGAGTCAGACTCTGGTGTTATTATACACGAGAGGCTTTAAGAGAATAAACACAAGCAAAGTAGCTTCTGGAACTAGGTATTAAGCGAGGCAGAGAACTGAGGATCAATCCACACCCATACTTCTGCATGGAGCGTCCCTCCATAAAGACACATGAGGACTAGGCACAGGTTTGGGGAGAAACAGGTGGTAGCAACCCTTGGTATATAGATATCATCTTCTCACCCTGGGTACCAACAAATATGAAGCTAGTCCAAGCACCACTGTGGACAGAAGATAGTTGACAGATGGAAGCATAAACTAGAGAGGAGGAAACAAGGCAGAGGTCACTTGGTAACAGATTCTGAAAAACTGGGTTGGGAGCACAGGTAAAGCATACTTTCAGTTTGCTAAGTTTGCACTAGTGCAGATAAGCAGATTGGGGTCATTGCAGTTTGGGTATAGATACAATCTTGCCCCATTTTGTAGTCACAGATGGCAAACCCAGGTGACATGTGCTTAAGAACTCATATATTTAAGAAATCTACATATTGAGGATTGATAGATAGGTAAAATTCTGTACATATTTAATGTATACAACTCGGTGAATTTGGGGATAAGTATACACCCATGAAAACATTACCACTATCAAGGCTATCCACATACCCATCACTTCCCCAAATTTCCTCTCAATGCTTCATTATAACAGTAGCAGTAGTATTTGTGTGAGTGCATGTGTGTGTGGTAAGAACACTTCACATAAGACCTACTCTTTTGGCAAATTTCAAGTGTGCAATACAATATGGCTAGCTCTAGGCACTATGCTGTATTGTAGATTCATCATGAATGACTGAAACTTTGTACCCATTTACTGTAATATCTCCATTTCCTCCTCCTCCCTGCCTCTGGCAACCACTGTTCTACTCTCTCCTTATAATAACTCATCTCCTTTTGCCTAACAATGGCTATACATGTATTCACAATGCTGCAATGACTTTTTATTTTTTTAAGTCCCCTTCATGATATGACTCCAACTCACCAGCCTCATCTCCTATGACACTCCCTGTCACTCACTACAATCCAGCTGCACTTGAATTCTTACAGTTTTTAGAAGACAGCCAGTCTCATGCTACATTTATTTGTACTTCCTTTGCCTACAATGCTCTTGCCCCAGAAACTGTGTGGCTTGTTTCTTGTTTTTGCTTTAGTTCTCTTCTGAAAGGTAATATTCTCACTGGATTGCCCCAAATACCTACTAGTTATGTGACCTTTGTCATCTCATCTATAAATGGAAATTATATCTGCTCAGGATTTTTATGAAAATTACATGAGTTAAAATGTATAAAGTACGGAGAAGAGTGGCCTAGGGCAGGTTTCATTCAAATGATTTTTATTATTTAATCAGGTTTAGCCATAAAAATCTTACTTCTCATATTGGCTGTCATAACTGAGCTGATGTTCAATATATGATCAGTATCACATGATTGATAAGAGGATCAGAAGTTTGTTCTACATTTTTGTTAGTGATGTTCACACTTGGATCAGGATCATGGAAGAGGGAATGGAATGTAGAACTTATAATGGATTCTTTGGTGACTTCTTATTCAGCAAGAATGATGAAGTCTATACACTATCAAGATTATACATATACTCATCACTTCCCAAAATTTCCTCTTACCCCTTCATTATAACTGCAGTAGTAGTTGTGTGTGTGTGTCTGTATGTGTGTGTGCGCATGTGTGTATGGTAAAACACTTCACGTAAGAGCTACTCTTTTAGCAAATTAGAAATGTGCAAATACAGTATGGTTAAATACCTGTTGAGCTGGTATTTCTTGCAACATAGTGAACCTGTACTGAGCTGCTTTTTGCACTCTTTCATGCCAATTTATGGGAAGGAACAATGTATATGTGCAGATAGCTCATATCTGTTGTCTGTAAAGGAGGTATGTGTTGTGCCTCACCCAAATATATGCCTACTTCTCATCTACAGTACCTTGTCAGAAGTTAAATTAGAATGCATTAAGTTATTTTGTCAGGAACCCAGAGTTTTCTGAAAATCGCTGTAGACAACAGTCATCTTTCCCTAAGAGAGTCCATGAACAGCAGAAGAGAAATGCAAAGAGGCACTTTGTGGCTGAGTTTGTCTCTCATAGCACAGAGAATTATGATATGGTGCTCTGGGATTTCCCCCCTCCTTCTTACGTTCATATGCGTATGTTAGGATATTGCCATACTATTAAAGGCAACAATTTGAAGGGAGTAGAGAACTAAAAGTGACAATTCTGCCATATGTGCACAACATCAGTGATGCACCTGCATTTTCAGTGACACCAGCACTTGAGAAATATACCAGTACCTGAAATTCTATCACCTATCAGAGACTGACATCACTAACATCTCTTTGGGCAAGTCAAAGTTTAATACCCTTTGTGCATTCAAAAAATATTTTTAATTACCCACTATATGTTAGGCTATCATCTAGGCACTAGGATACAAATGTGATCAGAATAGATAAGATCCAGGATATTGCAGTGCTTATATTTTAGGGGAGAAAGGCATACATCATAAATACATCATAAATAAGGTAATTTCAAATAAATTAAGAATTCAAGATAACCAAAGAATATTGGAATAGAATATGACTGAGGTGATGCGTGCTACTTTAATTAGACTAATCACCAAAAGTCTTCTAGGGGCATGACACTTGAGCTGAGAAGAAGCTCAACATAAGTGAGGGACAGAAAGAATTCTAGCATCAGAGAAGCGTAATATGCAATGGCAGAAAGGTTGCACACAGGGACAGAGAGATCAGTGTAGCCATATCAGGGTTCAAGTATTATTGTGAGCAAAAACTAGAGTGATGGGGCAAAATCTATTGAAATGGGAAACATCAAAAATACGTTTTCACTGCACACCTTGTGCCAGAAACTGAAAGATCCCTACTTGAACCTCTTAATTTTGATAGACACCATCTCCTGTGGACTTAAACCATGTGATGAAACCCTGACTTTCATCGTTTATTGCTCCAAACAACCCCTTAAAATTCCACCTTCCTCTCTGGACACTACTGGCTGCCTCTAGATGGGCTGCCTGAATATGTTCTACAGAAGGTGGTGGACTCTCAACAGTGGAAAGGCTGGCCTCAATGCCTGACAAGAGGTAAGAGTGCAGCCTAGATATGTGATTATGGAACCTTGTCTGATAACTTGAAAATGCCCAGCATGGAGTTTTAAAGTTCCACTAAAAAATCTACGAAATCTGCTCAATTATCCCATCCAAGGGAGAAGGTTGACTGTACATGAACTCTGCACTCTAACAGCTTTCTGCTTTCCAGTAAGTTCAATCAAATGTATCTTAGTTAATTAGATAATAAAAGATTCACATTAAAAAAAAACTAAAGATAAACAAACTATAAATATTGATAATAATAAACCAAAATAACAAAGAAAAGCAAACACATAGCTTAACTGGCATCTAATCACACTTTACCTTCATTGCCTTAGCTCTGGCTCTGCACATTACCATTGTGCTCAAACCCCATGTCCTCTTCTTGCTCAAAATATGAATTTCTCTCCCTCAATATGCACATCCAAAAAGACACACATAAACACACACAATCGGGGGGAATTAGGAATGCCAGTTCAACCCTGTCCTTACTTTGGCAAGGCACATCTCATATGTCACTATTGTCTCTAAATATCCCTGCAGGTGAATGAACACCCCAGAGTCTGAAGCACTCACCTGTCTCCTGTCCCCTGAGTGAGAGACAAGAGAGAGAGGACGGGTTTCACAAAGATCAGAATCAAATGATGCAGGGTTGTCAAAGAGAGAATGGAGCAAAACAGTATCACTTGATCTGACACTGAATTTATTTCAGTCATCATTTATTGAGAAACATTACCTTCAGGCAAAATCAGTTACATAATATGTGGGATCAGGGCAAAATGAAAAGGCAGTGTCTCTTTTTTAAACACTATTAAGAATTTCAAGGTGACATCAGCAGAGCATTGAACCACACATGCGTCCCTTCAGAGCGTGAGATCCTGTGTGCCGGCACAGGTCACGTGCCTGTAAAGCTGGCCCTGAATTCACACAAGGCTTTTGGTCATGAATACAGACACAAACACCTAAATCCTATTTTGAAACAACTGAGAGAAAAGGGAACAAAAATCTAGATAACTACTTTTCAGAGTAGGAAGAGATGAGTGTATTCATGAAGATCCGTTCCATTTTGGGAAGCACAGAGACGCTTTCAGTTAGGTAATCTGGAGAAGCTTCCCTGAGAGACAGGCATCTGAATTACAGTTTGAAGAATCAATAGCAAAGAATATGTATGTATCCAAAGCTAGAAGAAGAAGAAATCAAAACAAAACAGATTTCCATAGGGCCAGGATCTTTGCTGAAGCAAACTGTTTTAATAAAATCTTGCTTTCTGGCCAGTAGCGGCAGCTCACACCTGTAATCCTAGCACTCTGGGAGGCCGAGGCGGGCAGATTGTTCAAGGTCAGGAGTTCGAAACCAGCCTGAGCAAGAGCAAGACCCCGTCTCTACTATGAATAGAAAGAAATTAATTGGCCAAGTAATATATATAGAAAAAAACAGGCGGGCATGGTGGTTGGTATATGCCTGTAGTCCCAGCTACTCGGGAAGCTGAGGCAGGAGGATTGCTTGAGCCCAGGAGTTTGAGTTTGCTGTGAGCTAGGCTGATGCCATGGCACTCACTCTATTCTGGGTGACAAAGTGAGACTCTGTCTCCAAAAAAAATCAACAAAAAATCTTGCTTTCTTTATTAGACATGAACCATGTTAAAGATACAGAAAAAGACTCTATGTATAAGGTGAAACTAAAGTCACCAGATTTGCTTTATGCATGTTTTCCACTTCTCCAAGATTCTGTTTATTATCCACGATTCTTGTGCCAAGCAGAGCTGACATCCTGAACCCCTAGTGTCCTGGGTGTTGATTACCATGGGAAAGGCAGAGCTGGAAACATGGATAGATATAAATTTCCAATTTGAGCTGTGGGAAAAGAAGAGGATGTTAATCTCAAGAAAGGAAATCAGAGAAAAAGGGGGAAGAAAAAATGAAGATAGAAAATAGAAGAAAGAATTAAATAGAGGTTAAAGAAACAAAGAACACACAAAGGCTTACCATTGTTTTTTAAACCATGATTTCACTACAACCAACATGACCACTGTAACTAGGACTGTCAAACAGATCAGTATCAGGAGAATGGAGTATCCACCTGGTTGGTGACAAAATACAAACATCAACCCATAAAATACTCTCCATCCCACCACAGCTAAGCCTTCTCATTGGGCCCTCCTCGAGTCTTCATCTGTATTTTCTAGTGCCCTCATTTTAATTCCTCCCCAACCTTATTCCATCAAGTCACCAGTTCATCCCTTCTTTTCTCTTTAGTACCTTTAATTCCCTACTTCCATTTCCTTCAAATTTAACTGCTGTCATTCTCTGTCCTTCTTTATGTGGATTCACCCAATCTCATTCTTCTTGTGTTAGGCATCCTACCCACTTCCCTGCTCCTCACAAAAGGAACAGGACTGTCTTCCATGACTTCCCAGCTGGGCCCCAGCCCTTTCTCACCCCAGTGGAGGATGATGTCCTGGCCCCCGAGACTGCTGTGCTTCACCCGACAGGACAGGCCAGCCACCTCCCCAGCTGCCACATCCAGGGTCGCTCGGAGATACCACGTCCCGTCAGCATTGGGCAGGAGGTCACTGTGCCGAGTGCCCGGCTGCTCCTGCTCACCCCGCATCCACCTCACCCACACGGGCTTTGGGTAGAATCCTGAGACGTGGCACACCAGCAGCAGACGGCCAGGCCCGGGACTAGGGCCACTGGACAGCCAGGCCTCGGGCTTCACTGGACAAGAAAGGTGGGGAGAAATGGAATTTAAGGGGAATTCCATGCCCAGAGTGCAAGGTCTCAGGTGTTTTAGAAGTTTGAGTAATACCTTCTTTCTCTCCTGTAAGAAACAATCCTAAACCCACACATCTAACCTTATAGCCTCTCATGTGTTTCATAATGATAATGAGAACTGGCAAATTGAAAAGCAAAAGTTAAAGCACTAGGACTAGGAGAGGAGAGAGAGTTGGGCTCACCTTGTCTTTCCAATTCTGACTTTCCCGCTGCAAGGAGGCCTGCCAGAAATCGAGGACAGGTGTGACCAAACATGGTCTGCACCATTTCTTTAATATCTCGGTAGCGATTGAGCGCCTTGCACACATTCTGGGCCCGACTCCCTGCTGCTGGAGATGGCACCCAGGAACTTCCTTGGAAACTGAAGAAACCTGATCCTTGATACGCCCCATTTATGAAGATTTCTGAGGCCTTCCCAGCATGCATTTTACAGCCAGCTGATATCTGTAGCTCAAAGGGGTCTGAGGACAGAGAGGGAAGACAGAATCAATATGGAAACAATGACAACAAAGAAAAATAAACTATTTACAGAGTAATGATATTTAAAGGAAGGAAAATTTTCTAGAAAATCATATGGAAGACTAGAGTTTAGGGGAAGGAAAGAGGTAGGAAGAAGAATTGAAGATAATAAAGATACTTTGTAATAATTATTGGGGAAGGGATAAATGGGAAGGCCAGTCTAGAAAAACTTCTATGAGAGTGGTATGTACAGGACAGGTCACATGAACACTCAGGCCAAGGAGAAAAAAGGCCAGAAACCTGGTTGGGAAACACAGAGTGTGAGGCAAGGAATGATGGGTAGAAAATCAAGAAGAGACAACCAGTCCAAAGAGCCAGAACTTGAGGGTATATTCAACGGCATGCAGAAATATGTATATGCAGGCCCTCTTCTGTATGATGGTGGCTGGGGGTACTGGGGCTAGTGAATGGTCTAGCAGAGGAGGCAATGGGATATAAAGGGAGACAGGAAACAAGGTCAGGAAGGTTGGATGGTGCTCAGAGCCTACACACTGTTTTCAGCTTTGGAAGATGGTTGGAGCCCCTAGGCAAATTATCAGTTCAGAACAATAAACTTACATTCCAGTTGAAATTGACTGGCAAAGGTCTGCACTTCCCTGGGAAAAACACGCAAATATAACTGCAACAGCACCTGTAAGTTCTTCAACTCCTTCTTGCTGAAGTCTCCCTGGGACCAGGGCCTCAGAAAGCGGAAGGTTCCCACAATATCATCCCAGGAGTGAGTCTGCAGCTCGCCCAGCCAGCCTGAGCCCTGGGTGCGCGCCCAGCTGTGGTTGGCGAAGGAGGAGATCTGGAGCATGCGGAAGGAGATGGGCTCTTCTGCTGCTGGATGATGGGATCCTAGAGCTTGGGGAGCTGAGAGACAGGAGAATGCAAAGTGGAGTGAGTGTAAGCAGATGGGAGATGAGATGCCGTGAGAAGAAGAGGAGTTTAGAGAGGAGAGGAAGGATGGAGATAATTACTTGTATTCCAGTACCACTATTCCCCTGGACAAAAATCCATTCCCCAAAATCAGAGACAGAAACAGAGACTGTCAGCAAGAATTCTGTGCCTAGAAGTGGCCTGGAAGGCAGACTCCAGGAGCATCCTAGAGAGGAACTGATCATTTTCCTAGATCCTCCCCAGAACCTCCTCTGCACCCTCCTGTGCCCTGCCACCTCAGCTGCTCCTATCCTCCCACCTCAGCTGTTCCTACCAGCTGTGGTCTCCCCAAGGCAGCAAAACTCCCTGAAGAGGAGCAGGAGCAGGAGCAGGAGCAGCATTGGAGCTCTGTCAGGGGAACTGTGCCTCTGCAGGACACCTGCCCTCAAAACTCAGACGTCAGCACCCCTCTCCACCCTCTCCCACTGTCATTTCACTTCCCTTGACACACAGGCAGACAAACATCTCCCTCTGCCCACGTCTCTACAAGAGTAGCCCCACTGCCTCCCTTCACCACAGCTCCCTTCTCCCACGGGGTCTCTCACTTCCCCTCCATCTCTCCTACTGTCTGGCTTCCAGGTTTTCTCCCTGCTTTTGTCTACATCCACCCAACTCCTTCTATTGCAATAACTGCTGGAAAAGGAGTCCTGCCTTTGAACAAAGTCTATGAATTGGCTAAAAAAATGTACTAGGCTTTGAACTTGCAAAAATCAAATCCACACTTGGATTGTAAATGTTCTCATTTGTGAGAAGTGATGAAATTGACTAGATGGTACCCAGTGAACAATCCAGCAGTCTCCATGGTCCTGCCTCTCTGAGACTTGCCCCTCCACCTACCTGCCACCTGGCCTCCTTTCTCCCTCTTGGTTGTGTCTCCTGCTTTGCTCTACTGACCCATATTTTTGCCTTTGTGTCTACTTTTGCTTTTCTTACATGCCCTGCCTGTTCTCCCTGTGCTCTCAGTCTCTCTGTTTCATCACTCTGCTCTGCTCAAATCATTATCAGAAGGCGCTGGGCATCCTGAGTGCAGCTAATAAATGCCCATTTGCTCAGTTTCCTCAGCCAAACCACCTGTCACTGTAGAAATGGTCCATCAGTGGACTTTCCATGGAGGTGGTAATCTGGAGGGCAGGTGGATTTTATTCATGTTGAATGGGTTGGTCTGGAGGGAGTACACTGGAGCCTTGGAATCCCACCCAATGATATGCACGTTTACAAGCCTGTGGGCTAGCTGCACCATGGGAAGGAAGAGAGTGAGGGCATGCATGAGGGTTCCCATTACAGTTCATGGCCTGGAAACACAGGTATTGAGTCTTTATTTTTGTTCCTGTTTAATTGATATTTGACATTACAACCTTAACACCATTGAAATACTACCACTTTGTTTAAATTTCAGCATTTACTCAAGTGTCATTTACTCAGAGCCCACCTAGTTTCAAAAGAATTGCTAGACACTGAGAAAACATAACACAAAATCCAACCCCAAACCTCTACTTTCGTTCAGAGAGGGCTCATAGAATCATGATCAGAATTATTGAAAAAGGTCCAAGCCTAGTTTCACCTCAGTATTTTTTCTAAATTCAAGGATTCAAAACAAATCTGAACAATTTCCTGACAGATAATACTGGCTATTTACAGAGAAGAGAATGGCTTCAGATGCCTAATATGTGATGCAGTGGGAAAATATTGCAGAATTCTGAGGTAAGGTCGTTGATCCTAAATTCTTTACTCAGGTAAATTATTATTCTCCTACAAGGAAAAAATTAATTTATATCTCAATACTCAACAAATAAAAAAGTATTCCACATAACATCAAATCAAAACTTAATTTGAATGAAGAACTCAAGAAATGATGCAAAAAAATAGTTATAAAACTGTTTGCACAAGTAGAGTTATCTCTAAATAATTGTTTATCATATACTTCTTAAATTTAAATATTTTAGATAATTTCCATATCCCTTTCATATAATTTCCCCCAAAATTATATCTTACATAACTATGATAAATTGTGAAAACCAGGAAATTAATACTAATACATTATCAGTAAGTAAAGTATAGAGTAAATCATTTTTCCAATTTTTCCACGAATTTCAGAATGTCACACTGCGTTTAATTATCATGTCTCCTTAGTTTTTCTAATTTGTGAGTTTTTCCATTTCTATGTGGTTTTATAACCTTGTTAATTTTGAAGAGTACTGGTCAAGTATTTTGTAGTATGTCCCTTGTATTGGGTTTGTCTGATTTTTTTTTTTTTATGATTAGTCTGGGGTATGATTTGAGGGAAAAATGTCACAGAGGTGTATGTTCTTCTCATCACATCATATTAGGAGCACATAATATTAGTATGGCTTATTACTGGTGATATCAATCTTGATTATTTGGTTATGGTTGTATCTGACAGATTTTCCCACTATAAAATTATTATTTCCCCCTTGTACACTTTGTTCATTGGAAGTGAGACACTAAGTCCAACTCACATTTGGGGGGAGAAAATTAATCACCATGTCCTGGAGAACAGAGCATCTACATATACTATTTGAAATTTTTTATAAGAAAAATATGTCTTTTTTCCCATTTTAAAATTTACTTATTTAGTTATTTTTTTTTTATTTCAGGATATTCAGCGGGTACAAATATTTTGGTTACATGTAATACCTTTGCTTCACCCAAGCCAGGGCTACAAGGGTGCCCCCTTCCCCCATACAGTGTACTCCACCTCCATTAGTTGTGAGTTTATCCCCCCAAATCCCCCACCTGATGGGCACCCAATGAATATTACTATCATGTAAGTATCTTAATGTTGGTCAGTTAGTATCAGTTTGATGGCAAGTACATGTGGTGCTTGTTTTTCCATTCTTGTGATACCTCACTTTGAAGGATGGACTCAAGCTCTATCCAGGATAATATGAGAGGTGCTAGTTCACAGTTGATTTTTCTAGGTGTGTAGTATTCTGTGGTGTACATATACCACATTTTATTAATCCACTCTTGTATTGATGGGCACTTGGATTGTTCCTACATCTTTGCAATTGTGAATTGTGCTGCCATAAACATTCAATTGCAGGTGTCTTCATTATAGAATATCTTTTTTTTCTTTGGGTAGATGCATAGTAGTGAAATTGCTGGATCAAATGGTATTTCTATTTTTAGCTTTTTGAGGTCCTCCAAATTATTTTCCACAGAGGTTGTACTAATTTGCAGTTCTACCAGCAATGTAAGAGTGTTCCTATCTTTCCACATCCTCACCAGCATTTGTTGTTTTGGGATTTTTTGATAAAGGCCATTCTCACTGGAGATAAGTGATATCTCATTGTGGTTTTTATATGCATTTTCCAAATGATTAGAGATGTTGAACTCTTTATTATATGTTTGCTGGCCATTGTTCTGTCTTCTTTTGAAAAGATTCTGTTCAAGTCCTTTGCCCATTTATTGATGGAGTTGCTTGATTTTATCTTGTTGGCTTTCTTAAGTTCTATATAGATTCTTTTTATCAGCCCTTTATGGATGTGTACAAAGCAAATATTTTCTCCAACTCTGTAGGCTGTTTCTTTGCTCTAATAATTTTATTGGTTATGCAGAAGCTTTCTAATTTTATCAGGTCCCATTATTTCATTTTTGTTACTGTTGTGATTGCTTTGGGGGTCTTGTCATAAATTCTTTGCCTAGGCTAATGTCTGGAAGAGTCTTTTGTACATTTTTTTCTAGGATTCTTAAGGTTTCATGCCTTGGGTTTAAGTCTAATATTCATCGTGAATTGATTTTTGTAAGAGGTGAGAGATGAAGATCCATTTTCAATCATCTGCATGTAGTTATCCAGTTTTCCCAGCACCATGTAGTGAATAGATATTTTTTCCCCAATGTGTGTGTGTGTGTGTATATATATATATATATATATATATATATATATATATATATATATTTCAGCATATTATGGGGGTACAAACGTTAAGGTTACATACATTGCTTTTGCCTCCCCTCCCCCCTCGAGTCAGAGCTTCAAGCGTGTCCATCCCCCAGACGGAGGGCATCGCACTCACTATGTATGTAAATACCCATCACCTCCTCCCCCCTCCCACCTGCCCGACACCTGATAAATTTTTTTAACATTTTGGTTACATTTTATATCTTTGCCTCTCTCTAGCAAGGGTTGGGGGGGGGAGAGCCAGATAAGAACTCAGGGTAAGGGACATCAGACAAGGAGGGTGAGATAAGAATGAGGAGACATGGAGAACATTAGGAAGGAGCAAACATAGGACCAGAGAAGACAGGGCATCAGAGAGACAGGAAGGCTGACTTGGGTGAGTAAACCAAAACTCTCCTTTTAGGTTAAAGCGGACTGGAAGATAAGCGATTTGTCAATACCGCCCTTTTATTTTACAGATTTGGGAATAAAAGCTAAGGAAGATGAAATGACCTTTCAGAATCACATGGGGACTTTTCTAAGGTGGTCTAAAGGAAGTGAGGACACAGCAGCTGAATCTGGAAGGCAAGGGAAAGTCTGGAAGTGAGGGCTTGGGAAACAAGAGACAGGGCAGAAGGCTCAGGGTGATGTGAGAAACATTTTTTCTCTGAAATGCAATTTGCATGAGGAAGAGATTTGTCAGTTGGAAGAGAGGAAGTCACTACAAGCTACTAAGAAAAACATTTGCTGAAATCAGAGATCAAACACCAGCTCTGCGAGACACAAGCTCCATCTCCCAGTGAAATGCTGCTTCTGCTATTTCAATTGTTACCAGTTCTCTTCCCAGGTGGTGACAGTGAGGATGGTAAGAGTCACTCTGGCAGCTCCCAGCACTGGTGCAGGGGTCTTGGATAAAAACATGCTGAACTTACCCAAGTGCACTTGAACAAAAGGGTCTGAACCCTGCTCTTTCCAGCCCTCTTCTGCCTTTTCGGGTGTTAGGGCTGGAGCCTGAGGCCCTGCAGCAGTCAAATATGTCAGGCTTTATGTGTTCTTCAGACTCTAATTCTCGATATCTGGATTTTTTTTTTTAAATTTCCATTCTTTCTCTCTCCCTCCTGCTTCTCCCTTTCTCTTCACTATCTCGTTCTTCCACTCTTCAAAGCCTTCCAGGGACCAACCTCTTACCATGTCATCCAGATCTCGTCCTTTGCCAACAGCACCTGGGCACGCAATCAAGGTTCAGGCTGGTTGGATGATTTGCAGATTCATGGCTGGGACAGTGACCCAGGCACTATAATACCCCTGAAGCCCTGGTCCAAGGGCAACTTCAGTGATGAAGAGTTTGATGAGCTGGAGGAGGTATACCGTGTATACTATTTTGGATTTACTGAAGAAATTCAGCAGCGTGCCAGTGAATTCCAAATGGAATGTGAGTCCAGTCCCTAAACTGTGAAGATTCCCCAGGACTTTCTTCTCCCTATCTTTTTGCAAGCTGCTAGTCCCTCTGATCCTTCTCCTATCCTATCTGCTTTACCCAACTGCATGCACACACTCCTCTAATGCAGTCTCTTGCTGACTCCACACTGTATTCCAGATTCCAGCTGCTTCTGACTCTTCTCTGAGAGATGAGGGCTCCCCATTGGTATCCAACTCCTGGTTTGTCTTACATGGTCCTTGCTCCTAGTGGGCCCTTACTTCTACCCCATGCCTGAGTGACCTACAGTGTGGCTTCCACCTTTGATCTGTCTCTTCAGTTGTCTCCTCCCTGCATCTCTTCTTCCTATGGTCCCCTGCCTCACAGTGAAATGCTGCTCTCTGGACTGCATCGAGCTCTGCCTCCCCCTCCCCAACTGTTACCATACCCTCCCCCCTTCATGACATGCACACCTTTCTGAATGCTCTTGTTTCTGAAAATCAACACATGCTGTAATTTGGGTTTGGCTCATCATTTCACATCCAAGAAATTTATCCCAACCAAAATCTAGACTCCTAAGTCCTTTTCTCGTGGCTTCTTTCTAACTTCTGTTTAATAATGTGTTTTCTGTTTTACTTCTACCTAGACCCCATTGAGATCCAGGGCATAGCAGGCTGTGAGCTGCGTTCTGGAGGTTCCATAGGAAGCTTCTTGAGAGGAGCTTTAGGAGGATTGGATTTCCTGAGTGCCGAGAATGATACATGTGTCCCTGCCCCACAGGGCGGCAGAAGGGCGCAGCAATTCTGCAAAATAATCATGCAGTATCAAGGTGTCATTGATTCTGTGAAGAAGCTGCTCTTAGAAACCTGCCCCCGATATCTCTTGGGCGTCCTCGATGCAGGGAAAGGAGAGCTGCAAAGGCAAGGTTAGTCCTGCTCTCTATTTCACTTCCCAGAACATCCTCCAAGGTAAAGACAAGGAAAGTACCAAGAAGGTACCAGTTTAATCAACAAGATATTTGGATCCCAAAGCACTAGAAGAGGTCACTATCCAAGCTTATGGGCTTCTGAGTCCCTGTGATCTGAATTTGAGTCATGACACAACATTGTCACTGCCCATTTCTTCCCCAGTGAAGCCCGAGGCCTGGCTGTCCAGTGGCCCCAGTCCCGGGCCTGGCCGTCTGCTGCTGGTGTGCCATGTCTCAGGATTCTACCCAAAGCCCGTGCGGGTGAGGTGGATGCGGGGAGAGCAGGAGCAGCCAGGCACGCAGCACAGTGACCTCCTGCCCAATGCTGACTGGACGTGGTATCTCCGAGCGACCCTGGATGTGGCGGCTGGGGAGGCGGCTGGCCTGTCCTGTCGGGTGAAGCACAGCAGTCTTGGGGGCCAAGACATCATCCTCCACTGGGGTGAGAAAGGGCTGGGCCTGGCTGGGCATGGGAGGAGGTGGTCCTCAGGCAGAGAGGCAGGCACTGGGGAAGGAGGGGGCTTGACAGGTGAAAGAGGGAGAGGGGTGGATTGATTCATTTCTGGGACTCCAATCCCAACAGGAATAAAAATAAAGAAGCCAAGTTACAGAAAAAATAAGAATGAAGGACAAGCAGATTGTGTCAGTTGTGGCTAGAGGGATCAAGGATGGTTGGATGGTGTCAGGAATGTAAGAGAGGGGCTGGAGATGACCACACATTGGAAGCAGCTGAATGGAGATGCTGACACTCAGGTGGGGAAAGGATGGCCAGGGGATTCAGTGGGTGGGATTCGAAGTGTCATCCTTTTGTCCTCTCCCAATTGCCAGGACACCCCATCTCCATTGGTTTGATCTTTTGGGCAATAATCATGCCCTCCTTGATCCTTTTGCTGTGCCTTGCATTATGGTATAAGAGGCGCTGGTGAGTTTTGTTTGGATTATGTTTTTAATCTTCCTTTTCTGTCCACCCTCCCACTCTTTTCCATCATTTGAACTCTTTCCTTTGTTTATTCTCAATCTTTCTACCACAACCTTTCCCCCCAGCTCCCGTCTTCTATATGTGGAGATATATTTTTAATCCAGTTAAAATACACTTAACAAAATTTACCATCTTTATCATTTTTATGTGTACAGGTCAGTGGTGTTTAGTGCATTCACATTGTTACGCCAGCAATCTCCAGAACTCTTTCATCCCTCAAAACTGAAACTCTATTCCTATTAAACAGTAAATCCCCATTTCTCCCTCTCCCTGGGGCCCTGGCTAAGATCATTCTACTTTCTTTATCTATGCAATAGAATATTCTAGGTACCTCATATAATTGGAGTTGTGCCATAATTGTCTTTTTGTGAGTGGCTTATTTCATTTAGCAAAAGGTCCTCAAGGTTCATACATGTTTTAGCATGTGCCAGAGTTTCCTGCCTTTTTGGGTTTGAATAATATTCCATTGTAGGTAACTGACACATTTAGTTCATTTATTCATCCATCTATGGACACTTGTTGTGCTTCTGCCATTAGGCGTTGTGAATAATGTTGCTATAAACATAGGTGTACAAATACCGCTATGTAGAGCTCTTTTTCTTATGGTTTTAACAGGTCATATCAGGATATCCCTTGAGCCCTATCCATATCTTCTCTCCCATTTGGAAATAGCACCAAGAAGTCTATAATACCAAAGTGCAACCCAGGAGTCAATCTCATCATATTTCATGAAATGATCATCATATTTTATCAAATGGAGTTTTCATAGATTTTAAGATAAATTACAAGTTAAACACCAGCCAAAAATTATTTAAAACTGTCAATTTATTACAACACTGTATCAGTATGATCTATGTCTACATTTAAAAACATTAAAATAAATGTGTCTCATGGTAAATGAAATAAGGTAGATACAACTTAATGGTGAGTTCTTTTTGACTTTTTATTTTAAAACTTTTTCTCTTTCTGTTTCAATATCTTTTGTCAAAATAAGCTAAATAAAATTATGTTGGGATAATAGTATCTCAGCAGGGCATTCAATGCAGGGCATTTTTTATGTAATTTCTCTGTCTCTGCCTGGATGACTTTCTAACCCCCAAGCCCATCTGAGAAAAGCTGTCCCAGGAATGAATCTAACACATAAAGAAAACAGGTAAAAGAGAAAATGATGAGATAACAGGGCCAAAGCCTAAATCAACTACATGTGAGGCTTGAACTACCTCTGGGTATTTCAGTTGCATGAACCTAGTTAGTAGCAGCTTTCATTTTAAATTGATTTCGAATTTTTAGTTGCTTGAAAATTCTCATATTACTATGATGGGTAATATCTTGCACCAACTTTTTCATATTTTCTTATATTTTTCCTCTGTTTTCTTTACTCCTCTTATTCTTTCTCTTCTCAAATTATCATTCCTCCACAATGGTTTTTTGAACTTATGATTTTCCTCTAAATGTCCTTACTTTAATAAACCTTAATTTACCTGTGATTTTAACTGTAAATATGACCTCTGCATGCATGATTTTCATAAATAGATCTTCAACCACAAAATACAATGGTTTTGCACTATTTCTGTTTGAGAATGCATGTGCATGTATACATGTTTATGTGATTTTTGCCAATACATGGAAATACAGTAGTTTGCCATTTTCCATGGTGGATATATTCCAACATCCCCGTTGTGTGCCTGAAACTGCAGATAGTACCAAACTCAATTGCTGTCAGCTGGGACATGTTTCTGTTCATGTCTTCCACCCACATACTTAATGCCTTTTACAAATTAACTAAGCAGTGATCATGAGCTGTGACCATAACATTTTCAGTTTGAGATGCAACAGCGAAATAAGCATGAATTTTTTTCTTCTTCTCAATTTTATGGATAGAAGATTCATTTTTACTGAAGATCTTAGCAACCTCAGCATAGATATTTTTTCTTTCCTTACTGAGTAGGAACTTTCACCTTTTCACATAAATGAAGTACTTTACAGCTTCTCCTTAGCATATTCCTATTGCCAGCATCACTACTTCTGTGCTTTGGTGCCACTATTCAGCAAAATAAGGGTTACTTGAACACAAGCACTGCCTTGTTGCAATAGTTGATCTGTTAACTGAGTCACCTATTAAGTGACTTGAAATCATAGGAATCAAATGACTCCTTTTCAATTTTTTAATTAGTAATTTTATATATGCATTGATAGAAAAAACAGTATAAAAAAACACCATTTGCTCATGAGATAGCTTTGAAAAATTCATCCACTCATGATTGAAATAAATTTCAGATATCATATTTTATCCATAAATGTTTCAACATGTATTTCTAAAATATAAAGATTATTTTCTATATTACCATAATTGCATTACAATATTTATACATTAAAGATTATTTACTATCATTAAATATCTAATCAGTACTGAAATTTTTCCCAATTGTCTCATGAATTATTTTTTGCAGTTTATTTATGAAATTAGAATAAAAATAAGGCCCATGCATTAAAATTAGTTTATATGTTTCAGACATTTCTTTTAATCTACGTATTTCTCCTCTCATTTTTATTCTAGAATTTGTTTCTGAAGAAATTGTTTTGTTTTCTTCTTTTTTCAACATATTATCCGAGTACAAATGTTAAGGGTTACATATATTTTCCTTGCCCCCCTTTCCTCTTGAGTCAGAACTTCAAGTGTGTCCATCCGCCAGTTGGTGGGCATCGCACTCATTAAGTATGTATATACCCATCCCCTCCCCCACCACCTAACCGACACCCGATAAATGTTATTCCTATATGTCCACTTAGGTGTTGTTCAGTTAATAGTAATTTGCTGGTGAGTACATGTGGCCAACAAACATGTGAAAAAATGCTCAACATCTCTAATCATCAGAGAAATGCAAATCAAAACCACAATGAGATATTACTTATCTCCAGTGAGAATGGCCTTTATTAACAAACCCCAAAACAATAAATGTTGGCATGAAGGTGGAGAGATAGGAACACTCCTACATTGCTGGTGGGACTGCAAACTAGTTCAACCTCTGTGGAAATAAATTGAATCATCGTTCATATATAATTGTTCACAGTCTGCATTTTGCTGATCTCATAGCTATGATGACATTTTACATGAGCTTTATCCTCTTTATTTACTATATATTCATAGATTTTTTGATGTGATCAGATTCAATTGTTATTATTCTCTGTGTATCTCAAAAGGGGTATATAAAATTTGATGATCTCTATTTACTACCTAGATCAATAGGTATCAACGCTCTTATGCATTTTACACATGTAAAAGTTATTGAGGATTGCACAATAAAATGAATATGCCTAATGCTACAGAACAGGATATTTGAATGGGCAAAAATGGTAAGTCTTATGTATGTATATTTTACCACAATAAAAAAATAGGAACATCAGGAAAACTTTTCTTTATGTAAATTTTACATAAAATGTATGTCTAGATAGATAGCTACTTATGTCTTAGAAGTAAAAACTAATAAATTATTAAAATATTTATAAACCTATATAAAATAAAACATTGATTATATGTCCACAAAAATAGCATTTTTGTTTTCAACTATTTTCCAAACATTTAGTAAGAAGGGTGGCTTTATAGATCCTTTTTTTCACATTTTTGCAATTCTTTTATTGTCTGGCTTAATGGAAAACAGCTACATTTTTATATCTGCTTTGGCATTCAGTCTGTTGCAATATTTCCTTTCATGTAGTCTCTGAGGAACAAAGTACATTCATGAGAGTGAAAGAATGAAAAATGTATGTAAGTTACTAGTATTGTTATAGAAATCATTTTGAACTGTGGACCATCTGAAAAGATATCCCTGGGCTATGTCTTATCAATAAATGGCCTAGGGAGAAAAAAGGTATTGTACATTCTTCATTTATCTGTTGGAATATTTCTAAAAAGAAATATTCTCCTCAATAATTCCCTCTTTAGCGGAAGGTAATGAAAAAACAAAAATACTTTATTCTTTCCACTTACTTGCCAGTTTTCAAGACATTGAATGGTTTATATGGCATCCTTCCCAGGTGACTAGTAATTTCTTTTGCATAATTGGATACTCATGAATTTCAACTTATTAGAAATGCTTGACTTATGTGACATGTTTTTACTGGAGCTCAAATTGTCCCACCTGTGACAGAGAAATCCTTTTCAAGTCAGCTACTCCTGAATTCTTTCAATATGCCTCCACCATTGAAGACTCCATTACTTTGTGATGTGCCAAGGTTGTTCATGGCTCTTGCAGAAACATCCCACCACACACTAGAAATTAGCCAATTCTCCAAGGATTTCCAATCCCTACTAGTTAGAAAACATAATGTGAAAATCATATTCTAGGCAATTCCTGGTTTATAGGCATTCTAAATAAGAAGCAAACCAAAAAAATATAGCCTGTAGTTTTAAGGAAAATGTCATCAGGAGCTCATATTTATACTTTCAGTTCAAGCTCAGAACCAAGAGTTTTTATTCCTCTATCTCACTTCTACTTCTCTGTTCTCCCACATAGAAAATCCTGGTTCCCAGTGAATAATTGTAAATGTGTATTCACCTAATCCTGCACTATACACATGACGAATATAATAAAAATGTAAACATTAGGTCAGAGAGATGGCAGAATAGGATGTAACCCACTAATATCATCCCTCCCCAAACACCACAAATTATACACCAATCTACAGACAAGTTTCTCTGTGGGAGCCTCAGGTATCATATAGAAAGTGGTAAAAAGCTTAGTGAAGCCTAAGCCTAAGAAGACAATTTCCAGACTGCGGACCAGCAACCAGGGTAGCAGACTCACCAATGATGTTCCTGGGCTAAAACCTGGAAACAGACCCATTACCCAAAAAGTTTGACTATAGCCGTATTTGACCTTGAGGCTGAAACCAAATCCATCTTCTAACAGGGTCCACAAGGTATCGTGTGCTGGTGACTCAGCAGAAAGGCTTGCCTGCCCACCAATATTGACCTTGGTGGGGGATCTCAAGGCTACCCTGCAAGTTGTCTCCAGCCCCCGTCAGCTGTGGTCCCAGCTTATTACACCTTGCCCAAGGACCCAAAGGGAAACTTGTCCATATTTTACAGCTTGGGAATTTCCCATTCTTCTGAACCTCCTTGATGGGTCAACCAGTCATTGACCCACATCAGATCCTGAGGGGACCCAGTCTAGCTCCAAATCCTCTCACTGTAGTTGGGGAGGGAGCTCTCCTGCTCATGTGGGGAAATACTGGGGTTATGCACCCACTTAAGCTCCCAGGTAGGGTCCCTAGCATCTATCCTACAGTGGATCCTGAGGTGGTACAGTCTCAGCTCTAGACTCTCTCACTGCAGTCAGGAAATTTGCTTGCCTATATAGAAACTGCTAAGAAGCACACATATCTGGGCCACTAGAATGAGCCTATCAACTACTGTATCACAGAGAGTCCTAAAGAGGCACAGAATTCAGAATCAGCCCTTCTCAATGCAGCTGGGGAATTCCTCGAATTGTGCAGAGATTTGCCAGGAAACATACATGAGTCTGTGTCAATAGGACAGGCTTCCAGTCTCAGGTCCCTGATCAGATTTCTCACAGAGCCTGGAGACCCTCCTTGGGTGGTCCACAGGCCCACACAGACTGGGCTCCATAACAACCTTGCAGCCCTCATGACACTCACAACCAACCTGAATTTAGGGCTCCCTTTAGCACTGAAATGGCTGCAGCAGTCATGGGCTCTAACAGCATTCACTCGGCATAAACTCCAAATAGGCTCCAACCACCCCTCCAAAAAAAAAGGCCAGACAATTAAGACTGGAATTAATATATAAGCATGAATATGTGTCCACAAGTATCAGAAATAATTAGAGAATTATGACATCACCAAAGAGACAAAACAAGACACCAGTGATGGACCCTAAAGTGATAGAGATATATGCACTGTCAGACAAGGAAATCCAAATAGCTGTGTTAAAGAAGCTCAATGAACATCAATAAAACACAGAGAAACAATTCGGAAAATTATGAGAGGAATTTAAAAGAGATTGAAATACTTTTAAAAATCAAACAAAAATCATAGAAATAAAAAGTACAATGAATGAAATAAAAAATGAAATAGAAAGCATCAATAACTGACTTGATCAAACAGAAGAAAGAATCGGTAAGATCAAAGATACACTATTTGAAAATACAGAGACAAAGGAGAAAACGAATAAAAGAAATAATGAAAGCTGACATGATCTATGTAATACCATTGAAAGAGTAAATATTTTGCTCATTGGAATTCACTAGGGGGCAGAGAAAAACAAAAAGATAGAAAATTTATAGAAAGATTATAATAACAGAAAACTCTCCAAACCTGGAGAAAGATACAACTATCCAAGTAAAAGAAGGTCAAACATCATCAATTAGAGTCATTCCAAATAGAACTATGCCAAGACATACCTTTTAAGTCTCAAAGGTCAGAACAAAGGATTCTGAGAGCAGCCACAGAAAATAAGCAAATAACATTAAAGGAAATTTTGAAATGCTGGGCAGCAGACATTTCAGCAGAAACCTTTATGCCAGGAGGAAGTGGGACAATATATTCTAGGGCACTGAAAAAACAAAACAAAACAAAGCTTCCAACCAAGAATATGGTGCCCTAGGCAGTGCTATCCTTCAGAAATTAAGAACAGATCAAGACTTTCCCAGACAAACAAAAGGTAAGCAAATGAGATACCACTGGCTCTGTCTTATAAGAAATGCTAAAGGTATTTCTTCAAACTGAAAGTAAAATGCTAATGTGTGACAATCTCAGGAGTTTGAAGCTGCTGTGAGCTAGGCTGACACCAGGGCACTCTATTCCAGGCAAAGAGTGAGACTCTGTCTAAAAATAAATAAATAAATAAAGATGTAAAACTTACTGGAAAAAAGCAAATATATGCACAAGTTTAAACTACTCCAACTGTAATCCTGGTGTATAAACCACTTATATCTTTAGTAGGTAACACTGCTTTAGTAGATATCACTGTTGGTGACAATGTAAATTAGTACAGCTATTGTGGACCACAATAGGTTCCTCAGTAAATCAAAAATAGATCATTCATTTGATACAGCAATCCCAGCAGTGGATATATAGCCATAGGAAAAAAAAAACAGTATGTCAAAGAGACTTGTCTGCAATTTCATGTTTATTGCAGCTTTGTTCACAATAGCCAAAATACAGAATCAAGTTGCTATCTATCAACTGATGAATGGATTAAAAATGTGACATATATACACAGTGGAATACTACTCACCATAAAAAATTTTGCAAAAACATGCAATTTTGCAAAAACATGGATGAAGCTGGAGGACATTATGTTAAGTGAAATAAACCAAGCACAGAAGGACAAATATCGCA
Organism: Microcebus murinus; assembly: GCF_040939455.1. Taxonomy (NCBI): domain Eukaryota; kingdom Metazoa; phylum Chordata; class Mammalia; order Primates; family Cheirogaleidae; genus Microcebus; species Microcebus murinus. The sequence continues at coordinate 106,560,047 of NC_134105.1, read as the reverse complement.
TGGTCTTACTCATACATGAAATCTAAAAAGGTTGATCTCATGGAATTAGAGTGTAGAGGGGAGGGGCAATAGGGAAGAGGTTGGCCAACAGGTATAAAGTTAAAGTTAGATAGAAGGAATAAGTTCTGGTTTATATTGCATAGTAAAGTGAATATAGTTAATGATAATGTATTATTTCAAAATAGCTAGGAAATAATATTTTGAATGTTCTCACTACAAAGACATGATAAATATTTGAGGTGATGAATGTGCTAATTACCCTGCTTTGATCATTACTCAATATGTACATGAATAAAAACATCCCACAGTACCCCATAAATATGCACGATTATTATATATCTCTTAAAACTAAAATGAAGCCTAAAAAATTACAAACACTACCATTAGCAACATGATTATAAAAACTGTTTAAAATTTATTTATTGACCCTAGAGTATATTTCCCTATGGATATACAGTCAATTTGCTATGCCTTAAATTAATCTCAAATAGTCCATGTGTCTGTGGTATGTCACTGACTCAATAAGTGGCTATGCAAATGTTTTACATTTTGCTTTCAATATTAGGGAACTGATATTTTGGGGTTTTGAAATTTTTAACTTTACAAAACATCTACATGCACAGAAGTTCCAAAATGGTAGTTGCAAGAATGCCAGGTTAGTGGTGAGTTGCCTAGAAATGGGTATGAGGGATTATGGAACTCTGTATTTTGATTGTGGTCTTTTATCCATGGGCTTCTATATTTGTCAAAATAAAGGGAACCGTGCACTTAAAAATGGAGACGTTTACTGAAAATTATTCATCAATAAAGTTGATTCAAGAATTTTTAAGGGCTCCAGATCTAGCCAGGATAATAACTGATCAACACTTATATGCACATATAGTAGTAACATTCATCAGGTGTCTGGCAGGTGGGATGGGAGAGGAGGAGATGGGTATATTCACTATATCTCCACCATCTGAGGGTGGACACACTTGAAACTCTGACTCAGGTGGGGCAAAGGCAATATATGTAACCTAAACATTTGTACCCATGTAATATGCTGAAATAAAAAAGAAAACAAATTTTAAAGGAAATAAAAAAAATGAAAACAGTAAATAGAAGAAGAAACAACAGACAGATTGAAGAAGCAAACTTCAGGAATGTTGTCCCAGTTTTATTATGCTTTCTTCCACACCAGTTTAGAAACTACCTGTCTCATATTCAGTGCTTAACAAATGTTAGTTGAATTAGTAAATGTAACCCAAAGGGACTAAAATCTAACCAATGGTATCTCAGACACCACAGGACTTTATGAGATTTCTCTCCCATATATATATTTGTCTCCCATCAGGGCACATTGCTTGCCCTGATACCATCCCAACCCTGAGGACCAACTATGTTGCTTCTTATTTTTTTAACCACTCTGGGACATATCTGCCCAGCTACGCTTCAAACATGACTTGCACACTCTTTCTCTCTATTTGTGTTTGTAACAAGTTAGATTGAGTTGGCTCAATTTACAAAATGTATTTACAAAATGAGTACACAAGGGGCAAAGCTACATTTTCACTTAAAGGACTAGGGAGAAAATCAGGGAATAAAGGAGGCTGGAATTTCTCAGTTAAGTAAGAAACATTTAAACAAGAAGAGAAGCATCAATGTTTCAAATGCTGCAATATTATCAGGAAGGAATGTTAAGGAGACAAAAACTTCCAACATGATAGTTAATCCAACTTATATATGAAGTTTTGGGTTTTATTATTTTCTTTTTTTCTGAGCACATATCCATACAGGAAAGGCACTTTTGTCATAATTCTTGCCTCCAAGGAGCTTAAAAATGGGAAAGGGAAGAAAGACCCAAGTGGCTGCAAAGCAGGGAGGAAGTGATAAATGCACACAGCGAGTACAGTTGAAGTGCTCTCTGGGTTCAGAGAAGGGAAAGACTGATTCATTCTTGTGGGTCAAGGAATATTGTGGGAGGAAACAACATTATAAATGGGTTTTGACGGATGAATACTATTGAAAAAATGGAAATTGAAAGAAAGCCACTCTATATAGAATTACAGAAATTAAATTGGTTTATACTAACAAATGATTGTTCGGCAGAAAGAGACCAATTTCAGTGGAGAGTAGAAAGGATGGCATCACTGTGCTGTCCTAGGCTCCTGGGCTGCTGGGTTCCCATTACGATGGGGGAGGCATGGGGAGGAGTCTCATGGGATGTCCTCATCAGAGCTGTGGAAGAACAGAAATGGGAGAAGCCCCTGGGTAAGTTGGACGTGGTGACTGAGGATAAGGTGGAGTGGTCAAGAGAGCAAAGCTAAGAGACGTAAAAAAGGAATATGTAAAAAGAAATGAGAAGAGAGACAGAAATGCAAAGAACTCACGGCACCTCTTAAACCAAAACACGAAACCTATCAGAAGCATCAGGGGCACTGTCACTGCCAAGGTGTCAAGTTCATGGGAATGTGGTGTCCTGCAGATATTGGAGACATACAGGGATGTCACTTTAAACTCACTGCTGATCCTACTCCATCTTCCGATTTCCCTACTTAACTTGTGCATTGGATGCAAGTCACATCAATCATCCTATTTCAGTCACTCTATTCCCATCCCAACTCATGAAAGGATTCATCATCTCTCTCCACCCCAATATAATGTGTCTATCTGTGTCTCATGTCTGAGTCCTCCATTCCTTGAATTACCTGTATTCATTCCTTCTTGACATCCCTCACCTAGATCTGATATCATCCCACTTTCCTCATCTCAAGGACCCCTACTCACACCTCCCACATCCAGTCTCACCCCAGTAGAGGATGATGTCCTGGCCTCCTAGGCCACTGTTGCTCACTTGACAAGACAGGACAGCTGCCTGCTCAGCTGCCACATCCAGAGACACCTGAAGGTATTATGTATCATCAGCATAAGGAAGAAAATTATCTCATTTAGTGTCCAGTTGTTCCCACTCACACTGCATCCATGTCACCCAAAGAGGCTTTGGTTAGAAACCGGACACATGATAAACCAGCAATAGGTGGCCAGACCTAAGGGTGGGATGACTGGACAGCCAGGACTCTGACCTCACTGCAGAGAACACAAAGGTACTCAGATGAGGACACTTACATGCTGCTAAGAGCACATATATCCACATTCATATGCACAGTTATCTTTTTCCCTCCTCTAGGAAACTATCAACCAGTAGCCCCTCTCCTTTGGTCTTCTTTCTTGTCCTATCTTTGAAGGAGGTGGCAGGAAGGGCTAAGAGTTGAATAGAAAAATCTTAGAAGGAGGAATTGAACTGACCTTCCCTCTGGAAGTTCACCTTTTCCACATCCAGGAGACCCAAGAGCAAATGGAGGCATGTATTTCTTAGGCACCTATACACTGTTTCCTTGATGCTGTCATAGTGATTGAGTAAATCACAGACATCTGGGCCCTGCTCCCAACCTCTGGAGATGGCCCCGATGAGGTGTTTTGGAAACTCAGAAACTGATCCTTCAAAAGCTTCCCAGATGAAGATTTTGGGGCTCTCTCTAGAGTGCAGCTCACAGCCAAACTTCATCTGTATTACAAAGGGATCTGGGGGAAGGGAGAAATGAGAAAAAGAGTTCTGATTAAAAAATAAGAGCAACAATATAAAAATTTAGGACCTTATCAGGAAGTAGAGCAAGAATGTTTCATATAGGTTCAAGATATATTTGATCAAGAATAAAGAAAAATTGTAGAGATAAGGGAGATGGGCAATGAGACATAAATGCCTTGAATTAACAGGAGATTTACATGAGGAAGGTCTGTTGAAGTGACAGCTGAGCTACAGAATATACAGTAGAGGGAGAGGGGATAACTTACGTGAGGGAGGGGGAGTAAGGCTTTCTTTCCATGGTACATGAGATTGCTCATAATGGCTGTTGGCCTATGGACATAGATCTTTGGAGAAATTGAATGAGGAGAGAGATCATATTTGAAGGAAGTCAAGCACAGATTGGGACAATGTGTGCCTCTGGACTGTGGGCCACAGAGGAAGAACACAGGGAGAATGTAATAAAGCATAAGAAAAAAGTATCCCCAAGTATAATGTGTCTAGGAAATTTCAGGGAGTTAATGTCTAAAAGATCCCCTAAGACATTCACACATGCAGACTTTTATGGGGAGACAGGTTCATGGGAAATGGTCCAGAAATGAGTAGAGAATATGTCCCAGAAATACAACACTGTGAAGAATTCCCTTACTTGAATTCGTCGAACTTACACTCAAACTGCAATTGATTGGCATGGTCTCGAATCTCCCGAGTTAATCCATTAAAGTAGACACGGAACAGCATCTCCAGGTCGAACAACTCCTCATTGCTTAAATTCCTCTTAGACCAGGTGTGCAGGAAAATTATTGCACCTGATTCACTCTCCTGGCCATGAGTCTGCAATTCATCCAGCCAACCTGAGCCCTGATTTTGTGCCCAGGATTGGTTGGCAAAGGATGGGATCTGGATGAGATGGAATGAGATGTGTTCCTGGACAGTTACAGGAAGTTAAAAGACAAGTATAATAATAATAATAATAATAATAAAAGAGAGGTAAGCAGAATAAACAGAAGACGAAAAGTGAACCAGATACCACAGAGAAAGGCATAATGGCTGGCTTAGCTATGACATTTTCCTACACAGGGCCCCATGCTCTGTCAGCATCCTCCAAAAAATAAATGAGACCTGGAAACCAGTATGCTCAGATGGTAAACATTCTGGTATTCTTAGTGATCCATCGTGGAGAGCCCATGACTCTCTATCCACATGCATCCAACTGGGCAGCTGACAGAATGTTCTTACTGTCTGCATTGTCAGCACCAGGGAGGAGAACATGTATCAATAGCAGTTGCAGAGACAACATGTCGTTTGCAGATATTTCTTTCTTTCCCTCCACAAAGCTGCTCTTTGATATCAATTCTCAGCAAACCTACCCTTATGTACCCTTTCACTAACAGACGATCTTCCCCACCAGCCACTGATGGCAACTAAGAACACCTGCTGCTTCCTCAACGTTGGCCTCCTATGTGATCTCTCATTTCCCCACCCCACATACTCTCAACTAGAGTTACACTCTACTCTCTGGATTCCAACTGCTCTCCTTGTCACTAAGTTCTCTTCCTCACTTGCCTTAGTCAAAGTGGTGTGCAACATTGAAAAGTCACTACATCTCTCTGGGTCTTGCATGTCATCTATAAAACAACAAGAAACGATATTGTTTTCCTGGTTCCTGCTTGTTTTAAGACATCATAATTCTACCAGTGTCTCCACTTAACTATTGCTGCACACCCCATCCTGTCCCTTCTTCTCATTACTGAATTTTTCTTAAAGCTCCTATGATTTCCCCATGCAACTGGATAGTCCAATCTCTATTAGCCTTAGAGATGAGATTGCAGCCATTAGGAGTGTGTAGGATCATAAGAAGTATAAATAAGCCATTCTATTGAGGGCTTACATAATTTCTTCTATTTAACCCATATACTCATTCACTAAAAAAGTCACTTAATACTTGGTTGTTACCAATATTTTACCAGGCATGTAAACATACAGAGATTAATGATGGAATCTCTCCTATGAAGGAGCTTTAAAATACAGAAGTATATTTAATTCAAGAATCAAAATGCATTGTGATGATTTTCATCACACAGTATAGAATCCTTGATACAGATCTGTTTAGAGCAATGTTCTTTAGAGAAGCATTTTGATTGCCTCGCCCCTGGAGAGCCTATAATTTGAAGCCCTGGAGGAACAGCACGCATTTCAATGAATTCTGTGCAGTGTGAAACTGCGTAGAGTTATAGTAGACTGGACATGCAGATTTTCAAGAGGATGCATACATGGGGAGACCATAGAAATTCATGTTTAATTTAAATTTTGTGATTTGATCAAAATATAATGCATTGTCAAACAGTAGCAGCAACTGTTAATATTTAAATTTATTTAGGTAGTTCATGTGACGTATTTGGTGATTTGTCAGTGACCCTGACCTGTTGATATCTGTGAATTCGTGAACTCAAAATCTTTTTGAGATCCAGGAAGTACATTTATTATTATAGTTTATTTTAAATAATATTAAATATTCAGTGAATGCTTTGGAGCAGTCACTAAATATCCCATTGGGAGCATTATTTTTTTTAAATTTCAGAATATTACATGGGTAAATATGTTTTGGTTACATAAGTTGCCTTGCACCATCTGAGTTAAGCTACACACATGCCCATCCCCCAGACACTGGGCACAGCGTCCATTATGTGTGAGAATACCCCACCTTTCCTCCCCTCTCTAACCTGCCCATAACCTGAAGAATGTTACCTCTAAATGTGTACATAAATGTGGATTGATTAGTACAAATTAGTACAAAATGCTGCTTGTTTCTCCATTCTTGTGATACTTCACTTAGAAGAATGGGCTTTAGCCCTATCCAGGATATTACCAGAGTTAGTTCACCATTTTTTTTATGGCTGACTAGTACTCCATGGTATACATATACCACATTTTATTAATCCACTCATGTATTGATGGGCACTTGGGCTGTTTTCATATTGCTGCAATTGTCAATTGTGCTTCTATAAATATTTGCGTGCAGATGTCTTTTTTATAGAATGTTTTCTTTCCTTTGAGTAAATACCCAGTAGTAGGATTGTTGGGTCAAACTGTACTTCTATTTTTTAGTTCTTTGAACTATCACCGTAATACTTTCCATAGTGGTATTACTAGTTTGCCGTCCAACAAGCAGTGTATGAGTGTTCTTATCTTTCTAGATCTATGCCAACATTTGTTGTTTTGGGACTTTTTGATAAAAGCCATTCTCACTGGTGGCTAAGTGATATCTCATCGTGGTTTTGGTATGCCTTTACCTGATAATTAGAGATGATGAACATTTTTTCATACATTTGTTGGCCATTAGTCTATCTTCTAATGAAAATTTCTGTGCTATCTTTTCCCTACTTTTTGTTAGTGTTCCTTAATTTTTTCTTGCTGATTTTCCTGAGTTCTACATATATTCTAGTTATCAACCCTTTATTTAATTTTATTTCTATAGTATAATATGTATATACTATGTGCAATGTGAAGTTTTAATATACATATTATTTCTTGCTCAGATTTGTCAACATTAACAGTGAGTCTGGAAGTCATTCTCACTGAGCTCTTCCTATTCTGGCCACAGACATTTGGCAATAAGGATGAGCTATAGATATCTTTAAGGGCAATAAACAGTTCAAACCCTAAGCAAATTACTCACAAGCACTGGACTTGATCTTTGTTCATATTTTCTTGTTAATAGCCATCTCTGTGGTTTCAGAAAGCTATAACAGATAAAATGCTGTGTGTTTATCACATTTTTTTCCCCTCCATAAACCTACAGGAAAAACATAACCCTCCTATTTCCTTAGAGTTGGGTTAGGGCCAGGGACTGAGTTCTGGGCATGGAATGTGCAGTGCTGGAGTTATAAGTCGTGTCCGGGCCTGATCTCTTAAAATATCACAACCTTTCATCTTGCCCTGCAGTACCAGCTTGGTGGTCTCCTGTTCAAATGGCAGAGCTACGGGATGGGGAAGGGCTGTCTGATCTGCATGGAATTTGCCTACATGAGAAATTAACTTCGTGTGTTAAGGCTCTAAGATTCTAACTTTTATTTATAATTGCAACACTACCTAGCTATACTGGTTAATATTATAGAACCCAGTAGTAGTATCCTGTCCATTGTCTTGAATTCTGAATCCAATGAGATAAAGATATAGCATGAGATACATGAATCAAATTTTCATCTTTTAATTCCGATACCTCTGCTAGATAATTTGCCTTAAGTGTATAATCCAAGTGATCTTGTTAGTATTGACCCTAAATAGAGTGGCCTTCCCACTCTTCTGGACTGAATGCTCGCACCTCCCCCAACCATGCAAAAAAAAAAAAATAAAATAACCAAATTTGTATGCTGGACTCCTAACCCCCAATGTGGTTGTATTTGGAGATGGTGCCTTTAAGGAAGTAATTAAGATGAAATGAGGTCCTAAGGGTGGAGTCATAATCCAACAGGATTAGTGTCTTTACAAGAAGAGACACAAGTGTGCTCTCTCTCTCTTCCAGCAATTGTGTGTGTGTGTGTGTGTGTGTGTGTGTGTGTGTACCCACCATGGAAAGGCAAAATGAACACACAGTGAGAAGGCAGCTGTCTATAAGCCAGGAAGAGAAACTGAATCTGCCAAGATCAAGATGAATTTCCAGTCTATAAAACAGTGAGAAGTAAATTTCTCTTTTTTAGCCACTCAGCCTATTGCAGCTAGCTATGGCACTCCACGAAGACTAATGCACTAACCAGTTCAGGAAATGCTGAAAAAACTGAAGCCTCCCTACCTGAGGGGCTGTTCCTGTGAGAGTTAGGGCATGGAGAGGAGAAGAGAACCAACCCTTCTGAGAGCGCCTTGCCGCCAGGGGTGAAGGGTGGGCCAGGTGCTGACACAGCATGCCCAGTCTCTCTCCTGCATTCACCAATGAGGCCATCCACTCAGTTTTCAGAGGAAAGAGTAAGGAGTGAGGAAAGAAACAAAAATATTTAGGGAAAATTCTCCCTTAGGGGAACTAGAAGAGTAGGTGACACTCTCACCTGTTGCCATGGCAATGCCCATGAAATCATCCCCCAAAAAACCTAGAAATCTGCATTCTTCAGAAACTTCCTTTTCCTTTGGTGCCAGAGTCACCAAGTCATTCTCTCCATAATTTCCATAATCTGGCTTTTCCTTTCTGACCTCACTGACATGTAGTCCTTCTTTCATCATGTGTGACATAGATCATGGCCACAATCCCTCCCTGTACGTTACAATCCACATCTCTCCATATCTATGCAGCTCTCTGCCTCAGAGTTGCTACATGAAATGACAACCTGAGTATGTAAGTGTCAAGCTTAAAATATTTCAATTGTTTTGTGAAAAAAAAAACCCTCCAAAAACCCTCCAAAAAAACCCTCCGTTTTATACACAAAGAATTATGTATATCAAACACCAAAAAGAGAGGAAGAAGGGAATGTAAGAAGCAAAACTCTGGCCAGATGCAGTAGCTCACACCTGTAGTCCCAGCACTTTGGGAGGCTGAGGCAAGAGCATCACTTCAAGCTCAGAGTTTGAGACCAGCCTGGGCAATAAAGCAAGATGCCATTTATAAAAAATCTTTGACAAAGCAGACAACAATATACGCTAGGGAAAAGAAGTCTGTTCAATAAATGATACTGTGAAATTTGAATAGCCACATGCAAAAGAATGAAACAGGACCCTTATTTCTTAGTATTCACAAAAATTAGTTCAAGATGGATAAAAGACTTAAATGTAAGGCATGAAACCATAAAATTCTAGAAAAAAATGTAGGGAAAACTCTTCTAGATATTAGTCTATGCAACGAATTTATGACTAATATCCAATGGCAATTACAGCAATGACAAAAATAAACAAATGGGATCGATTTGATTAAATTAAAAGGTTCTGCACAGCTAAGGAAATAATCACCAAAGTAAATAGACAACCTACAGATTTGGAGAAAATATTCACAATCTACACATCCAAACACAACAAATATCTAGAGTCCACAAAGATCTCAAACAAATAAGCTAAGTAAAAACAAATAACCCCATCAGAAGGTAGGCAAAATACAGGAACAGAAGTTTTACAAAGGACTAGACAAATGGCCAACAAACATATGAAAAAATGTTCAACATCACTAATCATCAGAGAAATGCAAATTAAAGCCACAATGAGATATCACCTTACTCCTGTTAGAATGGCTTTTATTAAACAGTCCAAAACAATGCATGATGGTGCAGATGCAGAGAGAAAGGAATGCTTATACAGTGTTGGTGGGACCTCAAATTAGCACAGCCCCTATGGAAAACAGTACGGAGATTCCTCAAAGAACTAGAAGTAGACCTACCATTCAATCCAACAATCCCACTACTGGGTATCTACCCAAAGGAAAAGAACAATTCACAATTACAAAGATGTGCAATCAACCCAAGTACCCATCAGTATAGAAGTGTATCAACAAAATGTGATACATGTACTCCAAGAAGTACTACTCAGCTATCAAAAGAATGAATTAATGCCTTGTGTGGTAATAAGGAAAGCATTGGAGACCATTATCTTAAGCAAAGTATCTGAAAAATGGAAAAGCAAACATGACATGTACTGTCTAATAAGTTGGCTCTAACCGATGGGCACACAGATACACAGAGGAAAGTTAAAGTCATTGGAAAGCAAACTTGGGCAGGCAGGAGGAGGAAAGTGACAAAAACTCAAATAACTGATATAATGAACACTACTGAGGTAATGGCCACATTCATAGCCCTAACTCAAGCCATGTAACAAAACCATTTGTATCACCTTAATATTTTGAAATAAAAAAGAAAGTCATTTCAATGTTCTAAAAAAATTAAAAAATACATTTCCTGTCTAATAAATTTTTAAAAAATCAGAGGCAAACTCACCATCACAGATGGTATGGGAAGGTCCATACAGCCTGTAACTTTTCCCTGTCACCTAACTCATGGTTAAAACAGACATAGCTTTGTACAGTTGGACTATGGGCTTTTAAAAAAACTGCTCCCTGACCAAAGTCAAAGGTGCTCCCCTGCGTTATATTTTTATCTGTGTCTGTCACCTTCAGATGGAACATTCTGTTTGGGAATATGGGGTCCTTGTGTGTCTGTTCAAAATGGCACTCTAAACTGGAAAGACCCAACTTCTGACATACAATAGGGTTGTCAAAGACACCCACCCAGGAAGAAAAAAACAACAGCTGGCTCCGTTCTGCTATTTGTGTACAAATACACAACAGAGGTGTACATGTCCCAGAAAATGGCACACATTGTCATAGCTGACAATACAGCCTGAACCATCTAAGAACAGTAAGATTCACTAAACTCACTAGCCAAGGTGATGATGGATAACTGAATATCTCTCAATTATGTGCTGGAAGAACTGGGTGGTGTTTGTGTTATGGCCAATACCTCTTGCTGTATATATACCCAAAATTCAAGGAAGGTATAAACCAAGATAAAGATCCATGCACAGGCAGAATGATTGTCACCTGAACACCCAATTCCCCAACACTCATTTTTCACCTCTTCAGTAGCCTTAATCTAGGCACTTTGGGGTTTCTGCATAATTACCCTCTAGGAAGAACTGGCCATCCTCCTGTGTCAGGTTATAGAGACCCTGGTAAGGTAGTGTCTCAAAATAACAGAGGATCTTTGCATAAACTGCATCTGCACTGTGAGACCAGGGGCCAATCAGCCCCAACTCCAACTCAAAATCAAGGTGGGTGAAGGTCCTCCTGGATTTGACATGCTTTGTCTGCTGTCTCAGTGGCCAGACAAGGGTTGGGTGTGGACTATTGGGAAAGGCAGTCTTATGCATATGGTCTCTCAACTCCCACACGTGGCCACATAAGAACAGGCGTTGGGCCTGGAACACTTTCTCACCAGAAGATAAAGAGCCCACACAGCCTGTGTCAGGCTTATCACCTTGGGTGGGAATATCTTTCCCTGTGTCAGACTCAACATATGCTCCTCTGTTCTGCTTAGGAATGTGCATCGATGGCCCTAAAGCACAGTCCAGTTTTCAGTGTTTCAACTCCAAGCAGAAGGGGATGGGGTCCTTCTGCTGCAGCACAAGAGAGGTGCTGCCCTGTGTTGTCTTCCAGGAGGAACCTTCTAGCCATGAGAGACTGATGCTCACTATTGAAGCTGATTTGCTCTGTCTCTTCTCTGTGTAAGTAAAGCATTGTTGTATACAGTTCTTGATTGTGTTGTGTCTTATTTGGCAGCTCTGATATCAAGATGCAGAAGTATTTGGATGTCTGTTCCTAGTGGTTGGTATGGTGATGATCTTTGCCATCCTGCATGTAGTTGAAGGCCTCTCCTGGCATTAGTAACAGAGTCATGATGGTCTGCTCAACAGTGACTATAATGATTAACTGTAGACTGCCCTTTTCACTTGATGATTATATAGATAATTATTGCTGGTAAACAGTCTGTCCTTATTTGTTTCAATACATACATTTTGTGACTACTGCGCTCATTATTTCCTGCGTTTAGCCTTTCCTGCTTATCCAAATAAGTATAAATACAAATGAACCTATAATTAATCGAAACATTTATGTATGTAACACTCCTATTTATGAAAACTGACAAAAATTAAACATATAACATTCAAACATATTTTTCTTTGAAACTAAATACCTTTACTTCAAATTTTGAGAATCACTGTTGTTTTTCATTTGAGAAATGTTTGCAGCCTAGATTTTTCTTAACATAAGAAGTGGAGCCAACCATCTCCCATAAAAAATTTCTCTATTCCTTAAACGTATAATCTGGGTGTTAGTGCATATAACTATCAAATTTGGTGATAACCAAGGTGTCATTACTAGTGTTTTAGGAAAATTTTAAGGGACAGAGGTTGAAAATGTATTTTAGGTCTTTTTAGAACATTGAGTTTAATTGAGTTTATGTGAATCCTTTTTAACCTACGTGATTTAATTTATTGCTATTGCTTAACTTGCTAATCTGACCAGCCAATTGAAACTGAAGGAAAAGTTGTTAAGGATGCTTTGTTGAATCCCAAGAGACAGGTGAGAGTCAGACTCTGGTGTTATTATACACGAGAGGCTTTAAGAGAATGAACACAAGCAAAGCAGCTTCTGGAACTAGGTATCAAACAAGGCAGAGAACTGAGGATCAATCCACACCCATACTTCTGCATGGAGCGTCCCTCCATAAAGACACATGGGGACTAATCACAAGCTTTGGGAGAAACAGGTGGTAGCAACCCTTGGTATATATATTGTCTTCTCACCTAGGTACCAGCAAATATGAAGCTAGTCCAAGCACCACTGTGGACAGAAGATAGTTGGCAGATGGAAGCATAAACTAGAGAGGAGGAAACAAAGCAGAGGTCACTTGGTAACTGATTCTGAAAAACTGGGTTGGGAGCACAGGTAAAGCATACTTTCAGTTTGCTAAGTTTGCACTAGTGCAGATAAGCAGATTGGGGTCATTGCAGTTTGGGTATAGATACAATCTTGCCCCATTTTGTAGTCACAGATGGCAAACTCAGGTGACACGTGCTTAAGAACTCATATATTTAAGAAATCTACATATTGAGGATTGATAGATAGGTAAAATTCTGTACATATTTAATGTATACAACTCAGTGAACTTGGGGATAAGTATACACCCATGAAAACATTACCACTATCAAGGCTATCCACATACCCATCACTTCCCAAAATTTCCTCTCAACTCTTCATTATAACAGTAGCAGTAGTATTTGTGTGAGTGCATGTGTGTGTGGTAAGAACACTTCACATAAGACCTACTCTTTTGGCAAATTTCAAGTGTGCAAAACAGGATGGTTAGCTCTAGGCACTATGCTGTATTGTAGATTCATCATGCATGACTGAAACTTTGTACCCATTTACTGCAATATCTCCATTTCCTCCTCCCCCCAGCCTCTGGCAACCACTGTTCTGCTCTCTTCTTATAATAACTCATCTCCTTTTGCCTAAAAGTGGCTATACATGTATTCACAATGCTGCAATGACTTTTTATCCTTGTAAGTCCCTTCATGATATGACTCCAAGTCACCAGCCTCATCTGCTATGTCACACCCTGTTACTCACTATAATCCAGCTGCACTACTAGAATTCTTAGTTTTTAGAAGACAGCCAGTCTCATGCTACATTTATTTGTACTTCCTTTGCCTATGATGCTCTTGCCCCAGATACTGTGTGGCTCATTTCTTGTTTTTGCCTTAGTTCTCTTCTGAAAAGTCATCTTCTCACAGCACTGCCCCAAATACCTGCTGGTTATGTGACCTTTGTCATCTCATCTATAAGATGGAAATTATTGTATCTGCTCGGGATTTTTATGAAAATTGCATGAGTTAATATGTATAAAATATGGAGAAGAGTGGCCTAGGGCAGGTTTCATTCAAATGATTTTTATTATTTAATCAGCTTTAGCCATAAAATCATACTTCTCTTATTGGCTGTCATAACTGAGCTGATGCTCAATATGTGATCAGTATCACATGATTGATAAGAGGATCAGAAGTTTGTGTTACATTTTTGTTAGTGATGTTCACACTTGGATCAGGATCATGGAATAGGGAATGGAATGTAGAAGAACTTATGATGGAGGCTTTGGTGACTTCCTATTCACAAGAATGATGAAGCAAACAGAATGAAGTGATCTTCAGGAAATAATAAAATGATGGATCATTTAAATAAGAAAGTGAGGATGAGAAAATGATAAACGAGGAAAGATTGTGAATCAGTTTTGATTCCTTAAGGACAAAGTCCAAGTTACAGAAATCCATAGGTACCTTCCGTGGGTAACCCGAAGCAGCATCTCTGAGCCTTTAACCACACCTCTTCCTTTGAACACAGGCTCCAGAGCAGGTGCTGCATACTTATCTTTCTTCATTCACAGGTGATATCCTTGGAGGCCTGAACTCCTTTTTAAGTCCATGTTGTTCCACTTAATCAAGTCTTTCATAGTTTCAGCTTACCTCAATCATTAGATAGAAGATATCAGACAGGCATTCTCCAAGGCCATGGTTTATCCAGGGCCTGTGGATACAACGCTCTTCCGAGCTTAAGCCCCAGCATATTCTGATTCCATCAGTCCTACTGTATCCTCCCTCCAACAGTTAGTGCCACTCCCAGAGAAATTTACTAACCTCCATAATATTCCCTCCATCTCTTCTTCCAAACCTACCCTCTATCATTACTACTGTTTTTGTGTTCACAACAGAACACAGTAAATTCAAGGTCTGAACATTCAGCAAAGCATATTGCCTTCCTGGTTTTGCACCTGGTGGGAATGGAAAGTGTCATCCATCCCTAACTATTGAGAAAAACACCTTGGCCCTCTAGAATAATAAATATCGTGTTCCAGGGTTCTAGCCAAATGATGTGGTTAGCAGTATAGGTGACACCTCTGCCTTAGAGTAATTTAATTACATTTTTTGCTCTTGAGTACCAGATCCTTATGCAGTTCTGATAAAATTACCCCATCTAACGGTCTAAAATGCAAGGATAATCCAGAGTTTTTCTGATATTGTGTGGACCAATGTTTAAAATTCCCAAATCCTGTTAAGCTAGCATTTCTTGCAACATATGACCTATACTGAGCTTCTTTTTTCACTCTTTCATGCCAATTTATGGGAAGGAGCAATGTATATTTGCAGATAACTCTTATCTGTTGCCAAAGAGGAGGTATGTCTTGTGCCTCACTCAAATATATGCCTACTTCTTGTCTACAGTACCTTGTCAGTAGTTAAATTAGAATGCATTAAGCTATTTTGTTCAGGAACCCAGAGTTTTCTGAAAATCACTGTAGACAACAGTCATCTTTCCCTAAGAGATTCCATGTAAAGCAGAAGAGAAATGCAAAGAAGTACTTTGTGGCTCACTGAGTTTGCCTCTTGTAGCACAGAGAATTCTGATGTGGTGCTCTGGGATTTCCCCCCTCCTTCCTAAGTCCATATGTGTATGTTAGGATCTTGCCATACTAGTAAAGGCAACAATTGGAAGGAAGTAGAGAAATAAGAGTGACTATTCTGCCATATGTGCACAACATCAGTGATGCACCTGCATTTTCAGTGACACCAGAACTTGAGAAATATATCAGTACCTGAAATTCTATCACCTATCAGAGACTGACATCACTAACATCTCTTTGGGCAAGTGAGGGTTTAATATCCTTTGTGCATTCAAAAAATATTTTTAATTACCCACTATATGTTAGGCTAACATCTGGGCACTGGGGTACAAATGTGATCAAAATAGATAAGATCCAAGATATTACAGTGCTTATATTTTAGGGGAGAAAGGCATTAAATACATCATAAATAAGGTAATTTCGAATAGAGTAAGTATTTAAGATAACCAAGTAATATTGGAATAGAATATGACTGAGGTGATGTGTGCTACTTTAATTAGACTAATCATCAAAGGTCTTTCTAGGGACGTGACACTTGAGCTGAGAAGAAGCTCAACATAGTGAGGGACAGAAAGAAATCTATCATCACAGAAGCATAATATGCAATGGCAGAAAGATTGGACACAGGGACAGAGAGGTCAGTATAGCCATATCAAGGGTTCAAGAATTATTGTGAGCAAAATCTAGAGTAACGAGGCAAAGTCTATTCAAATGAGGAATATCAGAAATATGTCTTCACTACACTCCTTGTGCCAGAAACTGAAAGATCCCTACTTGAACCTCTTAATTTTGATAGACGCCATCTCCTGTGGACTTAAACCATGTGATGAAACCCTGACTTTCATCATTTATTGCTCCAAACAACCCCTTAAAATTCCACCTTCCTCTCTGGACTCCAGGGGCTGTCTCTAGATAAGTTGCCTGAATACGTTCTACAGAAGGTGGTGGACTCTCAACAGTGGAAAGGCTGGCCTCAATGCCTGACAACAGAAGGGTGCAACCTGGATATATGATTATGGAACCTTGTCTGATGACCTGAAAATATCCAGAATAGAGTTATAAATTTTCACTAAAATTCTACAAAATCTGCTCAGTTATCCCATCCAAGGGAAGAGGTTGACTGTACATGTACATGAACTCTGCACCCAAACAGCTTTCTGCTTTCCAGTAGGTTCAATCAAATATATCTTAGTTAATTAGATAATGAAGAATTCACATTAAGAAAACTAAAAAATAAACAAACTATAAATAAGAATAATAATAATATACCAAAATAACAAAGGGAAGCAAACACACAGCTTAAATGGCATCTAATCACTCTTTGCCTTCATTACCTTAGACCTGACTCTGCACAATACCATTGCCAACAAACGCCATGTCTTCTTCTTGCTGAAAATGTGAATTTGTCTCCTTCAATATGCACATTCACAAAGACACACATAGATGCCAACAATCACGAAGAATTAGGAATGCCAGTTCAACCCTGTCCTCACTCTGACAGGAGACATCTCATATGTTATTATTGTCTCTAAATATCCCTGCAGGTGAATTAATACCCCCATCAGGAGTCTGAAGCACTCACCTGTCTCCTGTCCCCTTGGTGAGAGACAAGAGAGAGAGGAAGGGTTTCACAAGGATCAGAATCAAATGATGCAGGGTCGTCAAAGAGAGAATGGAGCAAAACAGTATCACTTGATCTGACACTGAATTT
Organism: Microcebus murinus; assembly: GCF_040939455.1. Classification (NCBI taxonomy): domain Eukaryota; kingdom Metazoa; phylum Chordata; class Mammalia; order Primates; family Cheirogaleidae; genus Microcebus; species Microcebus murinus. The sequence continues at coordinate 106,542,847 of NC_134105.1, read as the reverse complement.
ATTTCAGTCATCATTTATTGAGAAACATTACCTTCAGGCAAAATCAGTTACATAATATGTGGGATCAGGGCAAAATGAAAAGGCAGTGTCTCTTTTTTGAACACTATTATGAATTTCAAGGTGACAACAGCAGAGCATTGAACCACACATGCGTCCCTTCAGAGCATGAGATCCTGTGTGCCGGCACAGATCACGTGCCTGTAAAGCTGGCCCTGAATTCACACAAGGCTTTTGGTCATGAATACAGACACAAACACCTAAATCCTATTTTGAAACAACTGAGAGAAAAGGGAACAAAAACCTACATAACTACTTTTCAGAGTAGGAAGAGATGAGTATGTTCATGAAGATCCTTTCAATTTTGGGGAGCACAGAGAAGCTTTCAGTTGGGTAATCTGGAGAAGCTTACCTGAGAAACAGGCATCTGAATTATAGTTTGAAGAATCAATAGCAAAGAATATGTATGTATCCAAAGCAAGAAGAAGAAGAAGAAGAAGGAGGAGGAGGAGGAGGGGGGGAGGGGGAGGAGGAGGCAGAGGAGGAGAAGAAGGAGAAGAAGGAGAAGGAGGAGAAGGAGAAGGAGAGGAAGAGGAAGAGGAAGAAGAAGAAGAAGAAGTAGTAGAAGAAGAAGAAAACACAAAAAAGATTTCTAAAGGACCAGGATCTTTGCTGAAGCAAACTGGGTTTTTGTTTGTTTTTTTGTTTTGTTTTGGTTTTTGGTTTGTTTTTTTTTTGTTTTGTTTTGTTTTTTTTTTGAGACAGAGTCTCGCTTTGTTGCCCAGGCTAGAGGGAGTGCCGTGGCGTCAGCCTAGCTCACAGCAACCTCAAACTCCTAGGCTCAAGCAATCCTCCTGCCTCAGCCTCCTGAGTAGCTGGGACTACAGGGATGCGCCACCATGCCCGGCTAATTTTTTCTATATATATTAGTTGGCCATGTATTTCTTTCTATTTATAGTAGACACGGGGTCTCACTCTTGCTCAGGCTGGTTTCAAACTCCTGACCGCCCTCAAGCAATCCACCTACCTCAGCCTCCCAGAGTGCTAGGATTACAGGCGTGAGCCACTGCACTGGGCTGAAGCAAACTGTTGTAATAAAATCATGCTTTCTTTATTAGACATGAACCATGTTAAAGATACAGACTAAGATTCTATGTATAAGGTAAAACTAAAGTCACCAGATTTGCTTTAGGCTTGTTTTCCACTTCTTCAAGATTCTGTTTATGATCCACGATTCTTGTGCCAAGCAGAGCTGATGTCCTGAACCCCTGGTGTCCTGGGTGTTGACTCTCACAGGAAAGGCAGTGCCGGAACCATGTGGAGAGACAAAGTTCCAATTTGAGCTGTGGTAAAAGAAGAGGATGTCAATCTCAAGAAGGGAAATAAGAGAGAAAGGGGGAAGGAAAAAAGAAAATTGAAAATAGAAGAAAGAGTTACTTAGAGGTTGAAGAAACAAAGAATACAAAAAGACTTACCATTGTTTTTTAAACCATAAGTCAACTACAACCAGCATGACCAGGGTAACTAGGACCGTCAAACAGATCAGTATCAAGAGGATGGAGTATCCACCTGGTTAGTAAAAAAAAAAAAAAAAAAAACAAATGTCAACCCATAAAATACTCTATGTCCCACCTCAGCTAAGCCTTCTCATTACACAATGGTGGGCCTTCCTAGAGTCTTCATCTTTACTTTCTAGAGCTGTCGTTTTAATTCTTCCCCGACCATCTTCCATCAAGTCACCAGTTCATCCCTTCTTTTATCTTTAGTACCTCTAATCTCCTACTCCCATTTCCTTCAAATTTAAATGCCGTCATTCTATGCCCTTCTTTATGTGGATTCTCCCAATGCCATCCTTCTTCTGAAAGGCATCCTACCCACTTCCCTGCTCCTCACAAAAGGAACAGGCCTGTCTTCCATGACTTCCCAGCTGGGCCCCAGCCCTTTCTCACCCCAGTGGAGGATGATGTCGTGGCCCCCGAGACTGCTGTGCTTCACCCGACAGGACAGGCCAGCCGCCTCCCCAGCCGCCACATCCAGGGTCGCTCGGAGATACCACGTCCCGTCAGCATTGGGCAGGAGGTCACTGTGCTGAGTGCCCGGCTGCTCCAGCTCTCCCCGCATCCACCTCACCCGCACGGGCTTTGGGTAGAATCCTGAGACATGGCACACCAGCAGCAGACGGCCAGGCCCGGGACTGGGGCCACTGGACAGCCAGGCCTCGGGCTTCACTGGACAAGAGAGATGGGGAGAAATAAAATTTAAGGGGAATCCCATGCTCAGAGCTCAAGGTCTCAGGTGTTTTAGAAGTTTGAGCAATACCTTCTTTCTCTCATATAAGAAACAATCCTAAACCCACACATCTAACCCTATAGCCTCTCATATGCTTCAAAATAATAATAAGAACAGGCAAATTGAAAAGCAAAAGTTAAAGCACTAGGACTAGGAGAAGAGAGAGAGTTGGGCTCACCTTGTCTTTCTAATTCTGACTTTCCCGCTGCAAGGAGGCCTTCCAGAAATCGAGGGCAGGTGTGACCAAACAGGCTCTGCGCTATTTCTTTAATATCTCGGTAGCGATTGAGCATCTTGCAGACATTCTGGGCCCGACTCCCTGCTGCTGGAGATGGCACCCAGGAACTTCCTTGGAAACTGAGAAAATCTGTTCCTTGATATGCGCCATTTATGAACATTTCTGAGGCCTTCCCAGCATGCATTTTACAGCCAGCTGATATCTGTAGCTCAAAGGGGTCTGAGGACAGAGAGGGAAGACAGAATCAACATGGAAAGAATGACAGGAAAGAAAAATAAATAAGTTAGAGAGTAATGAGATTCTAGGGAAGGAAAATTGGCTGTGAAATCATATGGAAGACTAGAGTTTAGGTGAAAAGGGGAAAGGAAAAATGTGGGAAGAAAAATAGAAGATAATAAAGTACTTTGAAATAATTGTTGGGGAAGGGATAGATGGGAAGACTAGTCTAGAAGAACTTATATGAGAGTGGTACGTACAGGACAGGCCACATAAACACTCAGGCCAAGGAGAATAAAGGCCAGAAACCTGGTTGGGAAACAGAGTCTGGAGCCAGGAATGACAGGCAGAAAATCAATAAGAGACAACAATTCCAAAGAGCCAGAACTTGAGGGTATATTCAGTGGCATGCAGAGATTTGTGCCTGCAGGCCCTTCTCTGTATGTCAGCAGTTGGGGGTTCAGGGGCTAGCAGAGAAGGCAGTGAGAGATAAAGGGAGATGGGAAACAAGGTCAGGAAGGTTGGATGGTGCTCAGAGCCTACACACTGTTTTCAGCTTTGGAAGATGGTTGGAGCCCCTAGGCAAATTATCAGCTCAGAACAATAAACTTACATTCCAGTTGAAATTGACTGGCAAAGGTCTGCACTTCCCTGGGAAAAACATGCAAATATAACTGCAACAGCGCCTGTAAGTTCTTCAACTCCTGCTTGCTGAATTGTCCCTGGGACCAGGGCCTCAGAAAGCGGAAGGTTCCCACAATATCATCCCAGGAGTGAGTCTGCAGCTCGCCCAGCCAGCCTGAGCCCTGGGTGCGCACCCAGCTATGGTTGGCGAAGGAGGAGATCTGGAGCATGCGGAAGGAGATGGGCTCTTCTGCTGCTGGATGATGAGATCCTAGAGCTTGGGGAGCTGAGAGACAGGGGAATGCAAAGTGGAGTGAGTATAAGCAGATGGGAGATGAGATGCCATGAGAAGAAGAGGAGTTTAGAGAGGAGAGGAAGGATAGAGATAATTACATGTATTCCAACACTGCCATTCCCCCAGGCCAAATTCCTATCCCCCAATCAGAGAGAAACTGAGACTGTAGATAAGAATTCTGAGCCTGGAAGTAGTAGCCTGGAAGGCAAACACCAGGGGCACCCTAGAGCAGTGCTGCTCCCTTTCCCAGGTCCTCCCCAGAGCCTCCTCTCCACCCTCCTGTGCCCTGCCCTAGGTATCCTCCCACCTGAGCTCTTCCTACCTGCTGTGTTCTCCCCAGGGCAGGAAAACTCCCTGAAGAGGAGCAGGAGCAGGAGCAGGAGCAGCATTGGAGCTCTGTCAGGGGAACTGTGCCTCTGCAGGACACCTGCCCTCGGAACTCAGACATCAGCACCCCTCCCCACACCCACTAGCAGTGTCATCTACTGTCATCTCACTTCCCTTTCCACACAGGCAGACAAACGTCTTCCTCTGGCCAGTCTCTACAAGAGAAGCACCACTGCCTCCCTTCCCCACAGCCTCCCACGGGGTCTTTCACTTCCCCTCCATCTCTCCTACTGTCTCCTGGTTTTCTCCCTGTCCTTGTCTACATCTGCCCAACCTCCTCTATTGCACTAACTGCTGGAAAAGGAGTCCTGGCTTAGTACAAAGTCTGTGTTCTGGCTACAAAAATGTACTGCCTTTTGAACTTGCAGAAATCAAATCCACACTTGGGTGGTAAATGTTCTCATTTGTGAGAAGTAATGAAATTGACTAGATGGTACCCAGTGAACAATCCAGCAGTCTCTGTGCTCCTGCCTCTGTGGCATTCCCCTCCACCTACCTGCTACCTGGCCTCCTTTCTCCCTTTTTTTGGTCTTCCCTACTTTGCTAGACTGATCCATATTTTTGTCTCTGTATCTACTTTTGCTCTTCTCTCATGTCCTGCCTATTCTCCCTGTGCTCTCAGTCTCTTCTCTGTTTCATCACTCTGCTCTTCTCAAATCATTAAGAGAAGACACTGGGCATCCCATGTGCAGCTAAAGTAATTCCCTTTTGCTCAGTTTCTTCAGCCAAACCACCTGTCACTGTAGAAATGGTCCATCAGTGGACTTTCCATGGAGGTGGTAATCTGGAGAGCAGGTGGATTTTATCCATGTTGAGTGGGTTGGTCTGGGGGGAGTACACAGTAGCCTCGGATCCCTACCCAATGACATGAGCATGTCTAGAAGCCTGTGGGCTAGCTGCACCTTGGGAAGGAAGAGAGCAAGGGCAGGCATGAGGGTTCCCATTACAGTTCATGGCCTGGGAGTACACATATTGAGTCTTTATTCTTGTTCCTTTTTCATTGACATTTGACATGACAACCTTAACACCATTGAAATATCACTGCTTTGTTTCAATTTCATGCATTTACTCAAGTGTCATTTACTCAGAGCCCACCTAGTTTCAAAAAAATTGCCAGACACTGAGAAAACATAACACAAAATCCAACCCAAAACCTCTACTTTATTTCAGAGAGGGCCAATAGAATCAGGATCAAAATTATTGAAAGAGGTCCAAGCCTAGTCCCACCTCAGTATTTTTTCTAAAGTCAAGGGTGCAAAAAAAAATCTTAAAAAATTTCTGACAAAAAATACTGGCTATTTGCAGAGAAGAGAATGGCACTAACTTCAGATGCCTCATGTGTGAGGCAGTGGAAAAATATTGCAGAATTCTGAGGTAAGGTCGTTGATCCTAAATTCTTTACTCAGGTAAATTATTTTTCTCCTACAAAAGAAAAATTCATCCATATCTCAATACTCAACAAATAAAAAAATTCCATGTAACATCAAATCAATTATTAATTTGAATGAAGAACTCAAGAAATGATGCAGAAAAAACAATTATAAAATTGTTTCTGTAAGTAGAGTTATCTCTAAATAATTGTTTAGCATATACTTCTTAAATTTAACACATTTGTTTAGAATTTGAGAAAAAAATTAACAATTAGGGAATTAAATTTCATGTTATTTTATCAAAATCTGGGTGGGAGATGAAATAAAAGAGAAAAGCAAGGTTTACCTTAAAACACATGTTACTAGTTGTAGAACTAGAATAGACAGTGCAGGCAACTAGAAGAATTGTTTTAGTTGTGATGTTTGTAGTAGAGTAAGTTAAATCAAGGAGGCAGAGAGCACAAACACTTAGCTCATATCTCCAAAACACTTAAAATGTAAAAAAAAAAAAAAAAAAGGTATGTTTTTTTAAAGTGGACGAATCTATTATTATGCTGGAAATCAATGAAGAAATCCAACTTCTGATAAGAAATTTTAAAGAAGTTAAAGGAAAAGCACATAGACGCTTTCCTCAAAAAACGAAAGCACATAGATGGTTTCAAATCACAGCCAAAACACACAAAAAAGAAAACACAGGATGTCTGTAAAAAATGTACATGTAAATTAAAACATATAAAACATAATGGTAATTAGTTAGAAAATTAATTATAAACACTGGTTTCACTGAGTTTCACACTGCAATAGAAGTTGGTTGCATGATAGTAACCCAAGAACTGCTCTCTTAGCAGAATAGTTTCCTTGTTCTGGAGACATCCAAGCCTGGAAACAGGTACTGTACTTGCAGGAGAAGCAGAACAGGGACTAAGGCAACTAGACCTCCTGCAGGACCTCCTTTGTTTTTGATTGAATGGAAGTGTCAATTGTATCACCTGGCTAGAAAGTCTGAGAAGGTTATTTTGAGTGACATCTGGGAGCTCCTCAAAGTTGATCATAGACATCTTATTCACAAGATCTTTCTTTATATTCTCTGGCTGTTCTGCAGGTATGTTGCTTGCCCCATCTAGTGTTATGTCCTCAGGTTTGCTGGGAACTTAATTTTTTCCATGTGCTTGCCAGAGTTTGCAACTTTTCCTGATGATACTCCTGGGTTTGTTTTTCTCCCTACTCCTCTCTAAATCAACTTACCAACCTCCCTCGGGGAAGTTTCTGGTTTTCATTGCCTTCCCTGACCTGGTAAAATGCAGTGAAGACATTCAGCATATAGAGGAGATGTGCTTATAGGTATGCTTAGCCCAAGTTCAATAGTGTTCTAGAATAAACACTTCTCCATTTGTTGTATGTCTTTGATCTATTTCCAGAGTGTAGATATGATTGTTTTTGAAAATTCTGTCCAGTCTTTTCATTGCTTATGGGAGAGGATGATTCACCAAGCCTTCTTATTCCACCATTCTTGAAATTCCTTGCTCTAGAGAAATTAAGGAGTCAGAGAACATCTTTGTCTACATGATCTTAGCATGCATTCTGAACGTTCCCACTTACCTAAAAATTTAGTGTCATGAACAGATCCAAGAAAACTTGAAAACTTCAGCAGAGGTATGTTTGGATGTTTCAAATGGGTTTGGAGCCCTTCTTGGTGGAGGTGTACCATAAGTGAAGTACTTAAGCATTAGCTCACATCTGCCTAACATGGTAGGATGGTAGGGAGGGAGATCATGTGGAGTTTGCCAAAGAGGATGTCATTCTGCAAGTGTTGGCTCATCAGCACATAGGGAACTGACAACTCAATAACCTGATAGGAGAACGAGCTCTGAAACATCCGTTACTGAGTTTGTCTGAAGTTTGCAGATGTGTCTTTATCAGATGATAAATCTCATGAACATGTTACTTAAAGGTGTGTATGAGACAACTTTGACTATGGTATGTTATGGAATTCAAGCAGCATCATAACAGCTGAGAACTTCAATACCCCACTGTCAAAATGAGATGATACTCTAAGAAGAAAATAAGCAAAGAAATGATGGACATAAATGGAACTCTAAAATAAATAGGTCTAACAGACATTTATAGAAAACATTCTACCCAAAAACCATTGAATACACATTATTCTCATCAACTCATGGAACATTCTCTAAGATTGTTCATATCCTGGGCCACAAAACATGTCTCAACAGATTTTTAATATTAGAAATTATACCATGTATCTTCTTAGACCACAGTGGAATAAAATTAGAAATCAGTTCCAACAGGAACACTCAACTCTACACAAAGTCATGGAAACTATACAACCTACTGCTAAATAGTTAATGGGTCAAGGAGGGAATTAAGATGGAAATCAAAAGAATCTTCAAACTAAATGACAAAGGGGACACAAGTTATCAGTATTTGTGGTATTCAGCAAAAGCAATCATAAGAACAAAATTCATAGCCATAAATGCCTACCTACAAAAGACAGAGAGATCACAAATCAACAATCTAATGAATCATCTCAAGGAACTAGAAAAGGTAGAGCAAACTAATCCCATACCCAGCCAAAGAAAAAATTAGCTAAGGTCAGAGCAGAACTAAGTTACATTGATAACAAGAGAATAATACAGAAGTTTAATGAAACAAAAAGCTGGTTTTTAAAAAAGGTGAACAAAATTGCCAGGCCTCTCACCAAATTAAGCAGAAACAGTAAAGAAAGCTAAAAAGCTCAATCAAAAATTAAGGAGACATGACTACTGGTAACAGGAAAATAAAAATATCATTTCTGAAAATTATAAAAAAATCCCTATGCAAATAAATTTGTAAACATTGAGGAAATGGACAAATTCTGGGAAACACACAATATCCCTGGGCTCATGCAGGAAGAAGTAGAATCCATAAACAGATCAATACCAAGTCAAAAAATTGAAGCAACAATAAAAAATCTTCCAAGAAAAAATGTCCTGGACCAGATGGTTTCACATCCATATTTTACCAGAACTACAAGGAAGAACTGCTACCTATACTGCAGAAACTATTTTATAACATAAAGATGGAAGTAATCCTCCCAAACTCATTCTATGAAGCCAATGTCACCTTGATATCAAAGCCAGAAAAGGACACAACATAAATGAAAACTACAAACCAATATCCCTTAAGAATATAGATGCAAAAATTCTCAATAAGATCTACCATGACCACATGGGCTTCATCCCAGAGATGCAAGAATGGTTCGACATATGTAGATCTATAAATGTGATTTACCATGCAAATACAAGCCAAAACAAAGGGCATATGATCCTCTCAATAGATGTGGGAAAAGCATTTGATAAAATTCAGCAATCTAGATATGAGCCTAGGCAAACAATTTATGAAGAAAACTCCAAAGGAAACCACAGCAACATAATAAACAAATGGTACCTGATCAAAATAAAAAGCTCTGTATAGCAAGGAAACAATCTATGGAGCAAATAGACAACCTAAAAAATCATTGAAAATATTTGCATGCTATACATGTGATAAAGGACTGATAACCAGAATCTACAAAAGACTCAAGTAAGTCAGCAAGAAAAAAATCAAACATCCCCACTAAAATGTGGGCAAAAGACATGAACAGAAGCTTTTCAAAAGAAGATAAATTAATGGCCAATAAGCATATGAAAAAAATGCTCAACATCTCTAATCATCAGAGAAATGCAAATCAAAATCACAGTGAAATATCACCTAACTCCAATGAGAATGGCTTTCAACAAAAAGTCCCAAAACATGGATGCAGAGAGAAAAGAACACTTATACACTCTTCTTGGACTGCAAACTAGTACAACTTCTATGGAAAGTAGTATGGAGATGCTTCAAAGAACCAAAAATAGAGCTACCATTTGATCCAGCAATGCCATTATTGGGTATTTACCCAAAAGAAAAAAGTAATTTTATCAGAAAGATCTGCACTCAAATGTTTATTGCAGCACAATTCACAATTGCAAAGATATGGAAATAACCCAAGTGTCCATCAATATATGATTGGATTAATAAAATGTGGTATATGGATACCGTGGAGTATACTCAGCCATAAAAAAAAATGGTGAACTCATACCTTTTATAACAACCTGGATGGAACTGGAGATCGTCCTTCTAAGTGAAGTATTGCAAGAATGGAAAAACAAAAGGCACATTTACTCACTATTAAATTGGAACTAATTGATAAACATTCACTGGCATGTATGGTAGTAGAACTCAACAGAAATCAAGCAGGTGGGAGGGTGGATGAGGGGATAGGTAAATTTATATATGATGGGTACAGTGCACTCTAGCTGGGTGATGGGTACACTTATAACTTTGACTCAAACTGTACAAATGAAATTCACATTATCAAAATGTTTGTATTCCCATATTATTCTGAACTTTAGAAAAAAAGAAGTAAGAATTGTAGAATCATTTACAACTGTGATTCCCAACTCCTGGGCCACAGATCAGTACCAGTTCACAGCCTGTTAGGAATGAGGCCACACAGCAGGAGGTGAGCATTGGGTGAATTAGTGAAGAATCGTCTGTATTCACAGCCTCTCTCAATCACTCTCATCATTGCCTGAGCTCCACCTCCTGTCATATCAGTGGTGGCATTAGATTCTCATAGGAGCACAAACCCTACTGTAAACTATTCGTGTGAGAGATCTAGGTTGAGTGCTCCTTATTAGAATCTAATGCCTGATGATCTGAGGTGGAGCTAAGGTGGTGATGCTAGAGCTGGTAAGCAGCTGCAAATACCGATTATCATTAGCAGAGAGATTTGACTGCGCAGAGACCATAATAAATCAATTGCTTACAGACTCATGTCAAAACCCTATCAGTGAGTGGCAAATGGCAATTAAGCTGCATCTTGGTGGCAGGTTTTAAGTCAAAATTCAACACATTTCATTCTGTGCATGGCCTGGCCATTATTTTATTTCCCACTTCCATCTATGCCTCTTTTCCTGCACTGTGTAATTATCCCAGTCATAGTTTTGGTAAGCCCATAAGTTAACCCTAGGAAAAATGACTTAAAAAGAAACATTGCTGGAAAGCTTCTTTGAAAAGGGAAAAGACCCAATGATGAGACAGCAGAAGACTCTAAGGCTGCCAATAAAATGAAAGCTGCATTTAAAAGAAAATACCAAGAGTCCTACTTAAACTATGGGTTCATTGCAATAGGTGATTGAAATTCTCCAATCCTGCTTTGTACAATATGTGGTGACCCACTATTCAGCAAAGCCATGAAAGCTTCAAAACTGCTTTACCACATGGAGACCAAGTACCCTGCTTTAAAAGACAAGACTTTGGAGTTTTTCAAAAGAAAAAAAGACGCAAACACAAAGAACAGAAGCAATTATTGAAGGCCACCACTTCGTGAAAAGTGTCTGAACTGAGAGCATCACTTTTAGTGGCTAACTGCATTGCTAAAGCTAAGAAGCCTTTTGCTATCAGTGAAGAGTTGATCCTGCTTGCTGCTAAGGACATTTGCCATGATCCTTTAGGAAAGGCTACAGTTCAAAAGGTGGCATATGTACCTCTTTCACTTAGCACCATAACCTAGACATATTTATGAAATAGTAGAGGATATTAAGACACAATTTTTAGAAAGGATTAATGCATCATCATGGTATGCAATACAGGTGGATGAGTCCGCCAATGTTGATGACAAAGCAACAATGCTTGTTTTTGTGCAATATACTTTTCAGGAGGATGTGCATGAGGATATAGTACGTGCGTTTTTGATGCCAACCGAGACCACAACTGGAGAACTATTTAAATCTTGGAATGATCACATGTCATGAAAACTGAACTGGTCATTTTATGTTGATATATGCATGAACAGAGCAGCTGCCATGGCTGGGCAGCTCCTAGTTTCACTACTCAGTCAAGGAGGTTGCTTCTGAATGTGGGTCTATGCACTGTCATACAAAGAGAAATGCTGGCTAGATGAAAAATATCACCTGAACTAAACAACATTTTGCAGGATGTGGTTAAAATTATCAACTACATTAAAGTGCATGCCCTTGATTCACGTCTGCTCAAGTGGCTCTGTGAGGAGATGGATGCAGAGCACACATGTCTTCTCATATACACAGAAATGACATGGCTTCTAAAGGTAAATCACTGGCCAGGGTTTTTGAGTTATGAGAGCCACCCCAGAGAGTTTTTCTTTTAGAAAAACAGTCACCACCAGAAGCACATTTCAGTGACACAGAATGGGTCACAAAACTTGGTTACTTGTGTGACATATTCAACACGCTCAATAAATTCAATCTGTTGCTTCAGGGGAGAATGACAACTGTGTTCAAGTTAGCAGATAAGGTGGCTGTATTAAAAGCCAAACTGGAATTATGGGAGCAATGAGTTAGCATTGGGATTTTTGACATGTTTCAAACAGGAGAGATATTGAAAGAGTCTGAACTCAGCCTTCTTTTTCCCAGCTGGTGCATGATCACCTACCTCAGCTTTCAAAAGAGTTCCAGCGTTACTTCTCAACCACAAAAGACCCCCAAACAGAGAAGGAATGGATCCATGACCCATTTGTGAATAAGCCAGGTGAATTAACTTTCTCTGTGCTAGGAGAGTATCAACTACTTAAGATCACAAAAGACAGTGCTCTCAAATGTATGTTTGAGACAACTAAAAATCTTCATACATTCTGGATTAAAGTCAAGGTGGAATATCCTGAGGTTGCCACAAAAGCACTGAAATCCTGCTTCCATTTCCAACATCCTGTCTTTCTGAAGCAGAGTTTTCTGTAGTGACAGCAATCACAACAAAATTACAGAGTAAACCAGACGTAAGTCACACACTTCATGTGTCTCTGTCTTCATGCCTTGATGAGACTGTCTAGCTGCAGGAAAACAAGCTCAGGGCTCCCACTGACTCTGAATTATGGTGCATTGTATAATTATTTCATTATATGTTGCAATGTAATAATAATAAAGTGCACAATAAATGTAAGGTGCTTAAATCATCCTGAAACCATCCCTTCCAGCCCCCAGTCCATGAAAAAATTGCCTTCCATAAAACCAGTCCCTGGTGCCAAAAATGTTGGAAACTGCTAATTTACAAAACAAAATAAAGGGAAAAAAAATAGAGTAAGAAAATTTTGTTATTCCACAAGAAATTTCACTGTTATGAAGGTAAAGATAACCACACCCAAGTTTTTAATTTTGAGGTTATAGAATTCACAAATCACTGCCAAAAACTGAACAAAGTAGAAAGACATAAGGTGTGATAACAAGCCAATGATAATCAACAAAATTATTCACTACAGTCCTTCTAAATTAAAATCATCAAAAAGATAATTTCCAAAGGAAAAAATATCTAACATTAATTTTACTTTTTGGAAACATTATAATTATTTCCTCCTTGCTGGACAAAAATTTCAGTAGTGCCTAACCACATTTTTTACTAAAAATAATTACCTTCTGTGGCCAGGTCTCTTTTAAAAAGAATTTCCCCCACCTATGCTTTTCCTGGCATTGTCCCACCATCGCATTTACAGATCCCCTTTTGATAGCCTTTTGCCAAAACTGAAAAATTCTCTCAAAACTTATTATAGTATGTGACTTTGGACATATTAAGCTTCCTATATAAGAAAATGATATGGAGAAATCACCTAAAAGGTATCTAAAATAGTATTTTGAATACATTTTTTAAAATATAAGGAAATGTTTCATCTGCTGGAGTTTCTTCAAAGAATTTATATAAGAGTTTTATTTCTCATTTGGATTATTTTCATGAAAGATGATAATTCCTTGGATAGAGACTTATTTTCCTGTTTGTGTGTATTTACATTCTTTTATATTTATCCACATATATTTTTCAGTTTTATTATGGTGCAATTGTTAACCAATTGCACCTTAATAAAACTGAAAAATATATGAAAATTGAGTACTTCTAAGTGTACAAAATGATGTTTTTATATATGTTATATATTATGAAGTGATCACCATAATCAAGCTGATTACCATATCCATCATCTCATATAATTACCTTTTTTCTTATTATTTGTACTAAGAACATTTAAGATATAACTTCTTTGTAAATTTCAAATATTATACAATACAGCATTGTTAACTATAGTCACACTGCTGTGACTATATCAGCCCTCCAGAATTTATCTTGCATAACTGGAACTGTCTGTGCTTTACCAATATCTGCCCATTTCCCCATATTCTAACTCCTGTAAATCAGCATTCTACTCTCCGTTTCCATGACTTTGACTATTTTGGATTCCATGTATAAGCAAGATCATGCCTGCAGTATTTGTTTTTCTGTTTCTGGCTAATTTCATACAGCATAATGTCCTCCAGTTTCATCTATGTTGCTGCTACAAATGACAGGAACTTCTCATGTTTTAAGGCTGAATTATATTTCATTGTGTGTATATGTATAGAAAAATATACAAAAATATATTTATCTGCGTGTATGTATCATACCACATTTTAGTTTATGCATTTATCTATCACTACATACAAAAATCAGTTCCAAGTGGAGTAAAGACTTAAATGTAAGACATGAAACTATGAAACTACTAGAAGACAACATAGAGAAAAATTTTCTACTTGCTAATATTGAAAACTCAGTAATCATCTGATGACCTTCCTGTATTTTCTTCAAAGAAATCTAATTTACAACTTTAATGATATTAGGATAAACTTAATGGTATTTAGTAAATTGTTAACAAATGTTAATAACATCAACTCCTATAGTATAGTATCTAAAAACATCCAATAGTCAAAATATTCTATAAAAAAATTCATCTTTCAATTTGAATAATGTGATTTTTTTTTCATTATAAGTGCAGGAAAAAGATGCTGAGGATAATTCCCCAGACTGTTCTATGTACTCATACAGTTGAGCCTTTTCAGATCCTCATTCATCAACTCAGCAATTGTTCAATCTCCCAACTCTGTCCACACAGTCAACTTCTTCTTATGGTCAACTTCCAGGAGGTTTATATGTTTTACCTTTTTTCCTTGCAAATATTCTAATTCTAAAGTTCAATGATATTTTGCCTCTGAAGTCTCATTTTTTTCATAAGAAAACTTCCTTTCAGATAATAATGTCTTTCATGTGAACTTTCATAGCCAATGTTGTCCCAGATCACAACAGCAGAAAGATACTAAAAAAGTTTTATTGACAGCATTTATCTACATTGCTCTAATCATTGACCTTACCTCTTATTCTATTACCTTTAGATACTCCGAAGGCTTATATAATTGTTTCTAAGAGCACCTTTGTGACTTTTTCATGAACACACTAATGAATCCATTTGGCTCCCACTGCTTGAAAACCTATGTGCAATTTCCTCTGCCTTATGTTCTATGCCCTCAGTCAATGCCCGTCATATACAATTACAGTCATGGCTATTGACATGAACTGGATTAACATGCTCTAAAGTATTAATAGTACCATATGTTTTGACACCTTCATATTGATCCACCCAAATGGAAATATCTGGCTTACTCATTACTCATAGTTACATTTTTGTTCTGTGATCAAAGCAGTTTTAAGTTATACTAATCATATAGTAGCGTCATATAATATAACTATAGGCATGATGGAAATTTTCTATTCTGTAAACAGTACTGTATTTAATTCAACATAATTTAATTTAATTTAAATTTGGAAAGTACAGTCTAGGTATTTAAAATAAAAGTGATGATTTTCAGTTTTATCCACATCTCTATGGCTTTCTATGATTCATACATGTCCAGCACACAAATCACCCAGACCATATTTTCCTTTCTGAATCCTGATGACAGACTCTGCTAAGCCCAAGTTGGAACTCCTAACGCACCTGCATGGTGACTGCAGCACTTCATCTAGGGAGCCTGCAGGATTCACCACCACATCTTATCCTTTTCCATCTATGTGACACAGTTTGCGATACTTCATATTCAATGGCTAAAGATTATTGTTTGTTTATTCTTTGCACTAATAGGTGAAGTCTAGCAGAGGAGAGAAGAGCCATTGAATAAAGCTGGTTTCTCATTACCATGAATGCCACTTCTCTGATTATCTCAAACCAATAAAGTTGATAAAACTGAACAGGTTCCTGAGGTTTCCAGTGACAAAATTTTTGAGTAGAAGATTGAACATCAAACATTCAGCCTTTTTATTTTTTTTCATTCTAGCCAATTCAACATGATGTCCATGTATGTATTTATAATTTAAACTTTTCTTTCTCCTGCTTCCACTCTAGGATTTTTTTAAAAATTTGAGTTGTCAGACTTGTGGGGGGAGGGGGGAAAATGGGCATTTATTGAAACCTTAAAATCTGTACCCCCATAATATGCCAAAATAAAAAAAAAAAAGGTCAAGGCCAGATGGAAAAAAAAAAAAAAAAGACATCTGCATTCGAATGTTTATAGCAGTACAATTCACAATTCCAAAGATGGGGAAACAACCCAAGTACCCATCAATACATGAGTGGACTAATAAAATGTGGTTTATGTATACCATGGAGTACTACTCGGCCTCAAAAAACAATGGTGAGCTAACACCTCTTGTATTATCCACAAGAGTGGAAAAACAAACACCACATATACTCACCATGAAATTGGTACTAATTAATCAACACTTATTTATGTGCACATATGGAAGTAACATTC
The DNA here is from genome assembly GCF_040939455.1 of Microcebus murinus. NCBI lineage: Eukaryota > Metazoa > Chordata > Mammalia > Primates > Cheirogaleidae > Microcebus > Microcebus murinus. Next base: position 106,526,773 of record NC_134105.1, on the reverse strand, counting down.
ATCGGGGATCAGGCAGGTGGGAGGGGTGAGGAGAGAATGGGTAAATTCACACCTAATGGGTGAGGTTCACACCGTGTGTGGGATGGACATTTCTGTATCTCTGACTTGGGTGGTGCAAAGGCAATATATGTAACCTAAACATTTGTACCCCCATAATATCCTGAAATAAAATAAATAAATAAATTTTTTTAAAAGTCAAAAAAAAAAAAATTGAGTTGTTCTCAGTTTATATCACAGAGTGTATGCCCTCAGAGTAAAGGCTATTTCATGAGGTATACAGTTGTATAGGCCATCTTATAGTTATATACTTACATATATGCCTACATACTTTAGAATCCCCTGGTCCTATCTCTTTTTAAAAACATTACTAAGACTTTTTTCAATAAACTTTTATGTCAGAATAATTTCATATTTAAAGAAAAGGTATAAAGAAAGCATAGAGAATTCATATATACCTTTCATATAATTTCCCCCCAAATTATATCTTACATAACTATGATAAGTTTGTGAAAACTAGGAAATTAGCATTAATACATTATCTATTTCTATGTGTTTTCATAACCTTGTTAATTTTGAAGAGTACTGGTCAAGCACTTTGTAGTAAGTCCCTTGATTTGAGTTTGTCTGATTTTTTTCTCATGAATAGTCTGGGTTATTGATTTGAGGGAGAAATGTCACAGAGACATTTGTTCTTCTGATCACTTCATATCAGGAGCACATGATTAGTATGGCTTATTACTGGTGATGTCAATCTTCATTATTTGGTTAAGGTTGTGTCTGACAGATTTCCCCACTATAAAATTATTATTTCTCCCTTGTACACTTTATTCATTGGAAATGAGACACTAAGTCTAGCCCACATTAGGGGGGAAAAAGTTAAGTACCATGTACTGGAGAGCAGAGCATCTACATATACTATTTGAAATTTTTCTATAAGGAAAATATGTCCCTTTTTCCCATTTTTAAATTTATTTATTTAGTTATGTGTTTAATTTTTTTTATTTCAGAATATTCAGGGGTACAAATATTTTGGTTACACGTGGTGCCTTTGTCTCACCCAAGCCAGGGCTACAAGAATGTCACCTTCCCCCATACAGTGCACTACACCTCCATTAGTTGCGAGTTTATCCCCCAAAACCTCCCACTGGATGGGCACCCAATGAATATTACTATTATATGATCACCTTAATGTTGGTCAGTAAGTACCAATTTGATGGCAAGTACATGTGGTGCTTGTTTTTCCATTCTTGTGATACCTCACTTTGAAAGATGGGCTCAAGCTCTATCCAGGATAATATAAGAGGTGCTAGTTTTTTGTAGTTGAATAGTATACCATAGTATGCATATATCCCATTTTATTATTCCATTCATGTATTGATGGCCATTTGGGTTGTTCCTACATCTTTGCAATTGTGAATTGTGCTGCCATAAACATTCAAGTGCATATGTCTTCATAATAGAATGTCTTTTTTCCCTTTGGGTGGAATACAGCAGTAGGATTGCTGTATCAAATGGTATTTCTATTTTTAGCTTGAGTTACCTCCAAATTATGTTCCACAGAGGTTGTACTAATTTCTAATCGACCAGAAGTGTAATTGCTCTTGTCTGATTGCTCCGGCAAGGACTTCTAGCACTACATTGAATAGGAGTGGAGATAGTGGACAACCTTGTCTGGTTCCTGTTCTAAATGAGGATGATTTTAATTTTTCCCCATTCAATCAGATATTGATGGTGGGTTTATCATATATCGCCTTAATAATTTTAAGGCATGTCCCATCTATGCCTATTTTGTTAAGAGTTTTTATCATAAATGTGTGCTGAATTTTGTGAAATGCTTTCTCTGCATCTATTGAGGGCATCATATGCTCTTTGTTCTTGATTTTATTTATGTGATGAATTACATTTATAGATTTGTGTATGTTGAACAAGCCTTTCATCTCTGGGATAAAGCCCACCTGGTCATGGTGAATTATTTTTTTCATGTGCTGTTGGATTCAATTAGCTAAGATTTTGTTGAGGATTTTTGCATCTATATTCATGAAGGATATTGGTCTATAGTTTTCTTTTTCTGTTGTGTTCTTTCCTGGCTTTGATATCAAGGTGATATTGGCTTCATAGAATGAGTTGGGGAAGAAATCATCCTTCTCAATGTTGCAAAATAATTTCTGCATTAAGGTATGAGTTCCTCTTTGTATGTTTGGTATAATTTGGGTGTGAACCCATCTCATCCAAGACTTTTCCTTGTTGGAAGATTTTTAATTGCTGCTCCAATTTCTATGCTTGATATTGGTCTGTTCAGGAATTTTATATCCTCCTGGTTGAACTTAAGGAGGTTGTATCTTTCCAAGAATTTGTCCATTTCCTCCACATTATGTAGTTTGGGGACATATGGGTTTTTATAGTATTCAAAGATAATGTTTTGTATTTCTGTGATATCTGTTGTGACCTCTCCTTTTCCTTTTCTAACTGAGATTATTAGAGTCTTTTCCCTTTTGGTTCTTGTCAATCTAGCAAGAGGGCTGTCAATTTTGTTTATCTTTTTAAAAAGCCAGCTTTTGGTTTTATTGATCTTCTGTATAGTTCTTTTGTTCTCAATTTCATTTAATTATGCTCTGATCTTAGTTATTTTTCTTCTCCTCGATTTTGAATTGATTTGCTCTTCCATTTTTTTTTATTTTGGCATATTATGGGGGTACAAATTTTAAGGTTTCAAAAAGTGCCCTTACCCCCTCTCCCCCCACAAGTCTGAGTTTCCAGCATGACCATCCCCCAGATGGTGCACATCTCACTCATTATGTATGTATACACCTGCCCCCCTCCCCCCTCCCACCTGCCCAATACCCTATTACTGTAGTTCTTATGTGACCACTTAGGTGCTGCTCAGTTAATACCAGTTTGCTGGTGAGTGTATGTGGTGCTTCTTTTTCCATTCTTGGGATATTTCACTTAGTAGTATGGGTTCCAGCTCTAACCAGGAAAATATAAGATGTGCTACATCACCATTGTTTCTTAGAGCTGAATAGCACTCCATGGTATACATATGTCACATCTTATTAATCCACTCTTGGATTGATGGGCACTTGGGCTGTTTCCACAGCCTTGCGATTATGAATTGTGCTGCTATAAACATTAGGGTGCAGGTGTCTTTTTTGTAGAGTGTCATTGGATCTTTTGGGTAGATGCCCAGTAATGGGATTGCTGGATCAAATGGTAGATCCACTTGTATCACTTTAAGGTATCTTCATATTGCTTTCCACAGAGGTTGAACTAGTTTGCAGTCCCACCAGCAGTGTAGGAGTGTTCCTCTCTCTCCACATCCATGCCAGCATTTGTTTGGAGACTTTTTGATAAATGCCATTCTCACTGGAGTTAAGTGATATCTCATTGTGGTTTTGATTTGCATTCCCCTGATGATTAGAGATGTTGAACATTTTTTCATATGTTTGTTGTCCTTTCTTCTGTCTTCTTTAGAAAAGTTTCTGTTCAAGTCCTTTGCCCACTTTTTAATAGGGTTATTTGATTTTTTTTCTTGCTGATTTTCATGAGTTCTAAGTAGATTCTAGTTATCAGCCACTTATCGGATATGTAGGATGCAAAAATTTTCTCCCATTCTGTAGGTTGTCTATTTACTTTCATGACTATTTCTTTGGCTGTGCAGAAGCTTTTTATGGAAAACCTATCAGACTAACTGCAGACTTCTCAACCAAAACTTTACAAGCCAGAAGGGACTGGGCATCTATCATCAATCTTCTAAAACAAAATAATGGCCCACCTAGAATTCTCTACCTGGAAAAACTATGCTACAAGTATGAGGAAGAAAAAAAAAAACCCTCCCAGACAAAATCACTGATGGAACTTGTGAAGACCAGACCTGCCCTACAGAAAGTACTCAGACCTACCTTATACACTGAACAGCACAATAGACACTCACAAAAGTAAAATCACTCAAGAGTCAAAGTCTAGAACCTGGATTCCACGATGGCTCAAGGAGTAAAACAAAATAGGAATTTACCCAACAATATTAACAGAAATCTACCCCAAATATTAATCCTCTCAAGACACGTGAATGGCTTGAATTGTCCTTTGAAGAGACAGAGACTGGTGGAATGGATAAAAATTCACAAGCCAAGTATCTGCTGTCTACAGGAAATGCATCTAACCCACAAAGATGCTTTCAGACTCAACGTCAATGGATGGAAAATAATCCTCCAGGCAAATGGAAGCAAAAGGAAAGTGGGGGTAGCTATACTTATTTTAGATACCATAAGCCTTAAAATAGCAAAAGTAAGAAAGGACAAAGACAGTCACTACATAATGGTGAAAGGATTATTTTTAAAAGTGAGGAAAATTTGAGATTTAGATTATATCTATGTATTCAACTCTGGAGTTCCTACAAGAATTCATTCGTTTTAATGGAAAATAACCCAGGTAGTCTACCAGCCTTCCCTGAATTCTGTATTGGGTGTTAAACCCAAAATAAAAGGCTTATGAAGTAAAAAAAATTCATGTCAATGACAACTAATGTTAAGTCTCTGTTATTATCTATGACTGATATCCAAAGAGTGTATTAGATTCTACTACATTTTGGAGTCTGGGACTATTGTTAAGAGATATATATTTTAAATTTTGCGGAGATATTCTGGACTTTCCAATTAGTTAGTAATAATCTTGGATGAAGACTATTCTTATTAATATTTTGAACCATATATTTTGAGGCATTTGGAATGCCACATTACTATTTTTCTTTTTTTTTAATCTACATAATACAATCACTTAGTGATACCCTCTTACACTTGAAACCATTTGTAACCACATTTCTGCATGATATGTAAATCTCTTTTCCAAATTGGATAAAATTCAGAAATCATCCTTAAACCAACAAATTGGTCAAAGTGAAAAATTTTTCAATGTATGGATTCTATACATATTGTCAAAACTTGGAATGGTATATAAAGAGAAGATAGGAGATGACATCTTAGAACACAACTCTCTAAACTTCTGGTTAAAATATGACAGCCTCATTGCTCCCTTATTAATGCTTTATGTGGTGATAGGAAGGCATAACTGTAGACAGAGCTTGTGAGATATTCCAAAAGGAGAATGAGGCTCTATTGCTTTAGAAACTTATCCAAAACATTCTTTTCAATTTAGGCCAGAGGTGCATATAGCACAGTTTCTAAAGTTCTGCTTATCTCATGAACATTTGCTAATCAAAACTCCAAAGATCAAGAGTTACTGAAGAGGTCATATACCAATAGCAAATGCCATTTGCCACTAAATAATTGTCATGGTATAAGATAATTCTGTGTGAGTAATTAGTGGCAATATTTATGAAATTTGATTCTGGGATTTGAGTCTGTAGTTCTAAAGTACACATGACATTTTAAATGCTTTCCCTTCATGTAAGTGAATATCAACACACACACACACACACACACACACACACACACACACACACACGAAGAGCCAGATTAGAATATAGGGTAAGGGATGTCAGGCAAAAAGGGTGAGATAAGAAAGACGAGACACTGAGAGCATTAAAAAGTGACAATGACAGGGGACCAGAGAAAACGGGGCATCAGGGTGGGAAGAAGGTTGACTTGGGTAGGTAAACCAAAACTCTCTTTTTAGGTCAAAGCAGGCTGGAAGTTAAGTGATTTGTCAATGTCACCCTCATATTTTACAGATTTTGAAAAAGAGGCTAAGGAAGGTGAAATGACTTTCAGAATTACATGCGGGCTTTTCTAAGGTAGTTTAAAAGAAGTGAAGAGTGAGACAAAATGGCAGAGTAAAGGTGACTTCCTGAATTACTGCTCCCAGAGAAAGAGGTGTAGATCTCAGTCTGCTATGCACAAGTGGATCACTCCCCCACAAGAACAGCATTGTTTATTGGCAGAGAAACAGCAAGGGACACACAAAACAGGAAAAAAAATGGTAAATAGGAGATAGGATGACGAGAATGCAAGACAAACAGTAGAAAATAGGTCCTGGGAAAACTGCACCCACCTGGCCAGTGAGTGGAGTGGGATCTGACCCACATAAGAATGGCCAGCTTTCCTACTGACCTCCATACCAATTCACACAGGGACTTGCCTGAAATTGGTGAAAAATTGTAGCAGGAGACATTGGGCTTTGTGGAGAAGATGATAGCAGGAAACATCTTGAACTCCCCAGAGCTCTGTGCCAGGACTGCATTTGGTGGGAGTGGGGGTGGGGGTGGGGGTGGGACTGGTCTAAGCCACCACTGGAGGGAGTTAGGAGAGACAGGTAACTTGCCTCTGGCATTCAGTGGGTCCAGATCAATGAAGGTGAATACTAAATAGGGGACTGTAATCTGTAAAGTGCTGTGGGTGAATAGATTGCCTCATGGTGGGTCAGAAAGAGCAAGAGATACTGCTGAACAGGCATGAGATTGTGGAGGGTGACATGAACGAGACAATGGGGCTTCCTGATCACTCAGCTCCCCAATCCGGCACCAGTCATCAGTTGACAGGTAAGTTGCCCCCAGTGCTACCGCTCTGCCAGTGGGTGGTCATCATTCTGCGGGTCCACAACCCAAAACCTGCGGTGCATTTCAGTGTTGGGCAGCTCCCTTTCCCCAGCCCAGGGACTCTCATGACAAGCTTCATCCTTACACAATCTATGGCCAACTAGGCAGGCCCATTTTGATGGGTGAATTCTGAATATTTCCACAGTCATGGGAGGCTAACACCTGTGGGATTTACATGTGCTGGGGCACTGGGCAGACTGGGTCACCACCGCTTTCCCCTAGCCAGCAACTTTTTCACCAAAAGCAGTAGACTCCATCCCTGGAGGTAGGAAGAAACAAGAAAAGCCACCTTCCTATAATCACATGTACTCACCAGCAAATTGATTTCACTGATCAACACCTAAGAGCACATATAGAAATAACATTTATTGGGCATTGGGAAGATGGGATGGTGGAGGAGGGGATGGTTATATACATACATAATGAGTGAGATGCACATTGTCTGGGTGATGGACATTCCCGAAGCTCTGACTCCAGGAAGGAAGGAAGGGCAAAGCAACATATATAAGTTAAACATTTATACCCACATAACGTGCTGAAATTTAAAAAAAGAAAAGCCATTTTGCCTCTGTGACTAGTGTGAATCCACAGGGCCGTGGCACAGATCAACTGGTGACAACTCAATGACTTTGCCAATCCCACCAGTTTAGGTCATCCAATAAGATCATAATGCTGGATTTCCACATCTGGTCAGCTGCCAACAGCAGCATCCATGGTCAGGGAAAAAAATCCTGGAAAAGGACACAGTAGGCTCTCCAAGTAACCCTTCCCATCAGGAGCAGCCTCTCAACTGTGGTAGAAAAACCCTGAACAACATATTAGTGGCTCCCCCTACCAGAGAATCAAGCAACCATTGAAGCACACATATCAACACTGGTAGGCAGTAGATGTGATCTTCCTTGCTCCTAAACAGCATCTACTGCAATAGAGCGTGTTAATTTTCAAAAGACAACTAAAAGGTGTGAAACAATGGCTAATCCAGTTGGGAAGGACTCAGTAAAAGGATTCTGGAAGTATGAAGAATCAAATAGAAAGCACACCCACAAAGAGGAATACCAGCTCTCTAGCAATGGACATTAACCAAATTCAGAACACTAAAATGACAGAAGAATTTTGAACATGCATTGGAAGAAAACTCAATGATATGCAAGAAAAAAATGAATAACAAACTACAAAGAAAATAGGTGCAAAACAATATTTCAAGCAAACAGCAGCCAAAGGAAAGCTGGTGTGGCAATTTTGATATCAGGTAACTTAGTCTTTAAATCAACAAAAGTAATGAAAGACAATGAGGGTCACTATATAATGGTAAAGAGTACAATTGAACAAGAAGACATAACAATTCTAAATATGTATGCATCCAACTTAGGTGCACCCAATTCATAAAGCAAACTCTACTTGTTCTAAACAAAATGATAAACAGCAACATCATAATAGCCAGAGACTTCAACACCCCTCCAACAGCACAGGACAGATAATCCAAACAGAAAATTAACAAAGAATAATGAATGGATTTAAACAGAATTGTGGAACAAATAAGCCTGATTGATATTTACAGGATATTCTACTCAAAAACCAATGAATATACATTTTTCTCATAAGCTCATGGGACATTCTCTAAGATTGACTATATCCTAGGACACAAAGCATGTCTCAAAAAAATTTTTAAAAATAGAAATCACATCATGTATATTCTCAGACCACAGTGGAATAAAAGTAGAAATCAACCCTAATAGAAGTTCTCATTTCTACACAAAGTGTGGAAACTAAAAAACCTTCTGCTGAAGGATTACTTCATAAACAAGTAAATAAAGATGGCAATCAAAAGATTATTTGAACTAAATGACCAAGGAGACACAAGTTAAAAATATCTGTGGGACACAGCTAAAGCATGCCTGAGAGGAAAGTTTATTTCTATAAATGCCTTTATCCAAAAGACATAAAGACCACAAATAGATAATCTAATGAATCATCTCAAATAACTGGAAAAGGACGAACAGTCCAACCTGAAACCCAGCAGAAGTGAAATTAATAAGATCAAATTACAACTAAATAAAATTGACAACAAAAAAACTATACAGAAGATTAATAAAACAAAAAGTTGGTTCTTTGAAAAAACAAACAAAAGTGACATGCCTTTGGCTAGACTAATGAAAAGCAGAAAATAAAGAACTCTAATAAGCTCCATCAGGAATGAAAAAGGAGAAATTACAATTGATGTCACAGAGATACAAAATATCATCTATCAATACTATAAAAACCTTTATGCACATAAACTGGAAAATGTAGAGGAAATGTACAAATTCTTACAAACACGCAGCCTCCCTAGGCTCAACCAGGAAGAAACAGAATTCCTGAAAAGACCAATACCAAGCACTGAAATTGAAACAGCAATAAAAACCTTCCTAAAAAGAAAAGTCCCGGGCCAGACGATTTCACACCCGAGTTTTAGCAGACCCACAAAGGAGAACTGATGCCTATCCTGCTGAAATTATTCCACAACATCGAGGGAGAAGGAATCCTTCCCAACACATTTTATGAAGCCAACAAAACCTTGATACCAAAACCAGGAAAGGATGCAACAACAACAACAACAAAAAAAAACTAAAGACCAAAATTCTTCTTTTTTTTTTTTTGAGACAGGCTAGAGTGAGTGCCGTGGCATCAGCCTAGCTCACAGCAACCTCAAACTCCTGGGATCAAGCAATTCTTCTGCCTCTGCCTCCCTAGTAGCTGGGACTACAGGTATGTGCCACCATGCCCAGCTGATTTTTTCTATACATTAGTTGGCCAATTAATTTCTTTCTATTTTTAGTAGAGATGAGGTCTCGCTCTTGTTCAGGCTGGTTTTGAACTTCTGACCTCGAGCAATCTGCCCGCCTCGGCCTCCCAGAGTGCTAGGATTACAGGCATGAGCCACCGTGCCTGGCCAAGACCAAAACTTCTTAATAAATTCCAAGGAAATAGAATTCAGGTGCTTATCAAAAAAATAATTCATCAAGACCAAGTGGCTTTATCCCAGAGATCCAGGGATGGTGCAACATAGGCAAATCTATAAATACAATTCACCACATAAATAGAAGCAAAAACCAAGAATATATGATCCTTTGAATAGACACAGAAAAAGCATTAGACAAAATTCAACACCCTTTTATGATAAGAATGCTCAACAAAACAGGCACAGACTGGGCTTACCTAAAAATGATACAAGCCATATATGGGAAACCCACAGCCAACATCATACTGAATGGTGAAAAATTGAAAGCAGTTCTACTTAGAACTGGACCCAGACAAGGTTGCACTCTATCACCACTTCTATGCAACAAAGTGCTGGAAGTCCTAGCCAGAGCAATTAGACAAGAGAAGCAAATCAAGGGTATCCAAAATGGGAAACAAAAGGTCAAATTATCTCTCTTTACTGATGATATGACCTTAAACCTAGAAAACCCCAAAGATTATGCCATGAGACTATCATAATTGATAAACAAATTCAGCAAAATCTTACATTACAATATCAATGTACAGAAATCAGTAGCATTCCTATATGCCAACAACAGTCAAACTGAGAATCAAATCAAAGACTCAATACCCTTAAAAATTGCAGAAAAGAAAATATAGAACCTAGGAATATATTTAACTAAGGAGGTAAAAGACCTCTGCAGGGAAAACTATGGAACATTGAGGAAGGAAATAGCAGAGAATGAAAACAGGTAGAAAACCATACCATGCTTGTGGGTCTGTACAATAAACATTGTCAAAATGTGGATACTATTCAAGATGATCTATAGATTCATTACAATCCCTATTAAAATACCAAAATCATTTTTCACAGATATAGAAAAAATAATTTTATGCTTCACATGGAACCAGAGAAGACTGGTATAGCAAAAGCTATCCTGAGCAAAAAGAACAAAAAGAGAGGCATCAATTTATCAAACTTCATACTATACTACAAGGCTATAATAACTAAAACAGCATAGTACTGGCACAAGAACAGGGACACATACCAATGAAACAGAACTGAGAACCCAGATATAAAACCATTCTCATATAGCCATCTAATCTTTGCCAAAGCAGACAAAAACATACACTGGAGAAAAGAATCCTTATTCAATAAATGGTGCTGGGGAAACTGGATAGTCACAAGTAGAAGAATGAAACAGGATTCAACCATTCACCTCTCACAAAAATCAACCCATGGTGGATAATAGACTTAAACCTAAGGGGTGAAACTATAAGAATTCTAGAAGAAAACTTTGGAAATACCCTTCTAGAAATTGGCCTAGGCAAAGAAGTTATGAAGAAGATCCCAAAGGCAATCACTGCAACCGCAAATATAAATAAATGGAAACTGATCAAATTAAAAAGCTTCTGAACAACCAAAGAAACTATCATGAGAGAAAACAGACACAATGGGAGAAAATATTCGCATGCTACACATCCAATAAATGGCTGATATCTAGAATCTATTTAGAACTCAGGAAAATCAGCAAGAAAAAAAATCAAACAACCCTATCAAACAGTGGACAAAGGACATGAACAGAAACTTTTCAAAAGAAGACAGAATAATGGCCAACAAACATATGAAAAAAATGCTCAACCTGTCTAATCATCAGGGAAATGCAAATCAAAACCACAATGAGATACCACTTAACCTTAGTGAGAATGGCCTTTATCAAAAAGTACCAAAACAATAAATATTGGTGTGGATGCAGAGAGATAGGAACACTCATACATTACAGGTGGGACTGCAAACTAGTCAACTTCTGTGGAAAGCAATATGGAGATACCTCAAAGACATACAAGTAGAATTACAATTTGATCCAGCAATCCCATTATCGGGCGTGTACCAAAAAACAAAACAAAACAAAAAAAAACCATTCTATAAAGAGGACACGAGTACTAGAACATTTATAGCAGCACAATTCACAATTGCAAAGATGTGGAAATAACCCAAGTGCCCATCAATACATGAGTGGATTAATAAAATATGGCATATGTATACCATGGAGTACTATTCAGCTACAAAAAACAATGGTGATATAGCACCTCTTGTATTGGTGATCTAGCACCTCTTGTATCCTGGATAGAGCTGGAACCCATTCTACTAAGTGTAGTATCCCAAGAATGGAAAAATAAGCCCAACATGCACTCACCATCATATTGGTTTTAACTGATCAACACGTAAGTACACATATAGGAATAACATTCATTGGATGTCAGGCATATGGGAGGGAGGAGAAGGGGATGGGTATATACATATATAATGAGTGCCATTTGCACTGTCTGAAGAATGAACACACTTGAAGCTCTGCCTGGGCTGGGGGGCAAGGAAATATATGTAACATAAATATTTGTACCCCCCATAATATGCTGAAATTAAATAAATAAATAAATAAATAAATAAATAAATAAATAAATAAATAAATAAAGGAAGGAAGGAAGGAAGGAAGGAAGTGAGGACACAGTAGGTGAAAGTCAGGGAGGTAAGAGAAAGTCTACAGGTCAGAGCTGGGGCGGGCACAGAAGGCGGGGCTCAGGGTTATGGGAGGCACATTTTTTCTTTCAAATGCAGTTTTCATGAGGAAGAGATTTGTCAGTTGGAAGAGAGGAAGTCATTACAAGCTACTGAGAAAAACGTTTGCTGAAATCAGAGATCAAACACCAACTCTGCGAGTCACAAGCTCCATCTCCCAGTGGAATGCTACTTCTGCCATTTCAATTGTTAGCAGTTCTCTTCCCAGGTGGTGACAGTGAGGACGGTAAGAGTCACTCTGGCAGCTCCCAGCACTGGTGCAGGGGTCTTGGATAAAAGCATGCTGCACTCACCCGGGTTCACTTGGACACAAAGAGTCTGAGCCCTGCTGTTTCCAACCCTCTTCTGCCATTCTGGGTGTTGGGGCTGGAGCATGAGGCCCTGGGGAAGTCAAATGTGTTAGCCTTTATGTGATCTTCAGACTTTAGGTTCTTGTTCTCTGGATATTTGTCATTTCCATTCTCTCTCACCCCCTCCTGCTTCTCCCTGTCTATTTACAGTATTGTTATTCTACTCTTCACAGCCCTCCAGGGACCAACTTCTTTCCATGTCATCCAAATCTCATCCTTTGCCAACAGCACCTGGGCCCGCAATCAAGGTTCAGGCTGGTTGGATGATTTGCAGATTCATGGCTGGGACAGTGACTCGGGCACTGCCATATTCCTGAAGCCCTGGTCCAAGGGCAACATCAGTGATGAGGAGATTGCTGAGGTGGTGGAGATATTCCGAGTCTACTTTTTTGGATTTACTCAAGAAGTGGAGGGCCGTGCCAGTGAATTCCAGCTGGAATGTGAGTCCAGTCCTCTGAACTGTAAAGATTCCTGAGGACTTTCTTCTCTTTCTTTTTACAAGCTGATAATCCCTCTGATAATTCTCACCTCCTTCTGCTTTACTCAACTGTATGCACACAAAGTTCTAGAGCAGTCTCTCACTGACTCCAAACTGTATTCCAGATTCTGGCACTTTCTAACTCTTCTCTGACATATTTGAGCCCTTCATTGTTATACAACTGCTGCTTTGTATTATGTGGATCTTGCTCCTTAAGGGCCCTTACACTACCCTGTGCCTGAGTGACCTACAGTGTGGCTTCCTCCTCTGATCTGTCTGTTTAGTGCTCTCCTCCCTGCATCTCCTCTTGCTGTGGTCCTCTGGCTCATGCTGAAATGCTGCTCTCTGGACTGCATCACAGTCCCTCCACACATTTACCATACACTGCATTCATGACACACAAAGTTTTTCCAGTGTTCTTCTTTCTGAAAATCTCTACATGCTGTAATTGGGGTTTGGCTCATCATTTCACAGCCAAGACCTTTAACTCAACCAAAACCTAAACTCCTAGGTCCTTTTCTCATGGCTTTCTTTCTCATTTATGTTTAATAATTTGATCTCTGTTTTCATTCTACCTAGACCCTCTTGAGATCCAGACCATAGCAGGCTGTGAGCTACGTGCTGGGGGTTCCATAGGAAGCTTCTTGAGGGGAGCTTTAGGAGGATTGGATTTCCTGAGCTTTGGGAAAGATACATGTGTGCCTTCCCCAGAAGGTGGCAGCAGGGCACAGCATGTCTGCGCACTAATCATGCAATATCAAGCTATCATCGATACTGTGAATAAGCTTCTCTTTGAAACGTGCCCCCGATATCTCTTGGGCGTCCTTGATGCAGGGAAGGCAGAGCTGCAAAGGCAAGGTTAGTCCTGCTCTCTATTTCACTTCCCACCACCTCCTCTAAGCTTGTGAGTAAGAAGCTACCCAAGAAGGACAGGGGTTTAATCAAGAAGATATTGGGATCCCAAAGCACTGAAAGAGGTCACTGTCCAACCTTGTGGACTTCTGAGTCCCTGTGATCTGAATTTGACTCATGACATGACACTCTCACTCCTCCTCCCCACCCCAGTGAAGCCCGAGGCCTGGCTGTCCAGTGGCCCCAGTCCTGGGCCTGGCCGTCTGCTGCTGGTGTGCCACGTCTCAGGATTCTACCCAAAGCCCGTGTGGGTGAGGTGGATGCGGGGAGAGCAGGAGCAGCCGGGCACGCAGCACAGTGACCTCCTGCCCAATGCTGACTGGACGTGGTATCTCCGAGCGACCCTGGATGTGGCGGCTGGGGAGGCGGCTGGCCTGTCCTGTCGGGTGAAGCACAGCAGTCTAGAGGGCCAGGACATCATCCTCCACTGGGGTGAGAAAGGGCTGGGCCTGGCTGCACATGGGAGGAGGTGGTCCTCAGGCAGAGAAGCAGGCACTGGGGAAAGATGGGGCTTGACAGATGAAAGAGGTAGAGGGGTATATTGATTCATTTCTGGGACACCATCCCAACAGGAATAAAAATAGAGGAGCCAAGTTACAGAAGAGATAAGAACAAAGAACAAACAGATTGTGTCAGTTGTGGCTAGTGGGATCAAAGGATGGATCAGAGGTGTTAGGAAGATGAGAGGGGGGCTGGAGATGACCATACAATGGAAGCAGCTGAATGGAGGGGCTAACACTCAGGTGGGGAAAGGATGGCCAGGGGATTCAGTGGGTGGGATTTGAAGTGACATTCTTTTGTACTCTCCCAATTGCCAGGACACCCCATCTCCATTGGCTTGATATTTTTGGCAATAATCGTGCCCTCCTTGATCGTTTTGCTGTGCCTCTCATTATGGTATATCAGGCGCCGGTGAGTTGTTTTTCAATTTTTTTATCTCCCTTTACTGTCCACCGCCCCCCACTCTTTTCCATCATTTCAACTTTTTCCTCGGTTTAGCCTCAATCTTTCCACCAGAAGCTTTCTCCCAACTTCCATCTCCTATATGTGAAGATATATTTTTTATTATTTTTTATTTTGGCATATTATGGGGGTACAAATATTTAGGGTACATATATTGCCCTTGGCCCCCCATCCCCCTGAGTCAGAGCTTCAAGCTTGTCCATTCCCCAGATGGTGCGCATCACACTCATTATGTATGTATATACCCATCCCCTCCTACCCCCCATCTGCCAGACACCCGATGAATGTTATTCCTATATATGCACTTAGGTGTTGATCAGTAAAACCAATTTGATGATGAGTACACGTGATGCTGATTTTTCCATTCTTGGGATACTTCACTTAGTAGAATGGGTTCCAGCTCTATCCAGGAAAATACAAGAGTTTCTATATCACCTTTGTTTCTTACAGCTGAATAGAACTCCATGGTATACGTATACCACATTTTGTTAATCCATTCATGTATTGATGGGCACTTAGGTTGTTTCCAGATCTTTTCAATTGTGAATTGTGCTGCTATAAACATTTTTATCCAGTTAAAATACACAGAACAAAATTTGCTGTCTTTATCATTTTTAAGTGTACATTTCCGTGGAGCTAGGTGCATTCACACTGTTACGGCAGCAATCTCCAGAGCAAACCTCTTATGCAGAGCTCTTTTTCTTATGGTTTTAACAGGTCATATCAGGATATTCCTTGAGCTCTATCCGTATCTTTTCTCCCATTTGGAAATAGCACCAAGAAGTCTAGAATACCAAGGTGCAACCCAGGAGTCAATCTCATCATATTTCATCAAATGATCATCATATTTTATCAAAATGGAGTTTTCATAGATTTTAAGATAAATTATAACTTAAAAACCAGCCGAAAATTATTTCAAACTGTCAATTTGTTACAAGACTTTATCAGTAGTATGATCTATTGTCTACATATTAAAACGTGAAAAAGAATGTGTCTCAGAATAAATGAAATATGGTAGATGCAACTTAATCATGAGTTCTCATTGGCTTTTTATTTTAAAACTTTTCTTTTTTCTGCTTCTGTTTAAATATCATTTCTCAAAATAAGCTAAATATAATTATGCTGGGATAATTGTATGCCAGCAGGGCATTCGATGCAAGGCATTTTTATATATAATTCGGTTGTCTCTGCCTGGATGACTTTCTAACCCTCAAAGCCCATCTGAGAAGCTTCTTCCTCTAGGAGGCCTTTGCCAGTGCTATAATGGAAGTAACCCTCCCTTATCTGGTTCACCCAGATATCCACTTTGCACCTCATGCATTGCATTTATTTGTTTTATTCCTTTTCTACTTGGAAGTTCCTTGAGGGCAGTGCTCCCAGTTTGTGGATCCCTGCCAAGACCTCTTACCTGCAAATGCATTTTCTCCATAAAAAATTATCTGAGTTGTTGACTGTCAAGTTAATGGCCTTCTTTCAAAGTCATCTTCTTCCTCCTTTTTTTCTCTTTAGTTGATATTCTAAATCTTTCTCTTCTTACTAAAATATTTCCCACTTAGCCAAAAAACATTATGCTTTTCTTGTTTCTGCTCTGAACGCCTCTGGAGAAAACCACCATTTTTCGTCATTCCTACAACTATAGTCTAACTTCAAAGAGTCACTGGAATGAAATCCTGCTTCTCATTTGTCCAGTGAGAAAGAATGAGAGGCAGGATGGCTGAGGAGAAAGAGTTCAGGCGAATTATGACATATTCAAGGAAAATAATTAAGAGGGCTGTTCCTGCCCTCGGGGTCTTTGTTTGATATTTGTGATTTATCAACTCAGTTATATTTTTTAGTTAAATTTACCTTTATTCGTTTTTTGTTTATAGTTTTCTAGAAGAGTCCATCTTAAAACATCCTAATTCATTTTGATTGACACAGTAGTGGGAAGGGAGATTTTAGGCTATATTTTTATAGGACTTAGAAAGGGAGGTCAGCAGAAACAGTAGTTTTAGAGAAGCCAGGGCCACTCGAAACTATTCTCCTACCTGTAAATTTTAGGATAATATGGTCTTTAGAGTTTGAGAAGTGTAGGAAATAGTTGAAATCACAGGCTTCCCTCCTTCTATTAGTACAACTGGTTACTTTTCCAGAATACATTCAGCTGGACCCCATCTTATAGAGTAGCCCTGCTATTGCGGTGTGCTTATGAACCATGCAATGTGGAACATAGGTATGTGAACTATGAACTAATTGCAGCAATAGCACCTGAAAGCTTACTAGAAAAACTAATTGCTACCCCAAACCTATTAAATCAGAAAATGTGGGAATGGGAACCAATGATCTGTTTTAACAAGGCTTCCAGGTGATTCTCGTTTATATTCAAATTTGAGAACCCTTGTTCTAATGGTTTCTCAACCTTTGCCCTATTGACATTTTGATCCAAGTAATTATTGGTGAGGAAGGCTGTTCTGTGTACTGTGGGATGATTAGCAGCATCGTGGCCTCTACCCACTAGATGCCAACAGTATCTCCTCAGTTGTGTGTCAAATATAACCTCAGACATTACTAACTGTTCCCCAGGAGGAAAAATTGACCCCAGATAAAAACCAAGTTTGAAGAAAATGATCATAATTTCATGCCCCTTTTTACCAATAATTATTGGCTCACAGCATATAGTTGATGTAATTTGGCCTGATTCAACTGAAGCCTAAGATTAATGTTGGCTGGTTGAAGAAAGAGGTGTTCTCACTTTGGCTGGGATGATGTGCGCAATGCCCAAAATCACTGTAGAATTTTGTTCCATAGCAAAAGCTGTCCCAAGAATGAAGCTAACATATAAAGAAAACAGGCAAAAGAGAAAGTGAAGAGATAACAGGGCAAAGCCCAAATCAACTATACATGAGACTTGAACTACCTTGGATATTTTAGTTACATGGACCTAATAAGTTTCAGCTTTCCTTTTAAACCAATTGAGTTTGAATTTTTCGTTGATTGAAAATTCTCGTATTACCATGATTGCTAATATCTTGCACCAACTTTTTCATATTTTCTTATATTTTTCCTCTGTTTTCTTTGCTCCTTTTATTCTTTCTCTTCTCAAATTATCATTCCTCTACAGTGGTTTTCTGAACTTATGATTTTCCTCTAAGTGTCCTTACCTTAAGAAACCTTAATTCACCTGTGATTTTAACTATAAATATGACGGCTGCATAGATGACTTTCATAAATAGGTCTTCTGCATAAATAACTTTCAGAAATATTAATAGATCTTCAACCACAAAATACAATGACTTCCACACTATTTTTGTTTGAGAGTGCATGTCCATGTATGCATGTTTATGTGATTTTTGCCAATACATGGAAATACAGTAGTTTGCCATTTTCCACGGTGGATATGTTCCAACACCCCCGATGCATGCCTGAAACCATAGATAATACAAAACCCAATTGCTGTCACTTGGAACACGTTTCTGTTCATGTCTTCCACCCACAAATTTAATGCCTTTCCATCTTAACTAAGCAGTGACCATAAGCTGTGACCATAATGTTTGCAGTTTGAGATGCAACAGCAAAACAAGCATGAATTCTTTCCTTCTTTACAATTTTATGGATAGGAGATTCATTCTTACTGAAGATCTTAGCAATGTCTGCATAGATATTTTCTATTTCCTTATTGAGTAAAGAACTTTCAGCTTTTTACATAAACAAAGCACTTTACAGCTTCTCTTTTGTGTGAGCAAATTTCAAGCATCACTACTCTTGTGCTTTGGTGCCACTATTCAGCAAAATAAGGGTTTCTTGAACACAAGCACTGCCTTGCTGCAACAGTCGATCTGTTAACTGAGCTGCCTACTAAGTGACTTGAAATCATAGGTAACAAATGACTCCTTTTCAACTTTTTAATTAGTAATTTTATATATGCATTGATAGAAAAAAACAGTATAAAAATCATTTGCTCATGAGATAACTTTGAAAAATTGATCCCCTCATGATTGAAATAAATTTCAGATATCATATTTTATCCATAAATGTTTCAACATGTATTTCTAAAATATAAAGATTATTTTCTATATTGCCATGATTACATTATGATATTTATAAATTAAAGATTGTTTAATATCATTAAATATCTAATCAGTACTCAAATTTTTCCTAATTGTCTCATGAATTATTTTTTAGTTTATTTATGAAATTAGAATAAAAATAAGACCCATGCATTAAAATTAGTTGATAGTTTCATCTCTTTTAATCTACAGATTTTTCCACTCATTTTTATCCTAGAATTTGTTTTTAAAGAAATCGCATCATTCTTCTTGTATAATTGTCCACAGTCTGAATTTTGCCGATCACATAGCTATGATGTCATTTCACATGACCTTTATCCTCTTGATTTACTGTATATTCATAGATTTATGATGTGATCTATTCAGTTCCTATTATACTCTGTATGTCTCACAAGACATATATAATATTTGGTGATCTCTATTCATTACCTAGATCAATAGGTCTCAAGAATTTTATGCATTTTACACATGTAAAAGTGACTGAGGATCGCACAATAATGTGAATGTACTTAATGTCACAGAATGTATACCTGAAAATGATAAAAATGGCAAATCTTATATATGTATATTTTAGCACAATAAAAAAATGAGAAGATTCGGAAAACTATTGTTTATATAAAACGTATGCTAAATGTATGTCTAGATAGATAGCTGGATACTTATGTCTTAGAAGTAAAAACTAATGTATAAAATTATATAAAATAAAACATTGATGATGTGTCCACAAAAATAACATCTTTGTTTTCAAATATTTTCCAAATATTTAGTGAGAAGGATGGCTTTATAGCACCTTTCTTTACACTTTTGCAATTGTCTTTAATGTCTCGCTTAATGGAAAACAGCTACATTTTTATACTGCTTTGTCATTCAGTATGATGCAATATTATGTTTTATGTAGTTTCTGAGGAACAATGTACACTCATGAGAGGAATAAAATGAAAAATGTGTGTAAGATATTAGTATTGTTTTAGAAATCATTTTGAACTGTCAACCCTTTGAAAGGATATCCCTGGGCTATATCTTATGAATAAATGGCCTAAGAAGGAAAAAAGTATTATGCATTCTTTATTTATTGGTTAGAATATTTCTAAAAAGAAATATTCTCCTCAATATTCCTTATGCAGTATTCCTTATGCAATTCTCCTTATGCAGAAGTAATGAAATAACAAACATACTTTATACTTTCCATTTATTTGCCAGTTTATAAGATAATGAATGGTTTATATGGCATCTTTCCCAGGTGACTAGTAATTGTTTTGCATAATTGGATACTCATGAATTTCAACTTATTGCAAATGCTTGACTTATTACGTGAAATGTTTTTATTGGAGCTCAAATTGTCCCATCTGTGACAGAGAAATCCTTTTCAAGTCTGATGCTGCTGAAGTCTTTCAATATGCCTCATCATTGAAGACTGTATTGCTTTGTGATGTGCAAAGGCTGTTTATGACTCTTGCAGAAACATCCCACCCCACACTAGAAATTAGACAATTCTCCAAGGGTTTCTTGTGCCTTGTAGTGTGAAAACATGATGTGGAAACAATAATCTAGGTTAGTACTGGTTTCTAGGCATTCTAAGTGAGAGGCAAACCTAAAAACAGCCTTTGGTTTTATTAAGGATAAATGCCACCATGAGCTCATACTTATACTTTCAACTCAAGTTCAGAACTATGAGGTTTGACTCACCCATCTCACTTCTACTTCTCTGTTCTCCCACATAGAAAATCCTGGTTCCCAATGAATCAATGTAAATGTGTATTCACCTAATCCTGCACTACACTCATGACAAATTTATAATAAAAATGTAAACAATAGGTCAGAGAGATGGCAGAATAGGAGGTAACCCCCTAGTATCACCCCCCTCAAAACAACACAAATTGTGCACCCATCTACAGACAAGTTTCTCTGTGTGAGCCTCAGGAATCATATAGGAAGTGGTAAAACCTTAGTGGAGCCTAAGCCTAGAAAGACAATTCCCAGACTGCCGATCAGCAACCAGGGTAGCAGACTCACCAATGATATTCTTGGTCTCAAACCCAGAAATAGACCCATTACCCAAAACGTTTGTCTACAGCCCAATATGGACTTGAGCCTGGAACCAAATCCACCTGCCAACAGGTCCACAAGGAATCCTGTACTAGTGACTCAGCAGAAAAGCTTGCCTGCCCACCAACATTGACCTTGGCAGTGGATCTCAAGGTTACCCTGCAAGTTGTCTCCAGCCCCCCTCAGCTGTGGTCCCAACTTATTACACCTTGCACAAGGACCCAGAGGGAAACTTCCCCATATCTTACAGGCTGGGAATTACCCATTCATCTGAACCTCCCTGATGGGCCAACCAGACTTTGTCACACACTAGGTCCTGAGGCGACCCAGTCTAGCTTCAATCCATCTCACTGCAGTTAGAGAGGGAGCTCTCCTGCTCATGTGGGGAAATACTGGGTTTGTGCACCCACTTGAGCTACCAGGTAGGGCCACTAGCATCCATCCTACAATGGATCCTATGGGGCACAGTCTCAGCTCTAGACTCTCTCACTGCAGTCGGGAAATCCCCTTGCCCAAATAGAAACTGCTAAGAAGCACACATGTCTGGGCCACTAGAGTGAACCTATCAACTGCTGTACCTCAGAGGGTCCTTAAGAGGCACAAAATTCAGAACCAATGCCTCTCAATGCAGTTGGGGAATTGTCCCAATTATGCAGAGATTTTCCAGGAAACATACATGAGCCTGTGGCGATAAGACAGGCTTCCAGTCTCAGGTCACTTATCAGATTTCTCACACAACCTTGGGTCTTCCACAGGCCCACAAAGCCTGGGGTTCCATAACAATCTTGCAGCCCTCATGACACTCACAACCAACCTGAGTTTAGGGTTCCCCTTAGTACTGAAATGGCTGCAGCAGTCATGGGCTCTAACAGCATTCAATCTGCTTAAACTCCAGATAGGAAAAAAAAAAAAAAAAACAGGCCAGACAATTAAGACTGGAATTAATACCAAATCTTTCATATATAGACATGAATATGTATTTAAAGTATCAAAAATAATCAGGGAATTATGACCACACCAAAGAGACACAACAAGATACCAATGATGGACCCTAAAGTGATGGAGGCGTATGCATTCTCAGACAAGGAAATCCAAATAGCTGTGTTAAAGAAGCTCAATAAACATCGATAAAACTTAGAGAAACAATTCAGAAAATTATGAGAGAAGTTTAAAAGAAATTGAAATAATTTTAAAAATCAAACAAAAATCATAAAAATAAAAAAGTACAATGAATGAAATAAAAAATGAAATAGAAAGCGTCAATAGCTGACTTCATCAAACAGAAGAAAGAATCAGTGAGATCAAAGATACGCTATTTGAAAATACAGAAACAAAGGAGAAAAGGAATAAAAAGGAATAAAGAAAACTTACATGATCTATGTAATACTATTAAAAGAGTAAATATTTTGCTCATTGGAATTCACTAGGGGGCAGAGAAAAACAAAGGGATAGAAAATTTATAGAAAACTCTCCAAACCTGGAGAAAGATACAAATATCCAAGTAAAAGAAGGTCAAACATCATCAATCAGATTCATTCCAAATACAACCATCCCAAGACATGCTCTTTAACTCTCAAAAGTCAAAGCAAAGGATTTTGAGAGCAGCAATAGAAAAGCAGCAAACAACATTAAAGGAAATTTTGAAATGCTGGGCAGCAGACATTTCAGCAGAAACCTTCATGCCAGGAGGAAGTGGGACAATATATTCTGGGCACTGAAAAAACAAAACAAAATAAAACTTTCAAACAAGAATATGGTGCCGGGCAGTGCTATCGTTGAGAAATTAAGAACAGATCAAGACTTTCCCAGACAAACAAAAGTTAAGGAAATTAGATACTACTAGCCCTGTATTATAAGAAATGCTAAAGTGATTTCTTCAAATTGAAAGGAAAAATGCTAATGTGAGACATAAAACATTTAAAGATATAAAACTTACTGGCAAAAGCAAGTATACACACAAATTTGAATTACTCCAACTGTAATCCAGGTGTATAAACCACTTATATCTTTAGTAGGTAACACTGTTTCAGTAGGTATCATTGTTGGTGATAATGTAAATTAGTACAGCTATTATGGACCATAGTATAGAGTTTCCTCAGTAAATTAAAAATACGTATTTCATGTGATCCGACAATCCCAGCAGTGGATATACAGTTATAGGAAATAAAACCAGCATGTCAAAGAGACTTGTCTGCAATTTCATGTTTATTGCAGCTTTGTTCCCAACAGACAAAATACAGAATCAAGTTGGTGTCTATCAACTGATGAATGGACTAAAAATGTGACATATATACACAATGGAATACTATTCACCATAAAAAAAGAATGAAATCCTGCAATTTGCAAAAACATGGAGAAGCTGAAGGACATTATGTTAAGTGAAATAAGCCAAGCACAGAAAGACAAATATCACATAGTCTTACTCATACATGAAATCTAAAAAAGTTGATCTCATGAAATTAGAGTGTAGAGGGGAGGGACAATAGGGAAGAGGTTGGCCAACAGGCATAAAGTTAAAGTTAGATAGAAGGAATAAGTTCTGGTTTTATATTGCATAGTAAGGTGAATATAGTTAACAATAATGTATTATTCCAAAATAGCTAGGAAAGAATTTTTGAGTGTTCTCACTACAAAGACATGATAAATATTTGAGGTGATGAATGTGCTAATTACCCTGCTTTGATCATTATTCAATGTGTACATGTATAAAAACACCCCACAGTACGCCATAAATATGTACTATGATTATATATCTATTAAAACCAAATGAAGCCTAAAAATACAAACACTACCATTAGCAACATGATTATTAAATCCATTTAAAATGTATTTATTAATCCCAGAGTATATTTCCCTATGAATATACAATCAATTTGTTATGACTTAAATTCGTTTCAAATAGTCCCTGTGTCTGTGGTATATCACTGACTGGACAAGCGGTTATGCTAATTTTACATTTTGCCTTCATTATTTAGGAACTGATATATTTGGGATCTCAAATTTTTAATTTTACAAAACATCTGCATGCACAGAAGTTCCAAAATGGTAGTTGCAAGAATGCCAGGTTAGTGGTGAGTTTGACTACAAATAGGTATTAGGGGTTATGGATCTCTGTATTTTGATTGTGGTCTTTTTTCCGTGGGCTTCTATATTTGTCAAAATAAATGGAAGCATGAACTGAAAAATGGAGATATTTACTGAAAATTATTCATCAATAAAGTTGATTAAAAATTTTTTAAAGGCTCCAGCTCTAGCCAGGATAATAACTGATCAACGCTTATATGTACATATAGTGGTAACATTCATCAGGTGTTGAGCAAGGGGGGGGGAGGAAGAGATGGGTATATTCACCATATGTGCACCATCTGGGATGGACACCCTTGAAATTCTGACTCAGGTGGGGCAAAAGCAATATATGTAACCTAAACATTTGTACCCCTATAATACACTGAAAAAAATTTTTTTAAGGAAACAAAAATATGAAAACGGTAAACAGAAGAAAAAAAACACAGAGAGACTGAAGAAGCAAACTTCAGAAGGGTGGACCCAAGTTCATTATGTTTTGTCCCCCACCAGTATAGAAACTGCCTGTCTCATATTCAGTGCTTAACAAATGTTGGTTGAATTAGTAAATGAAATATAAAGGGACTATAATCTAGCCAGCGCTATCTCAGACACCACAGCACATTAGGCGATTTGTCTCCCATATATATATTTGTCTCCCATCAGGACACATTGTTTGTCCTGATTCCACCCCAACCCTGAGGACCAAATCTGTTCCTCTTTTTTCTTAACCACTCTGGGACATATCTTCCCTGCTACCTTTCACACATGACCTGCACACTGTCTTGCTCTATTTGTGTTTGTAACAAGTCGGATAGAGTTGGCTCTTTCTATATGGAAAATATATATGTCAAGGGGCAAAGCTAAATTTTCACTTAAAGGATTAGGGAGAAAAACAGCGAACTAAAGGAGACTAGAATTTCTCAGCTAACTAAGAAGCATTTAAACAAGAATGGAAGCATCAATGTTTCAAATCCTGCAACATTATCAGAAAGGAATGTAAGGAGACAAAACTTTCAACATGATAGTTAATCCAACTTACATATGATGCTTTGTTTTTTTTTATTATTTTATTTTTTCCTGAACACAAATTACATGCAAGAAGGTACTTTTGTCATAATTCTTGCCCCCAATGAGCTTAAAAATGTAAAAAGGAAGAAATACCCAAGTGGCTTCAAAGCAGGACAGTAAGTGATGTATGCACACAGCAGAGTACAATGAAGTGCTCTCTGGGTTCAGAGGACGCAAAAACTGATTCCTTCTTATGGGTCAAGGAAGATTGTGGGAGGAAACAGCATTAAAAATGGGCTTTGAAGGATTAGTCCTACTTAAAAAGTGGAGACCAGAAGAAAACCACTCTATACAAATTTACAGAAATTAAACTGGTTTATAATAACAAATAATGGTTAGTCAGCAAGAGAAACAAAGAAGTAATTAAGTTGAAATGAGGACCTAAGGGTGGAGTCCTAATCCAACAGGATTAGTGTCCTCAAAAGATGAAATACACAGTTCTCTCTCTCTCTCCCCCTCCACCTCTGTGTGTGTGTGTGTGTGTGTGTGTGTGTGTGTGTGTGTGTGTGCACCCACCATGGAAAGGCAAAATGAACACACAGTGAGAAGGCAGCTGTCTATAAGCCAGGAAGAGAGCCCCCACCAGAAACTGAATCTGCCAAGATCAAGATGAATTTCCAGCCTATAAAACTGTGAGAAAATAAATTTCTCTTTTTTAGCCACTCAGCCGACTGCATTTAACTATGGCACTCCACGAGGACTAATGCACTAACCAGTTCAGGCAATGCTGAAAAAACTGAAGCCTCCCTACCTGAGGGGCTGTTCCTGTGAGAGTTAGGGCATGGAGAGGAGAAGAGAACCAACCCTTCTGAGAGCGCCTTGCCTCCAGGGGTGAAGGGTGGGCGAGGTGCTGACACAGCATGCCCAGTCTCTCTCCTGCATTCACCAATGAGGCCATCCACTCAGTTTTCAGAGGAATGAGTAAGGGTGAGAAAAGAAACAAAAATATTTAGGGAAAATTCTCCCTTAGGGGAACTAGAAGTTTAGGTGACACTCTCACCTGCTGGCGTGGCAATGCCCATGAAATCATCCTAACACAAACCTAGAAACCTGCATTCTTTGGAAACTTCTTTCTCCTTTGGTGTTACAGTCACCACGTCATTTCTCTCCATAATCTCCATAATCTGGCTTTTCCTCTCTGACCCCACTGACATGTGGTCCTTCTTTCATCATGTGTGACATAGATCATGGCCACAATCCCTCCCTGTACGTTACAATCCTCATCTCTCCATATCTATGCAGCTCTCTGCCTCAGAGTTGCTACATGAAATGACAACCTGAGCATGTAAGTGTCATGCTTAAAATATTTCGATTGTTTTGTGGAAAAAAAAAAATCCAAACTCTTAAGTAAGCTATTTTATACACAAAGGATTATGTATATCAAACACCAAAAAGAGAGGAAAAAGGAAGTGTAAGAAGCAAAACTATGGCCAGTTGCAGTGGCTCACACCTGTAGTCACAGCAATTTGGGAGGCTGAGGCAAGAGCATCACTTCAAGCTGGGAGTTTGAGACCAGCCTGGGCAACAAAGCAAGATGCCATCTCAAAAAAATAGATAAATAAAAAGAGGAACTCCTTGTACCAGTGAACACTTCTAAATATAGATACAAGACCTGAAATTTATATCAAATGCAATGGAGAGAGAAGGAGAAGGAAGTGGTTAGTTAGTTAGGCTCTCTGGACACACAAAATCCTAAAAGAACAATCTGAGATAAATGGGACACCCTATGATTAGAACCCAGCCTTAGTAGGGTGTCTCAGTTATCCTGGGGGAGTGCAGTACTCTTCATCTGTCACCACCCTTCCCCAAGTTCCCTCTCCTTACACTGTCAATACACAGGCCACCCGCGTCCTTTTGTCCTCCTTTGCCTGAGCTCTTATCTGCCCACTCCTATCAGTGGATTTTTACTACCCTAGAGAGAGAGTCTCCTCAGGACTCAGATGACATGTCCCCACCCCACACAGTCTCACATTCTGCTCCGTCACTCCCTTCCCACCAGCAGAAACTTCAGTCCCCCTTTCCACTTCCCCTTTAGAGAAACCCCACAGCCCCCCACAACCACATGCGGCTTGCAGGGCCTTTCGTTTCCCCTCCAGCTCTGATTCAAGTGTTTCCCCCCCTTTCTGACCTCCAGTAGCAGTTTCTGTCTCTCTCCTGTGTCCTCCCCCTCTCCCACCTACAACAACAAAAAGGTTTCAGCCTCAGAGCTAAGAAAACTCCATTTCCTAGAAGCATTAATCCCCCACTGTGAAATGGCTGATATTCCTGAAAAAACTTGACAAACTTGATATTCTCTAATTCAATTTCAATTTTAACATTCTTCCACTTGGCCTGTGCTCCTGTTCATTTCTGTTTACATAGTGTTTTCTTTGTCTTCTCTGCTTTCTCGTCCTCGTTTCTTACTTTTCTATGATCTCATATTGTCCTCCACTTACTCTTCTCTGAGTTCCTTGGCTCTCCTTTCTATCTTACCAACAATCCTACGTAAACTCCCTATACACATTCATTCTAAGCACCACACTAGCTAAATTTTGAGGCCTAAGGTATTACATTATCAGTTGATCCTTAGATTTCCGTGTGTAAATAAATGAACTACAGGCAAGATATTTTCACTGCAAGATAGAAGACAAGAAAACAAATAAAAAAAAACAAAACTACAGAATATGTAGATATACTAGATAAGCTATAATTTTAAAAGTTATTTATTTATACATGCGTACATTGAACTCACAAGATAAGGAAATCTGCAAAAGTCAAATAAGAAATTAAAATGTAAGGAGAGAAATAGAAGCTGATGCTTGAGATTCCCAGGACATTGTTACTCAGCCTTAGGTCCCAAGAGCTTTGACTACAGTATCCACCTGGGTCATGAGGTAGTCTTGAGATCACCTGATAAAGGTGCAAATTAAAAGGAAAACCTTCCACCACACTGTTGATAAAATTGGTCTAGGAAAAAAATCCATCCAATTGAACCAAAAGCTATCAAGGAACCTTGAAGTCACCTTAGGCTCTGGGTAAAATTTTTTTAATTGTTCTTACAAAGCTTTGTGATCACAGCTTTGCCCTCACATGAATTTGGAGTTAAAAATATTCTACTTGTTTTAAAATGCCCAGTCCAAAAGATTAGCAATTAAAAATGGTACCAAGTTGGTGATAGCACCATGTCACTCAGCAGAAGGAAGCACAAAACTGATTTCTAGAGATCTACAGTCAACGTAATCTTTTTTGTGATATAGATAGTCCTTTCTTTGCACAGTTTCAGTATGCACGAATCTCAATTATCATGGTTTAGTTAAACAACACAAATCCCCCGACAACAGGGCACAAATTTCAGTTGCCATAGTATCTTAACTGCTAGTAATTGCACATAGTACAAGCTACCATTAGCTTTTCAGTCCATGAATCGCCATGGAAATACAAACGCACATCATAATTAGTGAGCAATTACATCACACATTTCAAAGGTTGTCAGTGGCTGTTAATCTTTACTGTGAAAAGACAGCATAGCATGCAGTTGTGTTGTCTCTTGGTATCCCAGTAATAAGTCTATGAGACATCTTACATTAATGGAAAGTGGAAATTGGGCAACAAAGATCAAAGTGTAGAAAAGAAAAGTGACAATACTAGAAGTCAAATTTGAATTAAATATAAAAGAAGTTCCAGAAGAAATAACTGACTGTGGGAATGTTGATAATTCCACTGTTTCAGAGACTTCTCAGTATAAAGCTAGAAGAACAGAATGACAGCAAACTTATCAACCTAAACAGGAAAGTGGTTGTTGTGAGAAGAATGCAGGTGTCCCATTGAAGTGACATCTACAGAAAAGCTCCAATTAGAAGAACTCTCAGAGGTATTCCTCAAGAACAAAAACTCAGAATATAAAATATTGGACTTAGAAAGGAGGATGAAAATTCATTAAGGCATAAAACCATATTCTGTATCTTTAAATTATATGGCGAAAAGAAGGCACATACTGTTTAAAACACTCTTGGTAAGTTTTTACAGAGAAAAAAAGTCCTTGTTCTGGATGTATCTAATGCTTAAATTATAGTGTACTAAGTAAATATTAGTCTTAATATTTTTTTCACATTTCTGTATGTTTATAACCAACTGTAGAGTTCTGAATATTTTGACAAAAAGTTCCGAAGGTCCCAGGATGATCGTAATTTTCTCTACCGTGTATTACTGAGAACACTTTGCATGGTTCCAGCTTGCATGATTAAGTTTTTTGGTCCCTCACTAACATGCAAAACAAAACTAACTTAATATTGTAGGATTTAGAGTCAAAATTAAAAAAAAAACTGTAGTTTGTGATGCATCAATGATGTCTTCTTAGGGATATTATCACTTCACTTTTCTTTAAAGCATCTCTTAATCCACTGAAGTTTGCAAGCAATTATATACATTGAATTGGGATTCTAATATTATTCTGCTTATGGCATTTATTTTACTTAAATATCAGGACACTTTATATCCATAGTAAGATTCATGCCTGTTTTAAATACTTTCATGTCAAAAGAGGTATGTGGCATTCTCTCTGAAATAGAATTACTTGTGCATTAGGATAGAGTTAGAGGTAGGTCAATCAGTGCCTTTTTCTTAGAACATAACCAAAATTATATCTCAAGAAGAATCTTGAGTGCTCCCTAGGAGTGTTAATCCTTGAGTAGATCTCCAAAAGCCACAAGTAATGTCCAATTGCCAATTCCACCCATAAGTCAACTTATTATGAAAGTTGCTGCTCTGCATTTAACAGGTAATATAAAATAGTTTTACGTAAGGTATATGTTAGAATGTAGGATCCAGAGTTGCTACTACTCAAAAATAAATTACTTCCATATTTAATTAACACTGGGAGAATATTTAATTCTAATTGCAATTAGAATATATTCATTTTTATAGAAAACATAAAATCTACCCTTGAGTTTGCCAGAATATCAGAAAGATGCACCAGATCCTGTTGTGTTGTGTTGAAATACTATTTCCATGTTTTACCCTAAGCTGACATAACCATCTTACATTAAGAGACTTAATGACAAGCAGACCTATGGACCTCCTAATATTTACTGAAAGAACTTTCCTGAGAACATTATTCACTACATCAAATAGTTTCTCTACTATGGGAGCTGATGGAGATATTTCTTTGTGGCTTCAGGACCAAAAATAGCTATATTCTCCTGAACAACTCATTGTCTGCATCTTCTAGACAGTGAGACTATGTAACTGACTTTATCTTATTCATGTATGGCCCTCTAATAACCGTGTATAAGATGTGTAACACAATACATTTTTAAAATTTTACTCCATATTTGTCTTCATCTTATTTTATTGGCCATATATTTCCCTGGTTTCAATTCTTATATTATTATTGACATAAATTTCATATTATGTCCATGCTTTTGTAAGTAATTTTTGAGAGATTTTATCATTTAATTCCTTTATTTTACTTCAGTAGATTTAGGGGTACACGTGGGTTTTGGTTACATGGATGAAATGTGTTGTGGCGATGTTTGGGTTTTTAGAGTACTCATCACCAGAAGAGTGTACAGTGCACTTGTAAGTAGTTGTCCTTCCATGACCTCATTTCCACCGCCCCCTCTGAGTCTCCACTCAGCATGTCACTCAGCATGCCCCTGCATACCTATAGCGTAGTTCCTACTTACAAGTGAGAACATGCAGCATGTGGTTTTCTATCCCTACATTTCTTCTCTTAAGATAATGTCCTCCAGTTCAATCCAAGTTGCTGAAAAAGATGTTTTTTATTCTCTTTAATGTGTGAGTACTATTTCATGCTGTATATATACCACATTTTCCTTATCCACTCATCAGTTGATGGGCACTTAGTTTGCTTCCATATCCTTGCAATTGTGAATTGTGCTGCAATAAATATACAATTGCAGGTGAATTATGCTGGATCCAATGGTAGGTTGACTTTTAGAACTTTGCAGAATCTCCATACTGTTTTTCATAGAGCTCAGACAAATTTACATTCTCAACAGCAGTGTATAATCATTCCTTTTTCACTGCATCTGTGCCATCATCTATTGTTTTTGGACTTGTTAATAATGGCCACTCTGACAGGGGTA
This sequence comes from Microcebus murinus, assembly GCF_040939455.1. Lineage (NCBI taxonomy): Eukaryota > Metazoa > Chordata > Mammalia > Primates > Cheirogaleidae > Microcebus > Microcebus murinus. Next base: position 106,495,672 of record NC_134105.1, on the reverse strand, counting down.
AGATAGTATCTCATTGGGGTTTTAATTGACTTTCCCTAATGATTAGTGATGTTGAGAATTTTTTCATGTTTGTTGACCATTTGTATATCTTTTTTGAAAAATGTCTATTCATGTATTTTTGCCTACTTTTTAATGGATTTATTTGTTTTCTTCACCAGGTTTTGTATTAGTTCCTTATAGATTCTGGATATTAATCCTTTGTCAGTTATGTAGTTCATGAATATTTTTTTCCTACTCTGTAAGTTGTCTGTTTTCTCTGTTGACTCTTTCTTTTGCTGTGCAGAAGCTTTTTAGTTTAATTAAATCTCACTTATTTTTGTTTTTATTGCTTTGTTTTTGGGGTCTTATTCACAAATTCTTTGCGTAGGTCCTAGGCCAATGGCAGATATAGTTTTCCTAGGTTTTCTTCCAGAATTTTTATAGTTTCAATCTTACATTTAAGTCTTTGGTCCATCTTGAGTTAATTTTTGTGTATTGAGAGAAATTGAGAGAAATATATGTTTCTTCTCCATGTGGCTAGCCAGTTTTCATAGCACCATTTATCAAATAGGGTGTTCTTTCCTCAGTATATGTTTTTTGTCTACTTCGTTAAAAATCATTTGGTTATAGGTATATGGTTTTACTTCTGGATTCTCTACTCTTTTCCATTAACATATATGTTTTTCTTTTCTTTTATACTCATATCATGTTGTTTTGGTTACTATTGCCTTACACTATAATTTCAAGTCTCGTAATGTGATGCCTCCAGATTTGTACTTTTTCCTTTTTTTTTTTTTTCCAGGAGATTTTTTATAAATGTTTCAATCTCAGTACTCCTTATTTATCTGTTCAGGGTTTCCATTTCCTTTTAATTCAAATGAGACAAGTTGTATGTTTTCAGGAACTTATCCATTTCCTATAGATATTCTAGTTCATGTATATAGGTGTTCATAATAGTCTTAGATTATCTTTTATATTTCTATGGCATAGGTTACAATGTCTCCTTTTTCATTTCAGATTGAGTTTAGTTGAATCTTGTCTCTCTCTCTTTTTTTTTTTTTTGTTAACTTAGCGTTCTCTCAGTTTTGTTTCTTTCAAAAAATCAACTTTTTCTTATTGAGACAGGGTCTCTCTCTCTTTCACCCTGGCTGGAATGTAGTGGCATTATTATGCCTCACTGCAACCTCAAACACCTGGGCCCAAGTGATCCTCCCACCTCACCTTCCCAAGTAGCTCAGAATATAAGCATATATCAATCACATATCTAATTGATTTTTTTTTTTTTAGGCAGAGATGGAGATTTGATTATGTTGCCCAGGCTGGTCTCGATCTCCTGGCCTTAAACAATCCTCTTGCCTCAGCCTCCTAAAATACCAGAATTACATGAAGGAACCACCACATCCAAACTTTAACTTTTTATTTTATTTATATTGTTGATTTCATTTTGTTCTCAATTTCATTTAGTTCTGCTCTAATATTTATTATTTATTTTCTTTTGCTAGCTTTGGATTAGTCTTGTCCTTGATTTTCTAATTGCTTGAGGTGAGAAGTTAGGATGTCAATTTGTAAACTTACTGTCTTCTTGATGTAGGCATTTAGCACCACAAACTTTTCTCCTAGCATCACTTTTGCAATATCCCACAGGTTTAGATAATTTGTGTCACTGTTATCATTAGGTTCAATTTTTGTTTTTAATTTCTATCTTGATTTCATCATTGACCCAAAGATCATTCAGGAACAGGTTTTTTAATTTCCAAGCATTTGTATACTTCTGAGATTTGATGTCTATGTTTATTCCACTGTGGTCTGAGAAGACAGATATGATTTTGAATTTTGAATTTTACTGACACTTATTTTGTGGTTTCTCATATGGTCTACCATGGTGAATGTTTCATGTGCTGATGAGAAAAATGTTTAGTTTGGAAATTTGGGGTAGAAAGTTCTATAAATGTCTGCTATGCCCATTTGTTCTAGAGTCCAGTTTAAGTCCAGTGTTTCTTTATTGACTTTCTGCCTCAATGATCTGTCTAATGCTGTTAGTGGAGTGTTGAAATCCACCACGAGTATTGTACTGCTGTCTATCTCTTTCCTTGCTCCTAGTAGTATTTGTATTATTAATCTGGGAGCTCCAGAATTAGTTGTATATATATTTATGATGCTTATATTTTTTGTTGGATTGTTACCTTTATCATTGTATAATGACTTTCTTTGTCTCTTTTTACTGTTATTGTTTTAAAGTCTGTTTTATTGATATAATAGCTACTCACTTGTGATTACCATGTACCTGGAAGATTTTTTTCAACAGCATTACCTATGTCAACAAGAATTTTTATAAATTAAGTGGTTCTCTTGAAGGAAGAAGATATTTGGGTTGTGTTTTTTCACCCATTCTGCCAATCTATATCTTTTGTGTGGGGTATTTAGACCCTTTATATTTAAAGTTAGTAATCATATGTGAGGTACCATTCCATTCGTTTAGTTAGTTGTTGCTTAGTTGGTTTGTATTCTCCATTGTGTTACTATTTGATAACCCCTGAGAGTTTTATACCTTCAAATGTTTTTATACTGGTGAGTATTAGCCTTTTATTTTGATATTTAGGACTGTTTTGAACACTTCCTGTTGGGAAAATCTAGCAGTAACAAATTCCCTCAGTGTTTGCTTATCTAAGAAAGGCTTCATTTCTCCTTTATTTATGAAGCTTAGTCTTGCAGGATACAAAATTCTTGGCTGAAATTTTCCTGTTCTAGAAGACTAAATATAGAACCCCAATCCCTGTGACTTGTAAAGTTTCCACTGAGAAGTCTGCTGTTAGTCTGATAAGTTTTCTTTTATAAGTTATTTGATGTTTTTGTCTCACTACCCTTGGAATTCTTTTCTTTATGTTGGCTTTAGATAACTTAATGACTATATGCCTTCCTGATATGCCTTTTTGCAATGAGTCACCCAGGTGTTCTTTGAGCTTCTTGTGTCTGGATGTCTAAATCTCTAGTGAGATTAGGGAAGTTTTCCTTAATTGTTCCCTTAAATAGATTTTCCATACCTCTTGCTTTTTCTTCTTGTCCTATTATTTTTAGGTTTGGGTGTTTTACATAATCTGATACTTCTCAAAAACTTTATTTATTTCAATTCTTTTTTCCTTATTTTTGTTTGAGTGGGTTACTTCAAAACACTTGTCTTCAAGCTCTGAAATTTTCTCTTCAGCTTGGTGTATTATGTTGTTTGAGCTTTCAACTGAATTTTATAAAACCATCAATGTGTCTTTCATTTCCAGAAGTTCTGTTTGATTTTTTAAAATATATCTGTCTCTTTAGTCAATTTTTCATTCATGTTCTGCATTATTCTTTTTATTTCATTGTGTTGGCTTTCAACTTTCTCTTGGATTTCATTGAGCATCCTTATGAACCATGTTCTGAATTCTTAATCTGTCATTTCAGCACTTTCCTTTTGGTTGGGATCCATTACTAGAGAGCCATTATGATACTTTTGAATGTCAAAACAGTCTGTTTGTACATACAGGCCAGGGCTCTTACACTGGTTGCTTCTCATCTGAGGAAACTGGTCCTTCTTATTTTTGACTATATTTTCTATTGGGTAGAATTTTAAGTTTCTTTATTATTTTACTTTATTCTTTTTTATCCAACCCTAGGGGTGTTGCTGAATTGTATGTTATGCTTACTTATTCAGCTTTGACTTGGGGGTACTTTCAGGGAGCCAAGGCTCTGTATATATTCCTTGGTTATTGATAGCCTTTGTGCAGTAAGCAATGTCTTTCTCAGATGCCAGTTATGGTAGAAAAAGTACTAGGCTGTAGTTCAACAACCAAGCCAGTAGGTGGCACTTGTGTAAGAGCCAGTTGCAGCAGTAGCAGATGGGTGTGTGCTTGGTCTCAGTTTGCTCTGGTGGTCAGGTAGCGGTGGAATGCTGGTGTCCTAGTTCCCTGCTCCCAAGCTCCATTGCACACCCCAATGACAGGTGGAAGTACCATCCTGGTGAGGGTACTCAAGGAGCTTGTGTTGAATTTCCCCACAGTATTTGTGGGAGGGAGAGAGGGGAGTGAACCAGCTCCCAGCCCAGGTAGACAGACACAGCTCCCTCTCTCCCTCTCACACCACCGTCCCCAGACCCCTGAATTTCAGTTCAGACAACTTTCAGTTCAGATAGACATTGTATTTTTCCTCCAGGACATAATGTAGCTTCAGGCCTCAGAAAGAGACTGACCCACAGATCTCTACCCAAACAGGCTCTGCCCAAACAGGTTCTACCCAAAAATCCTGAAATAGGCAGCTTTTGGCTCGCCTGTACTCCACTACAGGAAGCCATGGCCTTTCAAAGGGAAAGGCATGAGTCCCCCTCTCCATGGAAGTCTGGGTGTGGTGGGCATGTCATTGGGGCACATAGCCATTCCCAGCGCCCTGGCTCGGGCTCCTGTCCCATGCAGGAGCTGCTGTGGCTGTGCTGTCGAGTTGGGGAGGGGAGGGAGAAGAGAAGGCTCTGAATGGAGGAGAGTGAGCTCTCTGATCTCCTTTATTTCAAAGGGCCCCCTGGCCTGCTGTACGCTACTCTCACCTGGAAGCAGCCTGCCCTGCTTGTTCAAGCTCTGGGGTCACATATTTTCTCTGGGTCACACCAGTCTTCTGAAGCTACTGCAGTTCAAGTGTGTGCTGGTGGATGTTAGCTGTGAATATGGTGACGAGGAGACCCAACAGCTGAGATTCCTTGATCAGGACACCTGAAAACTACCTCTCTCTGTGAAGGAAGAGAAATGAGCTACACCCTCTATGCAAAAACCAGGTGCAGTGGGCAGAGTATTAGTGGGGGTGCAGCTCCCCCTTCAAGCCTGGGACCAGCCTGTGGTGGGAATACTCTCCTGCCTTCTGGACTCTACATGCATCTCCATGGGAGGGGTGCAGACAACTTCAGATCATGAGGGAGGGGCTCTCAGGTGGAGTAGACCATGTGCTCTGCTTTCCTTTGTCCCAGAAAGTGTGTGATCACGGCACTCTCCTGTCCTCCAGGGCAGGAGAATCCCAGGGTTCTCTTGTGTCCCCCTGGACCTTTGGGTTGTCACAGTCCAAGCGAGTACTGAGGAATGTTTGCATGGGGTCCAGTAACAAAGAAACAGAAGGGCTAAGACTCCTTGGACAGGATACAAGCCCACAATGGGTACACGTTCAATATGGAGGCTGCTGGCTCGCCTTGTGTTTGTGGTGTGGGAAAGCAACCTTGTGCAGGCTGGCAGCACAGTGCTCTTTTCTTAAAAAGTTTTCGGTTCACTGCTGGCAGCAGTGCTTGGGCTTATGAGGGTAGAGAGCTCCCCGACAGTTGAGGGCCTGGCTGTCTGCCACAGGCATGGAAGGGAAGACAAATAAACATCCCACCTACACTCTCTGCAGGACTTCAAATTTTCCCGTGGGTTTGATCTCTGCCAAAACTTTTCTCCTTCTTTTTCTGTCCTGTAATTTCTTCCTATGAGATCTCTGGTAGGTTCTGGCACTGTTTCCTCAGTATTCCACCTGGGCTAGGCTTTTTTACCTGAAACATTCTCTTATTTCTGGGATGGTGACCAATGTCTCTAGTTGCCAACTTACCAGGGTTTCATGGTAAGTAATTTATATTTATTTTTAGAGCTAACAAGTTATTTTGAATTTAAGCGTGGGCTTGTGAGCTACTTAAAGATTTGGGAGCCTTAAGACTTCAAATTATAAGTAATAACAATGATACTGAAACTTCGTTTTAATCTTTACTGCCACATAGTGGTAGAATATAAAATTTACCTCAATCTGCAGTTTTTGATAACACTGACTACAAAAGAACCCCAGCATTTTCAAGCAAAGTTTTGATGTCACAGGTATTTTGATTCTATACTTAGACATATAAGTATTTTATACAGTATTGTGCATTTTTATGATTTTTCCCTGAGAAGGTAACAATGGTGCAAGCCATAAATCCCAATTCTGTCTCTTTCCTCTACAGAGCATAAATTTCCAATTTTTTGTTTTTTTGCATTGTCTTTTGTCTTTGGTATACTAAGTACAGATTGTTGAGTTAACCGTTCTCTTCCATTTCTAGCTCATGGATATCATCTGGTCTGAGCAGGCTAATTTTATGAACTATTTGATTTCTGTATTTATCCCATAATATCCCCATTTCTTTTCCTTCCCCACATTCTAATGTATTAATGCGCCACACATCTGTTTCTGTGTTCTAGTAAAATGTGATGTTATTTGATCCACACAGTTTTATTCTCCACCAAGAGAGTATCCTTTATGCTTCCTGTAGGAATGGACTTATTCAGCTCCGTTAAAGTCCTTCCCAGCAGTCTGTTCTCTTGTTCCTAACTGCTGCATGGAGTCCCACGGTCTCTTCACCCACCATGTTTTCTTTATGCTTGTCCACAAGCATGAATATCTAGTATGCTTCCACCACCACGCTACCATAACAATGTTGTGATAAAGATCTTTATATATGTTCCCTCATGGAATTGTGTGGATTTTCTATCACATATATTCAGAAGTGGGATTGCAGGGTCAACATACATAATTAGAGAACATGTTGCCACATGGTCTCCACAATCACTCCACCACCATCAGCGCACGAGGATTCCCACGTATCCCAACTGCCTGGGAACACTGAGCTTCCCCGGCTTTCTGATTATGCCAATTGGGTTCTGTAAAATGATATCTGGTTTTAATTTGCATCTCTCTAATTACTAGTGAGTTTGAGTATAATTCATATGCTTATTAGCTTCTGTGAATGGCTTGTTCATGTATTTTGCTTATTTTGTGATTTTTTGGTCATTTTGCTTTTCCTTATTAATCTGGAGATGTTTATCAACTATGTATACACATGTCAAATATGTATATATTTATGTACTTATGGGTGCTTATGTACCTATTTCATTTTTAGAATTCCAAATACTTTTCTCAATTCTCTACCAAATAATTTTGTTCAGTGTGTACTTTGTTGAAGAGAAATCCTTCATTTTAAAAAGTAAACTCAACTATTTTTAAACAGAGTTTCTTTCCAATTTGGTGAGTTAATTTAAGAAGTAATTCCCCACCAATAGGTTATAAAAATGTTCTGCTACTTTATGTGCTACTAATTCTGTAGCACTGTTAATTGCTTTCAGTACTTTATTCCTTTGCAAACAAACCTTGGCTCTTCTCTTTCAAAAATAATTTAGATGCTGTAGTCAATTATACTGTCATATAATGTAAAAATAAATTTACTGAGTACCTGCAAAATTCTAATTAGAATTTAAATTAGAAATTTACTGATGTTATAGAATAATGTAAATAGAATTATAATTTTTATAATAGTAACTTGTTTTATACAATTCCAACTAATCAAAACTGACCTTTAATATAAAAGTTTTATAAACTTTAATAGATTTTAGAATTTCTCTACAGAATTGTTACATATTCTTCCTTTAGTTTTTAGATATTTTATAGATTTTGTTGCTATTGTATATATTTTTATTATAGTTTATTTAGTCATTCCTGGTATAGAAAGGACTGTCAATCTTTTATATTTATTTTGTGCCTGGATAAATTACTAATTTTTTATATTAGTACTAATGATTTCTTTGTATTCTATTAGTTTTCTACGTATAAAATCATATCATCTGAAAAAAATAGACTCCCTTGGTATTCTTACAGTTTTTATTCATATGGTAAATTTATATTTGGATTAGTTCCTGAGCTCCCTTATTATTTCCAATATTTTGTTAATTTTTATTGTTTTTGAACACAATAATCATCTACAAATAATGATAATTTTGTCTTTAATATCTACTTTCATGCCTCTTGACTTTTCTTGCTTTACTAGATTAAATAGTATTTTCAGTATGCTGTTGAATAGTGATGATAGTAAGCAGGTGTCTTATTTTTTATTTTCATTAGAATGCTTGCAAAGGTTCAAAATTAAATATATTTCATATAGGCTGTTTGTAGCTACATTTGATCACACATTTTAAGTTTTCTTCTATTCTGAGTTGGTAATGTTTTACCAGAAAGGACATTTGCATATATCAAATACTTTCTGTATAACCCTAGAGATGATTATATGGTCTTTCTATCTTAACTGTTGAAGTAAGTGATTCCATTAAGATTTTAAGAGTGGTTAACAATCATTGCATCCTTTGGATAAATTTCACTTCATTTAATGCTAGTTTCTGTTTGCAAATATTTTATTTGAATCTATATACATAATTTTTGAGTCTGTATACATAAATGAGATTAGCTGATAGTTATTACTTTAATAGTTCTTGTCTGGAGAACTTCTTGCTAGCTTTGGCATCCTGAACATTATGTCTCATTTAGCTGGGATGATTTTCCATCTTTTTCACAACCTAGAACAATGTATATAGAATATAATTATCTGTTCCTTGGTGGAGTTTGGACCTAAGACCTTGCAGCACTAGTAAGAACTTTGGCTACTCATTCATTTTCATTTGCAGTTAGTTATATATTTAGGTTTTCTCCCTCTTCTGAGATTAAATGAAATGTTTAATTTTATCTATGATAGGTATGTTAATATAAATTATAGCTAGTATTTCCTTAATTCAATCTGTATATTACTCCATCTTTACTATGTCTATTTTACTAGTATTTATTACTCTTTTTATAAGATCTGAGATAAGTTTTTATTAATTTACAGAAAAAAATCCTTTTACAAGCTGAGGCAGGAAGATTGCTTGAGCCTAAGTGTTGGAGTTTACAGTGAGCTATGATTGAGCCACTGCACTCCCACCTGGGTGACAAACCAAAAACCTGTCTCTGAAAAAAATGTAATTTGTTAGTGTTGTCAGTCACCTTTATCAATTTTTTCTTTTGTTTTCTGTTTCAGCATTTAGTGCTTTTCAATTGCTTTTCTTCCTTCTGATTTTTTATTATTTTTCTTGTTCTTTTTCTAACTTCTAGCAATTAATATCTTAACTCATATGTTCTTGTTCTGTCTTGTTGCCAAATACATACTTTTAAAGCTACAGATCCCTTTATAAATGCCACTTCAGAATTATTTTATAAACCAGAGAGTGTATGTGGTCACCTATATAAAAATAATGCATGGCACTAAGATTAGAAGGAACAGTGGCAAGCAGCAGTGCAAAAGTAACCCTTAGTGACCATCATTCTAGAGTTTCAAAATATTTAAAATGTAAACAAAAGCAGAAAGTAGAAATGGGTGAGAACAGTTGTGCATTTTGTTAGTAGCTCATGTCTGCATCCCTAGCTTTATTTAAAACAATGAGGTAACTGAATTTACAAATCCCACAGCAGAGTGAAAAGAGTATAAATAAATCATTTTTGAAAAATATGGAACATAAAAGTTGACAAATTTGCTAATGAATAGTTCTAGTCCCCAAAGTAAAGTCATAAAGAAAATGCATGTCAAAGAGAGAATGACTAATACTAATTTCCTTGATACATAAATGAAGATTGGATCTTCCTTCATTCTTGCTGAAATTTCTCTTAATCTCCTCTGCTGCCTAAGATGAAGTATGTGTTTGGGTATAGATGTGGCCAAGTCACTTGTAAGAAAAAATTTACCTTCCCTTGATTATCTCTGAAGTTGTACATCTCCTCTGTCATAAGTTATCTTTTAATTCTTCTTTCTAGAATTGAGAAATTTTCTGCAAACTTTCACCTTGCTGTGGTCTTGGTCAGTTAAACTGCCCTTCTCATGTGTGAATGTAAAAGAGTTTTTCTTTTAAAGCGCCATAAACTGAATTTAAATAATTACAATTAGATAATAAATAATTATATATTAAATATAAATATTTTTAAATATTATGATGCAATGATATGGTAGATCTTCTCTCATTTATAAAGTTACCTATAGCTATCTGGTCACATGTCTGCATTTCCTTTGAAGAAATCTCTTACATTTTATTGAGAAGTTTAGAACAAAATTAAACCTAATTAATAAATAAATTAGATAAACACAATATACTGCCTCACACTTTTATCACTGAACTCAATTTCATGTTTTAAAAATATCTTTCAATTTGATCAAGTTATTCTTACATCAAGTCACCAGGGGGCGATGTGACAAAAGTGAAGCACAGCATAACTCTTTATGTGCTTTCACAGGTGGACTGCATTGCCATCAGTCACTTGCCCACTTCCTTAATCTGCTTAGTAATTCTGACAACACAGCCAACTTCTTCCAATTGTGAAATCCCAGGAAGCCACTATATCAGTCTCTATTCTCTTTCAAGCCCCATTGCCAGCCTGCCTCACATTTTATAGCTGGGGTCTCAATACTTTCTCAATCGTTTCATACTACTTGACTGAAAAGCTACAGTCAACAGAAGGCCAAGGTATTGGCATAAAAATAGCCTGATAAACCAACTAAACAAACTAAAGAACCCAGAAACAAATCCACTCACTTATAGCCAACTGATTTTTGACAAAAAAAAAAAAAAAGCCAAAGACACACATTGGATAAAGGATACCCTCTTCAGTAAATGAGGTGGGAAATCTAGATATCTAGATAAAAAAAAGAAGAAAACTGGATCCTTCTCTCTTACCATATATAAAAATCAACTCAAAATGACTAAAGACCCAAAACAATGAAACTACCAGAAGCAAATGTGATGGAGATGTTTGATGACATTGTTCTGCGTAGGGATATTTTTGGATTTGACCTCAAAAGTACAAACAACAGAAGAAAAAATAAATAAATGGGATAATATCAAACTATAATAAAAAGCTTCTGCACAGCAAACAATCAACAGAGTAGGGGGAAAAAACACTATTAGAATCGGAGAAAATGTTTTTGAACTCTGCATTGACAGAGGTAAGATTCAGAATGTACTAGGAGTTAAAATAGCTCAATTAAAAAAAAAACTGATTTTAAAATGGGAAAAGGACCATGATGGACAATTCTGAAAAGAAGACATATAAAGGGCCACCATGTATGTGAAAAAAATGCTCCACATCACTAATCATCAGAGAAATGTAAATCAAAACCACTATGAGATATTATCTCAACCCAGATAACATGGATATTATCAAAAACAGAGAAAATAGATGATGGTAAGAATGCAGAGAAAGAATGCTTCTAAACTGGTGGTAGGAATATAAATTAGCATAGTCACTATGGAAAAACATATGGAGGTTCCTGAGGAAATCAAAAATAGAACTATCACTGAGGAAAGTAATTGCTACTAAATTTCTCAGTATAATCATGGGAGACATTATACTGCATAATGTTTTTTAAGACTATTAGTACTAATAATAGTAATCATCATTTGTTATGAGAACAGCATAGAGAATAATTTGGCAGTGGTAGAAAGAACAAATAGATTTGAAGAGAAATGTCCCTTCAATTCTGAGATGCCATGCACAACATGAATTCTAAGAGCAAAAGATCTTAACCACTTCATTATCAAGAAAGTGCTGCCTGACCATATTCAAGGCAAGTGTCTTCTTTACAACTCTACTACTTTAATTAAGAAAGATCTTTCTTGATATGACTGCCTTAGATGAGAAAACATCAGAACCAAGAATGGTCAGTTTACTGCTTGTCGTTGGGAGTACATTTATCCATCTTACTATATTCTTTCCTCTTTCAGAAGTAATCCACAAAGTAAATTTATCTTGTAATTGTGTGCAAGAAATCAGGAAAAGGGTACAAAATAAAACTTTAAAAAAAAACAAAAATAGAACAACCACATGATCCAGCAATCCCATTCTCAGTACACATCCAAAAGAAAGAAAATCAGCATATCAGAGAAATATCTCATCCCCATGTTTATTACATGAGTCTTTATTAGTAATTCCACTAAATATTTAAGAAAAATAACAAAATCCTACCATAAAAAGATAATCAGCAGAAACATTACAGCCAGGAGAGAATGGCATGATATATTCCAAGTGAAGAAAGAAAAATGCTCATCAATAGTACTATACTCAACAAGCTATCCTTCAAAAATGAAGGAGAAATAGTCTTTGAACACAAAAATTGAGGGCATTTTTCACCATTACACAGGCCTTACCAGAAATGCTTAAGTAGAGAAGGATACATTTGTAGCCCTGGCTTGGGTGAGGCAAACACATTACATGTAAACCAAAATGTTTGTACTGCCATAATATCCTGAATTAAAAATAAATAAATAAAAAGAAATGCTTAAAGGAGACCTATCTACATCTGGAAGCAAAAGGAAAATATCTACCATCATAAAAACAAACAAAGGTATTAAACTCACTGGCACAGCAGATACATATATGAGAAAGAAGAAGGAGTCAAATATGATTATGACAAAAAAAAAAAACTGACTAAATCCTAAAAGTAAAAAAGAGGAAGACAAAAACAAAGGACATAGAAAATGATTAGAAAACAATTAACAAAATACCAGGAGTAAGTTCTCACCTATCAATAATAATCCTACCTCACTGGCTATAGTACTTGCATTTCTTGGAAACAGAAACCCAGAAGAAGTATGTGTGAGTCAAAATGTATATGTATTTTTAATTTTAACACTTAGTGTCAGATTGCATTCCAACCATACCTGAGGAAATTCATCTTCTCACCAGTCTTGTATGGTAGTACCCTTTCCCCTACATCTTTATAAACAATAAAGGCTTTGTTCTTTTCTAATAATAATAATAAAAATAATCATCCTGAATATAACTGGTTTAAATTGTCTACTTAAAAAACATAGATGGGCTGAATGAATAAAAATAAATCCAACTATATGCTCTCTATAAGAAACTCCTTTACCTGTAAACATACCCATAGACTGAAAACAAAGGCTTAAGAAAAAGTATTTTACACAAATGGAAATAAAAAGCATACAGGAGTAGCTACACTGATATCAGAAAAAATGGACTTTAAGTGAACAAACATAAAGAAAACAAAGACGGTCTATAAAGATTGTATAAACTATATGATTGTATAAACAATCATAAAGGGGTCAACTTAGTGAAGAGATATAATAATTCTCAAGATATATGTTCCCAACAATACAGCAACCAACTATATAAAGCAATTATTATTACAGCTAACAGAGACATAGACCCAATACAGTAATAGTTGAGACTTCAACACTCCACTTTTAATATTGGGCAGATAATCTAGACAGAAAATCAACACAGAAAATTTGTACTTAATCTGCACTATAGACCAAATGGACCTAACACAGATTTGCAGAACATTTTATCCAACAGCTACAGAATGCACATTCTTCTCATCCATAAATGGAACTGTCACCAGAATGGATCATATATTAAGGCTGCAAAACAAGTTTCAACAAATTTTTAACATTTGAATTTATTTCAAGTACCTTCTGAGACCACAATGGAATAATATTAAAAACAAATATCAATAGGAATTTTTGAAACTATAGAAATACATACAAAATTAACCAGCATGAACCTGAATGGCCACTGGATCAATGAAGAAATTTTTAAAAATCAAAAATGTCTTCAAATAAATGAAAATAGAAACACAACACATCCAAATCTATGGAATACAGAAAAAGTGGTGCTAAGATGAAAATTTATAGTAATAAATGCCTACATCAAAAAGTAAAAAGATGTCAAATAAACAATCTAATGATGAATGGCAAGAAATGAGAAAAGCAAGAATTATCCAAATACAATAGTCATAAAAGGAAATAAATTATAAAGATCAGAGCAAAACTAAAGAAAATGGAGACTAAAAAAGTCAGCAAAACAAAAATCTGGCTTTCTAAAATGATAAACAAAATTTATAAACCCCTGGCTACTTTTTGAATAAAAGAGAAGACCCAAATAAATAAAATTAAATAAAAAACAAAAGGAAACATTACAACTGATATCACAGAAATACAAAGGATCATTAGAGACTCTTATGGACAAATATACACTAGCAAATATGAAGATCTAAAGGAAATGGGTAAATTTCTAGACAAATAAAACTTACCAAGAATAAACCAGGAAGAAATAGAAAACCTGAATACACTAATAATATATAATGAGATTTAATAAGTAATAAAAAGTCTCCCAAGGGGGGGGGGGGAACTAGGACTGATTGGTATCATTGCTAAATTCTACCAAACATATAAAGAAGAGCCAGCACCAATTCATCTCAAACTATCTCAAAAAAGTTGAAGAAAAACAAGTTCTTACAAACTTATTATACAAAGCAGGCATTACCTTGATAATAAACCAGACAAGGACACAATAAGAAAAGAAAACTACAGGTCCATAACCCTGATAAAAATAATTGCAAGCTGGGCGCGGTGGCTCACGCCTGTAATCCTAGCACTCTGGGAGGCTGAGGCGGGCGGATTCCTCGAGGTCAGGAGTTCGAAACCAGCCTCAGCAAGAGCAAGACCCCGTCTCTACTATAAATAGAAAGAAATTAATTGGCCAACTAATATATATATATAAAATTAGCCGGGCATGGTGGCGCATGCCTGTAGTCCCAGCTACTGGGGAGGCTGAGGCAGAAGGATTGCTTGAGCCCAGGAGTTTGAGGTTGCTGTGAGCTAGGCTGATGCCATGGCACTCACTCTAGCCTGGGCAACAAGCGAGACTCTGTCTCAAAAATAATAATAATAATAATAATAATAATTGCAAAACTCCTCAACAAAATACTAGCAAACCAAATCCAACAATACATCATAAATATAACAGATCATGATCAAGTGACATTTATCCCAAGGACACAAGGATGGCACAACATACATAATTAAAAAGGTTGACACAACATATAAAGGGAATGAAAAGCAAAAAATATATGATCATTTCAATAGATGCAAAAGAGCATTTGATAAAATTCAACATGCATTCATGATAAAAATTATCAATAAATTAAGCATGGTAGGAAAATAGTACTCAACATAATAAAAGCTGTATAGGACAAACCTACAGCAAACATCATACTGAATGGGAGAAAGCTGAAAGCCTTTTTTCTAAGAACTAGAGGAAGATAAGGATGCCCATGTTTACCACTCTAATTTTACAGAATACCAGAAGTCTTAGCCAGATCAATGAGGCAAGAGAAAGAAATAAATGACATCCAAATTCAAAAAGAGAAAGTAAAATTGCCCCTCTTTGTAGACAATATGATTTGACATATAGAGAAAGCTAAAGATTCCACATAAAATCTCTTAGAACTTATAGACAAGTTCAGTAAAGTTGCATGATACAAATAAACATATAGAAATCAATATGATTTCTATATACCAATAACAACCTACCTCCAAAAGAAATCAAGAAAACATTCAGATTTACAGTAGCTATAAAATACTTAAGAATAAATTTACCCAAGGAAGTTAAACACCTCTACAACAAAAATTAAAAATCACTGATGAAAGAATTTGAAGAAGACAACAAAGAATGAAAAAATATCTCCTGGTGATAGATCAAAAGAATTAACATCATAAAATGACCATGCTATCCAAAGAAAACCACAGATTCAATGCAATCTCTATCAATATTCCAGTTAAATCCTTTACATAAATAAAAATGAATACTAAAATTTGTGTGTATTCAGAAAAGATCCTCATGGTCAAAGCAATCCTGACCAAAAAGAACAAAGCTCAAGGAATCACATTACCTGATTTTAAAATATACTACAAAGCTATAGTAATCAAAACACTATGATATTGGCTTAGAACAGACACATAGGCAAATGGAACATAATACAGAAGCCAGAAATAAATCCATACATTTACAACCAGCTGATTTTTTACAAAGTTACCAAGAACGTATATTGGAAAACAGACCCCTCTTCAGTAAGTGGTGCTGAGAAAACTGTTTATCCATATGCATAAAAATGCAACCAGACCCCATCTCTCACCATATACAAAAATCAAGTCAAGATGGATTAAAGGCTTAAATATAAGATCCCAAACTATAAAACTACTAGAAGAAAACATAGGAGAAATGCTTCAGAACATTAACAAAAGATTTTATGGTTAAGACTTCAAAAGCACAGGCAATGAAAACAGAAATAGACAAATGGGTTTATATCAAACTACAAAATTTCTGTGCAGCAAAGGAAACAATCAACAGAGTGAAGATACAACCTGAAGAATGGAAGAAAATACTTGTAAAATGTTCATCCAAAAAGGAATTAACATTGAAAATATACAAGTAATTCAAACACCTCAACAGCAAACATCAAAGAATCCCATTAAAAAGTGATTAAAAGATGTGAAGACATCTCTCAGAAGAAGGTATATAAATGGCCAACAGGTACATGAAAAATGCTCATCATCAAATGCATATCAAAACCAAAATGAGATGATATCTCACCCTACTTAGAATGGCTACTTCCAAAAAGACAAAAAATAAATTGGCAAGATGCAGAGAAAAGGGAATGTAAACACTATAGCCATTATGAAAAAAAGTATGGCGGTTTGTCCAAAAGTTAAAAATAGGATAACATACAATCCAGCAATCCCACTACTGGATATTTATCCAAAAGGGGAAAAAATCAGTATATCAAAGTGATACCTGCACTCTCATGTTTATTGCAGCACTAGCCACAATAGCCAAGATATGGAATCAACCTAAGTGTCCATCAACAGATGTCTTAATAAAGAAAATGTGGTATATATCCACAGTGGAATCATCTTCAGCCATAAAATCAATGATATTCTATCATTTCCAGCAACATGGATGGAACTGGAAGCCATTAAATAAAAGAAGCCTGGCACAGAAAGACAAATATCGCATGTTCTCACTCATACCTGGGAGCCACAAAATTTAATCTCATATGGTAAAGAGTAGAATGAGAGTTACCAGAGGCTAGGAAGAGTCAAGGAAGAGGCTGAAGAGAGGTTGATTACTGGGTACAAATATATAGTTAGATAGAAATAATAAGTTTTCATGTTCAACAGCACAGTAGAATAACTATGTTAACCATACTTTATTGTTATTCCAAAACAGCTAAAAGAGAGGACTTGAAATGTTCCCAACACAAAGAAATGATAAATGTTTGAGATAATGAATAATATCCTAAATGCCTTGATTTGATCATTACATATTGTATGCATATATCTAAATAATAGATTTATCCCACAAATATGTATAATTTTTGTGTATAAACAAAAAAAAGAAAAAATATATAAACTGAATCCACATACATACATACATATGAATAGGACAGATAAGTTAGTTATAGGAAGAAACACAATTTTGTTTTATTATTTAAAAGTAAATTATTTTGACTCACATTAACATTATACAAGATATAAAGCATTTCAACATCTTAAGTAATGCACAAAAGCACCTAAAAAATATAACAGCTATTTGTAATAATATGATAAAAAAATTAGCACATTTTGAAGAAAATTTCCTTAATCTGATAAGCAAATGTATCTACAAAACACTCACAGCAAATATTATTATGCTTGTTAGGTTTTTCTAAAAAAACCTTCCTGATGTAAGTAAAAAGACAAGAATGCTAACTATCAATAATTGAATTCATCATTGTACTGGCGGTCATAGGGCAGTGAAAATGGACAAGAAAATGTAATAAATGGTATAAGAATTAAAACGAAATGAATGGAAATTTCACATTTAAAGTATACATAAGAATATACACAGACAATCCAAAAGTATCTATAGATAAAGCATTAAATTTAGTAAGTAAATTTAGCACAAATTTTGTTAGCAAGGTAGAAATTTTTTTTTTTAATATGCAATACACCTCCCCTTATCCATTGTTTTGTTTTGTAGAGTTTCAGTTACCCAAGGTCAACTTCAGTGTAAAAATAGAAAACTCAATAAATAACCTATTTATAAGGGGTTTTTTTTGTTTGTTTTTTTGTGTGGGGTTTTTTTGAGTCACATTCTCACTCTGTTGCCTGGGGTAGAGTGCCGTGGCGTCAACCTAGCTCACAGCAACCTCAAAATCCTGGGCTCAAGCGATCCTACTGCCCAAATAGCCTCCCAAATAGCTAGGACTACAGGCATGTGCCACCATGCCCAGCTAATTTTTTCTATGTATTTTTAGTTGGCCAATTAATTTCTTTCTATTTTTAGTAGAGACGGGGTCTCGCTCTTTCTCACACTGGTTTTGAACTCCTGACCTTGAGCGATCCGCCCGCCTCGGCCTCCCAGAGTGCTAGGATTACAGGCTTGAACCACCTCGCCTGGCCTATTTATAAGTTTTAAATTGTGCATTCTTCTGAGTAGCATGATGAAATTTCATTACAGTCCACTTCATCCTGACTGAGATGTGGATCGCACCTCGGTCCAGCCTATCCACTCTGAAGTCACAATGTTAAAAAAAAAAAAAAGGGTTAACAAATAAATAGAGATGGGTAAGATCACACAGAGAGGGTTCTCATGCTAGTATGCCTAATAACAAAAACTGTCAAAAAGACTCTGCAAAACCCAAGACCTTTCACAAAGGCCGTCGCAATCTTACACAAAAAATACTTCTGCAGAAATAACTGCACAGGAACTGTAGGTCCAAACTCTGACTGGCATCACCCTTGTTATTAATATTTGTAACCATGGATAATTATTTCAAAACAATTTTACAGTCCTCATTTTTTTCTCTTAATATTTGTTTTCATCTCCCTGAATATGCACATATAGATTACTACAGCACCTGTATTTCCATTTTGATGCTCTATTCACAAACAAATATGTTTTTCTTCTAGAGAGCCTCTCTTTCTGTTTGTGATTTAGGTTGACATTCTGCACATATTAGGAACAAATTTACTGACATTCTGTTAAAACTGAAACCAAGGTGCCTCCATCTATCTTCCTTCCCTCGGGCACAACACAGTTTCTAACATGGTCTTTTGCAACACTAAATACTCTCTTCTGGTGATGTAATTTTCATTGAATTACTGTTGTCATATTTTAAGAATAAGTTGTTAAAAATGTGGTGAGTGTGGGCCACTGTTAAGATAGTCTTTTGTGCCCTGATAACTCTTTTGTATTATTTTTAAAAGTGAGGAACATTTGATATTTAGTTTATATTAACATTTGATATTTAGTTTATTCAACTAAATATCTAACTTTGGAGGTCTTACAAAAACTCACTCACTTTAATGGAAAATAACGCAGGTTGCCTACCAGCCTTCCCTGAATTCTGTATTGGATATTCTACGCAAAATAGAAGGCTTATGAAGGAAAAAAAATAACATTCATGTCAATGACAGCTAATGTTAAGTCTCTGCTCTTATCTATGGCGATACTCAAAAAGTGGATTAGATTCTGGAGTCTGGGAATATTGCTAAGAGACACATACTTTGAAATACCTATTCTGGACTTTCCAATTAGTAATAATTTCAGATGAGGGCTGCTCTTATTAATATTGTGAACCATTTATTTCCAGGAACAGAGAGTGCCACATGACTCATTTTTCATTTTCTTATCTACACAATAGGATTTGTTGCCACCACATTTCTGCATGATATGTAGATATATGCAAATTTGTAATTTTTTCCTAATTGGAGAAAATTCAAAAATCATCATTAAACCAAAGCATTTGTTAAAGTCTAAATTTTTCAGTCTGTGGATTCTAAACATATTGTCAAAACATGTGAAGGGTATACAAAGAGAAGATAGGAAACAACATTTTAGAATAGACATCTCTGAAATATTGGTGTAAAAAAACAAAACCCTCCTTGTTTCCTTATTAATGCCTTATGTGGTGATAGGAAGAAATAACAGTAGACGGAGCTTGTGAAATATTGCAATGGCTCTACTGCTTATAGAAACTAATCCAAAGGATTATCTTCAAACTAGGCCAGAAGCACATATAGCACAGCTCCTAGAGTTCTGCTTGACTTATGAACATTTGTTAATCGAAATTCCAAAGGTCAAGAGCTACTGCAGACAATGTCATATACCAATAGCAAATGACACTTGCCCTTCAATAATTGCTATGTTATAAGATAATTTTGTGTGGCTTACAAGTGGCAGTATTTATGAAATTTGATTTTGGGATTTAGGTCTGTAGTTCTGTAGTACACATGGCACTTTAAATAATTACCTTCATGTAAGTGAATATCAACACACCCATACACACACACATACACACACACACACAGAGCCAGATTAGAATGTAGGGTAAGGGACATCAGGAAAGGAGAGTGAGATAAGAAAGAGGAGACACTGAGAACATTAGGAAGGGGTAATGACAGAGGGCCATAGAGTCAAGGCAGCAGGGAGGAAAGAAGGCTGACTTGGGCAGATGAACCAAAACACTCCTAAGTAACAGCAGACTGGAATCTAAGTGATTGTTTAATATCCTCTTCTCATTGTGTGGGAATAAAAGCTAAGGAAGGTGAAATGACCTTTCAGAATCACATGGGGGCTTTTCCAAGGTGGTCTGAAGGAAGATGAGGACACAGACAGCAGCTGGAGGTCAAGTAAGAAGAAGTCTACAAGTCAGAGCTGGTGGGGCACAAGAGGCAGGGTGTAAGACTCAAGCCCATGGGTCGCACATGTCTTCTCTGAACTGCAATTTGCATGAGGAAGAGATTTGTCAGTTGGAAGAGAGGAAGTCACTACAAACTACTGAGAAAAACGTCTGCTGAAATCGGAAGTCAAACACAAGCTCTGCGAGTCACAAGCTCCATCTCCCAGTGAAATGCTGCTTCTGCCATTTCAATTGTTCGCAGTTGTATTCCCAAGTGGTGACAGTGAGGACGGTAAGAGTCACTCTGGCAGCTGACAGCACTGGTGCAGGGGTCATGGGTAAAAGCATGCTGCACTCACCCAGCTGCACTTGGGCGTGAAGGGTCTGAGCCCTGCTGTCTCCAGCCCTCTTCTGCATTTCTGGATGTTGGGGCTGGAGCCTGAGTCTCTGGGGAAGTCAAATGTATCAGGCTATATTTGTTCTTCAGATTCTAGGTTCTTGTTCTCCAGACCGCTTCCATTTCCATTCTCTCTCACTCCCTCCTGCTTCTCCTTTTTTCTTCACAGTCTTGTTCTACTTTTCACAGCCTTCCAGGGACCAACCTCTTTCCATATCATCCAGATCTCGTCCTTTGCCAACAGCACCTGGGCACACACTCAAGCTTCAGGCTGGTTGGATGATTTGCAGATTCATGGCTGGAACAGTGACTCGGGCACTGCAATACACCTGAAGCCCTGGTCCAAGGGCAACTTCAGTGACAAGCAGTTTGCTGAGCTGGAGGAGATATTCAGAGTCTACTTCTTTGCATTTACTCAAACAATACAGTGGCATGCCAGTGAATTCCAGCTGCAATGTGAGTACAGTTCCCTGAACTGGGAAGATTCCCAAAGACCTTCTCTCTCTGTTTGCAAGCTGCTAATTGCTCTGATCCTTTTCTCCTTTCCATTTTACCCAACTTCATGAAGACAGTCTTCTAGAGCAATCTCTCACTGACTCTACACCTCCACATCGTATTCCAGATTCTGGCTCTTTCTGACTCTTCTCTGAGAGATTAGGGCCTTCCTGGTATCCATCTCCTGCTTTGTCTTATGTGGACCTTGCTCCTCAAGGACCCTTAGTTCTACCCTGTGCCTGAGTGACCTACAGTGTGGCTTCCTCCTCTGATCCTTCTGTTTAGTGCTCTCCTCCTTGTACCTCCTCTTGCTGTGGTCCTCTGGCTCACACCAAACTGCTGTGCCCTGGACTGCATCACTCTCTGCCTCCCTTCTGCCCCACTTCCACCATACCTCCCATTCATGACGCTCACACCTTTGCCAATGCTCCTCTTACTGAAAATCTCTAAATGCTGTAATTGGGGTTTGGCTTATCATTTCACATCCAAGAATTTAACCTCGCCAAATCTAAAATTCTAGGTCCTTTTCTCATGCCTTTCTTTCTTATTTATGTTTAATAAGTTGTTCTCTGTTTCCCTTTGACCTAGATCCCTTTGAAATCCAAGGCATAGCAGGCTGTGAGCTACATTCTGGTGCTTCCATTGTAAGCTTCTTGAGGGGAGCTTTAGGAGGATTGGATTTCCTGAGCTTCGAGAATGATATGTGTGTGCCCTGCCCAGAGGGCGGCAGAAGGGCACAGAAATTCTGCAGAAGCATCATGAAATATCAATATGTCATTAATCCTGTGAAGAAGCTCCTCTATGACATCTGCCCCAGATATCTCCTGGGCGTCCTAGATGCAGGGAAGGCAGAGCTGCAAAGGCAAGGTTAGTCCTGCTCTCTGTTTCACTTCCCACCACCTCCCCTACACTCAAGACAAGGAAAGTACTCAAGAGGGCATGAGTTTAATCTACCAGATATTTGGATCCCAAAGTACTGGAAGGGGTCACTGTCCATGCTGGTGGGCTTCTGAGTCCCTGTGATCTGAATTTGAGTCATGACACAACACTCTCACTGCTCCTCCCTGCCCCAGTGAAGCCTGAGGCCTGGCTGTCCAGTGGCCCCAGTCCCGGGTCTGGCCGTCTGCTGCTGGTGTGCCACGTCTCAGGATTCTACCCAAAGCCCGTGTGGGTGAGGTGGATGCGGGGAGAGCAGGAGCAGCCGTACACTCAGCACAGTGACCTCCTGCCCAATGCTGACTGGACGTGGTATCTCCGAGCGACCCTGGATGTGGCGGCTGGGGAGGCAGCTGGCCTGTCCTGTCGGGTGAAGCACAGCAGTCTAGAGGGCCAGGACATCATCCTCTTCTGGGGTGAGAAAGGGCTGGGCCTGGCTGGACATGGGAGGAGGTGGTCCTCAGGCAGAGAGGCAGGCACTGGGGAAGGATGGGGCTTCACAGATGAAAGAGGGAGAGGGGTATATTAATTTATTTCTGGGACACCAATCACAACAGGAATAAAAATAGAGGAGCCAAGTTACAGGGAAGATAGGAATGAAGGACAAGCAGATTGTGGCAGTTGGGGTCTGAGGGATCAAAGGATGGATCAATGGTGTGAAGAATATGAGAGAGGGAGTTTGAGATGAGCACACAGTGGAAGCAGCTGAGTGGAAGTGCTGACACTCAGGTGGGGAAAGGATGGCCAGATAATTCAGTGGGTGGGATTCGAAGTGACATCCTTTTGTCATCTCCCAATTGCCAGGACACCCCATCTCCATTGGCTTGATCTTTTTGGCAATAATCATGCCCTCCTTGATCCTCTTGCTGTTCCTTGGATTATGGTATATCAGGCGCCGGTGAGTTGTTTTTTGTTTTTTAATCCTTCTTTTCTGTTCACCTCCCGACTGTTTTCCATCAGGTTAACTTTTTCATTGCTTTAGCCTCCAGACCCTTTCCCTAACTCCCATCTCCTTTATGTAGAGATATATTTTTAATCCAGTTAAAATGCACATAACAAAATTTGCCATCTTTACCACATTTAAGTGTACAGTTCAGTGGTGGTAAGTGCAATCACACTGACATGCCAGCAATCTCCAGAACTTTTTCATCCCTCAAACCTGAAACTCTTTTCCTGTTAAACAGCAATTTCCCCTTTTCCCTTCCCTTGGCCCTGGCTGCAATTATTCTACTTTCTATATCCATGAGTTTGACAACTCTAGGTCCCTCATATAAGTGGAATCATACCATAATTCTCTTTTTGTGACTGGTTTATTTCACGTGGCATAAGACCTTAAGGTTCATCCATTTTGTGGCATGTGACAGGGTTTCCTTCCCTTTTAGGCCTGAATAATATTCCATTGTAGATATGTGACAAATTTAGTTCATCCGTTCATCCATCTGTGGACAGTTGCCTTGGTTCTACCTTTAGCTATTGTGAAAAAAAGTTGCTATGAACATAGGTGTGCATACCTCTTACATAGACTTCTTTTCTCTTGTGGTTTTAACAGGTCATATCAGGATATCCTTTGAACCCTATCTGTATCTTCTCTCCCGTTTGGAAATAGCACCAAGAAGTTTAGAATCCCAAGATGACAACCCATGAGTTAATCTCATCATATTGCATCAATTGATCATCATATTTTATCAAATCACAGGTTCCATAGATTTTAAGATAAATTATAACTTAAGTACCAGCAAAATAATTATTTAAAACTGTGAATTTATTATAAGACGGTATCAGTAGTATGATCTATGTCTTATATATTAAAATGGACAAAGAACATGTCTCAGGTAAATGAAATTTGGTATATTCAATGTAATGGGGACTTCTCTTTGGTTTTCTATTTTAAAACTTCTCTTTTTCTTCTTCTGCTTAAATATCATTTGTCAAAGTAAGCTAAATATAATTATGCTGGGATAATTGTATTGCATAGATACAGGGCATTTTTTATGTAATTTCTCTGTCTCTACCTGGATGACTTTCTAACACCCAAAGCCCAGCTGAGAAGCTTTCTCCTCTAGGAGGCCTTTCTGCGTGCTATAATGGAAGTAACCCTCCCTTGTCTGGTATCACCCAGATATCCACTTTACTCTGCACCCCCTGCATTGCATTTATTTTTGTTTCTCTACCTTTTCTAATTTTACCATTAGAAAAGGTAAAGGGCAGTAGAAAAAGTAGAGGGTTCCTTGAGGGCAGTGCTCCTGGTTTGTGCAAGGCCCTTACCTGCAACTGCATTTTCTAAGTAAAAATTATCTGATTTGCTGACTGTCAACTTAATTGCCTTCTTACAGAGTCATCTCTATCCCTGCTTTTTTTTTCTCTTTAGTTGATATTCTAGATCTTCCTCTTGTTATTAAAATATATTCCACTTAGCCAAAAAAAATATTATGCTTTTCTTGTTTCTGCTCTGAACTCTTCTGGAGAAAACCACCTTTGTCCTTACTGCAAATACAGTCTAACTTCAAATTGTCATTGGAATGGGCTCCTGCTTCTCATTTGTCCAGTGATAATGAATGAGAGGCAGGGTGGGTGAGGAGTAATAGTTCAGGTGGATTGTGACATTGTGAAGGAAAATAATTTAAGGGGGCTGTTTCTGTCCTCAAGGTCCTTGCTTAATACCTGTGCTATATCAATTGAGTTACATTTTTTATTTACATTTACCTTTATTCATTTTTGTTCATTGTATAGTTTCCTAGAGCAGTCCATCTTAAAACATCCTAATTCATTTTGGTTAACATAGTAAGGGGCAGGGGGATTTAAGGAAATGTTTTTATAGGACTTAGGAAGAGATCAGGGCAAACAGTTTTGGAGAAGCCAGAGGTGCAAGAAGCAATTCTCCTACCTATAAATTTTAGGACAGTAGAGTCTTTAGAGTTTGAGAAGTGTAAGACATGGGTGAAATCACAGCTATCTCCACCTTTTATTACTACAACTGGTTACTTCATGGAACACATTCAATTGGACACCATCTTATAGAGTAGCCATGCAATTGTCGTATGCTTGTGAACCATGCAATGTGGAACATAGGAAGGTGAACTATGAACTAGCTGCAGCAATAGCACCTGGAAGCTTGCTAGAAAAACTAATCACCATTCTCCAACCTACTGAATCAGAAAATATGGGAATGGAAATCAGTGATCTGTTTTAACAAGGCTTCCAGGTGATTCTGATTTATATTCAAGTTTGATAACCCTTGTTCTAATGTTTTCTCAACCTCTGCCCTATTGACATTTCGGGCCAGGTAATTCTTGCTGAGGAAGGCTGTTCTGTGCACTGTAGGATGTTAAGCAGCATCCCTGGCCCCTACCCACTAGATGCCAATAGTATCTGCTCAATTGTGACATCAAATATATCTTCAGACACTGGTAAATGTTCCCCAGGAACACAAATTGGCCCCAAATAAAAACCAAGATCTAATATAATTATCATAATATCATGCCCCTGTTTAGCCAGATTAACTGGCATAATTTGTCCTGATGCAACTGAATCTAAGACTTACGTTTGCTGGTTGAGGAAGGAGGAGTTTCCTATTTGTCTGGCTGGTATGGTGTGTACAAAGCCCAAAACTGCTATAGAATATTATTCCATAGGAAAAGCTGGGCCAGAAATGAACCTCACAAATAAGAAAACAGATAAAAAGAGCAAATGATAAGATAACAGGGCCAAAGCCTGAATCAACTATACCTGACACTTGAAACTACCTCTGAATATTTTAGTTACATGAACTAATAAGTTTCACTTTTCCTTTTAAGCCAATTGAGCTTGAATTTTCCGATATTACTTGAAAGTTACTTGAAAATTCTGATATTGCTGTGATCACTGATGTTTTGCACCAGCTTTTTCATGTTTTTTTTTTTAATACCTTTCCTCCATTTTCTTTCTCCCCTTATTGTTTCTCTTCCCAAATTATCATTCCTCAACAGTGGTGTTTTGAACTTATGATTTTCCTTTAAGTGTTCTTATCTTAACTATGACCTCTGCATAAATAACATTCAGAAATATTAATAGATCTTCAACCTCAAATACAAGGGCTCCCAAACTATTTTTGTGTAAGAATGCATGTGCATGTTTACAAGTTCGTATGATTTTTGCCGATACATGAAAATACAGTAGTTTGCCATTTTCCACAGTGGATATGTTCCAACACCCCCAATGCATGCCTGAATCCATAGATAGTAGGAAACTCAATTGCTGTCACTTGGAACACGTTTCAGTTCATGTCTTCCACCCACAAATTTAATGCCTCTCTGTCTTATCTAAGCAGTGATCATGAGCTGTGACCATAATTTTTGCAGTTTGAGATGCAACAGGAAAACAAGCATGAATTCTTTCTTTCTTCACAATTTTGTGAATAGGAGATTCATTCTTACTGAAGATCTTAGCAACATCGGCATAGACATTTTCTCTTTCCTTATTGAGTAAAGAACTTCCAGCTTTTTATATAAATGAAGGACTTTACAGCTTCTCCTTGGCATATTCAAATTACCAGCATCACTTGTGCTTTGGTGCCACTATTAGGCAAAATAAGGGTTATGTGAACACAAGCACTGCCTTACTAGAATGGTTTGTCTGTTAACTGAGCTGCCTACCTTGAAATCATAGGTAACAAATGACTTCTTTTCAAATTTTTAATTAGTAATTTTAAATATGCAAAGATAGAAAAGGCAGTATTTGAAACCACCATTTGCTTATGAGACAGCTTTAAAAAATTCATCTGCCGATGATTGAAATAATTTTCAGATATCATATTCTACCCATAAATGTTTCAACATGTATTTCTAAAATATAAAAATTATTTTTATATACTATCAAAATTACATTATGATATCAATAAAGACTCCTTAATATCATTAAATATCTAATCAGTACTCAAATTTTCCCCAACTGTCTCATGAAATATTTTTAGAGTTCATTTACTAAATTAGAATAAAAATAAGGCCTATGCATTGAAATTAGTCGATATGTTTCATACGTCTCTTTTAATCTACAGATTTCTCCCCTCATTTTTATTCTAGAATTAGTTTTTAAAGAAATTGAATCATTGTTCTTGTATAATTGTCCACAGTCTGCACTTTGCTGATCACATAGCTATGTCATTTTACATGAGCTTTATCCTCTTCATTTACTATATAGTCATAGATTTGTGATGTGATCAGATTCAATTTTATTATTCTCTGTGTATCTCACAAGGGGTATATAAAATTTGGTGATATCTATTCACTACCTAGATCAATAGGTCTCAACATTTTTATGCATTTTACACATGTAAAAGTTATTGAAGGTAGCGCAATACTATGAATGTACCTAATGCCACAGAACTGGATATTTCAAATTGGTAAAAATGGTAAATCTTATGTATGTATATTTTACCACAATAAAAAAATAGGAACATCATGAAAACTTTTCTTTATGTAAATTGTATATAAAATGTATGTCTAGATAGATAGCTACTTATGTCTTAGAAGTAAAAACTAATAAATTATTAAAATATTTATAAACTTATATAAAATAAAACTTTGATTACATGTCTACAAAAATAAAATCTTTGTTTTCAACTGTTTTCCAAATATTTAGTGAAAAGTGTGGCTTTATAGATCCTTTTTTCACATTTTTGCAATTCTCCTTAATGTCTGGCTTAATGGAAAATAGCTACATTTTTACATCTGCTTTGGCATTCAATCTGATGCAATATCACATTCCATGTAGTCTCTGAGGAACAATGCACACTTATGAGAGGAATAGAATGAAAAATTTAAGTTAGATATTAGTATTGCTCTACAAATTATTTTCAACTGTGGGGCCTCTGAAAGGGTGTCAGGGACCTCAAGGTGTTCCTGGGCTATATCTTATGAATAAATGCCCTAAAGGATAAAAAAAAAAGTATTATACATTCTTCATTTATCTGTTAGACTATTTCTAAAAACAGATATTCTCCTTAATAGCTCCCTAATTACCCAAAGGTAATCAAAGAATTAAAATATTTCATTCTTTCCATTTATTTGCCAGCTTTCAAGACCATGAATGGTTTATATGGCATCTTTCACAGGTGACTAGTAATTTTTTTTTGAATAATTGGATACTCAGGAATTTCAACTTATTTGAAATGCTGGACTTATGTGAACTGTTTTTATTGGAGCTCAAATTGCTCCATCTGGACAGGGAAATCTTTTTCAAGTCAGCTGCTCCTAAATTCTTTCAATATGCCTCCACCACTGAAGACCCCATTACATTGTGATGTGCCAAGGCCGTTCATATTTCTTGCAGAAACATCCCACCCCACACTAGAAATTAGCCAATTCTCCAAGTATTTCTGAACCCTTCTAGTAGGAAAACATGATGTGGAAATAATAATCTAGGTTAGTCCTGGTTTCTAGGCATTCTAAGTAAGAAGCAAACCTAAAAAAATCACCTGTGGTTTTAAAAAAGATAAATGCCCCCATGAGCTCATACTTACACTTTCAGTTCAAGTTCAGAACTGTGAGGTTTTACTCATTTATCTCACTTCTACTTCTCTGTTCTCCCACATAGAAAATCCTGGTTCCCAATGAATCAATGTAAATATGTATTCACCTAATCCCACAGTACACACATGACAATCTTAGAATAAAAATACAAATAGTAGGTCAGAAATATGGCAGAATAGGACATCCCCCCATAACAGCACACAACAACACAAAAGTTTCTCTCTGGCTACCTCAGGAATCAGGAAGAAAGTAGTAAAACCTCAGTGGAGCCTTAGCCCTAGGAAGACAGTTTCAAGAGTGTAGACCAGCACCAGGATAGCAGACTCACCAGTGATGATGTTGGGCTCAAACCTGGAAGCAGACCCATTACCCAAAAAGCTTGGCTAAAGCCCAATTTGGTACTTATATTGGAACCAAAACCTACTGCCAAGGGGTCCACAAGGAATCATGAGTACTAGAGACTCAGCAGAAAGATTATCTGCGCACCAACAAGGATCTTGGCAGTGGATCTCAAAGGTACCCTAAAACTTGTTTTTAGCCTCATGCTCTCCCCCTACCTGTGGTCCCAACTGCTCACAAAGGGACCCAGAGGGAAACTTGTCCATATCTTACAGCCTGGGAATTTCCCATACTTCTGAACTTCTTTGATGGGCCAACCAGTAATTGACCCACAGCAGATCCTGAGGGGATGCAGTCTCAGCTTCAGCCCCTCTCACTGAAGTTGGGGAGGGAGGTCTCCTGCTCATGTGGGGAAATGCTGGGGCTGTGCATCCACTTGAGCTGCCAAGTAGCACTGCTGGTGTCCATCTACAGTGGATCCTGAGTGGGCACAGTCTCAGGTCTAGCCTCTCTCACTACGGTTAGGGAACTCCCTAGGAGTTATAGGAAACTGCTAGAAGCATACATGTCTGGGCCACTAGAGTGAACCTATCAACAGCTGTCCTACAGAGGGTCCTAAATGGGCACAGAATTCAGGACCAGCCCCACTGAGTGCAATTGAGGGATGGTCCCAAATATGCCGAGATCTGACAGAAAACATGCACCGGTCTATATCAATGGGACAAGCTTCCAGTCTCAGGTCCCTGGTCAGCTTTCTGACAAAGCCTGGGTACCCACCTTTGGTCTTCAAAGGCCCACACATCCCATCCTGGGGCTCCATGACAACCTTGCAGCCCTCATGAGACTCACAACAAACCTGAACTTAGCCATCTAATCTTTGACAAAGCACACAAAAACATACCCTGGGAAAAAGAATCTTTATTCAATAAACAATGCTGGGAAAACTGGATACCCACATGTAGAAGACTGAAACAGGATGTGCACCTTTAATCTCTCACAAAAATTAACTCACTGTGAATAATAGACTTAAAACTAAGTCATGAACCTATAAGAATTCTAGAAGAAAATGTTGAAACAACCCTTATAGACATCGGCCTAGGCAAAGAATTTATGAGGAAGACCCCAAAGGCAATCACAGCAACAATAAAAATAAATAAATGGGACCTAATCAAATTAAATGCCTTCTGCACAACCAAGGAAACTATCATGAGAGCAAACAAACAACCTACAGAATGGGAGAACATATTTGCATGTTACATATCCAATAAAGGGCTGATAACTAGAATCTATATAGAACTCAGGAAAATCAGCAAGAAAAAAATCAAACAACCCTATCAAAAAGTGGGCAAAGGACTTTTCAAAAGAAGATAGACTAATGGCCAACAAACATATGAAAAAAATGCTCAACATCTCTAATCATCAGGAAAATGCAAATCAGAACCACAATGAGATATCACTTATCTCCAGTGAGAATGCCCTTTATCAAAAAGTCACAAAACAATAAATGTTGGATAAATGTGGAGAGTTAGGAACACTCATACACTGTTGGTGGGACTACAAACTACTACAACCTCTATGGAAAGTAATATGGAGATACCTCAAAGAGGAGATATCTTGAGGTATGGAGATACCTCAAAGAGCTACAAGTAGAACTGTCTTTTGATCCATAATTCCCATTCCTAGGCACCTACCCAAAGGAACAAAAGACATTCTATAAAAAAGACATCTGCACTCGAATGTTTATAGCAGCACAGTTCACAATTGCAAAGCTGTAGGAACAACCCAAGTACCCATCAATGAGTGGATTAATAAAATGTGGTATATGTGTACCATGGAATTCTACTCAGCCACAAAAAACAATGGTAATCTAGCATCTCTTATAACATCCTGGATAGACCTGGAGCCTATTCTACTAAATGAAGAATCACAAGTATGGAAAAACAAGCACCACATGTGCTCACCATCAAATTGGTATTAACTGACTTAACTAACACTTAAGTGCACATATAGTAGTAACAATTATTGGGTGTCAGGTAGATGGGAGGGGGGAGGAGGAGAGGGATATATACACACTTAATGGGTGTAGTGCACACAGTCTGGGGGATGGACATGCTTGAAGCTCTGACTTGGGTTGGGCAAAGGCAATATATGTAACCTAAACATTTGTACCTATAATATGCTGAAAAAAAATTAACAAAAACCATGAGCTTAGGGTTCCCTCTTGCTGAAATGGCTGCAGCAGTCATGAGCTTAACAGCAGTGACTCAACTTAAATTCCAGACAGGCCAAGTGAAAAAAAATAGGCCAAACTGTGAAGACTGGAATAAATACCTAATTCTTCAATGCACAGACATTAATATATGTCCACAAGCATCAAAAATAATCAGGGAATTATGACTTCACAAAGAGGCAACACAGGACACCCACAATGGACCCTAAAGTAATAGAGATATAAGATCTCTCAGACAAGGAATTCCAAACAGCTGTGTTAAAGAAGCTCAGTAAATCTCAATAAAACACAGAAAAACTATTCAGAAATTTATGAGAGAACTCCAAAAAAGGATTAAAATGATTTTTAAAGTCAAACAGAAATCTGAGAGATAAAAAAATACATTAAATGAAATAAAAAATGCAATAGAGAGTATCACAAGCAGACTTGATCAAACAGAAGAATCAGTGAGATCAAAGATACACTATTTAAAAATACAGAGCCAAATGAGAAAATAATAAAAAGGAATAAAGAAAGCTTACAGGATCTATGAAATACCAAACAAAGAGTAAATATTTTGGTTATTGAAGTTCAAGAGGTGGCAGACAAAGACAAAAGGGTAGAAAATTTATTGAAAGATAATAATTACAGAAACTCTCCAAATCTAGAGAAAAATATCAATATCCAAGTAAAAGAAGGTCAAAAGTCACCAATCAGATTCACTCCAAATAGAACTATCCCAAGACATACCCTTTAATTCTCAAAGGTGAAAACAAAGGATCCTGAATGCAGCAAGAGAAAAGAAGCAAATAACATAAGAGAATTTAAAATGGCAGGCCACAGACTTTTCACCAGAAACCATCATGCCAGGAGGAAGTGGGACAATATACTTAAAGTGCTGGGGGTGAAACAAAAATTCCAATCAAGAATACAGTACCTGACACAGCTATCCTTCAGAAATTAAGAAGAGATAAAGACTTTCCCAGAAAACAAAAGGTAAGGAAATTAGATACCACTATTCTTGTCTTACAGGAAATGCTAAAGGGAGTTCTTCAAATTCAAAGTAAAAATGCCAATATGTAACAAAAAATTATGTAAAGGTATAAAACTCACTGGTAAATGTAAGTATACACACAAATTTGAAACACTCCAACTATAATCATGGTGTGTAAACAGCTGTGTGCATTTGACTGCAAATTTGACTCCAACTATAATCATGGTGTGTAAACACTTATATCCTTAATAGGTATCACTGTTTTATTAATAGTAGGTATCAATGTTAGTGATAATGTAAATTAGTACAGCTATTATGAACCATAGTATAGAGGTTCCTCAGAAAATTTAAAATAGACCTACCATCTGATCCAACTATACCACTACTGGGTATAGCCATGGGAAATAAAACCAGTATGTCAAAGAGACATATCTGCAATTTCATGCCTATTGCAGCTTTTTCACAATAGCCAAATA
Organism: Microcebus murinus; assembly: GCF_040939455.1. Lineage (NCBI taxonomy): Eukaryota > Metazoa > Chordata > Mammalia > Primates > Cheirogaleidae > Microcebus > Microcebus murinus. The sequence goes on along the minus strand of NC_134105.1, from coordinate 106,463,018 downwards.
GGTAACTGAAAAAACAAACAAACAAAAAAAAAAACATAAAAATCATAATAAACAAAACAACAAAATGACTTAATTGGAAGAATCTCAAACTAGAAACAAATCAAATGTCCATCAGAAAATGTCCATCAGATTAAAAAAACATTATAGTATATCTATACATGGAATTCTATTCAACAATAAAAATGAACAGGTTACTGATACACTCAGAAATATGGATTTCTTACAATCATATGCTAAATGGAATAAAAACCAATATAAAGAATATCTACAGTTTATTTCCATCTTAACAAAATCATAGAAAAGACAAATCAAAGTTTAAGTGGAATTAAGAGTGTTCATTACAAGAATGCCAGGTTGGTGGTAGGTTTGACTGCAAATGGGTAGGAGGGCTTATAGAATTCTGTATTTTGATTGTGGCATTTTTTTACATGGGCTTATATATTTGTCAAAATAAATGTAACTTTACATTTAAAATAGAAGCATGTACTGAAAATTATCCATCAATAAAGTTGATTCAAAATTTTTTAAAGGAAACAAAAAATGAAAACTGTAAACAGAAAAAAAAGGGACAGATTGAAAACAAAAACTTCAAAAGGGCGGGCACAATTCTTTTTTGTTTTGTCTCCCACAACTTTAGAAATTATGTGGACCTGTCTCATAGCCAGTGCTTAACAAATATTTGTTGAATTAGGAAATGAAACTCAAAGGAACTAAAATCTAGCCAACGCTATCTCAGACACCACAGCCCCGTAGGCGATTTGTCTCCCATATATAGGACATTGCATGCCCTCATTCCACCCAAACCCTGAGCACCAACCCTGTTCCTCTTTTTTCTTAACCACTCTATGAGATATCTGTCCTGCTACCCTTCACACATGATTTGCACACTCTCTTTTTCTATTTGTGTTTGTAACAAGTTGGATGGAGTTGGCTCTTTCTATATGGAAAATATATATGTCAAGGGGCAAAGCTACATTTTCTCTTAAAGGTTTAGGGAGAAAAACAGGGAGCTAAAGGAGGCTGGAATTTTTCAGCTAAGGACGAGACATTTAAACAAGAAGGGAACCATTAATGTTTCAAATGCTGCAGCAAAATCAGGAAGTAATGTAATGAGACAAAACTACCAATGTGATAGTTAATCCAACTTGGGTAAGATGTTTTAGAATCTTTTTGTTTTGTTTTGGTTTTCTCTGACCACATATTCCATGCAGGAAAGGTACCTTTGTCATAATTCTTGCCCCCAAGAACCTTAAAAAAGAAAAAGGGATGAAAGACCCAAGTAGCTGCAAAGCAGGGGAGGAAGTGATACATGCACATAGCAGAGTACAGTTGAAGTGCTTTCTCAGTTCAGAGGAGGGAAAGACTGATTCGTTCATATGGGTCAGGGAATATTGTGGGAGGAAATTACATTAGAAATGGGCTTTGAGGGATGAGTACTATTGAAAATATGGAGATTGCAAGAAAGCCACTCTATAGGCAATTACAGAAATTAAATTGTTTATAGTAACAAATGATTGTTAGGCATAAAGAGAAACAATTTCAGTGGAGAGTAGAAAGGATGGCATCACTGTGCTGTCCTAGGCTCCTGGACTACTGGGTTCCCATTACGATGGGGGAGGCATGGGGAAGAGTCTCATGGGATGTCCTGATCAGAGCTGTGGAAGAACAGAAATGGGAGAAGCCCCTGGGTATGTTGGATGTTGTGACTGAGGATAAGGTGGAGTGGTCAAGAGAGCAAAGCTAAGAGAAGTAAAAATGGAATATAGAGTAAGAAATGGGAAGAGAGGAGGAAATGCAAGGGACTCACAGCATCTCTTAAGCCACAGCACAAGACCTATCTGAAGCATCAGGGACACTGTCACTCCCACGGTGATGAGTTCATGGAAAGGTGACATCAGTGGATATTGGAAAGATACAGGGATGTCACATTAAACCTGCTGCTGATTCTACTCCAGCTATTGATTTCCTTACTTGACTTGTGCATTGGATATAAGTCACATTAATCAACCTATGTCAGTCACTCTATTCCCATCTGAACTCAAGAAATAAGTCCTCATATCCCCACATCCAATATGTTGTGCCTATGTGTCCCTCATGTCTCACTCCTCCATTCCTTGAATACCTGCATTCATTCCTTCCTGACATCCCTCACCTGGATCTGATATCACCCAAATTTCTTTGTCTCGAGGACCCCTACTCACACTTCCCACATCCAGTCTCACCTCAATAGAAGATGATTCCTGGTCTCCTAGGCTACTATACCTCCCTGGACAAGACAGGACAACTACTTCCTCATCCACCACATCCAGAGTCACCTGAAGATGCCATGTGCCATTAGAATTAGAAAAAATACCGTCTCATTTAGTGCCTACTTCCTCCTGCTCACTCCATATAAATGTCACAAAAATAGGCTTTAGTTAGAAACCAGGGACATGACAAATGATTAATAGCAATAGCTGGACAGCCCCAAGGGTGGGATGACTGGACAACCAGGCCTCTGGCCTCATTGCAGGGAACACAAAAGGTGTTTAGATGAGGACACTTACACACAGCTTAGGGGCACATATATCCACATTCATATGCACAGTTATCTTTTTCTGTCCTCTAGGAAATTATCAACCAGTAACCCCTCTCCTTCTGGTCCTCTTTCTTGTCCTAACTTTGAAGGAGGTGGGAGGAAGGGGTAAGATTTGAATAGAAAAATCTTAGAAGAAGGGATTGAACTGATCTTGCCTCTGGAGATGTATCTTCCTCACATCAAGGAGACCCAAGAGAAACCGGGGCATGTGTTTCTCATGAGCCTATACACTGTTTCCTTGATGCCTTCATAGTAATTGAGTAGATCACAGACATCTGGGCCCTACTGCCAACCTCTGAAGATGGTACCCATGACATGTTTTGGAAACTCAGAAACTGATCCTTCAAAAGCTTCCTGAATGAAGCTTTTGGGACTTTCTCTAGAGTACAGCTCACAGCCAAATTTCATCTATGTTATGAAGGAATCTGGGGAAAGGGAGAAATAAGAAAAAGAGTTCAGATAAAACAAATATGAGCAAATATATAAAAATCTAGGACCTTGTAAGAAAGTGGAGCAAGAAGGTTTCATATGGGCTTAAGAGTAGCCAAAGATATATTAGATCAGGAAAGGAGAAAAATTGTAGAGATAGGGAAGATGGGCAATAAGAGATAAATGCCTTGAATTAGCAGGAGATTTACATGAGGAAGGTTTGAGGAAATGAAACCTAACCACATAATATAGGCAGGAAGGAGTGGGGTAATTTGTCATATTAAACCCACTGCTGAGGTGGGAGTACAGCTTTCCATGATGCATGAAATGGGTCATAATGGTTGTTGGACTATGGACATAGATCTTTGGAGAAATTGAATGAGGGGAGAGATCATAGTTTAAGGAAGTCAAGCACAGACTGGGACAATGTGAGCCTTTGGACTGTAGCCCATGGAGGGAGACCAGAGGAGGTAGATAACAAAGCATAAGAAAAATGTATCCCAAAAGTAGCAAGAGTCTAGGAAATTTGGGGGAGTCAACGTCTTAAAGATCCCCTGAGAGGTTTACACATGCAGACTTTTATGAGGGGACGGGATAATGGGAAATGGTCCAGAAAGGAGTAGAGAATATTTCCCAGAAATACAACACTGTGAAGAATTCCCTTACTGGAGCTGTTTGAACTTACACTCAAACTACAATTGAATGGCATGGTCTCGAATCTCCCAACTTAATCCACTTAAATAGACACGGAACAACGTCCCCAGCTCTAACAATCCTCATTGCTAAAGATTCTCTTGGACAAGATTTGCAAGAAAATTATTGCACCTGATTCACTCTCCTAGCCATGAGTCTGCAACTCATCCAGCCAACTTGAGCCCTGATTTTATGCCAAGGATTAGTTGGCAAAGGATGGCTTGGGATGAGGTAGAATGGGATGTGTTCCTGGACCACGACAGGTAGAAGGACAAGTAGTATAAGAAAAAAACAAGAGAGGTAAACAGAATGAACAGAACATGAAAAGTGAACCAGTTACCACAGAGAAAGGCATAATGGCTGACTTAGCTATGACATTTTCCTTACACAGGGCACCATGCTCTGTCAGCATCCTCCAAAACCTAACTGGACCAGAGACCAGTACACTCAGACGGAAAACATGCTGGTATCCTTAATGATCCATCTTGGAAATCCCACCACACTCTATCCGCATGCATCCAACTGGGCAGCTGACAGAGATGTTCTTACTGCCTGCATCATCACCACCTGGGAAGAGAACAGCTAGCAACAGCAGTTACAGAAACAGCATGTCATTCACAGACATTTCATTTTTCTCTCTCAGCAAAACTGATCTTTGAGTACTCTATTCTCAGCAAACCTACCCCCCTCAGTATCTCTATTTCTACTTCCTTTCACCAACAGACAATCTTCCCCACCTGCCACTGATGGCAACTAGGAGGATGTGTTGCTTCCTGACATCTTGGCCTCCTGCGTGACCTCTCGTTTACCCACATACTCTGAACTAGAGTTATTCCCTCCTCTCCAGATTCTGACTGCTCTCCTTTTCACTAAGTTCCATCCCATCCACTTCCCCTCCTCAACTGTGTTAGACAAAGTGGTGTGTGGCATTGAAAAACCACTTCATCTCTCTGGGTCTTGCATGCCAAATGTAAACTGAAAAGGAGAAACTACATCATTTTCCTGGGTCCTGCCTGTTTGAAGACATCACAATTCTACCAGTCTCTCCCCTTAAGTATGCCTCCACACCCCATCATGTCCCCTTTTCTCATCACTACATGCTTCTTTCCCTCTTTTGAATGTCCTCAATATTTTCTCTTTCCCATCTTACCCATTATTTATCTATGTTTCTCATTTCTTGATTCTCACTGATTCTCTTATAAATTGGAGAATTTGTTTTCTTATATCTGCTGATTTCCCTATGCAACTCTATAAACTATAGTCCACTCTCCATTGGCCTTAGAGATAAAATAGCAACCATTCAGAGTGCATAGGACCATAAGAAATATAAATAAGCCTTTCTATTGATGGCTTATTTAATTTCTTCTATTTAATCTATGTACTCACTCTCTAAAAAAACATTCAATACTTGGTTGTTACCAATATCTTACCAGGAATGTAAACACACAGAGATTAATAATGCAATCTTTCCTATCAAGCAGCTTTAAACACAGAAGAAGAAATATGTTTAAATCAAGAATCAAAATGCATTGTGATGATTTTCATTGCAATGTATAGAATCCCTGACACAAATCTGTTTAGAACAATGCTTCTCTAGTGAAGCATTTTGATTGACTCACCCCTGGAGTATCTATAATTTGAAGTCCTGGAAGGACAGCATGCATTTCAACTAATTCTGTGCAGTATGAAACTGTATAGGGTTAGGGTAGACTGGACACGTAGATTTTCAAGAGGATGTGTACATGGGGAGACCATAAAATTCTATGGTTAACCACTTCAGTACCACACTCACCTGCTGAGAAACCTTGCCCACAGCCGGCACTCATAGTCTGCACGATAGTTTGTGCTGTGCATTGACGACGAATCCGTTTTGCTCTTGTGTGATGAGGAAAGCGTTAAAGCACTGAAAGCTTGTTTTACTCTACAGGCAGCTTTACTTATAATGTAAATCAGAATAGGTAACATATACATATATGTTTTCATTACGTTATTTTTAAATGTTCACAATTTTATTTTGATAAATGAAAAATTAGAAAAGTCATATCACGGCTGTCAGCTAAAGTCGACGCTCGGCTGTGCGCCTTCACATCACGACTGTCTGCTAAAGTCGCTCTGCGTGTTAATCTGTGGCTATCGGCTATAGTCGATGCCAGTCCGGAAGTGGTTAATTTAAATTTTGTCATCTGACCAAATACATTGTCTAAAAGAGGCAGCATTTGTTAATATATAAATGTATTGAAGTATTTCATGTGAGGTATTTCGTGACTTCTTGGTGACTCTCACTGGTTAAAGTGTATGAACACATGCACACAAAACCTTTTTGAGATCCAGGAAGTACATTTATTATTATAGTTTCTTTTAATTAATATTAAATATTCAGTGAATTCTTTGTAGCAGTCACTTAATAGCCCATTATAACATTCTTTTTTAACATTTATTTTTATCGTACATATGTTCCACGTACAACATCATATCTTGATATGCATAATATTTCTTACTCAGAGTTTTCAACATTAACAGTGAGGCTGGAAGTCATTCTCCATGAGCTCTTCCTTTACTGGCCACAGATATTTGGGAATTTTGATGCTCTATAAATAAAATTATGGGCAATATACAGTTTACAGTTTAAGCCCCACAAAATCACTCACAAGCACCAGAACTCATCTTGTTCACATCATCTTGTCAATGGTTAAACTCTTGGTTGTGGTTTTAGAAACCTCTAACAGATAAAATGCTCTGTGTTTGTTACATTTTTTTCCTGCATAGGCCTACAGGAAAAACACAATCCTCCTATTTCCTTAGAGTTGGGTTAGGATCATGGGACTGAGTGCTGGGTATGGAATGTGCAGTGCTGGAGGTATAAGTCCTCTCCAGTCCTGATCTATTAAAACATCACATCTTGTCATCTTGCCCTGCAGTGCCAGCTTGGTGGTCACTTGTTCAAATGTCATACTATGAGATGGGGAAGGGCTGTCTGATCTGCATGGAGTTTGCCTACATGAGAAATTAACTTTGTGTGTTAAGCCTCTAAGATTCTAACTTTTATTTATAACTGCAATGCAACCTAGGTATACTGGTTAATATTAACCAATATTATATTATATTATGGAAACAAAAAAATGAAATTTATATAAAATGCAATGGAGAGATAAGGAAGTGGTAGTTAGGCTCTCTGGACACACAAAATCCTAAAAGAATAATCTGAAAAGAGTGGGACACACTATGATTAGAACCCAGCCTGAGTAGGGGGTCTCAATTATCTTGGGGAAGCTCAGTGAGCTTCCTCAGTCATCAGCCTTCCCCAAGGTCCCTCTCCTTACCCTGTCGGTGCACAGGCAACAGGCATCCTTGTGCCCACCTTTGCCTGAGCTCTTATCTGGCCACTTCCATGGGTGACTTTTGCCTCCTAGAGAGAAGACTCTCCTCGGAACTCAGATAACATGTTACCCCACACACACAGTCTCGCATTCTGCTCTGTCACCCCCTTTTCCACCAGCAGAAACCTCACTCCCCATCCACTTCTCCTTTAGAGAAATATCACAGCCTCTCACAACCACATGCCTCTTGCAGGGCCTTTCATTTCCCCTTCAGCTCTGATTCAAGTGATTCTCCCCATTTCTGACCTGCAGCAGCACTTCCTGTGTCTCCTGTGTCCTCCTCTCTTTCTTACCTACAACAACAGAAGAGTTTCAGCCTGAGAGCTAGGAAAACTCCTGGATGGACCAGTTCCTAGAAGCATTAATCCTCCACTGTAAAATGGCTCATATTCGTGACAAACTTGATATTATCTAATTCAATTTCAACTATAACATTCTTCTACTTGCCTTGTGCTCCTGTTCATTTCTCTTTGCACAGTCTTTTTTTCCTCTTCTCTGCTTCCTTGTCCTCATTTCTTACTTTTCTATGATCTCATATCATTCTCTACTTACTGTTTATCTGAGTCCTGGGGTCTCCTCTCTATCTTATCTCCAATCATTCCTGAGCTCTCTACACATTCACTCTAGGCACCACACGGGCTAAATTTCGAGACCTAAAGTATTGCATTACCACTTGATAGAGTTCTGTGTGTAAATATATGAACTATATGCAAGATATTTTTACGGCAAGAGAGAAGACAAGGAAACAAACAAACAAAGCTACAAAGCATATAGACACACTGGGTAAGCTATAATTTTAACAGTTATTTATACATGCATACAGTGAACTCACAAGATAAGGAAATCTGCAAGAAGCAATAAAACATTAAGATCTATAGAGTAAAATTGAAGCTGATATTTGAGTTTCCCAGGACATTGTCACTGAAAGTTACCAAGAGGCACGACTACACTATCCACATGGGTCATGAGGTAGTTTTGAGACCACCTAATAAAGGTGGAAGTTGAAAGGCAAACCTTCCACCACACCTTTGATAAAATTGGTCTAGGAAAAAGCCCACCCAATTAAAACAAAACATAACAAGGAATCTTGGGTTACCTTAGGTTATGACTGGAATTTTTTTAATTGTTCTTACAAGACTTTTTAATCACAGGATTGCCCTCATGCGAATGTGGAGTTAAAAAATATTCTACTTGTCTTAAAAAGCCCAATCCAAAAAACTAGCGATAAAGAGAAGTATCAAGCTGATAATGGCACTGTGTCATTCAGCAGAAGCAAACACAAAACTCATTTCTAGGGATCTACAGTCAATGTAATCTTTTTTGTGATATAGACAGTCTTTTCTTTGCACAGAGTCAATATGCATGAATCTCAATTATCATGGTTTAGTTAAACTAAACTAACCTGCCAACAACATGGCACAAATTTCCATTGCCACAGTATCTTAACTGCTAGTAATTGCATGCAATACAAATTTCTACTAGCTTTTTAGTCCATGAATCGCCATGGAAATACAAATGCACATCACAATCAGTGAGCAATTACATCACACATTTCAAAGGTTGTCAGTGGCTGTTAATCTTTTCTGTGCAAATACAGCATAGCATGCAGTTGTATTGTCTGCTTGTATCCCAGTAATAAATCCATGTGACATCTTACATGGATGGATGATAGAAAGTGGAAATTGGGCAACAAAGATCAAAGTGTAGAAAAGAAAAAAGACAATGCTAAAAGTCAGATTTGAACTAAATATGAAAGAAATTCCAGAAGAAATAGATGACTGTGGGAATGTTGATAATGCCACTGCTTCAGAGACTTCTCAGTATAAAGCTAGAGGAACAGAATGACAGGAAACACACCAACCTAAACAGGAAAGTGGTTGTTGTGAAAAGAATGCAGGTGTCCCACTGAAGTGACACCAACAGAAAACTTGCCATTAGAAGACCTCTCAGAGATATTCCCCAAGAACAAAAACTCAAGAGTATAAAATATTGGAAGCTGATCCAAACTTAGAAAAGAGGATGAAAATTCACTAAAGCATAAAACAATACTCCATACCTTTAAATTTTATGGTGAGGAGAAAACATTTAAACATTCTTGGTAAGTTCTTACAGAGAAAAAAATCTTAACTCTAGATGTTTCTAATGTTTTAAAGTACATTGTGATAAGTAACTATTAGTCTTACTATTTTTCACTTCTCTATATATTTATAACCAATAGAGAGTTCTGAGTATTTTGACAAAAATTTCTGAAGGTCAGAGGTTGATCATAATTTTCCCCACTACATATTATTGAGAACCTTTTATATGGTTTCAGCTTTTGTGATTAAGTTTTTCAGTCATGACTAATATGCAAAGCAAAACTACACTTTATCTTGTAGGATTTGGGTTTTTTGTTTGTTTGTTTTATTTCGGATTATTATGGGGGCACAGATACTTCGGTCACATAAATTGCCTTTGTACCACCCAAGTCAAAGCTACAAGCATAGCGTCCCCCGGACAGCACGCCTGCATCCATTAGGTGTGAATTTAGCCATCCCCACCTCTCCCCTCACACCTGACTGATCCCTATGAATGTTACTTCCATATATACATATAAATGTTTATCGCTTAGTAAGAATTTAATGGTGAGTATATGTGGTGGGGGTTTTTTCCTCCATTCTTCTGATACTTCACCTAGAAGACTGGGCTCCAGCTCCATCGAGGATAATACAGAGCTATTAGTTCACCACTTTTTATGGCTCAGTAGTACTCCATGGTATACATATATCACATTTTATTAACCCATTCATGTATTGATGGGGAATTGGGTTGTTTCCACATCTTTACAATTGGGAATTGTGCTGCTTTAAACATTTGTGTGCAGATGTCTTTTTTATAAAATGTCTTTGTTTCCTTTGGGTAAATACCCAATAGTGGGATTGCTGGATTAAATCGTAGCTGAGAAGTCCGCTGTTATCCTGATGGGTTTTCCCTTTTAGGTCAGTTGTTGCTTATGTTAGCTGCTTATAGAATTTTCTAGTTTGACTTTGGCCAGGTTGAATACTGTGTATCTTGGAAATGTTCTATTCACTATGAATCTTCTCGGTGTCCAGTAGCCATCTTGTATCTGGATGGGTAGATCTCTGGCCATCCCCAGTGCTGGGTAAGTTTTCCACAATAATTCCTTCAAATAGATTTTCCATGCTTTTACCGCTTTCTTCCTCTCTCCCATGGGTGCCTATAATGTATGTGTTTGTTCACTTTGCATAGTCCCATATCTCTCTAAGTGATCGGTTCTGCCCTTGTTCTCTTCTCTGCCTCTTTAAATGCTGTGTTAGTACAAATCTTCAAACTCTGAGATTTTTTCTTCTTCGTTGAATCTGTTGCTGAAACTTTCTGCTGCATTTTGAAAATCCCTGATAAGACTCTTTCATTTTTTTTTTTTATTTCTGCATATTATGGGGGTACAGATTTTAAGGTTTCAATAAATGCCCTTTCCCCTCTTCCTCCCACAAGTCTGAGTTTCCAGCATGACCATCCCCCAGATGGTGCACATCTCATTATGTATATAAGTTCTAGTATATCCTAATTTAGTTAAGCTCTTTAGTGACTTTTTCATTAATTTCCTGAAATAGTTTTTGGGCTTCTATTTGTTGGTTTTCAGCTTTCTCCCCAATTCCACTCATCTTACTTGCCACCAATATTCTGAATCCTTTTCTGTGATTTCAAGAATCTCCTTGTAGTTGGAGTTCACTGCTATAGCTCCCTTGTGATCTCTTTGGGTGTCAGTCTGTTTTGATTTTTCATGTTGCCAGGGTTGTTTGGCTGGTTTTTTCTCATCTGAACGCTCCTTTCTGAGTTCTGGGGTAATAGGTTTGCAGGCCTCCTGCTCCTTGCTGGGAACCCTGGAGATAGTTGTAGGATATTCAAGTTGGGAGCTGGACAAGACTCTCTCTACTGAGGCTGGTGTTGTGGGGATTGCTCTACCCAGGGTGTCCCCACAGAGTAGGCACAGCAGCTGAATAAGGTTGTCATGAGTTCCCGGGTTGTGGGAGTTTGCTCAAAGAAGGTATCGAGTGTGCTGGTGGCTTGAGGCAGGGGGGTCCCTGGTGAGGTATTGGACTTTGGAGCGGCTCTTCCAGCCCTGGCTTCCTGGTGGAGGCTCTCGGGTGGGGTCTTGGAGTCCACAAGTAGCACTGGACACTTGCGGATGGTGTCTGGGGCCTGGCGGGATTTCTGGAATCTCAGGAGAGGAGCCTCAGGCAGGGACGTGAGAGCCTCTGAGCTGGGAAAAGGAAGGAGTCCTGAGAAGAACCTGTGCCACAAGGCCTCTGGGCCAAAGGCGGCGCTGTGCAGATGCCAGGCCAATGTGACCTGGGGGTCGGGTCACGGCCAAGCAGGCAGGAGGCAGTTGTGGCCAGAGGGCCAAGTCTTGGCTGAACAAGCACAGCAGGCTGCTCCGCAGGCTACACAGTCCTGCCAATGCCAAGTCAGGCAGGCTGAGGTTGGCTCTGGTGGCGAGGGACCGCAGAGCTCTCCACAGTGGATTCAGGGGCTGCCGAAGCAGCCAGCCAGAGCCTCTCAGGTCGGATCCTGCTGGCCCCAGCACGAGAGCCTCTGAGCAGCAACTGCAGTGGGCCTGGGGGCAAAGCCTCTGGCCAGGGGCCATGCAGACTGCAGCCCACCCGACCTGGCGGGCGGAGTCAAGGCCAGGCAGGCAGGAGGTGGGTGGGGCCTGGAGGGCAGGTGGGGGCCAAGCAGGCTGCAGGCTACTTCTTGGGCACTTCTCAGGCACGAGGGTCCCACGGGTGCCAGTTCAGACATGCAGAGGTCACAGTTGCCCACGCCCCATCCAGAACTCGCCGAAGTGGTCTCCCAGAGCTTCTCAAGTCTGCTGCTGTCTGTTCAATTCCCGTGCCCAGGTCCCGCTAGGCTCTAGGGGTGAAGGGCCTGGCTTTAATTTCCAGGGTGTGTTCAGGGAAGCTGCAGATCAGTCCAGTCCTTCCCCAGCCAGGTGTAGACCGAGCACCGTGCACACGAGAGTTCAGGATGGCCTTAGCTGTTTCCTGATCTCCACAGCCCTGTGTAGTGCAACGACTCTGCAGACTCCAGGCAGGTCGCTGTCTGGGCAGGTCCCTGTCTGTGCGGGTGGTTGGTGCCCTCTTGCGGTTGAGTCCGCACTGCCCCGGCAAGGCTAGCATGCGTTCCCACGCTCTATTCTATTGCTCTCCTCCTGTTCTCTAATCTTTATATATGCATCGCCCTGTCACCTCTTTCTCCTCACTGAGTGTCCCACGTTACTTCTCTATAAATGCAAAATGCTGCTTCTTGGGTGAGTGATCTCTATATAGGAAGCTCCCTGCACCTTTCGCTTCTTTCCACAGGAGCTGAGAGCGGGCTGGCTGCCTCTAGTCCACCATTTTTCACCCCCTGATATATAGAAGGATTTGGAGTCAAAATAAAAAATCTGTAGTTTGTGAAGCATCAATGATGAAAAGTAATACCACTCTCGTATGATATGTTTACAAAACCTTTTAGAGATAAACTTTTCCTATATCTTTTACTACCAAAATTTTTAAAAGAATGTGAATGGATCAAAAAATAAGGAACATCACAGATTTTTCTCAGCATTTTTGATATTGCCAATTACATTTTCCATGCACGATGGCACTGTCATATCCCTGAATCTTCAATCATTTTTTCTTTATATTCACCTTTCGTAACTTGTCCATTAAATGTGAAGCCACAACCTGTGCAGGCAACTTGAGACTATGTAGTAGGAGATGACAGCCAAACCTCTGTACAAGCCACATGAATTCAAGGCTAATTCCTTCACAAGTCTCCTTCTGGAACCAAACCTGCTTCAAAATAATATAGGAGACAAAGCGCATTTGAGACATCTCATGTAGGTTGTACCCTAGTCTGGAACGAAAATCAAGGCAAAAACTGGCACTAATTATGTTGCTTCCTGCTGTTTTTAAAGAATCTATATCCAAGAGCTCTAATTCCATTAAGAGAATTTCTGTCTCAGGGTTTCATGCTGAGGCAGCCTGGTTGAAAGCCATCACTGACAGAATTCTATAAACATTTCCCACGGTTTATTGGGCCTTGTGGCCTGTGTTTTCAATATAGGCTCTGTTTGTGAGGTTTGGATGTTTACTAAAGCTCCATTAAGGAAATCCTTGCTTCCATAAGAACACGCTCTTGCTCTAGTGGATGCTGTTGTCAGCCATCAGTATGCCTTTTTCAGGACAAATGTGCTAAGTCCTCAGCTTCGGGAAGTATTGACTGCGGACCACTCACAGATGGGTCCCACGCCAAAAATTGCCTTCTGTTGAAGGAACCTACTTTGCCTAAGGGGATTCTGCTTCCCTGAAGAAAGGCCACTTCAAATGTAGAAATAAAAACTATGACAATATTACCTCATTTTACGAAAACTCTGAAGAGCCATTCTATCTCCACAACTTTCCATGAGATGGGTTAGGTCCTTGTTACAACTGCATCACAGTTCAATTTCTCCCTCAGCTCAGTCCTGGTTTCCTCTCCCTGTTGCTGGTGTTGCTGCAGAGAGCTCTCCCTAACAAACATTCTGCAGGTAGATGCCCACCTGAGTCTGTTTCCTCACAAATTGACCTGACACATCCATGTACGTAAAATTAACTACTTGTCATTGGACAGAGTCATCCTAATGGGCACCAATCTGTCACAGTAAAAAACCTGAAATGGACACTAGACACATAGTCCTACAGTTGCCTGTCCAGGCCACAACAGGAGAGAGGCAGCTGTACAGCATATAAAAGCCAGTGACATTAAACCACATACGCCATGCAAGCCAACAAGGTCAAAGACCCATGGTAAACCATATAGGCCACTGCACACCAACGAGGTCAAAGACTCATGCCTTAATTTCCAAAGCCAAAGGCCACTTACATTGGCTCTATCGAAATATTCTGCACACGCTATTTTATTCTACACACGTTATTTTATTCTCTCTTTCACAATTCTTTATTCTCCACAGTTGTCTTCTACCAAAGACCTTAGAAGCCTTTGTTGAGTGTCTCCTGAATTCAACTGGTTCTCCTAAACTGTAGACGTTAACCTGTCATCATACTCAAAATTAGTGAAAATGTGGGCTAAACATTTGTTCAACGTTTTATTATAACTTATTGATGTTCCCTGGGTTTTTTATTTTAAGTTAAAGCTCTTTGGTAGCATTTTCTGCCCTACTTTAGAAAATATACAGGTAAAGTGAACTTACATACAAATAGCTTAGATGTTCTTGTCAAAATTTTGATTTGCTTTAGCAAAAATTAACTAAACCCTATATAGGTCATGACGATGAGAAAAAGAAAGAGCCAAAGGTAAACATCTCATAAACCAAAGTTAGCAAAATTTAATTGATATTCAGCTAATATCCTGAATTACTTTGAATAAGTGTGGCTGCAAGTGACAGAAAATCCAAGCTAACAATATCTTTTTAAAGATGTAGCTATATTTCTCTGATAGAAAGACTGGAAGTAAAAATATTCTAGCAGAAAACAAAGAAAACAATCTTTTAGACATTGGCCTAGGAAAAGAATTTATGACTGAAACCCCAAAGGCAAATACAGCAACAACAAAAAATAAATAAATGAGACTTAATATAATTAAAAGACTTCTGCACAACAAAGTAAATACTCAACACAATGAATAAAAACTGACAGAACTGGAGAAAATATTTGAAAATTATACATCCTAGAAAGGACTAATATCTATTACAGAATCTACAAAGAATTTTTTTAAAAAGCAAGAAAAAAACAAGCATCTCACTAAAAAGTGGGCAAAAGACATGCACAGAATTTTTTTAAAATAAGATAGACAAATGGACAAAAAATACAAATGTATTTTTTAACAGCACTAATCATCAGCACTTAACAGCACTAATCATCAAGGAAATGCAAATTAAAGCTATTAATACAATGAGATAGCACATTTTCCCTATCAGAATGGCATTATTAAAAGGTGAAAAAAATTGGTACAGACGCAGAGAAAAAGGAATGCTTATACACTGTTGGTGGGACTGCAAATTAGTACAACCTCTATAGAAAGCACTATGCAGGCTGGATGCAGTGGCTCATGCCTGTAATCCTACCACTCTAGGAGGCCGAGAAGGGAGGTTTGCTAGAGCTCAGGAGTTCGACACCAGCCTGAACAAGAGCAAGGTGCTGTCTACTGAAAATACAAATAAAGAAATAAATAAGAAAGGACTATGGAGATTCCATAAACAAATAAATGTAGCTCTACCATTTGATATAGCAATCCCATTGCTAGGTATCTACCCAAAGGAAAAGAAGTCATTTTATCAAAAACACAGCTGCACTTGAATGTTTATTGCAGCACAATTCACAATTGCAAGGATGTGGAATCAACCTAAGTGCCCATCAATTCACGAGTGGAAAAAGAAAATGTGATTATATATATATACACACACACACACCATAGCGCACTGCCTAGCCATAAAAAAATTAAAATAATGTCTTTTGCAGCAATTTCAATGGAACGGGAGACTGTTATCCTAAGTGAACTATCTCAGCACTGGAAAACCAAACACCGTATGTTTCGCTAATAAGTAGAAGTTAAACCATTGGTACACATGGACACAAAGAAATATAAAGAACAATGGAAACCAAGAAGGGGTAAACTCAGAGGGGGATGAGGCATAAAGACTTACCTACGGGGTACAATGACCACTATTCTGGTGACAGGCAAACCAAAAGCCCTGACTTAAGTATTATACAAAGTATCCATGTAACAAAAACATTTATAGCACCTTAATACTTTGAAATAAAAATACTGGAAGTAGTCGATGCAGGTTGTTATGGCATTCCATTTCTTCATCTTGGTATATTCTACTGTTTGAGCATTCAACTGGATTTTATAAATCTGTCAATATGTCTTTCATTTCCAGAAGTTCTGTTTGATTATTTTAAATATATCTATCTCTTTGGTAAATTTTCCATTCATGTCCTCTATCATTCCAATCCTGATTACTTCTCCACTGAGAAAGCTGTTCCTTCTTATTTTTGTCTACACTTTCATTTGGGCAAAATTTTTTAAGTTTTTTTTTATTCTTATTTTACCTTATTTATTCTTTTTTACCCCACCTAAGAGTGTGTCTGAATTGTATGTAATGCTTGCTTGTTTGGCTTTCACTTGGGATACTTTCTGGGAGCCAAGGCCCTGTCTACATTCCTTGGTTATTGATGGTCTTTGTGCAGTGAGCAATGTGTTTCTCAGATGCCAGTTATGGTAGAAAAAGTACTAGGCTGTAGTTCAACAAGCAGGCCAGTAGGTGGCATTTGTGTAAGAGCCGGCTGCAGCAGTAGCAGATGGGTGTGTGCTTGGTCTCAGTTTGCTCTGGTGGTCAGGTAGCCTGTGGAATGCTGCTGTCCTAGTTCCCTGCTCAGCCCTGGGGGAGGGTGGCAAAGCTGGACAGAGCTGGGCTGCCAAGCTCTATTGCACACCCCAATGACAGGTGGAAGTACCATCCTGGTGAGGGTAGTCAAGGAGCTTGTGTTGAATTTCCCCACAGTATCTGTCAGGAATTAGGGGAGGAAGAGAGGGGAGTGAACCAGCTCCCAGCCCAGGTGGACAGACACAGCTCCCTCTCTCCCTCTCACACCACTGTCCCCAGACTCCTGAATTTCAGTTCAGACAACTTTCAGTTCAGATAGACACTGTCTTTTTCCTCCAGGACATAATGTAGCTTCAGGCCTCAGAAAGCGCCTTATGCACAGGTCTCTACCCAAACTGGTTCTGCCCCAAAATCCTGAAACAGGGAGCCTTTGGCTTGTTTGTACTCCACTACAGGAAGCTATGGCTTTTTAAAGGGAAAGGCATATGCCCTAAACTCCATGGAAGTCTGGGTGTGGTGGGCATGTCTTTGGGGGCATAGCCACTCCCAGTGTCCTAGTTTGGGCACCTGCCACACACAGGCAGAGCTGTCTCTGTGCTGGCAGCAGTGAGTTGGGGAGGGGAGGGAGAAAAGAAGACTCTGAATGGAGGAAAGCTAGCTCTCTGCTCTCCTTCTCTCTAAAGGGCCCCCCGGCTTACTGTACTCTCCTCTCACCTGGAAGTAGCCTGCCCTGATTGTCCAAGCTCTGGGAATTGCACAGTTCTTCTGGGATCCACCAGCCTTCTAGGGCTATAGCAGTTCAAGCGTGTGCTGCAAATGTTAGCTGTGGATCTAGTGATGTGGAGACCCAAAAGCTGACATTCTCTGGTCAGAACACCTGCAAAAAACACTGCCTCTCTGTGAAGGGAAGGAAATGAGCTGCACCCTCTATGCAAATCCCAGGTGCAGCGGGCACAGGATTAGGGGGGTGCAGACCCCCCTTGCACCTTGGGACTAGCCTGGGGTGGGAACACTCTCCTGCCCTATGGACTCTGTTCTGCACCTGCATTTCCACTGGGAGGGGTGCAGACAACTTTGGATCATGAGTGAGGGGCTCTCGGGTGGAGGAGAGCACATGCTCTGCTTTCGTTTGTCCCAGAAAGCATTGTGGCTCACAGCACTCTCCTGTCCGCAAAGGGCGGGAGAATCCCAGAGCTCTCTTGTGGCCCCCTGGAACTTTGTGGTTGTCACAGTCCAAAAGAGTACTAGGGAATATTTGCGTGGTGTCCAGTGACAAGGAAACAGAAGGGCTGAGGCTCCCTGGGCAGGATAGAGGCCTACAATTGGTACCCCTTCAGTATGATGCCTGCTCCCTCACCTTGGGTCTGTGGTGGGGGAAAGCAACCCTGTGCAGGCTGCCAGCACAGTGCTCTGCTGTTAAGAAGTTCTCAGTTCACTGCTGGTAGCAGCACTTGGGCTATGAGGGTAGAGAGTCTCCCCAACAGTTCAGGACCTGGCTGGCTGCGACGGGCATGAGGGGAAGACAAATGAAAACTCCCACCTACACTTTCGGTGGGACTGCAAATTTCCCTGGGGGTTTGATCTCTGCCAAAGCTTTGCTCCTTCTTGTTCTGCTCTGCAACTTCTTCCTACAGGATCTCTGGTAGGTTCTGGCACTCTCCCCTCAGTATTCCACCTGGGCTAGGCTTTCTCACCTGAAAGTTTCTCTTCTTTCTGGGATGATCTGGTGACCAATGTCTCTCGTCAGCCATCTTGACAGGCTTTTTTCATAAGTAAAATTTTAATTATTTTTAGAGCTAACAAGTTATTCTTAATTTAATCATGGGCTCTGAGCTGCTGAAAGATTTGGGAGCCTTAAGGCATCGAATTATATAAGTAATAACAAGGAGGTTGAAAATTCATTTTAATCTCTACTGCCACATAGTGGTAGAATATAAAATTTATCTTAGTCTGCAGTTTTTGATAACACTAACTACCAAAAAAACCAACATTTTTAACCAGAGTTTTGATGACACAGATATGCTGATTCTGTACTCATATAAATATTTTATACAGTATTGTGCATTTTTATGATTTTTCTCTGAGAAGGTAACAATGGTACAACCCATTAATCCCAATTCTGTCTCTTTCTTCTATACAGCATAATTTTCCAATTTTTGTTTTGTTGTATTGTCTTCTGTCTTTGGGATATTAAGTGCAGATTGTTTAGCTAAGCATTCTCTTCCATTTCGGGCTGATGGATATCATTAGGTTCAAGCAGGCTTCTTTTGTAAACTATTTGATTTCTTTATTTATCCCTTACTATCCCCGTTTCCTTTCCTTCCCCATATTCATGGTGAAATGTCATGTCAGTTCACTTAATCCTGAATGACATGTTAATCACACCTTGGTCCAGCCTATCCACACTGTATACACTACCCACCCATTAGTCACTTAGTAGCCAGTTCTGTCATCAGGTCAACTGTAATGGTCGTATGGTGCTTGTGTTCAAGTAATTCCTATTTTACTTAATAATGGTCCAAAAGCACCAAGAGTCATGATGCTAGTGATTCAGATATGCCAAAGGGAAGCCATAAAGTGCTTTCTTTAAGAGAAAAGTGGAAAGTTCTCAACCTAAGGAAAGAAAAAAACTTGTACAGTGTGGTTGCTAAGATCTACAGTAAGAACAAAATTTCTATCCATGATATTGTGAAGAACGAAAACAAAAATGTTTGCTAATTTTGCTGTCCCACCACAAACTGCAAAGGTTATGACCAAAGTACATGATAAGCACATAGCTAAAATTTAAAAAGGCATTACATTTGTGGGCAAATGACAGGAACAGAAACGTGTCCCAATTGGCAGCAATTAGATTCAGTATTATTCCAGGTTTCAGGCATCCACTGGGGGTCTTAGAAGATATCCACCATGGATAAGGGAAGACTACATTATCTACTACTTTGTATCATTTAACCTACATCTCACCATTTCCACCACCCCATTCCCACTCCCAGTAATCACTGATTTATTCTCTATCTCTGCATATTTAACTCTTTTTTGAGATTCCATGAATAAGTGAGATTGTGCAAGCAATATCTGAAACAGCCTATGTACTGAGGAGCTTATCAGAAGTATACATGGTCTCCAGGCCTGTAGGAGGACGTGGCTTAAAAGCATCAATAAACACGTCTATGTAGAAATGTGCAAATGTTGATTTTTGATTTGGAGCCAGTATTGGCACCAGGGAGGATCTTCCTCTAGAAGACAGGGTTCATATGCCAAGCCACAATGGTACTAAGGCACAGTGGCAATATCAACCATGCCACGGGACAAGGAAACCTAGTCGCAGCATAGAATGGATATGTCACAGACACTGCCATCACCATGTAAGGGTTAAGGGTAGCCCTGGCCCTCTGAAAGCTCACTAAAAAAACAAAATCAGGCCGGGCGCTGTGGCTCACGCCTGTAATCCTAGCTCTTGGGAGGCCGAGGCGGGCGGATTGCTCAAGGTCAGGAGTTCAAAACCAGCCTGAGCAAGAGCGAGACCCCGTCTCTACTATAAATAGAAAGAAATTAATTGGCCAACTGATATATATATAAAAAAATTAGCCGGGCATGGTGGCGCATGCCTGTAGTCCCAGCTACTCGGGAGGCTGAGGCAGAAGGATCACTGCAGCCCAGGAGTTTGAGGTTGCTGTGAGCTAGGCTGATGCCACGGCACTCACTCTAGCCTGGATAACAAAGCGAGACTCTGTCTCAAAAAAAAAAAAAAATAAAAAAATAAAAAAAAATAAAAATCACTGACAAGATGCAGATTAATTGGAGAAAAGGCATACAAATTTATTTAATGTGTATGCATGGGAGACTTCAGAATGAAGACCCAAAAATAGAGTAGATATTATCTCTTTCGATGCTTACGTTCAACAAAGCATGGGCAGCTGTGTAGAAATATGTTTGGACAAAAAGGGTATGATCTAATGCTGACAGACAGAATGGGGAAACCCAGCAAGACCTGTATGTCTGGGTTCTTTCTGGCCTCTGTGAGAATGCATTCTTTCCTTCTGGATGCAGGGCAGGACCCTCTCTGGAATAGAGGGTCTTATGACCTAGAGCCCCAAAAGATAGTTCGGATCATTTCTTTATGGCCAGTTTTTACATAGAATAATTTTAGGTTTTATAGTTGTCTTTCAAGAAAAGGGGTTCTGGTTTTTATGACCCAGCTTGGGGAAGAAAGATTCCAGTTTCTATGGATAGCCTTGGGGGAGAGAATGGAGCTGAAAGACAGGAGGATAGAAAGTCAGAGGAAAACATTTAATTCTGAGGCTGCTTCTGAGGTCTTTATTTTTGAGTACTGTTTTCTGAGACCCAACACCCATTTCTGTACTTTTGAAACAGAAACAGAAAGGAGAAGTGAATACAAGACCCTGCATAGACTGTAGAAATGAATGTGATTTGCAAACCTGGTTAATTTCTAAATCTTTCAAACTGTTTCAACTGCTGCTGTGCCAGAGATAAGCCACATTGTATAAGGTGGATTTTTCTCTCAAATACATTTGAATAGTTCCAACATCCTCATTTTGTTCGGAGATTTTCTTTACTGAGTTGAAACTTACAGTCATCTTCTTGGGAAAGTTGTCAAAATCAAAATTAGTCACAACGCTTAAAAAAAAAAGTTAACAAATACACCCTCGGGAAGGTCATGCAAAGAGGGTTCTCATGTTCATATGCCTAATAACAAAAATGATCAAAAAAGACTGCAAAACTCAAAATGTTGAGAAAGGCCATCACAATCTTACACAAAAAGTACTCCTGCAAAGATATCCTGTTATTAATCTTTATAACCATGGATAATTATTTCAAAATAATTTTATAATCCTAATTTTTTTCTTTAAAAATGTGTCTTCCCACAGTTCACAATCGCAAAGGTGTGGAAACAACCCAGGTGCCCATCAATACATGAGTGGATTAATAAAATGTGGTATATGTATACCATGGAGTGTTATTCAGCTTTAAGAAACAATGGTGATATAGCACCTCTTGTATTTTCATGGATAGAGCTGGAACCCATTCTACTAAGTGAAGTATCTCAAGAATGGAAAAACAAGCACCACATGTACTCACCAGCAAATTGGTATTAACCAATCAACACCTAAGTGGACATATAGGAATAACATTTATAGGGTGTCGGGCAGGTGGGAGGGGGAGGAGGGGATGGGTATATACAAACATAAAGAGTGAGACGTGCAACATTTGAGTGATGGTCACGCTTGAAGCTCTGACTCGAGGAGGGGGGGCATGGGCAATATATGTAACCTTAACATTTGTACCTCCATAATATGTTGAAATAAAAAAAATGGGAAAAAAAATAAAAATGTGTCTTCCTTTACCTCCCTGAATATGCACATATAGTTTACTATAGCACCTGTATTTCCACTGCAATGTTCTACTAACAAATAGATATATTTTTCTTCTATGGAGCCTCTTTCTGTTTGTCATTTAGGTTGACATTCTGCACATATTTGGCACAGACTTACTGACATCCTGTTAAGGCTGAAACCAAGGTGTCTCCATCTATCTTCCTTCCCTCAGGCACAACTCAGTTTCTGACACGGTCTTTGGTAACACTAAGTATTCTCTTCTGGTGAAACAAATTCGACTGAATTACTGTTGTCATATTTTAGGCTTAACTTGTTTAAAAATTTGGTGACTGTGGGGCCAGTGTTTTGATAGACTTTTGTGCCCAGCTAACTCCTTTGGATTATTTCTAAAAATAAGGAACATTGAAGACTTAGTTTACATCAATTCCACTCTGGAAGTTTTATGAGAACTCACTCATTTTAATGGAAAATAACCCAGGTTCTCTACCAGCTTTTCCTGAATTCTGTATTGGATGTTCTACCAAAAAAAGAAGGCTTATGAAGAAAAAAAAATAATGTTCGTGTCAATGACAGCTAATGTTAAGTCTCAGCTACTGTCTATTCCTGAAACCCAAAGAGTGAATTAGATTCTATCACATCTTGGAGTCTTAGAATATTGTTAAGAGAGAGATACTTTGAAATTTGGAGAGCTATTCTGGACTTTCCCATTAGGCAGCAATAATTTTAGAAGAAGACTAATCTTATTAATATTGTGAATCATTATTTCCAAGAACAGAGAATGCCACGTTACCCATTTTTAACCTTCTTATCTGCATAATAGAATCAGTTGGGGGTACACCCAAACATTTGAAATTATTTTCCAACATATTTCTGTATGATATAAAGATCTACTCAAACCTGTAATTTTTTTCCTAATTGGAGAAAATTTAAAAATCATCCTTAAAACAGCATATTGGTTAAAGTCCAAATTTTTCAGTCTGTGAATTCTAAACATATTGTCAAAATTTGTGACATATAAAGAGAAGATAGGAGATGACATCTCATAACAAACATCTCTGAATTTTGGGTATAAAAAATGACAGCCTCCTTGCCCTCTTATTAATGCCTTATGTGGTGATAGGAAGGTATAACTGTAGACAGAGCTTGTGAGATATTGCAGAGAATAACGCTCTACTGCTTATAGAAACTTATCCAAAAAGTTATCTTTGACTAAATCTGGAGGTACATACAGAACAGCTCCTAAAGTTCTGCTTGTTTCATAAACATTTGTTAATCAAAACTCCAAAAATCAAGAGCTACTAAAGAGAAAGTCATATACCAATAGCAAATGCCATTTGCTCCTCAATAATTGCTATAGTGTAAGATAATTTTGTATGGCTTTTAAAGAGCAACATTTACGATATGTGATTCTGGGATTTAGGTCTATAGTTGTAAGGTACACATGGTATTTTAAATGCTTTCCTTCATGTAAGTGAATATCAACACACACACAAACACACACACACAGAGCCAGTTTACAATGTAGAGTAAAAGACATCAGGAAAGGAGAGTGAGATAAGAAAGAAGAGAACATTGGGAAGAGGCCATGACAGAGGGCCAGAGAAGACAGGGCAGCAAAGAGGGAGAAAGGCTGACTTCCGTGGATAAACCAAAATGCTCCTTCTAGGTTAAAGCACACTGGAAGGTAAGCAATTGTTCAATATCACTGTCTTATTTTACAGACATAGGAATAACGGCCATGGAAGGTGAAAAGACCTTTCAGAATCACATGGGGGCTTTTCCAAGGTGGTCTGAAAGACGCAGAGGACACAGAAAGTGTCAAGTGGAACTCAGGGAAGTAAGAGAAAGTCTAGAAGTCAGGGCTGGAGGGGAACCAGTGGTGGGTATAAGGCTCAGGGTTATGAGAGGCACATTTTTTTCTCTAA
Source organism: Microcebus murinus (assembly GCF_040939455.1). Lineage (NCBI taxonomy): Eukaryota > Metazoa > Chordata > Mammalia > Primates > Cheirogaleidae > Microcebus > Microcebus murinus. The sequence goes on along the minus strand of NC_134105.1, from coordinate 106,439,286 downwards.
AATGCATTCTGGATGAGGAAGACATTTGTCTGTTGGAAGAGAGGAAGTCACTACAAGCTACTGAGAAAAACATTTGCTAAAATCAAAGACTGAACACCAGCTCTGTGAGTCACAAGCTCCATCTCCCAGTGAAATGCTACTTCTGCCATTTCAATTGTTAGCAGTTCTCTTCCCAGGTGGTGACAGTGAGGACGGTAAGAGTCACTCTGGCAGCTCCCAGCACTGATGCTGGGTATTGGATACAAGCATGCTACACTCACCCAGGTGCACTTGGGCATGAGGGGTCTGAGCCCTGCTGTCTCCAGCCCTCTTCTGCCTTTCTGGGTATTAGGGCTGGATCCTGAGACACTGGGGCAGTCCAATGTGTCAGGCTTTATGTGTTCTTCAGAAACAAGGTTCTTGTTCTCCAGATCTTTTCTAGTTCCATTCTCTCTCACTCCCTCCTGCTTCTCCCTTTCTCTTCACAGTCTTGTTCTTCTACTCTTCACAGCCTTCCAGGGACCAACCTCTTTCCATCTCATCCAGATCTCATCCTTTCCCAACAGCACCTGGGCATGCAATCAAGGTTCAGGCTGGTTGGATGACTTGCAGATTCATGGCTGGAACAGTGACTCGGGCACAGCAATACTCCTAAAGCCCTGGCCCAAGGGCAACTTCAGTGATGAGGAGTTTGCTGAGCTGGAGGAACTTTTCCAAGTCTATTCATATAGATTTACTCAAGAAATACAGGGATGTGCCAGTAAATTCCAGGTGAAATGTGAGTCCAGTCCCCTGAATTGCAAAGATTCCCAAGAAAATTTTTCTCTCTCTTTTTGCAGGATGCTAATCCCTCTGATCCTTCTCCCTTCCTTTCTGCTTTACTCGCATACATGCACACAGTCTTCTAGAACAGTATCTCACTGACTCCACACCTCCACACTGTATTCCAGATTCTGGCGGCTTCTGACTCTTCTCTAAGAGATTATGGCTCCCCGTTGGTAATCAACTCCTGCTTTGTTTTATGTGGACCTTGCTCCTCAAGGGCTCTTACGTCTACACTGTACCTGAGTGACCTACAGTGTGACTTCCTTTTCTGATCTGTCTCTTCAGTCATCTCCTCTCTACATCCCTTTTTGCTGTGGTCCTCTGGCTCATGCTGAAATGCTACTCTTTGGATTGCGTCACGCTCTGCCTCCCCTCGCCCTCACTTTTACCATATCCCCATTCATGACCTGAACAGCTTTCCCAATGCTCTTTTCTGAAAATCTCTACATACTGCTATTTGGGTTTGGTTCATTATTTCACATCCAAGACATTTAACACTCCCCCTGCCAAATCTAAAATCCTAGGTTCTTTTTTCATGCCTTCATTTCTTACTTATGTTTAATAGCTTCTTCTATATTTTCCTCTGACTTAGGCCCCTTTGAGATCCAGGGCATAGCAGGCTGTGAGCTACAATCTGGAGGTTCCATAGACAGCTTCTTGAGGGGAGCTTTAGGAGGATTGGATTTCCTGAGCACTGAGAATGATATGCGTGTGTCCTCCCCAGAGGGTGGCAAAAAAAGACACAGCAATTCTGCAGAAGCATCATGAAATATCAATATATCATTTGTCCTGTGAAGAAGCTCTTCTTCAAGACCTGCCCCTGATATCTCTTGAGCATCTTCGATGCAGGAAAGGCAGAGCTGCAAAGGCAAGGTTAGCCCTGCTCTCTGTTTCACCTCCCATCACCTCCTCTAAGCTCATGAATAGGAAGTGAGGACAATGGCATTCCAAATAGGAGTTTCCATCCTCCTTTTTGTTGGCAATGTAATAAAAATGTCTCTTTCCTTCTCCCTCATACCACTTGTCCTCGTTCTTCTGATTCAGCGTTGTGGACAAGTGGCAACACTTTCAATAACAAATTTGCCATCCCTGGTTTGGGCCATGGCTTCCAGGTAGAATGGTACCCTGCTACTCCTGGAAGGGGCAGGGAGCAGCTCCAGGTCAAGCCAAGGGTGGGAGCTTTGCCTTTTGGGGTAAGAAAGAAAGGTATTTCTATGCATGTGCTGGGATGCCATTAGCTCCGAGAAGCTCCATTTCTTCCTTTCCAGATGGATGCACCTCCAACCAACCTGAACTCTGATTTGAGGAGACAGAAACAGGTTTGGGAAGCATCATGACAGCCACAGCCATTTGTAACTAAAGTCCCCCAGGGACACCGATAACCTGTTTCCACCCATTTGTGAAGGGTTTTTAGACCTCCCTGTTAGTTTAGAAGTGCTGTTTACAGATGGAAATGTAGCACTTTAGTAGGGCTTGGGGACCTGGTTTGGATTGAGTTCATTTGCACTTCCCAGGGAACCAGGGCCAGTTGGGAGATGTTGTTTCTCTTGTCTGAGAGAAATCGGTTCTCGTTTGTCCCCTTGGATTAGGAGATGCTGATTCTCAATTGAGAATTTGGTTCTCATTTGTGGTTCCCATTTGTTTGGCAGTGGCATTTTGTGTTGGGGATTCTCTGTACTGCCTGCGTTTGTTTGTAAAGTTTTCTTGCAACATAGGAAAGTTCTCTCTAAAAGTCCCTTGGGAAAAATTTTAGCTGAACGGTTAACTTATAGGTGTGAATTTACATCTAAGGAAACTGGCTTTATCATAATCCAACGTATGTGCTGGAGTGTGGAAAGAACTGGCTGTTAAAACGCAATCTGAAATTGTACTGTCTCATAACTGAAATTATTTTGTCAAAAGTCAGGTAAATGGGACAAGAACGCATGTGTGTTGGGTTACTGGATAGAAAATGTTCGATTCCCTTGTTTGATTCGAAGTGGGAAACTTTATATTTAATGGCCTAATCGAAGTTAAAGGTCTGGGATACGGTTAATGGAATAAGAAAAAGACCACCCCCCGCCCCCTTACTGGCGGTGAGTGGGATAGTCAGGATACAGCCGGCCCAAATCAGTTCTGTGTCCACTGCTTGTCTCCAGTGGGGCAAAGCGCACTGTGGGACCACAGCCCTGGAGGTGGAGGTGGACCCCTCGGGAAAGGGGACCGAGGAGTGTGGCCTGCCACTGGCCTGGCAGGGGAGAAGGTGGGGAGGCAGCACCTGTGGCTCCCACTCCCAGCTCCCAGGTGCACTGACTTCCTGAGAGAAGGTCAGGAGGAGTGGCCCTGGTGCCCATCACTGATCTGCAGGTGCAGGAAGGCACGGCAGGCTCTGATATGCCCCTGCCGGAGGCCTGCAGCTGGTCCGAGAAACACACCCTGCACCGGGAGGCTGGAGTCCAGCCCAGGGCTACTAAGCATGCCACAGGCCCCAGATGTCTTGACACCAGATGTCTTGTCTGCTGCCTGTCACCACCCCGTAGAACCAGCCTGTCTCAATGCAGTGGGGAGTGATCCCAGTAGTGCAGAGATCTGCCAGGAAATACAAACAAGTCTTTGTCAGTGGAACAGGATCCCAGTCTTAGGTCCCTGTCAGCTTTCTCTCACAGCCTGGTTATCCTCCTTAGGTCTTCCCCAGGCCCATCTAGCCTGGGGCCCCATGACAAACTTGTAGCCCTCATGAGACTCACAGCAAGCCTGAGCTTAGGGTTCCCCCTAGCGCTGAAATGGCTGCAGCAGTCCTGGACTCTAACAACATTCAGTCAGCTTACATTTCAGACGGGGCCAACCGAAGAAAAACAGGCCAGACTATGAAGTCTGGAATAAATACTAACTCTTCAATGCAGAGATATTAATGTACTCCAAAAGCATTAAAAATAATCAGGGAATTATTACCTCACCAAAAGACAAAAAAGACATCAATAATGGGCCCTACAGTGATGGAGATGTATGCCGTCTCAGACAAGGATTCCCAAATAGCTGTGCTAAATAAGCTCAGTGGACTTCAATAAAATGCAGAAAAAAACAATTCAGAAAGTTATGAGAGAACTTCAAAAAAGATTGAAATAATTTTCAAAATCACACAAAAATCCTAGAGATAAAAAATACAATGGATGAAATAAAAAATAGACAGCATCAACAGTAGACTTGATCAAATAGAAGACGGAATCAGTGAGATCAAAGGTGCACTATTTGAAAATACAGAGCCAAAGGAGAAAAAGAATAAAAAGGTATGAAGAAAGCTTACAGGATTTAAGGAATACTATCAAAAAAGTAAATATTTTGGTCATTGGAGTTCAAGAGGGGGCAGAGAAGACAAAGGGGTAGAAAATTTATGAAAAGATAATAACAGAAAACTTTCCATACTGGAGAAAGACATAAATATCCAAGTAAATGAAGGTCAAAGGACATCAATAAAATTCATTCCAAACAGAAGTAGCCCAAGACATACCTTTTAATTCTCAAAGGTCAAAACAAAGAATTATGAGAGCAGCAACAGAAAAGAAGCAAATAATATACAAGGGAATTTTGAAATGACAGGCAGCAGACATTTCGTCCAAACAGAAACCTAGAAATCTGCATTATTTACAAACTTCTCTCTCTTTTGGTACCACAGTCACCATATCATTTCTGTCCTTAATTTCCATAATCTGGCTTTTCCTCTCTGGCCTCAATGACACGTAGTCCTTCTTTCATCATGTGTGACATAGATCATGGCCACTATCCCTACCTGTATGTTGCAATCCATTTCTGTGCATCTCTCTGCCTTAGAGTTGTTACAAGAAATGAGAACCTGAGCATGTCAAAGTCATGCTTAAAATATTTCAACTGCTTGCATGAAAAAAAATAATCCAAACTCTTAAGTATGCCAATTCTATACACAAAGGTCTGTGCATATCAAACACCAAAAATGGAGAAAGAAGGGAGTGTAAGAAGTGAAACTGCGGCCAGATGTGGTGGCTCACACCTATAATCCCAGCACTTTGGGTGGCCAAGGCAGGAGGATCATTTGAGGCCAATTTGAGAAAAGCCTGGGCAAAGTAGCAAGATCCCATCTCAAAAAAAAACAAATTATTTGTACTAGTGAATACTTCTAAATATCAATACTAAAATCTGAAATTTATATAAAATTCAATGAAGAGAAAAGAAAGTGGTTAGTTAGGCTAACTGGACACACAAAATCCTAAAACAATTATCTGAGATGAGCGGGACTCACTATGATTAGAACCTGAGCTGGGGATCTCAGCTATCCTGGGGGAGCCCAGTGATCTTCCTCTATAACCAGACTTCCCCCAGTTCCCTCTCCTTACTCTGTCAGTGCACAGGCCATAGGCATCCTTGTGTCCACTTTTGCCAGGGCTTTTATCTGGCCACTCCCCCTATAGAGACAGCTCTCCCCAAAACTCAGACAACATACGCCCACCCCACACAGTCTCACACTCAGCTCTGCCATCCCCCTTTCCACCAGCAGAAACCTCACCCCTTCCATCTCGCTGTTAGAGAAAGCCCACAGCCTCCCAGAACCACATGTCCCTCACAGGACTTTCATTTCCCCTTAAGCTCTGATTCAAGTGACTCTCCTCCTTTCTGGCCTCCAGCAGCAGTTCCTGTTTCTAACATGTGTCCTCCTCCCTTTCCCATCTGAAACAACAGAAAGGTTTCAGCCTTAGAGCTAGGATTAACTCCTGGATGGACCACTTCCTAGAAGCAGTAATCCCCCCAATGTAAAATGACTGGATTGGAAGAACTTGATATTCTCTAACTCAATTTCAACATTAACATTCTTTGACTTGGCCTGTGCTCCTGTTCATTTCTCTCTCCCTAGGCTTTTCTTTCTCTTCTCTGCTTCCTTGTCCTCATTTGAGACCTAAAGGATTGCCTTATTACTTGATCCTTAGATTTTGCTGTGTAAATATATGAACTATAGTCAAGATATTTTTATTACAAGGTAGAAGAACAGGAAAAAATAAAACTACAAAACATATGGATATACTAGGTAATATTTTCAAAATTAGTATTTTTTAAAATAATATTTTAAAAATTATTTACACATGCATACATTGAACTCACAAGATAAGGAAATCTTAAAGAAGCAGAAGAGAAATAAAAATCTAGAGAGGGAAACAGAAGCTGACACTTGAGTTTCCCAGGACATTGTCACTGAGAGTTAGTTCCCAAGGGTTCTGACTACAGTATCCACATGGCTAATAAAGTAGTCTTAAGACCACCTAATAAAGGTGCAAGCTGAAAGGGAAACCTTCCACCACAATTTTGATAAAATTGGTCTTCGAAAAAACCCATACAATTGAACCAAAGATGACAAGGAATCTTGGAGGTCACCTTAGGCTCTGGGTAGAACTTTTTAATTATTCTTACAAAACATTTTAATCACAGGGTTGCCCTCATGCGAATGTGGAGTTAAAAAATATTCTACTTGTCTTAAAAAGCCCAATCCAAAAAAACTAACAATAAAGAGAAGTACCAAGCTGGTAATGGCGCTGTGTCACTCAGCAGAAGCAAACACAAAAGTGATTTCCAGGGATCTACAGCCAATGTAATCATCTTTTTCTGATGTAGAAAGTCTTTGCACAGTTTCAATATTCACAAATCTCAATTATCATGGTTCAGTTAAAAATCACAAATACTCGAACAACAGGGCACAAATTTCAGTTGCCACAGTATCTTAACTGCTAGTAATTGCATGCAGTACAAACTTCTACTAGCTTTTCAGTCCATGAATCACCATGGAAATACACATGCACATCATAATCAGTGAGCAATTACATCACACATCTCAAAGGTTGTCAGTGGCTATTAATCTTTTCTGTGCAAAGACAGCATAGCATGTAACATCTTACATGTATGGATAATAGAAAGTGGAAATTGGGCAACAAAGATTAAAATGTAGAAAAGAAAAGAGACAATGCTAGAAGTCAGATTTAAATTAAATATAAAAGAAGTTCCAGAAGAAATAGCTGACTATGGGAATGTTGATAATGACACTCTTTCAGAGACTTCTCAGTATAAAGCCAGAGGATTGGAATGAAGGCAAACTTATCAACCTAAACAGGAAAGTAGTCATTGTGAAAACAATGCAGGTGTCCCAATAAAGTGACAACAACCTAAAACTTGCCATTAGAAGAACTCTCAGGGATATTCCTCAAGAACAAAAACTCAAAGTATAAAATATTGGAAGCTGGTCCAAACCTAGAAAGGAGAATGAAAATTCACTAAGGCATAAAACAATACTCCATATGGTGAGAATAAGTCAAATACTATTTAAAACACTCCTGATAAGTTTTTACAGAGAAAATCTTAATTCTCGTTGTTTCTGATGTTTTAAATTACAGTATGCTAAGTAAATATTAGTTTTACTATGTTTTCACTTCTCTATATAGTTATAACCAACAGTAAGAGTTTTGGGTATTTTGACAAAAATTTCTGAAGGTTAGAGGGTGGTCATAATTTTCCCCACTATGTATTATTGAGAACCATGTATATGGGTAAGTTTTTCCATCCTGCACCAACATGCAAAGAAAAACTAACTATATGCTGTAGGATTTGGAGTCAAAGTCGAAAATCTACAGGTTGAGAGATATTAATGATGTCTTCTTATGGATATTATCCCTTCACTTTTATTTAAAGAATTTCTTAATCCTTTGAAACTTGCAAGGAATTATAAACATTGAATTGGAATTCCAATATCATTCTGCTTATGGTATTTATTTTACTTAAATATCATCTCAAACCAGTGCTAGGCACATCAATTTAGAAGTAAATACTTTAGAAAGTATGTACACTTTGGCTTATTTTCTAGAATCCATCATTTTATTAATATCTTCAAAATTTCTAAAGAAGTATTGCAGACTACCACAAACTAAATTCTTAGTAACAGGATGGTATCAGCTTAACTTCCTCATCATATATTTAACAATGGTTTTAATTTTATATTTGTATTTGCAATACAATCTAATGTTTTGTCAAGACTGAAAAGTAATACTTCTCGTGTGATATTTTTTAAAACCATTTGGAGATAAACTTTTATTATATCTTTTACTGCCAAAATTTTAAAAAGAAGGTGAATAGAGCAAGGAATATAGAAAACCTTAGAATTTTCTCAAGCATTTTTAGGTGTTGTCAATTATATTTTCCATGTGTGATGACATTTTCATATCCTTGAATCTTCAAATCATTTTTGTTCATATTCACGTTTTGTAACTTGTCTATTATGTGTGAAGCCACAATTTGTGCCTCAGAAATCTAAGTATCAACAGGTGTGGGCAACTTGATCCTATTTAGTGGGAGATGGCAACTGATGGCACTTCGCAGAAGTTACACACTCCTTTGGCTAGATTGTAATTGCGTGAAAAGACCAGATCAAAGAGTGGCTGAGAAAGGTAGCTTTTAGTCTATCCAGCTAATAATTGGGGGCTGATTTATTCTAGATAAGGAGAAGAACAGATTCTGGGAGACAGCCAGTGGTCTCTGCCACATAATCCCACTTAGCAAGCCATCTATCCATTTAGGTACATAGGTTCATAGTAGATAACCAATTTTACTTGAATGGGTAATCTGTAAATAATAGTTCAAGGACTGACAGTGCTTTTCTCAGACACTTTATACCCATATTAAGATTCACACCCATTTTAAATACTTTCCTGTCTAAAGTGGTATCTGGCATTCTCTCTGAAGGAGAACTGGGCATACATTCGGATGGAGGAAGTTAGAGATAGATGAACCAGTGCCTTTTTATCAGAACAAAGCCAAAATTATACATCAAGAAGAATCTAGGTGCTCCTTATGAGTGCTAGACCTTGAGTAGATCTCCAAAAGCCACAAGAAATGTTCAACTGCCAATTCCTGGAATGAAGCCCAGTTGGTCGTCATGGATTATTTTTGGGTAAGCACCTGAATTCGGTTTGCTAAGATTTTGTTTCGAATTTTTGCATCTATATTCATAAGGGATATTGGTCTATAGTTTTGTCTTTTTGTTGCGTCCTTTCCTAGTTTTGGTATCAGGGTGATGTTGGCTTCATAAGTCTCTTCATAAGTCTCACCCATAGGTTAACTGATTATGAAATCTGCTGCATTTAATAGATAATATAAAATAGTTTTACATAATGTATATGTTAGAACACATGAACCAAAATTGCTACTACTCAAAAATGAATCAAATTACCTCAATATTTAATTGATATTGATTGAATATCTAATTCTAATTGTACTTAGAATCTATTCATTTCTATAGAAAACATAAAATCTACTCTTGAGCTTACTGGAATATCAGAAAGCTGCTCTCCTGAACCAGATCCTGATGTGTTGTGTTGAAATACTATTTCCAATTTTTACCACAAGCTGACTTAAAGTGACTTAATAACTGACAAGCATACATGCACATAGAGGGAAGTAAAACTCAATGGAAATCAAGCAGTGAGGAGGGGGGTGAAGAAGGAGAGGATGGCAGAAAACCTACCTACAGGTGTAATGAACACTATCTATCTGGGTGACAGGCACACTTATAACCATGACTTAAACATTATAAAAGTAATCATGGAACCAAAAATATTCATACCCCATAGTACTTTGATATTAAAAAAGAGACTTATGAAGCCAACATCACCCTGATACCAAAACTAGGAAAGAACGCAACAAAAAGACAAAACTATAGACCAATATCCCTTATGAATATAGATGCAAAAATTTGAAATAAAATCTTAGCAAACCAAATTTAGGTGCTTATCCAAAAATAATCCATGACGAACAAGTGGGCTTCATTCCAGAGATGCAGGTATGGCTCAACTTACACAAATCTATAAATGTAATTCGCCACATAAACAGAAGCAAAAACAAAGACCATATGATCCTCTCAATAGACACAGAAAAAGCATTGCACAAAATTCAACACCCTTTTATGATAAGAACATTTAACAAAATAGGCATAGATGGGACTTATGTAAAAATTATAGAAGCTACATATGACAATCCCATAGCCGACGTGATACTACTGAATGGGTAAAAATTGAAAGCATTACCACTTAGAACTGGAACCAGATAAGGTTGCCCTCTATCACCACTTCTATTCAACATAGTGCTGGAAGTCCTAGCCAGAGCAATCAGACATGAGAAACAAATCAAGGGCATCCAAATGGGGATGGAAGAGTCAAACTATCACTCTTTGCTGATCTTATATCTAAAAAACTCCAAAGGTTCTGCCATGAGACTACTGGAATTGATAAACAAATTGAGCAAAGTCTCAGGTTATAATATCAATGTACAGAAATCAGTAGCATTCCTATACACCAACAACAGACAAATTGAGAACCAAATCAAAGACTCAATACCCTTCACAATAGCAACAACCAAAATAAAGTACATAGGAATATATTTAACTAAGGAGAGAAAAGACCTCTACAGGGAAAACTATGAAACATTGAGGAAAAAAATAGCAAAAGACGTAAATAGATGGAAAATCATACCATGTTCATGGGTCGGCAGAATCAAAATTGTTAAAATGCCTATACTACCCAAAGTTATCTACAGATTCAATGCAATCTGTATTAAAATATCAACATCATTTTTCACAGATCTACAAAATATAATTCTACACTTCATATGGAACCAAAGAAGACTCCGTATACCAAAACCAATCTTAAGCAAAAAGAACAAATTGGGAGGCATCAATTTATCAGGTTTCAAGTTAAACTACAAGGCTATAATAACAAAAACAACATAGTTAAGGCACAAGAACAGAGACATAGACAAATGGAACAGAATTGAAAACCAGATACAAAACCATCCTCATATAGCCATCTAATCTTTGACAAAACAGACAAAAATATACACTGGGGAAAAGAATACTTATTCAATAAATGGTGCTGGGAAAACTGGATAGCCACATGTAGAAGACTGAAACAGGATCTGTACCTTTTACCTCTCACAAAAATCTACTCACTGTGGATAACAGACCTAAATCTAAGGCATGAAACTATAAGAATTCTAGAAGAAAATGCTGGAAAAGCTCTTCTAGACATTGGCCTAGGCAAAGAATTTATAAGGAAGATCCCAAAGGTAATCACAGCAACAACAAGAATAAATAAATGGGACCTGATCAAATTAAAAAGCTTCTGCACAGCCAAGGAAACTATCATGAGGTCAAAAAGACAACCTACAGAATGGGAGAAAATATTTGCATGCTATACATCCTATAAAGAGCTGATAACTAGAATCTCTATGGATCTCAGGAAAATCAAGAAAAAAATCAAACAACCATATCAAAAAGTGGGCAACAGACATGAAGAGAAACTTTTCAAAAGAAGATAGACTAATGGCTAACAAACATGAAAAAGTCCTCAACAGCTCTAATCATTGGGGAAATACAAATCAAAACCACAATGAGATATCACATATCTCCAGTGAGAATGGTCTTTATCAAAAGGTCTCAAAACAATAACTGTTGGCTGGATGTGGAGAGATAGGAACACTCATACACTGCTGGTGGGACTGCAAAGTAGTGCAACCTCTGTGGAAAGTAATATGGAGATATCTCAGAGAAATACAAGTAGAAGTACCATTTGATCCAGCAATGCCATTACTGGGCATCTACCAAAAGAACAAAAGACATTCTATTAAAAAGACATTTGAACTCAAATATTTATAGCAGCACAATTCACAATTGCAAAGATGTGGAAACAACCCAAGTGCCTATCAATACATGAGTGGATTAATAAAGTGTGTTATATGTATACCATGGAGTTCTACTCAGCCACAAAAAAACAATGGTGATATAGCACCTCTTGTATTATCCTGGATAGAGCTGGAACCTATTCTACTAAGTGAAGTATCCCAAGAATGGAAAAAGAAACACCACATGTGCTCACCATCAAATTGGTTTTAACTTATCAATACTTAAGTGCACATATAGTAATAATATTCATAAGGTGTCAGGCAGATGGGAGGGGGGTTGGGAGGATGGGTATATACAACATAATGGATGCAGTGCACATCATCTGGGGGATGGACACACTTGAAGCTCTAACTTGGGTGGGGCAAGGGCAATATACATAAACCAAAAATTTGTATCCCATAATATGCTGAAATTAAAAAAAAATTAAAAATAAATAAATAAATAATTTAAAGTGATACTTAATAACAAGCAGACCTATGGACCTCATAAAATTTTCTGAAAGAAATTTTCTGAGAATATTCACTACATTAAACAGTTTCTCTGCTATGGGAACTGATGGGAGAAATTTTCTTGTGGCTTCAGGACCAGAACTATCTATATTCTCCTGAGGAAATTTGTATCTGTACCTTCTAGACATTGTGAGTATGTAAATGACTTTATCTTATTCATTTTATTGTTCTCTAATAATGACTGTATAGGGAGTGTAACATTACAGGTTTTAAAAAATTTACTCCATTCTTGTCTTCATTTTATTTTATTTGCCATATAATTCTCTGAACACTAGTCTTATATATTATTATTGACATATTTTAATATTATGTGCTTGCTTTTGTAAGTAATTTTAGAGACTTTATCATTTTATTCCATTTTTAATTTCAATAGATTTAGGAATACAAGTGGTTTTTGGTTACATGGATGAATTGCATAGTGGTAGTGTCTAGGTTTTTAGAGTACCTATCAAGAGAAGAGTGTGCATTGTACCCGTAAATAGTTTTTGTTCCATCACCTCATTTCCACCTTCCCCCTTTCTGAGTCTTCAATGTCCATCGTACCACTTACTATGCACCTGAGTACCCAAAGCTTAGTTCCCACTTACAAGTGAGAATATACAGTATTTGATTTTCCATCTCTGCATTACTTCACTTAGGATAATGGCCTTCAGTTCAATCCAAGTTGCTGGAAAAGACATTATTTTGTTCTTTTTTATGTATGAGTACTATTTCATGCTGTATATATACCACATTTTTATGCTGTATATATAACACATTTTCTTCTTTTTTTTTTTCCTTTATCCACTCATCAGTGGATGGGCACTTAGGTTAGTTCCATAACCTTGCAATTGTGAATTGTGTTGCAATAAAAATATGAATGCAAGTGTCTTTTGGATAAAATGACTTCTTTTCCTTTAGGTAGATAGCCAGCAGTAGGATTGCTGGTCTAATGGTAGGTCTACATTTATTTCTTTGAGGAATCTCCATACACCTTTCTGTAGAGGTCGTACTAATTCATGGTCCCACCAACAGTGTATATGTATTCCCTTTCCACTGCATCTGTGCCAATATCTATTGTTTTTGACTTTTTAATAATGGCCATTCTGACAGGGGTAAGGTAGTATCTCATGGTTTTAGTTAGCAGGCCACATGAACACTCAGGCTAAAGAGGAAAGAGGCCAGAAACCTGGGGAGGAATGACTGAGTCTGAAGCCAGAAATTACTGGCAGAAAATCAACAACAGACAACCATTCCAGGGACCCAGAACATGAGGGTACATTCAAGGGCCATGTGGAGATCAACATTTGCAGGCCCTGCACTGTATATTGGCGGGAAATCGTGATGGGTGCAACAAAGGAGGAAATAGGAAACAGAGGGAGATAGGAAAAAAAGGTCAGGAAGTTAGGATGATGGTCAGAATTTATACACTATCTTCCCCTTTGAAAGTTGGTTGGATACCCTGGGAAAATTATCAGCTTATAACAAGGAACTCACATTCAAACTGAAATTGACTGGCAAAAGCCTGTAATTCCCTGGCAAAACCAAGCAAGTACATTTGGAGCAGTCCCTGTAAGTTCTTCAGTGCCTCTTTGCTGCAATATCCCTGGGATCATGCATCCAGAAAGCAGATGGTTCCCATCTGCTATCCCAGGAGTGAGTCTGAAGCTCACCCAGCCAGCCTGGGCCCTGGGTGTGTGCCCAGCTATGGTTGGCAAAGGAGGAGATCTGGAGCATGCAAAAGTAGAGGGGCTCTTCTGCTGCTGGGTGATGGGATCTGAGAGCTTTGAAAACTGAGAGAGAGGGGAATGCAAAGTGGAAAGAGTGTAAAGTGATGAGATACAAAATGCCACAGGAAGAAGAGGAGCCTAGAAAGGAGAGGAAGGATGGATATAATTACTTCTATTCCAGTACCACTTTTCCCCTGGGGAAAATTCCTGTCTTTGATATTAGAGACAGAAACCAAGATTGTAGACAAGAATTCTGGGCCTGGAAGACAGATTCCAAGGGCACCCCAGAGCAGCACTGCTCCCTTTCTGAGGTCCTCCTCAGATTCCTCTCCACCTTTCCATGCCCTGCCCTAGGTATCCTCCCACCTGAGCTGTTCCTACCTGCTGTGCTCTCCCCGGGGCAACGAGGTTCCCTGAAGAGGAACAAGAGCAGGAATAGGTGCATCACTGGAGCTCTTTCAGGAGAACTGTGCCCCAGCAGGAGACATTCCCTCAGAATTCAGACATCAGCACCCCTCTCCACACTCTCTTCCATTATCATCTCACTTCTCTTTCCACATGCAGACAAATCTCTCCTTCTGTCCACGTCTCTATAAGAGAAGCCCCATTGCCTCCCTTTGCCACAGCCTCCCACGGGGTCTCTCACTTCCCCTCTATCTCTCCCACTGCCTGGCTTCCAGGTTTTCTCCCTGCTCTTGACTACATCCTCCCAACCTCCTCTATTGCACTAACTGCTAGAAAAGGAGTCTTGGTTAGAACAAAGTCTGTGTTCTGGCTGAAATATGTAGTAGCATTTGGCCTTGCAGAAATCAAATACACTTGGGTTGTAAATGTTGTCATCTATTTGAAGTGATGAAAGTGAGATGGTGGGACCAAGTAACCTGTTCAGCAGTCTCTGTGCTCCTGCCTCTCTGTGCCTTCTCCTCCACCAGTGTGCCATCTGGCCCCCTTTCTCCCTCTTCTGTTCTTGCTATTTTCCTCTACGCACCCATCATTCTTGCCTCTGTGTCTACTTTTGCCCTTCTCACGTGCCCTGCCTGTTCTCCCTGTCCCTTCAGTCTCTCCTGTGTTTCATCAGTCTGCTCTCCTCAAATCTCATTATCAGAAGACACTGGGCATCCTGAGTGCAGATTTCAAGCTGTATTACAAGACTATAGTAACCAAAACGGGATGGCAATGACACAAGAACTGAGACATAGACCAATTGATCAGAACAGAGAACCAAAGAACAGAAAACCAAGATATAAAATCACCCTCATATTGCCATCTGATCTTTGACAAAGTGGGCAAAAACACACACCTCAAAAAGAATCCCTATTCAATAAATGGTGCTGAGCAAATTGGATAGCCAAATTTTAAAGACTGAAATGGAACCCTGACCTCTCACCACTCACCACAAATATTAATTCATGATGGATAACAGACTTAAACCTAAGGCAGGATACTATAAGAATTTTAGAGGAAATTGTTGGAAAAACTCTTATAGATATTGGCCTAGGCAAAGAATTTATGAAGAAGACCCCAAAGGCAATCACAGCAACAATAAAAATAAATATTATACATGTGACCTGATTAAATTAAAACACTTCTGCACAGCCTAGGAAAGTATCAGCAGAGCAAAAAGACAACCTAAAGAATCAGAGAAAATATTTGCATGCTATACATCCAAAAAGGGCCTAATAATTAGAATCTACAAATAACTGTAGCAAATCATCATGAAAAGATAAAATAGCCCTATTGAAAAGTAGGCAAAAGGCATGAACAGAGCCTTTTCAAAAGAAGATAGACCAATGGCAGATAAACATTTGGGAAAATGCTCAATATCTTGAATCATCAGGGAAACGTGAATCAAAACCACAAGGAGGTATCACCTAACTCCAGTGAAAATATGTTTTATCAAAAAGTCCCAAAACAACAGATGCTGGTATGGATGTGGAGAGAAAGGAACATTTATATGCTGTTGGTGGGACTCCAAAATAGTACAACCTCTATGGACAGTAGTATTATTGAGATACCTCCAAGAACTAAAAGTAGACTTACCATTTGATCCAGCAATGCCACTATTGGGTATTTACAAAAAGGGGGGAAAAGTCATTTTATCAAAAAGCACCTGTACCCGATGTTTATAGCAGCACAATTCACAATCACAAAGATGTGAAATCAACCCAAGTGTCCTTGAATACATGAGTGAATTAATAAAATGTAGTATATGTATACCATGGAGTACTACTCAGCCATAAATAGTGCTGACGCAATAGCTTTTATAACAACCTGGATTCAACTAGAGACCATTCTACTAAGTGAAGTATGGCAAGAGTAGAAAAACAGACTGTACATGTTCTCATTATTGAATTGGAACTAATCTATCAACACTCATGTGCACAGAAGGAATTAAAACTCAATGGAAATCAAGCAGGAGAGACAGGGAGGAGGAGATTGATAAATTTACAACTAATGGGTACAATACACACCATGTGAGTGAAGGACATCCATATCACTATGACTCAATTGGTACAAAACCAACTCCTATAAATAAAACATTTGTATCCTTGTAATATTGTGAATTTAAAAAAAATCAAAACTCTGAAGGTCAAGATCTACTGAAGAGAAGGTCATATACCAATAGCAAATGCCATTTGTCCCTCAATAATTGCTATGGCATAAGATAAAGTTGCCTGGATTATAAATGGCAGAATTTATAATATTTGATTCTAGGATTTGGGTCTGTAGTTCTATAGTACACATGGCATTTAAAATGCTTTGCCTTAGTGTAAGTAACTGTAAACACACACATATACACATACACTCACACACAACAGATTAAAATCTGGGGTAAGGTACATAAATCAAGAAGGATGAGATAAGAAAGAGGAGACATTGAGAAAATTAGAAAGGGACAATGACAGAGGGCCAGAGAAGACAGGGCATCAGGGAGGAAGGGAGGGTGACTTCGGTGGATAAAGCAAATATTCCTTCTAGTTTAAAGCAAACTGGAAGCTAAGCACTTATGTAATATCACCCATTTATTTTACAGATGTAGGAATAGAGGATATAGGTAAAATGACCTTTCAGAATCACATGGGGGCTTTTCCAAGGTGGTAAGAAAGAAGCTGAAGACACAGACAGCAGGTGGAAGTCAGGGAGGTAAGAGAAAATCTGGAAGTCAAGGCAAGGGTGGGGCAAGAGAGGCGGGGTATAAGGCTCAGTGTTATCAGAGGCACATGTTTTTTCTGAAATGCAATTTGCATGAGAAAGACATTTGTCAGTTAGAAGAGAGGAAGTCACTACAAACTACTGAGAAAAAGGTTTGCTGCAATCAGATATCAAACACCAGTTCTGCAAGTGAGAAGTTCCATCTCCCAGTGCAATGGAGCTTCTGCCATTTCAATTGTTAGCAGTTCTCTTCCCAGGTGGTGACAGTGAGGACGGTAAGAGTCACTCTGGCAGCCCCAAATTGTTGCAGAGGTCTTGGGTAAAAGCATGCTGCATTTACCCAGGAGTGCTTGGACATGAAGGGTGTGAGCCCTGCTGTCTCCAGCCCTCTTCTGCCTTTCTGGGTGTCGGGGCTGTGGCATGAGGCTCTAGGACAGTCAATCATGTCAGGCTTTATGTGTTCTTCAGACTCTAGGTTCTTGTTCTCTGGATCTTTTCTAGTTCCATTCTCTCTCACTCCCTCCTGCATCTCCCTTTCTCTTCACTGTCTTGTTCTTCTACTCTTCACAGCCTTCCAGGGACCAACCTCTTTCCATCTCATCCAGATTTCGTCCTTTGCCAACAGCACCTGGGCACGCAATCAAGGTTCAGGCTGGTTGGATGACTTGCAGATTCATGGCTGGGACAGTGACTCAGGCACTGCCATATTCCTGAAGCCCTGGTCCAAGGGTAACATGAGTGATGAGGAGCTGGCTGAGCTGGTGGAGCTTTTCCAAGTCTACTTTTTTCTATTTACTCAAGAAATACAGGGGTATGCCAGTGAATTCCAGCTGGAATGTGAGTTTAGTCCCCTGAACTGCAGAGATTCCCAAGGACTTTCTTCTCTCTCTGTTTGCAAGCTGCTAATCCCACTGATCTTTCTCCCATCCTTTCTGCTTCACCCAACTGCATGCACACACTCTTCTAGAGCAGTGTCTCGCTGACCCCACACTTCCACACTGTATTCCTGATTCTGGCTGCCTCTGACTCTTCTTTAACAAATTAGGGCTCTCCATTGGTATCAAACTCCTGGTATGTCTTATGTAGACCTTCCTTCTCAAGGGCCCTTACTTCTACCCTGTGCCTGAGTGACCTACAATGTGGCTTCCTCCTCTGATCTGTGTCTTCAGTCATCTCCTCCCTGCGTCTCCACTTGCTGTGGTCCTCTGGCTCACGCTGAAATGCTGCTCTCTGGACTGCATCCCCCTCTGCCTCCCACCCCACCAACTATTATCATAACCCCATTCATGACACGCACAGCTTTCTGAATGCTCTGGTTTCTGAAAATCTCTATGTACTATAATTGAGATTTGTTCACCATTTCACATCCAAGAACTTTATCCTCACCTAAATATGAAATACTTGGTCCTATTCTCATGGAATTTTTTTCTTATTAATGTTTAATAACTTGTTCTCTGTTTGCCTTCTACCTAGACCCCTTTGAGATCCAGGGCATAGCAGGCTGTGAGCTACGTTCTGGGGGTTCCATAGGAAGCTTCTTGAAGGGAGCTTTAGGAGGATTGGATTTCCTGAGCTTCGAGAATGATACATGTGTACCTGCCCCAGAAGGTGGCATCAGGTCACGGATATTCTGCGCACTAATCATGCAATATAAAATTGCCATCTATATTGTGAAGAAGCTCCTCTTAGAAATGTGTCCCAGATATCTCTTGGGCGTCCTTGATGCAGGGAAGGCAGAGCTTCAAAGGCAAGGTTAGTCCTGCTCTCTATTTCACTTCCCACCACCTCCTCTAAGCTCAAGAGTAGGAAGGTACCTAAGAAAAACACGGGCTCAATCCACAAGATATTTGGATCCCTAAACACTGGAAGGGGTCACTGTCCATGCTGGTGGGCTTCTGAGTCCCTGTGATCTGAATTTGAGTCATGACACGACACTCTCACTGCTCCTCCCTGCCCTAGTGAAGCCAGAGGCCTGGCTGTCCAGTGGCCCCAGTCCCGGGCCTGGCCGTCTGCTGCTGGTGTGCCATGTCTCAGGATTCTACCCAAAGCCCGTGCGGGTGAGGTGGATGCGGGGAGAGCAGGAGCAGCCGGGCACTCGGCACAGTGACCTCCTGCCCAATGCTGACTGGACATGGTATCTCCGAGCGACCCTGGATGTGGCAGCTGGGGAAGCGGCTGGCCTGTCCTGTCGGGTGACGCACAGCAGTCTAGAGGGCCAGGACATCATCCTCCACTGGGGTGAGAAAGGGCTGGACCTGGCTGGACATGGGAGGAGGTGGTCCTCAGGCAGAGAGGCAGGCACTGGGGAAGGATGGGGCTTGAGAGATGAAAGAGAGAGAAGGGTAGATTGACTCATTTCTGGGACACCAATCCCAACAGGAATAAAAATAAAGGAGCCAAGTTACAGGAAAGATAAGAATGAAGGACAAGCAGATTGTGTCAGTTGTGGCTAGAAGGATCAAGGATGGATGCATGGTGTCAGGAATGTGAGAGAGGGGCTTGGAGATGACCATACATTGGGAACAGCTGAATGGAGGTGCTGACACTCAGATGGGGAAAGGATGGGCAGGGGATTCAGTGGGTGGGACTTGAAGTGACATCGTTTTGTCCTCTTCCAATTGCCAGGACAGCCCATCTCCATTGGCTTGATCTTTTTGGCAATAATAGTGCCCTCCTTGATCCTTTTGCTGTGCCTTGCATTATGGTACATGAGGCGCCGGTGAGTTGTTTTTTGTTTGTTTGGGGTACTTTTATTCTTTCTTTTCTGTCCACCCTCCCACCCTTTTCTGTCATTTTATCTACTTCATTGCCTTATTCTCAATCTTTCCACCAAACCCTTTCCACTCAACTCCCATCTCCTTTATGTGGAGATATATTTTTTAATCCTGTTAAAATACATATAACAAAATTTACCGTCTTTGCATTTATAAGTGTATACAATTCAGTGGAGTTAAGTGCATTCACATTGTCATCAATCTCCAGAACTGTTTCATCCCTGAAAAGTGGAACTTTTTTCCTATGCAATAGCAATTCCTCATTTCCCCCTACTCCTACAGGTCCTGGCTATGACCATCCTACTTTCTGTATCTATGAATTTCACTACCCTGGGTACCTCATATAACTAGAATGGAATCATACTGTAATTGTCTTTCTGTGACTGACTGATTTTAATCAGCCTGAGGCCCACAAGGTTAATCCATGTTGTAGCATGTGACAGGGTTTCCCTCCTATATGGTCTGAATAATATTACATTGTAGGTAATTGACACATTTAGTTCATCCATTCATCCATCTATGGACATTTGGCTTGCTTCTACCTTTAGCTATTGTGAATAATGTTGCTATGAACATCAGTGTACAAATACCTCTTAAGTAGAGCTCTTTCTCCATGTGGTTTTAACAGATCCTATCGGGATATCCCTTGAGCTCCCATCATAGCTCCTCTCCCATTTGGAATAAACACCAAGAAGCCTAGAATCCCAAGATGTCAACCCAGGTGTCGCTCTCATCATATTTCATCAAAATAGAGTGTTCATTGATTTTAAGATAAGCTGTAACTTAAACACCAGCAGAAAAATTATTTAAAACTGTGAATTTATTATAAGTCTGTATCAATAGTATGATCTATGTCTTATATATTAAAATGTAAGAATGTCTCAGAATAAATGAAATATGTTAGATACACTTAATGGTGACTTCTCTTTTGTTTTCTATTTTAAAACTTTCTTTTTTCTGCTTCTACTTAAATATCATTTGTCAAACAAGCTAAATATAATTATGCGAGGATAATAGCATCACATAGATGCAAGGCATTTTTTTATGCAATTTCTCTGTCTCTGCCTGGATGACTTTCTCTCCCTCAAAGCCCAGCTGAGAAGCTTCTTCCTCTAGGAGACCTTTCCAAGTGCTATTAATATAATGGAAGTAACCCTCCCTAGTCTGGTAGCGCCAAGAGAACCACTTATTCTGCACCCACAGAATTGCAGATATTTTTGGTTTTCTTCCTTTTCTACTTGGAAGTTTCTTGAGGGCAGTGATCCTGGTTTGTAGATGCCTGCCAAGATCTTTTACCTGAAAATGCATTTTCTCAGTGAAAATTATCTGAGTTGTTGACTTTCAACTTAATGGTCTTCTGTGAGAGTCATCTCCTTCCTCTTTTTCTCTATTCAGTTGGGATTCTAGATCTTCCTCTTCTTACTGAAATATTTACCACTTAGCCAAAAAATATGATGCTTTTCCTGTTTCTGCTCTGAACTACTCTGAAGAATACCACCTTTGACTTCACCACAACTACAGTCTAACTTCAAAGAGTCATTGGAATGTAATCTTGCTTCCCATTTTTCCAGAGAGAGTGAGTGAGAGGCAGGGTAGGTGATGAGTAATAGTTCAGAGGGATTGTGACATATTTACGGAAAAGAATTAAGAGGGCTGTTCCTGCCTTCAGGGTCTTGATTGATATCTGTGCTGTTATCATTCAGTTATATTTTCTATTTACATTTAACTTTATGCATTTTTGTTTATTCTACACTTTTCTAGGGTCCTTGTTTGATATCTGTGCTATATCATTCAGTTATATTTTTGATTTACATTTACATTTATTCATTTTTTTATTCTATACTTTTCTAGAAGAGTCCATCTTAAAATATCCTGATTCATTTTTATTAAAATAGTAGAAGGAAGAGGGATTTTGAGGACATATTTTTATAGAACTTAGGAAAAGAGGCCAGGGGAAGTATAAGTTTTGGGGAAGCCAGGGGTACTAGATGCCATTCTCTTATCTGTAAATTTTAAAACAATGTGCTCTTTAGAATTTAAGAAGTGTAGCAAATGGTTGAAATCACAACTCCCCTACCACCACCACTTCTATTAGTACAACTGCTTACTTCTCAGGAATACATGTAACTGGACCCCATCTTATAGAGTAGCCCTGCTATTGCAGCATGCTTGTGAACCATGCAATGTGGAACATAGAAATGTGAGCTATGAACTAGCTGCAGCAGCAGCACCTGGAAGCTCGCTAGAAAAACTCATTGTTATCCCCTAACCTACTGAATCAGAAAATATGGGAACCAGTGATCTGTTTTAGCAAAGCTTCCAGGTGATTCTGATTTATATTCAAATTCCAGAACCCTTATTCTAACAGTTTCTTAACCTCTGAACTATTAACATTTTGCCAAGTAATTCTTGTTGAGGAAGCTGTTCTGTGCACTGTAGGATGTTTAGCAGTATGCCTGGCCTCTACCTACTAGAATCCAACAGTATCTCCTCAGTTGTGACATCAAATATATCTTCAGACATTGATAAATATTCCCTAGGAGCACAAATTGATCCCAGATGAAAACCAAGATCTAAGATTATAATCATAATTTGATGCCCTTGTTTAGGCAGAATAATTGACTCATAGCATGTACCTGATGTAATTTGGCCTGATCCAACTGAAGACTAGGATTTATGATTGCTGGTTGAAGAAAGAGGAGTTCTCACTTTGTCTGGCTGGTATGATGTCTGTAAAGCCCAAAATTGCTCTAGATTTTGTTCCATAGGAAAAGGTGGCCCAACAATGAAGTTCCCAAATAAAGAAAATAGATAAAAGAGCACATGATAAGATGACAGGGCCAGAGCCTGAATCAACTATACCTGAGACTTGAACAACTTCTCGATATTTTAGTTACATGAACTAATAAGTTTCACTTTTCCTTTTAAACCAATTGAGTTTGAATTTTCTGATATCACTTCAAAGTTGCTTGAAAATTCTGATAATGTGATAACTGATATCTTGCACTAGCTTTTCCATATTTTTCTTATGTCTTTCCTCTTTTTTCTTTCCTCTCTTATTCTTTCTCCTCCCAAATCATCATCCCTCAACAGTGGTTTTTTTGAACTTATGATTTTCCTGTAAGTGTTCTTACCTTAAGAAACCTTAATTTATTCATGACTTTAACTATAACCTCTGTATGAATGACTTTCAGAAATAGACCTTCAACCACAAAATACAAGGGCTTCCAAACTATTTTTGTGTGAGAGTGAATGTGTGCGTGTAAGTGTTTGTGTGATTTTTGCCAATATATGAACATACGGTAGTTTGCAGTTTTCCACAGCGGATATGTTCCAAGACCCCCATAGGTGCCTGGAAACCACAGATAGTACCAAAAACAATTGCTGTCAGTTGGATCACATTTCTGTTCATGTCTTCCATTCACAAATTTAATGCCTTTTCCATCTTAACTAAGCAGTGATCGTGAGCTGTGACCATAATTTTGCAGTTTGAGGTCCAACAGCAAACAAGCATGAATTTTTTTCTTCTTCACAATTTCATCAATAGAACATTCATTCTTACTGAAGATCTTAGTAACCTCAGGATACATTTTTTTTGTTTTGTTTTCCTCATTAGTAAAGAACTTTCACCTTTTATCATAATAGAAGCACTTTACAGCTTCTCTTTGGCATAGTCAAATTTCCAGCTTCACAATTCTTGTGTTTTGGTGCCACTATTAAGCAAAATAAGAATTACTTGAACACAAGCACTGCTGTATTGCAATAGTTGATCTGTTATCTGAGCCACCTATTAAGTGACTTGAAACCATGGGTAACGTGACACCTTTTCAACTTTTTAATTAGTAATTTTATATAAGCAAAAATAGAGAAAGCAGTAAAAAGAACCCATTTGCTCATGAGACAACTTTGAATAATGAATCCACTCATGACTGAAATAAATTTCAGATAATCATATTTCTTCCATAAATATTTCAACATGTATTTCTAAAATATAAAGTTTATTTTTTATATACAACCACAATTACATTATGACATCTATAAATTAAAGATTCCTTAATATCATTAAATATCTAATCAGTACTCAAAGTTTTACCAACTGTCTCACAAATTATTTTTTACACTTCATTTATTAAATTAAAGTAGAAATAAGGCCCATACATTAAAATGAGTTGATATACCTCATAAATCTCTATTAATCTATAGATATCTCTTCTCATTTTTATCCTGGAATTTGTTTTTTAAGAAATTGCATCAGTGTTCTTGAATAATTGTCCATAGTCTGGATTTTGCTGGTCACATAGCTATACCACCATCCCCTTAGATATTATGCTATTTTATATGCCCTTTATCCTCTTTATTTACTATATATTGCTATATTCATGATGTGATCAGATTCAACTTTGATTATACTGTGTATATCTCACAAGAGATATATGATATTTGGTGATCTCCATTCAATACCTAGATTAATAGGTCTCAACACTTCTATGCATTTTACACATGTAAACGTGATTGAGGATTGCACAATAATGTGAATATACTTAATGGCACAGAACTGTGTACCTCAAAATGGTAAAAATGGTAAATCTTATGAATGTATATTTTACTAGCATGAAAAAATGACTTTTCTTCACATAAAATGTACATAAAATATATCTCTAGATAGCTATCTACTTATGTCTTAGAAGAAGAAATTAATAATTAAAATATTTATAAATTTATATAAAATAAAACATTGATTACATGTCCACAATAGTAACATCTTTGTTTTTAAACTTTTCCCAAACATTTAGAGGGAAGGGTGGCTTTAACCTCTTTTTCTTTACACTTTTGCAAGTCTCTTTAATGTCTGGCTTAATAGAAAACAGCTACATTTTTATATCTGCTTTGACATTCAGTCTGATGCAATATCACATTTCATGTAGTCTCTAAGGAACAACACTCATGAGAGGAAGAAAATGAAAACGTTAAATAAGATCTTAGCGTTGTTATAGAAATTATTTTGAGCTATGGACCCTCTGAAAGTGTGGCAGGGACCTCAAAGTGTCCTTGGGCTATGTCTTATAAATAAATGGACCTATCGGTAAAAAAAAAAAAGAAAAAAAAAAGCATTATACATTCTTCATTTATTTGTTAGAATATTTCTATAAAAAGAAATATTCTCCCCAAGAACTCCCTCATTACCCTGAGGTAATCAAAGAATAAAAATGCTTCAAATTTTCCATTTATTTGTGAGTTTTCAAGACAATGAATTGTTTATATGTTATCCTTCATAGGTGACTAATAAATTTTTTTGCATAAGTGGATATTCGTAAATTTCAAATCATAGTAATTGTGTTCCCTGGAGTTCAAATTGTCCCATCTGTGACGGAGAAATCCTTTTCAAGTCTGCTACCCTTGAATTCTTTCAATATGCCTCCATTATTGAAGACTTTCTTATGTGCAGATGTTGTTCATGGCTCTTGCAGAAACTTCCTGCCCCACATTAGAAATTAGCCAATTCTCCAAGGATTTCTGGTCCCTTCTAGTGGGAAAACATGATGTGGAAACCATAATTTAGGTTAGTCCTGGTCTCTAAGCATTTTAAGAGGGAAAATCTAAAAAAAATTGCCTGTGGTTTTATTAAGGATAAAGACCACCATGAGCTCATACTTACACTTTCAGTTCAAGTTCAGAACCAAGAGTTTTTATTCATCTATCTCACTTCTACTTCTCTGTTCTCCCACACAGAAAATCCTGGTTCCCACTGAGTCAATGTAAATATGTATTCACCTAATCCTACAGTATACACATGACAATCTTAGAAGAAAAATACAAACACTAGGTCAGAAAGATGGCAGAATAGGAGTTAACCCACTGATACTGCCCCACAACAAAACAAATTGTGCACCCATCTACAGACACAATTTCTCTGTGGAAGCCTCAGGAATCAAGTAGGAAGTGATAAAACCATAGTTGAGCCAAAGTCCTAGGAATATAGTTTTGAGATGGCAGACCAGAACCAGGGTTGCAGACTGACCAATGATGTTTCTGGTCTCAAACCTGGAAATAAACCCATTACCCAAAAAGCTTGACTACAGCCCAATTTGGCCTTGAGCCTGGAACCAGAACCATCTGCCAATGGGTCCACAAGGAATCGTGTACTAGTGACTCAGCAGAAAGGGTTGCCTGCCCACCAACACTGATCTTGGCAGTGGATCTCAATGGTACCCTGCAACTTGTCTCCAGCCCGCCTCAGCTGAGGTCCCAGCTTATTACTGCTTGCACAAGGAACCAGAGGGAAACTTCCCCACGTCTTACAGTCTAGGGAATACCCACTCTTCTAAACCTGCTTGATGGGCCCACAAGTCTTTGTCCCATGGCAGATGGTGAGAGGACACAGTCTCAGCTCCAGTCCCTCTCACTGCAGTTGGGGAGGTAGCTCTCCTGTTAATCGGGGGAACTCCTGAGATGTGCATCCACTTGAGCTACCAGGTAGGACCTCTGGCATCCATACTACAGTGGATCCCAAGGGACACAGTCTCAGCTCTAGCTTCTGTCAGTGCAGTCAGGGAACTCCCCTGCCCATATAGCAAACTGCTAGGAAGCACATATGCCTGGACCACTAGAATCAACCTATCAATTGCTGTCCCATATAGGTGCTAAGGGGACACAGAATCCACAACCAGCCCCTCTCAATGCAGTTGGGGAGTGGTCCCAATACTGCAGAGATCTGACAGGAAATATGAACTAGTCTGTGTTAATGGGATAGGATTCCAGTCTTAGGTCCCTGTCAGCTTTCTCACACAGCCTGGGCATCCTCCTTAGGTCTTCCTCAGGCCCATCCAGCCTGGGGCCCCAGGACAACCTTGCAACTCCCACAGCAAACCTGAGCTTAGGAGTCCCTCTAGTGCTGAAACGGCCACAGCAGTCATGGGCTCCAACAGCATTCACTCTGTTTTCATTTCACACAGGCCAAATGAAGAAAAATAAGCCAGACTATGAAGAATAAATACCTAACTCTTCAATGTACAGACATTAATGTACTCCACAAGCATTAAAAATAATCAGGGAATTATGACCTCACCAAAGGGACAAAATAAGACACAAATGATGGACCCTAAAATGATGGAGATATATGCTCTCTCAGACAAAGAATTGCAAATAGCTGTGTTAAACAAGTTCAGTAAACATTAAAATGAACACAGATAAACAATTCAGAAATTTATGAGAGAACTTCAAAACAGATTGAAGTAATTTTCAAAATCACACAAAAATCCTAGAGATAAACAGTGCAATGAATGAGATAAGAAATGCAATAAAGAGCATCAACAGTAGATTTGATCAAACAGAAGAAAGAATCAGTGCATTCAAAGGTACACTATTTTAAAATACAGAGCCAAAGGAGAAAAAGAATAAAAAGGAATAAAGTTTACAAGACCTATGGAATAACATCAAAAGAGTAAATATTTTAGTCATTGGAGTTCAAGAAAGGGCAGAGAAAGACAAAGGGGCAGAAAATCTGTTGAAAGATATAACATAAAATGCTCCAAACTGAAGAAAGATATAAATATCAAAGTAAAGGAAGTCAAAAGTCATCAATCAGATTCATTCCAAATAGTACTACCCCCAGACATGCATTTTAACTCTCAAAGGTCAAAACAAAGCATTCTGAGAGCAGCAACAGAAAAGAAGCAAATAATATATAAGGGAATTTTGAAATGACAGGCTGCAGACATTTCATCCAAACAGAAACTTAGAAGTCTGCATTATTTGCAAACTCCCCTCTCCTTTGGTGCCACAGTCACCATGTCATTTCTCTCCATAATTTCTACAAATTATGGAAATCCTGCTATTTCTCACTGACCCCAATGACACATAGTCCTTCTTTCATCATGTGTGACATAGATCATGATCACTATCCCTATCTGCACATTACAGTCCACATCTCTCCATATCTATGCAGCTCTCTGACTCAGAGTTGCTATATGAAATGAGAACCTGAGCATGTCAGTGTCATGCTTAAAATATTTCAATTAATTTCATAAAAAAATCCAAACTCTTCCTTTTTTTCATCTATGTATATATTACATTTTATTTTTTTGTTTGTTTCAAAATATTATGGGGGTACAAATATTTTCATTACATATAATGCCTAAGCCTTGCCCAAGCCAGAGCTGAAAGTGTGCCCTTCCCCCACAAAGTGTGATTCATATCCATTTTTTGTGAGTTTACCCACCCCTTTCCTGCACCTGACTGGCACCCAATGAATATTACTACAATGTGAGCACCTTAGTGTTGATCAGTTAGTGCCAATTTAATGGTGAGTACATGCGGTGCTTGCTTTACCATTCTTGTGATACCTCACTTAAAAGGATGGGCTCAAGCTCTAGCCAGGATAATATTAGAGATGCTAGTTCACCACTATTTTTTGTAGTTGAGTAGTATTCCATGGAATATATATAGCACATTTTATTAATCCACTCTTGTATTGATGGGCACTTGGGTTGTTTCCACATCTTTGAATGGCAAATTGTGCTGCTGTAAACATTTGAGTCCAGATATCTTTATTACAGAATATCCCTTTTTCTTTTTGGTAGATGCCTAGTAGTGGGATTGCTGGATCAAATTGTATTTTTATTTGTAGCTCTTTGAGGTATCTCCAAATTACTTTCCACAGGGGTTGTACTAGTTTGCAGTCTCACCAGCAGTGTAAGAGTGTTTCAACCGCTCCACATCTATGCCAGCATTTGTTGCTTGGAGACTTTTTGATAAAGGCCATTCTCACTGGAGTTAGGTGATAATCTCATTGTGGTTTTGATTTGAATTTCCCTAATGATAAGAGAAGTTTGGCACTTTTTTATATGTTTGCTTCTTCTGTATTCTTTTGAAAAGTTTCTCTTCGTGTCCTTTGTGAATTTTTTGATGGGGTTGTTTGAAATTTTCTTATTAATTTTCTTAAGTTCTATATAGATTCTTCTTATCAACCCTTTATTGGATGTGTAACATGCAAATATTTTCTCTGATTCTGTACATTGTGTATTCACTGTAATGATAGTTTCCTTGGCTGTGCAGAGCTTTTTGATTTGATTAGGTCCCATTTATTTATTTTTGTTACTGCTGTGATTGCTTTGGGAGTCTTCTTCACAAGTTATTTGCCTAGGCCAAGGTCTCTAAGAGTTTTCCCAATATTTTCTTCTAGTATTCTCAAGGTTTCATGCTTTAAGTTTAGGTCTGTTATCTATGGTGTATGGCTTTTTGTGAGAGGTGAGAGGTGGGGATATAGTTTCAATCTTCTGCATGTGGTTATCCACTTTTCCCAGTTCCATTTACTGAATAGAGACCCTTTTCCCCACTGTATATTTTTGTCTACTTTGTCAAAAATTAGATGACAATATGAGGATGGTTTTATGTCTGGGTTCTCAGTCCCGTTCCAAAGGTCTGTATCTCTGTTCTTGTGCCAATATTGTGCTATTTTGGTTACTATAGCTTTGTAGTAAAGCTTGAAGTCTGGTAGACTGATGTCCCCTAATTTGTTCTTTTTCCTTAAGACTGTTTTGGCTATACGAGGTCTTCTCTGGTTCCATAAGAAGCATAGAATTATTTTTTTCTAGATCTGTAAAGAATGATGATGTTATTTTGATAGGGATTGCATTGATTCTCTAGATCACTTTAGGTATTATGGACATTTTAGCACTATTGATTCTACCAATCCATGATCATAGTAGGATTTTCCATTGCCATCTTCTACAATTTTTTTTCTCAGTGTTTTGTAGTTTTCTCTATATAGATCTCTCAACTCCTTCATTAAATGTATTACTAAATATTTAATTTTCTTTGATGGTATTGTTAATGGTGTTGCATCTTTGATTTGATTTTCAGCTTGACTGCTATTGATGTATATGAATGCCACTGATTTGTGTGCATTGATTGTGTATCCTGAGGCTTTACTAAAATTTTTTATCAACTCCATGAGTCTCTTGGTTGAATCCTTGAGATTTTCTAGATATGATATCATATCATCCCCATTTGGACACCCTAAATTCCCTTCTTTTTTCTGATTCCTCTGGCATGGACTTCCAGCATTATGTTGACTGTAAGTGCAGATAGTTGGCAACCATGTCTGATTCCAGTTCTAAGCAGGAATGCTTTCAATTTTTCCCCATTCAGTATGATATTGGCTGTGGGTTTATCATATATGGCATTAATAATTTTAAGGTATATATTATCGATACTTATTTTCTTAAGAGTTTTTATCATAACATTTGCTGGATTTTGTCAAATGCTTTTTCTTCGTCTATTGAGAGAATAATATAATCTTTGTTTTTGCTTTTATTAATGTGGTGAATTGCATTTATAGATTTTTGCATGTTGAACCATCCTTGAATCTCTGGGATAAAGCCCACCTGCTCATGATGTATTATTATTTTTTTTGATGTGCTGTTGGATTTAGTTTGCTAAGATTTTATTGAGGATATTTTCATCTATATTAATGAGGGATACTGGTCTGTAGTTTTCTTTTTTTGTTGTATAATTTCCTGGCTTTAGTATCAAGATGACATTGGCTTCATAGAATGAATTGGGGAGGATACCCTCCTTCTCAATGTTGTGAAATAATTTCTGCAGTATAGGTATGAGTTCTTCTTTTTAAGTTTGATAAAATTCAGGGGTGAATTCATTTCTTCCAGGTTTTTTTTTGTTGTTGTTGGAAGATTTTTATTGCTTTTTGAATTTCTGTGCTTGATATTGGTCTGTTCAGAAATTCTATTTCTTCCTGTTTGAGCCTAGGGAGGTTGTGTGTTTCTAAGAATTTGTCAATTTCCTTCACATTTTGTAGTTTTGGGGCATGTAGATTTTTTAAGTATTCAAAGATAAGGTTTTGTATTTCTGTGATGTCTGTAGTGACTTCTCCTTTTTTATTTCTACTTGAGCTTATTAGAATCCTTTTCTTTCTAGTTCTTGTCAATCTAGCAAGAGGGCTGTCAATTTTGTTTATCTTTTCAAAAAACCAACTCTTAGTTTTATTAATCTTCTGTATAGTTGTTTTGCTCTTGATTTTATTCAGTTCTGTTCTGATTTCAGTTATTTCTTTTCTTCTCCTAGGTTTAGGATTGATTTGCTCTACCTTTTCCATTTCCCTGTAGTAGATTATTACTTTGTCAATTTGTGAACTTTCTGTCTTTTTGAT
The DNA here is from genome assembly GCF_040939455.1 of Microcebus murinus. NCBI lineage: Eukaryota > Metazoa > Chordata > Mammalia > Primates > Cheirogaleidae > Microcebus > Microcebus murinus. The sequence goes on along the minus strand of NC_134105.1, from coordinate 106,408,450 downwards.
GTGACCATTTAATGCTGTAGAGGATATTAGAAAACGAATAAAGGCCTAGGTAAAGGGACTGTGAGAAAGATGGAAGTCTGGCTGTCCTGCAAACAGGACTTGGGATGTGATTGTTATCAGCTGGCTGCACACAGCAGGGTTTAGAATGTATGCAAGCGTGACTGGCATTGGGTCCCTGCTCTTTTCTTTATGGCCTTAAGGAACAACAAGGAAGTAACAAGATAATTATAGGTCTAATGCATATCACTAAATAGACTTGTTTATAACAATATGCTTACTATATGACACCAAAGATTTTCTCTATATGTTCTTTACTGTAAACACATATACCTTTCCCTACAACAAATACAGAGATTTGGAGAGGTTTGAGAGCTCTTTGAAAGGAAGTCTCTCTTCCTCCTTCAGTCTGAGATTGTGGTCTGGACCATTCTTCATTGCACATTGACACTGGTAGAGACACTGGAGGACCTCTACAATCGGTGACCATGATGTCATTTGACCAGCTCACACGTGGAGAAGTTTTGATGGACTGATGGGGAATCCCTGTAAGGGAATCCCAATCCCAACTCTATTAAAGGACAGTACTGTTGCGTGTAATACTATAGGGGAATTTTATCATTTAATTGTGAGTCATAGATCAGAAACTCACTAAAGAACAAAAATGATGCTGTAAGAGTTTTCAACAACTATTAAAAGCAATTCAATGTACAGTGAAACCGAAGGCGTTATAATGATTATTACTTTTGGTTCGTGAACATTGTGCTTGGCTTCCAGATGCTGGTACTCTTGATCTCAAGCTCTGAGAACAGGCAGGATGACTTTTAAAGAAACAAATTAAACAGGGTCCTATGACTAATGTTACTATACTAACAACCTGGAGCTTAGTATGTAATGCTCTTTATCCATGATATGTAACAGAACATAATGATCCAGATTCCCCCCTTTTAGCTAAAGTTGAGGGGGCACCTCATGAAGAAGCAGGGGAGCCTATTGATAAACCTGAGCCTTTAGTGCCTTTTGATTCTGATGAGTCAGATGAAAAGGAATTGCCATTTCCACTGCTATTAAAAGATCAGGATGAAGCACAGCCATCTGCCCCTATGGCTTACCCTCCTCCTCCACCTCCCGTGCCATTATCAGGAGGTACTAATCATGAACCACCTCCTTGGACTCCACCACCACCTAAAGTATCTTCAGAAATTAACCCTTGATCAAGGGTTGTCTAAAACAAGGTTTAAAATCAGGAGACCCTGATGCCTTTATGGCTGCATTCCTTGTTGTGGTGAGAAATAATAGGAGACAACATGAAACTTTCCCTTCCCTTTTACTGTGTTTAAGGAGCTATAAAAGAGTATCTGTGAAAATGGCCTCTAATCTCCATTTACCACTGGTATGGTTGAGGCATTGGGAAATAGTTGTGAAATGACTCCTTTGGACATTAAAACATTCGTTCATGTCCCAGTTTCATCAGCAGAATGTATGGTATGGCTTATGGAAGGTAATGACTTGGCTATTCAACAATCCCTACAAAACATAGTTCATGGAATACCAATTATTATTGAAATGTTACAAGGCAGTGGCGCCTCTGCTACAGTTCAAGCTCAAGCTCAGAGGGAAGCTAGACTATTTGTTCAGCAGTGTTCAGCCTTAGCCATTCAAGCACGGAAACGTGTCCCCATTGATCAAACACAGAGATCATTTGTTACTATAAGACACGGCACTACTGAACCTTATATTGATTTTATCAATAGACTGCAAACAGCACTGGAAAGACAAGTATCTATCCAGGACACCGCTAAGCTTCTCCTCCTACAATTAGCTTATGAAAATGCTAATAAGAGTTGTCAAACAGCAGTAGCTCCCATCTGCACCTCCTCCTTAGATGTAGCAGCTTTTGTTAAGGCCTGTCAACATGTGGGCACTGCCACTCAATTAGCTCAAACCTTTGCTGCCATGATGCAAGGAGGTGCTTGCTATAATTGTGAAAAACCTGACCATTTAGCAAAAAACTGTAAACAATCATGGAACAATAACAAAAGGAATAATTTTGGGCAAGCAAAACAGCCTTCTAAAACCTGCCCGAAGTGTGGAAAGGGAAAACATTGGTCTATTCAATGCTGATCTAAATTTGATAAGGACGATATCCTATACAGGGAAACTTGAAGGGGGGCACTGAAAAAATGTCTGGCGGTCATTAGCCAGTCAGGCCTCTCCAGCCCAAGCCAACAAAATACCATTGCAGACCACTCTGCCACAATAACCAGTAGAGCAGGATTGGGCCTCTCAACAGAAGAGGAGATAGTTCTTAAGGAAGAAGGTAAGGTGTACCTTATCACCACAGGAATCTTTGGGCCACTACCTAAAGGCCTTTTGAGGCTGTTAGGGAGATCTAGCTGTGATTGGTGTAGGACAAGATCTAGAGCATGTGGAAGGAAAGGGGCTCTTCTGCTGCTGGATGATAAAATCCTAGAATTAGGGGAGCTTAGAGAGACGAGAATGCCAAATGGAGAGAATGTAAATGGATGGGAGCTAAGATGCCACAGAAATAAAAGAAGCCCAGAGAGGAGAGGAAGGATGGAGATAGTTACTCGTATTCCAGTACCATTCTCCTGGGACAAATTTCTATCCCCAAAATCAGAAACAGAAACCAAGACTGTAGACAAGAATTCTGAGCCTGAAAGTAGCATGGAAGGTGGACGCCAGGGGCATCCTAGAGCAGCACTGCTCCCTTTCCCAGGTCCTCCCAAGAGCTTCCTCTCCACCCTCCTGTGCTCTACTCTAAGTATCCTCCAACCTGAGCTCTTCCTACACTCTGTGCTTTCCACAGGGCAGCAAAGCTCACAGAAGAGGTGCAGGGGCAGGAGCAGCACTGGAGCTGTACCTGGCAATCAGTGCCAGAGCAGGATGCCTGCCCTCAGAACTCAGGCATCAGCACCTTTCCCCACACCCTCTCCCACTTCCCTTTCCACACAGGCAAACAAACCTCTCCCTCTGCCCACTTCTCTACAAAAGAAGCCCCACTGCCCCCCTTTGCCACAGCCTCCCACAGGGCCTCTGACTTCCTCTCATCTCTCCCACTGTTTGACTTCCAGTTTTTCTCCTTGCTCTTGTCTACATCCTCCCAACCTCCTCTATTGCACTAACTGCAGGAAAAGAAGTCCTGGCTTAGAACAAAGTCTGTGGTCAGGCTAAATTACGTAGCAGCTTTTGGCCTTGCGGAAATCAAATCCACACTTTGGTGGTCAATGTTTTCATCTGTGCGAAGTGATGGAAGTGACTCAGTGGTACCCAGGGACCCATCCAGCGAGTCTCCTTGCTCCTGCCTCTATGTTACTTTCCACATCACATGTGTGCCACCTGGCCTCCTTTCTCCTTCTTCTTGGTCTTCCCTGCTTTGCTCTACTGACCCAACATTTTTGCCTCTGTGTCTACTTTTGCTCTTCTCACATGCCCTGCTTTTTCTCCCTGTGCCCTCAGTCTCTCCTCTATTTCATCAGTCTTGTTCTCAAATCATTATCAGAGGACACTAGACACCCCAAGTAGCTAAAGAAATGCCCTTTTTCTCAGTTTCCTCAGCCAAACCACCTGTCACTGTAGAAATGGTCCATGAGCGTACTTCCCATGGAGGCGGAAAGCTGGAGGACAGGTGGATAGATTTCACCCATGTTGTATGGGTTGGCTGGAGGGAGTACCCAGGAGCCTTGGATACCCACACAATGACATGAACATGTCTAGAAGCCTGTGGGCTAGCTTCACCATGGGATGGAAGAGAGAGCGAGGGCAGGCATGAAGGCTATCCCTTAACAGTTCATGGCCTGGAAGCACAGGTATTGAGTCTTTACTGTTCATCCTTTTTCATTGATATTTGTCATGATAACCAGAAGGTGGTTGAAGTAACATTCCTTTGTTTGACTTTTATGCATTTACTCAAATGACATGAACTCAGAGGCCATCTAGTTTCAAAACATTACCAAACACTAAGAAAACAACACAAAATCCAGCCCCAACCCTCTACTTTTCTTTTAGAAAGGGCTTACAAAAGAGTGGTCAGAATTATTGAAAAAGATCCAAACCCAGTATCATCTTAGCATTATTTCTAAATTCAGGGGATAAAGAAAGATCCTATAAAGTTTCAGAAACACTGAAACTTTGATCCTATAAAGTTTCAAAAAACACTGGCTATTTACAGAGAAGAGAATGGCACTGGGTTCAGATGCCTCATGTGGCAGGCAGTGGAAAAATATGGCAGAATTCTGAGGTAAGGTCGGTGATCCTAAATTCTTTACTCAGGTAAATTATTATTCTCCTACAAGAGAAAAATTAATCCATATCTCAGTACTGAACAAATCAAAAAAGTATTCCACATAACATCAAATCAAAAATTAATTTGAATGAAAAACTCAAGAAGGGATGCCAAAAGACTGTTATAAAATTATTTTCAAAAATAGAGTTATCTCTAAATAATTGTTTAGCATATGCTTCTTAATTTAACACATTTGTTTAGCCTTTGAGAAAAAAAGTTAATAATTAGGGCATTAAATTTCATGTAATTTTACTAAAATATAGGGAAGTAGATGAAAACAAAGGAGAAAAACAAGCTTTATTTTAAATCACATCTCATTAGTTATGAAGTAGAATAAAAACTGCAGGTAATTGGAAAAATTGGTAATGTTATGATGTTTGTAGAAGACTAGGTTAAATCAAAGAGACAGAAATCACAAACATTTTGCTCATATCTCCCAAACACTTAAAATGTCAAAAACAATATGTTTTTTAAAAAATGAGCAAAAATATAATTATGCCAGAAAGCAATAAAGGAATCTAACTGCTGACAAGAAATGTTACAGAAGATCTTCAGAAATGGAAATCACATAGATGGCTTCAAATCCACAGTCCAAAATGTATGCAAAAAAAATAAAAAATAAGGGGATGTCTGTAAAACAATTACATATAAATTAAAACATACAAAATATAATGGTAATTAGTTATTACCACTAGTTTCACTGAGTTTCAGACTGCAAGAGAATTTGGTCCCAGGATAGTAACCGAAGAACTGCTCTCTTAGCACAGTGGTTTGCTTGCTGGGGAGACACCTCAGCCTGGAAACACAACTGTCAGGTCACAGTCTGAATTATTGGTTCTTGGAGCACTCATGATTCTAGAAGGACCAGACACACTCCAAAGTAAGGAAAGCACAAAAAAGAGGTTTGGTGAGGAGAGAAAGAATTATAGAGCAAGAGCCAGATATAGTTTTACAGAGCAAACCCCATAGATGATGACTGGACTCACTGTCCTAGCAAAAGAGAGAGAACTGGTCTTGGTCTGGGTCTTGTTTTATAGTGCCTGGATAGGGAACTCCCCTTGGCTCAGACATCACCATGGACCCACTTTCATCACACAGTCTTCGAATTCCATAATATACTCTAGAGAAAGTTGTCTCACGCCCACATTTAAGTAACATGTCAAGGAGATCTACCATCTGATAAACACACCTGCAAACTTCAGACAAACTCAGTAACGGATGTGTTAGAGCTCATTCTCCTATCAGGTTATTGAGTTATCAGGTCCCTACATGCTGGTAAGCCAACACTTGCAGAACATCCTCTTTGGTAAACTCTGGGTAACACATGATCTCTCTCCCTGCCACCCCACCATGTTAGGCAGATGGGAACTAATGCTTGAGATCTTCACCTATGATACACCTCCACCCAGAAGGCCTCAAAACCCATTTGAAACATCCAAATAGACCTGTGCTGAAGTTAGTTTTTATCTGTACATGACACTAAATTCTTAAGTAAGTGGGAATGTTCAGAATGCATGCTAAGGCCATGCAGACAAAGAAGTGCTGCAGCAAGTCTGACCCCTCAATTACTCTACTACAGGGAATTCGAGAATCGTAGAATAAGAGGCTTGGTGAATCCTCCTCTTCCCCATAAATACTAAGATTGGGGAGAATTCTCAAAAACAATTATTTTGAGACTCTGGAAATAGATTAAAGTCGTACAACAAATGGAGAAGTGTTTATTCCAGAACATTTCTGAACTTGAGGTAAGCACACCTGTAAGCACATCTCCTCCATATGCCAAGTACCTTCACTGCATTGTACCAGGATAGGGAAGGCCATGGAAACCAGAAGCTTCCCTGCTGGCGTGGCTAACTTAATTTAGAGAGGAGCAGGGGAAGAAACAAACCCAGAAAGAGCAGCAAACTCTGGCAAACAAATGGGAAAGGTTACATTCCCAGCTAGCCTGAAGGGATAACAGTCAATGGGCAAGCAACATACCGGCAGACCAGCCAGAAAATCTAGAGAGAGAATCCTGGGAAGATGATGTCTGTGGCCTTGAGACTTGAGAATCTCCCACATGTTCCTGGGAATCCAGAAGGATCTGCACACGTGCAAAGTTGCCCACATGCTCAAGGGAGACCAGAAATCACCATCCCTGGCTTGCTGCAAGTCCCCTGATGAAGGTGAGGCTTGTGCAAGTCCTATGAGGTGACACAAAATGTGGCTCAGAAAGTAAAAGTCAGGGAAGACTTGCAAATTTCCTGAACTTGGAATGGATTTGCCAACCCAAGCCAAGATCCCTTTGCCAAGGGTAGAAAACTTAATGGTTCAAAGAGTTTGAGCACAACCTCCAACCAATCACAGGGTGACCACTAAGAAACCATGCTCATGGATTGGCAGAATCAACATTATTAAAATGTCTATACTACCCAAAGTGATTTACAGATTCAGTGCAATCCCCATTAAAATTCCAATGTCATTTTTCTCAGATCTAGAAAAAATAATTCTGTGCTTCATATGGAACCAGAAAAGATCCCGAATAGCCAAAGCAACCTTAAGCAAAAAGAACAAATTGGGAGGCATCAATGTACCAGATATCAAGTTATCCTACAAGGCTATAGTAACCAAAACATCATGGTAATGACACAAGAACCAAGACCTAGACCAATCAACCAGAACAGAGAATAAAACCATATATAAAACCATTCTTATATTGTCATCTGATCTTTGACAAAGTAGACATCATGAATTAATTTTTGTGAGTGGTGAGAAGTGAAGGTAATAAAATAAAACCAGATATAAAACCATTCTCATATTGTCATCTGATCTTTGACAAAGTAGACAAAAACAAACACTGGGAAAAGAATTCCTATTCAATAAATGGTGCTGGAAAACTGGATAGCCACATGTCAAAGACTGAAACAGGACCTTCACTTCTCACCACTCATGAAAATTAATTCATGATGGATAACAAACATAAACCTAAGGAATGATACTATAATAATTCTAGAGAAAAATGCTGGAAAAAGACTTGAAGATGTTGCCCTAGGTGAATAATTTATGAAGAAGACCTCAAAAGCAATCACAGCAACAAAAATAAATAAATATTATAAATGGGACCTGATTAAATTTGAAAGCTTCTGCACAGACAAGGAAAAGAATCAACATAGCGGATAGACAACCTACTGAATGGGAGAAAATATTGCATGCTATACATCCAATAAAGGGCTAATAATTAGAAACTACAATGAACTCAAGCATATCAGCCCCCCCCCAAAAAAATCAAACAACCACATTGAAAAGTAGGCAAAAGGCATAAACAGAACCTTTTCAAAAAAAGATAGAGTAATGGCAAATAAACATATTAAAAAATGCTCAACATCTTCAATGATCAGAGAAATGCAAATCTAAACCACAATGAGATATCACCCACAGCAGTGGGAATGGTTTTTTATCAAAAAGTCCCAAAACAACAGACAATCACGTGGATGCGGAGAGAAAGGAACATTGTTGGTGGGACCGCAAACTAGTATAGCCTCCATGGAAAGCAGTATGATAGAAATACCTCAAAGAACTAAAAGTTGACCTACCACTTGATCCAGCAATGCCACTATTGAGTATTTACCAAAAGGGGGAAAAAATCATTTTATCAAAGGGACACACACACTCAAATATACATTGCAGCACAATTCACAACTGCAAAGATGTGGAATCAACCCAAGTGCCCATCTATACATGAGTGGATTACTAAAATGTGGTATGTGTATACCATGGAGTCCTACTCAGCCATAAAAAAATTGTGAAGTAATACCTTTTATAACAACCTGGATGTAATGGGAGACCATTCTTCTAAGTGAAGTATGGCAAGAATAGAAAAACAAACACCCTATGTACTCACTATTAAATCGAACTAATCAACCAACACTGGTGCACACGTGGATGTAAAACTTAATGGAAATCAAGCAGGTGGGAGAAGGAGGAGGAGATGGGTAAATTCAAAACTAATAGATACATACACACCATGAACACGTATAACTTTGACTCAAACTATATGAAAGCAACTCATATAACCAAAATGTCTCTACCTTAAGTAATATTCTAAAATTTTAAAAAATCCAAACTCCAAAGGTCAAGCGCTACTAAAGAGAAGGTCACATGCTGGAAGCAAATGCCGTTTGCCCTCAAACATTGCTATGGTATAAGATAAATTTCCCTAGATTATAGATAGAAGTATTTATGCTATTGGATTCTGGGATTGGGGTAGTTCTATAGTACACATGGCATTTAAAATGCTTTGCCTTCATGTTAATGAATATCAAAACACACATACCCACACAAACAGACAGACACACACTCAAAAATAGCCAGATTAGAATGTAGGGCAAGGGATACCAGTCAAGGAGGGTGAGATAAGAAAGGGGAGACATTGATAACATTAGGAAGGGGCAATGAAAGAGGACCAGAGAAGGCATCAGGGAGGGAGGAAGGCTGACTTGGGTGGGTAAACCAAAACATTCCTATGTTAAAGCAGACTAGAAGCTAAGCAATTGTATATTACCACCCTCTTATATTAGAGATGTAGGAATAGTGGCTAAAGAAGGTAAACGGACTTTTCAGAATCACATGGGGGCTTTTCCAAGGTGGTCTGAAGGAAGCAAAGAACACAGACAGCACCTGGAAGTCAGGGGGGTAAGATAAATTCTACAAGTAAGTGCTGGGTGGGGGCGGGGGGGGGCAGGAGAGGCAGGGTGTAAGGCTGAAGGATGTGGGAGGCACATATTTTCTCTGAAATTCAATTTGCATGAGGAAGAGATTTGTCAGTTGGAAGAGAGGAAGTCACTACAAGCTACTGAGAAAAACGTTCGCTGAAATCAGAGATCAAACACCAGCTCTGCCAGTCACAAGTTCCATCTCCCAGTGAAATGCTGCTTCTGCCATTTCAGTTATTAGCAGTTCTCTTCCCAGGTGGTGACAGTGTGAACGGTAAGAGTCACTCTGGCAGCTCCCAGCACTGGTGCAAGGGTCTTGGATAAAAGCATGCTGCACTTACTCAGGTCCACTTGGACATGAAGAGTGTGAGCCCTGCTGTCCAACCCTCTTCTGCCTTTCAGATTACTGAAGCAGGAGCCTCAGTTCCTGGGTCAAGCAGATGTGTCAGACTGTATGTGTTCTTCAGAATCAAGATTCATGTTCTCTGGAAATTTTCCATTTCCATTCTCTCTCACTCCCTCCTGCTCCTCCCATTCTCTTGACACAGTCTTGTTCTTCCACCCCTCACAGCCTTCCAGGGACCAACCTCCTTCCATGTCAACCAGATCTCATCCTTTGCCAACAGCACCTGGGCACACACTCAAGGTTCAGGCTGGTTGGATGATTTGCAGATTTACGGCTGGGACAGTGACTCGGGCACTGCAATACCCCTGAAGCCCTGGTCCCAGGGCAACATCAGTGATGAGGAGCTGGCTGAGCTGGAGGAGATATTCCGAGTCTACTTATACAGATTTACTCAAGATATACAGAGGAGTGCCAGTCAATTCCAGCTGAAATGTGAGTCCAGTCCCCTGAATTGGGAAGACTATCTATAAGGACTTTTTTTTCTCTGTTTGCAAGCCACTAATACCTCTCATCCTTCTCCCCTCCTTTCTGCTTTAACCACGGCATGCACACACTCTTCTAGAGCAGTCTCTCGCTGACTCCACACCTCAGCAGTATATTCCAGATTCCGGCTGCTGCTGACTCTTCTCTGACAGATTAGGACTCCCCATTGGTATCCAACTCCTCCTTTGTCTTATGTAGACCTTGCTCCTCAAGGTCCCTTACTTCTACCTTATGACTGAGTGAACTACAATGTGGCTTTCTCATCTAATCCGTTCTCTTCAGTCTCCTCTTTGCATCTCCTCTATCTGTGGTCCTCTGGCTCACACTGAAATGCTGCTCTCTGGAATGCATCATGCTCTGCCTCCCACCCACCAACAACTATTATCATAACCCCATTCATGACACTCACAACTTTCCAAATGCTCTTATTTCTGAAAATCTCTATGTGCTGTAATTGGGGTTTGGTTCATCATTTCACACCCAAGAAACTTATCCCACCTAAATATAAAATACTAGGTGCTTTCTCACAGCTTTTTTCTTATTTATGTTGAATAACTTGTTCTCTGTTTACCTTCTACCTAGACCCCATTGAGATCCAGGCCACGGCAGGCTGTGAGCTACGTTATGGAGGTTACAGAGGAGGCTTCTTCAGAGGAGCTATAGGAGGATTGGATTTCCTGAGTGCCAAGAACAATACATGTGTGCCATCCCCAGAGGGAGGCAGCAGGGCACAGCAAGTCTGCACACTAATAATGGAACATCACGCTATAATCAATATTGTAAAGAAGCTCCTCTTTGGCACCTGCCCCCGTTATCTCCTGGGCGTCCTTGATGCAGGGAAGGCAGAGCTGCAAAGGCAAGGTTAGTCCTGCTCTCTACTTCACTTCCCACCACCTTCTCTAACCACCAGAGTAGGAAGGTACCTAAGAGGATAGGGACTTAATCACCAAGTTATTTGGATCCCAAAGCAGTGGGAGTACTCGTTGTCAAAGCTTGTGGGATTCTGAGTCCCTGGGATCTGAAATTGAGTCATGACACGACACTCTCACTGCTCCTCCCCACCCCAGTGAAGCCCGAGGCCTGGCTGTCCAGTGGCCCCAGTCCCGGGCCTGGCCGTCTGCTGCTGGTGTGCCACGTCTCAGGATTCTACCCAAAGCCCGTGCGGGTGAGGTGGATGCGGGGTGAGCAGGAGCAGCTGGACACGCAGCACAGTGACCTCCTGCCCAATGCTGACTGGACGTGGTATCTCCGAGCGACCCTGGATGTGGCGGCTGGGGAGGCGGCTGGCCTGTCCTGTCGGGTGACGCACAGCAGTCTAGAGGGCCAGGACATCATCCTCCACTGGGGTGAGAAAGGGCTGGGCCTGGCTGGACATGGGAGGAGGTGGTCCTCAGGCAGAGAGGCAGGCACTGGGGAAGGATGGGGCTTCACAGACAAAAGAAGGAAAGGGGTAGACTGATTCATTTGGGGGACCCCAATCACAACAGGAATAAAAATAGAGGAGCCAAGTTACAAGAAAGATAAGAATGAAAGACAAGAAGATTGTGTCAGGGCTAGAGGGATCAAAGGATGGATGCAGGGTGTCAGGAATGTGAGAGAGGGGCTGGAGATGACCATACATTGGAAGCAGCTGAATCGAGGTGCTGACACTCAGCTGGGGAAAGGATGGCCAGGGGATTCAGTGAGCAGGATTCGAAGTGACATCCATTTGTCCTCTCCCAATTGCCAGGAAACCCTATCTCCATTGGCTTGATCTTTTTGGCAATAATCGTGCCCTTCTTGATCGTTTTGCTGTGCCTTGCATTATGGTATATGAAGCACCAGTGAGTTGTTTCTTTTTTTTAATCTTTCTTTTCTGTCCACCCTCCCACCCTTTTCAGATATCTTATCTATTTCATTGCCTTAGCCTCATTCTTTCCACCAAACCCTTCCCCCTAACTTCCATCTCCTTTATGTGGAGTTACATTTTTTAATCCTGTTAAAATACACATAACAAAATATACCATCTTTGCCATTTTAAGTGTAGAGTTCAGTGGTGTTAAGTGTATTCATATTGTTATGCCATCAATCTCCAGAGCTCTTTCATCCCTCAAAATGGGAACTCTTTTCCTATGAAAGAGCAATTCCCCATTTCCCTCTCTCTCCTCCCCCTGGCCCTGGCTAAGATCATTCTACTTTCGGTATCTGTGAATTTGACTACTCTGGGTACCGCATAGAGTGGAATCATACTGTAATTGTCATTCTTTGAGTAGCTTATTTCACTTAGCATGAGGCCCATAAAGTTCATCCATGTTGTAGCATGTGACAGGGTTTCTTATCGATAAGGCCTGAATAATATTCCCTTGTAGGTAAGTGACACATTTAGTTCATCCATCTATGGACATTTGGTTTATTCCTACCTTTACTATTTTGAATAATGTTGCTATAAACATCAGTGTTCAAACACCTCTGATATACAGCTCTTTGTCTTTATGGTTTTGACAGGTCATTTCAGGATAACCCTTGAGCCCCTGTCCGATCTCCTCTCCTATTTAGAATAAGCACCAAGAAGCCTAGAAACCCACGATGTCAACCCAGGTGTCACTCTTATCATATTTCATCAAATTATCATCATATTGTATCAAAATGGAGTGTTCGCAGATTTTAAAACGAATTATAAGCACCAGCAAAAATATTGTTTAAAACTGTGAATTTATTATTAGACGGTACCAATAGTGTGGTCTATGTCTTATATATTAAAATGTAAGAAAGGAAGTCTCAGAATAAATGAAATATGGTAGATACACTTAATGGAAAATTCTGGTGGGCTTTCTATTTTAAAACTTTTCTTATTCTGATTCTACTTAAATATCATTTGTAAAAGCAGCTAAATATAATTATGCTGGGATAATTGTATCGCATAGATGCAAGGCATTTTTTTTATGTAATTTCTCTGTCTCTGCCTGGATGACTTTCCCTCCCTCAAAGCCCAGCTGAGAAGCTTCTTCCTCTAGGAGGCCTTTCCCAGGGTTATGACGGAAGTAACCCTCCCTTGTCTGGTAGCACCAAGAGAACCACTTATTCTGCACCAACAGCATTGCAGATATTTTTGTTTTTCTTCCTTTTCTACTTGGAAGTTCCTTAACGGCAGTGATCCCGGTTTGTGGATCCCTGCCAAGATCTCTTACCTGCAAATGTATTTTATCAGTAAAAAGTATCTGAATTGTTGACTGTCAAGTTCATAGTTTTCTTTAACACTTACCTCCTTCCTTCTTTTTCTGTTTATTTGCTATTCTAAGTCTTTCTCTTCTTACTAAAATATTTTCCACTTAGCCAAAAAATATTATGCCTCTCTGGCTTCTGCTCTGAACTCCCCCGAAGAAAACCACCTTGTCCTTACTACAACTACAGCCTAAATTCAAAGAATCGTTGGAATGGTCTCCTCCTTCTCATTTTTCCGTGGAGAATGAGTGAGAGGCAGGATAAATGAGGAGGATTCATTCAGGAGGATTGTGACATATTCAAGGAAAAGGATTAAGAGGACTATTGCTGCCCTCAGGATCCTTGATTGATATCTGTGATGTATCATTCAGTTATATTTTTGACTTACATTTATATTTAAGAAATTTTTGTTTATTCTATACTTTTCTAGAACAGTCCATCTTAAAACATCCTAACTCATTTTGAATAAAATAGTAGGAGGAAGGGGGATTTGAGCATATATTTGTATAGGGCTTAGGAAGGGAGGTGAGGGGAAACAGTAGTTTTGGAGAAGCCAGGGGTACTAGAAGCAACTCTCTGATCTGTAAATTTTAGGACAATGTGGTCGATAGGGTTTGAGAAATGTAGGAAATATAGAAATCACACTTTTCCCACCATCTATTAGTACAACTGCTTACTTCTCAGGAATACATTCAACTGGACCCCATCATATACAGTAGCCATGTTATTGCTGTATACTTGAGAACCATGCAATGAGGAACATGGGAATGTGAACCATGAATGAGCTGCAGCAATAACACCTGGAACCTTGCTAGAAAAACTAATTGCTACCCACCCCCCAACCTGCTGAATCATAAAACATGGGAATGGGAACCAGTAATCTGTTTTAACAAGGCTTCCAGATGATTCTGATTTATATTCAAGTTTGAGAACTCTTGTTCTAATGGTTTCTCAATCTCTGCACTGTTGACATTTTGGACCAGGTAATTAATTCGTGCTGAGGAAGCTGTTCTGTGCACTGTAGGATGTTTAGCAGCATCCCTGGCCTCTACCTTCTAGATGGCAATAGTATCTTCTCAGTTGTGACATCTAATATAACCTAAGACATTGCTAAATGTTCCCGAGGGGGATAAGTTGACCCCAGGAAAAAAACAAGATCTAAGAAAACGATCATAATATCATGCCCTGTGTAGCCAGAATAATTACCTTATAGCATATATCTGATATAATTTGGCCTCATCCAACTGAAGTTTAGGCTTTATGCTTGCTGGCTAAGGAAAGAAGAGTTCCCATTTTGGCTGGCATGGTATGTGCAATGCACAAAATTGATATTGAATTTTGTTTCACAGGAATATCTGGCCAGGGAATGAAGCACACAAATAAAGAAAATGGATTAAAGTGCAAATGATAAGGTAACAGGGCCAAAGCCTGAATTAGCTATACCTGAGACTTGAACTACCTCTAGATATTTTAGATAAATGAACCTAGTAAGATTCATTTTTTCTTTAATCCAATTGACTTGGAATTTTTAGTTGGTTGAAAATTCTGATATTGCTGTAATCACTGATGTCTTGCACCAGCTTTTCCACATTTTCTAATGTGTTTCCTGTTTCCTTTACTCCTCTTATTCTTTCTCTTCCCAAATTAGCATCCCTCAACAGTGGTTTTTGGAACTCATGATTTTCCTGTATTTATCCTTACCTTGAGAAACCTTGATTTACCCATGACTTTATGAACTCTGCATGAACAACTTTCAGAAATAGATCTTCAAACACAAAATACAAGGGCTTCCAAATCATTTTTGTGTGGTAGTGCATGTGCATATATGTTTGTGTGATTTTTGCCAATATATAAAATACAGTAGTTTGCCCTTTACTGTGTTAGGTATGTACCAAGACCCCCAAGTGGGTGCCTGAAACCAAACACAGTACCTAACCCACTTGCTATCAATTGGAACAAGTTTCTGCTGATGTCTTCCACTGAAAAATGTAATGCCTTTTCCATCTTAAGCAAGCAGGCATCATGAGCTTTCACAATATCCTTTGCAGTTTGAGGTGTAACTACAAAACAGGGATGAATTTTATTCTTCTTCACAATTTTATGGATAGAAGATTCATTCTTACTGAAGATCGTAGAAACCACAGCATGCATTTTTTTTTCTTTACTTGCTAAGTAAAGAACTTTCACCTTTGCATGTAAAGGAAGCACTTTGCAGCTTTACTTTGGCATATTCAACAGTTTGACTACAAATGTGTATGAGGGGTTATGGAACTCTATATTTTGATGGTGGACTTTTCATGTGGGCTTACATATTTGTCAAAATAAATGGAACTGTACAATTAAAATTTAGATGTATTTACTAAAAAATATTCATCAATAAAATTGACTTACAATTTTTTAAGTGAAACAAAAATGAAAACAGTACAAAGAAAAATAACAGGGACAGATTGAGGAAGCAAACTTCAGGAGGTAGAGACAATTTCATATGTTTTCTCCCCGACAAATTTAGAAACTGTTGCCTGTCTCATATTCAGTGCTCAACAAATGTTAGTTGAATTAGTAAATGAAACCTAAAGGGACTAAAATCTAGCCAACACTATATCAGACAGTACAGCCCTTTAGGAGATTTGCATCCCGTACATTTGTTTCCTTGATTTTCCACCCCAACCCTGAGGACCAACTTTGTTTCTTCTTTTTCTTAACCACTCTGGGACATATCCGCCCTGCTACCCTTCACACATGACCTGCACACTCTCTCTCTATTCGTGTTTGTAACGAGTTGGATGGATTTGGCTATCTGTATCTAGAAAATAAGTATGTAAAAGCAGGGAATTAAAGGAGGCTGGAATTTCTCATCTAAGTAAGAAGCATGTAAACAAGAGGGAAGTATCAATGTTTCAAATGCTGCAACAATGTCAAGAAGGAATGTAAGAGGACAAAATTACCAAGGTGACAGTTAATCCAACTTAGATATGATTCTTTTTGTTTTGTTTTATTTTGTTTTCTGTTTTGCTGAGCACATATTACATACAGGAAAGGCATCATTATCATAATTCTTGTCCCCAAAGAGCTTAAAAATGGAAAAGGGAAGAAAGACTCAAGTAGCTGTAAAGCAGGGGAGGAAGTGACACATGCACATAGCAGAGTACAGTGAAGTGCTCTTTGGGTTCAGAGGAGGGAAAAACTGATTCCTTCTTATGAGTCAAGGAAGATCATGTGAGGAAATTACATTAGAATTTTGAAGGATGAGTACTATTGAAAAAATGGAGACTGCAAGAAAGCCACTCTATATGGAATTACAGAAATTAAATTGGTTTACAGTAAGAAATGAATGTTCAGCAGAAAGAGAAACAATTTCAGTGGAGAGTAGAAAGGATGGCATCACTGTGCTGTCCTAGGCTCCTGGGCTGCTGGGTTCCCATTACGATGGGGGAGGCATGGGGAGGAGTCTCATGGGATGTCCTGATCAGGGCTGTGGAAGAACAGAAATGGGAGAAGCCCCTGAGTACGTTGGACGTGGTGACTGAGGATAAGGTGGAGTGGTCAAGGCAGCAAAGTTAAAAGAGGTAAATATGGAACATGCAATAAGAAATTGGAAAGATGAATTCAGATCTGATGGGTATAATGCACACTACCTGGCTGAAGGGCACACTTAAAATGTCTACTAAACTGTACAAAAGCAAATGAAGTAGCACAAACATATGAACCCCCATACAATTCTGAAGTAAAAATAAAAAAAAATAGATAACTATATTTTCTGTGTCAAACTTCATTTCCTCTAATATTAATGTAAACATACTAGGTTTATTTTTATATATTTTTCCAGTCTTTTCTGTTAACAGCTTTGTGATCTTATGTTTTGAGGTATATCTCTTTAAATACCAGAATATGGGTTTTTTTTTTTTTTAATCTGGAAAAAAGAGAAATTGAAAAGAGAGGAGGAAATGCAAGTAACTCACAGCAGCTCTGAAACCACAACACAAGCCCTATCAGAAGCATCAGGGGCACTGTCACTGCCAAGGTGTCAAGTTCATGGGAAATTGGTGTCCTGCAGATATTGGAGACATACAGGGATGTCACTTTAAACCCACTACTGATCCTCCTCCATCTACTGATTTCCCTACTTGCCTTGTGCATTGGATACAAGTCACGTCAATCATCCCACTTCAGTCACTCTATTCCCATCCCAAGTCAAGAAGGGATTCCGCATCTCCCCAACCAAAGTATGCTGTGTCTATGTGTCCCTCATGTCCAACTTCTCAATTCTTTCAATTACCTGTATTCATTCCTCCCTCACATCCCTCGCCTAGATCTGATACCATCCAACTTTCCTCATCTCAAGGACCCCTACTAACACTTCCCACATCCAGTCTCACCCCAGTAGAGGATGATGCCCTGGCCTCCCTGGCCACTGTAGCTCATTTGACAAGACAGGACAGCTGCCTCCTCAGCTGCCTCATCCAGAGTCACCTAAAGATGCCATCTGCTGTTGGCAATAGGAAGACTATCATCTCGTTTAGTTCCCAGTTGGTCCTGCTCACTCCATATCCATGTCACCCAAAGAGGTTTTGCTTAGATACTGGAGACATGACAAACCAGAAATAGCCAGCCAGTCCCAAGGTAGGATGACTGGAAAGCCAGGACTCTGGCCTCAGTGCAGAGAACACAAAGGTGTTCAGATGAGGACACTTGCACACAGCACAGGGCCACGTATATCCACATTCCTATGCACAGTTATCTTTTTCTCTCCTCTAGGAAACCATCACCCAGTAACCCCTCTTCTGGTCCTTTCTCTTGTACTATCTTTGAAGGAGGTGGAAGGGGTGGATTTGAATAGCAAAATCTTAGAAGTAAGGCTTACAACTGACCTTCCCTCTGGAGGTTCACCTTTTCCCCATGTAGGACACCCAAGAGAAACCAAGAGCATGTGTTTCTTACGAGCCTATACACTGTTTCCTTGATGCCTTCATAGTAATTGAGTAGATCACAGATATCTGGGCCCTACTCCCACCCTCTGGAGATGGCATCCATGATGTGTTTTGTAAACTCAGAATCTAATCCCTCGAAAGCTGCCCGAATGAAGGTTTTTGGACTCTATCTAGAGTGCAGCTCACAGTCAACTTTTGTGCC
The DNA here is from genome assembly GCF_040939455.1 of Microcebus murinus. Taxonomy (NCBI): domain Eukaryota; kingdom Metazoa; phylum Chordata; class Mammalia; order Primates; family Cheirogaleidae; genus Microcebus; species Microcebus murinus. The sequence goes on along the minus strand of NC_134105.1, from coordinate 106,390,236 downwards.
TATTACACAGGGATCTGGGGATAGGGAAAAATGAGAAAAAGAATTCAGATTAAAAAGTAAGAGCAATTATATGAAAATCTAGTACCTTATGAGGAAGTGGAGCAAGAAGATTTCATATGGGCTTAAGAGTGATCCAAATATATAGCGCATGAGTAATAGGGAAAAACTGTAGAGAAAAAACAGAGAAAACCTGTAGGCTGTCATCTAGGCACTGGGATATAAATGTCATCAGAATAGATAAAATCCAGGATGTTACAGTGCTTACATTTTAGAAGACAAAGGCAATAAATACATAAAAATAAATAAGATAATTTCAAATAAATTAATTATTCAAAATAAGCTAAGAATATTGGAATAAAATATGACTGAGGTAAATTGTGCTACTTTACTTAGAATGATCATCAAAAGTCTGTCTAAGGAGATGACACTTGAGCTGAGAAGGAGCTCAACATATGTAAGGGACAGAATGAAATCTAGCATCACAGAGCATAATATGCAATGGCAGAAAGACTGGACACAGTGACAGAGAAGTCAGTGTAGCCATATCAAGTGTTCAAGAATTATTGTGACCAAAAAATACAGCCATGGGGCAAAATCTATTCCAATGGGAAACATCAGAAATATATTTTTACTATACATCTTACGCCACAAACTGAACGATCTATATTTCAGCCTCTACATTTTGATGAAGGTCATACCCTGTGGACTTACACTATGTGATGAAACCCTGACATTCACCATTTATTACTCCAAATAACCTCTTAAAATTCCACCTTCCTCTCTGGACTCCAGTGGCTGCCTCTAGATAGGCTGTCTGAATACGTTCTATGGAAGGTGGTGGACTCTCAACAGTGGGAAGGCTGGCCTCAGTGCCTGAAAACAGGTAAGAGTTCAGCCTGGATATGTGATTATGGAGCTTTGTCTGATAACTTGAAAATGCCTAGCTTGGAGTTATAAATTTCCACTAAAAAATCTACCTAATCTGCTCAATTATCCCATCCAAGGGAGAAGGTTGACTGAAGATCTATGTGAACTCTGCACCCAAACAGCTTCCTGCTTTCCCAAAGGGTCAATCAAATGCATCTCAATTGGGAGGAGGATCAAGATGGCGGGCAAGAAACACCACCAGAAAGAGTGTCTCTGCAGAAAAGACAGATTCTTGCAGAAATTAGAAAAAAGAAGCAAGAAGGTGAGCATACATCAGACGAGGGCCGGAAGGAGGGGTACCTGAGACCCCGGGAGACTCCACAGGAGGAGGCTGCGGAGGAGAACTGGAAGCTGAGACCGCTGGAGCAGCCCGGAGACCAGCAGCAAGGGTAGGTGGATTTGCTGTTTCCGCTCCCCTGCATTTGGGACTGCTGGTGGGCTCCCCAGTGGGTAGAGAGACCTGCGGACACCAGCCCAGAGACGGCAGCTGCCAGCTAGCGGTGAGCCTATAGCAGACGCGGCACCAGACTCCCAAATCCCTCGGGGCACCTCCGTGTGCACAGACCCGTGCCACACGGCAGGCCCCATATTGCTTCCTTCTCCCCTCCGCCGACCATACCTGCAGCTGCCCAGAGAGACAATACAGCCACCAGCCAGAGGCACCTCCAGGGAACGGGACCTTCCCTTTTGGGACCCTACAGCTGACTAAGGGGAACTCAGACTGTGAGCTCCCTACCCGCCAGCCCTCCCAGGTGCTGCTGGCACGGTGTTCCCAGGAGAACGGTGCAGACTCAGAGGCTGAGAGACACAGACACAGCTTGGGCTCCCTGTGGGTGAATTGGGACCGGAACTCCTCTCCCTGGTGGGGATATAGTTTGAACTCTGGGACCCAGAGGTCAGACCTGCAGACCAGACCCAGTGCACCAAGGTCTAGCATTGCCCAGGGCACAGAAGGGATATTTGTGAACAGCCTGCTGAGGTGTGTGTGCCTCCAGGGGCAGATCAGCGTCCTAGAGGGCAACCCTCTCACCAAAGGGAGGCCCTGCGCCCAGCCCAGGCAGCGTTTCTGTGAAGGGAACATCCCCGCCGGCATCACAATCCGGGGAGGCCTGGTGACGTGTGGTCTGGCCTGCTGGCATAGGCCCAGGAGTAGCTGTGGAGTTGGGGAGGGTGGAAAGAAGTGAGGCCAGCTCCAGACTGCGGGTCTCAGACAACCCCACCCCCACACACAGACTTTCTGGCTGAGCAGGACCATTCCAGCCCCACCCTGACAGCTTTTCCTGGAAGCATAGAACAGAACTTTGACCCCTGCTAATGGCATTGGTGGTGCCTGAGGGCCGGCTTACCCAACCCAGCTCCGCCCAGAACAAGAGCTGATAACAAGACACAAAAACAACAGCATAGCCTGTTCCTCCAAGCAAGTGCCACCTACTGACAGGAACGGCATCCTGCACAGCCTTTTCACAGCACCCACTGACTCATTATACAGGGAGTGGTTGAATCTCACCCACAGACACCACCTAATGGCTCAGAAACTAAACAAGGCGTGTGAATACCCAAACAAAAACCTAAAGGAAAGAAACAACAACTGATTGAAATGGGAAGAAATCAGTGAAGGAACTCAGGAAATATGAAGAATCAATCGGAAAACACACCCCCAAAGAGGAGCACCAGCCCCCTAGAAATGGACACCAACCCAATCAGGCAACCAAAATGACAAAAGAGGAATTTCGTATGTGGATCATAAGAACACTCACCAAGCTGCAACAACAACTCAATAACCAACACAAAGAAACCACAAAAAGCCTCCAGGACCTAGAACAAAAGTTCACTAAAGAAATAGACACAATGAAGAAAAGTTTAACCGAACTCCTGGAAATGAAGAATCAATTCAGGGAACTACAAAATACAGTGGAAAGTCTCAAGAACAGGGTAGATCAAACAGAAGAAAGAATCTCAGAGATTGAAGATAACACCCTCAAACTAAATAAAACCATCACAGAGATAGAGCAGAGAAACAAGAGAAAACAGCAAAGCCTACAAGAGCTGTGGGATTATGTGAAGAAACCTAATGTGAGGGTCATAGGGTTACCAGAAGGGGAAGAGGACAACAGCCAAGGGTTGGACAAGCTGTTTGAAGATATAATAGAGGAAAATTTCCCAGGCCTTGCTCAAAATCTCGATATACAAGTTCAAGAAGCTCAGAGGACCCCTGGGAGATTCAATGCAAACAGGAAGACGTCACGACATGCAGTCATCAGACTGACCAAAATATCAACTAAAGAGGCCCTTCTAAGAGCTATAAGACAAAAGAAGCAAGTGCCATGCAAGGGAAAGCCAATACGAATAACACCAGACTTCTCTAATGAGACTTTACAAGCAAGGAGAGACTGGGGCCCCATTCTCACTCTTTTGAAACAAAACAATGCCCACCCTAGAATCTTATTCCCTGCAAAACTAAGCTTCATATATGAAGGAGAAATAAAGACATTCTCAGACAAGCAAAGTCTCAGAGAATTCACCAAGACAAGACCAGCCCTACAAGAAGTACTCAAAACAGTCTTATGCATGGAACACCATAATAAAAACTCACGAATATAAAAACAACCAAAACCCAAAGATTAAAGTCCAGATAATACAATGGCTCAAGAGCGAAATCAAAGCAACAACATCCAACCCAACAGAATGAACAGTAATCTACCTTACCTATCAGTTCTCTCAATAAATGTGAATGGCTTAAACTCTCCAATCAAGAGACATAGGCTGGCTGAATGGATAAGAAAATACAGGCCAAGTATATGCTGTCTTCAGGAAACACATCTAACCTGCAAGGATGCATATAGACTAAAAGTAAGAGGGTGGAGATCATTATTCCGGGCAAGTGGAAGCCAAAAGAAGGCTGGTGTGGCAGTTCTAATTTCAGACGATTTAGTTTTTAAAGCAACAAAAGTAGTGAAAGACAAAGAGGGTCATTATATAATGGTGAAGGGCACACTTCAACAAGAAGAGATAACAATTTTAAATATATATGCACCCAAATTAGGTGCACCCAGTTTCATAAAGCAAACCTTACTGGATCTAAGCAAATGGATTAATAGCAACTCCATAATCACTGGAGATTTCAACACCCCACTGACGGCACAAGACAGATCTTCCAAACAGAAAATTAATAAAGAAATAATGGACTTAAACAAAACCTTGGAAAAACTGGGTCTGACAGACATCTACAGAACATTCTACCCAAAATCCACTGAATATATGTTCTTCTCATCAGCTCACGGGACATTCTCTAAGATTGACCATATCCTAGGACACAAAGTAAATCTCAAGAAATTTAAAAAAATAGAAATCATAGCATGTACCTTCTCAGATCACAGTGGAATAAAAGTCGAAATCAACCCTAACAGAAACTCACATTTCTACACAAAAACGTGGAAATTAAACAACCTCCTACTAAATGATTACTTCATAAAGGAAGAAATCAAGATGGAAATAAATAAATTTTATACTCCTACACTGCTGGTGGGACTGCAAATCAGTTCAACCTCTGTGGAAAGCAATATGGAGATACCTTAAAGCGATACAAGTGAATCTACCATTTGATCCAGCAATCCCATTGCTGGGCATCTACCCAAAAGATCCAATGACACTCTACAAAAAAGACACCTGCACTCGAATGTTTATAGCAGCACAATTCATAATTGCAAGACTGTGGAAACAGCCCAAGTGCCCATCAATCCAAGAATGGATTAATAAAATGTGGTATATGTATACCATGGAGTACTATTCAGCTCTAAGAAACCATGGTGATATAGCGCATCTTATATTTTCCTGGTTAGAGCTAGAACCCATACTATTAAGTGAAGTTTCCCAAGAATGGAAAAACAAGCACCACATATACTCACCAGCAAATTGGTATTAACTGAACAGCACCTAAGTGGTCACATAGGTACTGCAGTAATAGGGTATTGGGCAGTGGGGAGGCGAACGGGTATATACATATATAATGAGTGAGATGTGCACCATCTCGGAGATGGTCATGCTGGAGACTCAGACTTGTGGGGGGAGGGGGGAAATGGGCATTTATTGAAACCTTAAAATCTGTACCCCCATAATATGCTGAAATAAAAAAAAATACATTTCAATCAATTAGATAATTTGAGAATGCACATTTATAGAACTTAAGAAACAACAAACCAAAAATAAAAATGATAATAACAGTAAACCAAAATAACAAAGGGAAGCAAACACACTCTTTTCCGTCATTGCCTTCGCACTGGCTCTGCAGGTTACCATGGTCCTCAAACCCCATGTCCTCTTCTTTCTCAGAATATGAATTTCTCCCTTGAATGTGCCCATCAACAAAGACACACATAGACATACACAATCTCAGGGAATTAGGAATGCCAGTCAACCTTGTTGACAAAGTTGACAAGAGATATTTCATATGTTTTTATTGTCTCTACATTTTCCTGAAGGGCAATTAACACCCCAGTCACTGTGAAGTCTGTCTCCTACCCCCTTCGTTAGAGATAAAAGGAAAGAGGAGACGTTTTAGTAACAGCACTAGCAAATGATGCAGGGATGTCAAAGAAGGAATAGCATAAGACAATATCACTTGATCTGACACTGAATTTATCTGTCAGCATTTATTGGGAATCATTACCTTCAGGCAGAACACTTACATAATTTGTGCAAAATGAAAATGTAGTGTCTTCTTTTGGAAAACTATTAAGGATTTCAAAATGACAAAAGTGGTGCATTGAACCTCCCATGCATCCCTTCAAAGCATGAGATCCTGTGTGCCTGCACAGGTCATGTGCTTATAAAGCTGGCCCTGAATTCAGACAAGGCTTTTGTTCATGAATACAGACACAAAACGCTTATATCCTACTTTCAAACAACTCAACGAAGATATTAGCGCAAAAACCTAAATAGCTACTTTTCTGAGAAGGAAGAGATGAGTGTTTTCATGAAGATAGGTTCTCTGTACTCTGGGGGAGTACAGAGAAGCTTTCCATTGGGTAATCCTGGAAAGCTTCCGTGAGAATGAGGCATCTGAATCATAGTTTGAAGGATCAATAGTGAAGCACTGGGAACATGGGGAGATATAAAGTTCAAATTTGAGCTGTGGGAAAAGATGATTCTAATCTCAAGAAAGGAAATTAGAGAGGAATGATAAAGGAAAAAAGAAGATAGAAAAGAGAAGAAAGAGTTAATTAGAGGTTGAAGAAACAAAGAATACAAAAAGGCTTACCATTGTTTTTTAAACCATGAGCCAACTACAACCAACATGACCAGGGTAACCACAGCCCTCAAACAGATCAATATCAAGAGGATGGAGTATCCACCTGGTTGGTGATAAAATACAAACGTCAACCCATAAAATACTCTCTATCCCACCACAGCTAAGTGTTTTAATTTCACAAGGTTGGGGCCTTCTAGAGTGCTCATATGTACTTTCTGGAGCCTTCATTTTAATTCCTCTCCAATCCTCTTCCATCAAATCACCAGTTCATCCCTTTTTTTCTATTTAGTACCTCTAATCCCCTACTGCCTTTTCCTTAAAATTTAATTGCTGTCGTTCTACACCCTTCTTCATGTGGATTCTCCCAATTTTACCATTCTTTTTTTTAATAATAATAATAACTATCATTTATTAACGCTTACCATTTTGGACCCTTTGCTAGTTACTTCCAATACGCTCTCTCTTTTTTTTCCATTTTTTTTTAAATTTCAGCATATTATGGGGGTACAAATGTTAAGGTTACGTATATTACCCATACTCCCTCTCCTCCCTCGAGTCAGAGCTTCAAGCGTGACCCTTCCCCAGACGTTGCAAATCTCACTCATCATGTTTAATACACTCTCTTTTATGCTTAACAACCCAGCTAGGTGAGCACATCGGCTTCATTTTATGAGTGCAGCTATGGTCAGTGGGAGGCTGGAGGCCTGGTGAGTGGTGGCTTGGACACCAACCCTTGCCACAGAGGGCTCACAGTGTGGCATCTGTCCCCAGCTGGGCGCTGGACTTTCCCCTCCGGAAATGGCGCCGGGAGAGCCATGGAGCCCCCACTCTAAGAGCTGCCAGGCGACACCTCTCCCGCAGCCACTTGGACACAACCCACTGATGGCCTAATCACCACCTCTCCGCTCTCAAATGGCCATCGGGGATCCAAGATCCACAGGACTAGCAAAGCCTGGGTCCGGAGGGGTTCTAGACAGGAACTTTGCAGCACAGTCTCCAGGCAACGCGGCAGGGCGGGGCTTGCGTCACTGAGGTGCGACCGCTTCAGGCAGTGAGCTGCGGCCCCTTGCGGGTGTGAGCGGCTGGTGGAAGTGGCCCTGATGCCCCTGGTGGGCGGTGCCTTGAGCCTGGGATGAGCTGCCCGGCACTGTCCTTTCGTTGTTTTAAGTATATCTTTGCTTGAAACATACGGGAAAAGATAATTTGAACATGATCATGCTTTGAATTCCATAATATACCCTAGTGAAAGTTGTCTCATGCCCACATTTAAGTAACATGTTCAGGAGATGTATCATCTGATAAAAACACCTGCAAACTTCAGACAGATTCAGTAACGGATGTGTCAGAGCTCATGCTCCTATCAGGTTATTGAGTTATCAGGTCCCTATGTGCTGGTAAGCCAACACTTGCAGAATGACATCGTCTTTTGTAAACTCTGGGTAACACATGATCTCCCTCCCTGCCACCCCACCATGTTAGGCAGATGCAAGCTAATGCTTGAGTACTTCACTTATGGTGCACCTCCATTCAGAAGGCCTCCAAAGACACTTGAAACATCCAAATAGACTTCGGCTGAAGTTATTTTTTATCTGTAAATGACACTAAATTCTTAGGTAAGTGGGAATGTTCAGAATGCATACTAAGACCATGCAGACAAAGAAGTGCTGCAGCAAGTCTGACCCCTCAGTTACTCTAGTGCAGAGAATTCGAGAATGGTGAAATAAGAATTCTTGGCGAATCCTGCTTCTCCCAGGCAATGCTAAGACTGGACAGAATTTTCAAAAACAATTATTTTGATACTCTGGAAATAGATCAAAGGCATACAACAGATGGAAAAGTGTTTATTCTAGAACGCTACTGAACGTGGGGTAAGCACAACTGTAAGCACATCTCCTCCACATGCCAAGTACCTTCACTAAATTGTACCAGGGCATAGAATGCCATGGAAACCAGAAATTTCCCCCATTGGAGTGGCAAAGTTATTTTAGAGAGGAGCAGGGAAAGAAAGAAATCTGGGATCATCATCAGAAAGAGTAGCAAACTCTGGCAAACAAACGGGAAAGGTTAGGTTCCCAGCTAGCCTGGTAGGATAACACTCGATGGGCAAGCAACATACCTGCAGAGCAGCCAGAAAATCCAGAGAGAGATCCTGGGACTAAGATGTCCATAGTCTTGAGACTTGAGAATCTCCCATGTGTTCCTGGAAATCTGGAAGGATCTGCAAGTGTGTGAGGCTGCACATATGCTCAAGAGAGATCAGAACTCACCATCCCTCGCTTTCTGGAAGTCCCTGGATAAAGGTGAGGCTTGTACAAGTCCTATGAGGTGACACAAAATGTGGCACAGAAAGTAAAAGTCAGGGCAGACTTGCAAATTTCCTGAACTTGGAATGGATTTGCCAACCCAAGCAGAGATCCATTTGCAAAAGGTAGAAAACGTACTGGGTAAAAGTGTTTGAGCACAACCTCCGACCAATCACAGGGTGACCACTAAGCTATGTTGACATAGGGGTGACCTATAAGAAACCAGGCTTTTAGAAAAACAAGAATTTTAAAAATATTATCTGAGACATCAGCAGCTGCACAATGTGGGGGAATCACAGACTGTACAGAATTACTGTGGGCAAGTCACTAAACAGACAAACAAACAAAGCTCAACAGCAATAATGATGAAGGCATCAGAATCAATACATGATATGATCTATGATATCCATTTTTCAATAACAAAAAAGAGGCCTGGGAACAAAGAGGAACTTTGCCTATACACAGAAATAAACAAAGAAGTCAAAAGAAACTGCCTTTGACATTGCTCAGGTTTTAGACCTGCCAGAAAGACTTCAAAGCTCCCATTACATATATCCAAAGAACAAATTCCAATTTAAGAATTAAATGAAACAACAATGGAGCATTAAATAGAGAATAGTATTAAAGACACAGTTATTTTTATTGAAAAGGAAACTAAAAAGAAATTTTAAAGTCAAAAAGTATGATGAATTTTTAGCAGGATGCAAGATAAACAAACCAAAATCAATTATATTTCTATATACTAACCATAAATCATCCAAAATGAAATTAGGAAAGTGATTTCATTCACAAAAGTCTCAAAAAGCAGAAAATACGTAAGAACTAATTCAATAAAAGAAATGTAAATTATGTGTACTAAAAACTACAAAATATGTCCTGGTTAGAGCTGGAACCCATACTACTAAGTGAAGTATCCCAAGAATGGAAAAACAAGCACCAGATATATTCTCCAGCAAACTGGTATTAACTGAGTAGCACCTAAGTGGACACATAGGTACTACAGTAATAGGGTATTGGGCAGGTGGGAGGGGGGCAGGGGGTGGGTATATACATACATAATGAGTGAGATGTGCACCATCTGGGGGATGGTTATGATGGAGACTCAGACTTTTGGGGGGAGGGGGGAAATGGGCATTTATTGAAACCTTAAAATCTGTACCCCCATAATATGCCGAAATAAAAAAAAAACATAAAAAAACTACAAAATATGGCTAAGAGAAATTAAATATCTAAACAAATTGAGAACCATTTTAGACATTCATAATAGTAGGAAAAATAGTAACAATAAAATTAATAAAAATGCAACATATGCATTCATTTTATATCTATATATGTTATAAACAACTCACTTTGTTTATTCTGCCAATTAAATGTTTTTTGTGGTTTTTATAGTTTCCCTTTTTTGCTGAATATTATTTTGAGTTAGTAGTTTAATCAGAAATTATACACTATACTATGACCACATTTATTTGTGAGGTTTTCTTAATATACCTAAGTTACTTAATTATTTTCTTTTTCAGTTGATTTTCTACTGCTTAATTTATTCTGTGAACAAAATTATACCATCTGCAAATAATATTTTCATCTGTCTTTATTTTTATCCTTTATTTTTATTTACCTATAGGCAATGACAGACAACCTTGTCCTGTTTCTACTTTCAATGTTTAATATTATGATTTTTTTGTAATTAAGTGTATTTTATATACTTTTTTATACCTACTTTAAAGCATAGAAGGAAATTTCATTTTACTCCAGATTGGTAAAATGTTTTCTTTTTTGAATTCAATATATGTTTAATTTTATTGAGTGCTTTATCAGCCCTCAATAAAATTAAATATAATGTGCAAATTCTCTTTTTTTTAATTTATTTCATCATATTATGGAGGTACAAATATTGTTAGGGTTACAAATATTGCCCCTGCCCCCCCTCCCTCCCCCCCCCATGTGTCCAATCCCCCGGTGGTGTGCATCACACACGTTATGGAAGCATACACCCCTTTCCTCCTCCCTCCTCCTGCCTGCCCACCACCCGATAAAAAGTTTTGTTTTGATTTTGTTTTTTGACATTTTGGTTACATTGTATATCTTTGCCCCTCCCTAAGAAGGGTGAGAGTTATGCCCTTCCCTTCCAAAATACTCGCCACCTCCCTAAGATTGGGTCCCCCCCCCACCACCGAATCCCTGATGAGCATTGCCACCATTTGAAAACCATAGTTTTTTTTTTTTTTTTTCCTTTTCATCTTGATTTTATTAGAGTTTTCATGGTAGCTTTATTGAGGAAATGTTATTTAAGTCATTGTCATTCTACTGTACTATCCAGATAATATAAGTAGTAGATTTTTGGAGTGTTTAATTGTGGCAAGACATATTTAACATGAAATTATCCAGTTTAACAATTTTTAGTGTACAGTTTAGTAGAATTAAGTACATTCACATTATTATGCAACCAAGAATACAATCTCCAGAACTCTTTTCATCTGACAAACTGAACTTTGTGTCATTAAACAATAACTCCATATTCTCAAATACTTCCTGTCCCTGACAACCACCCATATAATAACCCATGGAGACTTTCTGTTACTATGAATTTGCTTATTCTAGGAATCTCATGGAAGTGGAATCATATATCACAATATTTTATATAATTATGACTGGCTATTTTCTCTTCACATAATATCTTCAAGTTTTATTCATGTTGTAGCAGTGTCAGAATTTACTTTCCCTTAAAGCCTGAATAATATTCCAATGTATGTATATACCACATGTTGTTTATCCCATTGTTTAGTCAATGAGCACTTGGGATGCTTCTACCTTTGGATTTTATGAATGCTGCTGCTATTAACATTGAGGTATAAATATCTCTATGATACCAAGCTTTCATTTCTTTAGGGTATATACCCAGTATTTGAATTGATGGGTCATACAGTAATTCTCTCACTAAGTTTCCTTGGAAGCACTATACCATTTCTGATCATGGCTGCATCATTATACATTCCCCCAAGAAGTGCACAAGTTTCCTGATTTCTCCACATTTTCATCAACACTTAGTATTTGCTGAATGTTAAGAACAACCATCCCAATGGGTAGAAGGTGGTGTCTCATTGATGTTTTGATTTGCATTACCCTAATGATCAGTGATAATGTGCATGTTTTCAAGCACTTAAGCCATTCTTAATCTTCTCTGGTGAAACCATGGTTGGAGAAGGTGTAGAAGAAGAAGTTTCTAGATCTAAGAAAGCCAGCACTCTAGTGTCTCGTGGCACTCTTCTGTGGAGTGGCCCTTTAGATCATGTGAACTCTTAGAGTTCACTAGTGTACCCGGCTATTCCTATTTAGCCTCCTTGCCTGGGCTGATGTAGGTGGAAGTGCCACCAATATGCTTTTAGTCCCGCTGTTCACTGAAGGTACCTAGGTGGGGAAGGGGAAGCCCCCTCCTTACCCTTTCACTAGGCTTCTACGCTCTCTGGGTTTGGTCCATGCTGCTGTCTTCACCTCCCTATATTCTTTCTCGGCTTTGCAGTTTTTCTCAGTTGGGTCCCCAGACGTCTCTGTTGTCTCTGCTACACCTGAGTTGCAACTGCTCTCCATTCTCCTCGGTCCAATATTCTACCTTGTAGCTGGGATGATCCATAAGCAACCTTAAGCAAAAAGAACAAATTGGGAGACATCAACGTACCAGATTTCAAGCTATACTGCAAGACTATAGTAACCAAATCAGCATGTTAATGACACAAGAACCAAGACATAGACCAATGGAACAGAACTGAGAACCCAAATATAAAACTATCCTCATATAGCCATCTAATCTTTGACAAAGGAGACAAAAATACACACAGAGGAAATGAATCCTTATTCATTAAATGGTGCTGGGAAAATTGGATAGCCACATGTAGAAGACTGAAACAGGATCCTTACCTTTCACCTCTCACCAAAATCAAATCACGGTGGATAACAGACGTAAACCTACGGTGTAAAACTATAAGAATTCTAGAATAAAATGTAGGAAATACTCTTCTAGACATTGGCCTAGGCAAAGAATGTATGAGGAAGACCCCAAAGGAAACAAGAGCAACAACAAAAATAAATGAATGGGACCTGATCATATTAAAAAGCTTCTGCACAGCCAAGGAAACTATCACAAGACCAAATAAAATACCTACAGAATGGAAGAAAATATTCGCATGTTACACATCTGATAAAGGGCCGATGACTAGAATCTATTTACAACTCAGGAAAATCAGTAAGAAAAAAAATCAAACAACTCTTTCAAAAAGTGGGCAAAGGGCACAAACAGAAACTTTTCAAAAGAAGACAGAATAATGGCGACAAACATGAAAAGCACTCCACATCTCTAATCATCAGGGAAATGCAAATCAAAACCACAATGAGATACCACTTATCCCCAGTGAGAATGGCCTTTATCAAAAAGTCCCAAAACAATATATGTTGGCATGGATGTGGAGATAAGAACACTCATACACTGCTAGTGGGACTGCAAACTCGTGCAACCTTTGTCGAAAGCAATATGGAGATACCTCAAAGACATACAAGTATACCTACCATTTGATCCAGCAATCTCATTACTGGGCATCTACCCAAAAGAACAAAAGACATTCTATAAAAAATACATCTGCACCTGAATGTTTATAGCAGCACAATTCACAATTGCAAAGATGTGGGAAAAATGTTCAACATCTTCAATCATCAGAGAAATGCAAATCTTAACGACAATGAGGTATCACCTAACTGGAGTAAGAATGTTTTTTTATCAAAAAGTCCCAAAACAACAAATGCTGACATGGATGTGCAGAAAAAGGAACATTTATACGCTGTTGGTGGGACTGCAAACTAGTATAGCCTCTATGGAAAGCAGTGTGACAGACACACCTAAAGGAACTAAAAGTACACCTATCATTTGATCCAGCAATGCCACTATTGGGTATTTACAGACAGAGGGAAAAATCATTTTATCAAAATGACACATGCACTCAAATGTTTATTGCAGCACAATTCACAACTGCAAATATGTGGAATCAACCCAAGTACCCCTCAATACATGAGTGGATTAACAAAATGTGGTATGTGTATGTATCATGGTTTATTATTCAGCCATAAAATATTGTGAAGTAATACCTTTAATAACGACCTGGATGTAATGGGAGACCATTCTTCTAAGAGAAGTGAGGCAGGAATAGAGAAACAAACACCCTACATGCTCACTATTAATTGGAACTAATTCATCAACACTGGTGCACATATGGAAGTAAAATTTAATGTAAATCAAGCAGGTGGGAGGAAGAGGAGATAAGTAAATTCACAACTAACAAGTAAATTCATAACTAACAAGTAAATTCACAACTAACACATACTGTTAACCCTTATAATTTTTACTCAAACTGTACAAAAGCAACTCATATAACCAAAAGGTTTGTGCCCTAGTAATATTCTAAAATTTTAAAAAATCAAAACTCCAAAGGTCAAGAGCTACTGAAGAGAAGGTCATATAAAGGAAGCAAATGTCAATTGCCCTCAAAAATTGCTATGGTATAAGATTAATTTGCCTGGATTCTAAATAGAAGTATTTATGATATTGGATTCTGGGATTTTGGTCTGTATTTCTATAGTACACATGGCATTTAAAATTCTTTGCCTTCATGTAAGTGAATATCCACACACACATACCCACACACAGACACACACCCACTCACACACAACCAGATTAGAATGCAGGGTAAGGGTGATCAGGCAAGGAGGGTGTGATAAGAAAGAGGAGACATTAAGAAGATTAGGAAGGGGCAATGACAGAGGGCCATAGAAGTCAGGGCAACAGGGAGGGAGACAGGCTGACTTGGGTGAGTAAACCAAAACACTCCTATCTTAAAGAAGACTAGAAGCTAAAAGATTGTATAATACCACCATCTTATATTGCAGATGTGGGAATAGAGGCTGAAGAAGGTGAAAAGACCTTTCAGAATCACATGAGGGCTTTTCCAAGGTGGTCTGAAGGAAGCTGAGGACACAGACAGCAGATGGAAGTCAGGGAGGTAAGAGAAAATCTACAAGTCAAGGCCGGGGCGGGGGCACAGGAGAGGCGGGGTTTAAGGCTCAGGGCTATGAGAGGCACATTTTTTTCTCTGAAATGCAATTTGGATGAGGAAGGGATTTGTCAGTTGGAAAAGAGGAAGTCACTACAAGCTACTGAGAAAAACGTCTGCTGAAATGAAAGATTAAACAGCAGCTCTGGGAGTCACAAGCTCCATCTCCAAGTGAAATGCTGCTTCTGCCATTTCAACTGTTGGCAGTTCTCTTCCCAGGTGGTGACAGTGAGGACGGTAAGAGTCACTCTGGCAGCTCCCAGCCCTGTAGCAGGGGTCTTGGATAAAAGCATGCTGCACTCACCCAGGTGCACTTGGACATGAAGGGTGTGAGTGTGCTGTCTCCAGCCCTCTTCTGCATTTCTGGGTGTTGGGGCTGGAGCCGGAGACCCTGGGGCAGTCAAATGTGGCAGGCTGTATTTGTTCTTCAGACAGTAGGTTCTTGTTCTCTGGATCTTTACCATTCCCATTCACTCTCACTCCCTCCTGCTTCTCTCATTCTCTTGACACAGTCTTGTTCTACTCTTCACAGCCTTCCAGGGACCAACCTCTTTCCATATCATCCAGATCTCGTCCTTTGCCAACAGCACCTGGGCACACACTCAAGGTTCAGGCTGGTTGGATGATTTGCAGATTCATGGCTGGAACAGTGACTCGGGCACTATAATATTCCTGAAGCCCTGGTCCAAGGGCAACTTCAGTGATGAGGAGTTTGCTGAGCTGGAGGAGAATTTCCAAGTCTTCTTACATAGATTTACTCAAGTTACACAGGAGCGTGCCATTCAAAACAAGCTGAAATGTGAGTCCTGCCCCTGAACCAGGAAGATTCTCAAGGGCTTTCTTCTCTCTCTGTTTGCAAACTGCTACTCCCTCTGATTCTTCTCCCATCCTTTCTGCTTTACACAAGTGCATGCACACACTCTTCTAGAGCAGTCTCTTGCTGCCTCCACACCCCCACACCGTATTCCAGATTCTGGCTGCTTCTGACTCTTCTCTGACAGATTAGGGCTCCCCATTGCTATCCAACTCCTGGTTTGTCTTATGTGGACCTTGCTCCTCAAGGGCCCTTCTTCTACTTGTGCCTGAGTGACCTACAGTGTGGCTTCCACGTCGGACCTATCTCTTCAGTCGTCTCCTCCCTGCATCTCTGCTTGCTGTGGTCCTCTGGCTCATGCTGAAATGCTGCTCCCTAGACAGCATCATGCTCTGCCTCCCCCTCCCCAACTGTTACCACATACCCTCTATTCATGACATGCACAGCTTTCCAAATGGTCTAGTTTCTGAAAATCTTTATGTGCTGTAATTGGGGTTTGGTTCATCATTTCACATGGAAGAACTTTATCCCCACCACTTTATCCTTTTCTCATGGCTTTTTTCTTATTTATGTTTAATAACTTGTTCTCTGTTTGCCTTCTACCTAGACCCCTTTGAGATCCAGACAATACAAGGCTGTGAGCTACAGCCTGCGGGCTCCATAGGAAGCTTCTTTAAAGGAGCTTTAGGAGGAGTGGATTTCCTGAGGTTTGAGAAAGACCGATGTGTGCCTTCACCAGAGGGAGGCAGCAGGGCACAGCATGCCTGCAGAATAATCATGCAATATCACGCTGCCATCAATAACCTGATGTATTTCCTCTTTGACACCTGCCCCCGATATCTCCTAGGCGTCCTCAATGCAGGGAAGGCAGAGCTGCAAAGGCAAGGTTAGTCCTGCTCTCTACTTCACTTCCCAAGACCTCCTCTAAGCTCAAAAGTAAGAAGGTACCCAAGGAGGATAGGGACTTAATCAACAAGTTATTTGGATTCCAAAGCACTGGGAAGAGTTCACTATCAAAGCTTGTGGGCTTCTGAGTCTCTGTGAATTTGAGTCATGACATGACACTCTCACTACCCCTTTCTGCCCCAGTGAAGCCCGAGGCCTGGCTGTCCAGTGGCCCCAGTCCCGGGCCTGGCCGTCTGCTGCTGGTGTGCCATGTCTCAGGATTCTACCCAAAGCCCGTGCGGGTGAGGTGGATGCGGGGAGAGCAGGAGCAGCCGGACACGTAGCACAGTGACCTCCTGCCCAATGCTGACTGGACGTGGTATCTCCGAGCGACCCTGGATGTGGCGGCTGGGGAGGCGGCTGGCCTGTCCTGTCGGGTGACGCACAGCAGTCTAGAGGGCCAGGACATCATCCTCCACTGGGGTGAGAAAGGGCTGGGCCTGGCTGGACGTGGGAGGAGGTGGTCCTCAGGCAGAGAGGCAGGCACTGGGGAAGGATGGGGCTTGGCAGATGCAAGAGGGAGAGGGGTATATTGATTTATCTGGGACCCCAATCACAACAGGAAAAAAATAGAGAAGCCATGTTAAAGAAGAGATAAGAATGAAGGACAAGCAGATGGTGTCAGTTGTGGCTAGAGGGATCAAGGATGGATGCATGGTGTCAGGAATGTGAGAGAGGGGCTGGAGATGACCACACATTGGAAGCAGCTGAATGGACATGTTGACACTCAGGTGGGGAAAGGGTGGCCAGGGGATTCAGTGGGTGGGATTTGAAGTGACATCGTTTTGTCCTCTCTCAATTGCCAGGACACCCTATCTCCATTGGCTTGATCTTTTTGGCAATAATCATTCCCTCCTTGATCCTTTTGCTATGCCTTGCATTATGGTATATGAGGCGCCGGTGAGTTGTTTATTTGTTTTTAATTTTTCTTTTCTGTCCACC
This sequence comes from Microcebus murinus, assembly GCF_040939455.1. Taxonomy (NCBI): domain Eukaryota; kingdom Metazoa; phylum Chordata; class Mammalia; order Primates; family Cheirogaleidae; genus Microcebus; species Microcebus murinus. Next base: position 106,372,962 of record NC_134105.1, on the reverse strand, counting down.
CTCCTAAACTTGTCGGTCATTTTATCTATTTCATTGCCTCGGCCTCAATCTTTCCACCAAACCCTTTCCCCCAACTTCCATCTCCTTTATGTAGAGATATATCTTTTAATCCTGTTAAAATACACATAAGAAAATTTACCATCTTTGCCATTTTAAGTGTACAGTTCAATGGTGTTAAGTGCATTCACATTGTTATGCCAGCAATCTCCAGAACTTTTTCATCCCTCAAAATGGGAACTCTTTTCCTATGAAAGAGCAATTCCCCATTTCCTCCTCCCTACTCCCCTGATCCAGGCTAAGATCATTCTACTTTCTCTATCTGTGAATTTGACTACTCTGGGTACCACATATAAGTGGAATCATACTGTAATTGTCATTTTTTGAGTAGCTTATTTCACTTAGCATGAGACCCATAAGGTTCATCCATGTTGTAGCATGTGACAGGATTTCTTACGTATATGGCCTGAATAATATTCCCTTGTAGGTAAGTGACACATTTAGTTCATCCATCTATGGACATTTGGTTTATTCCTACCTTTACTATTTTGAATAATGTTGCTATGAACATCAGTGTTCAAACACCACTTATATACAGCTCTTTGTCTTTATGGTTTTGACAGGTCATTACAAGAGAACCCTTGAGTCCCTGTCCTATCTCCTCTCCTATTTAGAATAAGCACCAAGAAGCCTAGAAACCCAAGATGTCAACCCAGGTGTCACTCTCAGCATATTTCACCAAATTATCATCATATTGTATCAAAATGGAGTGTTCACAGATTTTAAGACAAATTATAACATAACAACCAGCAAAAAAATTATTTAAAACTGTGAATTTATTATTAGACGGTACCAATAGTATGATCCATGTCTTATAAATTAAAATGTAAGAAAGAATGTCTCATAATAAAGGAAATATGGTAGATACACTTAATAGTGGCTTCTCCTTGGCTTTCCATTTTAAAACTTTTCGTTTTTCTGCTTCTACATACATATCATTTGTAAAAGCAGCTAAATTATAATTATGCTGGGATAATAGCAAAGATGCAGGGCATTTTTCATGTAATTTCTCTGTCTCTGCCTGGATGACTTTCCCTCCCTCAAAGCCCAGCTGAGATGCTTCTTCCTCTAGGAGGCCTTTCCCAGGGCTATAATGGAAATAACTCTCCCTTGTCTGGTAGCACCAAGAGAACCATTTACTCTGCACCCACATCATTACAGTTATTTTTGTGTTTTTTTTTTCCTTTTCTACTTGGAAGTTCCTTGATGGCAGTGATCCTGGTTTGTGGATCCCTGCCAAGATCTCTTACCTGAAAATGCATTTTCTCAGTAAAAATTATCTGAGTTGCTGACTGTCAAGTTAACGGTCTTCTATAAAAGTTATCTCCTTCCTTCTTTTTCTCTGTTTAGCTGCTATTCTAGGTCTTCCATTCGCTTACCAAAATATTTTTCACTTAGCCAAAAAAATAGTATGCTTTTCTGGCTTCTGCTCTGAACTCCTCTGGAGAAAACCACCTTGTCTTTACTACAACTACAGTGTATCTTCAAAGAGTCATTGGAATGGAATCTTGCTTCTCATATATCCAGGGAGAATGAGTGAGAGGCAGCATGGGTGAGGAGTAATCTTTCAGGGAGATATGACATATTCAAGGAAAAGGATTAAAAGGGCTGTTCCTGCCCTCAGGATCCTTGATTGATATCTTCGCTGTATCATTCAGTTATATTTTTGACTTACATTTACATTTATGTATTTTTTGTTTATTCTATAATTTTCTAGAACAGTCCATCTTAAAACATCCTAAATCATTTTGAATCCAATATTAGGAGGAAAAGAATTTGAGGATATATTTTTATAGAACTTATGAAGGGAGGTCAGGGGAAATAGTAGCTTTGGGGAAGCCAGGAATACTAGAAGCAACTCTCTGATCTGTAAATTTTAGGACAATATGGTCTTTAGGGTTTGAGAAGTGTAGGAAATGGTTAAAATCACAACTTTTCCCACCTTCTATTACTACAGTGGTTACATCTCAGGAATACATGTAACTGGACCCCATATTTTAGAGTAGCCCTGCTATTGTTGTATGCTTCTGAATCATGCAATGTGGAACATAGGAATGTCAACTAGGAGCACAAGTTGACTCCAGATGAAAACCAAGATCTAAGAAAATGATCATAATATCATGACCCTGTGTAGCCAGGATAATTGCCTTATAACATATATCTGATGTAATTTGGCCACATCCAGCTGAAGTTTAGGATTTATGTTTGCTGGCTGAGGAAAGAGGAGTTCTTACTTTGGCTGGTATGGTGTGTGAAATGCCCAAAATTACTACTGAATTTTGTTTCACAAATCAGGCCTGGGAACGAAGCACACAATTAAAGAAAACAGATAAAAGACCAAATGATAAAGTAACAGGGCCAAAGCCTGAATCAACTATACCTGAGACTTGAACTACCTCTGGATATTTTAGTTACATGAACCTAATAAGTTTCGTTTTTCCCTTAAACCAATTGAGTTTGAATTTTAGTTGCTTGAAAATTCTGATATTGCTGTGATCACTGATGCCTTGCACCAGCTTTTCACATTTTTCTTATATCTTTCCTCTGTTTTCTTTACTCCTCTTCTTCTTACTCTTCCCAAATTATCCTCCCTCAACAGTGGTTTTTTGAACTCAAGATTTTCCCTTACATATCGTTACGTTGAGAAACCTTAATTTACCCATGACTTTATGACCTCTGCATGAATCACTTTCAGAAATAGATCTTCAAACACAAAATAAGTGGGATTCCAAACCACTTTTTTGTGAGAGTGCACATGCATGTATGTTTGTGTGATTTTCACCAATATATAAAAATACAGTAGAGTTTGCCCTTTTCTGCAGTAGGTATGTTCCAAGACCCCCAGTGGGTACCTGAAACCCAAGACAGTACCAAACCCACTTGCTATTAGTTCAAACACGTTTCTATTGATATCATCCACCTGAAACTGTAATGACTTTTCTGTCTTAAGCAAGTAGGCATCACGAGCTATGACAATAACCTTTGCAGTTTGAGGTGTAACTGCAAAACAAGCATGAATTTTCTTCTTCTTCTCAATTTTATGGACAGAAGATTCATTCTTACTGAAGATCTTAGAAACCTCTGTGTACATTTTTTTCTTATTAAGTAAATAACTTTCACCTTTTCATGAAGAAAAGCACTTTGCAGCTTTACTTTGGCATATCCAAGAGTTTGACTACAAATGGGTGTTAGGGCTTGTGGAACTCCGTATTTTGATGGTGGACTTTTAATGTGGGCTTATATATTTGTCAAAATAAATAGAACTGTACAATTTAAATTTAGATGCATTTACTAAAAATTATTCATCAATAAAGTTGACTTAAAATTGTTTAAACGAAACAAAAATGAAAACAGTACAAAGAAAAATAACAGGGACAGATTGAGGAAGCAAACTTCAGGAGGTGGAGACAATTTCATTGTTTTCTCCCCCACAAATTTAGAAATTGTGTTGCTTATCTCATATTCAGTGCTTAACAAATGTTAGTTGAATTAGTAAATGAAACGTAAAGGGACTAAAATCTATCCAACACTATCTCATACAGTACAGACCTTTAGGAGATTTGTGTCCCATATATAGCACATTAGTTGCCTTGATTCCACCCAAACTGGAGGACCAACTCTGTTGCTTCTTTTTCTTGACCACTCTGGGACATATCTGCCCTGCTGCCCTTCACACATGGCTTGCACACTCTCTCTGTTTGTGTTTTTAACGAGTTGGATGGAGTTGGCTCTCTGCATTTAGAAAATAAGTATGTCGGCCGGGCACGGTGGCTCACGCCTGTAATCCTAGCTCTCTGGGAGGCCGAGGCAGGCGGATTGCTCGAGGTCAGGAGTTCGAAACCAGCCTGAGCAAGAGCGAGACCCCGTCTCTACTATAAATAGAAAGAAATTAATTGGCCAACTAATATATATACAAAAAATTAGCCGGGCATGGTGGCGAATGCCTGTAGTCCCAGCTACTTGGGACGCTGAGGCAGGAGGATTGCTTGAGCCCAGGAGTTTGAGGTTGCTGTGAGCTAGGCTGACGCCACGGCACTCACTCTAGCCTGGGCAACAAAGCGAGACTCTGTCTCAAAAAAAAAAAAAAAAGAAAAAAGAAAAGAAAATAAGTATGTCCAGGGGCAAACTTACATTTTTACTTAAAGGTTTAGGAAGAAAAGCAAGGAGTTGAACTAGGATGGAATTTCTCATCTAAGAAGCATTTAAACAAGAAGGGAAGCATCAATGTTTCAAATGCTGCAACAATGTCAGGAAGGCATGTAAGGAGACAAAACTACCAATGTGACAGTTAATCCAACTTAGATATGATTCTTTTTGTTTTGTTTTATTTTATTTTCTGTTTTGCTGAGCACATATTACATACAGGAAAGGCACCATTATCATAATTATTGCCCCCAAGGAGCTTAAAAAAGGAAAAGTGAAGAACCCAAGTATATGCAAAGCAGGGGAGGAAGTGATGCATTCACACAGCAGAGTACAGAGAAGTGCTCTCTGGGTTCAGAGGAGGGAAAGACTGATTCCTTCTTATGGGTCAAGGAAGATTATGAAAGGAAATGACATTAGAAATGGGCTTTGAAGCATGAGTACTATAGAAAAAATGGAGATTGCAAGAAAGCCACTCTATATACAATTACAGAAATTACATTGGTTTATGGTAACAAATGATTGTTAGGCAGAAAGACAAATAAATTATATGGAGAGTAGAAAGCACAGCATCAGTGTGCTGTCCAAGACTCCTGGGCTGCTGGGTTCCCATTACGATGGGGGAGGCATGGGGAGGAGTCTCATGGGATGTCCTGATCAGAGCTGTGGAAGAACAGAAATGGGAGAAGCCCCTGGGTAAGTTGAACATGGTGACTGAGGATAAAGTGGAGTGGTCAAGAGAGCAAAGCTAAAAGAGGTAAAAATGGAATATGGAATTAGATATTGGAAAGGTAAATTCACACCTGATGGGTACAATGCACACTACCTGGTTGAAGTGCAGACTTAAAACATTGACTCAAACTATACAAAAGCAAATGATGCAACCAAAACATATATATTCCCATAAAATTCTGAAGTAAAAATGAAAAAATTCATACCTATTTCTTCTGTGTCAAAGTTCATTTCATCTAATATTAAGATAAACATACTAGGCTTATTTTGATATATTTTTCCACTTTTTTTGTTCAAAGTTTTATGACCTATGTTTTGAGGTATGTCTCTTTAAAATTCCACAATTGAATTTTTTAAATCTGGAAGAAAAAAAAAAAAAAAAAAGAAAGTCAAAAGACAGGAGTAAATGCAATGAACTCACAGAAGCTCTTAAACCACAACACAAACCCTATCAGAAGCATCAGGGGCACTGTCACTGCTAAGGTGTCAAGTTCATGGGAAGGTGGTGTCCTGCAGATATTGAAACATATGGGGATGTCACTTTATAACCATTGTTGATTCTACTCTATCTACTGATTTCCCTACTTGCCTTGTGCACTGGATACAAGTCATATAAATCATCCTATTTCAGTCACTCTATTCCCATCCCAACTCAGGAAAGGATTCCATGTCTCGCTACCCCAAATCTTTTGTGTCTATGTGTCTCTCAGGTCCCATTCCTCCATTCCTTGAATTACCTGTACTCATTCCTTCCTGACATCCCTCATTTAGATCTGATACCATTCAACTTTTCTCATCTCAAGGACCCCTACTCACACTTCCCACATCCAGTCTCACCCCAGTAGAGGATGATGTCCTGGCCTCCTAGGCTGCTGTAGCTCACTTAACAAGACAGGAGAGCTGTCTCCTCAGTTGCCTCATCCAGAGTCACCTCAAAATAACATGTGCCATCGGCAATAGGAAGACTATCATCTCGTTTAGTGGCCAGTTGCTCCTGCTCACTCCACATCCCTGTCCCCCCAAACAGGCTTCCGTTAGAAACCAGAGACATGACAAAGCAGCAATAGATGGCCAGATCCAAAGGTGGGATGACTGGACAGCCAGGACTCCGGCCTCAGTGCAGAGAAAACAAAGGTGTTCAGATGAGGACACTTAGACACAGCTTATGGGGCACAAATATCCACATTCATATGCAGTTATCTTTTTCTCTCCTCTAGGAAACCATCACCCAGTAACCCCTCTCCTGGTCCTTTTTCTTGTCCTATCTTTGAAAGAGGTGAGGGGAAGGGATGTATATGAATAGCAAAATCTGAGAAGAAGGGGTTAAACTGATTTTTCCTGTGGAGGTTCGCCTTCTCCATGTCCAAGAGACCCTGGAGAAACCATAGATATGTGTTTCTTACAAGCCTATACACTGCTTCCTTGATGCCTTCATAGTGATTGAGTAGATCACAGACATCTGGTCCCTACTGCCACCCTCTGGAGATAGCACCCATGTTGTGTTTTGTAAAATCAGAACCTGATCCCTCAAAAGCTGTCTGGATGAAGATGCTTTGACTCTATCTAGAGTGCAGCTAACAGCCAAATTTTGTCTGTGTTACAAAGGGATCTGGGGGAAGGGAGAAATGAGAAAAAGAATTCAGATTAAAAAACAAGAGCAATGATATGAAAATCGAGTACCTTATCAGGAAGTGGAGCAAGAAGGTTTCATATGGGCTTAAGAGTAGTCAAAGATATATTGGATCAGGAATAGAGAAAAACTGTAGGCTATCATGTAGGCACTGGGATATAAATGTCATCAGAATAGATACAATCAAGGATATTACAGTGCTTATATTTTAGATGACAAAGGCAATAAATACATAAAAATAAATAAGGTAATTTTAAATAAATTATGTATTCAAGAAAATCAAGGAATATTGGAATAAAATTTGACTGAGGAGAAATGTGCTACTTTACTTAGAAAGATCAGTAAAGTTCTGTCTAAGGGGTGACGCTTGAGCTAAGAATAAGCTCAACATAAATGAGGGACAGAAAGAAATCTGGCATCACAGAGCATAATATGCAATGGCAGAAAGATTGGACACAGTGACAGAGAATTCAATGTAGCCATATAAAGTGCTCAAGAAGTATTGTGAGCAAAACACAACATTCATGGGGCAAAATCTATTCAAATGGGAAACATCAGAAATATACTTTTACTATACATCTTATACCAGAAACTGAATGGTCCCCATTTCAGCCTCTTCATTTTGATAAAGGTCATACCCTGTGGACTTACACCATGTGATGAAACCCTTACATTCATCATTTATTACTCCAAACAATCCCTTAAAATTCCACCTTCCTCTCTGGACTCCAGTGTCTGCCTCTAGAAGGCTGTCTGAATACCTTCTATGGAAGGTGGTGGACTCTCAACAGTGGAAAGGCTGGCCTCAATGCCTGACAACAGGTAAGAGTTCAGCCTGGAAATCTTCTCTGGAAATGCCCAGCTTGGAGTTATAAAGTTCCACTAAAAATTCTACATAATCTGTACAATTATCCCATCCAAAGGATGAGGTTGACTGAACATCTATGTGAACTCTGCACCCAAACAGCTTTATGCTTTCCAATAGGTTCAATCAAATGCATTTCAATTAATTAGATAATTTAAGAATGCACATTTATAGAACTAAAGAAACAACAAACCAAAATAATAATGATAACAGTAATAGTAAATGAAAATAACAAAGGGAAGCAAACACATAGCTTACCTGGCATCTAATCACTCTTTTCCTTCATTGTCTTAGCCCTAGCTCTAAACATTACCATGGTCCTCAAACCCCACGTCCATTTCTTTCTCAGAATATGAATTTCTCCTTGAATATACACATCCACAAAGACATACACAATCTCCGGAAATTAGGAATGCCAGTCAAACTCATTGCAAGGTGGACAAGAGACATCTCATATGTTATTATTGTCTCTACATTTCTCTGAAGGTCAATTAACACCCCAGTCATTGTGAAGTCTCAGGCGCTCACCTGTCTCCTACCCCCTTGGTTAGAGAAAAAAGGAAAGAGGAAAAGTTTTAATAAGAACATAATGAAATGATGAAGGCATGTCAAAGAGGGAATAGAATAAGACAATATAACTTGATCTGATACTGAATTTGTCAGGATTTGTTGAGAAACATTACCCTCAGGCAAAACAAGTTACATAATTTGTGCAAAATAAAAATGCTGTGTCTCTTTTTTGAAAATTATTAAGAATTTCAAAATGACAGCACTGGTGCATTGAACCTCACATCCCTTCAAAGCATGAGATCTTGTGTGCCTGCACAGGTCATATGCTTATAAAGCCGGCCCTGAATTCAGACAAGACTTTTGTTCATAAACACAAACACTTATATCCTACATTCAAACAACTCAACCAAGAGATAAGAGCAAAAACCTAAGTAGCTACTTTTCTGACTAGGAAGAATGAGTACATTTATGAAGAACAGTTCAATTTGGGGGAGTGCAGAAAAGCTTTCAATCGAGTAATCCTAGGAAGCTTCCATTAGAATGAGGCATCCCAATCATAGTTTGAAGGATCAACAGTGAAGCACTGAAAACATGAATAGATATAAATTTCCAATATGAGCTTTGGGAAAAGAAGATGATCTTAATCTCAAGAAGGGAAATCAGAGAGAAAAGGGTAAGGAGAAAAGAAGACAGAAAATAGAAGAAAGAGTTAATTAGAGGTTGAAGAAACAAAGAACACAAAAGCCTTACTGTTGTTTTTTAAGTCATGAGTCAACTACAACTAACATGACCAGGGTAACTATGACCCTCAAACAGATCGATATCAGGAGGATGGAGTAACCACCTGGTTGGTGGCAAAATACAAACATCAACCCATAAAATACTCTCTGTCCCACCACAGCTAAGCCTTCTCATTTTACAAGCTTGGGGCCTCCTAGAGTCCTCATCTGTACTTTCTAGAGCCCTCATTTTAATTCCTCCCCAACCCTTTTCCATCAAATCACCAGTTCATCCCTTCTTTTCTCTTTAGTACCTCGAATCCCCTACTGCCTTTTCCTTCAAATTTAACTGATGTCATTCTCTGTCCTTCTTTATGTGGATTCTCCCAATTTCACCACTCTTGTTTGTTTTTAATAATAACTATCATTTATTAAAGCTTACCATTTTGGGCCCTTTGCTAGTTACTTTCAATACATTCTCTTTTATGCTTAACAACCCAGCTAGGTGAGCACAATTGGCTTCATTTTATGAGTGCAGCTATGGTCAGTGGGAGGCTGGAGGCCTGGTGAGTGGTGGCTTGGAAACCAACCCTTGCCACACAGGGCTCACAGTGTGGCATCTGTCCCCAGCCGGGCGCTGGACTTTCCGCTCCAGTTATGGCTCCAGGAGAACCTTGGAGTCCCCACTCTAAGAGCTGCCAGGCTACACCTCTCCCACAGCCACTTGGCCACAACCCACTCCTTGGCCTAATCACCACCTCTCCGCTCTCAAATGGCCATCAGGATGGGGGAGGTCGGAGCCCAGAACAGTTTTTGAATATTGCCACTGGCGCAGTCACTGGGTCACAGGAATTAGCTGTGGTTAAAAGTCCAGGTGCGCTTGGGGAGGGCCTGAGGCGGTGAGAGAAGGGCTAACTCGAAGGAGGCCTGTGACGTTGCCTTCCCACTGCGCTGGACGCTCCAGTTAAGAAAACCTGGGCCTGGGATGATTGCTCAGAAGTGGCTAAGTCCCAATTTTACCATGCTGTGCTGGGCATACTACCCACATCCCCTGCTCCTCACAAAAGCCATAGGCCTGTCTCCCATGACTTCCCAGCTGGATCCCAGCCCTTTCTCACCCCAGTGGATGATTATGTCATGGCCCGGAGACTGCTGTGCTTCACCTGATAACACAGGCCAGCCACCTCCCCAGCTGCCACATCCAGGGTTATGCAGAGATACCATGTCCCTACAGCATTGGGAAGGAGGTCACTATGCAAAGTGCCCACCTGCTCCTGCTCACCCCACATTCACCTCCCCCACACGAGCTTTGGGTAGAATCCTGAGAGGTGGCACACCAGCAGCAGATGGCCAGGACTGGGAATAGAACCTCTGGACACCCAGCCTCGAGCTTCACTGGACAAGAGAAGATGGGAGAAATGGAATTTAAGGGAAACCCCAGGCCAGAGCTCAGGGACTCAGGTGCTTTAGAGGTTTGAGCAATACCTTCTTTTGCTTGTGTAGGAAACAACCCTAAACCCATACATCTAACCCTATAGCCTCTCATGTGTTTGAAAATGATAATGAGAATGGGCAGATTTAAATACAAAAGTTAAAGCACTAACACTAGGGCAGGAGCGAGAGTTGGGCTCACCTTGTCTTTCCAGTTGTGACTTTCCCGCTACAAAAGACCTGCTAGAAATCGAGGGCAGGTGTGACCAAACAGGCTCTGCACTATTTCTTTAATATCTTGGTAGCGATTGAGCACCTTGCAGACATTCTGGGCCCGACTCCCTGCTGCTGGAGATGGCACCCAGGAACTTCCTTGGAAACTGAGGAAATCTGATCCTTGATCAGCCCATTTACCACATTTCTCAAGCCTTTCCAGCATGCATTTTATAGCCGGCTGATATCTGGAGCTCAAACAGGTGTGAGGGTTGAGAGGGAAGAGAGACTCAATAATGGAAAGAATGACAGGAAAGAAAAATAAACAATTTAGAGAGTAATGATATTTAAGGGAAGTAAAACTTGCAGGAAAATCATATGGAAGAGTAGAGTTTTGGTGGAAAAAGCAAGTAAATGTGTGGGAAGAAAAATTGAAGATAATAAGGGTACATTGAAATAATTACTGGGGAAGGGATAGATGGGAAAGCTAGTCTGCAAGAATTCACATGAGAGTGCTAGTTACAGGACAGGCCACAGGAAACTCAGACTAAAGAGAAAAGAGGCCAGAAAACTAGCTGGGAAACCCTAAGTCTGAGGCCAGGAATGACGAGCAGAAAATCATGAAGAGAAAACCATTCTAAGGAGCCAGAACATGAGGGTATATTCAAGGGCATGTGGAGATATGTACATGCAAGCCCTGCACTGTATTTAGAGAGGTGGGGTGATGGGTATAGCAGAGGAGGGAGTGGGAAACAATGGGAGACAGGAAAAAAGGTCAGGAAGGTTGGATAATGCTCAGAGCTTATACATTACTCTTCTCCTTTGGAAGTTGGTTGGAGCCCCGGGGAAATTATTAGCTCAGAATGATGAAGTCACATTCAAACTGAAATTGACTGGCAAGGGCCTACACTTCCCTGGCAAAGTACAACAGGAGCAGCACCTGTAGGTTCTTTGGCTCCTCCTTGCTGGAGTCTCCCTGGGACCATGGCCACAGAAAGAGGATGGTGCCCACAATGCCATCCCAGGAGTGAGTGTGCAGATAGCCTAGCTAGCCTGGGCCCTGGGTGTGTGCCCAGCTGTGGTTGGCAAAGGAGGAGATCTGGAGCATGTGGAAGGAGAGGGGCTCTTCTGCTGCTGGATGATGGGATCCTAGAGCTTGGGGAGCTGAGAGAGAAGGGAATGGCAAGTGGAGAGAGTGTAAAGGGATGGGAGACAATATGCCACAGGAAGAAGTGGAGCCAATAGAGGAGAGGAAGGATGGAGATAGTTACATGTATTCCAGTACCACTTTTTTCCTGGGCCAAATTCCTATCCCCAAAATCAGAGACAGAAACTGAGACCGTAGGCAAGAATTCTGGGCCTGACATGAGTGGATTAATAAAATGTGGTATATGTATACCATGGAGTACTATTCAGCTATAAGAAATAACGGTGATATAGTACCTCTAGTATTTTCCTGGATAGAGCTGGAACCCATTCTACTAAGTGAAATATCCGAAGAATGGAAAAATAAGCACCCCATGTACTCACCAGCAAATTGCTTTCACTGATTCCGAACTCCTGACCTTGAGCAATCCACCCGCCTTGACCTCCCAGAGTGCTAGGATTACAGGCGTGAGCCTCCTCGCTCGGCCGTGCTTTCACTGATCAACACCCAAGAGGACATATAAGAATAACATTTTATCGGGTGTCTGGCAGGTGGGAGGGGGGAGGTGGGGAAGGGTATATACATACATGATGAGTGCAATGCGCACTGTCTGGGGAATGGACACGCTTGAAGCTCTGACCCAAGAGGGGAGGGGGAAAAAGGGCAATATACATAACCTTAACCTTTGTACCTCCGTAATATGCTGAAATAAAAGAGAAAAAAAGAATACTGGGCCTGGAAGTAGCCTGGAAGGCAGATGCCAGGGGCATCCTACAGCAGCACTACTCCCTTTCTCTGATGGTCCCTAGACCCTCCTTTCCATCCTCCTGTGCCCTGGGTATCCTCCCACCTGAGCTCTTCCTACATACTGTCCTCTCCCCAGGGCAGCAAAGCTCCCTGAACAGGAGCTGCAGCAGGGGCAGCATTGGAGCTCTGCCAGGGGAACGGTGTCTCAGTAGGACACCTGCCCTCGAAACTCAGACATCAGCACCCCTCCCCACACCCTCTCCCACTCCCATCCCACTTCCCTTTCCACACAGGCAAACAAACCTCTCCCTCTGCCCACTTCCCTACAAGAGAAATCCCACTGCCCCCCTTCACCGTAGTCTCCCGCAGGGTCTCTGACTTCCCCTCCATCTCTCCCACTGTCTGGTTTCCAGGTTTTCTCCCTGCTCTTGTCTACATTCTCCCAACCTCCTCTATTGCACTAACTGCTGGAAAAGGAGTCCTGGCTTAGAACACAGTCTGTGTTCTGGCTAAAATACGTAGCAGCTTTTGGCCTTGCAGAAATCAAATCCACACTTTGGTGGTCAATGTTCTCATCTGTAAGAAGTGATGGAAGTGACTCGGTGGTACCCAGGGACCCATCCCGCAGTCTCCTTGCTCCTGTCTCTCCCTGGCCTTCCACTCCACCTGTCTGCCATCTGGCCTCTTTTCTCCTTCTTCTTGGTCTTGCCTGCTTTGCTCTACTGACCCAACATTTTTGCCTCTTTGTCTCCTTTAGCTCTTCTCACATGCCCTGCCTATTCTCCCTGTGCCCTCAGGTTATCCTCTGTTTTATCACTCTGCTCTTCTCAAATCATTATCAGAAAACATTGGACATCCCGAGTGAAGCTAGAGAAATGCACTTTTCCCAGTTTCCTCAGCCAAACCAACTGTCACTGCAGAAATGGACCATGAGTGGACTTGCCATGGAGATGGAAAGCTGGAGGGCGGATAGATTTCACCCATGTTGTATGGGTTGGCTGGGAGGGAGTACACAGGAGCCTTGGATCCCCACCCCATAACATAAGCATGTCTAGAAGCCTGTGGGCTAGCTGCACCTTGGGAAGGAAGAGAGCGAGGGCAGGCATGAAGGCTTCCAAATACAGTTCATGGCCTGGAAGTACAGGTATTGAGTCTTTATGGTTGTTCCTTCTTTATTGATATTTGTCATGATAGCCTGAAGGTGGTTGAAATACCATTCCTTTGTTTGACTCTCATGCAATGACTCAAATGACATGTACTCAGAGGCTACCTAGTTTCAAAAAATTACCCGACACTAAGAAAACATAACACAAAGTCCAATCCCAACCCTCTACTTTTCTTTCAGAAAGGGCTTACAGAAGAGTGGTCAGAATTATTGAAGAAGATCCAAACCTAGTATTATCTTAGTATTATTTATATACGGAAGGGATAAAAAAGCATCTTATAAAGTTTCAGACTAAAAACACTGGCTATTTAGACATAAGAGAATGGCACTGGCTTTGAATGCCTCATGTGTGAGGAAGTGCAAAACTATTGCAGAATTTTGAAGTAAAGTCAGTGATGCTAAATTCTTCACTCAGGTAAATTATTATTTTCCCACAAGGGAAAAATTAATCCATAACTCGATACTCAACAACTAAAATCAATATTCCATATAACAACAAACCAAAAAATAATTTGAATGAAGAACTCAAGAAGTGACACAAGAAGTGACACTTATAAAATTATTATAAAAAATAGAGGTATCTCTAAATAATCTTTTGGCATGTACTACTTAAATTTAACACATTTGTTTAGTCTTTGAGAAAAAAAGTTAATAATTAGGGCGTTAAATTTCATGTCATTTTGCCAAAATGTGGGGAGCTAGATGAAAATGGAGGAGTAAAACAAGCTTTATTTTAAATCATGTCTCATTAGTTATGAAGTCAAATAAAAAATACAGGCAATTAGAAAAATTGGTTATGTTATGATGTTTGTAGAAGACTAGCTAAATCAAAGAGACAGCAAGCACGAACATTTTGCTTATATCTCCCAAATACTTAAAATGTCAAAAACAGTGTGTTTTGTAAAAAAATGAGCAAATACATTATTATCCTCAAAATCAATAAAGGAATCCAACTGCTGATAAGAAATGTTACAGAAGGTCTTCAGAAATGAAAAGCACATAGATAGTTTCAAATCCACAGCCCAAAATGCAAGCAAAAAAAAAAAAAAAGAAGAAGAAAATACAAGGTAAGGGAATGTCTGTAAAAAATATACATATAAATTAAAACATAAAAATATAATGTAATTAATTATTACCACTAGTTTCACTGAGTTTCAGGCTGCAAGAGAATTTGGTCCCAGGAAGGTAACCCAAGAACTGCTCTCTTAGCAGAATGGTTTGCTTGCTGGGGAGACACCTCAGCCAGCCTGGAAACACAACTGTGGGGTCACAGTCTGAATTGTTGGTTCTTGGTGCACTCATGGCTCGAGAAGGACCAGACACACTCCAGGTAAGGCAAGCACAAAAATGAGGTTTAATGAGGAGAGAGAGATAGAATTGTAGAGCAAGAGTAAGACATAGTTTTACAGAGCAAAATACAAATCCCTCAGATGATGACCAGAACCATTGTCCTATCAAAAGAGAGAGAGCTTGTTTTTGGTTTGGGTCTTGTTTTATAGTGCCTGGATAAGGACCTCCCCATGGCTCAGACATCACCATGGAATCATTTTCATTGGACAGTTGGGAGTTAAATGATCACAGTCTTACTGTGCATGCAGATCTCCCATGAGCCTCTCTGAAAGCTCATATGGAGGGGTGAACTGCAAAGCACCCACTTTCATCCCTGGAAGTCCCAGAATACATCACTATCTGCATAACAATACTGTACTTGCAAGGGAAGCAGAGCAGGGACTAAGGCAACTAGATCTCCAAGAGCACCTCCTTTGTTCTTGCTAGAATGGAAGGGTCAATTGTATCACATGCTCTGAGAGGCTGGGGAGGTTATTTTGACTGGTAGCCTCCTACTTCCAGGAATACCAGGTCAATTTAACATACTTTTTAAAAATTTTATATGAAAAAAATTAAAGCATAAGATCCTATGTATACTAAAGAGTAATAAAAAGTGTAATGCCTTGCTATATAGTATAACATACCAGAAAGTTATTATTAAAACAGATGAAAGATGTATAGAGATTTATATAATAGGAGTGAGTACTGGAGTTTAGTGACCAGATAAAAGAGCCAAGAAAAGTTGGAAGCCCTGAGTATGGAAGGTAATACATGGCATGCTGAAGAATTGCCATTTGTTTTCCAAGCAAGTAAGGCATCTTAAATATGAGAATGATGTGGCTAAGTATATATTTAGGAAAATTTTCTAAATGCCAAAAAGATCAACTAGCAAATATTATGAGAAGAGGATAAGACCAAGACAGGAGATGACTTTAGTGTAGTAGAGAGAATGGAGAGGAGTGGAAATAAAAATATATTAGGAACATAATTGGGATTAATCTAAGAATTGTGACTGGGAGGAGATAAAGTGGAGCCACACACGAAGGCAGAGAACACAAGTTTGGGAAAGACAGGATTGAGATGTACAGTTCAGTCTGGGTCATGTTGAGACTGAATTGGAAGTATTTGGGTGGTTCCTGGTATGTCAGTTGTTGCATGGACTACACAGACCACTCAAAGCACAGGGTGCCATAGAAAGAACTGTAGGCTCCTACAAATTTTCCATTCCTCTTGAAATTATATTTTTAAGCTAAATAAAATAATATTACCATCTGTGTCTTAGAAAATTTATAAGTATCCTAATGTATGTTCATTTTGTCATTGTTTCATTCGTTAAATAAATATTTATTGAGCACTTACTGCATGCCAGACATTTTATTAAGAACTGAAAACATAATAGAAGATTAAATTAAGAGTGGGAAGAATGGTATATAATCCTAGTCCTGATAGAGTTTAGCATGAGTAAAAAGAATCATACAAATGAATATACAAATACAATTGTCATCGTGCTGAATTTAGATGTACACAGTGCTATGAAAACAAATGGTAGGAAAAACAGAACATGTCATAGAGGTCAAAAGATTCACAGCAAGAGAAGATAGACCTGAGATCTGAGGTAAGAATGGAAGTAACCTGGAAAAGAGAACACAATACATGCAAACACCCAGTGAATAGCAGGAGCATATCACATCTGAGGAGCTGAAAAAGGGCCACAGTTCCCATGCATTTGATGACACAAAAGTTTCAAATATTACTAAAATCTGCTCCTCTGTTCTAAGTATATCTTTTCTTGAAAAAAATGGGCAAAAGATAGTTTGAATATGATCATGCTTTGAATTCCATAATATACTCTAGAGAAGCTGTCTCATGCACACATTTAAGTAACATGTTCAGGAGATGTATCACCTGATAAAGACACATCTGCAAATTTCAGACAAACTCAGTAAAGGATGTGTCAGAGATCGTTCCCCTATCAAGTTATTGAGTTATCAGGTTCCTATGTGCTGGTAAGCCAACACTTGCAGAACATCCTCTTTGGTAAACTCTGAGTAACACATGATTTCCCTCCGCTACCCCACCACGTTGGGCAGATGAGAGCTAATGCTTGAGTACCTCACTTATGGTACACCTCCACCCAGAAGTCCTCCAAAGCCATTTGAAAGATCCAAATAGACCTCTGCTGAAGTTAGTTTTTATCTGTACATGACACTAAATTCTTAGGTAAGTGAGAATGATCAGAATGCATGCTAAGACCATGCAGACAAAGAAGGGCTGCAGCAAGTCTGACCCCTCAATTACTCCACTGCAAGGAATTCGAGAATGGTGGAATAAGAAGGCTTTGTGAATCCTCCTCCACCCAAGCAATGCTAAGACTGGACAGAATTTTCAAAAACAATTATTTTGAGACTCTGGAAATAGATCAAAGGCATACAACAAATGGAAAAGTGTTTACTCTAGAACACTACTGAACTTGGGGTAAGCACATCTTCCCCACATGCCAAGTACCTTCACTGCATTGTACCAGGATAGGGAAGGCCATGAAAACCAGAAGTTTCCCTGCTGGAGTGGCTAAGTTAATTTAGAGAGGAGCAGGGGAAGAAACAAACCCAGGGGCATCATCAGAAAGAATAGCAAACTCTGGCAAACAAATGTGAAAGGTTAACTTCCCAGGTAGCCTGAGGGGATAACACTGGATGGGCAAGCAAGGTACCTGCAGACCAGCCAGAGAATCTAGAGAGAGATCCTGGGAATAAAATGGCCATGGTCTTGGGACTCGAGAAGCTCCCACGTGTTCCTGGCAATCTGGAAGGATCTCCGTATGTGCAAGGCTGCATACATGCTCAAGAGAAACCAGAAATCACCAACCCTGACTTTCTGCAAGTCCCTGGATAAAGGTGAGGCTTGCACAAGTCCTATGAGAAGACACAAAAAGTGGCGCAGAAAGTTAAGTCGGCACAGACTTGCAAATTTCCTGAACTTGGAATCGATTTGCCAACCCAAGCAAAGATCCATTTGCAAAGGGTAGAAAATGTACTGGCTCGAATTGTTTGGGCATAACCTCCAACCAATCACAGGGTAATCACTAAACTATGTTGACATAGGGGTGACCTCTAAGAATCCAGGCTTTTTTGAGAAACAAGAATTTTTTTAAATTGTCGGAGACATCAGCAGCTTCACAATGTGAAGAAATCACAGACCGTATAGAGTTAGTGTGGTCAAGTCACTAAACAGACAAACAAACAAAGCTCAAAAGCAATAACGTGGGCTGGACGCAGTGGCTCATGCCTGTAATCCTAGCACTCTGGGAGGCTGAGGTGAGCGGATGGCTTGAGGTCAGGAGTTCGAAACCAGCCTGAAGGAGCCCGCCCCCCACCCGTCTCTACTAAAAAAAATAGAAAGAAATTAATTGAGCAACTAAAAATATATATACAAAAAATTAGCCAGGCATGGTGGTGCATGCCTGTGGTCCCAGCTACTCGGGAGGCTGAGGCACAAGGATTGCTTAAGCCCAAGAGATTGAGGTTGCTATGAGCTAGGCTGATGCCACAGCATTCACTCTAGCCTGGGCAACAAAGTGAGACTCTGTCTTAAAAAAAAAAAAAAAAGCAATAATGATGAAGAAATCAGTTTCATTGCATGATATGATCTATGATATCTGTTTTTCAGCAATAAAAAGGCAGCCTGGGAACAAAGAGGAACTCTGACTATACACAGAAAGTAAAAAAGGATTCAATAGAAACTGCCTTTGACATCCCTGAGGTTTTAGACTAACAGAACAACTCAAAGCTCCTGTTACATATATTCAAAGAACAATCTCATATTTAAGAATTAAGAGAAACAACAATGGAGCATTAACTAGAGAATAATATTAAAGACACAAGTTATTTTTATTAAAAAAGAAACTAAAAAGAAATCTAAAATCAAAAGGTATGATGACTTTTTAGCAGGCTG
The DNA here is from genome assembly GCF_040939455.1 of Microcebus murinus. Lineage (NCBI taxonomy): Eukaryota > Metazoa > Chordata > Mammalia > Primates > Cheirogaleidae > Microcebus > Microcebus murinus. The sequence goes on along the minus strand of NC_134105.1, from coordinate 106,354,323 downwards.
CAAGATAAACATACCAAAATCAATTATATTTCTATATATTAACCATAAATCATCCAAAATAAAATTAGGAAAGTGATTTCATTCACAAAAGTCTAAAAAAGCATGAAATATCTAAGAACTAATTCAATAAAAGAAATGTAAGTTATATGTACTGAAAACTACCAAATATGGCTAAGAGAAGTTAAAGATCTAGACAAATGGAGGACCATTTCATACATTCATAATATTATGAAAAATAGTAAAAATAAATTAAAAGAATAAAATTAACAAAAATGTAACATATGTATTCATTTTATATCTATATATGTTATAAACAACTCACTTTCTTCTGCCAATTTAGTGTGTTTGTGGTTTTTATGTTGTTTCCTTTTTTGCTGAATATTATTTTAAGTAAGTAGAGTTTAATGGAAAATTATATAATATAGTATTACTACATTTATTTGTCACACTGTTTCTTTAATTTACCTAAATTACTTAATTATTTTCTTTTTAAGTGAATATTCTACTGCCTAATAAATACTGTGAACAAAATTATACCATCTGCAAAAAATGATTGTTTCATCTTTCTTTATTTTTATCCTTTATTTCTATTTACCTATAGGCAATAACAGACAACCTTATCCTGTTCCTACTATTAATGTTTAATCTTATGATATTTTTGTAATTAAGTGTATTTTCTATACTTTGGTTATAGCTACTCTAAACTATATAAGGAAATTCTGTTTTATTACAGACTGGTAAAATGTTTTCTTTTTCAAATCAATGTATGTTTAATTTTATTGAGTGCTTTATCAGCCCTCAATAAAATTAAATATAATCTGCAAATTTTTTAAATACAGACAACTACATTAATGAATATTCTAATGCTCAATTGTTCTTACACACCTGATAAAAGCATTATGTGATAGATATAAACTTTTTTTACTCACATACATAGATGAAATTGGATGTTTGGTTTAGCAGTATGCTTTGTTTTTGTTGTGTGCTTTGTTTATAGTCAAGTATTCTGGTCAGGTTGCTGAGGTTTTGTGTTGTGATGTTAGCTCCATAAAATGACTTCAATTGTTTTCTGTCTTTTTCAATACCTGAGACTGTCCATCACAGATGAGCCTAGCTTCTTTTGGATCAGTTAAAACTTTGACTTCAGGGTCAATTTTTATGTTAACTGGTAAATTTAGAGTTTCTTCTTCCTTTAGGTTTTATTTTCATCATTTATAATTTTCAATAAAATTTTCCATCTAACTTTGACTTCAAATTACCTGATACAAACTTGTACATAGTTTCTCTTACCTTTTACATCCAATGTTGTTTAATTGAGCATTATTTTTCTTATCAATAATTCTAGTTTACTTTGATATTTTATTTTTTAAAAATATAGTTTGTAATTAATCTGATAATTTCTTTTTTTTATTTCAATTTTTATTTGATATTTCCAAATATAAAAAAAGTCAAGATTCTTACACCAATTATCTCAAATGAGACCATGCAAAGCAATTCAGTGTGTGTACGACAATAATTTTTCCCCTTAGGTTCTGCTGCTTTATATAACGGTGTGAACGACAACATTGGATGGCATCTGCCTGGTTGGAAAATGTCATCTCTTTACAAAAAACAACATGTAAGACAGTTTCTACTTTGTCTGCTAGTCAATTCACAATAACGACTTATTTTCTTTTTTTATTTAGGAGGCACATGGAACTGAAAAATTTAGCTGCCCAATTTTATTCAACTACCCCACCAAAAAAAAAAAAAAAAAATCACATATGACAGTCCCAACACTCTGCAAACTTTGGAGAGTTGAGATAGTAGACACTATTTGTTATCTTTAGTAGATTCAACTATTTAGAGCCTGGTAATATTGGCTTTTTCTCTTAACAGAAATCTCCTTAGGGTCTCTCCTCTAATTTTGTTAGACTGGGTTCCAGAAGAATAGTGAAGAACCCCTCACATGAAAATTTGAAGTGTGGAAACTGTTCTGTTGCATTATACAAATTTTTGCTAGTTGCATAGACTAAAGACAGTTGGTTTGCTAAATGGCACTGAATTAAATCCTGACCCAAGTGGCACTATTCAGTCCAAATGTTTCTGACCAAAGAAAATTATACAATATTTATAGGCTAACTTTTACGAGATGGTTGACATTAATACTGTACGTATTTTACATGTCAAAACATAGTCCAAGATTTTATAAAATAAGTTCATGCATTATTACCTCTAAGAATATCATGTACAAGATAACCCCTCCCCCCCACCAGTTCCTGTGACAGCATTTCAGGTGGAAGCAGTCTTATATACAAAAACAATCCAGTTTCTCTGCTGTGTTAAGTATATAATTTAAAGAAATTTCAGAGATTACTGACAAAAAATCTTGGTCCACTGAAGACAGAAAGTGTCAATTTGTGGGATTTAAAATGTTTCCTTTTTAAAAAACACCCAGAATACATAACTTCTGTACAAAGAAAAATACAAAAATTCTGGATGATCATGTTTGATCACACTACATAATTTAGAATGAAATGTCACTGGTTTAAAAGGTTTTCTACTTTACTCATTCCTTTGACAGCATTAATTTGTGCACTAGCATTTATATTTAGCTCAGCTGCACTTATGGCACAAGATCTCATTTCCAAAATGGCACCAATTTTCCTTAAGTGTAACAGCACTCTATTTTTAGCAGCAATTATATTTTTAAAGGTTAACAATTTGTAGAACAAATGTTTTAATTATACTTATTTTCTACTTTATACTCACCAGTTACAATATTTACAAAAGGCTAAAGTCTTACACAAAAAATGATCCTTCACTCTCCCTAACCCCACATCTCAGTCAAAGGTTTTTCCACCCACCTCATTGGGGAAGTAGGAGTTTCAGACAAGGTACCTATGTGTTTTAGATGGGATTCTTGATTTTAAGTGAGTATAAAGCCAAGTATAAGACAAAATAATTCTTAGATTAGGTATAATTCCAATGCCCCAAAAGTTAGTTATGTGATAAATAGTACCTATTGACAACCTAGAAGAGATGAGACATTCTAAGGTGCCCTAACAATCTTACATCTGTAACAGCTGAACAGCAAGAAGGCCATTGTACTCAACTGTGCTGCAGTCATCTTTGACTGGCATTTAAGGTTAGACTCCACTCCTGTGGTTACCAGTAAACATGGGACTTTAACTCTAGAGGTGTCGCTAAATTTAAAAACTGCAAATATGTTTTAAGAGCAATTTACATTGAGGGAAATATGGTTCTAAGGTATTCTGTGTAAAGAGATTAAAGATAACGGGGGACCCGGCAACTGAGCATGCTAATTCCGTCGATACAATGTTCATGGTAAGGTGTATTCACTACATGCATTTTGCTAACAATATTTCCCCCCAAAATTCACCAACTCTGTAGAGCTACAGGGGCAATAGCCATCATCATGTAGCTAGTGACATAATATTCTTTGTGAAAATTCAGACAAATGAGTTGACAAATTCCCAAAAATAGCAAATTAAATCCTTTGTCAAAATAGCTACTGGATCATACATAAACAGCCCAAATCTGTGATTTAGGAATTAAAATTTTGATCATATAAATCATGTTTGGGGATGAATGGATTCCCTTAATATCAGGAATATTTTTCATTAATTCCCACCATAGAAGGATTTGTTGAATGTTAATACTGTGAATGAGAAAATTTGAGGGGAAAGAAAACATACCTACAAATAATTTGATCTGACAAACCAGGCCGATATCAAAAAGACAAAAAAACTGATAAAATGCTGTGAAAAAAACAACCAAAATAACAGTGGGGGGGGGAGGGGGGCTCAGTTAAGGCATCTAAAAAAAAATTCCACGTGGCTTTGGCTTATTAAAATATTTTACACTATTTTTTAAAAGAAGATTTGAAATCATCTGAAAAACATGCAAATTGTTTGAAAACCTTGCATGGCAAATTCAGACAGTTTGCAAGCGTCATTCAGATGTTCACAGAAGAAAACAAAGAAGCCTCTCCCCATGAGACTGCACATGGGAGACGTCTTCCCGGTTCTTTCTATCTTATGCTGGATGGCAACCCCGAGGTCTGTGCAGCAGTTACAAACAAGGCATTGCTATCTGGAAGGGAAGGGACCATGGAATTGCCATTGGTTGGGGAACAGCCCAGCTTTAGCTTTTCCAGATTCTCTGCATGTACAGGTCTGTGACACTGGAGAATTTTGATTGCGTCTTCTACTTTGAACCATTCTCTCTTCCTTCCGATATTAACAGAATCTTCCCAATCTTCTAATATTTCAGTGACTGTAAGAACATACACGTATGTTCTGTGCTTTCGGTCTTGGTTCTCAAATATGCACAGGAGTCTTCCTAATTTTCCTTTAACTCCAGCCTCCTCATAAACTTCCCTCACGGCAGCCCCGCCAGGCTCCTCCTCGGGCTCCGTTCCTCCTCCTGGGACAATCCACTGGTCTGGGTACCGACTGCTACTCACTAACAGCACGCCATTTCCACCCTCCGTGTGAGCGCTCGAGGCTTATCCGGCTCCAAACTCAGTTCGCACGTCAAGATGGTGACTCCCGCTAGGCGCCACTCGCTCGGCCTGGGACCCTGCCGGGGGCCCTCGGCATGCCGGCCTCGAGTCCTCACGAGGGCGCAACGGAGAGAGAGCCGGGCGAGCCCTTTGTCCTAATCTGATAATTTCTATCATGTGATTTGTTTTCATTTCTATTTTAAAAATACAGTTTTTATGTTGATTTCCTTTCCTCTACAAATTCGATTCATTTTATGGTTCTTTTACTTGTTTCCAGATTTCAATGTGCACATTAATTATTTTCAATATTTCCTCTGTTCTACAAATACATTTAAAGCTATAAATTGCTATATAAAAATTTCCTAGTTTTATATTACTATTATGAACATTAGAAAAGGATAGATGTTAAAGAGAATACATACTAACCTCTAAAACTTTAATACATAGTAAAAAGACTGGAACGACATATGCCAAACATCAATATGCGTAACTGTACTAATTAGAAGAATTTTAGAGGATCACCCAAAATGGCTGACTAAAGACATTGCTCGCTGGATCATCCCAGCTACAAGGTAGAGTATTGGACTGAGGAGAATGGAGAGCAGTTGCAGCTCAGCTGTGGGAGAGACAACAGAGACGTCTGGGGACACAACTGAAAAAAACTGCAAAGCTGAGAAAGAAGAAGATAGACAGTTGAAGGCAGCAGCATGGACCAAACCCAGAGAGTTTAGGAGCCCAGTGAAAGGGTAAGGGGGAGAGGGGTGTTGCCCCTTCCCCACCTAGGTAACTTCAGTGAACAGTGGGACATAAACATATTGGAGGCACTTCCACCCTACATGAGCCCAGGCAAGGTGGCTAAATAGGAATAGCCAGGTATAACAGTGAACTCCAGGAGTTCAGGTGATCAAAAGGGACACTCCACGGGAGAGTGCCAGGAGACACAAGAGTGCCAGCTTTCTTACATCTAGAAAATTCCTCCTCTGCACCTGCTCCAACCACGGCACCATAGAGATTCATTTTAGCTCATGCTGGCTGGTAGTCACAACCCCTCCTCCCCTTGTAACTGCTTGAATACTCTGAACCAAGAAGCACATGAACAGCTGTGCTAGGTGCACATCCCCAACCCAGCCCACCACTGAGAGCAGGGCGACCACAATTTGCACGCTTCCTGCCCACCAGCATTTCATGAGATCTCCCACTAGTGGCTTAGACACATAGGCCAGTGGCCCATGGACACGAAAGCAGTGAAGGGAAATGCGGAGAACAGGTCTCGGTCCTGGGCTTCAGTGTTGAGGAAGCCCTTACAGACATATCCAGTGGGAGAATGTGGAGGAGTGCTGAGGAACACAGATCTGTGAGCATGCCCATCACTCACTGGAGAGCCACCATATTGGACAAGGATGGGGCTTTAGGAGTCAATTAGCCTCGCCCCTCATTCCCATGAATGCTGAATGCCTCAGGTGTGCCGGCTAAATGAGAACAGTAGCTGTTTACCCCACTCATTACAATAGAGAGTGAATCTTGAGCCAAGAAACTTGCAAACAGCCACTTCTCCCAAACAGCAGTTTGCCCCTGGGTGAGGCCCCTATATAGAGAGAAAACTGTGTCTCTCCCCTTCCAGTCTTGTGGTAGAACAGGGATGCACAATTGGGAATCACCCTACCGACCAGGGTCCCATGGAGATACACGCTAGTGGATAAAACATGGACTGAGGATTAGTTCAAGAGCTGATCTCAGTGAATGACGAAAACTCATCTGGACTGTTCTGATAGGAGAGTGTTGTGGAGTCCCAGGGAATGAATAGGGAGGGTGCGCACCCCACCCTGCAGAGAAATTGTGCTAGAGTACAAGAGTGGAAAGAGCCTGGCGCAGGGCTTTTGCACTCAAGTTACTAGGCCCTTCTCTTGGAAATAGTGTTCCTTGCTTGGAGAGATTGCCCTGAACTTCATACCAGTGGCTCCCCCTCGTAGCCAGATAAGCACATTTTCAGCCCTACCAAGGCCTTGCAAAACCTCTCAGGCTCTCACAGTCCTTTCACAATCTGTCTTGCTCCCCCTCTAAACTCAGGGGAAGTAGAGATCAAGCAACCCCCTGGTAGCTACAGGCATTGTAGTTTGAGGCATTCGTGTGCCCCACTTAGGGACCAGAGCTTATCATGTTCATAAAAGAACAACTCAGCAGCTGGTTCTGTCATGCAAATATCAATCAATGACAGGGCAAAAAACCCCATAGATAAGCGTAGTGACTTCCAAATAAGCAAACAGGCAGTGGATGATTTGGACTCACAAGCACCACCCTCAATCTCAAAGATTAACATGGGGGACCTGACTCACTCCACACTGTTGGAAACAGGTGAAGACAGCAGGTCAGAGGTAACCGAGGTTCATCAAACCTGCTAGAACGCCCTATATGACTTTAAAAGAACTTAAAAAGGAAAGCCCATCAGACCAGCTACAGATGTCTCAACTGAGACCTTCCAAGTCAAAAGGGATTGGGACCTCATTCTCAGTTTTCTCAAACAGAATAACAGCCAGCCTAGAATTTAGTATCCAGGAAAACTTTCTTATATGAGAGAGAAATAAAGACATTCTCAGATAAGCAAACACTGAGGGACTTTGTCAAGAGCAGATTTGCCCTACAGGAAGTCCTCAGAACTGCATTACACATTGATCAGCACAATAGACACCCACCGTTGTAAAATCACCCTAAACCTAAAGGTCAGAGCGCAGATACCACAATGGTTAAGAGTTAAAACAAACTTTTACTCAAAAGGATAACATAAATCCACCCCACTTAGGAATTCTTTCAACAAATGTGAATGACTTGCACTTCCCACTCAAGAGATATAGACTGGCTGAATAGATTAAAGAAATAGAAGCCAAGAATCTGCTGTTTCCAGGAAACACAACCAATCCACAAGGACTCATTTAGCCTCAAGGTGAAGGGATGGAAAATGATATTTCATGCAAATGGAAACCAAAAGAAATCTGGCCTAGTCATTCTTAATTCAGGTAAGATCGATGTCAAATCAACAAAAGTAAAAAAAAGTAACAAATGGTCATTATATAATGGTGAGGGGAAAAATAAACAAGAAGACCTAATAATCCTAAATATTAATATTTATGCACCTAACATAGGTGCGTCCAGATTCAAAAAGCAAGCCCTACTTGACCTAAATAAAACAATAAACAACATCATTGTAATAACTAGGGACTTCAGTAGCCCACTGATAGGTCAGAACAGATCCTCCAAGAACATAATAAGAAAAATAAAACAATGGACTTAAACAGAACTCTAGAACAGGAGGGCCTAACACACATTTACAAAATATTCTGCACAAAAAACACTCCATATACATTCTTCTCATCAGCTCACAGAAAATTCTCTAAGATTGATCACATCCTAGACCACAAAATATATCTCAAGAAATTTAAAAAATTAGAAGTTATACCATGCATCTCCTCAGACCACAGCAGAATAAAAATAAAATTCCATTATGAAAGAAACACTAAAATGTACACAATGTCATGGAAACTATATCACATACTGCTGAATAGTTATTGGGTTAAGGAGGAAATTAAGATGGAAATCAAAAGAATCTTTAAACTAAATGACAAAGCATACACAAGTTGTAAAAATCTGTTCAGATACATGAAGCCATCTAAAGAGGAAAATTCATAGTTTTAAATGCCTACGTCCAAAAGACAGAAGATTCCAAATCAACAATCTAATTAATTAGCTCAAGGAATTGGTAAAAGAACAGAAAACCAATCCCAAACCAGGTAGAAGAAAATGAATAACTAAGGTCAGAGAAGAACTAAATGAAATCAGTAATAAAAGAACTTTACAGAAGATTAATGAAACAAAAAGCTAGGCACTTGAAGAGATAAACAACAGTCCTCTCACTAGATTAAACAGAAACAGGAAACAAAAGACCCCAATAACCTCAGTAGAAATGAATAAGGTGATAATAAAACTGATACAACAGAAATACAAAATATCACCTCTAAATACTATAAAAATCTCTATGCACATAAACTTGAAAAGGTTGAGGAAATGGACAAATTCTTGGAAATACACAACCTTCCTATGCTAAATCAGGAAGAAATAGAACTCCTGAACAGACCAATATCAAGTAATGACATTGAAGTAGCAATTAAAAAAATCTCCCATAAAATAAAGTCCCAGACCAGATGGCTTAACAGCAGAATTTTACCAGTTCTACAAAGAAGCATTGGTACCTACACTGCAGAAATTATTCTGTACCATTAAGAAGGAAGGAATCCTTTCCAACTTTCTATGAAGCCAAGATCACCTTGATATCAAAGCCAGGAAGGAACACAACAAAAAAAGAGCAAAACAAACCAATATCCCATATCAACATATGTGCAAAAATTCTCAATAAATTCCTAGCAAACTGAATTCAGCTGCACATCAAAAAAATAATCCACCATGACCAAGTGGGGTTCATTCCAGAGATGCAAGCATGGTTCAACACACACAAGTCTATAAATGTGATTCACCAAATAAATAGAAGTGAAAACAAAGATTATATCATCTTGTCAATAGACTCAGAAAAAGCAGTCAACAAAATTCAGCACCCTTTAATGATAAGAACTCTTAACAAAATAGGCATAGCTGGAATATAACTCAAAATTATAGAAGCCATAAATGAAAAACCCACAGCCAACATCATATTCAATGGAGAAAAATTGGGAGCATTCCTGCTTAGAACAGGAACTAGACAACATTGCCCACTGTCACCATCTCTTTCAACATAGTGCTGGAAGTCCTTACCAGAACAATCAGATAAGAGAAGGAAATCAAGGATATCCTTGATTTCCTTGGGATGGGGAAAGAAGAGGTCAAACTATCACTCTTTTCTGATGATATGACCTTATATCTAGAAAATCCCAAAGGTACTGCCAAGACTTCTGGAATTAATATAAATAAATTCAGCAAAGCCTTGGGTTTCAAAATCAATGTACACATATCAGTAGCATTGCTATATGCCAAGCGTCCTCAAACTACGGCCTGTGGGCCACATTCAGGTGTTTTTCCCGGTTGTTTTTTTACTTCAAAATAAGATATGTGCAGTGTGCATGGGAATTTGTTCATAGTTTTTTTTTTAAACTATGGTCTGGCTCTCCAATGGTCTGAGGGACAATGAACTGGTCCACTGTTTAAAAAGTATGAGGACCCCTGCCATATGCCAACAGTCAAGCTGAGAATCAAATCAAAGACTCAGTACTCTTCAGAATAGCAACAAAGAAAATAAAGTACCTAGGAATATATTTAACAAAGGAGGAAGAAGACCTCTACAGGGAGAACTATGAAACACTGAGGAAGGAAACAGCAGAGGACCTGAAGAGGTAGAAAACCATACCATGCTCGTGGATCAGAAGAATCAACATTGTTAAAATGTCTATACCACTCAAAGTGATCTAAGATTCACTGCAATCCCTATTAAAATACCAACATCATTTTTCACACATATAGAAAAAATAGTTTTATGCTTCATATGGACTAAGAGAAGACCCCTATAGCAAAAGCAATCCTAGGAAAAAAGAACAAAATGGAAGGCATTAATTTACCATACTTCAAGCTATACTATAAGGCTATAGTAACTAAAACCACACGGTAATGCCACAAGAACAGGGACACAGACCTGAGGAACAGAACTGAGAACCCAGATATAAAAACATCCTCATGTAGCCATCTAATCTTTAACAAAGCAGACAAAAACATACACTGGGGAAAACAATCCTTATTCAATAAATGGTGCTGGGAAAACTAAATAGCAAAATGTGGAAGACTGAAACAGGATCCGCACCTTTCACCTCTAACAAAAATCAACTCACAGTTAATAACACACTTAAACCTAAGACATGAAACTGTAAGAATTCTAGAAGAAAACATTGGAAACACTCTTCTAAATATTGGCCTAGGCAAAGAATTTATGAAGAGACCCCAAAGGCATTCACAGCAACAATAAAAATAAATATATGGGACCTGATCAAATCATAACTTCTGCACAGCCAAAGAAAATATTATGAGAGCAAACAGACAACCTACAGAATGGGATAACATTTTCCCATGCTACACAACCAATAGATGGCTGATAAGTAGCCTCTTTTTAAAACTCAGGAAAATCAGCAAGGAAAAATCAAACAATCCTATCAAAAAGTGGACAAAGGACATGAATGGAAATTTTTCAAAAGAAGACAGAATAATAGCTCAACATCTCTAATCATCAGGGAAATGCAAATCAAAACCACAATGAGATATCACTTATCTCCAGTAAGAATGGCCTTTATCAAAAAGTCACCAAACAATAAATGCTGGCGTGGATATGGAGAGATAGGAACACTCCTACACTGCTGGTGGGACTGCAAACTAGTTCAACTTCTGTGGAAAGCAATATGGAGATACCTTAAAGTGATACAAGTTCATCTACCATTTTATCCAGCAATCCCACTACTGTGCATCTACCCAAAAGATCAAATGACACTCTACAAAAAAGACACCTGCACCTGAAGGCAGCAGCACAATTCACAATTGCAAAGTTGTGGTAACAACCCAAGTGCCCATCAATACATGAGTGGATTAGCAAAATGTGGTATATGTATACCATGGAATACTATTCAGCTTTAAGAAACAATGGTGATATAGCACCTCTTGTATATTCCTGGGTAGAGCTGGAACCCATTCTACTAGGTGAAGTATCCCAAGAATGGAAAAACAAGCACATGTACTCACCAGCAAATTGGTGTTAACTGATCAATACCTAAGTGGACATATAGGAATAACATTTATTGGGTGTCTGGCAGATGGGAGGGAGGAAGAGGGGATGGGTATATACATACATAATGAGTGCAATGTGCACCATCTGGGTGATGGTCACACTTGAAGCTCTGACCCAAGGGGGAGGGGAGCATGGGCAATATACGTAACTTTAACATTTGTATCCCCATCATATGCTGAAACTAAAAAGTAAATAAATAATTATTTTTAAAGTGGGCAAAGAACATGAACAGAAATTTTTCATAAAAAGAATAATGGCCAACAAACATACCAAAAAAATGCTCAACATCTCTAATCATCAGGGAAATGCAAATCAAAACCACAGTGAGATACACTTATCCCCAGTGAGAATGGCCTTTATCAAAAAGTCCCAAAACAATAAATGTTGGCATGGAAGCAGAGAGATAGCAACACTCATACCTTGCTGGTGGGACTGCAACCTATTGGTACCTCTGTGGAAAGCAATATGGAGATACCTCAAAGAGATACAAGTAGAACTACCATTTGATCCAGGACTACCTTTACTGGGCCTCTACCCAAAAGAACAAAAGACACTGTATAAAAAAGACATCTACACTCGAATATTTATAACAGCACAATCCACAATTGCAAAGATGTGGAAACAACCGAAGTGCCCATCAATACATGAGTGAATTTAAAAAAATATAATATATGTACACCATGGAGTTATATTAAGCTACAAGAAATGGTGGTGATATACCACCCCTTGTATTATCCTTCATAGAGCTGGATCCCATTCTACTAAGAGAAGTATCCCAAGAATGGAAAAATGAGCACCACACGTACCCACCAGCAAATTGGCTTCACTAATCAACACCTAAGTGCACATATAAGAATAACATTTATTGGGTGTAGGGCAGATGGGAGTGGGGAAGAGGAAATGGGTATATACACACATAATGAGTGTAATGTAAAATATCGGGGGTACAGAGACACTTGAAGCTCAGCTTGGAGGGCTACAGCAAGGGCAACATATGTAGCCTAAATATTTGTACCCCAAAAATATGCTGAAATTACAAAAAAAAAAACAACTAAAAAATCATATATAAACGCCAAAGGTCAAGAGCTACTGAAAAGAAAGTCACAAACCAGAAGCAAATGCCATTTGCCCTCAAAAATTGTCATGGTATAAGATAAATTTGCCTGAATTATAGATAGAAGTATTTATGATATTGGATTCTGAGATTTGGGTCTGTAGTTCTATAGTAGACATGGCATTTGAAATGCTTTGCCTTTATGTAAGTGAATATCAACACACACATACCCACACAAACAGACACACATACACTCAGAAACAACCAGATTAGAACGCAGGGTAAGGGTCATCAGGCAAGGAGGGTGAGATAAAAAAGAGGAGACATTGAGAACATTAGGAATGGGCAATGACAAAGGGCCCTAGAAGTCAGGGCAACAGGGAGGGAGGAAGGCTGACTGGGTGGGTAAACCAAAACACTCCTTCTGTGTTAAAGCAGACTAGAAGCTAAGAGATTATATAATACCACCCTCTTATATTACAGATATGGCAATAGAGGATAAAAAGGTGAAAAGAAATTCCAGAATCACATGGGGGCTTTTCCAAGGTGGTCTGAAGGAAGAGGAAGACACAGACAGCAGGTGAAAGTCAGGGAGGTAAGAGAAAGTCTAGAAGTCAAGGCTGCAGCAAGCACAGGAAGCGAGGTATAAGGTTCAGGGCTATGGGAGGCACATTTTTTTTCTCTGAAATGCCATTTGGATGAGGAAGAGATTTGTCAGTTTGAAGAGAGGAAGTCACCACAAGCTACTGAGAAAAACGTTTGCTGAAATCAGAGATCAAACACCAGCGCTGCGAGTCACAAGCTCCATCTCCCAGTGGAATGCTGCTTCTGCCATTTCAGTTGTTGGCAGTTCTCTTCCCAGGTGGTGACAGTGAGGACGGTAAGAGTCACTCTGGCAGCTCCCAGCACTGGTGCAGGGGTCTTGGGTAAAAGCATGCTGCACTCACCCAGCTGCACTTGGACATGAAGGGTCTGAGCCCTGCTGTCTCCAGCCCTCTTCTGCCTTTCTGGGTGTTGGGGTTGGAGCCTGTGACATTGGGGCAGTCAAATGTGTCGCGCTGTATGTGTTCTTCAGAATCAAGTTCTTGCCTCTGGATCTTTTCCATTTCCATTCTCTCTCACTCCCTCCTTCTTCTCCCTTTCTCTTCACTATCTTGTTCTTCCACCCCTCACAGCCTTCCAGGGACCAACCTCTTTCCAGGTCATCCAGATCTCGACCTTTGCCAACAGCACCTGGGCACACAATCAAGGTTCAGGCTGGTTGGATGATTTGCAGATTCATGGCTGGGACAGTGACTCGGGTACTGTAATACTCCTGAAGCCCTGGTCGAAGGGCAACATCAGTGATGAGGAATTTGCTGAGCTGGAGAAGATAATCGGAGTCTACTTATATAGATTTACTCAACATATACAGGGGCATGCCAGTCAATTCCAGCTGAAATGTGAGTCCACTCCCCCAAACTGGGAAGACCCTCAAGGACTTTCTTTTCTCTGTTTGCAAGCTGCTAATCCCTCTGATCTCTCTCCCTGCCTTTCTGCTTTACCCAACTGCATGCACACAGTCTTCTAGAACAGTCTCTCACTGAGTCCACACCTCCACACTGTATTCCAGATTCTGGTTGCTTCTGACTCTTCTCTGACAGATTAGGGCTCTTCATTGGTATCCAACTCCTGCTTTGTCTTATGTAGACCTTGTCCTCAAGGGCCCTTGCTTTTACCCTGTGCCTGAGTGACCTACAGTGTGGCTTCCTCTTCTGATCCGTCTCTGCAGTTGTCTCCTCCCTAGGCCTCCTCTTGTTGCGTTGCCCTGGCTCACACTGAAATGCTGCACTCTGGACTGCATCATGCTCTGCCTCCCACCCACCCCCACTACTACCATAACCCCATTCATGACACTCACACCTTTACGAATACTCTCTTTTGTGAAAATCTCTATGTGCTGTAATTAGCGTTTGGATTGTCATTTAACATCCAAGAACTTTATTCCCACGTAAATAAAAAATACTAGATGTTTTCCTCATGGCATTGTTTATTTATGTTTAATAACTTGTTGTCTGTTTTCCTTCTACCTAGACCCCTTTGAGATTCAGGCCAGAGCAGGCTGTGAGCTACGTTCTGGGGGTTCCATAGTAAGCTTCTTGAGGAAAGCTATAGGAGGATTGGATTTCCTGAGCGCCGGAAAAGACACATGTGTGTCCTACCCAGAGGGAGGTAGCAGGGCACAGCATGTCTGCAAACTAATAATGGAGCATCACGCTGTCATTAGTGTTGTGCTGAAGCTCCTCTTTGACACCTGCCCCCGATACCTCTTGGGCGTCCTTGATGCAGGGAAGGCAGAGCTGCAAAGGCAAGGTTAGTCCTGCTCTCTATTTCACTTCCCATGACCTCCTCTAAGCTCAAGAGTAGGATGGTACCAAAGAGGATATGGACTTAATAAACAAGTTATTTGGATCCCAAAGCACTGGGAAGGGGTCACAGTCCAAGCTTGTGGGCTTCTGAGTCCCTGTGATCTGAGTTTGAGTCATGACACGACACTTTCACTGCTCCTTCCTGCCCCAGTGAAGCCCGAGGCCTGGCTGTCCAGTGGCCCCAGTCCCGGGCCTGGCCGTCTGCTGCTGGTGTGCCACGTCTCAGGATTCTACCCAAAGCCCGTGCGGGTGAGGTGGATGCAGGGAGAGCAGGAGCAGCCGGGCACTTGGCACAGTGACCTCCTGCCCAATGCTGACTGGACATGGTATCTCCGAGCAACCCTGGATGTGGCGGCTGGGAGGCGGCTGGCCTGTCCTGTCGGGTGAAGCACAGCAGTCTAGAGGGCCAGGACATCATCCTCCACTGGGGTGAGAAAGGGCTGGGCCTGGCTGGACATGGGAGGAGGTGGTCCTCAGGCAGAGAGGCAGGCACTGGGGAAGGATGGGACTTGACAGATGAAAGAGTGAGAGAAAGACATTGATTCATTTCTGGAACCCCAATCGCAACAGGATTAAAAATAGAGGAGTCAAGGTAAAAAAGAAATAAGAATGAAGGACTCACAGATTATGTGAGTTGGAGCTAGAGGGATCAAAAGATAGATGGATGGCCTCAGCAATGTGGGAAAGGGAGTTGGAGATGACCATACATTGGAAGCAGCTGTTTGGAGGTACTGACAGTCAGGTGGGGAAAGGATGGCCAGGGGATTCAGTGGGTGGGATTTGAAGTGACATCCTTTTGTCCTCTCCCAATTTCCAGGACACCCCATGTCCGTTGGCTTGATCTTTTTGGCAATAATCATGCCCTCCTTGATCGTTTTGCTGTGCCTTGCATTATGGTATATCAGGCACCGGTGAGTTGTTTTTGTTTGTTCCTTTTAATCTTTCTTTTATGTCCACTCTCTCCAACTTTTTCCATCATTTTATCTATTTCATTGCCTTATCCTCAAACTTTCTACCAAACCCTTCCCCCCAACTTCCATCTCCTTTATGTGGAGATATATTTTTTAATCCTGTTAAATATACATAGCAAAATTTTCCATCTTTATCATTTTAAGTGTGCAGTTCAGTGGAGTTAAGCGCATTCACATTTTATGCCAGCAATCTCCAGAACTCTTCCATCCCTCAAAATAGGAACTCTTTTCTTGTGGAACAGCAATTCCCCATTTCCCTCACCCTACTCCCCTGGCCATGGCTAAGATCATTCTAATTTCCGTATCTGTGAATTTGACTACTCTGGGTACCTCATATAAGTAGAATCATACTGTAATTGTCTTTTTTATCTGGCTGATTTCACTTAGCATGAGGCCCTCAAGGTTCATCTATGTTGTAGCATGTAACAAGGTTTCCTTCCTTTTAAGTCCTAAATAATACTCCATTGTAGGTAAGTGACACATTTAGATCATCCATTCATCCATCTATGGACATTAGGCTTGTTTTACCTTTAGGTATTGTGAATAATGTTGCTATGAGCATGGAAGTACAAATACCTCCTTATAAACAGCTCTTTGTCCTTGTGGTTTTAACAGATCATTTCAGGATAACCCTTGAGCCCCTATCCTATTTCCTCTCCTATTTGAAATAAGCACCAAGAAGTCTAGAATCCCAAGATGTGAACCCAGGTGTCACTCTCAACATATTTCATCAAATTATCATCATATTTTATCAAAATGGAGTGTTCATAGATTTTAAGAAAAATTATGACTTAAACACCATCAGAAAAATTATTTAAAACTGTCAATTTATTACATTAGTGTAGCAATAGTATGATCTATGTGTTATATATTAAAATGTGAGAAAGAATGTCTCAGAATAAATGAAATATGGTAGATACACTTAATGGTGACTTCTCTTTGGCTTTCTATTTAAAACTTTTCGTTTTCTGCTTCTACTTAAATATAAATTTATCAAAATAACATAAATATAATTATGCTGGGATAATTGTATCACACAGATGCAATGCATTTTTTTATATAATTTATCTGTCTCTGCCTGGATGACTTTCCATCCCTCAAAGCCCAGCTGAGAAGCTTCTTCCTCTAGGAGGCCTTTCACAGGGTTATAATGGAAATAACCCTCCCTTGTCTCGTAGCACCAAGAGAACCACTTACTCTGCACCCACATCATTGCAGTTATTTTTGTTTTTCTTCCTTTTCTACTTAGAAGTTCCTTGATCCCAGTTTGTGGATCCCTGCCAAGATCTCTTACCTGCAAATGCATTTTCTAAGTAAAAATTAACTGAGTTGTTGACTGGCAAGTTCATGGTCTTCTTTAAAAGTTATCTCCTTTCTTCTTTTTCTCTATTTAGTTGCTATTCTACATCTTCCTCTTATTACTAAAATATTTTCCACTTAGCCAAAAAATCTTATGCTTTTCTGGCTTCTGCTCTGAACTCCTCTGGAGAAAACCACCCTTGTCCTTACTGCAACTATAGTCTAACTTCAAAGAGTCATTGGAATGGAATCTTGCTTCTCATTTATCCAGGGAGAATGAGTGAGAGGCAGGGTAGGTAATGAGTAATCATTCAGGGAGATTGTGACATATTCACGGAAAAGGATTAAGAGGGCTGTTCCTGCCCTCAGGGTCTTGATTGATATCTGTGCTGTATCATTCAGTTATATTTTTGATTTAAATTTAACTTTATGCATTTTTGTTTATTCTACACTTTTCTAGAATAGTCCATTTAAAACATCCTAATTTTTTTTATTATAATAGTAGGAGGAAGGAGGATTTGAAGATTTATATTTATAGAACTTACAAAGAGAGGTCAGGGGAAACAGTAATTTTGAGGAAGTTGCTGGTTCTAGAAGCAACTCTCTGATCTGTAAATTTTAGGAAAATATGGTCTTTATGGTTTGAGAAGTGTAGGAAATGGTTGAAATCACAGCTACCCCCTTTTATTATTATAACTGGTTACTCCTCAGGAATATGTTTAACTGGCCCCCGTCTTATACAGTAGCCATGCTATTGCTGTATGCTTGTGAACCATGCAATGTGAAACATGAGAATATGAACCATGAACTAGCTGCAGCAATAGCACCTGGAAGCTTGCTAGAAAAACTCACTGCTATCCCCCAACCTACTGAATCAGAAAATATGGGAATAGGAACAATTTATATGTTTTAACAAGGCTTCTAGTTGATTCTGATTTATATTTGAGTTTGAGAACCCTGTTCTAATAGTTTCTCAGCCTGGCATCTACTCACATTTTGGACCAGATAATTTTTGCTGAGGAAGCTGTTCTGTGCACTGTAGGATGATTGGCAGCATCCCTGGCCTCTACCCAGTAGAAGCCAATAGTATCTCCCCAGTTGTGACATCAAATATAACCTCAGACATTGTTAAAATGTTCCCTAGGGGCACAAGTTGACACCAGATGAAAACCAAGATCTAAGAAAATGATCATAATATCATATCCCTGTGTAGCCAAAATAATTGCCTTATAGCCTATATCTGATGTGATTTGGCCTCATCCAACTGAAGTTTAGGATTTACGTTTGGGCCCTGAGGAAAGAAGAGTTCTCACTTTGGCTGCTATGGTGTGTGCAACGTGCAAAATTGCTATTGAATTTTGTTTCACAGGAAAATCTGGCCCAGGAATGAAGCACACAAATAAAGAAAACAGATAAAAGAGCAAATGATAAGGTAACAGGGCCAAAGCCTGAATCATCTATACCGGAGACTTGAACTACCTCTGGATATTTTAGTTACATGAACCTAATAAGTATCGTTTTTCCTTTAAACCAATTGAGTTTGTATTTTTAATTGCTTGAAAATTCTGATATTGCTGTGATCACTGATATCTTGCACCAGATTGTTCACATTTTTCTTATGTGTTTCCTCTGTTTTCTTTGCTCCTCTTATTCTTTCTCTTCCCAAATTATCATCCCTCAACAGTGGTTTTTTGAACTCACGATTTTCCTATAGGTATTCTTACCTTAAGAAACCTTAATTTACCCATGACTTTAAGACCTCTGCATGAACGACTTTCAGAAACAGATCTTAATACAGAAAATACAAGGGCTTCCAAACTATTTTTGTTTGAGAATGTACGTTCATGTAGATTTGTGTGACTTTTGCAAATACATAAAATACAGTAGTTTGCCCTTTTCTGTGGTAGGTATGTTCCAAGACCCCCAGTGGGTGCCTGAAACCAAAGAAATTACCAAATGCACTTGCTATCAGTTGGAACACGTTTCTGTTGATGTCTTCCACCGAAAAATATAATGCCTTTTTCATCTTAACCAAGAAGGGATCATGAGCTTTGACAATAACCTTTGAAGTTTGAGGTGTAACTGCAAAACAGGCATGAATTTTATTCTTCTTCACAATTTTATGGATAGAAGATTCATTCTTACTGAAAATCTTAGAAACCTCAGCATACATCTTTTTTCTTTACTTGATAAGTAAAGAACTTTCACCTTTTCATGTAAAGGAAGCACTTTGCAGCCTTACTTTGGCATATTCAAGAGTTTGACTACAACTGTGTACGAGGGGTTATGGAACTCTATATTTTGATGGTGGAATTTTAATGTGGGCTTATAAATTTGTCAAAATTAATGGAACTGTAAAATTAAAATTTATATGCATTTACTAAAAAATGTTCATAAATAAAATTGACTTAAAATTTTTTAAATGAAACAAAAAATGAAAACAGTACAAAGAAAAACAATGGGGACAGATTGAGGAAGGAAACTTCAGGAGGTGGAGAAAATTTCATTTGTTTTCTCCCCCACAAATTTAAAAACTGTTGCCTGTCTCATATTCAGTGCTTAACAAATGTTAGTTGAATTAGTAAATGAAACCTAAAGGGACTAAAATCTAGCCAACAGTATCTCAGACAGTACAGCCCTTTAGGAGATTTACATCCCATATATAGCACATTTGTTTCCTTGATTCCACACCAATCTGAGGACCAACTCTGTTGCTTCTTTTTCTTAATCACTCTGGGACATATCTGCCCTGCTATCCTTCAAACATACATGACTTGCACACTCTCTCTCTATTTGTGTTTGTAACGAGTTGGATGGTTTTGGCGCTCTGTTTCTAGAAAATAAGTATGTCCAGGACAAAGGTACACTTTTACTTTAAGGTTTAGGGAGAAATGCGGGGAGTCAAAAGAGGTTGGAATTTCTCATCTAAGTAAGAAGCATTTAAACAAGAGGGAAGTATCAATGTTTCAAATGCTGCAACAATGTCAGGAAGGAATATAAGAGGACAAAACTACCAATGTGATAGTTAATCCAACTTATATATGATACTTTCTGTTTTGTTTTATTTTGTCTTCTGTTTTGCTGAGCACATATTACATACAGGAAAGGCACCATTATCACAATTCTTGTTCCCAAGGAACTTAAAAATGGAAAAAGGAAGACAGACCCAAGTAGCTGCAAAGCAGGAGAGGAAGTTATACATGCACACAGCAGAGTAGTGTGAAGTGCTCTTTGGGTTCAACGAGGGAAAGACCGATTCCTTCTTAGGGGTCAAGAAAGATCGTGTGAGGAAATTACATTAGAAATGGGCTTTGAAGGATGACTACTATTGAAAAAATGTAAATAATTCAAATGGAGAGTACAAGGGATGGCATCACTGTGCTGTCCTAGGCTCCTGGACTGCTGGGCTCCTATTATAATGGGGGAGGCATGGGGAGGAATCTAATGGGATGTCCTGATCAGAGCTGTGGAAGAACAGAAATCAGAGAAGCCCCTGGGTAAGTTGCACATGGTGACTGAGGATAAGGTGGAGTGGTCAAGGCAGCAAAGTTAAGAGAGGCAAATACGGAACATGGAATAAGAAATTGGAAAGATGAATTCGGATCTGATGGGTACAATGCACACTACCTGGCTGAAGGGCACACTTAAAATGTCTACTAAACTACAAAAACAAATGAAGTGGCATAAACATATGTACCCCATAAAATTCTGGAGTGAAAATAAAATAAATACAATAACTATGTTTTCTGTGTCAAATTTCATTTCATCTAATATTAATGTAAACATACTAGGTTTATTTTGATATATTTTTCCAGTCTTTTTTGTTCACAGCTCTGTGACCTTATGTTTTCAGGTATATGTCTTTTAAATACCAGAATTTTGTGCTTTTTTTAATCTGGAAAAAAAATGGAAAGAGAGGAGGAAATGCAAGGAACTCATAGCAGCTCTTAAACCACAACACAAGACCTATTAGAAGCATCAGGGGCACTGTCACTGCCAAGGTGTCCAGTTTAAGGGAAAGTACTATCCTGCAGATATTGGAGACATACAGGCATGTCACTTTAAACCCACTGCTGATCCTGCTCTATCTACTGATTTCCCTACTTGCCTTGTGCATTGGATATATGTCACATCAATCATCCTATTTCAGTCACTCTATTCCCATCCCAAGTCAAGAAAGGATTCCCTATCTCCCCAACCCAAGTATGTTGTGTCCATGTGTCCCTCATGTCCCCCTCCTCCATTCCTTTAATTACCTGTATTCATTCCTTCCTCACATCCCTCACCTAGATCTGATATTGTCCAACTCTCCTTATCTCAAGGACCCCTACTAACACTTCCCACATCCAGTCTCACCCCAGTGGAGGATGATGACCTGGCCTCCTGGTCTGCTGCCGTTCACTTGACAAGACAGGACAGCTGCCTCCTCAAGTGCAACATCCAGAGTCACCTACAGATGCCATCTGCTGTTGGCAATAGTAAGACTATCATCTCGTTTAGTTCCCAGTTGGTCCTACTCACACCACAACCATGTCACACAAAGAGGTTTTGCTTAGAAACTGGAGACATGACAAACCAGCAATCACCAGCCAGTCCCAAAGGTAGGATGACTGCACAGCCAGGCCTCTGGTCTCAGTGCAGAGAACACAAAGGTGTTCAGATGAGGACACTTACACACAGCACAGGGGCACATATATCCACATTCCTATGCACAGTTATCTTTTTCCCTCCTCTAGGAAACCATCACCCAGTAACCTGTCTCCTGGTCCTTTTTCTTGTCCTATCTTTGAAGGAGGTGGGGAGAAGGGGTGGATTTGAATAGAAAAATCTCAGAAGAAGGGGTTACACTGACCTTCCCTCTGGAGGTTCATCTTTTCTGCGTCCAGGAGACCCA
This sequence comes from Microcebus murinus, assembly GCF_040939455.1. Taxonomy (NCBI): domain Eukaryota; kingdom Metazoa; phylum Chordata; class Mammalia; order Primates; family Cheirogaleidae; genus Microcebus; species Microcebus murinus. The sequence goes on along the minus strand of NC_134105.1, from coordinate 106,332,385 downwards.
AGAGAAACCAGAAGCATGTGTTTCTTACAAGCCTATACACTGTTTCCTGTTTCACAGATATCTGGGCCCTACTCCCACCCTCTAGAGATGGCACTCATGATGTGTTTTGTAAACTAAGAAAGCTGCCTGGATGAAGATTTTTGGACTCTATCTAGAGTGCAGCTCACAGTCATCTTTTGTGTCTATTACACAGGAATCTGGGGGAAGGGAGATATGAAAAAGTAATTCAGATTAAAAAATAAGAGCAATGATATGAAAATCTAGTACCTTATGAGGAAGTGGACCAAGAAGGTTTCATATGGTCTTGAGAGTGATCCAAAGATATATATCACATGAGGAATAGAGAAAAACTATAGAGAAAAAATGTAGACTGTCATCTAGACACTGGGATATAAATGTCATCAGAATAGATAAAATCCAGGATGTTACAGTGCTTATATTTTAGAAGACAAAGGCAATAAATATATGAAAATAAATAAGGTAATTTTGAATAAATTAATTATTCAAGATAATCAAAAAGTATTAGAATAAAATATGACTGAGGTAAATTGTGCTACTTTACTTAGAATGATCATCAAAGGTCTGTCTGAGGAGATGACACTTGTGCTGAGAAGCAGTTCAACATAAGTGAGGGACAGAATGAAATCTAGCATCACAGAGCATAATATGCAATGGCAGAAAGATTGGACACAGTGACAGAGAGGTCAGTGTAGCCATATCAAGTTTTCAAGAATCATTGTGACCAAAAAACTACAGTCATGGGGCAAAATCTATTCCAATGGGAAACATCAGAAATATATTTTTACTACACACCTTACACCACAAACTGAACGGTCGCTACTTCAGCCTCTTCATTTTGATAAAGGCATACCCTGTGGACTTACACTATGTGATGAAACCCTGACATTCATCATTTATTACTCCAAACAACCCCTTAAAATTCCACCTTCCCCTCTGGACTATAGTGGCTCCCTCTAGATAGGCTGTCTGAATACGTTCTATGGAAGGTGGTGGACTCTCAACAGTGGAAAGGCTGGCCTCAATGCCTGACTACAGGTAAGAGTACAACCTGGATATGTGATTATGGAACCTTCTCTGATAACCTGAAAATGCCCAGCTTGGAGTTATAAAGTTCCACTAAAAAATCTACATAATCTGCTCAATTATCCCATCCAAGGGAGAAGGTTGACTGAAGATCTATGTGAACTCTGCACCCAAACAGCTTTCTGTTTTCCCAAAGGGTCAATCAAATGCATTTCAATTAATTAGATAATTTAAGAATGCACATTTATAGAACTTAAGAAACAACAAACCAAAAATAAAAATGATAACAACAATAGTAAACCAAAATAACAAAGTGAGCAAAAACGTAGCTTAACTGACATCTAATCACTCTTTTCCTTCATTGCCTTAGCACTAGCTCTGCACATTACCATAGTCCTCAAACCCCGTGTCCTCTTCTTTCTCAGAATATGAATTTCTCCCTTAAATATGGCCATCAAAAAAGACACACAGAGACATACACAATCTCAGGGAAATAGGAATGCCAGTCAACCTTGTTGACAAGGTTGACAAGAGACATCTCATATGTTATTATTATTTTTTCTGCATTTCCCTGAAGGGCAATTAACACCCCAGTCACTGTGAAGTCTGAGGAACTCACCTGTCTCCTACCCCCTTGGTTAGAGATAAAAGGAAAGAGGAAAAGTTTTAATAAGAGCACTATCAAATGATGCAGGGACGTCAAAGATGGAATAGAATAAGGCAATATCACTTGATCTGACACTGAATTTATCTGTCAGCATTTATTGGGAAACATTACCTTCAGGCAGAACCACTTACATAATTTGTGCAAAATGAAAATGCGGTGTCTCTTTTTGGAAAACTATTAAGGATTTCAGGATGACAATAGTGGTGCATTGAACCTCGCATGCGTTCTTTCAGAGCACCAGGTCCTGTGTGCATGCACAGATCACGAGCTTATAAAGCTGGCCCTGAATTCAGACAAGGCTCTTGATCATGAATACAGACACAAACACTTATATCCTCCTTTCATACAACTCAATGAAGAGAAAAGAGCAAAAACCTAAATAGCTGCTTTCTCAGAAGGAAGATATGAGTGTATTTATGAAGATGATTTCAATTTTGGAGAGTACAGATAAGCTTTCAATTAGGTAATCCTGGGAAGCTTCCCTGAGAATGAGGCATCTGAATCATAGTTTAAAGGATCAATAGTGAAGCACTGGGAACATGGGGAGATATAAAGTTCAAATTTGAGCTGTGAGAAAAGATGATCCTAATCTCAGGAAGGAAAATTAGACAGGAATGGTGAAGGAAAAAAGAAGATAGAAAATAGAAGAAAGAGTTAATTAGAGGTTGAAGAAACAAAGAACACAGAAAGGCTTACCATTGGTTTTTAAACCATGAGCCAACTACAATCAACATGACCAGGGTAACCACAGCCCTGAAACAGATCAATATCAAGAGGATGGAGTATCCACCTGGTTGGTGATAAAATACAAATGTCAACCCATAAAATACTCTCTGTCCCACCACAGCTAAGTGTTTTAATTTCACAAGGTTGGGGCATTCTAGAGTGCTCATATGTACTTTCTGGAGCCTTCATTTTAATTACTCTCCAACCCTCTTCCATCAAATAAACAGTTCATCCCTTGTTTTCTCTGTAGTACCTCTCATCCCCTACTTTCCTTCAAATTTAATTATTGTCATTCTATACCCTTCTTCGTGTGGATTCTCCCAATTTTACCATTCTTTTTTAATAATAATAACTATCATTTATTAACGCTTACCATTTTGGACCCTTTGCTAGTTGCTTTCCATACACTCTCTCACTCTCTTTTTTTTTATTTCGGCATATTATGGGGGTACAGATTTTAAGGTTTCAATAAATGCCCATTCCCCCCTCACCCCACAAGTCTGAGTCTCCATCATGACCATCCCCCAGATGGTGCACATCTCACTCATTATATATGTATATACCCACCCCCCTTCCCCTCCCACATGACCAATACCCTATTACTGTAGTACCTATGTGTCCACTTAGGTGCTGCTCAGTTAATACCAATTTGCTGGTGAGTATATGTGGTGCTTGTTTTTCCATTCTTGGGAAACTTCACTTAATAGTATGGGTTCCAGCTCTAACCAGGAAACTATAAGATGTGCTATATCACCGTTGTTTCTTAGAGCTAAATAGTACTCCATGGTATATATATACCACATTTTTTTAATCCATTCTTGGATTGATGGGCACTTGGGCTGTTTTCACAGCCTTGCAATTATGAATTGTGCTGCTATAAACATTTGAGTGCAGGTATCTTTTTTGGACAGTGTCATTGGATCTTTTGGGTAGATGCCCAGCAATGGGATTGCTGGATCAAATGGTAGATTCACTTGTATCGCTTTAAGGTATCTCCATATTGCTTTCAACAGAGGTTGAACTAGTTTGCAGTCCCACCAGCAGTGTAGGAGTGTTCCTCTCTCTCCGCATCCACGCCAGCATTTATTGTTCGGAGACTTTTTGATAAAGACCATTCTCACTGGAGTTAAGTGATATCTCATTGTAGTTTTGATTTGCATTTTCCTGATGATTAGAGATGTTGAGCATTTCTTCATATGTTTGTTGGCCATACTTCTGTCTACTTTAGAAAAGTTTCTGTTCAAGTCCTTTGCCCACTTTATAAGAGGGTTATTTGATTTTTTCTTCGTGATTTTCGTGAGTTCTAAGTATATTCTAGTTATCAGTCCCTTATCGGATGCGTACGATGCAAAAATTTTCTCCCATTCTGTAGGTTGTCTGTTTACTTTCATGACTGTTTCTTTGGCTATGCAGAAGGTTTTTAGTTTGATCATGTCCCATTTATTTATTTTTGTTGCTGCTGTGATTGCCTTTGGGGACTTCTTCATAAACGCTTTGTGTAGGCCAATGTCTAGCAGAGTGTTTCCAACTTTTTCCTCTAGAATTCTAATAGTTTCATACCTTAGGTTTAAGTCTATTATCCAGCGTGAGTTGATTTTTGTGAGAGGTGAAAGGTGTGGGTCCTGTTTTAGCCTTCTACAGGTGGCTATCCAGTTTTCCCAGCACCATTTATTGAAGAGGGATTCTTTTCCCCAGCGTATGTTTTTGTGTGCTTTGTCAAAGATTAGATGGCTATATGAGGATGGTTTTATATCAGAATTCTCACATCTGTTCCACTGGTCAATAATCCTATTTTTGTGCCAATACCATATTGATTTAATTACTACAGCTTTGTAGTATAGTTTGATATCTGGCATATTAATGCCTCCCATTTTGTTTTTGTTGCCTAGAATTGCTTTTGATATTCGGGGTCTTCTTTGGTTCCATACGAAGCATAAAATTATTTTTTCTATATCTGTGAAGAATGCTGATGGGATTTTAATAAGTATTGCATTGAATCTGTAGATCAGTTTGGGTAGTATAGACATTTTGATGATGTTGAGTCTGCCGATCCACGAGCATGGTATGGATTTCCATCTGTTTACATCCTCTGCTATTTCCTTCCTCAGTGTTTCATAGTTCTCCCTGCAGAGGTCTTTTAGCTCCTTGGTTAAGTATATTCCTAGGTACTTTAATTTCTTTGCTGCTATTGTGAAGGGAATTGAGTCTTTGATTTGGTTCTCAGTTAGATTGTTGTTGGCGTATATGAATGCCTCTGATTTCTGTGTATTGATTTTGTATCCTGAGACTTTACTAAATTCATTGATCAGTTCCAGGAGTTTCTTGGTTGAATCCTTGGGGTTTTCTAGATATCATATCATATCATCAGCAAACACTGAAAGTTTGATCTCTTCTGCCCCTATTTGGATACCTTTGATTCCATTTTCCTGTCTGATTGCTGTAGCCAGGACTTCCAGCACTATGTTGAACAGAAGTGGAGATAGTGGGCAGCCTTGTCTGGTTCCTGTTCTAAGTGGGAATGATTTCAATTTTTCCCCATTCAGTATCATGTTGGCTATGGGTCTGTCATATATGGCTTGTATCATTTTTAGGTATGTCCCTTCTATGCCTATTTTCTTAAGTGTTCGTATCATGAAAGGGTGTTGAATTTTGTCAAAAGCTTTTTCTGCATCTATTGAAAGAATCATGTGGTCTTTGTTTTTGCTTCTGTTTATGTGGTGAATTGCATTTATAGATTTACGTATGTTGGACAATCCCTGCATCCCTGGGACGAAGCCCACTTGGTCGTGATGGATTATTTTTTTGATGAGCGTCTGGATTCAGTTAGCTAAGATTTTGTTGAAAATTTTTGCATCTATATTCATTAGGGATATTGATCTGTAGTTTTCTTTTTGTTGCATCCTTTCCTGGTTTTGGTATCAGAGTAATATTCGCTTCATAAAAGGTGTCGGGGAGGTTTCCATTCTTCTCGATGTTGTGGAATAGTTTCTGCAAGATAGGTACTAGTTCTTCTTTGTAAGTGTGGTAAAATTCGGGTGTGAAGCCATCTGGACTGGGACTTTTCTTTTTAGGGAGATTTTTAATTGCTGTTTCGATTTCAAGCTCTTGAGATTGGTCTATTCAGGAAATCTATTTCTTCCTGGTTGAGCCTAGGGAAGCTGTGTGTTTCTAGAAATTTGTCCATTTCCTCCACATTTTCTAGTTTGTGTGCATAAAGATTTTTGTAGTATTCATAAATTATATCTTGTATCTCTTTGGGATCAGTTGTGATATCTCCTTTATTTTCCTGATGGAGCTTATTAGAGATTTCTCTTTTCTGCTTTTCATTAGCTTAGCCAATAGCATGTAAATTTTGTTTATTTTTTCAAAGAACCAACTTTTTGTTTTATTAATCTCCTGAATAGCTTCCCTGTTTTCAATTTCGTTTAGTTCTGATTTGGTCTTGTTGATTTCACTTCTTCTGCTGGGTTTGGGGTTGGTCTGTTCTTCTTTTTCCAGCTTTTTGAGTTGTTTCATTAGATTGTCTATTTGTGATCTTTTTGTGTTTTGGTTATAGGGATTTATGGAGATAAACTTTCCTCTAAGAACTGCTTTAGCTGTGTCCCAGAGGAGTTGATAACTTGTCTCTCCATTGTCATTTTCCTCATAGAATTTTTTTTATTTCCATCTTGATTTCTTCATTTATGAAGTCATCATTTAGTAGGTGGTTGTTTAATTTCCATGTTTTTGTGTAGAAATGTGAGTTTCTGTTAGGGTTGATTTCTACTTTTATTCCACTGTGATCCGAGATGGTACATGGTATGATTTCTATTTTTTTAAATTGCTTGAGATTTACTTTGTGTCCTAGGATATGGTCAATCTTAGAGAATTTCCCGTGAGCTGATGAGAAGAACGTATATTCAGTGGATTTGGGGTAGAATGTCCTGTAAATGTCATTCAGACCCAATTGTTCTATAATTTTATTTAAGTCCATTATTTCTTTATTAATTTTCTGTTTGGAGGATCTGTCTTGTGCCATTAGTGGGGTGTTGCAATCTCCGGTGATTATGGAGTTGCTATTAATCCATTTGCTTAGATCCAGTAAGGTTTGCTTTATGAAACTGGGTGCACCTAGGTTGGGTACATATATATTTAAAATTGTTATCTCTTCTTGTTGAAGTGTTCCCTTCACCATTATATAATGACCCTCTTTGTGTTTCACTACTTTTGTTGCTTTAAAAACTAAATCGTCTGAAATTAGAACTGCCACACCAGCCTTCTTTTGGCTTCCACTTGCCTGGAATACTGATCTCCACCCTTTTACTTTTAGCCTATATGCATCCTTGCAGGTTAGATGTGTTTCCTGAAGACAGCATATACTTGGCCTGTATTTTCTTATCCATTCAGCCAGCCTATGTCTCTTGAGTGGAGAATTTAAGCCATTCACATTTATTGAGAGAACTGATAGGTAAGGTAGATCACTGTTCATTCTGTTGGGTTGGATGTTGTTGCTTTGATTTCTCTCTTGAGCCATTGTATTATCTGGCCTTTAATCTTTGGGTTTTGGTTCTTCTTATATTCGTGGGTTTTTATTATGATGTTCCGTGCGTAACACTGTTTTGAGTACTTCTTGTAGGGCTGGTCTTGTCCTGGTGAATTCTCTGAGACTTTGCTTGTCTGAGAATGTCTTTATTTCTCCTTCATATATGAAGATTAGTTTTGCAGGGAATAATATTCTAGGCTGGGCATTGTTTTGTTTCAGAAGAGTTAGAATGGGGATCCCGTCTCTCCTTGCTTGTAAAGTCTCATTAGAGAAGTCTGGTGTTATTCGAATTGGCTTTCCCTTGTATGTCACTTGCTTCTTTTATCTTACAGCTCTTAGAAGGGCCTCTTTAGCTGATATTTTGGTCAGTCTGATGACTGCATGTCGTGACATCTTCCTGTTTGCATTGAATCTCCCAGGGATCCTCTGAGCTTCTTTAACTTGTATATCGAGATTTTGAGCAAGGCCTCTGAAATTTTCCTCTATTATATCTTCAAATAGCTTGTCCAACCCTAAAGTGTTGTCTTCTTCCCCTTCTGGTAACCCTATGACCCTCACATTAGGTTTCTTCACATAATCCCACATCTTTTGTAGGCTTTGCTCTTTTCTCTTGTTTCTCTGCTCTATCTCTGTGACGGTTTTATTTAGTTGGAGGGTGTTATCTTCAAGCTTTGAGATTCTTTCTTCTGTTTGATCTACCCTGTTCTTGAGACTTTCCACTGTATTTTGTAGTTCCCTTAATTGATTCTTCTTTCCCAGGAGTTCGGTTAAACTTTTCTTCATTGTGTCTATTTCTTTAGTGAACTTTTGTTCTAGGTCCTGGAGGCTTTTTGTGGTTTCTTTGTGTTGGTTATTGAGTTGTTCTTGCAGGTCGGTGAGTGTTCTTATGATCCATATACGAAATTCCTCTTCTGTCATTTTGGTTGCCTGATTTGGGTGGTGTCCATTTCTAGGGGGCTGGTGTTCCTCTTTGGGGGTATATTTTCCGTTTGGTTCTTCATATTTCCTGAGTTCCTTCACTGATTTCTTCCCATGTCGATCAGTTGTTGTTTCTTCCCTTTAGGTTTTCATTTGGGTATTCACACACCTTGTTTAGTTTCTGAGCTGGTAGGTGGTGTCTGAGGGTGAGATTTGACTACTCCCTCTATAATGAGTCAGTGGGTGCCATGAAAAGGCTGTGCAGGATGCCCTCCCTGTCAGTAGGTGGCACTTGCTTGGAGGAACAGGCTATGCTGTTGTTTTTATGCCCTGTTATCAGCTCTTGGTCCTGTACGGAGGCATTCTAGTGCCTCAGGTTGTCGGTGGAGCCCTGGGACTTCCAAGTGTGTCCTTTTCTTCCCCTCAGTGAGGGCTGGTTTGGGAGTGAGTCTGGGCAGAGCTGGGTTGGGTAAGGCTGCCCTCAGGCACCACCAATGCCATTAGCAGGGGTCAAAGTTCTCCTCTCTGCTTCCAGGAAAAGCTGTCAGGGCGGGGCTGGAATGGCCCCGCTCAGCCAGAAAGTCTGCTTGTGGGGGTGGGGCTGTCTGAGACCCGCAGTCTGGAGCGGGCCTGGCTTCTTTCCACCCTCCCCAACTCTGCAGCTACTCCTGGGCCTCTGCCAGCAGGCCAGACCACATGCCACCAGGCCTCCCCGAACTGTGATGCCAGCAGGGAGGTTCCCTGCACAGGAACGCCACCTAGGCTGGGCTTAAGGCCTCCTTTTGGGAGGAGGGTTGCCCTCTAGGACGCTGATCTGCCCCTGAAGGCACACACACCTCAGTAGGCTGTTCACGTATATCCCTTCTGTGCCCCGGGAAATGTGAGACCTGGGTGCACCGGATCTGGTCTGCAGGTCTGACCTCTGGGTCCCAGAGTTCAAACTGTATCCCCACCAGGGAGAGGAGTGCCAGTCCCAATTCACCCACAGGGTGCCCAAGCTGGGTCTATGTCTCTCAGCCTCTGGGTCTGCACCATTCTCCTTGGATCACTGTGCTAGCAGCACCTGGGAGGGCTAGCGGGTAGGGAGCTCATAGTCTGAGTTCCCCTTAGTCAGCTGTAGGGTCCCAAAAGGGAAGGTCCTGTTCCCTGTAGGTGCCTCCGGCTGGTGGCTGTATTGTCTCTCTAGGCAGCTGCGGGTAGGGTCGGCGGAGGGGAGAAGGAGGCAATATGGCGCCTGCCACCCGGCTCAGGTCTGTGCACACGGAGGTGCCCCAAGGGATTTGGGAGCCTGGTGCCACGTCTGCTATAGGCTCACCGCTAGCTGGCGGCGGCTGACTCTAGGCTGGTGTCCGCAGGTCTCTCCACCCGCTGGGGAGCCCACCAGCAGTCCCAGATGCAGGGGAGGGGAAACGGCAAATCCACCTACCCTTCTCGCTGGTCCCCGGGCTGCTCCAGTGGTCTCAGCCTCCAGTTCTCCTCCGCAGCCTCCTCCCGTGGAGTCTCCCATGGTCTCAGGTACCCCTCCTTCCGGCCCCCGTCCACTGTATGCTGGTCTTCTTGCTTCTTTTTTCTGATTTCTGCTAGAATCTGTCTTTTCTGCAAAGACACTTTGTCTGGTGGTGTTTCTCGTCCACCGTCTTGATCCTCTCCCCTCTACACTCTCTTTTATGCTTAACAACCCAGCTAGGTGAGCACAATTGGCTTCATTTTATGAGTGTAGCTATGGTCAGTGGGAGGCTGGAGGCATGGTGAGTGGTGGCTTAGACACCAACCCTTGCCACAGAGGGGTCACAGTGTGGCATCTGTCCCCAGCTGGGTGCTGGACTTTCTGCTCCAGAGATCGGGCCGGGAGAGCCATGGAGCCCCCACTCTAAGAGCTGCCAGGTGACACCTCTCCCACAGCCACTTGGCCGCAACCCACTCCTTGGCCTAATCACCACCTCTCCACTCTCAAATGGCCATGGGGGATCCAAGGTCCACAGGAGTAGCAAAGCCTGGGTCCAGAGGGGTTCTAGACAGGAACTTTGCAGCATCGTCTCCAGGCAACGCGGCAAGGCTGGGCTTGCGTCACTGAGGTGCAACCGCGTCAGGCAGTGAGCAGCGGCCCCTTGCGGGTGTGAGCGGCTGGTGGAAGCGGCCCTGGTGGCCCCAGTGGGCGATGCCTTGAGCCTTGATGAGCTGCCCAGCACTGTCCTTTCGTTGTTTCCCTTCCTAGCAGCTCTAGACCCCGGGCATGTGAGTAGAAGCCCCAGCCAGGCCTCGACTGCCAGGCCAGCTTCAGTGAGGACACAGGCCTGGCCCTGCCGCCCTTTCCAGGCCTCAGCTTAGGGCTCAGGCTGGCTTGGGAGGCCTTCTGTGGGCGCCTTCTCCCCAGCCCGGAGGTTTCCAGTTGCCTGAGCTGGAGGTGGCCTGTCTCGCTTTCGAGGTGGTTCTGGGGGACCTGGAGAGAGTTTTTCCTCCTGGAGCCCCGAACAGTTTTTGAATATTGCCACTGGCGCAGTCAGTGGGCTATGGGAATTAGCTGTTGACTAAAAGTCCAGGTGCGCTTGGGGAGGGCCTGAGGCAGTGAAAGAAGAGCTAACAAAAGGTGGCTTGGACGTTGCCTTCCCACAGCGCTGAACGCTCCAGTTGAGAAAATTTGTGCCTGGGGCGATAGCTCAGAAATGGCTAAGTCCCAATTTTACCACTGCTGTTCGGGCATCCTACCCACTTCCCCTGCTACTCACAAAAGCCATAGGCCTGTCTTCCATGAATTTCAGCTGGATCCCAGCCCTTTCTCACCCCAGTGGATGATTATGTGATGGCCCCGAGACTGCTGTGCTTCACCTGCCAAGACAGGCCAGCCGCCTCTCCAGCTGCCAAAACCAGGGTCCCTCGGAGATACCACATCCAGTCAGCATTGGGCAGGAGGTCACTATGCAAAGTGCCCACCTGCTCCTGCTCACCCCGCATCCACTTCACCCACACAGGCTTTGGGTAGAATCCTGAGACGTGGCATAACAGCAGACGGCCAGGACTGGGAATGGGACCTCTGGACACCCAGCCTCTGTCTTCACTGGAAAAGAGAAGATGGGAGAAATGGAATTTAAGGGAAACCCTAGGCCAGAGCTCAGGGACTCAGGTGCTTTAGAGGTTTGAGCAATGCCTTCTTTTGCTTGTGTAGGAAACAACCCTAAACCCACACATCTAACCCTATAGCCTCTTACGTGTTTCAAAATGATAATGAGAATGGGCAAATTCAAATACAAAAGTTAAAGCACTATGACTAGGACAGGAGCAAGAGTTGGGCTCACCTTGTCTTTCCAATTGTGACTTTCCTACTACAAGGAGGCCTGCCAGAGGTCAAGGGCAGGGTAAACATGCTGTGCACTATTTCTTTAATATCTCGATAGTGGTTGAGCACCTTGCAGACATTCTGGGCCCAACTCCCTACTGCTGGAGATGACACCCAGGAACTTCCTTGGAAACTAAGGAAATCTGATCCTTGATATGCGCCATTTATGAACATTTCTGAGGCCTTCCCAGCGTGCATTTTACAGCCAGCTGATATCTGAAGCTCAAAGACATCTGAGGGTAGAGAGGGAAGAGAGAATCAATATGAAAAGAATGATAGGAACTAAAAATAAAATAATGATATTTAAGGGAATGAAAATGTGCTGGAAAATCATATGGAAGACTAGAGTTTTTATGGAAAGGGACAAGTAAATGTGTGAGAAGGAAAATTTAAGACAATAAAGGTATGTTGAAATTATTATTGGGGAAAGGATAGATGGGAAGGATAATCTGGAAGAATTCATATGAGAGTGGTAGGTACAGGACAGGCCACATGAACTCTCAGGCTAAAGAGAAAACAGGCCTAAAACTGGGTGGGAAAACTAAGTCTGAGGCCAGAAATCACAGGCAGAAAATCAAAAGACAAAACCATTCCAAGGAGCCAGAAGTTGAGAGTACATTCAGAGGCATGTGGAGATATGTACATGCAAGCATTGCACTGTATATTGGGAGGGGGAGTGATGGGTGCAGCAGAGGAGGGAGTGGGAGACAAAGGGAGATAGGAAACAAGGTCAGGAAGGTTGGATGATGCTCAGAACTTATACACTATCTTCCCCTTTGGAAGATCGTTGCAGCCCCCAGAAAAATTATTAGCTCACAACAATGAACTCACATTCAAACTGAAATTGGCAAAGGCCTACACTTACTTCCCTGGCAAAACCATGCAAGTACAACTGGAGCAGCACCTGTAAAGTTCTTCAATTCCTCCTTGCTGAAGTCTCCCTAGGACTACGCCACAGAAAGAGGATGGTGCCTACAATACCATCCCAGGAGTGAATCTTCAGCTTGCCTGCCAGCCTGGGCCCTGGGTGTGCACCCAGCTGTCCATGGCAAAGGAGGAGATCTGGAGCATATGGAAGGAGATGGGTTCTTCTGCTGCTGGATGATGGGATCCTAGAGCTTGGAGATCTAAGAGACAGGGGAATGGCAAGTGGAGAGAGTGTAAAGGGATGGCAGATGAGATGCCAAAGGGAGAAGAGGAGCCCAGAGAGGAGAGAAAGGATTGAGATAGTTACATGTATTCCAGTACCACTTTTTCCCTGGCCAAATTCCTATCCCCCAATCAGCGACAGAAACTGAGACTGTATATAAGAATTATGGGCCTGGAAGTAGCCTGGAAGGCAGACGCCAGGGGCACCCTAGGGAAGCATGCTCCCTTTCCCAGGTCCTCCCCAGAGATTCTTCTCTACCCTCCTGTGCCCTGCCCTAAGTAACCTCCCACCTGAGCTTTTTCTACCCACTGTGCCCTTCCCCCAGGGCAGCAAAGTTCCCTGAATAGGAGCTGGAGCAGGCGCAGCATTGGAGCTCTGAAGCAGAACAGTGTCTCAGTAGGACACCTGCCCTCGAAACTCAGACATCAGCACCCTTCCCCACACCCTCTCCCACTACCATCCCACTTCCCTTTGCACACAGGCAGACAAACCTCTCCCTCTGCCCACTTCCCTACAAGAGAAATTCCACTGCCTCCCTTTGCTACAGTCTCCCACAGGGTCTCTACTTCCCTTACAGCTCTGCCACTGTCTGGCTTCCAGCAGTTTTCTCCCCACTCTTATCTATATCCTCACAACCTCCTCTATTGCAGTAACTGCAGGACAAGGAGTCCAGATTTAGAACAAAGTCTGTGGTCTTGTAAAATATGTATTGGCTTTTGGCCTTGCAGAAATCAAATCCACACTTCAGTGGTCAGTGTTCATCTGTTAGAAGTGATGGAAGTGACTCGGTGGTACCCAGTGACACATCCAGCAGTGTCCTTGCTCCTGCCTCTCTGTGGCCTTCCCCTCCACCTGTCTGCCACCTGGCCTCCTTTCTCCTTCTTCTGGGTCTTCCTGCTTTATTCTACTGACCCAACATTTTTTCCTCTGTGTCTAATTTTGCTCTTCTCACATGCCCTGCCCGTTCTCCCTATGCCCTTAGTCTCTCTTCTCTTTCACCACTCTGCTTTTCTCAAATCATTAACAGAAGACACCTGGCATCCCCAGTGCAGCTAAAGAAATGCCCTTTTGCTCAGCTTCCTCAGTCAAACGACTTGTCACTGTAGAAATGGTGCATGAGTGGACTTTCCATGGAGATGGAAAGCTGGAGGGCAGGTGGATTTCACCCATGTTGTATAGGTTGGTCTGGAGAGAATACACAGAATCCTTGGATCCTCACCCAATGATATGAACATGTCTAGAAGCCTGTGGGCTAGCTGTACCTTGGGAAGGAAGAGAGCAAGGACAGGCATGAAGGCTTCCTGTTACAGTTCATGGCCTAGAAGCACAGGTATTGAGTCTTTATTGTTGTTCCTTCTTTATTGATATTTGTCGTGATAGCCTGAAGGTGGTAGAAATACCATTCCTTTGTTTGACTTTTATGCATTTACCCAAATGACAGGTACTCTGAGGCCACCTAGTTTCAAAAAATTACCAGACACTAAGAAAACATAACACAAAGTCCTACCACAACTCTCGACTTTTCTTATAGAAAGGCCTTATAGAAGAATGGTCAGAATTATTGAAAAAGATCCAAATGCAGTATCATCTTAGTATTATTTCTAAATTCAAGGATTAAAGAAACATCTTATAAAGTTTCAGACAAGAAAAAAACTGGCTATTTACAGAGAAGAGAATGGCACTAGCTTTGGATGCCTCATGTGTGAGACAGTGGAAAAATATTACAGAATTCTGAGGTAAGGTCGGTGATCCTAAATTCTTTACTCAGGTAAATTGTTATTTTCCTACAAGGGAAAAATTAATTCCTATCTCAATACTAAACAACTCAAAAAAATTCCATATAACAAAAAACCAAAAATTAATTTGAATGAAGAACTCAAGAAGTGATGCAAAAAAGACTGCCATAAAATTATTTTCAAAAATAGAATTATCTCTAAATAATTGTTTGGCTTGTACTTCTTTAATTTAACTCATTTGTTTAGTCTTTGAGAAAGTTAATAATTAGGGCATTAAATTTCATGTCATTTTACCAAAATGTGGGGAGGTAGATGAAAGCAAAGCAGAAAAACAAGCTTTATTTTAAATCACATCTTAGTAGTGATGAAGTGGAATAAAAAATGCATGGAATTAAAAAATATTGGTTATGTTATGATGTTTGTAGAAGACTACCTTAAATCAAAGAGACAGAAGGCACAAACATTTTGCCCATATCTCCCAAACACTTAAAATGTCAAAAACAGTGTGTTTTTAAAAAAATTAACAACTACATTATTATGCTGGAAATCAGTAAAGGAATCCAACTGCTGATAAGAAATGTTGCAGAAGATGTTCAGAAATGAAAAGCACATAGAGGGTTTCAAATCCACAACCAAAAATGCATGCAAAAAATTAAAAGAAGGAGAAGTCTATAAAAATATACATATAAAGTAAAATATACAAAATATAATGATAACTTATTAGATAATTAATTATTACCACTTGTTTCACTGAGTTTCAGGCTGCAAGAGAATTTGGTCCCAGGATAGTAACCCAAGAACTTCTCTCTTAGCAGAATGGATTGCTTGCTGGGGAGACACCTCAGCCTGGAAATACATACTGTCAGGTCACAGTTTGAATTATTGGTTCTTGGTGTGCTCATGGTTCAAGAAGGACCAGACACACTCCAAAGTAAGGAAAGCACAAAAATGTTTAGTGGCTTAGTGAGGAGAGAAAGATAGGATTATAGAGCAAGAACCAGGTTTAGAGAGCAAGATACAACCCCACAGATGAAGACTGGATGCACTGTCATAGCAAAAGTGTGAGAGCTTGGTCTGGGTCTGGGTCTTGTTTTATAGTACCTGGATAGGGACCTCCCCATGGCTCAGCCATCACCATGGAACCACTTTCATTGGACAGTTGGGAAGTAAATGATCACAGTCTTACTGTGCACGCAGATCTCCCATGAGCCTCTGTGAAAACCCATTTGGAGTTTCAGAACTCCAAATGGATGCAAGAACTCCAAATGAACTGCAAAGGCACCCACTTTCATCCCTAGAAGTCCCAGAAATCCTCACTATCTACATAATACTGTACTTGCACAAGAAGCAGAGCAAGGACTAAGGCTACTAGACCTGCAGCACCTCCTTTGTTCTTGCTAGAATGGAAGGATCAATTGTATCACAGGCCAGAGAGGCTGGGGACATTATTTTGAGTGGTAGTCTCCTAGTACCAGAAAGCCTGGGTCAATTTGACACATTTATGTTAAATTTTATCCGAAAAAAGTATAAGATCCTATGTATGTTACTGAAGAGTAATGAAAAAAGTAATTCCTTGCTATATAGTAAAACATATTAGAAAGTTGGTATTAAAACATATGAAAGATGTATCGAGATTTATAATATTGTAGAAGTGAGTAATACAGCTTAGGGACCAAATAAAAGAGCCAAGACAAGAGAAGTTGGAAAGCCCTGATTATGGAAAGTTATACATGACATGCCGAATAATTGTAATCTGGTTCTCAAGCAAGTAAAGTATCTTAAACATGAGAATCATGTGGCTAAGTAGATATTTAGGAAAATTTTCTAAATGCCAATAAGATCCACTAGAGTATATATCAGAGGGGGCTTAGAAAAAGAGAGCAGATGACTTTAATGTCATTGTGAGAATGGAGAGGAGTGGAAATAACAAATATAATATGAATGCAGCTGGGAGTAATATAAGAATTGTGACAGGGAGGAGATGAGGTGGTGCCACACACAAAGGCAGAGAACACAGGTTTGGGAAAGACAGGATTGAGATGTACAGATCAGTCTGGGTCATGTTAAGACTGAGTTGAAGGTATTTAGGTGGTTCCAGTTGGAGGTATCCAGGTGGTTCCTGGCATGTCAGTTGTTGTAGGGAGTATACACACACCTCTAAGCACAGGGTGCCATAGAAAGAA
This sequence comes from Microcebus murinus, assembly GCF_040939455.1. Classification (NCBI taxonomy): domain Eukaryota; kingdom Metazoa; phylum Chordata; class Mammalia; order Primates; family Cheirogaleidae; genus Microcebus; species Microcebus murinus. The sequence goes on along the minus strand of NC_134105.1, from coordinate 106,316,105 downwards.
CCGTAGGCTTCTACAAATTTGCTCATCCCCTGAAAATTATATATATATATATATATATATATATATATATATATATTTTTTTTTTTTTTTTTGAGACAGAGTCTCACTCTGTTGCCCAGGCTAGAGTGAGTGCTGTGGCATCAGCCTAGCTCACAGCAACCTCAAACTCCTGGGGTCAGGCGATCCTCCTGCCTCAGCCTCCCGAATAGCTGGGACTACAGGCATGAGCCACCATGCCCAGCTAATTTTTTCTATATATATTAGTTGGCCAATTAATTTATTTCTATTTAGAGTAGAGACGGGGTCTCGCTCTTGCTCAGGCTGGTTTCGAACTCCTGACCTCGAGCAATCCGCCCGCCTCAGCCTCCCAGAGTGCTAGGATTACAGGCTTGAGCCACCGCGCCCGGCCTGAAAATTACATTTTTAAGTTAAATATAATAATATTATCATCTGCATTTTAGAAAATGTTCATGTATCTTAAAGTATGTTCATTTAAAAAATATTTATTTATTTATGTCCTGCATTTTAACTGAAAATATAATAGCAGATTAATTTAAGAATAGGGAGAATGGTATATAATCCTTGTACTGATAGAGCTTAGCATGAGTAAAAAGGATCATACCAATGAATATACAAACACAATCATCATAAGTGCTGAATTTAGAAGTATACACTGCCATGATAACAAATGATAAGTAAAACAGACAATGTCATAGAGGTCAAAAGATTCCCAGCAAATGAAGACAGACCTGAGATCTGAGGGAAGAATAGGAGTAAACCTGTAAAAGAGAACACAGTACACACAAACATCCAGTAAATAGCAGAACAAATCACATCTCAGAAACTGAAAAAAGGCCACAGTTTACATGAATTTCATGACACCAAACATTTCAAATATTACTAAAATCTGCTTCTCTGTTCTAAGTATATCTTCTCTTGAGAAAAAAATGGGCAAAAGATAATTTGAACATGATCATGCTTTGAATTCCATAATATACCCTAGAGAAAGTTGTCTAATGCCCACAGTTAGTGACATGTTCAGGCGATGTATCATCTGATAAAGACACACCTGCAAATTTCAGACAAACTCAGTAACGGATGTGTCAGAGCTCATTCTCCTATGAAGTTATTGAGTTATGAGGTCCCTATGACCTGGTAAGCCAACACTTGCAGAACATCCTCTTTGGTAAACTCTGGGTGACACGTGATCTCCCTCCCTGCCACCCCACCATGTTGGGCAGATGCAAGCTAATGCTTGAGTACTTCACATAAAGTACACCTTAACCCAGAAGGCCTCCAAAGCCATTTGAAACATCCAAACAGACCTTTGCTGAAGTTACGTTTTATCTGTGTATGACACTAAAATCTTAGGAAAGTGGGAATGTTCAGAATGCATGCTAAGACCATGCAGACAAAGAAGTGCTGCAGCAAGTCTGACCTCTCAATTACTATACTGCAGGGAATTAGAGAATGGTGGAATAAGAAGGCTTGGTGAATCCTCCTCCACCCAAGACTTGACAGAATTTTCAAAAACAATGATTTCAAGATGCTGGAAATAGATTAGAGGCATACAACAGATGGAGAAGTGTTTACTCAAGAACTTTACTGAACTTGGGGTAAGCACACCTGTAAGCACATCTCCTCCACATGCCAAGTACCTTCACTGCATTGTACCAGGATAGGGAAGGCCATGGCAACCAGAAGCTTCTCTGCTGGAGTGGCTAAGTTAATTTAGAGAGGAGCAGGGGAGGAAACAATCCCAGGAGCATCATCAGAGAGAATAGCAAACTCTGGCAAACAAATGGGAAAGGTTACGTTTCCAGCTAGCCTGAGGGGATAACACTGGATGGGCAAGCAACATACCTGCAGAGCAGCCAGAGAATCTAGAGAGAGATCCTGGGAATAAGAAGTCCATGGTCTTGAGACTCGAGAAGCTCCCACATGTTGCTGGCAATCTGGAAAGATCTGCGCATGTGCGAGGCTGCACATATGCTCAAGAGAAACCAGAAATCACCATCCCCGAATTTCTGCAAGTCCCTGGATGAAAGTGAGGCTTGTGCAAGTCCTATGATAAGACACAAAAAGTGGCACAGAAAGTAAAAGGGCAGACTTGCAAATTTCCTGAACTTGGAATGGATTTGCCAACCCAATCAAAGATCCATTTGCCAAGAGTAGAAAACTTACTGGCTCAAAGTGTTTATGAACAACCTCCAACCAATCACAGGGTGATCACTAAGCTCTGTTGACATAGGGATTACCTCTAAGAAACCAGGCTTTTTAGAAAAACAAGAATTCTTGAAAATTTATCCAAGACATCAGCAGCTGCACAATGTGGGGGAATCACAGACCGTACAGAATTAGTGCAGGCAAGTCACTAAACATACAAACAAAGCTCAACAGCAATAATGATGCAGGAATCAGAATCAACATATTATATGATCTATGATATCATTTTTCAAAAACAAAAAGGCAGCCTAGGAACAAAGAGGAACTTTGTGCACACAAAGAAAAAAAAGAGTCAATAGAAACTGCCTTTGATATTACTGAGATTTTGGACTTAGTAGAATGACTTCAAAGCTCCCGTTACATATATTCAAAGAAAAAATGCTATAATTAAAAATTAAAGGAAACAACAATGGAGCATTAAATAGAGAATAGTATTAAAGATACAAGTTATTTTTATTAAAAAAGAAGCTAGAAAAAAACCTAAAGTCAAAAGGTATGATGAATTTTTAGCAGGATGCTAGATAAACATACCAAAATCCATTGTATTTCTATATACTAATCATAAACCATCCAAAATAAAATTAGGAAAGTGATTTCATTTACAAAAGTCTCAAAAAGCATGAAATACCTAAGAACTAATTCAATAAAAGAAATGTAAATTATGTGTACTGAAAACTACAAAATATGGCTAAGAGTAGTTAAAGATCTACACAAATGGAGGACCATTTCATACATTCATAATAGTATGAAAAATAGTAACAATAAATTAAAAGTTAAAATGAACAAAAATGTAACACATGTATTCATTTTATATCTATATATGGTATAAACCACTCACTTTCTTTCTTCTTCCAATGAAGTGTTTTTGTGGTTTTTATATTCTTTCCTTTTTTTCCTGAATATTATTTTGAGTAAGTAGAGTTTAATGGGAAATTATATACTATAGTATTACTATATTTATTTGTCATCTTGTTTTTTCTAATTTACCTAAGTTACTTAATAATTTTCTTTTTAAATGAAATTTTCTACTGCTTAATTTAATTTTAATTTTAATTTTCTACTGCTTAATCTCTGAATAAAATTATACCATCTGAAAATAATGCTATTGTCATCTTTCTGTATTTTTATTCTTTGTTTTTATTTACCTATATGGAATGGCAGACAAACTTATCCTGTTTATACTTTTAATGTTTAATCTTATGATTTTTTGGTAATTAAGTGTATTTTCTATACTTTGGTTATAGCTACTCTAAACTACAAAAGGAAATTCTGTTTTATTCCGGACTGGTAAAATGTTTTCTTTTTCAGACCAATATATGTTTAATTTTATTGAGTGCTTTATCAGCCCTCAATAAAATTAAATATAATCTGCAAATTCTCTTAATACAAACAACTACATTAATGAATATTCGAATGCTCAATTGTTCTTACACACCTGGTAAAAGCACTGTGTGATAGGTATAATTTTTTTTACTTAAATGCACAGGTGAAATTGGATGTTTGGTTTGCTTGTGTGCTTTGTTTTTCTTGTGTGCTTTATTTATTGTCAAGTATTCTGGTCAGGTTGCTGAGATTTTGTGTTGTGATAATGCTAGCTTCATAAAATGACTTCAACTCTCTTCTGTCTTTTTTAATACCTGAAACTATCCATCACAGATGAGCCTAGTTTCTTTTGGATCAGTTAAAACTTTGATTGCAAGCTCAATTTTTATGTCAACTAATATATTTAGAGTTTCTTCTTCCTTTAGGTTTTATTTTCATCATTTATAATTTTCAATAAAATTTTCCATCTAACTTTGACTTCAAATTACCTGACGTAAACTTGTACATAGTCTTCTCTTACTAAGTTTTAATCTTTATTGCATCTGTTAATACTCACCTTTTAAATCCAATATTGTTTAATTTAGCATTATTTTTTCTTATCAATAATTCTAGTTTACTTTGATATTTTATGATTTTTTAAAAAATACAGTTTGTAATTCATTTGATAATTTCTATCATATGATTTGTTTTAATTTCTATTTTAAAAATAGAGTTTTTATGTTGATTTCTTTTCCTCTACACTTTTTGATTCATTTTATGTTTCTTCTACTTCTTTCCAGATATCAATGTGCATAGTAATTATTTTCAATATTTCCTCTGTTCTACAAATACATTTAAAGCTATAAAGCTACATAAAAATACCTTAATTTTATACTACTATTATGAGCATAGACAAAGATAGATATTCAAGAGAATATATACTAACCTCTAAAAACCTAAATACATAGTAAAAAGATTGGAATGACATATGCCAAGCATCAATGCTACAAGTAACTATACTAATTAGAAGAATTTTAGAGGATCACCCAAGATGACCGACTAGTGACATTGCTTGCTGGATCATGCCAGCTGGAAAGTAGAATATTGGGTCGAGAGGAATGGAGAGTAATTGCAACTCAGGTGTGGGAAAGACAACAGAGACATCTGGGGACCCAACTGAGAAAAACTGCAAAGCTGAGAAAGAAGGCAGCAGCATCGATGAAAAACAGAGAGGGTAGCAGCCCAGTGAAAGGGTAAGGGGGACTTTCCATGCCCCACCTAGGTACCTTCAGTGACCAGCAGGACATAAACATATTGGAGGCACTTCCACCCTACATGAGCCCAGGCAAGATGGCTAAATAGGAATAGCCAGGTATAACAGTGAACTCCAGGAGTTCAGGTGATCAAAAGGGACACTCCACGGGAGAGTGCCAGGAGACACGAGAGTGCTGGCTTTCTTACATCTAGAAACTTCCTCCTCTGCACATACTCCAACCACGGCACCATAGAGATTCATTTTAGCTCAGGCTGGCTGGTAGTCACAACCCCTCCTCCCCTTGTAACTGCTTGAATACTCTGAACCAAGAAGCACATGAACAGCTGTGCTAGGTGCACATCCCCAACCCAGCCCACCACTGAGAGCAGGGTGACCACAATTTGCAAGCTTCCTGCCCACCAGCATTTCATGGGATCTCCCACTGGTGGCTTAGACAGATAGGCCAGGCCCAGTGGCCCATGGACACAAGAGCAGTGCAGGGATACGCAGGGGAAAGACCTCGGCCCTGGGTTTCAGTGGTGAGGAAGCCCTGACAGACATATCCAATGGGAGAGTGTGGAGGAGTGCTGAGGAACACAGATCTGTGAGCATGCCCATCCCCCACACCCACTGGAGAAACACTGTATTGGACAGGGATGGGCACTAGGATTGAATTAGCCTAGCTGCTCATTCCCATGAAAACTGAATGCCTCAGGTGTGCTCATTGAATTAGAGCAGCAGCTCCTTCCCTCACTCATTACAACGTAGAGTGAATCTTGAGCCAAGAAACTTGCGAACAGCCACTTCTCCCAAATAGCAGTGTGCCACCATGGGGGAAGCCCTCTATGGATAGAGAAAACTGCAGTCTCTCCCATTAGGGTCTTGTGAGAACAGGGATGCACAATTGGGAATCACTCTATCCACCAGAGTCCCATGAAGATGCACGCTAGTGGGTAAAACATGGACTGAGGGTTAGTTCAAGAGATGATCTCAGTGAGTGAGGAAAACTCATCTGGACTGTTCTGATGGGAGAGTGTTTTGGAGTTCCAGGGGATGAATAGGGAGGGTGCTCACCCCACCCTGCAGAGAACTGTGCTAGTGGACAAGAGTGGAAAGAGTCTGGTGTAGTGCCTTAGCACTCAAGTGACTAGGCCCTTCTCTTGAGAACAGCCTTCCTTGCTTGGAGAGATTGCCCTGAACTTCATGCTAGTGGCTCCCCCTAGCAGCCAGATAAGCAAATTTTGAGCCCTACCAAGGCCTTGCAAAACCTCTCAGGCTCTCAGAATCCTTCCAAAATCTATCTTACTCCACCTCTAAACTCAGGGAGAGTAGAAATCAAGCAACCCCCTGGTAGCTACAGGGTCCCCCCTAAAGCTTGAGGCATTCATGTACCCCACCTAGGGAGCAAAGCTTACCATGGACATAAAAGAACACCTCAGTAGCTGGTTCTACCACGCAAATGTCAATTAATGACAGGGCAACCAACCTCATAGATAAGCTTAGTGACTTCCAACTAAAGCAAACAGGCAGTGGCTGAGTTGTACTCACAAGTACCACCCACAATCTCAAAGATTAACCTGGGGGACCTGACTCACTACACACTGTTGGGAACAGGTGAAGACAGCAGGTCAGAGGTAACCGAGAGGTTCATCAAACCTGCTAGAACACCCTATACAGAATTCAGGTGCAGGATGCCTCTCTCTGGCATGGTTAGCAATTGATCTGCAGTGACCCAAAGACAAGCCCATAAGCCAGACCTAACACCCCCAGCTCTCATTCAATAGGCCAGATGAGAAAGAATCAGCAAAAGAACTCGGGAACCATGAAATATCGGGGCAACAGGACACCCCCAAAAGAAAATAATAACTCCTTACCAATGGCTACCTACTAAAATGACAGAGGAAGAATTTCAAATATGGATTTTAAGGAAGCCCAATGAAATACAAAAGAAAATTTAAACCCAACACACAAAAAACCACAAAAACAATACAAGAAATAAATGAAAAATTCACTGAAGAAATTGAATTATTAAGGAAAATATAAACACAATTTCTGGAAATGAAAAATTCATTCAAGAAAATATAAAACATAGGGTATTGGGCAGGTGGGAGGGGAGAGGGGGGCGGGTATATACATATATAATGAGTGAGATGTGCACCATCTTGGGGATAGTCATCCTGGAGACTCAGACTTGTGGGGGGGAGGGGGGAAATGGGCATTTATTGAAACCTTAAAATCTGTACCCCCATAATATGCTGAAAAAAAAAAGAAAGAAAATATAAAACACAGTGGAAAGCCTTAAAAATACAGCTAGATCAGGCAGAAGGAAGAATCTCAGAGCCACCTTTGACTTTAAAAATTCAGTCAGGCTGAGGCAGGAGGATCGCTTGAGCTCAGGAGTTCCAGACGAGCCTGAGCAAGAGCAAGACCCCGTCTCTACTAAAAACAGAAAAATTAGCCGGGTGTGGTGGCACATGACTGTAGTCCCAGCTACTCTACTCAGGAGGCTAAAGCAGGAGGATCTCTTGGGCCCAGGAGTGTGAGGTTGCAGTGAGCTATGATGATGCCATGGCACTCTAGCCCAGGTGACAGAGCGAGACTCTGTCTCAAACAAACAAAAAAAGCCATATAGCAGTGGGAACCCTTGTGGAAAATTTTTGTTTTGGTAACAAGATCATTTATGCTTTATAAACTTTATACTTGTGGCACACTGTAAGGCTAAAAGAATACAATCAGCAAGAGAGCTCCATAAAACACCCGAAGTAAGAAACAACCTTTATAGGTACAGAGTTCCAAGGTTTTAGGAAAATGTAGTTACCCTTCCTTATTCATTAGGACACTGCAAGCAGGCACCCTACAGATGGCTCACTCCTACTACACAGTTCTTAGGGTAAATGTGTTTATTCTCTGATGGAATAGTCACGTGGAGATTATAGAGATATCTGTTGTACATCACTATTCAGTGAAATTTCGTCCCTTCCTTCATGATTTCTTCAGTCTTTTTTTCAGTAGACAAAACCTCTTCTAATGAGTCTGCATCTTCTACGTACAGCTCATCACCTGGTAAAAGCTGGAGCATCCCATCAGCAGTCACCAGTGTCACTGGCAGCCACCTTTCCAGCCCTTCTAATGCACGATCCAAACAAAACTTGTGCAAGTCAGACAGAGAGGCAAAAGTCTTCAAGTCTTCAAGGTGAAAGTTTTCAAGTCTTCTTAATTTATAGAACTGCAGGGGTGCCAACCAAATCTCTTTTCACAGGAAACTGTGAGTCGCCTCGGATGGAGAGAACCATGAAGTACCTTAGTTTTCTTATCTACAAAATAAAAGCAATGATAAATTAAAAAAAAAAAATTCAGTCAAAGAGAAAGGACAGAGAAATAAGAGGCACAAACAAAACCTACAAGAAACATGTGATTTTGTGAAGACGCCTAAATAGAAATCAATGGCATCCCCAAGAGCAAGGAAGAAAAACAGAAGAGGTGGAAACCTATTAGAGACAATAATTGAGGAAAATTTCCCTGGCATTGTGAGAAAAATAGATATGCAGGTAAAAGAAGCTCAAGGGACTCCCAGGAGATTCATCACAAATAGGCAATCACCTTGACACATAGTCATCAAACTGGCCAAAGTATACACAAAAGAGGTGTTTGCATGAAATATCATTTGGTTTCCTACAAGCTGTGAGGCAGAAGCATCAGGTGACTTAAAAATGAAAGCCCATCAGACCAGCTGCAAATGTCTCAACTGTGACCTTCCAAGCCAAAAGGGATGGGGCCCAGTCTTCTCAAACTGAATAAGGTCCAGCCTAGAATTTAATATCCTGTAAAACTTTCTTATATGAGAGAGAAATAAAGACATTCTCAGATAAGCAAACACTGAGGGACTTTGTCAAGATCAGACCTACTCTACAGGAAGTCCTCAGAACTGTATTATACATAATCAGCACAATAGAAACCCACCATTGTAAAATCACCCTAAAGCTAAAGGTCAGAGTCCAAATATCACAGTGGCTGAAGGAGTAAAATAAACAAACAGGATAGCTGAAATCCACCTCACTTATTAATTCTTTCAATAAATGTGAATGGGTTGAACTCCTCACTCAAAAGACATAGGCTGGCTGAATAGAATAAAGAAATAGAAGCCAAGTCTCTTCTGTTTCCAGGAAACACAACTAATCCACAAGGACTCATTCAGACTCAAGGTGAAGGGATGGAAAATGATATTTCATGCAAATGGAAACCAAAGGAAATCTGGCATAGCCATTCGTAAATTAGATAAGATGGACTTCAAACCAACAAAAGTAAAGAAAGTTAAAAAGGTCATTATAGAGTGGTGAGGGGAACAATAAACAGGAAGACATAATAATCCTAAATATTAATATTTATGCACATAACACAGGGGCATCCAGATTCAAAACACAAGCCCTACTTGATCTAAACAAAATGATAAACAGCACCATTGTAATAGCTAGGGACTTCAACAGCTCACTGACAGGTCAGGACAGATCTTCCAAGAAGAAAATAAGCAAAAAACAATAGACTTAAACAGAACTCTAGAACAAGTGGGCCTAAAAGACATTTAAAAAACATTCTTCACAAAAACCGCTCGATATACATACTTCTCATCAGCTCACAGAAAATTCTCTAAGATTGATCACATCCCAAACCACAAAACATGTCTCAAGAAATTTTAAAAAATAGAAGTTATACCATGCATCTTCTCAGACCACAGTGGAATAAAATTAGAATTCCATTCCAAAAGAAACATTCAGACCTGGCTAGGGACTGGGGACTGGAGCCTGGCAGGGAGTCTGCTCCTTTGATCGGCCAACCTTCCCCAGCTCAGAAATGAAGGGACACCGAGATCCCCTTCCTTGCTTCTCTGGCGCAGCTCTGCTTCCCTGTCAAATGTGGTCTTCTCTACTAGAAATCAGTAGGGACTGAGAAGGGAGCAAAGAGTTGCGTGTGGTGGGTTTCTGCTTCTCTTCCGCTTCTGGAGAATGGACTCAACTTAGACCTGGCAGCCAGGATCAACCTGTGTGTGTTGGCAGACTTAGTTTCCAGGGTTAAAGGCAGAATGATGTCATGGAAAGAGCTCTGGCCTGGGCCATTGGTGGGCAGATCCTGTTCAGCCACCACCTTACTCGATGACCTTGACCAGCCCCTTTCCTTCTCTGCTCTTCTGTTTCCCATATTTAAACCAAGAGTATTGGACTAGGTGTTCTCTGAGGCACCTTCTAGCTTCACCGTCTATTAGATGTGTACACCTTACACCCTCCAGGTAGGGAAGTTTCATTGGCTGTTTCTTTTCCAGAAAGATCTGTGCCCTCCCCAACCTACCCCATGTTATAGATGGCTCTATTCAGCATGCCTCTAAATAAGGTCCAAAAGTGCAGGATTGTGGTTAGAGTTAAGAGCAGTTCCCAGTAATGACTATATCAGGCATTTAGTAAACATGGATTGGGAGCTCCAGGCAGGTGCCGGGGCTGTAAATATGAACAAGATGGAGTTCCTGCCCCAAGAAGCACATGGCCCACAGAAGGAGACAGAAGAATAAATCAAGCATTGAATTACAGTGTGATAAGTGTCACTACATGGTTATTCATAAAGTGTCATGACACACAGAGGATGGACATATAGACATGTAAGTCTGTCTGGAGTAGTATCAAGGATGGCTTCCTGGAGGATGGACATATAGACATGTAAGTCTGTCTGGAGTAGTATCAAGGATGGCTTCCTGGAGGAGGTGACACATGAGTGGACACTGGAGGGATGCATATACATTACCTAGGTGGGATAGGGATCAAATCCCTTAGAATGCTCCCAGAAAGTATGTTCCCTCAACTGATACTTGCCAACTGCCATGGGACACATCACTTCCTTTAGAGACAAGAAGCTATGTCTCCCATTGTCTGATTATTCCCTTGGGTCTCACACATGGATTGAAAAGTGTGCTCCCGGGCACGGTGGCTCACGCCTGTAATCCTAGCACTCTGGGAGGCCAAGGTGGGTGGATCGCTCAAGGTCAAGAGTTCAAAACCAGCCTGAGAAAGAGACCCTGTCTCAACCAAAAATAGAAAGACGTTAATTGGCCAACTAAAAATATATAGAAAGAATTAGCCGGGCATGGTGGCACATGCCTGTAGTCCCAGCTACTCGGGAGGCTGAGGCATGAGGATCACTTGAGCCCAGGAGTTTGAGGTTGCTGTGAGCTAGGCTGACGCCATGGCACTCACTCTAGCCTGGGCAACAAAGTGAGACTCTGTCTAAAAAAAAAAAAAAAAAAAAAGTGTGCTCCCAATTGAAGCCCCGTTTGTCAGGTCCTGAGGAAGCTGGGAAAGCTGAACGGACCTCTACTTTGATAAAGAGCCCGAAACAGCAGAACTGTGGGCTCCAGCAAAATAAATAAATAAATAGAAAGAAAAAGAAAGAAACATTCAAATCTAAATACAGTCATGGAAACTAGACAACATACTGCTGAATAGTTATTGGGTTAAGGAGGAAATTAAGATGGAAATCAAAAGAATCTTTAAACTAAATGACAAAGGAGACACAAGATATGAAAATCTGTCAGATACATGAAGCAGTCTAACAGAGGAAAGACAGAAGATTGAAAACCAACAATCTAATGAATTATTTCGAGGCATTGATAAAAGAACAGCACCAATCCCAAACCAAGCAGAAGAAAATGAACAACTAAGGTCAGAAAAGAACTAATGAAATCAATAACAAAAGAACTTTACAGAAGAATAATGAAACAAAAAGTTAGGCATTTGAAAATATAAACAAAATCAACAGCCCTCTCACTAGATTAAACACAAACAGGAACAAAAGGACCCTAACTTATTATCAACTTATTCATTTCTATTGAGGTTATCAATAGAAATGAATAAGTTGATAATAAAACTGATACAACAGAAATGCAAAATATCACCTCTGAATACACACCTCTTGGAAACACACAACTTCCCTATGCTTAATCAGGAAGAAATAGAGCTCCTGAACAGACCAATATCAAGTAAGGATATTGAAGCAGCAATGAAAAAATCGTCCCATAAAATAAAGTCCAAGACTAGATGGTTTAACAGCAGAATTTTACCAGATCTACAAAGAAGAACTGATACCTATACTGCAGAAATTATTCCATACCATCAAGAAGGAAGGAATCCTTTCCAACTCATTCTATGAAGCCAAGATCACCTTGATACCAAAGCCAGGAAAGAACACAACAAAAAAAGAACAAAACAAACCAATACCCCACATGAATATAGGTGCAAAAATTCTCAATAAATTCCTAGCAAACTGAATTCAGCTGCACATCAAAAAAATTATCCACCATGACAAAGTGGGGTTCACTCCAGAGATGTAAGCATGGTTCAACATACACAAATCTATAAATGTGATTCACCAAATAAATAGAAGTGAAAACAAAGCCTATGTCGTCCTCTCAATAGACTCAGAAAAAGCAGTAAACTAAATTCAGCACCCTTTAATGATAAGAACTCTTAATAAAATAGGCATAGATGGAACAAAACTCAAAATTATAGAACCCATAAATGACAAACCCACAGGCAACATCATATTCAATGGGGAAAAATTGAAAACATTCCAGCTTAGAACTGGAACTAGACAACATTGCCCACTGTCACCATTTCTTTTCAACATAGTGCTGGGAGTCCTCACCAGAACAATCGGACAAGAGAAGGAAATCAAGGGTATACAAATGGGGAAAGAAGACATCAAACTTAACACTCTTTGCTGATGATATGATCTTATATCTAGAAAATCCCAAAGGTTTTGCCAAGAGACTTCTGGAATTAATAAATAAATTCAACAAAGACTCAGGCTACAAAATCAGTGTACACATATCAGTAGCATTCCTGGATGGCAACAGTCAAGTCGAGGATCAAATCAAAGACTCAATACCCTTCAGAATAATAACAAAGAAAATAATGTACCTGGGAATATATTTAACTAAAGAGGTAAAAAACCTCTACAGGGAGAACAACGAAACACTGAGGAAGGCAATAGCAGAGGACATGAACTGGTGGAAAACCATACCATGCTCGTGGGTTGGCAGAATCAACATTGTTAAAAATGTCTATACTACCCAAACTTATCTACAGATTCAATGCAATCCCTATTAGAATACAAACATAATTTTAACAGATATAGAAAAAATAATTTTATGCTTCATATGGAACCATGATTGCAAAAGCAATCCTAGGAAAAAAGAACAAAATATAAGGGATCAATTTACCATACTTGAACAAACACAAAAATGGCTATAGTAACAAAAACTAAATGGCACTGGCACAAGAACAGGGATGCAGACCAATGGAACAGAACTAAGAACCCAGATATAAAACCATCCTCATATAGCCATCTAATCTTTGAAAAGCAGACAAAAACATACACTGGGGAAAAGAATCCTTATTCAATAAATGGTGCTGGGAAAACTGGATAGCCACATGTAGAAGACTAAAACAAGATCCACAACTTTCACCTCTCACAAAAATCTGCTCACAGTGGATAACACATTTAACACTAAGGCATGAAACTATAATAATTCTAGAAGAAAATGTTGGAAATACTCTTCTAGACATTAGCTTAGGCAAAGAATTTATGAAGAAGACTCCAAAGGCAATCACAGCAACACCAAAAATGAATAAATGGGACCTGATCAAATTAAAAAGATTCTACACAGCCAAAGAAACTATCACGAGAGCAAACAGACAATCTACAGAATGGGAGAAAACATTTGCATGCTACACATCTGATAAAGGGCTGATAACTAGAATCTATCTAGAACTCAGGAAAATCAACAAGAAAAAAATCAAACAACCCTAGCAAAAAGTGGGCAAAGATCAATCCAAGAATGGATTAATAAAATGTGGTATATGTATACCATGGAGTACTATTCAGCTCTAAGAAACAATGGTGATATAGCACATCTTATATTTTCCTGGTTAGAGCTGAAACCCATACTACTAAGTGAAGTATCCCAAGAATGGAGAAACAAGCACCAGATATATTCTCCAGCAAACTGGTATTAACTGAGTAGCACCTAAGTGGACACATAGGTACTACAGTAATAGGGTATTGGGCAGGTGGGAGGGGGGAGGGGGGCGGGTATATACATACATAATGAGTGAGATGTGCACCATCTGGGGGATGGTCATGATGGAGACTCAGACTTTTGGGGGGGGGGAATGGGCATTTATTGAAACCTTAAAATCCGTACCCCCATAATATGCCGAAATAAAAAAAAAAGTGGGCAAAGGACATGAACAGAAACTTTTAAAAAAACGGCAGAATAATGGCCAACAAACATATGAAAAAATACACAACATCTCTAATCATCAGAGAAATACAAATCAAAGCCACAATGAGATAGATACCACTTATCTCCAGTGAGAATGGCCTTTATCAAAAAGTCCCAGAACAATAATGTTGGCGTGGATGCGTAGAGATAGGAACCCTCATACACTGCTGGTGGGACTGCAAACTAATGCAACCTCTGTGGAAGGCAATACGGAGATACCTAAAAGAGATACAAGTAGAACTACCATTTGATCCAGCAATACCATTACTGAGCATCTACCCAAAAAAACAAAAGACATTCTATAAAAAAAAATCTGCACTCAAATATTTTTAGCAGCACAATTCACAGCTGCAAAGATGTGGAAACAACTGAAGTCCTCATCAATACATGAGTGGATTAATAAGTGTGGTATATGTATACCATAGAGCAATATTTGCTACAAGAAACAATGGTGATATAGCACCTCTTGTATCATCCCGGATAGAGCTGGAGCCCATTCTACTAAGTGAAGTATCTCACAAAAATAAGCACCACATGTACTCACCATCATATTGGTTTTAACTGATCAACACCTAAGTGTACAGATAGTAATAAAGTCATCGGGCATCAGACAGATGGGAAACGGGGAGGAGGGATAGGTATATAGATACATAATGAGTGCGATGCACACCGTCTGGGGGATGCACAGGTCTGAAACTCTGACTTGGTGGAGTGAGGCAAGGGCAATATATGTAACCTAAACATTTGTACCCCCATAGCATGCTGAAATTTTTTTAAAAAGTAGTACAAAAAAAAAAAAATCAAAACTCCAAAGGTCAAGAGCTACTGAAGAGAAGGTCACATACCGGAAGAAAATGCCAATTGCCCTCAAAAATTGCTATGGTATAAGATAAATTTGCCTGAATTATAATTAGAAGTATTTATGATATTGGATTTTGGTGTTTGGGTCTGTAGTTCTATACTACACATGGCATTTAAAATGCTTTGCCTTCATGTAAGTGAATATCCACACACACATACCCACACAAACACACATGCACTCATACACAACCAGATTAGAATGTAGGGCAAGGGTGATCAGGCAAGGAGGGTGAGATAAGAAAGATGAGACATTGAGAAGATTAGGAAGGGGAAATGACAGAGGGCCAGACAATTCAGGGCAACAGGGACAGAGGAAGGCTCACTTGAGTGAGTAAACCAAACAATCCTTCTATGTTAAAGGAGACTAGAAGCTAAGAGATTGTATAATACCATGTTTCCCCGAAAATAAGACAGGGTCTTATATTTATTTTTCCTCAAGAAGGCACCCTAGGGCTTATTTTCAGGGAATGTGTTATTTTCCCCTCAAAACCTCAGCTTGCAGCACACACAGGATGGCCGGGACCTGACAGGGGGAGATGACCTTGTTGGTGGGGCTGCCCGCACCTTTCCGGTCACCTCTGAGATAGTAGCTGTCATGATGGGGCAGATGAGAAGGGCTGCATTCCCCAACAAAATGCATGGATTGTGCAGATACGCTGCGTAGCCACGCCCATCACTAGGTCTTATTTTTGGGCTAGGGCTTATATTGTGGAAATTCTTAGAAATCCTGCTAGGGCTTATTTTATGCGTAGGTCTTATTTTCGGGAAAATGTTACCACCCTCTTATATGACAGAAGTGGGAATAGAGGCTGAAGAGGGTGAAAAGACCTTTCAGAATCACATGGGGGCTTTCCCAAGGCAGTCTGAAGGAAGCTAGGACACAGACCGCAGATGGAAGTCAGGGAAAAAAGATAAAGTCTAGAAGTCAGGGCTGGGGTGGGCACAGGAAGTGGGGTATAAGGCTCAGGGCTATGGGAGGCACATTTTTTCTCCGAAAAGCAATTTGGATGAGGAAGAGATTTGTCAGTTCAAAGAGAGGAAGTCGCTACAAGCTACTGAGAAAAACGTTTGCTGAAATCAGAGATCAAACACCAATTCTGCGAGTCACAAGCTCCATCTCCCAGTGAAATGCTGCTACTGCCATTTCAACTGTTAGCGGTTCTCTTCCCAGGTGGTGACAGTGAGGACGGTAAGAGTCACTCTGGCAGCTCCCAGCACTGGTGCAGGGGTTTTGGATAAAAGCATGCTGCACTCACCCAAGTGCACTTGGACATGAAGAGTCTAAGCCCTGCTGTCTCCAGCCCTCTTCTACCTTTCTCCGTGTAGGGGCTGGAGCTTGAGGCCCTGGGGCAGTCAAATGTTTCAGACTTTATGTCTTCTGCAGACTCTAGGTTCTTGTTCTCCAGATCTGTCCAATTTCCACTCTCTCTCACTCCCTCCTGCTTCTCCCTTTCTCTTCACTAACTTGTTCTTCTATTCTTCACAGCCTTCCAGGGACCAACCTCTTTCCATGTCATCCAGATCTTGTCGTTTGCCAACAACACCTGGGCACACGCTCAAGGTTCAGGCTGGTTGGATGATTTGCAGATTCTTGGCTGGAACAGTGAATCAGGCACAGCAATACCCCAGAAGCCTTGGTCCAAGGGCAATTTCAGTGATGAAGAGTTTGCTGAACTGGAGAAGACATTCCGAGTCTCCTTATATAGACTTAGTCAACATTTACCAGTGTATGCCAGTCAATTCCTGCTGAAATGTGAGTCCACTCCTCTAAAGCAGTAAGATTCTCAAGGACTTTCTTCTCTCTTTTTGCAACCTGCTAATCCATCTGATCCTTCTCCCCTCCTTTCTGCTTTACCCAACTACATGCACACACTCTTCTAGAGCAGTTTCTTCCTGACTCCACACCTCCACACTGTATTCCAGATTCCAGCTGCTTCTGACTCTTCTCTGACAAATTAGGGCTCCCCATTGGTATCCAACTCCTACTTTGTCTTATGTAGACCTTGCTCCTAACAGGCCCTTACTTCTACCCCATGCCTGAGTGATCTACAGTGTGGCTTCCTCCTCTGATCTGTCTCTTCAGTTGTCTCCTCCCTGTGTCTCCTCTTTCTGTTGTCCTCTGGCTCATAGTGAAATGCTGCTCTCAGGACTATATCACGCTCTGTCTCCTCCTCCCCAACTATTACCATACCCCCCATTCATGGCACTCATACCTTTCCAAATGCTCTTGTTTGTCAAAATCTCTACACACTCTAATTGGGGTTTGGCTCATTTTACATCCAAGAACTTCATCCTCAACTAAATATAAAGTACTAGGTCCTTTTCTCCTTGCTTCCTTTCTTATTTTTGTTTAATAATATGTTCTCTGTTTACCTTGTACCTAGACCCCATTGAGATCCAGGCTATAGTAGGCTGTGAGCAACGTGCTGGGGGTTCCATAGTAACCTTCTTCAGGAAAGCTATAGGAGGATTGGATTTCCTGAGTGCTGAAAAAGACACATGTGTGCCTGCGCCAGAGGGAGGCAGTGGGGCAAAGTATGTCTGCAAACTAATAATGACAAATCACGCTGTCATCAATACTGTGATGAAGCTCTTCTTTGACAACTGTCCCCGATATCTCTTGAGCGTCCTTGATGCAGGGAAATCAGAGCTACAAAAACAAGGTTAGTCCTGCTCTCTATTTCACTTTCCACCACCTCCTCTAAGCTCAGGAGTAGGAAGGTACCTAAGAAGAACACAAGCTTAATCAAGTAGTTATTTGGACCCCAACGCAGTGGAAGGGGTCACTGTCCAAATTTTTCTTCTGAGTCCCTATGATCTCAATTTGAGTCATGACACCTACTTTCACTGCCCCTTCCTGCCCCAGTGAAGCCTGAGGCCTGGCTGTCCAGTGGCCCTAGTCCCAGGTCTGGCCGTCTGCTGCTGGTGTGCCACGTCTCAGGATTCTACCCAAAGCCCGTGTGGGTGAGGTGGATGCGGGGAGAGCAGGAGCAGCCAGAAACTCAGCACAGTGACCTCCTGCCCAATGCTGACTGGACGTGGTATCTCCGAGTGACCCTGGATGTAGCGGCTGGGGAGGTGGCTGGCCTGTCCTGTCGGGTGAAGCACAGCAGTCTAGAGGGCCAGGACATCATCCTCCACTGGGGTGAGAAAGGGCTGGGCCTGGCTGGACATGGGAGGAGGTGGTCCTCAGGCAGAGAGGCAGGCACTGGGGAAGGATGGGGCTTGACAGATGAAAGAGGGAGAGGGGTGGATTGATAGATACATTTCTGGGACCCCAATCCCAACAGGAATAAAAATAGAGGAGCCAAATCATTGAAAAGATAAGAACAAAGGACAAGCAGATTATGTGAGTTGGGGCTAGAGGGATGAAAAGGTAGATGGATGGCCTCAGGAATGTGAGAGAGGGGGTCGGAGATGACCATACATTAGAAGCACTTGAATGGAGGTGCTGACACTCAGGTGGGGAAAGGATGGCCAGGGGATTCAGTGGGCGGGATTTGAAGTGACATCCTTTTGTCCTCTCCCAATTTCCAGGACACCCCATCTCCATTGGCTTGATCTTTTTGGCAATAATAGTGCCCTCCTTGATCTTTTTGCTGTGCCTTGCATTATGGTATTTGAGGTGCCGGTGAGTTGTTTATTTGTTTGTTTGTTTGTTTTAATCTTTCTTTTCTGTCCATCCTCCCACCATGTTCAGTCATTTTATCTATTTCATTGCCTTATCCTCAAACTTTTCACCAAACCCTTCCCCCCAATTTCTATCTCCTTTATGTGGAGGTATATTTTTTAATCCTGTTAAAATATACATAACAAAATTTTCCATCTTTAGCATTTTAAGTGTACAGCCCAGTGTAGTTAAGCACATTCACATTTTTATGCCAGCAATCTCCAGAACTCTTTCATCCCTTGAATTGGGAACTCTTTTCCTGTGGAACAGCAATTCCCCATTTCCCCCTACCCACTCCCCTGATCCTGGTTAAAATCATTCTACTTTCTGTATCTGTGAATTTGACTACTTTGGGTACTTCATATAAGTAGAATCATACCGTAATTGTCTTTTTATCTGGCTGAGTTCACTTAGCACAAGGCCATCAAGGTTCATCTATGTTCTACGATGTGACAGGATTTCCTTCCTTTTAAGTCTTGAATAATATGCCCTTGTGGGTAAGTGACATGTTTAGATCATCCATTCATCTATCTATGGACATTTGGCTTGTTCTACCTTTAGTTATTATGAATAATGTTGCTATGAACTTGGGAGTAAAAATAACTCCTTTGTCCTTGTGGTTTTAACAGGTCATTTCAGGGTAACTGTTGAGCCCCTGTCCTATCTCCTCTCCTATTTGGAATAAGCTTTAAGAAGACTAGAATCCCAAGATATCAACCCAGGTGTCACTCTCAGCATATTTCATCAAATTATCATCATATTTTATCAAAATGGAGTGTTCATAGATTTTAAGAAAAATTATGACTTAAACACCATCAGAAAAATTATTTAAAACTGTCAATTTATTACATTAGCATAGCAATAGTATGATCTATGTCTTATATATTAAAATGTGAGAAAGAATGTCTCAGAATAAATGAAATATGGTAGATACACTTAATGGTGACTTCTCTTTGGCTTTCTATTTAAAATTTTTCTTTTTCTGCTTCTACTTAAATATCATTTGTCAAAGTAACATAAATATAATTATGCTGGGATAATTGTATCACAAAGATGAAAGACATTTTTATGTAATTTCTCTGTCTTTGCCTGGATGACTTTCCCTCCCTCAAAGCCCAGCTGAGAAGCTTCTTCCTCCAGGAGGCCTTTCCCAGGGCTATAATGGAAATAACCCTCCCTTGTCTGGTAGCACCAAGAGAACCACTTACTCTGCACCCACATCATTGCAGTTTTTTTTGTTTTTCTTCCTTTTCTACTTGGAGTTCCTTAATGGCAATGATTCTGGTTTGTGAATCCCTTCCAAGATCTCTTACCTGCAAATGCATTGTCTCAGTAAAAATTTTCTGAGTTGTTGACTGTGAACTTAATGGTCTTCTTTAAGATTTATCTCCTTCTTTCTTTTTCTCAATTTAGTTGATATTGTAGATCTTCCTCTTCTTATTAAAATATTTTCCACTTAGCCAAAAAATAGTATGCTTTTCTGGCTTCTGCTCTGAACTCCTCTGGAGAAAACCACCCTTGTCCTTACTACAACTACAGTCCAACTTCAAAGAGTCATTGGGATGGAATCTTCCTTATCATTTTTCCAGGGAGAATGAGTGAGAGACAGAATGGCTGAGGAGTAATCATTCAGGAAGATTGTGACATGTTCAAGAAAAAGGATTAAGGGGGCTGCTCCTGCCCTCAGGGTCCTTGATTGATATCTGTGCTATATCATTCAGTTATATTTTCAATTTATATTTACCTTTATGCATTTTTTGTTTATTCTACACTTTTCTAGAATAGTCTATTTCAAACAACCTAATTCATTTTGATTAAAATAGTAGGAGGAAGGAGGATTTGAGGATTTATATTTATAGAACCTACGAAGAGAGGTCAGAGGAAACAGTAGTTTTGGGGAAGTCACTAGAAGCAACTCTCCGATCTGTAAATTTTAGTACAATATGGTCTTTATGGTTTGAGAAGAGTAGGAAATGGTTGAAATCACAGCTCCCCGCCCCCTTCTATTATTATAACTGGTTACTTCTCAGTAATACATGTAACTGGACCCCATATTATACAGTAGCCATGCTATTGCTGTATGCTTGTGAACCATGCAATGTGAAAAATGGGAATGTTAACTATGAACTAGCTGCAGCAATAGCACCTGGAAGCTTGCTAGAAAAACTCACTGCTATCCCCCAACCTACTGAATCAGAAAATATGGGGATGGGAACCATTTATCTGTTTTAACAAGGCTTCCAGTTGATTATGATTAATATTCAAGTTTGAGAGCCCTGTTCTAATGGTTTCTCAGCCTGGGATCTACTGACATTTTGGACCAGATAATTCTTGCTGAGGAAGCTGTTCTGTGCACTGTGGGATGTTTAACAGCACCCTGGCCTCTACCCACTAGATGCCAACAGTATCTCCTCAGTTGTGACATCAAATATATCCTCAGACATTGTTAAATATTCCCTAGGGTCACAAGTTGACTTCCGATGAAAACCAAGATCTAAGAAAATGATCATAATATCATGACCCTGTGTAGCCAGAATAATTGCCTCATAGCATCTATTTGATGTAATTTGGCCTCATCCAACTGAAGTATCAGATTTATGTTTGGGCCCTGAGAAAAGAGGAGCTCTCACTTTGGCTCGTATGCTGTGTGCAATGCACAAAATTACTACTGAATTTTGTTTGACAGGAAAACCTGTCACGGGAATGAAGCACACAAATAAAGAAAACAAATAAAAGAGCAAATAAAAAGGTAATAGCGCCAAAGCCTGATTCAACGATACCCAAGACTTAACCTCCCTCTGGATATTTTAGTTACATGAACCTAATAAGTTTCATTTTTTCTTTAAACCCATTGAGTTTGTATTTTTAGTTGCTTGAAAATTCTGATATTGCCATGATCACTGATGTTTTGCACCAGCTTTTTCACATTTTTCTTATGTGTTTCCTATGTTTTCTTTGCTCCTCTTATTCTTTCTCTTCCCAAATTAGCATCCCTCAACAGTGGTTTTGGGAACTTATGATTTTCCTATACGTATCCTTAGCTTGAGAAACCTTGATTTACCCATGACTTTATGACCTCTGCATGAATGACTTTCAGAAATAGATCTTCAAACACAAAATAGAAGGGCTTCCAAGCTATTTTTGTGTGAGAGTGCACGTACATGTATGTGTGTGTGATTTTTGCCAATATATAAAATACACTAGTTTTCCCTTTTCTATGGTAGTTATATTCCAATAGCCCCAGAGGGTGCCAGAAACCAAAGAAATTACCAAACCCACTTGCTATGAATTGGAACACCTTTCTGTTGATGTCTCCCACTCAAAAATGTAATGCCTTTTCCATCTTAACTAGGCAGGGATCATGAGCTATGACCATAACTTTTGCATTTTGAGTTGTAACTGCAAAGCAAGCATGAATTTTCTTCTTTACAATTTCATAGATAGAAGATTTATTCCTACTGAAGATCATAGAAACCTCAGTGTACATTTTTGTTTGTTTGTTTACTTGTTAAGTAAGGAACTTTCACCTTTTCATGTAAAGGAAAAGGAATCACTTTGTAGCTTTACTTTGGCATATTCAACAGTTTGACTACAAATGTGTATGAGGGGTTATGGAACTCTGTATTTTCATTGTGGACCTTTAATCTGGGCTTATAAATTTGTGGAACTGTACGATTAAAATTTAGATGCATTTACTAAAAATTTTTCATCAATAAAATTGACTTAAAATTGTTTAAATGAAACAAAAATGAAAACAGTACAAAGAAAAACAACAGGGACAGATTGAGGAAGGAAACATCAGAAAGGTGGACACAATTTCATTTGTTTTCTCCCTGACACATTAAGAAATTGTTGCCTGTCTCATATTCAGTGCTTAACAAATATTAATTGAATTAGTAAATGAAACCTAAAGGGAATAAAATCTAGCCAACACTATCTCAGTACAGACCTTTAGGAGATTTGTGTCCCATATAACATTTTGTTCTTTGATTCCACCCACCCAACCCACCCAACCCTGAGGACCAACTCTGTTACTTCTTTTTCTTAACCACTCTGGGACATGCTACCCTTGTACCCATGTACCCATGCCCTGCTACCCTTCACACATGACTTGCACCCTCTCTATATATATATTTGTGTTTGTAACAAGTTGGATGGATTTGGCTCTCTGTATTGAGAAAATAAATATGTTCAGGGGCAAAGCTACATTTTTACTTAAAGGTTTAGGGAGAAAATCAGGGAGTTAAAGGAGGATGGAATTTCTCACCTAAGTAAGAGGCATTTAAACAAGAAGGAAAACATCAATGTTTCAAATGCTGCAACAATGTCAGGAAGAAATGTGAGGAGACGAAACTACCAATGTGATAGTTAATTCAATTTAGATATGATTTGTTTTGTTTTATTTCATTTTATTTTCTTTTTTGCTGGGCACATATTACATGCAGGAAAGGTGGCATTATTATTATTCTTGTCCTCAAGGAGCTTAAACATGGAAAAGGGAAGAAAGATCTAAGTAGCTGCAAAGCAGGGGAAGAAGTGATACATGCACATAGCAGAGTACAGTGAATTGCTCTCTAGGTTCAGAAGAGGGAAAGACTGATTCCTTCTTATGGGTCAAGGAACATTGTGGGAGGAAACAACATTAAAAATGGGCTTTGAAGGATGAGTACTACTGAAAAAATGCAGACTGCGAGAAAGCCACTCTATATAGGTTTACAGAAATTAAATTGGTTTATAGTAAGAAATGATTGTTCAGCAGAAAGAGAAACAATTTCAGTGGAGAGTAGAAAGGATGGCATCACTGAGCTGTCTGAGGCTCCAGGGTTGCTGGGTTCCCATTACGATGGGAAAGGAATGGGGCGGAGTCTCATGGGATGTCCTGATCACAGCTGTGGAAGAACAGAAATGGGAAAAGATTCTGGGTAAGTTGGATGTGGTGACTAAGGATAAGGTGGAGTGGTCAAGAGAGCAAAGCTAAGAGAGCTAAAAATGGAATATGAAGTAAGAAATTGGAAAGGTGAATTCGCATCTGATGGGTACAATGTGCACTACCTGGCTGAAGGGCAGACTTAAAACTTCTACTCAACCTGTACAAAAGCAA
The DNA here is from genome assembly GCF_040939455.1 of Microcebus murinus. Lineage (NCBI taxonomy): Eukaryota > Metazoa > Chordata > Mammalia > Primates > Cheirogaleidae > Microcebus > Microcebus murinus. Next base: position 106,292,365 of record NC_134105.1, on the reverse strand, counting down.
ACGATGTAATCAAAGCATATGTACCCCCCCATAAAATTCTGAAGTAAAAATAAAAAAATACATACCTATGTTTTCAGTATCAATGTTCATTTCCTCTAATATTAATGTAAACAGACTAGGTATATTTTGATATATTTTCCACTCTTTTTTGTCAAAGTTTTGTGACCTTATGTTTTAAGATACATCGTTTTTAAATACCAGAATTGTATTTTTTTAAAATCTGGGGGGAATAAAGAAAGAAAAAAGAAATTGGAAAGAGAAGAGAAAATGCAGGGAACTCACAGCACCTCTTAAACCACAATACAAGCAAGCCCTATCAGAGGCATCAGGGGCACTGTCACTGCCAAGGTGTCAAGTTCATGGGAAGGTGGTGTCCTGCAGATATTGGAGACATACAGGGATGTCACTTTAAACCCACTGCTGATCCTCCTCCATCTACTGATTTCCCTACTTGCCTTGTGCATTGGATACAAGTCACGTCAATCATCCTATTTCAGTCACTCTATTCCCATCCCAACTCAGGAAAGGATTCCCTATCTCCCCACCCCCAAATCTTTGGTGTCTGTGTGTCCCTCATTTCCCACTCCTCCATTCCTTGAATTACCTATATTCATTCCTTCCTCACATTGCTCACCTAGATCTGATATCATCCCACTTTCCTCATCTCAAGGACCCCTACTCACACCTCCCACACCCATTCTCACCCCAGTAGAGGATGATGTCCTGGCCTCCTAGGCCACTGTAGCTCACTTGCCGAGATAGCACAGCTGCCTCTTCAGCTGCCTCATCCAGAGACACCTGAAGATACCACAGGCCACTGGCAATAGGAAGACTATCATCTTGTTTAGTGCCCAGTTGGTCCTGCTCACTCCACATCCATGTCCCCCAAACAGGCTTTGGTTAGAAACCGGAGACATGACAAACCAGCAATAGCCAGCCAGACCCAACAGTGGGATGACTGGACAGCCAGGACTCTGGCCTCACTGCAGAGAACACAAAGGTGTTCAGATGAGGACACTTACACGCAGCTTAGGGGCACATATATCCACATTCATATGCACAGTTATCTTTTTCTCTCCTCTAGGAAACCATCACCCAGTAACCCCTTTCCTGGTCCTGTTTCTTGTCCTATCTTTGAAGGAGGGCAGGGGAGGGGATGCATTTATTAGTGAAATCTTAGAAAAAGCGGTTAAACTGACCTTCCCTCTGGAGGTTCACCTTCTCCACATCCAGGAGACCCAAGACAAACCAGGGACATGTGTTTCCTAAGAGCCTATACACTGTTTCCTTGATGCCTTCATAGTGATTGAGTAGATCACAGACATCTGGGCCCTACTCCCACCCTCTGGAGATGGCACCCGTGATGTGTTTTGGAAACTCAGAAACTGATCCCTCAAAAGCTGCCCGGATGACAATATTTGACTCTGTACAGAGTGCAGATCACAGCCAAATTTGGTCTGTATTACAAAGGGACCTGGGGGAAGGGAGGAATGAGAAAAAGAATTCAGATTAAAGAATAAGAGCAATAATATGAAAATCTAGTACCTTATCAAGAAGTGGAGGCCGGGCGCAGTGGCTCACATATGTAATCCTAGCTCTCTGGGAGGCTGAGGCAGGCGGATTGCTCGAGGTCAGGAGTTCGAAACCAGCCTGAGCAAGAGCGAGACCCCGTCTCTACTATAAATAGAAAGAAATTAATTGGCCAACTAATATATACAGAAAAAATTAGCCGGGCATGGTGGCACATGCCTGTAGTCCCAGCTACTCGGGAGGCTGAGGCAGGAGGATTGCTTGAGCCCAGGAGTTTGAGATTGCTGTGAGCTAGGCTGACGCCATGGCACTCACTCTAGCCTGGGCAACAAAGCGAGACTCTGTCTCAAAAAAAAAGAAAAAGAGAAAGTGGAGCATGAAGGTTTCAAATGGGCTTAAGAGTAGCCAAAGATATATTGAATCAGGAATAGAGAAAAAGTATAGAGATAGGAAAGACAGGCAATAAGAGATAAACGGCTTGAATGAACAGGAGATTTACATGAGAAAATGAAAGTTGAGCCACATTATTTATTGTCAAGGGAGGCGGTAAATTTGTGAGGGAGGTGGGAGTACAGCTTTCCTCCCATGATGCATGAGATTGGTCATAATGGCTGTTGGACTATGGACATAGACTTTTGAAGAAATGAGGGAAGATCATAGTTTAAGGAAGTGAAGCACAGACTGGGACAATGTGAGCCTCTAGACTGTAGGCCACAGAGGGAGACCACAGGGGGAAGATAACTAAGCATAAGGACAAAGTATCCCAAGGTGGCAAGCATCCAGGAAATTTCAGGGAGTCAACATTTGAAAGATCCCCTGAGAGGTTTATACACGCAGACTTTTATGGGGAGAAGGGATCATGGGAAATGGTCCAGAAATGAGTAAAGAATATTTCCCAGAAATAGAACACTGTGAAGAATTCCCTTACTTGAGTTGATTGAACTTACATTCAAACTGCAATTGACTGGCAGGGCCTCGAACCTCCCAACTTAATCCATTGAAGTAGACATGGAACAGCATCTCCAAGTCGAACAACTCCTCATTGCTTAAGTTCCTCTTGGACCAGGTGTGCAGGAAAATTATTGCACCTGATTCACTCTCTGAGCCATGAGTCTGCAACTCAACCACCCAACCTGAGCCCTGATTTTGTGCCCAGGATTGGCTGGCAAAGAATGGCTCTGGGTGAGATGGAATGAGATGTGTTCCTGGACACATCTCAATGGGAGGTAGTAGGACAAGTAGTATGAAAAAAAGAGAGGTAAGCAGAATGAACAGAAGATGAAACTTGAACCAGTTACCACAGAGAAAGGCATAATGACTAGCTTAGCTGTGACATTTTCCTTACACAGGGCCCCAGATCCTTTTGTCCATCTTTTCCTGGGCTCTTATCTGGCCACTCCCTAGACAGAGCTCTCCTCAGAACTCAGACTCCCCACCTCACACAGTCTCACACTCTGCTCTGTCACCCCTTTTTCCACCAGCAGAAACCTCACCCCACATCCTCTTCCCCTTCAGGGAAACTCAAAGCCTCCCACTACCACATGCCTCTTCCAGGGACTTTTTCCCCCTTTAGCTCTGATTCAAGTGAGTCTCCCCCTTTCTGGCCCCAGCAGCAGTTCTTATCTCTAGCCTGTGTGCCCCTCCCTCTCCCATCTACAACAACAAGGTTTCAGCCTGAGATCTGGGATAAACTAATGGATGGGCCACTTATAAAACAGATGCATGAATCCCCCACTGAAAATCAAAGGAATTAGAAGCAGTTGAAACTCCCTAATTCAATTTGAACTTTAACATTCCTTCACTGGCCTGTTCATTTCTGAGTGTGTAGTGTTTTCTTTCTCTTCTCTGCTTCCTTGCTTTTCTGTGATCAAGGGTATCCAAATGGGGAAAGAAGAGGTCAAAATACCACTCTTAGCTAATGATATCATCTTATATGTAGAAAATCCCAATGGTTCTGCCAAGAGACTCCTAGAATTGATAAATAAATTCAGCAAAGACTTAAGTAAAAAAATCAATGTACACATGTCAGTATCATTCCTATATGACAACAGTCAACCTGAGAACCAAATCAAAGACTCAACACCCTTCAGAATAGCAACAAAGAAAATAAGGTACCTAGGAGTATATATAACTAAGGAGGTAAAAGACCTCTACAGGGAGAACTATGAAACACTGAGGAAGGAAATAGCAGAGGACCTAAAGAGGTGGAAAACCATACCATGCTCAAGGTTTGGCAGAATTAACATTATTAAAATGTCTATACTACCCAAAGTGATCTACAGATTCAATGCAATCCCTATTAAAATACCAACATCATTTTTCACAGATATAGAAAAAATAATTTTACACTTCGTATAGAACCAGAGAAGACCCTGTATAGCAAAAGCAATACTATGCAAAAAGAATAAAATAGGAGGCATCAACTTACCAGACTTCAAACTATACTACAAGGCTATGGTAACTAAAATCACATGGTACTTGCATAAGAATAGGGACTCAGACCAATGGAACAGAGCTGAGAACCCAGATATAAAACCATTCTCATATAGCCATCTAATCTTTGACAAAGCAGACAAAAAGTACACTGAGGAAAAGAATACTTATTCAATAAATGGTGCTGGGAAAACTGGATAGCCACATGTTGAAGACTGAAAGGATCCTCACCTTTTACCTCTCACAAAAAATGTATTCACAGTGGATAACACATTTAAACCTAAGGTGTGAAACTTTAAGAATTCTAGAAGAAAACATTGGAAACACTCTTCTAGACATTGGCCTAGGCAAAGAATTTATGAAGAAGATCCCAAAGGCAATCACAGCAACAACGAAAATAAATAAATGAGACCTGATCAAATTAAAAAGCTTCTGCACAGCCAAAGAAAAACTATCACAAGAGCAAACAGACAATCTACAAAATGGGAGAAAATATTCTCATGCTACACATCCGATTAAGGGCTGATAACTAGAATCTATTTAGAATTCAGGAAAATCAGCAAGAAAAATCAAAAAACCCTATCAAAAAGTGTGCAAAGGACATGAACAGAACCTTCCCAAAAGAAGACAGAATAATGGCCAACAAACATATGAAAACATGCTCAACATCTCTAATCATCAGGGAAATGCAAATCAAAACCACAATGAGCTACCACTTATCCCCAGTGAAAATGGCCTTTATCAAAAAGTGCCAAAACAATAAATGTTGGCGTGGATGTGGAGAGATAAGAACACTCATACACTGCTGGTGGAAACTGTAAACTAGTGCAACCTCTGTGGAAAGTAATATGGAGATACCTCAAAGAGATACAAGTAGAACTACCATTTGATCCAGTAATCCCATTACTGGGCAACTACCCAAAAGAACAAAACACATTCTATAAAAAAAAAAAAAAATCTGCACTCAAATGTTTATAGCAGCACAATTCCCAACTGCAAAGATGTGGAAACAACCGAAGTGCCCATCAATACATGAGTGGATTAATAAAATGATGTATATGCATATCATGGAGTAATATTCAGCTACAAGAAACAATGGTAACAATGGTGATACAGCACCTCTTGTATTATCCTGGATAGAGCTGGTGCCCATTCTACTAAGTGAAGAATCCCAAGAATGGAAAAATAAGCACCACGTGTACTCACCATCAAATTGGTTTTAACTGATCAACATGTAAGTGCACATATAATAACATTCATCAGGCATCAGGCAGGTGGGAATGGAAGGGATGGATATATATATATATATATATATATATATATATATATATATAATGAATGTGATGCATACCGTCTGGAGGATGGACACGCTTGAAGCTCCGATGGGGAGGAGGGCAAGAGCAGTATACATAACCTAATCATTTGTACCCCCATAATATGCTGAAATAAAAAAAAAACAGTAAAAAACAATATCCAAACTCCAAATGTCCAAGCTACTCAAGAGAAGGTCACATACTAGAAGCAAATGCCATTTACCCTGAAAACTGGCTATGGTTTAAGATAAATTTGCCTGGATTATAAATAGAAATATTTATGATATTGGATTCCAGTATGTGGGTCTGTAGTTCTATAGTATGCATGGCATAAAATGCTTTGATTTCATGTAAGTGATTATCAACACACACACACACACACATAAACAGACACACACAAACTCTCACACAATCAGATTAGAACTCAGGGTAAGGGACATCAGTCAAGGAGGATGAGATACGAAAGAGGAGACACTGAGAACATTAGGAAGAGGCAATGAGGGAGGGCCATGGAAGTTGGAGCAACAGGGAGGGAGGAAGGCTGACTTGGGTGGGTAAACCAAAACACTCTTTCTAGGTTAAAGAAGACTAGAAGTTAAGCAATTGTATAATGCCATCCTCTTATATTAAAGACATGAGAATAGAGGCTGAAGAAGGTGAAAAGACCTTTCACAATCACACGGGGGCTTTTCCAAGAATAAAGTGGATGACACAAGCAGCAGGTGGAAGTCAGGGAGGTAAGAGAAAGTCTACAAGTCAGCCCTGGGCGGGGGCACAGGAGGTGAGGTATAAGGCTCGTGGCGATTGGAGGCACATTTTTTCTCTGAAATGCAATTTGGATGAGGAAGAGATTTGTCAGTTGGAAGAGAGGAAGTCACCACAAGCTACTGAGAAAAACGTTTGCTGAAATCAGAGATCAAACACCAGCGCTGCGAGTCACAAGCTCCATCTCCCAGTGAAATGCTGCTTCTGCCATTTCAACTGTTGGCAGTTCTCTTCCCAGGTGGTGACAGTGAGGACGGTAAGAGTCACTCTGGCAGCTCCCAGCACTGGTGCAGGGGTCTTGGATAAAAACATGTTGCACTCACCCAGCTGCACTTGGACATGAAGGGTCTGAGCCCTGCTGTTTCCAACCCTTTCTGGGTGTTGGGGTTGGAGCCTGAGACATTGGGGCAGTCAAATGTGTCACGCTGTATGTGTTCTTCAGAATCAAGTTCTTGTCTCTGGATCTTTTCCATTTCCATTCTCTCTCACTCCCTCCTTCTTCTCGCTTTCTCTTCACAGTCTTGTTCCTCTACTCTTCACAGCCTTCCAGGGACCAACCTCCTACCATGTCATCCAGATCTCGTCCTTTGCCAACAGCACCTTGGCACACACTGAAGCTTCAGGCTGGTTGGATGATTTGCAGATTCATGGCTGGAACAGTGACTCGGGCACTGCAATACTCCTGAAGCCCTGGTCCAAGGGCAACTTCAGTGTCGAGGAGTTTGCTGAGCTGGAGGAGATATTCAGAGTCTACTTACATAAATTTACTCAAATTATGAAGGTGTATGTCACTCTATTCCAGATGAAATGTGAGTCCACTCCCCTAAACTGGGAAGATTCCCAAGGACTTTCTTCTCTCTCTTTTTGCAAGCTGCTAATCCATCTGATCCTTCTCCCCTCCTTTCTGCTTTACCCAACTACATGCACAAACTCGTCCAGAGCAGTTTCTTCCTGACTCCACACCTCCACACTGTATTCCAGATTCCAGCTGCTTCTGACTCTTCTCTGACAGATTAGGGTTCCCCATTGGTATCCGATTGCTGCTTTGTCTTATGTAGACCTTGCTCCTCAAGGGCCCTTACTTCTACCCTGTGCCCGAGTGACCTACAGTCAGACGGATCAGAGGCTTCCTCCTCTGATCCGTCTCTTCAGTCGTCTCCTCCCTGTGTCTCCTTTTGCGGTGGTCCTCTGGCTCATGCTGAAACGCTGCTCTGTGGACTGCATCATGCTCTGCCTCCCACCCACCAACTATTACCATAACCCCATTCATGACATGCATAGCTTTCCAAATGCTATTGTTTGTGAAAATCTCTATGTGCTGTCATTGGGATTTGGCTCATCATTTCACATCCAGGAATGTTATCCTTACCTATATATAAAATTCTACATCCTTTTCTCCTTGCTTTCTTTCTTATTTATGTTTAATAACTTGTTCCCTGTATTCCTTCCACCTAGATCCCATGGAGGTCCAGGCCATAGCAGGCTGTGAGCTACATTCTGGGGGTTCCACAGTAAGCTTCCTCAGGAAAGCTGAAGAAGGATTGGATTTCCTGCGCTTCGAGAATGATACATGTGTGCCTGCGCCAGATGGCGGCAAAAGGGCCCAGCATGTCTGCAAACTAATAATGAATTATCATGCTTTCAAAAATACTGTGATGAAGTTCCTGTTTAACACCTGCCCCCAATATCTCCTAGGCGTCCTCGAAGCAGGGAAGGCAGAGCTGCAAAGGCAAGGTTAGTCCTGCTCTCTACTTCACTTCCCATGATCCCCTCTAAGCTCAAGAGTAGGAAGATACCGAAGAAAAATAGGGACTTAATCAACAAGTTATTGGGATCCCAAAGCAGTGGAAGGGGTCACTGTCCAAGCTTGTGGGCTTCTGAGTCCCTGTGATCTGAATTTGAGTCATGACACGACACTCTCATTGCCCCTTCCTGCCCCAGTGAAGCCCGAGGCCTGGCTGTCCAGTGGCCCCAGTCCCGGGCCTGGCCGTCTGCTGCTGGTGTGCCACGTCTCAGGATTCTACCCAAAGCCCGTGCGGGTGAGGTGGATGCGGGGAGAGCAGGAGCAGCCGGGCACTTGGCACAGTGACCTCCTGCCCAATGCTGACTGGACGTGGTATCTCCGAGTGACCCTAGATGTGGCGGCTGGGGAGGCGGCTGGCCTGTCCTGTCGGGTGAAGCACAGCAGTCTAGAGGGCCAGGACATCATCCTCCACTGGGGTGAGAAAGGGCTGGGCCTGGCTGGACCTGGGAGGAGGTGGTCCTCAGGCAGAGAGGCAGGCACTGGGGAAGGAGGGGGCTTGAGAAATGAAAGAGGGAGAGAAGTAGATTGATTCATTTCTGGGACCCCAATCCCAACCCCAAATAGGAATAAAAATAAAGTACGCAAACTAAAGAAGAGATAAGAATGAAGAACAAGCAGATTGTGTCAGCTGAAGCTAGAGAGATCAAAAGGTAGATGATGGATTGCCTCTGGAATGTGAGAAAGGGGCTGGAGATGACCATACATTGGAAGCAGCTGTTTGGAGGTGCTGACACTCAGTGGGGAAAGGATGGCCAGGGAATTCATTGGGTGGAATTCGAAGTGACATCCTTTTGTCCTCTCCCAATTTCCAGGACAGCCCATCTCCATTGGCTTGATCTTTTTGGCAATAATCGTGCTATCCTTGATCCTTTTGCTGTGCCTTGCATTATGGTATAAGAGGCGCTGGTGAGTTGTTTTTTGTTTGGTTGGTTGTTTTAATCTTTTTTTTCTGTCCACCTTCTCATCCTTTTCAGTCATTTTATCTATTTCATTGCCTTAGCCTCATTCTTTCCACCAAACTCTTCCCCACTTTCTATCTCCTTTATGTGGAGATATATTTTTTAATCCTGTTAAAATACACGTAACAAAATTTACCATCTTTATCACATTTAAGTGTACAGTTCAGTGGTGTTAAGTGCATTTACATTGTTATGCCAGCAATCTCCAGAACTCTTTCATCCCTCAAAATGGGAACTCTTTTCCTGTGGAACAGCAATTCCCCATTTCCCTCTCCCAACTCCCCTGACCCTGGTTAACATCATCTACTTTCCGTATCTGTGAATTTGACTACTCTGGGAACCTCATATAAGTGGAATCATATTGTAATTGTCACTTTGTGACTGGCTGATATAACTTAACATGAGGCCCTCAGGATTCATCCATGTCATGGCATGTGACAGGGTTTCCTTCTCTTTACATCCTGAATAATCCTCCACTGTAGGTGACACATTTAGTTCATCCATCTATGGACATTTGGCTTGTTGCCACCTTAACTATTGTGAATAATGTTGCTATGAACATGGAAGTACAAATACCTCTTGTATATAGCTGTTTGTCCTTGTGGTTTTAACAGGTCATTTCAGGATAACCCTTGAGCCTCTGTCCTACCTCCACTCCCATTTGGAATAAGCACTAAGAAGCCTAGATTCCCAAGATGTCAACCCAGGTGTCACTCTCAGCATATTTCATCAAATTATCATCATATTTTATCAAAATGGGGCATTCATAGATTTTAAGATAAGTTATAACTTAAACACCAGCAGAAAATTTATTTAAAACTGTAAATTTAATATAAATCCATATCAATAGTATAATCTATGTCTTATATGTTAAAATGTAAAAATGAATGTCTCAGAATAAATGAAATATGGTAGATATACTTAAATATGACTTCTACTTGGCTTTCTATTTTAAAACTTTTCTTGTTCTGCCTCTACTTAAATATGATTTGTCAAAGTAGCTGAATATAATTATGCTGGGATAATTGTATCCCAGCAGGGCATTCAATGCAAGGCATTTTTCGTGTAATTTCTCTGTGTCCCCCTGGATGAATGTGCAATACTCAAAGCCCAGCTGAGAAGTTTCTTCCTCTAGGAGGCCTTTCCCAGGGCTATAATGGAAGTAACCCTCCCTTGTCTGGTATCACCAAAAGAACCACTTATTCTGCACCCACAGAATTGCAGTTATTTTTGTTTTTCTTCCTTTTCTAATTGGAAGTTCCTTGAGGGCAGTGATTCCGGTTTGTGGATCCCTGCCAAGATCTCTTACCTGAAAATGCATTTTCTCAGTAAAAATTATCTGAGTTGTTGACTGTCAACTTAATGGTCTTCTTTAAGATTTATCTCCTTCCTTCTTTTTCTCTGTTTAGTTGATATTCTAGATCTTCCTTCTTACTAAAATATTTTCCACTTAGCCAAAAAATCTTATGCTTTTCTGGCTTCTGCTCTGAACTCCTCTGAAGAAAAGCCCCTTAGTCTTTATCACAACTACAGTCTAACTTCTAAGAGTCATTGGAATGGAATCTTGCTTCTCATATTTCCAGGGAGAATGAGTGAAAGGCAGGATGTGTGAGGAAGAATCCTTCAGGGAAATTGTGACATATTCCAGGTAAAGAATTAAGAGGGCTGTTCCTGCCCTCGAGGTCCTTGATTGACATCTGTTTTATATCATTCAGTTATATTTTTTATTTACATTTGCCTTTATGCATTTTTTGTTTATTCTACACTTTTCCAGAACAGTCCATCTTAAAACATCCTAATTCATTTTGAATAAAATAGTAGGAGGAAAGGGGGTTTTAGGATATATTTTTATAGAACTTAGGAAGGGAGGTCAGGGGAAACTGGTTTTGGAGAAGCCAGGGATACTAGAAGCAACTCTCTGATCTGTAAATTTTAGTACAATATGGTCTTTAGGGTTTGAGAAGTGTAGGAAATGGTTGAAATCACAACTTCCCCTCCCCCAACTTGTATTACTACAGCTGGTTAGTTCTCAGGAATACATGTAACTAGACTCCATCTCGCGTAGAGTAGCCCTGCTATTATGGTATGCTGTGAACCATGCAACATGGAACATAGGTATGTGAACTATAAACTAGCTGCAGCAATAGCACCTGGAAGCTTGCTAGAAAAACTTGCTGCTATCCCCTAACCTACTGAATCAGAAAATATGGCAATGGGAACCAGTGATTTGTTTCAACAGGCTTCCAGGTGATTCTGATTTATATTCAAGTTTGAGAGCCCTTGAGAAACCTCTGCCCTATTAACATTTTGGACCAGGTAATTCTTAGTGAGGAAGCTGTTCTGTGCACTGTAGGATGTTTAGCAGCATCCCTGGCCCCTACCCACTAGATGCCCATAGCATCTGCTCAGTTGTGACATCAGATATAACTTCAGACATTGCTAAATGTTCCCTAGGGTGACAAGTTGACCCTAGATAAAAACCAAGATCTAAGATAATGATCATGATTTCATGCCTTAGTTTAGCCAGAATAATTGCCTTATAGCGTATATCTGATGTAATTTGGCCCGATCCAACTGAAGTTTAGGATTTATGTTTGCTGCTTCAGGAAAGAGGAGTTCTCACTTTGGCTGCTATGGTGCATGCAATGCCCAAAATTGCTATTGAATTTTGCTTCCCAGGAAAATCTGACCCAGGAATGAAGCACACAAATAAAGAAAACAGATAAAAGAGTAAATGAAAAAGGTAATAGGGCCAAAGCCTCAACCAACTATACCTGAGACTTGAACTACCTCTGGATACTTTATTTACATGAACCTAATAAGTTTCATTTTTCCTTTTAAACCAATTGAGTTTGAACTTTTAGTTGCTTGAAAATTCTGTTATTACTGTGATCACTGATGTCTTGAACCAGCTTTTTCACATTTTTCTTATATCTTTCCTCTGTTTTCTTTACTCCTCTTATTCTTTCTCTTCCCAAATTATCCCTCAACAGTGGTTTTTTGACCTTATGATTTTCCTATACGTATCTATACCTTAAGAAACCTTAATATACCCATGACTTTATGAGCTCTGCATGAATCACTTTCAGAAATAGATCTTCAAACACAAAATACAAGGGCCTCAGAGCTACTTTTGTGTGAAAGTGTACGTGTATGTATGTTAGAGTGATTTTTGCCAATATATAAAATACTGCAGTTTGCCCTTTTCTACGGTAGATATGTTCCAAGACCCCAAGTGAGTGCCTGAAACCAAAGACAGTGCCAAACCGACTTACTATCAATTGGAACACGTTTCTGTTCATGTCTTCCACCCCAAAATTTAATGCCTTTTCCATCTTAACTAAGCAGGGATCATGAGCTGTGACCATAATTTTTGCAGTTTGAGTTGCAACAGCAAAACAAGCATGACTTTTCTTCTTCACAATTCTATGCATAGAAAATTCATTCTTACTGAAGATCTTAGCAACCTCAGTGTACATTTTTTTCTTTCCTTATTAAATAAAGAACTTTCACCTTTTCATGTAAAGGAAGCACTTTGCAGCTTCACTTTGGCATATTCAGAGTTTGACTGCAAATGGGTATAAAGGGTTATGGAACTCTATATTTTGATTGTGGACTTTTGATGTGTGCTTATATGTTTGTCAAAATAAATGGAACCCTATCAATTCATGAATGGATTAATAAAATTGGTGTATGTATACAATGGAATATTACTCAATTGTGAGAAATGACAGTGATCTAGCACCTCTTATATTTTCCTGGATAGAGCTTGAGCCCATCCTCCAAAGTGAGGTATCACAAGAATGGAAGAATAGGCACCACATGTACTCACCATGAAATTGACACTAACTCACCAACACTGTGGTGCTCACCTGGTAGTAATATTCTTCAGGGTCTGGGGTTTGGGGGTGAGTAAACTCATAGCTAATGGACGCGGTGAGCATTGGAGGGAGAAGGCACACCTCAAATCATGGTTTGGGTGTGGCAAAGTCATAACATGTAACCAAAATCTTTGTACCCTCATTATATCCTCAAATAAATAAATAAGGAAATAAATAAAACAGAAAAAAAAGATTTAAAATAAACTGTGATAACATTTAAAAATAAATAAATGGAACTTTACAATAAAAATAGAAGTTTTTTACTGAAAATTATTCATCAACAAACTTGACTTAAAATTTTTTAAATGAAACAAAAATGAAGACAGTAAAAAGAAAAATAACACATACAGATTGAGGAAGCAAACTTCAGAAAAGTGGACGCAATTTCATTTGTTTTCTCCCCCACAAATTTAGAAACTGTGTGTGCCTTTCTCATAGTCAATGCTTAACAAATGTTAGTTGAATTAGTAAATCAAACCTAAAGGGGCTAAAATCTACCCAACACTATCTCAGGCAGTACAGATCTTTAGGTGATTTGTCTCCCATATATAGCATATTTGCTGCCTTGATTCCACTCCAACCCTGAGGACCAACTCTGTTGCTTCTTCTTCTTAACCACTCTGTGACATATCTGCCCTGCTACCCTTCACACATGACTTGCTCCCTCTCTCTCTCTATTTGTGTTTCTAACAAGTTGGATGGATTTGGCTCTCTCTATTTAGAAAATAAGTATGTCCTGGGGCAAAGCTACATTTTTTACTTAAAGATTTAGGGAGAAAATCACTGAGTTAAAGGAGGCTGGAATTTCTCACCTAAGTAAGAAGCATTTAAACAAGAAGGGAAGCATCCATGTTTCAAATGCTGCAACAATGTCAGGAAGGAATGTAGGGACACAAAACTACCAATATGGTAGTTCATCCAACTTAGATATGATGCTTTTTCTTTTGTTTCATTTTGTTTTCTTTTTATCTGAGCACATATTACATACAGGAAAGGTACCATTATCATAATTCTTGCCCCGAAGAAGCTTATAAAAGGGAAGAAAAAAACAAGTAGCTGCAAAGCAAGGAGGAAGTGATACATGCACACAGCAGAGTACAGTTGAATTGCTCTCTGGGTTCAGAGGAGGGAAAGACTGATTCCCTCTTATGGGTCAAGAAACATTGTGGGAGGAAATTACATTAAAAATGGGCTTTGGAGGATGAGTACTATTGAAAAAATAGAGATTGCAATAAATCTACTCTATATAGAATTACAGAAATTAAATTGGTTATAGTAATAAATGATGGTTAGGCAGAAAGAGAAAAAATTTAAATGGAGAGTAGAAAGGATGGCATCACTGTGCTGTCCTAGGCTCCTGGGCTGCTGGGCTCCCATTATGATGGGAAAGGAACGGGGAGGAGTCTCATGGGATGTCTGATCAGAGCTGTGAAAGAACAGAAACAGAAGCCCCTGGGTACGTTGGACGTGGTAACTGAGGATAAGGTGGAGCGGTCAAGAGATCAAAGCTAAGAGAGGTAAAATGGAATATGGAATAAGAAATTGGAAATGTGAATTCACATCTGTTGGGTATAATGCATGCTACCTGGCTGAAGGGCACACCTAAAACTTCTACTCAAACTGCACAAAAGCAATTGATGTAACCAAAGCATGTGTACCCCCATAAAATTCTGAAGTAAAAACAAAAAGATACATACTGTTTATTCTGCATCAAAGTTCATTTCATCTAATATTAATGTAAACATACTAGGTTTATTTTGATATATTTTTCTGGTTTTCTTTTTATTTCAGCATATTATGGGGGTACAAACGTTAAGGTTGCATACATTGTCCTTGCCTCCCCTCCCGAGTCAAAGATTCAAGCATGTCCATACCCCAGACGGTGTACACCGCACTCACTATGTATGCAAATACCCATCCCCTCCTGCCCCCTCCCACCTGCCCCACACCCAATAAATGTGGTGGGTTTTTTTTAACATTTTGGTTACATTTTATAACTTTGCCTCTCCCTAGCAAGGGTTAGAGGTATGCCCTTCCCCTCCACAGTGCTCACCACATCCCTCATATCTGTGACTACCCTCCCAACCCCCGAATCCCTGGTGAACACCGCCACCCTTTGAGCACCATAGTGTTAATCAGTCAGTACCAATTTGATGATGAGTATATGTGGAGCCCATTATTCTGATCTTGTGTCACCTCACTTTGGATAGTGGGTTTAAACGCAATCCAGGAAATTATAAGCGGTGCTAGATCACTGTCAATTCTTGGAATTGAGTAATATTCCATTGTAAACATATACTAAATTTTAATAATCTACTCATGAATTGACAGACACTTGAGTGTTTCCATGTCCTTGCAATAGTGAATGGTGCTGCCATAAACATTTGGGTTGAGATGTCTTTATAATAGAATGTCTTATGCTCTTCTGAGTAGATGCCTAATAGTGCTATTGCCGAGTCGAATGATATTTCTATTTCTAGCTCTTTGAGATATCTCCAAATTCTTTTCAACAAAGGTTGCACTAATTTGCAGTCCCACAAGCAGTGTAAGAGTGTTCCTGTCTCTCCACAACCTCACCAGCATTTGTCGTTTTGGGATTTCTTGATACAGGCCAATCTCACTGAGGGTAGATGATATCTCATCGTGGTTTTGATTTGCACTTCTCTAATGATTAGCGATGTTGAGCATGTTTTTATATATTTGCTGGCTATTATTCTGTCTTCTTTAGAAAAGTTTCTGTTCATTTCCATTGCCCATTTCTTGATGGGGTTGTTTGAGTTTTTCTTGTTAATTCTTTTGAGCTCTAGATAGATTCTTGTTATCAGACCCTTATCAGAAGTGTAGAGAGCAAATATTTTCTCCCATTCTGTAGGTTGTCCATTTGCTCTAATGATAGTTTCCTTGGCTGTGCAGAAGGGTTTTAATTTGATCAGATCCCCATTTTTTATCAGATCCCAATTTTTTGTTGCTGTGGTGATTGTTTTGGGGGTCTTCTTCAAGAATTCTTTGCCTAGGCCAATGTCGGAGAGGTTTTTCTCAACCTCTTCTTCTAGGATTCTTAAGGTTTCATGCCTTAGGTTTAAATCTGTTATCCATCTTGAGTGGATTTTTGTAAGAGGTGAGAGGTAGGGATCCTGATTCAATCTTCTGCATGTAGCTATCCAGTTTTCCCAGCACCATTTATTGAAGAGAGATTCTTTTCCCCATTGTATATTTTTTTCTGCTTTATCAAAGATTAGGTTACTGTATACAGATGTTTCATCTCTGGAATCTCAGTCCTATTCCAAATATTGATGTTTCTGTTCTTGTGCCAGTACCAGGCTGATTTAATTTTGTTCAAAGTTTTGTGACCTTCGGTTTTGAGATATGTCACTGTTAAATACCAGAATCATTTTTTTTTACTCTAGAAAACAAAGGAAAAAAGAAATTGGAAAGAGAGGAGGAAATGCAAGGAACTCACCGTACCTCTTAAACCACAGCACAAGACCTATCAGAAGCATCAGGGTAACTGTCATTGCCAAGATGTCAAGTTCAAGGGAAGGTGGTGTCCTGCAGATATTGGAGACATACACAGATGTCATTTTAAACCCACAGTTGATTCTACTCAATCTACTGATTACCCTACTTGCCTTGTGCGTTGGATACAAATCACATCAATCATCCTATTTCAGTCATTCTATTCCCATCCCAACTCAAGAAAGGATTCCGCATCTCTGCACCCAAATATATTGTGTCTATGTGTCCCTCATGTCCCATTCTTCCATTCCTTGAATTACCTATATTCATTCCTTCCTGATAACCCTCACCTATATCTGATACCATCCACCTTTCCTCATCTCAAAGACCCCTAGTCACACTTCCCACATGCGGTCTCGTCCCAGTAGAGGATGATGTCCTGGCCTCCTAGGCCACTGTAGCTCACTTGAAAAGACAGGACACCTCCCTCCTCAGCTCCCTCATCCAGAGACACCTGAAGATACCATGTCCCATCAGCAATAGGAAGACTATCATCTCATTTAGTGCTCAGCTGGTCCTGCTCACTCCAC
Organism: Microcebus murinus; assembly: GCF_040939455.1. Taxonomy (NCBI): domain Eukaryota; kingdom Metazoa; phylum Chordata; class Mammalia; order Primates; family Cheirogaleidae; genus Microcebus; species Microcebus murinus. The sequence continues at coordinate 106,275,634 of NC_134105.1, read as the reverse complement.
ATCCATGTCACCCAAAGAGGCTTTGGTTAGAAACCGGAGACATGACAAACCAGCAATAGGCAGCCAGACCCAAGGGTGGGATAACTGGACAGTCAGGACTCTGACCTCATTGCAGAGAACACAAAGGTATTGAGATGAGGACACTTACACACAGCTTAGGGGCACATATATCCACATTCATATGCACAGTTATCTTTTTCCCTCCTCTAGGAAATTATCACCTGGTAACCCCTCTCCTGGTCCTGTGTCTTATCCTATCTTTGAAGGAGGTGGGGGTGAAGGGTGAATTTGAGTAGAAAAATCTTAGAAAAAGGAGTTAAACTGACTTTCCCCCTGGAGGTTCAGTCCAGGAGACCCAAGAGAAACCGGGGGCATGTGTTTCTTACAAGCCTATACATTGTTTCTTTGATGCTGTCATAGTGATTGAGTAGATCACAGACATCTGGGCCCTACTCCCACCCTCTGGAGATGGCACCCATGATGTGTTTTGGAAACTCAGAAACTGATCCCTCAAAAGCTGCCCAGATGAAGATTTTTGGGCTCTCTCTAGAGTGCAGCTGACTGCCAAATTTCATCTGTATTGCAAAGGGATCTGGGGGAAGGGAGAAATGAGAAAAAGAATTCAGATTAAAAAATAAGAGCAATGATATCAAAATCTAGGACCTTCTCAGGAAATGGAGCAAGAAGGTTTCGTGTGGGCTTAAGAGTAGCCAAAGAAATACTGAATCAGGAATAGAGAAAAACTGTAGAGATAGGGAAGATGGGCAATAAGAGATAAATACTTTGAATTAACAAGAAAGTTACATGATGAAATGATAGTTGAGCCACGTTATTTAGTGTAGAGGGAGGGGTAACTTAGTGAGGGAGGTGGGAGTACAGCCTTCCTTCCATGGTGCATGAGATTGGTCATAATGGCTATTGGACTATGGACATAGACTTTTGAAGAAATTGAATGAGGGAAGAGATCATAGTTTAAGGAAGTGAAGCACAGACTGGGACAATGTGAGCCTCTGGACAGTGAGCCAAAGAGGGATACCACAGGGGAAGATAACTAAGCATAAGGATAAAGTATCCCAAGGTGGCAAGCATCCAGGAAATTTGAGGGAGTCAACATTTGGAAGATCCCCTGAGAGGTTAACACATGCAGACTTTTATGTGGGTATGGAATAATAGGAAATGGTCCAGAAATGAGTAGGGAATATTTCCCAGAAATAGAACACTGTGAAGAATTCCCTTACTTGAGTTGATTGAACTTACATTCAAACTGCAATTAACTGGCATGATTTTCAATCTCCCAAGTTAATCCATTGAAGTAGACATGGAACAGCATCTCCAAGTCGAACAACTCCTCATTGCTTAAGTTCCTCTTGGACCAGGTGTGCAGGAAAATTATTGCACCTGATTCACTCTCTGAGCCATGAGTCTGCAACTCAACCACCCAACCCAAGCCTGGATGTTGTGCCCAGGATTGGCTGGCAAAGAATGGCTCTGGGTGAGATGGAATGAGATGTGTTCCTGGACACATCTCAATGGGAGGTAGTAGGACAAGTAGTATGAAAAAAAGAGAGGTAAGCAGAATGAACAGAAGATGAAACTTGAACCAGTTACCACAGAGAAAGGCATAATGACTAGCTTAGCTGTGACATTTTCCTTACACAGGGCCCCAGATTCTTTTGTTCACCTTTTCCTGGGCTCTTATCTGGCCACTCCCTAGACAGAGCTCTCCTCAGAACTCAGACCACAAGTCCCTACCTCACACAGTCTCACACTCTGCTCTGTCACCCCTTTTTCCACCAGCAGAAACCTCACCCCACATCCTCTTCCCCTTCAGGGAAACCCAAAGCCTCCCACTACCACATGCCTCTTCCAGGGACTTTTGTTCCCCCTTCAGCTCTGATTCCAGTGAGTCTCCCCCTTTCTGGCTCCAGCAGCAGTTCTTATCTCTAGCCTGTGTGCCTCTCCCTCTCCCATCTACATCAACAAGGTTTCAGCCTGAGAGCTGGGATAAACTCCTGGATAGGCCACTTATATAATAGAAGCATGAATCCCCCACTCAGAAATGGCGGGATTAGAAGCAGTTGATATTCTCTAATTCAATTTCAACTTTAACATTCTTTCACTTGGCCTGTTCATTCCTGAGTGAGTAGTATTTTCTTTCTCTTCTCTGCTTCCTTACCTTTCTGTGATCTCATATTGTTCTCTACTTACTCTTTATTTGAGTCCTTGGGTCGCTTCTCTATCTTATCGCCAATCATTCCCGAACTCTCTACACATTCATTCTAAGCACCACACGGCCTAAATTTTGAGACCTAAAGTATTGCATTACCACTTGATAGATTTATGTTTGTAAATATATGAACTACAGACAAGATATTTTTACTTCAAGATAGAGGACAAAGAAAAAAAAACAAACCAAAACTACAAAACATATAAATATACTGGGTAAGCTATAATTTTAAAAATTATTTATACATTCATACCTTGAACTCACAAGATAAGGAAATCTGCAAAAAGGAAATACGAAATTAAAATTTAGAGAAAAAAATACAAGGTGACACTAGAGCTTCCCAGGACATTGTCACTGAGAGTTAGTACCCAAAGGGCTTGACTACAGCATCCACATGGGTAATCAGTTAGTCTTGAGAGCATCTAATAGTGGTGGAAATCGACAGGGAAACCTTCCACCACAATTCTGTTAAAATTGGTCTGGGGAAATAAAACATCCTATTGAACTGAAAGATAACAAGGAATCTTGGGGTCACCTTGGACCTTGGCTAGAATTTTTCTAATTGTTCTAACAAAACTATTTAATCACAGCTTTGCCCTCACATGAATTTGGAGTTAAGAAATATTTTCTTCGTCTTAAAATGACCAATCCAGAAAATTAGAAATAAAAAATGATACCAAGCTGGTGATAGGACTATGTCACTCAGCAGAAGCAAACACAAAACTGATTGCTAGAGATCTACAGTCAATGTAATCTTCTTTTTTCTCAATGTACAGTCTTTTCTTTTCATAGTTTCACTATGAACAAATCTCAGTTATCATAGTTGAGTCAAACAACACAAATCCCCCAACAACAGGGCACAAATGTTCTGTTGCCACAGTATCTTGACTGCTAGTAATTGCATGAAGTACAAACTACTACTAGTTCTTCAGTCCATGAATCACCATGGAAATACAAATGCACATCATAATCAGTGAGCAATTACATCACACATTTCAAAGGTTGTCAGTGGCTGTTAATCTTTTCTATGCAAAGATAGCATAGCGTGCAGTTGTGTTGTCTCCTTGTACCCCACTATAAATCCATGTGACATCTTACATGGATGGATAATAGGAAGTGGAAATTGGGCAACAAAGATCAAAGTGTAGAAAAGAAAAGTGACCATGCTAGAAGTCATATTTGAACTAAATATATAAAAGAAGTTCCAGAAGAAATATCTGACTGTGGGAATGTTGATAACGCCACTGTTTCAGAGACTTCTCAGTATAAAGCTAGAGCAACAGAATGACAGCAAACTCACCAACCTAAACAGGAAAGTAGTTGTTGTGAAAAGAATGCAGGTGTCCCATTGAAGTGACACCAACGGAAAACTTGCCATTAGAAGAACTCTCAGAGATATTCCCCAAGAACAAAAACTCAGAGTATAAAATATTGGAAGCTAGGCCGGGCGCTGTGGCTCACGCCTGTAATCCTAGCTCTTGGGAGGCCGAGGCGGGCGGATTGCTCAAGGTCAGGAGTTCCAAACCAACCTGAGCAAGAGCGAGACCCCATCTCTACTATAAATAGAAAGAAATTAATTGGCCAACTGATATATATATAAAAAAATTAGCCGGGCATGGTGGCGCATGCCTGTAGTCCCAGCTACCCGGGAGGCTGAGGCAGAAGGATCACTCGAGCCCAGGAGTTTGAGGTTGCTGTGAGCTAGGCTGACGCCACGGCACTCACTCTAGCCTGGGCAACAAAGTGAGACTCTGTCTCAAAAAAAAAAAAAAATATTGGAAGCTGATCTAAACTTAGAAAGAAGGATGAAAATTCACTGAGGCATAAAATGACACTCCGTATCTTTAAGTTATACTGCAAGAAAATGGCAAATACTATTTAAAACACTCTTGGTAAGTTTTTTTTTTTTTTTTTTTTTTTTTTTTGAGACAGAGTCTCGCTTTGTTTTCCAGGCTAGAGTGAGTGCCGTGGCGTCAGCCTAGCTCACAGCAACCTCAAACTCCTGGGCTCAAGCGATCCTCCTGCCTCAGCCTCCCGAGTAGCTGGGACTACAGGCATGTGCCACCATGCCCGGCTAATTTTTTTTATATATATATATCAGTTGGCCAATTAATTTCTTTCTATTTATAGTAGAGACGGGGTCTCGCTCTTGCTCAGGCTGGTTTTGAACTCCTGACCTTGAGCAATCCACCCGCCTCGGCCTCCCAAGAGCTAGGATTACAGGCGTGAGCCACAGCGCCCGGCCTCTTGGTAAGTTTTTACAGAGGAAAAAAATCTAAATTCTGGATGTTTCTAATGTTTTAAATTACAGTGTGCTAAGTAAATACTAGTTTTACTACTTTTTCACTACTCCATATATTTATAACCAACAGGGAGTTTTAAGTATTTTTACAAATTTTTTTGAAGGTCAGACAATGATCATAATTTTCCCAACTATGTATTACGGAAAACACTTAGCATGGTTGCAGCTTACATGATTAAGTTTTTTGGTCCTGCACTAAAATGCAAAGCAAAACTAACTTTATGTTGTACACTTTGGAGTCAAAACCAAAATACTATAGTTCATGAAGCATCAGTGATGTCTTCTTATGGATATTATCACTTCACATTTCTTTAAAAAATCTCTTTGTCCTTTGAAGCTTGCAAGGAATTATATACACTGAATTGGGAGTCTAATGTCATTCTACTTATGGTTTTCGTTTTACTTAAATACCAAACCAGTGCTAAGCACATCAATTTAGAATTAGTTATTTTTTAAAGTATGTATACTTTTGGCTTGTTTTCTAGAATCCACAATTTTTTAATATCTTCAAAATTTCTAAAGAAATATTGCAGACTACCACAAACTGAATTCCTAGTAACACAATGGTATCACTTTAACTTCCTCATCATATATTCAACAATGTTTTTAATTTTTTATTTGTATTTGCAATTCAATCCAATGTTTTGTTAAAACTAAAAAGTAATGCTACTCTTGTATGATATATTTAAAACCATTTAGAAATAAACTTTTATTATACCTTTTATTAGCAAAATTTTTAAAGGAATGTGAATGGATCAAGGGTGCAGAATATCACAGTTTTATCAAGCATTTTTATTATAGATGTTTTTAATTACATGTACCTTGCATGATGGTAAATGTCATATCCCTGAAATTTCAAATCATTTTTGTTTACATTCACCTTTTGTAACTTGTTTATTATGTGTGAAGCCACAATTTGTACCTCAGAAATCTAAGCAACAACAGGTCTATAACTTGAGACTATGTAGTGAGAGATGACAACTGAGCCTCTGTACAAGCCACATAAATTCAAGGCTAATTCCTTCACAGGTCTGCTTCTTGACCTGATAGCCAGTTCAAAATAATATGGGAGAAAAACCAAATTTGAAGCATCTAGGTTGTATTCCTAGTCTGGAATGAAAGACAAGGCAAAAACTGGCACAAATTATTTTGCTTCCTGCTGTTTTTAAAGAATCTATGTCTAAGAGCTCTGTGGTTACATTAAAAGAATTTTTGTCTCAGGGTTTCATGCTGAGGCAGCCTGGTTGAAGGCCGTTGCTTATAGAATTCTATGCACATTTTCTAAGATCTGCTTAGGCCTTGTGGCCTGTGTTTTCAATATTGGCTCTGTTTGTGAGGTTTGGGTGCTTATTTAAGCTCTATTACAACAAACCTTATTTCCATAAGAACGCACTCTTGCTCTAGTGGATGCTGTGGTCAGCCATCAGTATACCCTTTCCAGGACAAATGTGCTCAGTTCTGAGACCTCAGCTTCAGGGAGTACTGAAGCACTGACCACTCACAGATGGGCCCCACTCCAAAAATTGCCTCAACTTAAAAAACCTCTGAAGAGCCATCCTGGCTCCACAACTCCCTGTGAGATGGGTTAGGTCCTTGTTAACAACTGCATCACAGTTCAATTTCTCCCTCAGCTCAGTCCTGCTTTCCTCTCCGTGTTACTAGTGTTGCTCGAGAGAGCTCTCCCCAGTAAACATTCTGCAGGCAGATACTCATCTGAGTCTGTTTCCTCATAAATTGACCTGAGACACTCATCTACATAAAAACAGCCACTTGACATTGGACAGAGTCAACCTAAGGGGCAGCAACGTGTCACAGCAAGAACCACAGATGGACACTAGATACATATCCCTACAATTGCCTGTCCAGCCGTAACAGTAGAGAGGCAGCTGTACAGCATATGAAAGCCAGTAATGTTCAACCATGTAAGCCACCACACACCAACAAGGTCAAAGACTCATGATTTTACTATGTAGGCCACTGCTAACCCACCAGGTCAAAGACTCATGCCTTAATTTCCAAAGACAAAGGCCACTTGAATTGGCTCTGTCAAAAGATTCTACACACGTTATTTTAGTATCCATTTCCACATTCCTTTATTCTCCACAGTTGTCTTCTAACAAAGATCCTAGTAGCCTTTGTTGATTCTCTCCTGAATTGAACTGGTTCTCCTAAACTGTAGACATTAACCTTTCATCATCCTCAAAATTAGTGAAAATATATGCTAAAAATGTATTCTAACCTTTATTATAACTTATTAATGTTCATTCTTTTTTCATTTTAAATTATAGCTCTTTCCTCACATTTTTCCTACTTTAGAAAATGTGTAGTTAAAAGTGAACTTATATACAAATAGCTGGGTGTTATTTTCAAAATTTTGATTTTGCATTAGCAAAAATTAAGTAGACTCTATAGGTCATCACAATGAGAAAAATAAAGAGCCAAAGGTAAACATATCATACACTAAAGTTATCAAAATTCAATTCATATTCATCTGATATCCTGCATTAGTTTGAATTAAGTGTGGCTGCAAGGGACAGAAAATCACAATATTTTTTAAAAGATGTGATTTTTTGTTTCTCTTATAGAAAGACTGGAAGAAAAAAAATTCTGGAAGAAAACAAAGAAAAAATATTTTAGACATTGGCCTAGGAAAAGAATCTATGACTGAGACTCCAAATGCAAATAAAGCAACAACAAAAATAAAAAATGGGACTTAATTAAATTAAAAGGTTTCTGCACAAGAAAGGAAATACTCAACACAGTGAAACTACACAGTGGGAGAAAATACAAACTGTACATCCAACAAAGGACAAATATCTGTTATAGAATCTACAAAGAAGCCAGAAAAACAAAGCAGCCAGAAAAAAACTAACAATCTCATTAAAAGGGTGCAAAAGACATGGACAGAAGTTTTTCAAAACAAGGTATACAAATGGCCAACAAACATATGAAAAAATGCTAAACATTACTAATCATCAGGGAAATGCAAATTAAAACTACAATGAAAGACCAACTTACTCCTATCAGAACAGCCATTATTAAAAAGACAAAAAACAATTCATGCTGGTGTGGATGCAGAGAAAAGAATGCTTATACACTGTTGGTGGGACTGCAAATTAGTACAGCCTCTATGGAAAGTAGTATAGAGATTCCTCAAAGAAATAAATATAGAACTACCATTTGTTCCAGCAAGCCCACTGCTGGTTATCTACCCAAATGAAAAGAAGTCATTTTACCAAAAAGATATCTGCATTTGAATGTTTATTGCAGTACAATTCACAACTGCAAAGATGTGGAATCAACCTCACTACCCATCAATTCACGAGTGAATAAAGAAAATGTGATATACACACAGACACACACACACACACACACACACACACACACACACACACCATGGAATACTACTCAGCCGTAAAAAGAAGAGAATGTCTTTTGCAGTAACTTGGATGGAACAGGAGATTACTATCCTAAGTGAAGTATAATCAGGAATGGAAAACCAATCACCATATTTTCTCACTAATAAGTGGGAGCTAAATGATGGGCACACACAGACACAAAGAGATATGAAGGACAATGGAAACCAAGAAGGGATCAGAGTAAGAGGGGGATGGATGAGGGGTAAAAATGTACCTATGGGATACAATGAACACTATTCTGGTGACAGGCACACCAAAAGCCCTGACTTAAGCATTATACAAGGTATCCATGTAACAAAAACATTTGTACCCCCTTAATATTTTGAAATAAAAGAAGAAAGACTAAAAGTAGGAAACACAGGGTTGTTATGGCATTCCACAGTATAAGGAACTTGGTTCTCAGTTTCCTCTTTTGTTTGGGGGGAGTTTTTATTTTTTGGCTTTGTTTTGTTTTGGCATTTACTGTGGCTGGTCTTTATTCCAAAGGTCATCCCATACACTGAGATGACTGCCAGAGTTCCTCCATCAAATCTCCCTTTCAGCTAGTAATAAGGAAGAAGGGAAGAGTTGAGCACTCCCACCTCCCACATGTCCAGATCCCCTTTGCAGAAGTTATACACTCCATTGGCTAGACTGTAATCTTATAACCATGACCAGCTCAAAGACTGGCTAAGAAATGTAGGTTTTCCTCTATCCAAGCTAATAATTGGGGTTGGTTTGTTCTAGATATGGTGAAAAATAGCTTCTGGGCTGGCAGTACAAGGTGGCTCACGCCTATAATCCTAGCACTCTGGGAGGCCAAAGCGGTGGAGAACACTCAAGTTCAGGAGTTCGAAACCAGGCTGAGCAAGAGTGAGACCCCATCTCTACTATAAATAGAAATAAATTAATTGGCTAACTAAAAATATATATATAGAAAAAATTAGCCGGGCATGGTGGCGCATGCCTGTAGTCCCAGCTACTCGGGAGGCTGAGGCAGTAGGATCGCCTGAGCCCAGGAGTTTGAGGTTACTGTGAGCTAGGCTGATGCCATGGCACTCTAGCCCAGGCAACAGAGTGAGACTCTGTCTCAAAAAAAAAAAAAAAAAAAAAAAAGAAAAGAAAAGAAAAGAAAAGAAAAGAAAAGAAAAGAAAAGAAAAGAAAAGAAAAGAAAAGAAAAGAAAAGAAAAGAAAAGAAAAATAGATTCTGGGAGACAACCTGTGCCCTCGGCCATATAATAGCACTGGCAAGCCATCTATCCATTTAAGTATGTAGATGTATAGTTAGTAACCAGTTTTACCTGAATGGGTAATTTATAAATAATAGCACAAGGACCTACAGTGCTTTTCTAAGGACACTTTATACCCATATGAAGTTTTGCACCTGTTTTAAATACTTTCTTATCTAAAGTGTATGTGGCATTCTCTCTGAAGTAGAATGAGTTATACATTAGAATGGAGGGAGTCACAGTGCCTTTTCATTAGAAAAAAACCAAAATTATATCTCAAGAAGAATCTTGGGGCTCCCTATGGGTGCTAGTCCTTGATAAGATCTCCAAAAGCCACAAAAAATGTCCAATTGCCAATTCCACCCATAGGTCAACTGATTATGAAATTTGCTGCTCTGCATTTAACAGATAATATAAAATAGTTATGCATAAGGTATATGTTAAAATACATGATCCAGAGTTGCTACTACTCAAAAATAAATTAATTACTTAAATTAAATAATTACTTAATACTTAAATAATTAAATACTTAAATAATTAAATACTTAATTCAATACTTATAGATATTGATAGACTATTTAATTTTAATTGTACTTAGAATCTATTAATTTTTATAGAAAACATAAAAATCTACCCTCGTGCTTGCCGGAATATCAGAACGCCCCACCCTTGGACTAGATCCTTTTGTGTTGTGTTAAGATACTATTTCCAATTTCTACCACAAGCTGACTTTAAGAGACTTAACAACCAATGAAGAGCAAAACCAGGAAGGGCAAAACCCACTTTGAACAGAGACACTGTGAATCCCAGATAGCCCTCCACATGAGAAGACTCTCTAGCTTGCTGGGGCCAGTTCAGCCTCTCCCTCTTTGCTTTCCCTAGCTGCCTGGGAGCAGACCTGATACCCAGGCTGAGATAGCTCAGATAGCCTGTCTTTGTGGAACCTCATGACGGGTCCACCAGACCCAGACCTACCCAGCCTCACACCTCCACCTGCCTCTGCTGTGGTGGAGAATAAAGAGGCCACTGGGAGCTCCAGAGCCCTGCCTATAACCTGGGCCATTGGAGAGCTTCTCCAGAGGGGCTAGAGGCAGGCACAGGTCTGAAAAACAACAGTGCATCTGGTTCTTTCTGGCAAGAACCACCTACTGACTGGGAGGACAACTTGTAGCTCTTTATGGCATTTAGTGATCCAATCATACAGGGCATGGTTGTCTCTTATTCACAAACACCACCTACTGTCTCAGAGTTTAAACTGGGTGTCCCACCATAATTCCTACAATTAACAAGACCACAGTTCTGGGGAAAGAGAAAGGATTTCAAGACCTCCATCTTCTCTCATCAACTAGAGATAGGGAATTTGCTGGCACACATAGTACACCACCACTACAGCCTACAAATAACTAGCAACTGAGAAAAACACCATACAAAGCATATCTATAACCAAGGTATCCATCCATAACCTAGATCTCCATCAAGAATCCACAAGCAAAGTCAAAGGTCCTTAACCAGCGTATGCTACAGATACACCCTTGGTGGTGGGAAAGCCCCATATGAACAAAAGAAGTGAAAGCTGCTCCAAAAGCAAGAAGTGAAAGCTGCTCCAGATGAGAAAAAATCAGCAGAAGAACTCTGTAAGTATGAAAAAGCAAAGCAAACAGACATAACTTAAGGAGCACATGAGCTCTCTAGCAATGAATCCCAACCAAAATGAAAATATTGAAATGACTGATAAAGAATTCCAAATATGCATTGTAAAGAAGCTCACTGAAATTCAAGAGGAACTGGAAAGCCAAATCAAAGAAACCAGAAAAACAATTCAGGAAATTAATGTAAAAGTTACTAAAGAGAGAGACATATTTTTTTTTAAAAAAAATAGAACTTCTGGAAATGAAATTTCACTTAATAAAATACAAAACACATTGGAAAACTTTGAGAATAGACTGAACCAAGCAGAAGAAAGAATTCCAAAGCTTGAAAACAATGCTTTTGAATTAACCCAGTCAAAAATAAGCAATAAAGGATCAAGAAGAATGAATAAAGCCTATATGAAATATAGGATTATGTAAAATGGCCAAATATAAGAATGATAGGCGTCCCTGAGGGTGAAGAAAAAAAAGCACAAGGTCTAGAAAACCTATTTGAGGAAAACTTCCCCATTCTTGCTAGAGATTTAGACATCCAGGTTCAAGAAGCTCAATGAACACCTGGGAGATTCACTGCAAAGATGCAATCACCAAGATATATAGTCACCAGACTAGCCAAAGCCAACATAAAGGAAAATCTCCTGTGAGCCATGAGATGAAAACGTCAAGTAACCTGAAAAAAAAAATCCACCATGCAGACTTCTCAGTGGAGACCTTACAAGTCAGAAAGGAATCAGGTCCCATCTTTAGCCATCTTTAACAGAACAACTGCCAGGCTAGAACTCTGCATCCTGCAAAAGTAAGTTTTATATATGAAGGAAAATATGAAGGGAATTTTCCATGACCAAACTTGCTGTGCACAAAATACTGAGAACAGCATTATACATGGATTAGCACAATAGATAGCTTCAAGTGTAAAAGCACCAAAAAGCTAAAGCTCATAGCTCATATAAAACAACAGCACAAGCCGGGCGTGGTGGCTCACGCCTGTAATCCTAGCACTCTGGGAGGCCGAGGCAGGCATATCACTCAAGGTCAGGAGTTCGAAACCAGGCTGAGCAAGAGCAAGACCCCATCTCTTCAAAAAATAGAAATTAATTGGCCAACTAAAAATATATAGAAAAAATTAGCCGGGCATGGTGGCACGTGCCTGTAGTCCCAACTACTTGGGAGACGGAGGCAATAGGATCACTTGAACCCAGGAGTTTGAGGTTGCTGTGAGCTAGGCTGATGCCATGGCACTGTAACCCAGGCAAGAGAGTGAGACTCTGACTCAAGAAAAAAAAAATAAGCACAAGAGGAAAAACAAAGCAATAAAGTACTACTCAACATGATGATCAGAACAGAATCCCATATATCAGAGTCAGAATGGATTTTATTAAAAAGTCAAAAAATAATAGATGCTGTTGTGGATGCAGAGAGAAAGGAATGCTTATACACTGTTGGTGAGAATGCAAATTAGTACCACCTTTATGGAAAACGATCTGGAGATTCCTCATAGAACTAACTGTAGACTTACCGTTTGATCCAGCAATCCCTCTAGGGTATCTACCCAAAGGAAAATAAGTCATTTTATCAAAATGACACCTGACCTGCACTTAAATGTTTATTGCAGCACAGTTCACACTTGCAAAGATGTGGAATCAACCTAAGTGTCCATCAACTCATAAGTGTATTAATAAAATGAGGTATATGTATACTGTGGAGTACTATTCAGTCATAAAAAAGAATGAATTAATGTCTTTTGAAGCAATTTGGATGCAACTGGAAACCATTATCCTAAGTGAAGTATCTCAAGAATGGAAAAATAGACACAGCATGTACTCTCTAATAAGCTGGAACTAATCAACAGGCACACATGGGCACAGAGAGAAGTAAAAGCCATTGGAAATCAAGAAGGGAGGAACAGGGAGAGGTGGAGGGGTAAAAACCTACCTAATAGGTACAATGAATATGATTCAAGTGATGGGCACACTAATAGCCCTGACTTAAGAATTATAAAAGCTATTCATGTACCAAAAACATTTGTACCTCCTTAATATTTTGAAATAAAGAAAGTAGAAGAAAAGAAAGAAAAACAAAGAACACAGCAACATCCAGAAAACTAATAAAGTCAAGTAAACCAAGGGTTGGGTTCTTTTATTTTTTACTATTGAATTTTAAGAGTATTTTATATTTTTTGTGTAACAGTCCTTTATCAGATATGTCTTTTGTAAATATTTTCTTCCAGTTGGTGGCATTTTTTTTGAGACAGAGTCTCACTCTATTGCTCAGGCTTAGGATACCATGGAGTCAGCCTAGCTCAACAGCAGCCTAAAACTCCTGGGCTCAAGTAATCCTCCTGCCTCAGCCTCCTAAGTAGCTGGGACTACAGGCATGCGATACCATGCCTGGCTAACTTTTTTCTATCTTTAGTCGCCCGGCTAATTTTTTCTATTGTTAGTTGGAAGACGGGGGTTTTGCTCTTGCTCAGGCTGATCTCGAACTCCTGACCTCAAGTGATCCTCCTGTGTCAGCCTCCTAGTGTGCTAGGATTACAGGCATGAGCCACCATGCCTGGTCCAAGGGTTGGACTTTTCAAAAGCTAAACAAAATTGACAAACTCTTAGCTAAACTAACTAAAAAAAAAAGAGGACATAATCAGAAATGAAGGAGGTCAGATTATAACTGAACACAAATACAAAGGATCATAAGAGACTACTAGGAATAACTATACATGAACAAATTGGACAACCTAGAAAAAATGGATAAATTCCTACAAACATAACCTACCAAGACTGAATTATTAATAAACAAGAAATCTGTACATACCAATAACAAGTAAGGATATTGAATCAATATTAAAAGTTTCCCATCAAAGAAAAGCCCAAGACCAGATTGATGGCTTCACAAGTGAATTCTTTTTTTTATTATTATTATTTCAGTGTATTGTGGGGGTACAAATGTTTAGGTTATGTGTGTTGCCTTTCCCCCCTTCCCCCATCCCCGGAGTCAGAGCTTCAAGCATGTCCATCCCCCAGATGATGCGCATTGCACTCATTATGTATGTATATACCCATCCCCTCCTCCCACCTCCCACCAGCCTGACACCCAATAAATGTTATTCCTATATGTCCACTTAGGTGTTGATCAGTGAATATCAATTTGCTGGTGAGTGCATGTGGTACTTGTTTTTTCATTCTTTGGATACTTCACTTAGTAGAATGGGTTCCAGCTCTATCCAGGAAAATACAAAAGGTGCTATATCACTGTTGTTTCTTACAGCTGAATAGTACTCCATGGTATACATACACCACATTTTATTAATCCACTCATGTATAGATGGGCAACAAGTGAATGCTTTATCAAATATTAAAGAAGAACTAATACCAATCCTCCATCCCAGGATCATCTGGGACATTGTATGAATTGCAAATTCTTGGACCTTTTGCCTGACCAAAGAATCAGAAACTCTGAGGGTAGCGTCCAACAATCTGCTCTTTGAAAAGCCTCCAGGTGATTCTGATGTCCACTCAAATTTGAGAACCACTGATAAAGGAGAATATTTCATGATCTTGGAGAAAGGGTAATAATTTATATAAATAAATAACAATAGCCATAAAGAAAAATGTCAATAAACCGTATCTCACTAAGAAGAAATTCTTTTTATAAAAATACAGCTTTAGGCCAGGCACAGTGGCTCACACCTGTAATCCTAGGACTCTGGGAGGCCGAGGCAGGAGGATCACTCAAGGTCAGGAATTCAAGACCAACCTGAGCAAGAGTGAGACCCTGTCTCTACTAAAAAAAAATAGAAATAAATTAGCTGGACAACTGAAAATATATATATATAAAAAATTAGCCGGGCATGTTGGTGCATGCCTGTAGTCCCAGCTACCTGGGAGGCTGAGGCAGGAGGATCGCTTGAGCCCAGGAGTTTGAGGTTGCTGTGAGCTAAGCTGATGCCACAGCACTCTAACTCGGGCAACAGACTGAGACTCTGTCTCAAAAAAATAGAAAAAGAAAGAAATTAGCTGGACAATTAAAAATATATATATAAAAACTTAGGCAGGCATAGTGACACATGCCTATGGTCCCAGCTACTCAGGAGGCTGAAACAGGAGGATTGCTAGAGTCTAGGACTATAAGGTTGCAGAAAGAAGGAAGGAAGGAAGGAAGGAAGGAAGGAAGGAAGGAAGGAAGGAAGGAAGGAAGGAAGGAAGGAAGGAAGGAAGGAAGGCAGGCTGTTTGCCACTATCTATCTGTTAAATTGAAAAAATATGTATAACCTGTATGACCCAGCAATTTTATTTCTATGTATATTCCTAAAAGAAATGGGTGTTTGTGTTCACAAAAAGACATGAACAAAAATGATCAAAGCAGCATTATTAAAAATTGGTGACATCTGGAAACAATTCAAATGACTAGCCACAGTAGAATGGTTAAATTTTGGTATAGTCACACAATGGAATGCTGCACAGAAATGACAAAGAGTGAACTACTGCTACGTGTAACAACATAGAAAAATCTCATAGAAATAATGTTGAATGAGACAAAGCAGGCACAAAATAGTACTTTACCATATGATTACAGTAATATGAAGTTCAAAAATAGAATCAAAACCAGTCTAAGGTGATAGAGATCAGAATATTAGTTGTCTTTTAAAGAGTGTTGAATAGGAAGAGGAGCCATGAGGTAGAGTTCTGGGTCCTCAAAATACTTCTTATCAGGGTAGTGGATTGTTCTTGGGTTCCTTCCAGAAAGCAGATCATAAAATGGGAAAGTAGAGAAAGCCAATGTAAACTACATCGACATGGGAGCTTTATAAGTAAGACTTTATTTGGGGACATAATATGAGGTACCTAAAGGTTTAAAAAAAAAAAAAGCCAACGACCTACTAATTATTTCAAGTTTTTTTTTATGTTTAAATAAATGTGATAACTTAAAACTTGTCTCTGTTTAAAGCAAGATGTATCTTTCAACTGTTTTGTTACCCAGCTGTTTAATATTCCAGTTTCCCCAAAGTGGAAAAATTTGTATACAAATGTTTTCTATGATTTAATAAAGTTAAATGGCATACAAAAAAAAAGAGAGAGAAAGTCAATGCAATAGTGTTATCAGGCTGGTCACCACTATGGAAAACTGGGATCTGTCCTCTCCAGGGACCCTCTGAAAAGCCAGGCAGATCGTGTCTCAGAATTGTCACGCGAGGGATATGGGAAGAGCACATATCCAAGACTCCCAGCTCCTAATAGTCAAGGATTGCCCCATGCGGTGTTATTTCCCCCACACTTACAGTTTAGAGGACTCACAAATGCTAAGCAGTTGCTCACAGGTGTTCCAACCACATGGGGAAAAAAAGTCTCAGAGCAAAAACACAGGCAACAACTTCAGCAATGAGCTGAAGTGAGATTCTGCAACCAAATGCCTCAGAAAGGGCTAGAGGGGAAAAAAAGCAGGCTGAGGTGTGAGGCAGGGTACAAGAGCTACCTGCCACTACCGTGTTTGATAGATAAACATACACACACACACACACACACACACACACACACACACATTAAAAATCAATTTTCCCCCATAGGAAAATTTCAATACTGCACAGCTTCAATAAAGTTTAACTCCCAGTGCCACCTAGTGGTAAAATACAGACATTCACCAAGCATCATCTTAACAGGTCTTAAATGGTGCTTGAAGAGAAAATCTGAAATTCTGCGCGGCTCCGATTCACAGCGTTCTAAATTGAAAATCCGGTGCCTGGTGGAGAACAGCCGCCCGCAGTAGCAGCTGTGCATCTGCTGGAGCCGTTATCTAAACGCATCACTTTAAGAAGAGCAGGCAAACTCAATTTGGTACTTGTAAGTAAACTATATTGATGTGGGGAGCTTTGCAGGTAAGACCGCTGTAAATGGAGGATTTTATCTGCCCCTGGGCTACTTCCCCCCTGTTTTGTCCCGCAGTTACCGTCTCCATATTGCATTTGTCATCTAAGCAATCCTAGTTTCTCTAGCCTCCTGGAGTCACTCTTTACTTAAGTCTCCAAATTAACTATACCAAGTGAATTCCATAAACCAAGTTAATTCTATTATTCCTAAACCACATTTAAATAACTTATATTTTTTCCCAATTTCATTTGTGTTGTATTAAAACTATATCCATTGGGATCAGTTTTATATGAAAAAAAAATGTATGGTTAGAAAATTAGTTGGTGAATCAAATGTTGAATTTTATTAATACCTATATAAAGGTTTTGCAGGTGTGAGTTTTCTTTTGTAGCCATTATTTCTATGAAATGCAATTTTTCCAGATTGAATTGTACAGATCTAAATGTTTCTATAAGCCATTCTATCCATAAATTGTATTTTGTGTTGGTTTTTGCCACCAATGGTATTTATTTAAAATTGTAGATAAAGCAAAAGTATAGTTTGTTAGCTTATTTATGCATTTCAAATCAGATATTCTACAATTGTCTTTTCTCCTGGATTTGATTATAATATTGCTAATTTGGTTCTCCCACCAACGTTGCAAATTGATTACTATATAGGTTATGGACTGAGTAAAGAGCATAGAATGGGATGAAATATTCTTTGTTATAGAGACTATCACGTAACCTACAAATAAATGTGGTGAGGCTTATTGTTTTTCATTCTTTATGGCTTTAATTTCTTTCTTTTGCCTTATTAATTTTCAATGAATAGGACTGGGACATCCAGTACAATGCTGAATAGAAATATAGAGCACAAATATTCTTGCCTTGTTCCAATCTTAGAAGAAAAGCATGTAATGTCACCATTTAGTATGATGGTAGCTATAACTTTGTTATTGCTCTTTCTACAATTGAGGAAGTTACCATCTATTCCTAAGTAACTGTGAATAGATGTTGAATGTTGTAAATCTTGTATGTTTATCTATTGAGATAAACATATGATTATTTTCCTATATTTTGTTAATGTGATTAATTACACTGTTTGATTTTCAAATATGAAGCCAGTCTTCCTCTTCTGTGATAAACCCTACATGGTCATGGTATAATAACCTTTTTATACATAACTAGAGTTTATTACATTTTGTTAAGAATTTTTGTGTCTAAGTTTATGAGTAATATTGGTCTGTAATTTTTTTTCTTGTAATTTTTTATAAGGTTTCAGTATTAGAGATATGCTAGCCTCATAAAGTAAATTGGGAATTGTTACCTTCTTTGTTTTATCAAAGATTTTAGAAAAGATTGATATATTTCTCCTTTAAATGTTTCATAGAATTCTGGGTGAGGACTTTTTTATGAGAGTATTTTTTAAAACGAAATATGTTGATATATATTTTTATTTTTTTACTATTTATTATTTATTGTTTTAATAATAAATTATTACCATAGAGCTATTCAAATGTTTTCTTTATTCTTGTCTCAGTTTCAATAAATTGTGTTCTTTGGGGAATTTTTCATTTAAAGTATATTTTTAAATGTGTTGACATAAAGTTTTTTATTATATTCTTACTCTGTTCCTTTAATAATAGGATCTGTGGTAATATTTTATTATTAATATTGATAATTTGTTTTTCTCTCTTTTTTTTATTATTCTTGCTAGGGATCTATCAATTTTTATAAGGTTTCAGAACCTTATAAAGGTTATAGTTAATAAAGAAAAGGTATAGTTAATAAAGAAAAATGTGTGTTTTTGAGATTTTATTAATCTCAAAAACACACGTTTTTCTTTATTGATTTTCTTCATTTGTTTTCTGTTTTATTGATTTCTTCTTCATCTTTATTATTATATTTCTTATCTTCTATTTACTTTTTTGTTCATGCTTCTTAAGGTGGAAGTCAGATCAGTGATTTTAAACCTTTCTTCTTGTTGTTTAATATGAGCATTTGAAGCTCTGATGTTCCTCTTTGCACCACTTTTGAAGTATTTCACATATTTCTATATGTTGTGTTTTTATTATCATTCAATTCAAAATGTTTTCTAATTTCTCTTTTGAATCCATTATTAACCCATGAATTCTTTAAAATTGTGCTGCTTAATCTTCAAAGAGCTGTGTATTTTCTAGATGTCTTGTTATTGATTCCAAATTCAATTCCATTGTGATCAGTGAGTTCAATCCTCCCATATTTATTGAGACTTCTTTTATGGCTCAGCATATATTTATACTATGGTAAGTGTTTCTATGTGTGCTGGAAAAAATATTAATATTTAGAAGTGATTAGGTGTAATATTCATTAGGTGTATATGAGGTCATGCTGGTTGATAGTATTGCTGAAATCTTCTATATCCTTGTTGATATTGGTTCAGTTATTCTATCAATTACAGAGAGAAGATGTGTTAAATATCTCCAACCATGACTGTGATTTATTTCTTACTTTGTTTCTATCAATCTTTCCATCATGAATTTTGAAATATTATTAGATGCATTGACATTTATAATTTTTATGTCTTCTTTATGAACTGATTATTTTATCTTTATAAAATATGCCACTTATTTGCTATTTTTAATTCTTTTCAGAACTTCTTATACATCTGAGTTTATAACTTGTATTATTTCTCTTCATTCTGATGTACCTCTATTAGCATTTTTTTAGTAAGTTGATTGGCACAAATTCCCTAAACTTTTTTTTTTTTTTTTTTGAGACAGAGTCTCGGTTTGTTGTCCAGGCTAGAGTGAGTGCCGTGGCGTCAGCCTAGCTCACAGCAACCTCAAACTCCTGGGCTCGAGTGATCCTTCTGCCTCAGCCTCCCGAGTAGCTGGGACTACAGGCATGCACCACCATGCCCGGCTAATTTTTTTTATATATATATCAGTTGGCCAATTAATTTCTTTCTATTTATAGTAGAGACGGGGTCTCGCTCTTGCTCAGGCTGGTTTTGAACTCCTGACCTTGAGCAATCCGCCCGCCTCGGCCTCCCAAGAGCTAGGATTACAGGCGTGAGCCACAGCGCCCGGCCCCTAAACTTTTATTTATCAGAAAATGTCTTTATTTCACTTTTATTTGTAAAAGATATTTTGGCTGGATGTAGAATTCTAAGTTGATGCGTTATTTTTTGCTTGTTTGTTTGTTTGTTTGTTTGTTTTTTCTCAACACTTTAACACTGTGATTCATTCCCCATTATCCTCTGGCTTCCATTTCTAATAATAAGCCAACTGCCATTCTTCCCATGGTTCCATGAATGTACTATGGCTACTTTTAAAATGACCTCTTTATCTTTGGTTTTCAGCAATTGGTCTGTGACATGCCAAAGTGTAGTTTTCTTTGTATTTGTTCTGCTTGGGATTCACTAGGATTTCAAATTTGGGGAAAATTTGGCCATTATTTCTACCCCAGTCTAGTTATCATAACACAAGTTATAAACACTGTATTCAGATTTTTTTTTACTCTGTCGGTCTTTTTTCTCCATGCACCACCAGAATACATACAACTAGAGAGTTCTTTGTGCTTTTTAGCCTCACCATCACTGCCTTGTTCTTAGCAGAATGGGAGTGGGAAGCCAGAGAAAATGGTTAGTTAGGTCAAGCATATTATTGCTGCATTTGGGAGTCCTCTAGACTCCAGTCTTTCTGCCTGGCCACCAGCATAGCCAATACCTCACTACCTCAGTTTCAGCAGGCTTTCTTCTCCACCCTTATCTCCATAAACTGCCACTGTTTGATGGTCACTTATGAAGAGTTCCTCTCCCTGAAAATTAGTCTATCTGAGCTTCTCTTGCATCCCCCACTCTCCAGTAGTTTCATAAATAAGTATGAGTTTTATAATACCTAAGTGAGTTTTTTTTCACATTGCCATAGGAACACATATCTTCTGCATTCTTTCATACCCCAGCCAGAAAAGTGTTTATTGTGTTTAAATTGTAGCCAAGTTGCAAAGAAAATTACAGTTTCTTTATTTTGTTCATAACTGATCTGGTCTTCCTCATAATTATCTCCTACTAGGTTGAAAGGATTTAGTTTTTACAATAAAAACTCTCAAAAAATTAGGCATAGAAGGAACATATGTCAACAGAATAAAGATCATATATGAAAAACCCCTAGCTAACATGATATTGGAGAAAAGCTAAGAGCCTTTCTTCTAAGAATTGGAACAAGACAAGGATGCCCAATTTCACCACTCCTATTCAATATAGTACTAAGGCTAAAGCAATCAGGCAAGTAAAAATAATAAAAGGCACCCCAATTGGAAAAGAGAAAGTTAAATTGTCCCTCTCTACAGATGACATGATTATACATATATAGAAAAACCTAAAGACTCAACAACAAAAAAAACCTCTTAGAACTGATCAACAAATTCGGTAAAGTTGTAGGATACAAAGCCAACATACAAAAATCAGTAGTGTCCCTATACACCAACAATAAACCAGCTGAAAAAGAAATCAAGAAAGTAATCCTATTTACAATAGTAATAAAAAATAATAAAAGTACCTATAAATAAACTTAACCAAGAAAGTAAAAGACCTCTACAAGGAAAATTACAAAACACTGATGAAAGAAATTGAAGAGGACACAAACAACGGAAAGGCAGCCCATGCTCATGTGTTGGAAGAATTAATATTTTAAAATAACCATTCTACCCAAAGAAATCTACAGATTCAATGCAATCCTTGTCTAAATACCAGTGAAATCCTTCACAGAAATAGAAAAAAAAATTATTAAAATTTGTATGGAACTCCAAATAGCCAAAGCAATACTGAGCAAAAAGAACAAAGCTGGAAGCATCA
This sequence comes from Microcebus murinus, assembly GCF_040939455.1. NCBI lineage: Eukaryota > Metazoa > Chordata > Mammalia > Primates > Cheirogaleidae > Microcebus > Microcebus murinus. Next base: position 106,254,152 of record NC_134105.1, on the reverse strand, counting down.
CACTACCTGACTTCAAAATATATTACAGAACTATAGTAACCAAAACATCACAGTACTGGCATAAAAACTGACATACAGACCCATAAAACAGAATAGAGACCCAGAAATAAGTCCATGTATTTACAGACAACTGATTTTTGACAAAAGCACCAAGAACATCCATTAGAGAAAAGACACTCTCTTCAATAAGTGCTGCTGGCTCTACTACTGAACGGAAGGTCCGTGGGCTCTGCTTTACCCTTTGCACTGAGAATGGTGTAGGTATCAGCGTGTGTGTGTGTGTGTGTGTGTGTGTGTGATTTGGTTTTCAGTTGGCTTTACTTTTTAGCTTTTCTTTTTCCTTTATTTAAAAATATATCTTTCTCAGGCCGGGCGGGGTGGCTAACACCTGTAATCCTAGCATTCTGGGAGGCCAAGGCGGGCGGATTGCTCGAGGTCAGGAGTTCAAAACCAGCCTGAGCAAGAGCGAGACCCCGTCTCTACTATAAATAGAAAGAAATTAATTGGCCATCTGATATATATATAAAAAATTAGCCGGGCATAGTGGCACATGCCTGTAGTCCCAGCTACTCGGAAGGCTGAGGCAGGAGGATTGCTTGAGCCCAGGAGTTTGAGGTTGCTGTGAACTAGGCTGACGCCACAGCACTCACTCTAGCCTGGACAATAAAGTGAGACTCTGTCTCAAAAAAAAAAAATATATATATATATATGTCCTTCTCTTGCTTGAGCCCAGGAGCTTGAGGTTGCTGTGAGCTAGACTGACGCCACAGCACCCTAGCCCAGGCAACACAGCAATACTCTGTCTCTCTCTCTCTCTCTCTCTCTCTCTCTCTCTATATATATATATATATATATATATATATATATATATCCTTCTTGGCTGGGCGCAGTGGCTCACACCTGCAATCCTAGCACTCTGGGAGGCCGAAGCAGGAGGATCGCTTAAGGTAAGGAGTTCAAGACCAGCCTGAGCAAGAGCAAGAACCCGTCTCTACTAAAAATAGAAAAAAAATTAGCCAGTCAACTAAAAATAGAAACAAAAAATAAGTCAGGCCTGGTGGCTCACACCTCTAGTCCCAGCTACTTGGGAGGCTGAGGCAGGAGGATCACTTGAGCCCAAGAGTTTGAGGTTGCTGTGAGCTAAGTTGATGCCCCGGCACTCACTCTAACCCAGGCAACAAAGCCAGACTCTGTCTCAAAAAAAAAAAAAAAAATATATATATATATATATATATATATCCTTCTCTTCTATGTTACTAAATGAATTTCTGTTTTTAAGAGGTTGAGTATCAAAGGGTAAAAAATAAACCTTCATTTAAAAGATGAATGTTGTAGGCTTGGTGGTAGTTATGAAAGTGATTTAACTTTGACCGTGCTTCATCTTACAACTTTAATATCAAACTGGTTAGGAAAGGGGAAGGAGGGGGGGAAGGGGAAGAGGGGGGGAGGATGAAATTATTTATGAATGAATGGATTTTGTTGGTTTTTTTACATATTTAATATAGAAGTTCCTCTTATTCCCTAGAAGATCATGGCCTTTGAACACTCACACAACCTCTGAATTGTGCTTACGTAATTATAGCAGTGAACTTTGGCACCTAGAAAAGTCTGACTTTCTGAGATTATAATAGTAACTTCCAGCCATACTCTGGATTTGACTTTGCTAACCATAATTGAGCAACTGTAAATTACTGCCATATTAATGTTTTAAGGCACAGGGATAGTCTAATTCTAATTTGTAATTATTTATGTTGCCAATTATATGTTTGAAAGACATTTGTATCTGAACAACTATTGAAACTGTTAAATTCATGACAGTTTTGTATTGTGGAAGGTGGTTAATAAAAAACAAAAAGGTTGATCTTTGTCCAATAAATTGCTAAACAATGTCAATAAATCAAGTCTGAGTATTATGCAATAAAAAATAAATAAATAAATGATGCTGACAAAGCTGGATATCCATGCGCAGAAGAATGAGACTAGACCCCTATCTCTCACAATACGCAAAACCTACTCAGAATGGAATAAAGACTTAAGTTTAAGACCTGAAACCATAATATGACTGGAAGACAAGATAAGGGAAATGCTTCAGGACATTAGTTAGGCAAAGATTTTACGGCTAAGACCTCAAAAGCACAAGTAACAAAAACAAAAACAGACAAATGAGACTATATTAAACTAAAAAGCTTCTGCCTAGCAAAAGAAACAATCAACAGAGTGAAGAGACAACCTACAGAATGGGAGAAAATATTTTCAAACTATTCATTTGATAAGGAACTAATATCTAGAATGTATGAGAAATTCAAACTCAATATCAAAAAAATATATAAATAATCCCATTAAAAAATGGGCAAAGGTTCTGAAGAGTCATTTCTCAAAAGAAAACATACCAATGACCAACAGGTATGTGAAAAAATGCTCAATATCACTAATCATCAGGGAAATGCAAATCAAAACAGTAAGGAGATATCATCTTATTCCAATTAGAATGACCATTATCAAAAAGACAAAAAATAATGAATTCTGGCAAGGATGTGGAAAACAGAGAATTCTTGTATGCTATTGGTGGGAATGTAAATTAGTACAGTCATTATGTAAAACAGTAGCACTAATCCCAATAGCCAAAATACATAATCAACCTAAGTGGCTCTCAGTGGATGAATGGACAGGGAAAATGTGGTATATATACATACTGGAGTACTATTCAGCCATAAAAAATGAAATCCTATCATTTGCAGCAACATGGATGGAACTGGAGGTCATCATGTTAAGTGAAATATTCCAAACATAGAAAGACAAATACTTCACGTTTTCACTTATGTGGGAGCTAAAAAACTTGATCTCATGGAGGTAGAGAGTAGAATGATAGTTGCCAGAGGCTGAGGGGGAGGGGAGATAAAGAGAGATTGGTTAATGGGTACAAACACATAGTTAGATAGAAGGAATAAGTTCTGGTGTTCAATAGCACAGTAGGATGACTATAGTTGATAACAATACATTGTATATTTCAAAATAGTTAACAGATTTGAAATGTTACCACACACAAAGAAATGGTAAATGTTTAAGATGAAGGATATCCTAAATACCCTTATTTGATCAGTTCACATTGTATACATGTACCAAAATATCATATGTACCCCATAAATATATATAATTATTACGTATCAATTTAAGAATTTTAAAAAAATGAAAATAGGAGAGGTTACCCTTTATGAGACAGGCTGTGCGAAACAGAGGAAGGGATACTAATTTTCTTTTCTGTAAACATTTGTTCGGATTTTTAATCATATGTATATCACATGATTTTTGTCATCGGGGAATTATCTGCTGTAGAACACAATTTTTTTCCTTTGTGACACTAATGAAACTAATTAGTATTTTTTATTTTTTTTATTACAGGGTATTATGAGGGTACAAACAGTTTGGTTACATTTTTATGTCTTTGCCTCACCCAAACGAGGGTTAGAGGCATGCCCTTCCCATCTACAATGCTCACTGTGTCCTTTAGTTGTGAGTTTACCACCCCCCAACCCCTTAATCCCTGGAGAATATTATTACCATGTGAGCACCATAGTGTTAATCAGTCAGTACGAATTTGATGGCGAATACAAGTGGAGCCTATTCTTCCAATCTTGTGATACCTCACTTCGGATAATGGGCTCAAGCTCAATCCAGGAAAATATAAGAGGTGCTAGATCACTGTTGTTTCTTATAATTGAGTAATGTTCCATTGTGTACATATACCAAATTTTAATAATCCACTCATGAATTGATGGGCACTTGGGTTGTTTCCACATCCTTGCAATAGTGAATTGTGCTGCCATAAACATTCAGGTGCAGATGTCTTTATTATACAATGTCTTTTGCTCTTTTGGGTAGGCGCCTAATCGTGCTATTGCTGAATAGAATGGTATTTCTATTTTTAGCTCTTTGAGGTATCTCCAAATTCTTTTCTGCAGAGGTTGCATTAATTTGCAGTACCACCAGCAGTGTAAGAGTGTTCCTGTCTCTCCACATCCTAACCAGCATTTGTTGTTTTGGGATTTTTTGATAGAGGCCAATCTCACTGAGGGTAGATGATATCTCATTGTGGTTTTGATTTGCATTTCTCTAATGATTAGAGATGTTGAGCATTTTTAAAATATGTTTGCTGGCCATTATTCTGTCTTCTTTTGAAAAGTTTCTGTTCATGTCCTTTGCCCATGTATTGATGCGGTTGTTTGATTTTTTCTTGTTGATTTTTTTAAGTTCTAGATAGATTCTTGTTATCAGCCCCTATTAGATGTATAGAGAGAAAATATTTTATCCCATTCTGTAGGCTGTCTATTCACTCTAATGATAGTTATTATTTTTTAAAGAAATAAATGAAAACTCCTAATTAATAACTTCATATTTTATCTTTAAAAGCTGTGAAAAGAAGAACAAACTAAACCCGAAGTAGACAGACAAATGAAATCGATAAAAAGTCTCAAAGAGCTAAAAATAGAAATACCATTCAATCCAGCAATAGCATTATTAGGCATCTACCCAAAAGAGCATAAGACATTCTATCATAAAGACATCTGCACCCGAATGTTTATGACAGCACAACTCACTATTGCAAGGATGTGGAAACAACCAAGTGTCCGTCAATTCATGAGTGGATTATTAAAATTTGGTATATGTTTACAATGGAATATTACTCAATTCTAAGAAGCAACAGTGAGCTAGCACCGCTTATATTATCCTGGATTGAGCTTAAGCCCATTATCCAAAGCGAGGTGACACAAGATCAGAATAATGGGCTTCACATGTACTGGCCATCAAATTGGAACTGACTGATTAACACTATGGTACTCAAAGGGTGGTGGTGCTCACCAGGGATTCGGGGGTTGGAGGGATGGACCCACATTTGAGGGATGTGGTGAAGGGCATACCTCTTACCCTTGCTAGAGAGAGGCAAAGATATAAAATGTAACCAAAACGTTAAAAAAAAAAAAATTTATCAGGTGTTGGGCAGGTGGGAGGGGGGAGGATGGGATGAGTATTTACATACATAGTGAGTGTGATGCACACTGTCTGGGGGATGGGCACGCTTGCTTACTCGAGGGGGGAGGAGACGCAAGGGCAATGTATGTAACCCTAACATTTGTATCCCCATAATATGCTGAAATAAAAAAATTTTTAAAAGGCCAATGAAAAGATTAATAAAATTGATAAACCTGTAGCCTGATCGATCTATAAAAAAAGAAAAAGGAACAGCACACGTTGTCAATATCAGAAATGAGGGAGGTGACATAACTACAGATCCTGCAGATGTTAAAAGATTAGCAAGGGAATATTATGAGTGACTTTATGCCAATAAATTCAACAACTTTGATGAAATTAGTAAACTTCTTGAAAAACACAGACTATTAAAGTTCACTCAAAAAATATAGATAACCTCAATAGCTCTATTATATCTGTTAAAGAAATTAAAATTGTAGCTACCAATCTTCTTAAAAATGTCACATAAGTGCATCTAATTGTTAAAACCACATTTGCATCCAAAACTTTAGCTGTAGGAGTCTAAGAAATGTGGTTTTATCTTTCCAGATTCAGCAAACCAATTCATAGTATCTGCCTCCCTGCATTTTAGGTGAAGTGTTTTTTTCCTAGACTCCAATAATTTGAAAAATAAAAGAGAAAGTGGTCTTCGTACAAAAAAAAAAAAAGATGTTTCTCCTCCATTTTGAAAAACTCTTTAATGACTTAACAATTGATCAATAGATTCTGAAGCAAGAGAACCAGCACACCGATCGGGAGCTAACAAAGATTCGATAGATTCCAAAAGGCTGAGGAACAGAGGCCCCCAGATAGTCTCCAAGGAGTTAGATACCAAGAGTCCTAAGATTTGCTGTGGTAGTAAGGAAGCCCAGGTTTCAAGATTTTAGCTATTGTTTTGAGGTAATGACCAAAAGTAAAAGCTTGCAAAATTTTAGGAAAGTATATGGAGGTATTATCAGATTCACTTGCCATCTGTTGTCTTAATGTTGTTTCATACTATTTTGTGTTCCTTTAAATTATTTTTATATTTCATCATACTAAGAAATCACCAACTGTTAGTATACCAATAATTTATGTACCACTAATAAAAAAAATGCTGTCAAATAAACCATGACACAATATTTTTATTACTTTGTGTTTTGACTTTTTATTTTTTAAGAGTTCTTTTGAACTTATTCAGACATAGATATTAACTGCATATAATTCTTATGAACAAACAAAAGAAAAATTTAAGAGAAAGTAATTGGTTATGGATTCTAAAACTTCATAAAGGTATTCTACCTCTTCCAAGTCAGCGTTAATAGAGCTAATTCATTTCTTTCAATAACTGCCATTGTTCTATGGCTTTCCTGTAACAGACACTGCTAGCTGTCTCTCACCAAATTCGTCAGTAACAAAACCTAATTTTTAATTAGGTACATGATCACCAAATTAAACACTACATATCCTAGCTTCACTTGCATATAAGTGTGGTCCTGTGAATACTTCTTATCAACATAGCAGCAGAAGGATTGTGTTGGTTGTGTCTTACTTCTGATAATTCACTTTAAAAGTGGGGAAAGGGAGGTATCCTTGCTCCTTCCTCCAGCCTCCTACCTAGAAAGCTATTGTGATGGATAAAACTTTAGCATTCATGTTGAGGCATAAAAGCAGGTAACAGAGCAATGAGCTTTAAAAAGCCTGGGCCCCTGTTAACTTCAGGGAACTAGACTTTAGTGCCTACCTGTGGACTTTTATTAAGTGAGAGAGAGAGAGAAATAAACTTGTACTTTTCTTAAGCACCTGTTATTTGGGTTGTTTTTGCTTTAAGCAAAACATTTAGACCTAATTAATGCTTATTTCCAGTTTTTTTCCCACTACAAAGTACATACATACCTACGTACATGCAAAAGAGCTGCAGCAATCATCCTTGTGCGTACAGCCTCAAATTTTTGTGCTTTTGTTTTAATAAAATATGTTCCCAAGAGTAGAATTTCTGAGTTGAGGGGTTCATGAATTTTTCAGGTAAAGAGAATTTGCCAAACAGCTTTCCAAAAGGTTGTTAAAAAACCATATATTATCTTCTTTCATTGCTACCAATTTGGTAAGTTACAATGGATATCTCATTATTACTTTAATTTGCATTTTCACGACTACTAATGAGGATGGTTATCTTTCTTCTGTTTATTAACCATTTTGGATTTTCTCTTCATGAGTTATCGTTTCCTAGTCTTTGTTCACTTATTGTTTGAGTGTTGAACCTTTTCTTATAAATTTGTAAGAGGTTGTGCTCATTATTAATTGGTGTTTTTTTTTTTGAGACAGAGTCTGGCTCTGTTGCCCATGCAAGAGTGTGGTGGCATCAGCCTAGCTCACAGCAACCTCAAACTCCTGGGCTCAAGCAATCCTTCTGCCTCAGCCTCCCGAGTAGCTGGGACTACAGGCATGTGTGCCACCATGCCCAGCTAATTTTTTCTATATATATTTTTTAGATGGCAAATTGATTTCTTTCTATTTTTAGTGGAGATGGGGTCTCGCTCTTGCTCAGGCTAATCTCGAACTCCTGACCTTGAGCAATCCGCCAGCCTTGGCCTCCCAGAGTGCTAGGATTACAGGTATGAACCACCACGCCCAGCCTCATTATTAATATTAACTCTCATTTGTAATATAGATATCTTCCCAATCTACAGTTGGTTTAAGCCATCTATTGCCATAAAGACCTTTTTTTTTTAATATATGTACATTTTATTTTATAGTTTCTAAATTCCTATTTTGGTTTTATAAAAAGTTCAAAACCTCCATGTCTTTAATACTAGAATTTATTTATAGTTATCTTATGAGGCAGAGTTCCAATTACTTCTTTTTCCTAGGCTGGGCAAGGTGGCTCACACCTGTAATCCTATCACTCTGGGAGGCAGAGGTGGGAGAATCGCTTGAACTCAGGAGTTCGAGACCAGCCTAAGCAAGCATGAGAGCCCATCTCTGCTAAAATAGAAAAATTAACCAGGCACCGTGGTGTCATGTACCTGTAGTCCCAGCTTCTCAGGAGGCTGAGGCAGGACGATCACTTGAGCCCTGGAGTTGGAGGTTGCAGTGAACTACAATGACACCACTGCACTCTACCCAGGGCAACAGAGGAGTGAAATTCCAACAGAAAAAGGAAACTTTTTTTCCTAGATGGATAGCCAATCCATTCATTAATTATTCTTTGCAGTCATATGAAATAACATCCAATGCATAATTTCCATATTTACTGAGATCTATTTCTTAGCTTTCTATTCTACTCCTCTTCTATTTACAAATTTCTATTTTAATACCATGATATTTTGATGATATCAGCTCTGGGTTTCAATATCTAGTATGACAGATCTCTCACCCCTACTATTATATTTTTTTCATATTTGGGGGCCATTTTAATACAACTTAGAATTGTATTTAATTTATAAATTTAATTATATAAAATATTCTAAACCAAGAATAGATTGTGTCTCAATTAATCCGCTACATGTTTATTGTCTTTCAAATGACTCTGTAGTTTTCTTCATATGACTCTATACCATTCTTGTGAAATGTATTCCTAAAGTGTTTTAAATTTTTGTCGCTTTCTGAATGGACTATTTATTTCCATTTGCATTTCTACTTGGTTATTGCTAAAAGGAAAAATACCTTTGATTTTCATATGTTTATCTTTTCTATCTGATGAAATTCCCTTATAAATTCTAGTATTTCTTTGATTTTTCAAATAGAGTTGGAGTTTTCTAGATATACAGTCATATCACCATGAAGAGGGCCAAGTTTATCTATGGCTTGCCCATGTGTGGGGACATGCAGGTCCCTTTGCCTTAGCAGCTGGCTCTCCAGGCCCGTGGAAGGGTGCTTTTACCTGACTCCACAAAGACTGCAAAGTCAATAGGCTATTTTAACTGTCACATTTCTGAACTGGCTCACCTGGCCTAGGATTAAACCACCAAAATTACAACAACTCTTGTCGGGTTTCCCTTGATCATGGTGGTGGGAAACCAACTCCACTTCCTGCCTCTCCTTTATGAGCTTGAGTCTTTTCAAAGTATGTAACGCAGTGCAAAACGTGCCATTTTGAAACTACCAAAAACTGTCTACTGTGAATCAGAATCACATGTTTGAGCTGAAATTTCTCCAGGCCAGTGCCCTTCTCTCACCAAGAAGCTGATGTTGCTGTTGGTACTGTTGCTGCTATTGTTGAAATGTAGAGTCTGAGATACAAGCCATAGATGTAACTTTCCACCTTCCCCCGTTTTTAGTTATTTTTCTGGAACTAACAATTTGATCTCAGAAAATTCTAACAAGGCTGCTTTTACCCTCTGTTTCTCTCATCTGCCAACTACTGTATGTCCTCTTGTGGGCTATAAATCATTGTGCAGTCGTCTTGTAAACTGAGCTTATTATAGCCCACAGAAATTTCAGAAGTCAGCATTAAATTCTAAGAACATCTCAAGGCTTCAAATAAATTTTCCCATATAATCACAGCGATTATCTCAAAATGCATTGCTTCAGTGCTAGGGGTTATGATCTATCCAAACCAAACAAAATGAAAATCATAAATTCCTATGGTTCATTTGGTTAATGGTCAGTCTCCAAAGTCCACTTAACTAAGAAATACATGAGAATTATGAACAGTCATCACTGAGGCCCTCACTTGCCTCCTTTCCCACTGGCAGAAAGCAAAAGTGCTCGTATTTATTTTCTCCGCAAGGACAGAGAAAGGTAAAAGGGGACCCAAGAGCTTCAGGTGACCCAGTCTCGAGTCCAGGAATCCATTGTATTACTAAAATTATCAACTGCTACAGAGAAACTAAAGAGAGAAAATTCAGTTTTTTTCCAAAATACGTTTATTTAAATATTTTTTTAAACACACGATTTTTATGAGATTCCATCAGTCCTTTAGCAGCTTCTTTGCTCTGAAGTCCCCTTTGCTTTGTTTTTCTTTGTTTGCCTTATTCTTTTCTGCCTCTTCTTTTCATCTGCAAATGGGATTATTTTTAGCTCTGCGGGGAACAGGTTTTTGGTAAAAGCTACTTGACTTTCTGTTTTGATTTAATGCCCTTTACTTATTGATCTGTGCAGAATGTGTATCCATACAGCAATACTGAGCTGTTTAATTGTTGTTCATCTTTATGTCTCCTACTCCACTACCCTACCACTACCCTCAGCTCTCTAACCACTAAAATATCTTGTCATAAACAATGCTCCTAGTGTGTTTTCATTTCTGCCAAGCAGATCAAGAACATTGCAAATGTTTACCCAATGGTCGGCAAACAAGCCACTAAAGGTAAGAAGTATTAGCAGCACCCAATCTGGTTTGATAAAAGAGACACGTTATTGTTCCGAGTAGTAAGCAAGGCTAGAAAATGAAATACAGAGATGCACTCTTGCTGTCACTTTCATTCACCAAACATTTTAGGAATCAATCAATTCCCTCATCTCCTGGGGGACAGCAGGATTTCAGAGTGCTTGACACTGAATCCACAAATATAAAAGTGTCCACAGTGGGTTTACGGTGCAAGATGAGATTTTAAAAATAGATGTAAATGAATAACTGAAATACACAATTAAAAGGTGATGAATGGAACTTTTCTTTCTAGGCATGAAAGATTAACTGGCAAGGAACATTTCCTACAGCAAAAATATCAAAATATATGAAGCAAATGTTTTCAGACATTGAGAACAAACGGCCAGGGAGGACTGTGATCCTGAGAGCAGGAAAATAATCCATGTAAGCCTATAATTGTTCCCTGCCTTTCCACATGGAGGCAATTGTCAAATCACATCACAGGGAGGGAGAACCCAAGCAGAGCATGGCGATCTCACTCAACTGAGGAAACAGATCGAAGTTAAGAGGGTCTCAGGTAACTGTGTAAAATGTCCAGTGGTCTAACATATCTGCAAGTGGTGTTCCAAACTCAAGAAGCTTAACAAGCCCTAAGTATCACACACACACACAGACACACACACATCCACAGAGACACACAGGAGCACACTGAGATCAAATTGCTAAACAATAGTGATAAAAAGAAAATCTTAAAAGCAACCAGGGGAAAAGAACACCTTACATATATGGGGAAAATAAGAATAAGCATAGACCAGGGTGTCCACGGGCTCTGGGCACAGGGCAGCACCACACGGGATGTGCTGAAAGCTGAGGGAGTGTCCCCTCCTCCTGACTGTGTCCCTCCAGGGCGCTTTACTGAAAAAGCTGAACACTGTGCCAACTTTCAAGGAGAAATATTAAAGGAATGCTGTTCGTTATCACTGATCCTTATAACGAAGGATGAATTTGGAGCAGAGTAGCAATGAAGGGGCAATCAGCACAGCACTCAGTAAGGAACATGATATGCACAAAGGGAGTATTCACGTGTTCCAAAATGAATTCTCAACCTTAACGTTTGTACCCCCATAATATGCTGAAATGAAAAATAAATGCACTAGATCAATTAGCCGTTAATAAATAAATAAATAAAATGAATTCTCAGGATTTTCTGAGGTGTTTTGAACTGGGTATTTGAAGGAAGAAGACAGACTTTCCCAGAGAGGTAAGACTTTATTTCCAAAATAAAGCTGCGTCAAGGTGAATCAGAGCTACTGACAATTCATGCAGAAGCATTTTCACACAAACATGGGCAGGGACACGTGAACACAGGCTCTAAGAACAGAGGTCAACGGGGAAGGTGCACAAACCCAACGCGGCTTGAAAAAGCGAAGCTGACTGGCATCACTTGAGGGCAGTGTGGTACCCAAAACAGTAATGGGCTGCACATTTTTGAAGGCACTGCAGCTTGCCACACACTTTATCCCACAGCGACTCTGCGAGATCATCGAAACAGACATTATCACCCCCGTTTGGCACAGGAAGAAACTGAGTTGGAAGCTAGAACGCCAGTCTCCTGATCCAGTGTACCTGCTGCTCCATCTCATTACCTCCCTTTTTCAAAGCCATGCTTCAAATTCCTCTTCTTCCAGGAAGCCTTCCATGAATAACCCCAGGCCAATCTCCTTTTCACTTAGCACACTGAAGAATTCCTTGCATAACCTTACACAATGCCTGGGAACAGTGATTCTCTAACTTTGCCTGAGCACCCATATCACCAGAGGGCTTGATGACCAGGCCGTGTTCTGGGGTGAGGCCCCTAATTTGCATTTCTACCAAGTTCCCAGGTGCTGCTGAGGCCGCTGGTCAGGGGACTGCAATTGGGAACCACTAATTTAGAAGCTAGTGGGATCTTCACCACTGTCCTAGGTTCAGGCCTGTGAGTCTAGGATAGACAATGCCAAACGTTAACTTTTTCAAACACAGACTTTCCAACAGTTAAATCTCACTTTTTCTGGATCTCCAGAGGCCCTGACTGCAATACATGACTTCCCAGCTGGGCAGACAGACGAGTTTAAATTGGCCTTCTTATTCTTTGACATCAGAATAGTCTGCTGTTCATAAAAGTTTCCTCCTTTGTCCTCTTTAAGCCAAGAACAAAGCATAGAGCTGGGCTATCGTCACCATCATTACGATAGCACATGCCGGCCACTGTGTCTCAGCCCTTTCCTATACATTGTCTCTTTTTTTTTTTTCCCCAAAGAGACAGGATCTTGCTCTATTCCCCGGGCTGGAGTGCAGTGGCATGATGATAGCTCACTGTAACCTCAACTTCCTGGGCTCAAGCGATCTTCCTACCTCAGCCTCCCCAGTAGCTGGAACAACAGGCACACACGACCACAGCCAGCTGTTTGTTTTAGAGTCTTGCTATGTTGCCCAGGCTGGTCTCAAACTCCTGGTCTCAAGCAGTCCTCTTGCCTTGGCCTCCCAAAGTGCTGGGATTACAAGGGTGAGCCACCACACTGGGCCCATTGTCTTTTTCGAGAACTGTAAGTAGGAGAGACTGCTTCTGTGTTTGTAGTCCTTTTTGGAAGGGGGAAAAGAGATACCTTAATAAACATTTTCCTCCAACTAAAAAGGGTGACTGACCACTTGGGAGAAATATTCATACTCAGGTTAGCTTTTTTCAGAAAAATACATATATAGTATCTTCTTTTAATATAATTACACCAAGTAAAAGCTTGAGACACCTCTGTTTCTTACAAATGAATTTTCTTTTAAGAAGAAAATGTCCTTCTTCAGTTGTAAACCCAAATTCACAATAGAAACTATGCCTAAAAGCTGCCAATATGTCATTCAGGGCAAACCTTTTTAAAAAGAGACACAAACTGGTAGTTCTTGGGTTGTCATCAGCCAGCAGGTATGTATTTGGGGTGTCTCACACAGTTATTTTCTCAAATCTTGAGTCAATGTATTAAAGTCAGGAAAGTTCACACAGAAAACCAGATGTCCAGTTTTCTTGGTAAGTGTGGGTTACAGCCAAGCCAGAGCCTGACTTTCTACTTGACGACACGCACCTGTACCTGCTTCCTTTGGACAGGACAGGTGGTTTCCAGTTCAGTGCAGATTCCACCACGTGCACTGATGCCCCAGTGCTTGTCCGCTTGTCCCTGGTTTGTATCTGAGCCTGCCCTCCTGTTTATACAGAACCATCTCGGCACCTGAACTTGTAGTAATAATGAAATAATCCTAAAATTCTTTTAGACAAATGTTAAAAGGGTATGATGAGAGTTTCCTTACGACTGTTCTCTACTTCTTCAGGGTTCCTCTCCTTTTATCCTTGATGCCCCAGAAGACCAGAATGAAGTCCTAGGACTTGAGGTTCTGAGATCAGGAGAGCAGGTGTAGTGATGGGAGTCACAGGATGTCTTGATAGGAGCTGTCATCGACAGAAAGGGAGAGACCATTAAGGAAAAGAGGAGCCAGGAATGGAGGGGAGAGAGGCTGAGGAAAGGACACAGAAAGGGGAGACTTACCAGTACCTCCTGAGCCAGAGCCTCCAGGCTACAATGAGCGCAAGGAGGGACACCAGGCACACCAGCACTGCCAGGATGATCAAGCCCAGGGAGGTGCCACTCCCACCTGCGTTGGGGGAACACAGGATGTCTCTCAGCACAGGGACCCTCCCCATGTCAAATCCCCTTGTCCAAGCTCATGTGACGGAACCAAGTACTTCTTACTTCCTCCTTCATTGAGAGCACCTATTTCTATCCCTCGCAAGTGTAGATTCCCGATCTTTTCTTAAGGTCCAGGCATCCCTAAGTAAGTTTGCTTCAGCATTTGCTAGTAGAGCGTACAGGGGGAGGACAGGCCTGAGTCTAAAATCAGCTCTTCTACTTTCTGCATGACAGCGGACAGTGACCCTTTCTCAGTCTCAATTTCCTGACCTACAAAACGAGAACAGCAGTACTTGCTTCAAAGGAGAGTTCTGAGGATGAGATGAAATGCTCTATGCAGAGTCAGCAGATCCAGAACAGGAAGCACTCAGCAAACCACACCTCTCTTTGTCAACCTGACTGTCCAAAGTCCCTGGACCCCTCTGCTGGGGAACAAATCTTCCTGGGATTTCTTATTTGCCACCTACTTCTGGATCTCTGAGTTTTCTAGTCTTGTTTCTTCTTGTATACAGAATATTATATCTCAATCCCTTTTGAGTTCAGGTCTTTATTTCCCTCTTCCCTGTATCTGGAATCCCCTACTCCTATCCCTCCCCTCTCTGAAACTCCTCTATGCTGGGTGCATCCAGCCCATCCTTCCCCAGTGCCTGCCTCTCTGCCTGAGGACCTCCTCCTCCCATGTCCAGCCAGGCCCCAGCCCTTTCTCACCCCAGTGGAGGATGATGTCCTGGCCCTCTAGACTGCTGTGCGTCACCCGACAGGACAGGCCAGCTGCCTTCTCGGCCATTACATCCAGGGTCGCTCGGAGATACCACGTCTCGTCAGCATTGGGCAGGAGGTCACTGTGCAGAGTGTCTGGCTGCTCCTGCTCTCCCCGCATCCACCTCACCCACACGGGCTTTGGGTAGAATCCTGAGACGTGACACACCAGCAGCAGACGGCCAGGCCCGGGACTGGGGCCACTGGACAGCCAGGCCTCGGGCTTCACTGTACCCAACAGGGATGGGGCATCGTAGAGTGAAGACTCTGCACTAGAGGTTACAGGCCTCAGATCGGGCTCACAGCCCAACATGCAGTCTAATAACTTCAACCCATTTGAGTCACCTTCTCCAGAACCTTCCCTGGTCCTCATTCCCCTTCTCTGATCCCAGCCTCCTATAAACGGCCCTCCTCTGCACTCCTACTTCAGCTGCAACAGGTGGCAAGTTCCAAACATTGCTTTGTTAATCTATCTTCCCATGCTCACCCTCAAGCAGGGATGCTGCCTACCCAACTCAGCTTTGACCCCCAGTGTTTACCTAATTCAATTCATGGAACCCAATAAGTGCTCAGTTGACATCTATGAAATGATAAATGCCCTCACACCTTATCCAGCCCCTCCAGGGATGCTCAGATGCCCTTCCTGAGATGCTCTAGGCATGAGAACCCTGCAGTGCGGGCCTGGGGTGAGGAAGGCAGGCTGACCTTGCTTCTCCAGCTCTGACTTCCCTGCCTCAAGGAGGCCAGTGACAAGCTGGGGGCAGGTGTCATTCAGAAGCCACTGCACCGTTTCCCTTGTGCCTTGGTCATAGTTGAGCACACTGATGACCTCATTTATCCAAACTGGGGCCTTCGGGGCTGGCTCCCAAGAAGTTCCTTGGAAACTCAGGATATGGTTTCCTTCGTGGGCTATGTGCAAGAAGTTTTCCGAGGCGTTCCCAGGGCGCACCTCACAGCCTGCAGACAGTTGGAGCTCCACGGGATCTGTGGAGAGGAACCGGCAGAGATCAGAGAAGCGTTCAAAAGACTGCACAGGATGAAAGAGAGGAAATTGGTGTGAGGGTTATAACGGAGACCCCGGAATCCAGGGAAGTGAGAGTGGGTGACGGGTGACCTGGAGCAGGCAGGAATAAGGGACATTGTGGGAAGTCAGAGACTGGGACATCTCCAGGCAGAAGTGGAAATCAGAAGGGGGTGGACAGGACAGAGAATCCTTTCAGGTGGGGCCGCCACCTCCCAGCTGGGCTTCCTGCGCCCGTTCTCTCCCCTTGGATCCCGCCCAGGCTCCCATCCCTGAGCTCACAGGCTAAGCGCAGCATTTTCACGAATTCCTGTACGTCCCTGGTGAAGCTGGTTCGGTAAACTCGCAAGATATGCTGAAGCATGTCCCACTGTCGGTTGCTGAATTTGCCCCAGGACCAGGGCTTCAGGAAGCGGACGGTGGCCGAGCCATTGCTCCACGCGTGGGTCTGCAGCTCGCCCAGCCGCGCCAAGCCGTCCGTGCGCGTCCAGCTGCTGTTGGCGAAGGACGAGATCTGCAGGCAGCGGAAGGGGAAAAGCCTTTGCGGGACTGGGAGAGAAGGAAGATTGGAGGCGCGTGCCGAGTGGCCAGGAGAGCAGGCAGCAAAGGGAGAAGGAAGGGCGAAAGCAACGACAACAGCAGGTGAGCCTGGTAGGACGGGTGGCGTCTGCGAGCTCCAGCCGCGCGCTCCCCCTCCCCGGGTCCCGAGCGGGGAGCCCCGGGCTCTCTGGCTGGGCTCCCTCTCTCGACCCTCCCGGCGGTGCCCAGGGCCCTCGTTCCAATCACCTTCAGAGCTGCCCCAAGCCTGGAGGAGCGCCCAGAGCGGCAGAAGCAGCAGCGACCTCATGGCGCCGAGGGGGAACCCCGTGGAGCTCCGACCCCCCCCCGCGCTCCTCTCCGGCCTCCTTTGGCGAGGGTGCGGCCGGTCCCCAAGCCCACACGCAGGCGACGCTCTCACTCCTGGTGGCCGGCGGCTGGCTGCTTCTGCACAGGGTCTCCGATGTTAGCTCTTCCAGCTGTGAGAAGGCTGGGGGGAAGTTGAAAAAGCAGGGCAGAAAGTTGTGTCTGTGTTATAACTCCGACCCACTGTGTTAAAAATGCAAAGAGGAAAGCAAAATCAGGAAAGTCTTTGCTTTAGCAGTGCATATCTCTAGGTGGAAAGACAATGTGTGGTTTTGGTTTTGTTTGGTGTTTTTTTTTTTTTTTCGTTTTCTTTTCTTTTCTTTTCTTTTTTTTTTTTTTCTTTTTTTTTTTTTTTTGAGACAGAGTCTTGCTCTGTTGCCCTGGCTAAAGTGCCTAGCTCACAGCAACCTCAAACTCCTGGCCTCAAGCAATCTTCCTGCCTCAGCCTCCCAAGTAGCTGCCACTACAGGCACACACCACTGCGCCTGCTAATTTTTTCTATACATTTTTAGTTGGCCAATTAAGTCTCACTCTTGCTCAGGCTGGTCTCAAACTCCTGACCTGCAGCGATCTGCCCGCCTCTGCCTCCCAGAGTGCTAGGATTATAGCCATGACCCACCAGGCCTGGACTATGTCTGATTTTCATTTCCTTGACACTTTCATGTCTTTAAAATTTCTACAAGTGAAGATATCACATTTATAACAAAGTAAAAGCATGAACGTTTTCTCTGTTATACATTGAGAGGAATGGACTATGTTGGTTAAGATTCTTTACAACACTGGCATCCCAAGATTCTTCCATCTCAGTGTTCCCGGTCTCACGTTTATCCTGTGTCTTAGTCCTTGCTCTCCCTTCCCTGGCCTCTTCTCTGTCTTCTCTGACTCTTTTCTGGCAGGTGTATCCCTGGATCCTACTCTTCCTCTTCTCCCCCTCCTGCTCGGCCTGCTCACCTTCTCCTCTGGCTCCTCATTCATTCGCTCTCCAAATGCCAGCCTCCGTTTTCAAGAACGAAGGTAAGATATCAGTGTGTGTCTGTGTACCTGGACAGCCAGCTCCCCTCTTCTCACACCAAAAATAAGAAAAAGTGACAGAAACAGTGGTTCAGAGCCTTAGAGCACCCTCAAGAAAGCCCCCTCTTTGCAGAGTGGGAACCTGGGCAGCAAGCTGACACCTCCCTCTCCCTCACTCCTTTCACCCAAACCCTCTCTATTTGGCTTCTTTTACCTCATCTCCATATTTCCCCCTTTGCCACCACCCTAAGGTTTTGCCTGATCTCCCAAAGTAGCATTCTTAGGATAGAGAACAAAATCACTGGCACAGCCCACAAGATTACGCACAATTTTGCCCTGGTCTACCTTTGAGCTTGTCCCAGCACCCTGGTTCATTGGCTCTATACTTTAGCCTTGCTCAGATGCTTTCAGTTTCTCCAACATGCAAAGCCTTTTCCTGCCCAAGTCTCTGCTCACACAGTTTCCTCTGTGTGGAAAGCTCTTAACCCTCTCCTCACCTCACCCCTGCCCAGTGCCTAGTTATTTCCACTCAGATCTCAATTCAAAGGTCGCTTTCTCAGGGGAGTCTTCTCACACCTCCCAAATTGTGTGAGCAAAGACAAGAGAACTGGGTCAGACCCCACTGCCACTCCTTGTGCACTAGCTAGCTTAGAGAACATTTCCTCCCAGCACATATAAGAATTCTAATTATAAAAAAGGTCTGTCTCTTTGTGTGTTCTATTTTCAATGAGTTGGAGAGATGGCAGAATGCAGAGATCATGTCTCCTTTCTCTGGTCCCTCCCATTTGCCAAGATTAATGCTTCCCTCTCCTACACCCCATTGTAATAAGAGCCCCAAAGAGAATAGGCTTCTGCCTCTCACTCTAGGCTGGCACCTTGGAGATAGCACTAACCCATCTTTATCTTATTATGCTTCATGTTGACCCCAAACAGCTTACAATAACATAATAACTTGCTTTGATAACAAATAAGGGGATAACTTATTAAATTAGGATAAAAATTTACACAAATAATGGATAGGAGGGAAGCTATGAGGATGGCAGAAAAAATGGTTATATCAATCATGGTGCAATATCTAATTTTGCATTCTTCAAATTTCTAAGCTCTCTTTAAACACTTGAACAGTTTTATTTTGTTTATCTGTATCTTAAAATTTTCAAGTGCTAACATTCTTATAAACTTAAAGACAAGAAGCTGTTTTCCATTTCTATTTTTGTTTTTATTTTAAATCACAGAAACCAGGTAGTATAACTTTCAAAAGTTAGGGTTATCTGGAGCTATACAAATCTTTTGTCTAAACATCAGTTGATCCAGATATTATTTGCCTATTACAACTTCCACCAGTTTCTTCTGCGAAAAGAACCTTTGAATCCTTGAATGCTTTGCAATTTGTTGCCTAGAAAGAATCGTTCATAGCAAGACTAACTCAGAATAATAGAGCATAGGGAAATGATGATTTACTCAAGGCCTCAAAATAAGCCCATCGTGGGTAGTACATGATCTCATTTATGTGGGAATCTAAAACAGTCAAATTCATGGAAGTCGAGAGTAGACTGTGGTTGCCAGGAGCTAGGGGAAAGGATTAAATGAAATGTTGGTCAAAGGATACAAGTTTCAGTCATGTAAGATGAATTAATTCTGGAGATCTATAAAGTATAGTATAGTGAGGATAGTTAACAATACTCTATTATATACTTATAATTTGCTAGAAAGATCTCAAATCTTCTCACCACACACAAACACATGCATGCACAAAATAGTAACTATGTAGAGGTAATGAATATTTTAATGAACCTGATTATGGTGATCATTTCATAACTGTTAAAAGAAAAACTGTAGATGAATTTAATTTAGCAGAGGTTATTTGAGCAAAGAAACAATTCATGAATTGGGCAGACCGTGAACCAGTAAATGTCTAGAGAGATCTACCCAATAACAATGGACAGACAGTATTTGTAGACAGGAAGAGGAAGTGACATACAGAAATAGGCTGACTGGTTAAAGCTTTGTATTGACCTTATTTCAACAGGTTTGAGCAGTTTGTAGACTGTGAGTGACTGAAAGTTTGGCTGCCATGATTGGACAAGACTCAATTACTTGTTACAAGAATACACTCTCACGTTTGGTTGCAGTTTTGTTTAGTTTTTTAACATATTATTTACACATTAGGTTAGGTTACAGTTCACCATTACAGATGCAGCTTAATTTAATTTAATTTAACAGAATGTATACAGATGTTAAAATATCAAATTGTATGCCTTAAATATATATGTTTTATGTGTCACTGATATCTCAATTAAGCTATTAAAAATATTATAGCCCATGGTGGGCGTATACATCGGTACATGGTACTTTCCACTTTTCCAAGGGAGTAGCTTTGATCCATGCACCTAGATTTAATCATTTATTTTACTTCTAGAGTATTTTGAGCTTCCAAAGAGCTTTCCCATATACCATTTTGTTTAATCCCCACAATAACTAGGAGAGATGGGATTACCGTTCTTAACTTGTAAATGAGGAAACCAAATCAAATGAGGACATGTGACTCTGGAAATCAACACATAGTTAATGGCTCAGAGAAGGAACTAGCATTTTGATCTTCTCACGTATACTTCCTTTTCTCACAGCTGCATGCTGAGGCTGCACGTCATGCTCTGAGGAGGAAGTTAAGTGATACGACCAGTGTGCTTTCTTCCCTTTTGGGATTCTACAATTCTAGATCATTCTTCTGGAGAAGAGTGTAAGAATTTCTCAGATGGGGAAAAAGTAGGACTAGAATCAAAGAATTACAAATGATTTCTCAGAAAATAGCTTGAATATTATTCATCATGGAACACTGAAGGTATATGAAGCCCAAGTATCATGAGGGCAGTGAGATTATTGTTTTCTCCTTTTACCAGTGAGAAAAATAATGGGTACAACCTTCTTACTGCCCATTAGCCACCTGGCGTCAAAGTCTCCTGTCTCTCAGGATTGTATTCTGGTTGGTTCCGATTGCCATATACTGATTTGCTTAGTTATCTCTTTAATCCTAGCATTAATTTTTGTTTCCTTTTCACTTCTAGCATTAATGTTCAGTTAGCTGGCTTGATTTAAGTTTCTGAAATAAAACTTTCCCATTGATCTCCAAAGTCCTTTTTGTTTGCTTTTACTTATTTATGTGAATCATGCACACATATCACTAACTAAAAATAACTGGCTCATATATTTTGCTCCTTTATTTTCTGATCTCCTGCCTCTTCTCTCACTGAATACTATTCCCCAATGCCTACAACCCTGACTAGAGCATTATAGATATTCAATAAACATTTCCTAAACAAATACATTTCCAAGCATATTTCCTATGTCTGCAACCATTCCAAGTACTTTGTAGCCATTTTGTTATTTAGTCTTGGTAAAGACACTACAAAGTAACTTTGGCTTTGTTCACTGCTGTCTCCAGCACCTGGAACAGTCCCTGGGACACCTTATACACTCAATAAATACTTTTTTTTTTTTTTTTTTGAGACAGAGTCTAGCTTTCTTGCCTAGGCTAGAGTGAGTGCCGTGGCGTCAGCCTAGCTCACAGCAACCTCAAACTCCTGGGCTCAAGCCATCCTCCTGCCTCAGCCTCCCAAGTAGCTGGGACTACAGGCACAAGCCACCATGCCCGGCTGATTTTTATATATATATATATTAGTTGGCCAATTAATTTCTTTCTATTTTTATGGTAGAGACGGGGTCTCGCTCAGGCTGGTTTTGAACTCCTGACCTTGAGCAATCCACCCGCCTCGGCCTCCCAGAGTGCTAGGATTACAGGCGTGAGCCACCGCGCCCGGCCAATAAATACTTTTTGAAAGAATGAAGGTAGGTAGTATTAATCTACATTTTTTTTGCTGAAAAAATTAAGTACAGAGATTTTGGATAGCTTTTCACCAACTGGTAAATATTGACCCTAGAATTATAACTCAGGAATCTGCATTCCAGTGATTTTTGCACTACACTGCATGTTTTCTCCACTGCACTGCATGTCTTCCCTCATATTGCCCCAGGGAACAAATGGATATACTGCCAAGGGTGCCTAAAATGGAAAGAGAAGGATAGAGTTGGGGATATCCAGGAGCTTCAGCTCTGAAGACACTTGGGAAAACCAGTGTGCATGTGTGTGTGTGCAAGAGAGAGAGACAGAGAGAACCTGCTGCATGTAGATACAGTATTCAGGGTAACATGGAAACATTGAAAGCATTGCAAGCATTGGTGGAGAAAATAGAAGGCTAGGGGACTGAGAACACTCTAGATATACTCTTTATATGTTCTATGGTCAAGCAAAAAGTGTGCACTGTATGCCAAGGTCATATAGCAGAGTGAAATAATCTAAAGTTGGATCCAAAGATTCCTGCACCACTTCTGCAGATCCACAGTGGATGGAGTCCTGCCATGCATAGGAAATGGAAATATGCACTATGTATATCAAGTAGCAATCCAGATCTAGGAATTGCTAGATCTGACCTAGCAATTCCACTCTTCTGATTTTATTTATTTCAAGTAGTCTCTCTTTTTTTCTTAATTAGTCTAGGTAAAGGTTTTTCCATTTTGTTTATCTTTTTAAAAAAATAATTTTTTATTTCATTGATGTTTTATATATTTTAAGTCTCACTTTCATTTATTTCTGCTCTGATCTTTATTATATCTTTGCTTCTGGTAATTTGGGGTTTGGTTTGTTCTTGCTTTTTTAGTTTCTTGAGGTGCATCATTAAGTTGTTTATTTGAAGTCTGACCTGGCAATTCCACTCCTGAATACATACAGAAATGCAGGTCTGTGTGCACCAAGAAACATATACAAGAGTGTTCACAAGGGCATTGTTTGTAATGACCCCAACTGAAAACGTTTTTTTCCTTTATCAACTGAAGAGTAGTTGTACTTGTTTAAATGGAACTCTTATATATTTCTTTAGTTTGGGAATGTTCTCATTTATCTTTTTCATAGTTGCTTCTCCATCTTATTCTTAACATCTCTTTAGCTTGATTGTATACTTTCCTTTTTTTGGTCTCTGCTATGGTTTGAATATGGTTTGCCCTCACCAAACCTCATGTTGAAGCTTGGTCCCCAGTGTGGAGGTGTTGGGAGGTGATGCCTTCAAGAGGTGAGTAGGTCATTAAGGTGGATTCACATATTTCTCATGGGACCAGGTTAGTTCAGGTGGAAATAGATTAGTTCCTTCAAGAGCAGGTTGTTATAAAGCAAGGTTGCCTCTCATGGTTTGCCCTTTTTTGCCCTTTCCATTTCTCCACCATGTTTTTTTTCTTTTTTTTTTTGAGACAGAGTCTCGTTTTGTTGCCCAGGCTAGAGTGAATGCCATGGCGTCAGCCTCACTCACAACAACCTCAAACTCCTGGGCTCAAGCAATCCTGCTGCCTCAGCCTCCTGAGTAGCTGGGACTACAGGTATGGGCCAGCCCTGCTAATTTTTTGTGTATATATATATATTAGTTGGCCAATTAATTTCTTTCTATTTATAGTAGAGACAGGGTCTCGCTCTTGCTCAGGCTGGTTTCAAACTCCTGACCTCAAGCAATCCCCCCACCTCAACGGTCCCAGAGTGCTAGGATTACAGGTGTGAGACACCTCGCCCAGCCTCTACACTAGGTTTGACACAGCACAAGACCCTCACCAAAAGTTTCCAGATGTGGTCACCCAATCTTGAACTACTAAGTCTATAAAACTGTGAGCTGGAAAAAAAGAAAAGGCTCCTATTTTGAAAATATATTACCCAGTCTCAGGTATTCTTTTTAACAACACAAAATGGATTAACACAATCTCTCAGTGCATTTTGGGTAATTTCTTCAGAGATATCTTCTACTTTCCTAAATTCACATTCAACTATCTCTGTTCTGCTATTTAACTTTTCCATTAATTTGTTAATATTAGTGACAAATTTCCCATATCTTGAAAATTTAATATTTTAAAAGTCTTTCTGATCTTTTTATTATACTGTCCTGTTTTTCAATATGCTTTCAGTTCTTTGTTTTTGCTCATTAACACTATAAGCATATTTTTTATTTTTTCACATTGTGTTATTACCATCAACTCTTGGGATGTAAATGCTCTTATTGTGTCTGCTGACTCTTTTCCCAATGTAACTTGTGCTTTTTATTGTGCCCTCATACTCATAGAAGGTTTTGTTCATGTTTTATAGCCTTTTTTCCCTGTGGGAGTCCCATCAGCTTTAAGTTGTGAACAAGTCCATACAGAACAATTATGTATTTGCTTCTATACGAAGGCCCTAGATATATCAATGGCCCTGGACCCATTCCTGTGTTAACTTCTCAGCTTGTGGTTCACGCTCTGTGCAGACAATAACATACTGAGGCTCCAAACTTGTGCATATCACAGGCCTGGGGCTTTAATTTCTCCAGGAATTTTTTTTTTTCATTTTACCCAAGGCTCTAGCCAGTTTCTCCTCACTTCCCAGGGACAATGGGAAAAGGTTTTCTTGTCCCTCCTCCTACAGACTTTGCACCTGTTAGAAAATCCAGCTTTATTCCAGGGACCTCTTTAGCAGAGTATCATCTCCCATGATTCCAAGGCAAAGCCTCTTGTCCCTGCTTGGACTTTGGAAAGCCAGCCCCCAGCACCTAGGTAAAACTAGGACCAAAGCACCCATAAGCTGCCACTCTGTCAGCTCACTATTATGGATTTAATGCTTCTCTTTGTTATACACAGGCTCCTGTGAGCTTACTGGTGTTATTTACAATCTTCAGGTTCTATTTCACTCAGCATTTGCGAGCCTTTGAAATATGCATTGAGATTGGTGGACAGTCTCCATTATCTCACTGTGACTTGTTCCCAGAAATTGTACACTATAATGTTTGATGTTGTGTTTTTCTGAGCACCTTTATTGAAAAGGAGCATTTACAATTCTATCCTATCTAGAAGAGCTCATACAGAAGGGGAAAGGTCTTAAATCATCCAAATGAGGGACAATTTAAAGGAGTCTCCAGTGTTTGAAGATCTGTCATGAAAAAATGGGAACTCACTGGCTTCTCAGTTGCTTTGGCTGGTGGCAGTAGGTACAGTGTGTCAAAGTTACAAGAAAGACACAGTTTAGTTGGACACAAGAATGACAAAATTATATCACTGTTAGCATTAGCCAATTAAGAAAGGTCTGACTTTTTGTGAACTCTGCCAACAGGGATGTCCATACTGGACCCAGATGGTCACCTGTCAAATGTGCTATTGGAAAGACTACTGCATGGAGTGGGGTCATCAGATTTTGAGCTTTTTCAGTTTCACACCAAATTTTAATCTCATGAGCTCACCTTTCATGATCTGTGGCTCAAGCAACCTGGAAATCTAAGCTTATAGATTAAACATATCGGGGGACATTAACCACCAGTGAAATGGAACAAAGTTCATAAAGTAACCAAAGGATACAGGGAACCTCATCTTTATGGATACTTTCACAGAATCTCCAATTTTTATTTCAAGGAGTGAGAGGGAGCACTTATCATTTTATGGTCTTCCTTTTCCCCTCCATGACCCACAATTTACAAAGCAAATGCCTTTGAAGAGTAAACATCATGTAACAGCCACCTAGCTACACCTGCCACAGTTGTTTGAAACCATACATTGCCTTTTCTCTTGAATGTTTCATTCTTTTTGCTTCATTCTCTCCAATCACACCTTCTGCTTCCTCCACCTCCTGCTCCTGCTCCTCTTTTCCCTCTCCCTCCCCCTGTCTCACATATCTCCTGTTTCTCTTTCCAGCTGTGCTGCATCTGCTCCCACATCCTCTCAGGTCATGCCTTTCCTCCTTCCCTCTCCCACATTCTTCTCCCCCCTCACCCTTACCTCATGTCTTATCCCTCTCTTCTGTCCCAGCTCCCGCCTAGCAAACTCACTCTCTTCCCAAATGGAAGTGGCCTCTAGCAATCTAGGACCTAAAGGCTCTATCCAGGGGCTTGGAAACTGGGTTTCTCCCTACCTGGCTTCTCTGGCAGAGCCCTGGCCCTGACCCCTGTGGCTGGTTCCCGTTTCATCCACAACCCAGAACCACAGTGGAGGCTTCAGAGAAGGTGAGATGTCAACTGAAGTTCAACTGGATGAGTGAAACTGGGTTTAAGGAAGTGAACTTGCCTCTTAGAATAATGCTTTAGTTGCTAATCTTTCTTGAGCAGTTTCTATGTGCCAGCATGACAGTGAGCACTTTACATTTATTTTTCTCTTTTGATTCTCACAACAGCCTGATAAGGTAGGTAACATTATTAGAGATATTTTACAGATGAGAAAAACAAGTGTTAGAAATGTAAAGTGACTTTCCCAAGGGTCTATGGCAGGTGTCCTCAAACTATGGCCTTCAGACCACATGCGGGCTGCCTAGCACATTTATCCTGCCCTCCGCTGCCTGTCCTGCTTAGCACCTGCCAACTCATCCTGGACCCACAATTGGCATTCTCCGACGGTCTGAGGGACAGTGAACTGGCCCCCTGTTTAAAAAGTTTGAGGACCCCTGTTCTATGGTTAGAGGGTGGCAGCAATTGGATTGGAGCCTGGGTCCAGATTCTCAGCTACTATCCAACACAGCTTCCCCTTGGGGGAGGGAAACACAGGAAAGGGTTCTTAGCTCCCCTGGCCCACCCCGTGGCATGCCTGGAGCAGGAATGGTTTGGAGTATGCAAAGCGAGCGCAGATATCCCTGCAAACAATATTGCCAGAGTTACATTGTTCATAGCGCCACTGCAAGAAACTGGGCTACAAGATCTGACTAGCTTTCCCTATAGCACTTTTAAGAGTGGAGACACTGGACTAAAGGAGACTACCAAGAGGAGTTAAAAACAAGCTTTCCCACCTTAGGGGCAATCCATTTAGTCTCTGTGAGCCTCAGTTTCCTTATTTACAAAATGAGAGCCTCATATGAGACTTCTGTAGGAGACTAGGTAACGTGTGTAAATTACCTGGCACATAGTAGATCCTTGATACCTTTTGGTTGAATCTTAATCCAGTTTCTCATAGGAACACATCACCAGCCTCCCAACCTACCCATTTCTATCTGTGGGCTAATTCCAAGTCATCTATCACTTCTCACGCCAGTTAATCCAGGAGCCCCTCTCACCAGCACCCCTCATCACCCAATCTGAGCTAAGTGACAGCTCTGTTTCTCCACAGAACCTTGTGCATGCCTCCGTGTTAGCTCCACAGCCACTGTCTACTGGGCTGTCCCCCTCACTGGTCTGAGGTACTGGAGCGTGGGGACCTCTCCGTTTATCTCAATATTTCCACTGCTGAGCACAGGGTCAGACACATCACAGGTGCTCAGGAAATGGTTTTTAATTAAAGTCCTGTTTTGAAAGTGTATCTGTGGACTTAGCTGAACATACTTTGTTTTCAGTGGTAGTGTGAAAGCAGTTGCCCAGATAAACCCACTGCTATTGTGATGTTGAGACCTAGTCGCACAGTTCTCAGCATAGCCTGGAAATCCTCAAAATGCAAGTGATTTGTTTGTTCTGCACAGATTTCCTCTAAAGCAGTGTTTTCCAAACTACGGTTTTAGTGTAATCCATGTACTTGGGGCACTGGCGAGGTTATTGATGAGCGCTGCACAACACCAATGCCTCTCCCATGTCATGACTCCCCAACAGTTTTTCTGCTTTTTCTCTCAGTGAGGGGGAAAGATCATAGAACTGATCCGCACTGAAGGTCGTGTGTTCTTCCGTCGAGAGCACCCATAATCTATCCTTGTCCATTAAAAAGTATTAACTCATTCCCACTCTATATTTGGTGTCTGTAAACAGCTCCTTCACACTAAAACATAAGTAGCCTCCAATAAGAATACCATCCAATCTTTCAGCAGCCTTTGACAGGGAATTCTGTTTAAGCCTTTTTTGTTTTTTTTTTTTTTGAGACAGAGTCTCGCTTTGTTGCCTGTTGATGTCGTGGCATCAGCCTAGCTCACAACAACCTCAAACTCCTGGACTCAAGCAATCCTCCTGCCTCAGTCTCCCGAGACTACAGGCATGCGCCACCATGCCCGGCTCATTTTTTTCTATTTATATTAGTTGGCCAATTAATGTCTTTCTATTTATAGTAGAGACAGGGTCTCGCTCTTGCTCAGGCTGGTTTTGAACTCCTGACCTCGAGCAATCCTCCCGCCTCGGCCTCCCAGAGTGCTAGGATTCCAGGCGTGAGGCACTGAGCCCGGCCTGTTTAAGCCTTTAATATGACAAAATTTCGTATAAAATAAGTTCTCTAATAATATGCTAAAATAAATAAAATGAGTTCTCTGGGCATGGAGAATGAAATAAAATTTTTTTCAGTTCCATAAATACTTGATGAGCACGGAGTGGGCTTTAAGTTCTATTTGCCACTGAACAAGGCTCTCAGGCTGAGCACTTCCTTTCCCGCCCCCAGAGGCTGCCTCCTCTCCGTCCTGACAGGCTGTCTCACCCACAGAGCCCTCGTTTTAACTTCCTCCCTGTGCCTCACCATTTCTTTCCATTTTCCACCACAGAATTCCAGCTATAGTCAAGTAAAGTCTTCTTGTATCCCTGGACCTACCTACTGGACACATCTCTCCTCATGAGAGATTAGTCTCCACGTAGGCAGAGATTTTTATTAATTTTGTTCACTGCTATATCTCCAGCACTCAGAATAGCGTCTAGCATTATTGAATGAAGGAATAGTTGAATGCAATTATTACCTGGTGTTTAAGAACAAGCTTACCTTGTTGACTAAAAAAGTATATTCCCAGAAAGTTCGGTGACGATTGACTTATTGAATCTGAACTGCTAGTTTCACACTGACTCACATGCTATTTCATCATATTCTGGCTTGCCTTTCAGTTCAAAGTTTTATTTTCTCTTTTGGTTATGTTGCCTAATAGCTTCTCTGCCAAGTTGCAAATACTCACATGTAGAGAGAAAAAATTGTATAAAAATACTTAATGATTCACCTTTCCTTACGGTCAAGAATTAACAACTAATAAAATTGTTTGGTAACTGCCTGGTTTTTTTAAGCTTTGTAATGTCACATCAATCCTATGAGCAGCTAAAAAGATCATAAAAATAACATTCCCATTCAAAGCACAGACCCAGCAAAATGGCTATACAAACAAAATATGTATACAAATTAAACTTTTTTTTACTTTTTCCAAGGGTATTATGAATATAAAAACCCAGATTTAAAATATATATGCAAATCATAAAAGTGGAGACATCTGTTCCCTATTAAGTCTGTGCTTTAAAATTTCTAGTTACCAATCAAGAAGCTACAGTCGATTCAGAAGGAGCACAGTCTCTAAGAAACCATGACAGGTAAAACATTATTGTCTGACAAGTGATGCCTAGAATCAGGTCTGAGATGGCAAGGAGGGACTATGAATCACAAAATGAGAAAGAGAGGAAATTTTGAAGCATATTAGGAAAAACAGCAAGAGGAGCGAAAGTGGGTAGTTCAAGTCATGACAGTATGAGAATGTTACCGGTCTTGCATGGTTGTTTTGCTTTACTGTGGTGCTACAAACTGTGAGAAGCTGAAGCAAACCTGAGAACTTAAAAGGACATATAAGGTCAGACGCAGTGGCTCATGCCTGTAATTCTAGCACTTTGGGAGGCCAAGGCAGGAGGATCGCTTGAGGCTAGGAGTTCAAGACCACCCTGAGCAACATAGTGAGAACCCCATCTCTACATAAATAGAAAGAAAAATTAGCCAGGCACATAGCTGCACACCTGTAGTCTCAGCTACTCGGAGGGGCTGAGGCAAGAGGATCACTTGAGCCCAGGAGTTTGAGGTTGCAGTGAGCTATGATGATGCCACTGCACTCTACCCAGGGCAATAGAGCAAGACTCTGCCTCAAAAAAAAGAAGGACATATAGGATCATCCAGGAAGTCCTTGTCTCAACACCAAATCTAACTTAAATCAACTGTGTCAACTTGGATAACACTCTTAACTTTCCTGAAGCCCAATTTTCGCACCCGGAAAGTGCAGTCAACTAATACCCCCTCACAGAGTTGTGATGTTTCGATCAATCATGATGGTATACTTAGGTGTTGCATTATTATGTGCTGGACAAAAGTACCCGACATGTCCATAATCAAGCTCCTGATTCCTCCCCAACCCCAGAACTACCCTATACCAGTTTTTTTTTTTTTTTTTTTTTTTTTTTTTTGAGACAGAGTCTCACTCTGTTCCCCAGGCTAGAGTGCCATGGCATCAGCCTAGCTCACTTCAACCTCAAACTCCTGGGCTTAAACGATCTTCCTGCCTCAGCCTCCCGAGTAGCTGGGACTACAGGCATGCGCCACCATGCCCGGCTAATTTTTTTCTATATATTTTTAGTTGGCCAATTAATTTATTTCTATTTATAGTAGAGATGAGGTCTCGCTCTTGCTCAGGCTGGTTTCGAACTCCTGACCCCGAGCGATTGGCCTGCCTCGGCCTCCCATATACCAGTTTTCTTAATCACTGGCACCTCCTTTCCTACAGTTGTTAAGGCAAAAGACTTTGGGATCATCCTTTATTCCTTTCTTTTCTCCAGCCCATCAGGAAATCCATCAACTCCACTTTTAAAATGTATCCAACATCCCACTGCTGCACCCCACCACCACCACCACTACCCTGGCCCCGTATCACCCGTTTTGTTCTGTTTTTTTTTTTCACTCAGACTATTGCAATAGCTTCCTCAATGGCCTCCCAGCCTCACCTCTGGATCCTACAGTGCTTAATCTTAGCAGCCAGAGAGAGCCCTTTAAAATGTGTCGGATTGCATTATTCATATGCTCAGAACCTTCCGATGGCTCACATCTCACCCCAGGTGAAACCCACAGCCTTACAGTGGCCCACAGGACCTGTGGGATCTGGCCCCCTGCTGCACTTCCCCGACCCAATTCCCTCCCCCTTTCTTCTTCACTCACTTGGTAACAGTTACATGGGCCTCTTTACTGTTGCCTAAAACCACCAGCCAAGTTCCCACCTCAGGACCTTTGCACCCTGTTTCTACCTGGAATATTGACCCCCCTGATATCAGCATGACTTGCTCCCTTACCTGGGCCAGAACTCGGCTCAATTGTCATCTTCTCTGTGAGCCTTTCTTGACCACCTTCCACCAGGCTTCTCCTTCTCCCTGTCATTGTCTATGCCCCTACGCTGCTTTGTTTTTCTCCATCAGATTTATAATTACCTGATTATAGAGGTGATTCTACCCTAGAGACTCCAGAAAGAATATATTCCTGCTAGCTCCTTGATTTCAGCCCAGTGAGTCTCATTTCAACCCTGTCCTGTTGTATCAGTCCCATTTGACATTCTTTATATATTTACAGAAGGAAAAAAGTACTAAAAAAATGTTTGCTCGTTCACCGACTATTACAAACATTTTGGTTCCTCCTCCCCAGCCCTATTTACATGTTTTAAGTTTACGATTTTACAATATTTTACTAAAAAGAGTTTCATATATTACTAAGTTTGTGTATATGTGCAGATAAAACTATTAGAAGGGAAATTTCTAAGATGTCAATGGTGTTTTCTCCAGGTAAAGAGGTAAACCAGCAATTTTTGTTTTGTTTCACAATTTTTTCACAATTTTATGATTTTTCCCCCAAAATGTCTATAATATACCTTTAATGGTTTTATAATCAAAAGACCTTCAATTTATAATCAAACTGCCAAGGCTGATAAAGCACAGCGAGCATAGCCTGTTTCCCATAGCTATGACCGGAAGAGAAAGAGTGGGCTTCCTGTGGGGTTTGTTGACCCAAGAACCAAATGAAATAAGTCAAATTCTTGGCTGATTCTCTTTAACCACCCTCAGGAGACTGTCTGCAAATGCCTCTTAGTAGGAAGAGAAGGAAGTAGCCCAGGACTTTTGAGAGTGTAAATAT
Source organism: Microcebus murinus (assembly GCF_040939455.1). Taxonomy (NCBI): domain Eukaryota; kingdom Metazoa; phylum Chordata; class Mammalia; order Primates; family Cheirogaleidae; genus Microcebus; species Microcebus murinus. The sequence goes on along the minus strand of NC_134105.1, from coordinate 106,222,582 downwards.
AGATTTAATAAAGAGAAGGTGGGGCAGGATTCCCTGAGTAGATCTGCCTGCATCAAACAGCAAACGAAATCATAGGTGCCAGAACACCGTGTCCCTTCCTATTTAGGCACCAGCCACCCCACCCCAGACACACACGTGACCAGACAAAAACCGGTACTTGAGGAAAAGCAGCAGAGTCACCCAACACACCCAAGGACTAAGATCATTCCCCACTCTGCCCCAAGTACACCTCTCTTGCCTCAGTTTCTCTCCCTACTGTTGAGGCGCTGTGGGGTGAGTAGATCAGCCCTGGTGTGTCTGACTGAGTGCTCAAGGGTCACTGCATAAGGAAAACAAGAGGATGGGAGACAGGTGTTCTCACTCAGCAGCTGCCTCTATCATGCCCAGGTTCACATCTGCATCCCAACAGCCCTACTAATGAGGGACTTGGGGAATGCGCCAGAAATGCCACTGACTCCACCCCACCAACACCAAACTGCCTCGGCCGGCTAAGTGTAGGGAGAGAGTAAAGAGCTTTTTAGTTTTTTAATCTGCTCTATCACTAACAGCAGTGAGATCTGGGGGCAAGTTGTTTGTTTCACAATCTATAAAGTTGTGGTCAAAGTGCCTAAGCGGGAGAGTGGGAAGTCAAACAGTCAAGACCACTTTCCTAAGAGGCAACTTTGCACATTCCAGGAATGCTCCCCAGGTACAGGAAGTACACGGTTTAGGTGAAGTGAGCCTCCCTGTGGTCCCTTCTACCTCTCCCTCATCTCCCTTTATCCCTGTTTTCTCTGGACTCTCCTAATGGACCAAACATCCTCCTTATACTCATAAAAAAGGAGCCTCAACTTATGGTAGTCACTCTCCTGACCATCTACATCTCTCCCTATACCATACACCCCCATCTCTATCTGCCATGGCTTGTTCATGACAATCCTGATCATGTTCTTGCACCTTAGCAGGTTCCTCGAATGTGCTATGCTTGAAATGGGCACATCATCCAGGAACAGCTTTCAAGGGGGCTAGAAAGAATCCTTGGACTTAAAGGAAAGAGGAGAAAATGAATGTACAATTTGCAAATTTAGGCTTGACTTCGCAGCATCTCTGGAAACTAACCCCACAGAAGTATCGTTGTGAGTAAAATTGTTCTTCCCTTTCTTGCTTCTCCTTCTACTGTAGTTTCTTTTCCCAAAAACCTTTTCCTCAAATAGGGTCATATGAGTCACCTGGGAAGATTCAAAGGACGATACGGTGTGTAACCCCAGGGAATTCCCATTATAAGGAGGGCAGCAAGACAACCCTAGCTATAAAAAGAACTAAGGGAGTAGGGGATGACCTATTTAGCTGGTCCAGTCCTTTCATTTTTCAAGTGAAAATGAAATGCATAGAGGGAAACTATTTAGTGACAAAGAATCTCTATGTCAGCTCCTGAATCCCAGAGCAGTTTTTCAGACATGAGTGTGAAAAGGGAAAAGAAATACCGGCAAAACTGAAGCTATCATAGAGAACATGGTTTTACAAAGAATTAACCAGCTGAACAAGGAATGGTTTTGGGTGTGCCGTCTACATCTGTCCGCAAAGACCTGTCAGAATGAATACAGCCAGAAGGATGGCAGAAGTTGAGCAGGGACCAAAATGAGAAAGATTTCTAGTGCCTCCTAAATGGGGACTTCACACTGTAGTGTCATGATATGCCAGAAAGTAGTATGACTTCCCAGCGTTAAATATACTCCAACGAAAACACAGCAGCTCCTGAACAAATGACATATATGAGCTTCTCCTTAAGCCTCTTCCCTTCACAAGTATATGACTCAGAGTTGATCACCTTCATAAAAACTGCTTGCAGTTCAATACCAGCAACAAGCAAGGAACTATTCCACCAGGGAAATTCTATCTCCAAGTAATACTAACTCAAGATCTACAGAGTCTTCATATTTACTGTAATTTCCTAAAATAAACCTAAGGCTGGAAGAAAAATATATGGGCATTTTCTGACTTATCTTGATACCAAAAGCCATCATCCATAGCCAGTACCCTTCTGTGTAGCCAGTGACTTCGTTTAAGTCACATGAATGGGTGACGGGGAAGGGCGGGGTCAGAACTGTGGGAAAATGATGGGCAAAAGGGAGGCAGGGAAAGAGGAACCAAAATGTTTGCAATAGTTGGTGAATGAGCAAATCTTTTTTTCAGTGCTTTTTTCCCTTCTATAAACGTATAAAGAATGTCAAACAGGACCGATAGAACAGGGTTGTCGGCCGGGCGCGGTGGCTCACGCCTGTAATCCTAGCACTCTGGGAGGCCGAGGCAGGCGGATTGCTCGAGATCAGGAGTTTGAAACCAGCCTGAGCAAGAGTAAGACCCCATCTCTACTATAAATAGAAATTAATTGGCCAACTAATACATATAGAAAAAATTAGCCGGGCATGGTGGCGCATGCCTGTAGTCCCAGCTACTTGGGAGGCTGAGGCAGCAGGATTGCTTGAGCCCAGGAGTTTGAGGTTGCTGTGAGCTAGGCTGACGCCACAGCACTCACTCTAGCCTGGGCAACAAAGCAAGACTCTGTCTCAAAAAAAAACAAAAACGAAAAAAAGAAAAGAATAGGGTTGTCAAAATTGTGAGACCACTCCACAGAGAGAGGTAGTAGAGCTCGAGTAAGTAAAACACAGTTGCCTTGAAGAAGCACTGCTGTCTGTGGTTAGGTTTCCTGAGCCTGGTGCTGTGTCGTTTATGGGAGGGCCAGCAGTGTCTGAGTGTCAGCCACCTGGCAAGAAGCAAGGAGCTTAGCAAGGACAAGAGCTTCACATTCTCTCATCTATCCCTCCAGCAAGTATTTATTGAGCACCGACTATATGCCAGATACTACTGTGTTTCCCCGAAAATAAGACCTACACATAAAAAAAAGCCCTAGCAGGATTTCTAAGCATTTGTACAATATAAGCCCTACCCCGAAAATAAGACCTAGTGATGGGCGTGGCTACGCAGCGTATCTGCACAACCCGTGCATTTTGTTGCGGAGCAGCAGTGAAGAAGACGAACAGCCCTTCTCATCTGCCCCATCGTGACAGCTACTATCCCAGAGGTGACTGGAAAGGTGCGGGCAGCCCCACCAACAAGGTCGGCTCCCCCTGGAAGGTCTCAGCCATCCTGTGTGTGCTGCAAGCTGAGGCTTTGAGGGGAAAATAACACATCCCCTGAAAATAAGCCCTAGGGTGTCTTCTTGAGGAAAAATAAATATAAGACCCTGTCTTATTTTCGGGGAAACACGGTAGGAACACAAAAGTAAATAGGACATGGTCTGTGTTCACATGGAGCTTACACTGAGTGAGGTAGGTATACACTCAAACCTCAAAATAGAATTCAGCATAATTAAGTGCTAAAGTGGAGGCAAACAAGCCTGAGGAAAAGCCCCTAACCTGGCCTGGGGTGTGAGGGGTCAGGAAAGGCTTCCCAGAGTAAAGAAAACCAGAAGCCAACGCTAATGCCAAGGTGAAAGGCATCATGAGAAAATCTTTCCTCCTCAGATAATGTATTTTTTACTTTCATTTATGGCCCAGACAAAAGGACAAAGGTGCTGATCAAAAGAGGTCGGTAAAAAGGATGAGAGGTTGAAACCAGCTGAGATCATATTACATGAAGTACATGCAGATTTGAGCACACAGGAGGGACAGCTTAACTGTGAGAAAGTGACAGAGGTGACGTTTAGGCCAAAGAGTGGAGACTGAGTGAAAAACACTGGCAAGAGAATTGGGGGAGGAGATGCTGACACAGTGATATTCATGGATGACCAATTTCTTCAGTGCAAAGAGAATGTCACCTAGAGCCCATTGCTCAAATTGTCTCATTATTTTTTTCCTAGTAAACCCAACATCTGCAGAGCATGCTCACTTGTCCTTCTAGAAACCCAAAGAAAGTATTTTTTTTCTCTTCAACATTTTCTTTGATGTTTCCACCAGGTTGCCTTCTCCCTAAAAGATGGCAGAAAAAAATGTGTGTTCTCTGATATACAATCAGCTCTGAGAGGCAAATGAAACTTGTCCCTATCTCCACATGCATAGGTTTTTTTCACTGCTGTATGAGGGTGGGATTGTGCTGAACTTTTCCTCAAACTCAGTACATTCACCAAGGAGGATTCTGGTGCTGGATGACATGAAGGCACTGAAAGAAGCCTCACTACACTGGACATTTATATGAGATTTCCCTTCAAGTGGATCCTCTTGAGGCTGAGAAAGGATGGCATGCCAGATGAAGCTCTTCCCAACTCATTGCCTGCACAGACCCATTCCCCTGGGAATGCTTCCCAGGGACAATCACAAAACCACTGACACATTCCTCTTGGTGAGGTGCTATCTTTATCCTTCTCTGTTTTCCTGTTGCTGAGCTTTTTCCAGTTTGGATGCTTTACAGCTCTCCCAGACCTTTCTTGTAGTGTTTCAGTATACTCTGATACCCTGGAAATGTTCTGCTGACCAAACCTGAGGGGAAAAAGAATGACATGCCTCAAGCATACATTATTATGAGAATTCAACATTTTTCTTCTGAGAATTCAAAACAAAGGAAGAAAACCAAAATGAGGTATGGTCAGTTGTCACTCATCTGTTATCACTATCCACTTTCAACTGTTAACTTTCAACTATCACTGTCCACATTTTTGAGGGGGAAGTATAGTATCACTTTATTATATATTCCATGCTTTGAAGGAAATAATAAACAGATACTGGAAGCTCTCTGAAAATACAACCAAAGGGTTTTTTGAAAGCTAGACTGAAATAAGACTTTAACAAGAGATGCTATTACCCCATTCTCCAAAATAGATCTACCAGAACATCAGTTGAATGACACTTCTTAGACTTCTCAGATTTCTTAGATTCTTACATACCAGGAATCAAAATAAAACCACCTTATGTTCAAAATGTCAATTTATTAATAATAACCCATACTTGAATTTGGTTGTTTTTGTGGGTTTTAAGATGGAAGTGTATAAAAGCACGTATAAGTAGTTCGAAAGTTTAATCTTTACTAGTCTTATTTTGCTTGGTGTAACATATGCTTCATTCCCACTGTCACCACCTGACCCTAATTCAGGACCTTAATTAGACACACACGTTCCACTTTTAACTATCAAATGGAGCAGGACTGAACTTAGGATATAACCTATTCATACATCTGTTTCTCTCTCTCTCTTTCTCTCAAATACACACAGACCCACTCACGCATCACTCATCCATGTCAGGTCCATTGCTGTTTTGACCACAAGTTAGCAGTTTAGGGTCTACATGAACAGTAAAAGTACAGAGAATATGTGGAAAAAAAAAATCTAGAAACAGATAACCAAATTGAGCATGGTGCCAAATGCTGGGGATACAAGGATTAGCAAAATTAGCTTATTTTACTGAAGAGGTAACCGAGTCTCAATGACTTTGCCGTTTCCTCTTGGGTCAAAGACACAGTGCTGTGTGATGTGACTGGCCCAAAGACACAGCCAACAAGTGGCAGAACTGGCATGCAGACCCAGGCCTGACTGACCCCCAGGCCTGTACTCTTAAGTATCATGAAGATAGCCTCTCACACGACCATTTTAAAAGGCCCTACAATCTAATAGGTATTAATATAAAGAGATTAATAAGTGCAATAAGGTGCTTTTGTTCTTTTTTTTATAGAAGGAGCAGGGCATAGGAGAAGGAAGTTGTCTGTCCTGGGCAGGAGAGGAAAGTTATTAAAGTTTCTTGGAAGACGTGTTCCTCCAGCTGAGTTGTGAAAGACCAGCAGCTGTAGAAAGACAGGGATTGGGGAAAAGGCATCTGGGGCAAAGAGAACAACACACAGAAAAAGTAAAATAGTAAACAGAGCCGGAGAATGCAGATTTCATATTTCTCGATCAAGCGAGGAAGGGCGTTGGAGAAGATGAGAATGTTGGGGCAAATCGAAGTCAGACAGGGGAAGGAGAAAGGATAAGGGATTGCCTGGAATGCTGAACGAAGGAGTCTGAAGAAAGAGACATGGTCAGATTGTGGTTCATGACAATCACTCTGGGGGCAGCAAACTGGATGCCTTGAAAAGCTAGTGAGACCGGAGGAAAGGAGACCAGACAGGAGCACCAGCGACACTTTAAATGAGACATAGTAAAAGTCAGAATTAAGGCGGTAACCTAGAAGAATTCATTCTGCTATGAATCAATAGGAGGAGGGAGAGAGAGCAGGGGGAGACATACAGATTTGGGAGTCAGTAATAAATAAATGGCAAGAGAGGGGAAAAGCTACCCAAAAATAACATGCACAGTGAGAAGATCAAGGACAGAATCCTGAAAAACATAAAACAGTCGATGAACTGGCAATACACAAAATGACCCAAGAGGAAATGGCAAAAGGAGGAGAATCAAGAACCAATAAAGGAAAGTCTCATGAAGAAAACAGTGAATAGAGTCAAATCCTGCAAGAGGATGGGACTGTCCCTAGTAGGATGGGACAGTCCCTAGTAGGATGGGACTGAAGAGTCCACTGAATTTGGCAATTAGATTTAATTCAATGTAAACTTTATCAGCGAAGTTTGTTTAAAATGGTGGGATAATGTGCCTGACTACAGCAGATAGAAGATGGAAAAGAAAGCAGAGTTTAAGAATTTTGGAAGTGTGGCTGCAAAAAAGCAGGAGAGAGATGAAAGAGTACACAACTATGTCAGGGCCTGCTGCCAGTAGGCACTCGCATATGATACATGCTGGGAATCCAGCTTTATTGTCTTAGCTAGTGCCTGAGCCTGCTCTGCTGCCTGCAGACATTCTTGAGCAGTACCCCTGCCTCTTCCCCATTTGTGTCTGGCACAGTGGTTCTGACCCGACTTTGGAGGCACCAGGCAGAACAGTCAGATTCTGCCTCTTGAAACACAGATGAGGCTATAGCCAGCAATGGTAGAGTTCCCAGAGCCATTTGGGGGTCTCAAACCTAGCCACGTCCAGGTATCTCACTGACTGAGAGTCTGGCAGAGGATCTTGGGACTGAGGTTCCCGCGGGTAGGAAGGATTCCCAGGGCCAGAGAGAATGAACTTTCCACTTCCAAACAAGAAACTCTCAGTGAGGACCAAGGGAGACTGGCTTCATCTTCTCAGCTGGCTCTTTAACTTTACAGCTCAATTTCCTAGTTGAGCCTATGGAAGGCACTTTTGCCAGATTCAGAAAAGAACAGAGAAACACAACCAAATCAACAGGAAAAACCCACAGGAAGTCTCCTATATCTATTTGGTGTGCACTTTGCCTGGTCAGGCTCATCCTTCCTACATAAGGACATGGTGAGAAAGTGGTCCCCAAGTTCACAGAGTAGCACAGAAACCAGTTATTATAGAAAGTATGCTAAGTGGGGCAGATGATTCTACATTCCAAACACGTAAGAGTTGACCCTAGCACTTCAGATTTATGAACTTTTGTATGATTATAACTTAATGAAATATCTTCAAGTAAATCATTCTATAGTTCTTCTAGACTGTTCTTCCAAGTTAAGGACTATATTTTATTCATATCTGTAGACTCCACACTATACACTATACACACAGTACTTTACACATAATAGGTGCTCTGTAAATGCTAAAAACAAATTACTTAACTCTACAAGTGTTTAGTGAGTACCTTCTGTATACCATGTTCTGGGGGCTAAGGAAACAGTTTAAGACCTTACTCTCATGGAGCTTATGTTCTAGTTTGGGAAACAAACAATAAGCAAGTAAACAAATATGTAATATTTTCAAATGGTGATAATATTAAGGGGAAATTAAGGAAGATTTAGGGATAGACTGATAAAAGCTCTAGTTTATAGATGGTGGTCAGAGAAGGCCCCTTTGATAAGATGAACATTTGAGTAAAGACCTGAACAAGCACACTCTTGACCTAGAAAAAGAGTATTCCAGGCAGAAGGAGTGTGTTTGGCATGTTCACAGAACAGCAATAAAGCCAGGGTAGCTAGATCAGGTGAGCACAAGGAAGAGGGTATGAGGTGAGAGCACAGAGGCAGCTGGGGCTTGGAAAGGAATTATTTTGATCTTAACCTTAGATGAATTTTACCTCATTCTCAAGGAATGCAAATGAAGCTAGTATTAGTCATAAACAACCTTAGAGGTAAATATACTGCCCACATGTGTTGCAAAAGCATCCTTATCCTAAATAAGCATGGTTATTAGATTATTTGCTCTTTGGAAGATCTATCCCTTACTGCATTCCCTCCAAAAAGACAATTTAAAATAAACTGGGAAAAAATATTTCTGAACTAACAGTTCAAAAATATCTTTTTATTTTTTTATTTTATTTTCTTTTTTTTTGAGACAGAGTCTCACTTTGTTGTCCAGGCTAGAGTGAGTGCCGTGGCGTCAGCCTAGCTCACAGCAACCTCAAACTCCTGGGCTCGAGTGATCCTTCTGCCTCAGCCTCCCGAGTAGCTGGGACTACAGGCATGCGCCACTATGCCTGGCTAATTTTTTTTTTATATATATATATCAGTTGGCCAATTAATTTCTTTCTGTTTATAGTACAGACGGGGTCTCGCTCTTGCTCAGGCTGGTTTTGAACTCCTGACCTTGAGCAATCCGCCCGCCTCAGCCTCCCAGAGTGCTAGGATTACAGGTGTGAGCCACAGCGCCCGGCCTAAAAATATCTTTTTAAATGGTAATTAATACTCCTGTTCTACACTAGTCAGTCCACTAAGGTATGCTTTTTTAAAGTGCTAAGGCTTATCTTCCCCATTCATGCAGGTTTCTACTACTCATCACACGCTAATGGGTCCCTTCTGACTACTGTCTGCATGAGATTAACTTCCCAAACCTCAAATTCCTCCTACCCCTAAATGGAAGGAGAAAAATTAATTTGGGTTTCATGGCATTCTGATTCTGGAGCACTGGGCATGAAAAGTCTGCAAGTGATTCTAGTACGAGCAACGTATATAAATGCTAAAAGAATGCAGAACCCTGGAATGAGGTTAACAGTCATTTCTCATCTGAGATGAAGGCCAGGCACAGAGAATTCTGTTATTAAATCTCCTGTGAACACACCTGTCCCTGCAATACTTGCTAATGTCAAAGTGACCAAACAGCAAGATAAAGAAGAAATAGTTTGGGTCAGAACAAGGGCAGAAGGAGGCTTAAGGATGGAAAGAGGAGCATGGAACAGAGGGAGATGTGAAGAGGCAAAATACCTTGGAATTAACTGAGGGTGTAATGGGAATGAGCAGAAGAATACACAGGAATATAGAAGAGAAACTGATGTCATCTTGCACTCTTGCTTACCTATATATCTGTGTCTTCCTCCACATGACTCCCAGCAGGTAGGTGGATTTTGAGTAATATTAATACAATCCCAGCACAGCGTTCACAGAGCCCTGCACATACCCAACACCAGTTTTTCGAGGAACAAGAAAAAAAGGTTTACTCTCTTCCCCCTATTTCGCCATATATCTCCCTGACTGCTATTAGTTTAGTAGTTTCCCTTCTTTTTCTCTCCAGTTTCTTTCACTTCCCACTGTGGCCTACAAGTCAACCCAGGAATGGGCCCTCTGAGGTATTACCAAGCTTTGGAGGCCAGAGACAAAATGGCAGATCCGAGGGTTACCGTCTATTGCCAAAGATCGGCCACCAGACTTAAAAGCGGCGAAGAGGCTACACAGAGGTAAAACCAGAAAGAGACAAAGATCAGAAGAGAAGCAGAAAGAAGTTAACTGCAAGGCTGCTGCAGTGGTATGGCTCAGATCTGCTTGTGCCTGCAAACATTCACCGTGGCATCCTTCCCTTGGGGTCCTCGGCATGACCCCTGGGACAAGGGCCGAGTGCTAGAGGGGCTGTGTCTAGGACAAAAACAAGAAAAGGTACTCATGAGGGACAGAAGGATGGAGGAAGACTCCAGGGACTGAGTGTGAAGAAGAGGACGGAGACGGGGTACTTAAGACTAGTCGGAGCCAGCGTGTGACGATAAAGGGGGTCTGTAGGTGGCCGGGGCTTATGAAGAGGGAAGCCAAAGGTGTAGGAGGAACTGCGAGTCCTCAAAGACCTGGCAGAAGCAGGTCTAGCCCAACAGATAAATGGCAGGACATAGCCACACCCACGGAGACAGTCCAGAGTCGATTCCCCTATGCAAACAACTTCTCAGAGCCAATTCAGACCTACTGGCCTCAACGATTTCCTCTTACAAACGTGGACCGCCATCGCCAGAACTACAACACCCACAGTGCCCCGCGCAGGCCGAGTGACCCAGCCCCTTCCGGTGCGCACTAGCCAATGGGCTTAACCAATTTGCTCTAGCCCCGGGTAAAGCGAAGGAAGGAGAGGGCGCTTCTGGTCCTGTGACTTGTTCGTTGGACCGTCGGGGACTCCGAAAGTGCAGCGCTACGGCGAGACGGTGAGGCATCGGTACCACGGCTAAGGAAGGGATCAGCCACGGCACGGGTTCCCTATGCACACGGATAGGGCTGGCCCGCTCCTCTTGGACCCCGCCTCTTCCGGGGCGGGCCTCGAGCCTGGGGCACATGCGCACTTGCCCACCTTCTCCGGGGCGGGCCTCCGACTGGAAACCCGGGCGCAGTTAACTATTACCCATCTGTTAGGGCTGCCCTGGGCCTGGGATGCATGCACACTTCAAAAGGCCCGACAGTTGGGCAGGGACCCGGCGTTGTTTCGTTTGCTGTGTGCACAAGACTATGTATTTTGGGTAGTAGGTATTTTGGGTAATGCTTTCCTTTTATATTTTTCTTTTTGTTGTTTAACTTCAGGATGCAGCAAAGAAGTGTTATTCAAAGAGCCCTGAAGCCGATTGTGAAGTTTGGACTCTGTAACGAGCCAGCTATGGGATCTTAGGCAAGTCACTTAGTCATAGAAACACCAGCGTCCTCATCTCTGAAACTGTGACACTTGGGGCGCAGGCTGCCTTCTATCGCTGCTGGGAAGACTGTAGAAATGGTACTACTGCTGGTGCCCACAGCCCTCCCCATCCCCGTGGGCAGGAGCTGGGCGTAGGTCCAGCATTGAATGATGTGAGGACAGGGAGGGTATTTCTAGGGTCAGCTGGAAGGAGAGGTGGGGAAGGAGAAGCTTCTTTCGATTGTCTCTGGAGCCCATATCTCATCAGTCAGCAATCCCTGATGATTCTCTACCTACATATCTTCCTACTTTTCTCCATCCCCACTGCCATTCACAAATGACCATCATCTCTTATTTCCTTGTCTCCAGTCACCTGCCCATCCCCTACTGGATCGTTCTTAGAGGCAAATTTGATCATGAAAACATTTCATGGCTTCTCTTTGCCCCCAGAATAAAATCCAGACACCTTAACAAGGCTGTCATCTCCTGACTTCTTCCTAGTCCTGCAGCCTTCCTCCACTCCCTCTGTGTTCCAGTCATCTTCACATACTATCGAACCAGGCTGCCTCTTACCTCGGGGGCTTTTTGCATATAGCAACAATTTAATGAATATTCTGAACTCTGCAGAGACAATCTTGAGGAGGTTTTAACTAATGCCTTCAACCATACCCTCAATTCTCCCCTTCCAACCCTAACAGATTCTGTAGTTTTCTTTTTACTTAGTTATTAGAAGTCCAGTCTAGTGTAGTCCACTTAAAAACTTCAATCTCACATCAAGTTTTACACCCCAGAATGGGATACAGCAATATGGTGTAGGGTAGCAGAACTGACTTTCCACCTTTTTTTTTTCTTTTTTTTTTTTTTTTTTTTTTTTTTTTTTTTGAGACAGAGTCTCGCTTTTGTTGCCCAGGCTAGAGTGAGTGCCGTGGTGTCAGCCTAGCTCACAGCAACCTCAAACTCCTGGGCTCGAGTGATCCTTCTGCTTCAGCCTCCCGGGTAGCTGGGACTACAGGCATGCGCCACCATGCCCGGCTAATTTTTTTTTTATATATATATCAGTTGGCCAATTAATTTCTTTCTATTTATAGTAGAGACGGGGTCTCGCTCTTGCTCAGGCTGGTTTTGAACTCCTGACCTTGAGCAATCCGCCCGCCTCGGCCTCCCAAGAGCTAGGATTACAGGCGTGAGCCACAGCGCCCGGCCTACTTTCCACCTTTTAATGGCACCTCTCAAATGTTAGTGCAGAACAGTTCTCTGGGTGGCCTTGGACCAACCTAGTCCCCTTTTCTTGCTTGTAGTTCTCAAGAATAACTGTAGAATATGCTGGGAATGTAATATCCTGATGTAGGAAGGAATTGCCTGGGACACCCCAGGCTTTGTTCCTCTCTCCCCTGGAAGCAGGATGTCCATCAGAGCTCTTCCCAGTGGGTCACATTGCCATTGAAGGTGCCACAGGGTGGGCTATTTTGGGGGGCCCAAGTGGGGCACATGCAGAGAAAAAGTCTATCCACCTTGCACAGCTTTCTTGAACCTTGGGGGACCAGCTCACAATGGATCCAAGATTTCTTTTATCCCTTGCTGCCTACTTGTAAATAATACACTTCACATAACTTGTTGCATGTGAGTGTGCTCTGCCTTATCCAACATTGGTAGCACTTCAGCCCAGGATGTGGTTGGTGGAAGTGTTTGGCCTCCTATTCCTGGTGGTTGGCATAGTGATGATCTCTGCTATTCTCCATACAGTGGGAGTCCTCCCTTGGGATTGGTTATTAGTGGACCTGCTTCAGAAAATTGGTCCTGTGAGCAGGGTCTGGTCTGACAGAGCCATGGCTTTCTGGTGAAGTAGGATGGTGATACCCACCCCACCGTCGCCCCCAGCCCCCAGTGCAGACACATCAGCCTGGGCTTGCAGGGGCTGAATGAGTTACAAGGAAGGAAAGAAGGGTAGTAAATGGGACATAGTCTCCCCCACTCCCCTGCAGAGATGAGTGAGCTGACTACATGGACTGAGACAAAGAGAACAGAATGTAGAAACACGTGATTCTCATTCCTGGACCAGAAAGCTGGGAAGAGGGTACTCAGATGGCACCTGCAAGGGAATGGGAAAGAGGTCCTCAGTCCCTGGGACATCAGACAGGGAACCAGCACAGGCAGTATGGGCCTTCACAGATGGGGAGACTCACCATCTAAAGGACAGATATGGAGGAAGGCCAGGGAAACCTTTTGCAGTGTGGTTGGCATGTTTGTTTGTTAAAGGGACACTGCAGACCCAAATGTCTCAGGCTGAATGGCACAGTTAGAAATGGAGCCAAAGCTTCTGGCTCCCCACTGAAGTTCAATGGCTCTATAAACCTGTTAAGATAAAAAGGGAAAGGAAGGGAATTCAGACTTTTCTGGGGTTCATGGATCCTGTCACCTACATCATAATATTTACAGGTCTTCTTAGGGGAAAACAATTAAACTGATGACATCTGGAGATTTGAGGTTGAACATGGTAACATATGGTGCTTATTTGCTTATGGTGCTTATCTGCTTGTGGGTAGAGTTCTTTGGCCATTTCAGGTGCCAGTGACTAGCTCCCATCACGGAGTGCAATTACAGGCATTGCTATTTGGGCTGCATGTGGAACAGAACATCACTGCTGCCTGAGTGGGGATGTCCCTTCACAGCTAAGAATTCAAGCCATAGAAGTGGAGCATATGCACTCCTTCCTGCCACCTAAGCTACCCAAGACCCAAGACCCACCGGGCTATTGAACAGAAGCAGTACTGCGTGCTAAATGGAAAACAGAACATTACTTGGTTAATTCAAAACTTGCTACAGATAAAAATGTTATAAGCTATGCTGGCACAATGTAACTGCCCCATTTGACTGGTCAAAAAGGCCTTTGGGGCATAGAGACTAATAATGGACTATCCCAGGCTGAATGCCAAGGCCACCTGGGCTGGGAGCCAAAAAAGTATCCCAGATGAAGTCAAACAAAAATGTTTAACTCTAGCAGCACTCACTAATAAAAAGGAGGCCCCACAGCTGGTAGACCTCTCTGGGTACTGGACACAGTATGTACCCCGCTTGAGTGCTCTTGTGGCCTCCTTAGTCAAAACTACCAACAGAGCTGCCGAATTTGAATGGCACCCTTTGCACTAGCAAGCCTTGAAAGCCATTCAACAAGTTGTGACCCAGACACTGACTTTAAAACCTTTAAAGCCTGATAGAGTTACAGGTGTCCACAAAGCCCGTGTCTGCTAATGGGGAGTCTGTGGCAACAGAAAACTGCCACTAGGGTACACCGGCCTCTTATTTTAGACACATAAGTTGCCTGAGGCAACCACCAGATATGTCTCTTCTGAATGTCAATTCCTTACTGCCACTGGGCACTGATGGGGACTGAGCATCTTATAGCCAGAAAGACGCATGTGACACTGCAGCATGAGCTGCCCATTCTCACTTGGGCACCCACAAGCCCCACCAATAAAATTGGACAGGCTTGACAGACATCAATTATCAAATGGAAATGGTACGTTCAAGATTGAGCCCAGCCAGGATCCCAAGGAACCAGTTGGCTCCATAAACAAATGGCTGGCATGTCTGAAGGGACCGAGCAACCCATTAGGGGCTACTTTGGCTCCTCCTGTGGCTACCTGGACCCAAGACTCAGAGACATGCCTACTGATGGTATGGCAGGGTTTCTCGAAGGCTCTGCAAAACAACAAGCAGATGTGTCCACCAGGCTGTGGCTGCCATCCAGTCATGGGAACGGCCATCTTTTGACTGAGCTTAAACATGAACATTCTACCCATGGGGCCAAACTACCTGCAATAGTAATTACCATCCAGCCCACCTCTCCCACCATATCTTGCTACGTTTTCACCAACTCATGGGTCATTGCTGACAACTAGCCATCTGGCCAGAAGAATGGCAACTAAATGAATGAGCTATTAATGGACCTCTTGGGGTTTTTGTAAATATAATTTTTAATTTTATTTTTTGTAATGAACTATTACCTTTTTTTAATTTCAGAGTATTATGGGGGTACAAATGCTTTGGTTACATAAATTGCCTTTGTACCACCCAAGTCAGAGCTACAAGCGTGCCCATCTCCCAGACAGCGTGCACTGCACCCATTAGGTGTGAATTTACCCATCCCCTCCTGCCCCCTCCCACCTGCCCTTAATGGACCTCTTATATGGGGTCTAGGACTATGGCAACAGCTTGCTGTTGGGAAGAGACAAATATATATCATTCATGTGGACCCTGGGACTATCATAGCCCCCCTTGAGAAGAACTTGTCATGTTTTTGGATACCTCACAGGACTTTATTCTGATCAAGGAATGTCCTTCACTGCCCAAGCAACATGACAGGCACACTCTCACAGAATATGATGGACTTTCCTTGCACTCTGTCATCCACGTGGCCATGGAGCTGCAGGGGTGGGAGGCAGAACCAAGGAGTATCAGGGTGTATGATCCCTAATCTTTCTAGTCAGGTGGGTGGCGTTATCAGACATGTCAAGTTTGTATGGGGCCTGACCTCCCTTCATGGGATGGACGACTGAGGCTGAAAGGTCTGGATCACACAAGAGCAGTGGGTGCCCGCAGAAGTAGTATCCTGGGGTCTGGGGCAGACAGACTGGGCCACTACACCACCTCATCCCAACCCCTACCTGATAGGCAGGGAGTACCAGGAACTCCAGGAGGGGTGGGGGGAAGGGCAGTAACCTGTCCATCTGCTTTTCCATGAGGACATGGCAGCACGGCCCTGGAATCATCACACTTCCATTAGGCTCTCCCAAGCTGTGACCACTGCGGGTAACCTGATGAAGTGCTGGATCTGCCATCTCGTACCTTGTTCTGTCACAGACCCTAGAGGCCCTCTGATCCTGCAGTGGTAAACTACACCAGCATTGCTAACGTCACAGCATTGCCAACAGAACCCGGGGGCTGGCCTGCCAAGTGAGGCTCTGCCACTCGACACTCGGGAGGGAGCTAGAGGTGCCCTGTTTTAACTTAACTGACTCTGGCAAAGTGTCACAGCCACAGCCAACAAAACACTGGTGAGCTGGTGCTTTGACACACCATGGTCCTTGACTACTTGGACCAGAAGTGTCCTGGAAACAATAACTAAACAAGGACTGGATGAATGCTATGAACGATATTGTATGGGGGAAACTGAGCTCATGCAACTATATGATTATTGAGGCCTGGCTGGTGAATGTCTCCATGCCTATGAACAGGTCACTGAGCAATCACACAAGGGAGGGGTGCTATGTGCACATGAGGGCGATGTCTTTCTTTGAGGGCATTTGGGGGTGACCTGAATATGGGATGGGCAATGTCATGCCTGAAAGCTAATGGATGATGGGGTTCTACACATTGGGTGGCTGGGGTTGCCCCTGGATACGACCCCTGGGAATGAAGCACACCACTGTGCCTGCCAGCAGCCTAAAGCTGTGCCCCTTTACTAGGAATCTGCCAGGAGGAGTCACTGACTCTGGGTGTATGTCCCTTATGAGAGCTTTGATCCATACATAGGAATAAGTGCTCAAAAAAAAAAAAAAAACCAAAAAATTATAAGAAACCTGTCCTTGACCATGGAAAATATGGCTTCCTCCACTGCCACTGCCTTGGCAGCCCAGCAGACATCCTGCAATGCCCAAGAGAAGGTTGTTTTAGACAACAGAATTGCTCTGGAATTCCTTTCAACCCAGTCAGGAGGAATATATGCCACTACCGACACTTCTTGCTGTACCTGGACTAACACCTCCGGCATTGCAGAAGCTCGAGTGGAGGAGATCCAGAAGCAGGCCCACCAGCTGCAGACAGCGGCACATCTGAAGGATCCTTCTTTGGCCTCATTAGAAAATTCTTATCTGGATCTCTGCGACCCTGGGCAGGTCACTGCTTCAGTGAGGTCTGGCCATCCTGCTAAGGTTATAGTCCTCCTGGGCCTAATGGAATGTATTCTGGCTGTGACTCAATGATGTTTCCCTCATACTGTGTCAGCCAAGGTGTCACATGAACTGACAAGACAAATGTCCACCTCCGGACCTAAGGAGATCAGTGGACATATGAAATGCACTAACTTTGCTAAGAGGGATATCTGGGTTGTAGGTGCAGTGGAGGACAATTCCCACCCCTTTCTTGCTTGTAGTTCTCAAAAATAACTTGTAGAGTGTTCTGGGAATGCAGTATCCCAGGATAGGAAGGAACTGCCTAAAACAAACCTGGCCTCATGCCCATTCCTCTTAGGGAATGAAACATCTTGAGCTAGGAAGGAGCTGCCCAGGACATCCTGGGCTTTGTTCCTCTCTCCCCTGGAAGCAGGATGTCCTTCAAAGCTCTGCCCAGTGAGCTGCATGACTGCTAAGGTATGTGACCCCTGGTGGGCTGCCTTTGGGGTCCCTCAGCTGTGGTGCAAGTGGGGCACATGCGGTCAAGAAGTCCATCCAGCTGGCTGTGGTGGTTCACACTTGTAATCCTAGCACTTTGAGAGGTGGAGGCAGGAGGATCACTTGAGGCTAGGAATTCAAGACCAGCCTGAGCAACATAGTGAGACCTCATCTCTACAAAAAAGAAAAAAGAAAAAAAAGAAAAGAAAAATTAACCAGGCCTGGACGTGCAAGCCTGTAGTCCCAGCTACTTGGGAGGCTGAGGCAGGAGGATCGTTTGAGCCCCAGAGTTTGAGGCTGCAGTGAGCTATGACAGCACCACTGCACTCCAGCCTGGGCAACAGAGTGATCCTGTTGCGAAAAAAAAAAAAAAAAAAGTCTATCCACCCCAGGCAGCTTTCTTGAGGCTTAAGGGACCAGCTCACAATGGATCCTAGCCTTCTTTTGTTCCTTGATGCCTAGCTATAAGTAATAAACCTGCTTCACACAGCTTGTTACATGTGTTTTGTCTCACTGGACTCGGGCAATGCTAGGTGACACTGCAGCCCAGGATGCAGTGGGCGGAAGTGTTTGGACCCCCATTCCGGGTGGTTGGCATGGTGATGATCTCTACTGTTCCCCAGGTGTGAGAGGCTCCCTTCTTCCTTTGAGATTGGTTATTAGTGAACCTGCTTCACGGTGAGATGCATGTTCCTATTTGTCTTCAGTTTGAAATCTTAACTGACAATTCCAGGGCACCAAAGTGGTCCTACTTGACATCCTGCTTCACAAATGCTGTCACCTTTGCCCAGTACACTTGTCACTCACCTCAGCCCCTTCTCTCTTTTCCCATCTTCCTGCGACTGGCTCCTCCTCATCCTTTAGGTCTCAGCATAAACATCACTCCTGCCAAGAGGGAGTCTGACATTGCCAAGCCTACACAAGGCAGGAGGCTGATCGATTGTGTCCCACACTCCTGTGGCTCCCTCATCCTAGCCCTCTCCAGCTATGTGTCAAGTGACTCTTCTCCCACTAGGCTGGCCCCATGAGGGCTGGGACAGGGGGAGCTAGTTTTGTTCTTCTTTGTGCCCAAAGTGTCTCACACATATAGAGCACTTGATAGTTGTTGACGAAATATGTGAACAAATGATTTTGTGTAGTTTTGTGGGAAGAGGGAGCTATGTGGTTAGGAAAACCCTAGAGTCCTGTTGATACGCCAACATCCCCATGGCCCCAAGAACTACTGCTCTCTGTTCCTGCTTCACATATCAGATCATGTTTGCAGAAAAATCTTTGAAATATCTAAAGGGCTGTATTAGAATCTGCACTTTTATTAATCAGATTTATTTGCCCAACCTACCCTGTAAGCATTTGTAAAGAGGAAACTATGAGACAGTCAAGGGTGGGGTATTACATTAAACTCTTTGCTCCATTCCCCACTTGATTCGAAGCCTGGCTCTGCCCCATAGGGGCTCCCTTCCCACAACTTGATTGTAATGGAAGGGAAATCATGGCTGCTCCTACTACTTCACCATAGCTTCCTTCATGCATTTGTTCAACAAGCTACAATTAACTGGCCTGGAAGGGCTAATGGGGGCTTTAATGTGTGTCCAGCTGGGGCCCAGCCTAGTGGGGTCACAAAGAGGGAGGAACAGCTTCCCCAAAGGAAGCATATTCCTACACTCGGACACTAAGGCTGAGTCCTCAGGAGCTAGGGCCATTCCTTGCTTCTCCCCTGCCCCTTCCTCTCCACATCCCCACAATGGATCACAAAGGAAAGTTCATGCCCCAGAAAAATGCCCCTTGGCCTTCAGAGCCCTGGGATGAAAAAGGGTGTTATTCCCAGGAAGCAGCTCAAGACATAAGATTCTCCCCATACCCTCATCCTGGATTGTCTATGCTGTCCTTTACAATAGGGGCAGCATTTTTATCTGAAGAACCAAGTTCCTGGATTTACTAAAACATTAACTTACCCAGAATATCACACCAGCCAACAAATAGATATTGAGTGATATTTATATGCTAGTTTCTGAGGATTCTAAAGACACAATTCCTGCTCTCAAGTTGATAACCATCTAGTAAAGAGGGGAAAAATCCAGCTTCAAAACTAAGCACTATGGCCTGGAAGTGATGGGGGTCAGGAAGCTTCCCAAGGACACTAACACCAGCTTAGTCCTAATGTAGGGTTGACCAAGCAGAGAAGGGGGAGGGGAGGGATGCAGAACTGCAGACGGAGTGAACATCAGGTAGAGAAGCCAGGAGATAACAGATATCAGCCCTTGCTGGGCACCCATCCTGGGCTGGACATTACTCTAAAAACTCAACAACAACCCTTTGAAATAGGTACTAAAGCCCTTTTCATATATGAGGAAACTGAGGCATGGGGAAGTTAAGTAACTATATTGAATAAGGTCACATTTTTTTTAATAAGTGAGGATGCCAAGACTCAGACCAGGAAGTCTGAGTCCAGAGTTGCTGCTCTTCACCACTTTGTCACTTGGGACTTGCAGTTGATGTAAGCTGTCTTTTGCAAAGGACTGTAAGACACGTGGGAGAGCAGGGCTAGGCAGGTAGACGGAAAAGGATATCATGAATGTAGAGTTTATATACCAGATGGTGGCATTGGGACTTTGTCTTAAAGGCAACGGGGACCCGAATGATGGATTCTGAGGAGTCAAGGGTCTGATTTATTTGTGTATATTTATCTGTTAACATTGGGGAAGACGGATGAGGGAATAAGACTACTAGCGGTAAGAACAGCTGGCAAACTACTGAGGTGATCCAGGCAGGGACTGATGAGGACCAAGAATTGGAAGCTTGAGCTAAGGTAGAAGCAATGAGGATAAGGAGGAGGGGATGGATTCTAGGGCTGTTTCAGAAGTACAAGGACACTGAAACTGAGTCAGTGCAGGGAGCTGGGAAGGACCAGTCTAGCATGACTCCCAGGTTCTTTGTTTTGAAGAGGGGGTAAGTTTGAGGTCGCAGTGAGCTATGATGACCCCACTGCACTCTAGCTCAGGCAACACAGTGAGACCCTGTTAAAAAATAATAATAATAATTATTATTATTATTTAAAAACCTGAAGAGAGGATATGGAGGAGAAGCAGATTTGAATGGGAATGTCATGAGGATGGGTTTGGGTGTGATGGGTCACAGATGCCTGTGAGACAGTAGAAGGTTCAACTGGACAAGGCAATGGGAAGTTAGATTTCTAAGTCTGAAGTTAGGAAGGAAATCTGAGTAGAGATACACGCTGGAGAGCCATTGGCACATAGGTTGTTGCTGAAACCATGAGAGTGGATGAGGTAATCCAGAGAAGATAAAAAGAGTGGCCTTGGCTGGGCGCGGTGGCTCACGCCTGTAATCCTAGCACTCTGGGAGGCTGAGGCAGGCAGATTGCTCAAGGTCAGGAGTTCGAAACCAGCCTGAGCAAGAGTGAGACCCTGTCTCTACTATAAATAGAAAGAAATTAATTGGCCAACTAACATATATATAGAAAAAATGAGCCGGGCATGGTGGCGCATGCCTGTAGTCCCAGCTACTCGGGAGGCTGAGGCAGAAGGATTGCCTGAGCCCAGGAGTTTGAGGTTGCTGTGAGCTAGGCTGATGCCACGGCACTCACTCTAGCCTGGGCAACAAAGCGAGACTCTGTCTCCAAAAAAAAAAAAAAAAAAAAGGTGGCCTCTGGGGGGAAAAGCAGCAAACACACAGAAGAGCAACTGGGTGCAGAGGGGCCCTGGAGGGGAAGCCCAGGTAGGAGGACACTGTGCAGGCATGACACCATTAACGCTGCGGGGAGGAAAGGATTTCGAGAAGGAGGAATCGGTCAATTCTGACAGGTCAAGGTAAGATCTGAAAAACACTAGTCTATTTGGGATGAAGTTGTTGGCCCTGAGTGGCTGGTGGGATGGAAGCAAGATCAAAGCGGGTTTCAGACAAGCGGGAGGGAGGGATGGAGACAGTACTTTGCAGAAAGCTTGGCTCTGGTGGAAAAAGAGAGAGAACACAGGATCCAGGGAGTGGTTTGGTTTTTTGTGGGTTTTGTTCTGTTTTGTTTTGTTTTTAGGTAAGAGAGACAGCATGATGTATTCCTTTCCTATTGCTGCTATAACAGATTACTCCGAACTTAGTGATTTAACACAAATGTACTACCTTACAGTTCTGGACATCAGAGGTCCTAAAATGAGTTGGCAGGGCTGCATTCTTTTTGGAGGCTCCAGGGAAGAATCTATTTCCTTGCCTTTTCTAGCTTCTAGAGTTTTCCTATATTCCTTGGCTTGCATCCCAAAGCCAGCAGTTTACCGTCTTCCAAGCTCTCTTTTTCTCTCTTCCTCCCTCCCTCCCTCCCTCTCTCTGCTGCTGTTGGCACATTGCTTTCTGTCTGAACTTATTAGAATCCTTGTGATTCCATTGGGTCCCCCCAGACAATCCAAGATAATTTTCCCATTTCAATATCCTTAACTTAATTATATCTGCAAAGTCTGTTTTATCATGTTAGGTGACATCTATGGGTTCTAGCGATTAGGACGTGGACATTTTCGGGAGGCTGCTACTTGACCAACCACATAAGGTATCCACCTGGCACATCATAAGTTCTCACAAATATTATTATGATGATAATAATGTTAATATTTCTATGCTGAGGAGAAAGAGCCATCAGAAAGAAAGACATTACAAACATAGGAGAAAGAGAGAGCGAGATTCTGAAAGACAGAAAGTAAAAGACAGAAAGTACTTTCAGAAAACCCCTCCAGAACCCGGCTGGAGAGAGGAAGACTCTGGTCCCCAGACATTAAGTGAGATAATGTACACATTGCTGTCAATGATCTTGGAACGTAGCATTCACTACATATTTGCTTGCCTGCCTTATTCCTCAAGTGTTCCCAGGCTAGTAAAGGATCAGGCTATCACTCGACAACCTCAGCCCAACAACCCCAACATATACTATCAGGTAAGCTCCCCAAAATTTCACCTCTGAGTTGTCGTCATTTCTCCCAGAGCTCCTGGCTCAGTGTCTTTTGCAAAATATATGCTCAATAAATGTTTGGGGATGAATAAATAAATGAATTAATGAAAGAACAAATGATCAACCTTCATGGGCTGGGAGAACACTGATTTAGGGCTATCGGAATATAGCAGCTTCTGACAATGAAGACTTCCTCCAGAAGACTTGTTGTTTTAGCAAGGTAGAAAAAGAGAACTTAAGGAACAGGAAGGGAGGTGTCCCAGGTGGGAGGATTTCTTCAGAAGGGGAAAAAGAAAGATGGGACTGCAAAGAGGTATGTGGGGGTCAAGTTTTACCCCTTCAGTGAAATTGATTGGTGATCAGTAAAGGGCATTAGAAGCCACTAAGAATGAATTGGCCACTGATACAAGATAAAATGGGATAATGTTACTGTACTCTATACTGGAAATTTGCTTAGAGAGTAAATTTAGGTGCTCTCACCACTAAAAAAGAAAAGTAACTAAGTGAGGAAGTGAATATGTTAATTTGCTTGACTGTAGTAATCATTTCACTACATACATGTAAATGATATGTTGTACACCTTAAATATGTATAATTTTTATTTAAAAAAATAGAAATTAGAAAACAACTAATTACTCTCGGTTTGGGAGAGATATGCAAACAGCACTACAATAGAAAAAGCACTAGAAAAAAAGGGCCCTGCAGTGGAATTTTTTATAAATTCTATTATAATTGAATAGATGCCTGATTCTAGAACTAAATTCTGCATGACCTTGAACAAATTACTCAATCTCATTGAGCCTCAGTTACCTGAGAAGATAAAGAGAGCTGATGCGGGTGAAGCATTTAGCCCAGTAGCTGGTGTAAAGAAAGAAATAATGCAATAAATTATTGCTATTACTGTCTCTCAGAGTTGTCATTATAAATAACATGTGAAGCACCTAGGATAGCATTTTAATGGATGCTCAGTAAATAGACTTTAATCTCCTCTTTTCCACATTAGAAATGTAAACCAAATGCTCTCGGGACATGAGAGACGCTGGGAGCTGGAAGGCTCTTGAGACTCTGTTGCTGTCATCCAGGTGAGAGGACTCGGGCCTGGCTCAGCATCCACACAGGACCCAGGTGTTTGGGATTTAAGCAATCGGTACAGAACACCTCCCTTTTCCCCACCTGATTATATAACAGGTCCTTTTTTCCTCACCCAAATTCTGAACCAGTGGAGACAGAGAGATGAAGCAGATGGTAAAACTCTATAACTGATGAAGACCATGTTGGAAGATATGGCTTAACTGTGTGCAGCCACAGTGGCTTCCTAACAGGGAGGTTCAGGGTTATTCTGACTCACCACTCCATCACAATTATTGATGGAGAGCCACGGGCCTCTCGCTCACGGGGCCATGCCCCTGTAAAACTCACAGAAAGGAGAGGTACAAGTGGGTGTTCTGCACCCTGAAGGGAAAAGTGAATGCCAGAGCAAAGAGAGGCCAGGGGTGTTAGTCTAATAGGTTTTGTGCCCCAAGAAAGGAAACACCAAGAATGTGGAGGAAGTGTTCCCCCAATGCCATGTTCTATTTCTTTTTTTCTACTTAGACTTCCAGATACAACCATCTAGGTCATCCGGAGACACCAGCCCTCACCAGTGGCGAGGCTGATGAGGTGGTGGGTGAGCTGGTGGAGTCTGCCCTGGAGTTACTCAGGGAGCTCTAGCTGCCTGGCACTGCAGTGTGACTCAGTTTCTGGGCCCTGCCTGTTCAGAAATAGATGAAGAACAATGCAACTTTGATATCTTTGGCATCTGGTTCAGAGGACGGTGAGTTGCTTGGCCAATTCCTAACAGGTCAGAAATCTAACGTGGAAACAGAAAAGCAATCACCAGAGCTCCACCAAACATTCCTCAGTACCAGTCATAAAAGCCAGAACTCGTCGTCTAAAGTGAGGTGGGTGTAACCAGTCAGACCACAGCCTCGTGTGAAGCACGGGACTAGGGAACGAGAGGGAACACAGGAGACAGGGGTTGAGAGGCTCAGTCTGGTTGGAGAGATGAAATCAAGAGGCCTAAAACAAGGAGCCATAAAGGACACAGAGAAAACTGCTAATGAGTATAGAGTTTCTTTGAGGTGAAAGGAAAGTACTCTAAAATCAGATTGCAGTGATGTTTGAACAACCTCTTGGATATACTAAAAAACAGTGAATTGTATTCTATAAATGGGTGAATGTGAGTTATGCATCTCAATAAAGGTGTTATGAAAAGAAGACACACACATCGTGTTTTAGTGGGCTAGGAAACAAGAGACTAGAATCCCAGTCCGTATCATGCCAATAACTGTGTGACTTTGGCCACTTCCCTCTTCTTTATGCCTTAGTTTCCTCATCTGTTAGGTGAAGGTGCTGGACTAGATGACCTCTAAGGTTCCTGTGTTAGTTTCCTGGGGCTGCCATAACAGATTACCACAAACCTGGTGGTTTAAAAGAACAGAAATTCCTTCTTTCAGAATTCTGGAGGCCAGAAGTCTGAGATCAAGGTGCCAATACCAGGCTCCCTCCAGAGGCTCCCTGGGAGAATCCATCCCTTGCCTCTTCCAGTTTTTGGTGACTGTTGTCATTCATTGGCTTGTGGCCACATCTCTCTCCGCTCTGTCTTCACAACAGCTTCTCTGTGCGTCTGTGTCTCTTTCAAAATTCCCCCTCCTCTCTCTTAGAAGGACACATGTGACTGTATTTAGGGCTCACCTAGATGACCTAGAATAGACTCTCAAGATCCTTAACTTAATCTCATCTTTTGCCATGTAAGGTGATATTCATGTGTTCCAGAGAATTGATATAGATAACTCGGAATGGAGATGAGGGAACAATTCATCTACAGATCTTCGCAAGTTTATAGGAGAATGAGGAGAACTGAATTGAGAACATTGAACTGCCTTGTTTTTTCCAGACACCTCCTCTTCTCTTCACTTCTCTTCCATTCTAGTTATCCTAGCTCTTATTTAAAATAATGTACACTTGAATGGAATTTTATGGTTTGAAAAGTTACTATGCATTTTTCAGCTCATTTTGGTCCCATAAAAACCTATACACTTAGTATTCTTACTATTAGTCCATGTCTAATGAGTACATGGAGGCTCAGAGAGATTAAGTGACCTAACCAAGGTTACTAGCACTGAAAGTATCAGTGCCCAGACTCTAACCTGGCATTGCAAGTCCTGTGGCTCCCACTTTGCTGTCACCTGCCTGAATCATGGAATAGTATCAAATGATTCTACGCCAGGATGGAGTAGATGCACTTGGGTAGGTTCACTTCTCCCTAGTCTTCCTGCTAAGCACAGATAAAAACACTGGGTATTACATATTTTAAAAAAAATAAATAAATAAGAAGACTTGGAAAGGTGGGGACAAGAAGGCAGACTGACTAGGGACTTTGGAACCCAAAACTCAAAATGGCAGTGAGTTCACGGCTTTTTTTTTTTTTTTTTTTTTTTTTGCCTCATATGTCTTGGACTAGGTCCTAGGGAAGCAGCCCAGAAATGCCAATGGCCACAAATAAAGTGTCAAGAAAAGCCTGCTTGATTTCTCTAGCCAAAGCACTAGGAAAAAGGCAACCCAGGAAGCAGAACACTTTTAGACAATAACTGCCATACTGCAGCCAAACACCATGAAAAAAACCCACAGCCCCACATGCACCCTGTTAGCAAACGCCAGTGGGGAGCCTAGACTTCCACCTTCACCCAGGTGTAAGGAGGTTCCCCTCCCCCTGCTCCATCCCTCCCCCTGCTGTCATCAGAGATGACTGAATGGGGGCCCTGGACTTTCATCCTGCCCAGAAGCAAGGAGGTCTCTATCTAGGGGCACCCTCCAGCCCTGCCAGGGCAGAGTCAGAGGAGCGACCCAGGGAGTCTGGAATCCTGCATCCATCCAGCAATGAGGAAGCCCCTCTCCCCCTCCCCCTGGCTATCAAAGGAGGATGAGTGGAGAACCTGGACCTTCCACTCCACCTGGCATTAGCAAGGTGACACCCCCTGCCCCAACTGGTGTCAGAGAAAGCCTGCTAAAACAGAAGATTTAAATAAGATCCAGAGTCTCATAACACCCAAAATGTCCAGTATGCAATAAAAAAAATTGCATATCATACCAGGAAAATCTCAACTAGAATGAAAAAAAGACAATCAACAGATCGCAACACTGAGATGACACAGATACTGGAATTATCTGTAGAACGTCTACAGGGATGTTACAAAATCATAAGAATGTCTGAACGAGCAATTATGAATATGTTTGACATAAAAAAATAGAAAATCTTACTGAATGGAAGCTATAAAGAGAACCAAATGGAAATTTTAGAACCGAAAAATATAACTATCAAAATCAAAAACTTGGCCGGGCGCGGTGGCTCACGCCTGTAATCCTAGCACTCTGGGAGGCCGAGGCAGGCGGATTGCTCAAAGTCAGGAGTTTGAAACCAGCCTGAGCAAGAGCGAGACCCTGTCTCTACTAAAAATAGAAAGAAATTAATTGGCCAACTAATATATATAGAAAAAATTAGCCAGGCGTGGTGGTGCATGCCTGTAGTCCCAGCTATTTGGGAGGCTGAGGCAGGAGGATCGCTTGAGCCCAGGAGTTTGAGGTTGCTGTGAGCTAGGCTGTCGCCACGGCACTCATTCTAGCCTGGGCAACAGAGTGAAATTCTGACTCAAAAAAAAAATCAAAAACTCAGTGGATGGCTCAACAGCAGAATGGAGGGGACAGAGGAAAGAATCGGTGAACTTTAGGATGGAGCAAGGGAATGACCCAAGCTGAATAACTGTACATTGGGTAAATACAATAGACTTGCTTCTTCTAAATTATGTTTGACAGCTGAAGCAAAAAGTGTAACATTGTCTGAATCTGGATCTCAATGTATATGAAGGAAATATTTTAAAATATTATATTATAAAGGGGGAGGGTAGACGGACTTGAAGGAAGGTAAGGTTTCTACATTTGTCTCCAACTGCTAGAATACAGACACCAGCAGAACTTTGTGGTGATGGGATGGTTCTGTATCTTGATTGCAGTGGTAGTTACAAGAATCCACAGATGTAGGCCGGGCACAGTGGCTCACACCTGTAATCCCAGCATTTGGGGAGGCCAAGGTGTTCGAGACCAACCTGAGCAATGTTCAGACCTCATCTCTACAAAACAAATAGAAAAAAAAAGTAGCCAGGTGTGGTGGTGGTGTGCACCTGTAGTCTCAGCTACTCAGGAGGCTGAGGCAGGAAGATCGCTTGAGCATAGGCGTTTGAGGTTGCTGTGAGCTATGATGACACCACCACACTCTACCCCAGGCAATAGAGTGAGACTCTGTCTCAAAAAAAAAAAAAAATCTACAGGCATGATAAAATGACATAGACTATACACACACCTCATACCAATGCCAATTTACTGGTTTTGATTTTGGACTATAGTTATACAGAATGCAACCATTGGGCAACATTAGGGGAAGGGTACACAGAAACTTTTTTACTATCTTTGCAACTTACTACCGTTTTTCCCCGAAAATAAGACAAGGTCTTATATTTATTTTTCCTCAAGAAGACACCCTAGGGCTTATTGTCAGGGGATGTGTTATTTTTTTTAAGCACAGTACAACAATCTACATTTATTCAAATATGGTTAAGTCGTCTTCTTCTGGAACATCATCATAACTCTCCAAACCCTGAATTCTATCCTGAATTTCTTGCGACTCTATTTCCTTTAGAACCATTGGCCCCAATCTCTCATGCGGAGAGCAATAGAGCTGTCATGGGGCAGATGAGAAGGACTGCTCGTCTTCTTTACTGCTCCGCGACGAAATGCACGGGTTGTGCAGATATGCTGCGTAGCCACCCTGTCACTAGGTCTTATTTTCAGGGTAGGGCTTATATTGCGCAAATGCTTAGAAATCCTGCTAGGGCTTATTTTATGTGTAGGTCTTATTTTCAGGGAAACACCGTAGTTATCTAAAATAATTTCAAAATAAAAGGTTTTTAAAAAGACGATTGAAGGAGCATTTTCACAGGCCATCAGGGCAGTCCGTTTTCAATCTGGGGCTATCTGTGAAGGCAGGCGGTACTCAAAGGGCAGAAATTTCTGGACTGGAACCTCTGGCTCAGACCCTCGCCTCACCCTCAAGTGACATCACAAAGCCTCAGAAGCCCCACCCACCACCCCGAGGTGCTGCCAACTAAACTGTCAACGGAGGACTGTGTTTGTAGTGGAAGTAGATGTTCAACCCCGCTGAGAAAACCTCTCTGCCTTCTCCATTACACCCAAAGGAAAATGGCCCCGTGTGAGGAACAGGATCAGCAGATACACGACACAGTGCCACACCCACTCCTAGGAAACTGCAAAGAGCAAGCCCAATTTGCCAGTGTTTGCTTGGTCGTGTGGACAGTCTGCTGACACCACCTACCTACCTTGGTTGTCTTTGAGAAACCTACGTCTTCCCTACAACTTCCAGCCTTCTTATGGGACAAGGATGCATGTAAGTGTGCCACTGCCACACCTGATCTTGCTTACCTAATAGAAGTTGTCTTCTTCTTTGCACTCCTGATGACTCTAGTCACTCTACTCATCCTGGTCTGGAAAGTAACCAAAGACAAAGGCAACAAGAACAGAGAGCCAGACCCAAGAAAGGAGGCAGCAAACTGATGGCATGAAGACCTATGTCTCTTGGTGGGCACTCCACTGAGGTGAGGAGCTGGCAGCCCAAGAGGCAGGGCCATCTCGGAGCTGTCTTAGCACCCAGAGCCTGGGAAGGAAGAGCTGCTTTAGCCACTCAATTCTGCCAATGCCAGATGTTCCCCCCAGGCTTCATTTCCCTTCTCCACCACCCCCCCCCATTATAATGCACTCGTCCTGCTGCTCTTTGGCTTGTCCTAGCTTCTCAGTTTGAATGTCTTCTCTCAGTGGATCTTCTAGGCTAAAATTATAAACGGCTCTTGATTTCTGCATTCACGGAGGAAAGGAACAAATACATGGAGAATTAAAATTGATTACAAAATTCCCTTTATAGGCCACGCCTGTAATCCTAGCACTCTGGGAGGCAGAGGCAGGCGGATGGCTCAAGGTCAGGAGTTCAAGACCAGCCTGAGCAAGAGCGAGACCCTGTCTCTACTATAAATAGAAAGAAATTAATTGGCCAACTAATATAGATAGAAAAAATTAGCCGGGCATGGTGGCGCATGCCTGTAGTCCCAGCCACTCTGGAGGCTGAGGCAGGAGGATTGCTTGAGCCCAGGAGTTTGAGGTTGCTGTGAGCTAGGCTGATGCCACGGCACTCACTCTAGCCTGGGCAACAAAGCGAGACTCTGTCTAAAAAAAGAAAAAAAAATTCCTTTATAAATTGGGCATGTGTTAGCTATGAGACATTGAAATTACTGGGAGCTCAAAGCATCTCAAACTATATGATGAAGCTGTACTGGAAGCTCAGTTTCAGAAGATCCTTGAAATGGAACAGCTCACTCTACCCTGAATTCTAGGTAAACGCCTTCCTCCTTTTCACCTAATTCTGGGAATAAAGAGTACATCTTCTAAAAAAAAAAAAAATCTGAAGCACCAAATACTTCTCTCTCCTCTTCTCCCCCATCCTTCAACATAGTGGGTTGGCAAAATTTTTAACTAAACATAATCTAAAATGACAATTTTTCTTTTTTTGTCCTTTCAATATTTGGAATAAATTAATAAACTCCAAATTAAAGAGGCAGGTTTTTTAAAAAAAAAAAAACCATACTCTCATCCAGTTAAGTTTGGGTTATCCTAGGGAGCATTTGGCCATGTGCCTGAAAGGAGTGAGTATTTTTCTGGAAGAAAAAAACTCTTTGCCCAGCTCCGCTGTTAACCCTTCCTCCTAGAAAAGCATCGTATCAGGTGTTCCCCTGCCCCCACACTCACGTACACTTGACCCTGAACATCTCAAACCAAGATCCCCCTCCCTCAAAAACCCTTTCCCACTGCTTAGAACCATGGCACTGTGCTCGGCCTGCTGTGAAATGCCCTCTGGCACGTGGGCCATGCACTCTGCATCCCAAACCACGGGTCACTCTTCCACTTCCGCTTTCATCCGCAGACAGTGAGGAGCTTGGTCCCATGGGGAGGCCGGCGTTGCTGCCAGACCCAAGGGGAGTCTATCCCAGCCAGGGCTCCCACCTGCCTTCTCCAGCGCCTGGTGGTGGCAGTGGTGGTGTTTGTTTTTGTGGTTGGCCAGCTTCAGCAGAAACAGAGCACCGGGTGGCTGGCAGATGGGACTGAAAAGACCCTGGCCGAGGAAGACATAGTCGTCTCCCCTCTGGCAGCGCGGGCCCCCTTTATTAGAAGCCGCTGGCATTCCTCTCGAGGTGGCTATCATTCCCCTTCTCGATCGAGCACGTCTGCTTGGGAAGTAGGGGTGGCCGTGGGTGCGATGGTTACGGGTGCCTTGACTTGCGTGGGCATGGTCTCCCTGCATCTCTTCACTCGGGAGGAGTTCCATGAAAGGTGGGTGCACTCCTCGGAGTTAGCAGAAGGACCCTCAGTGCTCCTAACAGTCTCCAGATCTTTCTCTCCTTCCATGCAGATGCCTCTAATTCTGAACTCTTACTGTGCATCAGGCCCTGTCCCTGGCGCGGGGGGTACAAGAGCAGCAGAAAGGTGCCCCATCTTCTCTCCCTGCAGCCCATACAGCACAGTGAGAGGCACAGATGTCATGAAAGAATCACGTAGATGGATGCTTAACTGCAGACTGAGAAAATCTCTCTGAAAAAAGGAATTTGGCCTTACGACGATGTACGTCAAAGGAATCCACCTAGATGGAGAAGGCTTAGCTGAAGAAGTAACGCTTGGGCTGAGGGCTGGAGGATGAGTGGACGTGAAGCAGGTGAGGGGCGGGAGGACAGGGGCCAGGCCCCTGGAGGAAGAGATGCACGGGCCGAGGCCTGGGAAGGGAGGAGTCCATTGCATTAATCAGAGAGAAGGACAGTCAGAAGGGGTTGTGGAACACAGAAACTGAGCACAGGAATAGCACAATATGAGGCTGGAGATGTAGGCAGGGCCAGCTCTCACGAAAGCCTGGTGGGCAGCGATCATGGAGCTCAGAGCCATTTCCTTCCATCCTCTAAGAGCTCCCTACGCCTCAAACTCCTCGCGCACCCCACAGTCTCCTCAGTTGCCGTTATTTGGGACTTAAAAACAAACCAGCCAGACTGCATTGTAAGCTTAAGACCACCAGATGGCAGCAAAGGATCAGCAAACCTAGTCCTTTCAGCCACTGTGTAGGCAAAGGGACCTTCTCTGCCTTGCTCTCTGATAGCCGGACTGTCAGTGCCTCCCTCTGACTCCATAAAGGACAATCAAGTTGTCCACAGTAATGGGAATGTCTTATCCAGAAGATCTCCCGTGCTTCCCCTTAACATACAGCACCTTTATGCTGCTATACCCTATGAAAAGGGCATTTTTCCATTATCTCCGCTATAAAAGGGAAGCTGAGGCACAGAGCATCAGGGAGGCTGGCTGCCCAAACTCTCACAGCAGAGCCTAGGTTCTTTTCCTCTCCCCCGCTGCCTCCTGCATTCATTGTGAAATAATACATCCCTCGCTTTGAGGAAGTTCTTCTTTCTCTATCAGGAATGCTTTTGCTCTAAAATGCTGCCAGCATGAGTTTGAGGTGTTCTCTCGAGCGAGATGTGCAGCAATTGGCCTGCCTTGGACGCCTCGTGTCTGCCTCTGTTGTCTGCTCTTATGGCTTCTCCCTGGCACCTTCAGAGAGGTCCGTCCGCAGCTCCAGCTCCTGCACCTGTAGGCGCCAAGCCAAGTCCTGACCACCATGGAGCAGCCAGTGGGCAACAGGGAGCCAGAGGGTGAAGGCAGTGAAGAGGAGGGCGACGCTGTTCCTCCTTTCATGGAGTCCCAGTCCAGGTGTCACTGAGGGCTTCCCTGGGGCCAGCAGCAACCCTAGGTGCTTTCTGAGAAAGGCCAGGAAGTGGGAACTGTTGGAATGCTCTGAACATTCAGAAGCCAGAGAGGTCTGCGTGTGCTAGAACAGTCAGGCAGAGCATCCTGAAGCAGCCACATGTTAGGGAAATAGAAATGAAGCACGGAAGGAATTGCATGAGGCATGTGAAGGGACAGTGAGCCAGTTGTGTGGTGCACAGGAGGGAACAGTGGGATCAGATTGGGAAAACAACACCAAAAGAGTGGTGGAGGGCCACCACTGATTTTCCCAATCAGGTTTCTGATTTCCTGATTCAGGTTCCTGATTTTCCCAATCAGGTTGGGAAAAGAGTACCAAAAGACTGGTGGAGGGCCTTGGACACCAGGCCAGGGTGTTCAATTTCAACAAACAGGGAGCCAGCGAAGGTTTTTGAGAAGAGTGACAGGTGAAATAAATGTTCGAGATTAATCTGGCATAGTCAATATATAAGATGAATAGGAAAAGTGAGACACTGAGTCAAGAAGACTAGTTAAAATGCTAGTTTAATAAAACTTTCCAAAGTTTCTAATACTTTTCTGTTTCTGTGACTTTGCCCATTCTATTTCATCCACCTGAAATGCCCCTTTGTAAACCTGTCTCTTCTCAGTAGTTTTTTGTTTGTTTGTTCCTTGAGACAGGGTTCTGCTCTGTTGCCTGGGCTGGAGTGTAGTGGCATTGTCACAGCTCACAGCAACCTCGAACTCCTGGGCTCAAGTGATCCTCCTGCCTCAGCCTCCCGAGTAGCTGAGACTACAGGTGCGCACCACCACACCCAGATAATTTTTTTTTATTTTGGGTAGAGACAGGGTCTCACTACATTGCTCAGGCTGGTCTCAAACTCCTGACCTTAAACTCCTGCATTGGCTTCCCAAAGTGCTAAAACTATAGGTGTGAGCCACCGTGTGCAGCTCAATAATACTTAAAGGGTGTCTCTGAAGGAGGTAGGAGGAGTGGAATTCAGAGGGGTCCATACCCACAGCCACAGCGATGGGGATCTTTGCCCACTCCCATCCTCCCAGCTCAGAGTGCCCACTGGCTGCGTCAGGGGCTGAAACAGGTGATGCCACAAGTCAGGGGTGGGATGAGACACCTCAAAAAGCGTATGTAGCTGTCTTCTCAAGAGGATGTGAGAATGGAAGGAGACCCCACACACACACTGGTCTTTCTCCATGCCTGTACATGCTCTCTAATGGTTTTAGCCCACCGAAGCTCAAAACCTGTGGGTTCCCTAATTGATAATCAGCACTGCCCAGAGCTGTCGTCATCCAGACAAATGCATGATGTGTCAGAGTCAGAAGGGCCACAGGCCACCCAGAACTCCACTCTCATTTTGCAGAGGGGCCCCTAATGCCCAGAGAAGCGAAGGGAGGCAGAGATGCAGGGGAGCGGCTCAGAGTGAGTCCTGGAGGCAGCCAGTCACCTGCAGGGAACCCCGGCTCCACCCTCCCACCAGCTGCCCATCCATCCACAGGCAAAGCATCTAAGCCACTGGTTCTCAAAGTATGACCCTGGGATCCCTGGGGACCCCCCCCAAAAAAAACCATCAGGGAATCTATGAGGTTGAAACTGTTTTCATAAAAATATGAAGATTTTTTTTTCCTTTTTCACTCTCATTCTGTCATGAGTGTACAGAAGGGTTTTTTGAGAGGATACAAGACCCATCTTGAAGACATATGCAAAAAGATAGAACAATGACATTCTTCTCCCCAAATATGTTATTTCTGTTAACATATAATAAACTTATCGCTATAATTTTATATGAATTACTAAGTACTTTTTAAAGTTAAGTGTTAATTTCTAATAAACAAAAGCTCCTTGGGGGTCATCCATAATTTTTAAGATGGTAAAGGAGGACTGAAAGTAAAAAAGTTTGAGAACCACTGATTTGAACTCTTTAAGCCTCCATTTCCTTGTCTGTAAAATGAGCATAATGCTTGTTTCACAGGACAGCTCGAGGCTCAGAAAAGACACCTCATGGAAAATGCCTGGATAGTCTTCCTGGTAAGAGTGGCTGAGTAAGATCAGTATCCTGTTTCTTCAACCTCCACTCTCTCCAGCATCACCCCAGGGCAGGTCTTGCTTTTCTCTGGGGCTCAGAGAACCCAGAGTACGGGGTCCGGGGAGCAAAGCACTGTGGAGTATGCAGGTGCTTCTCTGCCAGGAGCCGAGCTGCATGCACAAGGCCCCCATCTGTGCCTGGGGCAGACCCCTGGGTCAAGGCCACCATCCAGCGAGTGACACTCCTACCAGGTGGCACACAGTAAGGTACCTGTCGGAAATTGCTGAGATCCCAGAAATCTGTCAGCGCATCTGCAGCTCACCTGTCTCACCAGCTGAGGGCAGAAAGCCCCCACAAGTAGAACGGCAGAGCAGGCTCCCGACACACACGCACAGAAAGCTTTGGACACGTCCAGAACAGGAAAGTCACATTTAGGGAATGTCTCCCTTAAACCACTGTTTTAAGAGCCATGACATTTCCCAGCCACGAGTAAGTAAGGGCTGCCAACCCGGCAACAGGGATGGTAAACACCCCTGGATAAGTCCCCACCCTAGAGTAAGGGAAACATCCTCGCAGTGCTCAGCTATCAGTTTTCCTTTAAACAAGAAGGATTCCAATATTATATTGCCTCCTTAGGCCTTTTTTGTTTTTGAGACAGAGTCTCACTCTATTGCCCAGGCTACAATGTCTTGGCATCAACCTAGCTCACAACAACCTCAAACTCCTGGGCTCAAGCAATCCTCCTGCCTCAGCCTCCCCAGTAGCTGGGACTACAGGCATGCGCCACCATCCCCGGCTAATTTTTTCTATATATTTTTAGTTGGCCAATTAATTTCTTTCTATTTTTAGTAGAGACGAGGGTCTCACTCTTGCTCAGGCTGGTCTCGAACTCCTGACCTTGAGCGATCCTCCCACTTCGGCCTCCCAGAGTGCCAGGATTACAGGGATGAGCCACCACGCCCAGCCCTCCTTAGCCTTTTAAATTACTGCTGCCTCCACCCCTCCCCCACCAGAGTCTGTCTTATTTCTAATTAAATACTGGGAGGAGTCAGAAGACGGACTCCTGAACTTGCCTGTCCACTAATTCCCTGTATAAATGATCCTCAGTTTCCTCATGTGTAAAATGGAGAGGAAAAAAATACACCCATCTCATAGGATTGTCAGGCATTAAGGAGAGAGATAAAGGATCTTTGTGAAGTCTAAGGTGCCATTTAGTAATTCTTGCTGTTAACATCTCAGGCAGGAAAAGCCAAATTGGTAGATCCTGTTCATATACAAGTAGATCTTTTTTAATGTATTCAGAAAAAATATATGTATACCTGGTTTGAGTTCAGAAAAAAAGCACTGATTTAGGCCAGGCCCGGTGGCTCACACCTGTAATCCTAGCACGGGGCAGGAAGATTGCTCGAGGTCAGGAGTTCGAAACCAGCCTGAACAAGAGCGAGACCCCTGTCTCTACTATAAATAGAAAGAAATTAATTGGCCAATTAATATATATAGAAAAAATTAGCCGGGCCTGGTGGCGCATGCCTGTAGTCCCAGCTACTCGGGAGGCTGAGGCAGGAGGATTGCCTGAGCCCAGGAGTTTGAGGTTGCTGTGAGCTAGGCTGACGCCACGGCACTCACTCTAGCCTGGGCAACAAAGCGAGACTCTGTCTCAAGAAAAAAAAAAAAAAAAAGGCAGTGATTTACTAAGAGCAAGTTCCTTGGAGTTTTGTTGGTATCCTTGATTCTATTAATGAACAATCTAAGTAAAATGGTTCTATAAACAGCCATACAATAGTGACCTGGGAGAAAACTGTCCTTTCCTGTGAATAACAAATAGCGAATATATACCTCTTTAGAGTTTACACAGTGATTTTACCTACATTGCCTCCTGATTCCTCTTCTGAACACTGAGAGGAAGCTATCATTAGTCTTCCCTCTGAAAAACAGGCCCAGAGAAGTGAAGTAACCTGCTCAAGGTTTTAAAGTGAGTCAGGGGTGCAGTCGGATCTTCTGAGCCTAATGCTCCCATTCTTTCCACCCTTCCCCCTCAGAAGACCCCACCTGAACTCCCAGGGAGATTATGTGGGCAGCTCTGGTCGCCAAAGGCTTTATATGAACCAATTTATCCAGCCTGCTACAGGATAACCAAGAGGGCTCTGCACCCCCATTTCCTCATCCCCAGTAAATGCCAACTGCTTTTTCTTGTCCCAGCTGAATGACGTCCCAGCCTTTCTCCTCAGTGTGCAGGGGCTGCCAGCACTCCTCAGAGGCCAGCTCCCTCCTGCCACCCAGGCAAACCTCCCAAGCAAGGTTTCCTCCTGAGCCACAGTGTGGAGGGGTTCGGGAGCAGGGCTCAGCTGAGGGGGCAGAGGAAAGGAGGGACCTGAGACATCCTTTCTAGGAAGGTGGAGATCTCAGAGGACCAAAGTCAGGGGCACTAGCCCTGTACCTACTGCTTATACCTTAGTGCTCTCTGCAGGTCACTCGACGACTGCCCTGGTCCTTGGTTACCTCATCCATAAAAATGCCTTGTATATTTCAGAAAGCTCTTTTGAATAAACCCAAGTGAAAGGAAGGCCCAAATGCTTGCTGTCTCTGTCTGCAGGAAAGCTTTATTTGATCTCGCCAACTATCTACCCCCAAATTGCACTTTTTCAATTCACATCAATATGTATTTCAGCCAATTGCTTCTACTCTTAACCTGAGATACATGGATATATTTTGGGGGGGGGCACTCAGACGTTGGGGGGGTGACTACACTTTCACTAACTTCTAAGTGAATTTGGCATTTCTTTATTACAAGCCCCAGTAGTATTGGCAATACCTGTGTCTCAGTCAGTAATAGAAATCAAGATGTTTTCATATCCTATCAGTTGTTGCAGGTCTCTTGAAATATTGTTTATAATCATCATAACTTGGAAATTATAGTGGTTATTAGATCTGTCTCTGGATCTGGTTATTGAATGCCTTGTTAAAGAAGGCTGTAGATTACCATGTCACACATTTGGTGTTTGAGTCTTTCAATAAGTATATTTCAGTAAAATTGGCTTCTTCTGTAATCCTATGTATTCTATTTCAGTTTAGGCATTTGAGAACATTGCGAGGAGTCCGTAAGCTTCACCAGACTGCTAGAAGGGATTTGGGCACAGAAAGAGTCAGAGCTCCCTGACCCAAAATGCTCCCCTGAGTGCTCAAGGATGTCTGTGACCAACCAAGCTCCCAGCACCAAGCTCCTCTGTGTACAGACGGACACCGAAGAGAGCCGGCTGAAGGGTGAGGCACCTCATCTCCTTATCCCCAACAAGTACTGGGAATTGCTATGTCGTCTAATTCTCACAAAGATCCAAGGAAGATGACCACTTGAGTATGTTTCAAAGAGGAAGAAACAACAGCTCACACAGTAGTAAGCAACAGAAGCCAAGGTAGGAGGATCATTTGAGCTCAGGAGTTCAAGACCAGCCTGAGCAAGAGTGAGACCCATCTCTACTAAAAAGACAAAAAATTAGCCGGGCGTGGTGGTGCACCCCTGTTGTCCCAGCTGCTTGGAGGCTGAGACAGGAGGATAGCTTGAGCCCAGGAGTTTGAGGTTGCTGTGAGCTAGGCTGACGCCAGGGCACTCTAGTCCGGGCAACAAAGCAAGACTCAGTCTTAAAAAAAAGGGGGGGGAGGGGAGCAAGAAGAAGCAGTAAGCAACAGCCACCCCAGCCCACCCTCCCTGCCCCTCTGTGGTCAAAGGCCATGTCTCACATTCCCCCCACGGGGCCCCATCCTGTAAAGGTGAAGAGCTGGACTAGGAGTCGGGTACAACCAGCTGTGTGACCAGGGGAAGTCACTCGACTTCTCTGAGCCTGTGAATCCTCATCACCACAGTGAGGATAAACACATCCATTCCACAGGGTTTCCTTGTGTGGGTTCAGTGAGAAAACATGTGTAAAGAGCTTAGCATGGTGACTGGCCCCTGCTAGCTATATCCTAAAAAGTAGCTATCATCACTATTAGAGAAGGGACTCAGCACACCGCATTTGTAGTTGCATTACAGCCCATTGAAGAAATTACAGGCACTTCTAAGGCCTCTCTCTCCAGCCTCCAATTCCGCTCATCAGAAATAGCCACGAGTTTTGTTTGTTTTCCCTCTCTCTCCCGGCATCCGTGACTTCTTAAAAGCCAAATGGACTTCCCCTCCTCCCCAGCGAGGAGCGCAGGCTGCAAAGATGAAAGCTTCCTCCGTTTCGGGGCCAGGGACGGCGGGCCCGGGTGGCGGGCTGCAGTGCAGGGACCCTGGGCTCGCCTGAGCAGGCCGCTGTCCCCAAGCTCGGCGCGGGCCGAGGGGAAGACCGCACCGCCCGCGTCTCTGCGTGCATGTGTGTCATTTATTTTCTTGCCTGGCTGGGGGGAGGTGGCTGAGGTTCCACAAGCTGTACCTGACAGATAATTACACAAAGACAAATCGTGCCCTGCCTTACCCTTCTCCCGGTATGGAAGCCTCCAGACTCCGTGTGTGTCGCGGGTGGGGGTGGGGGCGGGGATGCGCGGGGCGGCGGGGCGCAGCACCGCGGGCGGGGGAGGGGCCGGCCCCGGCTGACCCATTACTCATCTGCCAGCTGGGGTTGACAGAGGAGCCGGGAAGAGCTGGGGCGGGCTCTGCCTGAAGCACGGACACTTTTCCGCACTGGGTTCTGGCTCCCTCAGAGGGCGACAGACACAGCGGGCGTCGGCGCCCTCGCGGGGGCCTGGTCCAAAGTCGGTTGCTCCGTCAGGGGCCGGAAGCCAGACCGCTCGGGGGTCTCTGCAGCGCCCCCTGGGGGAGAAGCCACGCAGAGCCGGGAGGGGCCCGACGCCCCCAGACCTGGTTCGATTCCCACGCTGACGGAATTCCAGTTTCTCTAGTTTCTCGCCGGGGTTTCTCCTCATCTCCTAGATTCCTGCCCAGACCCTCTCGAATGCCACTATCTTCTCCTTTTTCCTTTCCCTTCCTAGTAAACCTTTTTGTGTGTTCGTTTCATGACAAGGATTTTTTTTTTCATGTTCCCAGGCGAAAACCTGGAACACTGTGTATATAGCCTCCAAACCTCCTACACATTTTTTAAAAATTGAAAATGGTAGTGATGTTCACTGTAATCTTGAATGTATAATTATTTTATGTTGACCAGCATGGAAACTAATAAAAATAAATCGAGCCTATAAACATATTAAGCTTACTATTTTTTAAAAAAAAAAAAAAACATCTGCTCAGGGATGTTAAGACTTTAGTTTTAAATTCTCCCCAAACTGAAGGAGAGCCCCAACTTCCTCATCAATGAAATGGAGAAAAAAATACTATTGTGAACTAAAATAAAATATTAAGCCTTCCTCCCAGCTGACCAAATGGACCCCCTCTTGGCCAAGGGAACCCCAGAAATACCCCAAAACTGAGCTGCTGGCCATAAGAAGGAAGGTCAGACATGCCTCATCATCACGCCCCTTCCTTCTTGGAGATACCCTTTGTAACTCGTTAACAGGACTAAGGCTAGACAAAGCTTAAATCACACCTGCCCGTCAGCCATTAACAGATCACTTGAGTCTGGGTATACCGAGTCCAGTATATGTCCGGTGGCTTGTCTCTGATTAACAGACTTCCTTATCTCAACTTAAAACATTCCAAGCCTTTAGACAAAGCTTCATTTCTTTAACTCATCACAAATCAGAGAATCTTCACACCCACCTATAACCTGTAATGCCCTGCTTTGAGATGCGCTGACTTTGGGGGCTAAACCGATGTATGCCTTCCATGTATTGATTTTCAACTTTACATGTAATTCCTGTCTCTCTGAAATGTATACCAAACTGTAACCCAACCACAGCAAGACCACTTGCTAAAGGCTTCTTGGGCATGGCTCTCCAGGCCACGGTTGCATGTATTCGGCTCAGAATAAACCTCTTTAAATTATTTTACAGAGTTTGAGTTCTTTTCCATCGACACTATCTTCCTCAGAGAGTTCTTGCTTAGTGCAAGGCATACTACTGCGTTCACTTATTTATTCATGGAGCATCTATTAAGTACCAGCAGAATGTCTGGCACCAGGCATGACTTAGTTTGGTCTGTATCATCAAAGAGAAGGACGGAATATGTAAGAGTCCTCTGGGAGGGGCCCCCAAGGCAGGAGTGATTGATGAACTCCACCGAGGGGTCAGGGAGAGCTTCAGTGAGGAGGCTTTGTGATCAATAGTTATCTCTTGGGCCATTTTCTTTAACACAGAGTTTGGCCTCCTTTTGTTCCTCAAAACAGATTGCCACCTGCCAGACTCCCTCCCTCACTATATCTATATGTGGCATCTCAATCTCAGTTCATTCTTCCCTCCGGCCTTCTCTGAACCCCCAAGTGAGACTAGCAATCATCTCTGCTCCCAGAACCCCACACACTGACCTTTATCTCACAGCGGAATTACCTGGGGTTGGACCTGCTCCCCCACAGGAACCCTGGACCCTCAGGGCAGGGGCCACCTCTTCCTTCCCCAGCCACCATCCTCACCGTCCCCACATCCCCACGCTGGCACAGAGCAGGCTCACAACTGCTGCTGAGCTGACCCAGCCTCTCCCCATCAGTCTCCTCTGGCTCTGTCATTCTCCCCCTTTCCCTCCCTCCTCCCTCTGTCCTCTTTCTCCATTTGGCTTCTGCTCATCCTCCTCTCTCCAGCTCTGCAGAGCCTCCTCCCTGCTCTTTTGTTCTCTTTGGGAGGATCTATAACAGAGGAAAGATGCCCCCCTCCTTGTCGGGCACATTCATTCACCTCCCTCGCCCGTGCCCGGCCATCGCAGTGGGTAACACTCTTCTCCCTGCCATTTTCTGCCTTCTCTTGGCTCCTCTCTCTCCCCAGAGCTGGGGGCTGAGCTCTAACAGGTGGTCCCAAGTCCCACCCAGTCTCAGTGGCAGCCGTTTCTGCACAAGCCCCGCCCCCCCACATATTCCCATCCAGGCACAGCCCGGTCCACACACACACATTTTCCCTACACAGGCTCCACTGTGCACACATGCACCCACACACACACACACACACACACACACACACACACACACACATCCAGGGGCTGCCAGCCTTTCGGTGAGGAGCCACTTTTCCTTTTCTGAAAAGGGGTAGGGGATACCTTGAAGAGTAAACCCACAAGTTCTTTGGAGGGCACCCCCCTGTACTATTGGAAATTCCAGCAAACCTCAGGGGACAGGGTC
Organism: Microcebus murinus; assembly: GCF_040939455.1. Classification (NCBI taxonomy): domain Eukaryota; kingdom Metazoa; phylum Chordata; class Mammalia; order Primates; family Cheirogaleidae; genus Microcebus; species Microcebus murinus. The sequence continues at coordinate 106,181,294 of NC_134105.1, read as the reverse complement.
CTCAAATGTCAACAGGCCTGGAGAAGATTCAGCAAGGAAAGTCCAGGTCCCCCAAAATACAGCTCCTCCCCGCAATCCAAGTCACGTGTGCTCAAGGATGCTGGACCAGTGGTCCCTGGTCAAGTCTTGGCCTGGGCACTGCTTCCCAGAGGTGTTCCTCCCAGCCCGCCAGGTCCTCCTGGCTCTGCCTGATGTGCCCTAATAGCTCCTTGCTCCCTGAGAGCCTTTTGACTCCCTCCACACTGAGGATCTCACCTCTGGGGTGTCCTGAAGCTCTGGACACCAATGTCCCACTCCCTTTACTTTCTAACCATCCTAGTCATCACTCTTCTTGTGGCTCCCCTTGCATCCCAGCCCCTCTTCCCCAGCTTCTGTTGGTTACACACCCGTCCCAAACCACACCTGCTCCTCTTTCTTCCCTGCCCCCAGCCTACTCAGCCACCCTCTTCTACAGAGAGCCTCCCTGAATTCATGAGGACACAGAGGACACTCCCTTGTTTGGGACATTCTCTTTGGTCTCTACCCTTAACCTAGAGTCATAGATTGACATAGTTTGCAGAACCTCAGGGTCCATCCAATGCAACCTCCTTATTTCCCAGATGAGAGAGCTGAGGCTGTAGAGGGGACGTAGGTTACCAAGGGCACACGGCTCAGTCACCTGTATGTAAACAGCATGCATTCACTCTTTGTTCAGTGCTCATATACTGTTATACAGATATCGGCAGACTCATTCCATGGCCTGGGGTGATGGTGTGGTTGGTGAAGGTGGGCCTGGGGGAGATGAGAGCTGAGAATAATTCTGCATAGGACCCCTGGGACAGACAGCCTCCTCCTGTTTCTTTCTGAGTCATCCTTAGGAACCTCAAAGCTGGGGAGGTGGTTAACTGGCTGACACAGTCACCCTTCACTTGGAGGAGAGCTCTCCAGGAGATGCTGGACTGGCATGGCAGTCTCTCTCTCTCTGTCTCTGTCTCTCTCTCTCCCCTCACCCCCCTCCCCTCTCCTGGGAGTTCTTGGTCTTCAGGGAGGGAAACATTTCTGGTAAATGAGGAGGCCATGGGCAAGAGCTCAGGAGAGAATAGTGTTCATTCTTGGGGTCAGTCTTCACCACCTGGAAACGATGGGAGGGGTGCTGAAGGCGTCTTTCTGTGGGCATAAGGACAAAGGTCAGGGTCAGCCAAGAAACAGACAATGAGGGAAACCATGGGGAAAAAGAGAAACAGAGATGGCCCAGTACCGGAAAGGAGTCAGCCAAGTTTCTCACCAGGCTGAATCCCAAGCAGGAAGAGATGACTATTTTCACCCCAGGTCCTGGCACAAAGAAGAGAGTGATGGGGAGGAAGGGGAGTGGGGGGCTCAAAGAACACGAAACGGAAAAACAGGAGAAATGGAAGAAACAAAGGAAGCCCCTTAAGAAGCAAAGAGGGGAGCAGAAAGGAAGGGCAGCGACATGGAGGCGGCAGGAAGGCAGGGACACGACTCGGGAGAAGGGCAGAGGAGGGGTGGGCGCGAGGAGCCAGCCGTCCTCCCGCGCCCACCGCGGGCTCCGGGCGGCCGCCGGGGGGCGCCGGGCGCACCGTGCGCTCCCCGCGCCTCGCCCGCCCGCCCGCCCGCCCGCGCCTCGGCCCCGCCACACTCCAGCAGAAGCCATTACAGAGAACAAACTACCTTCTTGTCTCCGAGATGGGTCCCCGGGGCGGAAGGCAAATTGCCTGCCTCGTGCATAATAAACCAGGCGTGGAGAGCCGCGCGGAGGAGGCCGCGCCGCCACCGGGCAGCCTGGCGGCGGACACCGAGGGAGGCGGGGAGGGGGGACAGTGCCTCCCGCCCCCGCCCCCGCCCGCGCCCGCCCGGAGCCCCTGCGGAGGGGCGGCTCCCAGCTCCAGGAGCAACTCAAACCGCTTTGAACCCCGGGCGGCTCCTCGGTAGCCCCATCCCCGCACCTAGTCCGCACACAAGTTTAGACTGTCCGCACCAAGCACGCGGTGCCTCTGCTCGGTCCGTTCCCTCTGCCTGGAATGCCTTCCTTCCCCGTGAAAAAGCGGCTGCCCTTCGCGTCGTTCAGGTCCCTGCTCAGAGGTTACATTCTCCTCACTTTGAACTCTCAACAGTCAGAAATAATAAAACAGCTCTTTCTTCGGGCTAAAGTAGCAGCACTTTGCTCAGACTCCCAGTATTTAGCGATTACATCCAAGGAGCAAGGGAAAGCAAGAAATGGCCTGGCCTACATCATGGGGAACTGTAAGTAGACTCAGGCGGCCTCCTAAAACCCTATGAGGGGACTCAGCAAGAGGTGAGAGTGGGAAAAGGGGACTGGGGTCAGTTTAAGGAGGCCCTGGACCAACTTGTTAGCGGGCTTAATTTTATCCTGACCTTGACTGGGAGCTGTGGGATGATTTCAGCCAGGAGAGCATCATATCAGATTTGCACTTTAGAAGGATTATTTCAGCAGCAGAGTCAAGTATGGATTAAATGGGGTCAGGCTGAAGACAGGACGATCAGATAGGAGGTTCTGGTATTCATCCAGACGGGAAGCGGAGAAAGCCCAAACCAAGGCAGGAGTAATAGAAATGGAGAGAAGCAGCCAGGCTGGAGTGTGCCTAGGAGGCCAAACTGGCAGGTACCAGCAGGTGACTGATTGGACATGAGGGATGGGGAAAGGGAAAGAGGAAAACAAACAAGCCTGGCTCCCAAATTGGGTTTAGATTAAAAACCTGGGGGAAAGGTGATACCACCCAGGAAAGAAAAAGTGGGTTTTACAGGTAGGGCATGCTGTTTTTGAGGTGCTGCAGGGATATTTTAAAAAAAAACCCTAAATATGAATCTGCAGCTCAGAAGGAAACTCTGCTGGGGAGACAGGTCTGGGAGCATCAGCATAATTTCAGTGGCTTGAGGACAAAAGAGGAGGTGTGATTACTCTCAAAAGCATGGGCACAAGGAGAAGAGGGCCCAGGACAAAACACCAGAGAATACCTACCTTTAAGAGACAGGCAGAGGAAGAGGATCCCACTTCTGCTGAGAAGGACTGGTCAGAGAGGTGACATCAAGAGCAAAAAAGGAGTTTCAAGGAGTGATCATTAGTGTCAAATGCTGCAGACAGGTCAAGGAAGTGTCAGGAAAAATTGTCAGGAAAGACTTTAAAAGGGACAAAGATTATTGGGTGTCCTGTCTAATTTACCCTTCAGGGTGATCTCTGCCTTACATTGTCTGGGAGCTATTTTACCACTCTGTTAAATTGTAGAAAACATAATAATGCAGATGATTTTTGCCCATAGAAATGCAAATTAGTTGTGTCTAGTAGAGTGCAATTGATTAGTGCCCTGTGGATAAACCCGTTTCATATCTATTTGCAAATTCTTTTCAGAATTCCTGGTTGACCTATATAAGTGTGGTACTTTGAATTTTCCTTTGAACCAGATGAAATATGTTACTGGAACCCTGATTAATTAATGGATTAAATGCACTTTTTAACATGTGTTCATTTTATATTTGTGTGAAAGTTATTATTTAAACTTTAAGAACATTATTCTGAAACAGAAGAAAATAACTGAAAAGTGACCATTAGATTTGACCACTAGAGCAAGATCTGCTTGGCAAGCTTGGCAAGAGCAGAAGACAAGATTTTAGCCAGGTGCGGCGGCCAGCACTTGTAATCCCAGCTACTCAGGAGGCTGAAGTGGGAGGATTGCTTGAGGCCAGGAGTTTGAGACCAGCCTGGGCAACACAGGGAGACCTAGTCTCTAAAAAAAGTTTTTTTTTTTTAAAAGACAGATTGTACTGTGTTAAGAGGGAGAGAGGAGGGTGAAATGAGGAATGAAAGACAATGGTTGTCAAGGAACTTGGCGTGAAGGGAAGGAAAGACATTGGGTATTAACGGGAGGGCACCATATTGTGCGAAGAAGGAAGGATTTAAGAAAAAATGTGCATGACTTCATGATGTAGATAAGAGCTGGCACTGTAATTCCTCTTTAACTTGTCAATACTGGCCAGGTGCAGAGGCTCACATCTGTAATCCTAGCACTTTGGGAGGCCAAGGCAGATGATTACTTAAGGCCAGTAGTTGAAACCAGCCTGAGCTACATAGAAAGCCCTCTCATAGCTCCACCCTTATTCCCTTCCTAACCCTTCTACAAAAACTAGAAAAAATTAGCCAGGCACAGTGGTGCATGCACCTGTAGTCCCAGCTACTCAGGAGACTGAGGCAGGAGAAATGCTTGAACCCAGGAGTTGGAGGTTGCTGTGAGCTATGATGATACCATTGCACTCTAGCCGGGGAAACAGAAGGAGACTTTGTCTAACAATAAAACAAGTAAATAAATAAATAAATAAAAATTGTCAATACTTTGGTAAGCTGTGCTGTGTATAAAAGCAATGACAGAGGCACACATGAGGCGGTAGTGGGGGAGCTCTATGAAATGACAAAGGAAGGGCTCTTAATTTGACATGGTGGGGTGCAGGCCCTCTGTGAGGAGGTAGCTCCGGATTTGAGTCTTTAAATAAGAGTGAGCCAAGTTATCTTTTCCTAAGATAATTATGGAGGCTCAAAAAAAGTCAGACATATTGCACTGAGTCAATATGAAGTGTTATGAAGGAAGCAAGCTGTGGTGGGAAAGCCCTATAGTCGAACGATCTAGATCTTTCTCTTGCCACTGATTTGCCATGAACATTATAGATACAGAAGCAATATGTTCTGCATGGAAAATTCGTGCAGTACATTTGAAATTGTACTTTCCTGAAAATCTAGGTTGTTTAGTTGCCATCATTTTGACATCCTTAAATGACACCAGAATCATGGATTCCACGTTAGTGCTTACAGGGAAACTCGAGGATCACGGATCCAAGCCCCTGCCTTTTTAAAATGCCATTCTAGTCATCTAAATTCCAAACTCCTAACTTTTTACATATCAAAAATGGGAAGGTGTTTCCCTGACCTGGGAATGCTTCAGTGTTATCGGCGATCTTAGATACCTGCATCCGACCTGCTCGACCAGCCCATTGACCTAAACTTAAATGCTAGGCTTTTCTCCTCAATCCATCAAAATCCCAATGGTTGTACAATTGCCCTGAGATTCTCTTACCCCCATGGAGATCTTAAATACAAGAGGAACCTTAAATATGCAGAGGAAGGGGTCTGTGTTCTCTTATCAAAAAGGAACCTATTTTTGAGCAATGAGGTCTGTTTTTCTTTTCCTACTCTAGTAAGCATCTGCCTTTTTAAAAAGGAGCCCTGGTATTCCAGCTTCTTTTTGTGGCATGTAGCCAGGACCAAAGGGACAGGCATCAAAAAAATTGTTTTAATAAGTGAAGAGACTGTTAATAGCCCTTCAGGTTATTAGAAGGAGAGAGCTGGAGCCTTGGGAGCCCTGAGGCTGGAAGCCTCTCAGGTTTATTTGCTGAGTTTTCCTCCTAGCTGGCCCGCTGGGTGTTGGGGATGGGAGATAGCAGAATTCCTTTTAAGGTCTAACTTCAGAGGCCCATTATTCTGCAAGTTGCATGAAATCACATATATGAAAGTGCCTGGCACACTTACTTAATAAATGTTAACTCCTTCCCCATTGCAAGCCCCCATTCTAACCGTGTGAAATCTCAGATGGTTTCATTGAAGGAAGGAGGAGCTAACATTTTCATCCCATGATAGAATGTCACACGCAGCAAAGTCAGTGAAGTTAGATGGGCAAGTGACAAGGTAAAGACAGAAAGAAGGTAGGCAGGGGCCAGCTAAGGTAGAGCTCATAGGAAATTAAAGTGTGGGTTTTATTTTAAGTGGAATAAGAAGCCATAAGATCTGAAGTAGAGGAGTGATGGGATGTGATTTACATTTTAAAAGGATTACTCTGGTTATATTATTTTTGTTAAAAACTGCTATGGTCTGCTATGTTTGTGTCCTCCCAAAATTCATATGTTGAAATCCTAACCCCCAAGCTGGTGATATTAGGAGGTGGGAGATTTGGGGAGGTGAGTAGGTCATAGGGCGGAGCCCTCGTGGTTGGGATTAGGCACACTGACAAAAGAGGCCCTGGAGAGCCGCCCTGTCCCTCCCTCCATGTGAGGACACAGTGAGAAGGTGCCATCTATGGACTAGGAAACAGGTCCTCACCAGACACTGCTGTCAGCACCTTGTTCTTGAACTTTCCAGCCTCCAGAACTGTGAGAAATAGATTTCTGTTGTTTGGAAGACAACAGTATTTTGTCCTATTAATAGCAGCAGACTCAGATAAAGGCTAATTTTCTAGTGTTGGTGGTGAAACTAAGAACAGTTTCCTTTTTCCAGATCAGGTAACAATTCCCTAGGGAATTGCTACCAATGCCCTGCTGTGGGAAACAGCCTCTAAGAGCACTAAGACTGGAAGTAGGGACACCACTTAGCCACTGCAGGAGTCTAGGGAGAGCTGATGGGCCCTTGGACTGGAAGATGGCTGAGGACACAATGTGGAGTGGTAAGATTTGGGACACTTGTTCATTTAGTCTCCAACTGTGCTAGCTCTTCCTTCTGCTACTGTGGTAGTATCATTATCATCAATTTATGTATAAGAAAATTAAGACCCAGAAAGTGTCCATAACTTGTCCAAGGTCAAATGGCTAATAAATGGAGTTTACGCTAGAACTCATGTCTCAATTCTCAAACCAGAGAGAAAATAGATCTAGATTCTTTTTGCTGTTTGCTTTGTTTTGTTTTTGAGACGGTGTCTTGCTGCGTTGCCTGGGCTAGAGTGCAGTGGTGTCATCATAGCTCACTGCAACCTTAAACTCCTAGGCTCAAGTGATCCTCCTGCCTCAGCCTCCCGAATAGCTGGGACTATACTTGTGTGCCACCATGCCTGGCTAAGTTTTCTATTTATTGAAGAGATGGGGTCTCGCTATGTTGCTCAGGCTGGTCTTGAACTACTGGCCTCAAGTGATCTTCCTGCCTCAGCCTCCCAGAGTGCTAGGATTATAGGTGTGAGCCACCATGTCCAGCCAAAACAGATCTAGATTCTAAGAGCAGGAAGGGTCTGGATCATTGTCATGCTTAGCCATGCTGTTAAAAAATTACAAGTAGGCCCACCACACAGAGCACTAAGTCTTGGGACACCCCAAAGAATCTAGGGTGTAGTGCCTAGCATGGCCACAGCTGAGCTGCGGGGCCTGGGAAGCCCTCTTATTCTATAACCTTGGGATTTGTGCCTGAGAATCTGGCACCATCTCCTACTTGAGCCGAGGGGATGGGTCTTAGGACCATTGGAAGGTGAAGGGGCCACCACTCCCTCCTGGATAAGAGCCAGAAGGTAGTGCCTATTTACTGAAGTTTAGGAGGTGAAGGAACACAGAGGGTCTTAATAGGTTGAGATGGGGAACTCTCCCTCAGACTAGGGGGGTGAGGTGGGAGACATTGAATTTCCTAATGTGTTCAGAACTCACCCAGAAGGAGAAGAGACAGGAAACCAAATCGAGAAATGGTTTGAAGAATCAGAAACAGTTAACTGAGGAGAGACCTCTCAGAAGAGACAAGGCATCATGACGACTTCATTTCAATATCAAAAGGCCTGCCTGGGGAAGGGGCAGACTACTCAGACAGCAGTGTCTTGAAGGTAGAACCACAGCAGCCTTGGGTAAAACCTGCAAGGAGCCAGATTCATGCTTAGTAGAAGGAAGACATGTCTTCCAATTAATCCTGTCAAAATAATAGAAAAGCCTGTTTTTTAAAGGTGGTGATAATAAATCAACAGTGCTGCACGTTTACATATATTAGCTTGAAACATATAAAATTGCTGCCATTCAACCATTTTTGCTCTACAAAAACAGTAATTTCCTGTGGCTCAATTGACTACATCTTCCTATCTCAGAATAATTCCCAAAGCCATTTTAATGGCCTACAGGTCCTCACAGGGTCTGTTCCACCTCCCTTCTCTCACTCCATTCCTTACCACTCTCCTCTGCTCTTACTGCTCCCCCAGCCACACTCCTTGCTGGTCCTGCGACCCTCTAAACTCATTTCTGCCTCAGGGCCTTTGCAGTTGCTGTTCCCTCAGCCTAAAAACGTTCTTTCCCCAGATGTAAGTCCAGCCTACTTGTCCTCTTCTCCTGGATGTTTTTTCCCTTGAAATCCCCAAATTCCTTTCTAAGGGGCCTGGAGAGTCACACTTTACAAATGATAAGATCTCATTATTAAATGGATTTTTTTGGGTTTGTTTTTTTTTTGACCCAGTATAATGTGGCTTACTTTCCAACCTGATTCCTGTACAGCAACAGTCCCCAAACTTTTCGGCACCAGGGACTGGTTTCATGGAAGACAATTTTTCCACGGATGGGGAGACAGCAGCGGAGTATAGCATTACATGTTATCTTAACCCAAGCATTTCTTTCTACTGACTCCAAGTCTTTAGACAAAGCTTAACTCTTTCAACCAATTGCTGACTAGAGAATCCCTAACATCTACCCATGCCTTGTAAGCCTCACCTTTGAGATGTCCTGCCTTTCTGGGCTGAACCAACGTAGACCTTCCATGTACTGATTTGTGACTTTGCCTGTAATTCCTGTCTGTCTCCGTGAATGTATAAGAGCAAACCGTAACCTGGCCACCTCAGGGACATTTTCTCAGGAGCTCTTGAGACTGTGCTCCCTGGGCCTTGGTCACTCATATTCAGCTCAGAATAAACCTCTTTAAATATTTTCGCAGAATTTGTTTTCTCCATCCACACTTTCTCTAACCACCCAACACAAAATAGCACATCTGTGCTCCCTTGGTCCTTCTCTGTGCCCCTTACCCTGCTCTGGGTCTCTCCTTGCTCCTACCTGACATCATTTGTTGGTTCATTGTCTTTTTCCTGTTATTACATTGTAAGTTCCATGAGAGCAGAGTCTTTTGTTCCCTGCTGTGTCCCTAGGTTTTGATATAGTATCAGACACATGGTAAATGTTCAATACATATTTTTTTGCATGAATGAAAGAATGATTTCTGATAAGGAAACTAAGGCCCAGAGAGGACAAGCGATTTTCCCAAAGACACGGAGCTGGTGCCTGGGGAAGCTGGGGGCACACCTGAACATGCAGATCCCAAGATCCAGATGGCATAAAGAGCCACCCTGCATTCCAGGCCCCTGATGGTCTCAATGCAGAGCCCGTTTGTCTCTAGAGCTGAACTGCAGCTTCTGCTCTGGGTCCACAGTCGGACCAGATGGCCTCAGAGGGGCTTTCAATTTTTGAGATTCTATTATCCACAGTTAAGCATCCATTTTAGTGAGGGGATCACAGGGCCTCTCTGGGAGCAAGGTTTTGGTCCCCCCTCAGGCTATCGCATGGCTCTGGGAATCAGCCCCTATGCTAGGACTTGACAGGTTACTGTTTGAAAAGAAGTCCCAACCAGTGTCTCTTTTGGGGAGCTGGAACATTAATCTGAGCCTCAAAATATGAGATATTCCCCAGTTTGCAAATGAATGCAGGATGTGTTTGCATAGCGACCACCAAGAGAGCAGTATTATGTGGAGAGGAACAAAAAGACAAAGCTCCTCCGTTCAATTCTGGGAGCTGATGGCTCTGCTCTCCCCGGGAGGTTGCCTCTGTGTAGCTAATTACAACGAGTAAAGGAAATGGGAAAGTGAGTGCGGATGAAGTGATCTTTCTCCTCCCCCAGGTTCCCGCTTTGCAAAGAGCTGGTCTTTTGGTTTCAGAACCCTTGGGGGCTGGCACGATGGGCTCTATCAGGCCCAGCTGGATGGGCACATTCTCCTAATGTCTGTCAGGTCTCTGCAGAGCAGTGTTTGTGTTATGTTTGTGGCAGAAGGGGGGTGTGGGATGTTGTAGGCAGCGGGGACAAGGTGGGGGCGGGAGGCTTCTGGGTGTTAAGAGATCAAAGTCACCAACTTACATTTGAATAGCATTTCGCAATTTACAAAAAGGCTTTTCTATTATCTCCTGTCTTTGAATGCTCACAACATTTTAGAGATAAAGACACGGTAGCTCTGAAAGGTGTGCTGACCTGCCAAGCATCAGTTACAAGAGGCTTTGCTGAGATTTTAACCTAAATCTTCTCATTCCAGAGTCCTTGCTCTTTTCATAACCCTGGGCAATTGGTCACATCTTTCCAGATGTCCCTAAGGAAAGGAGTGAAAGGGACTGATACCCACTGCTTCCCTTTCTCTAGAATAACAAAAGCTAACATTTACTGACTACTCACATGCTGGGAACTCTGCTAAGCACCTTCTATGAGACAGGAACTATTGCTGGTCCATTTCACAGAAAAGAAGAAAGATGTAGAGAGGCAAAGTAACTCACCCAAGGAGCAAATAGTGAAGGAGGATTTGAACACTGTCTGTATTAATCAGGATGGGGCACACCGTGTTGCAGTAACAAACCACCGTGAAATTTCAGTCTCTTAACAAAACAAAGCTTTACTTGTCCCTCAAACTACATGTTCATCACAGGTTGACCAAAGGGCTCTGCTTCACAGAGTCACTCAGGGATCAAGGCAGAGGGACTCCACTATTGCGAAGCTGCACCATCTGGAATAAATGGGCTCCTGTCACTAGGGCACGGGAAGAAAACGCTGGAGGATCTCACACTAGCAATTAAATGCTTTGGTCTGGAAGTGACATGCCACTGCTGTTTATAGCACACAGGCCAAACTAGTCAGATTGGCCTTGTCCAACAGCCAGGGAACTCGGAAAGAGAGAACCCAGTATCAGTAAGTACTGGTCATGTCTATCGGGTTGGCAGACGGACTCTCGAGTCCATGCTATGCTACTTCATCAAGCATGAACTCCTTCCTCTAGGTTACATTCCCTTTATGCATTGTGTTCATGGCTTTGCTTCCCTCCCTCTTTCCTTCCCTCTATTCCTGCATTCCTTCAACACGTACTGAGCAAATACATACTGAGCACTCTGTTGGGTGATGGGGATACTAAAATAAATGATACATGCTCTCTGTCTTCAAGTGCCCTTATTTTAAGAGGAAAGTGCTAATGTGTCATACACAAAACTCCAGTGATCAAAGCAGGTTATAAATGAGATCAGCAAGACATAGCTAACCCATGGGACCACTCAAAAGGGAGAGAAAGTGAGCAATGAGTCAGGCAAGGCTTCCTGGAGGAGATGGCCTTTGAGCTGGGCCCCCTAAAGATAAGTAGAATTTGGAAATGAGAGAAAGTAAAGGGACATGGACTCTCCAGGCAGAGAAAAGGGCTTGGACAAAAGCACAGAGGCAGGAAGGTGCAGGGGCATAACACGAACAAGGCCTGACTCCACTGGACTGTATTGAAATGCAGGGTAAGCCAAAGAAAGGATTGAATGACTTGGGGTCATCTCATGGAGAAATTTGAACTTCACATTTTGGTGTGGAAGCACGAACAGGAGCATTTTTATGCCTAAACCAGCAGCTCCTGTTGTGAAGCAGAAGACCTCACAAGGAGGAGCGCCTTTTACAACTTTGTAAATCCAGATGACAAAGGGATTGTGTCACTATTACTTGTCCTAAGACTGGAGGTGACTTGGAGGAAAAGCTAGGCCCCCTGTCATAGGAAGAGGCCTGTGGTGTTTCTTGTGGCTAAGAAGAGAGTAGCTTTAGGCGTTTGGAGCCTTATGTCCTGCCCTATACAATTTGTCCCAAAGTAGCTGCTAGCATGTTGCTGGGCTCTGGGGATGCAGAGAATACAATGAATGTATCCCAAGTGGACATACGGCGCAGGAAGCACCTCTCCCAACACCATGTCGAGTTCATCTGGGACCCTCTGTTTATACAATCTTGTTTCTTCTCTTCCGCTTGTTTGTTTCACTCTCTTCTATTTGCTCCCAGATCCTGTCTATCAGTGTGACTTGACTTGTGCCAGTGCAACTTACCAGCTGTAACCTATAGATTCACCTTGCACCCTGGTCTCTCATTCTCACCTAGGTTGGACTCACCTTGTGCTACCGGTAGTCTCTTGGTCCCGGCCACATGTCTTTAGACTCCAGCCCTCACTGCCCACCACCCCCTCCCTCCCTTGGCTGCAGCTCCTGGGCTGTGTGACCTCCAACTCTCTTGGAAATGGGTTGCTTTATCTCTGAACTATTTTTTCAGCTCTTACATCCTCTCTCTGTTTCTTGTGTTCTGTGTTGTATGTACAAAAAAGCTACTGTGGACTGTCTTGAGTTTGCTTGGTCACTAACTGGATGAGGAAAGCAAGAAGCCCTTGTATTGCTCTAATGATTTACAGCTTCCAAAAACATCATCAGGGCTGGATGCCGTGGCTCACACCTGTAATCCCAGCACATTGCGAGGCCAAGGTAGGAGGACTGTTTGAGGCCAACAGTTTGAGATCAGCCTGGGCAACACAGCAAGACCCTGTGGCTCTAAGCAAAAAAAAAATTTTTTTAATTATTCAAAAATAATTTCAGGTATCCTCAAACACTTCTGTGAAATGAGTGAAGTGAAATCTCTACTCAACTCAGGGAATTTAGGATTTCTTGGCAAGATGGCCTGTGTGTGCACTGCTGCACCAGCTGTTCTTTCATTCTGCTTCACTACAAGTTCAAAAGGTTAGATACCCGGTAACTCTGCTTTTAGTAAATGAAACCACCCCTGCTCACACACCCACTCCCAATTCCTTTGGGATGTGGATCCCAGATTCAAAGTCTCCCCTTTCCCTATCCCCATAATCAGATTTGGCACAGAACATTTTGATGCTGTGTTCCAAAAGCACTGCTATAATTGGCCTCAGGGTTCTGCGACAGTCACAGACTGGTGAACAAACGGTGTTTGCCCCATGGCCTAGAGGTGACACAAATATGTAGTTTCTGCAATCTCAATCCAAGTCTATCTCTTTTCCCCAAACCAGGGCCATCCCATCCAAAACCAGGCAGGCTTTTCAGTAACTAGCTGCTAACGTATTAAATAACACAAAACATGGAACTTTTTAAAACATTTATATTTATATATATAAAAAAATTAAATATATATAATATATAGTGTGTTTGAGACTAAAAATATAGTACATAATATTTTAAAAAAAGGAAAAAAAAAGGCAGAATAGGAAAAAGGTGTGAGGGACACACAGATACACATTGCTAAAAATCTACGATGGTTTGTCCTAACAAAAATAATATATTTTTTTTCTCTTCTCTTAGTTATCATCATGGATCCATTTATTACTGGGGGGTTGGGTGGAGAAAATTCAACTGGAGCCAGACATGGCAGTTGCAATCCCAGGAATAGCTGGGGGTAGAAAATGTGACCACAGGGAGCTCTGGACCTCTTTCTGGTGAAATTGTAGGCAGCAGAATCTTCTGGGTCACTACTGCTAACAGGATTGTGTCAAGAGTTTGATTGTATTGGCAATTTGGCTGCTGTCTCCCCAGAGTTAGTATTCCCAAGCGGCAGCATCTGAAGAGCCCAGGGACCACCAACACTCAGAGGCCCGTGATTTGGGCCAGCAAAAAAGCCAAGGACAGAGGCAGTGGGCTGGTAGGAATGAGTGATAGTTCTATGCAAATGGAGTTATTATTATTATTTTTTTTAAGGGCAGGCTTGTACCAGAACTGCCCAGCATGGCCTGTGACTTCTGCGCAGCAATTATTTCTCCAGGGACAGGGCCTGGAGCTCCCTCACAGTGATGCAAGAAAATGGGATCCCACCCCCCCATCCATTTCTGAGGCCCCTCCACCAGCCCAGAGGTCTGGAGTGTCAGGACCCAGCAGACAAAGGTGAGCCGGTGCCATTCTCAAAGTCTGAACTTGGGGACAGAGAAACCCTGCGGGGTGGGGCAGGCCAGGAGAGAGGAATGGGATATTTAAATGCTAATTTGATATCCTCTTCACAAAAATAAATGCCCTTCCAATCACATCTCCTGGTCTGTGCACTCCGGCTTCATCACAGCCTCCTCACAGGCCACACCAGGGTCAGCAGCTTGGCTAATCCCACCGGGTAATTCTCAACACGCACAACGGCCCAGAGACAGGGTGGTGACCAGGCTCAGGTCAGACAGCACTGATGCACAGAGAAGCCTTGGGAGGGCCTGGAGTTCAGCAGTGGGGACAGGACTGTCCACACAGAAAACAGCAAGGCAGCAGCTGAGCCAGTTCGCTCCAAAGGGGGTCTTGGCTTTAACGTGGTTTTCTTCAAACCCAAATGGCCCAACATTGCTATGCACCTGGGTCAAATACACTGACAGGCCCTCCAATGCCATCTGAAGGAGCCCGGGACTCGTGGCTCCTGACAGAGCGTCCACAGGTTAATAAGAGGGCCTGGTGCAATGTGCTCCTTGCTGTAAAGCAGAAAAGGCTCCCCTCAACACCACGAGGGGAGAGGCGACTGCTGGCATAAGGAGAGAACATACTGCCCAGAGACAGGGCAGTCAAACTAGCCCCTTCACTCCCAGCAAGACGTTTGTGAGCACATAGCCCTGCTCCCATCCCTGGCCTTTCTCCTTTCTAACTTATGGTTTTTGCTTCATGCAAACCCCATGGCTGGACTTTGAGGGATCCAGGATTTTGGATGCAGGCTGGGCCCTCCATAAAGAAAGAGACCACGACTCACCCAGAATCACGAGAACCTCTTCAAGACCAGAATTTCTGTCAAAACTGCTTTACTCCTCTTCCCTCCACCAGTTCCCCTTGCAGAAGGCTGCTTCCCAACAGGGTCCGCTGTGCCCACTCATTGTGCCCTGGCTCTAGACACCTTGGACTACAGGTTTCACTGCTTGGTAAGGGGAACGGGCCGACCCTGGGCCAGAGGGATGTTCCTGAGGACTGGGGTGGAGGGTGGCTGCTCCCATTTTCCCAGACAGTAGTTGCCTGAAACCTGGGTACACAGTAAAGGAAACACACCCTGTCCTGCCCTGGCAAGAGACACTTTTGCAAACCTATTGGGATTATATGGGGAACACCATGCATGACCCAAGGGCTAAAGGATAACCCACCATATTGATTTTGCTCGGAAGTTTAGGGTGTGCTTTTTGTTGCTGTTTAGGATGCAGGGGTCCCTGTTGGGAATCAATTCACACTTCGAATAAGATAATGAAGCCCATGGCGAAAATTTCGTTGAATAGGAGAACCTTCTATCCACCAACGTGCTAGCCACTGTTCCCAACTCCTTGCTAGGGATAAGCTATCCCTCCCCGCCCCACAGGCCCCACCAAGCAGAAACAGCAAATGAAGAGCAGACTTGGTTGGTGCAACCCTTACCCCTCACTTTACAGGCCAGAAAATTGGGGGCGAGGAATGTAAAGAGGTTAGGCCAAGGTCACTCAGTTAACAGCAGCTTCAGGACTGGCTCTCAGGTCTCCTGACCCTAGTCCCTTGCTCTTTCCACTGAAGCAAGAATGTCGAAGGTGATCAGGATCACCAAGTACAGAGCACCACCAGGCTAGAAGACTCAAGCATTAGACAGCAAAGCTCTGTGATCAAGCCCACTCCTCAAAACAGTAGTTCCATGGGGCCTACCAGGCAGTTCCAATTCAGATTCTGATGGCACCAGCGTGTGAGTTGCAGAGGGCAGGCAGAGGCTTGGTTGCTGATGTTTCCTTTGCCTTACATGGTGCTTGCTCGACACGCAGGACCCAGTCCGTGTGTTAAACAGCAGAGAACAACGAAGTAGCCCTGTACCAGGCTTCTGAAAACTGGGTTTCCTTTTTCTGCACCTTCAGCTGAATTACCTAGTCACCTTGGGCCCTTCCTTGCCATCATTTCAACAGAATGGGCCTAATACTTAAAACAAAAAGAAGGAAATAGAATCTGGCCAAACCCAAAACAAGAAAAAAATTTTTTCTTGAATATTCATGTTTAAAAAGCCATCAATCATAGGTTTTAAGTGTTCGGATTACCCATGGCTCTGGTGTCTATGAAAACAGTAAAACTTTGTATCCATTTTCTGCACAGGAACCTGCATTCTTGACAGACCTTCCCACTGAGTCCTCACAAAAAGACTCTTGCAGAAAGGGGTCAGCTTCCAGGGGTGGGACACAGCTGGGAGCCCACAAGTGCCAGCCAGGCCCAGTCCGCAGGACCCTCTCTGCTGAAATAGAGGACACAGAGGCTGCCTGGGAAGTCGGAACTGGAGCTACTTGCTTCCTGGGTATTATCTGGTTACCAGCAAAGGGATGCCTGGGAATGTCACCCCTCAGGCCCATCAGTAAGGGTGGTGATGGCCCGTGGCTGATGAGCATGTAACTCATTAAAGTGAACATGAGTAATGAATGGTGACCACCGAGAAAGGGCAAGGAACATTCTGGGAATTGCACCCGAGGCCCCGCCTCCCACCAGACAAGCAGCAGCGGGGAAGGCAGAGAAGAGCCAACTCCAGGCACCGCTCCCTGGGAAGGCGAGGCCGGGGCAGGGGCAGAGGTTCTCTTTGGTCGGAAGGTGGCGGCGGCGAAGCGGTCGTGTGGAATGCGTGGATGTGCGCGCGCGTGCGCATGGAGGAGGAGAAATGGGCCGTGGCGTGCCTGCAGCGCCCTTCCGTGCCACCTTCTCCCGGTCCGCACAAGTTCTCTGTCGGGGCCGTTTCCCGGCCCCCCTACCTCTCCAGATTCCCTCTCCACCTCTCCCCAACACTGCAACATCTGACAGTGTGTCTGGGGCTCGCAGTACCCGCTCCCTGCACAAAACCGGCCCACACAGGGTGGGTCATCCAAAGCTTGACGCTCAAGGCACTGAAAGTGGAAGAAGGAATCTGATTGGTCCAAGAAAGAAAAAAAAAAGACACTTAACAAAAACCTGTCTAAAGAGAACATCTCCCATGCCCCCTTGGAAGGTGGCCTCTAACCAGCTGGTGGGCCCCCAGGTAGGACAGTAGAGCCTGAGAGCCAGGCCCTCTCCCTAACCCTATCAGAGCGCCCACCTGTGTGACAGGTCTCACCACCTGAATGTGTAAAATGTATTCAAAGTGCTTGGAGACTGAAAGAGTAATGGAGGGTGCTAGGAACCTGGTGGAGAAGAACAGGTGCCCCTTTCCCTTCCACTGGGACTTGTATTTGGGTGGGGGAATCCTTACAGCTTTTTCCCCCCCAAATGAGGTTTTCATTGTTTTTGTTGTCTTTGAAATATAGCCCAAAGCACCCCACCCTACCTCACTCCTCCCCAAACAGGCTCAGAGTCAAAGCGAGGAAGTGGGGCAGACGGGGAGAGACAGGTGGCTCCCTCTAGTGTCGGTTCTGGAAACTGCTATGCAATAGCGGTCTCTTGGTCAATTAGGACACGGTCCTTCTCCACCTGGACCCGGACTTATCTGGCTGGCCCCGCACAGAGAAGGAAATCGGGCAGTGCTGCTGGGGACGCCTGGCTCCCCTGCACGCTGACAGACGAGTGTCCACAGTGGGCAGCCAGAGTGACTGGCATTTTGATCCCGGCTGAATGAGGGCTGGATTTGAACTCGGTGCCAGGGCTGTTCTGTAGACAAGAGCTAAAACAAATCCAAGGTCCCTTCTGCAGTCCCCTAAGGAGGGAGAGATGCACCCAGCGCATGAATGCACACAACACAGGGACTGGCCGGGCTGTGCCGTTTTCCACCTGCCTGTGCCAGAGCCACCCACTCCCATACTCCATGTCCCCTAGGCCAAAGCCTGCCCACACCCATATACCCCCGTTCCCACTTGCGGGAGACCAGAGGGTGGGATAGAAAGGGAATGCTAAAAAGTGCCCCCTCTGCTCTCCCCAACCTTCACATCCCTGTCCCCTAGCTGGGGTCAGGCAGGAGCGCAGGTCGGAAGAGACACACCCTCCCGAAGAAGAGGGAAGGGCAGGCCCGGGAGGCTGGGGCATGCACAGAGCACCATCCTCGGGACGGGGTGTTTCTGGGAGACCTGCTCCCCACCTGCCACGGCGGAGGAGGAAGGCTGGTCCGAGAAGGGAGCAACGAGCAATGCCCCTGAATATCAGGGAACAGCTGTGAAAGCCTTCTCCTCTGCCCCGCAGAGACGCCCCAGCCAGGCTCTGGCCCTACACGTGAGTCTGCATGCGCTGCTGGAATCGCTGCCCGTAGTCCGAGTGCTGGGAGGTGTAGGAGAATCGAGTGGCCGTGGCGTACTTGCCGATGGGGTCGTACGCCTCATATGGGGTCCGCTCCAGGCCGGAGGGCGGGGCCTGGGGGTAGCCCAGTCGGTAGGTGGGGTACCCAGCTGCCCCGGGGAAGGGATGGGAGTTGAACTTCTCATAGTTCTCGTAGGACAGCTGGCTGGTGGTGTCAGTGCCAGCTGGGGCAGCAGGGCCAGGGGGCGCAGGCTCCGGGCCGTAGTCGGAGGCAGGGGCCCGGCTGTAGGTGTTGAGCTGGGCGTAGCCGCTGGAGTGGGAGAGACGGGATGAGGGGCGGCCGTCGAAGCGGGCAGGGCCAGGGGCGCGGTAGTCAGCATAGAGCACCGCCCTGGAGGACGGGCGGTCTTCGTGGGCACGCACGTTGTAGTAGCCGTTGGTGGGGTCCTGGGGGCAACGAGAGAAGAGGAGGGAGGCGGCATTATCCCTCTTGGGCAGGGACCAAGTCTCACCACGGCCTTCCGGGCCTCCTCCTCTGGCTCTCCCCGCGCTTCCCTCTCGTACCACTCCGCTCTCTCTGCTCCTTCACCCTCCTGCTGGCCACCCCCCCACGCCTGTCCTCACCTCCACCCTGCAGGCCCCCAGCCCCCGTCCCAGCCAGCCCTCAGGCCCCTTCCCGGTCCCACCTTCATCTCATACTCCTCCCGGGTGTCGATGGTGTCGCAGCGCAGGTCCTGCTTCAGATCCACATCATCCTTAAAGGACTGCAGACAGCAGGAGTGGGCGGCGTCAGGAGACCCGCCCTGCTCATCCCGCCACCCACACCCAGAGGCCGCCTGCCCACCGGAGGGGTCTGGGATCCAGGGCAGACCCGAGTTCTGTGTCCTCTCCCAGCAGAGGCTCCGGGATTCGGTGGGGGGGAGGCCAGACTCCTGGTTCAAACTCTAGTTGTGTTGCTAACATGTCATGTGGCCTTGGGCATGTTGCTGCCCCTGTCTGCGACTATTTCTTTATCCTAGCAGTGAGGTAGCTGGACCAGAAAACTCCTAAGCACTTCTGTCTCTCACACTCTGTGGGGAAAGATGGGGCAAAGGATGCCAATGGAGAATCCCCCATCCCCACCCTGCTTATCTTTTGCTGGAGGGAAATTAGCCTGGGTGTGTGTGTGTGTGTGTGTGTGTGTGTGTGTGCAGCAGGACCAGCATAGGCCGACCCATCAAGGGAAGAGAGAATGACAGTGGTTATCAGGGAGCTGGGAGTCCTGGAGTGTGAAGGGGCAGTAGCCAGGGAGGGGCAGGACCCTCACCGAGTAGATGGCCTTCATGACCCGGGTCGCGGTGGACACACTGGCAGCATCGTCCTCCCGGTCAGAATGCATCGTGAGCGGTTCTCGGTTCACCGTCTCCACTTTGATGTCCAGCTTCCTCAAGGTCACATCCTTGCGACCTGGGACAGGGGGAGGTAGCCTAGACCAGATGCTTTCTTCTGGCCTCCACAGTGGCTGTTTCCGGCCCCCCTGGGCTGGGAGCCCCACTGCCAACCCCACCACCCATCGCAGGCACTGCCTGCCGCGTGCCCCGGGAGGGCCAGGGGAGGGCTGTGGGCCGCACAGGGCCAGTACTCACTGCCTTTGCGGCGCCGGTAGAGGAAGAATACCAAGGCGATGAAGAAGAAGATGAGCAGGATGCCTGCGCCGATGGTGGCCCCGGCGATGACGCCCACAGGTAACACCTCTTCCGATGGGGAAAGGGAAGGAGCAGGGTGAGGATGGAGCCACACCGGGAGCTGTGCCCAGTGCTGGCGGAAGGCTGGGCCACAGCTCCGGTGGCAACCCTGGGTGGTGTGCAGGGTTCGGTTCCAACTGAGCCTGGGGACCGTGCTGGGTTTAAGTCAAGGGGATTTGAGAGAAAGGTCTGGACTGAGGTTGGATTTAGATCTGTGCTTTCACTTGGTCGGAGTTGAGGGCGTGGTCCAGTCTCGTCCCTGCAGCTGGGGTATTAGCTTGACCATGGCCTTGGGTCTGTCTATCCCTCTTGGTGAGCTCAGCTGCTTGTGAAGCTTGGTCCCTCCTTCCAGGGCTGGGCTCTTGTCCCCAAACTCCAATCTGCCATTCGTGTTCCCACCTCTTTTGCCACCTTCCCACCCACACCACTGAGACCATCCCATCTGTACCCACCCACCCAGTCTTCCTGGGTTCCCTCTGCTTTCCAGAGCTGAACAGGGATTCAGGAATCCTCCTCCAGCCTTCTCTCTCTTCCTGGCAGTCCCAGTTGAATCCAGATCCTGCTTACAAGTCTTCTCATCTGGGACCGCCCCTGCTGAGCCCACGCCACTTTCTACTCTCTTCTTCCCCCAGCCCCTCTCTGGCATCCTCGGCTAGGACGGAACTGAGGGAATCCCATCGTTTTCCACAGAGTTCCCCACTTCCTGCATCTAATGGCTAGTTCTCAAAAAACAAAAAACCAAAATGCTAGCGTTCCCTCATCAGACTTGACAGCTCCCCAGAGCCAAAGGGAACAGCTCCTTCATCCCGCTGGAAGTGCCTTAAGGGAGGGAACGTGTCTCTCCTATCAGAATAAAGGTTCTTGAGGAGGTAGAGGGAACCAGAACTTACTGGGCACCTACTGCATGCCAGGCATTTTATAAATAGTCTCCCATTTAATCCTTGCAACTACCCAGTGAGATAGGAGACAGACCGCCTTATTCCCTTTTGCAGTTCATTTGATTTTCTCCAGCTGAATTCATTTGCCCCTCTCTGTAAGTTTGTCTACTAAACAGAAAGTTTCTTGAGGGCAAGAACTGTGTCCTGTCCACAGCTGTTCTTGCAGCCCCCAGGGCAGAGCCTGGCACGTAGTAGCAGATGCTCAGTAAATGTGAACAAAAAGGAGCAAACTTCCCCCGCTGAGCAGCACCGAGGCCAGGTTCTGCGGGGGGAGGCCCAAGAGTTCTCTCCCCCTCTGAGCCCAGCCCTGGAAGGAAGGGGCGGCAGAATTTCCCAGGCTCCCCTGGCCCCCACTGGGCATCACCAGTTACCTCGCTCTTCTAGCTGTATGATGGCAGTGCCCGGCCCAAAGCTGTTCCAGGCGGTGCAGTTGTAGTGGGTCTGAAAGTCGGCCTCCATGACGTTGTTGATGGTGAGCGTGGACAGCACCCCGCTGCCCGAGTTGGTTCTCTCCACTGTGTAGCGCTCCAGGGTGCCCACCTCCAAGAAGTTCTCCTTCCATGCCCAGGCCTGCGGGGGGGGGGGGGGGGGCGGAGGGAGGTAAGAAAGGGGCGGGTGGCAGAGGCACGTGCCCAGTGTCACCTGATCCACCCTCAGGGAACCCTCACCCCATGTGCCCTGTGTGCCTCCAGCTCCCCTAACACTGAGTCTGCAACAAACCTAAGTCACACCCACTGCCTCAAACCCACGGGACTGAATCTCCATTCAGGGAGGGACAGTGGCTCCCAAACATGGCACACATCGGCCTTGCCCTCAGGGAGATTCTTTAAAATCTAGGTTCTTGGGGTGTATGCCCTAAATATGAATCTCCAGGGGAGAGGCCCAGGAATCTCCATTTTCCTAATGATCCCATGTGATGGGGACGCAGGTGATCCAATGAACCGACACTGGGACCCCCCAGGTGTGGTGGGAAAAGTTCTGGAACACCGGGCTCCCACCCTGGCTCTCCCCACTGAGTCCCTGTGTGGCCTCCCTGTCCCTTTCTAGGCCTTATTTTCTTCATCCGTAAAAGAAGAGAACCAGGCTAGCGCTAGACAGTGCTTCCAGCCCGATAGTCTGTGATTCTAACCAAGCATAACTCAATCTTCAGGCTTTATCTTTAACCATCCCACACGAACCCGCCTGGCTGGCTCTGGAGACCCATCCACAGCCTCTTAGAACAGAGAAGGGCATCCCCCACACCCAGCCAGCCCTGACCGTCCAGCCAGGGCGTCCTGCCTGCCTGTCCCCTCTCCCTCAGAGTGGAGCCCGAGGGGTGGGATGGGGGCAGCTGAGAACTGGCTCCTTTCCAGGGATCAATCCTCCCAGCTCTGCAGGGAAAGCCTCCCGGGAGCAGAGCCGGGCGGCCGTGGTAATGAAGTGTCCCTGGGCAGCCCTGGAGTTAGCCAAATGGTCATTAAATGTGATGAGGGGTTTGACGGTTAATGGTCACGGAAGGAATTAATGGCTCTTGGTGTGGGGGAGAGGAGAAAGGAGGGAGGAGAGTGGCGAGGGGCTGGTGGGAGGGAGGCAGGAGACAGAAGAGGGGAGTGGGGCAGAAGACTGATGGGAGGAAGGGGAAGAGGCATGGGGAGAGGGGAGAGACCAGGAGGCAGTGCGAGGGCAGGATGTGGGGTAAGAGACAGCAAGAGCGCCAGCCCAGGGGAAAGAGAGGGGCACTAAGGATGAATCGAGTGGCTGCCCCACTAGGCTTCTCACACCTGTGGCTGCAGGGACTTCTCACAGCAACCCCCTAAATGGGAGTTATTGCCTCTGCTTTATAGATGAGGACACTGAGGCTGACAACACTGAGTCATATGCTTGGTGCCACACAAGTAAAGCTGCAGGTGGGACGTGAGTGGTAAAGGGATAGAGAGACAGAAAGGCAGAGGATGGAAAAGGGATGGGAGACAAAGCCAGAGGGCCCCAGCAGAGAGACAGGGTGGGCTGGCTGTCCCCAGGCGGCCCCGCACTCACTATGCGGTCCGGAGGTGGCGTGCTCCCAATGAAACACTCCACCTTGCCACCGTCACCCCTAACAGCATACTGCACCGCCTCGCTGGAGATAATGGGGGGCCCTGCAAGCAAGAAGACACACGGTCAGGGCCAGTCGGGACCCGAAGCACCTGCCCACCCAGGCCCCGGCCGCCTCAGGCCACTCACCATTCACATAAAGTGGCACCTCCCGCTCGGCCACTCCGATCCGAGGCACGATGGCCCGGCAGGTGTAGGTGCCGGCATCTGCCTGAGTCACGGACTTCAGCAGCAGCTGGTTGCTGTTACTCAGGACCTGGGCAGAGAGAGCAGCCTCGGGTGGGGAGCCAGGAGGCCTGGACCCCTGGGTCCAAGAGGGCCCCCGCATCGGAGGCATTGGAGAGAAAGCAGGAAGGGCCACAAGTGAATTCCCAGAAGGGAAATGGGTTCCCGAGTCCGTCTGGTCCACGCCCTGACCCTACGCAGGTTGGCACATGAGCACACGTCTCTGCGACGGTGGGCAGGGACGTGGCAGGGGCCAGAGAGAGCAGGTGCAGGCTGCAATCATTTTAAGAGGATGCAGCTTCTTCTGTTCCAGTATTTTTATTGCCAAATGAGGTAGGACATTTTGCTCTGAAATTCCTCTTCCCACATTTCTGGCCCAAACCATCTAAAGTGGGTCTCAATAGAATCCAGGGAACCCTCCCAGCTTCCCCGCCTCCCTGTGCAGCATCATTCACCAGACCTCTGCCTCGGGCCCCTTCCCACCTCCCACCCCTCCCTGCTCCCCTCAGCCTCTGCACTGGCCCACTGTCCTGAGAGAAGGGTGGGGGGTGACTGCAAGCACCTTCTCCTTCTAATCCCAAGACCCTAGAAATAATCCAGGTTCAATTTGAAAAATAATGCTGAATCCTCCCCACCTCCACTTCCTCCCTCTACAACCCCCACGGCCGCACCCCTTCCTGCCAGCATTCAGCGCAGGCAGGAATCTTACCATGTTTGAGTCCTTTTTGGTCCAGGTGAGAGTGAGGGGGGGATTCCCAACCCAGACACAGGTGAGGGTCACATCAGAGCCAATGTCTGTGGTCGTGGGTTTGGGGTCAACCACGATCCGGGGGGCAACTGAGGTAGGAAGAAGCCTCTCGTGAGGGTCTCAAGCCCATTGGGGTTCAGCTCCCATCCCGACCTGCTGCCTGCCCACCCACGGAGCCACCCCAGGCCTTTAGTGGCTGCCGCACCCGGTCCCCGTCCTGCCTTCCCGCTACTCACAGTGGACGTTTACTAGAGTGCTGACATTGGTGCTCCCCACTTTGTTGTGGACCTCACAAGACACAGGCTCCGTGAAGAAGGAATAATCCACATTCGTCTCGTAGCGACTCTCATGGGCATCTTCAATCAAGAACCCCCCCTTGGCCCACCTGGGGGAGGAGGCACCACAGAATGGGGGTCAGGGCTTGAACCCTCCCAGCTAGATCCAGTGACCTGGGCCCCCCAACCCCCGCCCAGCCTCAAGGGCCTCTCCAGTATCACACCCCAGAGCGCTCCCAGCCCCCGACCCTACACCTGTAGCCCAGGATCTCGGGGTTGGCTGTGGCCTGGCACGTGAAGACGACACGCTCACCCTCCTGCACCGTCTGTGGCTCAATGGACAGGGTCACTGTAGGAGGGTCTGCAAAGTAGGGGACAGGGAGTCAGGGTCTCGGTTTCTGGCCCTTGAGTTTCTTCTTTCCTCCTTAGTACATATACTCAGACCTCACCACTCTGGGGGGATCTGGGAATTCGAGTTTGCAGTGTTATTTACTGCAGCTCCAATAAATAAGCTGTCTTCCTCCCCTTTTCCACACGGAGCCTCTAGGGGGCCAGCTAAGGTGACCACCAAGGATGGCACCAAAGGACAAATTATTCAAGGGATTAATGAGCCACTGTGGCCACTAGGGGTCAGTGTGGGGTCGCCTGGCTCACTAAAAGGGATGGGGTAGGGGCATCCACAACGGCCGGCCGCCATGCCCCACAATTCCCTGGGCAGAGGGAGGTGAGCACACCCCATGCCAGATGATCTCGCACTGTATCTCATTTAATGCTCGAAACCCCAAGAAGCAGGCACAGGTCCACAGTCCCTTATCTGAAACCCTTGGGACTAGGATGCATTTCAAAATTTGGAATTTTTCAAATTTTAGAAAGGTAATGCTGTGCACAGTAACACTCCATAGTCACACACGTTAATTCATCTGCAGTGAAACGCAAGACTATTAAGTTTAATAAAAGACTATGAAGAGCCTCGCTTCAGGTTAAGGGATTACAGACTCATGTTTTATTCTCTGCAAGTGTACAGAAATGAGAAACTGAGGCTCAGGGAGATTAAATCATTGCCCCAAATCACATGGTTTAGACCCAGGACTGCCTGACTCCATAGCCAGTGCCCCTTCTTCCAGCTCTTAGCACCCCCGGTTCAGAATCAGGGAATCTAAGAGAAAGTGAGCATCTGCCCTGGGGCCTGGGGAGGAGCCTCATTCTGTGCTTCTCAAAGGGCTGCTTTTATTCTCCTCCCCTCCTCACTGCCCCGTACTGCTCCACCCCATCCCGACCCATCCCCAGCCCCACTCACGGTGCACATCCAGCTCGATGGAAGTCTCCTTGCCACTCGGGATGGCCTCGTTCATGCTGCGGCAGGTGAACACACGCCCGATGTCCAGGTCTGTGGGGTTAATGAGCAGCTGGCTCACGGTGGTCTCCCTCTTCCCATCCTTCAGCAACTCCTGGCGTGAGACAAGGGTGGGAGACATGGTCAGCCCCAAAGCCCCACCCCTGCTCTCAAGGTGTCCCAACTCAGAGCTGGGCTTGGGCTGGAGGGGTACTTTAACCCAAAGCTCAGCCCCCTTCCCTCCTCCCAATATCCTCCCCATGCTTTTTTTTTTTTTTTAAAGTAATAGACTATTTTATTTATTTATTTTTTTCAGAGAGAGGGTCTTGCTATGTTGGCTTCCAACATAGCCTGGGTTGGCTTCCAACTCCTGGGCTCAAGTGATCCTCCTGCCTCAGCCTCCCGAGTAGCTGGGACTACGGGTGTGCATCACTGCACCCAGCTCATAGATTATTTTTTAGAGCAGTTTTAAGTTTACAGAAAAATGAGCAGAAAGTACTGAGTTTCCATATACTCTCCTCCCCCACCTCACCATTCCTCCATTAGCATCTCACATTAGGGCAATATATCCGTACAACTGATGGACCAATATGGATATATTATTACTAACCGAAGTCCACAGTTTCCATTAGAGTTCACCCTTCATGACTCCAGCGCCAAGTCCCTCCTCTTTTGGAAAGTCTTCCTCAGCCAGCACAGCCCTCAGGACTCTCTCCCAGCCTGAACTTGTGCCCCCTACAGCCTGTTTGCCCTGCACACAGCTCTGGGCAATCCGGCCTTGCTCCTAGGCACCGTGTGTGAGTGAGTGGTCCAATGCTTGGTCTCTCCTGCTAAACTATAAACTCCTTGAGAGCAGGGAAGGGGCTCATGCCTCAGTCTCACACTGCCTCAATGGCACCCAAACTGAGGTCCCCAAATATGGTCACCAGACCTCTTGAGCTGTTTTCTACATTGCAAACTGCCTAAGGGAAGCCGCACTATTAACCAAGGAAGACCCTGCAGTTTGATGGCCCGGCACGCATCTTGCTGGCCTGGAGCAGCACCAGGCTAGTATGATAACACTGACTCCCTTCTGCTGTTCCTAAACTCCACTGTCTTTAGTAAATGTGAAAAAAGGGGGTGGATGACAAATGGCCATTAACAAATCAACCTGTTTCATTGTCAAAATATTTGAAAACACATAGCCTGGCTGGGAGGGAAATAACAGAGTTCTTGGTTGTAAAAAACGGTAGCGCCACTGAGGACAAATCATCATTTGTTGAATGGTGAAACTAAGGCTCGGAAAGAGTGAAGTGAATTGTCCAAGGTAATACAGCGTGTTAAGGGCAGAGCTAAAGCCAGAATCCAGGCGCCCCTGGGGTTGCACGAGGAACACAGGTGAACGCCTCTCTCTCTAAACTGAGAAGCGTCTCCTGCAGCACCTAGCAAAGGGCTGGGCACACGTACACGTTTGCCCACGGCTGCAGAAGGAACCCCAACTAGGTGATCTGGATTTTGACTCCAGCTGCACCGTTGTCCACTTTGCCATGTGACCCTGGGCAAGTCACTTGATGCCTTTCTCTGCCATGGCTTCCTCATCTATAAAATGCATACAGTAGTCCCTGCTTCCCCAGACTTTTAGTTGTGATCATTGGGCTCATATGCCAACTAGACGCTGAAGGAAGGGGGTAGAAGTGACCAGGGGAGAGAGAGCACAGTCGGATCCAGGTACAAAACCCAGCTCTGCAGCTTGCCAGCTATGTGACCTTGGGTAAGTCACTCAACCTCTCTGAACATCAGTTTCCTCCTGTGTGAACTAAAGTAACATCTTCTTTATGGGACTCCTGTGAGAATTAAGATTGTCCATAAAGTGCTTAGCATGCATGGTGCCTGGCACGCAGTAGGTGCTGCTTAATCCATGGCAGCTATTATGACTATTAGTCTTAGTAATGGCACAGTGAACCTGGGAATTCACTTCTCTGGGCCTCAATTTTCCCAACTGTATAATGAGTGGGTTGGACCAAATGACCTCAAAGGCCGCTTCTGTGTCCCCCCCGAGTCTGCAGTCCACCCTCTGTGGGGAAGGAGAGGTGAGCAGGAGATCTAGGCCCAGTAGGATCAGGGGGGACAGCCAGGGCTCACCGTGCTGGCCACGGCACCCTCCTGCTGTGTCCCGTCCCGGAACCAGATGATGGTGGCTGCAGGCTTGGCGTTGAAGGCTCGGCACGTGAGGTTGTGCGGGGTGCCTGCCTGCAGCAGAATCACAGGGCCTCCGTCAATCCTGGTGTCCTCCGGGGGGACTGCGGGGGAGAGCAAAGCAGAGTCAGCCCTGATGACCCACCCCCTGCCCCTGGCGGCATCCCTCCCTCTGCACGTCCACCTCTTGGCGGGCGGTGCCACCCTACCCCCTAACTCACAATCACTGTCTCCATTGCTCCGGTGGTGGCTTCGCCCTAGGTCCCCAGCTCACAAGCTTCCCCAGACCCTGTTAGTTCTTTCCTAGCTTGTACTCTTTTCTGGTACTACGTGTCCCTACCATTGCTTAAGCCTACACAGAACAGATGGAGGAGGTGGCCACAAGCTCAGGAAAGGGCTGGGCTATCACAGGGCTTGAGTACAGCCCCCACTGTGTGTGGGGGGGGGTGGTGAGGAAAAGTGGCTAACCCCACAGGCTTCTCCCTTCCTGTCTGCTTCTCCGCCCTGCGGCAGCCAGGTGGACAGGCCTGCTGCAGCAACCTCATGTCACACTGCTGGCAGGTTATTTCCCCAGAGCACAGCTAAGACTGTGCCACTCTCCTGCTCAGACACCTTCAATGGGTACGACTGCCTTGAGCATGAGTTCTAAGCTCCTCTGCCTCCCGTCCCGGGATTCTCAAGCCAAGGCCTTTAATTTCTCACCTCCTTGTCTTTCCATATACTGTTTTCTTTCCATGTGGCATGCCCTCCCCTTACAGCTCCTGTTGAAGTGCTACCCATCCTGTCCAAATCCTGGCTGATGCACAAGACTTTCCCTGCCACCACCCAAAGCCCCCACGGTGGTCCCAGCCAGTCACTTGGAGCTCTTTGCACCATCTACCTTGGATTTGGGTTACGTATAACAATTTATCTATTCCCACCTCAACCAAAACTGTTATCCCCTGGAAAAGCTGGGACCCTGTCTCACTAATGTTTATATGGTCACCAGTGCCTAGAATGTGACCCAAGTAGGTGCTTAATAAATGCTTAAGGAATTGAATTGATCAGGTGTCTGATGCTAGCAAATAGGAGGCCTCTCCCTACCCTATCTCCCCACCTTATGCCCAAGGCTTTCAAATGCTGAAGTGACCCAGACTACAAGTTCCCTGAGGGCAGGCAAGTTCCCTAAGAGCTGCCCAGAGCTTGGGTGACAACAGATGCTCAGGGCTATTTGCTGAATGAATGAATAAGTGACTGATGAAATAAAGGCAGAAGGATTTTGATTATAATCTTTCTGGCCCACCCAGGATTCAACCAGAAATGAGAAGGGATTTTGCTTGCCTCTTTCTGGGAAAGAAAAGAAAGACTCAGAAGGACTTTCTAGAAGGAACCCTAGAGAGGAGACCTTGGGCGGCCCATGGAGCCCAGTGGTGGGTGGGCAGGGCTGTCCTCAGTTTATGAAATGGAGGTCTCCATGCTGGGGCTTCTAGTAGATAGAAACCTTGCAGCCGGTCCTAGCATTCTGTTCAACTCCTGCATGCCAGGTGATATAGCAGGAAAAGAATGAAGTTTAGACTGAGGCTGCCCTGGTTGCAAATCCTGGCACTCCTGTTTACCTGTTGTGTGATCTTGGTGAGTCCCTAAAGTCACTGAATCTTAGTTTCTTCATCAGAGACAGAACAATGCCTACTCACTGGACCCTTGAGAAGGTCGGGTATGATATTGTGTATAAACTGTCACCGGCAGAATGCGTCAGCTTACCACCGGGGCGAGAGCCAGCAGTGGCTCCAAGTCCGGCCAGGCTAATTACCCTCTGCATCCTGGCCCCTCCTCCCAGATGCCAGTGTATCTGGTTCCAGTGCCAGATGGGTGCAGGTTTGGGGATGGGGGCGGGAAGCAGCTTCAGACGTAGAAAAAGGTGGAGAGCCACCACTCAGGGCCTCCAGGTCTGCCTGGGTCCCTCTGAGGTCACACCAGGAGTGAGGTCTTGGGTGGGGACAGCTCTGAGGAGATGCCATCCCAGATGTGTGCCCAGACATGCGGAGTGCCCCGAGGGGAAGGCATCCGTCTCCCCTGCCCTTGCAGTGTTCCCGTTCCCTTTGTTCAGGCAAAGACCGTCCACCTGTCACCTCTGCCGCTGGCCTACCTTGCTCTATCATTTTCCAAACTCTGTGCCCATCCTCCACAAGCCTATCCCTGTCCTCTCTATTGGGGCAAAGGAAAATAAAGCTGTTGAGGTGTCTGCTCAGCCAGCTGTTAGAGGTCATGAGTCCAGATGTGCATGTGTTTATGAACAAGAGTTTATGATTTGCACGTCAATATGCCCACGTGCCTGTCGCCTCAGTTTCCTTGTTTGTAAAATTTCAAAAATAATACTGACACCTATTCCTTAGAGCTGTTATTGTAGAAATGAAACAAGAATCAAGAGTGTGAAGCCAACTGCAAACTATGATATGATTGACAATAATTTCTACTGTTCAACTGGATGTTCACCTTGTGTTGGCCAAAGTGCCACGTGTACATGCTTTCACTTAATCTGTATCATGGAGTATATTTCGTTAATCCTTTCATAGTAAATACCATTAACCCCAATTTACAGATAAGAAGGTTACAGGCTCAAGAAGGTTAAGCAAATGTGCTCAGAGGCAAGAGGGTGAGCAAAAGGGCAGAGTGGGGTGTGGGCCAGGCCCCCCAGACCCCTAAACCACACTCCTCACGCAGCCCTCAAGTTATTTATCACCAGGGGTGATGAGGGGGTGCAGGTGTGTGGACCATAAGGAGGAATGGGAGAGGCCACTCTGTGAAGAAGGTCGGCCTGGGGAGGAAGGGGCTTGGAGACCATGGCTGGGGAGAAGGTGAGTCTAAGGGGCCGGTGGTGTGCAGGGAGGCTGCTCCAGCCACTGGGCACAGCCCACTCCTCATTTCTGCCCTGCCCAGTCTCTGGGCCCTGCTGCCTTGAGCAAAGGCTATAGGCAAGTGGGTAAGCAGGAAGGGATGCAGAAAATGTCATGCTTTCTTATTGTCTCCACATGCTGCAGGTGGCAGGGTGTCTGCGAGTCCAGGAGAGAGACAAGGAGGACAGAGAGTGAGAAGACAAGTGCAGCTGGACTAACCACCCCCACGTCCCTCTCAGCTCCATCGGCTCCTCCACCCGTCCAAGCCCCCCTGGCAGGCCAGTGAGGCCCACACCTCCACACCCGCCATGCCCCCCAACAAGGCTGTCGGCTCCCCTGCTCCTGCAGCTCTCCGTCATTGACCTGCACTTTTTAACAAGGTGCGCCCCCCCCCATCTAGAGTTCCTATTGGCATTCTCCTCTTCCAGGAAGCCTTCCTTGATGGACCAAGCCACTGGATGCCATTATAAGCCCTTATTCCAGCAGTACCGAGGGGCTTAGTTGGCCTCTTTTCATCTCTCTCTATCTCTCTGTCTCTGTGCTGGGGTAGGAGAGAGAAAAGAAGAGTATCAAGCACTCCTCATAAGGATGAGTGTTCTCCAGGGCAGGAGTTGCACTTTCCAGGGTCCAAAATAGAGGCAGTTAAGGAGGAAGAAGAAGGGACAGGGCTTCCTAAGCATCTCGTGGTTCCCTTGGAGTGGCTGATCCAGCATGGGGGCTGCCCCCCCCACCAGTGAGGGATGGAAGACGGTGTCTTGGCACCCCATGTTCACCCTCCAATTCTTGCTCTCTAACCTCAATCCTGTTCCTTGCTAATTCTCCCCACTTTAGTCCTAGAGAGGAAAAGGAAGTCATCCACCGGCCATGAATCCCCGTCCTCCAGGCCCTGTACAGCTGAAGAAATCGGCCGTTGGGTCCCTCCAGTCCTCACTTACTCTGACGCCTCACATTCGCCCACTCTCACAGTTTACAAGTCCCTGTGCAGCAAAGCCGCAGTTGCTAAGAAAAGGCTGATGTCATTGTGCCACGTTACCAGTGAGGAAAGCCATGCCCGGGGTCATCACCTCTTCATGGCCGTCGTGCCAAAATGGCCAAGGAGCATCCGGAGCCCAGGTCTCCTGACCCCAGCAGTTCAGGACTGCTCCTGCTACACCAGGACAGCTTGTCACCTTCTCACCTCCCTCCCCCACAGAATGAAACTTCCTTGTGTCCAGGCTCACTCAGCTCGGCTCCTCTCTCCTTCCTCCCATCCGTCCTGGCGCCTCCCCCCATTTCAGTGATTCCAGGTTAGGGGGAGGAAAAGGAGGCAGGAAAAAAGTCAGGGACAGAGTCAATGACAAAAGGGAAGGCAGAGGGTCACAGGCAGACAGAGTGCTAGCCCGAGACAGAAAGCACAGCAGAGGCAGGGCACCGCGAGACAAGACAGCAGGGAGAGGGGGGAAGACTGATGGGCCCAGAGGCAGGCGGAGAGGCGGAGGGGGCCAGGTGGGCAGGGGGCCTGCAGGCGCCGGCCTCATTCCGGCACTGTGTGCAGGAGAGAGTCCCCTCATTATGCAAATGGCCTCGGGGGTTACCATAGAGGGACATCTGCTCAGTCCCCCTGTGAGCGGGTGGCTGCCAGGCGCCTGGCTTCCAGAGCCGGCCCTCTGACAGCAGCCGTCCAGACACAGCCCCTCAGACCTCAGCCCCTCAGAACTCAGCCCCAGGGCCCATCCCTTCCAGCCCTGCCCCCCGAGGAGCCCCCAGGTGAACCCGAGAGGAGGGTGAGGCCGAGGGAGCAAAGGAAGCAGCTAAGGGGGGCGAGGGAGGGAAGGAGCAAGGAGGCCCTTTCTGGGCTCTCGGGCAGCAGAGGGGCAGAAGCAAGAAGGGAGGGGCTCCCTCACCAACAAGCCTGTCCGCCAGGAGAAACCCCATTTCCATCACCCCACCCTTCCCTGCTCCCGTGGGGACTCGTCCCTCCAGCTTTGTGTCCAGAAGCCGAAAGCCCTGTCCTTGAGTGGTCTGGGCACAGGCTGGAGCAAAGAGGACTCGGAGCCTCACACAGCCCCCGCGTCCTGCTCCACTCCCTCCTACCTGGACCTGGCTTTGGGGGAAGTTTAAAGAAGGAGCTGGAGAGAGAAAACCAGGGACAGGGGGACGGTGGGGGCGGGGATGAGGCCAGCAACAGAGCAGAAGATGAGACCCTGAAGAGGGAACCGGAGAGCAGGAGGGGCTGCGAGGACAGGAGAGGCGCGGAAGGGCGCTGGGGTCATTACTGAGCACGGTGAGCTTGGCCCTCCGGGAGCGCAGGGCGGCCTCGGTGGCCTGGCACTCGTAGGAGGCGTCGTCAGACAGCTCGGCATCCGTGATCTCCAGGTTGTACTGCCCGGCGTCCGCGGAGCCCACGACCCGGTACCGCGGCCAGGCTGCAGAAACAGAAAGGGCGAGGCCCGGGGTGAGCCCCAACCTTGGAACCGGGACGGCCCCGCCCCTAAGGACACCCCACTGCCCACCCCTCATCCCCTGCCAGGGCCCAACAGACCCAGAGCTGCGCTCCTCCCTGTGCCCCGTGCTGGGACACCACTGTCAGGGGAGAGGGTGAGGTCCCCAACGCGGGCGCCTGTCGTCAACCCACCCCCGCCCCCGCCCCCGAGAGACTGGGAGCCACAGAGCTGGAGGAGCGGACAGGAGGGGGGCAGAGGCGGAGAGGGGAGCAGGAGCAGAGGAAATCTCTGAAGCTGTTTGCAGACAAATGTCTCTCATAATAATAGGAAAGAAAGAGGAGCGAAAAAAGGCAGACAGCAGGGAGAACAGGAGAGGGGGAGAGAGACAGAGCATGTGGGCGCCAGGAAATATAGGGCACCACCGCACAGACGGGAGCTCACTGGGGGCACTTCTGCGGGACTTGCAAGGCAGAGGGAAGCCCTAGGCAGGCCCGGCCTTGCCCCTGCGCCGTGGGAGGGCGGATGAGGCAGCCCCCCCCCAGCTGCCCCCAAAGCCCCTAAACCAGAGTCCTGGTTTCCCGTGGTGGCCGAGGCAGGGGTGGGGGTCTCCAATTCAGTCTCCCTTGCCCTCCCTCCCCCAGGCTGCCACCCCCCTCCCACTCTGCTGCCCTCCTCTCCCCTGTTCCCCACCATGGCTGCCTCCCATTATCTCCCTCTGTCCAGAGGCTATCGATCCTTCTCACTCCATATCTATTGATCTCTCTCTCCAGTTTCTTTCTCTTTCTATCATCAATGGATGCACCAGACCCATCGCTTTCCTTTATACGGATTGCTCCACACAGACAAATTTCCCCTACCTGGGCTAACACATGGAGCCCACAGCAAATCACCTCAACCCCCACAAAAATAATGAGAGTGGAAATATACAGGCCCCTGCCATACTGACATCATCACCGTGCTTTGCTGCTCACAGTGTGTTTTCGCAAAGCACATTCTCTCATCGGGCTCAAAACTCACAAATGCACTTCCAGGGCAGGCAGGCCTGCAACTACCATACCTGTTTCACACCCAGTACATGAAGGCCCAGAGAGGTGGAGTGCCCTTCCTGAGGTCACCCAGCGGGCAGGCGGTGGAGGCGGGACTAGAACCCAGCCGTCCCGGCCCCCCATCCACCCTGCCAGGTGGCCTTTCCAAAGGTCTCTTTACTTGCTTTAGAATACAGGAGGTTGCTTTCTGTTTTTGACTGACTCATTACATTTGCTTCAGCACCAGCTACATACCAGTGCTTAATAAAGGCTTGTTGAATGAATAAATAAATGAGTGCTCGGGCTGATATTAAAATGAGTTTTTGGCCTCTGAGCAGACATCGCCCGTGCAGGGGGGAGGAGAGAGGCTGGAGCAGAGCCAGCCTGGCATAAGAAACTTGCAGGACGCAGAAATTGCCCGTGCTCTCTCCTTCCTTTGCCGTTCCTCCTGCTAGACCTCTGCCCGTGCCACCCCTCAGGGTGTCTGTCTGTCCATCTGAAGTTCTCTTCTAACCTCTCTGGTGTCGTGCTGCCTTCCTCAAGCCAGTCCGCAGCAGCAGAAAAGGCAGAGCTAGGGGTTGGGAAAGCAGTGGAGAGAGACGGAGCTGGGGAGAACAGGGAGGGGGAGGCTGGAGCACCGAGGAGGGTGGTGAGGACACTACGGGATGGTAAGTCCAGAAATCTACGCTGGGAGTGGGAAAAGCGTGCAGAGATGAGACAGTTGGGACGTTGGGTGGCTGGGTGGCTGCACTCACCTTTGAGGCCCTGGCCCATGCCCAGGGCCAGCCCGTCCTTGGTCCATTGCACAATCCCAGAGTAGTTGAGCAGCACACAGGGGAGCACGGCCCGCTGTCCGGCCACCACGGTTTGGTCGGCTGGCTCCTGGCTGAAGCGGGTCTGGGTCCCTGCAAAGCCAAAGGCAGCACTGGATAAGGCGATGAGTGGGGAGAGGGGTCCTCCAAGAGCCCCCCACCACGCACACTCTGCAGGAGGCAGGAGGGAGAGCACCTCAGGCTGGGGAGGAGGACTCTCGGGTGTCTGCTCCACTTCAGCCTCAGCCCCTTCCCTCCAAGCTGTCACGTGCTCACCCTTTATTCCTTTCCCCTCCATGGCCCACAGGAATGGGTTTCAGGAGCTGGAGTGCTTGGACATTGTTGAAAGCGGTGCAGTGTTATGTAAAGGTCTCGGAGATGGGTCTAGTCCAACCCTCTCATTTTACAGAGGAGGTCCAGGGAGAAGAGTAACTTATCCAGGGGCACCCAGTGAGTTAACGGCAGAGCTGGGATGAGAGCCTGAGCCCCTGCTCCCCGGGGCCTGGGCTGTTCCTCCATCAGCCGCTGCTGATGGAGGAACCCCCCACACCCGTGTTAACAACGGGTGGTGCATTCATAACGATGGCTGCTGGTGATGCTGCAGCCCCCCTCGATCCTTGGGACTTGGGTCCATTCTACCATGACCCCTAGTTGGACATGAGTCATGTGAGCCAATGGGAGCCAACATGAGCCACCACATGCATGCAACTATGCCAGGTACAATTCTCCCTTCAATGCATGTAGTAAGTGCATAGGTTTCATGGGGCAGGCATGTCCACAGGTGTGTAACAGAAGCTTCCTGGGCGGGGAGTGTATCCAAAACCAAGTAGCTCTGAACGCACTTCTTGACATGCTTGCACTGCTGTGTGTGTTTACTCCTTGCTCCCAAGTGCTGGGGGCGTGAGTGTACACACGTGGACACACCTGCACACCCCCAGCCTCCCACACTAGCACGGTGGGAGCTGAGAGGCCACGTGACTCTGTTCCACTCTCCCTCCGGCTGTGGGAGCTACACATGGCTGCCCGGCTGGCAGCTCGGCCGGGAGCATTTGATTAGAGAACTGCAGAGTAATTGCCTTTAATTGTGGAGCCTAAATGGAGCAGGGAATTGCATTGCGGGTTTCTTCTCCCCCAGCACCCGCTCCAACCAGCACTGGTCAGCCCCAGCGGTGGGGCAGGCTAGACTCCCTGCAGAGCTACAGGAGCTGTGGGCTCAGCGTCCTTCGCCAGGTTGTGGGAAAAGGAGAGGAGGGGAAACTGAGAGGCCGGAGGACAGCAAAGGGAACGGTCTGGGCTTCCTTGCCACACTCCCTACCTATCACACCAAGTAACCAAAATCAGCTCTCCCCAGAACTCAGGGTCTCCTACCTCTTCTTTCGCTCCCTAGCTCAGGAGTCTTTGCAGAGGCCAAATCCCCAAATCCAACCCTTTGCAAACCCAGCTTTCCAAAATTTCTCTAACCTGCCATCACTACTGTGTGTAAGCAAACTTAACTCACCCCTCCCCATTCCAAGATCTCCCTCTAAGCCATGACAGATCCTAGTCTCCTCTCTCCCTTCGTTTTTCTCCTCCAGCCCCATTTCTCCCCTTCTTTCCGAACTTGCCCCACATCCCCCTCTTCCAGGAAGCCCTCCTAAGCTGATCCCTTGGCCCCTTGGGCAAACACAACTGGTCGCATCAGCCAGCCCCGCTGTCCTCTCTCGAGTTATCAGGGCTTATACCCATGTTTTTGCTTGTCACAGGGTGAAGGGAAGCTGGTAACTGGGGGTTTGCCCTAACTGTTATAGCAGAACAGGAACCTCTCCTCTAAGACTGAGAGTCATGATCTCCCCTCCCCCTGGACATCCATCCACATTGGATGCTGCACACAAAGGGGACAGAAAAAGAGGTGGCAGGGGCCAGGAGTGGTGGCCAGGATATGATACAGTGTAGTCAGCCCCCTTACTTTACATGTGCAGGTACAGCTCTTTGGGTCTGCAGGGGCCAGGAAGTTTGAAACAGGGTCCCTCCCCCGTACTCTATGAGGGTGTCCCCAAACTCTGCTGACCTGATCTCCCACTCACATCTTCTAAAGGAGAAAAGGATAAGGCTCAACGCACATTTTGAAGGATTAGGGTGGCAGGTGCTGAGATCCTGGGAGAAGGGTGGGTCAGGTGAGCAGCCTGTATTATTAATTCAGGCATTGCCTTCATTATTATTCAAATTTATTCATATCCTTGCGCATTTCTCTAGTGCAGCTACATGCTGCAAACTCTCCACACTCACGTTTCTCCTTCCCACAGCCCCCGGAGCCCAAGTCAAGGGCTTGAGAGTGGGGTGGCTGGTGAGCTCTGGCTCAGAGATGGAATTTATATTCATAGCTTTCCTGCATGGGGCCTGGACATCCCGGTCTCCTGGTGACATCTCCAGAGGACGGTGAGCAGCTGGCTCCGTGTCCACGTGGAGTGAGGAGGTGACTGGCCTTGCGGCAGGATGGCGGTGGCGGGGGGAGCACCTGGAGTCAGATTTGGGAGATGGGGAGCTTGCTGCAGTGAGGAGTGGTGTGACCTTGGCCATGTCACTTCCCCATCCGGGCCTCCATGTGCTCACCTGCACAATGACAAGCCTGGACCAAAAACTGCAGATCCCTCCATGCTCGAATACTAAGAGTGAAGGTTTAGGAGACACACTAAGGTTTACATTTTGCCTGTGTGGCTTCTTAACTGAGTGACCTTGGCCAAGCTACTTACTCTCTAAGCTTCATTTTCCTGCTTGCTAAACTGGGGGAATGATAATGCCTGCTTCCCGGGTGCTGTGAAAGCCAAACGAGATGAGGTGAACACAAGGCCCGGTACAGTCCTTCGCACATACCCACTAAATGGTAGTTACGGTCGCTGTTTACCCTGAGCAGTTAGACAACTGGAGAGACAGCCAGAAACCTGAGCAGAGACGTGTCAAAGAAGGTGGTTATGTCTTTCTGGGGACTTTGAAATAACATTTTCTCTTGGTTTAGGCCTGTTTGAAGCCATTTCGTCCAGAGACAGGGAGACGGAAGCAATGACCCTGCAGACAGCCCCGACAGGAGGGGAAATGAAGGGGTCTTGGGGATTTAACTTGATGGAAAGGCAGCCTAGATCCTGAGCCCACAGAAGTCACAGGCAATGTTTTCTGGTCCCAAAACAGCCCCTGCAGGCAAGACAGCACCTGAGATGGCGTCCAGATGCCCCCAGGCTATGCCAGCACGGTTCACGATGAGGAGAAACCCGAAGTCTGCTCTCGCCAAGTCCTGTTCTCTCTACTCTGCACGTGCCAGGCTTCTATTACCCCTTCCCACTCTTGCACAGGTTCCGTGAGCAGAACACTCCCCCATCCTCTGATTCAAACAGTCACCTCCTCTGGGAAGTCTTCCATGATTTGCATGCATTCCCTCGGAGCATCTGTACTCACTCCTCTCTTCTGCCATAGCAGGGGCCACACTGCAGCCCAGTGGCCGCCCCCTCCCTGCCCGGCCCCAGAGACAACTCTTGGAGTCTGAGCTATGTCACTCATAGCCCAAGACCCACCACCGGGCACAGGGCCTGGCGGCTGGGCACACCACAGAGGTTCTGAATAAATCTGCCGAGGAGTGAGAGTGAGCAAACTGCCGACAGTCCTGCCTTGCAACACCCCCACCGAGAAAAGGGGGCAGAGCATGCCCTACCCCCCCCCCCCGCGAGGCCCGCAGACTCCAGCAGAGGCAGACGCAGGCCAGGAGGGTGAAGGGGACAGCATCTTCCCCCAGTGAGAGGAGGGACAGTGCTGGGGACAGGAACTGGAGATGGTTCTGGGAAGCTCCCTGGAAAAAGGGAATGTGGAGCAGGGCTGAAGGGTAGGGAGGCAGGTCTGAAAGTTTCCAGTGCAATGATGGGGGGATGCGAGGGAGTGGAGGAGAAAGCCTGGGAAGGGAGCAGCGAGGTGCAGACCTCAGACAGGACGCAGCTGTGCAGTCAAGAGAGGGTGGGAGTGTCCTAGTGGCCTTATACTGAAAGGTGGGGATGAGGTATTGGTATGTCCTGGAGTGTCAAGACAGTGCCAACGACCCACACAAGTGGCCTAGCAGGTAGCCCATGCACACGTCCCTGCACACCCCCCTCTGAGGTCCTGGCAGCCTGGCCTTCTACACCTGGCCTGTCTACACCACAGAGCACAGCCTGCCCCAAACTGGGGTGAACGTTCAGTCCCATCCCTGCACCGGTGCCCACTTCCAGGAAACAAAACCAGCGCCAGGCAGAAATGCAGGGAATCAGCCCACTGCGGGGTGAGAAGGTGGGCCGTGGGGAGCCAGGGAGGGCCTGACCACAGGCAGAGCGTGAACACAGACTTGCCCCAGCTGCACTGCCAAATCCTGGCAGCTCCAGTCTGGGGGGAACGTGCAACTCTGCGGTTCTGTGTGTGTTTTTAAGTGGATTTCCACCTGCTTGGATCTCGCTCCCTCCCCAGCTTCAGACACCACCACAGACGCGGTGAACTCTTAAGCAGCCGCCGTGGAGGCAGGCAAAGAGCTACCGAGCTGCACGCACACGTGAGGAGCGTGCACACTCACACACACGCCGAGGAGGAGGCCAGCAGAGGTGCAAATGAGGCTGAGAAATAGAGCCAGAGACAGACACCCACACAGAGGTGCAGGGATAGCGGGCAGAGGAAGGAGAGAGGGGAGTGAGGAGGGAAGAGGAGAACTCTGCCAGGGAGAGCCCAGGAAGAAAAAGATGCATGCTGAGGCCAGGCCCATATAGGGGGTCCCCAGGGACGGAAAAGCACCAGGAAAACCCAGTGTGACAAAGGACCACAGAGCACAGACACCAGGCCAAAGCAGGAAAGCAGGAGGAGAGAGGGGTGGAGACCGGGAGAAGACAGAGAGGTGGGCAGGGTGGTGTGGGGGCCATGGTCACACTGGGCCAGCACCCCACCTCTGCCCCAGTGTTGGACTCTGCATCGTTCCACCAGAGTAGGGGACCCCGGGAGGCTCTGCCAGGGTTAGCAGGCAGGTGAACAGCTGAATAAGGTGATCAGAGGGGTGAGAGGAGCTCCGAAGGACCCAGGGGAGAAATCTGGAGCGCAGCAGGGGATACTGCAGGCAGCTTGGTGCTTCTTGGCAAGGTGAGGGGAGGTGAGAGCTGGGGGGACCCTGAATTCCCCCCAGCCTCCCCTCCACCTCTCTCCCAGACCTCCTTCCTATCAGGTTAACCCACAGCCCTCACCACCCCTGTCCCCACAGCACAAAGCTCCTCTAGCCTCAGCCTTGAACTTGTTCCCCCCCCCCTCGTCTCCCACCACACTGTTTGGGCTTCTGGTTGGCACTTATCACAGCCTACCTGGGATTAGAAGTTACTCTGTGCGTGTTTCTGTCTCCCCCACCCTCCCAGGAGCCCCTGGACAACAGGGATGATTTGATTTACCGTTCTTGTCCCTTCACGATGAACACTTCCCATTACCAGATGCCGACCATGCCAGGCACTGGGGCAGATGCCTCACACACCTCGTTTCCAGCAGCACAGTCCACTCGCAGCGGCAGTCATTATTACCTCCTTTTTAGATAAAAGGGAAGTAAGGCTCAGGGCACTTAAGGTGCAGCTTGTAAGTGGCAGAGGTGGGTTTTGAACTCAGGTCTTTTGGGGTCCACAGTCCTCGCCCTTGGCAATGCTACAAGAAGCCTCTGCAGAATGAACTAGCTTCATGGCTTCCAGCTGGAAGAGAATTGCGGGTGTCCCTAAGTTCTGCCCATCTACCACTCCTGATCCCGAGCTACAGCTCAGACTTCACCTGAATGCTGCTTACCTATGGCGGGGGAGGGGGGGCAGTGCTCCTCGGACCCCAGTGCCCTAGAGCCACACACACTCGCCCTGTGCTCTGCTGACAGCACTGGGGAAGGCTTGATGTAAATGTCCCTACATGAAGGCAAGAGTGGTACCCAAGGCTGGAGCAGCCACCAGCAGTGCCCAGAGAGGTTTCAGTGACTCGCAAAACACCGACAACTTTCGGCCACACCGGTGGCCGCCTACAGGAGCAGCAGAACGACAAACAGCCCTGCTTACCGCGCCACACAGCTCACTGGTACAAGTTCACTTATGTACACAACTACCCAATGAGTTGGTACAATTTTTATCCCTAATAAGGCAACGCCCCTGCAGTCACACAGCCAGTAAGTACCAGACCCAGCAAGCACAGCCAGGGACCAGGCCCTGGAATGCCATCTGAACAGCCTGGGTCCTGCTGAGTTCTGGGACCTCCCAGCTCAGATTCAGGCCATTGTGCGGACCTGTCCCCAGAGGCCTGTCTACCTGCCCTTAATGCCGTCCTCTGTCCTGGGACACTCTCTCCTTCTTAACCCTGATCTTCCTGGGGCCACTGGCTCTGTCCTCCAACTCCCTCCTCCATCTTCATCACAGCACTGGGGGCCAGAGCCGGCCAGTCTCCGTGCGAACACACCTTCTGTTCCTCCAGAGGCCTGGGGAGGACAGGGAGGGCGAATCCTGTCTTTCACTACAAACTAGGAAGCGACCTCTAAGTCTACCCTAAAGAGGTTGGAAATGCTCACAGCTTCTCACACACACGCTGTACACTTCTTGTGGGCATGTGCACCACAACACGCAAGCACACGCATTTGCCGCCATGCACACACGCACACCCCTCCCGACTTCTACATTCAAGTCTGTGTCCCAGCACCCACGGGCACCCGTCTGCTCCCGTGTCACTGCACACGTGCCCTGGCGGTCATGTCCCCAGAGCCCAGGCTGCCAGGCCAGCCCGGAACCAGGGAGGGAACGGGGCCAAGCACACGAGAAGCCAGGGAGCAGGAGAGGGGGGTGGTGGAGGACAGGCCCTGTCTCCCCGGATTTATCAAACGAGCAGTAATGAACCCCCTGGGCCAGAGCAGTCCCCACGCTCTCCACTCCAGATCGCGCTGCTGGTTCAAAGGGAAGCCTTTGATTCGCACCGACAGCTTTCAGATGGAACTAAATCTCTCCACACTCCACTCTCCCTCCCTCTCGCTGCCTCACATCTTCACTCTCTGCCCACCCCCACAGGACTTTCTTCCCCCCACCCCAGCCATTCCCTTCTCGCTCCATGAAAAATACAACAGCCAGAGAGGTCTCCTCACACTGGATTCTCTCAGAGAAGAGAGGATTTCAATTCTCTGGGCTTGGTCCGCAGCCCAGCAAAGGGGGAAGGAGAAAGGGAAGGGACAGAGGAGGAGAGAAGGCAGGGGGATGGAGGAAGGGAGACACAGGGAGGAAGGGTGGGGGGGTGCTGGGCTGGGCAAGGGTGTGGACAGACAGGATGCCCCTGGATGACCACGGATGCTGGTCTGACCATGGGATGGGGGGTCTAGGCCTGCTGATTCTGCCTTACACAGAACCCAGCCCAGTATACTGAAGTGCCCCAATCTGGCGTGACTGCCTGCAGAGACTGTAACCCCTCCTTTGACAGATGAGGCATCAGGGGCTGGAAAACTCTACTGACTTGCTCACAGAGGATAATCTCAGAGGAATGACTATAAGTAGAAGCCAGGTGACACAGATATCAGATGAAGAGTCCGAAATGACAAACTGCATCCCCCAAAGACAAGTTTCCAAACATTCAAGGACTACTGTCACCTCTACTCTCCTGCCCACCAAAGCACTCTGGCTGCATTTCTCAGTTTGAAGTGAACAAGACACAGTGAACAGCGGGGCCTCGAATGCCCTGACCCAACCCACCTGCACCCCCTTCCCACTTCTGCTCCTTTCTTGCTCGTCCCAGGAAGCCAAAGCCATAAGCAGAAGAACCAGTCTCTCCTCCCTCACCCCAACTGCTTGGCCACAGCCACCCCGATGTCCATCTCTAAGGCTGGGGGTAGGGTAGGGACAGCCAAAGGCATCTTTCCAGGGACCAGATGGGATTTTACAAGTGGCCACATTCTGGCCTGGTTTCCTTGCATTTGAGCGACCACAGAGGCCAGCTGCAGGGGCCGGCTGTGTTCATAGTGACAGGGCAAGTGGGCCAGTGGATTAGTCACCCAAAGAGACAGGAACAGAGCCCTGAATAAGGCAAGGGGGACTGGCCCAGCATGGCCCTGCCGGGCGGGGGTGGGGCAGAAGTACTCCAAACCAGAAGTTGGGGGTGCAGGCTTATCTGGTCCTGGCTCTGCCACCAACTGGCTGTGTGACTTTGGGGAGGTCACTTCACTTGTCTGAGTCTCAGCCTCTATGAACTGTAAAGGGAAGGAATAACTTGGCCCCCAAGGGCCTTTCCAGCTCTGATGCTCTCAGATCCCACCCCTGCCTCCTGCGCTCCTGGACCCTCAGCCAAGCCTTGAGGACACTCCTGAGGACTCAGTCCCGTGTCCCGTCATGCTCAGACTGGGCAGGGGAACTGGTGTGCCTGGGCCTGCCCTGCCGTTCCCTCCCTGGCTGGGGCACTGTGGGAGGTCTGAGGGTTTGTGACACTGAGACAGAGACCGAGAGGACCCAAGGGAGGTGGGTGTCCAGCATAGGAGGAGAGAGGCCGTCCTTCATTGTCCCTGTAAGGAACTCCCACATCCCTTCCGACAAGTTCCTGGTGGGTACATGAAAGACAAGAGGGCAGGCGGGCTGGGGACCCTGAAGTGACCTGCCAGCGCAGGCCCACGCACAAAACTTCAAGCTTCACGTGGAAGAGGCTGGCAGGGATGGCTGGAAACATTCCCACCTGCCCCATATGGGCCTCCAGCCTGTGGCACCTGGGCCAGACCTAAAGCAACAGCTCTATGCAAATGTGCCCTGGCAGAGGCCCCTGAGAATGTTTTATGGGAAGGACAATGGCATGGTGAGCCCAGTGGGCTTGGCTGCAGCAGGTACGACAGGCGGGAGCAGAAAGGGGGTGGCAGAGCTGGTGGATGGTTCTGCTGGAAAAATGAGTCTCAATCTGGCATCAGTGGGCAAGGGACGGAGGCTGGGGGGAGAGAGGGGGCAGGTGGCAGGCAAAGACTTAGCTCAGAAAGGAGACAGAGGCTACAAGGCAAGGAGGAGAGAGCAGAAACTAGGACAGGGCCAGAGAAGCCTGGGAGAGGTGGAGGAAGGAGCAGGGTGGAGAGGCGGGAGAGGGACAGCCTCTGCCCTCCACCCCACCCAGGCCCTGCATCTCCCTCCAGCCTAGGGAGCAGATGGGCGCGCGGCCCAGCGCCTGGCTCTCCAGCAGCGCCCAGAGTGCAGAGTGGAAGGGAGAGAAGCAGAGACACGGGACACTGGAGGAGATGCCTCGACATGCAAAGAAAAAACAAGAAGGGAGGAAAGGATGGCAAGAAAGAATTGTGGACTGAAAATAGAGAGCAAAGGAGACAAAGAGAAAGTTCATGCTGGGAAGAGGGAGCAAGAGGGCGTAAAAGATTGTTTTAAGGCCAGGCAAGGAAGGAAGGCACTACAGGACACTACGGTATGAAAGAAATGGGGAGCCAGGCATAGAGGAGAGGGGAAGACAGTTGCATTAGAACGAGGACGTGCAGGTGGGCAGGAAGGGCCGTGGCGACAACCAACCCAACACCTTTCATTTTGAAGAAGCTGAAGGCCAGCAAGGGAGGGAGGAATTTGGGTTGGGCATGTCTCCACGTCCCCTTCCAGCCAGACTGCTGCTTACCGAGCCCCCCCATCCCCACGAGAAGCAGGTGCACCCCAAAGCCCACTCCGCCTGCACTGATGGTGGGGCAGAAGGGGGCTCTACCTGGAAACCCTCCTTCACCAAAGGAAGGGAGGGAAGAGGGGCACTGAGAGGGGAGTTATGGAGAAGGATGGAAGATGGATAGAAAATGACAAGATAAAAACATAAGGAGACCACCTGGGAGGGAAACTGAGAAGGGAGACAAGGAGGACAGAGGAACAAGAAGACACTGGAGAAGGCCGACGGGGTTGGCGGCAGGGGCAGGGGCCGTGCAGGTGGATGGGCAGGAAGGTCAGGGTGGATGACCCCTCACCCTCTGGCATCCCCTGAAGGTCTTGAGCTTTTAGGTCAAGAAAAGAAGTCCTTGGGAAATGCAAGGGAGCTTTGAAAGGCCCAGCCGAGGAGGGAGAGGCAAGGGGAGGAGACAGGCTGTATCTGAGGCAGTATGAGGGTGGGCTCAGGCATCGCTGCTCCTGGCCTCGGCCCACAAGTCCTGCGGGGCCCTCGGCTTGCCTTCTGAGGAGGGAGGTCAGTCAGCCACTCCTCACGGCCTGCCCTCCATCTGTCCCTGG
Source organism: Microcebus murinus (assembly GCF_040939455.1). Lineage (NCBI taxonomy): Eukaryota > Metazoa > Chordata > Mammalia > Primates > Cheirogaleidae > Microcebus > Microcebus murinus. The sequence continues at coordinate 106,136,555 of NC_134105.1, read as the reverse complement.
GCAGACAGCTCAACTCTTCCTGGGGTCTAACCCCATTCCCTCCTCCTACATGAAAGCCACCCCCTGGGCACAACACCTCCCTACGGGCTCCATAATTAAGAGAAGTGCAAGTTCTGCTCCGAAAGCCTCCCTCTGTCTGCATTAGCAATCGCAGTAACCACTACCTCGAATAGTCCTAGTCCGAGAGGAGCCAGAATGGTACCTGAGTCCCCCAGCAGGCCCGTGGCCCAGGAGGAAGTGCAGGCTGGCCCCCAGTCCCTCCGCTTGGCTTTTAGGAACAGTCTCCTGAATAAACGGCCTCAACTCTGAGAAATGCAGAAAGAGCCAGGGCAACACTGAGGAGGGCATTCTCTCCTTGACCCTGAAACCAAAAGAGCCAGAAGGAAATCCAGTTCTTCTGATACCAGGCAGCCACCGTTAAGGACACGTCTCCGTCTCTAAGTTTAACAAGTTTCATTACATCTCCACACCCCCTCACCTCACCCCCATTACCTCCCATTGCACACCTCAAAATTTTTTAAAACCGGCCGGGCACGGTGGCTCACGCCTGTAATCCTAGCACTCTGGGAGGCCAAGACAGGCGGATTGCTCGAGATCAGGAGTTCTAAAGCAGCCTGAGCAAGAGCAAGACCCTGCCTCTACTATAAATAGAAAGAAATTAATTGGCCAACCAACATATACACAAAAAATCAGCCGGGCATGGTGGCACATGCCTGTAGTCCCAGCTACAGGCATCGGGAGCCTGAGGCAGGAGGATTGCTTGAGCCCAGGAGTTTGAGGTTGCTGTGAGCTAGGCTGACACCACAGCACTGACTCTAGCCTGGGCAACAAAGCGAGACTCTGTCTCAAAATAAATAAATAAATAATTTAAAAAGCTATTAAAAAAAATGACCAGCACGTCCAGGTCATTAGTCATCATTCTCCGTCCAGGACCAGAACCCATCATCACAGATGACTTCGCAGATTGCTCTAGCACTTCCAGATGGACTCTCTGAGTCCGCGAGCCGGGTGAGCAACTCTCTCGGGAAGGCATGGGGCTCTGGCGAATGCTCCCGGCATGGGCACCTGGCTCTCCGCTAGTGCCTCTGAGAAGGGCTAAGTTGGCAGGCACTAGACATGCCCACAACACAGGTGTGAGCCCAGAACCCATTACTGTGCCTTCCGCACAAGCCTCAGGCCAGGCATCGGTGACTGCAGATCCCAGGGAGCAGATTTTTGTATTTACGTGAGAACTTCCCAATAGCACATAGCAGTGAGCTCCCCATCACTGGAGGTCTTCTAGCTAAGGCTGGGTGACCACCTGGCAGCAACCTTCCAGGGGGCTCTGGGTAACATCGAGGACCCCTTTCAACTCTGGTGCTTTATGGTTCTATTTACACACTCATGTATTTTCTTCTTACTTTGGACATACACCCGTCAAATAATCAATCCATTACAATTCGATCAAGGTGGACTTGAAGTTCAAAAGAAGGAATTCTTTAAACAGGGCCATCTGAAGGGGAAAGAACAGGTCAAAAAAATGGTCTAGGATGAAAGTCAAAGGTGTAAGTAAGACCTTTGTCTCTCAGCAATGAACCATAAAACTTCAAAGGGACAGTGATGGGACTTGAATATAATCGTATTGATTTAGACCTGCAGTTATTCTGTAACTATGCTGCATTTTAATCTGGCTCCTTTTTCAGACTATTAGATGATAAACTTGAAGCAACAGATGTAATCTTAGTTGTGCATCTTCCACACACTATAGGTGCTCAATAAATGCTTGTTGTTTGGTTATCTCCATTAATGATTAATGGATAAAACACCACCTCCCAGAGAAAGTCAACTCAATTCAATATACATTTATTCATGTCATCAATATTTATTTGTTTATTAATTTATGTATTTGGAGACAGGGTCTCACTCTGTCGCCCTGGCTGGGGTGCAGTGGCATCATCATAGCTCACTGCAACCTCAGAGTCCTGGGGCTCAAGCGATCCTCTTGCCTCAGCCTCCAGACTGGCTGGAACTACATGTGTGCACCACCATGCCTGGCTGATTTTTTCTGTTTTTAGTAGAGATGGGATCTTGCTCTTGCTCAGGCTGGTCTGGAACTCCTAGGCTCATGTGATCCTCCCACCTCAGCCTCCCAGAGTGCTAGGATTACAAGCGTGAGCCACCGCGCCTGGCCAATAAATATTTATTGAGGACCTAATACATACCAGGCACTGTCCTGTACCCTGGGATGCAAAGGTGAACACAGCAGACTCGGTCCTGCCATCACCCAGTTTAAGGTCTCACGGACACACCCAAGTGTCCAGGTGATACAGTGTGACGAGAGCCGTGACGGGACAACAAGGCAGAAAGTACCTGAGTGAGATCGAGGAAGGAACCCTAGTGGAAGCGATGTCTGCACCGAGCTCTGGCGGATGAGTGGGAGCTATCCTGGCAAGCAGGGAGAGAGGGGAGGGGAGGTGCTCCGGGAAGGCAGAGGGCATGGGCAGCGGTGTGAAGTTGGGGAAGTGTGGCCTTTTAGATCCTAGAAACGGTTCACGCTGGCTGGTGTGTCGAGCACAGCTCTCCTGAAAGCCAGACGCTGTGCTTGGTGGGACGGGCACGCTGAGTAAGTGGGAAGTTGCCTGCTCTCGTATTCTGTCAGGGGAGACAAATGAGTTAACAGCCAAATAAGTTCTGAAAAGCTCTACCAGTGCCATGCAGTAGTAAACAACGCTGGTGAGATGAAATCACGGTAGAACTGGTGGGGACAATGACATGGGAACCTGTACAATCTGAACACTGCTGTGGGCATGGACACGGGGCTCTTTTTTCACTAAGGAGCTCACAGCCTCAATAGATGCTTGCGGAATGAACATCTTAATGGATGTTCGTTGAATGAACAAATAAATTGCATTTTTTTTTTTTTCAGATATCACTTCCAAACTGGTCTTCCCTTGGGCTGAGACTCACATCTTGTTAGCCTTTTCTTAGCTCTGGGCTCTTTGTGTAGCCATACAGGTTGGACACTGGAGGCCTGGCTTGGCACCCAGTAGACATTCAATAAATACACAGCTATGGACAAGAATTGCATTGAGCCTCGAAGACGGGAAGGATTTCAACAGCCAGGGAACTGGGGGAAGGGTATTTCAGACAAAGGGAACCGCATGAGCCGAGACACGGAGACATAAAAGTCCAGTGAGCAGTTGGAAGTGGCTGTGATTCAGGCACATAAAGAAATTGGAACCGAAATGAGACGTCTTTAAAAATGTAACACTTTCTCTTTCTGGGCATTCCCCAGTCTCTGCCCTCCACAAACTTCTGGGCTGTTGAGGGAGAATAGACACAGACAAAGAAAGAGGTTGAGACTCAGAAAAACAAAAGTGAAAGCTGTGGCTTATCCAAGCTGCACAGAGCCATGGGTGTCGACCTGGTGAGGTCTGGGGACAGGCTCGAGAAGGATCAGAAGGAATAAGGGCACGTGTGGTGGTGTGAGTGTGTGCGTTTTGTGTCTGGGGGCAGGAGCATGTGTCCTTGCTCGTACCCACCTGTCTAGGTAAGCGTGTGTGTGTCACTACATGTCTACGTATAAGTGTTGGCATGTAGCTACCAAAAGGAAGACTAGGGACCCTTTCTGCCTAAAACCAGGGCATGCTAGGCTTTTCCAATTAATCTCCATTAAAAAGATTTCCCACAAAGGCTCTTCTAGAAGCCCCAAGTTGGGGTCATCTGGATCAATCCTGCGTAAAGTAAAAGCAGCTCCAACCGGCTGCGGGATTGATCCATCTAACTCGGTTCATTCTACACGTGCAAGGGGCACGGAATGTTAATTTGCTGCAGGGAGCTGAGGAAGCCTGGAAGTGGAGGCTCCGTAATTAAGAGCTGCAGGAGCAGAGTCTCAATATGGCGGGACTTGATAGGCAGAGGCCCGCACAGGGGACGGAAGACTTCAGGGTTGATGACGCTGGCGCTGGGGCTGGGAACTCTGGTCTTTCTGTGTCTGCACCTCATCTTTTCCATTCTGCCTGACCAGTTTGCTTGTCAGGTGGGACCCAAGTGCCCCAAGAGCAGAGGAGGCCCAGGGAAAACAGAACCATTCATCTTACCACTCTCAGAAGCTTACAGGACACTGGTGGGGACATGGTGGCGGTGACCAACTGCAAGTCCATGGTGAGGGTGCACGAAAAAACTTTCTCTTCAAGGCTGTGCATACTGACGACTGCTCTTGGGACCCCAAAGCATGTAAGTCCCAGGGCAAACTCTGGGTTCTTATTTCCATGAAGAAGGCAAGTATGTGGCAGAAGGGGAGAGCAACCTCGTATACGTGACAGGCACTCTGCCATCTCCCAGAAGACCTACACCCATCCAGAGCCTGCTGCACATCCTTCAGATCTGCCTCCTCCAGGCAGTCTTCCCAGAGGAGTTGTAAAGGAGGTGTTGGTTTTCTTTGCCCATCCCAGCTAAACCAGCCACGCTGGCCTGTGCCCTAACACATGTGCCTTTCTCAACCTGTCCACTCACCAAAAATTCTGCTGATGTGGGGACACTCAACCCTGCTCACTTGTCTCTTTGTCCGTGTCAGTACAGCACGACCTCAGGACCGCCTAGATGCCGGAGGAGGAGCCAGAAGCATGTGACTGATGAAGGTGCTCACAAAAAGCTGCCTGGAGCGGAGCTTGACGTGGGCCCTTGGCAAGAGGATGCAGACATCCAGGTGTACGAGAAACCTTGAGAAAAGCAGCCTGCCTCTTCCTCACATTCTCTCTGCATCTCTGATTCCTCCCTTCCATTTTTAATCTCCCCGTGTTGCCCCCCCCACCCACCCAGGGGAATGGGGAGGGGGTCTCTCTTTCCTCCGCCTCTGTTGTCCCTGGTCTCTGCAATAACCTAATGATTTCTCATTTAGCTGCCTGGGCCCTCGATGCAGAGAGGCTCCTTTTGATTGCTTGTGACACCTATCTCACAACAAATTTAGCACCTCGTTTCCTAGACGAGCCAATATTCCCCCTCGATTATCTCCCTGTGAGGGGGACAGGGCACCGTGCATTCCAACTAGCAGGCTATGCCTTCCCCGATATCAGACTCAATCAAGCTCACAGTCCACCAAGGGACGGATGGGGGAGTTAGCTCTCACGGGAGCACAGGGGGCTCCAAGAGCAAGGGGGAGGCAGAGGAGGGGGCAAGGCACGACTTCTGGAAACCCGGCCCTCAGTGGGTTTATGTGCAGAATTCTCCAAAATGGAAGGTGGGGATGGGAGCAGTTTAACCTTTGCTCAGATACTTCTGGAACTTTCTTCCTAAACAACTCCTGAAATTTTGGTATTTCATCAGGCCACCCCTTAATTTCTGGGCTTGGGGACAATCCTGGAGTCATGCTATTTCACCCTGGAATAAAACCAGGGAGGAAGAAACACTTCCTTGCCCCCACTCCTGCAACTTATTCCATGGAAATGACTTTTCCTAACAAAATCGCCTGCTCCTGGCTGGGGTGCTAGGAAGGGCAGGAATTCTGAGGGATCTGCCCCCTGTGACTGAGGAGGGGAGATGAAAGGAAATTCCTCCGGCCCCAGAGCCTGGGGGAGGTGAGTTGGAGGGATGAGTTGGGAGTGTTCTCTGAGTTCATGGAGAAGGAAGGGGCAGACTGAAATAAGGGGGGGGGGACTTCTGGCCAGACCTGGGGAGTGATCAAAGGAGAAAGAGGGAGGGAGTGATAGGAATGTTAGGCATGAAGGGAAACTCAGGAGGAAGGGAGGCACTGGGAGGGAGGCAGGAGGTGGGCCAGGGAGAACTGCTGAAGACAGAGGGTCCCTGGCATGTGGAAGGCAGAAGTGAGAGCCTGGGGCTGGCGGGAGGGGGGCAGTGGTGGAGGGGAAGGAGGGCAGGACTGGGTGCAAATGGTTCATCCTAGTGACTACAGACAGGGAGAAAGAGAAGGAGGGGGCAAGCGCTGGAGACCCGAAATGTGATCTGTGAGAGGACAGAAGCCATCAGTACCCCCCAGAAATGCGAGAGGCAGACTCCCCACTAGGCAAGGTGGAGGAGGAGCAGAGGAGGAAAGGAGAAGGGGCCAAACACTAGGAAGGGTGGCAGATGGTGGCTGTCATTAAAGGATTCCTGTAAGTCTGGGAAGCCTTAGACAGCACAGACAAGCTTAGGTAAGCAGCGGGAGGAGAGAATTAAGGAGCAGACCCTGGAAGAAGAAAGTTACCCAGAAACCTCACACCAACCCGCATGGTTACACATAATCTAACCCTTATTCCTGCTTCAACCCTAACCCCAAACAATAACCCTTTCACCCAACCTCAACCCAACACTAATTTCAACCGAAACCGAACCCTAATAATCACTGTAACCCCAAATCCTAGCTGGAACATGTGCTCCTTGAAGGCTGGGCATCTCAAGTCCCCTCAGAACCTGGTACAGCATAAGTGATCAACAAACGCTTATTGAACAAATGAGGACATAAACCAAACCCTAACAGGAACCTCTGCTTCAAGCCTGACCCTTCCTGCCTACCCCAGTGTCTAAGCCCGCAATTTAGGGAGTAGGATGATGAAAGACTAAACAGAAGATGTTAACTCAACCTGGAGGCCAAACTGAAGTGGGTATGTTGGTCCCTGAATTCTCAGGCTAATTGCGGATGCCTACTCTTGCCCTAAACCCAGCCACCCAGAGCTGCTGTCCCAGGGGCTGCTGGGTGCAAGAAGCTAGGACTGAGCATAGGTTTGTGGCTGGGCCATAGCCATGAGGCTCAGGACAAAGGAAGCTGAGGCTGGAGAGAAGTAAGAGTGCATTAGATCCGAAGAGGCAAGTTTGAGCAGAGAGAAAATGACAGCGCGTAAGTCAATGGACTCCAGTTCAGGAGCAGGGTCTAAACATCTTCCCACCTACAGCCCTGACCCTGAGATCTCTTGCCCAGACACGGGGTGCAGGAGCACTTTATAGGGTGCCCATGGGAAGCTGTGTTGGAGAGGCCGCTCTAAAGAGCTCTGAGCCGCTCTGGGGACTCTTCCTATCTGCCCCATGACTGAGGAGTGGGGACCTCTCCCTCGGGTCCTACCCGCCCCCTTCACGTCCCCAAGGAGCAAGGCTCTCTCATCTCTCAGGACCTGTCGGCTGCGGCGCCGGGGAGAGAAGCTGAGTATTATGTTCTGTTCTTGCCGCAGCCAAATCTGATTATCAGGACGTGTGATGGATGAGCTGGGTTTGGACCCCCAGTTCAGGGAGTGGGATGATGGAGTTAGCCTGTCACTCTTTCCCCAGGGGATGAAGCATCGGGTCCCAGATGTCGTCTGGAACATGCATACCTAGGAGATGTCTCCCTGCCCCAGAGCCCTGGGAGACTGAAAATCCCTCCCTGGCTTCCAACCATTTCTTGATATAAAGACCTTGGAGCCCCAAAGCTCCTGCATTAGCTCCCCACGCCCTCAGAAGGCAGGACCAGGAACCCAGGTGTCAGAATCCCCAGCCCTGGGTGAGACCCGCTGCCTCTGGCCAGCTGCCAACATCTGTGGGGGCCACTTTGAGAGAGGGGGTGGAAAAGCCTGCCTCAGCTTTTGGCTAGGGGCCTCCAGGCATTTCTCAGTGACAGCCATGGGCCTTAGAAGCCTGGGGCAGGGCAGGGAGGGAGGAGGGAGAGAGACGGTGCAGAATAATAATGAAGGATTTTTAATAACTCGTCAGCTATGGTGTCAGCTGAACAGCAGCGGCAGCGCAGCCCGTTGGGAAAACTTGGTGAGGAATTGTCTTCCTAGGAAGTGAGAAGAGTCAGCGGGGCTGAGGGCAGGGAGGAGGCGTCTGTCTTCCGCGCCCCCAGCACCACAGAGCTTTGAGTTAGCGTCCAGACAGTGGTGCAGGACAAAGTGCAAACAGGATTACAGAACCCCAGGCCTGGCCCTCCGGGAGCTTCCACTCTGCGGCTGAAGATGCAAGCAATCTAGGAAGACGTTACAGAGCATGGCCAAGCCCCCTCCAGAAAAACACATCCCCCCAACTCGCCCTGAGAAATCAATCAACTGGAAGGCAATTACACGCTTATCAAAGGGCTTCTTCTCTTTACCCAATAATTCACCAAGGAACTGTTTGAAGTAGCAGTGTCATCAAAGAAGGTTAGAAAAAGCCCCTGGTGACCACCTTTTCAACGGCCTCATTTTTCAGATGAGGACACCGAGGTCCAAAGACATTGCAGACACAGTTTGGTGGCAGAAGCAGGACTCCTGGAAACCAGAAATCCAGGTCTCATAAAAATTAGTGTGATTTTATTTACAAAAGCAGAACTTCCATATACTTTTCAGGGGACCGACCGCTGCAAGGAGGGCAGCCATACCCCTGCGTGTCAAGGGCAGATGTCTTTTGGGTGAGAGCAACGGGAAAAGCTGGGGTAACCCATCATAACCATTACGCATCTTGTCTTTCCCTCAGGTCACCCCAGGAGGGCTTCCTGGAAGGAGCAGCTGTGGGTGTAGGCTGGGAAATGGAGAAAGATTTCCCAAGCCTTTGGAGCGATGGGGAGGAATGAAAAGAGGGGGGTACTGACCCTACACACGTGGAGGCACAGGAGCTGTGGTGGGAGGGATGAGAAAGATTCCTCTCCTAGAAGGTCAGGGGCCTTAAAGGCTTAGTGGCTCTGAGCAGACAAATAAAGACAAGGCAGGGAGTCCTTTCTGGGATCCCCTGGAAGCCCTGGCAGCCTGCAGCGAACATCCCACATTCCCCCCAATCCCCAAAGAAAGCGAGTGGAGGTATCAACCTTCAGCTGCCTTTGGTTTAGCCCACAGTGCTGGAGGTAGGGCACTCACACCTTTACCCCATCAACCCCCAAGAACCCCAACAGGCAGTGGCATCTCTGCCCCCCAGGCCCTGGCACACACTAGACACTTAATTAGGGTTTGATGAATGAACGACGGAATGCTGGGGTCTTTCTAGGAGAAGATGAATAAAGGAGAAATGCAGGATAGGAGGAAGGAGATGGGAGAGTGGCAAGGGAGGCCCTCCCACACCCTGGCAGGAGGCCAAGACTGAATGATTCCTTCCGTGTTTCAGAAAGAGAAACTAAGGCACCAAGGAGTAGGCACATGTTCCACATGAGAGGTCCAGAAATGAAACCTGGAGTCAGCCCCACAGTCCCAAGCCCAGGCTGTCAGCCCCCCTGCCCAGCCAGCTGCTCTGGAAGATGTAAAGTGCTATCTAAACGTGATGCATTATTAACACTTTAGAAATCATATTTCACAGCCGCCCGGCTGGAGCTGGAAAATGAATTCTTCCTCCTGCTCTCCGGCAGGGGAATTATTGTTGGAGCCAAATGTGACAGCAGTGACATGTGACCAGGGCCAAGAGAGGGTGGAGGCATGGGTGCCCACCTGGGGCAGGTCCTGAGTGCTCTTCTTCTGCCTGGGGCCTTGAATCAAATACCAGGGCCCGACCCAGGCAAGGCAGTCGACCGGACCCTGCCTCCCCCCCTCATGATGATCCCCCTTCAGGGGTCCCTGGCAGAAGGTGGGTAGAGCCTGTGACCCTCTCCCCCGTCCCAGGCCACTGCTGAGCACCTCCCCAGGTGCAAACCTTGTCCTGGCCTGCAAGGAGGAATTGCAGAGGGTGGAGGAGGCTCCAGCCTAATGGGAGAGGCGAGACCTGAGGAGGGTGATACAAGGGCAGAAAATCTGTCATCACTATTGCAGGGGCTTCCTGGGAGGGAAGGGTACAGAGCAGGATGGGGAATGAGTGCACGGGAGGAAGGCGAGTGGCCCCCAGGCAGGCCCAGAGGTGTAAAAGGGAACCGTGTTGACAAACAGGGAAGGGCTCTGCCCATCTGGGCTGGAAGGAAAGGAGTGGGCAGGATGGGGTGGGGGGAGCATGTCCCTGGCAGGGCAGAAGGGAGGAAGCAGGCGGTGAGAGCTGCATCCTGTCCTCGCTGGAGAAGCCCCAGTCATGGAGGGGGGTGGCGGGGAGAGGAGTCCCGCCTGCAAACACCAGTGCCTGCTCCCCCCAGTAAGCAACCAGGAGGCCTCAGGTGGTGGATGCGGAAGAGGTAAAGCTGCCAAAGCCACTGCCATCCCATCTGGGACCCGAACCCCAGGCCTTCCTTTAGGGTGCTGGGCTCCTGTCCGTGGGCTCCGTTGGCCGTGTAGGCGGCTTGCAATTAGGCATGGGGAACAGACAAACCAATTTTCAATTACAACCTTATCTACAGGGTGCATAGATGTAAAGGCGGGTACGTTTGATTCTTTTCTAAGCCAGCCTTCAATATTTGCAGTGCCTGGAAGGAGATGCAGTGAGAGAGCCCAGGCAGCCCTGGCGACATATAAATTCTGCTCATAATTACATGACTTTCAACACCACGAGATGCCAATAAAGTATTTGCAAGGCACACAAATTAACGGCATGTTGGCATTCCCGAGACGGTGCTTGGACAGCCAGGGCACAGGAAGGGGGGGGCTATGGCTCTTGCCTATGGGGTTGGTGGAACTGAGGCTAGAGGCAGACTTCTCCCTAGTCTCTCAACAAAGATGCCTCCTGTTCAGGTCCCCCAGTCCTACCAGCTTATATCTCGTAGATTCCCAGCTCTGTCAGAGCTACAAAAGTAAAGGACATAAGCTGTGCTTCTTCCAGAAGGGAGTAGAGGGGGCCAGAGGGACCACAGAGAGTGGTGCTGCCGAGCTGCTGTGATGACAGCAAAGGTGAGGCTTGGGAGACCCCCCACCTCCTCAGTCCAGTCTCTTTCCTTGCTCCCATCTTCATCAGCTGGGCCAGCGATGGGCTAGGCCACCCCTAGCCTGTTCGTTCTCATTCATTCAGAGGGGAAGGCAGGCAGCAGAGTCGCAAGTGCTTGGGGATGAGGTTCGATCAAGTGCCTGCTCAGCCTCTATGAGCCCCGGTTTCATCCATGGTAAAACAGTGGCTGGGGAAGGCCCAGGAAAGGGGACAGCAAGAAAGCCTGCAGAAACACGCCTGAAGATGCTCGGTGAAGTGCCGAATAAAGTCAAGTCTTCTCCACCCACAGTGCAGGCGGAAAACTTGTCAAGATCAGGAACCGCCATCCTCCCCACTGCTCTATTGTTTCAACATCTCCCAGCACAGGTCTCTCTGCAGGAGTAGATACTCGGTAAAATAAATATTTGTTGAATTGAACAGAATTGAGGAAGACAGACTATGAGGAATTCTAATGGACAATTTGGCAGCGGCAGACTTTAGTAGAGAGAGTGGCAAAGAACACGCGAGCTAGCTGGAAATCTGAAGAACTGGGTTTGCGCTCCAGCCCTGCCACTTACGACTGGGCACCAGGGAGACTGGGGGTGAGCCAGCACCCCCTCCAGCCCCACGTCCCCACCTGCAAAGGGAGTGGCTGGAGAGAAGCTCTGGAAGATGCCGCCCAGCTCTCAAGACGGCGTGGGTTCTCTGAGGACAGAAAAGTGGGCTCTGAGAACCACTTGGAGAAAGTGTCCTGACGAGTTCCTGGCACCAGCTCAGGCTGGCTATCGGCACCTTACTCAAAGCTCAGCATGCTGTTTGGGATAATCAAAAATTAAATAACAGTAATAATGACGCTTCCATAAATATCCACAGGCAACTTGTTGGCAAGAGATCTTGTTTATATAACTTCTACGAACGAGTCCCTGCCACGCTGAAGCAGTCTCCCGTCTGGCTCTGCCCTCGCTCACCCTCGGTTCCAATCCACTCCCACCCCTTTCTCGGTTCTCTTCCAGCCTGTGTGGCTCCAGCAACAACTGGAAGAACTTTGAAACCTGAACGCTCGAGTCAGTTCAACTCTGCTCCATTCTAATCAGCGAACAAGTACTGGGGACCTACTATGCGGCAGGGTTTATGCTGAGCATGGAGATAAGGGGATTAATACCGCATAGCCTTGCCCTTGAGGTAGGTATAATAAATAGCTTTAGTTAAATATAAGGCTCCAGTCCATCTTCAGCTTTGGTGTTTAAGGGAGAAGTGATTCATTCCAATGGTGGGAAAAGAGAAGAGAGTGAATCTGACCAAGAGTCTGTGCGAGGGGCAAAATTAAGCCTTGAGCCAGCAGACGTGGAGTCAAGGGACTCTGGGCACAATGAACAGGGAGGACGGGGCAGAGGAGTGTGGTGCGTTGGGAAGAGTCCGGCATGGCTGAGTCACTGGGCATTAGTGGGAGGCAGGGTGGTGAGGATTAAAAGTGATAATCCCCTTAAATACACTTGCAAGCTACTTGTGCCTGGCAACGGTAAGATGCTGCATCTTTATTGTTTATGTATGATAAGAAAGGACAGGTCGACTGGGACCAGACTGTGCCACGTCTTGAATACCATTCATTCATTCATCCCCTCCATACTTAATGTGCATGTACCTTACTTATGTGGCAGGCGCCGCGCAGGGGCACGGAGATAGGAAGTAGAATCCCACATGCCTCCTGCTCTCAAGGGATTTCCCGTGAGCACAGACTCCCACCCATAAATGTGGTCATAGGTGTAATGACACAGGTCAGGAAGGCTTCGCAGAGGGGATATCGCTTAGACTAAGATTTGAAATATACGAAGTGTTCACAAAGCATATAAGGGAAGTGGGGGTGGGGGAATACCTCTAGCAGAAGATAAATGTCGGTGAAGTGTTGGAGGCATGGATGTTTTGTGGAATGTGCTAATCTGCAAGCAGTTCTGATTAGCCAGAGTTCGAGAGAGAGAGGGAAGAAAGATGGGGCAAGGGAGGTAGGCTCGATCCAGATCAGACTGAGTTTTAGATGCCGGATCAGGAGTTTGGATTTTATCACAGTGGTTAAGAGAAGTGATTAGACAGAATACTCTGCCTGTGGCTGGGGAGAGGACGGGTACAGCAGGGAGCTGCTGCACTGCTTCTGGAGAGAAATTATAAGGATATAAAACTAAGACAGTGGATAAAGAGAAATGGAATGGATATGAAATATGTGAAGGGGGTAGGATCAACAGGATTTAATAATTGGGAGAATGTGGACGCTAAGGGGAATGGGGAGCCATTTCAGTTCAAGTAACCAGACAGCAGGTGAGGGCATTTAAGGGGAATCCTGGGGAGGAAGGTTAAGGTGGTAGGGAGGCAGGTCAGTGATGAGTGGCCTGGAGGCCATCCAAGGTCATTCTAAGGACTGTGGGCTTTATCCTGCGGATGATGGGGATCTACTGAAGGGAAGATTTTAGAAAAATTACTCTTACATCCTTCCCAGGAAAAGAGTAAGCAGGCGAGGACAATGAGTTAGGAGAAAGGAAAGGGGGTGGGGGAGAAAGTGGGTGGCCATTCGCTGTGTCCCTCCAAAAAGGAGATCACCAGAAGTTACTCTAGTGGTGTTGTCGTGGCTACCTGCTGGTCGTTGGTAGTGCGGACAATTGTGAGGATTAAATGAGATACCCATAGTATATAACTTACATGCTATGTATATACCACATAGTAGCCACTGCTATTATTTCAGTAATACCAACTCTCATCTTTAGGTATTCATCGTGTGTCACTATAGATGATAAGAGCTGGAAGTAGGAGCTGGGAGTCAGAGTTCTTGTGTCTCCCCTTGCTTCAGGAAAGGCCACAGGAAGGAGAGGAAGCCCTTCCAGGCAGCAGGAAAGCATGAGCAAGGCACAGAGGCAGACGGACAGAGAAGGTGCTGAGTGTGAGGACAGAGAAGGTGCTGAGTGTGAGCAAACCTTGTCGGGGCTGCCCCTGGGCCCCTTGGCCTCCCCTGGCCACACCCACCATCAGAACAGCGGATTCCATTTAGCCGATGCTGGAAGTATGAGGAGGGGGCCTTTGTTCTCAGCAACAGTGGGCAGATAGTTCTTTTTCCCCAGTAAGGTCTATGCTAGAGCAGGAGAAAGGGGAGGAAGACACAAAGGACTTCCTGCTCTCAAGTATTCAAGAATCCAGAAGAGGCCTGTAATCCTAGCACTCTGGGAGGCCAAGGCGGGCGGATTGCTCAAGGTCAGGAGTTCAAAACCAGCCTGAGCAAGAGCGAGACCCCGTCTCTACTATCAATAGAAAGAAATCAATTGGTCAACTAATATATATAGAAAAAAATGAGCTGGGCATGGTGGTGCATGCCTGTAGTCCCAGCTACTCGGGAGGCTGAGGCAGGAGGATTGCTTGAGCCCAGGAGTTTGAGGTTGCTGTGAGCTAGGCTGACGCCACGGCACTCACTCTAGCCTGGGCAACAAAGCGAGACTCTGTCTCAAAAAAAAAAGAAAAACAGAATCCAGAAGAAATAGGATTTTGGAAAAATATGGATAGTGAGACCAGAGAAGTATCAAACTTGAGAGCAGATATCTAATGCCATTCTTCAGAACCATGGAATTTTAGATTTGGAAGAAACGTACACAAGATGATCTAATCCCATCCTTTTATGTTGAAGATAAAAAAAAACAACCCAAGGCCCAGAGAGGTGAAGTGAATCCCTTGAAGTCACAGAGCTGGTCAATGGCAAAGCCAGCATAGCTTTGGTCCCTCTGGGCTTCTCCCCTTCCCCATCCCTCCCAGGTTCCCTGTCACCAAAAAGGTCCCCTGAACACCGAACACTGCATTGCAGTGCTCAGTGGCTCCTCAGACCAAGTGACTTCTGGCATCAATGGGCAACATTCTCCTGTATTTCTGTTGGCCTTCGAGTCCTCTGTCTGATTTTCTTGACCCCTTGCAGAACTCTGAGGTGAAAGGAATTGGACTGATCCTCTGTTCACACTAGGAGGCTGCCAGTGTGGGCAATACTGCTGCCTGGGACTTCAGGGGTGCAGTAGACCCTGGAACCCAGGAATTCCTGGCCAAATGTTGTAGATACACGCCAACCACATCTCACACGTCCGTGTGCATGCACACATACATACCCTCTCTCCCCAGTTCCCACCTCCAGACAATGATTTTTGGCTTGAAACCTGAAAAACTGCCAAGGCCTCGGTCCTCACCCAGGGATCCCCAGGAATTTGCTCACCATCACTTGCAACCACCTCAGTGCACAGAATTTGTGGAGTCCGGCTCTGATGATCCTCCCTCCTTCACTAGGGGGTTGCAGCTGCCTGTGACAGGGTATTTTCAGCTTCATTTCCTTGGTCTTTCTGCCGACCAACCCCGTTACCTCCCAACCTCATTTAAACCTGGGACTCATCCCAGACACTTTGCTCTTTCTTACCTTGTAGCAAGTACTACCGAGTATCCCTCTTCAGTGGGTCTGGATCTATCCCTTCCTCTCTACCCCTGCTATCCTGGTGGAGATCTTTGTCATTGCTCCCCTGGACTATTGCAATAACTTCCTAATTGGTTCCCCTGCCTCCAGCTCGCTCCCCTTAAATCCATTCTCCACACAGTTGCCAGAATGATCCTTCGAAAACACAAATCTAATGATATCACTGCCCTGTGTAAAACCCGCCAATGGCTCCCCACTGACTTCAGATGAAGTTCAAATTAGGTTAGGCGCTGCTCAACCTAGCTGCTACTTACCTCTTTAGTATCCTCCTCTGCTCTCTCCAGCGTGCACTTTACCTGGGAGAAATCCCAGACTGCCAGAGGTCTCTGCACATACCGAACAGCGTCCTACCTCAGTGACCTGCCTTAGGATTTTCCCCTCTCCTGTCGCTGGCTCACTGTTCTTCATCCTTCAACACACGGTTCAGGCTTAGTGCCCCCAGAGCCTTGGTCTGGGCCAAGGCCTCACCTGAACTCCCACAGTACGTGTGCATCCTATAACTCTGTGAGGTACTGAGCTGAGCTCCTTGAGGACAGGTGCAATGTTTCAGTTTTCGTTTTATTTCTTTTGTTTCTTAGAGATGGGTCTTGCTCTGTTGCCCAGGCTAGAGTGCAGTGGCATGATCACAGCTCACAGCAACCTCAGAGTCCTGGGCTCAAGCCATTCTCCTGTCTCAGCCTCCTGAGCAGCGAGGACTACAGGCATGCGCCATCACACCTGGCTAAGAGACCCTGTGTTTCTAAAATTCATCTTTATCTTTACCAAGGATGTCCGGCTCTTAGTAGACTCTGAACTAACACTGGTAGACTTGAACTGAACCCAGAAGTTAATTCCCTCTTCCTTTTCTGCCTCCTAAATCTTCTTCTACGAGTGTCTATTCATTCTGCATCCTCACTTGCTAATCCAAGTTTTCTTCATCTTTAGCATAACCCAGATGCCCCTTCTTCCAGGAAGCATTTCCTGTAAGTCCCACCTTAACTGCTTCTCCTGACATTTCTGAGCTTAGTTTGTGCTCCATCCCTTAACATCTCCACCTCATTTCTCTCTCAGAAGTGGGCGTGACTGCGACCAAACTGGACTGCCCATTTCTCTCTCAAGCACGTTGAACACTTTGCTCATTCTTGGTCAATGTCACCCTATTTTCTATCCCGGTAACCTCCCCTCCAGCTGGAGGGCAAGGACTCTGCCTCACTACCTCGGCAGCACCCAGCACAGAGCCCGTATTTACCATAACAGGTGCTCCACGGCGGTGGTTGAGGGCCGGCCTTGAACTGCTGACTTGTACGTTTCATGCTATTTTTGTGCGTGTGCAGAGGTGTGTGTTCCCTTTTCCTTCGTAGGTGTTTCACTTCACCTCCCTGTGTCCCAATTTGGACGACATCTCCAAGGTCTCTTCCCACTTTGAAGCTCTGTGATTCTGTAGCTGTGAGTTCACTGAGGGCGGGGGCTAGATCTATTTCCTCCCCCATAGCTTCGGCACACTGAAGGCCCAAAAAAATCATGCTGAATAAAAGCCTCTCCTAGTCCTGTTTCTCTCCTCCTTTTCTTTCTTGAGGGAGGCAGCAGGACACCGCAGCTAACCCTGGCTGGCTCCCCTCGGCAGCCAGCTCTGCTATTTATTCAGCATGGAGCAACTTGCTTTACTTCTCTGTGCCTCGGTTTCCTCATTTGTAAAATGGAGGTAACATTAGTATTTCCTCATAGATACCGTGTTTCCCCGAAAATAAGACCTACCCATAAAATAAGCCCTAGCAGGATTTCTAAGCATTTGCACAATAGAAGCCCTACCCCGAAAATAAGACCTAGTGATGGGCGTGGCTACGCAGCTCATCTGCACAACCCATGCATTTCATCATGGAGCGGTAAAGAAGACGAGCAGCCCTTCTCATCTGCCCCATCGTGACAGCTACTATCCCAGAGGTGACCGGAAAGGTGCGGGCAGCCCCACCAACAAGGTCGGCTCCCCCTGTCAGGTCCCGGCCATCGTGTGCGTGGTGCAAGCTGAGACTTTGAGGGGAAAATAACACATCCCCTGAAAATCAGCCCTAGGGTGTCTTCTTGAGGAAAAATAAATATAAGACCCTGTCTTATTTTCGGGGAAACTTGGTAGTAAGCCCAAGGTAAGTTTTAATTACAATTATTATTCTTGTCCTATCCTTCTTCCTTCCATCCTTCTTATTTACAGTCTTTATTTATCTAACCCCCTTTAATCTTTTGGACTCAATGTGTCTCACCAACATCAGAGGGGCCCCCAGGACTAAGGCTCAGGAATTACAGGGAATCCCACAGTTTCAGGCCACTCTTGAATTCCAGAGACCTTCTTAAAGTAAGAGAATGTGACGCAAGGTTAAAAGGGCAAAGCTGGGGCCAGAGGGGAGGAGAAGAGGAGAAAGTCGCAGGCAGAAGACAGGAAACTGTCCGGCCTCACAAAGGAGCAGACTCTTCTGCTGGAAAACAAACCGGGGAAAGCTCCAAGAAAGGGGCAGAGGACAGGACATGCTTTGCCTGAGACCCAAACCTCAGCCCCAGTGCACTCTCACGCCTGGGTCAGAGCAGGGAGAGGGTAAATCATAGTCAGCATTTCACAGTTCTGGGAGGGTGTGTTCACTGGACCAGAAACTCAGGAACTCGGTCCTGGCCCCAGCTCCATCTTTATAATAATGGCGTGACCTTAGCCAAGGCTCACCGCTCTGAGCCTCCGTCAACCCGACTATAAAACAGGGACAACAGAACGATCCTGGCAGGGCTGTGGTGAGGATTAGAGGTGCCCTGTAAGTGATAAAGCACCACCCATCTAGCAGACATCATTTTTACGAGGGCTGTATCTACATGGCCTAGCCATCCAGAAAACGTGCCTGATAACTGAGGTTCAAGTGCCTTTTTAAGCCTCATTTATTTAGGCCAAATAGGCTCTCAGTTATCAGAAGGTGGCATATCCTCAGCCAACGATTACGGCTACTCCGCCCAGCCTGACCTCTCCCTGAACCTCCACTCCCCACCCCAGGCGGACACGGGCCAGCGTCAGCACTTTCCACGGGGCACGGCAATTGTGCGTGTCGCTCTCCGCCGCTAGCCCGAGAGGGCTGTGTCTTCACCACAACCGTCCCGGGTGCCTGGGCCAGTGCGGTCACGCCCGGGGGCATTCGACACGGACTTCCTGAAGGAGGACACAAACGGACGCACAAAATTCTTTTTTAGGCTGCACTACAATCCTTCTCTTTGTAGCTCCTAACCACTGGTCCTAGTTCTTCTCTCTGGAGTCACATAAAATGAATTTAATTCTCTTCCGTATGACACTCCTTTAAGCATGTGAGGAGAGTTATGGCATGCCCCCAGAGTCTCCTCTCCTCATGACCAAACATCCCCGGTTTCGCAAACTGCTGTTTCCACAGGCGTCACATACAAATGAGCTGCATTTGCTCCCTGTTTAAAAAGCCCAGCTCTTGACCCCATGCCCAGCTACACACCCCCGGCCGCCATCCTCTGCTCTCCTCCATAGCAAAAGTGCTCGGTCCTTCCCCTCCCCCTCTCTCGTGAACTAACACCAGAGTTTTCTTTTTTTGCTGGGTCACCGGTGACCCACAAGTTGCTAAATCCAACGTGAGTCCTCATCCTGTCTTATGGAGCAGCAGCACTTGTTACAGCTGATCACGGCCTCCTCAAAGACCTTACTCGCAGGTCTCGCAGGATCCCACACTCTTTTGGTTTTCTTCTCCCTCCCTGGCCCTCTCCCCAGCTTGCTGTGATGGCCCCTCCTCTCCCTGTTGGGCTGGCGACATTCCCACGGTCCTCACTCGCCCCCTTCTCTCTCTGTTCACTCCTGGGGTGAATTCATTCAGCCGCCCCATTTTAAACACCCTTTCCACTTCGATGTTTTATCCCAGCTCAGATCTCTCCCTCCAGCTCTAATGGCATCTGCCAAACTGCTTATTTAACATCTCCGCTCTGGTGTCTCACTGCCATCTCATACTTAATATGTCCAAAAGTGAGCTCCTAATCTTCCACTCCCAAACCGATCTTCTCCATGAATGACAACTTCATTCCTCTCAGTCTGCAGGACAAAGGTTCGACATCATCCTTAAAACCTCTTTCCTTCTCATCCTTTATCTAATCCATCAGCAAGTTCCACTAGTTCTAATTTCCAAATAATTCTAGAGGTGGATCACTGTGCATGGCTTCTAGGTGAGCCACTGGTGCCCAAGCCAGCATCTTGTGCCTGGATCACTGCAGTGACCGTCTAGTGGGTCTCCCCGCTCCCACCCTCTCCTCGCACACTCTATTCTTGACATAAATCCAGGGCAATTCTGTTAAAACAGAAATTATACCATGTCATTCCTCTGCTCAAAACCTACCGAAGGGCCGGGCACAGTGGCTCACGCCTGTAATCCTAGCACTCTGGGAGGCCGAGGCAGGTGGATTGCTTGAGGTCAGGAGTTCAAAACCAGCCTGAGCAAGAGCGAGACCCCGTCTCTACTATAAATAGAAAGAAATTAATTGGCCAACTAACATATATATAGAAAAAATTAGCCAGGCATGGTGGTGCATGCCTGTAGTCCCAGCTACTTGGGAGGCTGAGGCAGGAGGATTGCTTGAGCCCAGGAGTTTGAGGTTGCTGTGAGCTAGGCTGACGGCATGGCACTCTAGCCTGGGCAACAAAGCGAGACTCTGTCTCAAGAAAAAAAAAACAAAAAACCTACCGATGGCTTCTGATTTCATTCAGAGGAAAAGCCCAAGTTCTGATTCCTTCAAGGCTCTTGTCCTGTAGAAAAGAATTTGTCTAGTTGTCCAGTTCCCAGGATGGAGGTTCTAACCCCTTGGAATTTCCCAAGTAATAAGTGTGTTTTTGTTATTCATGGTAGACCCTTGGACCACACGTGGGTTTATGCCAATGAGGTGACTCCGGACCGGACCGGGGCTGACTGTGCAGGCAAGTCGAACCCTGTGGTTAGAGGGCTGGGGCTCTGAGCCACGTGACATCAGCCTGGTCTGCTGATCTCCAGGGAGGGGAGGGAGGGAGGAGACTGAATCACATGGCAGATGATTCAATTAAAAAAAACCTCAATAAAAACTCTGGACACCTAGAATCATGGGAGCTTCCTGGCTGTAAACACATAGATGTGCCCAAAGAGCGATACGTCTTGATTCCACAGGTAGAGGGTATGGAAGCTCTACGCCTGGGGACCCTCTGAGACCTCGCCCCGTGTGTCTTTTCATTTGGTTGGTCCTGATGTGTATCCTGTATAATAAAACTTTTAAGTATAGCACTTTCCTGAGTTCTACAAGCCATTCCATCAAATTATCAAACCCAAGGGGGTGTGGGAATCCCTGAAGTGGTAGCCAGCTGGTCAGAAGTGCAGGTGGCCTGGGGACTCCTGCACGTGAGGCTGGTGTCCGAAGTGAGGGCAATCTTGTTGGGGACCGAGCCTTAGCCTGCTGAGTCTGCACTAACCGGGTGGCTGGCAGTGATGGCTGGTAGTGGACTGTTGGAGACTAAGACCCTCCACATGTCCTACGCATGGGCCTACGCATGGGCCTCGCCCCCAGAAAATAGCCTAAGACGAAAATAGCACCCAGCCCCCCAGCTATAGTTCCGAGAAGAATGCATTCCATGAAGTGCTTGCTCCAGGGCATGCTACCTGCAATTGTTCCCAACCCCCTGCCAGGTTGGGGTTGAGTGATCCATCACAAACAGCTTCCGGTGCCATTGGGATGCTGATTTGGGGCTGATTAGCCCACACCCAAGCCTCATCAACCCCCCACTCTATTTTTCTGTTTCTACTTCCTTGTTTCTGTATATAAAACCTACTAAAAATCCAAGTAAAGTAGACCTTGACAACCCTTTGCTTGGTCTCGTTCCTTTCTCTCGCCCATCTCTTTCAGGCAAGGTCCCCCTTGACCCCCGAGAGTAACAGAAGGTCCCGAGGGTCGGGACAAGTGGCGCCCAATGTGGGGCTCGAGGTACGGACCTTTGTCGGATGACGCCGCAGCAAGCTCCTCGGCCGAGAAACCCCTAGAGAGACCTCCTTTCTGCCGCTCAGAGAATCGACGGTCTGGTGAGTAGATTTTTTACATTGTCATCCCATCGAGATGGGCCATTCATTGTCTAAAGAGGCCATTTTTATCAAGGATCTTAAGGCCTCACTCAGAGAGAGAGAAATTAAAGTTAAGAAAAAAGACTTAGTAAAGTTTTTTGTGTTCATTGATCGTGCTTGTCCTTGGTTTATTATTGGTGGACCTGAGATTCACCCACACAAATGGCAAAAAGTAGGTAGAGATTTAAACGATTTACTTCTAAATCAGGGCCCAGATGCCGTCCCTGTATCTGTTTTTTTCGTACTGGGGACTAATCAGAGATATTGTTGAAGGGGCAGATTCAGACCCCAATAAAAAGCAGCTGCTCTCAGTAGCAGAATTCTGCCTCTGACCCGTGTCGCGGTCTGCTTCGAGAACGTCTTTAAAGACGGCCGAAGGGCCAGCTTCTCCTAATAATTTCAAGAGACCAACATGTCCTTCCCCTTGCCCCTCAGTTTGTATTAATATGCCCCCTCAGGACCCCTCAGCTGAGCTCCAGACATCTAGAGACGAGCTCCCGATTAGTAGGCCAGACACCAAGACCCTCTATCCTCCCTTGCCCGAGGGTACAGCCCCTCATGCATTCAATTACCCGGTATTCAAAAAACAACCCCTCCGAGAGTCCCTCGACACCGCAGGAGAACCAACCCTCGAGGAGGAAGCAGCCCGATATCACAATCCCGAATGCCCGCCTCTTGCCGCGGCACCCCATAGACCTCCTCCTTACGCGCCTCAGCTTTGCGCGCCTTCATTAATGCCTCCCCTTACGATGCCCTTACTTTTGCGTACCAAAAAAGACTTAAGTCAAAGGGTTACACAATTAAGAGATGTTTTACAACTTCAAAAAGAGTTTGCCCAGCTTTCCAGTGACTTGTCCTCCCTCCAAGATACCGCTTAAAGATTTGGTTTTCATTAGCCACCCACGTCATGAGACCGCCCAATCATATGCCACCTTAAATAAAAAATCCTTAAAATCCTCCCATAAAGCCCTAGCATTCCCGGTAGTTACCGGGTCTAATAGGCGAGGAGACCTCACCGCCCCTTCTTCGAGCCAGTCCCCGCCCCAAGATTCAGATAATGAGGATATGGAAGGGAGAGAAAGGGAAAGTGAAAGTGATGACCCCCCAGAGGAGGCAGTCCCGGGGCCCACTGCAGAGCTCACTGAGTTCCGCAGACTAAAACTTAAGACTTTAAAAGAATTAAACTCTGCCGTTAGGACGTATGGGCCCAATGCACCCTTTACCTACTCCCTCCTAGAGGCAGCCTCGGGGGGCGGCTACCTGCTCCCCGGAGAATGGGTCAAACTAGCACAAGCGGTCCTTTCACCTGGACAGTTCCTCTCATGGAAAACCGACTTTCTCGACCGCTGTCAGACTACGGCTGCTAATAATTTAAAAAACCCCAATTCTGCCTCTTGGACCCTTGAAAAACTTAGCGGACAAGGGAAGTTTGCCACTGAACAGCGCCAAAGGGGACTCCCGATTGGGCTTTTGTCTCAGACCGCCTCAGCCGCCTTCGGCGCCTGGCGAACACTTCCCTCTACGGGATCTGTTCTCACTCCCCTGACAAAAATCACCCAGGGAGCTCAGGAGGGCTTTAGTGAATTTGTAGGTAGGCTTTTAGAATCTGCTGAGAGGACCCTCGGACAGGAGGATGGCGATAATAAACTCATTAAACAATTGGCCTATGAAAATGCCAACAGCGCTTGCAGGGCCATCCTCAGGGGCAAACTTAAAAACAAAGACCTTAATGACATGATTAGGATGTGTAATGATGCTGACCCCTTCGCCCATAAGGTGTCGCAGGCTGTGCAGCTTGCGGTTGGGGCTGCCATTCAAGGCACTGCAGCACAGAGAGGCTGTTTTAAGTGTGGTCAGCCAGGGCACTTTGTGAGACAGTGTCCCTTAGCCACCTCCTCTGCTGCCCCTAACCTTAGTGGACCACCAGGCAGGCCAACTCGGCCCCCTTCCCTCTGTCCTCGCTGCAAGAGGGGATACCATCGGGCTAATGAGTGCCGTTCTAAGACCGATGCCCTTGGAAATCCCTTGCCCCCCCTTTCGGGAAATGGCCTGAGGGGCCAGCCCCGGGCCCCTCATCCTATTCAATTTCAGTCGGCCTCGGGGAACAGCCGACAAGAGGATCCCCAGCCCCTAGATTCCTCCGAGCAACCACAAGGAGCGCAGGAGTGGACTTGTGTGCCTCCTCCGACACAATATTAAGACCTGAGGATGGTGTTCAAATTTTGCCTACTGGCTCATTTGGACCCCCACCGGCTAACATGTTCCTTTTTATTCTGGGCTGAGCCTCCTCCACTCTTGCAGGGCTCATAGTCCACCCTTCCATAGTAGATAGTGACTTTACCGGGGAGATTAACATCTTAGCCAGCGCGCTTACTGGCCCTGTGTGTGTCTCTAAGAGACAGCGCTTAGCTCAGGCATTACCCTTGCCCCTTAATACATCCTTCCCAGCCATCGCCTCTAACTGAGGTGCTTCCTGCCCTGGCTCTTCTGATCTTTATTGGGTCCAAGCTATCACCAAAAAACGACCCACCCTGCGGTTAAAGTTAGATGGTAAACTTTTTGAGGGCCTTCTTGATTCTGGCGCCGATTCCACGGTTATTGCCCAGGACGCCTGGCCCCAATCATGGCCACTGCAGCCTTCCCTTACGCACTTACAAGGTATAGGACAGTCTAGAGATACTCTCCAGAGCTCAAAAATTTTAACATGGGAAGACCCTGAGGGAAACAGGGGTACCACTCAACCCTTCGTAGTCCCGAGCCTACCTGTTAACTTATGGGGGCGTGATATCCTTGCACAGATGAATGTTATTATGTGCAGCCCCAATGAAGTTGTAACCAGCCAAATGCTTAAACAGGGATTCCTCCCAGGACAGGGCTTAGGCAAAGAGAGTCAGGGACTAAGAGCACCCTTGACCACCCTCCCTAAGTCAGACAGATCAGGACTGGGGTTCAAAGACCATTTTTCATAAGGGCCATTGATCCCCCTGCACTTCAGGCAGATAAAATCACTTGGAAAAGTGACTCACCTGTCTGGATCGATCAGTGGCCCCTCCCATCTAACAAGCTAGCCGCAGCTACAGCGTTAGTGCAGGAACAATTAGCTGTCGGACACATAGAGCCCTCTACTTCACCATGGAACACCCCCATTTTCGTCATCCAAAAAAGGACTGGCAAGTGGGGGCTACTACAAGACTTACGGGCTGTTAACCAAACAATGGTTCCCATGAGGGCACTACAGCCTGGTTTGCCTTCTCCGGTAGCTATCCCCAGAGGCTACTATAAGATAGTCATTGACCTGAAAGACTGCTTTTTCTCCATACCATTGCACCCAGATGACTGTAAGCGCTTCGCCTTCAGTCTTCCGGTAATAAATTGTATAGGACCCTCCCCGCGTTTCCAGTGGCGAGTATTGCCTCAAGGCATGGCCAACAGCCCTACCCTTTGCCAAAAATATGTAGCTCAGACAATTGATTCTTTTAGAATTCAACATCCTCAAATATATATAATTCATTATATGGATGACATTCTTTTTGCCGGAGCCGAGGAGGCAACCTTACATCAAGTTACCATGCAGGTTGTCTCGGCCTTACAAGCTCGAGGCCTCCACTTGTCCCCTGAAAAGATTCAGGTTTGCCCCCCTCCTCTGCAAAACTAATTCTCACCTTAGTCAACACCTCTATCAGGACCATCCGAGAGGCCAATAATTCAAAATATCAGGAGTGTTGGGTATGCTACTCCCCCCGGCCTCCCTTCTATGAGGGTGTCGCTACATTTGATAAACTATTATTTACTAACAACACCAGCAGACTCAAATGGGGCCTAGAGACCCATGGTGGCCTGACACTCAGCCAGGTCACAGGCATAGGCCTTTGCCTTCTTAGCCCAAGAATGCTCCCTCCCGCACCCTTAGAGAAAATATGCAATCAGTCAATTACTGTCAACTCCACTTTTCAGTATATTCAGGCATCTAACACCTCCTATTTTGCTTGTTCTTCTGGCCTTACCCTGTATGTAGTCACTGCAACGTTTCTTGAGCATAGAGAATATTGTGTGTTAGTCATGCTTTTCCCCAGACTCACTGTACATCCTGCTGACGAATTGCTTAAATTTTGGGAGCGTGGCACCACAATGCCCCGAGAAAAGAGAGAGCCCATCACGGCCATAACACTCGCAGTTGTTCTAGGCCTTGGTGCCACAGGGGCTAGAACAGGCATAGCCTCTCTAGTCACCTCCAACCAGCAGTACCTGCAGCTCTCTGCTGCCATCGATAATAATCTCCGAGAGCTACAGCAGGGCCTAAAATATCTCAAAGAATCCCTCGCTTTGCTTTCTGAGATAGTGTTGCAAAATAGAAGAGGCCTAGACTTAGTGTTCCTCCAAGAGGGAGGCTTGTGCGCAACACTCAAAGAAGAATGTTGCTTTTACACAGACAAAACAGGTCTGGTAAAAGATAGCATTGAGAGAATTAGACAGAGCCTAGAAGATAGAAAAAAACGGAGAGAACAAAGTGAGGCATGGTATCAAAATTGGTTTTCTACATCCCCCTGGCTATCCACATTGCTTCCCAGTGTCTTAGGGCCGTTTGTAGGTTTTTTGTTGCTTCTCACTTTTGGGCCTTGGGCATTCAAAAAACTAACTAACTTTGTCAAGTCGCAGGTAGACGCAGCCACACAAAAATCGGTCTCCGTGTTTTACCAACGGCTAGAACAAAGAGGCTCCAGAGAAGACCTCCATACAGAGTCTCCCCATTCAGCCACAGAGGGTCTAAATTTTTCTAACCTTGCCTCAGACATAGAACGCAGTTGGTTCCAAAGGCTGTGGAGACGCCCATGATGGGATTATCGTGATGCCACGTACCAGGTGCACACCCCCACCAGCAGTGAGGTAACTCCATGACGGGAATATTGTAGGTCCATGCCCGGGGGCACACTTCATAATCAAAAGTGCCGGAGCTGGATGCCACGTACATAGCCTAAGACAGAGGCCTCACCATCATTTCGATCGCCCGATCTTACATTTGGGGTGCTGGTCGTGGAAGCCCATCGCGTAGCCTAAGACAGGCTCTCCACCAACCTGTGTAAATCTCCCTCATATTAATAAAGATAGGGGGAGATGTTGGAGACTAAGACCCTCCACATTCCAACGACTTGTCCTGACTTGTCCTATGCATGGGCCTCGCCCCCAGAAAATAGCCTAAGACGAAAATAGCACCCAGCCCCCCAGCTATAGTTCCGAGAAGAATGCATTCCATGACGAGAAGAATGCATTCCATGACATGCTTGCTCCAGGGCATGCTACCTGCAATTGTTCCCGACCCCCTGCCAGGTTGGGGTTGAGTGATCCATCACAAACAGCTTCCGGTGCCATTGGGATGCTGATTGGGGCTGATTAGCCCACACCCAAGCCTCATCAACCCCCCCACTCTATTTTTCTGTTTCTACTTCCTTGTTTCTGTATATAAAACCTACTAAAAATCCAAGTAAAGTAGACCCTGACAACCCTTTGCTTGGTCTCGTTCCTTTCTCTCACCCATCTCTTTCAGGCAAGGTCCCCCTTGACCCCCGCGAGTAACAGAAGGTCCCGCGGGCCGGGACAGTGGACTGTAGCCCTTCACGTACACACGCCTTACTTCTATTACTAGTTCCCTTGCTCACTTCTCAACGTCCGTATTGGCTCTTCCTTAAACACACCATACACGTTTCCCCTCCAGGACCTTTGTGTTTGCTGTTCTTTCTGCCTGGAACACTCTTCCTCGTCAGCTCCCCCCCTCCTTTCTATCTTTCCTCTATTACCACCTTCTGAGCAAGCTCTTCCCTGACCACACTACTTACAATTGCACCACTGCCCCAGCACACTCCAGAGTCCCCTTCCCCTGTCCTGTTATTCTCTATTTTATCAATATCCAACTTACTGATATTTTACTTATCAATTAATTTGTGTATTGTCCTTCTCCCTGGCATAAGCCTTATAAGATCCTTCAGGGTAGAGGTTTTCTTTTCCCATTTTTAAAAATTTATTTATTTATTTAAAGCACAAAAGTGAGGTTTATTGAGGAGAGAAAGGTAGGATTATAGGGCAAGAGCAAGATATAGGTTTACAGAGCTTGATAAATACGCCATAGATGACGACCAACCAGACTCACTGTCACAGCAGGGCAAGCAAAAGGAAGGGCAAAGAGAGCCTCTTTTCCCATTTTTAAATTGCTGCATCCTCAGCACTTAGAAAAAAGTGTCTGGTACTTTAAAAATACTGAGTGAATAAATGAATCTATCATCATTTCTAAGAGCTTCACCACTGTGCTCCTTTAGGGAAGTCCTGTTTGTCTACCTCCCATTAAAGTGGGTGTCCAGAAAGGACGGAAGCTCTCTCTGGGCAGGAGCCTCCCAGTCAGTACAGAGGACTGTCCCCACCCATGGGGACTTCATATTAAGCCCAACCTGGCTTTGGAGGCAGGCAGAAGGGAGCTCACCTCCTGCCCTGCCACTTTTTCACAGTTGCCTTTTCCACAATGACTCCTCTGTCTGGCACTTGTCCTGCCCTGCCCAGACTGCTTGTTTTCACAAAGGCAGGGGCCCCGTCCATCCTGCTCACTTTTGTACACACAGCATGCAGCACAGGCCTGGCATCCAGTCCACATCTAGTTGAATGAATGAACGAACGTTCAAGCTTGTCCAATTTTATGTGTATTGTCTCACTGAATCCTTAACACTCCCCATTAAGATACCTATTATTAACCCCATTTAATAGATGGAAATGTGGAGGCTAAGAGAAATTAAGTCATTTTCTTAATGTTACAAAGCTAATAATTTGCAGGACTAAGCTAGAAAGACAGGATTAAACATCGGGTCTTTTTGGCATTAAAGAGCGTGACCCTCATCTCACTGTAGTATGGCCTCCATGGTAATGTCACCGTGGACAAGTGAAGCAACCCCTCTGAGCCTCAGTTTCTTCATCTATAAAATACGACTGAAGATTAGATGAACTAAAGTGTATAAAGCACTTAGCATAGTAAATGCTATGCAAATGGTAGCTATTAGTAATAATGATGATTATAAAGTGACATAAAATTGCATTAGCCTTTTTGTCATCCACACCATGGTTCTGAGCTCACCTTAAGCTAGTTAATAGTTGGTGCCTGGCGGGGAGTACATGGTGTCCTCCCAGGAACAGCCACTGCCCAACACGGCAGGGACTGCTGGAAGCCCCAGCTCCCCCCATGCGGAGACCATGGCTGGTCTTGGCGGGAGCGTGTGGGCGAGCAGGGGAGGAGCCTCACCCTGCCACTGCGGTTCACAGCCCACCACGGCCTCCCTCCCCAGTGCCTTTCCAAAAGGCACATTTTCTACTATTTCCCCCTCTCCCCCAGTGGGAACCCAGGAACGTGGGACCCAGGGTCATGGGGTACCCAGCCCAGGGGAAGGTGATGGGGAGCAGTAGCCACCAGATGGAGAGGAGAGGCCTTATCTGGGGAGTCCTGTCTGATTCCCAAAGCTGCCCCTTAAGCCCCCCAGAGCTATCGGTGTTCCCAGACACACAGAGGCCTTCATCCCCTGAAAGGGAGCAGCCAGGCAGAAAGACAAAGGCCTTATCTGATCCCGGCTGGGGTTGAGGCCACAGGCTGGGGGAAGGGAGCCATGCGAGGGGCCAGTGCAGAGGGGCCCCAGCCTTGAGGGCTGAGGCGCATCTGGGCAGGCATGGGGGAGGAGCGGCCTGCAGTCGGAACAGAGGACCGGAGGTGCCCACCAGATGACAGTATCTCGTGGTTGTGCCACCGCTTTCTGCCCACTCTCTTTTCCCATCTTCAGCCTCTCCCAGTGGAGATCTCCCGGCCCACTCTGTAAGCAGCTTCTCCCTCTCTCTCCACTGCCCGCTTCCTGGGGGTAGGATGGAGAACCATCCTTTACCTGGCATGAGACAGTACACTGCAGGGAGCATGAGCAGCAGGTGGTCAGGAGCAAGGCAGCGCCAGGCGCCTGGCAGGTTGCGCACAGCCTGTCCGCGCATGCATCCGTTGTCTCACCTTACCGGGCTGGGGGACAACTGCACTAACTCAGGTCATTGGGAAGACTTTAATGAGGCAATATGCATATATGCAAAGCACACAGAACAGTGCCTGGCACTTCCTAAGGACTCAATAAACATTAGCTATTGTTATAGCAGCGTGGAACTCTGCAGATTTCCATAATCTCACCTCATCACACAATAGCCCTGCGAGGGCGGGACTCCCGTATTACACCCGTGGAAGCTGAGGCTCAGGTAACAGAATGAGGTAATGCCATAGCCAAGACGCAAATGCTTCTGGACCCATGTTAAAGATCCCTTCCCAACACCCTAGCTGCCTCCCAATGACACAGGAAGTGGCAGGAAGGCACAAAGGTCACCCTCGCCCTGTGCCCCGAGTTTCCAGGCCGGGCCCCTCTTGCTACTACCTGCATGCTTACTTGGAAACATTGCTCAGTTACTAACTGAGTCAAACCTGGACATACACCCTCATCTTCTGGGGAAGTGCCACACCGGCCACGCGTCCTGTCTACTCGCAGCCCCCGGCCTGCCTCCGCTCTGGTTTGCGAGGTGCCCTCTTCCTCTCCTGGCCCTCACTCTGTGCCTCTGCCGCCGACTCGCCAGCTCTGGAAGTGCCTGACGGCCCAGCACGTTCTCTGAGCTCCCGAGAAGGCCCTTGAACTCCTGAGGTCCACTTTGTTCTTCTCACCCCTTCCCCAGAAAGAAGCTTTGAAACAGAACAACTACCTAAGGCTCCTCCCCACCTCCTGCTCAAACCCATGCTCTTCCACTCCAGCCAGGCCGACCCGCTGCCTGCAGTGATGCAAGAAACGCCCTAACACTGGCCCAGGGTTTAGAGTACAGAGCACTGTCTGCCATTCTGCCACCCCACAAACCCGAGGGGAGACTCGCCCACCATCACGCACACGTGAGTAGGTAATGGCGTGGATCTGAATCTGGTTCTCCTGGGAGAGGACAGACATGAGGGATCTGAAGAGAGGGGTGGGACAGCCCAAGGGCAGGTGGAGAGAAATCGTCCCTCTGGGTTAGGTTCTAAGATAAGGAGAAGCAAGGCTTGGCGGGCAGGGGTCCCTCAGCCTCCTAGTGACTCCCACTAGCAGGTCTGCTGACATCCCCATCCCCTTAGAAACTTGAGCCTCATTACCTCCCAGAGGGACTGTCCCCTCGAGGGCCTGGGTCCCTTCCTCCCCCTCAGTCCTTACCTCCAATTGGTTGTCAATTCCAACTCTGGAATACTTTTTAAATTAGATGCTTCCTCTCCTGAATTGTCCTCCCTTGGTTCAAACCCGTGTTCTTTCTCTCCTGGACAATTTCGAGACCAGCAGCACCTAGTTGTCCGGGCAAGTGACACCCCGGAGCCATGCAATGCATGCACAGCTGTGTGGAGCAATGAGCGGCCTTGTCCATAGCCTGGTATTAGCTGATCCTCCCCTAGGCCTCAGCGGGACCTGTGCTTCCCTCTAGCATAACTCTTACCACAGCTTACGACAATGGAAAACTGCTTCCGGTGTTGCAAGATCAAGCTCAAAAACCACCTCCACTGTGAAGCCCTCCTAATGCGCCCAGGCACAGTGAGTCACTATTTTATCCGTCTTATCCATCTCCCCCAGGGATGCTATTCAATTCATCTCTGTATCGCCAAGGCTCACTGGAGTGCCTGGCGCATAATAGCTGCTCAATAAGCGTTTTTGTTGAATGACTGCCTGTAGACTCTCCCCAATCCACACTCACCTGCTGTCTCTCCCCTGTTCCACTCCTACTTCCACACTGCCCCAGAGTTATTGCCCTAAAACACAAAGCTGTTCACGTCCCTTACTGCTTTAAAACCTCCATTATGTCCCTGCTGTTGACGATAAAACTCAAAATCCTTAGACACCCAAGACCCTTCATAACCTGGGTCCCAATTTCCTTCCTACTTTACCTTCAGCCGTTCACCCCACAGCACACACTTCAGCCCTCCTTCTCTGAACAGGCCAGGCCCTTTCCTTACTAGGGCTGGTGTCAAAGAAATGCTTGTTCTCACTTTCTGGAATGTTTTCCCCCTCCGTTTTCTTCCGACAATGGAAAACTGCTCCCGGTGTTGTAAGATCAAGCTCAAAAACCACCTCCACCATGAAGCCCTCCTAATGTGCCCAGTGAGCACTATTTTATAGTGAGCCACTATTTTATATCCCTGTGACAATGGTGAGGAGGGACCCATAATTTATAGAGTGCTGACTATGTCTTATCTAATTTAATTCTCCTTCACAACAATCTTAGGAGACAGGCATTACCATTCTACCAAACTTTGGCTCCAATAGGTCACAAAACTAGTAAAAGCTGGAATCAGGGTTTGAACCTTGTTCTGTCTGATTTAAAGTCCCTGCTTTTTCTTCTTCTTCTTCATTTCACTATCTTTGTCCTTTATCACGGGGCTGTCTTGAGCAATGCTTCATGGGATTTCTCAGTCTCCTTGTCTGTTCCCCCTGTTAGACCCACGGCTAGAGGCTGGTTCTCACCCGTGTGCACATTCCCAGAGGCCAAGCCCAGGAATGGGCTTACAGAGAAGGGCCTCAATAAATGTGGGCAGCTGAACAGACAAGTGAGGGAATGAATGAATGGATGAAGAAGGACTGAAGGTTACATCACTCCCCTGCCCATGAGCAGTAATGCAGGAATTGTCCAGGGGAGAAAAACACGAGGGAGGCCCGGTCTCAGGCTCTCAGCTGGAAAGCCCTTGTGCATCAGCTGTCTCCTCTCTTTGGAGCGCTGCTTTAGAAGCAAGTCAACAGCCCACAAGGAGATGGCATGGTTGCCAAAAAACAAGGAAACCAAACACATCAAAACAAACCAAAAAACATAACAACAGCGCCCAGAGGTGACAAGCGCAGCTCTCTGTAAAGAGTAAGACAGACACGCTCTCTGCCTTCTGGGGCCTCCCTCTGAGACTCACACACCAACCCAGGTAGCAGCATCTAGGCCACTTGGAAGGAAGGCCAGGAAATAGACAATCGATGCATGACCAGACTGTATTTACACCAGGGCCCAACAGGAGGCACGAAGGGGTGCGGGTGAGGGAAGAACCGTGCTCAGGCAGAGAGGTCCCTCGAGACAGTAGGTTCGGGAACTAGTGGAGCGCCTAGAGAAGAAGCCAGCTTGATGAACTGGCGAGGGGTGCAGGGTGAGAGGTTCTGGCACACGCGACGTGAGTGCATGCGCGTCCCGGCCCCGGTCACCCCAGCCCGCCCGGCTCCTACGTCCCGCTCGGCCCTTGCTGCCCTCATGTCCTCCAGCCCGAGTCTCCGGCCAATGCCACTAATTGTTTTCTCACTGGCCAACTGGTGGGAGCAAACGGCCATAAAGGAAGCAAACAGCACATGCCGTGCATCCAGCGATTTTACTGTTGGCAATTTGATACAGAAAAATAAAATGAGGACAGAGCTGCCGGGCCAGTAAAGGGAGGTATATTTCCAAGCGATTTTTCCTTTTACTGCTGAACAGCCAGGGCTCCTCTTCGTGGACGATTCCATGACAAGCAAGACACAGGCATTGTCAGCAAAGTCTGGGCATTTGTGATGCGAGACCAGGCAGGCTGGGCCTGGGGAGGGGTGATGACGGAATGGCAGAGCCTCGGTGCTGGAAGGAACGATGGCGGTCACCTTGTCCACCCTCCCGCTCAATCAGAAGTCCCCAGTCCAGCATGCCCAGCATGTGGTCATCCTGCTCTTCCTGACCCCTCCCGGGCTGCAGGGCTTACTGCCTCATGAAGCAGCCCTTTCGATTTGCTGACAGCTCTGGCTATTAAAACGCTATTCTTTATAGTCTGTGGAACTCTGCCTTTCTGTAATGTTCGTACCCATTCATCCTAGTTCAGCCCCCTGGAGCCTATCAATATTTATTGAGGACCTACTATGCACCACTATTCTAGATTCTTAAGTTATAACAGTGAACAAAACAAAGCCCCTGGGGGTGTTTATGTCTATTGTGCAAGTCTACCATTTCTTCCACATGCATAGGATTTTTCACTTCTCCCCTGATCCTTTGGAATCCTATTTGCGTTCAGTCTTCGGTCTGTGAGATCTCTGAGGGCTAAGAACAATCTCTCCTACTACACCCTAAGAAGCATTTCTTAGAAGACTAGGAGGAGACAGTTGTGAAGGAACTTGAAGATGCCAGCCTTTTTCATGCCAGCCTGTTTTACTGTCAACGCCCTAACACTCATTCCCAGTAGACATGCTCTGGTCTACTTACTGTCCCACCCACCACTGGTTGCCCCTCCAGCTGTGGGGCACGGCCTCCCCACCTCCATCCCTGCTAGGGCCCCAGGGACCAGAACCGTGCGGGGCTCATAGAAGACTCAGTAAACATTTGTTGAACCGAGGACTAAATGGATGGATGTACAGAACTCACATCATACACAGGGAGAATGGATGAGGTCTCCACACTGAATTCTATCCACCAGGCAGGAAGAAATAGCTCTCTCCCTCACCAGCCAGGCAGATGGGTGGCAGGCCCAAGAAGAGCCTCCCAGGGAGGTTTGTGGGCACAGAGCCAGGCCCTAACTCAGCTGGAGCCCCCGAGCAGCTAGCATGCTGGGCTTGCCCCACCTCGAGCTGAGACAGAGCCTGGGACTGCTTCCCGGCGAGGAGCTGGGTACGAATCACAAGGAGTCAATCAGCCAGGCTCCCCGGACTCAGCCCAGTGCCCTGTGGGCCTCAATCTGCCATGGGCCCTGAGGAAAGATCTGGGAATAAGAGGAGATGGGTCCCTGCTCTAGAGACCAGGTTCCTAGGACACTCAGGACAACAACCCAACAGCTACCTGGGAAGCCCCATGTGAGGCCACAGAGCCCAGGCTGACTGTGCAGGAGCAACTGGAGTCCTGTGGGCCCCATCAGAGGATGCGTCCTGGAGCAGGGGAGTTGCAAACAGGGTTTGGAAGGAGAGCCAGGAGTTGGTAACTAACAATAATTAAAATAATGGTCATTTATTGAACACATATGTAAGCCAGGCACTCTGCTAACCACTTTATAGACATCGATTCACTTAATGCTCACAACCCCCTGAGAAGTGGGTGTGATTGACCTTTTTCACAAATGGAGAAACACAAGCCTAGAAGGATGAAGTAACTTGGCTGAGGTTCAAGGTTACCCAGAGGCAGCAGTGGGATTTGAACCCAGGTGCCCAGGACCCCAAATCCGGATTCGTTGCTGCATGGCACCAATGGGCCCCCTGGCAGCCTCTGGGATTTGTCCACCACAGGAGACCCAAAGGAGACACTAGGGGCCCTGAGGGGCACCACTGAGACTGTCTGAGCTCAGGCTCCACCAAAGGCCAAGGCTCCAGGGCTTCACTGCAGACCCTCCCACTCGGGCCCCGCCTGAGCTTCCTCAGGCAGATCAAAGCCCACTGCCCAGCCACAGCCGCCCTCGCTCCTGTCTGACCACCCTCACTGGTCTGCTCTCTCACAGTCTTCCTCCTCCAGACAGTGTGCTTCGTGGTGCTGTTATAACTCACTGCAACGTCAAACTCCTGGGCTCAAGTGATCCTCCTGCCTCAGCCTCCCTAGTATCTGGGACTGCAGGCACGTACCATGATAGTAGTCTAGTTCTTGCTCAAGCTGGTCTCAAACTCCTGGCCTCAAGTGATCCTCCTCCCTCAGCCTCCCAGAGTGCCAGGAGTATAGGCACGAGCCACCACACCCAGCCTGGACTGCCTTCTAATGCTGAGCATCAGGGACGTGCAGTAGTGTCCCGGTCTGCAAAGAAGCTGCACGTTCTTCATCCTAGTGGGCTCCCCAAACCACCTACACTGCCCACCACTGGTCCCAACACCTCCAGGTGATCTGTCTACGTGGCGCTACAGGTACGTCACAGCATCCACCTGAATGAGTCACAACAGAAAATAAATCCAGAACAATAATGAATAAATACATGAATGAATGAAACAGGTGAAGTTCTGTCCTCCGATTCTGTGCTCCAGGGGGCGCCACATGCATTGCCGTCCGCGTGAACAATGCCCCTGAACTTGCAGTGTCAAGGCCCAAGGTCCCTTCTATATCAAAAGACAAACAAACCACAGCACTCTGGATTATCTCCAGTATCCCTGGGTTTTGATTGTTGGTTTAGAAAAGAATCTCTCCACACTCTGGGTCTCTGCATTTGCTGAGGACCGAGGGCTGACAGTAAACTCTTTCAATGCATAAATCCTCCCCTGGAAACCCCAAATCCCTCTGGCCCTGCATAGCTCTGCAGGGCTCTGACTTTTGGGGTGGTAAAAATGTCTTTTTAAGGGGCAATCGTATGTTCCTCCCCCATCACTGGCACTACTGCTACTAGGATACTGACTGTGGCTAAAATCACCCAAACGTCCAGTTACTGCTGCTGGACACACAGTCTCCATTTGAGCAGGGACATGGCCTGTCTCCATCATCAGAGTGGTTCTCTGAAGCCCTGAGAGATCATAGCCTGGTAAAAAGAACTAGGACTTCGGGATCAGACAGGCCTAGGTTTGAATCCCAGCTCCATCTTCCCTTCTCTGGGCCTTAACACCTCATCTGGAACAAAAGGTTGGTAATTCTTATTTAACAGGGCTCCACGAGAATTAAATTAAATGGGTCAACAGTAAGTAGAATATCTAGCAGTGTCTAGAGTAAAGTAGGAACTCATTATATATTCATTCTCCCCCTCTTGATTTCCCTCCTTTCTCTGTATCTACCCTCCTAGTGTGCAGGGCAGGATCTTGTCACCCTCCTGACCCCCTTGCCCTTCCACTGGTGGAGGAAGGATGTCAGGGATGGGGACAGAACGCTCTGCAGTCCTTGCTGCCTGGCTCCGAGTGAGTGCAGCTGCCACTGTACATCAGCACACAGCATCTGGACCTCCCTTCTCTGCGATACTCACTGCCCCAGGCTCGAGTCCCAAGGGGGCTGTTCTAAACAGGTTTCCTTCCAAAAGATAAAAGAAAGTGATGGATGGTAAGTAATTGATCCCTTAAAAGAGGCAGAGAGGGAGAGCTACCTAGCCAGGAGGCAAGGTGGAATGGCTCCTACCAGTTCCTGCTTCAATTCCCAGATTTCAAGACACAGTATGTACCCAAAGAGGTGGAAGAAAAGGAGGCAAGAAGAACAAAACAATGGCAAAAATAAATACAAACAGACACACACACATACACACCTGCACGCAGGCACATGACCAGTTCGGTATAGATGTTTATCAGGTAGAAAATATGGAGAGAATTTAAATGTTGGTTTTCTCTATTTCTTTAATGAAAAAATAATATTCCTTTGTATCTGGTAGGATGAGAAACAAATGTGTCATTTTCAGTAATAACTGGGTAAGCCCCACATTATCCAAAGATATATCTATCCTAGCTAGCTACTAAAGTTGAAGACCATCCACAAGGGTCTCCTGTCCCTCGACCCCTACTGACTGGGTAACTGACACCAGGACTAATACAGAGTTAGCAAGAAATAATAATCCCTTACATTTGATGAACAGCTTACAATTCACAAGTCACTTTCATATTCATTTAATTTTCCTGAGCCATAAAAACTCAGCCCTCAGAAGCTGAATCTCAGAGTTCAGTAACTTCCCCAAGGTCTCACAGCTGGTGAGAGCAGATTATGAACTTGAACTCACATCTGACTCCTAATACTACTCTCTTTTCACTAAGTCACACTGCAAAGCAAAGGGAAAGAAATGTCCAGGTAACTGGACAACAGAGATTGGACAACAATTCCCATCAATGTTGGTCATGGCTCAGAATCCTATTAGAGCTTGGGTTTTAGGGATATGAAGGATGCCAAGTACTTGGATATAAAATGGAATGGAATTTGGGAAAGGGGAATCTATGAGAAACTGAGGCACCTAAAATCAAAGAGGAGAAGGATGAAGAAAAAGTCCATTTCTACCTCTGAAGTGTTAGCTCCAAGGTGTGTAGCCAAGAGCCAAATAAGAAAAGGAGTCTGCAGCATGGCTTGGAGGCAAGGCTCCCATGACCTCCTGATTGGAGTGTCAGTGGAGATGGGCGGTACAACGAGCTGCAAAGCCAGGAGGGGAATGCACTGTGGGGGAATGAGACCAAGAAGCTCCCCATCCAGCCCAGAACTGCAAGGTGCTCCTTGAAAGCGCAGATGGTCTCTACAGGGGAAGAAGCACAGGGACAGCGGTGGGGTGCTCTCAGAAGGGAGTGGGGACCCGCCATCCCAGGCTGGGGGTGATCTGTAAAGAGACAGGTGACAACCAGCAGAAGGGCACTCTGTGGAGGATGGATTCTTACTCCGGAGTACAGACTGGTCTGGAGTTAAAGGAAGGGAAACCCACCCAGAGCTCATCTCTTCTCAGACCTGCTGGGAGGCCTCTGAATGGACTTACCTTTTTACACTTCCACTCTCTGCAGCCTGCTCCCAAGGGAAATGGATCTGCAAATTCTGCCTTCGATGCCCTTCTGACTCCTACTAATCCCAGCGACAAGGGGATGGGGTCCCAGTTTCCTTATAGCCCATCTGTATGGAAGTTAACTTCACACATTCATTCAGGCACCCACACTGTGCCTGGCACTGAGCCTCGAGGGGACAGTCAGCCCTGACCCCAGGGAGCCCACTCACAGCCAGCCCCGTCACCCTGCTCCCTGCTCTGTCACCCTGCTCCCTGCTCCGCCAGACAGGCCCAGCCTGGCCACATCCTCTCCAGCCACCCCTGGCCCCGGGCCTGGCTTCTCAGCCCCAGTCCCCCAGTTCCCAACACATACTCAGCACTTAATATTTAATTTTTCCCTGTCTTGTCTCATTTGCATGTTTTTAGAAGACTCTTCCATCTCCTATAATATATCTCCAAGTAACTGGGAGCCCTTAAAAGACAAGGGTTAAAACTCCCCGTCCCCTCAACTCTGCCCACAGGGAGAGTTGTGGGCAGTACTAGGAATCAGTACTAGGAATTCACTGCCAGGCTACACTGTTTCTAGCCCTCACCCAGGCATTCAAACTGGACAGGTAAGTATTGAGTACCTAGTGCATACCTCTACTTTCTGCTGAGAAAACAAGTGGCTTTAAAAGGTTCACTGACTTACCACAAGGAAAAGTGATGAGTGACAGAGAGGGATTGGAATTGGGGTCTTTTAACTTGGTATCTCTCTCTCCATCCCACTTGGCCCCTGAGCCTAAAGAGGATACTCAGGAAGAACCACTGGGCAGTCTGGGCCAGTCTCAGTCACAAGAACACAATCCCAACTCTCCAGGCCTCACGTAGGGGACTATGTGTGCATGAGTGAGTGTGTGTGTATATGTGTGTGTGTGCATGTGTGTGTGTGTGTGATGGAAAGGAGAAAGAAAGGAATAAAGACAAAGGAATAAGAAGACAGAGGAGGAGGTGGGAGGACAAAGGTATCTGCCATCAAAGAAGTGGGGCTAGAAGCGAAGGGAACCTTCCCACTTACTATTCTATATTAGGGAAGACAGCCTACCATTTGTTTCCCATTACTGCCTTCAATTCCCTTCTCGTTCAGGGGACCTGGAGCACAGAGCTGGCTTGTTGATTGGTTTGAGTTTAATTCATTTGTGTAATATCCCTGTTCGGAACGATGTCTAATTAACACTTTTGTTGGGGGGAATAAAAACCTCCCATAATCATTAATGAACTGGGGAGGGGAGGGGAAGCTTTCCCAGGCAGCAGCCTCAATTCTACTGGGCTGTTTGCTGGCTCCATCTTAGAGATGTCTTAATGAGCATTTCGCTTACTCTGGACCGGGACAAGCAGATGGAGCCGAGATTTGATGATGGGATGCTCAAGTTAGTTACGTAACATGAGTCAGCACTCACACCTAGTGCTGGGGATCTTGACCGTAGGTGCGAAACCCAGAGCAGGTACGTGGCTGGACCGTTTCCACCAAGCAGGGCAGGGATTTCCAGCTGCTGGATGAAATCCCAAGTATGAGACTACTTCTTTCTGGTTTACTCACCCCGTTCAGGCCTTGCAGGGAGAACTGATATCTTAGATTTGTTTATAATTTCACAGTTTGCAAAATGGCTTTATAAATGTTAGTTCACAACTCCTAGGGTCAGAGGATACCAATCCTACTTAATAGATGAGGAAAGTGAAGCTCAGGGAAATTGAGGGTCTTGCTCAAGCTCATGAAGCTAAGCATGCCATGGCGAGGAGTAGAACCCAGATTTTCTGACTCCAGAACCCTGAGCAGACTTGGTTTGCTCCTTTGTGCTCCAGAGAAGGCCCCTAGAGCTAAAACCCTGTTGAGGATATAAAGAAGGCACTGAGATAGTTTGGACTTTTGGACTTCTACTGGTCAAGGAACCATTTAAAATTACATGCAAGACTCTGAATGGCTTGTGTATGTGAGGGTGAGGAAGGGGGGGGAATCCATAACCTTCATAAGATTCTTGAAAGAGTCTAGGATCCCAAAGTCACAAGATTTAGCAGTTTGGTGTACTAATAAGAAGACCTGGATTCTAGCCCCACCACTTTGATCTGGGTGACTTTATTTTTATTTTATTTTATTTTTTTTTGAGACAGAGTCTCGCTTTGTTGCCCAGGCTAGAGTGAGTGCCGTGGCATCAGCCTAGCTCACAGCAACCTCAAACTCCTGGGCTCAAGCAATCCTCCTGCCTCAGCCTCCCGAGTACGTGGGACTACAGGCATGTGCCACCATGCCTTTTCTATATATATTAGTTGGCCAATTAATTTCCTTCTATTTATAGTAGAGACGGGGTCTCACTCTTGCTCAGGATGGTTTCAAACTCCTGACCCCAAGCAATCTGCCCGCCTCATCCTCCCAGAGTGCTGGGATTACAGGTGTGAGCCACCGTGCCCAGCGTGATCTCGGTGACTTTAGGTAACCGTTTAACCTCTCTGGGCTTCGATTTCCATACCTGAGAAACAGGAATCATAAACCCCACCCTGCCTAATACACACAGATTTTGTGAGGACCAAAATACACATAAGGGTAAGAGAAATGGTACCTAGAAGACAATGATGGGAGAGAGAGTTATTTTCACTGTTCATCCTTTTGCAGTTTTTATATTTTGTCCTATATGCATTACCTACTAAAAATTAAAAATTTAGCAAAAATGCATTTAAGCCATCAGGCTATCTATAGAGTATTGTACATACACAGTCTCACTTAATTCTCTGAACAGCCCTGCCAGGTAGAGATAATTTTCCCAACTGCATGTGAGGCAATTGAGGCTCGGCTAGCTCAGATAAATCATGCAATGTCATGAATGTGACTACATGTTAGCAGGTCTAGGATTAAAATTCGTATCTCTCTGATGTCAGAGTTGCCATTTGCTTCTCTCTCTCCTCGCCCCACCCCACATTACAGGTGCCTGTGCTCATTCCATCTCATAAAAGCTCAGTGTTAAGAGATAAACTTGATGAAGATGGGAGGAGAATAAATTTCGCTATATAGCTACAGGAGGGCTAAAAGTTTCCCCATCATTATCTAAATATAAGACTCTCATAACTGTTCACCTTACAACCACACCAACTGTGCAGTGGCAACCTGAAGAATAGTATTAAAAGATTATACATATATAAACATATATATGTGTGTATGTGCACACGCATGCGCACACACACACACACACACACAGGTTTTTGTTATAGCAAGAGAGTGAGAGAGTTAGGATGGAGGATGGCTATTGGCCTGCACTGCATGTCTGCCACTGCGGAGATCGGCCCAGGCAGCTTGGCAAGAGCTGTTCATATTGTCCTACCCCTCCAATGCACTCACCCTTGCCTTGCACAGTCTTGTAAATACTTTGCTGTTGATTCATGATCGGTTATTGTTTTCATTCTGCTGCCTACATGCCCTGTACAGGTTTATCCATGTCAATGCCTCTGGCTTAGACTGCAGCCCCCAGAGGGCAAGGGCTGGGCCGTACGCACATCTTTATACAACATCCACACTGAGCCAGACACAGTTATGTGCTTAATAAAGGACTGAGCAGATGACCACAAAGATAAAGGTCATTTATTTCAACTTAAAGGGAAATGAGGCCTCTGGGTAGGGCGATTTTCACCAGACAGTGCTGTATGGTGGAATGTGCACTGACACCTGGAGAGAGGTCAAGATCTGCATCCTGGCTCTGCTTGGTTCTACTTAGATCCAGAGCAAGAGAATTAGCCTCTGTCAAGGATCAGTTTTATCCACCTATGAAATGGAGACAATAAAACCTACTCCAGGGAAGCTGGCTTACTGCTGTAGCCCCTGTGCCCATAGGCGAAAGGGATGAATACTCCACAGATTCTTGCCAAAGCTGGTGGCTAGAACTAAAAGTAGGCTTTGCACCCAGCTTTGGGAACCACTAAAGAGGAAAGAAGTAGCCCAAATTCTCCTTAAATTTCATTTAAGTTGCATTAACCCTTCTCTAGCCATTCTGGATGGGACACACAACATGGCTACAAACTCCCCAATACTAGGAAGGGTTTGCTCAAGTAACAGACCAACTAGTGCAAATTACCATGCAATAGTACACCCCGAAGACCCACCCATCCAGGAGACCCTGAGCAGGCACACAAAACAAATTAAGTTGAAGTTCCCACAGAAGTTCTGTGGCTGGTTTTGCAGAAGGTCAAGGTCAGGGGTTGGTAGTTAAGAGAGTTAGGGCATGTTCCAAGCCTGGAGGCAGGAGTGAGCAGGGCCTAACTCAGGGACTTGGCCAGAGAAGGGGTGTGTAGGGGAGTGACAAGAAGTAGCATTAGCATTTCCAGCAAGGGGGAGTGGTGGGGAAGTAGATGGGTTGGTCCTTTTGAAGTGGTTTCTAGATTATCATTCCTTCCCTGGGGCTGCCTCTGCCCTATCCCTAAAACTGAAATCCTATCAATCCTCCCACAAGGTCAAGCCTCTCCAGGGGAGGATTTGTCCTTGCTCTGAGCTTCCCCCTATGCTACTCACTTGGCAATTTAGCATCTACTGCCTTGCTCTGAGATGATACAAACCTACTGAGGACCTACTATGCTCTGAGTGCTTTCAGCTCTTCTAATTCTCCCCACACCTGTGTGTTCATTTACATTATCCCCAACTCCCAGAAAGGCTTTTGTGATGTTGTACAATACATATTTGGTCCAGGCTCCTGGCATACAACTCCTAAAATCCTTGGAATCTACAAAGAGACAAGTGTCTTTTGTATGCTAATGATTAACTAGTGGCTGCATTTCCCAGGTAGCTTCAGGATGAGGACTGGTCACCAGAAAATCCAGGGCAAGATTAGAGGGTTGGGACTTTTAGTCCTGCCCCCAACCTCCAGGGAGGAGGACAGAGGCTGAGGGTTAAGTTGATCTCGAATAGCCAGTGATTTAATCAATAATGCCTATGGGCGCCTAGCACTCTGGGAGACCGAGGCAGGTGGATTGCTCAAGGTCAGGAGTTCAAAACCAGCCTGAGCAAGAGTGAGACCCCATCTCTACTAAAAATAGAAAGATATTAATTGGCCAACTAAAAATATATAGAAAAAATTAGCCGGGCATGGCGGCACATGCCTGTAGTCCCAGGTACTCGGGAGGCTGAGGCAGAAAGATTGCTTTAGCCCAGGAGTTTGAGGTTGCTGTGAGCTGGGCTGACACCACGGCACTCTAGCCAGGCCAACACAGTGAGACTCTGTCTCAAAAAATAAGAATAATAATGTCTATGTAACGAAGCCTCCATTAAAACCCAAAAGGACGGGGTTCTCAGATCTTCCAGACAGCAGAAAACATGGAGGTTCCTGGAGGGTGGCATGCCCAAAGAAGCAGTTAAATTCCTGCCCCTTCCCACATACTTCTCCCTACACATCTCTTCACCTATATCCTTTGTACTATCCTTTATAATAAACCAGTAAATGTAAGTTAAGTGTTTCCCTGAGTTCTGTGAGCCACTCTAGTAAATCAATCAAACCCAAGGAGGGGCTTTGGCAACCCCAATCTAGAGCCTGCCGGTCAGAAGCATGGGCACTTGCAACTGGCATTGGAAGTGGGAGCAGTCTTGCGGGACTGAGCCCCAACCTGTGGGATCTTACGTTGCCTTCAGGTAGACAGTGTCAGAACTGAATCAGAGGGCACCCAGCCAATGTCTGCTGCTCGCTTGCAGTTGTGTGGGGAAAAACCTCCACACATTTGGTCACATAAGTGTTCTGTGTTTATTATTGCGGGGGGAAGAACAGATGACAAACTGTTTTTCCCACTCCGCTTTGGAGCATGAAGGTTGGGAGCACGGTTTCCAGGCCAGACTGTCTGACTCCAATCCCAGCTGCTCAGTCATGTCTGAGCTGTGAGACTTTGGACAAGTTACTTAACTTCTCTGTGCCTGAGATTCCCATTCTGTAAAATGGGCATGACAATATACCCATCTCTTAGGATCACTGTGGAGATCAAATGCATTAAAATCACTGAGAAGGGTGCCTGGCGCACGGTTAGTGCCTAAAGAAATTGATGCTTGGAAATTTGCCCAAGACCTAGTAAGTGATAAAGCTGGGATTATAACCAAGTCTGTCCGACTTCAAAATCCATGCTCTTTCCACTTTTCCAGTGTCTCATACCCTCGTATTTCTTTAAGCATGCTGTCCCTGTCTCTCACAAGTCCCCATTAGGTTATAAACCCCTTGTGCTAGGTGGCAGCCTCCTATTCACTTCTCTCCACAGAACCCAGTGGTGTTCGAGCAGTGGGCCCAGAGAAGCAAGTCCAGGGTGGACGTACACTAGATGCGGCTCCCACACTTGACCCAGAGGACAAGAGCAGGGCGGAAGCTGGGCTGGTGTGAGGCTGGAGTCTCACCTACCCGTGGTTTGCTTTGGTGCAAAGCATCAGTACCAGACAGAAATCCTGGGCAGGGAAAGGGGGCCCGTGAAGGTGCTAGGGAGAAGCCAGCCCTGCCTGCAGCTCCTGTCCTCCTTCCCTGCTTCTCACACAGCTGTTGGCTTTCCTGTGACTTACCCAAGAGGAGAGCAGTGCCAGGGTGCCAAGCAACATAGGCGTGCCCCCTCTCGCCAGCCCACCCAGGCTGGCAGCGTGCCCATCCCCCAGTCTGAGAGGCCTGCCTGAACCGGGGCAGGGCCCCCATCTGCCACCCTGCCAGCTAGCTGCTCAGCACTCCTACCTGCCCCTGCCCCCCCCCCCCCGCCCTTGCTCCACCCCACTGTCCCCTGCCCTTCTGCTGGGTGAGGGCATTTCTCAGACCTCCTGACCTCCTCCTGCCTAGGAGGATGGAGGCATAATTAAGAGCCGCCTCTCCTGGGGAGTGGGAGAGGAGAGTGGCTCATTAAACCAGCCACGCGTGCCTCTTCCATGGCTCTCTCCTCAGTTTCTGCCTTTTCTGCCTGCCCTCTCCTTCTATCTCCTTTGCTCCCACTCCCCTCTCCCACCCAGTCCCCCTCTGGCCTCTCCTCTTCCTCTTCTGCTCTAGGCTGCATCTCTTCCCACCTGGTCTTCCTTCTCCAGCTAGTATCCCTTCTGGTCTCTCTTTGTTCCCTTCCTCAGACCTTCCCTCTGGCTGGCTGGCCTTCCCCCTGCGGCTCCCTTAGCCTTTG
Organism: Microcebus murinus; assembly: GCF_040939455.1. Lineage (NCBI taxonomy): Eukaryota > Metazoa > Chordata > Mammalia > Primates > Cheirogaleidae > Microcebus > Microcebus murinus. The sequence continues at coordinate 106,091,803 of NC_134105.1, read as the reverse complement.
TCCCTGGTCTCAGTCTTCACTTCCCAGCTTCTCCGGTTCTTTACTCCCTGCTGCCCTTTGCTCCCATTATTTCCAACACCCCTTTCTTTGTCCACAGTGTCCCCTACTTTTCTCTTTCTCCTTTTTTTATTCTGTTCCCTTCATTCCCATTCCTATCCTCACCCTCTCTCCCACTCGGGGTCTCCACCACACTGGAAGAAATATTTGCGTACATTCTCTCCCTTTCCTGGTGGGAGCAGAGAACGGGGGAACTCGGGAGGGCACTTCTGCCTTTTCTCACCCAGCATGCTCTGCTGCATTCAAAACCTGCCCGTCAGTCCAGACTGTGAGACCAGCTGACAGGTCACAGCCTGCGTGCGCAGTCAGGGCCAAGGAGGAGAAACTGGATGATTCCTTCTCTGTCTAGGAGCTACCGCGGTCCCTCAGTGACAGGGTGTCTGCCAGCCACACCTGGGCTGCCCACAGCTGTTGCCGAGGAAATCGGAAGGGAGGACCTCTTTTCTTTTTTGGGTCTGGTTTCTTCCACTTAGGGCAAAAAGTTCCAACCTCTGAGGAGTTGCTTAACTTGGTTTGGTTTTGCCACACCACCCCCTGCTTCTAAAAATGCTGCAGGCAGTGAGCTGCCTTCCATTCTGAGGTCAGGGCGGGTCCCTTCTACAACCGAGTCCAAACCTTCCTACCCTTTCCCTCCAGGTCCACCACTTCCAGGGCTGTGTTCACTGTGCAAAACCCTCCTTGTCCCCATTCCCTCCCTCCCTCCACTTCCCTGTCTCCATTTTACCAAGATGATATTAGACAACAGGGATGCCTTTCCCAGCACAAGAGCTTAGTGTTTCCTTCCCATTTTCCAAACAGTTCCTGAAATGGCACTGCTTCCAGGAAGCCTTCCTCGACTGACTCCACCTTAAAGCTGGAAGAGATCTAAGAAATTATTTAATCCCTTCTCGATTTAGAGTTAGGACACTGAACGCCAGAACAGTTAAATGATTCTGCCCAGTGCACGTTCAGTATTAATGGCAAGGCCGGGAAAAGACACCCAAGTCTCCTAAATCCTCTTCTTGTGCACCTTCCATGGTACCAAGCTGTCTTGTTGTCAGAGAAGGGAGAATCCATGTTCCTGTCTGGTGGTCAGGGGATTCCCACAATAAAGCCTCTTGTTCTTTACCCCAAAATACCTTCCTTTGTAGGCAGTCTGTTTGCTACATTTGAGATGGATGTTGTTGGTCTTAAATGAAAATTTACTTGACTGTGAGCTGCTGGAAGGCAAGTAAACACATTGTATTCATCTCTGTTTCCTCAGCCCCTAACAGTGCCTGGCACCCAATAAATGACTGCCAAATTGAAACTAACTGAAATGAAAACACACTACTGACTGTCTAAAACTGCAGAGCCCTCACCATCAATGACAGGGTGTGGGAGATTTTGTGGACAGGGATGATAAAGCATGGCCCAGTCCACTGGGGGCCAGTCTCCTCCTGCCACTCCCAGAAGACAACAGGGCCCTGGAATGATGCCTAGGGACACAACTTGCACTTTTTGCCCTTTGCGAGGCCAAAAGGAAAAGGCATAACCTTCCAGCCCCGACCTTTGCATTTGCTTGGCCCACTTCATGGCTGCAGGCCAACCCTGTGGAGAAGAGAGAGTGGGAGCCACACAGGGCTCCAAAAAGAACTTCAGAAGACACCTGTGGACCCTAACATCATCCAGGGTGGTCGCTCCTGGCTCCTCGTGGACCTAATCCAAGGGCTCTCTCCACTGGCACCCCCACACTGAGCATATGCAGCAAGGTCTGCCAAGCAGGACGCAGGCTGGAAGCAGGCTGGGGGCCGTGGCACTGAGGCCCTCAGTTGCAGGTGGGGAGGGGAGAGAGAAGAGTCTGCACAGTAGTACTTGCCTGAACACTTGGACCCCCTTTCTGTCCCCCTCCCTTCTGATCAAGTTATTGTGCAAGCTGTTCTGGAGGCTGTTTGAGGAGTTCAAATCTCAAGGCCTGGGTTTTGGCAGCTGGCAAAGGATCTGGGGTAAGTCCTGACTTTTAGCCATAGGGGGAAGGCACCCCACAGCAAGGATCCTGGGGGGAGTTCGGGGTCACTCTGGACCCAGTGGAGCCCCTTGGGCATGGGATATAAATTCAAAAGAGAAAGAGAGGTCAAAGAATATGGGTGGTATTTAGCTGTAGCAGAAAGAGCACTGGAATGGGAGTCAGGAATCAGGGCTTCTAGACCTGGCTGGGTCAGAATCAGCTGCGTACCACTGGGCAGGTCACATCCCTTCTCCGGTCTTCAGTTTCATAATTCATGGAAGAGATTATATCCAAGGTCCTTTCCAGAACTGACCCCCCCAGAGCATAGTAGGTGTTTAGCACATGTTAAATGTTTGGATAGATGTAATTCTGAGACTCCCTTCCTCAGGACATTTATAATGTTCTCCACACCCCTCCAGTCCCACTGGTCTCATCTGGACGACAATGGCCCCTTCAGCATCCTCCTTGCTTCATGCCGTGTCCCCACTTCCATGTACCCAGAAATCAGAATGCAGCCTCTCAAACTTTCATTATGTTGACCCACTTCTCAAGAACCCACAATAGCTGCCTACTAAGAATCCAGGTGCATAAGGGTTTAATGACTACCTGCCAGGCCCCACCCACACACCTGCAGAGGATTTCTTTCTCCCCCGTGCAATCCACACCATGTCTCCTCCTTCTGAGCCATGCTCCAGATGTAGAGGAAGCCTGGCCAAACTAGCACCATCCACAGCCACACCCAGTATTATTTCCTGTCCCTTCAGCGTTTAACACCTCAGGCTGCATTATATTTATCCACAGTTGCTCACATATATCCTGGTAAGGATAGGCATAATTTACCTCCGAAACCTTACAAGTGAACAGAAGGGGCTAAGAAAAACCCTTTTCAAGAAGCCCACCACAGCTGCCATGCCCACAGGACTTCCAGGGCCCACTCACTGTTCCCCAGGAAAGGGAGGAAGGCTGAAAACACAATTTTATATATATCCTGTAACCTGTTATAGAAAGTAAACAGTATTCAGGCAAAAACCATGTACATGCACATTTCTTCTTAACCTCAATTACAGACTTACCCAAAGAGTTACAGCTAAAAAGAGCCTTGTCTTTTACTTAGCCCTACTTCCCTGTGTTAGGGGTCACTAAAGCCCAGAGAGGTTAAACGACTTGTTCAAAGTCACGCAGCTCATTAGTAGGAATGAAACTAAGATGAGGGTAATGCCCCAAACAGGGCTCTTTCCAAAATGCCATGATACTTTCACCAGCCAAATGAATGAGCCAAAAACCCAGGAGTCATTTTGGCATCATGCAGGCAGCTGAGTTCTGCTTTTGTGGCGGAGGATCTGCAGTACGGTAAAAGATCTGTCCCGGTCACCCAGCAAAGAGTCCTGATAGCAAAAGGGGAACACACAGGTCTGAAGAAGAACTAAAAGGATTTTATAATTCCGTTCCAAGAAAGAATTTTAACAGCCCCAGGATACAGTATTTTTGACTGTGAATTTTTGAGGTTTTGGTTGAGATGGTTCCTTGATGCCAGCCCACACTGGCCGTGGTAGGTTGCTGCTGAGGGTGAGACCACCAACTCTAAGTGCGCTGTGGAAATCCCGGGAGCTTAGCAACTGAGAGGAAGAATCGCGGAGGATGTGGGCCACTGCTTCTTCCTCCTGCAAACCAATAAATGCAACTGCCCTTTCAGGTGGTCCCGTCATCAATTATGATGAAAATGTTCACAGCTCAGTTATCCACACCATTGAGGAAGAGCAGTGGTGTGGATAATGCAAAAGTCATTTCTTTTTAGCTTTAGAAAGCTGATAATGAATTTTTAGCAGCACCTAATTATGTTCCACTGAAGATAATATTTTAAAAAGTGTTTTGCATTCTCTGGGCACACATTAAGGATACTGTGAGAAGCTGGGCTGGAAGAAGAACCACACTTCAAATTAGACATTCTTTATAGGGATCTACCAAGTGGGTAATCCACATTCAAATAACTGGGATATTTGCACAACAGCATTTGTGTGTGTGTGTGTGTGGACTTACTGTGTGGCAGTCACTCTACTATGTGCTGGGGAGAAGAGGCAAGAGAGGGGAGTTACAGATATAAACTAGTCACTGTCCCTGTTTTCAAGGAGCATGACAGTCTAGTGCAGGAGGTTTAGGTAAACAAGTCACTGTCATTAAAACAGAATATATAATCTGTCAAAATAAGAGCAATTTGCTTTGAAAGCCCAAAGGAAAAAAAAAGAGTTCATTCTTTAGGGGGAGTTGAGGTGCATCTTGAAGGCAAATGCAGACGTCAGAGGGTAAAGGATAGGAAAAGGGGTCTCTGGAGCTGAGAAAATGTATGGGCTGTCCGGGGAGCAGTGAGGGTGACCAGTGGAACGTCCCCACCCGGTGCTCTGGGAGGAGGAGCGCTCAGAAAGTTAGGAGACCTGACTGGTTTTAGCCTTAAAGCAAAAGGAAATGCTGTCCACCCCAAGCCCCCTTCCAATAAATATGCTCCCTGCTCAGCCATCACTTTTTTCAACAAGATCATTCTTGCCCAGGTTCTCCTAAAGCAAGTTGCTTTCCAAAGAGAGCTAAAAAAATTCACCCTGGGAAAAAATTCCTGTCCCTTGTCCACAGCAGTCTATTGTCGACCTCAAACTTACTCCATTCAGAGCTAATTCCTCTGGGATTCCCAGACCTGGGACTTTCTTTACAGGGGAGTTGCTGTGTTTGGGGCCTCTTGCTCAGCCGTCAGCCCCTCTAAACCCTTCTAATTTGCAGCTGCTTTAAAACTGCGAGAGAAAAAAAGATGGAGAGAGGAGGCAGCTCTCTCTGCCTCCCTGCCTCTTTCCCTAGCTCTGCGGTTAAGCTCAGCAATGATCCTACAAGCCTGGAATTTGAGGAATTTCCTGCCCCGTGCTCCCTGGAAGAGCTGAGAGAGACCTAGCAATTAGGCCTGGAGTTTCCACTCCTGCCTCCCTCCACTCAAGTTAAGTGCCTCGAGTGAAAACCTCGGTCTAAGGGGGGGCCCGAGAGGTGCTCCACCTGGGATGTGTCTGTGGCCTTGACGGTCAGCATGAATGTCACCCCCACTGCCACCCCCTCCCTTGCTTACGCCCTCCCCATCACCCAAAGGGTCTCTGCCAAAGTGCTCTGCATCCTTTCCTTTGCCCACCTTAGAGTGTAGTAATAATACTACTACAGGACATACACAGAGTTAATTCCTTCCTGAATCCCTCTTGTCCTTCTGCAATTGTCTAAGAATAATTCAACGCTTTTTTTTTTTGCCTTCCCTCCCTCCAACACCAGGGAAGCAGAGCTAAGCCTCAGCTCTTCATTCCTTCCCCTCCCATCTGTTCCTCTCTCTCTCTCTCTCTCTTGCCCTGTCTCCCTCTTTTCTTCTTTGCCCATATGTTCATTATATATTGACTTATTCGACTTGTGCTCTTGTTCAGTGCCGGCTACAGGCCGAGGTCTTAGATCTGCTCCCTGGCATCAGGTCTGTCTCTGAGACTTCTGGAAGGCAGGGTAGAGGCTCTGGGCCTCTATTTCTTTGGTTCAAGCCAGAGACATGGGAATAGGAATGGGGAAGATGCTCCCAAGTCCTCTGAATGAACCTTATGTAATCTTTGCTGCAGCAGCTGCAACAGCAGAAGCAAATTTCTCTTCCTAATTATGTTTTGTTCAGGCTAATATTAAAATTGGTACATAGTCTCTCATGGCACATCAACTGATAGCTGGATACCAGGTCCCGGGGCACAAATAGTTCTCAGGCTGGCCACCCACCTGCCACCAGCACAGCCACTGGGGAAGCCAGCCAGCCTCGCTCACATCGGCTTCCTGAGTGACAGCTCCTGCCCCTCTCTGCCCTTCCCCTCTTTATTCCAGTGCGCCCCCTCTTCCCAGTGTCCAGCTTTGTGTTTGCTCCCTCATTCTAGTTGTCCCATTCTTGACATCCCTGCAACAACGCCCCACATTGTTGGCCTTTGCTTGCACCCTTCCTCCACTCAAGGCACATTTCTGAATCTTTTCTGCCCAGAGTCCTAAAGAAATCGACTAGCTGGAACCTTGCTCTCCCCACCTTCCCTCTGCACCCATAGAACACACCCAGTCCCAGAGCCAGCACCCACCTCACCCCATCTGCTCTGCCGGGTGCCTCCCACCTGCCCGCAGCCCTTCCCGGGGGTCTCACCAGCTTTGCCATCACCAGCACTAGATCAGTTCCCAGGCCCCCCACCCCCACCCCACCCCGCTTGCTCTCTGCTGGGCTCCCTTTCCCGCAAGTGTCTGGCCGGGACCAGGGCCGGCTGCACAGCCGCAGCCGTCGGAGCCCTTGACAATTCTGACCCAGGGTGAAGTTAAAATGGCAGCTTCCTGCTTCCCTTTCCTTCCCACCCCCACAATTCTTCCTCTCAGCATATTCTACCAGCCTGGAAAGGACAAGACTCTCTGGTTAAAAAGGAAATCAAAGCGATTCCACTACTTCAATGGGAACGTTCACTATCTCCAGATTTCCTTCAACTCTCAAGATATTTGCCCGCTGAGGTTGAGAGTTGCCAGTTCCCTTCTCCTCCCTCCTCACATTCCCTTCAAACAAAGCTTTTCTGTCAGGTTTTTGACCCTGATGAAGATTTTTAAGATTTTTAACTGGCATCCTTTTTTTTTTTTTTTTTTTTTTAGCTTTTCCCCTCTTCCTCTCTTCATTCTGAAGGATCTTTTGTCTTCTAAGCAAAAGAACTGAGAGATTGGGAGGGAGGCCTGCCTTCTTTTTTTTTTTTTCCTTGTAAGTAACTGAGGAGTTTTGTTTTGTTTTTAAAGACAGGAAAATAGAAAAAAATAACCAACATGGAAGTATTTTTTCTCAAAAATTTATTTGAATAGAGAAAAGGGGAAAGTCCTTGAAAACGTGAAAAGCAAAAAAAGGACCCTTGAAAGGAAGGGAGGTAGAGAGGGTAACAGAGAAAATGAAGAAGGGCTAAAAAGACCTTAAGGGAATGAGAGAAGAAAAGAGAGAAAGAAGGACCTTGGGAAATGCATCAGGAGGAGAAAGAGGGACAGGAGGACATGAGAGGCGCTGGCTCGCGGAGAGTGGCTCAGGTGACACCTTTCCTGGGCTGTCCACTGAGCACTTGCTCTACTGGAATCCCGCCCTGAGTGGTACACAGAGCGCCAGGGACTCACACCTCACAAGTGCCTAGCATACAGTAAGTGCTCAGTAAATGCAGGGTTGAACAAAACAGAGCTGTCACGGTTATTTTTTTCTTCTTCTTTTTCTTTGTCCACCAAAGTTTTCATTTTACCAGATGAAAGTCTGGTTGAAAATGAGTAGACGAGAAAGAAACAAAGAACTCAGGACCAACCTCACCTGAGCAACAGCAGGTAGTGCATGCAAGGCTGACAAACCGAAGGTGCACACACTGCGTTAACCTCTTCTTGTCTTCCCCTATTGTCTTCCCCAGGCTCGGTGGTTCTCATCCCCCCATCATCGGGCAAAACTTATCTAACTGCTGTCAGCTCTCAATTACTCACACATAGGTTCCTCACTTTGGAGATTATCCACGGAAAAATCTTAATCCCGGGCAGGCAGGCCCGTTCCCTTTGCCACCCAGAATGTTTCGGTTGTCAGTCTGGTGTGAGCAGGGAATTAGAAACTCATTTAAATAGCGGTCCAAGTCAACTCTAATAAGCAAGGCAAATCTGATTATTATCATCATCATTATCACCATGATGCGTTCCAAAGTTAAAAAAAAAAAAAAGATTAAAAAGATTGTGACTGGGTGATATCCGTGTCAAGGCTCTTCCTTCTATTGGGTGAACTGGGAGTTAACTATATTTACAGATGGCCTTTAATCTGGATAGCTCTCTGCAGCCTCTGGTCCATAGTTACAGCACCTCTAAAATAAAGATTACAGACAATTTATATTTTCGTTCACTTAAAATAGTAGCTGACATTTTCGTTGCTTTCTTATTATTTGCCAGACGTTAAGCTATACGTTTTATATATCTTAACTTGCTTAATTAGCTTACTTGTTTCATAAAAGATTTGAGGAAGCATGCATGGCCAATGATATAAAAAATAAATTAAGAGAAGAAACTAGACACTGGGTGGGGACGGTGGGGATTAGGGAAGCAGGGAAAGAGACTAAGAATAGGAGAAATACACTGAGGTTGGGATAAAGTTAACACACTAAATATAAGCCATAAGATCCTGAGTGCCTCATCAGAGATGAACTGCAAGGTTTAGCCCTGAGCTTCCAAGCAGCCAATGCAAAGGGGAAAAATTCAAAATTCATGGCACAACTGACAGTATCCATAAAATAAAAACTAACCGGTGGCTTAGGTAAAGCACCACTCTGGAACTTTCTCCCATGGATCCTCATTAAAAGGACACTGTGTGATATGTTGAACCAGGTCCTGGACAACTTTCCTACCATAAACATAAGAAGGAGTTTCGTGGGGCTGTTCCTTAAAACATTCCTTAGTGCAGGCTGGTGGCACAGTGCCAAATGCTCAGCTCAGTAAAAGCAATTCTTCAAGGGGCCAAAACCACTCAGTCCTGGCTCGCAAATCTCTGGTGGTCTGGCTTAGTCTGAGGATAAAACTGAGAGTAGCTGCAGGAACAGGCTGGAGGTGGGTGATAACAGTGGGGGCGGGGAGCTGCAGGTATAAAACAGGGACTCTTCCTATGTAGCAATTTTGGCCCCCAGCTCTGAGCTACAACCCAAGGTGAGAAGAAGAAAAGGACATCACAGCCCTCTCTGATATTCACAGTCTCTTGGGAGGCCTCTGAAGGTAGGGAAAGGCAGAACTCAAAAGATTATTTCCCTAAAAAGATGGGGTGAGGGGCCAGCCAGCTGTTGTGATGTCTGATGAGGTGACTGAATGAAACTCATTTAAATGAGAAAAAAGTACTTTGGCATTTAAAAAATTTTGCAGAATATACCTAACTCCCCCTCCCCCCCAAATATAGCTTAGCTTTTGGCCATCTTGAGGCTTGGGAAGATTAAGCCTGCTGGAAAAATCCTAAGAAGCATTCAAAGAGGAATTAGAGGTAGCATTAAACACAGTTAAGTAGCCCCAGTAAAGCTCCCAGACTGGAAGGCATCTCCCCTTCTGAGGAAGACCCCAAGCGTCCCAGCAATCCAGAGACATGGGGGGGGGGTGGCGCAGCTAACACAAAAGTCGGCGGCCTCACCTCCCCTGTGGTATTCAAGGAAGGAAAGTCCACAACTTAGTTATCCACCTAGCAACTCAGTGTCCAGAAGTTTTTCCACTTGTCTGACCAAAGCCCCCCTTTTCCCCCACAAAGACTGTATTTTTCTTAATAGTGAAGGAGAGAAACTTGCCCAGTGCTGGTCTGGGGAAGTGGGACTGCAGTGAGCAGGGCAGTCCCCGTTAAAGGAAAGAAGATTGGAGGGAGGGCCGGTGCTCCAGGGCTCCCTTTGAAGTCCTCCTGGAAAGCGAGGGGAAGGAGTGCAGGGTGGGAGAAGGCAGGCCTCGGAGGGAGGCTGGAATCTCAGGCTGAGTCCCGACAATGGGCAGGAGTATGGAACCTGCAGCCTGTTACTTAATTATCTCTGAATGGTTTTTGTTCCTGGCTTTAAACATTTACCCCTATTGGGTTTTCACGGCTTCACAAGCTCTCTATCTCCTTTTCTTTGCCGTTGCCATGGCAACAACTCTGGGCTTACAACTGCTCTCTGATTTTAAATAAAAGTTGAGGTTTCTCTCTCTTTCTTCCCTCCCCTCTTCCCTCTTTTTTTCTCTCTTACTATAGATGAGGTTTCTCTCTCATCTCCCCTTCCCTTCCCTCCCTGCCCTCCAGTTCCCCCACCTGGCTTTTTCTTTATCATCACCTCATTCTCTCACTTCCTCCTTCCACCTGCCTTCTCTCTAAGCCCTCTCCCATATCTTTGGGCTTCCAAGCTGGTCCTAATCCGCTGGTTACCATGACAGCAAGACTAGGCCCCTTAGGAGGGATGGGGCAGAGGTTGAAAGATAAGGGCATCTCTGGGGAAGGGAGGGGATCTGCTGACAGACCCAGGAGCTGACAGCCTGGGTGTCACCTGATAGCCTCTGGGGACCCCCACCTTCCTCCCTGGGACTCTATTTCCCCAGTGGGTAATGGGCAGTAGGTTCCTCAAGTCACCACTCCCCCCCCCAGAAAGGACTTTTTGACCTGGGCAAGGGGGAATGGTGGGAGAGGCAGGGAAGTCTGTGGGTGGACACGACCTAGATGAAGCAGTAGTTTTCCAGTTGGTGGGAGGCACGTGTGTTGGTTTGTTGGATGTGAGGTGGCCTCAGGTGGAACCGCCAGCTCTGGTCACTACTCTGTGCCATGAGGCACTTACCCTCCAAGTCTCTGAATCTTGGTTTTTGTTCGTAACGTTCAGGGGTCACAGGGTCTCAGGCACCTGAGACCCCAGTTAGTCCTGTTGTCTGGAGTCATAAGGAGTGTGTTTTTCCCTGCTTAGGGTGGGAAGGTGGCAGATATTCCAGCAATCCTCATCACCAACTTCAGATGGTTCCAGAGGAAGACAGGGCTCTATCCACCACCACCCATCCATCCCCACTACCCAAGCGACTCTCTTTGCTGTCTGCCTCTTTCCCCCCGGGGCCCAAGCCTGAGGAGACAGGTCCGTCATGGCTTATGTGGAAACCTAATCATTTCTGAAATGTGCTAGAGCAGCCTTCCCCAACTTTTTTGGCACCAGAGGGACCAGTTTCACAGAAGACAATTTTTCCATGGACAGGGGCTGGGGGTGGGGGTGCTGAGTGGTGACGCAAGTGGTGGGGAGTGGCTGTAAATACAGATGAAGCTTCGCTCACTTACTACAGGAAAAACTCCTTTACTTCTTCCTCTACAACGTAAATCTCTCTCTCTCTTAATTTTATGGGGTATGGATCAGGGTAAATATTTGGATGAAGGGAGAAATGGACACCAGTGGGGCATTTTAGAAAAAGCTATAGATGGGGAGTGAGAAGACTTGATTTCTAGTTCTAGCTTTTCCTCTGGTTAGCTCAGTGGTTCCCGGTTGGGGCAATTGTACTTCCCAAGAGACATTTGGAAATGTCTGGAGACATGTTTTATTGTCACACCTGGAGAGGGGGGGTGCTACTGGCTTCTAGTGAGTAGAGGCCAGGGATGCAGCTAAAAATCCTACAATACACAGGAACGCCTGCCCCTGCCCTCAACAGAGGGTTAGCTGCATCCATCTTAGGCAAGCCATTTCCTCATTCTGAGCCTCGATTTCTTTGTTCATAGATTAGTGCCTTATACTCAACCATTCATTTAAGACACATTTCCTGAATGCCTGTGCCAGGCACTGTGGGGTAGATTACAAGAATAAGACAAAAAAGGTCTTTGCCCCCAAGGACTTCAGGTAACTTATATTCACAACTCCCAACGAGTGGCAAAACAGGATTTATGAATTCCATGATATTATTAAGGAAATGGACTTGCACAAGGTCACATAGAAAGTCAGAAAGGAAGATGGAATTTGCACTCAAGTCTCCTGACTACAAATCCAGGGCCCTTTTCATTAATTCACACAATAAAATGTTAAGATTCAATTGAACAATAAGAGCTAACATACATACACTACTTGCTTAAAGCATCTCAGCTACCACGCCAGGCATTCTGCTCCGGTTATTTAACGTAATCGTTACCATCGTTCTATGACATAGACGCAACTATTCTTCTACAAAGAGGTGAAGTGACTTTCACAGGGTCACCTGGATAGGAGCCGGCAGGCAGGTCCTGGATTTCAATCAGAGCAGTCTGCACTCCAGATCTTGCTCTTTTACCCAGAAGCTGAAGAGTGCTTTTGGGGCCTCGCATCATCCTCCAGTACAAGCTCCTGCTTGTACAACTAACTGAGGGCCTGGAAGAGCACATGACTTGTCCAAGAGAAAGCAGTCCACGAAGAAGAGTCAAGATTAAAAATCCTGGTCACCTGACTCCCATTCTAAAGTCAACGCTAATCTCCCCTCGAGCTTTATAGTTTTTAATCTTACTGGGGAACAAAAGTGGGAGGCAGGAGCTGCACCATAAAAAACAGACCAAAGTCCACAGACCCAAGCATCAAAGCTTGAGGGAAGGAGGCAGGAGGAAAGTGGAAGGAACAGCTGGTGGTCATGAGGATGGAGAGAGCTGCCTCCAGATGGAGGAAGAGAATCGGAGAGGCACTGAGGAGGCAGTGCTGGGGGAGGGAGCTCAGAAAGAAGAAAGGTAGTGAGCAGGGAGGAGGGGACCCAGCCTGGGAAAAGGAGGCCTCTGCGCCAGCTGTCAGGCTGTCAGTGATGTCCTCCCTGCCCTGGCCGCCTCCTGCTCCTCCTGCAGGCTCCTTCCTCCCTGCTTCCCTCTGGGGAAGCGCTGCTCACCCCACCCTGGCTGGCAAGATTTCCTGGTTTGCTCCCTCACCTGACAACCCACCCCCATCTCCCGGTCACCCCATCGTCCAGGGGCTTCGACGGTGCCAAACCGGCCCCACTCCACAAGAAGTGGACAAAAACACGCCCCCTCTCCATGTCCCCAAGGCCTCTGGAAGCAGCTCCGCCATCCCCTGCTGCAGGGCAGTCCTGTAGAGAATCCTAAGGTGCCCAACAGACCAGGGCACAGAGAAGCCACCAGGCCTGCCAGCTCCTCCCAGCCTCTCCTTCTGGAGTCTCTTCCAGGCCCATTTTACAGATGAGCAAATGAGGTCCCAAGACTTCTGGGAGCACCCTAACCCTCGCAGAGGGGGCCCAGGCATGCCTTAGGAAAGAGGCTGGGGTTTGTTGTTTGTTAGTTTTCTTTTGTTTTTAACAAAACATAATCCAGGGCCTTGGGGAATTTGCAATCTGCTTGGAAAACTGAAAGGTCAGTGCTTTAAAACTGAGTGTAAACTGATCCCTCGAAATGAGACAAAAGAGAGGAGGGCTGGTCAGGAAGGGCTCTCTGGAGGAGGTAACCCTTCCGAGGTCAGATGGCTGAGAAGCCTGCACAGGAACGCTGTAGGTCTTTGCAGACAGACTGAGATTCCAGCAGCTACCAGTACATGGCCCTGGTTTTCATTTCTCCCCCTCCCCCACAGCTCAGCTCTGGTCAGCCTCTGAGATGATTAAAACCAAAAGAATTTTAAATGTCTGGAATTCACTTTTCACCACCGATGCCATTGGCTTATTTTCTCTCCCTCTCTCTCCCCTCCCTTCTTATAATTTCCCCTCTCGGGAGAGCTCTCTGTTTGCTTCACTCCCTTCTTCTGGCCCAGTTTGCTCCAAGATGATTCCCAGTACACACCAGTTAACTTTGTTTTCATTTTGGAGAAGAGGAGAGAGGGGGTTGGCTGTCTCAGGCAAAGGGGAGGGTGGAGGGGCCTTGATCTTGCTGGCGAAAGTTCCCAGAAAAAGAAAAGAGAAGAAATAGCTTTCAGGGAAAGAAATCTGCCGAATGTTTATGTTCCCACAAGACTCTGCAAAACCTTTTCATAGACCAAAGTTAAAGTTCAGGGCAAAGCCAGAGCATGTTTCTTCAGGGAGAAACTCTTACCAACATGCACACACAAGCACCTACACCCTTGGTCCAGGGTCCCCCACCTTCCCAAGGCAGGCTGGGCCACTACAGGGTAGTTTGGGGTGTGGGGGGGTCTTACTCCTGCCCCCTTGCCCTAAGTCCATACCAGATCTGAAAATATATAAAACATTTACTTCCACCCTGGTTCCTGAGCAAATCCTGCTGCTCGTGTACCCTCCCAGCAAGCCCGGGCCCTTTGAAATCAGTATCTCCAGCCTTGGCTCAAAAACCAAATCAAAGAGATCCAGGACTGCACTTGGGAGGAGCCAGTCCTTTTCATGAACTCCCACAGGATGGGAAAGAGTCGGGAAAACTGTGGCCAGAAAGAATCCTGGAGATTAACCTTCTCATTTTAGGATCAGAAAACAGGCCCAGGTCACTGAATAAGGTCACTTCCTCAGAGGGGCAAACGGGACTAAAATCCACATCTAGACCCACAATCCAGTGCTCTGTCCATAACGCCTCCTGCATATAGATGTTCCTATTGTAACGCCCAGGAAACCAGAAGCTGAGTCAGAAGTTGCAAGCCACATAAGTAAGTGAGACTCGACACATTTAACGCTTTGGCACATAGGCGTGTGGTGGGCAACCGGAGGCCTGGCAGCCAGCAAAGGGAAGATCAACCCTGCTTGGAGCAGAGTGCCAATAAGCTTTGAGCAGCCCCCGGCCTGGACAATTTATTTGTGGAAAGAAAAATTGCACTGGGACAGAGTGGCCCAGGCTGTCATGGCTTTGTTCGATAGCACGCTCCAGAAGCAGCACAGGGTAGAAATTGTGTGCTCTCCCTCCCTTGTTGAGAAAGTAGAACAAAAGGGCTCTCCCCCCCTTGCCAGATTTTTGAGACACTTAAAACTTGTTTTATGTGCTCTCTACTAGACACAGGCTAGGCGCTTTCATGTCTGGTGGTAACAGTAATAGTAGCAGTAATAACAGTATCATTTGTTAAGCACCCATCATGTGTTAAGGACTCTGTTTTACATATACAGTTGCCAATCTTTTGCAGACTGCCATTTACCAATGAAGAAAGTGAGACTTAGAGTTTATGTTCCAGGGTCTCTCCACCAGTTAATGGCAAAGAAAGTGGTAGGATCCAATTTATTTCATTCTAAAGACCAAGCACATTGGACCAGGGCCATGAAAGACAATTCAATATATACAGAGAAAAAGTGACTCTTCTGTGTCCCCCATCCCCTCCTCTAGGACCTGCAGAAGCCCAGGCCACAGAGACTTGCTGAGCAACAGGAATGAGGGACAGACACGGGAGACGCATCAAGATTTGGGTCCTGGTCCAGCTCTGGGTCTAACTCACAGGGTAAACTCTTCTGCCTCTCGAGCCTCTAGCATACATCTTCCGGACTGTGTCCTTTCCGTTCACCTCTGAGTTGGAAGCCCAGGGAAAGCCCCATGGTGGTGGCAGAGCCAACTAACTGTCCACTGGGTCTGTGGGGGGGTGTCCAGCAGCAACAGTGTCCTCTCCCTCCCCTTCCCCTTGTGTCCTATCCTGTGCTCTGACCTTGTGGAGACAGGGCCGTTTGGTGGTAAGAACATGACTTTTACAGCCAACCAAGCAGACCTAGATTGGGCAGCTCCCTGAGCGGCAGTATTTCCCGTCTCTAGAATGGGGACGATGGGCGTTCTGTGACAGCTGCACAGCCCCCATATGGTATGGGTGCTGAGTAAAGGCGAGGCCTTTCCCTGCTCATCTGACCAGATTACTGAGGGGTCCCTCCCTGGACATTTCCATGAGTCCACCCCAGAATATGCGTCCTGCTCCCCGCAGGCCAGGGCCTGGGTCACACTCCGACAGTCGCCCTGCCCTTCCTTTCCCCATCTCAGCCTTTCCCACTTCAGCTTGCCCCACTTCCCAGCACATGGTTGGATGAACTTCACTTGGGACCACCTCCTGCTCCTCACTAGGCTTCCTGGTCACTATGTATGTATACCTCCTGCTGTACCCACAGGGCAAGCCAGAGGAGCCAGAGACACACAGCTCAGCCTCGGTGGACCAGGTGGGGCTCCCTGCCCACTTGGCTGAGGCTCCCAGGGCCTGCCGGCCGACTGGGGGTCGTGGTTCCCAGGCCCCCTCACCCCTCCACGTGTCCCTTTCTTCCCGCTGCCTGCCCACCCCCCAGCGTGTCTCTTCCCACTCTCCCCTTCTCTCCCTCTTCCTCCCCACCCCCCTCGCTGCCGGCTTGGAGCAGGAGGTTATGAAAATGAGCTGCGTGCCCAGGAGACTGTAATTATCTGCTAAGTGTGAAAGCCAGAGTGATTAATTAAGAGATAATAAAAAGAAAAGGAGGGCGAGAGGGGGGCCTCCCGGCTTTGCTTTGATGATAGAACCTGAGGTGAGCCAAGCAATTAGGGGAATCTTTATCGAGAGTTAGCTATAATCCACAAATTATCAAGCTCCAAATGCTTCAGGAGCAGGGCGCACTCCACTCCTGCAGAGTGACAGACCCACAGACAGGGAAGGACAGCAGGAGGGGAGGCCCGGGGGGCACCCGGCTGGGGGGCTGTCGGTGGATGGCCAGCCACTGAGGAGTGGGCTGTGCAGACTTGTCCCCTGCCAGGCCCTGGGTGGCACTGCCAGGACTCCAGGCCATGGCTGTCCTGGCCTGGACAGGCCTGGAAGAAGGCCTCCCACCCTTGAGAAGGACACGCTACCCCTGAGCAAACACGGGCTGTCCCACAGGCAAGTGCTGCCCACGTCCCTCTCTCCCCCTAGACACATGGGCTCTTCCTCTTCTCTTCAGAGGACTCACATCCCACCCTGCCCTCAAGGGAGCAGGAGATGCTTTAACACCAATCCTCTCCGGAGGTGCACGGCCGCCTGTGCATGTGGCGAGCATGTCACGCGGCTGGTGTGAATGCTGCAGGGGCCACACTTGACAAGGCGATACCAGCGCTCTCAGCCCCCAGAGCCTCCAGCCCACACAGCCTGGCTGGCAGACCTCCTCCCAGCCCCCTCCCTACCACCAGCCCTCCTACAAAGTGGTCCTATCCTGTTCCATTGCTCCCTCTGGCCTCTTCCCTCCCCTGTCCCCCCTTCCAGGGAACCTTCCCTCACTGATCACCCCGCTCCAGTATCTCTTTCTATCCTGTTCTGTACAGATGCACAACAGGGTTCAAAAACCTCCCCTTCTGTAGATGATCTTGGTGTGTCTTTATAGGCTGGCGAAGGTGCAAACCTATCTCCCCTATTATAATCAGCTGATAGTAGAAACCAAATCTCCTCCCTCAAGTTCAACTTTAGAGCTAAGAGTGTGCTTATCTAATATCTAGGGTAGGGATCCCCAAACGTTTTAAACAGGGGGCCAGTTCACTGTCCCTCAGACCACTGGAGGGTCATTGGAGAGTGCGGTGCACATTCCACACATGTGCACTGTGGGCCGGGGACCAGTCAGTCGGCTCCTAAGCAGGACAGGCAGGGGGCGGCAAAAACACCCAGCGGGCCGGATAAATGTCCTTGGCGGGCCGCAGTTTGAGCACACCTGATCTAGGGAAATGCCCACAGTCCTTATCCCAAAGGCAGGTACCCCGTCACACACACCCTACCCCTTTCTCTGCCCACACTGACATCATTTGGGACCCATCCAGGCAAGGCTGGGCTAAGGACATCCCCAAGTGATTCCAAGAGGAAAATATTCCTGCTCTGAAGCTAGAACAGGTCCTGACTACGAGGTAGGCCACCTCTGCCTTTGCCCCACCATGCCCAGTTTCCTGCATACTGGCCTCAGCAGCAGATGCCAGCCTCTCTCCACCTGGCCCCCATGGAAGGAGGAGGAGGGGCCCTCAGGCCATTGGCTGGAGATGATGCGAAGGACACCAGAGCTCTCCAGCCCCCAGCTGCTCTGAGCTGCTGAGAAGGGGAAACTGGACAGGTAAGGGCTTGGTGACTCAGCCAGGTTCCTGAGAACTCCATCCTCCCGGCCCTGGCTAAGGACACTGTGGGAGGACAGCCGTGGTGTTTGCTGGAAAGCAAATCTGACCCCTAATGAGAGAAACTTCTTGGGCTCACGTGGTGCCTAGGAGGCAGTCTCACCCGTGACCTCTCTGGGTTTGCTTCTCTACTACAGGGACCTTTGCCTCGAAGCTTGAGAAAATAAATCTATTGGGGAAAATGTTATTTAACTAGGCATAGAGAATACTGGAGACATATTCAGTTACCCTAATTAGACAGTTTCTATGCAGGAGCCGAAAAGATTTAGGCTAGACACAAAGAAGAACTTCCTGCTTGCCAGGAGTATTAGAAATGAAAGTGAGTGAGCAGAGAGTACTAATGGAATTCCTTCCTCTTCAGAAAAAAGAACAAACACTGATGTTGCTAAGTTGACTCAAATTAGTCCAACCTAAAGAGAAATATCTTGAGGGTCCAAACATGTTGTAACAGGTAGGAATAATCATCTACATTATATAGATGAGAAAATATGTCGGGCTTCTTTTGTTTTGTTTTTATTTATTTATTTTTTTAGAGACAGGGTCTTGCTCTGTCACCCAGGCAGGAGTGCAGTGGCATGATCATAGCTCACTGAAACCTCAAACCCCTGGGATCCTCCTGGCTCAGCCTTCTGAGTAGCTGGGACTATATGTGTGAGCCACCACGCCCAGCTAATTTTTTTTTTTTTTTTTTTTAGAGATGGGGGGTCTCGCTATGTTGCCCAGGTTGGTCTTGAACTCCTGGCCTCAAGCAATCCTCCCACCTCAGGCTCCCAAAGTGCTAGGATTACAGGTGTGAGCCACCGCTCCTAGCCATGGATGTTGGGGTTCTTAAAGAATCATCACTCCACTTTCACTTCTGATCCCAAGATCTAGGTTCCAGGGAGCCCAGTCTGATTGCTCCCACCCCATCTTTAGTTTGCCTATGCTCTCATTCACACCTGCAGATGGCTGAATGTGTGTTGGTTTTCTGGGGGACTAATGGGAGTTCCTGTTTCTCCCAGTAGACAGGATTCCCTACTTATAAGGACCAAGCTTCCCCCACACAACCAGGGGGACCATGAACACAAGCAGTCTCTCCTCTCTGGCCTGGGGCTCTGCACGGCACACAGATGGAGAAGGGAGGGAGAGAGTGAGTTAGCACATCGTTGGGGGCCGAACAGCGATTAGGTCTATGTGAGTGAGAGGCTGACCTGCCCATAGACAGTTCCCCATTTTGCCCCCAAATCATGCCCCTGGTTAAGCCTATGACCTACCTTCCTTCCTGAATCACACAATCTGCTCATGATCCAGTTTTCAAGCCAAAGCCCATAGGGTCAAGGTCTTGGCCAGATGCTCTTGTCAAAATGTTTTCTCCCAAATCTCCCATTGAGATATGAATTATGAGGACTTTCTTCATTTAAACAGAGAGAGAGAGAGAGAATGGAAATGACTGGCTCAGGCATGAAAGAGTTTTCACCAACACACTGGCAGGTTGCTTTTCAACTGTGCAGCTGGCAGCTGGCAGCAGGAGCGAAGACTCTCGGCAGGGTGGGGGCGGGGTGGCCAGGAGCTTGTAAGGTGGTGGGGAGGGAGGAAGCTGGACAGGTCAGTCTTGGGCCTGAGGATGGGCATGCTGGCAAGCTCTGCACCCTCTCTGGTCCCACAACCTGCTTCCCTAAAACAAACATATCAATGCTCCCAAATCAATGATCCACCAGGGCTGTGCTATACAACTAAGCTGGCTAAAAAGTGATTTCAGTTAAATGAATTCTATTTGCTCTTGATTCTCATCAGAACATTGAAGATTTGTTTCCCTGGAGGAAAGCATCCTTCAATACCTCCAACTGTGGTCCTAGGACAGGCAGCATCAGTATCACCTGGGGGCTTGGTGCAAATGCAGAACCTCCACCTGACCCCAGACCTCCCGAGTCAGAATGTGCATTTTAACAAGATCCCCAGATGTTTTGTAAGCATGTTAAGGTTTGAGAATCATTGTTCTAAGTTCACACTAAGTTGAAATGTTCTGGAGAAACAAGGTTTAAAATGATGGTCAAGCTTCATGTGCATTGCCCTGAGGGTGCTTTTCCAGAACTTAAAATAGAGGAGTATTATCACTCCATTTTACAGATGAGGAAACTGAGGCTCAGAAAGGGTAAAAAGGCCAGGGAATTACCAGATCCAGGACTCAGACCTACTTCTTTTTTTTTTTTTTGAGACAGAGTCTTGCTTTGTGGCCTAGGCGCTCACAGCAACCTCAAACTCCTGGGCTCAAGCAATCCTCCGGCCTCAGCCTCCCGAGTAGCTGGGACTACAGGCATGTGCCACCATGCCCGGCTAATTTTTGCTATATATATATTAGTTGGCCAATTAATTTCTTTCTATTTATAGTAGAGACGGGGTCTCGTTCTTGCTCAGGCTGGTTTCGAACTCTTGACCTCGAGCAATCCGCCTGCCTCGGCCTCCCAGAGTGCTAGGATTACAGACTCGAGCCACCACGCCCGGCCCAGACCTACTTCTAAACCAGAGTGCTTGCCACTGCACTGTGCTGCCTCCCAAGCTCCCACCTCGCTGAACCCCAGAGCACAGGGCCCAGTCAGTAATCCCCACATCACTGGTCACCTCCCTTGGCACAGTTAACAGAGACTGAGCTGTATTTGGCCTATTATTTGTTCATTCCTCCTTCTATTGTCTGTTTCCCCCAGCTCTGCCTTGGACTGAACTGTAAAAAGCAAGCACTGTGCAATATTAACAACAGCTACGATTTACTGAGGACCTATTGTATTCCAGATACTGTTCCTTAATATGGATTCTTTCATCCAATCCTCACAACAACCCTATCAGGTAGGAATAATCATCTACATTATATAGATGAGAAAACTGAGGCTCCAAGTAAGTGACTTTGGTCATGATCACACAGGCGGCAGCCTACCCAGGAGTCCCAGGGCACTCTAGGGCTTACTCAATTCCGGGGACCAGGTTGTGTTGAAAGAGGCCAGTCAACAACATGACC
Organism: Microcebus murinus; assembly: GCF_040939455.1. Taxonomy (NCBI): domain Eukaryota; kingdom Metazoa; phylum Chordata; class Mammalia; order Primates; family Cheirogaleidae; genus Microcebus; species Microcebus murinus. The sequence goes on along the minus strand of NC_134105.1, from coordinate 106,071,313 downwards.
CTGGTAGGAAACTGTAGGCAGTGTGCACAAACTAAATCCCTTAGAAACAGGCTTTACAGGCTTCTCTCTCAATTTTCTGCATAAATGGAGAGCGGCAGTGGCTCAGATAATCCAGAAGTCATTTTAACTTGGCTTTGCAATGCATTCGTTTTTTCTTTTTTTTTTGCAAAGTCAGAGATTTTCTTTTCTAATTATATTTGACTCAAACTGACATTAAAATGAGTTTGCATTCTCACTTCGCCCACTGCCTGGTGAAGGGAGACTTCCCAGATGTGTGCTGTGTGATAGGCATGTCAGTCTGCGATCCAACATCATCCACAAAGCAGCTGCCCCCGGGGGTGAGCGCCCGAGGGTTACAGCACTGGCAGCTCGGCCAGCGGCCAAGCAACAGGGGAGTGTGGGACCTCTGGGCATTCCCCCACCCCGTCCCACAGTGAGGTCAAGCTGGTACATCTCCAGCCAGAGTGGGGAGGTTGAGGGAGGACTGAGACAAAGGGGAGCAAGTCAAATGCTCTGGGTTCAGGATTAAAACCCATGAGTCCCACTGTCCAGACAGAAAGTCCTGGATGACAAGGGAATAAAGACCAAAGTTCAGCTTTCCTCGGAGGCTCCATCCTGCCAGCCCGCCTGGCCCCAGGTTTCTGCTCCTTTGAAATTGCCTTCTCCCTCTCCTGTGTTCTCTTTCTCCCCTCCCGCCTGCCCATCTCTGCCCCTTTCCTTTTAATAACCTCCCAGTTAAGCGAATCAAATGGGAAGAAGCAGTTAAAAGCACCCCTCGGCTTGACAACGCAGGGTAATGGAGCGAGCAGGGCCCCAGGCTGTTCCTGGGAGAATTCAGGAAGGAGGAGGAATAATAATAATAATAATAATAATAATAATAATAATAAAAACCCCAGCTAAGCAGATTACAAGGACAAAGTTAATTTAGAAATCAGCTCCGTAGGGTGGGAGTAGGGGGTGGGCAAGAGGGAACTGGATACAGAGGTTGGGAGATTTGGGAAGTGCGCTTTACATAAACCGCCTTTGTTCCTGGAAATCATAATCCTTGGGAGGGACCTGGGCTCGCTCCTTCGGATTCCTGGGCTCCTTCCATCCGGAGCAGGGGGCACAATCAGGGATTGTCCAGGGCCTGGATGTCTTGAACGGGGCCGCATTCCAGAGGCTCGGCCGGGCCGGCGCAGCCCCAGAGCTCTGGGCTGTGACGCCCCCTCCCCCGCCCGGGTTCCCCTCCACTCCCCCTCGCTGGACGGTCAGACTTCGCTGGACGGTCAGACTGCGGCATTTTTCACATACCTCTCGCACAACCTTTATCTCATAGGATTGTCAATATGTGTTTATACATCCATCTCCCACACCGGAATGAGAGCGCCTCAAGGACAGGGACTAAATCTCACTTACCTTTTTATCCCCAGGCCTAGGCCCAGCGCTGCTATTTTAGAAAACAGCGCTTGCTCCGTTGAACGCGGGCTCTCACCCCCCTGGTGGGACCCTCTTCAAAGGCTTCCATTTGAATAACCAGAGCTTACTTCCTCACCCAGGTTTTAAGAATTTCTAGGCTCAGCCCCTAAATGCACATACATATATCTCGAAGGGTCTCTGACCTGTGGAAACAGCCCAGAGCTGGCCTGGAAGGGACTGAACCCAGATGGGCCCTCGGATGGAACCAGACGGTTCTCCTTGACTCCAGGCAGTGTAGACACAGCCCAGGCTCACGGTGGCAGGGATGATAAAGTGCCCAGCCTCAGATTCAGGTATCTGTGAGGCTGCAGGGCTCTGCTCTGAGTTATCTCCATTGAACTCTGCCTCCAGGCATCTTTATCTTATACCGAAGGCTTCACAGAGAAAAAGATTTCCTCATCCTCCCAAAGTCTCCCAGACTCAGGTCACAGATCTGAGACTTCCCAAGGCGGAACTGATATTTCTGTAAGGTTTCCTGCTCACTTCTGCCTGGCCAAACCCTGATTATCTGTCTATTTCATCTTTAAAAAAAAAAAAAAATTGAAGGGGTTGCAAATTTCTCTAGCCACTCCAGCAGAGGAAGAGTTTAAGAGAAAGGGAGGGTTTGGTGAGGAGTGAGAAGGGCATCATGCCGGTTTTTAGCACATCCTTTGCCTACTTGAAAAACAGAAACCTCTGGCTCCCCACTTCTTACAGGGCAGCCTTTGGCCTGGCTTTTCAAGGCCTCCTCGGGTCTGGCCCAGTTTACTGTTCTGGATCACCTCATCTGTTTCTCCCCACCCAGCCCAAATCCTCAGTCCAACCAGCCTCAGTGCACCCTGCACATTCCAGCAACTACACCAGCAACTATTCCAGCAACTTGGAAAGCCTGGCCTGTCTGGTAATGCTCTTCCTCTTCCTGCCACATCCACGTCCTGTCCATCCGCAAGCCCTCTTCCTCCACGGGCCTTTCCTGGTCACTTCAGCTCACAGCAAAGTCCCCTCTCCTGAACTCTCCAGCTGTGACCTGCACACTGTTACCATGGCACCAACGACCCCCTGCCTTGCATTCCCAGAAATCCTCAGGCATGCACATCTTGGTTTCTTGGAGGGGAGGCGCCACATGCTTTTTTTATTCCACAAAATGCCTACCAGTATGTTTTACACACAGTAAGGTACATTTGCTGATTTAAAACAAAAAAATTAGTTCTCCCCATTGGGAGAAAGAGGAAACTGAGGCCGACTGAGGTTGAGTCATTTGCACCTAAATCATGAAGTGAGATCCTTAAGGGCAGGGGACAGTATTTTAGTAACTTTGCAAACTGGTGCCTGGCACACAGTAAGCACACATACGTTCCTGCTGAATGAAGGAACGAAAGTCCTTACTCTTCCCACGCATCTGCCGGTGAGGATATACTCATACTGCCTCAGAAGGACATAAGGGGCTGGGAGAAAAAGCACTAAATGGCCCAGTCCAGAAGAAGAATCTGGGCTGGTACAGTGGCTCACGCCTGTAATCCTAGCCCTCTGGGAGGCCGAGGCAGGAGGATTACTTGAGGTCAGGAGTTCGAGACCAGCCTGAGTAAGAGTGAGACCCTGTCTCCACTAAATAGAAAAAATTAGCCAGGTGTGGTGGTGCATGCCTGCAGTCCCAGCTATTCGGGAGGCTGAGGCAGGAGGATCTCTTGAGCCCTGGAGTTTGAGGTTGCCATGAACTATGATGATGCCACTACACTCTAGGCTGGGCAAGAAGATGGAGAATCTAACTCCTGACCCAGCATAGAATGGAACTGTCCTTCCAGGGATAGTCCTGCTGGACAATGGGCAAAACCTCCAGAAACCCGAATTCCTGATGTCCCTTCTCTGCCTCAAAATTCCAGCCTCACAGCCTTCTGGAAGAGCCTTCCATCACCTTCCTCAGCCAGGCCCCAGAGGGATGAAGCAGCAGCATTCTCTCTTGGGACACTGACAGAATTTGCTACAGAGTACTAGAAATTGCCACCCCTGGATTTAAGACCCTTAATCCTAAGGAGGTTGGCTGGCTGCAAGGCCCATTTGTTTCAATATGATCCCAATTTTGTTAAATGGGCTCAAGGAGGGCAGAGAGGGATGAGGACTGCAGCCCCTGGAGACAACAGAGCTTAATAAAAGTTACTAGAGAAATTAAACGTGGAGGGAGGGAGAAATTGGGAGCTTGGAGAGGGCTGATGGAGGGAGAGCAAGTGGGATGGGAAGAAGGAAAAAAATGTGGGCCTGGCACGGTGGCTCACGCCTGTAATCCTAGCACTCTGGGAGGCCGAGGCAGGCGGATTGCTCGAGGTCAGGAGTCCGAAACTAGCCTGAGCAAGAGCGAGACCCCGTCTCCACTATAAATAGAAAGAAATTAATTGGCCAATTAATATATATAGAAAAAATGAGCCGGGTATGGTGGCACATGCCTGTAGTTCCAGCTACTCGGGAGGCTGAGGCAGAAGGATTGCTTGAGCCCAGGAGTTTGAGGTTGCTGTGAGCTAGGCTGATGCCACGGCACTCACTCTAGCCTGGACAACAAAGTGAGACTCTGTCTCAAAATAAATGTGATCTTCAGTGGTGTCTGGGAGCTAGAGCGCCTTTTATCCTGGGCGCTACAAGGACTTAATCGGGTTCGCATTGTCTGAGAACCAGGGGCCGGCAGGTGTGAGAGCTGGGCTGCAGGATGGAGAGGGCCCAGTGTCACAGAATGGGGACCCCAAGGCGTCCCTTTCAACTTTCTCAGCCTCACAGTGTGTGCACCTATCAGAGGATGAGGAGCAGGCAAGATGAGGCAGAAAGTAGTGCCTTCAAAGACTCAGGAGGGCTGCTATGGATAGAAGTAAAATGATACACAAAAATGTAACACTGTTGCACACTAGTGCTCTGGTGACAGGAAGGACTCTGGTCAACACAGATATCTGTCCAGACCTGTATGGGGAGAGAAGCGGCTGCATGTGCAAGTGCACATGAGGACATGTGTGAATACATGTATATGCGTATAGTGAGACTGCAGCCGCACGCTTGCGTGCAGCGGTAATGTAGAAGAGGTGGATGTGAGATCTTCAGGAACTTCCTTTTGGGAATTACCTCCACTCCTCCCCCCTACATACATACAGCACCACCACGTCCTTAATTGGATTCTAAGTCCTGGTCCTGTCCCTTACTAGCTGTATCATCTTGGACAACCTATTTAACTTCTTTGGGTCCTTGTTCGCTAATCTGTAAAATGGGGACAACACCTGCCTTTAATAGATTATTGTTGGTATTAAATTAGTTACTAATATATGCAAAACACAAAGTAGGCCCTTCACCAAAGTGAATGACCTTCTCCCTCACTTTGAGAGAGCCCTTTTTTTTTTTTTTTTTCCCCTGACTTCTGAGCCTGCCTCTCCCTGGCTTCACATTTCAGAATCAAGGACATGACAGCCTCATTCTCCTCTACCGCTGACTACCCACCCCCACACCCCAGCCTTTTCCAGGTCAAAGCACCCTCCAGGAGACTGCCAAGTCAACTGGCCTGGAGGCCCTGGGAAGAAATCAGACAGGATCCGGTAGGTCAGGAAGGGGCGCAGCTTTCTCGTCTCTGGAAGCATGGAAAGGAATTTCCCTGCCCTCAAATGGAAACTGCTCCCAGATATTGGGGAGATTAAGGACCCTGCCCTCTATCCCCTCCCTCCAGCCCCATTTTCACCCCTTAGCAAGTCATTTAATTTCTTTAGGTGTCTGTCTTCTCATCTATTAAATGGAGAAATAATAACTGCTGATTTCATAGGATGATCTTATCTCTCCATCAAATGAGATGGTCCCTGTGAAAAAGATGCTAAAATTGGGAAGCACTATAGAGACACAAAGTTAAAAGACTCTAAAGGTGGGAGGAAAAGGGTTGAGGCATTATTAACCTCCTTCTGACAAAGCACAGTGTTTACAGTCCTACCCCCACTGACTAAACATGTATCCTGACTTCTAAGTTTTGCCTCATAAATGATCCTCAAAGCAAGCCAGGGAGGTAGATGTGGCCTTGGCATTCCTGGACTGAGAACTGGGCAAAAAGGCTGAGTTAAGCAAGGCCCCAGAGAGGAAAAAGGCCTAGCCACACACCTACCCCCAGCAGCTGCCTCAACTCTAAGGGAGGCAGTGGGCTTTGTAGCCAGAGAAAAGAAAGTTGGAATCTGGGATCTAACACCCTAGGTATGGCCTTAAGCAAGTTAAACTCTCAACTTTGGTTTGCTTATCTATAAAATGGGAGTAACATTCACTTGAAAAGCACACAGTACAAACTCAATAAAAGGTAATTTTGATGCTTTGGTATGGAGCTGACTTCCTATAACCACTTTCCGCCACCTTAAGCAAGACAGGGAGGTCCCCAGGGCACAGGCTAAGAAGGACTAGAGGCCTTCTCAGGCAGGCTGGAATAAGCCAGGGGAGACCCTTGGGAGACCCTTGGGAGACCCAGATCCAGCTTTACTCCTTGCCTCTGTATGACTCGGGGCCTTTCCAGGAGCCAGCCTTGCCTGGTACAGGGGTATAGCTCCTAAATTTATAGTTCATGGGCCTGAAAGGCTGTGTTTAATATTGGAAACAAACACAAGGCTGCACACCTTTTTATTTGCCAAGTCCTTAAAAAAAATAAAAAGTCATTAACTAACACTGTCATATCATCAAAGAAAAACGATTTAACACCAAAAAAAATGTAGGACAGAATTTTGGAACAAAGGATTGTTTAAAAACTTTGAATGAGTTTACCTTTACAAAACACTCACTCCCTTTTCCTCCTGGTTCTCATGCTGCTGTGGGCCAGGAGAAGCCCTGTCCCAGCCCAGCATCCACTCCTGCTGGCACGCAGGATCTCTGGCGAAGGAAAAAGGTGCAGGCTCTGGGGGTCAGCTGGCTCCTACAGCTACCAACAATATACTTAACGTATCTAAACCTCAGTTTCTCATCCGTGAAATGGGGATAATTAAAGGGCCAACTTGGGGGTTGTTGTATAGATTAAATTAGATAATGCATGTAAAGTAGTTAACACAAGGGCTCAATAAATGATCCATATTATTTCCAGACTCTGAAATGCTGCCACCTTGGGGCTAGTATCCCTCCTCATCTCACATAAGGGCTCTGGTTCCTCCCCACTCATTCAAATGCCAACCTCTTCCACTTTGCTGTCCCCTCAAGACCCTTCCCCAGACCTTTTCTGAGGTTTCCAACCACTGATCAGTTTCCCCTCTGGGTCTGCCACAACCCAGTTCCCTCCAAGAGAGATACAAAGAAGAGTCTTCCTGAAGCCCCAGCCCAAGGATCTGGGCAGGGGCTAGAAAACAAAAAAGGAATCATAAAGAAGAGATGACAAGGAGGTGCTGACAACTCAACTGCCTATATATGTCCAGCCACAGAGTTAGGACAGCAAGCATTTGCTGGGCACTCTTCGCTGTGCCAGATGCCTGTTCCATGCACTTTACTTGGATCAACATATTCAATCGCCATCACAACCCCATAAGTGTTGCTACCAGCCTCACTTTACAGACAGCAAACTGGGGCAAAGAGAAAACACATAACTTGTTCAAGTTTACCTGGCTAACAAATAGTGGAGGTGGGGGCTGGGTGCGAGTCTGATTTAATCACCATTTAATCCTGCTCCTTCCAACACTGCAGCACTCTCATCCAGTCAATCGATTGATCGGGTATTTAAGGGGCACTTATCATATGTGCAGCACTATGCCAGAAACTATAGGGTAAAAGAGAAATTAAGACTTAGTCCCAGGATATGAAGAGGTCCTGGGTGGGGGGAAGCGGGTTCCCTGCCCCCAGCTGCCCGGAGAACCAAAGGCAGAGCCAGGACAACCAACCACTCAGCCATGGGAAAAAGAAGAAGTGAGAAGGCCTGGACCATTCCTCCTCCTTCTGATAGGGTTCTCTGGAGTCCAGGGCTGTGGCGCTACTGAGTACTTGGTTCACGCCCTCCCTTTGGGTCTAAGTGAGCAGGAGACAGAAAGTGGAGTCCAGTCAAGGTCAAGGAGAGAAGGGCCCAGTACCCTGGCTCCTGCCATGTCTCCCCTGCCTCTTTGCCAACCTCAACGGCAGAAGTGGGCTGTCTGGAGAGTGTGTGTCGTGTGTAGCACAGGGAAGGGAGAGCCCGGCTACTCTCCCAGGCCCCAGGTTCCTGCCAGGATGTAGTTGTACTCAGGGAGTTGAATACTGGGAATTTAGGGGGCCCTCGGGCCTTTTCCCCTTCCCCTCTACGCCTCTCAAAAGCAGTGGCAGGAATGCCAGGGGAGCTCTGGGGGCTGGAAGGATGGGTTTGTGTCCTACCCCCACACCCACCCCGCCTCTGGAGGCAGCTCCCGCCCCGAGCCGGCCTGTCATCCCACATTGCTCTGATTAGCTATAATCTTTCTTTTTCAATTTCTCCTCCCTGAGACTAGGGAGCGAGAAAATCTCCCAGAAAATGAATAAATATTTCAATTTTCGGCGCAATCAGTCTGAGGAGCCGGCGCATGATGGAAACGGGGGGAAGGATAATGGTTTTCATTTAGATAAGATACAGAAAATTATTTAGTGAAAAATGAAGATTGATGAAGCCCATTGAAATTCTTTAGAATGCGATTTTTATTCTCAGCCTAGGCTGAATCTCCCCTTCCCCTCTCCGCTCCCCTCAATTCTATGTCCTTCCCCTACAACCTACTCTCCCCCCATTTCCTCTCCACTGTCCCTCATCCCCCCGCCCCGCCCCCCTTTCCCCTCTCACTGGCCCAGTCCCTGACCTAGAGCCCTAGAACCCCCTTCTTTCTAAGGATGGAGACTAAGGACAGGGAGTCCCGCCAAGCCCCCTCCCCCATGTGTGCCCCAGTCTCCCCAGACCCCTAACTCCTTCCCTCTCTGCCTCCTCCCAATCCCTTGCTGAGCTCCCCCCAACACTCAGTTGTCATTTCCTCTCCTCTCCTGTCTATTTTCTCCCTGTCTTTTCTTTGGTATCCTCTCCCCCCACCCCAGATACTTGTTTCTACCCCTGTTCAGGTCTTGCTTTCACCCCTGTTCCAGGCAGGGAGGTGGAAGCTCAGTTTACCCTAACCCCTTTCCCCTTTCCAAAGGGAGAAAGAGAGAAACACACACACACACACACACACACACACACACACACACTTCTTTCTGTGCCCGATTTAATCCACATCTCTCCTGTTTGCTAACTGCAGCTTTTGTTCCTTAACACTCATTTGTATCCATGTTGCTAACATGTGAGGGCTGCAAGAAAGGGGCAGACACAAGCTCGCCCCCAACACATACCAGTACTGACCCAGCAGCCCCCTCCACCACCACCATGGCCCTCCCTCTGCCCTCCTCCAGCAGCCTGGCTGAACAAAGTCAGAACTTAAGTCATCTTCCCAACTTTCTGCCAAGTGGCTGGGCTGGCCTGGCCTGCCAACCTCAGGGCCAGGCCTCCCCCTTTCCCCCAGGCACTGCCTCCTGCTCTTGGCTCACACCGAGGACCTGTGCCCTTCCCCTGTCTTAAGTGTGTGTTGAGGGGGGCCTGGGTGCCCTGTGGGGAAAGATGAATCCAGACCTGCCCTCACCAACTCAGCCAGCTCTGCCTTCAGAGCTGGGGAGGGGCCTGGCAGGGAGGGGAGGGGTCCGGCACAAACACCCCACCCACAAACCCAGGAAGGGAGCCGGGAGCAAGGCAGTCATGCCTGGGCTGTTCTACCAAGCTGACCTCCCAGATTCCTTCTCCCCCCCCAAAAAAGAGACCACCTCCTCCATTTTGTAGCCTGTACATCTCCATAGGTGTCTGCCTATATGAATGTCTGTTCAAGTTTCTTTGTTTGCTTGAGGGTTGGTATCTGTGGAAGGGTTTCTCTGTGTATGTCGTGTCCTTGTAAACGCCTGCCTGTCATACATGTACTGTGTGTATGAGTTCTAATGCTGGGGTGTGTGAACGGGAGTGTGTGCCAGTTTGGGGGAGGAATCTGTCTTCCTCAGATGTGTCAGTGTCTTTGTGTATATGTGTCTGTCTCAGCGTGGGGGGTGTTTGTGGGTATGTCTCTGTCTCAGTAGGTGAGTAGTCTGTCTCAGTGTCTGTGGCTGTTTCACGGTGGTGTGTGTCAATTTCTGTGTCAGCTCCATTTTGGGGGAGGTGGAGGGGCTCCGCAGGGTTAAATCTTCCTTAGAGTCAGACCCCCGGAGGCTGAACCCACTCCCCCAGACCCCAGTCCCGGCTGGGCCCTTGGCTCCCTCGTCCCCGTCCCTCCCCCGCTTCCCCAGCCCTGCCCAGGATACACCAACATCCTCATCCCTCTCAGCCACCTCCCTCGCCTCCCAGCCTCTCCCCTGCAAATTCCAAATAAGCCCCAGACATCAACACTTTCCCGACCCCAAGTGGGGTGTCAGTCCCTCTAGAGCTCCCCCTCCATATCAACCCAGCCTGAAGCTGTATTTGGGATTCCACTCTCCGCCCAAAGCCTCACAGGCAGGGGTTCCAACCCCCCACCAGAGGCCCCAAGGCGCCCCTCCCTTCCTCCAGAGGGGGCAGCCCCAGGCAGTCTGGAGCCGGGGTTCAGACTCAGGCCCCCCAAGGGCTGGGCTGGAGAGGGGTATCCCTTCCGCAACATTTTTGGAAGTGTGGGACCCAGCTTTCCTTGCACCTCGACCCCCCCAAATCCAAAAACCAGCCTTCGCCTTAGCCAGGACCCCGGTGTCCGGACCCCCGGCCTTAGAGGGGTAGGTAGGGCTGCCGGAGGCTCCGGGAAAGACTTTGAGCGTACGAGTCCCTTTTTCACTCTGACCTCCAGCCCACGCGGCCCCAATTCCCTGTTCTCCCGCGCAGCCAGAGGAAACAACTTGGGCAAATCAACGGAAAACTCATTCTCGCCAGCCCCGGCTACTCCGCGCCCCCTCCCTCAGGGCTCCGCGCGCGTACCGAGCCCCCGCCTCGTGGCGTCTGGACCCCGGCGACCGGCCGCGGGCCGCGGGACACCCGGAGCTCCCCCGGCGGGGGCGCAGTCCCCGGGGCCCTGGGGGGAGCCGAGCGCGCGGGGGCGGGCGGGGGCCCTTACCTTGGGAGAAAGTATCGGAGAGAGTGAGGATCCAGACGAGGAGGCTCAGCATGCTGCCCGCCCGCCGTGCGCCCGCCCGCGGCTGGGGCCCGGAGTTGGCGAGGGAGCTGGAGGAGCGGGCTGGGGAGGAGGGGAGCCCGGGAGCCCGCCCCCCGCCCGCCCGCGCCCGCCCCTGCACACACACACACACACACACACACGCGCGCACACACACACACACAGAGGCACGGGCGCGCGCGCACACTCACGCGCACAAACTCAATTCCCTTCCCTCCGTTCCTCTTTCTCTCCCTTTCCTCCTGGTCCTTCTTCCTGTCCCGTTTCTCGCCCCTACCCGCCCCCAGCCCTTAATTATTTCTCGACTCTAGCTTTATCTCTCTGGGTCTCTCTTTCGGTCTCTGTGCCGCTCTCCCTTTCTCTCCCCTTCTCTTCCTTCCCTCGCTCCCTCCCTCCCTCCTCCTGACGTCTACTCTCCCTCCGACGGCGCCTCCCTCCGCGAGCCCTCCCCCGGCCCCCCCAGCGCGCGCGCACACTCACCCACACCCCTCGCAGGGGCTGCGATGGAGCCAGAGCAAGGAGAGGGAGGAATCGAGGGCAAAGGGGTAAAGAACGCGACAGTCGCGGGCCCCGGGGCAGGCGCGGCGCGACCCCTGCCCACCCGCACCCCCTCCCATGTATAGACACGATCTGGGTCTCTCGGGCAGTGGAATTTAGGAACTAAGCAGAAGAGTGTGTGTGCAGGGGGTGCGGTATGGGCTGAGGATGAGCGTCTAGCCCAGAGGATGACTGGGTTATTGGGGTGGGGGGAGAATGAGTGTTTTTCGGGTTTTGCCTGGGGGGAGGCAGGGAGTTAAAAAAAAAAACAAAAACATAAAGATCTCTCTCCCCCCTCCCTCTGTTTTTAATCCCACACCCGGAATCTAATCCCTAGTTTCCCCAAATCAAGAATTCCCAGTTGACTAGTGAATGCTTGACGGGGGAGGGGCACGCATTCCTCTCCCCACCTACAGAACCCAGAGCTGCTTCTTGGACCAGCCTTCAGCCCCTGCCCCGAGGGTCCGCTCAGCTTCCGCGGGGCCAGGCTAGGTACTGGGAGCCCTCAGCTGCCGGGAAGAGGCACAGCTGCCTCGGTCCTTTGTTCATTTCAGGCACCTACCCATCCAGAAGGAGAAGCCAGCCAGCTCGACGGCGGGAAGGGCCAAGGCCTGGCCTGGCCTCTCTGAAGACAAGACGGAGGAGAGGGCGCCCCCAAGATCTCTAAGCACCCTGGAGTTTGAGATCCTTCGGGGTCCAGAGATCTAGGAACTGGAAAGTAGGGGGGAACTCCTGGAGAGAGTAATGAGAACGTCCAGGAGGGGATCTCCGCTTTCTTAAGGGCCCACTTTGGCGACCAGCACCTCTCCCAACCCCTAACTCCATGCTTCTGCTCCCAGGGTCGATGGGGGTGCTTGGCGGTCTGGGCGCTGGGGGATGAATCGAGGGGAAATAACAGAGGAGTCACAGCAATTGCACAATTTTACAGTAATGCGCTGGTCTAAAGAGGTTTCCACCTCTTTTCCTCCCAGATTCTAGGTTTCCTGGGTCTCTAACCTTCCCCGCCAAGACTTCTCCATTTTGGCCCCCGAAGCTAGGCGCGTGGCTCTCTGGTGCCCTCTGCTGATGTGTGGCAGCCACAACTCCTCTTTCCTGCAGGGATCCTGACGCCAGCCACGGGTGGGGGCCCTGCAGCCTCAAGGCCACATGTTACCCTCCGGATCCCTAAGTGCGGCCCCCAACGGAATCCAAACTTCGCAGAACAAATCCCCTTATTAGAGGGATTTGTTCTTTAAAATTTGGATTCAGTCAAAAGGCCACACTCAAGGATCCAGAAGGCCACATGTGGCCCGGAGGCCGCAGGTATGCACAGACCCAGAGAATCCTTCCTACATGTGAAAACACATATGCACAGGCAGACGCACAGTTTAAGAAGAAAGAGCCATGCCTAGCCCAGAGAAATAGGAATGCAACCCAAGCACACAGACACGTAAGGGCTTTCGTTTATTCACTTGTTAATCATATATTCCACAGATATGTCTTCAGTGCCTGCTATGTTCTAGTCACAATTCTAGGCTTTGGGGATACAACAATGAAAAAAACTGACAAAGTCCTTCCCTTTTAACATTCTGTTACAGAGGAGAGGAGAGGCTGTAGAAAAATATAAAACACCCAGGTTGTGATAAATGCCTTGGGAGACAAATAAAGCAGGGTGAACGGAGTGGGGAGTGGAATGGGGAGTGGGAGGGATGAAGGCATTGATGTCCATGTAGGTAGCCAAGGAAAGCTGCCCTGCTGAAGTGACATTTGAGCACAGACCTGAAGGAACTATGGGATTCAGCCCTCAGGTATCTGCGGGGAGACTGTAACAGGTGAGCACTAATACAAGTGCAAAGGGCCTGAGGTAGGGGTGCTCAGGAAGTATCAGTAAAACAGGCTTTCCTCTTTCCACTCTGCCTGAAGGTACATGGGGGGGGGGGCAGGTGACCAGGATTTAGGAAGGTGTAAAAAAGAAAAAGGCCCTAAGCCAGGGAGTATTCTTAACTTAGTGCTTCTTGCCCAACTTCCGGATTCTGATAATGTGGACTTGATAGCAACTCTCTGTGTAAGGAAGGACTGGGATATCCAAATCTTTTGGCTTCCCTTGGGCCTCCTATCTCACCCTGAAACCCTAGAAACAGAGGAGCCAGGTTTTTCTAGCTCTCTAACAGCCAAAACAGTAACTCCACCTCTCTCCCCTGGTCTGTTGACTTTCCTTCCCCTTCTTTCTTTAATTCCAAATTCTCAACAGTTCAGTCCATAGCAAACTCATTTCTCTAGAATCCCTTCCACCTAAGCCACCCAGCATCCCAGATCCCGGAGCTTAACTCCCCATCCCCAGCCGGTGGTCCTCAACACCAGCTGTGCAGTAGAATCTCCCAGAGGCTTTTAGAAAACAGCAGTGCCCTGGCCTCACCCCCGAAGATGAATTGTTCTGGGGTGAAGTCCAAGCATCAGTGTTTTTAGACATAGCCCCAGGTAATTCTCATGGGCAGCCAGGGTTGAGAACCTCTAAGCTAAGCAACCCCCCCTCTTCCCAGGGCTTTCCAGGCATTGCCTTCCACAAGGTGCATGCCACAGGGTCCCCTGCTCTCCTCCCTCCACTAGCATTTCTTCTGCCTATTGCCAGCCTTGTATCGCCCTCCCCTCCTGAGGGTAACCCCAATTAAGCGCCTCCAACTTTGCTCCATTCTCATCTCTCTAGCACTAATGTTCGCAGTGTTGTCTAACTGAATTAACTTAAGTGTCCCAGAATCTAATAACATAACTCTTATCAAACTGGGGACATCCTGGGCCAGACAGAGTCCCTAGTATCAGGCAAGTTCTCTGAAGACAAAGCCTGTGTTTTTTCCATGAAATGGGACATACCTCCCTAGGACAGGACATCCCTGGGGGCATGTCCCCTCAGTCTGGAGCTCCTTCCCCAGCAGAGAGGCACAGAGTGGTTGAGAGCCAACCACATGGACACTGAAACCAGACCGAGGGGTTCGAATCCAAGCTCTACTGCTTACTTTCTGTGAGACTTTGGAGAGTTTACGTACCTAACCTCTCTAACTCTTGTTTTTCTTTAATCTGAAAACAGGGGTAATAATAGTACTTTATGGGACCGTTGTGAGAACTGAGTATAACTTTTTTTTTTCTTTTTTTTTGAGACAGGGGTCATGCTATGTTGCCCAAGCTGGTCTTGAACTCATGGCTCAAGGTAACCTCCCACCTCCGCCACCTGAGTAGCTGGGACTACAGGTCATGCCACGGAGCCCAGCTTGTTGTGAGGGTTGAGTGAGTCAATATTCATACAGCTCTTAGAAGAGTGCTAGGCACACAGCGACTGCTCGGTAAACGCTAGCTGTGATTATTTTGGGGTTTGGAGCTCCCCAAAGCAGGGACCTTTTGAATCTTCCTCCTGCAGATTTGTCTTCACCTCCATGCACAGAGCCCTGCCCAGGCAGAAGCATGCGGGTGTGCAGGTGGCGGTAGTAATCCCTAAGGATGCTACTTCACCTAGAAAAAAGGAGAGACACGGCCAAAGGTTATACATGGAGCTAAGAGAAATATTAATAATTTTTTGAGTACAAAAGCAAAAAGATCGAGAGGTCAGGGAGTGAGCAGGAAGGCAATTTATGACCATCAGCAGGAGAAGCCACCTTGAGAGACAGAAATGAATTCTTTGTCTCAATGAGGGCTAAAAGCGGCAGAACAGTTCTATAAATTGTCCACTTTCCCCCTAGAGGGGGTAGAGGATTATGTCCCTGCTGCTTACCAGAGACGGAGGAGAGAAAGGCCGAGATCCTGATTTTCAGCTTGGAAAATAATCCTGACCCTAAAGGAGACCTTGATCCCCGAAGGGTAAAGGCTCTGGAGTAGTTGCTTTGTCTCTTCCCCAGCTGCAGAGCTGTATTCCAGAGCAGTGGCAGATGCATCCCTTCTTCAAAAGTCCTTCCATCAAACGGGGCTCTTCCTCATTCCTTCTCCACTTTTCTGTCTGCTTATGCAGATAATAGGCCTTGCGATTTCCCGCTGTTCTACCAGTCCATTTTCTCTCGTGCTCCTTTTCCTTAATACGCTCAGCTTTTGCGATGTGTAAGAGTAAGGGCAAAGGCAAGGGCCTGCCTTAATGCAGTGGGGAGAGACTCTAATCTGCACTGTGAGGGGAGAGTGAGGCAGCAGGAAGAAGAGCACCCGTCAAAGCACCCTGGACCACTCCTGAGTGGCCAGGGGCCCCTGAACCTGCGTCCGGCCGGACCGGCCTCTCTGTAAAGAGTACCTGGCTCTGCAAAAGGAGTGAGAAGAGGGATTCTGGGCCTGGGAACTGCTGGTTCCTCAGTTTTGCCACCTGTGCTTGATGTCTTACCAAGGACCAGTGGTCTCAGCAGTTGACATGATATTTGTCCACCCCCTTCCCACATCTGTGCAGGGCAAAGAACACATTCCGAGGGGGCCTGGCGCCCTGGTGCGTTTAGGATATGAGGCTTCCAGAAGGAAGCTCAGCAGAAACTAGGCACCCTGGGCAGTAGTGAGGTTAGTAAGTGGCCATCCTCAGCCTCCTCCAGAAGGGGACAGGGGACCAAAGAGGTCAGGCGCCGTGGAGAGGAGTGTCAGAGGATATGTGAGGAAGCAGTGCTGCTATTGAAGTAGAAGAACTGGAGGCTAGACCACACAAGGGACTGTCTACTGAGAAGGAGTGTCCAAAATATTTAGAGAGAGAGAGATGGTTTGGATGGGGTGAAGCTGCTCGGAGGCAGGGGCTTAGCCAGGACGACCTTGGCAAAGACAGGTTCCCAGGGTGTATTTACCATGTCCCGGCATTGCCTGTGACCACCGAGATCCATCCCATACCACCCATTTTCAGCCCTTCCCTTTCCATTGCTTCATATTCCAGCTCCAATGGGGAGACAATTCGTGCTAAATGGACCAGTTATTTCTTATTAGGTTTAATGAGGATTTCATTGCCTGAGCTCACAGGGATTGGAAGATCCCTGCTTCCAACGAGAAGCCTAGCTGAGGATACCTGCTCAGAGAGAGAGAGAGAGAGATAGAGAGAGAGAGAGTTAGGGTTCAGCAACCCCAGGCAGAGAGGCCTCTGGTAGATAGTGGGCGTGTGGGGGAGGGGAGAGTGGGGAATAGACTTAATTAGGGAAAAATGGAGACAGTAATATGAATTAATGTCTCAGACAAAATGAAGTCATTCCCCTTCAAGATGGTGAAAGGGTCGGTCAAAGGTCGCAAAGCAAGCGACAGTAGACCCAGGACCAGGACCCAAGCATCTTGCCTCTCATGCCAGGATTCCTCCGTATGTCTTGCTGACTCCAACTTTCCCACCCCTGCACCCGAGACTCATGCCAAATGCTTTTATCAGCAAAGACCCTCCTTACACCTACGCAGCTCTGCCCACTATGGAGCTCTGGTCTCCTGTAGGCATCTGAAAATCAGAGAGGGAACTGAGAAAGCCGGAAGCAGGGGATACTGAGGAGAAGGGGGAAGCCTTTCATCTTCCCTTGGCCCTTGGTTTTCCCACATCCTAACCCCAAGTCCCCAGTCTCTTCGCCTTCAGCACTCCCTGGTGCTTCCTTGAAAACCTAAAACCACCAATCATTAGATCCATTTACTATTAGGACTGGGTTATGGGGTTATGGGTTATGTTCGAATGCAAGCTAGAGATGGGATTAAGTTGGCAGTTAGGGTTTTGGTTTTGCAGTTGTGTTAAGGACACTGAACATCATGGAAGATTTAAGGGTGAAGTTGAGTGAGGTTCATATAAGGGCCCGGCTTACTTAACCCTAATTATAAGAGAGACCATTAACTTAAAGCACAATGCTTAACAATGTCACTCCAGGCCAGGCGTGGTGGCTCACACCTATAATCCTAGCACTCTGGGAGGCCGAGAGGGTGGATCATTTGAGCACTCCAACCCTTATAACTCTGAGTAGAGGCTTCCTAAGAGTTTTGATTGATGTTAATTAAGTATTTGACCAGGCATGGTGGCTCATGCCTGTAATCCTAGCACTCTGGGAGGTCAAAGAGGGAGGATCACTTGAGGCAAAGAGTTTGAGACCAGCCTGAGCAAGAGCAAGACCCTAACTCTACCAAAAAATGGAAAAAATTAGCCAGGCATGGTGGTACATGCCTGTAATCCCAGCTACTTGGGAGGCTGAGGCAGCAGGATTGCTTGAACCCAGGAGTTTGAGGTTGCTGTGAGCTAGGCTGATGCCATGGCACTGTAGCCTGGGCAACAGAGTGAGACTCAGTCTCAACAAAAGAAAAAAATAAGTACTTAATTCATTCACCCATTCATTCATCTATTCATCCCACAAACACATATAAAAAGCTTACTCTATGCCAGGTGCTGGGCTAAGCACTTGGGGTACAAAGAAGAATAAAACACACCCCCTTGTTCTCCAGGAGCTCACAGGCTAGTGGAAAAACTGGACAGTAATTACAACAGAGTTGGGAAGTGTAGAGACAGAAAAATGCCCATGTTTATTAAGAATGCAAAACAAGAGTTACTGAACTCAGCTTGGAGGCATCAAGAAAAGTTTCCTATAATATTCAAAGTCTGAAATGTGGCCTGAAATAAGACAGTTCCCCACTCTGGGCCTCAGTTTTCTGCTAGCTCTGATGCGCCCATGGTTCTGTAATACTATAATACTCCTTGTCTCTAATACAGAATCAGGGGCCATTCCCTGGGGTGCCTATCGAGGGGTTCCATTAGGGAGCACAGAGGTGTTCTGTAAATGCTCTGTGATTGAAAACTGTTTCTAGAAATCCTTGGGGCCCATTTCCTCCCAAGGAATTGGAGCCAAGCATCCTCCTTAGGCCGAGGATGAAGGACCCATTTCCTGACTCCCACCCCCTTCACCTGTCCTGGTGGGCCTCCTACATGTGACAGCCAAGCTCCAGGCCAGGGGCACTCCTCTCTGCTTTCACTGGCTTCCGGCTTCTGTGCCAAGGAACAGGCCTTGCAATGCCTGCCAGGCAGGGTCTGGCTGCTGGCTCAGGTGGCATTTCCTAAACGGACAGATGGAGAATGTTGGTTTAATGTCTCTCCAGTGCTTCTATTCCAGCCTCCAAGGCATAGCCAGCAAAGAGGGCCTGGCACCAAGTCCCCTCTTCCAGGCACTGGCAGCTTCCCCTCTTCCACCCGCCCTTAGGCCTGAGCCTCAACCCTTCCTCTGGCCCCGCCCGTAGGTCCTCCCCTCGTCTAGGCTTTGGGAGCAGATCCAAGGGAAAGCAAATTCCCAGAAGTCTGTCCCCCCACCAAAAACAGAACAAAACAAACCCTGGCCACTCTGCAGTGGTCCTCTTTCAAGAATGACACCACCCTCCATCCCGTTGCTCAGGCCACACGCCTATGAGTCTGTCCTTGACTGCTCTCTCTTCCTCCCCATTCACACCCACTCAGTCTCCAGATCCTGTGGATTGGTTTTCCAGTCCATTTCCTTCCATCTCCACTGTCACCACCCTGTTCCACATGTGTCATCTGTCTGCTCACTCCCCTTTCTCATCAGCTCCGTTCTCTGCGGCCCCAGTGATCTTTCTCAAGCTCAAATCTGACCACATCGCTCCCCTGCTTAAAACTCTCTGCTGACTCTTATTGGGCTTAGGCTCAGATGGCATCTTTCCCTGGGCTCTGAGAGCCTGCCTGGGGTGGGCTTGCCCTACCCCCCAGACTCACTGCTCCCCACACCCGTCCTGTGCCTTATATTCCAGCTTCACCAGGCTTCTCTGAGTTCCTGGCACTGGCCATATTTCCCTTATCATTGGGGCCTCGACACATGCTGTTCCCTGGACTACAATATTGTTTTCCACCCGGGGCTCCACTCCCACCTTGCCCCCTAAGCTAGCATCATCCCTTAGACCTCACGCTAAATGTCATTTGCTCGTGGAAGCCGCTGTAATTCCTCCAAACAGGTTAGATCACCTTGTGATTGCCCCCAAACACCCTCTACTTCCACCAGTAACATGCATCACACTTGTAACTCGATATTCAGTGTCCGTTTCCCCTCTGGATTATAAACCCTGTACGGGGAGAGACTGTGCCGGTATTGTTCACTGCTGTCACCAGGGTGCCGGGCACATAGTAGGCTCTTAGGACTTACAAAAAGAACGACATGTTCCTGATTTTGGGTTCTCCAAAGGATTTCCTGGAGCATACAGGGGGCCGGGCTCCATTTTACAGACTACAAGCCAGCTTCGGGGCTAGCAGCTGGACTGCAGGTGGAACTTCCCAACTCAGTAGGCATTCGATCACTCCAGGCAATCACCCTTCCAAGGAGCTGGAAGAATAAGAGCAGAAATGGCAGGAAAGTTTATCTTCTGTTGTTCAGGATGAGTGTGTGTGTGTGTGGGGGAGACACTTATTATCTTGAATGTGAAAAAAAAATCCCAGGGAACAGTGAACAAAGCTATAAATACAGCCGAACGTCGGGTGACATCACCTGAGCACAGTGCGGCGATTTATGGCCAAGTCACACGGCCCTAAAGTGTATTTATAACGGTGTAACTCACTGGTACTTCTCCCTGCCTGCCTGCACTCCCTCGCTCCCCTGTTCAGTGGTGGCCACATTCCTTGTTCTTCTACTGAAACAGGGTGGCCGGGCCAGGCACCTGCTCTGGGGGCACTTGCATGCTCTGAGGAGTGGAGCTGTCTTTTCAAAATATACATTCAAAAACCTGCTATAGGCCGGGCGCGGCTCACGCCTATAATCCTAGCACTCAGGGAGGCCGAGGCGGGCGGATTGCTCGAGGTCAAGAGTTCGAAACCAGCCTGAGCGAGACCCTGTCTCTACTAAAAATAGAAAGAAATTAATTGACCAACTAAAAAGATATATATACAAAAAATTAGCCGGGCATGGTGGCGCATGCCTGCAGTCCCAGCTACTCGGGAGGCTGAGGCAGAAGGACCGCTTGAGCCAAGGAGTTTGAGGTTGCTGTGAGCTAGGCTGACTCCACGGCACTCACTCTAGCCTGGGCAACACAGTGAAACTCTGTCTCAAAAACAAAACAAAACAAAACAAACCTGCTATGGTTCCTTGTTTCCTAGAGAAAGCTGGACATTCAAAGCATGCAAAGCCTCTGGCCTCAACTTACCTTCTGGCTTCCTGTAGAGCTTTGTTGGGCAGTTTTATTCACATATGCCCCACAGACCCCAAAGCCCCATTCCTCAGCCCATTGGTGTTTCCCCAAATAGTCCCCAGGTTTTTACCCCTTTGTTCCTTTGTTCATGCTTTTCCCCTGCATGTGGTATGGTACATTTTTCTACCATGAGTCTCTGGTCTATACTCCTCCTTTAAGGCCTAACTCAGACGCAACACCTTCCCTGAGTTGCCCAGTGGGATGACATGCCTTTTGGTTCTCTCTTTGCAATGCCATTGACTTTCCACTCCTTGAGGCCACCTGTTTACTATTATAGTCATGCCTCTCCTCAAACTGTGAGAGCCTTCCCCATCTTAGTTCCTCCCTCAGGGTCTGCTTAGGATCTGCCACATGAAAGAAGCTCAAAGAATGTTTTTTCTATGAAATATCTGTCCCTCTGGGAACCCAGTCTCCCTTGAGCATCTACAACATGTCTGGCACCATGGTAGACACTGTACAGGTGTACAGTGTCATTATAAGGATTTTCAATCCTTATAATGACAAGGCAGGCATCACCATTCCCACATCTCTGTAGGGTAACTGAGGCAGAGAGAGGCCAAGTAGCTTGCCCAAAGGCACACAGCAAGTGAATGTGACCATAGGATTCTTATCCAGTATGTCAACTCTACCATGTTTCTTCTATTCCTGGAGATCTTGGGCTGTGCGTTCTCTAGCCTGATTTCTATGTGATATCCCAGAGTTTGCATTCTCTTCAAACACACAGCCAGCAGAGAGCCTGCCTCTTCACAGCTAGCTCCAGGGTGGCTCTCAGGCACTGGGGTTATCGAAGAGGAGTTTTCTGAGGAAGCTTGTCAGAGAATGGCTGCCACGAAAATAAGCAGCCCCAGGCCCTGTGTTCTGGGGGCCTCGCCTCATTTACATGGGGAACAGAAAGCTCAGAGCCATCAGAGAGACAGAGATAAATAGTCACCTGCCAGCCACTCCTCTCCGTTCTCCGCTTCTCTGCTCCTGGATCTTCTTGGGCGATTTGACCACCATCTCTGTTTTAGCATCTAAAGGGAGAGAGAAGCAAGGTGACCTGAGAGTCTCCCCCTCACAAACACAGCATCGAGCCCTGGTGGGGGCAAGGTGTCAGAGGAGTTCAGCTGGGCTGGCACCTGAGTCAGGGTCTCCTGCAAGCCAGGGACTGGGAAGTGGGGACAGGTGGCAATGGCAGAAGCAAGCCAAAGGAAATTAGAAAAATGACGTCTCTCCAAGTCAGCCTGAACTAAGTCACTAATATGCAGCTTAAATCATTCAATAAAATCCAAAATATTTGCCAAGCAAAGTGATTTTGTTGAGAAATTGCTATTCATAGTATTAATAATTCTAATCTCTTCTATTACTGCTCATAATTGGAAAGTAAAAATGATGGATGCTATAGCTGGATGCTATAGGGGTTCACCCCTACTCTACCTTCTCACGTAGGTCACAAATTTGCAACCCCAAATTTGGGTGCAGGGCCCAGCACATCCATTACACACACAGTGTGAAGTGAAGGAAGTTTCCCTTCACTGGTGATACGGTTGGTGTCTTTTCTTTGATACTTTATTCCTCAACCCTGAGAATTGTCCTACTGCTCTAAACTTCCTCTGGGGAATACCTTCATATTAAACTGTGAGGGACTCCATATCCTGCCTCCCTCCTTCCCTACTACCAAAGTGTATTTTAAAAGAGAGCTAGCACTGGGACAATGCTTTAACCAAAAGAATACATTTCTGACAATGTAATTATAGATACCTTTGTGCTTGATAAGGTAGTGTTTTGGAGGTATACAAGAAAGACCCTCTATAGCCCCCCAAATTATACTTAGCCCAAGAGTCTACAACCAGAGGCAGACTTACCATAAAATTAATGAAGCTCACTTGTTCGGGGGCCCTCCTAAGGCCCTGGGAAACACCCTGCTGGTATGTTCATGTGATTCTGCATAAAAGATGCAAGAGTAAGATACTGTAACCACAACTGATGTCTGTTTCCATTATGATTTCCCCTCTCTCCCACCTCCTCTCATGTCAGGTGGTAAATGAGCCACAGGCATGTTGGGAGTCTGGCTAAGTGGAAATTGAGTTGAAGACGCATTTAGGTTGGATTAGAGGGCTCTGTAACGTGGCCCACACTCACTTGCCTGTGGAGTGGTAGCTAACTCTCCTGGTGTAGGAATGCCTTCCAGGAATATCCACACAGCCGCTGAGCTGACTCAGGTAGCAGCATGCCACGGAGATGCAGGACCAGAGAGTCATGGTGGCAAGAAATATCTTCTAGTGCCTGGACTTGAAATGTATGGAGTCAGAAGTATTTGAAATGTATGGAGTCAGAAGCCAGTCCGTGGAAGATTTTTCTAGTCACTAGATGTGTAACGTTGCGAGCAGGGGCTGGGTTCTCACTGATGCTCTGTCAAAATGGAAGTTTTCTCCTATCAGGAGTATGCTTAATAATGTAATGTATACAGTCGCAAATATATCACGTGAGGATGTTTTTCATGTATTTTTAAATGAAATTATTAGGTAGAAATTATTCTGATATTAAGAAGTGAATTATAACATAAACTCAGATTATCCCAAAAGAGGTACTGCATTAAGAGGAAGAGGCAGATTGCTAATAGGCTCTGGGATTGTTTATTTTATTTATTTTTTAAATTAATTATTTATTTATTTTTTGAGACAGAGTCTTGCTCTGTCACTGGGCTAGAGTGCCATGCTGTCAAGCCTAGCTCACGGTAACCTCAAAGTCCTGGGCTGAAGCAATCCTCCTGCCTCAGCCTCCCGAGTAGCTGGGACTACAGGCATGCGCCACCAAGCCCAGCTAATTGTTTTCTATTTTTAGTAGAGACAGGGTCTCGCTCTTGCTCAGGGTGAACCCAAACTACCCTCCCACTTCCACCTCCCAGAGTGCTAGGATTACAGGCGTCAGCCATCGTGCCCAGCCTACATAAGAGAACTTGAATTGTCCTGAAACCTTACGACTCAATTATGAAAAAAATTTGCATAGTCTTTTCCCCCCAAATTTGACAATCCTAAAATAATGTGGTGTTATCAAGAGTAATTTCAAAGTTGAAAGACTCTTTAAAAAGCTATCGATAATTTAAAAAAAAACAAATTTTCATCAACTTTGCTAGAAGAAAACTGAATTATCTTTCTGCTCTCTCTATAAAAAAAAAATTGCAAAATCATTATGAAGAATCAATCTAAGAATATACAGCCAAAAAAGGTAGAACAAAATTATATAAGTGTGCCGGGCAGTTAACTGATAAAAATTATCATGTTGTTTTTCTGGATTTTTAATGATTTTTTATTTGCCAACTTTTTAATATGGAACTTATTATGATTTCTCACTTTTAAAATAAATTTTCGCTTCTTTATCTTAATTTTGCATTTATAGTTTTGTATTCTTTTCCTTAATGGGAAATCTCTCTCCCCAACCAGTGTAAGCCTCGGGCCCCATAACGTTGGATTCACCTCTGTCCACAGCACCGGCATTTTATTAAGGCAACGTTGTGTGACAACAACCACCACCACCACCGCAGCGCTCTTCCTGGCAGGCTGCTGCGTGTCAGCGCCGTTCCAAGTGGTTTACACGGATCCTCTCATTTACTCTCCTACCACTACATGCTTCCTCCATTTTACAGGTGAAGGAACTGAAGTCCCAGCTGTTGGTAGGTAACCTGCCCGAGGTCATTCAGCTGGGAAGCTGGAAAGCCTGGAGACAACACAGGAGCTTGTTTCCTCTCTGTTTCCCTCACCTTCCCTGACTCCAGGGGAAAGAGGGAAGTCCTCTGACTCCACCCCACGCAGCTTGTCTTACAGAGAGGCAGCAAGGGCTCAGAGGGGTTGAGCAAGTTGCTGGAAGACACACAGCGGGCAAATGGCCGGAGGAGCAGGATTGGAGCTCCAGGCCGCAGGGTTCTCCCTCCACACCACCAAACACTGGCCGAGGCCTTGCCCCTCCCAAGTCGCTCCTGGTCCCCGGGATGGGGGTGGGGGTGGGTGAGGCCAGGGTGGAGGGGACGCTCTGCAGGTGTGACTCAGTGGCAGCCTGGGGTGGGAGAAGGGGACGGGGACGCAGGCTGGAGTCTGGGAAGAAGATGCCTTCAGAACGCCAGCGTCTCCAGGGGCAGCGGCAGTGACTTAGCCCCCCCCCCCCATTTCATTAACTGGAAAATATACTGGAGCCACAAAGGGCTGGGGGAAGGGGAGGGCCAGGGCCCAGCTGCCGCAGGGCGGAGGGCTGAGGGCAGAGGGCCAGGGTGGCGGCAGAGGGGGGAGGAGGCCTCACCCCCTGAGGCCACACTGAGGCAAATCCCTGGAGGCCCAGCCCCAGCCTGCAGCCCCCTCCCCTCCTTTGCTCCGGGAGCCCTGGAGCCAGAGAGCTTCCTGGGGCGAGGGCGGAATTTCCCCCTCAACACCCCCCACTCCGCTCTGTGGCCACAATGGGCCGTCAGATGGTGGGGAGGAGCGGGGACAGCGCCGCACGGTCCCCTCCTCAGGGCTGAACCTTCTGCTCCCTGAGCAGAACAGAGGGACATTGAGAGTGTGGCCCCAGGGAAGGGCTGGCCCAGGGGGAAATGGCATTTTAAGAGAGCGAAATAACGGACTCGCTGCCTTCTGCAGTCCCCGCGCATACACGGAGTTCCTGGTCCCTCTTTTCGAAGCACTCCCTCTTTCATTTGCCACAGGGTCCCCCGAGCTGTGCTTCTCCAGGGCCACGCCAGCATCACACACCGCTGACCCCCAAGTTCACCCCTTTCCTGGCCGTCCCCACTACCCTCCAGCCCATTCTGTGTTAGCCGCTAGGGCTACCCCAGCTAAGCACCACAGACTGGGCGCCTTAAACCACAGGCGTTTCTTTTCTCATAGTTCCGGAGGCTGAAAGTCTCAGATCTAGGTGCTGACAGGGTTGGTTCCTTCGGAGACTTCCCCTGGGCTTATAGATGGCTGTCTTTCCACTGTGTCCTCACGTGGTCTTCCCTCTGCATAGCTGTGTCCTACTTTCCCCTTCTTATAAGGACATCAGTCATAGTAGATTAGGATCCCTCCTAATGACCTCATTTTAACTTAATCACCTCTTTCAAGACTCTATCCCCAAATACTCAATTCTGAAGTACCGAGGTTAGGTCTTCAACATATGAATTTTGGAGGGACCCAATTCAGCCCATAACATGTCCAGACCAGTCTGCAGGTAACAGGATTACCCTAGACTGGACACTGTGTCACCCACAAGCACGCCCTACCTAACACCTCCCTCACTTTTCCCTCACACATTCAGGGCCTCTCAGAAGTACCCGGTCACACAGGCCCGCACCTGGCGAATACAACCTAGCACACCGGGCTATCAACCTCCAGGTCCCCAGAGCAGAGCTGGCTTTTCTCTCTGCAATTTGGGGGCTGCCTGTGACAGAATGATAGCTCTTCAGCTCCTTTGGTCCTTTGGGAATCTCTTCTTCCTCCCACAATGTTTCAGTACTTTTAAATAATTTATTTTGAATAGTTCAAAGTTTACAAAAAATTATGTAAAAATGAATACATTGAGGAGTCTCCTTCCTGCCACCTCCACCCACCCTGCCCCTCCTCCCACCCAACCCTAGCAGGGACCAGGTTTAATTAGCTTCTGCTCTGTCTTTCCAATGTTTCTGTATGCAAATATAAGCCCATGCAAATGTATGTGTGTATATTCCTCCTTTCTTTTCTTTTCTTTTTTTTTGAGACAGAGTCTCACTTTTTTGTTGCCCAGGCTAGAGTGAGTGCCGTGGAGTCAGCCTGGCTCACAGCAACCTCAATCTCCGGGGCTCAGCGATCCTACTGCCTCAGCCTCCCGAGTAGCTGGGACTACAGGCATGCGCCACCATGCCCGGCTAATTTTTTGTATATATATTTTTAGTTGGTCAATTAATTTATTTCTATTTTTGGTAGAGACGGGGGGGGGTCTCGCTCAGGCTGGTTTTGAACTCCTGACCTTGAGCAATCCGCCCGCCTTGGCCTCCCAAAGTGCTAGGATTACAGGCGTGAGCCACCACGCCCGGCCTATATTCCTCCTTTCTAACAGGAATGGTAGGTAGTATTCACTGATTGACCCCTTGCTTTTTTCACTTAACAATATATCCAGGAGATTTCCCTACAACTGTACAGATGGCTTCACTTTTTTCTTTAACAGCTGCATAGTATTTCATTAAGTGGATGCAACATGATTTATTTCACCAATCCCCTATAGATGGACGCCTGGGTTGTTTCCAGTGCTTGTCCTCTTGAGAGGAATGTCTTGAAAACCTTCATCAGCCAAGGCTTCTCAACCCTTGGAGAATATCAGGGGCTGGAGGGAAGGCAAGAGGGACAAAAGAAAGGGTCCACAGGTGTCAGGAGACGTGGTTTCTGGCTTTGGGTGTGTTTCAGACTAATGGGGGATATATGGCTGTTCTGCCCTGTGATATCTTCTGTATGAAACAGAGCCTACAGAAGCTCAGAACTGACACTGCCTTGCTGATTCAAGGCCTATGGGATTGGTGATATCACTGAAAAGGGGCTAAGATTAGAAGGAAACCTTATAGGTCAATTTTTTTTTTCCCTCTCTGTTTTAGTTATCTCTGCAGTGTAACAGAATATCACAAATTTAGCAGCTTAAAACAACACACATTTATTTGCTCACAATTTTTTAGGTCAAAAGTCTGGGCAGGAAGAAAGACAGGAAAGCTGGATTATGGGATTGGGTTGGGGGCAGGTTTGGCAATAAGTAGCACAGTAGATCTAGAGCCCCCAATGTTGGGGACAAAGGGGAGGTAGGTCTGGGAAAGTCTGGCAGGGCTGCGGCATGGACATTGTCACTGGGTTCTCTGCTTGGGGTCTCACCAGGCTGAAATCAGCGTGTCGGCTGGGCACGTTCTCATCTGGAGCTCAGAGACCCTCTTCCTAGCTTATGAAGGTCGTCAGCAGAATTCAGTTCCTTGTGGTTATAGGATTGAGGCTCTCAGCTTCTAGAAGGCAGCCCTCTCCATAGGCAGTTTACAACTTGAATGTTTGCTTTTTCAAGGCTGGCAGGAGATCCTTTCTGCTGCTTCGAGCCTCTTCCTTCAGGACGGGCCCTGTCCCTCTTTTGCGGGCTTTCGCCTGACTAAGCAAGCCCACTCAAGAATAATCTCCCTTTCCGTGAACTCAGAATCAACTGGACCAAACTTAACTTGGGACTTTACATCTGCAAAATCCCTTTGTCAAGTTTGTGCCTGCCCTGCCCTCGTGACTGCTAAGTCACCTCCCACCCAGTACCAGCCGGGTCTCTTCTCTAGACCCCTTTCCCCACCCAGGGCAGGCACCCAGGCAGGCCCCATCCCTTCCCTCCTGGGAATAAATGTCAGCACCCACGTTATACCGCCTCCTGTGGGATCAGGTCCAGCATGCTCAGCCTCCATGCCACGACGGACCTTGAACCTAGGTTGTCGGGGTACCATTGACCTGCTATTGCCACTACAGTAAATTGCCTCTTTGCTCCCCTTGCATCTAAAGCCTTTTCTTAGTGTTCAGTCTAGTGTGTGTGTGTGTGTGTGTGTGTGTGTGTTTATCTATACATTTTGTATGCTTACCTGCACACAGTGCCAGGCTTAGTGCTTGCACTCAATAAATCTGAGTTAAATGGAGAATATAGTCCTCGGAGGATCCTATATCTGCTCCAATTCTAATGAATGAAATGATGAAACATTCATTCTGTCTTCATGCCCTCTCCCCGTCCCAAGCACAGGACAAGGCAAAAAGGCAGACCTTCAATAAATATTTGTGGAATTTAAACAGCTGACGAGGAGCAAGAGAGCAGGCGGGACTGGGTGTACAGATTCAGGAGGGGAGGAGGAGCTGGGAGCTGGGCCAGGGCTGGGCCCAGTGGATGGACTAGGGGGACAGAGAGCCACCCACCATCAGTACCCCAGCCTGAGCAGACTTGGCAGGCAAGCTGAGTCTAAGTAGCACTTTCTTGCTAAGTGCTCTGTGGGGAGGTGTAATGTGTCTCTATTTAAAATTAATTTTTCAGAATTGGAAGACCCACTCTGAAAGGCAGTGCTCCCTTGGTGGCTGCTGGCAGGATTGGAAAGCCATAACTTTGGAGAGAAACACAATAAACCAGAAATTTCCTCCCAGGTGAGCAAGAAACTGCCTTTCTCCTTCTGAAGAGAGCATTTTCCAGAACTTTGCTCATCAAGTAGCTGGTTTTCAAGTCATTTCTTCCATTCCAGTCGACTGTCTGTCGTCCTCTCTGATGGATGGGACATGGGCCTAGGCAATCCACATGCAGGAGAGAAAACAAAAGTAATTTCTCCCTGGCTCGAGGCTGTGTTTCTGTATTTACATGTGAATGGAGTAGCATCGGATGCTTTGAAAATTTGCAGTGCTTGCTGCCAATAAGGAAACACCACCATACGGTGGACTTTGGAGAATTTATTCAGTTCAACAAATGCTTACGAAGCATGTAGGTACTGGAGCTACGATGACTCATTCATTCATTTATTCAACCAGTCTTTATAGAGTGCCTACTATGTGCTAAGTATTGTACTAGGCATTAGAGAAACAGCAGTGATAAAAGTAATAAAAGCAGACCAAAAAATCCTTGCCCTTTCAAAGGGGAGACAGACAATATTATAAATAAGTAAAAATATATAGTATGTTAGATAATGGTGAGTACTAAAGAGGTAAATAACGTAGGAAGGGGGTTAGCACGTGTTGGGAGGTGGGATGGGTTTGCCAGGGAAATACCGGAAAGGTGCCATTTAATAAAGACCTGGAGGAGGTGAGGGAGTTAGACATGCAGAAATTCGGGGAAGGCAATCTAGAGGGAGCACAGTGAGTGTGAAGGAGGGTCACGTGTAATGTGTTTGAGGAACAGCAGAGGGGAGAGTGTCACTCAAGCCAAGAGGGTGACGAGCGTGGTGACAGGTCAGACAGGTAGTGGTCAGAAAGGCAAAGAGGGGCCTTGGGGATCGCTGTAGAGACCCCGGGCTCTTAATACCCACAAGACGTGCTACCAACAGATGGTTGTGAGCAGGGGAATGGTAATGACACAGCCTGACTTACGTTTTGACAGGAACACTTTGGCTGCCATGGTGAGAACAGACTGCAAAGGGAAGGAGACCAGTGGGGGAGACTGTTCAACAGTCAGTGCAAAGCGAGTTGGGCCAAGCAGAGGGCTGGAGTCTGGATTTATTCTAAAGATAGCGTGGACATGATTTATTGATGATTAGATGTGAGGTGTGAGAGCAAGAGAGGAGGCGAGGACAACTCCCAGCATCTCGGCCGAGCAGCTGGAAGGATGAAGGAAGACGCTGTCATCCAATGAGACGAAAAAACGCAGAAGGAGCAAGTCTCGTGGGTGAGGGTGCAGGCAGGGAGGGAAGGACAGGAACTCGGTTTTGGACGCGTTAAGCCTGAGGTCCCTGCAGGACACCCTAGTGGAGACGGCCAGTAAATAGTCGGATAACAGACTCCAGAATTCAGGAAAGAATATTCTGAGCAGGAGAGATAAATTTAGGAGGCATTAGCATATAGATGGTATTTAAAGCCATGAGACCGGATGAGATCACCTAAGATGTGACCGAGTGTGGATGAGAAAAAAGAAGAGGTCCAAGGATT
This sequence comes from Microcebus murinus, assembly GCF_040939455.1. Lineage (NCBI taxonomy): Eukaryota > Metazoa > Chordata > Mammalia > Primates > Cheirogaleidae > Microcebus > Microcebus murinus. Next base: position 106,041,522 of record NC_134105.1, on the reverse strand, counting down.
GAAATTGGGGGTGCTTCAATCTTTAGGGGTCAGGGAGACAAGAAGGAACCAACAAAGGAGAATTTGAAGGACTGTAGAGAGAAAATCAAGGGAATGCAGTATTCTGGGAACCAAGGGAAGAGAGAATTTGGAAGGGGAGACAGTGGTCAACCAAGTCCAAGGCTGATGCTAGGCCATGACGAGAACTGAAATGAAGAGTTCATGGGTGACCCTGACTGAAACCTTCTTGGTGGCGTGGTGGGGCCCAGGCCTTGGCTGAAGGGGGTTCAGGAGAGAATGTGAGGAGAGATGAGAAACAGTGAGTGTAGACAGCTGTTTGAGAAGTTATGCTATAAAAAGAAACAAAGAAATGGATAATGGCTATATGGGGAAGTGGGGCCAAGCCTTTTCCTTTAAGATCGGAGAAATATTGCCAGGCGTGGTGGCTCATGCCTGTAATCCTAGCACTCTGGGAGGCTGAGGCAGGAGGATTGCTTGAGGTCAGGGGTTCCAGACCTGGACTGAGATCCTGTCTCTACTAAAAACAGAAAAAAATTAGCTGGGCAATGAAAACCAGAAAAAATTAGTTGGGTCTGGTGGTGCACGCCTGTAATCCCAGCTACTTGGGAGGCTGAGGCAGGAAGATCACTTGAGCCCAGGAGTTTGAGGTTGCTGTGAGCTAGGCTGACGCCATGGCACTCACTCTAGCCCGGGCAACAGAGCGAGCCTCTGTCTCAAAAAAAAAAAAAAAAAATTTTGGAAAAATAAAGATGAATATGGTATGGTCTGTCCTCAAGTTTCTTTAAGTCTAGGAGGGAGACAGGCACATGAGCAGAAGTGATGACATAGAGCTGTTCACAGGGTTTCATAGCAACACCCTCGAGGAAAAAATGTAAAAACTCTAGCCTAATTTAAGAAAAAGAATACTTTGGAAAGATAAATCCTAAACCAGGTCTTGAAAGATAAGTGGCTTTTATTCAGGGGAAGAAAGAGGGAATGGCATTTCAGCTAGAAGGAAGAAGATAAATCAAACCATGGAAGCCTGGGACAGCTTGCTGCGTGCGGGCATCCCAAAGAGAACTGGCCTGCCTGGGTGCGACTCCCAGACTCTGCAGGATATGTGACCTTGGGCAAATTGCTAAGCCACTCTGTGAATCAGTTTCCTCCTCATAAAGTAGGGGGGCATAATAGGGTCTGCCTCACAGGGTTGTCATGAGGATGAAACATGTGCGTGCCCGTGACAGTGTCTAGCACATAGTAGATGCTCAATAAATGCTAGCTCTTCTAATCACTGGGTGCAGACAGTGAGGCAGGGATGGGTGGAATACGACATTGAAGACATCATTAGCCAGACATAAAGGGACCTATATGCTATACTCAGCATTTTGACTTCATCCTGGGGGCACTGGGAGCCTCTGCACGGTTTCAGGAACATGATTGGATCGGTGTTTCAAGAGGCTCAATATGCCCGCCTGGTGGAGGGTGGTCATGGGGAAAAAGATTTGGGGGGCGGAATTCAGAAGACCTGGCTGTGTATTCCAGCTCAACACTCCTCTGTGTTTGAGTCAGTTCCTTCTTTGAGCTTCATTTTGTTCACCTGGGAAGTAGGGATTATAAAACACATCCAAAGAATGGCTGCGAGGAGTAAATTAAATAACAGAATGAAAGTCCCTGACCCAGCGCATGGCACATAATAGATATCCAACAGATATTTGTTTTGACTTTTTCTTTTTTGAGACAGAATGTCACTCTGTTGCCCGGGCTAGAGTGCTGTGGCATCAGGCAAGCTCAAAACAACCTCAAACTCCTGGGCTTAAGCGATCCTCCTGCCTCAGCCTCCTGAGTAGCTGGGACTACAGGCATGCACCACCTTGCCTGGCTAATTATATATATATATATATATATATATATATGTATATATATATATATATATATATATATATATGTATATATATATTAGTTGTCCAGATAATTTCATTCTATTTTTAGTAGAGACGGGGTATCACTGTTGCTCAGGCTGGTCTCGAATGTTTTGATTTTAATATCAGAAATCATACATGGGTGGAGCTAGCCTCTTAGTTTCCCCATCTTTATGCCCTGTCCCACCAGGCCAGCCCTTCTTGCTTCTGGAAACATGCTAGGGACAGGTGGACTGGCTCATGAACCTACACAGTGTCATTCTTGCTCTCTCCTGCTGCACTCTTCTCACCTCTGTAGCTGTCCGCCTCTGAGCTGTGCACTACTTAGTCACCTCGACTCAGTGGTCAGAACCCTGACCTCCCCTCAAAGTGCCCGCCATCTCCAAGACTAGGACCACACCCTCCCGTCCAGCCTGGAAAGTGGGTAAGGAGAGCTTCTTGAGGTCACAAGCCTTTCCTTTACCTGCTGATTGTCATGAAACGGCTGTTGCTTTTCTGCTGACCCTTGCCACATTGAACACCTTTCGCTTTACATTATCATTTTGCAACACCTCTGTCTTATCTCCAGAGTCTGGACGTTTCCAGAAGGCACAAACCGCACAGTAAATATGTCTGAGTACCTGCCTCTGCCTAGCACAGCCCTCGCTCATGGCAGGGACTTGCCGTGGAATGAACTGAACGAAGAGTTGACTGATGCTCACGCAGTGCTGAAAGCCTGCCAAGCTGTGAATAAGTGTGAGTTGGTTCGATTATGAAAGATGGGAAATCATATCTTCTCTTTTAGAGTGGAACATAAAGCCTCCCAGCCGCCTCAGGCTTGCTCAGGCAGAGCAGGCAGGGCTATGACCTGTGAGCCCAGAATTGTACCCTTGATAATCTACACGACAGTCAGCTCATTAGGCCTCACAGTCATTCCTGCCCCCTCTCCCCCTGCCCACCCAGGGCACGCTGATGAAGGAGGCAGGGAGCCTCAGTGGGCAACAACAGTTCAGAGATCTTCTCCCAGCAATGAGTTCCTGCCTCTACTCGAAACACTAAATAAGCCGATTTACATGATCTTCTTCCTCCTGTTCTCTCTCTCTCTCTTTTTTTTTCTTTGAGACAGAGTCTCACTCTGTTGCCTGGGCTAGAGTGCCATGGTATCAGCCTACCTCACAGCAACCTCGAATTCTTGGGCTCAAGCGATCCTCCTGCCTCAGCCTTCCAAATAGCTGGGACTACAGGCACATGCCACCACGCCTGGCTAATTTTTTCTATTTTTAGTAGAGACAAGGTCTCACTTTTGCTCAGGCTGGTCTTGAACTCCTGACCTCAAACAATCCTCCCGCCTTGGCCTCCCATTGGGGCACATTTCTGCGTCTTTGGCTTCTCAACGTCTAACACAGAGCCTGGGACATAAGAGGTGCTCAGTGCATGCTCACTGAATAAACGCCTGTAGGTAAAGGACCCTGGGCACTGCAGTGTTGCCCTGCAGGACAAACTCCAGATGGCCAAGAAGGTCAGCCCATCTCTGGCTCCACATTCTTGAGAGGTGACACAGGAGGGTTGCTTTCTCCAGTAACCTCATCCCTGGGGACTCTGCCAGGTGGCCTGGCACCTGGGGAGTCTGCCCAGCTGGCTAGCAGAATTTGTGTCACCCTGTGCAGACCTCAGCAGTAAATCAGCAGGTGTGAGGAATGCACCCCGGAGAGTGATCCAGCAGTGGCACGAATGAGTAATTTACAAAGCCCATTAAGGCGGCACAGAATTACTTATTTATGGGAACTTTCTGACAGATCTGCGGCTTAATCATTTATCCCTGCGAACATTTAGCCAGGGTCATTGGTAAATAATTCACTTATTACACACTCTGGAGTGGTTTATGGTACTGTGACTTATGATCTCACAAGAGTTCGCAGCCGGGGAATTGGAATGTGAAGGCCAGGGAGGGGAGGGGGAGGCTCAGGCCTTCTGGATGCAGGAGGAAGGTGTCCAGGCCCCAGCGAGGAGGGCCTTCTGCTCTCAGTCAGACTGATGTTGCATCACAGGAGGATTCCAGTCCCTGCTCTAATCTCTGGGAAGATAGAGAGAGAGGAAATAGGTGTTTAGAGACTGGTCTGAAAATGCTAGGTTTTAGCTCTGGGCTGAGTGAGGATAAACTCCAGCTTCACTAGCTCTCCAGGGCCTACTGGGGAAATCCAAATGCCTGACATTTAAGACCCTTCCCAAACTGCCCTGTTCCTTCCCAGTCTTATCACTCATTGCTTATCTCGGCAGCAGCCATCAGGGCCCACGCTTGGCATGTCTCCCCTCTCCCCAAGCATTTGCTTCACTGCATTTACCTTCTCTTGCCTTGTGTAACTCTGCTACTTAATATTCAGCTTTTATTTCAAAGCTCACCTCCTGCATGAAGTCGTCTAAACTACCTGAGCCATGTTCATCCTCTCCGTGAAGTTCCTGAAAACTTACAAAGTGCCATGCATACAACATGTTATACATTGCCATTACTTAGTCTGCTCTCCTGGCTAGACTAGGTGTCCCCTCAGGGCCAGAACTCAGAACCCACTGAACATGGTCCCCACTATAGCCAGCCTGTCCCACAGTGAGTTAAATAAACATGGGCTGTTGTTGATGATGATGGGAACAACAAAGATGATAGCGAAGACCATTGTCAGGTTGACTTCCTTGGCATCCCACCACGGCTTCCTTTTTCTCTCTCACATCTTTATTTTATTGAGACAGAGTCTCACTTTGTTGTCCTGAGTAGAAGAGAGTGCTGTGGCATCAGCCTAGCTCACAGCAACCTCAAACTCCTAGGCTCAAGCAATCCTACTGCCTCAGGCTCCTGAGTAGCTGGGACTACAGGTGCGTGCCATGATGCCAGCTGATTTTTCCATTTTTGGTAGAGATGGGAGTCTCACTCTTGCTCAGGCTGGTCTCGAATTCCTGAGCTCAAGCGATCCTTCCACCTCGGCCTCCCAGAGTGCTAGGATGGCAGGCACCGCACCCAGCCTCTCTCTCACATCTTCCTCAGTGGGACCATCTTCAAGGTTCTATGAGAGTTTAACTGACATTGTAAGTGGATGGAGGAGGGATGAGTTTGGCAGGTTCACCAGGGAGGAATCAAGTGTAAAAGGATAGGGAATCCGAGTGCAAGTGCCAAGCCCTATACTCCCATTGAAGATCCTTCCCAAGCCACGTCTATCCTGCCCTTAACATTCCAGGAAGATCCAGTAGATTCCAGATGTGTTTTCCAGAGTTCTGGTTTAAGGGGATTAGCTTGGCTTCCTGAGTTTCAGGCCAGCTAAATAAGGTCTTCTCCCTTTGTACTAATACCAATTGTTGCCCAGATGGTAGAAAGACTCAGCAAGACGGTTTTCCCTAATTTTAGATCTCCAATGTGAAGAGACAAGAGATAATTTACTATCTCCCATCTTCTGCCTAGTGTCTCTTGCTAACCAGGAAGTCTGCGATGTAGTGCTGCCATCTGCTGGCCGCATTTTCTTTTCTCCTTGTGTCTCTTCAGTGTCCTGTCCACCTTGCCTCCAAATTCCAATCTCTTTCCCTCTCTCTTGAAAGCAGGTGGCAAATACAACAGGTCTTTGGCCAAAAAGAGAAAATAAAGGAAAGGAAAGGAAAGGAAAGGAAAGGAAAGGAAAGGAAAGGAAAGGAAAGGAAAGGAAAGGAAAGGAAAGGAAAGGAAAGGAAAGGAAAGGGAAGGAAAAATAAATAAAACAGGTACAGAGATTACCCTATTGGGTTTGAGAAGAAAATGGTTTACAAACAGAAAAGCTTTTTGCTTCCCAAGGGGTGCATTCCACGCGGAGTGTCTAGCCAGATGCCCCGAGTGTAGGCCAGAGAGCTGGGGAGGTCCGAGGCAGTGGGCACGGAGCCCCTTCGCTCTGATCACAAGGAGCAGGAGCACTGAAGACCTTTGTCTGCATCCTGTGGAGGTAGGCAGGAGCTTCTGAAAGCTGCTAGTAAGAGGCTATCAGGAATAAAATACTGTCTTTTATGTCCCTTTATTCCAAGGAATGAGGGTGGTTTTGTTGGCTGGTTTCTGTCAGGCACCCTCCTATGTGGTAAATAATCCTACCTTATTTGACAGCTGAGGAAACTGAGGCGGAGAGAGGATTATCAGTCCTCAGGTTAGTGTGGATAAATGATAATACTTTTAGGGTGAGGCTGTTGAGCCTGGATTGTCCCTCAAGGGCATCTGAAAGCTCTGACTCATCTCATGTCACACAGTGTAAAACATTAAAGTCAGTGCTGAGGAGGGCTCCCGCTTTCTTCTCCCACACAAACCCTAGCTTCAGCATCTCTCTGTAAGGTCACCCAGAGGCTGGTTAACCTGGCTGACAGGCACACATAGCAGGCACAGCCACAGCCAGCGGCTGGTTTCTGCTCTCCTTTGTCCCCAAGGCTCAAGGCTCAAGGCAAGAGAAGCAGATTGGAGAATGGGAGCCAGGAGAAGGGTCCAGAGAGGAGGAATGGCCAGGGGGACAGAGTGTAACAGGAGAAGGGGAAGTCACACAGAAGGAAAAAGTATACCCAGGTGAAATACAAAGATCAGAGGACTTCGAGCTTACAGTTACCAAGCTGTGTGTCTTCAGGGAAATTTGTCATCTGTAGAGCGGGCACAATACAATTGTACCTACCTCATAGGACTATTTTGAAAATTAAGTGAGATAATATGAGTGAAACCACCCACCTTAGCGTTCAACTCACAGTCAGCCCCCAGTAAGTGTTTGTTGAATCTGAAACCATGAAAAGTAGAGGGCTGATTTATTGTCACCTCATCTCCTGTGACAACTAGCCTAGATTAACATTAATTTTTCTGGTAACCACTCATTACCAAGCACCACAACACCTACTGACCCAGGGCTCTGTCCCAGCCCCAGCCATTCCCATAAGCCGGGGAAGTGGTCTCACTCCTTCCAATTTTACTCTTCCCAGTGGCAGGCTTTGCCTCATTCCTCTAATTGCATCAGCATCACAGAAGCTATGTGGTATATGCCAGAATGCAGCAGGTACTAATTAGGAGTCACACGCATTCAACTGGAAGGTGGTAATTTTGGTAATTTTGTTTCCTGGAAGGACAACACATTTGCATGCATTTGCAACATGAATAAAGAGCCTTGAATTTCCAGGAATCTGGATGACAGTCCATGCATGGTCACTGCCTGTGTTATCTTGGGTAAGTCTCTTTCTTCCTTCAGTCTTATAATTTTCGTCTATGAACTGAGGGCATCTCTAAGTAGGATGATCAACCATTCTTGTGTACCTGAGACTGAAGGAGTTCCCAGGGTGTGAGACTATAACCAGGGAAGTCCTGGGCAAACCGGCACAAGTTGTCTTCCTGTCTCTGAGCCTCTTTTTCTCTGATACTTTATGTTTCAATCAAGGGCCTACCCAATTTTACCTCTTGGAAGTGCTTTCAGATGCAAGAAATAGAATACTCAACTAAGCTCTTTGGATACATTTTTATCCTTGGAAGGGAAATTGGCCTTATCTTTGACTTATAGACAAGGAAATCAGACATGATCAGCCTAGGGTTACACAATGACAGAGCTGAGATTCCACCCAGGTTAGTCCGACTGCAGTGGCCTTACCATTCTTGTTTTAATAGTCTGACTTCTGAGTGGTTTTCCTAGACTTTGTGTAATAGCCACACACTGTAGGCACTCAATATATGCATGGGGTTGCTAGTTTCCTCCACCTGATCCTCTGCATTTCCTGGTTTCTGAAGAACTCAACCTTTTGTATGAAAAGACTGTATCCCCAACACTTTTCATAATAGTACCTGGCACCTAGTAATACACATTTGTGGAATGACTGTTACGCATAGAAGTTTCTCATTTCCCAGGCTTTGTAGACATTTGGACTGTTAAAGACAGTCTGGGTCTAGACAGACATATGGTTCTGTCATTCTTGGAGATTTTTTAACTTAATTCTCTATTTTTATAAGTGAGAGACTGAGACTAGGAGGGATGGCATGATATGTCCAAAGCTCATCCAGCTAACTTAGCACCTCTTCTTTACCCCATGAAGCAGGTATAGCCAGGTCAAATACTCCTTTCTTGAATGGAGACAGGGAGCTGATCTAACTGTTTTCAGGTCAGGCTGCAGCACCTCCTGGTGGATCCTGGTTTACTGTCAGGGGACATTGTCTCACTGTCAGGTAGAATTTAGGTAAACCGTGAAGAAATCTAGCCTGCCTTTTTGGGATAAAACATCAGATTTAATCCCACTTTTGCCAGTAACTAGGTTGATGGTCTTGAGCAAGTTGTTTAACCTTTCTAGGTCTCAGCTTCCTCTGCTATAAAGTGAACATAGTAAAGGTGTTTACTTTGCATAATGGTTGCGAGGGGTAAATTGAGGGGCTCCATGTAAAGTGTTTTAGCACAAACACATACCCCAGAGTGAGCGCCGAATAAGCTGTAGTTGTGATTGTTACTATCATTATTAGATTGTGGCGAGCTGAAGTGGAATATTTGACTTTGTGACTTCCCCACATTTTTCTTATCCTTGCTCTGGAAGGGGCTCTACAGCTGCAGAAGGTCACTGGTGTCTGAGGTTTGCTTTTGCACCGCTCCTCTGTCTCTTCCGACACATCCTTCTGCCTGTTTCTGTCCACTCAGCCTTCGCAGAACCTTGCGCTTGGCTCAGATGAGCAGCTTGTTGAGGTCAAGGGGCTGGCCCTCCGGAATGCCCTGACATTCTACTCTGGAAACCGGTGACTCTTCATTACTCCTGGCAGAGGCTGGCCTGTCAGTCACTGATAATTAACGGAGCCTGAAGATGAGCTGCTAGAGAAAGGGCACCTGCCACTACCTCCCACACGGTGCCTTTCTGGTGTGCTGGAGCCAGTTCAAGCCCATGGTTAAATATCCAGGAATCTGGCAAGTCAGTTGTTAAACTGTTAATATCCAGGGATTTTGTGAGCCAGTTGTTAAGCCGTTGGTAGCCTCAAATCAATTGTGGTGGCAGTATTTACACCACAGAAATCAGCAAACACTACAAATCAGGATGCTGTTTCACCCTGCAGCTGCTAGTACACCAGCACAACACTGAACAAACAAATCCTTTTCCTCCTAAAACTCACTAGCCAAGGGGAAGACTGCCGGATTCTGGGCTTGATATGTGGTTAACCCTCACGTTTTAAGAAAATTGATTAGTTTAGTTATAAGAGTAATACAAGCTTGTTATAAAACATCCAAATAATAAAGGACAATAAAAAGTAAAGGTCTCAGTCTCTGCCCATTTATCCCTTCCAGTTGCAGAGATATCCACTCTGTTTTATTTTATTACTTTTTTTTTTTTTTTTGGTTCTCTCTAGAACTCTTCGGTAGGTATAGAAAATAGTTGTTTTATATATACTCTGGTTTGTTAAATGGGCTGAACAAGAAACTGCTTCATTTCTCTTTCCTCCAATCCTGCTATCCATCATGTTATATAGAATCTCTCTGGCTCGCCCCTGAAGACTGGCTGGAGCGGACACAAAATCTGTCTGGTCACTTCCAAGCATTGAAAAAATGGTGCAGTCCAGTTCAATTTAAAACTTAAATCTCACATCCAGTTCCAAGCTCCTCTCATCCCCCAGCCTTGGGCCTGAGCTGCGGCTCAGAAACCTGCAGTGGGAAAGGGGCGGGGTCGCTCATTCTTCTTCTATCTCCTCCCCCGTGGGGCAAAGGAAGATGGATAAATTCTTTTTATTTAGGGGCTGTTCTTTGTGGTTCTTTCTTGGCTCAGTGGTTGTCCAGCATGCCCTCTAGGATGTCAGCAAGTTCTTGGAAGGTCTGTCACAGGGGGTCACCTTACTGTTGTTTCCTGCTGGCTGACCTCTTGTGACCCACCCTCAAGTCCTGTCCCTGCAGGCACAATCTGTAGCCACCACTTATTCATGTTGTTCCTTCACCCCAGTAGGAAGCCTTCTTGGGTGGGATCTCATCGAAATGGCTCTAGTGTGGCTACTTTCCACAGCATGAACTTGGCTCTCAGGAAATGCATGCATCCTTGCTCCACCAAATGGTCAGAGTGCAGTTTGCCCAAATGCTGATCCCCGTCTTCCTGCCTTCCATCATGTCCAGCTGCAGCCATGGTAAGTAGGTAGCTGTCATGGGCCCATAGCTCTTCCTGTCTGTGCAGAGGTACATCCAGGTGAGCTGTGATCGCTGCAGTCCAGCAAGTGTGCAGCCTCTGTTCCTGTAGGCACTTCCAGTCTTTGTGAATTATTCTTTTGCAATTTTTCTCTGTTGACTTGTGTCAGGAGGAAGCCCCCTACTTCTCCTCCTTCCTAGTGGTGGGAAAAAAAGCATCACAGGACTCTCCTTGTATGAGCAGCTTAAACTTCCATGTGAATTTGTAGTCTCCCTTATGGGGTGGGATTGGAACTGGGTGAGCTTTTGTCATCTTTTCCTAAATCCCACAAGTTGCATTTGGTACCTCCCTTTAGAATGTAGGGATATTTACTACTTGCTGTTTTCAGCTTTGGGGCTTGAGATGAAATTTAAAGACAGTCCATATATAATTTTATTAAGCAAATGGGATTATTCTCACATATTATGTTACCATTTGCTCTTATTGCTAAGCAAAATATTATATCTTGGGTATATTTCTTTGTCATTACAGAGATCTACCACTGCCTCTTTTTTAAAAAATGTATCTTATTTGTTCTCACACATTTCTTGGTTTTGCTGTCTTGTGTACATGACCATTTCATAAACAAGGGCTTTTAGAACTGCTTAGAACAACAAGCAGCGCTTCTTTCTCTTTATGATTTTACATTTCCTTATTGTTATTGGGCGTCTTAAAAAAGGTTCCAAAAGGTTGGAAACAAGTGTGCCTGTGTTCCTTAGCAGCAGGGTAAATTTCTTTACTCTGAGCAGCACTAATCTTTAGGAACAGTTTAGTATTTCTACTGAATATATCACCGTGTATACGTGTGATGATTATATTTAATCAGTCCCCTATCGATGGACGTTTAACTGTTCCCACTTCTTCCCAATTATAGACATTATACTGATTATCTATCTATCTATCTATCTATCTATCTATCTATCTATCTATCTATCTATCTATTTATTTATTTTGAGACAGAGTCTCACTCTGTTGCCCGGGATAGAGTGCTGTGGCATCAGCCTAGCTCACAGCAACCTCAAACTCCTGGGCTCAAGCAATCCTTCTGCTTCAGCCTCCTGAGTAGCTGGGACTACAGGAATGGGCCACCATGCCCAGCTAATTTTTTCTTAATATGTTTTTAGTTGTCTAGTTAATTTATTTCTATTTTTAGTAGAGACAATATCTTGCTCTTGTTCAGGCTGGTCTCGAACTCCTGAGGTCAAACAATCCATCCACCTCAGCCTCCCAGAGTGCTAGGATTACAGGCGTGAGCCACCGTGCCCAGTCTTCCATCTATCTTATATTCTTTTTTTTTTAAAGTGAATATACAATTTATTTAACATTCACACTTTATTAAGACGTGTAATATAGCAATTTTACTGGGGATTTAACCCTACCTAGGACATAATTGCTTACTGGGCCCTAGCAACAGGGTCCAGTTCAGGTTTAGCACAAATACTTTATTGAATAAATGCAATACCAAACAAAATGCATTCAAATGCTTTCTAATAAAAAGCAATTTTAAAGGCCTTTCTATTTGGGCTAATGACACATACAATAAAGGCAGATATGTTAGTTTAACATAATTGGCTGATTTTATACAGCAGTTATATCTTTTAGTCCACAAGAATATTATTAAATGATAGAGAACATTTAATACAAACATTTCTATAGAACTAGGAAATAAATTTCTAAGAAAGAAAGAAGAGTTTACAGACCCCATCTTTTATACCCACCCCAATAGTCTAATTCTAAAGAAGATAAAGCCAATAACTTTCCTCACAAGAGCTCATGACTAATGTCACTTTGCTATCAAAATCTGTATTTCTGATCTGTTATGAGCATTGAGACAGGATTCAAATATTCCCAAAGAAGCACAGTGCACGTTGTGATCGCTTATTCAGCAACAGCGAGCGCTGCATTCAAAACTATCTCATCCCAGGAATTAAATAAGGTCAGCCACATTCATGGCATTTCCTCCACTGTAGTATTGTAGAAAGTCTCAATGTCATGAAGAATCCTCTTGCCTTCTTCAGTAACAAAGTTTAGAGCCACACCTCTCCTCTCAAATCAACCCCCTCTGCCAATTCTGTGAATGTAGTTTTCACGATTGGTAGGTAGGTCATAGTTTATAACCAAAGACACTTGTTGCACATCAATCCTAGGAGCCAACAAATCAGTAGTGATTAGAACGTGGCTTGACCCTGATTGGAATTCCCTCTTGATAACATCTCTTTCCTTCTGGTCCATGTCACCACGCAGAGCAGATACTGTTAAGTCTCTCGCGTGCATGTTCTCAGTGGGCCAGTCCACCTGGTGCCTTGTATTGAGAAATATAACAGCCTGTGTAATGGTCAGTGGCTCATACAAGTCACAAAGTGTATCCAACTTCCATTCCTCTCTTTCAACATTAACATAAAACTGTTTGATTCCTTCAAGAGTTAATCCTTCCTTTTTTGAATTGGATCTCTCATGAATTTTTTGGTTTCTTCCAACACATCACTTGGCCTTGTGGCAGAAAGCAACACAACATGAATACTTGTATTTAATTTTTGGAAAATCTCATAGATTTGATCCTTAAACTCTCAGCTCAGCATTTCATCTGCTTCATCCAAAACAAACATTTTGATCCATTTTGGAGAAAGGTATCTTTTGTTTAACATATCAAACACTCTCTGGTGTACCAACTACAATATGTGGTGCTTCAGCCTGAAGGTTTTGCATTTCGTTTCGAATATTTGTTCCACCAATGCAAGCATGACAAGTTGCTCCCACATAGTCTCCGAGGGCCAGATTTACCTTTTGGATCTTTTTTTTTTTTTTTTTTTTTTTTTTTTTTTTTTTGAGACAGAGTCTCGCTTTCTTGCCTAGGCTAGAGTGAGTGCCATGGCGTCAGCCTAGCTCACAGCAACCTCAAACTCCTGGGCTCAAGCAATCCTCCTGCCTCAGCCTCCCGAGTAGCTGGGACTACAGGCACGAGCCACCATGCCCGGCTGATTTTATATTATATATATTAGTTGGCCAATTAATTTCTTTCTATTTTTATGGTAGAGACGGGGTCTCGCTCAGGCTGGTTTTGAACTCCTGACCTTGAGCAATCCGCCCGCCTCGGCCTCCCAGAGTGCTAGGATTACAGGCGTGAGCCACCGCGCCCGGCCCCTTTTGGATCTTTAATACAAGGAATGATAGCTCTCTACTGAATAGCTGAAGGATTCTCAAAACCATAAGTAGAGATGCCCCGAAGAAGAGACTCTTTTAAATTCATATCATCAAAGTTATAAATAATCTCATTCCGATTGCTCTCGATGACACCATTGGGGTCCATTCCCTCTGGTCCACCATGTTCTCTGTTATAATCCGTGGAGCCACCAGACATGGTCCCTAGGACCACTCAGCACCCAACTGAAAATATCTTACATTCTTGTACACTAACTCCTTGATTTTAAGTAAGCAAAATAGCATAAAATGTGATCCTTTCCCCCAGAACACTTTTCCAGAAACCTCTTTTGTAGGCAGAGGCCTCTTCCAGAAGGCAGAGAGAAAGGCTGGAATTAGGACACACAGGTTCTCAGAAAGGACCTTAGAATGATGGTGACTCTGTTAACTTTCCTTTTTAGCAGGAATTTCTCTGGAGTTGGCACCTGGGGGCCTCTGAATCTAGAGCATGGCCCATTGATCTGAGGCCCGAACAAGACAGAGTACTTCTGCGGAACCCAGTGCAGAACATTCAGCAGGTATTCCATAAATGTTTGTTTACGCTACAGCATGTTGGCCAACCTTATACAATGGCAGGCAGCCCAGGAACAGTTGTCCATAATTATAACTCAGTCAGATTGACTTAGCTGTGACTTGTATATTGGGCTTGTTTTCTACATCATGCTGTTTGTTCACTGAGTTAGATCTTCACAGCTCACCACACCTGCTGTGGTCAAGTGACTCCATGAGAAGCTCTTGGCCCAGAGCGTACATCCTTGGGGCATAAGGCAGGAGGTAGCCACACAAAAAGTGACCAGAATATTACTTTTTGAGCCAATATCTGGGCCAACTCACATTTAAAGAAATGGTAGTCTGGGAGAAAAATGCAACTGAAAGCATTCCAAATTTTTAACCAGGAGATATTTGTCCTTACAGTGCGATTCACCTTAAACTCCCCTCTTGGTTTCAGTCTCTCTCCTTGGCCAGGCAGAGAGTCCACAACAAACCCTTCCTTCTCCTTCTCTCTGTATTTTTCACAAACTCCTTTCCTTTGGTCCACTGGGCTCTCCTATGTACCTCTCTGCCCTTCCAGGCATCTCCCTACTGTGAGGCTCTCCCTTGCCGACCACACACACACACACACACACACACACACACACACACACACACACTCCTCCAGACCTGTGACCCTTTTTCGTTTTAGTTGCACTCCGTGCCTTAGGAGGTGTAGCTCACCCTCCCTGCTCACACACACTGTTGCCATTTTCCTCACAACCTTCAGCACCTTTGGGAATTGCAGGGAATAACATGTCCCATTGCTTTACACATGGTGTGCAATTAGTACAGGCAGCATTTCCCTGGCCACTACATGTCCGCCTCTCTCTTCTTTCTTTCTTTCCTTCTTTTCTTTTCTTTTCTTTTCTTTTCTTTTCTTTTCTTTTCTTTTCTTTTCTTTTCTTTTCTTTTCTTTTCTTTTCTTTTCTTTTCTTTTCTTTTCTTTTCTTTTCTTTTCTTTTTTCTTTTCTTTTCTTTTCTTTCTTTTCGACAGAGTCTCACTTTGTTGCCCAGGCTAGAGCGAGTGCTGTGGCGTCAGCCTAGCTCACAGCAACCTCAAACTCCTGGGCTCAAGTAATCCTACTGCCTCAGCCTCCCAAGTAGCTGGGACTACAGGCATGTGCCACCATGCTCGGCTAATTTATATATATATATATATATATTTTTTTTTTTAGTTGGTTAATTAATTTCTTTCTATTTTTAGTAGAGACGGGGGGTCTTGCTCAGGGTGGTTTCCAACTCCTGACCTCGAGCAATCCACCCGCCTCAGCCTCCCAGAGTGTTAGGATTACAGGCGTGAGCCACCACGCCCAGCCGCTTCTTTCTTAACCTATCTGGTGGACGTGCTTCTTGGATCCTTCCTCCAAATCCTGCTGTAAAAGAATCAAAAACACATCCAAGGCGATGATGGTGAACATCCTGGAGTTGGGCACCGGTGCTGTGATTTCTGGATTCTTATCTCCCTCCCAGGATCAACAGTACTCACGTCTCTGGTTTCAAGTCTTGTGTTGATGCACTGAATTCCTATTTCTGATCAATGACATCTTTGCCTGGATAATTCATACTTCAAGTCTCAGCCCCAGTGCCAACTACCCCAGGAAGCTTATCTTGACTCTCCAGGTGGGATGATGACCTTATCTTTGGGCTCTCAATGGTGCTGTGCTTACCTGCATCTTAACACTCACCACAGTTTGGAGGGTGGGCGGGATGGGGACGCAGGTGTGTGATATGCAGCCACACCACCCTCCTTCATGGGCAGCACGCTTCAGGAAGACATCACTCTAGGGAGAGCAAGGCTGCCTATGGCCAAGCAGCAGATTCCTAGCCCTGCCCTCATGGGCTCTGAGCCTGAACTGCAAGTTCAGGAGGGCAGTGCTTTTTGCTCCTCACGCACCCTGGTCCCCATAATAATATGTTATGGTTTTTTTTGAGACAGAGTCTCACTTTGTTGCCCAGGCTAAAGTGAGTGCCGTGGCGTCAGCCTAGCTCACAGCAACCTCAAACTCCTGGGCTCAAGTGATCCTGCTGCCTCAGCCTCCCGAGTAGCTGGGACTATAGGCATGCGCCACCATGCCTGGCTAATTTTTTCTATATATTTTTTTAGTTGGCCAATTAATTTCTTTCTATTTATAGTAGAGATGGGGTCTTGCTCTTGCTCAGGCTGGTTTTGAACTTCTGACTTTGAGCAATCCACCTGCCTCAGCCTCCTAGAGTGCTAGGATTACAGGTGTGAGCCACCACGCCCGGCCAATAATATTTTTTTAAAAGCCTTATATTTTTCCTAGTAGAAAAATAATAAATGCTAATTATAGAAACTTGGGGAATACTGACAAGCACAGGAGACAGAGCCACTTGTCCCCATAGCTGAAAATAAGCAAAATTAATATTTTAATATATTCCTACCAGCTTATTTACTGTACAAATTCTAGTTTAATTTAATTGTGATCAAGTGGTAAACACAAAATTGTACATGTTGACATATATATAAAAACATAGGCTGGGCACGGTGGCTCAAGCCTGTAATCCTAGCTCTCTGGGAGGCCGAGGCGGGTGGATTGCTTGAGATCAGGAGTTCGAAACCAGCCTGAGCAAAAGCGAGACCCCATCTCTACTATAAATAGAAAGACATTAATTGGCCAACTAATATATATAGAAAAAGTGAGCCGGGCATGGTGGCACATGCCTGTAGTCCCAGCTACTCGGGAGGCTGAGGCAGTAGGATTGTTTGAGCCCAGGAGTTTGAGATTGCTGTGAGCTAGGCTGACGCCATGGCACTCACTCTAGCCTGGGCAACAAAGTGAAACTCTGTCTCAAAAAAAAAAACAAACAAGCAAAAAAAAAACCCAACATATTTACTAACTAGTCAAGCATATAAGAGAAAACACCTATAAATATAGAACAAAATACAAGGAATGAAAGAGTAGTGTTCTAGAATTCCACACCAAGGAATAACCTAGTTACATTTTAGGATATTTTCATAAAACCTCAAAAAATTACATGTTTGCATAATCTCATACCATGTGTTTTGAATTTTAATCACAGTTAACAAAGGAACATTCATAGAATTTAGTTGGCAGATTTTATATAAAGGTTTTGGTGACATTCATTTTCCACCTGGTGGTTTATTAGTCTTGTTTAATTAAAAAGTGATTCGGGCTATAGTGATTGGCTTTAAAGATGTAGAAAGTCATTAATAACATTCTTTGGCAATGAAAATGGTTATTATGTTCTTTTGTACGCTTCTGCTTTTGAGAAATGGAAGAAAGGGGGAAAAATAAAGATTTTTTAGTTTAATAATTATCTCAGCTCACTGTCCCAATCATACAAATTGGCCATGCTACTCACAGTTGAAACAGACCCAGTTAATGTTTTATATAGCTTTTTATTATTTTGGCAAGTGATTATCTGCCAACTGCTTTTCCTATTTTCGAGGGGGGAAAAGGCAAAATCAAAATAGAATCTGTAGGACAGCAGAAGACAATCTTGGAAAATATACAGGGCTGGACTTTGACTACAGGCTGGCAAAGCTGCTTGATAGCACACTGTTCCATT
The DNA here is from genome assembly GCF_040939455.1 of Microcebus murinus. Classification (NCBI taxonomy): domain Eukaryota; kingdom Metazoa; phylum Chordata; class Mammalia; order Primates; family Cheirogaleidae; genus Microcebus; species Microcebus murinus. The sequence continues at coordinate 106,024,222 of NC_134105.1, read as the reverse complement.
GTTCCTCCTGGCTTCGAGTCCAGGTTAAGTAAGAGAAGATCCATCAGTCTTTCATACTATGACATCGCCATTCTTTACTTTATAATCTTGGTTTCTCTTTTATTGGCTGGAGAATATCCTCAAGTGATTTGTTTCAAGAGTGGCCCATATGTGGTAGGTACGTGTTCTGAAGCCTTTCATTTCTGTTATTTGTTTTTATCATTTGGTCCTACACACAGAAAGCAATTTGGCTGGGTATTCTTGGGGAGAATTCCTCCCACACAGTACTCTCTAGCTCTTGCCTCAGCAAAAAACAAGGGAAGAGAAATCTGAAATCAGCATTCCAGAGAGTTGGTGAGAAGACTGATGATTTGAATGGCAGGTGGGCATCACTCACACTGCTCAAAAGGCAACGTCCACACTGTAGAAGCGGATGTCCAGGTCTCTGCTTAGTATAGATTTGGCATTTCTGAACAGAGTGAGGGGAGTTTGGAAAGGAGGTAGGAAAATTACTTTGTCTATTCATTCTCAGATAAGCCACCTGCTCTGTTTTTCCCAACATACCCCCAAAGTGTCCTTCTGTTGTGTTTTGTTTTTTCCAGTTCAATTTCAATGGCCTTAAAATTCGTGGAAATTCCTTTTGCTTTCTGACAGTAGGTTGATTGTTTTTTAAGTTTTCATTTTTAGTGTCATTATTAGGTAAGTTTGTCTTTTACTGGGACTTTATGGGTATTTAGTGTGGAGCATCAAGAGACTGGGCTGGGGGTAACTAGCCTGATGCTGTTTTAAAACATAAATCTAGGCCGGGAGTGGTGGCTCACGCCTGTAATCCTAGCTCTCTGGGAGGCCGAGGCGGGCAGATTGCTCGAGGTCAGGAGTTCAAAACCAGCCTGAGCAAGAGCGAGACCCCGTCTCTACTATAAATAGAAAGACATTAATTGGCCAACTAATATATATAGAAAAAAATTAGCTGGGCATGGTGGCACATGCCTGTAGTCCCAGCCACTTGGGAGGCTGAGGCAGGAGGATTGCTTGAGCCCAGGAGTTTGAGGTTGCTGTGAGCTAGGCTAACGCCACGGCACTCACTCTAGCCTAGGCAACAAAGCGAGACTCTGTCTCAAAAAAACAAAAAAAAACAAAAAAAAACATAAATATAGCCATGAAATTCAGAAAGCTTAATGAATCTGCCATGAAGTTGTCATTTGGTTAGACAGGGAAGGTTACTCGGGGCTATAATGAGAAATGATTTTGAGCCATGTAGGGGTGGGGACAAGTATATATATGCTGGTTGCTAGTTCCAGGGCCTTTTCTCATTCTGTTCTATCTCACTTTTTTCCCTGTTCTATTCTATCTCACGTGATGGTTGGTTGGGAAGAACACGAGCAGTGCCCCAGCAGACAGGGCGATCTTTCTGCCATTATCCTCTAGGTAGCGGATGGTTCTGTGGGGCTGCTGGGCTCTGCACACAGGCCGTGTCAGTAGTGTTGTGAATGCAACAGCATTAAAGCCACAGTGGAAAGAGGGCTTGCGTCAGTCCAGGTCCTCTGGGAATCAGATGCTAAAGATGGCATTATAAATTCAAGCGATTTTGGAAGACGGGAGAGAGGGTGCAGGAGAAGTCAGGGAAAGTCTTCAGACAGTGGTGCTGGCCTGAAAAAATGAGATGGGAGGTATGAGGGTTGGGAAGAGATGTAGACCATGGTATATCTCTGGGGAAGTCTTGTCTAGCCGGGCGGGAAGCTCCAGTGCAGGTTGCCCATTGAGGAGTGCATGTTGGGAATGGCCGTGTTGAAAGTACCTCTGCTGCCCTGCTGTGCTCAGTGGCTGAGGCTGCCTGGGGAGAGTCTAGCTTTGGTTCAAATGCTGCAGCGGATCTTCAAGGTGTTACAGCTGGAGGTGCTGCAGGCTAAGTGCACTACTGGGGCAGGGGCTCTCTTGAAGGGAGATCTGACCAGTGCCCTTTCACGGCTGCCACAGGGCTCTTTCCACACTCTCCAGGAGGGGCCAGGAATGTCACCCATCCTCACAGCACATGATGCACAAGACAGCTAGTTCCAGTGACTGGATGTAAACTGAGCAGGTCTATTCATAGGCGACCCTGGCATCTCTCATAGGGCTGAGTGGGCAGGTTGTCTCCAGGGACAGTGACATTGAACTTCAGGTGATATGGTCTGTGCTTGGATGGGCCCCCAGAGCAGCACAGAGCCCAGCTGAAGGGTCAACCTATTATTATTATTTTTTTGAGACAGGATCTCCCTCTGTCGCCCAGGCTGTAGTGCAGTGGTGTGATCAGAGCTCACTGCAGCCTCTCAACTTATTTTTGAGCAAACATTTCACCTCTCTACCAACAATGATTGAATAGCAACGACAAAGCAAACCTGGTACTAGTTACAGCTGATGTAGGAGAAAACAAGATGAAGCTTCTGCCCTCAATTTGCCTATATTCTAGTGAGGGAGAAATAATACTAAAACTAAGAGAATGGTGGTCAGCACAATTAGCACGTGGCAGCATCAGGAATGAGGCAGGAAAGGGAAGTACAGGGGAGAGATGGCTCCTCATACAAACTTCATCCCTCCTTGGAAATGAAATATGAAGAGAGGAATCTTGGGTCGTGGAAGGTCCTAGAAGAGAGGAATCCAGGACCCAGCCTCTGGGTCTATCCTGCCAATGCCAGTGAGTGTGGAAGTTGAGAAGGGAGCTTTGTGCTGAGCAGAGCGAGTGGAGGCATCAGGCGTCTGGACGTCTCTCCATTCTACCCCAGCTGGGGATGCAGATGAAGGGGATGAACTCAGCACAGAGATTTGGGAACACACCAGGTCTCATTCCACTGACCTCTTGGCTTCTGCATCATGGAGCCATTCACTTTCCCTTCTCTCCATCCTCCAACATGGATGGTCAGGGCTGGACCAGTCAGGGACCATGTTTCCTAAGCCTTTTCAGGGAGTTTGCACCTCTAGGCACAGTACCATGGTGTCTTGGTCTGCAGGTCAATGAACAGCCATGCTATATCCAAACGAGGTTGTTGGGAGGTGCTTGTCCATATTTTTAACTCCTTCTCTCTGTTCACCATTGACTCCTTTTTTTATAACACTTAAAATCATTAAATGGAATCAACTCTGATGAGCAATACCTATGTCACTTGTCATTATTGTCCTGAGACCCCTCCAATCTTACTCCCTGATGCCACCCCCATCCATATCTCTCCTTCCCTTGGGCCCAGTTCCGGAATTTTAGCCCCCAAGAAACCATTATCGTTTCAACACCCTGGCTGCAGCTCCACCGGGGTGGGTTCTGGCTGCCATTTCAGGCTGACAGACCCCTGGCATGGCAAGAAAAACGAAACGTGAGATTCACTGAGACAGGAAGTGAGAATGGGGGAGAAACTGGGAAGAAAAGGGGTTGGGAGAGAGGAGCTCAGAAAATCAGTAGTCGGAAAGCCAGAGGCCCTGCGTGGATGATGGGGAGATGTGGGGCTTTTCCACCCGGACCCCGAGGGGGCACGCCAGCTGGAGTAGCAGATGGGCAACTGGACACTGGGCTAAAGGAGCCTCGCCACTCGGCAATCACAGTTCTCCATCTGGCTTGACCTCAAAGTTAATCTGGATGCAGCGACAGGAGGTGAAGTATCCAGAGGGCTCAGGCCGGCGGCACTGGCTGGATCTTTCTCCCAGCTCACGCTGCGGGACTGACGGTCTCTCCCCGTTTACACTGGGCACCGAGACAGCAGGACGCGTCCGTGTCAGCAGAGGGCACTCTTTCCTAACGGACTGTTTGTGCTTACCCCGAAAGCCTGCTCTGAAGGAGGAAGGCTCAGCGGGAATAATAACAAGGCTCAGTCCTTCCTCTCAGCCAGAGGGGATCCAGGGTGCCTTATTCAGAGCTGGGACGACGGCCACCTGTGTGGTGCCACCAGCAGGACTGCCTGATGCTGGAAGAGCAGAAGACTCGGGTTCTCGTCGGTGGGCGTGTCATTTACCCTCTAAATGTGTACTGCGTGCCGTGTGTCAGCACTCTTCTAGGGCCAGGGATGCAGAAGAGATGGAGGTAGAGGCAGTACGGGGCGGTGATTAAGAGAGTGTGGTCTGAAATACATGGCCTGCACTGGAGATCTGCCACTTCCTGTGTGATCCTGGGCAATTGACTTAACCTCTCTGGGCTGCACCGTCTTTACCTATAAGATGGCAAAGATGATAAGGGCACTGGCTCAGGTCTATTCTGAAGGTTATATAAATTACCCAAGTGCCTAGAGCACTGCTTGGCATGTGTAAGCTCTCGTTAAATGCTTGCTACCATTCTGGTTCTCGACAAGTTCACATGCTAGTCCGTCAACAAGTATTTGTTAGGAATTCCGCTCCATTCCGGGGACTCTGTCAGGTGCTGGAGATGTGTGGGGAAGAAAGACGTGACCGTACCTATATGGAACTTACAATCCAGATGGTAAGGAAGTATCGTAAGTGCTAGAAAGCAGTGTGGGATGTTACTGGACCTAGCGCTGGCTCTGTTACCACCAAACAATGCGAGCTTGGGCCAAGTTGTTTCATCGCCCTGGCCTTGGTTTGGTTTCTTCTTCTAGAGACGAAAAGGGTCAGACTTCATCAGGGGTCCTTGATGATACTGCAGGCTGGTACCATGGTGACAATGGCACCTTCATATCTACCTGGAAGTTCAAAGGGCCCATCATAGGGAGATTCCACTGACTCAGAAGCCCCCTATACATCTTCCTTGTCCCCTCCCCACACATACCAGCAGCCCTGGGGTCTCTCATGATGCTTTTAGGGTTAGCACTGGCTTTCCACCCACACAGGTAGAGATCCTTGATTGAGTTAGTCTCTAAGATTCTTTCCAGCTTCCAGATTCAGATTTCATGAAAACTTCTTCCCTTTGGATCTGCTAGCAGGTCTGGAATCCCCGTGTTGCTTCTCTGTTGAAATGCAGTTGTTACTGGTATGGGTGTTATCTCTTCTGGTGATTCCAATTGATCAGATGTGAGTTGCTGGGTCCTGTGGCTGTAGGAGGCCTTGACAGTGACAGGTGCTGGAGGACGACAGGTCCTCATAATAGAGGCCCCCTGGGACCCCTGTTAGAGCCCAGCTAAGGGTGCCACTGGCAGTCTGCTTCTGAATAACAAGTGAATAATCCATTGCACTTAGGAAGCCTTGAACGGGCAATGACAGCTCTGGCTGCTGTTTTGAGAATTTCTGGTTGACTTGATCCTTGTCTGGTTGATTTGAGCCTTGAAAACCATACTGCTCTCCGAATCACCCTCATGAAGCAGCACAAAGCTCTGCAGTGACATTTGTGTGAAAAAAAAATTGAGGTAGGAAGACGGCCTTGTTGGGTGCTGGCATTATAGAAAAGGCACCTGGAGTCTCCCCTTTAGTCATGATGGATGTATATGAACTTCATGGAGGGGTCTGTTGTCCCCAGGATTTCTCATGTACCTGAGAGGTCAGCTGCTTTGATTAAATACAGGGTGTACAAGTGAACTCTACTGAGACTCCTGGCTCTTCTTAGTTATGAAAAGGGGACTATGGTGCCCACTGTTTGCTGCACTGACGTTTGAGTCAGATGCCTGCCTGCCTAGGAAGCGTGTGCTGTGCGGGTCCCGCCCTCCACGGAGGAAACGCAGGTTGATGTGTAATGACCGTGCTCGGGGCTTGCGGACTGCAGTACTGGAAAAGTGCGGGGTGTGGCAAGTGTGTCTTCCGTGTTCCCAACCTCCTCATCAGTCCATTCACACCCCAGCTGCTCTTCCTACAGCCGCCAACAGGATCTTCGCAGCGGCTTCCTGGCACCAGCAAAGTAAACAACTTTGTACCGAAGCATCCAGTGCCCTCCACCGTCAAGTTCCGACTTCCCGTTGTCTCTTCCGAGCCTTTCCAGTGTTTCTCTGTCAGTTTACTAACTGGTCTCTGAGCACGTGGGATGTCTCAGGTGCCTGTGGCCTTTTCTCCTGCTGATCCTAAATGGTAATATCCTTTTCCTGTCTGCCATTGACTGATTTTTTTTTTAACTTATTCTGCCCAATTTAAATGTACGCCTTCGGGAAGCTAGAGAGAGCCGTGGTTATCAGTGCAGGGAAACAGACCCGAGCGTGAGGCCCAGCCTTACCGTCTCACGTTGGGAGACTTTGAGCAGGTTTCCTGTTTCTTACTTTATAAAATGGAGAGAGCATTTTCCTCCTCACAAGGTGGTTCTGAGGGTCAAGTGTGACAATGCCCGTAAAGTTGCTCAGTTCAGTGTGGGCAGGTAGTAAGTCGCTAAGGGAGCTATTCTTAGTAATTTTATAGGATTTTGTCTTAGTTTGGGCTGCTGTAACAACAAACTACCATAGACTGACTGCGCGGCTTAGCAAGCGTTTATTTTTCACTTCCAGAGTCTGGGAAGTCCAAGATCAGGGTGCTGGCAGACTGTGTCTGGTGAGGGCCTGCTTCCTGACTCCTAGACAGCTGTTTTCTTGCTGGGTCCTCACGTGTGGAAGGGACAAGGGAGCTCTCTCCTGGGCCTCTTTTTAAGGCACGAATCCCATTCACAGGGCCTCTGCCTCATGACCTAAACGCCTCCCCAGGGCCCCCCACCTCCTTGACTGGGAGGCTAGCAAATGGGAATAGCAAGTAAAGATACAAGGAAATAAATTTAAAGAACGAGAGAGAAAATTGGTGTGGACCAACAAGGGCAGCGAGCCGAGCGCGGAGGGAGTAACTCTGCACCCGAGGTTACAAAGCGAAGAGGAAGAAAACCAAACCCAAACAAGCCAAACAAAGGAAGTATAAGGAGGAGAAAAGATAACATACAGTAAAAGAGAAAAAGGCGCTTAATAAAATAAAAAGAATTTTTATATTCAGTACAAAACCAAAGCTCAATTCTGCATTACACACAAGCAGCATTTCTCAAAGAAAGTGGCTCAGGAAAGTTAAAAGTGAAAGAATGGACAAAGACATGCCAAGACAGAAAGCACCCAATGAAAGTGGAAAAGGCTAAAATATGTAAAAGTCTGTAAGTCTCGTAAATCTTTGGAATTAAATATCTTAGCACCAAAATAAACTTAAGCACACACAGCGACAATAAAAAATGATACCTGTAGACTAGCAGACCAAGTGGCTAAAAAATAAAGGAGTATATGATTTGAATTATATGATCAATAAAGAGTTCCTAATATATATATGTTAAACACTGAATCCAGGTAATGGAGAATTCACATTGTTTTAAGTACTCATGGATCACCTACAAAAATTGACTATATTTTAGATCACAAAGAAAATCCTTAGGTTGGGCGCGGTGGCTCATGCCTGTAATCCTAGCACTCGGGAGGCTGAGGCGGGAAGATTGCTTGAGCTCAGGAGTTCGAGGCCAACTTGAACAAGAGTGACACCCCATCTCTACTATAAATAGAAAGAAATTAGCCAGACAACTAAAAATAGAAAAAATTAGCTGGGCACGGTGGTGCGTGCCTGTAGTCCCAGCTACTCGGGAGGCTGAGGCAGAAGGATCGCTTGAGCCCAGGAGTTTGAGGTTGCTGTGAGCTAGGCTGACGCCACAGCACTCACTCTAGCCTGGGCAACAAAGTGAGACTCTGTCTCAAAAAAAAAAAAAAAGTGTAAAATCAGGGGGAAATCTTATCACCAGATAATTTTTAAAAATTCCTCTTTAAATCAACTTTGAAGCCAAAGAAGAAAATAAAACTGATACAAACTCAAAAATAATGATAAAACACTACATATCAAAACCTGAGAGATATGACTAAAATATTAATGTTCTCAGGGAAATTAATTAAACATTTGGAATGGGTATCAACAAAAAAGAATGGAAATAAAGTATTGATCTAAGAACTTAGGAAAATATCAACAAAACCACTTAAGATAAAAGTAGGCATTAATGAATAAAATAAATAAAAAATCTTCACAGTAGAATATATGAATAAATTCAAAAGCTTTTCTATGAAAAATAAATAGATAACACCACTGAATAGCCTAATCAAGAAAGAAGGGTCAATGAATGAACATATATAACATTTGAAAACCTACATTGAATGGATGATTTTTTAGGAAAATATAAATAACTATATTTTATGTAAGATAAGATAATTAAATAAATAGAATAATAATCATGAAAAAAATTGAGAACATTATTAAGGAGTCACATCTCCAGGTGATTTTATGCTAATTATTTTTTTTTAATTTTTTTAATTTTATTTTTTCTTTTAGATATTATCATAAATCTTTTCCCAAAGAAGTAGGGGAATACACTAATTATTTTTAATCTTCAAGGAAAAGATAAAATTGGAAGTATTTTAATTTTTTGAGCATAAAGAAAGAAACCTTCCAAAATAATAAAAAACCAATATGGCATTCATATCAAAGCTTTTCAAAGAAAGAATAAAAGATCACAGACAAATTCTCATTATGAATATCTATGCAAAAGTTTTGCATAAGATATTATCAAATAGGGTTCAGCAGGATATTAATATAGATCACAAGGTAAGTTGCAAAAATTATTCATTATTAGGAGATCTGTTATTATAATTCACCATATTAAAAGAGAACAAAAATGACACCAGGAAGATGTTTTAAAAATTCAGCACCTACTTCTGATTAAATAGTAAGTAAAATTATTATTAATTTTAGATAGTAGGTAATATCTTCATATTATAAATACATACTATGTTTTCCCGAAAATAAGACCTACCCATAAAATAAGCCCTAGCAGGATTTCTAAGCATTTGTGCAATATAAGCCCCACCCCGAAAATAAGACCTAGTGATGGGTGTGGCTGCGCAGCGCATCTGCACAACCCATGCATTTTGTGGCAGAGCGGTAAAGAAGACAAGCAGTCCTTCTCATCCGCCCCATTGTGACAGCTACTATCCCAGAGGTGACCGGAAAGGTGCGGGCAGCCCCACTAACAAGGTCGACTCCACCTCTCAGGTCCTGGCCATCCTGTGTGTGTTGCAAGCTGAGGCTTTGAGGGGAAAATAACACATGCCCTGAAAATAAGCCCGTAGTGTGTCTTCTTGAGGAAAAATAAATATAAGACCCTGTCTTATTTTCAGAGAAACAGAGTATCTTAAATTAAAAGCCAGCATCAGGGCCAGGTGTGGTGGCTCACTCCTGTAATCCTAGCACTCTGGGAGCCCTAGGCAAAAAGGTTGCTTGAGGCCAAGAGTTCGAGAGAAGCCTGGGCAACAAGTGAAGACCATTCTCTACCAAAAAAAAAAAACCAAAAAAATCAGGATGGCATGTGAGTATAGTCCTAGCTATTAAGGAAGCAGAGGTGAGAGGATCACTTGAGCCCAGCTTATCTCCAAAAAAAAAGTTAAAACTATAAGACACACACACATACACATATTGTGTGTGTGAGTGTATGTTATTATTTTTCTGTATCTATGAAATGTCTGTTAATATTATTAAATTTAATAAACACTATAAAATAATATGCAGTTTATGATAATTTCAGATATATATTCATTGATACATATTTGTATATCATTTTATTAAAGACTATTTAGCTGAAAAAGTGTATGTCATGAAGATAGAGAGTAGATTGGTGGTTACCAGGGGCTGAGGAGGGGAGATGGAAGGGGAGAATGAAGGGGGAAAAAAAAGAATATAAATGTCTTTATTACCACCGAACTGTATACATAAAAATGGTAAAGATGGTAAATTACAGTGTCTCCATGTTTGTACATTTTTAACTTGAAAGACTAAGCTACATGTATGTCCTACATTAGACCCCAAGTCCAAATTTTATCATCAGAAATGGTTGCAAAAGAATATTCATTGTTGTAATATTAATTATACTGAAAACAATAAAACTGTCAGTGTTAGGGAATTGGTTAGATTATTGTACATTCACAAAATGGAGTAGTGTGTAGTTATGTATGAAGTAAATAAATTGTTTTGGTGTAGAGAGATATATGAGATATCTAAGTAAACAAAGTGAGGTTATAAAGTGGCATTGTAGGTTGGGCGCGGTGGCTCACGCCTGCAATCCTAGCACTCTGGGAGGCCGAGGTGGGAGGATCGTTTGAGCTCAGGAGTTCGAGACCAGCCTGAGCAAGAGCGAGACCCCATCTCTACTAAAAATAGAAAGAAATTAAGTGGACAACTAAAAATTCTGGTGGCGCATGCCTGTAGTCCCAGCTACTCGGGAGGCTGAGGCAGAAGGATTGCTTGAGCCCAGGAGTTTGGGGTTGCTGTGAGCCAGGCTGACGCCACGGCACTCTAGCCTGGGCAACAGAATGAGACTCTGTCTCAAAAAAAAAAAAAAAATTATAAAGTGGCATTATAGTATGATCCTGTTCCATGTCTATGATGAAATTACTATTTATAAACAAGTATCAACATGTGTCAATTAATCTATAGATCAGAAACAAAATTAATTACAGTAAAAGAACTGCCCTGTTATTAGAGAGAAATACTTTAGTGTGCTATGTTAAAAAAAAAAAAAGCATCACCTCTCCCACCCCCACCTCCCCACCACATCTAGGTAGTACACGGTAAGATGAAGAATGGCTAAAGTTCTTCTGAAAAACAAAATAAAAGACGTCATAAAAGACATAGAAAAATAATTTCCCAAAATACCACAAGTCACTTTTCTCACTGCTAAGTTAGAGTGCCAGAGATTACTTCTTCAGGCCGAAACCTCCCTATGTGGTAGCTGCCCACTGGAGTCATTCTCATGATACCGTGACATACACCCAGGACTTCACAGTCATCTGAAAAATTGCATCTGCACAACTGCCTATGAGAGAGGCAGAGGAAAACATTCTTATTATTATCATTTGGTAAATGAAGGGATCAGATCAGAGAGTTTCAATGACTTACCTCAAATCTCAGAGCTAGAAACTACTAAAGACTATTTGTCTATGTTTTAGGCTTAGTAACTTGATTGTATCAGTATCAGGGCTGGACCCATATTGCTGAATTAATTCTCATTGTACAGACTCACAGAAGACTCACAGAAGACTCATTTACAGACCTAAAGATCAATTTTTTTTTTTTTTTTCAGATAGAGTCACACTCTGTTGCCCGGGCTAGAGTGCCATGGTGTCAACCTGGCTCACAGCAACATCAAACTCCTGGGCTTAAGCAATCCTCCTGCCTCAGCCTCCCGAGTAGCTGGGACTACAGGCACATGCCACCATGCCCGGCTAATTATATATATATATATATATAATATATATTTATATATATATTTTTTTTAGTTGTCCAGCTAATTTCTATTTTTTTTTTTTTTTTTAGTAGAGATGGGGTCTCACTCTTGCTCAGGCTGGTCTCGAACTCCTGAGCTCAAATTATCCGCCTGCCTCTGCCTCCCAGAGTGCTAGGATTACAGGTGTGAGCCACCACACCTGGCACTAAAGATCAATTTTTAAAAGTTTTATATATTGGATATATCTTTCAGGGTTCAGAACACTATATATAATACCCCTTTCTTAGTACCAAGATAATCCATTCATTTAGTCATTCAAAAATTTGAGTATTTATTTATTTATTTTTTTTATTAATTGTCTACTTTATGCTGAATCTGTTGTAGATGCTGACTCTTGAGTGACAATACAAAAAATATATCCTTATTCCCATGGAGCTTATGGTTTAATGCAGGAAGACAGATATTAAAAATTGTAATAAGTTCCTCAAAGAAAAATTATATTGCTATGAGCAAATGAAATAAGGCAAACATTTATATTGGGCTCGTATTAGGCTTCTTGACAAAAAGTGACAGAAATCCAACTTAAATGAGCTTATGTTAAAAAAAAAAAAAGAGAGAAAACGTGAGAGAAAATGCAATGACTGTTTTAGCCTGAGTTTTCTAGAAATAAGAGCCAGAGGCAGGGATTAAATTGTTGACACTTTATTTCTGATGTGACTACTCAAGTCAGCAAGGGCAAGGAAGAGGGGAAATGGACAGAGGGAGATATGAGGGACTGTGAAGTGGGACATTGCCATTCTGGCCTTCGTCATGTCAAGCCATGAAGAAACACAGCAAGGTCACCAAACAACTGTACCACTTACCTGGCAAGACTTCTCTGTGGAGGTTGCAAGGAAACCATGCCTTAGAGCAGTCCGTGAGAGCGAGGAGGGATGGAGAATCTATCTGTTCCCCCCCCCATATCCTGTGTGGTGGTGTTTAATCTAAGCACTAGAATGTTTAATGAACATCGAATCAGAGTAAAGGGCTTTTGACAAGTCACTTGGGCTGTGGTAGGTCTTGGCCCCCTCTCACCTAAACAAATCTTGTTATACCGAGGCACACTGATCTGGGTGAGATGTTGATCCCTTAGGCCCTTAGTTTATTGAGATGGTGCCCAAGGCTTCTGAAACCCCTGGACCATTACTTCCCTACTGTAGCAGTCCCCCGGGGCCTTCAGATCCCCTCTGGTTTATACCGCATTGCCCCCAAAATATTATCATGATACAAAAAACTTTGGGAAGCATCGACTAGAAGTCCGCATTTCTTATAACTTTGTCTTATGTCAGCTAAGAGAAGTATTTCTCCTGTCAGCTGACACAGATTGTACTGGAGATATATATACTACACACACACACACACACACACACACACACATATATACATGCTTCACTTTTAATTCTAGTGCAGGGCAGAGATCCCCTACAGCTGAAGTAGGGTGGTGGTAAGTGACCTGAGAGTGTGTATCAATAGGGGTCATCAGATTTTGGGGAGGAAGTGGATTTTTCAGACCTCAGGTTTTCTTGGAAGCTCAGGGAAACTGATTCGCTCTTCTCTTCTTATTTTCATCTTCCTTCTACTACCTACCTTTGCCCACCCTTGCCACATCCAACTAATTGAGAAAGACTTCTTTAGTTCTAGCGAGTTTCTGTGTCTGATTGGAGCATATGATATCCATCAAAAGTTTAAGGGAGGAAAAATGGTCGAGAACCATTGATAGTTAATCTCACTTTTTAAAGTTATCATTTTAGACTGTGGTTTCCAAGATTATAGCTCACTGATTACCACTTTGTTGCATTCTAGGCTCCTTAATGGGGATTGGGAGCTTCCAAGACTTATCAAAACCGATTTACAGATAATTCTTTTGGATGGATCATTCTTATTGGGAAGAACTGGCCTATGGCATAGTTGTACTATTATATGTTGAATCTTGTTTGCCTCCATTTCACAGGGTAAGAATACTTTATTTTTCTTTAAATTCTGGGGCTGCATCCTATATGTACAGCCTCTATAATGATTTTGGCTGTAAATCAGGTATAGCGTTTATGACACCCTCTGTTACCTTATGTCACAGTACACTGCTTCAAACATCTTTGTACATTTTGACATTCATTTTCCTTTTGGGGGTATATTTCTAAAATGGGATTACTGAATCAGAAAGAATTTGAACAGATCTTTTCATATATTGTGAGATTATTTTTCTGAAAACTACCATTTTTCAATGCCACCAGCAATATATTTATTTCCAAATGACCTAAGACCATTGCACTTTATCCTTTATGTTTATTTTTTTATTAATTTAGCTACATTATGCCTAGGAAAACATAAAAATATAAATATACACGCCTTTCCTCTTGTTCCTCTTTCTAAGTAGAAATCTTTCCTTGCTTTGCTCAGTGTTTGGATGAGATGGAGATAACAGGAAGAGAACTGGGAGACACTGAGAAGGAAATGAGTGATTTCCATGAGAAAGGGCAGAGGTAGCTGCGAAAGAAAAATATTCTAAACAAAAGAGAGAAAGAGGTTTGAGGTAGGAGTAAAGCTGATGTTTACTGAATATATAGAAGAGAGCTAGGAGAACTAGAGTGCTAGAAGAGATTTATAAAAAGTTTTGAAAGTAATAGCTGCTATACTGAGTGCAATTTTGAGGGAGAAAGGTATAGAAAAGAGATATTGAGGGAATTTGGCTTTGTATTGTGCAATAAAATTTCTTTTTTAAAAATTTAATTAGGAAAGAGATAACATTCACCATGACTACCACACTTGTTGGTTATGATATAAATGTTTAGGATTATATCCTCATCACAGGATAATGGTCTCCAAATACCCAACCCTCTCCAAGTTAAGGGGATGTTGTGGAGAAAACTGTGATATCTTAATAATGCCCATTGAGGAAATAACGTAGTTTAGACCTGGGTATATTCCATGGAGAACCAGAATTATGGTGTTAGGTGAGTTCATTGATATGCAGAAAAATAACCTCCTCTGTAGATCAGACTTTGTTGTCTGTTTTTCTAACTCACCCTCTATGGGTATCCGATTTCCCAATAGTCTTTCCTAGGGGGAGAAAGGTGCCCTTTGTCTGACCCCAGGGCCTAAGACAGGGACTTCCGGGGACTGGATGGCTGCTGTGAGGCATGCCATTAAACAAATTTTGGAACCACAATTATAAACTGGAGGAACTTGTGTGTAGTGATCTATAGTGGGGGTAGCAGACATTGAGTTGCGAGCACACTGCTGAAGTTTACAGGTTGGCTAACCTGGGAGGTGAAGAACTATTGGAGATTAAGTGAGACTCTGAAAGGTCCAGTTGCTGTCTACAATGTTCCCCTTGGTAACAAATCCAGGACTTACCAGGATTTGGGAAGGTAAGGGCACTCTAGCATTGAGCTTAGTTCCGGAGAAGAGCGACATCTGGTGGCACTCATTGAGAAAAACGCTCTGCGAACACGCTGCCATCTTCCTCACTTGTCAAGAGAGGATGCACAGTCAGATGTTCTACGATAGCTGCCAGATATTCTCGTTAATGTATTTTCCATCAGGACGGTTACAAATCTAAAGTTTTCTAAAACAAATTTTGCAGACACATCTAAACCGAGCCAGGCAAAATTACTGCAAAAGGGTGGCAGAGAGGAGCCATGCCAACCCGGTAAGAGCAAGATAATATCAAGGATGAGGGTGAACTTTAAAGTTTCAGGGACCCTAAGTGGCCCAGTTAGATTTTTGGAAACCTTTTTGAAAAGATGACAATAACCTCACTGGGTAAAAAATTGGCAGGAACAAAAAGTAAAATGTTTAGTGTTCAGCATTTCCCCCATCCTTGTTTTTTTTGTGGAGAATTCCTTGATTGCATTGCTCAGTTGAGCTTATCAATATAATCAAAGAGCCTATCAATGTGAGTTTTTGAGTGTATTTGAGGGTGGTCTGAAGATGCATATAAAACTTTTCACATGCTTATAGTTCAAATATTTTCAATGTTTGAGTAATAACAACAGAAAGACAAGACACAATACATATAGGTCGGGCACGGTGGCTCACGCCTGTAATCCTAGCACTCTGGGAGGCCGAGGAGGGAGGATCGCTCAAGGTCAGGAGTTCAAAAACAGCCTGAGCAAGAGCAAGACCCTGTCTCTAGTAAAAATAGAAAGAAATTAATTGGCCAACTAAAACTATATCGAAAAAATTAGGCGGGCATGCTGGTGCATGCCTGTAGTCCCAGCTACTTGGGAGGCTGGGGCAAGAGGATTGCTTGAGCCCAGGAGTTTGAGGTTGCTGTGAGCTAGGCTGATGCCACGGCACTCTAGCTCAGGCAACAGAGTGAGACTCTGTCTCAAAAAAACAAACAAACAAACAAAACACAATATATATAAATGTAAGTTTGAATGAATGAAAATTTAACAAATATATATATATATATATATATATATATATATATATATATATATTTTGAGACAGAGTCTCACTTCGTTGCCCAGGCTAGAGTGAGTGCCATGGCGTCAGCCTAGTTCACAGCAACCTCAAACTCCTGGGCTCAAGCAATCCTCCTGCCTCAGTCTCCCAAGTAGCTGAGACTACAGGCATGCAACACCATGCCTGGCTAATTTTTTGTATATGTATATTAGTTGTCCAATTAATTTCTTTCTATTTATAGTAGAGACGGGGGTCTCACTCTTACTCAGGCTGTTTTTGAACTCCTTACCTCGAGCAATCCGGCCGTCTTGGTCTCCCAGAGTGCTAGGATTACAGGCGTGAGCCACCGCGCCTGGCCAACAAATATTTTTTTTTTTTTTTGAGACAGAGTCTCACTTTGTTGCCCAGGCTAGAGTGAGTGCCGTGGTCAGCCTAGCTCACAGCAACCTCAAACTCCTGGGCTCATGCAATCCTGCTGCCTCAGCCTCCCGAGTAGCTGGGACTATAGGCATGCGCCACCATGCCCGGCTAATTTTTTCTATATATATTAGTTGGCTAATTAATTTCTTTCTATTTATAGTAGAGACAGGGTCTCGCTTTTGCTCAGACTGGTTTCGAACTCCTGACCTCGAGCAATCTGCCCGCCTCAGCCTCCCAGAGTGCTAGGATTACAGGTGTGAGCCACCTCTCCCGGCCGCCAACAAAAATTTTTAAAGGGAGATATTTTAATAGTTTAGTTAAATTTCTTAGACATTGTAGACTGCATTTATAAATTTAATGCACCATATTTGATTTTCTTTTCCAGTAAATTATCTAACAGATTTTCTCATGTACTTAAGTAATCACAAATCAAATAAATTGCACTTATAAATATGGTAACTATTCAGCTCTCCTCAATGATATTTACAAACTTAGTAAAATTCTCTTATAAATTTCAGCTTATAACCACAATTCTATTGAACAAATTTTCTCTCAACCTTCTAGTGCAGGGGTGGGGAAACTTTTCATGCTGCAAGGCTGCATTAATTTAGCTGTAATCAAATAAAGCTACATTCAAGAAACTTCAGTTAGATATACTTACAAATGTACATTGTTTTGCAAAAATATATCTACTATGTGCTTAGTAATTTCAAAAATGAAAACTATTTGTTAATTTTAAGGTTAACTAACCTTTTAATGACTTTGCTTTTTGTTGGAAAGTATTTGAATATTTGGTTGCAGCATGGAGGAAGTCCATAGTTTCAGTTGATCCTAGGAGTCATCCTTGGAGAAAAATGAAAAAGGTAAAAATATTGAGCTGAGTAAGTAAACTTTAATATAGCTGAAATTAGCCTGAGTTGGCAAGATTAAAGCCTATTTACTTATTTGACAGTAGGCAGATGGAGATTAGAAATAGAAATTAAATTTAATTATAAACAAAGTAAGAAAGTTATCATTCTTGTACAGTTTGGTTTATGGCTTATGTATAGTTTCATTCACATCTGGTTATTAATCTAACAGGAATTATCTAGAAATAACTTTGAAGCCAGTGTGTTGCATCAAACAGATTAGTATTTTGATTGGCATTAAAATGTGTTCTAGGAGATATCAATTATCATGATCATTAGGTTTTTCAGTGTGATTTGGGATGAAATAAGGAACGAGGAGTAAGTGCCAATTTTTGATTCCATCAGGGAACGGAGAAGAATACAAATGCAGATGTTCACTTTATTGTCTTCTTGAAAACGTGCCGAGGCAAGAGGGTTAAAAGAGAGCATGTCACATAATCAAATACCCAACAAGTTGGGATCAAGTTGACAGAAAAACTAAAGTTGTTTACCATGGATCAGGATTAGAGAAGATCAGGAAATTGACTGATAAAAAGTGGAAATAGAAACAAGTTGGGGGACAGGGGACCTCAGTGAGAAAGGGTTGGGGAAAGGAAAGTGTTAGAAAATTCAATAAATGAAAATCTGTGCTCAGAGGTTTGGAGGTGCCATCTAAGGTTTCAGAAGAGAAGCAGTTCTGGGCAATGTTGAGGCCCAAGACACGGGACTGGGAGAGAGTGAAGGTGGAAGTAGCAGAAGCCAAGGAGTTCAGGGAATTGAGACGAGGTGAGTGGCAGGAGGCTTAGCCAGCTGGGGCACATGGGATGGGACTTAGGGGGTGAAGGATCCCAAAGCTATGTGGAAGTCACAGTTTTCTAGAGAACATTGATAAAAGACACACATCAAAGGCTAGAAGACACCCTTCGGGGTGCTCTAATGGAATGAGTTCCATGAAAAAATCATTATTTATTATTTGTATTTAAGTTTTATTTATTAATTTTTTGGAGGTGTTTAGATTCAATTTGTTTATTTATTTTATTTTAGCATGTTATGGGGGTACAATTAATAGATGAATTTATTGAGACCTGTTTTGTGGCCTAAGATATGATCAATGTTGGGTAATGTCCCAAATGTTGCTGAGAAAAATGTGTATTCCGTAGTTTTTGGGTAGAATGTTCTGTAAATGTCTGTTAGGTCTATTTGATTTAGAGTTTGGTTTAAGTCCATTCTGTTCTGCTTTGATGATTGTTGAGCTCTGATAGTGGGTGTTGAAGTTCCCAGCAATTACAGTAGCGCTATTTATTTCTTTGCTTAGCTCTAGTAAAATTGCTTTATGTATCTGGAAGCTCCTGTGTTGGATACATATATATTTAGGAATGTTATGTCTTCTTGTTGAGTTCCCTTTAGCATTATATAGTGACCTTCTTTGTCTTTCTATACCTTTGTTGGCTTAAAGTCAATTTTATCTGATATGAGAATGCCTACACTGGCTCTCCTTTGATTTCTATGTGCGTGGAATATTTTTTTCCATCCTTTCATGTTGAGTCTGTGTGTCCTTGTGGTTTAGATGTGTTTCTTGGACACAGCAGACACTTGGGTTGTGTTTTTTCCTTTATTCAGCTGGCCTATATCTTTTGACAGAAATTTTCAGTCTGTTCACGTTAATTGATAGCATTGGTATGCTGGATGTTGGTCTGTTCCTCTTGTTTGGTTGTCCCTTATTGCTTTGTTTTACCTTTTGTTCTATTGCTTTATAACAATTGTGAGTTTGGGGCTTTGTTTTTTTTTTAAGGTAACTTTACACTGGTGGATATCTGTTGTGCTGATTTGTGTATAATACTCTTCTGGGTATTTCATGCAGGACAGGTCTGGTCATGGCAAATTCCCTCAGTGTTTGCTTCTCTGGAAAAGACTTAATTTCTCTACCGATGGTGAAACTTAATTTTACAGGATACAAAATTCTAGGCTGGCAGTTCTGTTTAAGTCAATTGAAGATGGGGCCCCTAGCCCTTCTAGCTTGTAAGGTTTCCTCTGAGAAGTCTGTGGTTAGCCTGATGGATTTTCCTTTGTAGGCTATTTGATACTTTCATCTTGCTGATAGTAGAATTTTTTCCTTCATTTTGACTTTGGCCAGGTTGATTGCTATGTGTCTTAGAGATGACCTATTTGCTATGAATCTTCCCAGTGCTCAAGGTCTATCTTATATCTGTATGTCTGAATTTCTGGTAATGCCAGGGAGATTTTCCTCAATAATTTCCTTAAATAGGTTTTCCATGCTTTTAGCTTGCTCTTCTTCTCCTTCAGGGATACCTATAATTCAAATATTAGTTTGCTTCACATTGTTCCATATCTTTCTGAGTGAATGCTTGGACTTTTTTTAATTTTTATTTTAGCGTATTATGGGGGTACAAGTGTTAAGGTTACATATATTGCCCATGCCCCCCTCCCCCCTCCAGTAAGAGCTTCAAGTGTGTATATCCCCCAAATGTTGCACATCTCATTCATTGTGTTTGTATATACCCATCTCCACCTCCCCCATCCCACCCTCCCGACACCCGATAAATGTTACTCCTATATGTGCTTGAACTTTTTAATACTCTTCTCTGCCTCTTAGAATGACTGAATTATTTTGCGAGCCTTGAGTTTAAGCTCTGAGATTCTTTCTTCTCCTACGTTTAGCCTGCTGTTAAAGCTTTCTGCTAAGTTTTTTTTTTTTTTTTTTTTTTTGAGACAGAGTCACACTTTGTTGCCCAGTTTAGAGTGAGTGCCGTGGCGTCAGCCTAGTTCACAGCAACCTCAAACTCCTGGGCTCAAGCGATCCTACTGCCTCAGCCTCCCGAGTAGCTGGGACTACAGGCATGTGCCACCATGCCCGGCTAATTATTTCTATATATATTAGTTGGCCAATTAATTTCTTTCTATTTATAGTAGAGATGGGGTCTTGCTCTTGCTCAGGCTGGTTTTGAACTCCTGACCTCGAGCAATCCGCCTGCCTCGGCCTCCCAGAGAGCTAGGGTTACAGGCGTGAGCCACTGCGCCCGGCCTTCTGCTAAGTTTTGAAATTTCCTAAATGACCTTTTCATTTCTTTAAATTCTATTATATCCTTTCTTACACTGTCTAGCTCTCTATTGACTTTTTCATTGATTTCCTGAAACATTTTTTTTATCTTCTTTTTGTTGGTTTTCAACTTTCTCTTCAATTCTATTCATGTTATTTGCCATCCATATTCTGAATTCCATTTCTGCCATTTTGGCAATTTCCTTGTGGGTGATATCCACTGCTTTAGTTCCATTGCATTCCCTTGGAGATGTCAAACTATTTTTTTTGTTTTTATGTTGCCAGGGTTCTTTTGCTGGTTTCTTCTCATCTGGCTCCTCTTCTCCTGACTCTGGGTTACTAGGATTGCAGGACACCTGCTCTCCTTTGCTGGGAGCTCTGTTGAACCAAGTCCAGAAGTGACAGCTGCTCAGGGCTGTGGGTCCTGAGTGAAGTGTTGGACCTTGGGGAGGTTCTGCTAGCCCAATAGTAGTGGCAGGGACTTAGTGGTGGGGTCTTGGTGTCCAGTCACATCTCTGGAGTCTCAGAGGTGGAGTTGCAGGGCTGGTGGAGGCCTGGGAGCTACAGAGGCAGAGCCTCAGACTTAGGCACAGTGAGAACTTCAGAGCTTGCTCTGGGGATTTTGGGGGCAGAGCCACCCGTATGGGGGGCTGTTCCACCAGTATGGGGACTGCTGATACTTGCACAGGCAAGGGTTTTTCTCAGCAGCCCACAGTCCATGTAGGTGACCTGGAGCTGCTGGTCTCCAAGGTTCTCCCCTACCCCTAGGACCTACTGAGGCAGTTGTCTGATGCTTCCAAGGTAGTGCCTGTGGCATCTGAGGCTCCTCCTCTGTTCAGCAACCATACCAAGGAGGGGGTATGTTTGGCCCCCAGTCACAGGGCATGACATGAGGAATGTCTGTTTCCTCCCCAGCTGAGCAGGGGTGATGCAAATGCTACTGATGAAGACTGGGTCCTGAGCAGACCTGGCTCCGTGCACCAGAGCGATCAGGATGGTATCAGTTGCAGTAATCTGGGGTTGGCAGGCACCAGATCTCTGCTGCACCTCCTTTCTTGTGGAATGCCTCTGCACAGGCTCTGAGAAGCTCCCTGATCAGCACAGAAGTCTGTACCGCAAGAGGGAGATCCCTCCCAGATCGTGCTGCTTATAACTTTTGTTTCTCTCCTAAAAAGCAGTGTCCTCTCGGGTTGCCTCTATCCTGCTCTCTTCACCTCTTCCCAACAGTGTGAATTGTATTGGAATCCCCAGCTCAGTCTCTGAGATGGGGGGTTATGCTTGTGAGTAAGAATGAACCATGCCCTATTCGATTGAGTTGGTAGATGCTGTAATTAGCTATAGAGTTGTTCTCCCTCTCAGTGGTTTATGCTTGCAGGAAAGAGTCAACTGCAGAGATATTCTTTTGTGTCTGTAATAAGCTCTAGTCCCTCAGGAGGAGACCTTGAATGCCCCAAGCTTTGGGAGGGGCCTGTGTCTCCCAGGGGGTTGCTTATTCTTCACCACAGCAGAGGTGGGTGAAGGAGGGAGGCTGGGCATGGTTAGGTTAGGTGAGCCTGGGGGGCTTTGCAAAACTGCTAGGGAAACTGACCGGAGGAGGGTCAAGGCAGCTTATCTAAACTGAGAAGGCTGCTTGGGGGGAAGGGGTCATAATTCCTGGCCTTTGGAAGTGAGGTCCGTCCCTCCTGCATTACCCTTGCCCTCCCGTGTCTGGTTACAAGTGGGTGTCTGAATGGGCCACACTTGGTTGCTACGGCACTGTGGGCTGCAATCTTCCCTGCCAAGGGACCCTCCCTAGTCCAACAGTGAGGCTTTGAGCCTTGTCAGTGCTTCAAGGTAGGGAAGGATGCTGGGAGGACGGTCAAGGCAGGTTCTCCAAGCTGGGAAGGCTGCTCATGAGCAAGAGGCCACAATTCCCCAACTGGCTGTTGGAAGTGAGCTCCACCCATCTTGTGCTACCCATGCCATCCAATATCTGGTTGCAAATGGGTGTCCAAACACACTGTACTTGGTTGCTATGGCACCACAGGCTGGGATCATCCCTGCTGGAGGACCCACCCTAGTCCAACAGTGTGGCTTTCCTTTGGGGCAAACAGATACATCCTCAGATCACTGCGTCTCAGACCACCACAGTGTTCTCCCATCAGTTCCATCCACATTCGCTCCCTCACCTCCTGAGTCCAGCTCCCAAATCTCCCCTCTGTGTCCCCTAGCAACCTGCTCAGGCCTGGGGGCACGGGATCTGGCCTGTGCATCTGACCTGTTGGTGTGCGTCTCTAGGAAATGCTGACAGGCAGGGAGCTCCCAGACGGGGCACCTCAAGTCACTGCAGGTCCTCAAGTGTGGACCTCACTCTCCATAGAAACCTTAGACTGGAGGATGCTCCAACTGGGGAGAGGTGGTTGCTTGCCAAATTCTCTGCTTAAACTGCTCTTGCAGTTATAGTGGGTGGGGAAGGGACAGGGAAGGACAAGGATCAGAATGGAAGAAAGCCGCTCTCTAGTCTCTCGGGTCACCCTCCTTGGAGGGGAATCCTGTGGGGACAGTTCTGTGTTTGCCACAGTGATTGGGCTTGTGGGGGCGGAAAAGCTTCCAAGTAACTTGGTAGTCTGTGGATCACCAAAGGAGTGTGGGAGAGGAGAAAGGGATCCTCCCTTACCCCTTCGCTGGGCTTTGAGCCTCTCTGGGTTTGGTCCTCGCCAGTATCTTTTCTTTCCCTTTTCCTCTTCCTTCTCTGCTTCACAGTTTTCCTCCATGAGGTCCCTGGCTGGCTCTGGCCCTTCTTCCTTTGACCTCCACTGGACCTGTGTCCTTTCTCTCCTGTCCTTTATCTGAAACCCTTCCTTCCTTCCAGGTCAGTTCGGTAAGTGACGTCTCCAGTCAGACTCTTGCCTCCCTCCTCTTCTTACTCTTGATTTCTAATTTAATTTCTTTGTGTTTAGAGAATTTCCATTGTAGGAAATTTGATTAAAATTCCTCAGTACTTATTTTATGGGCAACAAAGTGAGTGTTACTTGAATGTATTCTGAATGTACTTGAAAAATACATCCACATTTGCTGAGTGTAGTGTTATATAAATATCTATTAGGTCAAGTTGCTAGTGCTGTTCACATTTTCAATTTCCCTATTGATTTCTTTGTCTTTCTTTTTTACATGGAGTAATTAGTTCTGTGAAGGTGAAAGGAAGGAGGATGATCCAGCAGAAGGAACAGCATGTATTTAGGTAGTAAGAGGAATAAAGTGTGTAAATAGACTTCTGTTGAACCACTCCACTGAAAATACCAGTTAACCGAATCCCAGCCTTGGGCACAGGTTAATTCTTAGCCAAGAGACTCTTCAAATGGGATACACAATCAGCTTCTGTGAGAATGTGCCATTAGCTCTCAGCCTTGGTGTACCTTAGCAGAGCTTGAGATAAGTTTCTACCTTCCATCTGATCTATCTGCTCTATTTATGTTCGTGTCCCATTAGAGTGGGAATTTATCACACTTTCCAAAGTATTGCCACATCTTGGCAGAACTGAGGGCACCTCATAGGTGCCGACTTAATGCTGAATCAATTCATGAAACTCTGTCCACTTTCCTAAGTCATTGGCCATGACTCATTCGAACTACTCCCCCAAAGAAATGTTCCCAAAAATCTATGTCTATAGAGCAAACTGGATAATTTGACGGGCCTGGGGAAGCAAGCTGATGACAAGGAGACTATAATACTTCAAAGCAATCATGTGCAGTTAGGAATGCTGGGACTCCAGGTCTTGCAAAGGATTTGGACTTAAGCAGCGGGAGATGCACACAGAAGACTCAGATAGGGACTAGGTCTCACTCACTGTTCTTCTTTCTCCTCGTTTACAACAGGGGTAGCCTCAGGGACACCATACACTGCTGTGCAGTTTGTGCCCTTTATATGTCCTGGGGATATTGGGATGGGTGCCATTCACATTGTGCTCTGTGGGACTGCTTCCCTGGAGCTGTGCAGTGCACAACCAGGATGACCCTGTATGGACGACCTAGGAAGAGGGACAGAAGTCTCACCTAGGTGGGTCAGCAGCTTAGCTTCCTCTTTCGGGGACGAAAACAAGTCTTGTCTATGTCAGCAGAGGGCAATCTACTCTAATGGATCCTTGAACTCATTATTAGAGGCAGAGCCAAGCTTTTTGAAACAAACTTAGCGCCATCTTATCAGCCGTGGAGGATTTAAAGTTACCTTAATAATGTGTGTGTGTGTGTGTGTGTGTGTGTGTGTGTGTTTTACTCCAATTGTGAAATATTTTAAACAATTTTTATTTTATTTATTTGCTAATAGGTTATATATTGACATGGTTCAAAATTCAAAATGTGTAAAAGGGCATGCATTCCCATGTTCAGATGCTTCATTTCCATCCGCTGGAAACAAATCTGTCTTGTCAATTGCTTAAGTAGTATTTCAGAGAACTTTTATACTTAAACAGCTAAGCACATATATGTATGTTTCTCTTCTTTTTTTGTTCTAGAAATGGTAACATATTGTACACGCTTTGCTGTACCTTATTAAACAAAAGCTCTTAGAGATCATTTTCATCAGCACAATAAAAGATCTTCATTATTTTTATAGTACTATTCCATTGCATGGGCATAATGTAATTTATTTAACCTTCCCTCTGTTGATGGATATAAAGGTGGTTTCTAATTGTTTCATATTTCAAATAATAATGCAGTGAAATGAATTTGATTGTTTTAAATGATTAGAGCTTTTTGTTTCCCGTCTAAGAATTCTCTGCTTACCTTTAGGTCGCCAAGACATTTTCCTATGTTTTCTTCTAGAAGTTTTATGCTAGTGTGTTTTGTGCTTAGGTCTGTGATCCCTCTCAATTAATTTTCCTCTTATAGTAAATGAGAAAGAAACCAAAGTTCATGTTGACCTGATGCTATTTGTTGAAGTCTTTCTTTCCCTAATTGCATTGAGTTGGCACCTTAGTTCTAAAAAATAAATAAACTGACTGTGTATATGTGGGTTTATATCTGAACTCTCTATTGTGTTCCATTGATCTATTTGTACATCCTTATGCCAACACCAGACTGTCTTTATTACTTTATAGACTGTCTTTATTCAAGTATGTCTTGAAATCAGAGTGTCGAAGACCTTCCATATTTTATTCCTTTCTTAAAATTGTTTTGGATATTTTATACCTTCGTATTTTATATAAACTTTAGGATCACCCATTCAATATTTCCAAAAAAGCATGCTGTAATTTAAATGGGGATTGCATTAAATCTATGGATCAGTTTAGGGAGAATGGACATCTTAACAGTGTTGAGTATGCCCATTCATTAATATGGTATAACTCTCCATTTACTTAGGTTTTCAGTTTCTCTCAGTGATGCTTTGAAGCTTTTAGTGTAGAGGGTTTGTATATATTTCATTAGATTATTTCCTAGATATTTGATTTATTTTGATGCTGTTGTATAAATGGTGTTGTTTTAAATTTTTATTTCACTTTTTTTGTTTCTAAATATTGAAAGGCAATTGACTTTGTATTTTGAACTTGAATCCTCCAAACTTGCTAAATTATTAGTTCTAGTAGGTTTATTTTTGTAGACCATAGGTCTTCTATGAACATAACACTTTGTCTTAAAATAATTGTAGTTTTACTTCTTTATTTTTCCAAATTTTATGCCTTTAAAATTTTTGTATTGTAATATCGCACTGGATAGGACAGATGATATAAATACAGGCAGTTAGGACAGAATTCTTTGCTTCTTTCCTTATGTCATGTTGACTATAGGATCTTCATTATTATCCATTATTAGCTTACTAAAAAATGCTCAATATCTCTAATCAGGGAAATGCAAATCAAAACCACAATGAGATAGCACCTGACTCTAGTGAGAATGGCCCTTATCAAAAAGTCCCAAAACAAGAAATGCTCGAGTGGATACAGAGAGAAAGGAACACTTACACATTGTTGGGGGACTACAGACTAGTAAACCTTTATGGAAAATAGTATGGAGATGCCTCAAAGAACTAAAAGTAGACCTACAATTTGATCCAGCAATTCCACTACTAGGCATTTACCTAAAAGAAAAAAGGAATTTTATAAAAAAGACACTTGCATTCAAATGTTTATAGCAGCACAATTCACAATTGCAAAGATGTGGAAACAACCCAAGAGCCCATCAATACATGAGTGGATTAATAAAATGTGGTATACGTATACCATGGAGTACTTCTCAGCCATACAAAATTGGTGATCCAGTGTCTTTTGTAGCAACCTGGATGAAACTGTTGACCATTCTTCTAAGTGAAGCATCAAAAGAATGGAAAATAAAAACCACATGTACTCAATACTAAATTGGAGCTAATTGATGCACACTTATGTGCACACACGGAAGTAAAACTCAGAGAAATCAAATAGGTGGGAAGGGGAGGAGGAGATGGATAAATTTACTCCTAACGGTTCAGTGCACACTATCTGAGTGAAGGGTATACTTATAACTTTGACTCAAACTGTACAAAAGCAAATTATGTAACCAAAACATGTGTACCCTCATAATATTCTGAAATAATAAAAGTAAATACAAAGAAAGAAATTTTCTTTCTTTTTGTTGAGTGTGTTTTGTTTTGCTTTGTTTTTTGAGACAGAGTCTCACACTGTTGCCCAGGCTAGAGTGCCATGGCATCAGCCTAGCTCACAGCAACCTCAAACTCCTGGGCTCAGGCGATCTTCCTGCCTCAGCCTTCCACGTAACTGGGACTACAGGCATGTGCCACCATGCCTGGCTAATCTTTTCTGTATATTTTAAGTTGTCCAGCCTATTTCTTTCTATTTTTTTAGTAGAGATGGGGTCTCGCTCTTGCTCAGGCTGGTCTTGAACTCCTGAGCTCAAATGATCCTCCCGCCTCAGCCTCCCAGCGTGGATTACAGACGTGAGCCACCACGCCTGGCCTTGTTTTGTTTTCAATCATGAGTAGAGGTTGAGTGGAGCTATCAACAGGAACCGTGGGGAGGGCTTCTTGCCTCAAAAATCTCTCCTCTTTTTTCTTCTCTCCTCTGCAATGCCCTTTACCCCAAATATCAATAGCGTTTGATTTTTTTCTTTTTCTTTCTTTTTTTTTTTCTTGAGACAGTCTCACTCTGTCAACACAGCTGGAGTGCAATGGCATCATCATAGCTCACAGCAACCTCAAACTCCTGGGCTCAAGCGATCCTCCTGCCTCAGTCTCCCAAGTAGCTGGGGCTAGAGGCATGCAACCCCATGCCTGGCTAATTTTTCTATTTTTAGTAGAGACGTAGTCTTGTTTTTGCTGAGGCTGATCTTGAACTCCTGAGCTCAAGCGATCCTCCTGCCTTGGCCTCCCAGAGTGCTAGGATTACAGGCGTGAACCACTGCGCTTGGCCCAGCATTTTCCTTTGTTCGAGGCTGAACCCGGTCAGCCTTCACATAGAGGGATAAAGCCCCTAGACCAGTTGACTTCTAACTGCTGACTGCTCCAGTATTCTGAATACGCGGAAGGATCTTCCCTTTGGATCCGTTAGAAGGCTTGAACTTCTCCCATCTAGTTAAGATCCATTAGTCATTTTGGTAAGTTCGCTTAGCTTAGAGTGATAGAATCACCTTCATCGAGGGAATATTGTGAAGTTTCAATGAGTCGACTCATGCAGACCTCTTAGAACAGCGTCTGGTATCTGTTAAGAGCTCGGCAAAATTAGCTGTTTCTGTTATTATTTGTTTCACTGTGATAGAAATTTATCGACCAGGTTAGAGTCAAATTTATTGATCCGAGATTTGGCACCACAGCAGAGACAGGAACCCAGATGAAGGACGTCTACTGGAGAGGGTGGATGCCCTGTCAATCCTTGGGGACAGCGTTCTGGATCTGAGCCACCACAGCTGGATCCTGCCCTGGGTGTGCCTCCTACATGGCTGTGTCTCAGTCTGAGTGAGACTCAGTCAGGCCTTAAATAGCCCTGGACAACTCTGG
The DNA here is from genome assembly GCF_040939455.1 of Microcebus murinus. NCBI lineage: Eukaryota > Metazoa > Chordata > Mammalia > Primates > Cheirogaleidae > Microcebus > Microcebus murinus. The sequence goes on along the minus strand of NC_134105.1, from coordinate 105,996,318 downwards.
CTGTTATCTGCAACTTCAAGGTTAGATCTGAAGTCTGCCTTGCTGGCTGAATCACCCCAGGGCAGGCAGCACAGCACTTTAGCCATGCTACAAGTGGGGCAAAAGGACTTCCCTGTTGCTACTAGCTATGGCGAAAATGTCCACCCTGTCTCCCTTGCATCTACAATTCAACGTATCACGCTCTAACAGAACGAAAGTGTTTGATTTCTTCAGGAAGAAATTTCCCCCCAGATTTCCCTAGTAGTCAGTTGCTTTGTTTAACTGAAAGAACATGTAAATTTTGTGCTGTTTCCAGTTAGCCAATTGAGAAGACAGTGTTCGCTGTGCTTGCTCTCTGACTTTCACATCAGACACCCGCAGGCATGGCAAAGACGGCGGCGAACCTTCTGGGAGTGAATCAGGCTCAGACATTTCCTCCCATGAATAAGTGGCATGCAGCGTGCCCACTGCTCACTCCAACCTAGAAAAAGAAAAGTGTGCGATTTTGTCCCCAAAGCCCCACTGTTGTGAGTTTTGTTATGTCTCCCCCAAAAGATATGTTGAAGTCCTGACCCACAGTATGTGACTTAATTTGGAAAGAAGGTTTCTGCAGAGGTAATCAAGTTAAGATGAGGTTATTAGAGTGGACCCGAATTCACTATGACTGATGTTCTCATGAAAAGGGGAAACTTGACGCAGATGACAGGGATAATGCTATAGGAAGGTGAAGCAGACACTGGGATGAGTGATGCCTCTACAAGCCAAGAAACTACTTCAGCTACCAGATGTTGGGAGAGGCAAGAAAGGACCCTCTCGTAGAACTTCAGAGAGAACACAGCCCTGCGAAGACCTTGACTTTGGACTTCTAGCCTCCAGAACTGTTTGTGCTTTTGTCATGGCAGGGCTAGGGAACTAGTACACCCACCTCATCATCCTGGACCTCTTCCTTTACTCAGAAATCCTTTCTTCTCTGACCTTTTCTTCCAGGAGCTTCTGTGCCCCAAAGCCTCGGAAAGGAATGGAAACTAAAACTCGTTTGCACCGAGGTACACATAACCTTAAAAGAACATGAAGCGTTTGCTCTCCTGGGCACTTGACTTGTGGGGTTAAACTCTTACTCTAGAGGAGGTCCTGGGGCAGTGGGCCCAGCACAGGCTCGGAGTCGGTAGACCCCCCTTGGCTCCTCAGTTTTTCCATCAGCCAAAACTACATACTCTCAAAGATCCCTTCCAGATTTGACATTTGTTGATGCTTTGAGTGTATAAATAAAGCCCCAACAGTGGGATCTCAGGCTTATACCTTGGTGGGAAGAATGACGTTGTTCTGTCTAGGGTATTGTGGTCGAGGCCCTGAAGATACAATGGTGCAGTCTTATCCTAGGACTTACACATGGGTTGGAGAGGCAGCCCCAAGCCTCTGTGCTGGCCAAGCTGACATCAATTTCTAGAGAGTGCAAAAAAGCAGAACAACGCAGGACCATCTGGCCCAGTCTGAAGGACAGTCAGGGACCAAAAAGCAGTGATGCTCAAAGCTGCTCAGCATGCAGCCCTCTGAGAAGCTCTCCAATCTCTACACAGTTCCTTTTGGCCCCTGCTCTTGATGTAAAAGCAAATGGTCCCTTTATCCTGTAAATGAAACAGCTGATTTTTCACAGAGGTTCGTGTCTATCGCTTTCTACTCTAGAACTCTGACTTATTTCTAAGACACACTACCAGAGCAGAACAGGGAGGACGTATGGTGAGGAAGATGCTCACTCTTCCTCCCCACACCTTCCCTTCCCTCCACCCCAACCTCAGGACTGGATCAATGCATATCTCTCTTAGCAGACTTCTGACGTGTGTTGGTTTAGGACAGACTGCTGACTCTCGCAGACATACCCAGGGCAGTGATGGTCTGGCTGGGCTCCATGTCCTTGACACATGCATCATGGCATATGTAAGGCAGTAGCTACAGGGGAGGCTTCTAGATTACTGGGCATGAGGGAGGGCATGTCCTCTGACCTTCAGGGCCCCAGCAGGTGCACAGAGGTGATGAGAAGACCTGTGATCTGGCGGAGGCCTGGAGCTTGGATGAAAAAGCTGCAGAATATGAATAAGAAATAATAGTTTAAAGCAAATGGTGAGTATCGAAGGAATGGGCAGTAGGTGCCAGCAAAATACCCCAGAAAGGCTGGGCAGAATAAACCACACCTTCAGCAGACACCAGTCCAGAGTGTCCAGAGGTGAGACCAGGCCACCCAAATGCTGAGGAGACCAGAGAGGAAACTCATTGCCCACAAGCCTGGCTCTGTCACCTCCAGGAGAGTAAGTGTGTTCTGTGCTCCTCTTCCCACCCCCTGCCTCCCTCCTCTACTTCCACCTGTAATCCCAGAAGGAAAATAAAGAGGGCCCCCTTGAGAAAGGGGATAAGATAACCCCTTGGGGAGTTTAAATTTGGGATGCACTGAATATGTCTGAAAAAGGGCTGAATTAGCAAAGAAAGGACCACTGAAAATCAGCCCAGTCTGAGATATATTAAATTGGCATAATTTTTAAAAATTTATATATTTAACTGGCACATGCTTTCTTTTGACATCAGCAAGGGTGAGAACTCAAAAATAAGATGTGATTGGTTACAGATAAAAATGTAAGTTTAAATTCATTGCACATCTGAATTGTGGTATGTAATTTTTACTCTATCTTGCACATATGTCTGGTATTTCTGTATGTAATATATCCCATTTTAGACCATAAATGAAAACAAAACAAGTAATAATAATGTTTGAATAATAATAATGTTTGAACAACAAACATTTATTAGCTTCCACTAGAGTTTTTTCTTATTTTGAATGGGAGTCTTATTATCATCCTCATGGCCTTTGTACCTGGTTGGTGAAGGACACCTGGACTGTGGCCATCTCAGCTGCAGGTGTTGTTCTCACGCCCAACTTGACACAGTGCTCATCTTCTCTTCTCATTCCCACAGGAAGCATCCTTTCCACAAGGCATTATCAAGTATAATTGGTTTGGCAAACTTTTGTCTCTTAAATTACTTGGTAGGGTACAAATAGAAAGTAACTTTATTACTAGCTAAAAACTTACCTCTTTTAACTTACTTTGTTGAGTCTCTTTATTTTCCACCACTAGGTAAAATTTCAAGAAAATCTTGTAAGATTTCCAATCACTTTCAGGTAGTAATGAGTTGTATTCTCTCTTCAGATCGGGAAGAAAGAAAGAGAGAAAGAGAGAGAGAGAGAAAGAGAGAGAGAAGGAGAGAGAGGGAGCGGAGGGAAGAATGAAGGCAGGCAGGCAGGCATGGAAGCAGGTAAAAGAACAAATCTGGTCCATTCTAAAACTTGACTTTCTCCTATGACAGAGTCTTCCTCGCCCCTCTCTGAGCACAGAGCTGGCTCCTGAAGCCTGTAGCAAGGAAAGAGGGATGCTGTCTGTGTCTGCTTTCTTCTTGCTTCACTCCCTTCTCAACTCAGTAGCTTCTCTTTTGGACCCCTAGGAAGAGGGCAGGATGGGGGTGTTAATAACAAAGGGCGAAGTCTTCTGTGAAAAGACAGTTACAATGGATCTGGTGCCCCGTGCGCAAGACCCATGTCCCCATACTGCCTCCTTTTCTTTAGCAGCACTTTGTAGCTTCTCCAACATCTCGTCCACATGAGCACCCACCTGCCCTTTCCCCATGCACTGGTGCCTCCTCTAGTCAACTGCTTAGAACTCCCCCACTGCTCCTGGGCCTTCCTCACACGCTCCCTCTGTGGAGGTCACTTCATCCTCCCAGGCATCCTCTGGGTTGGGTCACCTTCAAGATGATCTAGTCAGGTCCACGTGAAACCATGGAAAACACACATCTCTTCTGGGTAGGATTTGAGTGCACAGTTGCTTCCTGGCACAGCTCCTGCCAGCTGTTGGCCTTCAGATGTGCATAGATGTGGGCTGGCCACCAGACCAGGGCCCTCCAAGTTCCAGCAGACCTGAGCAAAAATTTCCAATAAAAGTCCTTTGGTTTGTTTGGGGGAAGGTGGAAGAAAGTACACAGTACACTAAAAACTCTCTTTAAAGAAATTCCTTGTTATATATTCCTTCTTAATTAATTCTTTCTTGGCATTGTCGTATAAAGCCTGGATATGCAAGAGGGACTAATGATGGCAGTAGCTGGTTTCACAGTCTTTGAACATGCCCTGAACAAATGATCTAGCACTTATTTTTCCAGGCCTTGGGGCTTCTACCAAAACTGAGACCATTTGGAAATTCATACTTAGGAGCAACAGAGATGCTACTGAAGATTTTATAGGGGAGATATGAGAGAATGTTGAGGATTTGCATCACTCCCTCATAATAAAAGTAAATTCAAATAAATTTGCATTAAGCATTTTAATTTTTCCAATATATCTTTTCTCAGTCTCACGGAAATTGAATCTTGATTCTACCCCTTCAAGATATGAGGCATCATTGCCTATGTCTATGTCTATATCTAAATTTATACACCTCTCTCTCCTTATCTCCATTTGTATAGAGAATTTCTATTAGCAAATTTACTTTAAGCCCCTATTCACAATTTGGTGATACTTCCAAATAACAAAGGTTAATGTTAAAATATTACTATTAATTAAAATATTAATTAAATAACCATCACTTTTGTCTCATATATAATGGTCAATTAGCAATATTATAACAAATCATTAAGTATTAATTGATTAGAGCATTAATATTAACCAAATGTTAAGGATAGATACTGTACTAATAGTTACAAGACTACACTGGGGACTATGAATTAAAGATTATCCCCAAATTCTTATATTTATACTGTAGTATTCAAAATTGCTGTCTTTTAATATCATATTTGTGTCTTGAAAGAAAAGACTGTCTTTAAATGATCTCTAACTTCTCCTCCTCCCTCCCAGAGCCTAGGACAGTGCTTGGTACACAAGAGATAATCAGCAAATATTTGTGGTTAAATTATAGATTTTTTTTTTTTTTTTGAGACAGAGTCTCACTTTTGTTGCCCTGGCTAGAGTGAGTGCCGTGGCGTCAGCCTAGCTCACAGCAACCTCAAACTCCTGGGCTCAAGCAATCCTCCTGCCTCAGCCTCCCAAGTAGCTGGGACTACAGGCATGTACCACCATGCCCAGCTAATTTTTTGTATATATATTTTTAGTTGGTCAATTAATTTCTTTCTATTTTTAGTAGAGAAAGGGTCTCACTCAGGATGGTTTCGAACTCCCAACCTCGAGCAATCCGCCCGCCTCGGCCTCCCAGAGTGCTAGGATTACAGGCGTGAGCCACCGCGCCCGGCCCAGATTTTTGATTAAAAATGTTACTGCCAGGTTTGAGCACTGAGAGGGTGATGGAGGACACCCCCAGTCTGCACTTCCTTCTCCTCTTTCCCCCTGCTTTCAGCCACCCCCTCACATCACTATTATCTCATTCTTGCATTTCCAACCTCATTTCTTTTTTTTTTTTTTGAGACAGAATCTCACTCTGTTGCCTGGGTCAGAGTGCCGTGACATCAGCCTTGCTGACAGCAACCTCAAACTCCTGGGCTCAAGTGATCCTGCTGCCTCAGCCTCCCAAGTAGCTGGGACTACAGGCATGTGCCACCATGCCTGGTTAATTTTTTCTATATATTTTTAGTTGGCCAATTAATTTCTTTCTATTTTTAGTAAAATGGAGTCTCGCTCTTGCCCAGGCTGGTTTTGAACTCCTGACCTTGAGCTGTCCTCCCGCCTTGGCCTCCCAGAGTGCTAGGATTATAGGTGTGAGCCACCCAGCAGGGCCTCCAACCTCTTTTCGGGCATAGGTGACATGTTCCTGTTAACAACAGAGGAGCCAGGAGCCAAGAAAAGGAAACTGACACCCCTGCCCAGACAACATGTGACAGGAATGGTGTGGACACAGAGAGAGGATCAGCAGGCCCAGAAGATAAGAGATCTGGCTGGATAGAACAGACGGTTCTCTTGGTCATGTAGAGTAAGGAAAATCACCATGTGAGGGAGGGTTGGAATTTCAGGGTACAATATTCTGAAGGCTAAGCAGAATCTGCCATTCTGCACTAGCACAACTTCCTCCATGCAGGGGCAGTGCAGTGCAATGATGCCCAGTGACCTCTGGGACACTTCCCAGCCCAGGCCAGCTCCTAGGACAGCTCCCTTTCTTCTTTTCTAGTGGGCCCTGTACTGAAATATTTGTTCTGACCTTATCAGAATGTGGGCTTTTAACGTGGCAGTGTGTCTTTCACGGGGATCTAAATTTAGGATCAGGGCTATCCAGAGACCCTGCTTCAGGGCAGAAAGGCCTGAGCAAGCCTAATTAGCATTAGGAAGTGAGCTGGCCCTTCTCTGAGGTGTGATCCTGTAAGCCACTTGCTTTGCTGTCACTTTTGATTTTCCATTTAAAGGAGGAACATAAACACGATTAAGCAAGAAAAATTAACTATTTATTTAATAAAAGGCAGAAATGAAAAAGTGATCACCCTAGCATAAAAATAGCATAAATAAATCTAGTTAACAAAACTGCCAAGAAAGGGCCAAACTATCTTGTTTAAGGTCATACTGTTCTGTGTGAATATCTTAATGTCAGTTAAAGAAAAAAAAAGGTCACACAGTGTTACCACAGTGTGACTGAGTTGGAATTGGAATCAAGTTTACCTGCCTCCAAAGCCCAGGCTCTTAGCCTTTATGCTGTAATGCATCTTTTAAAGGATAGTTGCAGGGAAGTCCAGAAAAGCACAGTGGAAGTTCCAGGGCAGAGCACACCAGGGACACACGGACAGCCAGGGCAGGTTTTACTGCCAGCAGGGCGAGAACGGCCAGCCTGGGTGCCCTCTGGGCAGCCATGCACACTGGGTTTCCTCCCTGTGGACGCCACTCTCTGAGCTGCCATCACTTGTCCTCCTTGGAGCCCCCACTGCAAGTACCTGAAGAATAGGAGATCATTAGAACCTCACTGTGCTCTGAGAGAAGCACAGGTGTCATGTGTGTCCCTTAGCATTCTCAAGAGTCCCCACACCCAAAAGATCAGTGCTGGAGTTTTAAGAAGTCCTTAGGGCCTCTTCCCTGTAAGCGATTGGAATGTTTTTTTTTTGTTTTTTTTTTCTGGTAGTAAACAGCTCTGAGATTTGGCAATTTAAAAAATTTATCTGCCCGGGGTTGGTGGCTCACGCCTGTAATCCTAGCACTCTGGGAGGCCAAGACGGAGAATTGCTTGAGCTCAGGAGTTTGAGACCAGCCTGAGCAAGAGCAAGACCTCATCTCTACTAAAAAAATAGAAAGAAATTAGCCAAACAACTAAAAATAGAAAAACTTAGCTGGACATGGTGGTGCATGCCTGTAGTCCCAGCTACTTGGGAGGCTGAGGCAGGAGGATCACTTGAGCCCAGGAGTTTGAGGTTTCTGTGAGTTAGGCTGACACCATGGCACTCTAGCCCAGGCAAAGAGAGTGAGACTCTGTCTCAAAAAAAAAAAAAAAAACAAAATGTATCAATAACAACCCACCAAAATAGGTAATGGAGTATCTATTAACAGTGATATAACTAAACATCTACAGTTATAGATAGCTCATGGTCTCTCAGACAACCTATTCTGTCTTCAGTTTTTTTCTCATGATGAGTTAAAAATTGTTTCCCTGTAGTTTCCATGTACTGGTGGTGTTTTCACCTCAGGAGTTCCATTGAACAATTTTATTCCAAATGCCTAAAGACCATGCGCATGCTCCCTGAACCCTAAGCCTTAGATCTATTTCTAATGTGACGTGATTTTGAGCTCCTTCTCCATCCTGGTTGCTGTGAGGGAAGGAGGCAGATGCACAAATGAGAGCAACAGGAGGGAACGAGAGCTGTTATCCACAGGCGTTTGCCGATGTTCACCAAAAAGAGTGGCCAAACCCACAGAATCCCGTGTTCTGGATCATAGCTCTTGGAAAGGCAGCCCAGGAGAGGCCTCCTCCTTCCAACAACCATCTCAGAATGTGAGTCTCAGCCCACCATGCAAGGCGATATGGACAAGGAATACAGCCAAGAGACAGCATTTCTGATGGGTCTAAAGGCTTGGTGATGTTCTTTGTCTGACCATACAGTCATTCATGGGCTCATTCATTGAGGCAACGATCATTTTTTTTTTTGAAACAGAGTCTCACTCTGTTGCCCAGGCTAGAGTGCCATGGCATTAGCCTAGCTCACAGCAACCTCAAACTCTTAAGCTCAACTGATCCTTCTGCCTCAGCCTCCCGAGTACCTGGGACTACAGGCATACGCCACCATGCCTGGCTAATTTTTTCTATATATTTTTAGTTGGCCAATTAATTTCTTTCTATTTTTTTTTTTTTTTTTTTTTTTGAGACAGAGTCTCACTTTGTTGCCCAGGCTAGAGTGAGTGCCGTGGCGTCAGCCTAGCTCACAGCAACCTCAAACTCCTGGGCTCGAGTGATCCTTCTGCCTCAGCCTCCCGGGTAGCTGGGACTACAGGCATGCGCCACCATGCCCGGCTAATTTTTTTTATATATATATCAGTTGGTCAATTAATTTCTTTCTATTTATAGTAGAGACAGGGTCTCGCTTTTGCTCAGGCTGGTTTTGAACTCCTGACCTTGAGCAATCCGCCCGCCTCGGCCTCCCAAGAGCTAGGATTACAGGCGTGAGCCACAGCGCCCGGCCAAATTTCTTTCTATTTTTAGTAGAGATGGGGTCTCACTCTTGCTCACGCTGGTTTCGAACTCCTGAGCTTGAGCGATCCTCCCACCTTGGCCTCCCAGAGTGCTAGGATTACAGGCGTGAGCCACCGTGCCCGGCCAACAATCATTTATTGCATGCCAGGCACTGGAAGCATAAGGGGGAACAATTAGGATGGTGTTTTACTCCCGTGGAGTCCATGAATACTTGACACACCCTATTGTTGGTCAGAGGGATTCTACTTGATGCCACACTAGCAGGACACACAGCGTGCCCTTCATGACAGCAGCCCCCAGGGCGTCTGCTAGCTTCTGACATGCGTCATGTGTTGATGTCCTCCAGGCAATTACCTAGTTCCACACGGCTTTGGGTTTCCCCAGCCTGTGCCTCCCATCTCCCTCGCTCTTCTGGGCAATCCTCTTACGGATAACCTCTTCCCAATTCCCTAAACTCCTCAGTTTCTGAAACTTTTACTTTCTCTCTCTTCCAGGCCCCTGGTTGTGCGTAGTCATCACCCAGAACTGGTCCTTCTCAGAAACCTTAAATGCTCCTCTCCAAATCTCTGGACAACTTCCCTTACCTCGAACTTTCTAACACTTTCCTTTTCCCCAGCCCTTCCGCATTGGGGTTCTCCTTCCCAGCACTTACTTCTGTTTTCACTTTGTATCAGCCCATTTCTCCCTCTTCTCTAGGTCTTGCCCACCACCCAAGCTGGTTCTGGAGCTTGAACCCCTGGCTTTATGAACCTGTCACATCAACCCTCTGACTGCAGCCCGAGAGGCTCTCGCAACTGGGCACACTGACACCACTTACAAATGTAAGTTTTTCAACACAGTGCTGAAAAATAGATATTTTACTTGTTTCTCTTCGGGGTCCCTTTTCCTCTCAGGGATTGTTTCAGACCTTGACCATGAAGCTCTCAGCCCCCCTGCTCAGGTGAAGCAGCTCGTCTCCCATTTCATCCTCCAACACGGTGACTATCAGGTACAGACTTCTACTTCTGTGCCAGTCTCTCTGGACTAGCGCAGTGGCTTCTTAATGCAGTGGTCCCCAACCTTTTTGGCACCAGGTTTCATCGAAGACAACTTTTCCATGGATGGCAGGAGGGATGATGGTTTTGGGATGAGTCAAGCTCATTACATTTATTATGCAGTCAGACCTCTCTGCTAATGATAATCTGTATTTGCAGCCACTGCCCAGCACTAGTATCACCATCTCAGATCATCGGGCATTAGATTCTCATAAGGAGCATGCAACCTACATTGCCTGCATGCACAATTTACAGTAGGGTTCATGCTCCTGTGAGAATCTAATGTCACCACTGACATGACAGTAGGTGGAGCTGAGGTGGTGATGTGAGCCAGGGGAGCGGCTGTAAATACAAACGAAGCTTCACTTGTGCAGCTCACCTCCTGCTGTGAGGCCTGGTCCCTAACAGGGCATGGATTGCCACTGTGCCTCCCATTGCACTGGCACCCACAGGACCCCCAGGTACTGGTCTGTGGTCTAGCTAGGGTTTGGGGACCACAGTCTTAATGGGTCTTCTTGGCCAATTAATGGTCATCCTGCATTCTAGTTCCTCCTCCACGCTGGGACTCACATGGAAAATGTGAGCCAGGGCACACGTGGACAATATGTACCATCCTTCAGCAGCTTCTTGTATTCTGCAGGACAATGTCCTTTCTGACTGAAAAATCTTCCTTTTCCTTTCTTCGTGTTCTTGCTTCTGTTATTAAAATTCTATATTGGGGGGAAAGCTTTTGTCTTTTTTTTCTCTCCTCTTCTTTCACTCGATTTTCCATGTGGGAGGGAGAGAAATACATTTCTGAATCATGTGGCCTGTGCTCTCCAGTGGGTTTGCCTGTCCTTGGACCACATGATGCCTTTTCTCCTCCAGAGTAAACTCAGTAGTGCACATCTGGCTCCTGAAGAATGGAGGAGAATACACAGGATCTTAGATCCTCGTTGCAATGTAATGCAGCTTCCTCAACCATAAAGCTGATAGTTTGAGCCTTTTCTGAATTCTGTGTCTGTTACTGAATCACTTCAGAATCTACAGGGGGAAGGATGTGAGTGTTTAGCATTTACAAAAGCATTCATAATAGACTCTCCACTATCTGGATCTTGTTGTCATTTGCATGTCATCTAGTGTCTTTACCTTTCTTTCTTTTTTTTTTTTTTTTTTTTTTTTGAGACAGAGTCTCACTTTGTTGCCCAGGCTAGAGTGAGTGCCGTGGCGTCAGCCTAGCTCACAGCAACCTCAATCTCCTGGGCTCAAGCGATCCTACTGCCTCAGCCTCCCGAGTAGCTGGGACTACAGGCATGTGCCACCATGCCCGGCTAATTTTTTCTATATATGTATTAGTTGAACAATTAATTTTTTTCTATTTATAGTAGAGACGGGGTCTCACTGTTGCTCAGGCTGGTTTCAGATTCCTGAGCTCGAGCAATCCGCCCGCCTCGGCCTCCCAGAGTGCTAGGATTACAGGCGTGAGTCACCACGCCCGGCTTTGTCTTTTACCTTTCAACACCGATAATCCCTGACCACCAAACAGGCTGTGAGCCAGTTCCTTAAATGGATAATGCTGTTTCATTTGTGTGTGTATGCATAGCAAAGCCCTTTTCCATTCTGATTTTCCACTCTACTCATCCTAACCCCTGCTCAAATATCATCATTACTGAGAAGTCTTCTCTGATTAGCCCTAAGGAGAATGACCATTTCCTCCATTATGTTCCCAAAGTTTCTTATACTCTCCTGTCTTATAGCAGTTTTCACATGCTATTGCAATTATTAGACCATATCCTCTTGAATAGCCAAACTGTCCCTTATTCACCCATTCTGCCTCCACCCATCACACTGCCTGGTGACCATGGGTGCTAAAAGCTGTTTTATTGAATAAGTAAATGAAGAAACATAGGATTAAAAATGAATGCCTACATATTTGCATGCTTTACATCTGATAAAGGGCTACTAACTAGAATCTACATAGAACTCAGAAAAATCAGCAAGAAAAAAATCAAGCAACCCCATTAAAAAGTGGGCAAAAGACATGAACAGAAACTTTTCAAAAGAAGATAGACTAATGGCCAAGAAACATATGAAAAAATGCTCAACATCACTAATTATCAGGAAAATGCATATCAAAACCACAATGAGATATCGGTTAACTCCAGTAAGAATGGCTTGCATCAAGAAGTCCCCAAACAATAAATGTTGGAGTGGATGCGGAGAGATAGGAACACTCATACACTGCTGGTGGGACTGCAAACTAGTGCAACCTCTGTGAAAAGTAATATGGAGATACCTTGAAGAACTAAAAGTAGAACTACCATTTGATCCAGTAATCCTATTACTGGGTATCTATCCGAAGGGGAAAAAGACATTCTATAAAGAAGACACCTACACTAGAGTATTTATAGCAGCACAATTCACAATTGCAAAGATGTGGAAATAACCCAAGTGCCCATCAACATGTGAGTGGATTAACAAAATGTGGTATATGTATATCATGGAGTACTACTCAGCCATAAAAAATGATTAACTACCTCTTGCATTATTCTGGATGGAGCTGAAGCCCATTGTTTTAAGTGAAGTATCACAAGATTGGAAAAACAAACACCACATAACTCACCATTATATTGGTACTAATTGATCAACACTAATGAGCACACATGGAAGTAACACTTATTGGGTGTCGGGCAGGTGGGAGGGTGGAAGGGGGGATGGGTAAATCCACACCTAACAGATGTGATGCACACTGTCTAAGGGATGATCACACTTGTCATGTGGTGCAAAGGCAATTTATGTAACCAAAGCATTTATACCCCTATAATACTCTGAAATAATAATAATAAAAAAATAAGAATGCCTACAATGAACCGAGCTTTGTGCTGTGTGACCCAAATATTACAAAGAAGCTAAGTTATCTCATTGTAGAGGAAAAATTACCCTGCTTGAAACAGCTGGGGTTATGTTAGCATATGAAGTTGAGTGATGGATTAATGTAGAGTTGAATAGTTCTTGAAGCATAGTTATACCTAATAATGCAACATGGCAGAGGAGCCTGGGAATACCTAGCGTCTTACTGCTCAAGCTCTGTCTTTCATACCTTAGACCTAAGGACAACCTGAGTCCAGTGATCATGATGCCCATCACAACAGGGACCTGCCTCCTCTCAGCTCCTAAAGATGGGCATACATCAGCACAAGGATAGAAGAAGAGCAGATCCGTGTACTGGACTCTCTGCTTAGCATTAGGAAAGCTGGTTTGAAGCCAACAAAACTAGGCCTATATGCAGAGATTGACAGCTTGACCCTGGATTATGGCCTATGAGATGTGCCTCCAAGGGCAATTCTGCATTTATTCTATGGCCTCTGGCTTTTATATCCTTTGGGCACTTCCTTCTGGAGTAAAGGCATCAAAATTGGCCGACTTACTCCACAAATCATACGTAGAGGCTGAGCACTGCCTGGTATTCTAATGATTATTCTATAATAATAATCATATTTTTGGCACATGCCTTTCCATGTGGGAGCTGTTTCCCCTGTTTGCATAGTGAAGGGGCCGAAGCAGAGATGGGTGGAGCTGGACTTACAGCAGAACCAAGTTATGACAGCCTCTGTTAGTTTAGTTTTGTTTTAGCATCTTTCTGACAGTTTTGGCCACCTCCCTTCCTCTGGAGCATGCTGAGTGCAGCAAGTTCAGCTCTGTCAGTTCTGTCCTCTGAATCCATTGGTTTCTGGTCATCTGACAATGCTTTGACACACTCAAGACCTGCCTCTCTCCTCCCTCTTAGGGTACTAAAGCCCAAACTAAATATTACTGTTTGGGGACCTCCTTCTATTCTTAAATTCTAGCTCATCATCTTCAGCTGTCTGAGTTATGGCTCTGCTATTCTTCTTGATCCTTGGTGAGTATCTCCGCTACTGTTGGGTTAGGCTTTAGAGTTTTCCAGAACTTTGATTAGGGTCCTCTCTCTGCTCCCCTGGCACAGATTCAGGGTGGTCTTCAAGGATGGCACTTTCAAAGATGGTTTTCTCCCTCCCTTCTATAATCTGGCAACTGTTCTAAACCTTAAAAAGCCACTTAATCCATACCCAATTTATAATCTACTGTGATGATTTGATTTTTTTGCTATTTCCCTATATCTTTACTGACAGATTTATTGCACTTTATTCCATTTCCCTTTTTACATAATTTTCCTTAAGTACTATCTATAAGAAGACAAATGAATGGACCCTGGGTAGCAGCAGGTAGAGCCATGAAAGGAAGTAGAGTTGCAAGACAGTCACCTTTCATTGATCGTATTATCTGGTTTCCTCTGAAAGTGTTTCTTTCATTTAATGTTTCCCGAATTTTCCCCAGTTTCTTATTGCCTAGGTTAACCTAGAGATTTTGGAGCCAAAGAGACCTGGGTTTCTCATCCTGGCTCTTTGATTTCTTAGTTGTCTGAGTTTACTGGATACCATACTTCTCTGGAATCTTGCTCTCTCATTTACAAAGTGAAGATAATATTATGTTCCTCAAAGGCTTGTTAGGAGACTTTTCACAGGATACAAATATAGGGCATCTAACAATGCCTGCTGAATCCCTACCTGAATCAATCACATCCATGTTTATTGCCTTGATGATCTAGTGCATCACCAAAGCCCATGTGGGTCTCTCAGCTGGGCACTTCTGTGTCCATTGTGGGGTGCTGGCCATCTCTTAAACATTTGCAACCCCTGTACTACCCAATAGCTAATCTTCGCCCTCAAGGATATACTATTGGGTCTTCCAGGCTCACCTACACTTCCTCTCCTTCGTGAAGCCTTTCTGGTCTGTGCCACCTGCAATTATCCACCCTGCTGCAGAACTTCCAAGTCACTTACTCATTATATCACTTTTGTACCTGCGTATCAACCATTTTTCCTTCACACGTATACAGGTTTTGTGTGTGTGGTTATGCAATGATTCACATATGTATGACATAATCTGGAATTTTAGATAGTTAGACAAGGTCCCACTGAGTCTGAAAGTAGCCACATTCTGAAGACTGAGGGCATGGGGTTAATGAGAAGTTGTCTGGAAAGCAAGAGAAGAAAATATTTCAGGATAAGCCACTGAAATACTTGGACCTGCCTGAGAGGCTATAGGCTGGAGATCCAAACATACACACTCTTCCAGATAAATCGTATAAGATGGATGGTGGGCAAGTTCTATAGTTGAAAATGCTTCAGGGACTAATGAAGTTCACAGGGTTTGAGACTCTACAGCATTAGGAGGGAGCCTCATGGACAGAGGAGTCCATCCACACAGAGACCCTGTAGGAATAGACTCCCGTGTTTCAAACATGTGCTGGGGTTTGAATCTGGAGGTTTGGAATTAAATGTGGGGCTGCTTTCTGAGCTGCTGATCTAAATCCGAGGTTGGAAAACCACAGCCTGCAAAGGTGAGAATGATTTTTCCATGTTTAAGTGGTGGGGAAAAAGCACATGAAAAATAATATTTTATGACACATGAAAATTACATGAAATTTAAATTTCAATGTCCATAAATAGATGTTTATTGGAACACAGTCATGCTCTTTTGCATGCATACATATGACTGCTATCATGCTATATGGTGAGAGGTGAGTATGTGCAACAAAGTCTATACAGATCACAAAGCCTAAAATATTTACTATCTGTCCCTTTATGGAAAGAGTTTGCTGACCTGGTCTAAATGCAGTGCCAGGCAGGTCCTGCCCCTTCCTTCTACTCTGCACGCCCCACCTCCCCTTCCCCCACCAGTGCATCCAGTGCTCTCTTCTGCCAAGCCAAGAGGCTGCATAGCCACACTTTTCCTTCAGACAGTAATAACCAATCAGTCTAATTGACTAGAATAGAAAACCAAATTGATCAATGCCAGAGGTCGGGCCACCATCACACGTGAAGGGAACAGGCTGGATCGGGCGTCTACGGTAGAAATGGTGTCTGTGGTTCCTAGCCAGTGTCTGTGTCCTTCCAAGCTGGTCATCCCAGGAGAAGAAGGTGCCAACAGGACTGACCTTGGAGTCTCTATCTACCGCTCTGTCTCACAAAGCCTGGCAAGGGAGTTGTGTTCTTTGAACGAAGCCTTGGAAATTGACATCATGACCTCACTAGCTGCCTTCTTTCTTTCCCAGCCATTTGCACCAGACCTGGACTCTTAGGTAAGATTCTTGGGGAGTTTTCTGAGAGGGAGGCCTCCAAGCTCAGGGGAGGGGAGATTTTGAAGCTTCCTGGGCCTTGGAGAGAGACTGTGGTTCAAAACAGGCCCAGTAAAATTCATTTCCGGCTTCCCACACACCCATTCAGTCTTGCAAAGGGTTTAATGTTGTTTATCCCGGCAGGTGACCTCTCCCGGGCTGGTTTCTGTGGCTGCATGGCCATCATCCAAGTAGGAGATAGCGACATTTCAGGTCCAGAGGGCACTTCACCTCCTTGCGGGCCTATGGGAGAAATGAACTTTCTTCTGCTCTGCTGGGTTCCAGCACATCTGGGTCCCCCTGCCAAGCTTAAAGGCACCTTTGTTTGAATTAGAAATTCGTCTGCTTCTGTGCAGCACACGGCCTCACCAGCAAAGCACAGGCTGGATTTCAGCCTCCACTGGCGACCTTCCTGGGGAGTCTTTGGGGAATGTACAAATTGCACACCCAAGGAGAGGGCGGGGCTGCACAGAGAGAACGAGTCTGTGGCAGACGAAGGGTTGGTTGTGCATCATCAGTTTCTTCGACACTGTCCTTCAGGCTACACTGTCACTTGATGGTAGAGGCTTTCCCAGAGAGGAGCAGCTACATGCTCTACTTTTGGTGCGGAGCATCCTACACCCTGTTGGATGCAGCTTGATTCCTTAAGGAATGCTGCTTCTGGGCTCTCATGCTGCCACTTGGATTACTTCATCTTTTTTCTTGGCTTCCAGGGCTGTCTGTTACTGCAGGTAGAGTGCAGGTAAGCAACTGCTCTCTTTACAGCCCCCGTACTCCAGGATGTTGGTTCTCTGCTCTTGGGCCCGTCCCTCAAGCTCTCTGCTGACCGCGTAGGCTAAACACACTCTGCCTAGGACTCGCTGCTCTACGAGCCCCTCTGCTCTTCTCTCTGCCTTTTTTTTTTTTTTTTTTGAGACAGAGTCTCGCTTTGTTGCCCAGGCTAGAGTGAGTGCCGTGGCGTCAGCCTAGCTCACAGCAACCTCAAACTCCTGGGCTCAGGCAATCCTGCTGCCTCAGCCTCCCGAGTAGCTGGGACTACAGGCATGCGCCACCATGCCCAGCTAATTTTTTCTATATATATTAGTTGACCAATTAATTTCTTTCTATTTATAGTAGAGACGGGGTCTTGCTCTTGCTCAGGCTGGTTTCGAACTCCTGACCTCGAGCAATCTGCCCACCCCGGCCTCCCAGAGTGCTAGGATTACAGGCGAGAGCCACCACGCCCGACCCTCTCTGCCTTTTAAATCTTTTCTCAGCCCTTATATTCCCTCAAACTGAATTTCTTGTATACTTACTATGTGTTTCCTCTTTGCTTATTTCTTCTTTCCTGAGAGCTGTTCTAATCTTCTACTTCATAGAAAATGAAACTTTATTAAAAGTGAGAATTTTATAATCCCAAATGAAATAAAACATCTTGTGCTCAATTCCGACAGCTAGTATTTCCTGGAGTAGACAATAATGCCAATCCAAACCAATGTTAGACACAATCACCCCAGAGTGATTGCTCTTGACTTATATTTATAACCAGATGTATAAACCTTGAACTCAGGTGTGCAAAAATGGAAACTTTTCTTAGTTTTTTAGGGTTAAATTTTAATTTCTTTCTCTAGCTTTCAAGTTCCTATTGCTCTCCCAAAAAATTAAGGAAGAAAGGGAGAGAGAAAAAAACAACAACAAATAAACAAACTAACCATGAACTTCAGATCAAAGTTTTCTCAATCAACCACTTCTCCCGGGTTGATTCCAAGTTCCCAGGGAGTTTTGGCAAGGTGGAGACAAGGCAGGAAGTGGGAAATGTGGCGCTTAGAAGTCCTTTTCCATCTGTGCAGGCATCTGGGTCAGACCATGTGGCCCATGCTGGCCTCTATTAAGCTATTTCTATCCCAATAGGCCACAGACCTCCTGTCCACATGTGGCCTCTCCTGGTGCACCAGCCCTTTCTCCGCTAACTGCCCTCCTCCACAAAGGCATGGCAAATTCAGCCTCTGCTATATTGCTCTGAGACTGCAGGAGACTTTCTGGAATGGCCAAGCTACTTAATATAAGCTACTTGAGGGGAACAATGCTATCAATCTTGTTCATCACTGTTCTCTGAGTTCATTAAAAAAATACTTGAAATGTAGCCTGGGCATGGTGGCTCACGCCTGTAATCCTAGCACTCTGGGAGGCCGAGGCAGGAGGATGCCTCGAGGTCAGGAGTTTGAGACCAGCCTGAGCAAGAGCAAGACCCTATCTCTACTAAAAATAGAAAGAAATTAGCTGGGCAACTAAAAATATATAGAAAAATATTAGCTGGGCATGGTGGCACATGCCTGTAGTTCCCAGCTACCCGGGAGGCTGAGGCAGGAGGATTGCTTGAGCCCAGGAGTTTGAGGTCACTGTGAGCTAGGCTGACGCCACGGCACTCTAGCCCGGGCAACAGAGCAAGACTCTGTCTCAAAAAAAAACAAAAAAAAAACTTGAAATGTAGTATGTGCTCAACAAATGTTTGTTGTCTGATGGGCTCTTCCTTGGTCTCCCTACCTAGCCATCTCCACTCTATTTTTATGTCTTGGTGGAAGGGAGAACATTTCTATTAGTCTTTTCCACCCCCAGAGTTCTATTCATGGAGCAGAACCAAGTCCTCAATTCGTCAGAGCTTATATGGAGGTTCTATGGAGCCTCTCTCCTACTGCTAACCTCTAGAATTCTCTAGACAAACTATTATGGCTCTGAAATTCCGAAGCTCTGACTTCCCTTGCTTGATGCCCTCTGTATTTCTTCTGAACGGGGTGCTTGCACAAGGGACAATGTCACAGATGGGTTGGAGTGGGCCACTGATAGTGAGAGAGAGTTAGGTTGTTCAGCCCAAATTGTATGCAAACACTCTGCCTCAGTCTGGCTCCCGTGGACAGAGACATGAGGTATGAAGAAGAAAAAACACAACAGATACCATCTTTACACTTCTGCTCTGGCCTGGGGCTTCCATGCTGTTGGACAGCATGACCATAGGACCACCGCTGCCATGAGGATCATCTTCCTCATCTGTGAAACAGTGGAGTGGATGGACTTTATGATCTGTATAGGTTCTTCTGGTTCTGATCACCAGGGAATCTGAAAATTCTGTTGAATCTTCAACCAACGTCTTTCCCTCAGTCTTCCAACTGAAAAAAGCCAGAAGTCATGTGTAGGTATCTTGGAGTTTCTTGGTAAGGTACAATTAGCAGTATA
Source organism: Microcebus murinus (assembly GCF_040939455.1). Taxonomy (NCBI): domain Eukaryota; kingdom Metazoa; phylum Chordata; class Mammalia; order Primates; family Cheirogaleidae; genus Microcebus; species Microcebus murinus. Next base: position 105,977,269 of record NC_134105.1, on the reverse strand, counting down.
GCAGAATCAGAACTCAGAGTTGGGGTCCCAAGCCCCCCTCCCTGGATTTCCCTTCTGATCCCTCCTTTTCGGTCCCCCAACTCTCCACACCCTCTGTCAAGGGCAGAAGAGGCCCAGATTGACTGAGCAGGTGCCTGAGCACCCTCTGGCTTCCTCCCAGGTCTCTGGCTAATACATCTATCTCTTTGCAGAGTCTCCATTCACGGTGCGGCTGGTGGGAGGCTCCCACCGGTGTGAAGGACGGGTGGAGGTGGAACAGGAGGGCCGGTGGCACTTGGTGTGCGATGACGACTGGGACAAGAACGATGTGGCTGTGGTGTGCCGGGAACTGGGCTGTGGAGCAGCCAAGAAAGCCCTTAGTGGTTTTTTATATAAGCCACCACCAGAACAATGGCAAGAGTTTCTTTTTCAAAATGTCAATTGCAGTGGGATGGAAGATGCGCTGGCTCACTGTGAAAAAGATGAAGGCGATATTGATTGTTCAATCGAAGAGGCTGCTGGGGCCTTGTGTGAGAGTGAGTACTGCAGGACTCATAGCCCATCTGCCAGCGGCCCATACCCCTCCCTCAAGGCCACTCCTGTGGGTCTTTCTTCCCCACCATGGACTTCCACACAGCGGCTAATTGGCCTCTGGTCCCTCACTTCTCACACTTTCTCAGTTGTGAATGCTGGAGATAAACGATATCCTCACTGAGCACTGTTGCTCCTACTGCTTGGTCGAGCTAATGCTTTTTTCCTAGTTTCGATTTAACCCGTTTCTCTTATTTACACACACGCAAACAAACATGCACTGATCAAGAAACCACTAAACATTTGTCGAATAGTGTGTCTTGTTTATGGACCTGCGGGTGGAGTTATGGGGGAAGAAATGAGCTTGCAAAGTATAATGTTCGTTTCTTGGATAGTTTCAGTTTTGAAGGGGTCTACCATCCAGTCGGGTAGATAGGAGATACTCATAGCAAACCAACACAATCTCATCGATAGATGATAAAATACATACATAGAGAGGTTCCTTTTACTTCCCCACATATATTTGCTATCCTTCACACAGAGACAGAAATTATTAGTACTTTTGCCTCCACTAGGCTGTGATTTGACTGAGGGGCTAGTCTATGTCTCCTTTTTTTTTTTTGGTCCGCCCATAGAATTTGTTACTGAAGAAGCATCGCTTTTTGCCTTGATGCTAAAATCTCATTCCTATTTCTTAGAAGGATTGAGGGTTGGGAGCACTAATCTGGGATACTTGGCCGATAATGCCAACACTGAACCACAGGGTTTTTGGTTGTGGGCACATCTTGTATGTTATTGTATCATTTTTTTTTTTTAATCTACACAATGTTTCTAACTGCCTCTTCTGAGCAGCAAATGAGAAGTTGAAAGTGAAAATAATTTGAAAAATTAAAATGCTACAGAAATGACAATGATTCAACCTGGAACTGAGAAACTATGTTTCCTGCATTGATTCACTCATTCATTCTTTCAATCAGCATCTATTAGGCGGTATTAAGCACTTTTTTTTTGAGACGGAGTCTCACTGTGTTGCCCAGGCTAGAGTGCTGTGGCGTCAGCCTAGTTCACAGCAACCTCAAACTCCTGGGCTCAAGCGATCCTTCTGTCTCAGCCTCCCGAGTAGCTGGGACTACAGGCATGCGCCCCCATGCCCGGCTAATTTTTTCTATATATTTTTAGTTGGCCAATAAATTTCTTTCTGTTTTTAGTAGAGACGGAGTCTCGCTCTTGCTCAGGCTGACCTTGAGCTGACCTTGCTCAGGCTGACTCCTGACCTTGAGCTTTCTTCCCGCCTCAGCCTCCCAGAGTGCTAGGAGTATTAAGCACTTTAACATAGATTATACTGAACACTAAGAACTGAGAGATGTGTCCACTGTGTCCCGTTTTCTGGGAAGAATATGTTCTAGTAGAGGATAGACACTTCCTTTTTCTTTCTCCCCAGACCCAGACAGCCCAGTTTTTGAGGAGGTGAGGCTGGCCGATGGCCCTGGGCGCTGCAAGGGGAGAGTGGAGGTGAAGTACCAGGACCAATGGAGCCCCGTGTGCAAAACAGGCTGGAACCTCAGGGCCGCAAAGGTGGTGTGCCACCAGCTGGGGTGTGGGAGGGCCATACTGGCCCAAAAGCACTGCAGCAAGGCTGCACAGAGCCAAGGCCCCATCTGGCTGAACCAGATATCATGCTCAGGAAAAGAAACAGCGCTTCAGGATTGTCCTTCCGAGCCTTGGGGGAAGAACAACTGCACCTATGAGGACCACGTGTGGGTTGAATGTGAAGGTAATGCCTGTGCATCCAGAGACTAGCTTCATTCATAGATTTAATTAAATGGAATCCCATTCAAACAATATTTACAAAGAACTACTCATGCACCAAAGGACCATTGCAAACTTATTTAATTGTGCTTATTTAAATGTGCTGTTTCTAAAACAGGGATGATAATACTTACCTTTGTATATGAAAAGGCTTTAAATAATATTAAGCACTACACTAACATGAACTGTTATTGTCTTGAATTCTACATAATTGGGACAGGGCACACCAATCCATGTATCTGTTGAGTTCTTCAGTTTTTGAAAACTATTAGAAAGTCATTTATAAATACCATAAATTTAGAAAGTTGATGGGGAAGTGAAAAGGCCCTAGTGAGAGGAGCAGACCCGGGCTGCAGGGGTTGGAACGTGATGGAGACCTAGTGAAGGAGCTATAATCACAGAGACACACGTGAAGGGTTCTGAATGTGCTGATGGTGTTTGGTGAGGATGTAGACGATCTTATTTTTTCTCCTTTCTTTTCCTCTCTCCAACCCCCAACTTCCTCCTCCATCCTGCAGATGTCTTTGACTTGAGGCTGGTAGGAGGAGACAAGCGCTGCTCTGGGAGACTGGAGGTGTTTCACAAGGGTGTGTGGGGCTCGGTCTGCGATGATGGCTGGGGAAAAAAGGAGGACCAGGTGGTATGCAAGCAAGTGGGCTGTGGGAAGTCCCTGTCTCCATCCTCCAAAGTCAGGAAAAGCTATGGCCCTGGGGTTGGCCGCATCTGGCTGGATGATGTTCGTTGCTCGGGGGACGAGCAGTCCCTGGAGCAGTGCAAGCACAGATTTTGGGGATACCATGACTGCACCCATAAGGAAGATGTGGCTGTGATCTGCTCAGGTAAGTCCTATAGAGGGAGCTCATGAGGGCTGTTGTGGAGGGGGATGAAGGAAGAGAGGGCAGTGGGGGTGGACTTGGGGGATAAGGGTAGCTCTCCCAGGGCCATGGCGGTGCTCACTGTCATCACCTGTTTGTGAGTACTTTCAGGGATATGACTGGGGCATTCTAGTAGGTTTTCTTCATCCTGGGGGTGGAGTTGGGGTTAGGAGTAGGGCTGACACCAGGAATACAATAAAAAAAATCTACAAGTATTGAATGTGAGAACAAGAGGAGTTTTGAAAATTATTTGATCAACATCCTTATATTAAACATGAAGAAATTGAGAGTCAGAGAAAATACGCAACTTTCCCAAATCATAAAAATTGCTTTCAAATCATAGAGCAGAATTATAATGACCAGTCTTTACTCTCAACCCAGAGTTAGTTCTCTTAGATGACCCCCATCCTTAAACCCCAAGTTTAAATCATGGAAGATGGGCTCACCTCATTCCATTTGTTGTCACTGTCCAGATTTTAAGTGGGTCTGTGGGAGTGGGAGCTATGGTAGGGGGCTCTTTGAGAATGTCCATGAGGGAGTCTTATCAGAGAAGCCAGATTACTGTCCCTGAACCGGAGACCTCTTCAGGGGAGGGCAGAAAGAAGCCCTGTCCCAACTTGCACCAGGAAATGCAAGTGCAGTCCCTGGTGGCTGACTCAGGAGAGCCACAGGCCTGAAGCCCAGTTGTGTAATCAGTGCGGGGCTACTTGGTTAAACAACTAACTCTGGAACTAGGTAAGAGCTAAGAGTTGGCCAACGAGTGTGGAAAGCAGTTAGTACCCGGAAAAGAATGGATTTAACAACAGAAGCCTAGGGTTTGAGCCCTGCTGCTACTATGAAGCTATGTGGTCTTAATCACTTAACTCTTCTGAACCTAAGTGTTTTCATCTGCAAAATAGAGAGACACTTGTCGCATGGACCTCACAGACTTTTGTGACTGTGTGAGGATAAGGCATGCTAATGCATGTGAATGCCGTCTGTGAGTCACGTGGGAGCTGGTAGAAGAAGTCCCTGGGGTCCTGCACCAGATTCTGATCTAGCTTGCGTCAGTGAGGGATGTGTGTGTAGCTCAGTTCTGTTTCCTATTCTGGGCCCCAGTCTTCTTCCTTAGCTTATCTGAGCTTGAATGGAATAATCCCTTTTTGGCCCATCTCCATCCTGACTGCATTTTCCTCTTCTCTTCACAGAATAGCATCCAGGCCTTCCTGATGTTGGAGACCCACTGGCTCCACCTGCCCCTGCCTGTTCTGGGCCCTGATGCTCATGCTGGCCCTCAGGGTTTGACCACCACCCCCTTGTTGCCCCGGGAGTCAGATCCCAGTGCTTACGTCTTGCTCTGAGTGCCAAGCACCCCTATCACTGCCTTTAGATATGATCTGTTGAGCTTCTTCTTGCTTAGGAGGATGAGCTTCCAGTTGCCCTATGCTCACCACTGACTCCTGGGCATTGGTTCCAGCCTTTCCTGCCTCTTCTCAAGCTGCCTGGAATCCTCAGGCCTGTCACTATGACCAGATGTGCAGGCCATCGCTAAGGGGGATGATCTGTGTCTTTAAACAACATGAAAGGACTGAAACAATGAAAGGAACATTTGAAAGGAAATGTGGGTAGACAATATTTTGGAACTTGGGGGAAACCTTAGAGTTTTTTTGAACTCTTTTTTTCTCAAGCTTCAGGTGATCACAATAATAACACCTCACTACTCTGCTGTTTCTTAGTGAAAGTAGATCGTTTTTTTTTTTTCAGGAGCAGAGCGTTGTTCTGTCATCCCAGAATTTTTCGTGACACTTAAGAAAAGATGTTTCCTCCTCCGATTGCCCCAATAAATCATCTTTCTTGTCCATCCCTATACGACTTGGCAACATGGCTGAGATTTAACAAGAGGGATCTCACAAATACATTTTATTTATCCAAGGAAAAATGTATTGGTTATTGGGGAAAAGTCCAGAAAGAGGCAGAAAGAGGTTGGAGAGGTCTAAAGTTGCATCTCACGACAATTAGAAAATACCATTTTCAGTGTATCAGTGGAGACTTTGGGGCCTGCAAGCCTGAGGCAAGACAGAATGATAACTAAGAAGAGAATCAAGATTTAGTTGTAAAAATCGGCACCTATATACTCTGAGGCTAAGCTGAGTATTCATCAAATGGCTACATTTACACTGTCTAATACATTAAATCTCACAGTCTCAACAGTTGCCTCCCTGTTAAATACTCTTTCTTCCCCTGAGGAAACAGGTGTGTCAGTTACTCTGCAATGCCTTTTAGCCAAGATTAGGTAGAAGAGAACCTTCCAGCAAATACAGCCATATGTGTAAGATGGCTCTCCTCTGGGTATGGAACTGTCTCCCTGTCTTTCTCCTGCTCCAGTCTGTGAACTTGAAGTCAATTCTGCCACTCTTGCACTTCAGGCTGACATCTGTCTAATAATCCAACTCTGATGTGCCTTTCTAATCTGACATCTTTTTTGCTTTTCTTCTAACCAGTGTGTTTATATTTCTAACACAGAACCACACTGATCTCTGGTTCCTGACTCTGGTTACTTCTGTCAGAACAGGTCAACAGTTCAGGCAAGACAGTGAGCGTGAGGAAGGGTGCAGAGGAACTGGAGGAGGGTGGGAAGCCCAACAGTCGGCTGGGAGTCAGGGAGCAAAGCTATGATTCCCTAAGTCACCATCTGTCCCAGAGTACTCATTTTCACAGCGTTAGGTTTTAACAAGGAATGTAAAAACACTGAAGAAAGGATAGAATTTCTGACATTGTTGAAATAATGGAATAATAGAGTCCTCTGAGAAATGAGTCCCCAAGGAGGTGCATAGAGCTGATACTATTTGGCGACAAAGACTTGTCCATTCATTAGGTGCAGGGTGTGATTGTAATGTTTACTCTGTATTATTCATATAAGAAATGTGAGAGAGATCACCGCAAGAGGGAACTGGAATCTTGTATACTAGCTATGGGATGCCAAGGTTGTTGATGACACTAGAGTGTATTTATGTTTCCTAAACCAACTGTTCCATTGTAGTTTAATTTGTTGAATGAATATTTAAGAACTACCATGGGAAAATAGGTAGAGAAACTCAGGTTCATAGAAGAGAGGAAAATGCCTTACTATATGGATCTGAGAACCACAGGAAGCCCCTTCACAGAGCTACCTGGGTAAGAATGAAACAGATAGAGAGGAACATACATGAGAGACACAGGGATTCTAGAAAGTATTTTTGGTTTCTGGTTCTTATCTCTTCCTGGGGTCCTTTGGTTTCTGGTTCTTATCTCTTCCTGGCCTTGGCTTCTGTGACAAACTGCTCTATGTACTTTAAAACATTTTTTTATTAGATTTTCTCATGTTGGGTTTTGTACTTCCAACCAAAAGAACGCCAAGCAATTCACTTATTTTAAATGAATAAAGTGACGATTAACTCATCTTTTGCAAGGTTGATTAGATTAGTAGTGAATAGACTCTCCTTGCATTTATAAAATCAACTTTATGGATCTGAAAGGGTGAGAATGAGGGCCTGTAACAGAAGTACTGCCTTGGTTGAATGGATGCCCAATCAACCAGCTTTACAGAGGTGGCATTTAAAACCCATGGCCTCCACATTAAAACACAGATCAATTAAAGATCCAATGAAGGTAGGTTATAAACTATAGGCAGCTCAGAATGACAGCTACTCATGCTTTCTGCTTTCCTGTTGGAAAGGCTTTCTTCAACTTTGCTACCTGGAGAAATTTTAGTCATTCTCGATGTCTTATTTCTCTTTAAAATATAATTTAAATCAGGTTGCAACCCAGCTTAAAGCCCTTTGAGAGCTTCTCATTTCATGTTTTTTCTAAAAGTACTTGTGATGATTAACCTTATGTGTCCATTTGATTGGATCACGGGGTGTCCAGATATTTGGTTAAATAGTATTTCTGGGTGTGTCTGTGAGGGTGTTTCCAGATGAGATTAGCATTTGAATCAGTAGGCTGGGTTGCCTCCCCAATGTGAGTAGGCACCACCCAATCCGTGGAGGGCATGAATAGAAGAAAGAGGCAGACGAAGGGTGAATTTGCTCTCTATTTAACTGCTTGAGCTAAACATTCATCTTCTTCTGCCCTTGGTATGGGACTTGCACTTGATGCCCTGGTTCTCAGGCTGGAACTTATACCATCAGCTCTCCAGTTCTTGGGGCTTCAGGCTTAGACTAGAGCCTACACCATCAGTTCTAGCTCTCCGGCCATCAGACTGAGACTGGAACTACATCGCTGGCTTCCTGGGTCTCTAGCTTGTTTTTTTTTTTTTTTTTTTTCTTTTTTTGAGACAGAGTCTCGCTTTGTTGCCCAGGCTAGAGTGAGTGCCATGGCGTCAGCCTAGCTCACAGCAACCTCAAACTCCTGGGCTCAAGCAATCCTACTGCCTCAGCCTCCCAAGTAGCTGGGACTACAGGCATGCACCACCATGCCCGGTTAATTTTTTCTATATATATTAGTTGGCCAATTAATTTCTTTCTGCGCCCGGCCTGGGTCTCTAGCTTGTAGATAGCAAATCATGGGACTTCCCAGCCTCCATAATTGTGTGAGATAATTTCTTAAATAAATTATATATACACACATGGGCACACACACATATTATTTGTTCTATTTCTCTGAAGAATCTTGGCAAAATGCAGATTTTGTTATTGAAAGACATTATAGGCTGGGGGCGGTGGCTCACGCCTGTAATCCTAGCACTCTGGGAGGCCGAGGCAGGAGGATTGCTCGAGGTCAGGAGTTTGAAACCAGCCTGAGCAAGAGCAAGACCCTGTCTCTACTATAAATAGAAAGAAATTAATTGGCCAACTAATATATATAATTAGCCGTGGATGGTGGCGCATGCCTGTAGTTCCAGCTACTCGGGAGGCTGAGGCAGGAGGATTGCTTGAGCCCAGGAGTTTGAGGTTGCTGTGAGCTAGGCTGACACCACGGCACTCACTCTAGCCTGGGTAACAAAGTGAGACTCTGTCTCAAAAAAAAAAAAAGAAAGACTTTATAGAGGAACAGAATTTTAACAATGAATTATCTGAATTGGTTCTTCCATTTCTGGAATTGGCTTTCTAATCTGATTTGATAGAAAGATGCTAATGACTTTATTTACAATAGTAAAGACGACATGAATTGGTAATAGAGATGCAAAAAAAACGTCTCCATTGGATATTCCTAATCAACACTTATAACGAACAAGAGTCTCGGTGACTGTGTATAGGATACTTTTAAATATGTTTGGAAAACTAACAAATATATCGAGGCTAGCTGTTTACTTTTAGTGTGACCGGACAAAATGATGAAAGAAAAAGATGAGCTCAGGAATTTGAATCCCCAGTTCCGTCACCACATAAATCATCTGAAAACTTCTATATGTGCCCTGAAGGAGACCCTTATATCTCTGGTAGGGGCAGGGCTGAGATTGCTGAAAATCAAATGCAAGATCTTATTGTGTGACTGGCTGAATGATGACAACAAACAAACCCCTAGCCTCACAGAATGTCTACTGTTCAAGTGCAGGTATTGATAGGGAAATAATGGGATCCTGTAATTTGGGAGTGGGATGTGTGAGAAGATTCTAATAGAGCTGGGGACACTGAGCTCCTATATTCTGGTAAGAGGACAGAGGACATAACTTGCACCATGACCTAGAGAAATAAATTTGTGAGGGAGCCCTGGCATCTTTAAGGAACTCTGTGATCACTCTTTTCTGTAGGCTGGATCTTGCAGTGGAAATTGCAGTGACTAGCTTGAGAAACCTAAATGCAGTAGGAGTAACTGGATTCCAGGATGACAGGGGCAAGTGGTGGTATTCGACGACCAAAAGCAAGGCAGGCATGGTTACCAAAGTGGACAGCAAAGTCAAAATTGCAATCAGAGTAGACTGACTCTTGGAGACCTATAGCATTGACTAGATGATCATGTGTTTCTAGAAGTGAACTAGATAGGAAGCCTACTAAATTCTTGCTTGATCTGTATAAGCAAGAACATTTTAGGTCAAGTCAACAACAATTTAACCTGAATCATAAAAACAGAGAGTCACACTCCTCAATCAATCCCCAGATTTAAGCCAACTTACAAAGCTAGAACCTCTTGAATGAAGGAGAGTACGGACCCTAGCACATTACAAAAAATTTATGCTCTTTCTCCAAGTCTTCTCCAAAAGGACCTATGGCCCTTTACTAGGGTAACTGTGCATTGGAGAAAAGGAAATAATGAAATCTTTTGGGGTCTACTGGATACTGGCTCAGAATTGATTCTGATTCAGAAGACCTAAAACATCACTGTATTCCACCAGTCAGAGTGGGGGTTTATGGCGTTCAGGTGATCAATGGTGTTTTAGCTCATGTCTGTCTCACACTGGGCCCAATAGGTCCCTGAACCCATCCTGTGGTTATTTCCCCAGTTCCAGAATGCATAGTTGGAATAGATACACTTAGCAGCTGTCAGAAGCCCACGTTGGTTCTCTGACCTATGGGGTAATGGCTTTTAAGGTGGGAAAGTCCAAGTTGAAGCCAATAGAAGTGCTTCTACCCATGAAAATAGTAAGCCAAAAGCAACACTGCATTCTTACAAGGATTGCAGAGATTAGCGCCACCATTAAGGACACTTGAAGGACGCAGCAATAGTGATTTCTACCACAAGTCCATTCAACTCACCTCTTTGGCCTGTGCAGAAGATAGATGGATCTTGGATAATGACAGTGGATTATCATAAGCTTAACCAGGAGGTGACATTAATGGTAGCTGCTTTCCAGGTATAGTTTCATTACTTGAGCAAATTAACACATGCCCTGGTACCTGGTATATAGCTACTGATCTGGAAAATGCCTTTTTTTCCATCCCTGTCAATAAGGCTGACCAGAAGCATTTTGCTTTCTGCTGGCAAAGTGCTGAGGAGGACTTTATTAATCAAGTGGATACAGTGACCTGTTCTGTGGCTATTAGTCAGCCTGTTTCCTAAGCCACCCCTCTGTCATGACCCAATGGACTCATGAACAAAGTGGGCATGGTGGCAGAAATGGAGATTATGCATGGGCTTAGCAGCATGGACTTCCAGTCACCAAAAACAACCTGGCTACAGCAAATGCTGAATGCCCTATCTGTTAGCAGCAGAGACTAACACTGAGTCCTCAGTATGGCACCATTCCCTGGGATAATCAGCCAGCTACTAGGTGGCAGGTTGATTGCATTGGACCACGTCTGCCATGGAAGGCTCAGTGTTTTGTCCTTACTGGAATAGATACTGACTCTGGATATGGATTTGCTTTCAATATATAAAATATTTCTGTTAAATCTACCATCCCTGGGCTTACAGAATACCTATCCACCATCATGGTCTTCCATACAACATTGTTTCTCATCAAGGAACTTCCTTTACAATAAAAGAAGTGTGACAATGAGCCCATAGAAACACCAAAAATATTTGACAACATTCAATCCATTTTTAAGAGAACTTAGTAGAGTAGGAATAAAAGGAAACTTCCTTAATTTGATATTTGAGGCATCTATGAAAAACCTACAGCCAGTATCATAGCTATGCTATTATATCATAAATCTAGAAGCAGTTGCTACTTTTCACTCAGTAGATCCAGTCAGCCTAATGTTGTCAATGCAATGGACCACCGTGGTGAAAGATGAATTCATTCTGTCTATGACTGGAACAACACAAAGATGTCTGTTCTTACCCCTTCAATTCAACTTTTTTTTTTTGTTTTTTTTTGAGACAGTCTCACTCTGTTGCCTGGACTAGAGTGCCATGGCATCAGCCTAGCTCACAGCAACCTCAAACTCCCGGGCTCAAGTGTTCCTTCTGTCTCAGTCTACCGAGTAGCTGGGACTACAGGCATGTACCACCACACCCGGCTAGTTTTTTTCTATTTTTACTTGTTTGGCTCATTTCTTTCTATTTTTAGTAGAGACGGCGTCTGGCTCTTGCTCAGGCTGGTTTGGAACTTTTGAGCTCAAACGATCCACCCACCTCAGCCTCCCAGAATACTAGGATTACAGGTGTGAGCCACCATGGCCAGCCCTTCAATTCAACATTGTACTGGAAGTTTAAGCTAATGCAATCAAGCAAAACAAAACAACAAAAAACCAACAAAATAATAATAATAATTAAAGCTGTCTTTATTCACAGATAATATAAAAAAAGTCTGATGAAATCTACCCAAAGGCTACTCAAAGTTAGATTGCAGAATACAAAATCAATATATAGGCCAGTCTTGGTGGCTCACTCATGTAATCTTAGCACTCTGGGAGGCTCAGGCAGGAGAATCGCTTGAGGTCAGGAGATCGAGACCAGCTTGAGCAAGAGCGAGACCCCCGTCTCTACTAAAAATAAAAAGAAATTAGCCAGACAACTAAAAATATATAGAAAAAATTAACCGGGCATAGTGGCATGTGCCTGTAGTCCCAGCTACTCTGGAGGCTGAGGCAGAAGGATTGCTTGAGCCCAGGAGTTTGAGATTGTTGTGAGCTAGGCTGACACCACGGCACTCTAGACTGAGCCACAGAACGAGACTCCATCTTAAAAAAAAAAAAACAAAGATCAATATATAAAAATTAATTGTATTTGTATGTTCCATCAACAAACAATTAGGAATTTAAATGTATAAAACATTATTATTTACAATGGAATAAAAAATATGAAAGATGTAGGAATAATATTGACAAAAGATTTAAAACATTTGTATTTTGAAAATTATAAAACATTGCCTAGTGAAATTAAAGAATACCTAAATAAATGAAGAGTTATGACTTGTTTGTGGGACAGAACACCCAATATAGTTAAGATTCTCTATAAATCTTTCTTGCCTGAGGGAGGCAAATATTTCTTAGACAAAGCAAAAATAGCATGAACCATGAAAGAAAAAAATTCATAAACTGGGCATCCTCAAAATTAGAAAATTCTACCCTTTGAAAGGCACTGTTAGGAAAATAAGAAGTCAATTCATAGACTGGTCCAAAATGTTAATGGTGTATATATCTGACAAAAGACTTTCTCAGGAGATATAACAACTCAATAACTGGACAAACAGTCCTATTAATAAATAAGAAAGTGATTTGAAGAGGCACTTCAAGAGAGAAAACACATAAAGTGCTAATAAACACATCAAAAATATTCAACCTCATTGGTTATCAGAAAAATGAAAATTAAACTCATGAGATATCTCTATTAGACACATCAGAATATATCAGAATGACTTAAAAAAAAGAGTTGGAGAGGAAGTGGAGAAACTGGAACTCAGATTGCTTATGGGAATGTAAAATGGTAAAATCACTTGGGGGAAATAATTTAGCAGATTCTTGAAAAGTTAAACATATTCTACTCAAAATTCCACTCTTAAATATTTACCTCAAAGCTTGTACATGAATGTTTTAGCAGCTTTAGTCAAAACACATGGATGAATCTCAAAAATATTATGCCAAGGGATAGAACTTGGAAATAAAAGAGTAAATATTATATATTTCTATTTACAGGAAACTCTAGAAAAGGCAAATCTAATTTACTATATCGACAGAAAGCAGATCAACAGTTACTTAGTTATAGGAGATTTGGGGTGACTGAGAAGGCATACAAGGACACCTGTTGAGGTGATAGAAATGTTCTAGATCATGTCTGTGATTATAGTTGTATCAGTGTATATGTTTGTCAAAAATCTCCAATGTATATTAACTATTCCTCAGTAAGCTGATTTTTTCAAAGCAAGGGAAATATAAACAAAATATTCAGAGTGGTTATTACCTCTGAACAGTACATGAGGGTGGGTTAGGAAAGTCACACTCAAGTAGATGCAGTAGTATTTATGTTTTACTTCTTAAATTGAGGGGTGGATGGGTTCATGGTTTTTCATTTCATCATAACATTTCATAATCTGTATTCATATTACATTTTTTAATATGCATGTATCAACTATTACATTATAAAAATAAAGGTATGGCCATGTTCGGTGACTCATGTCTATAATTCCAGCACTGTAGGAGGCCAAGGTGGAAGGACTGCTTGAGGTTTGGAGTTCGAGAGCAGCCTGAGCAAGAGCAAGACCCTGCCTCTACAGAAAACAGAAAAATTAGCCAGGGGTAGGGGTGGTGTGCACCTATAATCTCAGCTACTCAGGAGGCTGAGGCAGGAGGATCACTTAGCTCAGGAGTTCGAGGTTGCAGTGAGCTACAATGACACCACTGTACTCTAGCCTGAGTGACAGAACGAAATGCTGTCTCAAAAAAAAAAAAAAAAAAAAAAAAAAAGAAAGAAAAGAAAAAGAAGCGTGAGAAAGCTTAAATTAACAAACAATGTATAGCCTTTAAATCTGTATATGAAAGAAGACATTAATTGGAAGAAATTGTGAAGGCACTGGAGCACAAGAGAAGATTTCATATGGAATCAACCTAAGTGTCCAGCAACAGATAAATGCATAAAGCAAATGTGGTATATATGTATGATAAAATACTATACAGCCATAAAAAGAATGAAATCATGTCACTTGTGACAACATGGATGAACCTGGAGGACATCCTGCTAAGTGAAATAAGTCAGACACAGGAAGATAGATACCACTGATCTCACTCATGTGTGGAAGAAAGTTGATACAGAAGCAGAGAGTAGAACAGTGGTTACCTGAGTCTGGGGAGAGGCGGCTGGGGGAAGGGAGAGGTTAGTCAGAGGTTACAAAGCAACAGTTAGGAGGAATAAGTTCTGCTGTTTTGTTGCACAATAGGGTCAACAGTAAGGTGCTGGCCGGGCGCTGTGACTCATGCCTGTAATCCTAGCACTCTGGGAGGCTGAGGTGGGCAGATTGCTTGAGCTCAGGAGTTTGAGACCAGCCTGAGCAAGAGTGAGACCCTGTCTCTACTAAAAATAGAAAGAAATTAATTGGCCAACTAAAAATATATAGAAAAAAATTAGCCGTGCATGGTGGCACATGCCTGTAGTCCCAGCTACTCGGGAGGGTGAGACAGGAGGATCGCTTGAGCCCAGCAGTTTGAGGTTGCTGTGAGCTAGGCTGATGCCACAGCACTCTAGCCCGGGCAAGAGTGAGACTCTGTCTCAAATAAATAAATAAATAAATAAACAAACAAACAAACAATCAAACAAATAAGCAGTAAGGTATTGTACACTACAAAATAGCTTAAAGAGAGGCATTTGAATTTTCTCACTACAAAGCAATGACAATGTACGAGGTGGTGGGAATGCTAAGTATCCTGACTAGATCACCATTATACAGCATACATATTATTGAATATTATGCCACATAAATATCTACAACTGCAATGTGTCAATTAAAAAATTTAAAAACAACAGATAAAAATAAGAGAGATGTGAAATAGTGTAGTGTATGCAAATAGTGTATGCAAAACAGCTTTACGGCCTGGGTTTACAGGGCTCTACATTCTCACTGAGGATTTTCTGTATCGGTCCTGAAACTTTAAACTAGGCAAACTTATCCCAAACGCAAGCTTCCCCAAACCAATTAGCAAAGCTGTGGGTGTATCCGTCTTGTTTTCAGGCACTGTCCCTGGTGCCTTCAGCCTGGCTCCCAGCATTGCTCCCTCCCTTTTCCTTCTAGTTTTGCACATCACTGACCCCTAGTTTCTTTCCTCATTCTTCCTCTTTGGATTTGATACCTTGCCTTAGATGTCATTACTAGATAACACCTTTCCATGTCCCCTAATAGCTTAACTTCCACATGTTGTCTGGTTGTTCTTAACCCTAGATACTGAAAGGTTTAAGAAATGTTAATAATTAAGATAGTTTATTCTCTAATCCATAATCTGAATTACATACAGGTTCCTGGTGGCAAGAACTGATAGCTCCAATGTGCTAAAGGAAGCAATGGGAGAGCTTATAGATACTCCGATTTGGGGTGAAAGGAAAGGCAATATTACAAATGTCTAGTTAGTGCTAATGGTGAACTCTTCTCAAGTGCCCCAAAGCTGATTGGATATGTTTATTTTCTTTTTCTTTTTAGTGTATTTCTTTTTCCCTCAGATTGTAATTTCCCGTGATATTGTTTCTCAGCTATTTAATGCTCATTTATTGGTACACTAAAACTTTCAATAGGGAAGCTTGCATCTATATGAACAGTTTGACCATGTACAAATCGTCATATGCAACAACTGTCAGACACTACACACAACCTGGGTGACAGTCCCCTTAGTCCCTGACTTAGTGCCATGTTTGCATAGTGTGACTGTACTAGAGAAAGTTCGCATAGTGTGACTATATCTCTGGGAAAGAGGGATGTGCTGATTAGACGTAGTCGAGGAGACATCCTTATCAAAGATGAGAAGTATGCTGTTTGAATGTCTGCAGGACACAGCCTGATGAGAGCCACCAAAGTCAGAAACTGCATTTGGAAATTTCCTCTGAGATACCTAAGTTCTTGAAGAGGGCCCTCAAATATTGATGTGTCTTATCTCCAAGTTGTGGAATTGAGCCAAACTATATAAAACAGCATCTTTAATTTTCTTAGCCATCACAGAAAAGGAAATGAATGGAGACTGGCCATTGGAGGGCTCTTCTTCCTCCTTCTATTTCTGTAGACTCGTGCTGAAAGGTAACTTCCTCAAACCTCTGCCAAACTGCTGCCGCTTGTCTGAGTTGAATTCTGTTTTTGATGAGAAGCATTTCCGGTCACCATCCCTGACCTGGTCCTCATGCTGCTGAGGCTCTTGCTGCTGATCTGTGGTGAGTGGGACAACTCGGCAGGGTGTGGGGTGCCATCCCACGGGCCCTGCTTCCTGAGGAGCTGTGGGCAGGTCTCGGGACTAAGCTCTGCCTGGTGCTGCTCAGGGCTGCTCAGAGATGCTCAGATCTCTACTTCCAACCGGGGGTTCAGCATCAGGCAGAAAGTGATAGATAAGCAGACTTTTTAAAGAAAGCCATCCATTTAGTTTGTATCTATTAGGAAGTGTTCACTGTCTGTCTTCCTTTCCACCATTAAATCTGTCTTAGTTCTCAGTGTATTCAATAGCCACAAAGAAAATCTGCACAGCAAATTGGCCTCTGAGTTCCTTGCCCTTCTTATTATCAACATTAATTCTTTTTATTCCTCGTTGAGTCCCCATTCCTACTGTCAAACCTCAGGACTTAGCATCATCCCTTTGTTTTCAGCGTCCACCCTCCCACAACATCATATTCCTAGCTCCCTTTCTCTAGCTCTCTATCTATCTCCAACACACGTTCAACTCCTCAGGATCATTTTTCCAGTATCAGTTACTACACTGCATGTGCTCACTTTTCACGGTGTTAGCTTAGATTCTGCAGTCCACCACCACAACCCTCCCTTGGGTACACCTTCATCTCTCTTCCCTGTAGCACTGTCCCGAACAACACATTCTTCTGCATGTGTCGCACCCATGCGTAAGCAGCTGAACGTGACTTTAACAAAAGGCACAACCTTGTTGACTTATCTCCTTTTAAATGTAGAACCCCAAATCTCAGGTGGCCAACAGCAGTGGCAGGCAATCCTCCTACACGTTTGCACTCTTGAGGACCACTATTTCATACCTTACCCTTCCACCTCAAACTTCTCCCTTTTCACTCTCAATTTATAGTCTTGCTTCATATTTCATTGAGAAGATAAAAGCAACAAGAAGAACATTTCCTCATCTTTCTATGGATGGCCAGGTCTGTCAACCCACCGGTCTCTGTGTTCATATACGCTGCCTTCTCTCCCCTGCATGAAGACATTGCCCCTCTTCCTATTGAAGACAAGACTCTCCACCTGTGCTTTGGCTTCAAGACCCTCTTACTTTCTCAAAAACTTTGCTCCATTGTCAAAATGTTTCTCCATTTTAGATTATTTCCATAAATATACAAACTTGCTATAATATATTTTAAAAATTATTTTATCTAGAGAAATTTAGAGGATACAAGTGTTTTTTTATTACATGGATAAATTATATCCTGCTAAAGTCAGGGCTTTCAGTGTACCTGTCACCAGAAATTCTCTTTCTTTTTAAATAAAACAGCTTTATTGAGATATAATCCACATATCATACAATTTGCCCATTTAAAGAGTACAATTCAATGATTTTTCGTATGATCATAGAGTTGTGCAGCCATCAGCACAAATCAATTTTAGAACATTTTCATCACCAAAGAAAGCAACTCCATAATCATTAGCAGTCATTCCCAATTTCTCTCCCAGCTGCCCACCTATCCTCACATACCCCAGAGCCCCATGCAATCGTTTATCTACTTTCTGTCTCTATGTATTTATCTATTCCAGACTCTCTTCCCTTCCTATCTAACTGTAGTTATTGTACTTTGACCAACATTTCTCCATTCCCCTTTCTCCCCTAACTACCCAAGCCTCTGGAAACAACTATTCTACTCTGTCCTTCTATGAGATCAGCTTTTTAAAATTCCACATAGGACTGAAATCATGTGGTATTTGTCTTTCTGTGCCTGGTTTATTTCACTTCACATGATGTCCTTCAGGTTCACCCATGCTATTGCAAATGACAGGATTTAATTATTTTTTATGGCTGAAGAGTATTTCATTGTGTATATATACCTCATTTTCTTTTATAGATTTAGAGGATACAAGTGCAGTTTTGTTACATAGGTATATTGCATAGTGGTGAAGTCTAGGATTTTAGTGCACAGCCTTATACCCATTAATTAATTTCCCATCCCTCACCCTCTCCTCACCCTCTCACCATTCCAAGTTCCCAATGTCTTTTATTCCACTCTTTATGTCCATGTGCGCATGTTACTTAGCTCTCACTTATGAGGGAGAATATGTGCTATTTGACTTTCTGTTTCTGAGTTATTTCACTAAGATAATGGCCTCCAGTTCCATTTATGTTGCTGCAAAAGACATGATTTCATTCTCTTTTATGGCTGAGTAGTATTCCATGGTACATATACAACAACATTTTCTTCATCCATTCGTTCAGTGATGAATACCTACTTTGATTCCATGTCTTGGCTATTGTAAATAGTGCTGCAATAAACATGGGAGTGCAGATATCTCTTTAAAATAAATGATTTAAATTCCTTTGGGTATATATATCCAGTAGTGGGATTGCTGGATCATATAGTAGTTCTATTTGTTACAGTTTGAAGAGCTTCCATACTGTTTTCCATAATGGCAGTTCCAATTTACATTCCCACCAACAGTGTGTAAATGTTCCCTTTTCTCTGCATCCTTTCCAGCACTTGGAATCTTTTGTCTTTTTGATAACAGCCATTCTAACAAGTGTGAGGTGATACATCATTATGGTTTTGATTTGCATTTCCCAGATGACTGGTGATGCTGAATATTTTTAAATATACCTGTTGGCCATTTGTATGTCTTCTTTTGAGAAATGTCTGTTCAGGTCTTTGGACCATTATTAATAGGGTTGTTTCTTTTCTTATAATTGAGTTGTTTGAGTTCCTTGTATATTTTGGATATTTACTCCTTATTGATGTATAGTTTGCCGATATTTTCTCCCATTCTGTAGGTTGTCTTTTTCACTTTGTTGATTGTTTCTTTTGCTGTGCATAAGTCTTTTGGTTTGATGTAATCCCATTTGTCTATTTTTTGCCTTTGTTCTCTTTGCTTTTGAGGTCATATTCAAAAAAATCATTGCTCAGACCAATGTCATAGAGATTTTCCTCCATGTTTTTTTCTTGTAGTTTCACAATTTAGGGTGTTACATTTAAGTCCTTAATCCATTTTGAGTTTATTTTATGTTTATGATGAGAAATAAAGGTCTAATTTCATTCTTCTGCATGTGGATATCGAATTTTCCCAACACCATTTGGTGAAGAGACATGTTCTTGACACCTTTTAAAAAAATCGGTTAGCTGTAAATGTGTGGATTTATTTCTGGGCTCTCTATTTTCTTCCATTGATCTATGTGTCTCTTTTTATGCTAGTACCATTGCTGTTTTGACTGCTTTAGCTTTGGCTCTGTAGTACATTTTGAAGTTATAGTTAGGTAGTGTAATCCCTCCATTTAGCTTTTTATTTTGTTTTCTTTTTGATCAAGGTTGCTTTGGCTATTCAGGGTCATACAAATTTTAGGATTGTTTTCTATTTCTGTAAAGAAGGTCATTGGTATGTTGATGGTGGTTGCATTGAATCTGCAGATCTTTTTGGTTAGTATGAACATTTTAACAATATTTATTCTTCCAATCCATGAACCTGGGACATCTTTTTATTTATTTGTATCTTCTTCAATTTCTTTTGCTAATGTTTTATAATTTTCAGTGCAGTGATCTTTCACCTCCTTGGTGAAATTTATTCCTAAGTATTTTATTTTATTTGTTGTAGCTATTGTGAATGGGAATATTTTCTTGATTTCTTTTTTTCAGATTGTTTGCTATTGGTGTACAGAGCACTACTGATTTTCATACATTTATTTTGTATTCTGAAAATTGACTGAATTAATTAATTAGATATAATAGGTTTTTTTGGTAGAATCTTTAGGGTTTTCTATATATAAGATCATCTCATTACAAACAAGTACAATTTAACTTCTTCCTTTCCAACTTGGAAACTTTTACTTCTTTTTATTGCCTATTTACTTTCAGGAATTCCAGTACCATGTTGAATAGAAGTGGCAAAAATGGGCATCCTTGTCTCATTCTAGATCTTGAAGAAAAGTTTTCAACTTTACCCCATTCAATATGATGTTAGCTAACTGTTCATTTGTCATATATGGCCTTTATGATGTTTAAGTACATTCCTTCTATACCTCATTTGTTGAGAGTTTTTAACATGAATGTTGAATTTTGTTGAATTTTGTCAGATGCTTTTTGTGCATCTATTGAAATGATCATATCCTTTATTTTGTTAATGTGATGTATCATGTTTATTGATTTGTATATGTGGAACCACCCTTGCATCACCCACTTGATCATGGTAAATGATCTTTTTAACGTGCTGTTGAATTTGGTTTGCTAGTACTTTGTTGAGGATTTCTGCATTTATGTTCATCTGGGATATTAGTCTGTAGTTTTCTTTCTTATTTCATCTAGTTTGTTGACCTTGTTTAACTTTTTAAAAATTCAACTCTTTGCTTCACTAATCTTTTGTATTGCTTTTACAGTCCTATTTCATTTATTTCTGCACTGATCTTTATTATTTCCTTCCTCCTACTATTTCTGGGCTGAGTTTGCTCTTGTTTTTCTAGCTCCTTGTAGTGTAACATTAGGTTGCTTATTTTAGATCTTTCTTTTTCACTGTAGGCATTTATTGCTATAAACTTCCTCTCTTAGAACTGCTTTGTCTGTATTCCATTGAATTGGATATGTGTGGTTCCATTTTCACTTTTTTTAAGAAATTTAAAAAATTCTCTTTTAGTCTATTTATTGAATCATTGGCTATTCAGGAGCATGTTGTTTAATTTCCATGTATTTGTAAAGTTTCTGAAGTTCTTTCTGTTACTGATTTTTAGTTTTATATGCTTGTGGCCAGAAGATACTTGATATGTTTCCAATCTTCTTCAATGTTTTAAGACTTGTTTTGTTGCCTGGCATATGATCTATCCTTGAGAATGTTCCATGTATAGTTAAGAAGAGTGTATATTCTGTAGCTGTTGGATGGAATTTCTGTAAATGTCTGTTAGGTCCATTTGGTCTAGAGTGCAGTTTCAATCTGATGTTTCTTTGTTGATTTTCTGGTCTGGATGATTGTCCATTGCTGGAAGTGTGGTGTTAAAGTCCCCTAATGTTATGATATTGCAGTCTACCTTCCCTTTAAGGTCTAATAATATTTGCTTTATATATTTGGGAGCTCCAGTGTTGGATGTATATATATATTTGTAATTGTAATATTAATATCTTCTTGATGAATTAACCTCTTTATCATTATATAATGACCTTCTTTGCCTCTTTTTATAGTTTTTGACTTAAAGTTTATTATATCTGATATAAGTATACCTAATTTTATTCTCTTTGGTTTCCATTTGCATGGAATATCTTTTTCTATCCCTTCACTTTCTGTCTAGGTGTGTCCTTACACAAAAAGTGAGTTTCTTGTAGGCAGAATATAGTTAGGTCTTGCTTTTTAAAAAATTCATTGAGCCATTGTATATCATTTAATTGAAGAATTTAATCCATTTATATTCAAGGTTAATGTTGATAGGTGTGGACTTACTGCATCCATTTTTGTTAATTTTTTTCTGATTGTTTTGTAGATCCTTTGTTCCTTTCTTTCTCTCTTGTATACCTTTGCAGTTTGGTGTTTTTTATAGTGCTAAGTTTTTATTTTTTTCTCCCTCTCATTTGTGTACCTGCTCTAATATTTTTCTTTGTGGTTACCATGGGACTTGCATAAAAAAATCTTATAATAGACTATTTTAAACTGCTAACAAATTAACGTTGGTCTAGTTCAAACTGATAACAATTTAACTTTGGTCTAGACTTACCCTCTCCTTCACAATTTATATTTTTATTGCCTGAATTTATATCACTTTATATTGTCTGTTCCTTAACAACTTATTGTAGCTATAGTTATTATTGACCATTTTGATTTTTAACCTTTACACTAGAGAATTGAAAGTATTACATACCATCTTTACAGAATTGGAGTTTTCTGAAATTAATTATAAATTTACCTCTACTAGTGAGTTTTATACTTTCATATGTTTTCATGATAGTAATTATTGTCCTTTCACTTCTGATTGGCGTACTCCCTTAAGCAGTTCTTTTAAGGCTGGTCTAATGAATTATATTAGCTTTTACTTGTCTGAGTGAGACTTTATTTTACCTTCATTTCTGAAGAATACCTTTGCTAGGTATAGTATTCTTTATTGACAGATTTTTTTTTTCTGTCTTACTGACAGTTTTATTTTGGCTTCATTTCTGAAAGATACCTTTGCTGGGTATAGTATTCTTTACTAACAGTTTTTTTTTTTTTTTCTCTTTCAGCATTTATTTATTTGAGACAGAGTCTCAGTCTGTTGCCAGGGCTAGAGTGCCATGGTGTCAGCCTAGCTCACAGCAACCTCAAACTCATGGGCTCAAGCAATCCTTCTGCCTCAGCCTCCTGAGTAGCTGGGACTACAGGCATGTGCCACCATGCCCGGCTAATTTTTTCTATATATTTTAGTTGGCCAATTATTTTTCTTTCTATTTTTAGTAGAGACGGGTTCTTGCTCTTGCTCAGGCTGATTTCGAACTCCTGACCTTGAGCGATCCGCCCACCTCGGCCTCCCAGAATAGGAGGCCCATAATTCCTGTAGGCTTTCTTCACTTTTTAACATAGTTTTTACTTTTTTACACCTGAGTTAGTTAAAAAAAAAAATCTATGTTCAAGGAGTTGAACATAGGAGTTTAGCAGTTCTTTCTTCCTCTTGATCTAGTCTTCTGTTGAAACTCTCAATTGTATTTTATTTTAATTGCATTCATTGTATTCAGCTCTAAGATTTCTATCTGGACTTTTTTCATGATATTTATCTCTTTGTTGAATTTATTATTCAGATCATGAATTATTTTTCTGATTTCATTAAATTGTTTATCTGTATTCTCTTGTATCTTGCTGAATTTCCTTAAGATCATCACTTTGGATTCCTTTTTGACCAATTCATAAATTTCCATTCTTTGGGGTCAGTTACTGGAAAATTATTGTGTTCCTTTGGTGGTGTCATGTTTCCTTGTTTTCTCATGTTTTTTGTGTTCCTGCTCAGTATCTTTGCATCTGGTGAGCCAGTTGCCTCTTGCACTTTTATAGGGTGTTGGTTGGAAAGGGTACATTGGCTTTGGTTCTAGTAGTGTGGGGTCTGTGTAATTTCTTCAGCTGCAATCAATGTCAGCAATGCCTGTGTGTCCCTCAGTGGCCTAGGCTGCTGAAGTTTGTGGAAGTGGTGGTGGCAAGGTAGATTGTTAGTGTTCTCAGTGGCAAGGGCTTTAGGGAACCTCCTGTTCTTTTTCTCTTTATAGTTGGGAGACTTACCTGAGTGGATCCCTCTTGGTGTTAGGTCTGACCAGGGCTACAGGCATCTACAATGGTGCTGTGTTCAATGATACAGATGCTCAGAGTGGCTGTGGATCTGGGGTCCTGGAGTCAGTGTCTTGTTGAACTACTGTGGCATGTATGCCTGGATGCAGTTTCACTCTCTTAGGCATGGATGAACATAGCTCTCCCATCAAGCCAAGGACTATGACTTGGAGACACCCCCTAGTAGCTTGGACCCGAGGGGCAGGGATGTAGGTGTGACTTTAATCCTGGTGCTCAGGGCACTGCACTGGCATGGCTCCAGCGATTAAGGATGTTCCAGAGGCTCAGACCTTGGGGAGCAGAACATACCTACAATTTGAATTCTTGATCTAATAAGCCATAGAGGCAACTCAGGCACTGAGAGAATACCACATAGTTGGTAACTCTGGACTCTGGAACAGTGGGACACAGCAGTGGGCTGGGCTCTGTGAGGTCACGTATAGTGGCAGCAAGGACCCAGGAATGGTGGTGGGGAAGCTGTGGCTTGGGCTCTTGGTGTGGGCAGCAACACAATGTTGGCTTTACTCCCCAGAAAGGTGCTGTGCTTAGTAGTTCCAACTCCAGAGGGCTGTTCCAGATCCAGGGAGTCAGGATACTTAGGCTGTTTGGCCCAGAGGGCAGGGTAATACAGATCAGTAAAAGCTATGTTTCCTGAGGTCGGGGGAGGCAAAACACAATCTCAGGCACCATGGTTGTGCCTATTCTCCTGGGCCAAAACTCTGTTTCCCCAGGCACGGAGTGCTAGCTGGTTTGCATACCAAGGAGGCATCTGTTTGGTCTAACAGCTCAGCTGAGCTTCCCTGGGGCGAGGGTGCTGGGCTGGTTCACTTGCTGAGAGGGCACATGGCTGGTTTGCTGGCTCAGGCTTGACTTACCTGCTGGGCAAGACAACCTGTTCTTTGGTGGACAGGGCACCATGTGGACTAGGGTGATAAAGTCACAGCTGTTCAATTGAGCCTAGGATTTGAGTAGCCAGAGTTGGGGCACTGCAGCCACTTGGATGGAGAAGATAGAGTGCCTCCTATGCAGCTCGTTCCCAGGGTTTAGGGAGCTACAGCAGCTCAGCTAGGGAATGGTATGCTACTATGTATGAGCATGGTGCAATGAAGGCGAAGCCCCAGGGATGGAAAGATGCAGTGGCTATTGGCCCCCAGAGAAGGATGCACTCTAGAGGTGGCTCCAGTTTCAAGATGGTGCCATACAGTAGTAGGTTGGGTAATGGGGGTGGGCACAGTGTGGGCTCCTTCTCTGGAATAGTGCAGCAATGTGAGCTCCAGGCAGTCTCCTAAACTGGGCTTAGGGCTTGTGAAGGCTGCAGGATTTTCAGTAGCAAAACAGTAATGGGAGCTTCTGGGGGCCTTCTGCTTACCTTTCCTTTGCAGGGAAAAGTCCCTGCTGGTTTTGAGCTGATCTCAACTAGGGAGACATGGTGGAGAGGGAGAGTGTTTCATTCTCTCCTTCATGCAGCCATCCTGAGTTTCTGTGTTCCACAGAATTTCTGCCATTCTCTTATTGTACTCCAGCACTCTCCTTTAGACAATCTAGCCAAAATGTAGCTGTTTATGCATTGTTTTGGTCCTTTTCTGGGGATGGGAGGAATGAAGGTTAAGCACCTCCAGTCAGCCATCTTGCTGACATCTCTTACAATGTCTTTTATCTTAAAATAATAGAAATATGATCTGATAGTCTCCTCCATTGACTGCACCACCTCTCTGTCTCCCTTTATAAAATTTTCAGTGAGTTTCTGCCTTTGTTTCACTTCCTCCCAGCCTTTCTTTCTTTGAAATTCATTTTTCATTTATATTACATTAAGATTCACTTTTCTGAAACATTGCTGATGATTTTTGACAAAGGTTTGGAGCCATGTGACTACCAGCAGAATCAAAATACAGAATATTTCTGTTACTTCAAAAATTTCCTATCCCATCAATCCATTTATTGTCAAATACTCCCCCGTCCCTAACCCCTGGTGACTATGAATCTGCTCTAAGTCCCTGTAGTTCTTCCTCTTCCTCTCCTGAGCCCACTGTAATCAATTATTTATCCTTACCATTCCACTAAAGTTGCTCTTGCTAATATCATCAATGACCTTCATGTCGCCTCATCCAGGAGTCAATTTTAATTTCTTATTTTACTCAACCTCCCAGGGGTATTTGATCACTCCCTCTTCTGGAAACACATTTTCACTTGGTTTCTGGAATATGATATTCTGCTAGTTTTCCTTCTAACTCAGTGTCTGCTGCTTCTCAGTCCTTTGTTGGATTCTCTATTGGCCTCAAAATGGTGGAACTTCCCAATGCTGATACCCAGACTTCTCTTTGAAATCCATACTCAGTTCTCCAAATTATATAATTTTGTCACTTTATGGGTTACTTTATGCTTAAACTTAAGCTTATTTCTCCAGCTTTGACCTCTGTTTTGAATCCTTCTCATGTATTCAACTACCACTCAGGTGTCTAACAGTCATCTTAAACTCAAATGTTGCACCTGTACCACCACCAAAACAAAACTGAACTTCTTTCTTCCCAGAATTTCTCCAATTCATTAAATGTCTATACCATTCACTGTGGCCCCAACTCTAGGAGTCATACTTAATTCCTCTCTTATTTTGAACTTTTTATTTAATCCATGAGCAATTCCTATTGATTCTACTTTCAAAATTTATACTGAAATGTGACCACTTGATAGCACCAGTACTGTCCAATCTGAGTCGTTATTCTTACTCTCCAAGACTACATTCCCACTAATGGTCTCCCTGCTTCTCTAGTACTTCTATGATCTGTTTTCCTCACACCATCAGAGTGATTTTACTGATGTAAATTAAGTCAGAACTGCCCATAGCTGCCCATCACATCTAGAATGAAATCCAAAACTGTTGGCCACATCTCCAGAGCCTCCCCATGACTGGCTCCTGCCTACTGCTTCCACATCAGTAACCACCAGTGTTCCCCTCCCAGGAAGTTCCAGGTGCACTTGCCTTCTCATTGCCACCTGGACAAGCTCATTCCCTTCTCAAGGCTTTTGCATTTGCTGTCTTCTCTGCCAGGGATGCTCTTTCCTAAACAGTCACAAGACTTGCTACCTGATTCCATTCAAGTTGTTACTGAGTTAGAGTCTATCTAGTCAAGACTATCCTAAGATAGTCTATAACTTATTTCTCTGTTTTATTTTTCTTATAGCACCTTATAGTATTTCATCCTCTGAAATAATATTGTATATTTCTTTTTAAATTGGCCCTATTCCACTATCATGCAAATTCCTTGACATTAAGGACTGTCATTCATGTTCACTCCTGTAACCCGAGCCCCATGCACAATGCCTGGCATGCAGTAAGCACTCACAATTATTTGTTGTATGGATGAATATATAAAGTATGATTTTTATGCTGGCTCCTATTGGGTCCCTCCTCCTACCTGGGGAGCTAATTATTCAAGTAATCATTTAACCTAAAAAAGTAGGTATCTCAAACTAAACATGGCCTAAAATAGATAACAATGAGATAATATTTATTGATTGCTAAGTAAATTCCAGGCACTATTCTAAGCTCTTTATGGATATCAACTTATTTAATCCTCACAAAAATTCTGTGAGGTGGGTACTATTATTATTTACATTTTACAGAAAAGGAAACTAAAGCATAGGCATCTTCGCAGGGTCACACAACTTGTAAAAGGAAGAGCCAGGACTCAAATCTATGTCATCTAGGTACAAAGCCTGCATTCTCCCCAGAATTTTTCCTTCTTGATCATTATGCCATAATATTATGGTCAAATCCTTGGGATAGAAGAAAATTTTCGGAGAAATCTGAATATCTTCTCTGGACCTAAGCCTCCTCTGATCTTCTGTTAGTAAACAAAGGGGCCCCATGCCTTGAGCAAGAGAACTTGCACTCCCCTTGCCTGAGTCTGCTGTTAGCATGAGACAGTGAGTCTGGAGCTGCATTGTCAAGACTTTTGAGAGGAGGAGGTGGGAGCGGGAAGGAGGGGCTTGAAGAGGGAGCTGCTGATTGGTTAAGAACAAAGACTCCATCTCCCAATCACAGATGACAAAAATTATTGGAAGTTATCTTATGATCATTAAAAAAAATGCATTGTTTTGTGGGCAGGTGTCCTGCAGTTGATAAGGAATTCGGGAAAAGGAACAGAGAGAAAGAAGGAAGGCAGGCAGGAAGGATGGGAGGAAGATAACCAGGGAGGGAGGGAAGATGAAAGAAGGGAGGGATGAGGAGAGAAAGAGGAAAGGCGGGTGGAAAGGGGAGAAGCAGGGAGGCCACGAGGGAAGGAGGGTGCATTGCTGGGAAGGCTCCTGGAGGAGTGAAACTTTGTGGATGTGTGGATTTGCTGCTTTGTACTGATCTCTGCTGAATTCTCTTCCAGCTCCACTCTGTGAACCCATCGGTGAGTTGCACTTCCCTTTCTTCTTCATGGTCTGTGGGTGCCTTGTCGCTCAGGGTAGCACAGGAGGCCTGTGGATGGCTGTCTGAGCCTCCCCTGTCAGACAGCAACCTGTCCAAGACCACATCAGGTGGCAGCTCCCTTGGCCCCGGGCAGCTCTGGGTTCACACCAGTTGTGCACCTGACACATGCCCGTTCCGCGAGGTGAGCGGGTCTTGCTCCAACCTTCCTGAGAACACAGTCTTCTCTCTGAGACGTCCCAGCATAGGGAGAGAGATGCCGTTTGCACAAGGAAGGCAGAGAGTACTGAAGACTCATGGTAGAAGAATCTCTGTCCTTCTAGACTCGGGGACTCCAAGTCCCCTGTGCTCCTCAGCTGGGTGCTCCACCAGGGGTGGTGGAGGAAATGGCGAAACCACACATCCGTGGAGAACAACAGTACAGTCGATCCTCGGGCCACGTGCAGAATGAAGTAGTATCGCTGCCTCTTTCCTATTTTTAGCTCCACTCTGCAGACACACTGGTTACCCCAGCTTGTTTTCTCTCTCACACCCCAGTTTATGCAAATTATTTCATTGCTGTGATCCTGATTCAAAGTCATACCATTACCAGAGGAGGAGAGGAGAAAATATTCCCTCCCTTCAGAAGAAATCTTTCACTAAAGCATGTTCAAATCTAATATAGGTGAGAACTGCCCGTCTGTGCGTAAAATACTAACCATGGGCTTAAAAGAGATTGTCCTGCTACCCCACGAACACAGGCTGCAAGTGCAACTAGGGAGCGCAGGGTCTCTGGGTGCTGTGGCCCCAGCCCTACCCCAGCGCCACCGAGAGGAGTGAGTTACAGGTGGCCAAATGCCTTGCTTAAAATTTCTTTCTCTGCTCATCTCCAAAAGCTGTGCTGCTGGTTGGTTTTCTGGCTACCACAGTTTTCCAAGGAAAGAAAGTGACTCTAAAATGCGAGGTATTCCATGTCCTAGGACAAAACAAACATTCTCATACCAAGGCTGGAACTGGTGTTTAAAAGTTCCCAGGGAAAAGTATGGCTGTAGAAAGGCTTGGTGATTAGATATATTGGGGCTAGGAATCTCCCCTGCCCCCTGCCGAGGAGATAAAGAGGCTTCTTTTAGGGAAATTATTAAAAATTCCCACAAGACAAAGCCTCTGAGGATTGGATAAACAAAGGCCTCCAAAGTCAATCCTATCAGGGATTGTGACATTTTTCGTGGGCTGCTGCAAGTAGGGGAGATAAGGAGGAGGGTGAAAGCAGAGCACAACTTTAGCCGTCTTTATTCATCAAGAAAAAAGTCTTTAAGACCCCAAAGAGCTTCAGATATGGAGTAACTGTGCTCCTCATGTCCTGGTTTCTACAGAGGTTTGTCTAGAATCCCAGACCGATGGAGCAGGGCTGTATACCCTGCATACAGGGTATTCCGGGCCAGTGGACCCCTCTGCTTCCAATAAAAATAGCAATAAGAGGGGCAGGACGGAGCCAGTGAGGAGAGGATTGAGTTGCTCCATGCCTCTCCCTGACTGACTGAGCCTCCAGGTCCCATACTCTGTCTTTGAAAGAGGTAGTGTGATTCTGAGATGTCAGAGGAAAGGGAACAGAAGAAAATTGCCAATATGGCTTATGACAAGGATGAAAGAAATGTGTTCGCTTTTACTACAACTTCAAGCTTCAGCATCTCCAATGCCAGGTCCAGGGACAGTCCTCAGTATTCCTGTACTGGCATCGGGAAAGGTGTTTCTAGCTCATGGCTAGAAACGTCAAAAATGAATAAGTCAAAGATAAGCATTGCCTTCTGGTTGGAGATGCCACTGCATGGGGCAGGATGTGCCAGGGTGAACAGGGTGAGTTCATGGCAAAGGAAAGCCCCCGGGTGAGGGGTGGTCGTGACATGAGGGGTGGTATGTGTGCCCAACCGGCTGTTTCTTTGAGTCTTGTCTGCACGTGCTGAGACACAAAGTGCCTCTCACCAGGAACTCGGAACCCCATTGCCCTGCCGTTGTGTTCGGTTTCTCTCTCCAGAGCTGCTTCTGATAGCCAGCCCCTCCCAGCCCACAGAGGGGAGCCCAGTGACCCTGACCTGTAGGACTCAGCCCCATCCACAGTCGTCAGATGATGGGCCCCAGTTCCGCTTCTTCAGAGACGAACGGGTCCTGAGGCTGGGCTGGAGCCGCTCCCGGGAGCTCCAAATCGCAGCCGTGCGTAGGGAGGACTCAGGCTTCTACCGGTGTGAAGCCAAGACAACGGCACCCAAAGTCTTGAGAAGCCGGATATTCCAGCTGGACGTGCGGAGTGAGTGCGGGTGGGGCCAGTCTCCCCGGGTGGGCCGAGGAGGGGCAGAGGCAAGAGGCCGGTCCTCCCTGTCTGTCGGGGTCTACATCTGAGAGTAGGAGCCGTTTGGGAGATGCACCTGACTTTCTCTTTGCTAGGGTCCTTAAGAGACCTTCTCTCGTGTTCTTGCTGTTTCCCTTTGGCAAACGGAATATTTAGGAAACCCTTCCTGTGTGTCTTCACTGTGCTGGAGGGTGTGAGGGGAAACAGCTGCACACCGCTCGGTCCCTGACTACAAGAAGTCGGTGCCCAAGTCCTTTGCCCATTTTTTAATAGGGTTATTTGATTTTTTTTCTTGCTGATTTTCGTGAGTTCTAAGTATATTCTAGTTATCAACCCCTTATCAGATGCGTAGGATGCAAAAATTTTCTCCCTTAAATTAGCCGGGCATGGTGGCGCATGCCTGTAGTCCCAGCTACTCGGGAGGCTGAGGCAGCAGGATCACTTGAGCCCAGGAGTTTGAGGTTGCTGTGAGCTAGGCAGACGCCACGGCACTCACTCTAGCCTGGGCAACAAAGCGAGACTCTGTCTCAAAAAAAAAATTTTTTTTCCTCCCACTCTGTAGGTTGTCTGTTTACTCTCATGACTGTTTCTTTGGCTGTGCAGAAGCTTTTTAGTTTGATCATGTCCCATTTATTTATTTTTGTTGCTGCTGTGATTGCCTTTGGGGACTTCTTTATAAACTCTTTGCCTAGGCCGATGTCTAGGAGAGTGTTTCCAACTTTTTCCTCTAGAATTCTAATACTTTCATACCTTAGGTTTAAGTCTGTTATCCAGCGTGAGTTGATTTTTGTGAGAGGTGAAAGGTGTGGGTCCTGCTTTAGCCTTCTACAAGTGGCTATCCAGTTTTCCCAGCACCATTTATTGAAAAGGGATTCTTTTCCCCAGCATATGTTTTTGTCTGCTTTGTCAAAGATTAGATGGCTATATGAGGATGGTTTTATATCAGTGCCCATCAATCCAAGAATGGATTAATAAAATGTGGTATATGTATACCATGGAGTACTATTCAGCTCTAAGAAATAACGGTGATATAGCACATCTTATATTTTCCTGGTTAGAGCTGGAACCCATACTACTAAGTGAAGTATCCCAAGAATGGAAAAACAAGAACCACATATACTCACCAGCAAACTGGTATTAAATGAACAGCACCTAAGTGGACACATAGGTACTACAGTAATAGGGTATTGGGCAGGGGGGCAGGGGGTGGGTATATACATACATAGTGAGTGAGATGTACACCGTCTGGGGGATGGTCATGATGGAGACTCAGACTTGTGGGGGGAGGGGGAAAGGGCATTTATTGAAACCTTAAAATCTGTACCCCCATCATATGCCGAAATAATAAAAAAAAATAAAATAAATAAATATCCCATTTAATTAAAAAAAAAAAAGAAGTCGGTGGCCAACCAGCACTCTGAGCAAGCAGGTTGGGCTGTGGGTGCTTCCTTGTGTCAGTAGAGGCTTGGGGGGCGGGGAGGGGAGACAACTGACTGAGGTGGTGACGAAGGCCCTGCAGAAGAGGAGCAGAGCAGAGCTTGTGGAAGGGAAGTTGGAGCTTGATTCCAAAAGATGAAAAGAGAAGAGTGTTTTGTGAGTTTGACCCATGTTACTCCACATCGGGGTTGACACTCCTGACATCCTCTCCCGTTCTCAGACAAAGACCCACCTGTGTGCCATGAGGCCAATGTCTAATACCTCCAGAAGGCTGGGCTTCCCAACCTTGCTAAGAATTCCACACCGGTGAAACCGGACCACCACCACAACAAAAATCATGGAGCAGTTCATATGCGGCAGGCCCCCGTTTTAAGGTTTCGCACGCTTTGTATTATATAATTGAACCTTCGCAAGCACAGGAGATAACTACAATTACCTTCTCCGTTTCACAGACGGGAAATTGAGTCTCAGAGAAGTTAAGTAATTTGATCAAGCACACACAGCAAGTAGGAGAGTTGGAACCAGTATTCAAATAAGGCAGGTTGACTTACGATTTGGAATTGTAGTCACTATACTGTTGTGCCTTGAAAGCTGAGAGTTTGCAAGATCAGGGTAATGGGAGTCGTGTTGTGCTGGGGAGAGAGGCAATGCCACACCCTCCGTAGTAATATTGTGGTGTCTTTCTTGCCCTACAACCACCAACCCAACCTATGCTGATTCTAAATCAGCAGAACTGCACCCTCCTCCATTAAACTATGTAATCACTGACTTTACTCGCAGGCTTTGCTTCCAAGCCTGTCACACCTACTCCATGTCCCTGAAATTCTCCCTACTCAGGGGCCCCCTATGTCATCTTGTGTTCACACAGGAGTCCCCATCTCTGATGTGAGCTTGGAGACCCAGCCCCCAGGGGGACAGGTGACAGAGGGAGGCAAGCTGGTCTTCATCTGCTCGGTGGCTAAGGGCACGGGAAACATCACCTTCATCTGGTACAAAGGGGCCCTGGGTTTAAACCTGGGAAAAAAGACCCAGCACTCACTGACAGCGGAGTTTGAGCTCCCAGAGGTGAGGAAGAGTGATGCTGAGCAATATTACTGTGCGGCTGACAATGGCTATGGCTTCATGCCCAGCGGACTGGTGAGCATCACTGTCAGAAGTAAGTGCCACGACCCCACGGCTCAGCCAGCACATCCCAGAGTGGGCTCCGCATTTCCCTGGGGCACGCTGAGGAAGTTCACGGGGCCGAGCCTCGGTGGGCAGGGACTATGAGTCTGTCACATGGTCAGAGGCCCGCTCTGAGAGTCCACCATCTCTGTCAGTTCCAGTGTCTCGCCCCGTCCTCACCATCACGGCACCCGGGGCCCAGGCTGCGGTGGGGGACGTGGTGGAGCTCCACTGTGAGGCCCCTAGAGGCTCCCCCCCGATCCTGTACCAGTTCTATCACGAGGATGTCACCCTGGGGAGCAGCTCGGCCCCCTCTGGAGGAGGAGCGTCCTTCAACTTCTCCCTGACTGCAGAACATTCTGGAAATTACTCCTGTGAGGCCGACAATGGCCTGGGGGCCCAGCGCAGTGAGGAGGTGACACTCAACTTCACAGGTATAACTCAGGCTGTGGGGTTGTCTTGGGCGGCGTCTCTTTCCCAGCATCCTGGGAGAGTTTCGCTGTCGCCGCCTGCCTCTGGAGGTGGCTACCCAAGTTGGGGCTCCTGTGGGCTCCTGTGGTGCTGTCATGGGTCATGTATTGGCACGGCTTGGAGGACAAGAAGGTTGGGTGCCTCTCTTCTTGTTTCATCAATGTGATAAGTTGCATGTCCCCAGACAAATAAGCAAGTCCCGTCTTGGAAGAGCAGACCTTGGGCGTGCCCCACATCCAGGATGCCTGCTCCCCGAACCCCTAGCCCTTCCTCTGAGCAGCTCACGCGCAGGTCTTTCCCCCCAGTGCCTGTCGAGGAGAGAAGGGGTCATCTCTCATCAGGAGTCATCGAGGGGCTGCTTGGCACCCTGGCTCCCTCCACAGTGGCCCTCTTATTTTGCTACTGGCTCAAGAGAAAAATAGGTTAGTATTTATAGGGACGGATATTTTGTTACGGTGACCTTTGTTTTCACTGAAATGGGCTGGATTTGTGACATGTATACTGCAAAAGATGAATTCGTGTTGTTAGCCACCTTACCTAGGAAGCTGCTCACACCCCTAGCACACGGGAACAGGGCCTATTAAAATAGTTCAAAATTTTTGGTAAAGTTCTCCACTCTCCATGTTATTAGTTGAGGCTCAGCTGACGTTTTGTACTTTTGTTATTTAATTGCTATATGGAAATATAATTCATTTAAAATAATTAATTGGTCCCCAGAAGAGAAATACAGTAGCAGCTCCAACCATCCTAACAACCTCCCAGTTCTTAATGCAATGTGTCAATTCTTATGCACCTTAGACTATTGTCACATGCTTTTCCTTTTCTCTGAAATGCTTATTCACACATCCACACACTCTACTCACTATTGGATTTTTCTCACTTTTCTGCTGAAGTGCCATTTTCTCCAAGATTCTTTACCTGGCCACCCAGCCCACAATGGTTCTCTTCCGAGATGCAAGTTATTTAGTTTCACAGTTTACCACAATTGGTAATCACATATTTATTTGTATGTTTAATCTTGGTCTCCTATTCTTCATTCAGCAAGTTGGAGACAAGGCAAAAGAAGACAGTGTGAGACTCTCATTTAAATTCTAAGTGTTTCTGGCATCTTTGAGCATCTCACTCCACCCGTAATATGGTTGTGTCAGCACATGCTTTCGAGGACCTTAGTCACGATAAGATTGGGTGGTGTGGTTGCAAAACCAAAACCAAAACATTTAACATACGTGAGGGCTCAAAGACTTAGGTTCAAGTCCTAGATCTGCTACTAATTGGCTTTGGGAAGTTCGCTTCATTCTCCTGGACCTGAGTCTCCTCATCTCTGCAGTGAACACGCTACACATTGCCAGGATGTCTGCAGGGCACATGGTGGCATCTGCAACAGGCATCGGGGCATGAGGCACACCCTGCACAGGGCTGTATGAAAGCACTGAGGATTTCCCTCCACTGATGTGTGTGCATTTGTTTGGCTTGCAGGAAGACGTTCAGCCAGTGACCCACCCAGGTGAGGCCTCTACTTTCTTCATATACATCAATTATGCAGAAAATCCATTTTTTTTAAATTAAAATTATTCTTTCATGAATTTTTTTCCTGTCTTATCATACCCGAAACTCACTCCCGCATTCTCCCACTGAACATTCACTGACATTTCCCATCTTTAAGATCTACATATTAACCAATTACATTAAATCTTTTCATTATTTTTCCTACTGATCCTCTTAAATACTTATCCGCAGAATAAGAACGTTGCACTGATTGGACCAAAACCATGCATTTATTCACTCAGTCAACCAGTATCTGAGAGCCTGTAAGTCTTTTTGTTGAGTGCAGGGAGGTGTGAAAATATGGAAAGATCATGAGAGTCTTAAAAAATTTTAGGGTAAATAAGATATATACACATTTCTGGAATGCAAGACACACAGTAATAAACATACTGAACAGATTGTTGATGAAATTCTTCAGAAGTTTAGAAGAGAGAAGGAAAAGATTTAAAGAATACTTCCATCTAGAAATATCAATGTTTAGTTGATCTATTTTATAGTGTATTATTATTTATACCAACAATTAGCAGAGAGTTTTTCCAAATCAGAGTAGCACTCTTTCAGTGCTACATGTACATATTCATGACCATTTTCTTCTGCCCCTTGCTCAAGTTGCTTGTTCTGTCCAGACACCTGCTTTCCACCTGGGGTGAATTAATATTTCTTCATTTAATATTTACGGGGCACCTATGATGGGAGTGGCACCATTCTGGGTGTGCACCTTACTACAGTGAGCCAGTCAGATAAGGACCTTACACTCGTGGAGGACACTCTCGTGCACGCTCAGCAATGCCCCATTCAGCCCACGGACGGGCCGTGGCTCGTGCCACACTGCTGTGCCTTCCGGTTGCCAATTTCCCCATAAGTTTACGTTCTGCTCCAACCCATTTCTTCTAACAGGCGTCTCTCCTTCAGCGTCTTATCCAAAGTCTCAAATAGCGATGTCTGTGATGTGGTCCCAGATAGATAGCACCTGTTTCTGTGTTTGCAGGACCCCTCCCAGACCTGTACCCCGAGAATTCACCTACCTCAACTCACCTGCCCCCGTGCAGCTCCCGCCTACATACGAAAATGGTGAGGCTCCCCAAAGACCTGGGCCAGAGTGGGTAGAGCACGCCAGGGATGGGGCAAGGGGGTGACACCTGCTAGCCAAGCCTGACCCTGCTGGGCCACGGCCTGCTCTGCAAATGAATGACTCAGCTTTCATCATGGCTGTGATAGGTGGCAGGCGTGGAGCAAGTCGAAAGGCAGGAATGAGGGACTATGACTCTGCCATGATCTTGCCTTTCTTTTCTTCCAGTGAATGCTGTCAGTGGGGATGAGATTTATTCGTTGGTGTACAGTAACCAGCAGGAACAGGCATCAGCAGCAGGTGAGACACGAGGGAGCAAATTCGTCTCTGATTTTGTCTCTCCCGGAACCCCGAGGACACTCAGTGTCTGTGCGTGGCAGATAGCAGCTGCTTCTGCCCTGGGAGCTGTCTAGGGGCATCATCACTGTGCCTATTTGGAGCCTGATCTTGGGTCTGGAAGCTGCCTCGAGTAGAGCCCAGGGCTGGCGCCGACTTGGCCTACTTTGTGCCTCCCTCCCCAGTCACACAGAAGCGTCAGGATGGTGGCTTCCGCCTGCCCTCTTAAGGCCGTCCCGCACACTCCAGCGCCTCGTCACAGTGGCCTCGTTGGCGCTGTTGTCTCCTCCCACACAAGGCAGGCCAGAAACGCTGAGAGGTAGAAAGACCCGTTCTAGCATGGGACCCTCCTGGCATTACCCTTCTACACCCAGGCTGCCAATTTTCCTCTGGATACTAAAGAAACCATCCTTGCTATAAACGGAAAAGTGAGACAGAACTATTAATGGAAATCAACCCATAGGAAACAGATGGGAGAGGAAGAAGCCTTTACTAACACAAGTTTAGTGAAGGACTTTCAATATAAGTGGAATCTCACAGCACTTACATTTTTTCCACAGTGGTACCCCTGGAGACACATATAGAGAGTAAGGTAAGAGTCCCCCTTGTTCTTTCCTCCCCGTTCTTTCTCTCTTTTCTCTGGTGACTGGTTCTCAGACTTCCTAAAATACAGCCATGTAGGGAGAGCAGAAATTCCATGGTCTGCCTCCTCCTCCCTATTGCCTGAAATAATGGAGGTATTAAAAATGTTTGGTTATCTCAGGAGTTCAAGACCAGCCTGAGCAAGAGCGAGACCCCGTTTCAATTAAAAAAATAGAAAGAAATTAGCTGGCCAACTGAAAAATATATACATAGATATAAATTAGCCGGGCATGGTGGTGCGTGCATGTAGTCCCAGCTACTCGGGAGGCTGAGGCAGGAGGATTGCTTGAGCCCAGGAGTTTGAGGTTGCTGTGAGCTAGGCTGACGCCACGGCATTCTAGCCCAGGCAACAGAGTGAGACTCTGTCTAAAAAAAAAAAAAAAAAAAAAAACAAAGAAAGAAAGAAAGAAGTTTGGTTATAACAATAAGATATCATTGTACACGGAAACTTTGGAGGGTTACATGCATATTCACTTTAGCAAAGGGCATATGGATGATTTGTAGTCAAACTGCAGTGCATGCTTAGTCTAAAATTCTATTTATTTAAAAACCTCTATCCTAAAATACTGTTGAACCAAACATCCATCACTTTGTGCTATAAAGCACACTAGCAAACTAAATTAGTATGGAATGAAGGAAGCTAAGCTAATAGTGATTTGTGTCATTAAAAATCATCCATCTTTAAAACTCGAATATTTCAAGAAACTCAAATTGATGTCACAAAAATACTTTCTGAAAAGTGCAGGAATTCCAACTGTGTGCGTGTGTGCAAGGGCAGGAGGTGCTTTGCAGTTTTGCCTAGTGTCGTGTAGCAGCCAGATGTTTCAGGACAGAATTCAGCTCCTCGGTAAATCCCAGTGACATGCTACATTTAGTGTATGGATACGAAATTCTGACAACCTTGGCAAAAATGACAACCCAGGGGACTGCCTAAGAATGGCCTGCAAGAACAAGAGAAGGCCTCGTATGTTTAGATCAGTTGGCAGCTCACCAGGAGCAGCTTTCTAGCTCACCAGTGAGATGCAGCCCTCTGGGAGTGCTGGGCCCCAGTCCTGCAAGAGGCTGTCTTTCACGTGCTGTCTGGTGTGCCAGGACGGGGTGCATCCAGGCTAGTGGGGAAAGAGGACCAACAGAAGGCATGTTCTACTTGTCTTCCCTGCTCTGATCCTATCCATGTACCTTTTGCTTCTAGGACCCCTTAGACATCTACTCTAGGCTGAGGAAGGCAAACGTTACAGATGAGGACTATGAAGATGCTATGTAAAGTTACAGAAGATTCTGCTCTTTGGAAACCATCCATGACCCCAAGCCTCAGACTCCGTATGTTCTTCAGAGATTTCTGGCAAGTCAGCTTTCCAGTCACCTCGCCCAAGGGCTACTCTCCACGAGCCCGTTTCTGTATCTAGCGTGGGATGAAGTTGATGCAGCGCTGAAGAAAACACCCAGGAGAACCAACATAATAGGCACAGGAGTGGGAAGGATTTTGTCATCAGAACCCGATCCCTGCTGGTTCTTTTGGGAACAGGTCAAATTGTGTTCTTGGTTCTTTTTATAAGAGGAAACAGGATGGGGTAAAAGAAATTGGGGTGCTGGGGTGGAGGCACAGTGAAGCTTAGAGGGCAAGAACCCAGGGTGAGTGATTTTGCAGGACTGCTCCACCAGGGAGAGCTGTGGTGTCCATCATTTTGTGCAAGTGTTTTCTCTGCCCAGATAGTGCAAAACCCCAGTCCTACCACTTAAATTGATCACCTTATTTCCACCTAGAATATGTGATTCAGTTTATTTTGAGTCACTGCTATCAAATGAGAATTAAAACCAAAGTGACATAAAAAGTTATTGTGATTACACTCAATTTTAGTGACATGTATTATATACACAGGCCAGTCCCACAGCCTCCATATTTATTAGTCTTTGTAAGTTTCATCAGATCCAGAGTTCTATGTTTGGTGTAGCCTCTAGAGGTTTTATGAATGCAGTGTTTCTTCTTTTATTCACAAACTTTTTGAAATCTTAGTAACATGGTTTGAAGTCTGTATTTTAATTTTAAAACAATCACATATTCAGTCAAAAATTAAAACAATTTAGAGGTATATAAAGTAAAAAGTTAAAGTCTTTCCCATAAGCTAACATGACAGGTGGTAACCATTGTTAAAAACTTAAGCATGTAGCTCTCTAGCTATTTTTTATTTCTGTATAAACATTTATATGTATATATTAGTATAGGTATTTAGAAGTATTTCTGGTTAACCAACTGTCATGAAATGTTTTCAAATCTGTGTATAGATCTATTATACTATTTTAAAATGCTGCATAGTATTCTGTTTTATAGATAAATCATATGTTTTCTTTTTAAATTGTGGAAAATACACCTAATATAAAATTGATCATTTTAACCATTTTAAGTGTATGATTTAGTGACATTAAGTATTAGCATAATGTATTTTAATCCTTTTCACCACTGATGGACATTAAGATGGTTTCCACAAATTTTACATTATAAAAACAAAGTTCAAACAAATGTCTTTGTACAAGCATATTTATACACTCCTGCTGGATTATCTGAAGGATAAATTTGTAAATCTGGGATTATTACATTTTAAATTATGCACATTAGATATTTTTGTTAAATACTCTTAAATGTCACTCCAGTAAGATTATATATAGATTTATGCATCCACCAAGAAAATATGAGAGAATCAATTTGTGGGGGAAGAGTATCACTGTTAATTTAATTTAAAGTTTTAAAAATTATTAACACAATTGAGCATCTTTTCATAAATTCACTGTTAATTTGTAGTTCTTATAAAAGTTTCTTGTGTTTAGCCTTTGCCTATTTGCAATGTATTTATTTGTCTTTTTCTTATAACTTCTTTTTTTGGGGGGGGGAGATCGCAGACCACTTGTTTTCACATTCTTGACATTTTATACATTTTATACATATGTAATTTTAGGTTCAAGCTATATAAGTTCCTCACAATTTCCACACTTTTTAATATAAAAAACAAAGAGAAAGAAACAAGAGAAATGTCAAGGGTAACTTCAAGTTTATTCACAACTACATACAATAAACTAGATGCTTCAGAAACTGAGGATTTCTGAGGTACAAAAAGAGGAAAACAACGCAAAACACAAATTCTGTGAATGCACAAAATAACTCTTAAAAATTATCATGGTGTTTCTATGTTTTTTTAACAAAATAAGGTACCCTACCAGAATAACATGTATCTCACATGCTTAGCCTTACTGCCACAGTAATATAGATCCAATAATTTCTTGAGGAATGTAGGTAAATGTTACCATGTCAGAGAATGAGTTCCCAAGTATGCCTTTAGAAATTCTGGGTCAGAATCAAATATACATACAAATTTTCTATTACAAAAGCTAAAATATTATTTTAGTTATTATTACAAAATGATATATTTGATAATAAGAACACCTACTTTTCACTTTGATAAGGTAGCAAAAAATCAAGAGGGGAATACATTTTATTGTAAAGTTCCTTAAGAGCTTGGACCTTAATACCATAGCAGTGTTTTTAAATGTAACTCTGCCACTTATTAGTTGTGACCTTCGATAAATGTTGTAATATCTGTACTTCTTAGTTTTCTCATTTGTAAAATGAAAATAATTATAATTACCTACACTAGTAATGCAACTCTTAGGACTATTATGAGTATTAACTGAGTTAATATACATATATATAGCACCTAGAAATGATGGTTAGCAAACAGTAAGCACAACTGAAAATTAGTACAACCTCTATGGAAAACTATGGAGATTTCTCAAAGAACTAAAAGTAGACCTGCCATTCAATCCAGCAATCCCAGTATTGGGTATCTACCCGAAGGAAAAGAAGTTCTACCATCAGTGTATAAGCGTTCTTGTCTCTCTGCATCCACACTGGCATCTATTGTTTTGGACTTTTTAATGAAAGCCATTCTAATTGGAGTAAGGTGATATCTCATGTGGTTTCAATTTGCATTTCCCTGATGATTAGTGACATCAAGCATTTTTTCATGTTATTGTCCATTGTCTTTCTTCTTTTGGGAAGCTTCTGTTTATGTCTTTTGCTCACTTTTTAATGGGTTGTTTTTTTCTTTGTTCCTTATAAATTCTGGATAGTAGCCCTTTATCAGATGTGAAGCTTGTAAATATTTTCTCCCACTCTGTAGGTTGTCTATTTGCTCCATTGATGGTTTCCTTAGCAGAAGGTTTTTAATTTAATCAAATTCTATTTATTAATTTTTGTTGTTGCCATGATTGCATTGGGGGTCTTAGTCATAAATTCTTTGCCTAGGTCAATATCTAGAAGAGTTTTTTCTACTTTTCCTGTAGAATTCTTACAGTTTCATGCCTTAGATTTAAGTCTTTTATTCATCTTGAATTAATTTTTGTAAATGGTGAGAGATAGGGGTCCTGTTTCATTCTTCTGCATATGGCTATCCAAATTTCCCAGCACCATTGATTAAATAGAGCTTATTTTCCCCAATGTACATTGTTGTCTGCTTTGTTGAAGATAAGTTGGTTGTGGGTAGATGGTTTTATATTTGAGTTCTCTGTTCTGTTTCATTAGTCTATGTCTCTATTTCTGTACCATTACCATGATGTTTTGGTAACTATAGCCTTGTAATATAGTTTGAAGTCTGGTAATGTGATGCCTCTAGATTTGTTCTTTGTGCTTAAGATTACTTTGGCTATCCCAGCTCTTTTCTGGTTCCAAACAAAGTGCAGGATTAATTTTTATAGATTTGTAAAGTATGACTTTGGTAATTTGATGGGGATTGCATTGAATTTGTATAATAAATCACTTTGGTTAGTATGGACATTTTAACAATGTTCATTCTACCTAGCCATGAGCATGATATCTTTTTCCATTTGTTTGTATCCTCTGTGTTTTCTTTCCTCAGAGTTTGGTAGTTCTCCCTGTAGAGATCTTTCACCTTCTTGATTAAGTATATTCCTAGGTATTTTATTTTCTTTGTAGCTATTGTGAATGGTGTTGAGACTTTGATTTGATTCTCAGCTTGACTATTATTGGTATACAGAAATGCTACTGATTTATGTACATTGATTTTGTATCCTGAGATTTTGCTGAATTTATTTATCAATTCCAGAAAATTCTTGGTGGAATCTTTGGGGTTTTCTGCATATAAGATCCTATTGTCAGTTAAGAGCAATAGTTTCACTTCCTCTTTCCGGTTTTGGATATCCTGAATAT
This sequence comes from Microcebus murinus, assembly GCF_040939455.1. Lineage (NCBI taxonomy): Eukaryota > Metazoa > Chordata > Mammalia > Primates > Cheirogaleidae > Microcebus > Microcebus murinus. Next base: position 105,935,520 of record NC_134105.1, on the reverse strand, counting down.
TCTTCTCTTGCCTGATTGCCCTGGCTAGGGCTTCCAGCACTATGTTTAATAGTAGTGGTGACAGTGAGAATCTTTGTTTTGTTCCAGACCTTGGGAGAATGCTTTCAACTTTTCCTCATTCAGTATGATGTTGGCTGTGGGTTTATCATATATATGGTTTTTATTATTTTGAGGTATGTTTCTTCTATGCCTAGTTTGTTGAGGGTTTTTATTGTGAAAGGATGCTGGATTTTGTCAAATGATTTTTCTGCATCTAGTGAGATGATTATATGGTCTTTGTTTTGCTTTTGTTTATGTGTTGTATTCACATTTATTGATTTCCATCTGTTGAACCATCTTTGCATCCCTTGGATGAAGTCCACATAATACTGGTGGATTATTTTTTTGATGTGTTGTTGAATTTGGTTTGAAAGTATTTTATTGAGGATTTTTGCATCTACATTCATAAGGAATATTGGTCTGTAGCTTTCTTTTTTGTGTGTGTCCTTTCCTGGCTTTGGTATCAAGGTGATACTGGTTTTGCATTATAGAATGAGTTGGGGAGAATTCCCTCTTTGTCACTATTACAGAATAATTTCTGTGTTAGGAGTACCAGGTCTTCTTGGTAGGTCTGATAGAATTTGGGTAGGAGTCCATCTGGTCCAGGGCTTTTATTGGTTGGGAGGTTGTTTATGACTGATTTGATTTCACTGTTCATTATTGGTCTGTTCAGGAACTCTATTTCTGTGTTATTGAATTTTGGGATGTTGTGTGTTTCCAGAAACTTGTCCATTTCCTCTACATTTTCTAGTTTATGCATATAGAGATTCACATAGTATTCATGGGTGATTTTTTTTGTATATCTGTGGTATCAGTTGTAACGTCACCTTTTTCATTTCTGATTGAGCTTATTTGGGTCCTTTCTCTTTTGTTCTTGGTTAACCTAGCAGGAGGTCTGTTGATTTTGTTTACCTTTTCACAGAACCAACTTTTTCTTTTGTTAATCCTTTGTATTGTTTTATTGTTCTCCAATTCATTTAGTTCTGCTCTAACCTAAGTTATTTCTTTTCTTCTGCTGACTTTGGGTTTGGTTTGTTCTTCCTTCTCTAGTTCCTTGGGGCGTGACATTAGGTTGTTAATTTGTGATCTTTCTGTTGTTTTTTTTTTTCTTCGTTTTTTTTTTTTCTTTTTTTTCGGCAGGTGAGTTGTTACACACTCCTTAGCGGATTCCAACTTCCATGGCCACCGTCCTGCTTTTCTGTTTTTTTAAGTAGGCATTTAGGGCTATGACTTTTCCCTTGAGGAATGCTTTGGCTGTGTCCCATAGATTGTGATAGCTTGTGTCCCATTTGTCTTTTAGCTCAAAGAATTTTTTTTTTTTTTTTTTGAGACAGAGTCTCGCTTTGTTGCCCAGGCTAGAGTGAGTGCCGTGGCGTCAGCCTAGCTCACAGCAACCTCAAACTCCTGGGCTCGAGTGATCCTTCTGCCTCAGCCTCCCGGGTAGCTGGGACTACAGGCATGCGCCACCATGCCCGGCTAATTTTTTCTATATATATCAGTTGGCCAATTAATTTCTTTCTATTTATAGTAGAGACGGGGTCTCGCTCTTGCTCAGGCTGGTTTTGAACTCCTGACCTTGAGCAATCCGCCCGCCTCGGCCTCCCAAGAGCTAGGATTACAGGCGTGAGCCACAGCGCCCGGCCTCAAAGAATTTTTTGATTTCCACCTTAATTTCATTCTTGAGGCAAGAATAATTCAGCAGCAGATTGCTTTATTTCCATGACTTTGTGTAGGTGTGAGTGTTGTTCTTGTGATTGATGTCTAGTTTTATTCTGCTATGGTCTCAGAAGGTACATGATGTGATTATAACTTTTTAAAATTTTTTGAGACCTGTTTTATGTCCTAAGATATGATTAATCTTGGACAATGTCCTATGTGCTGCTGAGAAGAATGTGTATTTTGTTGTTTTGGGGTAGAATGTTCTGTAAATATCTGTTAGGTACATTTAATTTAGAGTTTGGTTTAAGTCCATTGTTTCTCTATTTATTTTTTGCATTGATGATTTATTGAGCTCTGACAGTAGAGTACCAAGGTCCATGGCAATAATGCTGATACTATTCATTTCTTTGCTTAGCTCTAATAATATTTGCTTTATGTATCTTGGAGCTCCCATTTTGGATGCATAAATATTTAGAATTGCTATGTCTTCTTGTTGCATAGCTCCCTTTACCATTATATAATGACCCTCTTTGTTTGTCTTTACCTTTGTTGGCTTAAAACCAATTTTATATAATATTAAAATTGCTGCACCTACTGTTTTTTGATTTGCATTTGCATGGAATATTTTTTTTTTACCATGCTTTCACATCAAGTCTGTGTATTCTTGTGGTTTAGATGTGTTTCCTGGAGACAGTAGATACTTGGGTTGTGTTTTATTATCCATTCAGTCAGCCTATTTTTGAAAGGAGTCAGCTCCTTTTGAAAGGAGCATTCAGTAGGTTAACATTAATTGATAGAATTGATATGTGGGATGTTGATCTGTTGATCTTGTTGGGTAGTCCCTTATTGCTTTGTTTTATCTCTTGTTCTATTATTTTATAAGAGTTGTGAGTTTTGGGGGGGATTTGCAGGTAATTGTACACTGGTGGGTATCTGTTATGCTGATTTGTGTATAGTTCTCCTTTGAGTATTTCATGCAGAGCAGGTCTGGTCATGGAAAATTCCCACTGTTTGCTTGTCTGGAAAGGACTTAATTTCTCCATCTATTATGAAACTTGGTTTTGAAGGATATGAAATTCTAGGCTGGTAGTTATTTTAAGTTGATTGAAGATGGGGTCCCAAGCCCTTATGGCTTATAAGGTTTCCACTGAGAAATCTGCCATTTGCCAGATGGGTTCTCCTTTTTACCTTATATGATGCTGTAACCTTGCAGCTTGCAGAATTTTCTCTTTCATTTTGACGTTGGTCAGGTTGGTTACTATGTGTCTTGGAGATGACCTATTTGCTGTGAAGCTCCCAGTGTTCTATGTCCATCTGGTATCTGTATGTCTAAATATCTGGCAATGTCTGGGAAATTTTCCTGAATAATTTCATCAAATAGGTTTTCCATGGTTTTAACTCTTTCTTCTTTGCCCTAATGGATACCTATAATTTGAATATTAGCATGACATAGTCCCATATCTCTCTCAGGGATTGCTCAGACTTTTTTATACTATTCTTTGCCTCTTAGAGTGAGTGGATTATCTCAAAGCCTTGTCTTTAAGCTCTGAGATTCTTTCTTCTCCTTGGTTTAGGCTGTTGTTAAAGGTTTCAAGTGCATTTTGCAATTCCCTGAATGACTTTTTCATTTCTTTAAGTCTATTATATCTCTCCTTATATTGTCTAGCTCTCTAGTAATTTTTTCTCTTTTTTTTCATTGATTTACTGAATTTTTTAAGCTTCTTTTTGCTGGTTTTATCTTTCTTTTCAATTCAAATCATCTTACTTACTATCCATATTCTAAATTCCCTTTCTGTCATTTCGACCATTTCATTGTGGGTAGAGTTCACTACTGCAGCTCCATTGTGTTCTCTTGGGGGTCTGAAACTATTTTGTTTTTTCATGTTGCCAGGGTTCTTTTGCTGGTTTCTTCTCAACTGGCTTCTCTTCTCTCAGCTCTGGGTTAATAGGTATGCAGGGCATCTGCTGTCCTTTCTGGGGACTATCTCAAATCAAGTCTAGGAGTGATGGCTGCTCAGGACTGGGAGATTCTAAGTGAAATGTTGGACCTCAGAGAGGTTCTGCCAGCCCAGCAGTAGTGGTGGAGACTCAGTAGTGGCATCTTGGGGTCCAGCCACAACTCCGGAGTCTTAGGGGTGGAGATGTAATCCCAGCAGAGGCCCTGGAGCTACAGAGGCAGAGCTTCAGTCTCTGGCACAGTGAGAGCTTCAGAGTGGCTCTGAGGATTTTGTGGGTAGAGCTGTACATATGGGGGCTATTGCACCAGTGTGGGGGCTGCTCATGCCCTGTCACACAGGCAGGGGTTTGTGTCAGTGGCCCAAGTTCCACATAGGAGTGCCAGAGGTGCTGGTTGGCCAAGGTTATCCCTCCACACCAAGGACCCAATGAGGGAGTTGCCTGAGGCTTCCCAAGTGGTACCTATGTTGTCTGAGGCTCCCCCTCTGTTTAGCTGCCATGGCAGGGAGTAGGCATTCTCAGCCCTCAGTCACAGGACTCAACATGGAGGAGCATCAGCCCAGCCTGTCAGGAGTGATGCTAAGTTTACTTCTGGAAGGCTGAGTCCTGAGTAGACCTGAGTCCGTGCACCAGAGTGATCAGAATGCCATTCATTGCAGTAGCTTGGGATTGGCAGGCACCAGATCTCTGCTGCACATACTCTCTGGTGGAATGTCTCTGCACAGACTCTGAGCAGCTCCCCAGTCAGCCCAGAGGTTGCAGTGGAAGAGGGAGACCCCTCACAGATTGAGCTGCTTATAACTTTTGTTTCTCTTCTAATACATTTCCAGCTCAAACTGCTTTCCCACTTGCAGTGGATGGGGAAAGGATGGGGAAGAGAAAGCATCTGAATGGAAGGGAGCCAGCTCCCCAGCCTCCCGGGTCACTCTCTTTGGACAGGATCCTCACATGGACTATCCATGCTCTGGCATCACGCATGTTCTCCCCACTGTTCCATGTGTGCCGCTGTGCCTGTGCTTGTGTGGGTGGAGAAGCCTACAAGAAACTTATTAGCCTGCTGGTCACTGAAGGCACATGAGAGGGGGAGAGAGATGGATCCCCCCTTACCCATTTACTCTGAGCCTCTCTGGGTTTGATCCTCATCAATATCTTTTTTTTTTTTTTTTTTTAATCTTCTTCATCCTCTGCTTTGCAGTTTTCCTCCGTGAGGTCCCTGGCAGGCTCTGGCACCTCTCTCTATGATCTACACCCTGGCTGCATCTCCTCTTCCCTCCACTTTATCTGAAATCCTACCTTCCCTCAGGGATGGTCCAGCACGCAATGTCTCTAGTCAGCCATGCTGCCCCCTCCCCCCCTAGCCTGCTTCTCAACTTTTTAAGATAACAAGGCCATTATTCTGATGGTTTGGGTTTGTGAAAATTTTCTTAGTCAACAGGGGCCTTTCTAGAATGGGATTTTACTAAACTTCAAAGCACTTGTTCTATATCACTGAAAACATAGTCCCGTTTCCTATTTCTAATCTGTATTGCTTTTTGTACCACAAGCTGATCCTAACATAGCTGTCCCTCCAAAGCTAAGCATGCATCGTGCCAGGGCCTATTCTCATGCTCACTCCAATTAGATCTAGTCCCCATGAATGCTGCATGTAACTGTCTGCTCAGGATCAAGCTGTCTGGGCAGATGCCAGTTGCCCTTTTGAACTTTATGCAGCATGAAACTTTAAACCCTAAAAATCATAGGTGGACTGGGTGCATTGGCTCATGCCTGTAATCTTAGCACTCTTGGAAGCTGAGGTGGGAGGATCACTTCAGGTCAGAAGTTCAAGACCAACCTGAGAAAGAGCAAGATCCTGTCTCTATGAAAAATATAAAAAAAATTATCCAGGTATGGTGGTGTGAACCTATAGTCCCAGCTACTCAGGATGCTGAAGCAGGAGGATCGCTTGAGCCCTGGGTTTTGAGGTTGCAGGGAGCTGTGATGATGCCACAGAACTCTATCCAGGTTGACAGAGTGTGTTGCTATCTCAAAAAAAAAAAAAAGTCATAGGTATTTGTAACCTGGTAATTGACTGATAGTGAAGTATTCATAGACTCAATGTCATCTGTTCATGTGAATACTTATTACTCACTGTAAACATAATTTTACTTTGGGAAATGCTAATATTTGTATGTGATGTTCAACAAAGCCTTGTTTACAATAGTGTAAAACATACTAAAAAATACACGAGGACAGATTAAAAAGTAAATAATGTATAAAAATTGTGTGGAATACCAAGCAGCCTTTAAAATAATTCTGTTAGAAAATATTTAATAGCAAGATAAGATTCCTAGGATGTAATGTTAAGGGAAAAGTGACTGCAGAATGCAATTTATCTGCTGCATACAACCTCCCACTTTCCAATAAAAAATGTCTGAGACAATAAACACCAAAGTATTACTATAATTATATCTGAATAATAAAATTAAAAGTGATTTTTATTGTCCTCACTTTGCTTATCAATGTTTTCTAGTATTCCTATATAAACATATGCTATTTGTGTATTTTTTAAATATTCATAAGAAATAAGAACTGGGGCCAGGCGCAGTGGCTCACGCCTGTAATCCTAGCTCTCTGGGAGGCCGAGGCGGGTGGATTGCTCAAGGTCAGGAGTTCAAAACCAGCCTGAGCAAGAGTGAGACCCCGTCTCTACTATAAATAGAAAGAAATTAATTGGCCATCTGATATATATATATATATACATATAAAATTAGCCGGGCATGGTGGCACATGCCTGTAGTCCCAGCTACTCGGGAGGCTGAGGCAGTAGGATTGCTTGAGCCCAGGAGTTTGAGGTTGCTGTGAGCTAGGCTGACGCCATGGCACTCACTCTAGCCTGGGCAACAAAGCGAGACTCTGTCTCAAAAACAAAAAAACAAAAACAAAAACAAAAACAAAAAAACAAAACAACAACAACAAAAAAAGAAATAAGAACTGGGTTTTATGATTTCTATCATCTCCAAGTATATGAAGCAATGCTCCTTTGACTTTCTGTGTAGGCAAATGGTTTGTGCGTGTTTAAAAGAACAAGTTGTTCTCTCCCTGGGACCAAAGCTGGTCACTGATTCTCTCGCTTCCTGCCTGCTGGATGTGTTCCTAGGTGTTCCATAATTCTTCCCCATTCTGAACAGCCAGAAAGGCATAGAATTCTGATGGATACAGTAGAATTCTGGAAGGAAGTAGAGAGAGGAGCATGCAAAGATGGTGGAGGATTGGGTATCAGGTTTTCATAGAAATATGAGGAGATTTTTCAAAATGTCCATGTCCTTTCATTGATTCCAATATGCCTTCGATGAAAATGTGACCTCTGCTGTTGATAATCAATATTTCTTCAGGTGTTATCAAATGGTATTAGGTAAAATCCCTGGTTGCTGTGAAAGTTGCAGGTGGAAAGCCACAATGAAGTGTTGTTAGAGACCAATATTGCTGCAGTGAGGTGGGTGGGCCACAAAGGTGGCCAATGGTGGCAACAAGTTAAGATGCTTAATATGCTCCATGTGGGTGCTGCTCTGTATTTAATAGTGGATAGACATTTACATGTGGATAGACATGGCCTGGAAGCTTACCTAAACTTGAATGCAAATTAGGCACCACAGCCAGGGATTAGGAAGCTTAACAGTTTCTTAGAGGAAAAAGCAACTTAATGATTATGGGCATAGTGGCAAAAATGAAATTGTGTGTACATGGGTTTGGCCACAGTGAGAGATAACAATACTCCTTGTGCAAGGATATTTAACCACCAAGGGGCTGGAGTCACAGGTCCCAGAGGGAAGCAGCAATAGACATACATATGAACGCCTCTTGGATCAACCAGGTAGACCCTTAACTTAAAGACTGCACAGGTGGTAGCACACAGTAGCATAGTCTGCCAGGTGCAGAGCAACAGTTGTCTCTCTGTGAACCATGTTCAGTGTCTTGGACGGGACAAGTACCAAGTCAGGGTATGATAGGATCGAGCCAGAGAAAAATAGAATCTTTATGAAATACAAGTCAGAACAAAACAAATTACATCTCCTTCTTGACAAGATTGATTTCTAGGACAGTTAGAGTGGAAGAATGAAGTCAGTGAACTTCAAAGATCTCTAGACATCTTTGATTAAACTTGGAACTCCAAGGTCACTATGACAAAAGTAACTGTCATAATATATATAAATCGCTAACCATAGTAATTGCTGTATAAATGGCAGCGGGAGTAGTCGCAGTTGTATTCACCATCGTTGTTATGGTAGTAGTGGTGAAACTGGTTCCATAAGCAAGAAAATGTTTTCTCAATAATGTTTTTAGCTCCTCCATATTTCGAATGAGTTTTCAGTGTTCACAAATATGGCTGGGGCTGGCGGCTCTAAGTGACCTTAGCAGAAAGTTTTATCTCTGTCCTGGTAGCTTAACAGCTACAGTCTCAAAAAGACAGAAAATAGAGAGCTCTCAGTAAGATTTGCTGCCCAGAACTTTGTAACTTCCTGTTGCACTGATGAGTTCTCTTTTGAGTTTCTTTCCTGGAAATGGTGGAACCTCCAGGCCACCACGAGATAACTACAAAGCCTCACACCACCTGTTTGTTCAGATAAGACAAGTGATACTTCACCACAGATCATGCCCAAAGACCCACTGAGCCTGAGCACAAGGCTACAAGAATGACCAATATTAACCCCTAGTTCATTATAATACTAAAATCTCCACTCTGGAAACGACTTACCCACCATTTTTGATTATGGGACATATGTCCTAGCATGGTTTCACACTGCACTCATGCCCTGGACTCCATCCCAAAGACGTAATGATGCTCATTCCCCTCATGCATTATTCATTTTCCTCCAGAAAAACCCCTGACCCTGTTGGTCAGGAAGGCAGTTTGTACCTGCCCCTCCCAGCAATGCTTCTTCCTTTCTTCTTTGACAATCCTCGTTGTCTCTATAATTGGCTTTCTGTGCGGCGAACTACTTTGAACCACCCCCCTTGTGGATTCATTCACAGGGTAGTAGTAATTTTAATAATTACCCGCAATATCCTGAACACCATATGTCTGTGTTGAATGGGGCCTTACCCAAGAATGTCATGTCCCAACGTTTTATATATATATATATATATATATATATATATATATATATATATATATATAATGACTTTCTTTATATATATATAATGACTTTCTTTATATATATATAATGACTTTCTTTATCCTTCTTTACATTTGTTGGCTTAAAGTCAATTTAATATGATATCAGAATGGCCACACCTGCTCTCTTTTGATTTCCATTTGCGTGGAATATATTTTTCCATTCTTTCATGTTGAGTTGGTGTCCATCCTTGTGGTTTAGATGTGTTTTCTGGAGACAACAGATATTTGGGTTATGTTTTTGATTTTTTTTTTGTTTTTTGTGGGGTTTTTTTGAGACAGAGTCTCGCTTTGTTACCCAGGCTAGAGTGAGTGCCATGGTGTCAGCCTAGTTCACAGCAACCTCAAACTCCTGGGCTCAAGCAATCCTCCTGCCTCAGCCTCCCGAGTAGCTGGGACTACAGGCATGCACCACCATGCCTGGCTAATTTTTTTCTATATATATTAGTTGGCCAATTAATTTCTTTCTATTTATAGTAGAGACGGGGTCTCGCTCTTGCTCAGGCTGGTTTCGAACTCCTGACCTCGAGCAATCCACCTGCCTCGGCCTCCCAGAGTGCTAGGATTACAGGTGTGAGCCACCGTGCCCAGCCTGTTTTTTTTAATTCATTCAGTGAGCACATGTATTTTGAGAGGAGTATTGAATTTATTTACATTATTGATAGCATTGCTATGTGGGATGTTGGTTTGCTCATCTTGTTGGGTTGTTATATTGTTTTACAAGAGTTGTGAGTTTTGGTTTTGGGTTTTTTTTTTTTTTTTTTTTTTGAGACAGTGTCTCACTTTGTTGCTTGGGCTAGAATGAGAGGTGTGGCATCAGCCTAGCTCACAGCAACCTCAGACTCCTGGGCTCAAGTGATTCTTTTGCCTCAGCCTCCCTCGTAGATGGGAGTATAGGGGTGAGCCACCATGCCCAGCTAATTTTTTTGTTTGTTTCTAGTTTTAGCTGACTGGCTAATTTTTTTTTTCTATTTTTAGTAGAGACGAGGTCTTGCTCAGGCTAGTCTTCAACTCCTGACCTCAAGCGATCATCTTGCCTTGGCCTCCCAGAGTGCCAGGATTACAGGTATGAGCCACCATGCTCAGGTGAGTTTTGGGTTTTTTTTAGGTGAATTTACACTGGTGGGCATCTGTTGTGTTGATTTGTGTATAGTGTTATTCTGAGTATTTTATGCAGATTAGGTCTGGTCATGGCAAATTCCTTCAGTGTTGCTTATCTGGAAAGGATTTAATATCTCCATCTATTATGATATTAGTTTTGCAGAATACAAAATTCTAGACTGGAAGTTGTTAGTTTAAGTTGACTGAAGCTGGGGTCCCAATCCCTTCTGCCTTGTAAGGTTTTCTCTGAGAAGTCTACAGTTAGCCTGATAGGTTTTCCATATTATGCTATTTGATGCTATTGTGCTGCTGCTTGCAGAATTTTGTCCTTCATTTTGACATTGGCCACATTGATTACTATGTGTCTTGGAGATGACCTATTTGTACATCTCAGTGTTTCACGTCCATCTTATATCTATATGTCAAAATTTCTGGTGATGCCCAGGAAATTTTCCTCAATAATTTCCTCAGATAGGTTTTCCATGGTTTTTAGCTCTTTCATTTTCACCTTCAGGGATACTTCTAATTCCAATTTAGTACATTTCACATAGTCCCATCTCTCTCTCAGTGATTGTTCATACTTTTTATACTCTTCTCTGCCTCTTGGAATGACTGGGTTATCTTGAGAGGTTTGTTTTCAAGCTCTGAGATTTTCTTCTGTTGTTAAAGTGTTCAACTGCATTTTGAAACTCCCTGAATGATTCTTTCCTTTCCTTAAGTTCTATTATATCCTTTCTTATATTGTGTAGCTCTCTAGTGACTTTTTTCATTGATTGATTGAAATATTTTTAGCTTCTTTTTGTTGGTTTTCATCTTTCTTTTCAATTCCAATCATCTTACTTACTATCCATATTCTGAATTTCATTACAGTCACTATTCACAATTTCCTTGTGGGTAGAGTTCGCTACTATAGCTCCATTGTGTTCTCTTGGGAATGTCAAAGTATTTTGTTTTTTCATGTTTACAGGGTTCTTTTGCTGGTTTCTTCTCATCTGGCTCCTCTTCTCTTGGCTCTGGGCTACTAGGATTACAGGGCACCTGCTCTCCTTTGTTGGGGACTCTCTCAAATCAAGTCCAGGAGTGATGGCTGCTCAGGTCTGGGTGTTCCTTGGTGACATGTTGGAGCTCAAAGAGGTTCTGCTGGCTCAGTGGTTGTGGTGGAGACTCTGTAGTTGGGTCTTTGGGTTCAAGCACAACTCTGGAGTCTCAGCTTGGAGTCATCATCCCAGCAAGGGTACTGGAGTTTCAGGGGCAGAGCCTTGGGCTCAGACACAGTGAGAGTTTAAGAGCTAGCTCTGGGGATTCAGGGGCAGATCTGCCCATATGGGGAGCTATTCCACCAGCGTGGGTGCTGCAGATGCCCAGTCTCAGAGGGAAGAGTTTCTCTCAGTAGCCCAGGTTTAATGTAGGTGGGCCAGAACTGCTACTTGTCCAAGGTTCTTCTCCCCACACCTGGGGCCTATGAGGCAGTCACCAGAGGCTTCCCAAGTAGTACCTGTGATGTCTGTGGCCCCTTCCACACTAGGGAAGAGGCGCACTCAGACCCCCAGTCACAGGACTCAACACAGGGGAGCATTTCTTCCCTCCCCAGCCTGGCAGGTGTGATGCTAAGGTTACTTATGGAAAGCTGCATCCTGAGTAGACCTGGGTCCATGCACCAGAGTGATCAGGATGCTGTCACTTACAGTAGCTTGGGACTGGCCATCACCAGATCTCTGGTGCACCTGCTCTCTGATGGAATATCTCTGCACAGACTCTGAGCAGTTCTCCTATCATCCCAGTGGTCTACAGTGGAAGAGGGAGACCCCTTGCAGATTGAGCTGCCCATAACTTTTGTTTCTCCCCTAATAGACAGTGTCCCCTTGAGTTGCCTGTATCCTGCTGCCTTCATATCTTCCCAACAATGTGTATTGTATTGGGTCCCCAAACTTATCTCTGAGATGGGGGGGTGGTATTTGTGAGTAAGAATAGGCAACGCACTGTTTGATTGAGTTGGTATATACTGTGATGAGCTATAGCATTGTTCCCTCAGTGGCTGATGCTTGCAGGAGAGAACCATCTTCAGAGGTGTTCTTTTGTGCCTATGGTAAGCTCTACTCCCTCAGGTGGAGCTCTTGAATGCCCCAGGCTTTGGAAGGGAGCCTGTAGCTCCCAGTGTGTTGCTTGATCTCCACCACAGCAGAGACAGCAAGGCAGTGAGGCAGAGCATGGTTAGGTTATGCAAGCCTGGAAGAGGAAAGTTAAGGCAGTCTCTCCAGTCCAAGAGGGCTGATCCTGGGGGAGGGGCCTGAACACTTGGCTGCTATGGTACCCTGATCTGGGCCCTTGCTGGAGGACTGCTCTAATCTAATAGCATAGTTTTCCTAAGGGGTGATGGATGCTGCCTGAGATCTTTGTATCTTGGACCCCCACACTATTCTCCTATCAGTTCTGGCTTCGTGGGCTCCCTCACCACCTGAGTTTAGCTCCCAAACCTTCCCCCATGTCCCCCAGCAACCTGCTCAAGTACAGTGAGCAAGGGATCTGGTCTGCATGTCCGACCCTCTGACATGCATCTCTGTGAAATGTTGGTGGGCAGGGAGCTCCCAGAAGGGGTACCCTAGGTCCACTACAGGTTCTCAAGGGGAAATTATGGGTTCCACCATCTGTGGCAACCTCAGCCTGGAGTATACACCAGCTGGGGAGAGGTGGCCGCTTACCAAATTCTTGGCTCAAACTGCTCTCTCAGTTGCAGTGGTTGAGGGAGGGGCCACAGTCCCTCAACAGCCGGAGTGCCTGGATGCACTAGGCTTGGTTGCTATGGCTTCACAGGTGGGTCCTGTAGAGCACCCACCCTACCCCAACAGCGAGGCTTTTCTGTGTGGGGGATAGGCACTTTCCCAGGTCACTGTTTCAGACCTCCCTGATATTGTCCAGTCAGTTCTGTCCATGTGGCTTCCCTTGCCCCCTGAGTCCAGTTCCCTTGCTCCCTGTCCCCGAGTGACCTGCTCAAGTCAGACATGGGACCTGGCCTGCATATCTGACACACTGGCATACATCTCTGTGAAATGCCAGTGGGTAGGGAGCTCCCAGATCAGGTGGCCTGGGTCCCCTGGAGGTCCTTAAGAGTAAAAGCACAAGCCCTAGTCTCTGTGGAAACTTCAGACTGCAGGATGCAGCAGCTGGGGAGATGTGGTGGCCCCCCAAAGTCTTGGCTCAAACTGCTCTTGCAGTTGCAGTGAGTGGGAGAGGGTGAGGGAGGAATAAGAGTCTGAATGGAAAAAAGCCACTCTCCAGCCTTTTGGGTCACTTTCCTTAGAGGGGAACCCCACAGACAATGTCCAAGCTCTGGGATCATGCAAGTTCTCCCCACAATTCCATGTTTGCCACAGTTCTTGGGCTCATGGGGGTGGGAAAGATTCCACAAAACTTGGTAGCCTGCTGGTCACTGAAGGAGTGCGGTGGGGGAGAAAGTGACCCCCACCCTTACCCTTTCACCTGGCTCTGAGCCTCTCTGGGTTTGATCCTTGCTAATATCTTTTTTCTTTATGGTCTTCCTTCTCTGTCTAGCAATTTTCCTCCTGAGGTCCCTGGCAGTCTCTGGCACCTCTGTCTATGATCTATACCTGAGCTGCATCATGTCTCCCCTCTCCTTTACCTGAAACCCTACCTTCCCTCCCTGACAGTTCAGCAAACAATGCCTCTAGTCAGCCATCTTGCCCCACCTTTTATTTTCTATATTTTGAATGTTCTTCTTCTTCTTGTTCTCTTATTTCCTGCTTTGCTTTACATTTGCTGCTTTGAGTTTCTGTTTGTGGCCCATGTAAATTTTTATTTTTATTATTATTTTTTTAGGACAAACATGGCTTTTTATGTTGTCTCTGTCACTTCTATGTGTTTGGAGCTCAGGGAGGGCCTCAAAGGATGAAATGGAGCACCATATTACCAGAAGCTTGAACTTCTTTGTATGAGTGTTCCTTTAACTTAATACTTATAATAAAACACTTATCCTTGGCTTCTTTTTTTTTTTTTTTTTTTTTTTTTTTGAGACAGAGTCTCACTTTTGTTGTCCTGGCTAGAGTGAGTGCCGTGGCGTCAGCCTAGCTCACAGCAACCTCAAACTCCTGGGCTCAAGCGATCCTCCTGCCTCAACCTCCCAAGTAGCTGGGACTACAGGCCTGCGCCACCATGCCCGGCTAATTTTTTGTATATATGTTTTTAGTTGGTCAATTAATTTCTTTCTATTTTTAGTAGAGACGGGGTCTCGCTCAGGATGGTTTCGAACTCCCAACCTTGAGCAATCCGCCCGCCTCAGCCTCCCAGAGTGCTAGGATTACAGGTGTGAGCCACCGCGCCTGGCCTTATCCTTGGCTTCTTACATTCCACTCCTTACTTCTTAATTTCTTTCTTCATGAACTCAAACTTTCTAGTCCTTTTTGATAGGACCTGTGAGTTCATTTGTCCAAAAAGTCCAAAAGTAAAATTTAAGATTTATAGCTTAATTTTGTGCTCAACAGTTTAAATATTTTTTCCATGGTCTTCTAGCTTCTATTATCGCCTTTGAGAACCGACTTCAAAGGTGTTCTTTTGTACCTATGGTAAGCTATACTCCCTCAGGAGTAGTTTAATCATTGTTCCTTTGTAGTTAATTTATTTTTTCTCTCTAGCTGCTTTTAAGCCTTTTTATCTTTGGTATCATGTATTTTCCCTATGATTTGCCTAAATGGATATTTATTTTATTTAAGATTAATGCTTATTTTTAAAAATTATTTATTTCAAAATATTTGAGGAATGTGAACAAACATGACTTTTTATGTTGTCTCTGTCACTTCTGTGTTTGGAGCTCAGGGAGGGCCTCAAAGGATGAAATGGAGCACCATATTATTTTTGTTACATGGATACCATATATAATGCTTAAATTGGGGCTTTTCATGTTTCCATTGCCAGAATAGTGTTCATTGTACCCAATAGGTAAGTTTTTACCTCTCTCTCTCTCCCATGTGGGCATGTATGTCCATTGTTTAACTCCCAATTATTAAAGAGTGCATGTGGTGTGTTTTTTTCCATTCCTGTGATACTTCACTTAGGATAATGGTCTCTAATTCTATTCAAGTTGCTGCAAATGACATTATTTCATTCTTTTTTATGGCTGAGTAGTACTCCACGATGTGTGTGTGTGTGTGTGTGTGTGTGTGTGTGTGTGTATACCACATTTTTTTAAGTCACTCATGAGTCAATGGGTGCTTAGGTTGATTCCGTATCTTTGTACTTGTGAATCGTGCTATAATAAACATTTGAGTGCAGGTGTTGAACCTGGATGTTTTTATCTTTTCCTAGATTTGTAAAGTTTTCAGCCATTATTTTATTAAATACATTTTCAGTATTTTTCTTGTTCTGTTCTCTATAAACTCGTACAATATGAATGTTATCTCTCTTGATGCTACTCCATAAATCCTGTAGACTTTCTTAATTCCTTTTTGTTCTTTTTTCTCCTCTGACTGAATGTTTTCAAATAACCAATCTTCAAGTTCACAAATTCTTTCTTTAGTTTGATCAATTCTGATGTTGATGCCTCTATTGCATTTTTAAATTTCATTATTATATTCTTTGTTTTTTTAAACAATTTTAATCTCTGTGTTAAACTTCTCATTCTGTTCATGTGCTATTTTCCTAATTTTGTTAAATTGTTTTGGCATTCTCTTATAGTTCACTGAGCTTCCTTACAACAATTTTTTTGTCAAGCAATTCATAGATCTTCATTTCTTTGAAGTCAGTTACTCAAAAATCATTGTGTTGTTTTGGTGGTTTTATATTTCCTTGGTTTTTCATGTTTCTTGTTGCCTTTCTTTGATGTCTGCACATTGATGGAGAGTTACCTCTTCTAGACTTTATAGACTGGTATGGACTGGTTTCTGTGGGAAAAAGGCCTTCTCCTTCATGCGAGTGAGAGAGTGTTGGCTGAGTGAAGTGTAGCAGTTCTGGCTCTAATGAGGGCACAGCAATATAGTATCCATGCAGCTCTGTCAGCTAAGGTTGATTTCGGCAAAGATTGTAAGTGTTCTCAGAGGCCAAGGCTGTAGGTGTCCTGAGCAATGGTGAGGGCTATTGGAGTCTAGGTGTTGAAGGCTACTGAGGTCCTTTCAATCTCTTTTCCTCCTATCAGGGAAGACATGGCTAAGGGGGAAACCTCTTTGTTTCAAGTCCAGTTTGAAGGTGTACTTGCAGTGGTTGTGGCACCATTGTCTGATGTGTGGTGCTTGTGGAGCAGGTACAAAGCTGGGGTCTGAAGAATAGTTATGTGTGGAGGATCCATGGCTTGGATCTAGGGTGGGGGTAGCAATGGTGCCCAGGACACAGGTACCCCCACTGCTGCACTGATAATGGTGTACAAAGCACTGGTGCTTGTGGAACAACTTCAAAAGCCAAGGGCCACAGTATGGGTACGCAAAGAGGGGTACACAATGACTCTGGGGTCTGGGTGCAGGCTAGCCCATTGTGGTGCCAGATCTAGTGACCAGAGCACAGGGGCATGTAGAGAGGCTGCAGCTCTGGGGCCCATAGTAGACTAGCCAATAGCAGTGGTAGCTCCAGTGCTTAAGGCTTGGGTACATGAGGTGCAGCCACAGAGCCAGGGTCTGGAGTGTGGGCATGTGAGGAGGTAAAATGGCTCTAGGTTTCAGACAGTGGGGTAGCTTTCAGTGGTGGTGGTTCAGATGTCAGAGGTGCAAACACAGAGCAGCAGCAGAGCCAGGGATGGTGTCGTAAGCATGTGAAGAGCAATGCCAGGTGATGCTAAGATGCCTGGGTGGGGTCATAACTTCAGCAATAATGGCACTAGTTTTTAAGATGTAGGTGCCTATGGTGGGGCCAGAGAGCCAGGGTCTGAAATGTGGGCACATGAGGAATGGCTGTGGCTTCCGGGGCTGAAGTGCATGCACACACAAGTATTATGGGGATTGGCAGTCCTGGTCCTGGGACAGCACAATAGAGCCCTCTTCTTGAAGGGTGAGGTGCAGCAGCATCACCCTCTCTGGAGGCCTGCAGCAGGGATGGCTGTTGCTCAGCTCAGTGGTGAGAGATGCTGATGTTCTCTGCAGGTCAGGCCACTGGGGACTGTGGTGGACCCTGCCACATGGCTGATACTGGTGGTCCCTGCCTTTCTTCTTTGTTCCTATCCATCTCCAGATTTATCAGGCATGCTGATCTCCCCAGCAATCCTTTCTGTGAGGTTACCATTTTTCTTTTTCCCTCTATTGTGCTGCTGCAGATTCTTAAATGAACCCTAGTCCCCTCCCCAGGTTATTCATGGATAACTGTCTATTTGGTTTTTATGAATGGAGGGGGGAAAGGATAAAGGCTAGTATCTCCTAGTCTGCCATCTTGCTGATGTCACCCTTACCTGGGCTTCTGACCATGTCCTTCAAAATACATTTTGCCTTTGTTTCTTCCTAAGTCCTGGGAATGTCACAGGCCCACAACCAGTTTTTATGGTACTTCCTCATTGGGGGTTTCCCAGAGTACACTTATGAATGTGGCACTGTCCTGGGGGTTTTGTTATTTCAGGTGAAACTTTCTGTTTTCCTCAGAACTCATACAAAGACAAACTTATTTGTCATCTGACTGTGCGAATGGGTGGATTTTTTTTTTTTTTTTTACCTCACTGACCACTCATTTATGAAAAGGAATGTCTTTTCAGGGTCCAGACCTTAGGCAGGTGTTTTAGTTTCAGGTTTCTGCCTTTTGCAGGCCCAAAGTTTTGTCTCCTCATTTAACCTGGACTTTGAAAGCTACAATCATAAAGATTACCTAGTATAGAATTTCCTCCCCCACTCCTCCAGGGGGAACAGTAATGCTGATTTATATGTTTAACACTCTGTCTTCACTTCCTTTTTTATCTGTAATAAGGGGATTTCCCTTCTTTCTTATATGCTTAGTTATGTATCTAAAAATTACGTTGTATTTATTCATCACTTGTAAGTATTTAAAGTGGGAGAATTTTCAGGTTTTTTAATCTACCACAACTTTCCAGAACCAATATTCCCCAATTCTTGTATTCCCAGTGGGTATATGGTTTTGTTTTGATTTATAAATTTTTTTCATCATCCAATGGGACTTTGAAAGTGAGCAGATTTAAATATCAGTGCTAAAAAATATAAAATAAAAATAAATAAATATCAGTGCTTAGTTTGCCATCTTGGATCATCAATTACTTATAATGGAAAACATACGTGTTTTATTTAACATAATAATAAATCCTAAAAATATTGCTAGCTGGAGTCAGAGGCTTTCTGACAATATTGATGACCCTTAACTTTCTGTTCATTTGTGGGGTTCTATTATTCTATGACTGTCTTTCTCTTGCAGCCAACATCTTTTTTACTCTCCCAGTATTGTATCCACCAAGCCCACAATCAGATTTTAAAATTTATTTTTCTTCTTAGTTTCCTATGTATCCAATGCCACAAAAAAGGGAAACATTTTTAATTAATAGGAAAATGCTGGAAGGAAGCTCTAATTTTAGTTACGCACAGAAGCCGAAATCGTTAGAAGGCAACTTGAGAACTGATCACCCACCCTTTGCCTTATCTTGTTTCAGCTCTGGACTTACTGCTAAGTGGGGCATTTATCACTTTGCCATATACTTTATCATGCCTGGTCTTGCTAGACAAGTCAATAATAGTATGTGGTTTCTTGCCACCAGGAGTGGAAGTTTACTGTGAGACACAGACAAACCTGTCACGTGGATATTCAGAAAATGACAATGCTAAGTTTGGTTAAAAAGAGAAGAAAGAAGAAAGGAGACTAAAGCTGAGACAACATTTCAAGAAAGCATCTAGTCTGGTAGAGCCTTGCAGAGTTTAGATACTGAGATTGCGGTTAGCTTGATCACAGGAAGTCTGCAATGGCTTCTAAGGGGAATCTCAGGGTGAAGAATTATTAAAAAAAAAAAAAAAAAGAAGACATCAGTCAAGAGAATCAGAGCAAGCTGCTTTAAACAAAACCAAAGTAAATTTGTAAATTGGTAAAAACAAGGTTCAGGAACCTGGGAGTCTGCCTGGATTCTGACTTGCCTTTCACAACCCACATCTGACCAGTCACCACGGCCTGTAGATTTTGACTCTTTGGTATTTCTTGTATTTATCTCCTCCTCTCCATCAGCATGGCCTTAGTTCAGTCCTTCTTCCTTTCCATCCTGGATCCTACCAGTGGCCACCCATCTCTTCTATGTTTCCCTAGTTTTATCCCATCCAATTCAAATATACTCTGCTCTCAAAATCCAAAATTACCATGTTCTGACTATGGTTAAAAAGGAGTCCCTGGGTGGTTCTCACCTCACATCTCCTCTCCAGGTTCTGAACTAAGTTAAGAATAAAGTAAAATTGGAGACAAAATAATCAGCTTTATTAATGACCACGCTGGACTAGATCATGGGGCTCAGATCTGAGTCAAATGGACATTTTCTCCACTTTTCTTTCTGTAGACTTTGGGACTTATCTTTTTTTTTTTTTGTTTTTTTGACAGAGTCTCACTCTGTTACATGGGCTAGAGTGCTGTGGGATCAGCCTAGCTCACAGCAACCTCAGACTCCTGGGCTCAAGCGATCTTCCTGCCTCAGCTTCCTGAGTAGCTGGGACTACAGGCATGTGTCACCATGCCTGGCCAATATTTTCTACGTATTTTTAGTTGTCCAACTAATTTCTTTCTATTTTTAGTAGAGACAGGGTCTTGCATTTACTCAGGCTGGTTTTGAACTCCTGACCTTGAGTGATCCACCCGCCTTGGCTTCCCAGAGAACTTCGAGACTTATCTTTTACGAGAGTTGTGTTTAGCCAGCAAACAGAGGACCCTGGCTTCTCTGACAACTCATTGAGATAATTCCACATGGGAAAATGAACAGGAAGAGATCACTTTCTGCTTGAAGACAAGTAAAAAAGAGGGAGTAAGAGGTCATGAGCTGGTATCTTCAACCCAACTCACCAAGCAGATGAGCCTTTTCCCTCATGCAGAGGAACAAGTGGTAGGGATGAGGGAGAATTGGTAAAAGAATGAGAAGAGTTTTATCAAATGCTGTAATACTGTTCTTTCCTGGTGAATGGAGTGGATATCTCCTGTGCCCTATGAAAATATGAAGACTTTCCCACCTGCCCACCTTTGGGCCCTATCTCTTGTGATTCTCCTCCTTGTATCTGCACATCTTCCATTCTAAAGTGTTGTGGTTACCTGAGCAGCCCAAATAGGTTCCTGCCCTCTTATGTTGCTCTTGCTGTTTTCTAGGCCTGGAACTTATCCCTCTTCTCAAGTCTTATGTTTTTGATTAAAACCTATCAATCTCTCAATATTCATTTCTTCTGGAAGCTTTTACTTCTCTACTCCTTAATCTCCACTGTGTCTATTCATATGAAGCACAGATTTCCACCACGGGACACTTGCCACACAAGTGTGTTTGCTTTTTTCTGTTAGTCTTCTGATGCTAGACTGTAATTCCCATAAGGATAGGGAGCATATCTTTTTTCTGTGTATATTTAGTGCCAAGAATATTACTCAGAATTTAGGCAAAATTTTATTGAATAACTGAATACATGAATGCATACATGCATGCATGAATGACTGAATGATTGCTTTCTCTGCTTGGGGTTCATCCCTTGAGCTGGGAAGAGGTTGTTAGCAGAGTTATGTTAGAAGAGTGAGCAAAAAACCATGGGTGAAACCAAGATTGAAAGCCAGAAATATAATCTGAATCTTAGTTCTTGGCTCTTGGTCTGCCACAACACAACTAATGCTCAACTGCTCACCAGGCCGACACCCACAGGAAGCTGCTGTGGGTGACTCTATTAAGGGTTGTATAGTCAACGACCCTTGGCTCACAGTCCCCTCTGGTCATTGGCCTCCCTGCCTGGAAAGTCATAACCCATTCACCTTCTGGAAAACCCACACATGCACAATTAAAACAGAAAGTAGAGGCTTCAGATTGAATTGTCTCTGACCCTTAGGGGCCCCTGCCCACCTGCTGTTCCGAGGGAGCCTAGGCCACTTACCAGGAGGTATTTTCACACATGGACGGAGGGCTGCTCCCTCTGGCAGATGCTGCTCTAATACCTTCCAACAGCCTCACTAACGTTCCCTGTGCTTCTGCCTCTCCTCAGACTCCAAGAATGGGTTCCTCTCTTAGGAACAGGAATGCCTTTCGTGAGCCGGGATTTATCATAGATTCTATTGCTACTGAAGGAACTGGTGCCCTTCATGAAGAAGACAATTTTGAGCTTTGTAAGACTCCTGTCCCCTAGAGAAGTTACTATTTAAAACTATAACTTACTCTTGCCATTCTCTAATTGCCTGGAGCAAATATGTGACTGAAAGTGTTTTAGAAACTGGATCTCTGGGGCATCTCCATCTTCATATATGCCAGAGAGGTAATGGGTTATAGATTCCAGGCATTCTTCCCAGTCTGGATCCTCTGTCATACTGTTTGGTCTATGCAGGGCCCCAGTGGGCTTCTATAATTTGATGAATTGTAGAGGATCTTCTGGCCAGAAGGCTCTGCCTAAATAATATCTGGAGAGTATTTACATAAACGACACCTGGAGTTCCAGCAGCCAATTCTGCTCCAGAATTTCTTCAATAAACAGCATCACCTCTATAGCAACTCCAAAAGTGCATATATATGTGTGTGTGTGTTGTTAATGTATATATTTTTAGTTATTTTATTTTTAAGTTAAATCAATATTTTTATTTCATTTCATGTAAATATTGTTCTCTTTGATGTAATTATGTTTAAATATTCTTTCACATTCAATATTACATTTTTCTTGGGTAACGGCATTTTTTCATTTCAAAATATTAAGAGGGTACAAATGTTTTAGGTTACATGGATCACTTTCGTAATGTTGAATCCCAGCTAAAGGTGTGCCCATCATCCAAATAGTGTTCATAATACTTGTTAGGTAGATTTATGTCCCTCCCCTTCCCTCCTGATTGATTTTTCCTGAGTTTTACTTCCCTCTATGCACATGTGTGCTCATCAGTTAGTTCCAATTAATAGCCAGAGCATGTGGATATATTTCTAACCTTGGACATGACATTCTTGGATAAGGCCCCATTCAACACAGACAGATGTTGTTCAAGAAAATCTGGGTAATTATTAAAATTACTACTACCCTGTGAATGAGCCCACAAGGGGGGTTCAATGTTGTTCACCACACAGAAAGTCAATTATTGACACAAAAAGGATTGTCAAGGAAGAAAGGAAGACACATCTGCTGGGAGGGGCAGGTACAAACTGCTTTCCTCACCAACTGGGTCAGGGGTTTTTCTGGAGGAAAATGAATAATGCATGAGGGGAATGAGCATCATTACGTCTTTGGAATGGAGTGCAGGGCACTAGTGCAGTGTGAAATCATGCTAGGACATATGTCCCATAATCACAAATGGTGGGTAAATCCTTCCCAGAGTGGAGATTAATGAACTAGGGGTTAATATTGGTCATTCTTGCAGCCTTGAGCTCAGGCTCAGTGGGTCTTTGGGCATGATCTGTGGTGGAGTTTCCCTTATTCTTGTCTTATCTGGACAAACAGGAGGTGTGAGGTTTTGTAGTTATCTCATGGCGGCAAGGAGGTTCCACCATTTCCAGGAAAGAAAGTCAAAAGAGAATTCAGGCCGGGCGCGGTGGCTCACGCCTGTAATCCTAGCTCTTGGGAGGCCGAGGCGGGCGGATTGCTCAAGGTCAGGAGTTCAAAACCAGCCTGAGCAAGAGCGAGACCCCGTCTCTACTATAAATAGAAAGAAATTAATTGGCCAACTGATATATATATAAAAAATTAGCCGGGCATGGTGGCGCATGCCTGTAGTCCCAGCTACTCGGGAGGCTGAGGCAGAAGGATCACTCAAGCCCAGGAGTTTGAGGTTGCTGTGAGCTAGGCTGACGCCACGGCACTCACTCTAGCCTGGACAACAAAGTGAGACTCTGTCTCAAAAAAAAAAAAAAAAAAAAGAGAATTCATCAGTGCAACAGGAAGTTACAAAGTTCTGGGCAGCAAATCTTACCAAGAGCTCTCTGTCTATTTTCTGTCTATTTTGAGACTGTAGCTGCTAAGCTACCAGGACAGAGATAAAACTTTCTGCCAATGTCACTTAGAGCTGCCAGCCCCTGCCATAATGTGAACACTGAAAACTCATTTGAAATATGAGGGAGCTAAAAACATTATTGAGAAAACATTTTCTTGCTTATGGAACCAGTTTCACCACTACTACCATAACAACGATGGTGAATATAACTGTGACTACTCCCAGTTTATACGGCAATGAGTATGGTTAGTGATTTATATATATTATGACATTTAATACTGTCATAGTGACCTTGGAGCTCCAAGTTTAATCAAAGATGTCTAGAGATATTTGAAGTTCACTGACTTTATTCTTCTACTCTAGGACTCTAACTGTCCTAGAAATCAATATTCTCAAGAAGGAGATGTAATTTGTTTTGCTCTGACTTGTATTTCATGAAGACTCTGTTTTTCTCTGGCTCGATCCTATCATGCACCAACTTGGTACTTGTCCCGTTCAAGACACTGAACATTGTTCACAGAGAGACAACTGTTGCTCTGCACCTGGCAGACTATGCTACTGTGTGCTACCACCTGTGCAATCTTTAAGTTAAGGGTCTACCTGGTTGATCCAAGAGGCATTTATATGTATGTCTATTGCTGCTTCCCTCTAGGACCTGTGACTCCAGCCCCTTGGTGGTTAAATATCCTTGCACAAGGAGTATTGTTATCTCTCACTGTGGCCAAACTCATGTATACACAATTTCATTTTTGCCACTATACCCATAATCATTAAGTTGCTTTTTCCTCCAAGGAACTGTTAAGCTTTCTAATTGCTGGCTGTGGTGCCTAGTTTACATCCAAGCTTAGGTATGCTATCAGGCCATGTCTATCCACATGTAAATGTCTACCACTATTAAATACAGAGCAGCACCCACATGGAGCATATTAAGCATCTTAACTTGTTGCCACCATTGGCCACCTTTGTGGCCCACCCACCTCACTGCAGTAATGTTGGTCTCTAACAACTCTTCATTGTGGCTTTCCCCCTGCAACTTTCACAGCAACCAGGGATTTTACCTAATACCATTTGATAACACCTGAAGAAATATTGATTATCAACAGAAAAGGCCACATTTCCATTGAAGGCATATTGGAATCAATGAAAGGACATGGATATTTTGAAAAATCTCCTCATATTTCTATGAAAACCTGATACCCAATCCTCCACCATCTTTGCATGCTCCTCTCTCTACTTCCTTCCAGAATTCTACTCTATCCATCAGAATTCTATGCCTTTCTGGCTGTTCAGAATGGGGAAGAATTATGGAACACCTAGGAACACATCCAGCAGGCAGGAAGCGAGAGAATCAGTGACCAGCTTTGGTCCCAGGGAGAGAACAACTTGTTCTTTTAAACACGCACAAACCATTTGCCTACATAGAAAGTCAAAGGAGCATTGCTTCATATACTCGGAGATAACAGAAATCATAAAACCCAGTTCTTATTTCTTATGAATATTTAAAAAATACACAAATGGCATATGTTTATATAGGAATACTAGAAAACATTGATAAGCAAAGTGAGGACAATAAAAATCACTTTTGATTTTATTATTCAGATATAATTATAGTAATACTTTGGTGTTTATTGTCTCAGACACTTTTTATTGGAAAGTAGGAGGTTGTGTGCAGCAGATAAATTGCATTCTGCAGTCACTTTTCCCTTAACATTACATCCTAGGCATCTGATATTAAATATTTTTAATATTTAATAGGCATCTGCTATTAAATATTTTTCTACAGAATTATTTTAATGGCTGCTTGGTATTCCACATAATTTTTAGACCTAAATTACTTTCTAATGTGTCCTTATGTATTTTTTAGTATGTTTTACACTATCGCAAGTAAGGCTTTGATGAACATCACATACGAATATTAGCATTTCCCAAAGTAAAATTATATTTAGGCAAGTAATAAGTATTCACATGAACAGATGGCATTGAGTCTATGAATACTTCACTATCAGTCAATTACCAGGTTATAAACACCTGTGGCTTTTTTTTTTTTTTTTTTTTTTTTTGAGATAGCAACACACTCTGTCAACCTGGATAGAGTTCTGTGGCATCATCACAGCTCACTGCAACCTCAAAACCCAGGGCTCAAGCAATCCTCCTGCTTCAGCCTCCTGAGTAGCTGGGACTACAGGCTCACACCACCATACCTGGATAACTTTTTAATATTTTTCGTAGAGACAGGATCTTGCTCTTACTCAGGCTGGTCTTGAACTCCCGACCTCAAGTGATCCTCCCACCTCAGCTTCGAAGAGTGCTAAGATTACAGGTGTGAGCCAACACACCCAGTCCACCTATGATTTTTATGGTTTAAAGTTTCATGCTGCATAAGGTCCAAAAGGGCAACTGGCATCTGCCCAGACAGCTTGATCCTGAGCAGACAGTTACATGCAGCATTCATGGGGACTAGATCTAATTGGAGTGAGCATGAGAATAGGACCAGGCATGATGCATGCTTGGCTCTGTAGGGACAGCTGTGTTAGGATCAGTCTGTGGTACAAAAAGCAATACAGATTAGAAATAGGAACGGGGACTATGTTTTCAGTGATATAGAACAAGTGTTTTGAAGTTTAAACAGATGTTGACTAAGAAACTTTTTACAAACCCAAGCCATTGTAATAATGGCCTTATTATCATAAAAAAAATTGAGAAGCAGGAGGTTGGGGGTGGGAGCACAGGATGGCTGAGTAGAGACATTGCGTGCTGGACCATCCCCGAGGGAAAGTAGGATTTCAGATAAAGTGGAGGGAAGAGGAGATGCAGCCAGGGTGTAGATCATAGACAGAGGTGTCAGAGCCTGCCAGGGACCTCACGGAGGAAAACTGCAAAGCAGAGGATGAAGAAGATAAAAAAAAAAAAAAACGATATCGGTCAGGATCAAACCCAGAAAGGCTCAGAGTAAATGGGTAAGGGGGGATCCGTCTCTCTTCCCGTCCCATGCTCCTTCAGTGAGCAGCAGGCTAAAACGTTTCTTGGAGGCTTTTCCACCCCCACAAGCACAGGCACAGTGGTAAACATGGAACAGTGGGGAGAACATGCGTGATGCCAGAGCTTCGATATTCCGTGGGAGGTTCCCCTCCAAAGAGAGTGACCCGAGAGGCTGGGGAGCTGGCTCCCTTCCATTCAGATGCTTTCTCTTCCCCATCCTTTGCCCATCCACTGCAACTGGGAAAGCAGTTTGAGCTGGAAATTTATTAGAAGAGAAACAAAAGTTACAAGCAGCTCAATCTGTGAGGGGTCTCCCTCTTCCACTGCAACCTCTGGGCTGACTGGGGAGCTGCTCAGAGTCTGTGCAGAGACATTCCACCAGAGAGTGTGTGCAGCAGAGATCTGGTGCCTGCCAATCCCAAGCTACTGCAACGAATGGCATTCTGATCACTCTGGTGCACGGACTCAGGTCTACTCAGGACCCAGCCTTCCAGAAGTAAACTTAGCATCACCCCTGGCAGGCTGGGGTGGGGTGATGCTCCCCTATTTTGAGTCTGACTTGGGGCTGAGTATGCCTCCTCTCAGCCATTGGAGCTGAACAGAGGGGGACCCTGATACATCACAGGTACCACTTGGAAGCCTCGGGCAACTGCCACATTGGGTCCTCAGTGTGAAGGGAGAACCTCGGCCAACCAGTAGCTCTGGCATCCCTATGTGGAACTTGGGCCACTGAGACAAACTCCTGCCCATGTGACAGGGCATGAGCAGCCCCCACGCTGGTGGAATAGCCCCCATATGTATAGCTCTACCCACAAAATCCTCAGAGCCACTCTGAAGCTCTATCTCTGTAATTCCAGGGCCTCTGCCAGGATTACATCTCCACCCCTAAGAGCCTGGAGTTTTGCCTGGACCCCAAGATGCCAGTACTGAGTCTATATCACTACTCCTGGGCTGGCAGAACCTCCCTGAGGTCCAACATTTCACTTAGAACCCACCAGCCCTGAGCAGCCATCACTCCTAGACTTGATTTGAGAGAGTCCTCAGAAAGGAGAGAAGGTGCTCCGTGTACCTTTTAACTCGGAGCTGAGAGAAGAGAAGCCAGATGAGAAGAAACTAGCAAAAGAACCCTGGCAACATGAAAAAACAAAATAATTTGAAACCCCCAAGAGAACACAATGGAGCTACAGTCGTGAACTCTACCCACAAGGAAATGGCTGAAATGACAAAAAATGGAATTTAGAATATGGATAGTAAGTAAGATGATGGGAATTGGAAAAAAAGAAAAACCAGCAAAAGGAAGCTAAAAATTTCAGCAAATCAATGAAAAAAAGAGAAAAAATTACTAGAGAGCTAGACAACATAAGGAGGGATAATAGACTTAAAGAAAGAGAGAGAGCCATTCAGGGAATTTCAAATACAGTTGAAAGCTTTAGCAACAGCCTAAACCAAGAGAAGAAAGAATCTCAGAGCTTGAAGACAAGGTTTTTGAGATAATCCAGTCACTCCAAGAGGCAGAGAAGAGTATAAAAAAATCTGAACAATTGCTGAGAGAGATATGTATGTGTCATACATACTAACATTCAAATTAAAGGTATCCATGAGGGTGAAGAAGAAAGAGCTAAAACCATGGAAAATCTATTTGAGAAAATTATTGAGGAAAACTTCCTGGACATTGCCAATATTCAGACATACAGATACAAAATGGACATAGGACATTGAGAGCTTCATAGCAAATAGATCATCTCCAAAACACATAGTAACCAACCTGACCAAAGTCAAATGAAGGAGAAAATTCTGCAGGCCACCAGGTGAAAGCATCATATAAGGTAAAAAGGAAAACCCATCAGGCAAATGGCAGATTTCTCAGTGGAAACCTTACAAGCCATAAGGGCTTGGGACCCCATCTTCAATCAATTTAAGCAAAATAACTGCCAGTGTAGATCTTCATATCCTGCAAAATTAGGTTTTACAATAGATGGAGAAATTAAGTCCTTTCCAGACAAGCAAACACTGAGGGAATTTTCAACGATCAGAGCTGCTCTACATGAAATACCCAGAACAGCACTACACAGAAATCAGCATAACAGATACCCACCACTGTACAATTACCTGAAAATCCCCCCCCCAAAACTCACAACTCTTACAAAACAATAGAATTAAGAGGTAAAATAAAGCAATAAGGGACTACCCAACAAGATGAACAGACCAATATCCCATATATCAATTCTATCAATTAACATTAACCTACTGAATGCTCCTCTCAAAAGACATAAGCTGGCTGAATGGATGATAAAACACAACCCAAGTATCTACTGCTTCCAGGAAACACATCTAAACCACAAGGATACACAGACTCGATGTGAAAGCAGAGTAAAAAAATATTCCATGCAAATAGAAATCATAAAAAAGCAGGTGTAGCCATTTTCATATCATATAAAATTGATTTTAAGCCAAAAAAGGTAAAGACAGACAAAGAGTGTCATTATATAATAGTAAAGGGAGCTATCCAGCAAGAAGACATAACAATGCTAAACATATATGCACCCAATGCATGAGCTCCCAGATACATAAAGCAAATATTATTAGAGCTAAGCAAAGAAATAAATAGTACCATCATAATTGCCAAGGACCTCAATACCCCAGTGTCAGAGCTGGATAAATCATCTAATCAGAAAATAAATAATGAAATAATGAATTTAAACCAAACTCTAAATCAAGTGTAACTAACAAACATTTACAGAACATTCTACCCCAAAACGACAGAATGCACATTCCTCTCAGCAGCACATGGGACGTTCTCCAAGATTGATCATATCTTAGGACATAAAACAGGTCTCAACAAATTTAAAAAAGTTATAATCACATCATGTACCTTCTGAGACCATAGCAGAATAAAACTAGACATCAATCACAAGAACAACACTCAAACCTATTCAAAGTCATGGAAATTAAACCATCTTCTGCTGAAAGGTTATTCATTCAAGAACGAAATTATGGTGGAAGTCAAAAAATTCTTTAAACTGAATGACAAAGGGGACACAAGCTATCAAAATCTATGGGGCACAGCAAAAGTATTTCTCAGGGGAAAATTCATAGCTCTAACTGCCTATATCAAAAAGAGAGAAAGATCACAAACTGAAAACTTAATGTCACACCTCAAGGAACTAGAAAAGGAAGAACAAACCACCCAAAGCAAGGAGAAGAAAAGAAATAACATAGGTCAGAGCATACTAAATACATTGGAGAACTATATATATATATGATTAATAAAACAAAAGGTTGGTTCTTTGAAAAGATAAACAAAATCAATAGACTCTAGATTGATTAACCAGGAAGATTAACCAGGAAGACGCTAGATTAACCAGGAATAGAAGATAAAGAACCCAAATAATCTCAATCTGAAAGGAGAAAAGTAACATTATAACTGACACTGAAGAAATATAAAATATCATTTATGAATACTACATAAATCTCTATGTGCCCAAACAGAGAATATAGAGGAAATGGACAAGTTTCTGAAGACACACAACCTCCCAAAACTAACTAAGAAGAAACAGACCTCCTTAACAGACCAATAATGATGAGTGAGATCAAATCGGTAATAAAAATCCTCCCCAAAAGAATAACAAAAAAGCCCTGGACCAGATGGATTCACCCTGAATTCTATCAGACCTACAAAGAAGATCTAATATCCATAATACAGAAAATATTACATAATATTTAGAAGGAGGAAATCCTCCCTAATTCATTGTATGAAGCCAGTATCACCTTAATACTAAAGCCAGGAAATGACACAAGGAAAAAAGAGAACTATAGACCAATATCCCTTATAAATGTAGATGCAAAATAAATGTAAATATAAATGCAATATATATACATCATATATATTATAATGTATATATGTATATAAATTATATATACATGTATATGTATATAAATTATATATACATGTATATGTATGTATGTATATGTATATATAAATTATATATACATTTATATATAATGTATATATAAATGCAATAAATATATATATATAAATGCAAAATAAATGCAATATAAATGTAGATGCAAAAATCCTCAATAAAATACTAGCAAAGCAAATTCAACTGCACATCAAAAAATACTCTACCAGAAACAAGCAGGCTTCATCCCAGGGATACAAGGATGGTTGAACATACGTAAATCAATAAACATGACTCACTACATAAACAAAAGCAAAAACAAAGATCATATGGTCATCTCACAAGATGCAGAAAAAGCATTTGATAAAATCCAGCACCTTTTCATGACCAAAACCCTCAACATAGTAGGCACAGAAAGAAAATATCTCAGAATTATAAAAACTATATATGACAAACCCACAGCCAACATCATACTGAATGAGGAAAAGTTGAAAACATTCCCCCTAAGAGCTGGAACAGGACAAGGATGCTCACTCCCACCAGTACTATTCAACATAGTGCTGGAAGTCCTGGCCAGGGCAACTAGGCTAGAGAAGAATATTAAGGGTACTCAAATCAGAAAAGAGGAGGTGAAACCATTGTTCTTCACTAACAATATGATCTTATATTCAGCGAACCCCAAAAATTCCACCAAGAGTCTCCTGGAATTGATAAATAAATTTAGCAGAGTCTCAGGATGCAAAATCAATGTACAGTAGCACTTCTATATACCAATAACAGTCAAGCCGAGGGTCAAAGACTCAACACCATTCACAATAGCTACAAAGAAAATAAAATAACTAGGAATAATATATTTATGCATTGTTACTGGGACTGCACATTAGTATAACCTCTCTGGAAAACACCACGGAGGTTCCTCAAAGAGCAATCCGGATACTGCATATTTACCCATAGGAAAAAAAGTCACTTTATCAAAAAAAACACCAGAACTCAAATGTTTATTGCAGCACAATTCACAATTGCAAAGATGTGGAATCAATCCAAGTGCCCATCAATTCATGAGTGGATTAGTGAAACGTGGCTTATGTACACCATCGAGTACTACTGAAGCATAAAAGATGAATTAATAATATCTTTTGCAACAATCTGGATGGAACTGGAGACTATTCTCCTAAATAAATATCTCCAGAATGGAAAAACAAACACCATACATACTCACTATTAAATTGGAACTAACCTATGAGCACAGAAGTGCACAGAGGGAAGTAAAACTCAGTGGAAAGCCACCAGGGGGGTAGGGGGGAGGGTAAAGGAGAGGTGGGGAATAAGCCAACCTAATGGGTATCATGAAAGCTATTTGAGTCATGGTCACACCTATAGCCAGCATGCAAGCATTACATAAATCATCCATGTAACCTAAAACATTTGTACACACTTAACATTTTGAAATTTTAAAAAAGCATATTAAAACAAATCTGATTTAAAGAACAATGAAGTCGGTAAAAAAAAAAAAGAGAGAGAGAGAGAAGCAATATATCATGGTGCTATAGCACACTGTTTAAGAGCTAGACTGTGGAATTGGACTGTCTGGGTTTGAATCCCAGCCTTGTTACTACTAGAAATTGGCCATATTGATCTTGGCCATCTTACTTGCTGCTATGGTCTTTAGGTTTGTGTTCCCCAAAATTCATATGTTGAACTTCATCCTCTATGCAGTAGTAATAAAGGTGGGCCTTTAGGAGTTGATTAAGTTGTGGCAGTGGAACCCTCATGAAGGGGATTAGTATCCCTTATAAAAGAGGTTTGAGGGAGCTTCATCCTTTCTGGCATGTGAGGACACAGAGAAGGCACTATTTATGAGGAACAGGCTCTCACCAGACATGGAACCTGCTGGTGCCTTGATCTTTTACTTCTCATGCTCTAGAACTGTGAGCAATAAATTTATGTTGTTTATAAATTACTCAGTCTAAGATATTTTTCTTATAGCAGCCCAAATGGACTAAGACATTTGCCTTTACTCAACTGTATAAAAGGGATAGTGTTGACTTCAGAAGCTTGCTGGAGATATTAAATAACTTTGTAAGCATATGGTACTTAGGACTGTGTCCAATTCATTAAGACCTGTATATAAGTGTTAGTTATCATCGTAGTGTCGAGGTGTAGAATTTCTCTGGCATAGAGAGGATTATATTTAATTCTCTTGGCTACTAACTGCAGGATAAGAGAGACTGACAAAAGTTTTCTGGGCTCTTCTACTTCCTTTTTTTGCTAATTATACAAAACAATTCATCTTCTACTCACAGGCCCCAGCTGGTAGCAGGCTGAGAGAGCATTTCTTCTCACATAGCTGAATCAGGTCCTCATGCTGCTGTGGTCATTGCTGGTCATCCTTGGTGAGTTCAATAATTTTGAATTAGAACTGAGGAGGCAACAGGATGAGGTCTCCAGGTCCTGAACAGTCTGGGGTTTTATCAGGGCCCAGGGACCAGTGGGGACGCTCAGGTCTTGGATTCCAGCTTAGGCTTCAGGGACAGCCGAAAACCAGTGGGACGGAGGAAAATCAAATTGCAGCTTGTTCTAATCCTTAATGTTCGAGGCAGGCAACTTTACCACTTGCTGATTATGAACTTCTGTTTTGTTATCTTAGATCTCATTGAGTAATACTATGTTCTCTTAAATAAAATGTTCCTAATTTCTGAGCTTAATACTGCCTCTCTCCTCCATGACAACCAATTGTTCACACCGTCATTTCTGTAAGATCTGGGCTCGGAAACTGTACTGAGACCCTTTGCTAATGTTCCTCTGTTTAATCACGGGCTATGGGGAAGATGAGGGCTGCTACTGGGAAATAAGATTCTTTTCTCTACACTCTGTAGGCATGGAAATATTTGTTACTGGAATAAAAGGGCTCTCATGTAAAATATGGCCTGAACAAAGGGATTGATTTAGAGCGGGCTCAACTCTCATAGGTCTCGTTCGCTATGCGTGTTTCTTTGTGAACCCTTTGTGACCACATTGTCGTGTAGCAGTGTGTCTACCAGTTAAACAGCGTGGGTGCCAGGGACAGTGGCGGGGAGGGGGAAGGAAAATGAAATGAAGGAAAGAATCATGAAGTATTCAATGTGCATATTCTTTTCAATCCTTTTGGTGAAAGGATGAGTTTGCAACTTGTCTTGTGGTCGCCCAATGAATGAGGGTTAAGAGTGTGTCGGAGGGAAATTGACTTGTTGGTGATGAGGGAGGGGGGGAGTAAAAAAGGAGTAAAAGATGCAAAGAAGTTTTTGATCAATTTATCAGAGTCACATACATTTCTGGATTATCAGGGCAAGTGCTCCGTGCTAACCTCTGACCTTTGATTCCCTCACAGCTCCAGCCAGTGCACAGGCAGGTGAGTCCTTCTGTCTTTGCTGTTCTCTGTCTCTCATACATCAGCCGCCTGGCCACCACAGGGCCCTGCAGAAGTGGCCCTAGAAAGAGTGTGCAGAGGTCCAAGGGTATCTCCCTCAGAACTGCTCACCCGTTCTGAGGTCACATGCCCGGGTGAGCGGGCCCCACCTAGCCTTCTCTAAGCCCCAGATGCTTGCCCTTCGCTAAAAGCCCAGGTGTAGGAAGGGCAGTAACATCGAAAGGAAGGTGTGCAGACTGGAGAGGAGGGCAGTTTAGAGAGAATTGTTTTCTTGACCATGGGACTATAATTCCTCAATTTCGTCTGGCTGATACTGAATATCCTCAAGCTCTGAAAACAGTTATCCACAGAGGAAAAATCTCAGGGCTGCAGGGCTATAAACCTCTGCATGGTCAGACTAAACATGGGCCATCATTGCTTTTCTAGGTCCAGATCAGGAGTCAGCCAACTT
Source organism: Microcebus murinus (assembly GCF_040939455.1). Classification (NCBI taxonomy): domain Eukaryota; kingdom Metazoa; phylum Chordata; class Mammalia; order Primates; family Cheirogaleidae; genus Microcebus; species Microcebus murinus. The sequence continues at coordinate 105,901,834 of NC_134105.1, read as the reverse complement.
TTTCTGTAAAAGGCCAGAGACTAAGTAGTTTAGGCTTTTCAGGTGTCTGCCGTAACCACCCAGCACTGTCATTGTACCAGGAAAGCCACTACAGACCGTATGTAAATGGGCATGGCTGTGTTCCAGAAACACCTTTTTTTTTTTTTTTTTTTTTTTACCAAAAACAGGTGGCTGACTGGCTTACAGGCTACAGTTTGTCAACCCCTGCTCTAGATTTATTCTTTAGTTCTGACTTTTTAAATACTTGTGTTACTTTTCTAAAGTCGAGTGACTAAAACTGATTTTATCTCACCCTTTTTGATTGAAAGTTGTGCTCAGTAAAGGAAGTCAATGAGAAAAATGTTTTATTCTACATGGTGAATCTCCCCATGAGCCAAGACTAAATCTAAAGAAAGAGAGAATTGTCCCCTTGCGTGCCCAAGGGAGCCTGGGCTCTAAGGAACTGTGCTGGGACAAGCAGATCCCTGTCTCACCTCAAAGGGAAGGGGGCGGCAGGGAGACCCGCAGGGGCCCTGGCCTGCAGGGTGCTCAGGAACGTGTCTTGTGTCTCACATCCTCCCTTTCCCACGCCGAGCCCGACCTCATGACATGCATCAGCTCCCTTCCTGTCTGGAGGGAAATTTAGAGGAAACCTCAGTCAGAGCCCAGGTGGTTTCTGGCTGGGAGTGGGAACCGTGCTGTTACTCAGTCTCAGTGAGGTGTGGGCAGGCTCCTGGAATGAGTCAGTCATGGACACTCAGAGAACAGGGCAATGGCCACTCTACTTTCTTTCCTCTCCCTGCTCAGGAGCGTCTCAGAAAGCTGGGATGGGAATGTTCTCCAGAACTTTGAGATCTCTCCTTTTAAAAAAAGGATACAAGGGAACTTAGTTCAGTCCAAGGTCGTGAAAAGAGCAGGAGTTACATCGCCTGAAAAGCGAGTCTCAAATCGTGTCTTTGCTATATACCTGCTGTGCGGGCCGGCCGGTCGCTTAGCCTCTGAACCCCATTCTGGACTCCTGTGAACAGTCTCTGGCCTGTTGAGAATTTCACTCCCATGCAACATGTGAAAATGCCACTCAGCACAGCAACTGAAAAAGGCCTTCTCTCTCCACTCCTGCCACCGCGGCCATTTCCTGCTCCTCGCCCCACCCGTAAGCTGCACTCACCACCTGCGCAAACCTCTGAGAAATACTGCTTGTCTCTTGCTCTTGCTGCTGTTCTAGTAAAGAAATTTTTCATTGACATTCTTGTAAAAAAGGAATTCTTCAGCTGCATACATCTTCCCCCGAGATTTGCTCAACCTAAGGGTTTCATAACTTAACCTTCTTCCCGCCTCCTACCATTGTCTCCCCCAGTTGGATTTTTCTGTACCTCTGGGGGTCAGCAAGATTCTATCGGGTGCCTCTGTAGGTGTAGATCGTCTCAGCCTGGCTGTGTCTGTCCTTCTCCATCAGTCCTACTTGCTGGAGGATTTGGAACTCCCTGAGGATGGAGGAGTCAGCATTAGGGCTTCATCACCCGGCTTCTCCAGGGCCTCCGATGCCTTTCACTCCACTAAAAGTGTGCACAGATTAGAACCCTCACAATGACAGCCAGTGAAGAGCCAGCCACACTTCTGCTGAGGCCTCCGATCTGCCAGGCAGTGGGCATCCGGGTGGTCGCAGCCACCCTGGACGCAAGTGGCTACACACTCCATTACAAACTCCATTCTGACTCCGTTGGGTTCCCTGGTGGAAGATGTGGACCAACTTCTCTCTACCTGCTAGCACGTTGCTCTGGGAGGCTTTGACCTCAAGTCACTTTCACTTCTTCAGCCTCCCAGGTCCTCCCCATCTCACGGATTGAAGCCCATTGTTTTGGTTGCTCTTGAAGTACAGTCATGATGGCCTCTTCTTCTTCCTCAGTCATTGTCAGCTTCAGCAATAAGGACATTCCTCTCAAGGTTGTGACAATCCGTAACTGATCGAGTGGTCCTTTTGTGCATGTATGCAAGCACAGCTGAACACTTACCTCACAGAACCCTTAAAACAGCCTCAAGAGGCAAACACTTGCCATCGTTCCATTTCTCAGGTGAGAAATCGAGGTACAGAGAGTAAAGTGCTCTGTCCACTATCAGCTAATAATAGCAGACTTGGATTCAGCACAGTGTGATCCGGCTCTTCATTGGGTTAAACATTCTGAGCACCAGAATCCCTCAGTGACCCTAGGCGAGGGGACACTCTGCCTGCTACTTCACTTCTGGGCCCTCCAGGTTTGCGACCATGCCCCAGGTGGTTCCTCCCCAGAGCTGCAGTCAGCTCCCCTGCTGCCCCCCCCCCCTTGCTGGTTGCAGTTTCAGATTCAGTGCCAGCCACTCCCACTACTCTCCACCCTCTGCTCCCTCTCCACCTGGTGGTCTGCCTCTTTACAAGCAGTGAAACCCCCAGGCTCACTTAGCAAGCCCAGAGCCTGGGAGGCTGCCCATCTGGTGCCTTTTCAATAGCGTCTCTAACCCTGACTCCCCACCCTCCTTTCCCCAACAGCATTCTCCCCAGGAATTTTTCCTGTTTCTGGATAAAGACTGTACAAGTGGCTTAAAAGTCGGCTTGATTGCAAGTCCCACAGCAGAGTTCCTGTGGGATCTAGCCTCAATCTGTGAAGGAGGGCAAAAATCTTGAATTAATTGTTTCTGCAACCTACTTTCTAATTTCATTAGAAAACAGATTGTCAGCTGGACTAGGAGACTCACGCCTATAATCCTAGCACTCTGGGAGGCCAAGGTGGGAGGGTTGCTTTAGCTCCAGAGTTTAAGATCAGCCTGAGCAACAGCGGAGACCCTGTCGCTACTAAAAGTAGAAACAATTAGCTGGGCATGGTGTTGCGCACCTGTAGTCCCAGCTACTTGTGAGGCTGAGGCAGGAGGATCACTTGAGCCCAGGAGTTTGAGGTTGCTGTGAGCTAGGCTGATGCCACAGCACTCTAGCCTGGGAAACAGAGTGAGACTCTTTCTCAAAAAGAAAGAAAGAGAAGGAAGGAAGAAAGGAAGGAAGGAAGGAAGGAAGGAAGGAAGGAAGGGAGGGAGGGAGGGAGGGAGGGAGGGAGGGAGGGAGGGAGGGAGGGAGGGAGGGAGGAGAAGAGAAAAGAAAAAAAAGAAAGAAAGAAAAGAAAGAAAGAAAGAAAGAAAGAAAGAAAGAAAGAAAGAAAGAAAGAAAGAAAGAAAGAAAGAAAGAAAGAAAATAGATCCCCCTCCCACCAAATGTCCAACAGGCAATTTTGATTCTCCTAGAACAGCCAATAGCAGACCATACGTTTTTTCAAATATTCCAATTCCAATTCCAATTCCACAAGTCACTTGTGGTGTTTTGGCTTGGGCTCTGCAGTGGTATTTTGTGAGCCATCATATCTCTTACTTGATGGATCTCTGCTTCCTTCCACTACACATCCAAATCTGACAGTCATGGTACAATTGAATAGTGATAGGGAGAAGATTTTTATTTGAGTATAACATAGTTCCTCACCTTAAGGTCAAAATCCTCAACTATAATCCTAAAATACAATGGCAATGTCATAAACACAGAACACAATCCGTGCCATACATAAGTGAACTGACAGGGTAGAAAGTAGAGAACCTGTGGCCAATCTAAGGAAAGCAGCCCCTGGGGATGACATTTGTCATAGGCAGTGACTTTTTTTCTCAAAATGATCAGTCTCTAGGAACCAAGTCTTGGATTAAAAGTAACCTCTACTTTGTTATACACTGAATGAAAATTTTCGGAAAGCCTTCAAGTGGAAAGTTCTGAGAATTAAAGATATTGGACCTTATTCCAGTAACTGGCGCATTCCTCAGTAATGCAGACCACGTGGAGGTTTCATCTGGTGAGGCAAGAAGAAGGGAAGGGACTGAATTCACAGGACAGTGCAGAGCTCTGAGGGCTGGATGAAGGCATGGGAGATGGGAAAGTAAAGTGCCCACTGAGGACAAGGGTCCCCTGTGTGACGTCACCAGTGGAGACAGCTAAGGGTAGGGAGCCTCAGCAGAACACGCCTCTCTGCGTGTAAAAAGTTATGTTTACCTTGACACCCACTGAATGTTTGTGTCCCCCTCAAATTCATATGTGGAACCCCTAATCCCAATGTGATGGTATTTGGAGGTGGGGCCTTTGGGAGGTGGTCATGGGGTGGACCCCTCGTGAATGGGATTAATGCTCTTATAAGAAGAGGTGGCCGGTGAGCGAGCTAGTGCTTCATCTACCGTGTGAAGATACAGTGAAAAGTCTGCAGTCTGCAACCCGGAAGAGGCCCTTCCAAGAACTCAACCATGCTGGCACTCTGACCTTAGACCTCCAACCTCCAGAACTGTGAGGAATAAATTTCTGTTGTTCATAAGCCACCCAGTTTATGTTTTTTTTTTTTTTGTTATAGCAGCCCGAGCTAAGATACCTCCTCAGGAAAAATGGGATGTAGCCGTTAGTAATTAAGGCACGGGTTGCAATGTCCGTCTTATCTAAAGATGTAGATGCCTCTGAGAGCATCCCACTGCCGAGGAGGCAGCCCAGGCATCTGGGTTCTCTGCAAAAATGGTAACTCCAGTTTCCCTCACTCTTTCGCAGATGGGCTGACTTTCCTGGCGCCCCCTTCTGTCTTTGAAGGAGACAGAATAGTTCTGACATGCCAGGGAAAAAAGAACTGGAAAATAGAGATGGTGACTTACTACAAGAACGGAAAAATGTTTTTTTCTTCAAAAGAATTCTCAGATTTCTCTATCCATAGTGCAACTTTGAGTGTCAGTGGCAACTACCACTGTTCTGCTACTGGACGTGGACTATTCCAGTCATGGGAAGAAACTTCACAAACAGTCAATATCGAAGTCCAAGGTAAAACCTTTCCTCCTGTGGGCCGGGCTGGGCAGGAAACCGTGGCAGCAGAGCAGGGTGGGTACCTGACAGGGGAAAGCTGCCCACTGGGCAAATGTGGACTGGAGCGCTTGTGGTTTGACCAGCAAGGGAGCCGCGATGGGCGAGATGCGTCTGGCCCTGAATGTCCTGCGGTCACTTCTCTCCAGGGGCTTTTTATCAGGAACCCTGGATTCTCACTGCTCTGGGCAATGTTGTGACCTTTCTCTCTAGAGCTATTTCAACATCCTGTGCTGACAGCCAGCTCCTTCCAGCCCATCGAGGGGGGTCCAGTGGCCCTGACCTGTGAGACCCGGCTCCACCCACAGAAGTCAAAGGTCCAGCTCCAGTTTCGCTTCTTCAGAGGCAGCCGGGCCCTGGGATCAGGCTGGAGCAGTTCCCCAGAGCTCCAGATCCCTGCAACGAGGACCGAAGACTCAGGGTCTTACTGGTGTGAGGCAGGGACTGTGACGCCCAGGATCAGAAAACAGAGCCCCCAATCCAAGATTCATGTGCGGAGTAAGTATGCATGGGGCTGAGCCTGGGAGGAGGAGAGAAGCGCTGTAGCTTCAGCTGGGCGGCTGGGCTTTTTGTTTCTCTGTGCAACTCTTGCCCTTGAGGAAAGTGGGAATTGGGCTACAGAAACTCTCAGATTACTCCTGGCGTCTCCCTTCGTGAGAAAAAGGAATAGACTACTCCCCTGATAAGCCTTTTCTCTTTTATTAGTTAAGTAATGTTCATTGATTAAGTCTTCATTGATCACTGACTGTGCATTTAGCAGTGGGCTGGGTGCTTTGAGAGGCAAGGCACGGGTTCTCTGCATGGCTCCGCACACTCTCACTGCAACATAGCTTGAACTAGGAGGCAACGTGGTGCTACAGCATGCGGAGCTAAAGGTAGCGTCAGAGAGAGCAGAGAGCAGAGTGAACACAGTGGTCAGAGGAGAGGTAGTGATTTGTTCAGCCTTGGAACTGGGGATGATAGAGGAATTGTAACTGGGATTGCTCTTGGGAACAATACCTTTTCCGAGGTAGGACCGATGCTACCGGTGTCTATCTTCATTCTGTGCAAAAGGCATCTGTCTGTACAGTGACTCATCAAAAAAAAAAAAAAAATTAAAGTTTCCTGTCTCGTGGAGTGGATGATCTATCACAAATTATTTATTTATTTATTTAATTTTAGCGTATTATGGGGGTACATGTGTTAAGGTTACATATATTGCCCATGCCCTCCCTTCTCCCTCAAGTCAGAGCTTCAAGCATGTCCATCCCCCAAATGTTGCACATCTTACTCGTTGTGGTTGTATATACCCATCCCCTCCTCCCCCCTCCCATTCTCCCGACACCCGTTAGATGTTACTCCTATATGTCCACTTAGGTGTTGATTCGCTAATACCAATTTGCTGGTGAGTACATGTGGTGCTGGTTTTTCCATTTTTGAGATACTTCACTTAGTAGAATGGGCTCCAGCTGTATCCAGGAATACACAAGAGGTGCTATATCACCATTGTTTCTTAAAGCTATCACAAATTCTTAAATGATCTCTACCCATGAAATTAGCAAGGATTAGAGTTAGAACATACAAGTATCTGTATCTACATTTTTCAAAAAAAAATTGTCATGGATTCCCTACCTCTATAGGAATACTCATAGTGGATTACATATGCTATACCCATATTCCCATTGCTTGCATTAGAGAGTAGACTCAGTCTACCCCGATTCCCAGAGTTTCCCATAGTCAGGATTCTTACCTGTTATCTTATATCCATCTAGGAATCCCCATCTCTAATGTAAGCTTGGAGACCCGGGTCCCTGCGGGACAGGTGATTGAAGGAGGGAATCTAGACCTGCTCTGCTCGGTGGCTGAGGGCACGGGAAAGATCACATTCTCCTGGCACAGAGAGGCCACAGGACCCAGTCTGGGAAAGAAGACCCAGCATTCTCTGACAGCAGAGCTGAACATCCTGGCTGTGAGGGAGAGTGATGCTGGTGGATATTACTGTACAGCTGACAATGGCCATGAGCCCATCCAGAGCAAGGTGGTGAATATCCTTGTGAGAAGTGAGTTACACCCTCATTCATCTGGACCAGAAATTCCAAAAGCAAGGTCACTGTACCCAGGAGCCATGAGGAAATTCCAGGAGGTCCCTGCGGCCCGGGCTCAGTGCTGTGGAGAACTAAAACCAATTTGTAACTGAGCTATCCTTGCAAGTTAAGCTGCTGACATCTTTCTTTTTGTAGAAGTATAAAGAAGGCTCAATTGGTGTAAGAAAAAAATAAGATGCAAACAGTAACGACCACTTCTCTAGACAGTACCCCAGCATTAATATTCCTCCCAAAGTTTTAAATACATTGCTGAAAAAATTACCTCTGATTGCTCTAGTGGAGATGTGAAAATGGAAGGAATGCACAATGCCCAAGGGACCAGGCCCTTTGCTGAGACCTTAGAGTGGGAGTTTGTGAATCTATTGCAGCATCACAGATTTTCTCTGATAGCCCCTCTGTGTCTGTCAGTTCCAGCGTCCAGCCCTGTCCTCACCATCACAGCTCCCCGGGCCCAGGCTGTGGAGGGGGACGTGGTGGAGCTTCGCTGTGAGGCCCTGAGAGGTTCTCCCCCGATCCTGTACCGGTTCTATCATGAGGATGTCACCCTGGGGAATAGCTCGGCCCCCTCTGGAGGAGGAGCGTCCTTCAACCTCTCTCTGACTGCAGAACATTCTGGAAACTACTCTTGTGAGGCTGACAATGGCCTGGGGGCCCAGCGCAGTGAGGTGGTGACACTGTCTATCTCAGGTGTGTTGGTGGTATCTGCATACGGAGTATGGTGATCAATGGCTCTGTCCCACCAGTCTTTATTGGTACCATATTGGGGTTTCAGAAGATAGGGAGTGTCCTGGAGGTGTCTGCTGTTGGGGAGCAGGGGAGAAGGTGATCCCAGTGTCTAGTTGCTTTTCTTTTCCCCACAATAACCTGAAGCACACAGAGTATACTTAAATGACCTCTTGCATGCATTTGTATTTACCATTTCCACACAGTATGATAAGAAGGGCCCAAGTCTTTACCCTCTGGGACTGAAGCACTGATTTCTTCCCTTAGAGGCTGGTGGCTATAGAAGAGACTTTGTCATAGCCAGAGTTCTTGGGGGACTGTTTGGTGTCCTTGCTTTCACTGGTGGTGTTGTGCTATCTTATCACAGGTGCCACAAGATATCAGGTTGGTATCTACTATTTGTTGTGTTTTCCCTATTCTGCCGTGACCTTTTCCATCAGTGATATAGATTAGATTTGCAAGAAAAAAAGAAAGGAGACAGAAAAGAAAACCTTCCAAAATCCAATAATTTCATCCTAGGCTTCCCATTCCACGCAATGGGCGATGTTGCCATACTACTATTTTACAATATGTCACTGTCTGCTGCGTGCAGTCACTTGAGATTAAAATATTCACACATTCCTGCATGCTTGACTTTTAAATTAAAAAGTTTAATTGTTAAATGTCCTTTGATAATTTTCAATAGACAGTTTGTACATGATGGAGTAAAATGTAACAAGGGCCTATATTTAAAGGAACTAGAATCAATTGAATATAATCTTTTCCCTTAATCCATTTCCTGTTAGTTCACCTGCTCATGACAAGAGCACTGACTCCTCTTTGAATTCTTGGATCCCTTCTATCAATCACAAGGAGCCATCTCCACCCACGTGTCTGGTGGTCGATGCTGGCTCTAGGGCAGGATCTAGACTGTCAACGAAAGCACATACACGTAGACTCTTGATGTGGCCTGGATGACCTTAAGGTCACAGCACAAAGACCTCAAGGGAGTAGACTTTTGACATGTTGGCTCAGGCTCCAAAAGCAAATGCGGTAGTGAATCTGCAATACCTTTTATCCAGCAGTTTTAAAATTGTGATGTAGTGTCGCTTCTAGCAAAATTTTACAGTGTCCTAGTGCTTCCCAAACCTGATCAGATAAAGGGAGGAGAGCACAGCCTGCACCTTTAAATGGGAGAACTGTCCAAGAATTTGCAACCATATTTCAAAAATTTTCATACACACTTCCATGAGTTCCAATCCACGTCCCCAAACCCCACAAGACTCTCAAAAGCAGAAGCCCCCAGGGGGTCCTCTCCAGAACCAGCAAATGCCCCGTGGAACAAGTGGTTCCAGAAGCCAGACTCTCCCTGAGTCTCTCTCCTCTCTTGTCTCCGTGACTCCTCACTTTGTTATTGCCTCTTCAATGCCTAGAAATAGACTTTTAAAAATATTTTGCCCAGAATTTCTAGTTGTCCTTACGAGAGGGGTCTGTTCAATTTCTTTGTTAACCATTACTGGAGGCTTAAAGGCATCCACCTTTTATAACCAACACTTTCTTAATGCTGCTGTGGTTTTGGCATTTTCAGCCTGACTATATCTTTTTGTAATATATTATTTTCAAGGTCAAGAATTTAGAGAATCCTTCTGAGTGACTTCTACTGATCTCTATTAATATTCTACCCCAGTCAAAAAGAGTTGCCAATGACCAATTATTGGGTCAATTATGTATGGCAAGTTTACATATATTATCTGTAATTATCATAAGTTATTTTAGGTGTGAATTGTTGTCCACGTTTAACTGTCTTGGGAAAGTTAAACAGTCCACGGTGCTCACTTGGCCAGTAGAGGGCAGAGCTAAGACCAGACTCCTTATCGGCCTGACTCAAATGCCTCAAACCTAACTTTGTTGCAGGTCCTGACTTTAACTATTCACCTCTCATAAGTTTCATATTTCAGTATTGAAGCTATCAAGTAAAGGGCAAGAATGGGATACATAGGAATACCAATAATAACTTTTTCACTCTTGCAACATGCCTTCCTACACTTACCTACTTCTATCAAGTGAAAGAAATTTTAGAAGTTAATTTTTTCCCATATAGTAAATATTTAAGCCAGTGTGCTCAAGTCCAGTGGAAGTTCTGTTTTTTTTAAACAGACAGTCTAAGACTAAGGAATTGTGATATTACACCAAATGGATCCCTTCCTGCTGTTCTATCCTCAGAATAACTTTCACAGGCTCTCATTCCTTTCTAGAACCTCCCGCCTCATCATTGCTCTTTGGGCAGTGAGATGGCCTTTCAGGTAACCAGCTCTGCTCTGCTTTCTCACCCACAAAATGAGAAAATAAAGTCACCTCAGATCTACAGCATGACACACCTGAGCTATCTTCAACTATTCTAGACTTGCAAAAGAGAATAGTTGTGCTTTTCTATGAAGACAGCATAGGTTGTCTATATTGGTCTACTGGGGCTGCCATAACAAAATACCACAGACTGGGTGACTTCATCAACGGAAATTAATTTTCTTATAGTTCTGGAGGCTAGGAAGTCCAACATTCAGATGCCAGCAAGATAGGTTTCCTTCTGAAGTCTCTTCTCTCAGCTTGCAGTCAGCTGCCATCTGGCCGTGCGCTCACGTGACTTCTTGTGTGCATGCGGAGAGAAAGAACAAGTTCTCTGGTGTCCCTTCTTATAAGGACGTTGAACCTATTGTTTCGGGGTCCCACCCTTATGACCTCACTTAAATTTAATTCCTTCTGTAAAGGCCTTGGTCACATTGGGCATTAGGGCTTCAATATATGGATTTTGGGGGGATACATTCAGTCCATAATGTGCCCAAGAGAGGGCAATATAAAAAACACTTTTCATATTAAGCCAGTCTGTTGCATTAAAAAAAAAAAAAAAAAACAAAAAACCACTTTTCAATCCTCTGAATGTGTCACTTTTGTTATTGTCCCATGGCCAAAATAAGTCACATGATCATGCCCAAATGTATTGCTTTGCAATGTGATACAGACTATCTACTTACTCCTATGTAATTGTATGCAAACAAAACAAGAACAGTGAGAACAAAACAAAAGCATAGCTTCTCCAAAGAGTCCCTGTTCAGTATCAGTGTTGTTTGGTCCCATGTAATGATGATTAAAAGCTCTCTGAATCCCTAAGTTAAAGCACTCACTTCCCACTGCCCACCTCAGGCCCTATTCAGGCCAGACTTCTGCAGTGCGGAAAGGGACCCTGGTCTGATGTTTCTGTTTCCTTCAACTTGCTTCTGTTTTTGAAGCCTCCACGGTTGGTGCTAATTACCTCTGGCACCAAAAAAGCTGACTTTCCAGACTTGGTGGGTTGAACAAATCAGTTCCTACCTGGGGTATGTGTTTATGGGTTCTCCAGAGCGTCACAGGTGGAACATTGGCTACTCTTCTTGTGAGACAGGTGATTCATTTTTCTCCTGCGGTGCCCTTAACATCTCTCCTCAGTTCCTGGGAATCCATGGCCTCCTCCCCCTTCCCTTCCGCCTTCACTTTGGAACGTCCTTACCCCTCTAAGCAGTCCTCTTGGCCAAATTTTGAAATGTCTTCAAGCTGGCCCTCTCTTCCACAGGGCTCATGTCTGGTCTATAAGAAACACTCACACACTCTTGCACCTACCTGTAGATGTGCAGCTCCTGACTCAGGCAGATGACCACAGACTCTCTCCTTAAGATTCCTTAGGCATGTGTCTGCACTTGGTACCTTCCCCTGACCAAGATGGCCTTAATGTTCTCCTCGGCCTGCCTATAGGTCCTCGCTTCCCTTTTCTTAGAGCATTACTTTGGAACACTCACAATTATAAATTCATTTTATTTTTTTTGAGACAAATTACATTTTTAATCACTTTTTTTTTTTAGACAGGGTCTCACTCTATTGCCCAGGCTAGAGTGCCATGGCGTCAGCCTAGCTCACAGCAAACTCAAACTCCTGGGCTCAAGCAATCCTTCTGCCTCAGCCTCCCAAGTAGCTGGGACTACAGGCATGGGCCATCATGCCCGGCTAATTTTTTATATATATATATCAGTTGGCCAATTAATTTCTTTCTATTTATAGTAGAGACGGGGTCTCGCTCTTGCTCAGGCTGGTTTTCAACTCCTGACCTTGAGTGATCCGCCTGCCTCAGCCTCCCAGAGAGCTAGGATTACAGGCCTGAGCCACCATGCCCAGCCTGTAAATTCTTTCTCTACCTCTTTGAGATAGAAATCTTCTTCCTGACTCTTGCCAGTTTTACAGTCCAGGAATGTCCATCTCAAGAAGTGGGGAGCCATCCCTATGAAATGTAACCATGTAGATAGATCACCTGTATATCCTGTACTGTAATCTCCCAATTTTGCTTTCTAATTCTAGAATTCTGATTTTGTCTTTGTTAGTTGCTCCCTTTTGTTTTTGTTAGCCTTATTCTTTGAAAAAATTGGATATTTAATTGTCTTTCCCTTTTCTTATATATTTAAATATATTTTCACATATGTATTCAATTGCTTAAGACTTGCTTCCCTTAAATTTGTGTTATAGGCCTATGGAGATTTTTTTTACACTTTTATTATGAATTACCAATTCCATTGTGATCAGAGGATATTATTTGTAGCATATCTACTTTTTGGAATGTTTTTGAGGTTTTCTTAGTGAATCAATGTATCTTCAATTTTTGTTATTATTTAAGAGTGCTTAGATAGTAGACTAAAGTTAATTTTAAAGTAATTTCTTCAATAAGAAGTTGTTAGAAACATACACACTGATTTCATACATGTTTGAATATATGTGCCTCTTTATCTTATGCTTGAATGACAATTTGGCTTGGTAGAAAATTCTGTAGTCTTTCCTTTTTTTGAAGGCTAAACAAAAAAATTATAGTTTTTCCTTCTCCTTGGGAAACTAAAGTTAATTTTCTAGCACTATTTTTCTCAAAACCTAGTAAAGTTGGAATATTGGCTATGTTACTAACAGTGTTTTTTTCCTGATTGGTGAAATGCATCTAAACTGGGAGCACTATGATCAGGATTATAAATGTTTGCTGGGAAGCACAAATGGGGTATCCATAAATGCAATGTAAGTCTTGAAATTGAGTATGTCTCTTGTAGTGGTGACCTCTAGAAGGTACACTCCTACCCTCATAGGTGTCACATAAGTATTGATTTCTGAGAATCATAAGGTTTTTTTTTGTTTGTTTTTGTTTTTGTTTTGTGTGACAGAGTCTCACTCTGTTGCCTGGGCTAGAGTGCTGTGGTGTCAGCCTAGCTCACAGCAACCTCAAACTCCTGGGCCCAATCAGTCCTTCTGCCTCAGCCTCCCAAGTAGCTGGGAATATAGGCATGTGCCACTATGCCTGGCTAATTTTTTCTATATATTTTTAGTTGACCAATTAATTTCTTTCTATTTTTAGTAGAGACGGGGTCTCACTCTTGCTTAGGCTGGTTTCGAATGCCTGACCTTGAGCGATCCACCTGCCTTGGACTCCCAGAGTGCTAGGATTGCAGGCGTGAGCCACCGTGCCCAGACAAGCATAAGGTTTTTGAGCTGGGGTTGCCCCTATACCCATCTATGTGGCCTTGCTTCCTGAGCACTTAATTGGAGGACTAGACAATATCTCCTTGACCACTATGAGGACTCCTTGTGAAGATACACCTAATACATCTATGGTGGTATGCTGTGTTTCTTGTTCTAAATCTCTCTGTATCACTAATGTGCAAGAGATACCCTAGTGTGTTTTATAAAGCTATTAATACTATCAAGCCTAACTCCAAGACCACTGCTATTGACTAGGTATAGCAAATATCAAAACATTTAAAAAATTGAGCATGGCCATGTAAAGTCTAAAACAGAAGAATAGTAAGGTAGAGTTAGATCCATGAATAGTTAAAGTATATTATATTTTGTAGTAATTAAACCAGCATATTACTGGTACATGAATAGACAAAGAGAAAATAGAACAGAATAACAAATCCAGAAACTGTGATTAATGTGTGCAGGGTTTGATATTTGAAGTGTCATTTCAAATCAGTGGGAAAAAAAAAAGAGTGGATTATTCTATCAATAACTAATAGTGTTGCAATAAATAAGTAGCTATTTGGATGGAATGCAATTGGATTACTATTTTATATCTTATATCTTATCAGCTGATGATGGATACATGGTTAAGTCATATAAAAACTTTAAGAGATAAAGCTTCCTCCCTTGAAATGAATGTTCCTTTATCTGCTTTCCAGGAAAAAGTTCTGCTACTCATACACACAGGTGAGAACTCTTCCTAATAAAAATTTCAACTCTAGAGGGCTCCTTCATTCACAGTTTTAAACACCTATTACTATCTGTTTGTAGATAGGGATCAAGGCTATTTGATTATATAGTGCCTTTCTATAATACTTATGTCTCTACTTCATTACATTTATGCTACCAGAACACTTTTTTAAGGATGATCCACATGACTTTAACAGAAATGAATCTGGGGTAGTATCATTGTCTTATTTATAACTTTTCAAAAAGCCAAAGATGAAGAACAGAACATTTTGACCAAATCAGAGAAGATAGTCTATACATGAAGGGCCATAACTCACCCAAGCAGAGAGTCATGCCTGCCTGGCTTCTACCCTTTCTTTCCCCAGCCTTTCTCCTCTCTCTTCTCACTCACTGCCCTGGGGACTCTCATGTAGTTAGTTCACTTTCTCACAGAGGTGCTTCCAGCCCAAACCCTCAAGAGTCCACGCAGCCCAGCCTACTCTTCACCATGGAGGATCTGCAGCCAGAGTATGTCAATGGTGAGTCTCCCCACTGGGAGGAGATCTGGGGCTGGGGTAGGAATGGGAGAGGGGGCAGGAAAAGAGACCATGAGATGGTCTATCCCCCAATCCCTGAAGCTCAGTCACTCTCAATAAATAAATGACTCTTTTGGAATCATGATGGGGTTGGGAGGAACAACATAGTCAAGCAGCAAGGGACTGGGAAGATGTGTATGAAGTTTGATCCCTTGGCCACAAACATCTGTGAACTCTTGTCTTCTCCCCGAAGTGGATTCTCTAGGTGTGGATGTGATTTATTCCGAGGTCATGGGCTTCCAGCAGCCAGAAGACTCAGGTGAGAAACTGCAAAGTGGTTCTTGTCAGAAGCATCTTCCCAGGAGAGTAATGCACTGTGTGCAATAGAGGCTTCAATACATCACTTGTCCTTGATATGAAATAGGCAGGTCCAAGAGAGAACAGGAGATACCTGGAGGCAGGCTTTTGTGGAGAAGCTAAACTAAAAAAAGTGTAGGCAGATGGGTCAATGAATCTTCTTTCAGATGGGATTAGATGGGCAGGGAGAAGCTGGGATACAAGGCAAAGGGAGGGAATCAGGCAAGAGTGAGAATGTCTAAAGTCCAGGAGGAATTCTGTCAGATGAAGAGGGTCATTGAAGTTCCTCTTTTTTTTTTTTTATTGAAGTCACATTTCTTTTTTTTTTTTAATTTTTTTTTTTATTTTGGCATATTATGGGGGTACAGATTTTAAGGTTTCAATAAATGCCCATTTCCCCCCCTCCCCCCAAAAGTCTGAGTCTCCATCATGACCATCCCCCAGATGGTGCACATCTCACTCATTATGTATGTATATACCCGCCCCCCTCCCTCCTCCCACCTCCCCAATACCCTATTACTGTAGCACCTATGTGTCCACTTAGGTGCTACTCAGTTAATACCAGTTTGCTGGAGAATATATCTGGTGCTTGTTTTTCCATTCTTGGGATATGAAGTTCCTCTTTTAAAGGACCACAGAACGGAAGAGTCACTGAACCAACCAACCTGATATAGGGAATTTTCACTTTGACATGCAGCTTTGCAGGAACTGAGATGATAATTCTGCAACAGTACAGAGCTGTGTTCTTCAAGCTTCTGCTCCAGTGCTCTTGAAACTGCAACCCTAAAAGCTGCCCTTTGGTCTCTGCTCCCAGCTGCCTCTGGTGGAGCCAGTGGCTGTTGGCAGCTCAGCCAGTTTCCTGGTCAGTTGTCATCTGGCTATTCTTTGAGCCTCTGAATCTGGGTCTTCTGCTAGCCTTGCTTAGCAGCTAGGCTTCCACTGCAGCTTCCTATAGAGCTGATTACCCCATCATTCTCCTTCTCTGTCTGTGACCAGCCCAGCAGAATCAAAAAGTACAATCATTTTCACTGGATGCTTATCTTTCAAGCCCTCTAGGTGTACATCTGCAGTTAGGGGAGAGAAGGAGATTCAGGCCCACTAGGCACACATGGAAAGAAGGGAGAAAGAAGCAGACATCACTAAGCAACCCTTGTAGCCAGACTCGAATTGTTGTATGACTCAGGATGTGTCCTCTTTTATCTGTGCCTCCAATGTTTTTTCTATATAGCAAGGTGAAGCACCCATAGAATATAGAGGAATAACACAAAGTGAGCCCTGACAGAACAGTATAATAGTCATAGAAGCCAAGAAGAAAAAAAAAATTATAAGGAAAATGACCTGTGGGAAGTTGCCTCAGGGAGAGGAAGGGCTTTGTTAATAAGTGTTGGTGGAGGGCTTGGAGAAAGGATGGCGTTGTAGACAGACTTCAGAGTAAGCAACATTAAAAGAGGATTTTACAGAAGAACAGGAGAAGACTGAATTCCACACATTAAACACAGCAGTTCTATACGCTGGGGCATAAAGCCGGGAGTGAGGTCTAAGCAGGAACCCAAGAGCTCAGCACTATTTATTTTTCCTCCACAGCAAACACCAGAAGGCCCTCTCTGGAGACCAAGGTGAGCCAGACTTCTTGGAAACTCTCTATTTGTCTTTCCTCTACCATGTTCCTTCTTGCTCACTTAGACCCTTATTCCCGGGTGTCTCTCCCAGGACTCCCAGGTCATCTACTCTCCTGTGAAGAAGTCATAACTGTTGAAGGACTCAGAGGAGAAGATCAGCTACAAGGACAGGCATCACATAAAACCTTATGAAAATGCTCACGGCTCATCACCTGTCACAGCCAGAATGTGCTTCAGGGGCCACCTCATGTCATCATTCTTGTTCTAACCATGTTCCTTCCCTGACATCTTCTTTCACCCATTGACTATTCTTGAACTGCTACTACATCCAGGCACTGCACAAAGAAATTATTTCTGCTACCTTCTCTTAAATAATGAATGTGCAAAGAGTTGAGGAAAGAAGAATAAACAAGGGATATAATGTCTCACCTTCACCTACTCTGAGGTGATGATGACAGCAGGATCTATTACTGGGTTGTTCTTTCTTTCCCAAACTGAACTCATTTGTTTTTTTATCTTCCCCAGAGACCTCAAAGTTTTAAATGTAATTCCCTCTTGCCTTCATGAGAGCATGAGGGTTAAGTTTGTAGGAGGAAACAGCAGCCTGAATCAGTGTGCTAGCTTATTAAGTATGAAATGTACTATTTCTTTGCATAATAAATATGACAGTTGATTTATGCGACATAGCACTTTGACAATTCTTGTTCTATTTTTTTTTTTTTGAGACAGAGTCTTGCTTTGTTGCCCAGGCTAGAGTGACTGCTGTGGTGTCAGCCTAGCTCACAGCAACCTCAAACTCCTGGGCTCGAGCGATCCTTCTGCCTCAGCCTCTCGAGTAGCTGGGACTACAGGCATGTGCCACCATGCCTGGCTAATTTTTTATATATATATCAGTTGGCCAATTAATTTCTTTCTATTTATAGAAGAGACGGGTCTCGCTCTTGCTCAGGCTGGTTTTGAGCTCCTGACCTTGAGCAATCCGCCCGCCTCGGCCTCCCAGAGAGCTAGGATTACAGGCGTGAGCCACCGCGCCGGCCCTTGTTCTATTTTTATTGTGAAGGTATATCCATCCTCAGTCTTTCCAACACATTTTTTCTTGTGATTATCTTTCAAATCTTTTAGAGCAATTTTTGTGAAATCATAGATAAGTAAAAAATTCGTGATTTTTCAAATATGAGTTTGGTCGTGGAACCAATGCAGTGCAGACAGCTTGAAATATCAACGAAGTGTGTGGGAAGGACTGAGAAGTTCTGTTCTGGTGATTTTAATCTTGAAAATGAGCCACGTAGGTGACCTGAGACCAAGGCGGATAATGATGAACTGAAAGCTGTAGGGGAAGCGAATCCATCTAATTCATCCATGTGTGAATTAGCAGCTAGGTTTGAAGTTCCTATTCCAACAATATTGAACCATTTGAAACAAATTGGCAAGGTAAAGAAGTTGGATAGATGGGTACCGCATGAATTAAATGAGCATCAGAAGGGAAATTGTCTGGAAGCTTGCCTTTCTTTGCTGTCATAACATAAAGGCGGGTCCTTGCCTGCGAGAGTGGCCACTGCGTTGGTGCTCTGGGGCTTGAACCCTGGCTAGCCAGAAAATAAACCTCCTCTTGTGTGGAAAAAAAAACAAACAAACCTAAAGGCGAACCATTTTTGCACCATATTGTTACGTGTGATGAAAATGGGTTCTTGTTGACAATCGCAAGCATTTGGCATAATCGTTGTATCAAGATGAAGTGCTGAAACAGTCCAAAACCAAATATTCACCAAAAAAATAGGTGTCTGTGTGTTGGTCCAGTGCTGGTATTATCCACTACAGCTTCATGAAACCTGGTCAATAGATTACAGTACATGTCTACTGCAATCAATTGGATGAAACCATGAGGATGCTTGTGATTAAGCAGCCGAGATTGGACAATAGAGACAGGCCAATCCTCTTGACAATGCTCAACCACATGTCGCACAAACAACGCGCTGCTCAAACTGTAGCAGCTGGACTTGGAAAATCTTTGTCATCCACCATATTCACCAGACCTTGCACCAACTGACTACCACTTCTTCCAAGGTTTGGACCACTTCTTGCAAGGAAAATATTCAATTCTCAAAAAGCTGTGGAAAACACCTTTCATAATTTCATTGCCACTTGCTCTCCAGGCTTTTTCACTGCTGGATAAACAAGCTACTGGCTCAGATGGCACAACTGTGTGGATGGTTTAGGCGCATACTTTGATTAAATGTTCTGCTTCTTGTTTGAGATATAATAAACTACACCTTTGATTTGAAATTGGACATTTCATATTTAATGACCAAATATATTGTCCAGGCTCTTCAATGTTCAATTTTCCATCAGTTTAAAACAAATTAAATGAAGTATCCCAAGAATGGAAAAATAAGCGCCACATGTACTCACCAGTAAATTGGTATTAACTGATCAACACCTGAGTGGACATATAGGAATAACATTTATCGGGTGTCGGGCAGGTGTGGGGAGGAGATGATGGGTATATACATATATAAATGAGTGCAATGTGCACCAACTGGGGGATGGACACGCTTGAAGCTCTGACTCAAGGGGGTGGGGGGGGAGAAGGGCAATATACGTAACCTTAACATTTTTACCCCCATAATATGCTGAAAAAATAAATAAAAAGAAAGAAAGAAAAAAACCCAAATTAATGAGGGTGGTTATGTCTTTGTGAAATACTAAATGTTTTAGGTTGATTGCCACCATAGTGTAGGGAGTAAGAGCATAGCTTCTTATTGCCTGTGGTGAAGCCCCAACTCCATCCTTTAATTGTGTGGTCTTGAGTGCAAACTAATTAACCTCCTCATGCCTCAGTTTCTTCATCTTTATTAATGGAGATAACTCATAGGGTAATTATGAGGCTTTAATAGATATTTCTAAATTACCTAGCACAGTTTCTGACATATAGGTAGCACTATATAAGTGTTCATTACATAAAGTATGCATAATTATCATTCAGCCTTCAAACTCAGTACTAAGAAAGTTGAAAAAGCTGAGTAATGAGTATCTCTAATCACATGACTGTCAAAGGCACCATCGGAATTTTCACTACAGCATGTCTTCTACAAATTTGTTTTATTTTTAATTATTAAGGGTACACAATAGTTGTATATATTTATAGGGTACATGTGATGTTTTAATACAGGCATACAGTGTATATTAATCAAATCAGGGTAGTTGAGGTATCTATGACTTCATGCATTTATCATTTCTTTGTGTTAGAAACATTCCAATTCCACTTTTAGTTATTTTAAAATATACCCTAACTTATTGTTGATTATAGTGATTTTGTTATGTTATCAAATATTGTTCTATCTATCTATATTTTTGCCCCCATTAACCATCCCAATTTTATTGCCCCCTCCTTGCTACCCTTCCCAGCCTCTGGTAACCATTATCCTATTCTCTATCTCCATGAGATCAATTGTTTTTAATATTAAGCTCCCACATATGAGTGAGAACCTGCAAGATTTGTTTTTTGTGTTTGGCTTATTTCACTTAACATCGTGTTTTCCAGTTGCAAATGGCAGAATTTCATTCTTTTTTTTTTTTGAGACAGAGTCTCGCTTTGTTGCCCAGGCTAGAGTGAGTGCCGTGGTGTCAGCCTAGCTCACAGCAACCTCAAACTAACTCCTGGGCTCAAGCAATCCTCCTGCCTCAGCCTCCCGAGTAGCTGGGACTACAGGCATGCGCCACCAGGCCCAGCTAATTTTTTCTATATATTAGTTGGCCAATTAATTTGTTTCTATTTATAGTAGAGACGGGGTCTCGCTCTTGCTCAGGGTGGTTTCGAACTCCTGACCTTGAGCAATCCGCCCGCCTCGGCCTCCCAGAGTGCTAGGATTACAGGCGTGAGCCACCGCGCCTGGCCTCATTCTTTTTTGTGGCTATATAATATTCCATTATTTGTGTGTACCAAATTTCTTTATTTATTCATCCATTGATGGACACTTAGGTTGATTCCAAATCTTGGTTATTGTGATAGTGCCACAATAAACATGGGAGTGAAGATATATTTTTGATATACAGAACTCCCCTCTTTTGGATATATTCCCAGCAGTGGGATTGCTGGGTCCTGTGGTTCTATTTTTAGTTTTATGGAGGAACTGCCATACCATCCTCCACAGTAGTTGCACTAATTTACTTTCCCACCGACAGTGCACGAGCGTTCTCCTTTCTCCAGATCCTTGCCAGCATTGGTTATTGCCTATCTTTTTGCTAAAAGCTATTTTTAACTAAGGTCAGACAATATCTCATTGTGGTTTTGATTTGCAATTCTCTGATGACTGATGATCATTTCTTCATATACCTATTGGCCATTCATATGTTATCTTTTGAGAAATGTCTATTCAGATCCTTTGCCCATTTTTAATTGGATTATTTGTTTTCCTATTGAGTTGTTGGAGCGTCTTATATCTTTTAGTTATTAATCCCTTGTCAGATTAGTAGTTTGAAAATATTTTCTCCCATTTTGTGGGTTGTCTCTTCACTTTGTCGATTGTTTCCTTTGCTGTGTAGAAACTTTTTAGCTTGACGTGATCCCATTTGCCCAATTTTGCTTTGGTTGCCTGTGCTTTGGAGGTATTACTCAAGAATTCCTTGCCCAGGCCAATGTCTTGAAGCATTTCCCCAATGCTTTCTTTTAGTATTAATAGTTTTGTAGTTTTGGGTCTTAGATTTCTAAGTCTTTAATCCATTTTGACTGACTTGAACATTATACATGGTAACCATGTAACAAAAACATTTATACTGCCTTTATATTTTGAAATAAATAAATCTTAATGCCCATAAGCCAGAATATTTTATATACATGTGCTCACATATACATAAACATGTGATTTTAAAAGAATGACAGTAAACTGATTTTTTTCTTCCAATAGTTTTTATGTTTTAATGCCATTAAATACTGTTCTAAGATATTTGTAGTATTGCCTGGTATGTTTGAAGATATAGTAACTTGTTTTATGTGAAGGCCTTTGTAGTACTGCCAATTACTCACTATGATAATGTTGCAATGAACATCCTTATACCTATGTCAACATTTAGTATAGTATTACTAATTTAGAGAAATAAAAGCCTGTTTGCTATGCAGAGTCAGTCAATAACTTGGCAACATTTTCCCAGAGATGTCCCAGTGGTTGTGTCAAGGGTATATACACTTATGATACATTACTATCAAGATAAACAACTGAAACAACCTTATAGAAAAGGGTGATCTCTCAGTATACTATGTGAAGAAATAGAGACCAAATATTGGAGAAATCTTTTCTTCCTTACTGTTATGTATGTATGTATGTATATATGTATTTAGAGACAGGGTCTCCCTCTGTCACCCAGGCTGGAGTGCAGTGGTGCAATCATAGCTCACTGCAACTTCAAACTCCTGGGCTCAAGTGATCCTCCTGCCTCAGCCTCCCAAGTAGGTAGGACTACAAGCGTGTACCACCATGTCCCACTAATCTTTTTTTGTTTTTTAGAGATGGGGTTCTGGTTATGTTGCCCAGGCTGGTCTCAAACTCATGGCCTCAAGCAATCCTCTTGCCTTGGCCTCCCTAAGTCTTGCTTTCTATTTAGACAAAATATTCTGGAGAGAAGTTTCTGATCCCTGCTTTGTGTTACTTTTTGACGGACCCCTTCAGGTCAGTTGCTGAGACAGTCTCCTCTCACGTAGCTGAATGAAGATGCCTCACAGTGCTGTAGTCATTGCTGCTGGCATTTGGTGAGTTGGACAACTTAGACCAGGATCTAGGCCAGCAAGAAAATAGAGACTCCCTTATCCAGAGATCTTTGGGGTTTTCTTAGAACCCAAGTCTCTGGCTAAAGCTTAGCAAGCAGCCTGGGTCTCACGTTTCAGTCTCTAGAGATATTTGGGAATTGAGAAAATGGGAAACCTAAATTTTTAAGAAAAGATAAAAGTGATGTATTTCCATTTCTATTAGGAACAAAAGAAGTCTTTCTTTCCAATGACTTTCTGTTCTGAGCTCATAGGAAACTTTATAAGTGATATAATTGGGATTATTTTCAATACTAAACTCTAGTAATACACTTTTTCCTTCCTCCCATACAGAATGAAAACCAGTCCTCTTTAAATAACAGATTAAAATTCATAGTAAGCAATGAGACTGCTTGATAAGATATCATTGCTTAATTGAGGACAAGGGAGGACAAACACTTTGCCAAGAAACATGATTTCTGGCCAGGCATGGTGGATCACACATGTAATCCCAGCACTTTGGGAGGCCGGGGCAGGAGGATCACTTGAGGCCAGTAGTTCGAGACCAGCCTGAGCAACATAGGGAGACCCCCATCTCTACAAAACAGAACAAACAAACAAAATCCAACATGATTTCTTTCTCTGTACTTAGTAGACATTCTGTCCATAATTTTAGAATGAAGAAATAGACTCTTACGCCAAAAGTTGACCTGAAGTTGAGAAAGGGGGACTTACCCATCTTACAAACCATGGGAAAAAACTCTCTTCTCTATGTTCTTTCCTTTGCTCTGTGTCTTCGGCTATATCAGAGCCCTGGAGAAGTGGAAGTAGCAGTGAAAGGAATAAATATTGGAGATGCTAAACATCTTGGAAGAAGGAACACTTCTCAGTAATGGACAATGCATATGTCTGAAACTTCCTTGTGTGTGTAGAATGAAGTGTTGTTGGGAAAGGTGTGACTTTCGAGAGATGTGAAATATGAGAGAAGAAATTTGAAGGGAAGCTGGGCAAGGGGTTGGGGGCAGGGGCTGGTGCCTAGAATGTTCTCAGAATAAGAGTGACAAGAGGCGAGCGTACTGCTCTGTGATTATTTTTCATCCTTCTCTTTTGCAGCTTCCATCAGTGGACAATTGGTAAGTGGCCCTGCTGGTCCTTTCTCACAGATCTGGAGGGACACTGTCTTTCTGACCAGCTCACAGGGTGTGTAGATGCTGTGTCAAGCACATGAGGCTGAGGACTGTCAGATAGGCAAATGTTTAGTGGTTGCCTCGGGTCCTGATGGTTCTGTTTTTACATACAGCTGCTCTGAAAATATACATATTTTGCTGGGTGGACAGATGCTGTCTGACCTTTTAAAGAGCTCTAGTCCTTTACCATCTAAGCCAGAGGCTCAAAACTGGTAGACGATGACCTGTGTCAGCCTACAGACTTGTTTTGTTTCACTTGCATTTTTTCTTATCATTAACTGTCTTACCTTTGTGAGCAAGATTCTGGCTTCAGGCTCTTACTCCTAAGTCGTAACTTAGAAATACCACACATACAAGAGGCAGGTTGGTGCCTATCAAAACCTACAAAACTTTCATAAATACACTGGGAGACAACTACAGGGAAGCAGAAACTGCTTAGATTACAGATGAGTGAGGGCTTTCTGGATGAGATCTCTTCTCTCCCTGATATTGCTCTGAACTGATCATTGCCCAGCCCCAGCAGGGCATTTATTCTACCACCCAGGGGCAGTAGATTAATTACCAGGGCAGCGCTAGAACCCAGACATTATGGGAAACAAACAGCAATAGCCACAGTGTACTGCTTAGCTCCTGAGAACTCCTGTCTCTCTGCCATCCATGGTGGATGATGCTACCCAGTTGGAGCTCCAGAGGTTTTTTGCCTGAGGCTGCTCAACACACAAAATAGTGACAAAGTGAAAGAATACCCAACTACAGATAATGAATATAAAAATTATAATCTTCAAAATAAATATCTGGCAGGTGAATTGATTAGCATGGAGAATAACACTAAAGAAAAGATAGCGAGCTAGAAGATCAGGAAAAATGCTCCTAAAAATATCAAAAAAGGTATAGAGATGGAAACCATAGAAAGGAGGTAAAGAAATATGGATGATGGCAGTCGAAGTGTCACTATCTGTACGATATATGTACTATAGATAAAAACAAGAGGAGAAACTTGTGGAAAAAATAATAGCCAAGAATTTTACAAAATCAGAGAAAAATGAATGATTTCCACATTGAAAATGTAATTTGTTAAGCTGAATAGATAGGACAGACCTAAATAGGAAGTAAAATTTAGTAATAGCAGAGATAAAGAGAAAATTCTGAAATATGCAAGAGTGTAAACTATTATCTATAAATCGCAGGGATTAGATTAACCTCAGACTTCTTAACAATAACATAACATTCAAGAAGACAATGGAAAATAACATTTTCAAAGTGTTCCAGGAAAAAAGTCAAACCCACAATTTTATATCTATCTAGACTATTATTTAGCTGTGAGGGTGAATAAAGATATTCTCTGATATAACAGGCCTCAACACTTTAACACACACACATACGTACATGCACCATTAAAAACATTCTTAGAGGAAGTGCTCCAGTGAGAAGAAAAGTAAATACAGGAATACACCACGAGATATGGAAAGTGAATATGAGTAAAAAAAAAAATTAACATTTTATTGTTCAAATAATGACAAAATATGTAGAAAAAAATAAATAAAATTTTATTTGATTGAAAGATGGGGAGGAAGTTGTTTCTAAGAAATGTAAATGAGTGTTGTTACTCATCTTAGTAAGTTAGTGATTACCACCAGAAATAGGAACAGAATGACTTGCAGAATAGCATGAGGAAATCAACCTCTAACCCTGCTGAGCCTGCTGCTACTGCCTCTGACCATCAAATGGCTGTGCCTCCCATGTACACTGATCTTGGCAAATTTGGCAAGGATGTCTTCGGTAAGGGCTATGGATTTGTCTTAATAAAACTTGATTTGAAAGCAAAATCGAAGAATAGACTGGATGTTACAAGCTCAGGTTTGGCCAACACTGAGGCCACCAAAGTGACACTATCTGTATGAAGTGTCACTATCTGTCTGATGTATGTACTATAGATAAAAATAAAAGGAGAAAACTTGTGGAAAAAAATAATAGCCAAGAATTTTACAAAATCAGAGAGAGATGAACAATTTCCACATTGAAAATGTTGTAATTTGTTACAGACAGGACAGACCTAAACAGTAAGTAAAATTTAGTAATAGCAGAGATAAAGGAACATTTCTGAAATATTCAAGAGCATAAAGTATTATCTATAAATATTGTAGATATACAATTTATATTATCTATAAATTTAATTTCCAAATGGTCTGGAAACTAAAGACAGATGGTCCAAATATGGTCTGACATTTGTGGAGAAATGGAACCCTGACGGCACGTTACACACAGGGATTACCCGGGGTGATCAGCCTGCACATGGGCCGAAGCTGACCTATGATTCTTCCTTTGCACCAAACACTGAGGGACAATGATAACATGAAGACAGAGTACGAGTGGGAGCACATCAACCTAGGCTGCCATGTGGATGTTGACATCTCTGGGCCTTCAGTCCAGGGTGCTCTTGTGTTGAGCTATGCGGGCTGGCAGGCTCATAAATGAATTTTGAGATCAAAAAGTCCCCACTGACCCAGAACAACTTTGTGGCTGACTGCAAAGCTGATGAATTCCAGCTTTACACCAATGTGAACGAGGGCACAGTGTTTGGTGGCTCAGTTTGCCAGAATGTGAACAAGGTACTGGAGACTGCTGTCAGTCTCACCTGGACAGCAGGAAACAGTAGCACCCATTTTATTTTTTTTATTTATTTTTATTTTATTTATTTATTTTTTTTGAGACAGAGTCTTGCTTTGTTGCACAGGCTAGAGTGAGTGCCGTGGCGTCAGCCTAGCCCACAGCAACCTCAAACTCCTGGGCTCAAGCGATCCTCCTGCCTCAGCCTCCCGAGTAGCTGAGACTACAGGCATGCGCCACCATGCCCGGCTAATTTTTTGTATATATATATTAGTTGGCCAATTAATTTCTAATTTTATAGTAGAGATGGGGTCTCGCTCTTACTCAGGCTGGTTTCGAGCTGCTGACCTCGAGCAATCTGCCCGCTTCAGCCTCCCAGAGTGCTAGGATTACAGGCGTGACCCACTGTGCCCGGCCTCATTTTAGAATAGAAGCCAAGTAACAGGTAGATCCTCATCCCTTCTTCTCAGCTTAAGTGAACAATTCCAGCTGACAGGTTTAGGGTACTTTCAGATTGTAATGTCAGGCTTCAAGCAAGTCCTGTTAGCTGTGCTGTATGGCAAATTTTTTTTTTTTTTTTTTTTTTGCTTGATGTGATTTGATTCTTTTTATTTATTTATTTTTTATTTTAGCGTATTATGGGGGTACAAGTGTTAAGTTTACGTATATTGCCCATGCCCCCCTCACCCTTCGAGTCAGTGCCTTAAGCATGACCATCCCTCAAACGTTGCACATCTCACTCATTGTGTTTGTATATACCCATCCCCTCCTCCCCCCTCCCACCTGCCCGACACCCGATAAATGTTATTCGTATATGTCCACTGAGGTGTTGACCCGTTAATACCAATTTGCTGGTGAGTGCATATGGTGCTTGTTTTTTATGGCAAAAACTTAAATGCTAGTGGCCACAAGTTTGATCTAGGACTACTAGAATTTTAAGCAACATTGAATATTGTACAATTGTTTAATTTTAAACTCTTTTGCAGCATGGCTACCTTCAAAATTTAGTGTACATTTTAATGTTGTATGTCTAGCAGACAAGTATGTCTAAAATATATGAGATTTCTAGGTTAAAGATGATTCAGCTTTAGGGTGTTACCCTCCAGAGGTACAGAAGAAATCCAGTTCCAAAAAAGGTTATTTCAGTTGTAGACTTGGGGGTAATTGGTGGTACCTCTAGAGATGTTAGGTTTCTTTTTTTATCTAGAAATGGTTGCAAGTGGAAGCTGATGACATTAGGCACTTTGTAAATTTATATTGGGTAAATGAGTGAAATTGTGACTTCCTGAGAATCGAAACTTGGTTTCTTACCCAAATTGAGGAGGGGCTCATTGCTTGATGGTGAGTACAAATTCATCTGAAAGGGGCTTTTTTAGACAGATATTCATGCCCTGTTTCTACTTCAGTCCATCACTGTTTGTACACCAGAAGTAGTTTGCAGGATGTGGTGACTGTTTTGTTTGTGCCGTTTTGGGGTAGAAAGGGTGAATGTGGTGAAACCAATAATTCAGGACTTAATTTCCTCTTGTGTTGTGTTTGTTTATTCTTGTACCAGAGAATGAACTAGCTTCCAAGAGTATCAGCTGCAATTGGAGAAGAATCTCTGTGGCTATAATCACACTTAGAATCTAAATTAAACTTTAGTTGTATTCTCACCACTCTATTTATTTTTTAGCAGTGTAATGGGTACATTGTCTGTGGGATTAGATCCTTCCCTATAAATGCTATAATTGACATCACTTAAATAAAATTTGAATAAAATACTAAAAATGCAATCTTTCTAATGAAAACTGGTAGTTAAAAGTAAATTAAAAGTAATGGGTAAACAGAAATGATGAAATAAAACAGCAGAAATTAGGTCTCATTAGCATAATAATAACAATAATTATAAGTGAGTTAAACTGAACAATAAAAAGGCATGGATTCTTAGATTGTATTTTTTAAAATCCAGCAATACATTCAGAAAAAAAAAATCTATAAAACACTAATTAAACAAACACAAATAATACCAATTCAATCAATATAATTCAACTCAAATAATGTTATTTGAGTTGCTAATTTGAAATGAAACTATTTTTGTCTCCCATTTTACTGTAAAAATGACTTTTTAATAAAATTCTGCTCCTAGGAGAAAATAAGAAGATCCCATGATTTTTCTTCTCACTCCCAGATAATAGGTAAGTTACATATTTACTTCTCAATTTACTAATTAGTATGTTAAATTTGAGCTATTAATCAAAATTAAAAACTTGAGTCAGCATTCCTCTAAGCTAAGAAAAGAGCGTTCCTCTTTTCTCAGCATAAGTTTATTTCATGCTAAAAGCCGACAGTAAAAATGGAGTATGGAATGTGTTTAATTTCGTCTCTTTTCTTCATTTTGCCTCTCAAGGTGGCATCAACAACTTTAGAGAAGGCAAGATTAGAAAAGAGCAGGTTTCAGATTACCTAGGCATACATGTATTTACAGATGTTGTCTTTCCTGTTTTGTGGTGTGTTTGTTTGTTTGTTTGTTTTTGAGACTCTGATTTGCTATTCAGGAATTACCTGCTGAATCTTTCCCTTTGAAGTTTCATTGACCCACACAAACGCAGGTCTAATCCAGGTGCTAACTTGTGATTCCCTTCTGCAGCTCTGGGTACGCACCTCCAGCTTCTTATTTCTGGGATCTCTCTGTAACGCTAGGTGGCCTTATTAGACAAAGCCTAAGATGACCACACGCTAGCTCCCTTTTGGTCTCTTTCCTTGTCCTGCGATATCCTCTTCTGGAAAATTCACCCTGTGGTGCCAACAAGCTCAGAGAAAACCCTCTCCCAGGGCCACTATCAAAACATTTAGCATGCCCTTTCTTTCTCCCTAGATTTCCCAGAAAGGAGTCTAACCAGAGTCCACTGTGTTCCTCTGAATATAGGAAACACGTTTCAAAGTTCTCTTGAGAGTATCAAAAAAAAAAAAAAAAAACACAAAAAACCCTCCACATCAGACCCAAGGCAAAGGGCGTATCACTTCAAACCAGTCCTCTTGTAATGGGGAGTGGGGGAGCAATCCAGCACAACACCTCAGAGAAGTGCATTCAACAATCTGCTCTTCTCCTCGCTCCCAACTCTTTCACTTTCCTCACCCAGATGAGGAATTCAGGAGTCATGGAACATACCCTCAGAATTTACATTAAGAGTCACATGTGGCTATTTGGCATCTTATTTTGGAATTTTACAGCTGTTGAATCATGATGTCTAGTCAAAACATTTATTTTAACAATCTGTTACACATTTAAAACAAATCAGGAAAGTTGAAAAGTTGAATTATAAGGATAATAAACTGGTATTCAAAGTAAATATTGATCAAAAAAATCAAGAACACATTACCGTCATGCTTATATAGTCGTGTAACAACATAGTCTCAAAATATATATAGCAACAAATCAGAACTAGGGAGGCAGAAGAGATAAATCAATAAATGTAGTCAATATTTTAATATAACTCTTCTGGAAACTAATAGATAAAACAAATAAAAACTAAATGAAAGCATAGAGTCGAGTAATGAATTCAAATATAGACAAATTTACATAGAACTAATAATTTACTTTCTTTGGGAGTACACATGGATCATTCAAATGAATCAAAAGTAAATTCAATAAAAAGCTAACATATGTTTTCAAACCAGAATGCAATAAAATTCAAAACTGATTAAAAAGAGTGAAAATCGGCCGGGCGCTGTGGCTCACGCCTGTAATCCCAGCACTTTGGGAGGCCGAGGCGGGCGGATTGCTCGAGGTCAGGAGTTCGAAACCAGCCTGAGCAAGAGCGAGACCCCGTCTCTACTATAAATAGAAAGACATTAATTGGGCAACTAATATATATAGAAAAAACTAGCCGGGCATGGTGTTGCATGCCTGTAGTCCCAGCTACTCGGGTGGCTGAGGCAGGAGGATTGCTTGAGCTCAGGAGTGTGAGGTTGCTGTGAGCTAGGCTGACACCACGGCACTCACTCTAGCCTGGGCAACAAAGCGAGATTCTGTCTCAAAAAAAAAACAAACAAACAAACAAAAAACAAAAAGAGTGAAAATAGTCTCATGTCTGCAAAAGAAGAAAATTTACTCAAAATAACACTGCAATTAAAGAGGAAATCATAAAGAATATTATAAAATACAACAGGATGATAAAAGCATATTTTGAAAAATATAGAACACAACTAGAGCAATATTCGGAGTTTTATTGAATTAATTAACAATTATTTATTGAATTAATAACAAAAGAAAAATTACAGTCAAGGGAGCTACCATTCAACTCGAAAAGCTAGTATAAAGAACTACTGAATTCTCTCCTCCAAAAAAACAAAAATAATAGAATAATAAAGAACAGCAGAGAGAGAACATGCAAAGTCTGTATCTGTTTCTATAAAAATACTAATGAGATAAACATCTAGCAAGACTGATGAAAAGAGGAAATGTAGATAACAAAATACATAATATTAAAGGGTAATTGGCTACAGACATATGGCAATTTAACAAAGGATATAGTGAATAATTACATGTCAATACATTTGAAAGTTTTACTATTGAATATGCTAGCGGGTAACCCTGGATATGTCCTGAATTCTAGGCATACTCTTCTCTATCCCTGTTATCCACTCTCCCGGATCTAGCAGCTTTCAGATAAGATTCTGAAATGAAAATAATTCTACCACTGCCCAAAGGTGCCAAATGCCTCTATACTGTGTGTAATCAAACAATTCAACGTTACATACCTGGGTCAGTTCAAGATTTTGCTTTTTAACCATCTATGCCCATTATGTATGGGCTTAAAGTCAGATATGTTTTGCCCACTATTTTGACTCTGAAGGGACATTTGACCCATTATAAGACAGGGCACAGCTACTTTCAAGGCTTTTCAAGAGCTTAGCAGTCGGTAACTCACAAAGCTGCAGTCTCTTTTTGCACTTGGTCACCATGTGCATCCTGCTTTCTTGCCTCATCTGTGTATATTGCTCTTTTTGTATTTTCACTCATGCAATAGAACATTATGGTCAGCTTTGTGAATCAAAAAGGGAGATATAGAAGGAGAAGAAAAAAAGAGGGAGGTGGGGAGGAGGGAGAGAGAAAAAAGAGAGAATTGTATTCTATTTGCATTTTATTCTATTGGGAGTTAAGCTTTCAAATGTTGCTAGAATCAGAAAGATAGGATTCAAACATCCTGTCTCATTCTAGGATAAAGTGCAAGTGAGGTTAGATCTCTACCTTATCTGGCCATGGTATATCTATGACTTTCTTCTGTCTCCCCACTCGTGTAGAACCTTTTCTTTGACAAGTATGTATGTCACATAAATAGCTTGTTCAATAATTTACTTATTTCACCTTTGCTTTTCACATAGCAATTTGTGTATTCTCCTTTATCATATTTATCACCCTTCATTATAAAAATGTGTATACTTTCTTGCAGATTTTTAGAGATCCTGTCTCATTTCTCTTTGTATTGCTAACAGTAGCTGTCAGCGTTCTCGCGAGTTGTCACCCAGGTTCATGAAATTGCTCCCCCAGGATCAACCCTGCTGTTGTGGGTATCTTCCTGTGGCCTCTGGGAGACAGTGGTATAGAATTTTCCAAGAAGATTCAGAAAAAATATGTCAATCATATAACACCAATGTCATCTGGAATCCAAGGCTAAAATTTTACTATTATTATATTTCCCCATGCCAAACAAATTAAGTCCAATAAGCAGTTCAGAGGTTCTGCATTGAGATGAAACGATAACATAAGATCTTCCAATAATGAAATTACAACAATGTTGAGATGCCACCGATTTTACTACAAACTCTTTTTTTTCCCTTTTTAATATCCCTAGGATGAAAGTGAAGTTCAAAAATTAAATACCCTTGTAAGAAAAATTCCAGACACATTAAAATCCAAATATGCAAATAAACTAAGCTTTAAACTAAATTATCCCTTAAGAGTTAAAAGTTGAAAGAAATTGAAGTAACTCCTGGCTTCTAATTTCTTATTCTGTTTAATCTCAGCCTAGAGGAAGTTGTAAATGTCTGGATGGAGCCAAGGTTGTTTTAGCAATCACTGTGTGGACTGTCTCACAGCTGAACTGAATCATCTCTTTCAGAACCTTTAAGGTTGTGTTGGTTCAGTGCCAACACTCTCATGAGCCATGGTTTTAATGAGTTCAAAGGATTAACAGGACATAAAAGATTATCACAGCACAGACCCCATACCCGCTGAATTTTAAAAAGCTAATCCCCAACTCTAGAGCAGTAATACAAGACAGACTTTTGCTCTTAGACGCCATATTTAGTGTCAACACAGACCATAACAAACAACAACCATTTGCATAGGAAGAAAAGAGAGCAGATAAAGAAATTCTTTGCTTAGCTTCAGTAGGATGCCAGTCATTTGGAGCCAGATGCTGCCAGTTGGCTCAGAACCTTTGAACTTAAGCTCAGATGTGAATGATCTATTGTGTGTTTTGAAATACCTAGAATAGAATACTTTGAGAGTTTCTAGCATAATGAGAAAACAAACATTTAAGGTGATGGATGTCCCAATTTCATTGGGACAAATCTTTAACAAATTTTATGAATGTATTAAATCATCACATGTACCCTGAAATGTATTATGTACATGTATTATGCATCAATTAAAAATTAAATGACATTAAAAAGAATTAAATTATGAGAAACCTCCCAGCACAAGTTTGATGTTGACACTAAGCATTTACTATTTTGGGGGTGGGTGGGAACCGCTTATTTTGTGCCTTCCTTTCCCATTAAATCTATTCAAAATCTCTTAGTTTTCACTTCCTCTCTTGGGTGAAGTGCTTCTGACACCTTAGCTCTGAGTTCAGATGTTGCTTAAGTGTCTACTCACTCCAGTAAGCAGACCATCTGATACTCTATATGGAATTGCACTGGTTTAAGAAGCCTGACTCCTGGGAAATATTGTCACCTTGCCCCCAGATATATTTCAGTTAGAAAATATAATCTCAGCACATTCCTGAAATGAAACTGCTGTGTATGTTTCCGAGGCCCGTGCCCCAAAGGGTCCAATGAGAACCAGTCCCTCCCAAATGTGCACCCCAAGAACCTGACGTTCGCCCCCTTTTAAATTTTATGAATCTACCAGCCACATCCCTGTAGGCTATGAGCAAGACCTGCATGCCCATCTGCAATAATTAGACATTCTTGAAACCCTCCCAAGAATTCTTTAAATATTTTCCATCCTTGAGCCTAGAGAATATCACGTGAATTCAAGAGTGATTCCTCTGGTTTGCTCCTTAGGCCTGAATGCAGGGTGGGATTTGGGATAACTCATATAGGAAGCCTTTCCAGGCTTGGCACTTGCAGTTTGAAACTAAATCCTTATTGGTGCTTTGTAGCATACAAAGACTCTTACAGCTAAAAATAGTATTCCAGTCACCAGTGCCTAAAAAAGCTACAGAGATTTCAACTTTTGCTAAAAAAGACTATCTGCTTTAGCCGTGACTGCCTAGGAAAAGCAACCCCACCCACCATGGGCCTTTCTTGAGCCACCTTGCAGCCCCCAAGGCTGTGCTGCCGGGCAGTCCTGTGGCCATCCATGCACCTGCTGCCCACAGGTAAGCCCTTGCCTCCTCTGTCCCTGCTTACAAAGGCTTCACAGCTCACTTGAAAGCCCTCAAGAGGTTTCTGTGTCTTTTGCTTATTGACTATATGGACACAGTCTTACCTCTATGGAAACAGCCACTGGCCTATGAACAAAGCCAAGACAAACTGATGTCACCCTCCAAGGTCACAAAACCATGGGCCCTAAGCCTGTAAGCTCTTGCCCAGGCTCAGTAGCTAAGTTTAAAAGATGGCTCATTGTTAGCTTCTTCAATCTAGAAAATGCCCTGCTCTCTTACTAAAGCCCAAGGCTGAGAGCCGCAGGGCCTGTTCCCTCCAAATGATTCTCCTTGTGAATATACAGCTCCCATATACTTGTTCTTTTGTCTTCTGTTTTCTTACATCTAAGCCCATGCCCCAGTTGTTTGTGTCTCTGAGAATTTGCTCTCAAACTGTAGACCACCCCCACCCCACCCCACCCCAGTGCAGGTGAAAGCCTGTGCTTGTTCACAGACCCCACCACCACCAGAAGAGCATGGAGCTGAGTTAAGCATGCTTCACTTATTCTTCCCAAACTTACCAATCAGGTAAGGGGTGGAGAGAGTAAAGAGCAGAGGGAGGAGCAGATAGGGGTTGCATGCATAGGGAAGAACAAGCATCCCCCAACACAGTCATTCATTAATTTATTCATGCAAATTAGAAGTAATTCTGTTCAGTTAGGATAGTCAGATTTAACAAATAAAAATATAGGACTTCTGGTTACATTTGAATTTCATATAAATAATGGCTACTCTTTTAGTATAATTACATCTCATATATTAGATGGGACCTAGTTATAGCAAAAATTTTTTGTTTTTATCTGAAATTCAACTTTAAGTGGGCACCCTGTATTTTATCTGGGAACCGTATACTAAGTGTCAGACATTGTACTAGGTGCTGGGACTATGATGTGAACATGACCGAGTTCTCTTCTAAGAGAGGGGAATTTAGGAAATGCCATGCTTTTGGCCACAAATGAGCAATAAAATTCAAAAGGCTGTTTTCTGAGCATCTCTTTCCAACCACAGGAAACAGTTGTTAGTAGTAATCATCAACATCCTCACCTTTGAACACGAAATGAATTTGCATTTACTCATGTGTAGACTTAGTCGGACTTTAACGTGCTATATCACAGGGCTATCTGTATTCAACGGAGTCTTCCTTTTATTGATGGCTATGCTGACCGCAGAGAAATCAAAAGTGAAGCCTAGCCATTTCCTTCCCTAAAGATACACTACTAAGGAATGCCGTCAAAGGGTTAGAAAATTACACTTCACTCCTGTAAGCTCTGGGGTGAAGGAAATTGAAGTGCTATTGACGCACGTGAGAGGAACACTTAGCCCAAACTTGGGAGGTCAGAGAAGACCTCTCAGAAGAAGTGGCACCCACATACTACAATTATTAGTTTACAATGACCCTGCACTATGGATGAATTATGGCACAGTTTTAATAAATAGTTTAATTTAATTTAAATAAATAGATATAACCAATACCTCTTCTCCAGAATATTGGGGAAAAAACTTCAACCAGAAGGGACTAAGAACATATTCAAACACATTGGATCCTTTTCTATAGTCATCCTACTACTCCTTATTGTTTGTTGCTTGTTCACTCATTCAGCAAGTACTTACTGACAAATTGGTCTGCTAGGCATTGAAAACAGAATGAAGAACAAGCCAGACTCCGTTCCAGTGCTTGGGATACTACAGTCTAATGAGAGAAATAGATATTACACAATCACATAAATACACATAGAATGACAAAATTAGGTAATCTCCATGAGGAAAAGAATGGAATTTGGTTAAAAAAAGAGTACCTTTTTCCATTACATGGAGAGAGTTGGCCTTCCTGGATGTGAAGCATTTGATCTGCAGTCATCTTTCATTTCTAATTAAAGATCTCTTTGAAATGCCATAGCTTTATCCTGGTAGTTAGATTGCTGAGAATGGTTTACCTCGAAATCTAACGCATGCATTCCCAACAGGGGTGATATCAGCCTCAAAGGGGCAAAAATTGGTTCTTGGGAAGGCAAGAACATACAGCTATGCATACAGCGTATAAACAGATAAACAGTATGTGTGGGGTATTAAAATTTCATGGAAGAGGGGAGTGCCTAAAAAAAATGTCTAAAAAGTTTCCTTAGGAGAGCAATAATGAAAAAAGAGTTGAGAAACACTTGTCCATAATTTTTCACAGTCTGCTCAACAGTCCCTCAAAAAATATTTAGTAAAGGCCTACTTTCAAGAAAGGGCTGCTAGAGGTGCAGGAGCTACAGTGGTGGATAAGATAAACATAGGTCCTTAAATGTAAGTGGGGAAGAAGACACAAAAACATGCAAGAAAATAATTACAAATTGTGATAAACGCTATGAAAAAAAATCACACAGGCCCTGAAAGAAAACAATGCGGTGGGGCATCTTTGATTGCAAGGCGAAAAAGTCCTTCCTGAAAAGGGCTCTGACTTTAAAAATAGAGGTTCCTATTTGTACACTTGCTCATTTGTCTCCTAATTTGCACAGATCTGGGTGGGACTTAGGGGCAGCCCCTTTTGCTAATCTGTAAATGTCTATAATTTTCTTGTTCAGAAGGCTCATGCCAATTTATGTGAAAGTCAAAAGGGCTTTTGCATATGCTTTGACATCTTCTTTTTTTCCATCATATTATGGGGGTACAAATGTTGTTAAGGTTACATATATTGCCCTTGCCACCCTCCCCCGCCAATCAGAGCTTCTAGCGCCTCCATCCTCCAGGTAGTATGCATCCCACTCATTGTGTAAGCGTACACCCATCCCCTCCTCCCCCCTCCCACATGCCCAACACTCGATAAATGGTCTTTTTTTTGACATTTTGGTTACATTTTATATCTTTGCCTCTCCCTAGGAAGGGTTAGAGGTATGCCCTTCCCCTCCACAATGCTCACTACATCCCTAAGATGTGGGTCTATCCCCCCGTCCAGAATCCCTGGTGAACATTACCACCATTTGAGCACCATAGTTTTAATCAGTCAGTACCAATTTGATGGAAAATGTGCTTTGACATCTTGACTTCGCATGACTCACAGCACTAAACAGCAGGATATCACACTTGTCAAGCTGGTCTATATTAGGAGCTTCATGCAGAACTGAAGGTGGTGTCAATTTGAGATAAGAAAGGGGTTTTCCATTTGAAGATGAAAAAAAGTTATTTGACTACTAGCAGATACACAGCCTGGCATTTCTAGAGAACCCAGGAACTGCATTAGAAGCATTTCTAAGAGACCCAAACTGTTAGAAGATGACCCTGAACATCTAAAAATGCACAGTTGCTGGGACTGAAATACAAATAGCATTTAGGAAGGCAGCCACGTTTGTATTTTCAGAACCTAAAGCAAGACATAATACTAAGTTCTTCCCTTTTGCTAATTCTTACAGGTCTCAGCTGAGTAGCAGCCTCCTGTCCACCTCTTTGGATGGGAGATAAGCCTGGCTTTCGGAGAGATACACTTGTCCTGCCCTTGGCCAGACCAGGTCCCCATGCTTCTGTGGCTGCTGCTGCTGATCCTGGGTGAGTAGATGGGCCAGGCTGGGACAGGGGCCTCCGTTCCTAATGTCACCCATGGGAAAAGCCAAGGAGCTTCTATTTCTGCTTCTACTCGGGTTTCGGAAACAGATAGAAGGACATGGGAAGTGAGCGGAGCTGGATTCTCAAGACGATCAAAAGCCTCCAACCATAACTATCAGACCAAGCCACCAGGTACGTTGCCCTTGGTTTCTCACCCATTGCTTTCTTTGTCTTGTAAGAAACTTGGATTTTTCTTTCTGCCAAGTCACAAGTCCACAACCCTCCCTCCCTCTCATAGCCTCAAACTAAATCGTTTTTCAGATAAATAGTTATTTCTAAAGCCGAGACAAGTAAGGAAAGGTCTACTAAGAAACATGGCTCCTTCTCTGAGTTTTTAAGACTAAATTTAACTAGAGATTAAAAAACTAGTAGGAGCAATAGAAAGCTCAAGACATGAGGGGAGGATAAATCATTTCTCCAAGTTCTTGCCTGCCTCTATACTCTGAGCTGAGGCTAGAGAAGAGAGGGAGGGAGTGAAGCAGGAAGCTGCTAAGCGAGCAATAGCAAAGAGATGAGCCAGGGATGTGGACACAGCCATTACATGTTTGTAAAATAAATTAGAGGCTATTTGTTGTCGTTGTTGTTGTTGTTGTTGTTGTTGCTGCTGCTGTTTAGGGGCTATGGGTGATACAGAAGGAGAGCAAAGAAATGGGAAGGAAAAACAAGAAGTGGTTATAGCTGGGTTGTTAGAAAATTTCTCAGAGAGTGTCTGATTGCGAAGGTTTGAGAAACACTGCCCTGTGCTAGTCTTTCAATTTAGGCTCCCTCACAGTTCTCGGAAGAGAACAATCAAGTAAGTTTCCCCTTTTCTCTGCTTCTCCTGCTCGCTGGGCATGAGTGGCCTTGGCCTGCACAGCCTGTCCCGAGCCCTGTACACGAGTGGCACCACTGATCTGGGGTCACACCTGTTGCTATGTTGGGTGAACAGACCCTCCTCTCAACTTCCCCAGTCTCCAGTTCTTCCCCCATTACCAGGATGCCTCAGTGTAGAAAGGAAGGAAGCATTTGCAGAGGGAAAGGCAGAGGCAAGGGGCTGAGATTGAGAGATATGATCTCCCTGCTCCATAATGCCTTTCCCTCTGCATGTCCAAGCCAGTGCTGCTCTCAGAGGGCATAGGAATAGCTCCCTCTCATGAGGGCAGTGCTGTAGTAAAACCCTCATCCATCTCCAGAAGAACTCATGCCACTGCCATACCTCCACTTCCACACCCATCGCTCAGCTGCAGTTCCACACACAAGTCTGATTGCTCAAGCAGCCCATCCTCCTTCATTCGAATTCTTTTTTTTTTTTTGAGACAGAGTCTCGCTTTTGTTGCCCAGGCTAGAGTGAGTGCCGTGGCATCAGCCTAGCTCACAGCAACCTCAGTCTCCTGGGCTCAGGCAATCCTCCTGCCTCAGCCTCCCGAGTAGCTGGGACTACAGGCATGTGCCACCATGCCGGCTAATTTTTTTTTATATATATATTAGTTGGCCAATTAATTTGTTTCTATTTATAGTAGAGACGGGGTCTCGCTCAGGCTCAGGCTGGTTTCGAACTCCTGACCTCGAGTAATCCGCCCGCCTCGGCCTCCCAGAGTGCTAGGATTACAGGCGTGAGCCACTGCGCCTGGCCTCATTCGAATTCTTTATAACCCTTAATTATTGTGTCTAACTTAGAGGGAGAGTACAGTTGCCTTCTGCACAGAATCGTAAACTAAGCAAGATTTCAAAGTAATAAAAGTGAAAAAAAATCTTGTTCATTAAATGTTAACCATTAGGAAGTGATTTTCTAGAGTCTAGAAACTGCTTTTGAGGTATATGCATCCCAGTTTCGCCTTTGACAGGAATGTATGAGGCAAGAGCATTTCGGAATCAGCCCACCTTCTGAGGCCTTCACGCTGTTTGTCCAACTTCAAAACACATCTCCTGAGCTTTTATGAGCCCATACCAAGAACCTAAGACCTATTCCCTTTGACACCCCTTCCCCCCAGGCTAGGCAAAGGGTAAGGGGGAACAGATTCTGTCCCAGGCATTTCCCCCAGGTTCTTTCTGCTCCATTTCCAACCCTGGTCCTCACTGGGAATGAGTCCAGGAAAACTCCCCCCTGCAGGCTTTCCCCTTGGCCCTCCGCTCTGTGCCTACCTTCCCTTTCCTACACTTTCCATTTCCTGCTCAGGGGCCCCTCCAAAAGCTGTACTTCTCTGTGGATGATCCACAACCTTCAAAGGAAGGAGAGTGACTCTTCACACACAGGGAATCCCATTCCCCAGCCCAGGGAGATGCATTTTGGTATCATAATGGGGATTTATTGGAAAGAAAATCTGAAGAGATCCAAATGAAAACATCTCGATATTACCAATACAAGACCCAAGGATCCTCCTGCAGTGACCCTGTGCATGTGGAATTTTCATCTGGTGAGGAAAAGAAGGGGGAATCCCTAAAGTCACACCACTAGGCTGAATATCCAAGGACTGGGTTAAGGCAAGGAGCTCGGGCAGAGTTGTACACAGGCATGGGGATGTTTGATGTACTGATCCCAGTGGGGAGAATGAGGAGACAGGGCGGGAGCACGATGGTGCACTGTTCACCTCCTCCATCCAGAGATGTGTGGGCAGCCCAGAGGCCACCAGGCAAAAAGAATCTGGTCTGGGAAAGATGTAGAACAATATTCCTCTTTTGTTTAAAAGGCATGCATGGAAATTTCTCAAGGACATTCTCTGGGAGTTAGTTCATTCTCCCAGGGCAAGGAAGAATCAGGTTTGGGGCCATTTGGCAATGTTGGTGGAGGACACTTGCAGGTGTGTATGGGACTGTGGCTCTTTTTTTTTTTGAGAAGTATTTTTTTTTTTTAATTTCGGCATATTATGGGGGTACAGATTTTAAAGTTTCAATAAAAGCCCATTTCCCCCCTCCCCCCACAAGTCTGAGTCTCCATCATGACCATCCCCCAGATGGTGCACATCTCACTCATTATGTATGTATATACCCGCCCCCCCCACCTGCCCAATACCCTATTACTGTAGTACCTATGTGTCCACTTAGGTGCTACTCAGTTAATACCAGTTTGCTGGAGAATATATCTGGTGCTTGTTTTTCCATTCTTGGGATACTTCACTTAGTAGTATGGGTTCCAGCTCTAACCAGGAAAATATAAGATGTGCTATATCACCGTTGTTTCTTAGAGCTGAATAGTACTCCATGGTATACATATACCACATTTTATTAATCCATTCTTGGATTGATGGGCACTTGGGCTGTTTCCACAGCCTTGCAATTATGAATTGTGCTGCTATAAATATTCGAGTGCAGGTGTCTTTTTTGTAGAGTGTCATTGGATCATTTGGGTAGATGCCCAGCAATTGGATTGCTGGATCAAATGGTAGATCACTTGTATCGCTTTAAGGTATCTCCATATTGCTTTCCACAGAGGTTGAACTAGTTTGCAGTCCCACCAGCAGTGTAGGAGTGTTCCTCTCTCTCCACAACCACGCCAGCATTTATTGTTTGGAGATTTTTTGATAAAGGCCATTCTCACTGGGGTTAAGTGATATCTCATTGTGGTTTTGAATTGCATTTCCCTGATGATTAGAGATGTTGAGCATTTTTTCATATGTTTGTTGGCCATTCTTCTGTCTTCTTTAGAAAAGTTTCTGTTCAAGTCCTTTGCCCACTTTTTAATGGGGTTATTTGATTTTTTCTTCCTGATTTTCGTGAGTTCTAAGTATATTCTAGTTATCAGTCCCTTATCAGATGCATAGGATGCAAAAGTTTTCTCGCATTCTGTAGGTTGTCTGTTTACTTTCATGACTATTTCTTTGGCTGTGCAGAAGCTTTTTAGTTTGATCATGTCCCATTTATTTATTTTTGTTGCTGCTGTGATTGCCTTTGGGGACTTCTTCATAAACTCTTTGCCCAGGCCGATGTCTAGGAGAGTGTTTCCAACTTGGGACTGTGGCTCTTGTCCCATGGGCAGAACTGAGAGTGAAGACAGAAGCAGCAGGCGATAGACAGCGTGTGCTCCTCTGCTCTTTGTAGACTGACTGCTCCCCCAGGCTTCGTGTCCTGTCTTGGCAGGAGATAATGTAGTTCTGAGGTGCTGGGGAAGAAACGAAGAGTAGACGAGTGAAAAAATGTACCACAAGGATGGAGAACAGCTTTGTGGTAGTTTTAATTCAGAATCCATCATGCTAAATTCAGTCTCCAGGGAGAATGGCAAATAACATTGCACTGCTTCTAGGGAACTTTTTATAACAACAAGGAAAGAAACTTCAAAATCTCTAAGGAGAAAAGTTCAAGATAATGGCTATATATTCTTGTGGGTTATAGGGTTTGGTGGAGAAGCTGTGAGGATTGAGGGAAGATGCTCACCAGTGGGGATTTCATGAAAAGACTCTTATGGCCCAGCCATGGGAGGGAGATGGTTCCATAAGCATGGTTCTCTGTCTCCTGATGACTGGTGCCCAGAACACAGCTGCACCTCTCCAGGAACTCTGAGCCTCACTGTCCTGGGGACTGTGTTTATTCTTTTCCTTAAAGCTGTTTCCATACCCTGTGCTGACAGCCAGCCCCTCCCAGCTCCAGGGAGGGAAGTCCCATGACCCTGACCTGTGAGATCCGGGAGACCTAGCTCCCTCCACAGAAGTCAGAGGTCCAGCTCCAGTTCCGCTTCTTCAGAGACAGCCAGGCCCTGGGATCAGGCTGGAGCAGCTCCCCAGAGCTCCGGATTGCTGCAATGTGGAGTAGAGACTCACGGTCTTACTGGCGTGAGGCAAAGACAGTGACTCACAATGTCATAAAAATGAGCCAGAGATCCTGGATACACGTGCAGAGTGAGTGTCTTAGTGGTTGCTTTTCCAGAGCCAGAGCTGGGGAGAGGAGGGCAGAACAATGACATCTGCTGCCCCTGGGGAGGTGGACATAACAGAGAGGGACATCCAGCTTTCCTGGCGTTCTTCCCTCTTCAGGCTCGACATTGGTCTAATGGCCCTAGAACAGCCTCTTCCACCTCAGTCAGGTAATAGCAGTTATTGATCAGTTCCTGAGTGCCCAACCCTGTGGTGGGTACAGAGATGCACAGGATCTTCTCTCTCATGAGTCAGCAGACAACCAGAAGCACAGATGACCACATGCAGTCGTTAGGGGGCCCTATGGTGCTTCCATTGGTTGACCTAAACTCACATGTTAATAGTCAGAAAAGAGGAAGAAAAGTATGAACTGGAATAGTCAAGAGAAGAATGTGGGGACATGGAAATAAGACTGGAGAAGTCTCAAAGGATAGGAGAAGGGTTTGGATTCTGAGTAAAGTCACTTCAGGATAGAAGATCTCCCGTGTTTGCCCTTATTCTATGCTTCATTGGTGTATCAGTAATTCCTTAGAGATAAATTTCCATAAAATGTGGCTGCAGACAACATTAGGTTTAGGAAGACCATGGACCTGGTGCCTGCATTCCCCAATGATAGAAATTATGGGATTGGGGAAGAATGTCATTCCCTTTGTAATAATATACACAAGTGATTTCTTATTTCTTACTTTGGACAACTGCCTATTGCACCTGCTGCTATTGGCCTATTCATGGCAGCTCCAGCCTTCTCTCTGATCTTGAGGTCCCTGATACCAGGACCCTCACTTGTCATCTTGTGTCCTCCCAGGAGTTCTTGTGTCTGGTGTGAATCTAGAGATTCAGCCCCCTGGAGGGCAGCTGATTGAAGGAGGAAATCTGGTCCTTATCTGCTCAGTAGCTAAGGGTACAGGGACTATCACATTCTCCTGGCACAAAGATGGAGTAACAAGAGTGGGTAGAAAAACCCAGTGCTCCCTGGTGGCGAACCTGCAGGTCGGCCCTGTGGGGGAGCAAGATGCAGGGCGCTACTACTGTGCGGCTGACAACAGTCTCGGCCCCGTCCACAGCAAATGGAAGACAGTTACCGTGAAAAGTAAGTTCCAGTTTCCTTCTGCTCAGCCTTGGTTCTCAAGCCAAAGTTTAGTTTCTCTGACTGCCATGAGGATCTTCTAAAGGAGGGAAAAAGCAAAAAACAAAACAGAGATGTGAAGATTTAAAAGCTATTCAAAGAATGGCAAGATAAATTAAGATGCCTTACTCCTTTTTTTTTTTTTTTTTTTTTTGAGACAGAGTCTCACTTTGTTGCCCAGGCTAGAGTGAGTGCTGTGGCGTCAGCCTAGCTCACGGCAACCTCAAACTCCTGGGCTCAAGCGATCCTGCTGCCTCAGCCTCCCAAGTAGCTGGGACTACAGGCAT
The DNA here is from genome assembly GCF_040939455.1 of Microcebus murinus. Taxonomy (NCBI): domain Eukaryota; kingdom Metazoa; phylum Chordata; class Mammalia; order Primates; family Cheirogaleidae; genus Microcebus; species Microcebus murinus. The sequence goes on along the minus strand of NC_134105.1, from coordinate 105,858,434 downwards.
GCACCACCATGCCCGGCTCATTTTTTTCTATATATATTAGTTGGCCAATTAATTTCTTTTTATTTATAGTAGAGGCAGGGTCTCGCTCTTGCTCAGGCTGGTTTTGAACTCTGGACCTCGAGCAATCCACCCGCCTCGGCCTCCCCAAGTGCTAGGATTACAGGTGTGAGCCACCGCGCCCGGCCCAAGATGCCTTACTCCTTGAGGAGAGGACTGAGTGTTAGGTCCAGAGCCGAGACAGAGACGCACGAAGGCTCATGTGTAGCAAAATGCTGTTTATTTTGGGCATCTGGGTGCAGATGGATGGAGGCGAAAAACTGTCCATGAAAGAAAAGGGGAGAGCCTTGGGTTTTATAGAGGGTTTTTCCGGGGGCAGTAAGTGGGCCAGAACAGCTGCTTGTAATAAATTCTTTTTCAAACAACCAGCTCCTAGGAGCCCTGCCCCAGTCACACCCATCCTCCAGCTCCAGCATCATCCTTATCAGGAGAGAGAGGGAGGGATAAACTTGGTCCCTATGTGGGGTGCGGAAAGGAATGCTGGCTGCAGCTGGCTGTTGGATTTACCACGTCTGTTAACCGCATTCTGTCCTTTACATACTTTTCAGGTTCCTACCTGGAACAAACCTAACACAGAGTGGTGATGAAAACATGATTGCACAGGATTCGTTCTCTTGGTTTTGGAGAAATGTCTTTATTATTAGATGAGGAGAGTGTGGTCGGTGGGAAACAGAAGCTATCAAGGGATGTGTCTATTCATAAGCGTGGGCTTATGGATTTGTCACAGCGTTGGAATCCTTCTCTGACAGCTCCTTTGTCTCCCTCAGTTCCAGCATCTCACCCCGTCCTTACCTTCAGGATGCCCAGGGCCCAGGCCGTGGAGGGGGACGTGGTGGAGCTTCACTGTGAGTCCCCGAGGGGCTCTTCCCCTATCTCATACCTATTTTATCACAAAGACGTCCCCCTGGGCAGCAGCTTGGCCCCCTCTAGAGGAGGAGCATCCTTGAACCTCTCTCTGACTATGGAACATTCTGGAAACTACTTCTGCGAGGCTGACAATGGCTTGGGGCGCCAGCGCAGTCAGATAATGAGTCTCAATGTCACAGGTAAGCAGCACGTGCCCACAGCAGTTAATACCAACGAAGACTATGTTGTCTCACAAACAGAGCTCCACTGGGCTATTTGCTGGTGTGGTGTCCCAGCAGGCTTCCTGCTTTCTCTGCCTTCACCTTGGAGTTCTGGGATGCTTCCTTGTGACTACACATTCCGTCAACTTAGACCATTCCTTTACTTCCTCTGTCACTGTCGTCAATAGCCATATAGTGCACACATTCTTTCTAGTAGAGGCACAGAGACTTTCCAAAATACCAGGTATGTGATGGCTCAGTAATTACTGACGAAAGAACATGGTATAGAAATCCTTATTTCTGAATTCCTTTGCCCAGGAACAAATGACCAGATCTTTCCCCGCCACTGTTTTCTGCCCCTACCTTGATCCAATTTCATTCCCACTCGACTCGCTGGGTCATTAGGTAAAGTGTCTCTTCTGTGGATATCTTCAGCCACCAGAGCGGCAGGGCTCTTCTATAGCCTCCAGGTTCTAATGGGTGTTTAGCCTTCTCACTTTTCTCTGACGCCTTTTGACTGGGGTCCCATTTAACCTGATGTTCTCGGTATCCCCTAACAAAATTTTTCTTCACCAGGGGCACCAAGGCAGCCGCATCTCCCACGTCCAGCCCATATTGGCAATTAGCAATGCGCCCAGCCTTTTAGGAGAGACCCCCAGTCCAAAAGCCATGGTTATTCCAAAGTGCCTAGCACTTGGAGGGTAGGATAGGGCACTGGGACACAGCAAGAGGTGGCAGAATAAAAGAGATATGGCAGTGACTCCCAGTGACTCAAACCATTACATTCTCTGATTTTGCCATGGACTCTTGTTCTTCAAAGATTCCAAACTCCTAGAGCACTTATGATATTTTGCTTGATAATTATCCTTCCTATGGGCCACACACAGGTTATGATTCAAGGAGGTATTAGAACCTAGGAGTGCCAGACAGTGTGCTAAGACTGCAATTCCAGTCTTGAACAAGTCTCCTTACTAGCCTTGTTCTCAGTTTTCTTATTTATAAAGTAATTGAGTCAAGTAAATCAGGGAGATACAAAAGCTCTTGATCCCAAACCACTTTCAGTCAAAGTATTGAACATATACCCTGTATATGTGTTTATTAATTATATACTTGTACTACTAGACTACCTTAACATGCACATTGCAAACAGAGAAACATACAGTAAATAAGAATGAAAATAACAATATTTTAAAATCTTTGATTTAGAATATCTGACTAAAATTATAATTGAATATGCTTCATTTATTTTGAAAATCTTAGCTTACTTTTGATGGTACAGTTATTTGAGGTTTCTTTCTGAGTTTTGCTTATTCCAATTGGTTTCAGTGTCTGTTGTAGCTTTAAAATACAGCTAGATCCAAGCGGAAACAGAGTATCATTGTTGCTCTTTCAAATGCATGATACTCATTTTTTAATCTCATACACTAATTGCACAGATTTTCATTGAAATTTGGCTAGTAAGTTTACATTTTCTTTGATGTCAATTAGTTGTTCTTGTAAAGCAATTGGGAAGTGCTGCATATTTGAATCTATAGCAAATGTGTTCAAGTTTTGGAAGAATCATAAACCGATTGCAACATTTTGTTTCCATGGATTTTTAAGGGTGCAGATATAAATTTTTAAAGCTGACATATTTACTTTTTAATAAATGGTAATAAAACCACATGTAAATATAAATATTTTTACACAACTATTTCCTGAACCATTATCCCCATAGCATGAGTTTAGAAAAACATTGATAATATGAATACTGTTAAAGGTCACTTTTCAGAAGTGTCTGCTAAGTGTTATATTGTTGATAGTCACTGATCACCCCCGCAAAAAAAATCAACAAAAATTGTATGCTAGTCTTTCTTCATGGAAAAACACACAGCTCATCTTTACATTTAAGTCCTCCTTTTAGAACTTTGCCACCAAATAATCAAATAACTTTGGTGTAATACTGAAAGGTCTGTGGTCATCCCCCAATCTCATGCCAAAGCATTGTGAAGATTTTATTATCTAAGTTAAAATAATCTGTCAAAATACTCAAGTAGCCGATTAAAAGGGCAATATGTTCCAATATGCTGAGAGTGAACAAACAGGTTCAAAAAACACACTGTAGGAGCCCTATCTTCACAGGAACTCCTGTCCTGTCCCAACACAAGGTGTGTGATGTAAGCCTGAGCAAGAGTGCCACCGTACATATTAGTAAGGCTAGATATCTTTTTAAATTTCAAGCTCAAAATTAAATACTCTTAGTCATTCTCGTATTTTCTTCTCGCACCCCTAAACTTGATAATAACCATGGTTTTTTTCGGTCCTAGAATTCTTTGATTTTAGAAAAATGTGCATATGGAACCAGAGGTCCCGTGAGCCCTAGAGGAGGGCATGAGATGGAAGAAGTTGGGAATCTCTGCTGCCAGAACACAGAAGCCCAGAGATGGGTGGAAAGGCACATTGAGATCATGCAGCACCATACAAAGAGGTCCCTGAAGCCCTTTGCATCCTTCCCCGCTCACTCTGTACTGCAGAGGATATACTAAAGGGCCAAACTCAAGCCATCAGTTTCAATTTAGCAGGAACTCTGCACTTCCACCACCGGGATTGGCATCTCTACCTGATGAGGCAGGAGGCACTGTCTTTCCTGCAGCCAGGAGATGGCTCGTTTTCTAGTTTGTTGCTATGCAATGAGTAGTTCCCATCTTCACTCTCACTTCCTTTAGCCAATCTCTGATGCAAAGCAGAGCTTGTTAAGATCCTTATCAAGCCTCCCTTGCCAGTAAAGCACACAGGTTGGCTTATCCAGGTTTCCTCACAACTTAGCAGACCAGCAATGTTATAGTTCATATTCCACAGTAATGGTTTTCTATTCTTCCTGGCTGTCCTATTTCTATAATTATCCATTAAAATGGCAATCATTGTCATCAGTGCTCTATCTGGATATTTTTGTGCCAGCTTGGATCAATTCAGTCATCCATTCAGTCACCAATTATTGAGTGCTTTCACATGCCAGGCAAAGTTCCAGCAGCTGGAACAGCAATGAACAAAGAGATGAGTCTCCATTTGTATGGAACACACACTCTATTGGGAGAATCAGATATACAACAAAGATAGATAAATAGATAGCATTTAGTTAGGTAGTGCTAAATGCTACGTACAAAAATAAAGCAAGGTGATTGCGTAGAGAGTCAGGAGGCCCTACTTCAGATGGATATTAAAGTCTAGGTCTTAGAGTTAAGATTCAGGAGTAGGAATGTTTAAACCTTGATTTCAGTTATTTATATCAATAGTAATGGTCAATATTTACTGAGAACGTTACATATAGTATGTGATTCTTATTACAATAGCTTGAGATATAATTTATCATTAGCTCCATTTTACAGAGGAAAAGACCAAGACTTAGAGAAATTTAAAAGTTTTTAAAAATCAAGATTATAGAGCTAATAAAGGTCAGAGACAGGATTCAAGCCCAGGTTTTCCTGAATCCAGGTCTATGTTCCTACTGCTAAACTATATTGTGTATTCCTTTGTTAAGTTCTCTTGTACACATGCTTAAGCAAAACTACCAGTGAAGTATTTTTCCTCCCTCACTTCCAGCGTCCAGCCCTGTCCTCACCATCACAGCTCCCAGGGCCCAGGTTGTGGAGGGGGATGTGGTGGAACTTCGCTGCGAGGCCCTGAGAGGCTCTACCCCGATCCTGTACTGGTTTTATCACGAGGATATCAGCCTGGGAAACAGCTCAGCACCCTCTGGAGGAGGAGTGTCCTTCAACCTCTCGCTGACTGCAGAACATTCTGGAAACTACTTCTGTGAAGCCGACAATGGCCTGGGGGCCCAGCGCAGTGAGGTGGTGATGCTCAATGTTACAGGTGGGTTAGTGTCACCTGGGCTAGAGGTCACAGGTATGGTCAATAAAATATTTCTCTAGCAGATAGCTCAAATTCTACCACTGTCAAGGAGTGTTTGAACATGTACATTAAGGCTTGAGGCTTCTAGAGATTGGTACTGCTTCTATGAGAGAGAGGGAAAGGAAATACATTTTAATCTTAGATGGTGGCCAATACCCTTCCTATGCCATCATTTGGAAAATTACAAATTATACTAAAGATAATTCAAATGGAGAAATCAGAACCTAGAAAATACCACCTGCATGGTTTTTGTCTGCATCACAAATCTTTGCCACTGGAATTCAAGTATGGATCTCCTCACTCAGGGACCTCCAGGAACAGAGTAGGCCCTATCACTGCAGGAGCCGTTGGGGGGCTGCTCTGCATCTTTGGCCTTGCTGCTACTGCTGCTTTGCTGTGCCACTGCAGGACCCAAAGGAAATCAGGTGGGTATCTCTGTCCCCTGGCCCTTTTGTGTTGTGACTTTTGCCACTGCTATAATAATTTGGAGTTCTGTGGTCCATCTGACAAAGTTCAATTATTCTCTTCTAAGTACTAAGCCCTCAGTTCTACTACTCACTGTCAGTCTGTAGGCAATAGTAACCAAAAAAATAGAATACACTTCTCAAATGAAGTTCTTACCTCATGTGCAGGTAGCAGAGTTTTGCTTCCAGTTAAAAATTAGAAAATTAATTATTTCCTCTTCCACTTCCATTCCAAAGTTACCAGAAACAAAAAGAACAAAAAAAACCAGAGAAAGTCCTCCATTTGTAACAAAAATTAGTCGCCATAGGTGCAACCATAAATGCTGAGATATATTTGAATACCAATGAGATACAGTGAAATTTGAATAAAATTAATAGAGAATGCTGACAGTGATATTTAGAATTCCATTTCTGATTGTTTGTTGCTAATATACAGAAATACAACTGATTTTTATTTTTTTATTTTTCTGAGACAGAGTCTCGCTTTGTTGTCCAGGCTAGAGTGAGTGCTGTGGCGTCAGCCTAGCTCACAGCAACCTCACACTCCTGGGCTCAAGCAATCCTTCTGCCTCAGCCTCCCGAGTAGCTGGGACTACAGTCATGCACCACCATGCCCGGCTAATTTTTTCTATATATATTAGTTGGCCAATTAATTTCTTTCTATTTATAGTAGAGATGGGGTCTCACTCTTGCTCAGGCTGGTTTCGAACTCCTGACCTCGAGTAATCCACCCACCTCAGCCTCCCAGAGTGCTAGGATTACAGACGTGAGCCACTGTGCCTGGCTGATTTTTATATATTAATTTTATATCTTGAAAATTTGCTTAACTCACTAGTTCTAGTTTTGTGTTTTGTAGATTCCATCAGATTTTCTACATAGACGGTCATGTTGTATGCTAATAAAGACTATTTCATTCTTTCCTTAATTCATTTTATTTCTTTTTCTTGCCTGATTGCACTAGCTGGAAACTCCTGTACAATGTTGAGTAGATGTGGTAAAAGGAGACATCCTTGTCATGTTCCTGATCTTAGGGGGAAAGTATTCAGCCTGTCACCATTAAGGATTACTTTAGTTGTGGGTTTTTTGTAGATGCTCTTTATCTTTTGGAGGAAGTCTCTAATGTTCTTAATTTGCTGAGAGTTTTTGTAGAAATAATGTTTGTCAGTGGAGGAAGAAAGTGGAAACATAGATAAGAGAGACTTGGGAAGTGTAAGAAGGGGAGAAAGAAGAGAAATGGGTTAGAGTATATAAACATACAGTAAAATAAAAGGAATAAATCCAATGTTTAATAGTAAAGTGTGGTGACTATGCTTAACAAAAACATTTTGTACTCAAATGATGGACATCCTGAAAACCTTGACTTGATCCCTACACATTATATACATGTAACAAAATTTCTCATATACCCCGTAAATTTGTTGAATTAAAAATGGGAGACAATATAACCAGAAAAAACAAAAAAAGAAATAAATGTTTGTCAAATGCTTTTTCCACATTAATTGAGATAATCATACGGTTGTTTTTTTAAGTCTATTCATAAGGTAAATTTTGAATGTTGAAGCAGCATTGCATTTCTGTGGTCAATCCAAATGGGTCACGATTGTTGGATTTGGTTTGCTAAAATTTTGTTAAGAATGTTTACATCTATGTTTATGAGAGCTATTTGTTTGTAGCTTCCTTTTCTTGTCATGTCTTTTTAAGACTTGCTGTCAAAGTAATACATACCCATTTAGTTACCACATCCAGTATTCTTCATTCCTTTTTTATATCCATATTTCTACCTGGTATTATTTTTGTTCTGCTGAAGGACTTAACATTTAGTATACTATAGGTGTCTGCTGGTGAACTTGATTGATAGTGTTATTCAATTCTTCTATGTCCTTGCTGATTTTTGTCAACTTTACCAATTATTGAGATGGAAGATTGAAATCTTTGGCTATAATTGTGGATTTGTCCATTTCTTCTTGCAATTCTATCAAGTTTTGCTTTGATAATTTGGTGCTCATTATTAGGTACATAAATGTTTAGAATTGTTATGTGTTTTTGAGTAATTAACCACTTTATCCTTATGAAATGACCTTCTTTATCCCTGGTAGTATCACTTATCTGTAATAATCTTTGTCTGATATTAATGGATTAATATCATTAGTGTTAGCATGGTATTTCTTTCTCCATCCTTTTACTTCTAACCTATTTGTGTCCCTGTATTTAAAGTGCATATTTTTGTAGATAACATGTGGTTAATTCTTGCTTTTTTTTAGTCAAACGTGATAGCCTACTTTTTCAGTGAGGTGTTTAGACCATTTACAGTAATGTAATTATTGATATAGTCAAGTATGTATCTAGTTTGCTGTTTTTGATTTGTCCCATTTGTTTTATGTTTTTATTTTTCTACCTACTTTTGGATCAGTTGAGTATTTTTTATTATTCTATATTACTTCTTTTGTTGGTTTATCATCTATAAGTATTTGTTTTGTTATTTTAGTGGTTACCTTAGCATTTATAGTGTACACATCTTTAACTTATCACTGTCTATCTTCAAGTAATAGTGTTATTTTATATGGAATATAAGAATCTTACCATAGTGTACTTCCATTTTCCCTCTCCCAGACACATTATTACTTATGTAAATAATAAATTATCTTTTAAAGACATTTATATATAAGAAAAATGTTATATATTTACTCATGTAGTTGCCACTTCCAATATTCATTACTCCTTTTTGTATATCCATATTTCCATCTGGTATCCTTTTATTTATTTATTTGTTTATTTTTATTTCAGCATATTATGGGGGTACAGATTTTAAGGTTTCAATAAATGCCCATTCCCCCCTCCGCCAAAGGAGTTCTTTTAACATTACTAATAATACAGGACAGGTCTGTTGGTGATAAATTATTTTAGCATTTTTATGTCTGTAAAAGTCTTTATTTTGCATTTATTTATAAAACACATTTTTGCTGACATAGAATTCTAGGTTGACAGATTTTTTGTTCCTTCAGTACTTTTAGGATGTTTATCCACTGTCTTTTCATGGGCATTGTTTCTGACAAGAAATGTACTGTCATCTTTATCTTTATTCTTCTGTCGCTGCTGCCTTTTCTCTCTCTCTCTGAACTTTTTTTCATGGATCAGGAATCGTTGAATGTAGGAATCTTTTATTTAGTGCTCTAAGTTGCAAGATTTCAAGACTTTAGATTTTGGAATTGCTAATCCTTTACTTTCTGTCTTGCCCTCCATGTGGCATAATATGGCATCTTCTTTTGTGTCAGGCCAAGTGTTCCTGTCCTCCCTTTCTCAGGGATCATACTGAAAATCAAGCTAATAAACAAACAAATAAATAAAGCTCCAGGACCTCAATATGATGAAAAACCTTCTGTATTTTTCCCAGTCATCCTGGCAAAGCCTTGTCCTCTTACCTCTTACCTTTATTTTTGGCTCAATTGATGAGACTCCATCTTTCTGCTTCTTTGAAAGAAAAGTGGCACCAACTGATATTCCAAAGATACTTAATGTTTTCTTAAATGAGATTACATATAAAATTACATATATGTATTTATGTTTTTTAAATGTACAAAGATGATAAGAATTCTAACCCCAATAGTATTCATCATAAAATATGTCATTCATTTAAAATCCATTGTATGAAATTTTATAGTTTGTCTAATTCTCTCAATTATTTAATAAGTATAATTCAATCCAACCATTATTGTTATAATTATGTAAGAGATGAAGAAATGGAGGTTTGGGAAGTTAAATAAACTTTCCAGATTCCCATAGCTATTAAGAGTCAGAGTTAGACATTAACTGGAGTCTACCTAACCCTTGAGTTAATACTGTCCCCAGTATACTTTGATGACTTGTAGAAAGCTGGTCACATCTTCCAGCTTCAAAATTACTTTTCCTTTTCCTCTCTCATCATCTATCTGGGATATCATTTATTAATCTGTCATATACTAGAAGAAGACATTAGAGTCTCAAGGTTAAAATGAAAAATGTTCAAAAAGCTAACTGCTCAGTCAACACAGCACCAGAGAAGGAAAGAATACTAACTGTCATTTATGTGATCCATGTGAACAGAAGTCTGGTTGGTTCTGTCCCCCAGATCTAGGGGCAGTGTTGTTTTAAATAACAAGCTCACTAAGGAATTATAACCGTTTACAAAACAGAGGGTTTCTTCCTTTCTCTGCTCAAAATTTTTCCTACCTCATCATAGCAAGGCTTCCCTTCTCATCATTGACCAGACTTTTCAGGGAGGAGCTCAGACCTCCCATTTTTTTTCTAAAAATGGAGAGCTCTGCTCCTTGCCTGAGTGAATCCTACAATTTTTCAAAAGGGGTGGAAGATTTATTGGCTCTATAGCCAGACTGATTGGATTGAAATTCCAGTAACGTAATGTGCCAACAACTTGATATTGGGCAAGTAAATTAAACTCTCCAAACCCCACTTTCTTCATCTATATAGTGGTTATAACAATAGTATCTACCTTTTAAGTGCTATGAGTTAATCTAGGTAAACTACTTAGCATGCCTGGCCCATGTCTCTAGGGACCATTAGCTTGAATTATAAATACCCATTTCTCTAGGTCTCAGTTTTCCCTTTTATATGTGAGGAGACGGACTGACTCCCAGATGTATCCTGGGACTGTGCTAACTGCTCAAAGGGAAGATACAGGTTGTTGATTGCTGTGGATGCAATTGCTCAGAGGAGAGAGATACAGGACCAGTTCACAACTGTATGCCTCTAGCTTAATTCAGGAGGGCAAAGTTTACAGGTAGTGTTTGGAGTTTGTTTCAGGAGAGTCAAGGTTGGTATGTTTATTTTGACAATTACTCATGTGAACCTAGTGAGACAGCTACAGAGCCACAGATTTAAAAAATGCCAAAGACAGGGATGCGAACTTTGGAGGAGGCTTGTCTTGGGGCAGACAAGGAAGATTTCAATATTTCAGTGATGGAAAACTGCCATATTTATAAGGCTGATAGAGTAGGCTTCAAAATTATACTTACTTTTTTTTTTAAGTCTTTAAGAACAGTTTTAAATTTGTTTAACAAATCTTTAGTGAAAGATGTTTTCAACTGCTAGGCATGGCACTGGGAATATGAAAAAAATGAAGACAAGGTTTTCAGCCTCAAGTAGCACATCCTTTCATGAAGGAAAGAATTAGAGGCAAACAAGAAATACTAACAATTACAATGCAATATATTAATTTTAACATTACGTGGTTCTGTATGCATCAAGGTAGGTCACTTAATCCAGCCTGTTGACATTGGGGAAAACTCTGGAGGAGGAAAGATAGGTTGGAATTAGCTAGGTGAAAGAGAAGGAAAGACCATTATGTACCCAAATGACAGGCAGTTCCATGTTGCTGGAATAGATGTGCAGGGGTCACAGATAGAGAAAGAGAGTGTTGAGCGTACTGTGGTAGTCCCATTGATTCATACTTGTGCAGGAATTCTGAATCAATGTTAAGCCACTCTTGGCCTCTCCAGGCCTCAGTCTCCTTCTCTCTGTCCTGTAGAGCTGCAGTCAGGGTAAAGGAATGGATGTGGGGAAGCACTTGGCCCAGAGTCAAATATTAACTTGTCCCCCTTTAGCTCCTCAGTCTCAGCTACTTAGAGTTGCTGTTCACCTGATCATTACTGATTGAGAAATGACTCAGAGTAAGTCTGATTCAGGGCAAATGTCTTTCAAGATCCCACGTTCCTCACCTATAGCATGACATGGGGAATGGAGCTGGATGTTCTCTAAGATTTGTCACAGCTGAGATCTACAGTGAGACTGATTTCTAGGGAACAACATTCTGACATAGAGCACATTATCCATACAGCTCACTCACCACCAGTGTTCCTTTGTTTTGCAGGAGGACTTTCTGCCACTGGAACATCTAGGTGAGGTCTCTGCTTCTTGTGCTGCCAAGAGTTTCATGATTTATTTATGCCCACAAGATAGGAACACAGAATTACCTACACTTCGAAAAGATTTGAATGGACTTCCTATATACATTTTCACATTCTTACTAAATCCAAATATGTGATTAGAAGGCCATTTCTACTTGGTAGTTGGGAATGATACTCACTTATGCCTACTTATGCAAGAATGCATGTTATTTGTTATCCATGTTAATTTATCTGTTTCCTTAAATGTGTTCCAGTAGAGAATTGACCACTGACGTCTTAATGACATCACCTTTCGTAGGGTTGCAACTTATTAATTAATTCCCTTTCTCCTTATTCCTCCCCTCATGCATTCATTTAGGAAACAATTATTGAATGCCAACAATGTTTAATTCACAATATTAACTGCAGAATGAAATAAACTTGGGGAAAAATCCCCAACAATTTTCCTGAAGAGCCCTCATGGTATCTTACAGGAAGGGTAGATTATTGTAATATGACACAGAAAATTGAAAGGAACCTTTTTGAAAAGGATAAAGTTGAAGTTCTGTGAGAATGCAGAAGCCTTTGTGTATCAACATTTAAGTACTTATATCTTTGAAAATAATTTTACATTTGATCTTAGCCAAAAGGCTGAGAAGCGATGAAAATACTTTTAAACATTAGTCAATAGAAGTATGTATTCTATCAAAAGGGCCTTGAGACTCTGTGGTTTTTGCCCTCTGACCTTGCCTCACTGGCCTGCCCTATAATACTGCCCCTAGGCTTCCTGTTGTGCCACACTCCTTCTGATATTTTCTCAAAGGAGCCATGCAGAAGCAGCCATGATATTTTTACATGAATCATGCTGGGCTCTGTGTCTTCCTGGGTACTGATTTTCTTAAGACTCTGTGTAACCCACAAATATTTCTTGTTCATTGTCTCTTCCCCTCTGGCATATAGTCCCAGTGAGTGCCAGGTGCCTTCCTTGTCCAGTCCCTTTGGTAGAGACCCCCAAGAGCCCATGCACCATGAGCCAAGAGACCTACTGGAGCTGCAACCAGTGTACAGCATTGGTGAGGACTCCCCAGGGGGCAGAGGGCTCCAAGGATGAGCCAGGGAGGGAGGAGGGGTTGAGCAACATCCCATGGCCTTGCCACTAATTTAAAAATGGCATTCCTGGAATTATATTGGGGATAAAAGGTGGTTATGAATTTGAAGAGTCTGGAATGTGAGCTCCTAACTACAGCCAACTACGACATCTTCTCTTCTCTCACAGTAAATCCCGGATATAGCAACACAGTTTATTCTGAGATCTGGAGCTTACAGCATACACAAGAAAATTTAGGTGAGATACTTTTTAGACAAGTAGAGGTGAGGTGGCAGTGGGTTATCGGATCCAGCAAGAGGTCTTTGATCATAGTCATCTCAAATATGAGTCCGACATGGAAGGCATTACCTGCTCCTCCCATATTGCCAATCATATAATCAATCCATTCCCTCATCTTTCCAAGTTGCTGTGCTGCCACTGTTGCCCTGTAAACTCTTTGAGGGCAGACACTGTAACTTTTTCACTAATGTACCAGAGAGTGTCTAGCTCAATGCTCAGAAGACTATAGGCCCTTTGAAATATTTTTTGATTGAAGGAATAAATAATCTAATGTACAGACAATTGTAATTCTTTGGTCTCTTTGTTTCTAGTCTTATTCTCCTCCAACCTTTCAACAATCTGTTTCCAACATAATCCATTTGAGATGCACATTCACTCACTGCCTAGATTAACTGCCTTCGTTGACTCTCCACTCCAAAGCTTGACCCTGGCCTCTCTCTGCACTCTGGCACCACCTCCAAGCTCTGCTTTATGTCCTCTCCAGCCTTTTCCAATTTCCTCATGCAAAGTGAGTCATATCTGCCACATTCTCTGAGAGGATCTCCTCGGGGGCCCACAACAGGTTGAGGGGCATCTTCTCTGCTGGGTTGTGATGAGCAGAGGAGCAAGATGGAAGTCATCATGGAAGTCATTCTGAGCATTTGGTAGAAGGAGAAAGGCTTTATTAGTGTGTTGTGTGTGGAGGAGTAATTTTTCTGTTAGGACTTGGAAGAATTCATCAGAGGAAACAGTCAGGAGATGAGTAGCAGAGGTGAAGAACGGCTTGGAGTGCATTGCAAGAGATTGCAAGTTGGCATACATTGCCCACAGTCTAACGCTTTTCTTTGCTGGTCCCATCCAACAGCAAATTCACCAAGAATGCATCGGGAGGATAAGGTGGGTCACACTGCCTGGCTTTCTTTCCTCTCTGCCCTTCGTCACCTGTATTTAGGTACTTACCATTGTGGTTTCTTCTCCAGGAACTTGCAATCTTTTATTCAGAGTTGAAGAAGGCACCCCAAGATGACTCTGCAGGGCAGGACCATGAAGATGATATGGAAAACTACGAGAATGTCCTATGTGTACCATTGGCCTTGGACCACTAGCCCGTTACCCAGAGTGCTTGCAGAAACCCCTGAGAGCAGCCTGTGCCATTGTCCTGTTCTCTCCATCCACACTTCCTCCCTCTCTCCAGGCTCTGCCTCCCAAGAGTCTGGGCTACTGGGGACAGGAGGCTGTGCAAAGGTCTGTCAGTCTCCTCTGTGCCTAAGTCTGAGTGTTCTCTGGGAACAGAGTGGGCAGCCTCTGAGCAAGTGCTGCATTCTTTTCTCAGTGGAGACACATGGCAGGGCATGACGGCCCTCAGCTCCTAGGGCGGTGGAATAGAGAAGGAGAGAGAAATGGTCTATCTGGGACCACAATGGCACAGTCATGACCATTTGATCAAAGTGTGATCAAAAGCTCTTAATATGCTACCTCTTTATAAACATCTTGCTTTCAATATTTTGTTTCCTTTTTCGTGTAGCTGATAATGGCATTGGTGATGTTTTGGTGTATATGCTGTATTCTTGCTATCAAATTAAAAGCAACCAAAACAAGTTATAGGAAAAGATTTTAAGATGACTCTGTCCGAAGTGCATTTTTGTACTTGTAGGAGAAATTCTCAACCAAATCAACATTAGTTATTACGAAAAATTACCTCAATGTTTCATTAAAGTCTCTGCAATCTGGTTTAATGTGTGACTCCTCCATCCCCACTGCAGAGACCTTATGTGCAAAAAATTGCATTAATTATTATCTTTGTTTTGTGACATTGTCTCATCATTTTCCATGCATGACCCATTCCTGCTTAGTTTTTATTATCACAAGCATTCATTAAGCCCCAAACAATAACCAACTCCATCGATGTGGCTTCTCCCATCCTAGTTCTCTCCCTCTCTCTACCCGATGTAAACATCAGCCTAAACCTCATGTTCATTGCTCTCCCCTTTATGGCATACTGATGCACTTATATGTTTCCTTTAAATATATATTTTTATATTGGTTGTTTTAACCTTATAAGTTAAAGGCTATATGGTTGTAGGTAATTTTTAAAAACTTTTCACTTAATGTTGTATTTCTAAAATTCATCCATATTATTGCATGTTGCTATGGTTCATTTGTTTTCATTGTTGTGTAATATTTCTTTGTGTAAATATCTGGCTTAATGTTTTCTTAGTTATCACTATTTAAAAAAATCTTTCATCAGTGTCTTAAATCTTTCTGTTTCTTAAAACATGACTGTGTCTTAAATCTTAAATATGGCAAAAGTGAAAAAGATGCCAACAATTTTCAGTGATTTCACCTCCTTTCTGAAATCCTAATGCTTCTAAGTATTTCTGAACCTTACAAGCCCTAGGAACAAATGAGATCATATCAACATTAATCTCTGAATCTTGCCAACTCTAGGCCTTCAGCTGGTTCAGGTAGGAATACCAGTCCCTTATAAACCAGCACATCTTCCTCTAATTAATATTTCTAGGAGTCGTCAGGATGCAGTCTCACATGCATCCAAAAAATTAATCTTGGCCAATACCTACTGTTACCACCATTTCTGGAGATACACTACAGGGTTATTCTGGCCTCTTCTAACCATAAATTCAACCACCATAGAAGCTGAGTTTCACCAGAAAGCATTGCTGTCCTCCACCACTACCAGCTAAGCCCCAGCTGCTGGCCTTCACAGCATGCGTGCTGCTCCCACTGGGCTCTGTTGTCCTATTACCCTCATCTTTGAGAGCTTGGCATGATGTTCTGCCTCTACTGAGCTGCTAAAGTTTTAAAGTCCTTTGAAGACAGAGGAGGACAATGCCCTTGTCCTCTATGTGATGCACTCTGCCATTTTTCTTCCCATGGTAAATGCATGCCACCAGAATAGCTGGATGTGGACAGGTTGGGGTACCAGCTGCCAGGCTGCACTTGGAAGCTCTACTCCCTTCTAACCCTGCTGCTAATTTGGAACACCTTGCCAGGCTCCTTTGTGTCTTACAGTAAATTTTCTTTCAGGGACCTGTAATTTCTTACCATTGTTTACCCATTTTCTCTAGTCTGAACCCAGGAATGGGCAAAGTTGGAAGCTTTCAGTGTTTTTATGATAATGCCTAGCCCTGTGTAAATCAGTGGATGTGAATGGAGGGAGAGGTGAGTCCTCACTCCACACCTCAAGTATAACAGAAGTGCAAATTCTGATCTCTCTGGACAGTAAATTATTCTCATGTGGTTCTCTACCTGATTGCCAGCTTTGAATTCTCACCTACAAAACCTATAGCCCAGAAATTAAAAAATAGTAATCTTTAATGAGGCCTTTGAAAATTAAAGACACTTTCCTTAAATATCTCCTTACATCAGTGCTTCTCCTCACTCCTGGTTTACCAAAGGGAAAGCCACACGAGAAGCTTAGATTTGGAAGTTGATTTTAAGATAAAATAGCCTAGAAACTAGAACAAACTAATGAGCAGAAGCTTCCTAACCCTTTTAATGGGATTAAGGATTCTATTGTTGCCAGGTGAATCTGGGAAGCTCAATTGAAAAGTCCGGATTGTGGTCACAGTTCATAAAGATGACATGATTTCAATGTCTACATTATCATAGGGTCTTATAGTGTCCCTCTGTGTTACATCTCTTCCTTCTTCCCTTTTTGTGACTTGCATAAAGGAAGCCCATTCAATAAATGATGCTGGGAAAACCAGATAGCCACTTGCAGAAGAATGAAACAGGACCCTTATCTCTCATCAGGTACAAAAATTAATTCAAGATAGATAAAAGACTTAAATGTAAGGCATGAAACCATAAGAATTCTAGAGGAAAATGTAAGAAAAACTCTTCTAGACATTGGCCTAGGCAGAGAATTTGTGACTAGGACCCCAAAGGCAAATACAGCAATAACAAAAATAAATAAATTGGACTTAATTAAATTAAAAAGCTTGGTATAACAAAAGAAATAACCAGCAGAGTAAATAGACAACCTAGAGAATGGGAGAAAATATTCGCAAACTGTATATGTGACAAAAGGCTAATACTCAGACTCTACAAGAACTCAAAGAAATCACAAGGAAAAAAAAAAAAAACCTAGTCAAAAAGTAGGCAGAAGACATGAAAAGTAGTTTTTCAAAAGAAAATAGAGAAATGGCCTACAAACATATGAAAAAATGCTCAACATTACCAATCATCAAGAAAATGGAAATTAAAACTACAATGTGATACCACCTTACCCCTATCAGAGTGTCCTTTACTTATTTATTTATTTTTGAGACAGAGTCTCACTTTGTTGCTAAGGCTAGAGTGAGTGCCGTGGCGTCAGACTAGCTCACAGCAACCTCAAACTCCTGGGCTCAAGCAATCCTCCTGCCTCAGCCTCCCGAGTAGCTGGGCCCACAGGCATGCACCACAATGCCCAGCTAATTTTTTCTATATATTTTTAGTCAGCCAATTAATTTCTTTCTATTTTTTAGTAGCCATGGAGTCTCGCTCTTGCTCAGGCTGGTTTCGAACTCCTGACCTTGAGCCATCCGCCCGCATCGACCTTCCAGAGTGCTAGGATTACAAGTGTAAGCCACCGTGCCTGGCCTGAGTGTCCATTATTAAAGAGTAAAAAAAAAACACAGATGCTGGAGTACATGCAGAGAGATAGGAATGCTTATACACTGTTGATGGGACTGCAAATTAGTATAATCTGTATGGAAAACAGTATGGTGATTCCCCAAATAATTAAATGTAGCCCTACCATTTGATCCAGCAATCCCACTGCTGGGTATCTACCCAAAGGAAAAAGAAGTCATTTTATAAAAAAGACACCTGCACACAAATGTGTATCATAGCACAATTCACAATTACAAAGATGTGGAACCAGTCTAAGTGCCCATCAATTCATGAATAGATAAAGAAAATGTGAGATACACACACACATACACACACAAACACACACACACACACACACACACACACACACACACACACACCATGGATTACTACTCAGCCATAAAAAGAAATGAAATAATGTGTTGGATGGAAATGGAGATTATTATTGTAAGTGGAGTGTCTCAGGAATGGAAAACCAAACACCATATGTTCTCACTAATAAGTGGGAGCTAAATGATGGGTATACACAAACACAAAGTGTTACAAAAACAGGGAAACCAAGAAAGGAGGGTGGGAGGTAAGGTATGGGATAAAAATTTACCCATTGGGCACAATGAACACTATTCTGGTGATGGGCACACCAAAAGCCCTGACTTGAGCATTATACAGGGTATCTATGTAACAGAATCTTTGGTTCTCCCTTAATATTTTGAAATGAAAAATTAAAAGCATATCCTGCTTCCTACCTGAAACAATTAAGGATAAAATATTCATTTATTTCATGTTTTTAATACAGCTAAAATTGATGTTAAAAATAGGTGAAAAATAAAGTTTCAAAATAAAATAAACTTATAACCAGAGCAAGTCTCTGCTATTCCGGCAACGTTCCCAAGACTTTTTATTTTTCTCAAGGCCCTTGACTGAAAAGAGGGTGTCCAGAGTTGCCAATACCACTTCTCTGTTCTTTGGGAGAAAATTCTCAATACAGCTGTAAAGAATAGTTCTTTTTATAAATTATTTCATCACAAATCTTACTCTAGACTACCTGTCATTTTTCCATGAATAGATAAACCAAACTCCAATATACCAAAGTTGAGCATATACTATGTGTCAGGCACTATGCTGATTTTGTTACATATATAATTGCAGTAAATACACAAAAAATATAATTTACAGATGAGACTGAGGCACGTGGAGATTAAATAGTTTATCCAAAGTCATATGTAAATGAAATCAGGATCCAAACCCTAATTTGACCAACTCTGAAGTCTGAGCTCTAAACTGCCACATGTGTTATACTGCCTTCTACTTACAAGGAGGACATAGAATTTAGAAGGAACAAACAATGACAGTTTACTAAACGGCTGGCTTAAGTATGCAAAAATGAAGTCCAGGATTGTTCTATTATGAACCTCCAATCCCTTTCACTAAGCCGCATGTATGCTCTCTTCTTTCATTGTCTTGGTCTTTCATTGTTCATTGATCCTTTATCTCTTTCTCTCAACAATCATTCTGTATGCAGTTGGAATCCAAATGATCTTTCCCTTTTGTCAGGGTTTTGCAAAAATTTCTCATTCGCCCTTTTGAAGTGCTCAAGTTCAGATTCAAGTACAGAATCTTTATCAAATCTGTTTTTAAGGAGGTTTGCTCTTCTTTGATGTCAACATTACATGCAGTAATTTCTGTCTCTATCTACAGATATACTGTTTCTTCATGAGATATATGTCACTTCAAACAAGTTCCTTAAAATAATCCATTCAATTTAATGGGGAGTGAGATTTCAAATTATCTGATTAGATGGACACATAGATATATAGGTGATGGATGATTAATGATGATGAAGATACTTAGATGATTGGTAGGTAGATAGATAGATAATAAATAAATGGATGCAGATAGGCCTACACAGAAGTTGTGGTCTTCATGACATCTCCTCTGTCATTCTACATACCTGTAGCAGCTCAGTTTCATTGCTTAACTTCAACACCCACTATTTGAATGCTACTGAAGCATCAACACTCACCATGGAAGCTCAGTAGATCCATGGTTCACATGACTCAGACGGCAAAGCTCAGGCTCACTGAAATGCCCTTATGATCTGAGCTGGCAGTGGATGTGGACATGCAAAGCATTAACCAGGAGGTTCAAAGGGGACATTCCCGTCCCCACCTCCCATTGCTCTATCCCTCAATTGAATGACAAGCCTTGACTGCCTACCATTGTAAAAAAAATAAAGCAAATGCATGCCTTTGTGCTTAAGTTTCAGAAAATGGACAGAAACACTTTTATTTATAATTAACTGTGAGGTGGAAAAGGAATAACAAAAACTGTTAGCCTCCATCACTTGGTATTACGCTGAATTTCTTATAAACCTTAAGAAAAGAAGTCTGTGAGTTCACTGATGACTGATAAACATCAACTAATACAATTTATGGGCATCTTTGATTTTACATCAGCCATTGTTCGTGACTTTATGTGAATAACCCAACAATGCTTCAAAAACCTTGAAAATAACTCAGGCATTAAAGTATGAAGTGTATTTCAAATTTTATGTTCATCGCCTTGCATATCAATAGTTTAGACAACAGAAAATATAACATGTATAAAAATGCAACCTAATATGAAGTTTCAAATCTTAGACTAATGAATTCAACTAGCAAGCTAATTCACTGAGGAAAAAAATTTATTTCCTTCTTAAAAAGGAAAACACTATTTCTTATTGTGAAAGAGGGCCTTATATGTCTTGTTTCCAATTACTAGGTCCAAAGTATAATCCAGGAATGTGAGTGTGGCCTTTAGAGGGAATAAAAGACGTATGTACGTGCTTCAAATGTGCTCCAAACGTCTTCCTACTGTGGGCTCCAGGAAAGACAAAGCTGTTCTATATGGGGGGAAGGCAACATGTCATTAACTGCCTGCTGTGGAAAATCTATCTGAAAGGGTGGTCATAAAATGCAGAAAAATTTTTCTATTGACTTAAGAGAGAGAAAGGTCCCTATTGACTCCCCTATTGACTTAAGAGGGGAAAAAGACAATATCCCATAGACAGTGAGAGTCATTCTCCAGGGGTGCATGTCTGTGTTGCAAGTAGCATGAGGGACAGCAGTCTTTGAGGAGGAGAGAATCACTAATGCCAGATCTGGTCAGCAGCGAGATTTGGGGACACAAAGGGGACCTCATCATGCACAGAATGGTTCTGAGTATATGAGACCTCTCGCCCAGAACTCATTATCCATAGTAGTACCTCTAAGCAGTCAGGAAGAATCTGAAGAATATTTGGGAGAAGGTCCAAAAAGAAATTATGTTTCTAGCTAACCAAGAAGGCAATATTACAAACATCAAGATTTGGGTCATCACTCTAATTTCTTTCTTTACATTCTATTTATATGTTTACAAATTCATAGAAGAACAATTTATCCACAATAAAAAGAAGGATGCTAATGTGATTGTCATACTAATATTATAATTCTGATGTTTAAATCACTTATATCTTTATTAAGAAGACTAAAAGAAAAAAACATTAAAAATAATAACTACAAAATTTGGTAAAGGACATACAATATGAAAATGCAAATTGTGAAATCAAAA
The DNA here is from genome assembly GCF_040939455.1 of Microcebus murinus. NCBI lineage: Eukaryota > Metazoa > Chordata > Mammalia > Primates > Cheirogaleidae > Microcebus > Microcebus murinus. The sequence continues at coordinate 105,837,505 of NC_134105.1, read as the reverse complement.
ATATTAAAAGTGGTGAGAGAAGGAAGTTAATTTACATGAGTTTTTAATTTCTTTTCTTTCTTTCTTTTTTTTGGTGACCAAAGTTTGATGTGTGTTTAAATATGTGTTATAACTATATGATGTTTTTAATAAGCCTTATGGTAACCATAAGGCAAAAACCTATAATAAATATACTAAAAATCAACACCAATGAATAGAAACATGGTACCAGAGAAAAATCACTTAAGCACAAAGAAAGACAGTAAAAAAGAAATGAAGCAAGAGAGGATTGCAAAACTATTAGAAAATTAGTAACAAAATGGCAGTAGTAAGTCCTTATCTATCATTAATAATATTAAATGTAAATGGACTAGATTTCCCAATTAAAAAACATAGAGTGGCCCACCTATACACAGCCTTCAAAAAACTCACTTTACCTATAATGATATACATACATTGAAAGTAAAGGAATCCAAAAAGTTATTTCATGCAACTGGATACCAAAACAGAGCAGAAGTAGCTATACTTATATCAGATAAAATAGACTTTAAGCCAAAAACTGTAGAAAGATACAAAAAAGGTCATTATATAATGGTAAATGGGTCAATTCAGCAAGAGGATATAACAATAGTAAATATGTATACACCCAATACCACATCACTCAAGTATATAAAGCAAATATTAATAGATCTAAGGGAAGAGATACACTGCTATACAATAATAGTAGAGGGTATCAAGACCCAATATATGGCAATGGACAGACAGATCACCTAGGCAAAAAAATAAATGAAGAAACATCAGAGTTAAACTGTATTCCAGTCCAAAATGACCTAACAGACATTTACAGACCATTTTATCCAACTACTGCAGAATACACATTTTTCCTATTAGCACATGGAACATTCTCCAAAATAGACAAAATAAGTATCAACAATTCAAAAAAGTAGAAATCATATTATGTACCTTTTCTGACCACAGTGGAATAAAGTGAGAAATCAAAAGCCAGAGGACCTTTGGAAACTGTACAAACACATGGAAATTAAACAACATGCTCCTGAATGACCAATGGGTCAATGAAAAAATTAAGAAGGAATTTAAAAAATGTCTTGAGACAAATAGAAATGGAAATACGATGTACCAGAACCTATGGAATACAGCAAAAGCAGGAGTAAGATGGAAGTTTATAGCAATAAATGCCTGCAACAAAAAATAGAAAGACTCTAAATAAACAACCTAATGATTCACCTGAAGACACCAAAAAGCAAGAATAAACTAAATGCAAAAATAGTAGAAGAAAAGAAATAAAGATCAAAACAGAAATAAATAAAATTGAGGTGTAAAAATAAAACCCAATATAGATGATCAATGAAACAAAAAGTTGGGGGTTTTTTTTGAAAAGATAAACAAAATAGAAAAACCTTTAGCTAGACTAAATAAGAAAAGAGACAAAAGATCCACATAAATAAAATCATCATTAAAAAGGAAACATTACAACTGACATCACAGAAATACAAAGGATCATTACAGACTACTATGAACACAAACAAATTAGAAAACCTAAAGAAATAGATAAATTCCTGGACACATATAACCCACAAAAATTGAGCAATGAAGAAATAAAAAAACCCAGTAAATCAATAACATGTAATGAGATCATAGCTGTAACAAAAAAATCTCTCATCAAAGAAATCTCAGGACATGATGAACTCACTACTGAATTCTACCAAACATTTAAAGAACTGATACTAATTCTACTCAAACTCTTTTAAAAAAATTGAAGAGACAGTAATACTTCCAAACTCATTCTACGAGGATAGTATCTTATTTATAATAGCAACCTTATTTATAATAGCTATAAAGAACATAAAATACCAAAGAACTGAAAGATCTCTACAAGGAAAACTATAAAACTCTGACAAAAGAAATTGAAGAGGATACAAAAAACTGGGAAGATATTCCATGCTTATACATAGGAAGAATTAATATTGTTAAAATAGCAATGCTACCCAAAGCAATTTAGAGATTTAATATAGTCCGTTTCAATATACCAATCACATTCTTCACAGAAATAGGAAAAGGTACTAAAATTATATGAAACCACAAAAGACCCCAAATAGCTAAAGCAATACTGAGCAAAAAGAACAAAGCTGGAGGCATCACACTATGTGACTCTCAAATTTACTATAAATCTATTGTAACCATATCAGCATGGTACTGGCATAAAAACAGACATATAGACCAATGGAACAGAATAGCGAATGTAGATAGACATCCACACATTTACATCCAACTCTTTGACTAAGGTGCAAAGAATAACAATGAGAAAAGAACAGCTTCTTCAATACATGATGCTGGGAAAACTGGATGTCCGTATGCAGGAGAATGAAACTAGATCGTTATCTCTTGCCATATATGAAAATCAAATTAAAATGGATTAAAGACTTAAATCTGAGCCCTGAAACCGTGAAACTACTAAAAAAAAAGCATTGGGGAAATGCTTCAGGACATTGGTCTAGGCAATGATTTTTCAAGTAATACCCACAAAGCACAGGCACCCAAAGCAAAATTGGAATCATATCAAGTTAAAAAGCTTCTGCACAGCAACAGAAGCAGTCAGAGTGAAGAGACAACTTACACAATGTGAGAAAATAACTGCAAACTATCCATCTGACAAGGGATTAATAACAAGAATTTATAAGGAACTCAAACAGCTCAATAGCAAAAGAATCAAATAATCCAATTAAAATGGGCAAAAGATCTGAACAAACATTTCTCAAAAGAAGACAAACAAATGGCCAACAGGTATGTGAGAAAATGTTCAACATCACTAATCATCAGAGAAATGCAAATCAAAACCACAATGACATATCATCTCACCTCAGTTAGAATGCTTTTGATCAAAAAGACAGGCAATAACAGATGCTGGTGAGAGTGTGGAGAAAGGGGAACCCTGTATTGTACACTGTTGGTGAGAATGTAAACTAGTATAGCTACTATGGACAACAGCATGGAGGTTCCTTAACAAACTTCAGCTAGAACTACCATATGATCCAGCAATTCCATTACTGGGTAGATGTCCAAAAGAAAGGAAATCAGTATATCAGAAAGGTATCTGCACTCCCATGTTTATTGCAGCATTATTCATAATAGCCAAAATATGAAATCAACCTATGTGCCCACCAGTGGATAAAGAGATTTTTAATATATATATACACATACACCCTGGAATATTATTCAGCCATAAGAAAGAATGAAATCCTGTCATTTATAGCAACTTAGATGGAACTGGAGATTACGCTGTTAAGTGAAATAAACCAGGCATAGAAAGACGAATAAATAATGCATGTTTTCACTCGTATATGGAGACTAAAAAAGTGGGTCTCATAGATTTAGAGAGTACAGCAGTGGTTACCATAGGCTGGAAAAAGAAGGGGAGTGGGTAGGATGAAGAGAATTGCATTAATGGGCACAAAAATACAGTTAGATTTTTAAAATAAAGTTCTAGTATTCAGTAGTAAAGTAGGGAAATTATAGTTAAAAATAATATATTGTGTATTTCAAAATGGCTAGAAGAGAAGAATTGTAATGTTGCTAACAAGGTGATGGATATTCCCAATTACTCTGATTTGATCATTATGCATTGTATACAGATATCAAAATATGACATGTACCCCCAAAAATGTACAACTATAATATATCAATTAAAAACATACAATTCTCTTCTATTGTTTCTAGAAGTTCCATAGCTTTCACTTTTACATTTAGATCTATGATCAACTTAGAGTAAAATTTTTTTGTGTTATATGTAGGGTGAGGAAAAATTTTCACTTTTTTCTTATAAATACGCAGTTGTTCCAGCACTGTTTGGTGAATAAGCCTTTTTTTCTTTGCCTCTTTTAATTTGGATTGTTTATCTTCTTCTTATGTAGTTATAGCAGTTGTTTTTGGTTATGGTCAGTCAGGTAACAGCCACAAGAGGGCACACACAAGAGGCACAAGAAAAAAAAAAAGCGAGTTTGTGATCCTCCTGGCAGGTCCTAGAGAGACAGTCCCAGCATGCTGAGGGAGTCACGTGGGAAGGAGCATTCGGAGCAGCTCAGCGCGCAATTGGACGGCAGAGGGAGCAAGGACCAATGGGGAAGGGCCGTTATTAGAGCTCAGGGTGAAACACACGAGAAAAGGCTCAAGGGGATTTCACGGGTGTGTGGAAATGTAACTACCGGTAGGTCATGGTCAGGGGAGTTTAGGAAGGGAAACTGGTGGCAGGGGCCAGTCTCACCACACTGGTAGAGCTGGTTGTCTGGGTGGTGTGCTCTCCTTCTATCAGTGGGGAAGTTGAGGGAGCAGGAAAATATGAAGTTTTAAAGTTTACAATCCAATATAACTTTGTCAGATACATGATGACCAAGTATTTTCTCCCAGTTCGTGATTTGCCTTTATATTTTCTTAACTGTGTTTTTCAAAGTTTTTTAACTTGACGGAATTTAGCATTTTCTTCTCATAGCTCATGCTTTGCGTTCATGCCTATTTAAGAACTATTTGTCTAATCAAATGTCATGAAGATTTTTTTTTTCTACATTTATCCTATAAATTTAATATTTTTTATTGCTTGCCCATATGTGATGCATTTTGTGTTAATTTTTATGCATGGCATGAGGTCAAGGTTGATGCCAGTTTTTTCCCATACAGATATCCAGTTGTCTCGGGAGTTGGTAGACGTCTTTTCAAGACTACCTTTTTCCCTTTGAATTACCTTGTCGTCTTTGTCAACAGCCAATTGATTATGTAAGCGTGAGTCTACTTCTGGACTATTCTGTTCCATTTCTCTTAACTTAAAATAGACCATAAGAATCTATACTTATGCCAAAAACCACACTTTCTTGATTACTGTTAATTTATAGTAAGGCTAGAAATCAGTTATTTAAGTCCATCAACCCACCAACTTTGTTCTTTTTTTTTCCTCCAAAATTATTTTGGCTAATATAGGTCTTCTGCCCTTCCATATACATTTTTACATTGGTTTTTCAATTTATTCAAAAAAGAATGTTTGGCCTGGCGAGGTGACTCATGCCTGTAATCCTAGCACTCTGGGAGGCCAAGGTGGGCAGATTGCTTGAGGTCAGGAGTTCGAAACCAGCCTGAGCAAGAGCAAGACCCCTTCTCTACTATAAATAGAAAGAAATTAATTGGCCAACTAATATATATAGAAAAAATTAGCCGGGCATGGTGGCGCATGCCTGTAGTCCCAGCTACTTGGGAAGCTGAGGCAGGAGGATTGCTTGAGCCCAGGAGTTTGAGGTTGCTGTGAGCTAGGCTGATGCCACGGCACTCACTCTAGCTTGGCCAACAAAGCGAGACTCTGTCTCGAAAAAAAAAAAAAAGAATTTTGATAAGGATTGCACTGAATCTCTAGATCAATTTGGGGAGAATTGCCATTTTAACACCATTGAGGCTTTCAGTTGGTGATGAAATGTTACTTTATGTAACTTTTCATTTTATTAGGTCTTTTAAAATTTCTCTTTGCCTTTTTTTTTTTTTTTGGTTTGCTAATTTTTTTTATTTCAGCATATTATGGGGGTACAAATGTTAAGGCTACATACATTGTCCTCGCCTCCCCTCCTACTTCGAGTCAGAGCTTCAAGCATGTCCATCCCCCAGATGGTGCACATCACACTCACTATGCATATCTTTTATTAAATACATTCCTAATTATTTTATATTGTGGAGATTTTACTTCATTTTATAATTATTTATTACTAGGATTATTTGATAGTTTTCTGAAAAAGTTTGTACAGGATTGATATTTTTTCCTTAAATATTTGACAGAATATATTAGTGAAACTGTTCGAACCTTGATTTTTTTTTCTGTGGGAAAACTTTTTGATAAGAATTTTTAACTCTTAACACAAATAGCACTATTCACATTGTGTGTGTGCATGTGTGTGTGAATTTTGGTAGGTTATGTTTTTCAAGCAACTTGTCCATTTCATGTAGTTGTCAAATTTGTTAGCATAAAATTTTATATAACTTTTTATCATCCTTTTAATGTCTGAAGTATCTACTGTGCTAATTCCTCTTTCTTTCCTGAGATTGGTGATGCACATGCTCTCTTCTTGATCTTTCAGCTAAAAGTTTTTCAATTTTGTTGGTCTTTTCAAAGAACCATCTTTTGTCTTTGTTAATTGACTATCTTTTTTTATGTTTTCTGCATTGTTGCTTTCTGCTTTTATCATTATTTCATTTCTTGTCCTTATTTTATGAATGGTAGGCAGGATTCTAAAATGGCTTTTAAGATTCTTGCCTCTAACTCCTCACATCCTTCTCTTATTTCCTCTTCTTGAGTATGATCAAGACTTGTGAACATGATGGGATGTCACTCTTACGATTACACTACTGATCATTTATCTTTGAGTTAATAAAAAGGAAAATTACCCTAGGTTACCTACTCAAGTAAGCCCTTAAAAAGATGTGAAGCTTCACAGATTTTCCTACCTCAAAGAGGAAACAAACTGTCATGTTGTGAAATGCCTATGAAAAGGAGCAGCCTCTAGGAGATAAAAGTGGTCCCCAGCCAACAGCTAGCAAGTCAAAGAGGACTTGTCATATAACTAAAAGGAAATGAAGGGAAGTGAGAAGTGGGTCTTTCCTTAATCAAGCCTCCATATGAGGAAGCAGCCAGCAGCCAGCCAAGCAGACACCTTGATTGAAGCCTTGTGATACCTTTAGCAAAGGATCCAGTTGAAATGTGTCAGATTCTGGACCCCCAGAAACTGTGAGATAATAAATGCATACTGATATAAGCTGCTGAATTCACCGTAATTGGTTACACAACAATAGAAAATTAATACCTTTTGTCTTCTCTGCTCCTCTTTTTCTTGCTTCTTTTTTTTTTAAAGGTTGATTTTACTTTTTAACTGATAAAAAATAATTATACATATTGGTAGGGTACAATGTGATGTTTTGATACATGTACACGTTGTGTAATGATCAAATCAGAGTAGTTAGCATATCCTTCACTTCAAACATTTATCATTTGTGGTGAGAACATCAAAATCCTCTTTGTAGCTATTTTGAAATATACAACACATGGTTATTAACTATAGTCACACCCCTGTGCATTAAAACAGCAGAACATATTCCTCCTATCTAACTGTAACCTTGTACCTGTTGATCTACATCTTCCCTTCCCTTTCCACCACTGCCACCCAGCTTCTGGTAACTACCATTCTATTCTTTATTTGTATGAGTTCAACTTTTTTAGATTGCACATGTAAGTGAGGCCATATGGTATTTGTCTTTCTGTGCCTGGTTTATTTCATGTAACATAATGTCCTCTAGGTTCATCCATGTTGTCACAAATGACAGGATCTTCTTTTTTATAGCTGAATAGTTTTCCTTGTGTGTGTGTGTACTTTCTTTTTTCTTTTTAATGGACACATAATAATTTATGGGGTACATATTTATTTACCCCATAAATGGGGTACCCCATTTATGGGGTAAATATTTATGGGGTACAGTATGATTTTCCATACATGTATACAAATGTTAATGATCAAATCAGGGTAATTAGCATACACATCACCTCAAACATTTATCATTTCTTTGTGTTGGGAACATTAAAAATTCTTTCTTTAACCTATTTGAAAATATACAATAAATTATTGTTAACTGTAGCCATCCACAGTGCTATAGAACACTAGACCTTATTCTTCCAAACTAGCTGTCATTTTGTATTCATTGAGCAATCTCTCCCTGTCCACCCACCCCAGGCCCTGCCCACCCTCTAGTATCCACTGCAGCTGACATGGATACGTTTTGAGAAGCGTGCCATTGGGCAATTTCATCACTGTGTGAACATTGTAGAGTATGCCTACACAAACCTAGACGATATAGCCTACCACACACCTAGGCTATAGAACATAGACTATTGCTTCTAGCCTACAAAGATGTACACCATGTTATTGTACTGAATACTGTAAACAATTGTAACACAAAGGTAAGTGTTTGCATATCTAAACATAGAAAAGGTACAGTGAAAATATGGCACTATAATCTCATGAGCTCACCGTGATGTATGCAGTCCATCATTGATTAAACATTGTATTCTACTCACAACTTCAACGAGATCAACTTTTTTAACTTCCATATATGAGTGAGAACATGCAGTATTTCTCTTTCTGTTTCTGGCTTATTTCGTTTAACATGATGTCCTCCAGGCTGATCCTGCAAATGACAGGATTTCATTCTCTTTTATGACTGAATAGTGTTCAGTTGTGTACATATACCGCATTTTCTTTGTCCATTCATCTGCTGATGGAAACTTAGATTGATTCTATATCTTGGCTATTGTAAATAGTGATGAAATAAAAATGGAAGTGCAGATGTCTCATCAACATTCTGCTTTCCTTTCTGCTGGATATCTACTCAGTACTGGAATTGCTAGGTCATATGGTAGTTCTATTTTATTTTGATGAGGGACCTCCATGCTGTTTTCCCTAGTAGCTGTGCTAGTTTACATTCCTACCAATAGTGTATGAGGGTTGCCCTTTGTCTGCATGCTTGCCAGCATCTATTATTGAGAAATGTCTATTCTGATTATTTGCCCATTTTTAAATCAGATTATTTGGGTTTTTTGCTGTTCAGTTGTTTGGGTTTTTTTTTTAATATACATATGTTCTGGATATTAATCTATTATTGGATGAATAGTGTGAAAATATTTTCTTTCATTCTACATTTTGTCTCTTCACTCTGTTGATTATTTTCTTTGCTGTGGAGAAGATTCTTAGTTCTATGGAATCACATTTGCCTATCTTTGCTTTTGTTACCTGTGCTTTTGGGGTCTTATCCATAAAATCTTTGCCCAGACAAATGTCTCGAAGCATTTCCCCTGTGAAGCATTTCTTTTAGTATTTTCATAGTTTCAGGTCTTACATTTAAGCCTTTAATCCATTTTAAGTAGACTTTTGTATATGGGGAGAGATAGATGTTTTAGTTTTATTCTTCTGCATACAAATTAAAAGCTATATGTTTTTCTCATAACACTGGTTTAGCTGTGTCTCACAAACTTATTGTCCTCATCAATATAGTTAGATTTATGCCTTCAATTTCATTATTTATTTTTTGTTTTCCTCTGATTTTTAAAAAATTTTCCCCCTTCCTGCATTCATCTAGATTATTTGTATGTTTTTAGTATTTTGTTTAGTTTGAAATAATTTCTAATACTCATGATTTTTTTCTTTGACTGATTAATTATTTAAAAATGTGTGATAATTTCCAAGCATTCAGGATTTTCCTAAATATCTTATTGGTATTGATTTATAATTCAATTACATTGCAGTTGGAGAATGTTTTATTATTTTAATCTTCTCAGATTTATCAACATTTGTTTTATGGCAGAGTATATGGTCTATCTTGGTGAGATACCATGTGTATTTAAAGTAATGTATATTCTACAATTTTAGAGTATAGTATTCTATAAATATCAATTGAGTTAAGGAAGTTGAGAGCATTGTCCAGATTTAAAAGAACCATATCCTTGGGTCACTCAGTCTAGACAGCAGCTTCATTTTTCCCAAAGTGAGTATGGTAGAATATAAAATAAAGTATTCACTTTTTTTCTGTGCTACACACTTACAGGAGAAAACTCTTAATATGCAAGGCAAAAGTAGTGCCTTGCTGATGAATAAAGAGACATATATATATCAGGAATTATATAACTGGCAATGCAGTTCCCTCTAATGTGTCAGTTTCATCTTACTACTTTCCCTTTTGTAGGTGAAATCATATTTGCAAACTATTCTCTTCCTGACAGTTGTAAATCTTCCTTGGACTGAAGGAAGTTGAATGAGCCTATCCATCCAAACTATTGTCAGTATGAATCTTTCCCCTGTCCCCTGTCAACGAGTGATTAGCCTGACTCTTCTTAGCAACTGCTATTCCTTGAGCCTTTCATATAAGATAGGCCTATTTTACATATGGTGTGAGCAGTCAAAAAAGAGGAGAGGGAAGTAGTCATAAAAGGAGGAAGTAGTGGTTAGCATCTTCCTGAGAAAGTTCTCAGAAGGTTACAAGCTGAAAAGAATGGAAAATTAACAGTTCTGTGCTAATTTCTAGTTTCTCCTTTTTGGCAGCTCTAAACAGAAGGGAAAAAAAATCTGTGACTTCTTCTGCACCTTCTTCACGATCTCCAGGCATAGCTGGCTCTCTGGCCAGTGCATGGGAGACTCATCAGTATCTGTCTAAGCCCTCTCTCTCTAATAGCCACAAGAGTGTGGTCTCCTGTCACCTCAGGTCAAGGGAGCTCTGTGGTTACATTTGTTAGGTAGGGAGGGAGGGATTCTAGGTCTCCTAGGGATGAAAGCAAGTGCCTTGCCTTGGTGCTGCCTTAAGCAATTGGACCACCTGGGAAGAAGGACCAGGACAGGCCCCAGGCCCCGTCTTGGTGCTGCCCCACCTTAATCCTGTCCCCAGCCGATTGCTATACCTGGGGGAAGAGGGGACACCCTACCAATCTACCGAACAGAACTTAGCATGCCAACAGCAAAAGAATGCAGAGGACTCTCTAGCCCTCAGGCCAAGCAGCATAGGTGTAATAGAGTCTGGAAGGTGACTTAGGACAACCTAAGGCTAATTATCATGTCATTAGCTTAAATCTACTTGTAATTTACCCCCCAACAAATTGGCTTTCAGAGAGGCTCCCGGGAGATCCACATGTGCAGTAAGACTCAGGTCATGTAACTCCCAACTGTCCATCAAAGTGGTTCCATGGTGATGTCTGAACCATGGCGAGGTCCCTATCTGGACACTGCCAAACAAGACCCAGGCCATAACCAAGGTCTCTTTTGCTACAACAAGGGGTCTGGTCATCATCTGTGGTGTATACATCTTGCTCTGTAAACCTATATCTTACTCTTGCTCTATAATCTTGTCTTGCTCCCCCTCAATAAATTTCACCTTGTGCTTGCCTTACTTTGGTGCGTGTGGTCAGTCTTCAGCCAAGACCACACCGAAAACTGAGAGCACAGAACGAGACTGCCAAACTCGACATATTCATCACCATACCAGTCACCTTCTTGTCATTCTGTGTGAGCAGGGCCTGCCCTAAAAAGTAACCTTATGTGGAGACACAAGAGATTTTTAGATGCTAATCCTCCGTGTGACTCCTGACTAACCCTGAGTCTGGGAATGCCTCCAAGATGTCTAGATGATGTATTACCCTTTAGTAGAAATACCTATTCACTGTAAGTTTTGCCTTTCCTCCAAAACAAACTTTGACGTTGCATACATCATAGGTTATGATGCCCATAGCATCCTCTCAGTCACCTACACACCCCTTCCAAAACACGTATACTTTTCCCCTAAGATATATCTGGGCAATTGCAGTGTAATGTTTTGCAGCTGCCCAAGACTACACTTCTGCCTGTAAATTCCCCCTGATAAATCACCTACTACTGACAAAGTGGATTTGTCTGCCTTCTTCTTTAGTTTCTCACCTTCTGTGTTTGGGGTTTGCTTTGCACATACGGCCCTTTCACAGAACACTCTGTCTGTTGAGAAATGCCAGTGAGGGACAGAGAAGAGACCTTCATGGGCAAGGGCAGCTGTTAACAAGTGGCTGCTGATAGAACAATGTGCCATAAATCTCCTCAGGGAACAGTAGGTGATGAACTCCATTGTGACACACCCTGGAAACAAATATGCACAAAAGGAATTTTACAGATAAATCTATGTTCCACTTCCAGAATAAAGTAATATCATTATTATGCTCATCTGTTTTCACTGTCCAACCCTACCATTTAGCTTCAGCTTCAGATCCACTAGGTCCCTCAAATATTTCTCCACACAAACTCCTTTTATCCTCAGTACCCGATGGGAAATAAAAGGGTCCTATGCTAACATGGAAGAGAAGAAGAGCCTCCCTCCCCATGTAAATTTAAATCTACTGAAAGTGGACATTGTGCATTTTAAAAAATAAGATACAGATAGTACACTTTTGGTAGCAGGGAACATGGGCCAACTTAAAATGGGAATTTATGATAACGAAAAAGGAATGGTTTTAAGAATACTGGGCAGGAAGGTCAGAAACAAGCTGGAATCAGAAAACAGGTTGGGGGGTGATTGTTGTGAACCTTGGAACCCCCTGCCCCTCACTCGGACAGCCTCCTCTACCTGCTGTGTGTGCCCTCGGACTAGCCACTCAACCTCCCTGTGCCTCGGTTTCCTCACTTGTAAAACAAGAATGATGCTATCTAACTCTTAAGATTTTTGTGTAGATTTAATGAGTCAATACAAGTAAAGAGCCTGGAACTATGCCTGAAATTTACTAACCACTCAACTATCAGCTATTGCTGCTGCTGTTTGTTTCATCCTATCTTCCTACATACCTTTCTATTTCCTTTCTTTCATAGAATTTACCACTCTTTGCAATTATCGTGTTTACTTAATTGTTTATTTGTAGAACATGGGTCTTCTACCCTAGTGTTTAAGTTTTCTCACAGCCTCAGTAGCGGGAGGGCAGTGAGTGTTCTCTGCGTGTCTTGTTTGCTGGTGCTGAGAACTCTCAGCCTGTTTCTGACCCAGCTCTCTGAGCACCTCTGCTCTAAAAACTGTAGCCATCTCTAATCCCCAGGGCTGTTTCTATCTCCTGAGCTGGAAGCCAGACTTCCTGGCCCATGGAGAGGAGCTCAGTGAACCTCAACTATAAGGCTGAATTAATCAGGATCAATTTGGTTTCAAGCCAGACTGAGTAGACAACCACAGGTAATGCTTGAATTTCTGCCCTCTTTGAAGGATTTCCTTCATCATTTTCTTTCAGGAACAATCCTAATTGGGGTTGTAGTGAGGCAACAGTCCGCTTCCAGTTGTTGCCAGTATATTGTGCAAGATCTTCTATGAAACAAGCCCTAGGTTTTATTTAGTGAATTAGTTACAAGGAATTCCATGTAAGGTTATAAATGTGGATGGAGGGAGAGGAGGGTGTGCAGCAAAAGTTGGTGCCTTCTGGAACAACTTAATGCGTGCTGAGTTTGAGACAGATGGGCATCCCTTTTTCACTTCTTTCTTTCTTTCCTTCCTTCCTTCCTTCCTTCCTTCCTTCCTTCCTTCCTTCCTTCCTTCCTTCCTTCCTTCCTTCCTTCCTTCCTTCCTTCCTTCCTTCCTTCCTTTCTTTCTTTCTTTCTTTCTTTCTTTCTTTCTTTCTTTCTTTCTTTCTTTCTTTCTTTCGACAGAGTCTCACTCTGTTGCCTGGGCTAGATAGCTCACAGCAACCTCAAACTCTTGGGCTCAAGCGATCCTCCTGCCTCAGCCTTCCAAGTAGCTGGGACTACAGGCACGTGCCACCACTCCTGGCTAATTTTTTCTATATATTTTTAGTTAGCTAATTAATTTCTTTCTATTTTTAGTAGAGAAGGTGTCTTGCTCTTGCTCAGGCTGGTTTCAAACTCCTGACCTTGAGCAATCCACCTGCCTTTGCCTCCCAGAGTGCTAGGATTATAGGCGTGAGCCACCACACCCAGCCTTATTTATTTCTTATATATGCCAGACACATTACAAGTGCCTTCATATTTTAGCTTACTTAATAATGATGAAGAAATTAATATTTCTGCTCAAGGTGAAAGCCAATAGGCTTTACAATATATGAATGAGTGTGCTTTCAGGGTGTAGGAAAGTAGAAACTTTGAAGAACCACATGGTTCTAAATTTATTTCTAACATAAGTGGTAGATTAGAAGTACTCTGTTGGATGACATCAAGTTTTTGGACCCAACAGAACTATAGAGGGCATGTCGTTCTCTATAAAGTCTTTCTCCCCTCATTAGACTGGAAATTGCATGAGGGCAAGGATCATGTCAGCTATGTCCAATACTATCCAACTAGTGAGAGACACAGTGAATATTCAGTAGATAATTGTTGAATGAAGGAGACACAGACACAGAAGCTAAGGACACTTGGACTATTATAATACGATAGCAGGTCTTAAAGTTCCTGGATGGCTTCTTGTCTAGTTTAGCCATAATGTCACACTGTAATTAAGCAGACTTATAAATAAGGGAACAATTTCATTTCCTTGGGACCCACAACAAAGGAAATGGCAATTGGCAAATATCAGTATCCTTGCTTACCCTTTACAAAATCTTCTAGGAAATGCTCATTGGAGCCACTGTGGACAGCCTCTGTCCTCAGACCTGAGTTGTGCAGTTAATTTCGAGAAGAACCTTCCTCTGGGTCTCCTGGAGCAGAGCCCCATGATGCTGTGGCCTTTGCTTCTTGTTCTAGATGAATGGACACCGCGGAGCAGGGCCTGGACATGGTGGGCCTTCAGCCCTCCCCAGAGCACGAGCCACAGATGCTCATAAAATCTTCCGTTGTGCTCTGCTCTCAGGCAATCTCTAGGCTCAAGGGGGACTGGGCAAGCTCTCCTTGGAATATAAGCCTCTTAAATATAATTTAGTGGCACATCGAAATAAAAATGATAATATGTATTGAGTGTTGGCTAGCAATTTACATGTGTTAATCATTTTAGTCTTTACACGAAAAACTACCAAACAGGATTTATATCAGAACTAAAGACTGTGGAAATTCACTGTTCTTATATTTAAAATAAACACATCAAAATGCTGAGTAAGAAAAATAAGGAAGAAAAAATTTTTAAAAAGAAAAAAAAGAGAAATCATATGATGACAACAGGTGCCAAAAGTATTAAAATAGGCATTAAAAAGCAATATTATTCTTAAAATAAGTATCACTTAAATTGGAAAAATAATTACTTAACATGATAAAGAATATGTGCTCTAGATTGACAGCCAATGTTAAACATGATAGAACAAGAATAAAACAGCCATTTGAATTGGAGCCAGAACCAAGATGTTTGTAATTACCATCAATGGTGCTAGTATTTAGATCCTGGCCAACACATTAAATTAGTAACAAAAATAAAAGGCATACACATTGGAAGGTAAGATTTTAAAATTCATTATTCATTCTTTTCATTCCCTATTCATTACAAATAATTAATAATTATTCTTCAATTGCTTGTTTGCTGTTGTTGCTATGATCTACATATATCCGCTGTTCTCGATCATATCTTCTATGTAGTATAGTTAGAAATGCACAAATAAGCATTAATTAGGAAGACTCAAGATAAATATCCAAAATAGTGAAATTCTTGAATATTATCCATTACCAGTTGGAGATTATAATGAAGAAATTCCACCTAAAATAACAATAAAAGTGAAAAATTGGAATAATTAAGAGATTTTTTTTTAACCTATAAAAGAAAATATATAAGACTGTACAAAGAAAAAGTCAATGAATGAAGTTGGGGTGCAGTGGCATGTGCCTGTAGTACTAGCACTTTGTGGGGTGAGGTAAGAGATCACTGCTTGAGGACAGGAGCTGGAGGCTGCAGTGCGCTATAATTATGCCAATGGACTCTAGCTCAGCCAACAGAGACCCTGTCTCAAGAAAAAAAAAAAAAAACTACTGTAGGAAAAGCCAACGAATGAGGACATATCATTAAGTCTGGATAAGAGCACTAAAGTAGAAATGTTACAAAAATGTCAGTTCTCCCTAAATTGATTTGCAGTTTCTGTGTAATTTCAATAAAACTACCTGTGGAATTTTCCTTGGAACTCAACGAAATGTTCAATAGCATATCTGGAAAGATATATCGGTGAAAATATCAAAGGATAGGTTTTTTTTTTTTTTAGAGAGCCATGTTGGAAATCTAATTCATATATTTTATAAATAGATTCCATATAAATATAGGTATATGGAAAATAGTAGAAACATAGAAACATATCTAATTCTATGTTATCTAATGTAGGGTAAATAGACATCGTCAAACAATAAATATATACAGATTCTGCTACAAAGTTAGAAATAAACTACAGATAATTGAGATAACTATATTTTTTAATTCTCAACAACATGATGGAAAATGGAGTTAAGGCTATTTTGATATAAATTATTTCTTCCTAAACATTAAAGTATAGAAAAACAAGAGATTTTATAACATAAAAATTAAAAATTTACCTATTATAATAATAACACAACTATAATAGAAGCTAATGTAGCATTAGGAAAATATTTGCAGCAAGTAAGACAAAGAGTTCAGACATGATATGAAGAATTCACATAAACTGGCAAAATCATGACAATGGTACTGGGTAGATGGATAAAGATCATACTTAGGTAATACACAAATGTTTTCTCCAGCAGCTGCTTACTTGCCCACAAGCCTCACAAAAATCATTGTTTATCCCCCAAACCTAGCAGAGTGCTTGGCACATAGCTGGCACTCAGTAAATATTTCTTTATCAATGAGTAAATTCATTCAGGAAATGCAGATAGAGGTACAATTTACAGTCATTAAGTTTGCAGTAGCAACAACAACCCAAAAAGGCTAGATGCCAATTAACCAGTGTGAGGAGGTCAGAGGAGACTGGCACAGCCATGCGTTGCTGCTGCCAGTGGAAATGATGAAGCTCATTTGGAAAACCAGTTAACAAAAATGAGATGTATTCTGACTGAGTCATCCCAGTTCCAGGAATGAATAATAAAGGGGTGAGAGTGGAGAAGATAATATACACAATGACATTCATTGTAGTTATTATGATAATACTGGGGAAATAAAAGCAGAATACTAAACCACTGTATCTTAACCCCCATTAAAACTAGGTTAAGATCATACACATTCAAGAAAAATAATCTGGAAGGAAACAAATAGTAAGACAAGATGAGCTACAGAATTGAGAGTATACGTGGACTGTTTTATTTTTTAAAATATAAGTAATATTTAAAATAGTCGAAAAATGATAAAAGAAAAAATGAGTCTCAAGTTTCATCAAAATAGGCTTAACATTCGACTCTGATTTATTTCTGTTAATCACAAGCTACATAAACCGTCTTTTTTTGTTCAGTAAAAGGGAGAAGTTGGGTATCCTCTTCGATGTTCTTACAACCCTCTGTGTTTCCTACTGTCCTACCACATTGTGTCATAACTGCTTATATCTCCTCCACTAGATTGTAAGTTTCTTGAGGGTAGAGGCAGTGTTTCTACTTGGTAACTACAATATTTAGGAAGATGCCTGCTCAGTAATTAGGTCAGATGGGGCCATGAGGGTCGAGCCTCCCATCCCTCATGATGGAATTAGTGCCTTTATAAGAAGAGGGACATTCCTCTCCCACGAGGCTGCTACTATGGGACTTTTCAACCTCTGCTTGACTTCCCTGGTGGGTGGGGTGGCACTTGGCTTCCATTCACAAGAGTGTGAGAGCATTTGCTCACCCTGTTCCCTTCCCAGCCTGGGAAGGGCCGATGTTGGGGCAGTTGCAGCAAAGCCAATTACTGTATAGACCCAGTGCTCCAGATATGAGGACTCAGAGTGGCATCAGCCATGGCAGCCCAGGAACCAAGACTGGTGGGTCCCTGCTGAGCCTGCTCTCTGATGCAACTTTACTATACAGTCTCCGAGCAGTTCCCCAATCAGCACAGAGGCCTGCGGTAGTGGTGAGGACCCTCACAGCTTAAGTCATGGTGCCTGCACAGGGAGTGTGGGGCCCTGGGGCTCTCTCCTTTATCACTTCCCCACAGGTAGTGGCCTCCCCCAGGTACCTTCCCATCTTGGCAAGTGGATCTCCCCATCTCCATCTCCTTCACTCTGAGTGTCTCCTTTTGGTTCTCTGATGATTTGCAGTGCTCTCTCCAACAGGGTTCCTCCAGAGGTAGGCATCTACTTGCAGTTTTTGATCCTCTCTTTGAGAGTGGCATGCGTAGGCTGCTTCTAGTCCACCTTCTTGGCCCTCCCCTTTATTTGTCCGTTTTATAATTGGATTTTTGTTGTTGTTATTGTTGAGTTGTTAGTGTTCCTTGTATATTTTGTATTTTGTATATTAATCTCTTATCAGACAGATAGTTTGCAAATATTTCCTCCCATTCTGTAGGTTCATTTTGTTAACTGTTTCCTTTGCTGTGCAGAAGCTTTCTAGGTAGATGGAATCCCATTTATCTACTTTTGATTTTGTTTCCTGTGGTTTTAAGGTCTTACCCCAAAAACCTATGCCCAGATCAATGTTTTCTTCTAGTAGTTTCATAGTTTCAGATTTTTACATTTAGTCTTTAATCTATTTGGACTTAATTTTTGCATATGGTGGAAGATAGAAATCTAGTTTCATTCCTCTGCATATAGTTATCCCGTTTCCCCAGCACTTTTATTAAAGAGATATCCTTTCCCCCATGTATGTTCTTGACACCTTTGTCAAAAATGAGTTACCAATAATTGTGAGGATTTACTTATGGATTCTCTATTTTATCCTATTTGTCTATGTGTCTTTTTTAGTGCCAGTATTATACTGTTTTGTTTACTATAGCTTTGTAGTATAATTTGAAATTAGGCCAGGTGCTGAGCTCACATCTATAATCCTAGCACTCTGGGACGTCAAAGCAGGATAATTGCTTGAGCTCCGGAGTTCAAGACCAGCCTGAGCAAGAGTGAGACCCCGTCTCTACTAAAAATAGAAAAATTAGCTGGACATGGTGGTATGCATCTGTAGTCCCAGCTACTCGGGAGGCTGAAGCAGAAGGATCCCTTGAGCCAGGAGTTTGAGGTTGCTGTGAGCTAGGCTGATGCCATGCCACAGTACTCTAGCCCGGGGGTCAGAACAAGACTCTGTCTCAAATAAATAAAAAAATAAATAAATAGAACACATCTCAAACTCAGTAATTAAAACAATGAGCTAGATAAGTTCCTGAGGATAGAAGGTAGAAAGGTTAACACTTTATTTGATGAGTAAGATGCAGAGTATGGTGATCAGCTGCATGTGAATTTTAGGTGGATTGCTCATGACATGCTTAACTGAAAGGAAATAACTTGTTCCTGTCATCCAATGAGCAATCTTGGCCTCAGCTCCTTACCAAAGATTAGACCAAATACTTGGCATTTTAAACAAACAATACAACCCTTTTAAACACTTTGACTCTTTCTCAGATAAGCAGTTTTGAGTAATTACCCAAAATTATGATCCTATTCACTGAAATCAGTTTCCAGAAATAAAAGAGAGAGATTGAACTAAGTATCCCAAATTATGGAATTGAAAAGCGAATTTGGGAAATAAACATCTAAAAATAAACCGGTATGGTTAAATTGGTTTTTAAAATTAACATTGGTAGTGGGACTGAAGAGTTACAAATAGCAGTAATTGTAGAGTAAAGCAAGACAACACGGAAAAACAATATGGTAATGTAGGAACGCCAGAATGCCACAAATAGCTCTGAAGAAGTTATCCTAAATATAAAAACTATTGTGCAAAGTTTCTAATCATGATCAGAGTGCCTACATTTGCAAATAGCTGCTTGCCCTTAAAAAACAATAAAACTGAATATTGTAACCATTTAAAGCATGCAAAGCTGAATCCTATGCTGCACATGCAATGTGAAATGTAAGTTCTGACACTGATTTTTTGGTGCAGAAGAAACGACGTCAAGTTTCCAGTTCCCAATTAAGAAACAATGAATAATGAAGGAAAAATTAATAATTAACTTTCCATTCCAATTTCTATTTTTCCAATTTCAGTTTAAAATATAAACTCCAATACATGCTTGTATTATGTTACATACATATCTAAAAGTTCAGCTCTGGTCATCCCTCAGATAAAATATAACCGCCGGAGCTTCAGCTCTAGCGAAGAGAAAGCAGAAACCCACAAAGCTGGCAAAAAGCGTAAGAATTTCTTACCAGCAGGCTCCTGACTTCTCTCTCTCCACACGATGCAGTTGAGCTTACGGGAAAGATCACTTTGTCTGTCCTGATTAATGGGAGAAAAAATATTTGTGTGATTAGTCTTAGTACAGCAACTGTGGTATAGTTTTGGTACTTTGTGATATGAATTCCTATGTTTTTTATCCCTTTCCTCCCCAGAAATAGTGTTTTCTCTGTCTTTCTGTGTTGTTCTGTCGGAAAGAGGAGTATTGGATAAAGTTCCCTCCTGTCTTCCTTTATGTCCTTAAGAGCTTGTCTTGTGGCCATGTGAGAGCCCTTCCTTTTGGTCTTCACCATTTGGGGGATGCAAATTGTTGGGTTGTATTCAGCGATCAGCATAAAAATGGCTGGAAACCTCAGAATTTTTTTGTTCCAAACATGGCAAACTCTGGGGAGTATTTGTCATAAGAAATCTCATTACTAAGGGACTTTTGTTGTCTAAGCCTTTGTTGCCGTCTTAGCCTGTTTCTGGGAGAGTAAGAGAATCTTTGGGACTGCTCTTCTAAACAATTGCCTTATTTGTATTAGTAGAGGAATTGGATTAAAGGAAGGGCACATTATAGTTTTAAAAATTTGCTTGAAAAAATTAAAGAGCAAAATCTGACCTAAAAGATAAAAATCCTTTGTGCACTATCCCTGAGGGAATAGCTATTCCTGAAGAACAAGAGTGGAAGCTGGTTTGCCCTGTGGCCTAATGGTTAAGATTCTGCCCTTTCACCCCCAACATTCTGGGTTCACTTCCCACTCAGAGAATGATGAGTCTGTTTTGGTTTGATATTTGTGTAACTTTTGCCATTTATTGATTCTTTTCCCTTTCATGTACAGCTTTTGATTTCCTGTATTCTGTGGGTACATACAGGACTTTTAGAAATGTATTTGTAAATTGACAGCTCAGAAGCTGAGACCCTGGAGACGGCTGGACAAAAATGTCGGTTACACCCAGTTTATAGCTAGCAAGGCTTTTCTTTCCTTGAGCTCTTTCTGTGGCTTTTCTGGATCTCGTGAACAGTTTCCCATCTCTTTAGAGACATCTCTTGCTTTTTTAAATTATATCTTTGGTTAGATCTTACTGGTTTCACTTAGAAGGGTACTTCTAGTTTGAAAGTTCAAAAGCAAAAAATCTCAGCCGTTCGTCACGGCTAAATTCTCTTTTTTTTGAGACAGAGTCTCACTTTGTTGCCCAGGCTAGAGTGAGTGCCGTGGCGTCAGCCTAGCTCACAGCAACCTCAAACTCCTGGGCTCAAGCAATCCTCCTGCCTCCCAAGTAGCTGGGACTACAGGCATGTGCCACCATGCCTGGCTAATTTTTTCTATGGCCAATTAATTTCTTTTTTAATTTATAGTAGAGACGGGGGTCTCACTCTTGCTCAGGCTGGTTTCGAACTCCCGACCTCGAGTAATCCGCTCACTGCGGCCTCCCAGAGTGCTAGGATTACAGGCGTGAGCCACCGCGCCGGGTCCTCACGGCTAAAGTCTGCTCCACTTACTTTTACACCCCCACCCCACTTCGTCTTTGCTGGTCTTGGGTACCACATGGTGAAAGAACCTAGAGGGAACTTATGATGACTCAGTCCCCTTAAGGAACTCAGAAGAAAGGTGCTACTCACCCCCTTTTTCAGGGTCTTCTGTTTTCCTTATGGAGTCTAAAGAGTCATAAACATATTCCTCTCAGGTGTAAAACTCTACTCTCTTTTGTATTGTTACCTGATCTCTTTGGCTTTGGGGGATATCATAAATTACTTTGTATTGTGAGAAAATTTGGTCTTAATGTGTATAATGGCTAGATAAGAAGGACAATATTAGAGGCAGCTAAATATACTACAAGAAGCTTCTCCTTTCTCTGGCCCAAAGATAGGAAAGGGTGTGATTTAAACACTTAGAGAAAAGTCTTTGTAAGGAAGTGAACTGTAAAAGCAGTGCATGACTTGGTCCTCTGGCAGTCCCATGGCGTCTCTTTTGGGGGCCTGGAATTCAATGCTACCTGTCTAAATACATTTGGTCTCCTTATAAAGTCCTATGGTGAATTCCTGTGAATTTTATGTCGCCTTGGCATCTGTTTTTTCTTCCTCCTGCACACCCAAATTCCTTCATGAAGGATCTTGGATTTCCTCTCTATGCTTTGACATATGGATTGCTACCCAGTTCTCTCTGAGGCAAAACGAGGGCTTGAGCCACATGTAAAACAAGTAAACTCTAACTTAGTCTGTTTTCTGGGACACAGATTAAATCCAGCTGTCTTTTGGGGCTAGTGAGTTTTGCCATTCTCATGGCTAGAGTTTTGAAATCAAGGCTATAGGGTCCTTATATGCACATGTGTATGTCTTGATGCGTGCCTATGTGTAGATCTTTGTCTATTTATAAGTGAGCACTCATAAAGTAAACAGGCCACATGCTTTTCAAGTTCTCACTGCTTTAGTAATCTCTGATAAATAGTTTTAAAATTATTGGTAAAATAAAATAAAAACATTTTCAAAATTGAATTTAGACATTTTTACCTGATCCTACTGGTTTAGGCTGTTTCTGCTGGATGGTTTAAAGTCATAAAACTGTTGCTGAAGGCCAGGCGCGGTGGCTCATGCCTGTAATCCTAGCACTCTGGGAGGCCGAGGCGGGTGGATTGCTCGAGGTCAGGAGTTCGAAACCAGCCTGAGCAAGAGTGAGACCCCCCGTCTCTACTATAAATTTAAAAAGAAATTAATTGGCCAACTATTATATATAGAAAAAATGAGCTGGGCATGGTGGCGCATGCCTGTAGTCCCAGCTACTCGGGAGGCTGAGGCAGGAGGATTGCTTGAGCCCGGGAGTTTGAGGTTGCTGTGAGCTAGGCTGATGCTACAGCACTCACTCTAGCCTGTGCAACAAAGCGAGACTCTGTCTCAAAAAAAAAAAAAAAAAAAAACAACAAAAAAAACAAAAAACCAAACAAAAAGAGGGGAGAGAAACAATTTGCCTCTTTATTAGCTTATCTTCCAGTTTGTCTTCATTAGGTCTTATGATTGTTTAGGAAACTGAGTCTCCACCCTATTAAAGAGTAAAGTTTTTGCTTTGTAAAATCTTTAAAGTATCACCTTGGTTGAATAAATGACTATTATCTTAGAGTAACATGTTGTCTTGTGTTGTGAGAAGTGCTTTAAACCTTTAATATTTGACAAACTTTTGAAAATCAAAATTCTAAATGCAGTCCTTTTGACTTCCGACTAGCTTTTGTGTAGGGACCCTGAAAATCCAAGAAAGACATATCAGGTTTATTTGGTATGTTATTAATAAAACCACATAGGAAGCATTATTAAATACGAAATGGTATTTAATTTTCTTTGGGTTATATTTGTATAAACCTGTTATTAATATGTGTTCCAAAATTGTAAGAGAGTCCTAAAATTTTGATGTCTTCGTATATGTTAATAATAATATAATTATGTTAAATTGTTGTATGCCACAAAAATAACCAAATTTATTTGTCAATTTTATCTTTAACTATGGCTATTCTAAGACTATCTGTCATCCATAGACTATTATTATTTTACTTTGATTCTTCTCAAAAATTGGTTCTTAATTGGCTATAGTCCAAAATTTTCTTCTTTAAGAAAATTTATAGAAACGGGCTATTTATAGCTTACAACAAATTGGTAAAGTATATTTTTCTGAGCAATTTGAAGCATTTATTTTTCTCTCTAGTTGATTTCTCCAAAATTTGGAAACGATTTGTTAGTAGTCTTATTTTATGGCAATATAATTATTTGCATAAGTTCAATAAGAATTTATTTTCTTTTACAACAGGATAGAATTACTGATGCTGGTTATTTTACCAAAGCTTTGATTGGAATGGTATATTTTCAGATGTGCCCAGGCTACTTTGAGAAATTAGGCTGACTTTATAAGGCCAACAAATAGCCCTCTGGAAAAACTGGCCTCATTTGTAAAATTTCCTGATAGGTGGTAAGTGAAAAACCTTACTTTCTGAGAGATCCAGAAACCCCAAGTTACTTTGGGACCTTGAGAAAAGAGGAATTTACCTAATTCAGGTGTCTACAGGCACAGATAAATCCTTAGCTTGACTTGAGACGCTTTTAAGACTAACCTGAGATTCCTTATGAAAAAGTTCCAGCAAAGCCAATTTAAAAAAAAAAAAGTCTATACAGCCAATAGCTATACTTGTTACACTTTATGCAAATAATCAGGCCAAGTATAATGAGACTAAAATTTATTTTGCAAATAAGTTGGTCCTACCATGATTTTTCTTTAGTAGAAACAGGAAACTGGAAATAAATGCTTCATAAGAAATTATATTTAATATCGTTATTAGATTCTAGCCTTGTCCATTGTTTTTAAGTTTTATATTGCCTACACTTTGAACAAAATCCTAAACTCTTTTCTGGCTACAACTCTCCAAATAATGTTTTCAAATTTTTCTTCCATTTTTCTAACTTGGACTCAATGAAATTGCCGCTGCTTTCTCCTGAGGCCCTGCAAACATACCTTGCAACATACAAACTCCAGCAAGAAAAATCTGTGAGCTTGCCACTGCCTGCTTCCACTTTAAGTGAAGATGCTTCAAGTTTAAGATCTAAACAGTTCAGCTAGATGCCCTACAGATTCTAAGGAAACTTGTTTATGAACCATTCCAAATATTAATATTTGCTTTCCTTCTATTTGAAAGTTCATCTGCAATGTCAGCTCCTGGAACGGGACACAGCTGTTCAACTGAACTGATCTAGTCACAAGACTAAGAGACTGACTAAAGAAGATAGGGGATGGTATGTTTCAATTTGCCCTTTTTCTATTTATCTCAATTTGTTTCTGTTTTTTTTTTTTTTTTAAATTCACTCCTTTATCTATCTCTAACAACCTCTAACCCAAATTTCTCTAAAGCGGTCAGCTTGGCTTCTGATATGTGAAACATTAGTTTCAAAATGAGGAATGAAAGAAATTAGAAATATTTTACCCCAAAATATATTTCTTTGACATATTTTGAGATGGCTGCCATGAGTCTCACAGGTAGAAGTAACACTGCGAAGCTATCTTTTGTGAAAGGAAATTTCTATCTGTAAAGAATGCAGCCAAGTCATTCCTTTCCTGGTTTAGAAAAATATTAACCGAGAGCCTGACACCTTTAAAGGTTTGATAAAAAACACGTACCATCTATTGCTTCTGAGGGCTGCTACCAGTAGGGTTTCAATGATATAAGAAGGCCACCTTTGCTAGCTAGTCAAGCCTCTTCCTTTCTCCCTCTCAAAACCTGTTTTTCTGCTTTGAAGCCCCCATTCTTTACAAACATCTTTACTTCATTATGAGGTTTCCCCTGTGTACACGTTAAGTAAATAAATTTGCATCTTCTTCCTCCTATTAATCAATCTGTCCGGTGTCAGTGATTTTTCAGTGAACCTTACAAGGAGTAAGAGCCTGTACTCCCTGCATTCCACACCCCAGCTGCACCAGTGTGAGTCCAGAAGAGAGCGTACTCACAATCTGTGATTCTCTCATTTTGGCTCAGTTTTTGAGCAAAAAGATCTGTATGTTTGCAAAGTGGAAGAGTCTCAACTTAGAACAAGAAACCATCCCAGAAAAGTCTCTAAAACCAAAAACGATCATAGTTTACCATTGCAGGTTAGAAATATTTTTAACTGTAGGCAGGGAAAATGAAATAAGACTTCCAGATAGCACTAGCCTGCACAGGAAGCCTAATTGATCTTACTCATTGCCTTTTTTTTTTTTTGAAGTTCAAAGTTAATTATTACAAGAGATTTTTCCTCTATCACTGAAAAATGGCTATAGAAACCATTATATATATAATATATATATATATATATATATATCTCCACTGTTTTTGTAGTAGAGGCTATTATAATAACAAGAACAAATTTATCTTTGTAGTATTCTTCCACCCATAAAGCATTGTCAAAACCACAGACTCTCTGTCAGTTATTTTAAAGATATAATTTTCCGTAGAAAATTATAGAAAAGAATTTACTCAGCACCCAGATTTTGTTTTCTAAATATTATTCTCCACTGAAGGGAACCGGGGCTTCTTGGAAAAATGGCCAATTCTAGAGTTGGGGAAAAAAAGGTACAAGGTGAGCCTGGAGCACCCGGTAGTACCAGAATAGGGAAGTACTCCAAAGAACAAAAGAATGAGGGCACGTCAAAGGGACAGACCAGCTAACCTGCAAAAGCTTCCAATGACCAAAGCTGGAACAATTTGAGCAGGAAAATAAATAAACTAGCATTGTATTATTGCCCAAAGTATAAAATAAATATACGTGAGTCCATAGTGATATAAATAAATGATTGAAGAATGACTGAATAAAGAGATAAATAAGTAAGAAAAAAGAGACAAGTCTCCATAAACACCCCATCCCCTTGGGTGTGGGCTGGACCTGCTTCCAAACAAGAGCATGGAAAGGGACAAATAGTAGCTTTACGTTGAAACCTGGCAAACACTACCTTAACCAAGTTATCCCAATTGAAATCATAAGAGATACAGTCAGGTTGCTCTCACATACCCCTTGATACGATGTGATGAGAAAGACACTCCACCTCTGTGGCATTCATTCTGAAAACCCATAACCCATGAGTAAAACGTCAGACAAACTCAGAATGGAAGACATTACATAATACCTGACCAGTACTCCCCAAAACCATCAAGATCATGGAAAACAAGGAAAGACTGAGAAATTGTCAGTTTCTCAGAGGAGACCGAGAAGAAATAACTGAACGTAATGTGCTATCTTGGAGGTGGTACTGGAAAAGAAAAAGGCTATTAATGAAGATACTGGTAAAATCTGGGTAAAGCCTGGAGTTAAGCCAATAGTAATGTAGCAATCTTGGTTTCTTAGTTTTGATAAACGCACCACGGTGATATCAGATGAAGACAGTAGGGGAAACTGAAAGTGGGCAAGGGCTCTATGGGAACTTTCTGTACTAGCTTTGCAGTTTTCTCTAAATCTAGAATTATTCAAAAATTAAGATTTAACTTTTAAAATGTAGAGTTTTAAACGCTTCTTTACATATAAGAGAAAAAGTTCAGAATTTTTAGTTCCTTACATTGTCACTAAAAACAAATATTTCTGTCCTTCATTGATATAAAATCTAAAAGTTGACCCTGATTAGTCAAGCAATTTCTTAATAAATCATAGTGTGACACATGCCATGCATGGCTGATGTTTCGAAGTACAACCAGACTTTTGGCACCAGTAACAGAGGCATTTATGTCAGTGACTTAAAAACAACAACAAAAATGGTGTTGACCTACTTAAACTATTTAAACCTTTACACAGTAGTTGCAAACAAATTTTTGTGCTTGGACATCTTGTATGTCATAAATAGGATATCAATTATAAAGTGCTTTCCAGTTCATTATAGTTATGATTTCTAGTATCACAGAATAGTTCATCATATTTATTACTGGTTGAGAGTTTACACTGTTCCGGGTGCTGGGCCAAGAGTTCTGAAATTATTATTGCATTTATACGTACATTAATATCGACATCCCCTTCATGTGGATTCTTTTTATCTCTTTTTTTACCAGTGTGAAGCTAAATCCTAACGAGGCAGAGTGTCTGATCATAGTCACACAACTAGTAAGAGGGCGGAGCCAAAATTTGAATGCAGATTCGTGGGATGCCACAGCTCAGGGTCTGGGATGACATTTTTATACCCTCACTCCTCAATGGGACAATGAGGGTGGCTGAAAGATGACAGCAAGGTCACAAGGTGAGGAGACAAAGGGCCTTGGTGCCACTTTGACACATCTATGTCCTTATGGTGCCTCGAGCCTATGTCTACTGTGGACCTTACCACCTTGATTTATTTTTAAGTCTTCAAAGGAGTTGCATTTTATTCTTCTAATGTCATGGACATTGCCTGGAATATAGTTGATGTTCAATACAAACTCTAGTTGTAAAAAGAAACTATTATGGATGTATTGGAAAATGTTATATTAGAAAAAGACAAACTGCTCATAATTCATCCTATATCTGTTATCCTCCCCCCATAGGAAGGTCAAGGGTCATTTATTCACCGACATCATAGGGTGATGATGATGGTGACGGTGATTGCCTTCTGCCTTAGTCCATGCTAATCTCTAATGATAACCCCTCAGCTTGGATATTACTGCCACTTAGAAGCCTCTCCTGATTCCCCAGAACTGGATCAGATTTCCCTCCTACTGGACCATCAGGGCACTTTTCACTCTGTATGTAATTCCCTATTGACTTTCTGTCTTTTCCGCTAAATGGAAAGCTTATTGAGTCTTGATTACCACTCTACTCCTAGCTCCTAGCACCATGCCTAAAGTACAGTTATACAATCAATCAATATATGTTTGCCGAGACAATCCTATGGCACATTTTAGATTCTAGGACCTTAAGGGAAAATCATATGGTCCATGACCCGTTAAGAAGAGCATGATGGAGCCATAATTACTCACCAGTTTGCCTTCTACTCAGATCAAAAGTTGAGGTTTCCCCTGAGACAAATGAGTGAGGATATTTTCATATATGTCAGACAAGACTTGAGTTGTCTTGTGATTGAGATGTTTCATAAGGCAGAGACATGCCCAGCTGGAGGTGGTCCAGCAGAGGTGTCAGTGGTCAGAGGAGGACATTTCTGCATTGAATGAGAAGTTCTCCATCTCTGGGGTGAATCAGGTACATCCTTGGATTATGTGAGCCTCAACAGGACTTCAGCCTTGCCTGGTGTCTGGTAGCAGAGAGAATAAGCTGTTATTTCCTTGACAGACAGAAGCTAGAGAGCTCCAAAAATATGACAGCTAAAGCCTTGAGAAGCCATTCACACAGGACATCAGAGCAGTACTGAAATAATTCCATTAAATTTTGATTTTTGTCCTCTGAATTTTCTCATGTTGGGCAACATGCTATTGGGTGTTTTAAGAAAGATTCCTCTACTTCCCCCTTTCACTTCATTAATGCAACCAGAGATATTCAGAGAAGCAACTTACTGAACTCTGCCCGGCACTGCTGTGGACAGGCCCTGCTCTGGCGATCTGGGCTGACCTGGCCTGTCTCCTAAGAACTCCTCCTCCTCCGGGCCCTGGAGCAGGCCTCCATGCTGCTGTGGGCGTCCTTGCTGGTCCTCGGTGAGTGGGGGAGGGGAGGCCTCTGCTCCCTGTGAAGCCTGAGCCTCACCATGAGCAAAAGGCCTCTCCTCTGGGCTGCTGAAATCATGGATTTCAGAATAATAGCAGGGAGTGAACAAAGGGGGAAGGTTTTCATTAATGGCAAGAGAAAAAATAGCAATTGATTTCCAAAGTATGTTCTTCATCTATTTTTTCTTTTTTTTTTTAATTTTTCCTTTTATTTCCTCATATTATGGGGGTAAAAATATTGTTAGGGTTACATGTATTGCCCCTTCCACCCCTCCCCTACCCCGCCGTGCCAGAGCTTCAAGTGTGTCCAACCCCCAGGTGGTGCGCACTGCTCCCATTATGTGAGTATACACCCTTCCCCTCTCCCCCCTCCCACCTACCCACCACCCGATAAAAGTTGGGGTTTTTTTTTGACATTTTGGTTACATTGAATATCTTTGCCTCTCCCTAAAAAGGGTTAGAGGTAATCCCTTCCCCCCCACAATGTTTGCCATATCCCTAAGATGTGGGTCTCCCCCACACCCCCAATCCCTGGTGAACACTGCCACTATTTGAGCACCATACATGTAATCAGTCAGTACCAATTTGATGGCGAGTAGACGCGTAGCCCATTTTCCAGATCTCGTGTCGCCTCGCTTTGTATAACTTTCTTAAGCTTAATCCAGGATAGCATAAACGGTGCTAGCTCACTGTTGTTTCTTAGAATTGAGTGATATTCCATTGTGAGCATATACCAAATTTTGGTTATCCACTCATGAATTGACGGGCACTTGGGCTGTTTCCATGACCGTGCAATAGTGAATTGTGCTGCCATAAACATTCGGGTGCAGATGTCTTTATAATAGAGTGACTTATGCTCTTTTGGGTAGATGCCCAACAATGCTATTACTGGGTCGAATGGTACTCCTATTTCTAGATGTTTGAGATATCTCCAAATTCTTTTCCACAAAGGTTGCAGTAATTTGCAGTCCCACCAGCAGTGTAGGAGTGTTCCTGTCTCTCTGCATCCTCGCCAGCATTTTTCTTTTAGTTGCCTATGGAAAATTCCTCCTATCTCAAAGCAGGCTCAATTCATGTTTTGTTTTGTTTTGTTTTGTTTTTTCTTTAAAAAAAAAAATGGCAGCTACATTCAGTTACCTCCCTAAAGCACAGATCCTGAGACTCAGAGTGAAAGATGAACTGAGCCTCTTGTGAAGAACCATATCCTAATCGTGAGCTCAGGTAGAAAAGATCCTCTGCTGAGAAGAGCTATTTCCTTCTCTGTATCCTAAGATCAAATCTGCTCTGATGTTTGCAAAGAGTATGAGAAGAGAAGAAATAAGACAGTTTCCCTTTGATTTTTTTTCTTCCTGCTTCTGTACAACTTGCTGATATTTGTCCAAACGAGGCACTGATTTCCTAGTAGCTGAAGCTGGGGAATTAAAGAACAGTCAGTCTTTTGTACATTGAGTATTTATTAAGCGTGTTTGTCTTTTTTCCCCACCTATATCCCAGACCCTAACTAAGAGAAGATTTATTGGTGCTATTGGCACATGACGGGAGCTCGGTGAATAGTGACTTTATACTTAGCATAGCGCAGTGCTGGGCGCCAGGAAGGATGCAGAGGCCTCTGCCCTCAGGAGCAGATTAGGACATCAAAGTACAAATGCAAGAACATTTGACTTGACAATACAAGAAAAAAAATTACACAATGGGTCATAGGATAATGTGTGATGATAATAAAATTTTTACAGGAGATTTATTGGGGTTATAGAAAGAAATAGTTTTTGCTGAACACCTGAGTATGTCTCACATACTCTTCTAAGGGTATCCCATGTATTAATTTATCCAGTTCTCTAACAATCGATGAGCTCGAACTGTTATAACTCCCATTTACAAAGGAGGAAACTAAGGCACAGGGACTTCAGCATTGTGCCTAAGATTCGTGCGGCTAATACAGCAGCGGAGCCAGGATTCAAACCCATAATCTGACTTTGGAAACTGTGCTTTTAACTACTACCCCCTGCTGTATGTCTCATTTTGAGTTCCAACCACGCTATGGTAGTAAGTGTCTGGGTCAAGAGAATGGGGAGGTTGCTTCAACCCAGAGGCATCTGAGATGGCTTCGCAAAGGAGGTGTGGCTCGTCAGGGCCTTAAAGCATGGCTGACTTGACTTTGCTTGGTACTGAAGGAAGAGAAGACTCTTCCAGGCAAGAAGATAGTAGGGCCAGATCCCAGCAGCAGCCCTATATTAAAAAATAATAATAATAATGACAGCCACCATCGAGAACTTACTAATGTAACTCATTATAAGAATACTATAAGGAAACTGAGACTTGAAAGTTCATGTGGTTTCACAGGGTCACACAGCTAAAATTCAAACCAGGCTTGAGTCCACAACCTCAACTTCTGGCCACTGCGTTAGTCGGCTTCTCTGAGGTGGACGCAACTGGCTGTGTCTCTGTTCCTCTTGGTTGGAAGTAGAACGCAGGCATGTGGACGCTCTGGGTGAATGTTCTGGGCCTCCTTGCCCGCACTGATGCCTGGTTCTCAATTCTCTTGCAGCCCCAGTCAGTGGACAACCCGGTAAGTCCCTCTTTTCTGTTCTCTTTTATGTCTCTAGATAACCTAATAACTATCTTTTATCTCAACTACTCGTAAGAAGAGGCCTTGTTATCCTTTTCCTGAGGACCGAGAGATGTGAAAAGGAAAAGCTGCCGTGGCAACTCTGAACCTAAGAACCAGGCAGTGTGGACGTCACTGTCTCGGACCAAACCCACCATTGTGCTGCATGAACACAGGGGCCCTGGAATGTGTGTCACGGGGTCCACAGGAGGAGGAGGTGCCCCCCTGCCTGGTGTGGGAGGCTAGCCACTCCTGATGCAATGCAGGGGTCCTGGGAGGGAAAGGATAGAGGCAAGCCATTCCTTCAAAGGGGGAGGCTGGGTCTCCAACAACTTTGCCCCCAACCATGTGTGACCAATTTATCCCAAGCATCAGCATACTATGTAGACACTCTTTCCTGCTATTAGCTCGAATCATGGTGACGCTGAGCCCCCCCCCCATATCCTACTGCTCAGCAGAAAGCCCAGTCTGCTGCTGGGGGCCGCCTCACAGGTGGGTTGGCCATCCCTGTGGGGACCTCCTGGAAGGCTGTCATCCTGCCGGAGCCAGCAGGGCCCACAGCCCCCTGGCACACACCGTCTCTTGCAGTTTCTCAGTCTGCTGGCCTCCCCTTTGGTGCCGTAGACACAAACCGTTTCCCACACGTCGCTGCCTAACTGTGACAAGACAGCACTTTGCTAATGGCTCTAGGATGAGGAAATGGAATACAGAAAGTGTCGTATGTCAGCTATTAGATACAGTTAATCTCAGAGCCCATCAGCTCTGTCCCAACCACATGAAGGCCCTGATAAGGTGTGACTCCTTGTGGTTATGGGGCCACACACAGGAGGGGCAGCTTTCTCAGACCAAGAGCAATCCAGCCGTCTACACCAAAGGAAGGGATTCTTCTTCCCTCCTGGAGAAAACCTACTGCCCACATCCTCTTTCCCTAGCCCCAGATGCTTCCCAGGACAGTAGCTGGTGGGGATTTCTATTCCCTTCAGGAGAAACACAACTCTATTCCCACTGGGAACACAGAGTACTCTGTCCAAACCTTTAAAGGAAAAATGTTTTTAAAGTCTGCAGAGACACGTAAAAGTTTTATATTTCCAAACAGACATTTAGCGTCTTCATTTAAAACACTCATTCAGGTTACTGGACAGTTTTTGCTCCCAGACAGAGAGAAGGCCATTTTCTTTACATTTGGTTATAACTAAAAAGACCTATTGGGGAAGTTCTTCCAGAAAAAGGTAAGAATATCTAAAATCTGAAGTTTTAAAAAAGGCAATTGCTTATAAGCCCTTAAATGTAGACAGTCCTTATTTGAGCAAAAAAGGTCCTAAAAAGAAGGAAATACACTCACAGTGATTCTGTTTAAAATTTTATAGTAAACACCACACCCCAAAACTGAGGTTTTATTTTTGAAAGGTAATACACATGGAGAGCAGGGAGAAAGCGTGGTGTCCCAAAGAAAGAGAAGGGGCGGGGGTGCCAGCCCTGAGGCCAAGTGGCTCACTGATTTTATGGGGACAAAGAGAAAGGAAAAAATAATTGTGATCATTGTGAGAAACCGCTGCACCCGTTCCTTTCTTTCTTCTTGGCAGCAAGACGGTAACAGAAGCCAAAACTGCGGCAGGATGTCAAAGTCCAAGAGTTGGTCTCCTGCCTTTCTTTGGAGAAGGGACCATCGCAGGAGGTGTGACTCTGTCCCTGAGATATGGCTGAGGCCTGAAACTGCTGCCGCCCAACCAGGGTCATTCCCCCGCTGCCCAAGAAGCAGCCAAAATGCGCAATGCACAGCATCAGCAGGTTTTGCGGCAGAGAAAGAGTCTTTATTCCGCATAGGGCTAAATGGGGAGACAGGAGAAATCTCTCAAATCCACCTCCCCGAGAATTTGGGAGACAGGGTTTTTAAGGATAATTTGACAGGCAAGGGATTGGGCAATTAGGTTCCTTAATCGGGGCAAAATTTATAGGGGTGTGAAAATCATCTGCTTGTGTTGTTTCAGTCCCTGGGGTCACAATTCCAGTTGAGTCAGTTCCTTGGTCTGGGCAGCTGGTCTGGCTGGGTCTATCAATCCACTGGAATGCAGGGCCTCGAAGATATCTTAAAAAAACTACACATAGGTTTCAAAAAGGTGATATTATCTCTGGAGAAAGTTAAGAGTCTTTATGGACACAGCTATGGGGAGAAGTTAAGAATCTTTATGAACACCAGCTGCGTGGCTCTGGGGTAGCAATTATAGAGAAGCAAAACAGGGGGACAGGGACTAATTATTATCATTATTTTTACCTAGGCCCTTACCACAGTTCTTGCCCTGCACCTCCTTGTTTTTGACTTGTGTGAAGGGCGGTTTCAAAAACTCACAACCTGCTGTTCACTCAGGAACTCTTGTAAAAACAGATCCTCAAAAGTAATTTTAAGAGAGTAAGATTTACATCTTTCCCATCTATTCGGCTTTTTTCAGAAGTCGTGCAAAAACAAAACTCCTGCAGGGTGCCTGTTAGTGAGAGAACTCACAGGATTGATCTTTAACTGTTACTAGGAAATTGCGAGATAAGATATTTTCCTGTTAATTTTGTAAGGCCGCCCCTTGCACGAACCCAAAAGGAGTCCAGCCTAGCCACCTTGCTTCCGGCTCAGAGAGCCAATTACAGAGATGAGTATTGCCAGGGAAGAAAGGGTTTTATTGCAATTGATGTCAGCCAGGAGATGGAGATGTTTCTCAAATCTGTCTCTCTGACTAAGGTTTGAAGTCACGGGGTCTGCAGGTGGTCTGGTTCGAGAGTCAGCTGTTGGTGAGGACGGTGAGTCACCAGGAAGTCCTGTGGAGAAGTTAGTTAAGCAAGAAGATTAAAATGTTTTATTCATGAGGCTTGACTGATCTGAAAGTCTGCGATGTTGGGGAGAGAACAAAAAATAACTTAGGGGGGGGAGGTCATTTTATAAGGCCAATTACAACACCTTTACAAACAGAAATTGTCTTCGTAAACGAAAATTTTCTAACCAAAGAAAAACCTGTGCTCTGTTTTTAGAGCTCTTCCTGTTTCTGGTGCTTCTCAATGGCCTTTTGCTCAAAATAATGCGTATGCCAAAGAAGCCAATTTGGGGGTGGCATATTCTGGTACCTTGTACACACACACCCTCATCTTAGAGAGGTATCTGTAGCGCGAGGACCCTGGGTGGGAGTCCAGGAGAAATGGCTTTTTACCAATTATCTACCTGAGGACCAGGTCTACCAGAAAAGGTTAGAGGATTTGTGAGCCTCCCCTATCATCGATTAATGACGAGTAGATCCTGCTAGGTTTGCTCTCTGAAAGGCCAATCTGCTCCTGCAGATCCCCCACCCCCCCAGCAGCTGATGTACCCTGGGTTCAGGTGAGTACGCCTGGAGGCTCTGCAACCTGGGGAAACAGCAGCCCACCCTGGGGGCCTCTTAGGGGTTCTCCAATGCCAGATGCTCCAGTCTATCCCAGACAAACCACTTTGGCTGGGACTGCAGACACCCCCACCTCACACCTATTTCTCCTCTTCTCTTCAGCAACTGCACCCAAACCTGTGATTTCCCTCCATCCTCCATGGACCACTGTCTTCCGAGGAGAGAGAGTGAATCTGACTTGCAATGGATTTCACTACTCACCGCAGAAAACAAAATGGTATTCATGGAAAAAAATAGTAACAGACACCCCAGGAAACACCCTCGAGGTTCGCGCATCCGGAGAGTACACATGCCAGACGGGGGGGTCAACCCCAAGCAACCCTGTGCACTTGTTCTTCTCTATAGGTGAGAAAGAAGGTGAATTAGTTAAAACTTTAGAAATGATTCACGTTCATCTTAGCTCTCTGGAGATTCCGACAATTGGGGTCCTTCATTCCTCTCTAGCCCTTGACTTCAACTGATAATACTTTCAGTTTCACATTCTCCCTAATTGTCTACCAGCGTTTTCCAAACTGCTATTGGAGCTTGAGTTTAACTGTTTAATATTAATGCACATTCTTGTAGGAGTACATAGTCAAGGAAATAAGTTAGTTTTGGGGATGCACAAATGAAGCTGTCTGAG
Organism: Microcebus murinus; assembly: GCF_040939455.1. Taxonomy (NCBI): domain Eukaryota; kingdom Metazoa; phylum Chordata; class Mammalia; order Primates; family Cheirogaleidae; genus Microcebus; species Microcebus murinus. Next base: position 105,802,021 of record NC_134105.1, on the reverse strand, counting down.
ATCCCACTCTGTAGGACTCCACAGCGTCATCAGGGAGAAGATGACCCGTGCACAAATGTGCTAGTGTGCTGGGCACAAGGCAGAGAGTGAAAAGTGCCATCAGAATTGGAGGAAGGAGATCTCCAACCTCAGGCCTTTCCTCCCCACCTGTTCTGCTATCTGTCCCTTCTTTATTCCTTCCTTTCTATCTGACTGGCATCAAGTCCCCACATCTCTTCCTGTCTAGCTTTGCCTCATTTAGAGACAATGATTTGTGTCTCCTCCACAGCACAGCTCTGTAGGAGTAGGCATTCAACACAGTCATCTAAGAGAGAAAGGACAGAGCTAACCTCAAATTTGAATCTGAATAGCATGAGACTTTCCATAGCGGACCATATTCACTGTCCCTTGAACCTAAATTTGTGTCTGTGACAATAATCCTGCTGCACAGAATACTCCAATGCATCGTAATACTTTTTTGTAAAGTTCTCCAAATGCTACTTTGATAGTTCCTGCTCTGAGACTTGGTGAGCAGGTTGGTGTTAAATTTTGCCATTTTCTATAATGTCGGGCATTTCTATCACACCTCCTCTCAGCTTTTTTTCCCCTCCATATCAGGATCTTACATTTTGAATCTGACCTTGCATGATTGAATAGATGTGTTTGGGGTTTATTTAGGAGCTGTATCTGAAGCGTGTCACACTGATTTGCAAGGAGATGAGTGAGCTTGGATCAGGAGAACTAAATCCTATTGCAGAAAAAAGAAGAAAACAACAAAGCCTTTGTAATTCAAGAGACACAGAGGAGGGAGGTAGCAGGAGTGCCTTCAATGATGATATCCTCACTTTGTGTTGTTTCCAGAATCCCTCATCCTGCAGGCCCCATATTCTGTGTTTGAAGGTGACACGTTGGTTCTGAGATGTCAGAGAAAGGGGAAAAAGAAACTAACTGCTGTGAAATACTTTTGGAACAGAAAAATTCTTTCTACTTTTAATGAAAGCCGGGATCTTCTTATCCCACAAGCAAGTTCAAATAATAATGGCGATTACCAATGCACTGGAACTGAGGACAAAAATTATGTATTTAGATCAAATCGCAAAATGATCAAAATTCAAGGTAAACCTTTCATTTCATATAAATTTGCTTAGTAATGTCAGGGTGGGGAAATCGAGCATGTAAGGAGGGAATTTATAGGTTAATGTTGAAATGATGGCTACCTGAGAGGCCTAAGTCCTTTAAGAGACAGAGGAAGTGGGGTGATTGGACTTGGATAAACCTGGGGGACAGAAACGTGGTCGTGGGTTTGGTAAGCTTGTCTGGCTGTGTGCTGGAGTTCTCTGGGATTGAGAATCCCAGCCCATCTCTCCTAGAGTGCTCAACACTCTCACGCTGGGAATCTGATTTGCCTTTTCTCTCTAGAACTGTTTCCACGGCCAAAGCTGATAGCCACAGTCTCTCAGCCTACGGAGGGGAATTCTGTGAACCTGAGCTGTGAAACACAGCTTCCTCCAGAGAGGTCGGACACCCCGCTTTACTTCGTCTTTTTTGGAGATGACGGGGTCGTCCTGTCAAACTGGAGCAAGTCCCCAGAACTCCAGATCCCGGCCGTCTGGAGAGAAGACTCAGGGTCTTACTGGTGCGGTGCTGAAACAGCGAGCGGTAGTGTCCACAAACGCAGCCTCCCACTGCAGATCCACGTGCAAAGTGAGTGTTGGGGGAGCCGGGCGGCCGAGCAGAGCTGTGGCATCTTCCCTGCCCCTCCTTGTCCCTCTGGCCCGGTGGGCGTGGAGACTGCCCAACAGAGACGGATCATGTCATTCTGACAGAGGCACCAGGCTTAGGCTGAGAAGTGCTATGAGAAAAGCAATATGTGATTTCTTTTCCACCTCTCTTTCCCTAAAAACTCAGTCTTCCTTTGAAACTCTGCCACCTCGGAGTGAGAGCTGTGGAAAACAAAACAGGCAAACAAGATGCCCTGCTTCTGAGCTGGCAGACTCTAGAATGTCAGATCTTAGGACAAACTACTTAGAAGACGAGCATCATTTCTTACTGTTCTATAGCAACAAGCAATGTGAGTGCCTGCAACTTGTACAGCGGAAGAGGAGATGTATACACAGAAAGACAAACACACTAAAAACAGCTTTTCTTAGGTACCAAAGCAGAACTTCTGGAAATAGCTGTGGTCTGGCCTAGTGCCATGATAGCCACTATCACCTATGCCTCAAAACAATTCTGACCACCAGCTAGGACATCAGACAAAACCCAAATGCTTCTCTGGGGTTAGTCCATTTTTCTCTCCTTGGGCCTTGTGTATCAGGATGGAAAGCGTATCACATTTAGTGATGTTCTAGGTCCAAAATCCATAATCTGTTGGCCTCAGTGCTAGTTCCTGCTGAGAATGTATCTTAAAGTCACGTGGAAAGTGACCCTATCCAACACTCCAGCCCTGCCCACCCTCACACCTGGCCCTCACCTGTCGTCTCATTTCTACGTAGGGATCCCCGTGTCTGGAGTGCTCATGGAGACCCAGCCCCCAGGGGACCAGGTGGCTGAAGGGGAGGTGCTGGTCCTTGTCTGCTCTGTGGCTGAAGGCACAGGGGACACCACGTTCTCCTGGCACAGAGAGGACACCAACGAGACTCTGGGGAGGAAAACTCTGCGCTCTCAGAGAGCAGAGCTGGAGATCCCTGTCATCCGAGAGAGCCACGCCGGGGGATACTACTGCGCAGCTGACAACAGCTATGGCCCCGTACAGAGCGGGGTGGTGAACGTCACTGTGAGAGGTGAGCTTTAATCTCTACTGGCCTGGTTTATTCTCAGCAAACTCTCTCGAATTAGGGGTAGACACAGCTAACGAACCCTTGTGACTTTCTGTTTTCTGTTTCCATCTTCCCATCCTCCACTGAGATAGAGAATTTATTCCATTGGAATGTTAGTAACTCAGCCAGGTGAGAGTACGGTACCACAGGGAGGTGATGCCGGCCAGGAGCATTTCGCCCCTCGGAGGTGATTTTGTGTGTCTGCGCTCTGATCCAGGGTGTGTTATTCTCAAGCAGGAGCCTTCCCTCGCTAGCAATATTTGAGAGTAGGGCACAGCTCTGTCACTCAATAGTGTCAACTACACCTCTCCTTTCAGTAAATCATCCACAGCACATCCGACCAGTGTCCTCAAGTCCGACAGCACCAAAGGCATGAGGCCTTGACTTCATTACTGTAGGCTTGAGGGATTCTGGGTAACCAAGCTGTGTGCAGGTCAGGGAACTTACAAGTAGGAGAGAAGACGCAGAGTCCAGTTTTGTCCATTGAGGAGATAAGCCTCCCTCAGGAATCCCCCAGTCCTAGCTCATATCCTTCTCTTCCTCTGTCTCTCACACCTGTAATCCTAGCACTCTGGGAAGCCAAGGTGGGTGGATTGTTTGAGCTCAGGAGTTCGAAACCAGCCTGAGCAAGAGTGAGACTCCGTCTCTACTATAAATAGAAATAAATTAGCTGGACAAGTAAATATATATATATAGAAAAAATTAGCCGGGCATGGTGGCACATCTCTGTAGTCCCAGCTACTCGGGAGGGAGGCTGAGGCAGAAGGATTGCTTGAGCCCAGGATTTTGAGGTTGCTGTGAGCTGGACTGCAGCCCGGGCAACAGAGTGAGACTCTGTCTCAAAAACAAACAAACAAACAAACAAACAAAAAACACACCCAAACGCTTGTCCAGAGTTAGTCCAGTTTTCTCTCCTGGGCCTTGAGTGTGAGGAGGGAAAGCGTATCACATTTAGTGATGTTCTAGGGCCAAACTCCATCGTCTGTTGGCCACCCTCACCTGTCATCACTCAGCAACCTCAGCACTAAGGAAATGGTCTCTAGTGGGCATCAGTTCCTTCTCTATCTCAGGTTTAGCTGCATCCGCTATCCAATAAAGCTAGCTTTTATTGAAAAGCTACTAGAAAGCTAGATTTCCCTGCTCTCTTTTACAATAAAACTCCTCAAAAGAGTTTTCTCTACTCACTCTCTTTACTTCTCTCATATTCTTTCAAACCTACCACCACCGGGCTGGCCTTATTCTGCCAAAATGACTGTTGTGAGGATCACTAATGATCTCTGTGTTTGTTGCTAAGGCCAATGGAAAATTCCCAGTTTCCATTTTACTTGATCTATCTGTAGCTCTTTGTTCATTTTAAGAGACAGCGTCTGCATCTATAGCCCAAGCTGGAGTGCAGTGGAACAATCATAGCTCACTGCAGCCTCAAATTCCCGGGCTCAAGCAATCCTCCTGACTCAGCCTTCCGGCTCACCTTCCCAAATACCTGTGATTACAGGTGTGCACCACCATGCCTGGCTAACATTTTTTATTTTTTGTGGAGACAGTACTTTGCTATGTTGCTGAGGCTGGCCTCGATCTCCTGGTCTCAAGGGAGCCTCCTGCGTTGGCCTCTCAAAGTGCTGGGATTACAAGTGTAAGCCATGGCACCCAGCCTCCAGCTTTTAGCACAATTAATCCCTCCCTCTGTCTTCAAACACTTTCCTCCTTTACTCCTGGGACACAACTCTCTCTTGCTATTCTACCTATTCATCAGATACTTCTTTTAGGTTTCCTTTCTGGATCCTCATCATATTTCTAACCTCCACATTTTGGGGACCTCCAGGGCTCTGTTCTCAGACTCTTTCTGTGCCCAGTCTCCATATCATCTCATCTAGTCTTGTGACTTTAAATGCACTTATGACTTCCATATGCTTATGTCCCCAAACTCAGTCTGCAGCCTAGACCCCCAGTCTGAACTCAAGACCTATATATCCAAGTTCGTAAATCAAGTACTCAGCACCACAAGAGTAGCTAATTAGCATCTCAAACAATTCATACCAAACCATGCTGTTGATTTTTACCCCAGATAAAGTCCTGTATAAAGCCTCCCCTTGGTAAACATAGAACTCCCTTCTCCTAGTTCCTCAGGCCAACAATCTGGGCATCATTTCTGACTCTTCTTTTATTTCATCCCTTATATTCAATCCACCTGCAAGTCCTGATGGCTCTACTTTCAAAATACAGACAGAATATGACTACCTGTCACCACCTCCACCACCAGCACCTGGTTCAAGCCACCAGCATCCCTCACCTGGATTATTGCAATAACATCCTAACCAGTCCTCTGCGTCACCTGTTACTTCCCAGTCTATCCTCAATACAGCATCAGAGGAGAGCCTTAAATCATAAGTCAGATCATGTTTCTCTTCTGTTCAAAATCCTCCCCTGGCTTCCTATGTCCTTCAAAGTGAGAGCCAACATCCTCTCAGTGACTCACCAGGCCCTGCATGATCTAGCCCCCTGCCACCCTGACCTTATCTCCTACCACCCTCCCCTCACCTTCTCCACTCCAGCTACCCTGACTCTGTCTCTTCCTCATGCTTCCCAGGCACACTCCAACCTCAGGGCCTTTGCACTGCTCTCCCCTGAGAGCCTCATGTTCACTCCCCTCTTCCTCCAGAATGCTACTCACCTTTTCAGTGAGTCTTTCCCCAACCACCCTTTGTAACACAGCAGCCCCTTACCCCAGTGCTCCCTCTCCCAGTTCTTCCTGGTCCCTCCCACAGCCCTTATCCCCACCTGCCACGCCATGACACCCTTGCTTGTTGGCTGCATTCTCCCACTCCTCTCAGATTAGCCTCATAAGGACGGATCCTTGCTTTGACCACCATTGTATCCCAAGTGCCCAGAACAGTGCCTGACTCTGGCATTCAATAAGCATTTGTTGAATGAATTAATTTTGCATACATCTTCTCCCTTGCGACTCTTCTTTTTCTGTTTCTATAGTTTTTTTTTTTTTAACAGAATAGCAATCCTAGAAAATAAAGATATCATTATTTCTATTTTACAGAAAAGGAAAGTGAAGCTCAGAGAGGTTTGGTAATTTGCATGGGGTCACAGAGCAGCCTGATACAATCATTTGGCTCAGAAAGAGAGAGAGAGAGAGAAAGAGAGAGCATTGTCGAAGTTCTCCAAAGAAACACCACGCAGTCAAGTACTTACTGTCCACTATGATAAATAAGCAGAGAGCTGTGCTGTTTATGTGAGTGGTCAGCTCTGATGGAGCCATGAACTTGAACAGCTTAGTTAGAGGCTCTGGGAAGGGGTTGCTATGCTAACGGCCCAGCTGCTGCTCAATTTTCCCTTCAACTCCCTTGAGGCAAGTCCTGTGATCAATGGGGCTCTCCCAGGTCAGGAGATTGAGATGTTTTCCCAGAACCTGGTGCCAGAGAAGGGCCTGCATCTCAGTTTGGGAACAGCTTGAGGAAAGGTGACATTGGGCGTAATTCCCAACAGGGAAGGGCTGAGACCGAGCCTATGGCATTCCGATGGCCATTCAAGAATCAGATCAGGCCAGGGGAGAAAGGATCAGCAAAGCTGGAAGCTGCCAAGGGCACCCTAGAAGACCACTGAATGCCCTGAAATCCAGAGTGAAGCTGGAGGTGGAGGTGCTGCTTCTCCTGGAAAGTTCTTATACTGAAAAGTTTCCCTCAGGGAGCACAGAGGTTAAAGCCCCTGAGGGAGGTAATAGTGAATCTGTGGGTAGTTCACACTTAAGTGTAAAATATTCTTCTTCCTTTTAAGGATTAAGGTCACTGGAATGGCCAGCCTCCCCGGATGCGGGCAGTGGGCTGGTCACTTCGCAGGTATGATTCCATTTTATTCTCATGACAGCCCTGCCAAGCAGGTGTCATCATCCACTAAGGAAAAACAGATGATCTCAGAGATTAAACTGATGTCAAGGATTCAGTAGATACTGGTGGGGTGGATATTTCCTCCTAAATCTGTTATTTGTGGACTTTATGGAAAATCTCTGTGCTTAGAAATGGGAGAATTTATTTATTTTTATTTTTTGCACAAAAAGAATGTAATTTAATATTTTTAACATTTTATGTACTTATGAAACTATCATCATAGTCAAGATAATATGTCTCTCACCCCCCAAATTTTCTCAAGTCTTCCCATGGAACTACTATGTAAATCAGTATCTGTAGCCAACACCTCTCCCCTGAACTCCAAATTTACATATTCAACTGTCTGCCAGGCAGCCCCACCCAGACACTGCAAACCATGCAAAGTCCAAACATCGCCAAGGCCATAGGAAGAGAGGCAAGTATATTGCCTCCAGTTGCTGGGAATGTCACCATCATCCACCCAGGCACAAAGTCTGCATTCCGAGACCACATGCGGGGCTCCTTTTCTTGCCTCATCTCCCATATTCAATCTCCAAACTGTCTGCTTTGTCTCCCAAATCTTTCTCATTCATCCTGTCCTCTCCAGCCCTGCTACCGCAGTCCTAGGCCAAGCAAGTATAGCCTTGGCGGTGAGAAACGGGAGGATCTATAACAGGAGAGGAACTCCGTAATAACCCTGAGCACTGGGCTAAAGTGGTCAGCTTTAGCTGTCTTGGTCAGCTCCAACTGCCATAGAAAATATCATAGAATGGGTGCCTTAAGCAACAGAAATTTATTTTCTTGTGGTTCTAGAGTCTGGAAGTCCAAGATCAGAGCCCCAACATGGCTGGGTTTGGGAGAGGGCTCTCTTTCTGGCTTACGGAAAGACCGCCTTCTTGCTGTGTCTTCACACGGCAGAGAAAGAGAGCAAGAACAAACCTTTTGGGGTTTCTTCTTAGAAGGGTGCTAACTCCATCTTTACAGCCCTACCCCCATGACTTTATCTAAACCTAAGTACTCCCAAAAGCACCGTCTCCAAACACCATCATATTGGGGTTAGAGGTTCGCCATATAAGTTTGCAGTGGCGGGACACAACTCAATCGAAAGCATGGGCTGAGGTTGGCAGGGGTGGTGCCGTGAAGGAGCAGGTCTAACCTATGGGGTTGCCCGCTAAGCTGACCAGAGAGCAGCATGAAGTTCCTTAGAGCCACAAGTATAGTGTAGGGACACCAAATAAGAGCAAATACTAATACTTACATAGACATAGCACTTATGTGCAGGCACTGTTCAAAGCACGTTATATATATTAACACATTTAATTCACCAACAATCATAAATAGCTACTATTAATATTATCCCCATTTTACAGATGAGAAAACTGAGGCACAGAGAGATTAAATAATTTTCCCTGGCCACATAGGTAGTAACTGAAGGACCTGGGATTCTAAGCCAAACACATCTGGTTTTATAATCTGTGCCATTCTAACTAACACACATTTCAATTACTACTCCCAAAGCAACCATTTCTTCTAGGAAACAGGGATAGCAGGAAGGGGGAATAACTTGCTTTCTGCCCGTTGAATCTGGAAGCCCAGGCCCAGGTACAGCTGATTCCGATTTTGCACAGGTGGGCGCGGCAGCAGACAAGGGGGAGATTCGATACAGGACACAGCGGCCAGGCTGCTCTGCCCTGGATTTCTCCGCTCTGCACCCCCCGGTTCAGCTGTCACAGCACAGAGGCCGGGCCGCTGCCCCTTGAACACTGCTTGTAGGTGGAAACACCCGGGTCAAACAGCAGGTTTGTTGGTTTTGTCAGGAAGCGGAGGATAGAGACGGAAATGTCACCAGCCACTGCTGGCCAGTGGCCACTCTGTGCTGGAAATCATGGAGGGAAATAAATGGAAATGATCGTCAGTGTTGCTCTTGTTCGAATATCTGGATCTTCTCTGTCCAATTCTGCGATACTGTGTCTGGAGTCAGAATTTGGTTTACCTGAGGACCAAGAATCTGTATGAAAAGCACCACCGCCCCCTAGTCTTTGTGTCTCTATCCAGCGCTTGCTTTGCATTCTGATCAGCACGGGGCATGCTGTAGATTTATTTGCTTATTGCCTGTCTCCCCCTCCCAGACCATAAGCTCCATGAGGGCAGGGACCTCACTGTCTTGCTCACTGTGGTATCCTCAAGGCTTAGATCAGCGCCCAGCACAGGGTAGCTTCAGTAAATATTTGTTGAATGAATGAGGGGAAGGAATGAAACCTCTCTTGCTGTGGACGAGAGGAGAGGAGAATGGACCCAATGGAAAACTCAGAGACCCCCAAAACAATGTACTTGACTGTTTGTAATTGTCCATCTGTTTTTTTCTCCTCTGCCCTCAGAGCATATTAGGCGCAGGCTTCTGTGAGGAAGGACGCTGGCGCCATTTCATTGTGATGTCCCGACATACTTTCTTAATGGGCAGCACGTTCACAGCCACTGCTGGTCCCACTGGTGCCCTGATCAGTGGCGGCCTTTGCTTTCTATGCCAGGCAGACTGCTGTTCTTAAGTTAAGTGCTGCCAAACCACCGTCACATGACATCTTTCCAGGTGTCTGGCGGGAAATCCCCAGGAAGCCGGATTATAAGAATCCACAATGGGGGGATTTCCCCCTCTTCATTAGTTTCTGAAATGATTCACTGAAGTTGTTAGAGGGAGCTATTTCCCGTGCCACTCCTGCCCCGGCCCACCCAGAGCGAGCTTTTCTGGCCATTAACCTGGCCCAGAGTGTTCTCACGAGTCCCAATCCTTTACATTCCTCCCTCTCCCGGGGCTCGGGACCCCAGCCAAGCTGAGGAAGGGGCAATTCCAAGCCCTGAGCCTCCCCGCTGGGGCTCACACGGGTTCTTTCTCCCCTTAGGGACTCCAGGCAGCAGAGGTGGTGTAATTGCTGTGGGAGCCACGGGAGGGCTGCTGGGCACCCTTCTCCTGGCTGTGGCTCTGCTGTTCTCCTGCTGGCACCGGAGGAAATCAGGTTTGTGCGCCTCCCTTACCTTTGCTAGAGTCCCTTCCCTGTCCCTGACCCAGACACCTCAGCCGATGGCCAGCCTCAGGGACCACCAGGCCACCATTCCCCACTGGCTGCACCCAACACTCACACACACTCATGTCCCTTCCTTAAAGGGTACTTTCCCCCACACACGCAGCTGGTGAGAGCTGCTTATGCCTGGCCTGGTTTATCAAGTCAGGTGAAAGGGAGGGAGGAGTGAAATTTTTAATGCAAAGTTTCAAAGACTTTATCTGAACAGTTTACTTGGGCAGTTCAAGGGGGATTTCCCCCTCATCATTAGTTTCTGAAATGATTCACTGAAGTTGTCAGAGGGACCTATTTCCTGTGCCACTCCAACCCCGGCCCACCCAGAGTGAGCTTTACAAACTGGCCAATTAGATACTTCAGGCTATCCTAAATCCACCATAAATGGAGAATTGAAATAAACTGAAGGGCTCTGAAGAAATGACTGAGAATGGGACCTGGCTAATTTCTATACTTCTGCCTCCTCAGAGACTTCCCTGGGTCCGAGCTTGAACCCACCATCTCATGCTTTGTCAGCCCTGCTGTCCACAGGTCAGCCTCCCCACCTCTGGGTAGGGTCCCCACCTTGAGAGAGGGTCCCCAACCTTGGGAGAGGGTCCCCCACCTTGGGAGAGGGTCCCTCCCAGGCACTGTCTGACATGTGCTTCCAAAGGCTCCTTGCCTTAGCCCAGGTCAGGCTACCTGCAGATGCCAGAAAACCTGGTGTAGAAGACAGGAACAGGATCTCTTTGGTTCTAGAATAATTACCTACATCCTTCAACTTTGTCTCTTCATTCAATTCAGTTTAATCCCGCACCTCTGCGTGCCCTGCGTTGGCCTGGACGTAGGGAGCTCTGGACCTCTGCCCATGAGTCTCTTTAGTAATACTGAGTCTGAGCCTGAGGTTCCTCTGGCATGGAAACAGAGATTCCTCGACGTCCACCACTGCTCACTACTGTGCAAGAGTGATGATTTGGTTATGTTTAATATTTCCCGAGGTACTGCATCACAGACTTGAGCCCTAAAAAAGTCTCAAATAATTGTGTGTTTAACGCAGGAGTGTATAGCCCTGGCCCCAACAAGTTATGCGTTGTTCAATCCTTTTCCACATCATTTTCATGAGAATCCAGGACTGGGCCCATGTTTGAATTGACTTTCTTCATGGCCTCTATTAAAGAATTCATGTGCCTGAAGTCTTTGAGAAAGAGCTCCCTCTGCTGGCATAAATGCCCCTTTGCTTTATTTTGCAGGAGATGGTTTCCGGGGAAATGAAACCAGGTGAGCCCTCAGCTTCTGTACGCACCTTTTTTGTTTCCCAAGTACACAATATGCAAAACTGTGGGGTTACAAAATTAGGTCAAGTTATTCGTCTTCGACCCTGTGGCTAGATGCTCCTATTTTCGCATTCCTTGAATCAGCCCAAAATGAAACTTTCTAGAAATGTTCTTGTCGGGTAATAGTATTTTAGATTTTGCAAATATTTAGATCATTTTCTTATTCGAAGTTAATCCACTCATTTAAATGGATGATACTAATGGTTATAGATTTTCTGGGTTGGCACATAGTATTTCTGGCACAAATAGTCCTATAGCTAGACATTGTGTTACTATAACTATACATGCAATGACTAGATTCTAGATTTTCTACAAATGTTCTAGATTTCCCGAGGAAGTCTAATCTTCTTTTTGCCCCAGACATGCACATATACTCATTAGACTGTGTGTCCTTAACTTCCATTAGGAAAATATGGTCCTCTTCCTCAGTCTGTGTTCAGTGCTCCAGGGATTAGAGTACAAATTGTGTCTAATTCCTTCTTGAATTGTCCAGACATGACAATGCGAAGACATTTAGTCAGTACTTCCTGATGATGAGCCTGGTATTTTTAACCAACCAAGAGTGACTATTCTAACTATGAGCCAACTGTTACTAGGACGTCAAAGACTCTCTGGCCTTATTCTGAGGCAGCTGGCCCAGGCCAGAGCCTCAGGGTCCTTTTCAAAAGAACCTCTGTGGAAAGTAATATGGAGATATCACAAAGAGATACAAGTAGAACTACAATTTGATCCAGCAATCTCATTACTGGGCATCTACCCAAAGGATAAAAAGACATCTGCACTAGAATGTTTATAGCAGCACAATTCACAATTTCAAAGATGTGGAAACAATCTAAGTGTCCATCAAAACATGAGTGGATTAATAAAATGCGGTACATGTACGCCATGGAGTTCTACTCATCCACAAAAAACAATAGTGATCTAGCACCTTTTGTATTATCCCGGATAGAGCTTGAGCCCATTCTACTAAGCGAAATACCACAAGGATATAAAAACAAGCACCACATGTACTCACCATCAAATTGGTATAAACCGACCAACACTTAAGGTGCACATTTAGTAGTAACATTCACTGAGTGTCAGGCAGGTGGGAAGGGGGAGCAGGGGAAGGGCATATACACACCTATTGGGTATGGTGCACACCATCTGGGAGATGGACACACTTGAAGCTCTGACTCGGGTGAGACAAAGGCAATATATGTAACCTAAACATTCGTACTCCCATATTACGCTGAAATAATAATAATAATAAAAAAGAACAATCTGACTCTATATAGACCTATTAAAGCTCCAGTTAAACCACTCAGGGTTTCCAGTTCCCTATTGACTGCTGACTTTCCCTCAACCCCCTTTCTCCTCCACCTCTCTCCCTGGCCATCTCCCTCTCCTGCATGTTATAATGTTCCGGGGATTGTCATGTGTTTCTATGTCTCACAGGAGCCCTCCCACTGCTGGCCCAGCAGAGTCCCCCCAGTTCACCTGCCCCGTCCAGGTGGAGCTGCAGTCATTGTACGGCAACGGTGAGGATCGCAGGAAGCTTCTCCTGGACTCAGCCAAGGAAAGATTCTGTGCTGGGAAATGCCCCTGGTCTCCCTATGGTATCCCAAATCCAGATATTCCCAATAAATAATTACTCCATTGTGTGTCCAGGAATTGTGGAGGGGATGCTTGGGAAGAGACATCTGCAGCATGTGACATACTAACAGGGGCAGCCTCAAAAGTGTTCTTTTCTTTCCAGTGCACCTTGAAGAGGGAGACTTGGTATATTCTGAGGTCCAGACTATTCATCTGGGAGAAGAAGGGGAAGGTACGTCTCTGGGAAGAAATTCTGGCTCCAAACTATATTCATTCCTTCAACAAATATTGACTGAGTCCCTCCTTTGTGCGAGGTACTGTTGTAAGTATGGGAAGTCAATCAGTAAACAAGGCAGACAAAAATCGCTACAGCACGGAGCTTGGATTCTAAAGAGGGAAGACAGATTATACCCTTTGAATGGTAGAACTGCCACCAATTTTCTTAGGTTCATTGAGCACATCTTATAGATAAAAGGTCTCTACTTCTTCTATAAAGCTTTTTGCTGTTCTTTGTACTCTGTCCTTGATGTATTTGTCAAAACACCATTTAAGCTGAGCATTCTGTTGATGGACTAGTTATATTATAGGCACTTGAAGTATTAATGATCTGTAGAAATGTTTCTTCACCCGTTCCTTGAGGTTTTCATGAAAAATACACAATATATTTCTGCTAAAAGTCAGAACAAAAATTAAGTGTCCTTCTGATAGAAATTGTGATCTCAATGCTGTACATACTAAGGTTGCACTTAGGTCTGAATGAATAAATGTTTATAAAGTACCTACTATGTGGTAGGCATTGTGGTGAGAACATTTATAGAGAACATTATATATATATATGTGTGTGTATGACAATTTTTTATTAAATGCTGAAAAATGTAAATTTTACATTATTTTATTCATTTGGTTAGTATTGGATTTTAAATTTTGTCTTTTAATTTTGTTACTTGGTATAAGTTGGATCTTTTCGAGGCTTGCTTTTAAGATTTTTTAAGGCAAGCCCTGAGCAAGCTTTAGAGTATGACTAACCTGGCCCTAATATTAAAGCAGTGCGTTTCCCAGGATTCTACATCAGGTGGCCCATGTACTACAAGACCTGCGTGAGCTTCAGGTGTTATTCTGCCTGTTCTTTCCTAATGGTTCTTACTCTGGCCTAAGATAGTTTCCTCTCATATGTGTGCCTATCAGCATTCAGCCAAAGGCTTGAGAACTCTCCGCAGATCTCTAGAGCTTTCAGTCTACGTTGCTGCTGTCTCTCTGGTACTCTGTCCTGTAGATTCTGGTTGCTTTAGCGTAACAGGACTGTTGGTCTCTGTTGCTTCAAGTCAGCAAGGCTGCAAGTCAGAAGCCAGGTTCTGGTGGGCTCCCCCAGTCTGTGCTACGGCTTGGTGGTAAGCAGGAACCACCGTAAGGCCCGGCTTGTCCTGTACTGCCTGTTGTCCGATGCCTGAAAACCATTGTTTTGTCCTTTTCACTGGTTGTTTAAAATGGGAAGGTAAATCTGGTCACTGTTATTCCACCTTGACCAGAATGAGCAGTTCTATTTCACTTCCTTAAACTTATCCGGACCCCATTTCAAGACCTGAATCAAGATCGGCTGTTAGAAAAACACTGTACCTACAACCTATGGTCCACTTTGGCTCTCTGAGTTAGGAGCTGTGTGTCCCAGCACCAGGGAAATCACTTCGAAATGATTTCAAAGGTTCAAGAGGACCTCTGAGACCTTCCTCACCAGGCCCGGGGTTATAATGTAACAATCCTCCAGTCAACACACACACTCCGCTGATAAAGTTTCTGGCTAGAGACACATTGTACAAAATGGTATCTCTCCTCCTAAAGAAACCTCTTCAATGACTCTTTCTTTCTCTGCTCACACTTCCTTAATTTGGTTGATTAACCCAGGCTCTTAGAGTCAAAGTCTATTTCTTTTATAAATCTACATGTGGCACCTTACTTGAGAATTTAAAATCTCCAGTATCTTTGTGCCTAGTAGGAATTTCAGCTGTAACCTCATGCTGAACCTGTTTTACGAATGAAGTACTAATACTGTACATATGACTCAGAAAGGTTAAGAACTTTCTCACGGTCACAAAGCCAATAAAAGACAAAGCCAAGACCAAGTCCCTTGTGCTATAATATTTGCTGCTTGTACAGCTTTATTACTGTAGTTGACCAACATACATCACCTGATAATCCCCTGCTTTGTCTGTCACCTTGCTTCATGATCCACCTCCATTAATCCAGACCCTTTGAATGGTAGAATTTGAACTACTATTAATTTTCTTGAGTCGATTGAGCACATCTTATCTTATAGAGCTACCTTGACCATTTTGCTGTTCTTCGCACTCTGTACTTGACATATTTGTCAAAACACCATTTGAACTAAGCATTCTGTTGATGGACTAGTTATATTTTAGGCACTTGAAGTATTAATGGTCTGTAGACAGGTTTCTTCACCTGTTCCTCAAGGTTTGCATGAAGACTTTGAAATCATATGCAAAGTTCTGCGTATGTGACCATTATTCTGGGGAGAAAGTACATAGCTTTTATCATCTCATTAAAAATATTGGTAACCCCAAAAGATTTATGGTAAGAAGCAGAGAGAAACCTCAAGTGCACCAGGGTGTATCTTCTTTTCAAGCCCTATCGCTCCATAAAATTACTAGGTTGCTCTGATAAGTCTACCTTTTTCTCTGAGACTCTTAATTTCTAATATGCATGGTCCAATAAATCCTACCTGCTAAACTTTCCTCTCACTGTGGCTCCATCTCTTAGGCAACTGTGGCAATAAAATCAAGAACTAGAACGTGCTAATGTAAGAGAAAGTTTTTCTCACGAGGCATACTTGCCAAACACTTGGGGTTGGAGAGATGGATGTACTGTAAGTTAAAAGAAGAATTAAAACTAAGAGAAAAATAATTTCTCAGCATCTGGTAGAGGAAGGGAGTGTGGTTTCTCAGTGTGGAATTGAGGGAGGACCTTACACAGTGGTGGGAGTTGAGAAGAATTTGCAGAGTGCTGGGTTAAGAAATGGTGAAATAGGAAATTGAATGTGTTGTCAGACATGTTGGGGGAGAATCATGACAATGAATGGAAAGGACCTATTGGTTCCCAGACGCTAAGGAATAAGGTAGTATTCTGGGTTCCAAGTGGGTCCTTACGCCCATAGTTCAGTGGTTCCCTTTCCCTCCACAGCCAGTATCTCCAGGACACTTCCCGAGGACAAGGTGAGTTTCATTTCCCCACTGTGTTCTCTACCACTGTTACCTACAGCCTCATACTCCCTCTCTCCTTCCAGTTCTTCTTCTATCTTCTCTCTGTTCCAGGATGCCTCAGTGGTCTACTCAGAGGTGAAGACACAGCTCCCGGATAACTCAGCTGGAAAGGTCATCTCCAAGGACGAAGATACCATGGAAAGTTACGAGAATCTCCTACTCATGCACCAAAGCCCCGGGCCCAGTGCAGTCCTCAGGGCCCCTGGAGTGACAAACTAGCTCCAGATTTCCAATTCTCCCCCACGTGCGTTCAGTCCCAGGACTTCTCATTCGTCCCCTCTGAAGTGGTGACAAGATGGCCTCTGAAAGAACTTTCTAGAATGATCCAGGATCCACAATTAAGAGAAGACCCTGTATGATTTGCTCTGGGCCTGACCTAATGTGTTCCCTACGGTCTGATTCAGGGAGGCAGGATAAGGAGAGAGAAAGACTGCTTTTGAAAAACAGAAGCACACATTTTAGGTGAATTGGGATTTGCACAGGAATAGAAAAGACTAGGTGACCCAGATCTCTGCTTGATACATTTATAACCATTGTCTCACTGGAGAATCCATGCCCAAAATATCTAAATTTGCATAGATTGGTTTCACTGTGAGTGGCTGCACAGGTACTGCGCAGACAACGTGGAGCTCTTTCACTCCTGCCCACGCAGTTTACACTCAGGATTCAGCAGCAGACAAAAGAATCCACCCAAAGTGGTTTGCAGAGGGAGGCATTTAAAAAAGGATGTTGAGAGCTTTACAAAAATCATCAGAAGATCTGGAGAAGCAGCCTCCAGGCTGAGCTTCTAAAGGCAAGAAGTAATTATGGTAATGTCATTAGGGACAAAGACTTGCAACATTAGAGAATAAAGATATAAATATAAAATTTTAAAGTTAAATAACAGCTCTGCAAACCTACATTTGAATTGGAAATATCAGCATAAACTCATTATAAACTCTGCCTTTAAAAAAAAAAAAGAAGATATGTATTTCTTAAGTCTCTCTACTGAAAAGGCCTAGAAATAATTACCAACCCAATAGCAGTAAGCACTCCTTGCGAAGGCTGGAGTCTCTAAATTCTATCCCCTACTTAAAGAAAATAGGGCAGCCTTTCTTGTACAAATTGTGTCTTTGAGTTGCCAAATAGTTAATGTGAGAAAAATTCTTCCAAGAAATGAATAGGGATAAAAGAAATAGGAAAACACTATTTTGTTTGGATGTTTCCTGCTATATATATTGGTTAACATAAAAAATAGACAGCCAACCATTGTGTGCTTCCGGATGGAAGTAAACACTACTACCTACAAAGTATCCCTGCCACAGATATCTAAATGGAATCCATCAAGTCTTTAGATCTAACTACCTGTTTATAGGAAATACACAGGACAAAGAAACATGTTAAATAACACCATGTGATCGCAATCAGAAAAATGCAAACTGAGGAAAAATTCTATAAGACAACTGACCTGGTTTCTTTAATAAATAAATAGCAAAAGAAAGAAAAAGAGGAAGGGAGAAAGGGAAGGAGGAAGAGAAGAGAAGAAGAGAAGAGAAAGTAATTCAAATGTTTCCAGGATAAAGAAAACAAATATTTAAGATGATGGATATCCCAATTATACTTATTTGATCTTTACAATTCATTATAAATATATTGATTTATTACATGTACCCTCCCTCCACAGGAAAAAAAAAAAGGAAAGGGGAAAAGGGAAGAACTATAAATTAAATAAGACTGGAGACATTATCAGCCAAAAGAAACAGACAGGCCTTGTTTGGATCCTGACTCGAACAATGAAGTTAAGAAAAAAATCACTAACAAAATACTAAGGGAAATTTGTACACTAATATTAGGATATGATTGTATGTTTTGGATATCAATGATAGTATTGTAGTTATATTTTTATAAAAACAAAGGGATACTAAGTTTTAGAGCTTATGCTGAAGTATTAGATTGAATGTGTTAAATGTACATGATTAAATGGCCATTAAATTAGTAGACTAAATGACATGACTTGGTTTGAAATAATCCAGTGAGGAGAGAGTGGGCAGGAAGCCGGTAGGGGTATGGATGAAACAGGATTAGTCATGTTTGCCCCATTTCTGGGGCTGGGTGATGGGTACATTGTGGGAGGAAGTGGGGCTTATATAATTTTCTACTTTTGTATGTTTTTAATTTTCCACAATAAAGAGGTAAAATATCTAAACCCAGAATACCCCCTCATTTTGTCACCTCCAGGCTTCCAGCCTGGCCTGAGACACCTCTCACTCATGCCACAGCAGTGGCTCCGTGGTGCCTTCTTCATCCCTTTCCTCCCCACTGCCCCTTCTCAGCACTGCGGTTATTGTGCTCAGAACCCGGCAGGGAAAGAAAAGTCAGAGGCCCCAGTGCCCCCTGGCCCCACCTGCCTGGTGCCCCCACTGCCTGTCTAGTCTCACCTCCTGCCGCTTTCCCCTCCTTTCTTCTTGGCAGACGCTCCGCCTGCTCCTGGCTCTGTGCATACCAGGCACATGCCCGCCTGAGGCCTCCGCCCTGGCTGCTCCCTTCTTAAACGCTCTTCCTCCCAGACACCCATCAAGGGTTTGAGGTCCACCCGGAGTCACATGCCAATTTGGAAACTACTTCCCCCATCTGCGGCACTTCCAGTCACCACTACCTTGCTTTACTTTGTTTCACCGTAGCGCTTATCGCGGTCAAACATACTATAAACCTTGATTATTTATCATGCTTGCCGTGTGTCATCCTTCTAGAGAGCAAGTTGCTTAAGGGAAACTACCTTTGTCTTTTTGTTCGTTGCTGTATCCCAAGTACCTAGAACTATGCCTGGTACAAGTAGGTGCTTAATAAATATTTTTTTTATCTATTCTGGTGAAGAGAATTGTTATCCTTTCCAGGATGGAAGAGATCCAAGGTAAACAACCCACCACCACATAGCAAACTGGCCCAAGAGTCTGACGCTCCATCAGAGGCTCAGGTTTGTCCTCTCTGTCTGTCAGGTTGGGCACTTAAACAGTGGGCAGAGTGGCCTTGGTGAGAGGATGCTTATGTAACTGAGCCCATGTGTAACCTTTGCACCTTCCACCAATGCACTTCATACACGAGCCCTTTGAGCAATGGCTGGAGCAACTAGAGAAAGAGACTGCCTGACATTTACCAAGGGTAGATCATCCTGTCCTCCTGATTATTGAGATACTCCTCTGCAGTAGGCCTCTGGTGAGTGTTCATATAAGGTGCATGTATTGTCATGCTCTGGGTCCATTTGGAGAGGCCCATCAATATGACTCTTTCCTAAACTCCCGGTTTTGTTCTTTCCAAACCCCTGACCACAGGGCTCCAACCACTAGCCACTGCTCATGAATCAGAGGAGATCCCCACCTCTGGATATCTTACAGGCAAATTGGACCACTGGGAATACCCCTCTTCCTCACAATCCTCCAGGGACTCCCCTGAGTGGGGCTACAGTGCTGCCATGGTCACCTCTAGTTGATGCTGGCATATTTAAAGCAGGACAGATTTTTTTCCTCCTCTGTTAGCTGGTCATAAGTAACTTACCATTAAGTGGTAGTTCATTGAAAGAGGGTGGAGGAGCAGCAAACTATGAGCCAGTCATTGCTTATTCAACTTACTGTTGCCGTCAGAGCCAGATCTTTTGCAAATCACTTCCACTTAAGAGTGTCCTCAAAAAAAAAAAAAAAAGATAGTTACTTGAAGAGAGCAAAGCTCTGCTCCCTTTTCTCCCAAACCCTAGGGTTCATGACTGTGATTCTCCTGCCAAGGCTTCCAACAGACTTGACATAACATCCTGGCCAGCCCTGGTACTTGGGGCCTTTGGATATGCTGGATCATAAAAGCCAAGGACAGATCTGATTGTCCTGTAGCCTAGACAAGCTGAAGACCCTTTGCTTGCTCATGGGCCCACTCAAAGATCATAGCTTTATGAATTATTCAGTTATTGAGTCAGAACAAGGCAACCAAATCCAGAAGCCTATCAGATATTAGGCTTCTTTCTTAGTAGAATAGAAGCAACAACTTGATGTACTTTGAAAAGACTATCCCAACATGTTTCAGATGGCCAGTTACACAGAAGAGGAAAAATTAGATGTTAATAGAAACAAAGACAAAAGTTTATAACAGCAGAAACCTGTATATTTTGCTGAGGATGGTAGGGAGGAATGTTTATTCTGTTTGGGGCTAAATAAATTGATATAGGTACACTTGGAAGAGATTTTAGATTCAATGTACAAGGAGTAGGGAGAGGTCCTAATTAGTTTCTCCCTGGTGGATCAAAACCTGTACTTAACAGTGGCCTTGGATAAATAGAGTTGAGATAATAACAATTCTTTGGTATAGTGTAAAGGAAGGAGTCAAAGATTTATAGAGATGAGATTGTTTAAGGGGATTTATCACATATGTCCCACTCACATACATCCTATTTCTCCCAGGAAGATACTCCTTTCCACACAGCACTGAAAAATATATTAGTGATAAAAAGCACCAGCGCCTTTGAAAAGTATGATAGAAACAGGTCAAGGACAAAGGTGAAGACATTGCTTCTGACATGGACTATGATGGAGTCTTAGAGTAGCAGGGACCAGGGAAGGCGTGGCTACGACAATAGGAAACAAGGCCAAAGTGCTGATCACAACACAATACTATAACCAACGGGGACTTAAAAGTAGGCAAGCAGGCCTTATCTGTGTGACTTAAACTGGACGCCTGGTTGGAATCAGGACAAAGAGAGTCATGTCCACCTTTTTTGTTGTTGTCCCAGTTACTCTGTCGGTCAGGGTTTGGTGGCAGACAACAGAGTCCACTCGGGCTGATTTATGAAGAAAGGGGCTCGTGTAGGGTGTTAGACGAAAGTCCGCAGAGTTAGGCTCTGGGCTGAGCCTCCAGGAACGACTCCCAGAAGCAAACTGCAAAACCGGGCTGGCAAGAGAGCAGCCACCGTTACCACAGCTGGCTCAATATCCATATGGCCTCTGCTGCTCCTGGGAAAGCCCCCAAGTCAAAAACCTGCTGTAACTGCCACTCTGCACTATAAAATTAAAGACTGAACAATGGCAGCAGCCCAGAAAAATCAAAATACCCACTTGCATCACTCAGCTTCCCAAAGAGTCACACCGCCGTGACTTCATTGCACTCAAGCCCACCTCGGAGTCTTGTAGATGGTCTGCTTAGTGGGAAAGAGGCTACATGCAGAGACCCCAGCTTCACCCTTCTAGTCACTATTGAACAAAAAGTCACTTGAGAAAGAGGTTGGATTAGTATTAAAACTGCCATTCTTCAGTACCTACCACAATAGTTCTTTTAGAATGGTGTATGTGCGTATCTTTAGTGTAACTAGCAAAAATTGCACACAGAAGGAGTGTACCAAAATAGAATATGCAGTTTCAAATTCAAGAGATTTCAGTTGAAATCCAAAATGTGCCACTTTATCAGCTTTAAGTCCTTAGACAAATTACTTAAATTTTCTCGGCTCACTTTTCTTTTGTGCAAAATGAAGAGAATATCCACCTTGCACAGCTGTTGTGAGCATGTTCCTCCCTCAAGGCTTTTTCACTTGCTGTTCCCCCTGGCTGTAATCCTGATCCCCTGACAGCCACCGCCTGCTCCTTCCCAGTCTTCAGTGCCTATTCAGATGCCATCTCTTCCATAAGGTGTTCTGTTCCCACATGTTTGGGATAGCAGCACGCCCCAACCCCCATCAACTCCGCTCATCCTATGATACTTCGTATTGCTTCAATGTGCTTTTTGACATTCTAAATTTTTTTCTTATTTGTTTATCTGACTTCTCCACTTATAATTTATGCTCTATAAGGACAGGGATTTTTATCTGTTTTGTTCACTTAATGTATCCCCACCGCATCTTACGGAGACCAATATATAGTAAGCACTTAAGTAACATTTGTGCATTATGAGGATTCTACAAAGCAATGCATGTAAGTGTCTGATAACGTACCTTTCTTATATAAATACTCAATACATGTCCATTATTGGTATTGTTATTTATCCCACTGATATATTTTCTAGGTCAACAAACATTTATTGAGTACTTAGCATAACAAACACAAAGATTGATCTGAAAAAGAGTCTCTCCTTAAAAAGTTTCTAAAGTATTGTACTAGAAGAGACAGATACATAAAAGAGATATTTTTCATATGACACGAAAGTGACAATAGCAGCGCACTTAGCCCTTGTGTTAGGGAAGGTAACACTAACGGTTGTAACAGATGACCCCAGGGCTCTCAGGAGATCTCCAAAAGAAAACATCGTGACTTGCTCCCAGGGTGAAGAGCAAGGCTCTGCTCCACAGGGTCATTCAGGAACCCAGGCTCCTTACATCTCATGGGACCACTGTTCCAAATTCTCTGCAAAAGGAGAGTGTGGAAGGTGACCCACAAGACCTCAGGGACCATCACTGAAAGCAGCATGCATTTATTTATTCTTCCCACATTACATTGACCAGAACTCAGTTCCCTGCCTACCTCAGGGTGTGGGAAAAGCAATCTAGCTATGGCCCGAGAAGCAGAGGATACAGATCTGGTTATCATCCTAGAAAGTCACTATCACGCTCAGGCAAGGGAAATTTTCAGGAGTACATAGAGCACAGAGAGTGTTTGACATGCAGAATCAGAAAAGTTTGAGTTCAAATCCAGATCAGAATTAGTAGGTATGTGACTTAATTAAGTCACTCAAACTTTCTGACCCATTTTTCATCTCTGAAAAATGGGAAACAGTAGAATATAATAAACTTGAATGCATAAACTTGTTGTGAGGATTAAACATGTGAAATCTTAAGCACAGTGCCTGGAACATGCTAAGTGTGTAATAAATGTCAGCCATCAGGAAAAGGAGAAAGAAAGAGAAGGCAGAGGGGAGGAGAAAGGAGAGGAAAAGCAAACAGAATGGGAAAACTAGACAGAGGGAGAATGGGCTGGGGAATGAAGAGAAGGGCTTCAGAAATAGAAAAATGTGCAGACACATAAAACAGCTAAATGTATTCAAGAAATTACAAGCAGTTTAGTATATTTACAGGATAAAATTCTCTTTATGGAAAATCATGTCAGTCCAGAGAGGGTGAGATCTCAGTGCCATAGTCAGCAGCTTTATCTCATAACTACAGAGAGTCAGTGAGGTTTTTAACCAAGTGACACATTCAGATTCGTCCTTCAGACAGATTCTTGCGGTGGTTGCCTAAAAGATAACTTTGAGGTGGGAGAGACTGACTGGTGGCAGAGAGGGTGGTTAGGGGCCATGACTGTCACTTAGAGCCTAAGCCACAGAAGTGCTAGGGTGAAGGGGTGAGAAACGTGTTTTGTAGGAAACTCAGTAAAAGCAGTGACTGACTGGAGATGAAGGAGGGAGTGAAGGCTGAGTCCCAAGAATTTGGCTTGGGCAACCAGGGGAATGATGGCGCCATAAATGGAGAGAGATGGAAGCATAATCTAAATCTCCTTGGCCATACTGCAGTCTCACTCATTTCCTCTTAATATTGCATTTTATGCACCAGGATTTAATTTTCTAAATCTGCTCCCAAAAAACAATTTCTAGAAACTTCAAGATTCACACCAGCTTTTTTTCCCCCTCCAAACCATCACTTTGTGGCATAATTTGTTTTAAAACATTTGGCTTTTGACAAGTCCTTGCCTTTACTCCTGAGTCAAGGTAGAAAGTTTACCTATACAATCTCTCTGATCCTTCCAGCTAGTACGTTTTATGATTCCTCTGTACACACCATCCGCTCAATCCCAGATTCTTGCTTGTCATATTTCGTGAGATCTCTAAAACTGAATGTGAACCTGAGATAAGATGTAAAATCAGGCACCACTCAAATACCACCCAAGAGGCACAGAAAGAGGAACCTCAAGATAAATATATCTCTTATGTTTATGCAAAAGTATGTTTGGTCATTGGACTTTCCAGAAGCATGGAAAAATAATACCTCAAACATTTACATTAGCTGGTGGGGTAAGGGGAAAGCCTCAAACCAGTTGGTTTCTGCTATTTTCCAGTTAAAAATGAGGGTTTTCATTACAAGAGGAAGTTAGCTCAACTGCACATGGCCTTCCTTCTCTGAAAATACATCTATTCAAGAAGCCAAAGTTCTCCCCTGGAAGCTACCCAGGGACTGCAGGAAAGAGAACAGAGTCAAATGCAAAACAAGCTATATAATTTGTGGGGCTTAGTACAAAAAGAAAATGTGAGATCCCTTGTTCAAAAAGCAAGGAAAGAAAGTGCCATTAAAAGTACTAACACATAAAGCTTGTTCCTTTCTTCCGTGGTCTCTCCCTCAACTTGTCATGATGTTTTTTATTTTCTCTTTAAATGTCATTCTAAGGAAAAAAAAATGCTAAATTATTAGCATGAATTTTACTTTTGATCTTTATATTTTGCAATGCCAACTTTACCCCTAAAGAGCATTTCAGTAATATGTCTAATCACTAAAATTAGACAATTTGTATTTCTTAGCTTATACACACATATACATTTTGTTCTTATCAGAACAGTGGAAACACTGCAACATTTTAAAAAATAATCAGTTGTCTTTATTTCATTTCTTGATATGTGCACATTGTACCAACACTTTTTACCTTTGACTTATTGATGAGTGAGGAAGAACTGAAAGGTAAGGTAATTCCAGGTTTCCTTCTTTCCCTTTCCTTCTGTTATTTTCAGCATAAGTGATCAGCTAATATAGGGCAGTAATTTAAGAAGGGATATGATAGGGTTTCTTGGTTGTTCATGTTTGTTATAACACCACTGTCTTCTTTCTACATGAAAAGCAATTTCTGGCTCTATGGAAAGTGGTGGTTTCTTGGGGCTGTCAGTCATCAACACAATGTACTTACTTTGCACTTATTTTGAGTCTCAGTGCACTCCCACTCATGAGTGCACCTGAAATTCTGTGATCATGGGCACTGCAATGCTATTTGCAAATAGGCAGCAGGGAAGGCAGACATGCATATCGCAAGGATTAATATCTCCTCAGCTCATGTGCAGACTCTATTATCCTATCAGGTTTCATTTATAAGATATAATTTCAATGATAAAATTATTAGAAATTTCAAGATTGCTGCAGCAGAGCATTAAACCAAGCTCAGGGACCTTCTGTGCAGCTGCATAGATCATAGGAAATCAGCTGTGGTGAGATGTTTTCATCAAGACACGAGTGGCTGGTCTGAGGCCTCTACAAGAGAGAACTGATCTTCTAGAATCAAACAGACCCAAGGCAAGTTCTAACTCTCTTTTTATAAATTCCTTGTAACTATTTGGACCTATCATTGGAATTTCCAATCACGCTAGTGCTAGGCTTAGAAGGCCAATGGACCTAAAATCCCAGACCAAGAACAGCCTTGGTAAAAAACGGTCCCCATGTGAATGGAAAGAAGAGCTGGGGTCAGAGTTCAGGGTGGCAGACTAGTAACTGCCATAGTTACTGCTAGTAACTTCATAACTGCCATTCCTGCAGCTTCTGCTATGTGTTTTGTGATACATACTTTATAAACGTTTACAAATGAGGAAACTGAAGCTCAAAATCTTGCAAAGTTTGGCTAAGGTCACCCAGATGGTAAGTGACAGAGCTAAGATTCAATTTCACATCTGTCTGAATCAAATACCCATGTTCTTCCAACACAACAAGCTTTCTCCCCCGCTAAGAATCAGAGACTATGTAGACAAGGTCGATGCTGCATTGAGATGACCAAGTTGGAGAAGAACCACAAAGAGAAGGGTCTTAGTGCAGAGATTTAAGGTAAGACTCACCTTGGTAGGTCCAGCATGTATCCTAAGATGGGGGGAGATTTGCCTAACAAACCTAATGATGGGCACCTATTTCAATTATTTTTTTCTAAATATAACCAGATATCTAAATCAATAAAGAAGAAAAGTCAATACAAACAGAATCATAGGGAATATCTTGGGGTTGATTTCGGTGGGGGAAGTTGGCATGGATTGGACAACTAGCAGAGAAATTTTTTTTATCTCAGCATATTATGGGGGTACAAATGTTAAGGTTATGTATATTGCCTTTGCCCTCCACCTCGAGTCAGAGGTGCATGTCCATCCCCCAGGTGGTGCGCATCACACTCATTATGTATGTATATACCCATCCCCTCCTCCCCCCTACCATCTGCCTGATGCTCAATAAATGTTATTCCTATATGTGCACTTAGGTGTTGATCAGTAAAACCAATTGCTGGTGGTGCTTATTTTTCCATTCTTGGGATACTTCACTTAGTAGAATGGGTTCCAGTTCTATCCAGGAAAATACAAGAGGTGCTATATCGCCATTGCTTCTTATAGCTGAATAGTACTTCTAGCAGAGACTTTGAAGGCTGGAGAACTTTTGCTTCTGAGCCCTATACAAGCAAGCAAAGCCACAGCACACAAAAAGTATGGCCAGAATTCAAGGACAAAAGTCAAGGGCCAGCCTAATCTGACCTCATATCCTTTTTGAATATGGTTGGGAAAATAGTAGCAAGAATGTGAAGTAATCCAAAGGCATGGGTGGCTTGCCCAGAAAGTCTGAGCAGCTGCTTGTGGTGGATATCAGGCATTTCTTTCTTCATTATCTCTGGCAATATATTGCCCTTGTTTATCAAACTCAGATTGATGTAGGCAGTACCCTAAAAAAATTGTGAAATATTCCAGTAGATTCTTAATAAATCTTGTTACTGCTCTAGAAGATTCAAACTACAAAACACACATTCGCAAAATACCAGTGCATGCTATTACAGGGATGAGCCTCAGAAACACTGTACTAAGTGAGAGAAGACAGAAACAAAAGACCACACATGGTATGAACCCATGTCTATGTTCACAATAGGCAAATCTACAAAGAAAGAAAATAAATTAGTAACTGGTTCCCTGGGGATGTGTGTAGGAATTGAGAGTGACTGCAAGTGGGTGCCAGGTTTCGTTCTGGGGTAGTGAAATGTCCTCAGACTAGATTATGATGACAAAAACAAGCGAATTTTATCATTAAAAATTATACCTCGGCCTGGCAGGGTGGCTCATGCTTGTAATCCTAGCACTATAGGAGGCTGAGGCGGGAGGATCGCTCAAGCTCAGGAGTTCGAAACCAACCTGAGCAAGAGGGAAACCCTGTCTCTACTAAAAATAGAAAGAAATTACTTGGCTAACTAAAAATATATAGAAAAAAATTAGCTGGGCATGGTGGCACATGCCTGTAGTCCCAGCTACTCGGGAGGCTGAGGCAGAAGGATCGCTTGAGCCCAGGAGTTTGAGGTTGCTGTGAGCGAGGCTGACTTGTCTCGAAAAAAAAAATATATATATATAAATATATATATATACCTCAATAGAGCTGTTAAATACATATACATTCGCCCAGTGATTTTTATAAGCATCCATTACCACAAGTAAAGGCAACTTGGTAGAAAGGCTGGAGTGTAGAAAGTGAATAGAACTTTGAAAGACCAACAGATTTTTGTCCTACAGACCTAGGTTTTCAATATGCCAAGCAAATACTATCTCCTTTGATTTTTATAACAACCTAATGAGGTAGGCATCGTGGTCCCCTTTTTAAGGATGAAGAAACTTAAGCTCATGTTTAATAATGTGCTCAAGGTCACCAAGCTGGTGAGTAGCAAAGCCCCAAGTTTCTGTGGTGACAGAGCCTGTGTTCCTTTACTTCTGAGTCATGTCAGAACATGCCTGTAAGACTTTCCCTCAGGAAAAGAATCCAATGCTAACATTGAAGAAATGAAATCTTCCTTTTGCCCAGATTTGTTTTCACTGCCAAGATTCCCTCTTCACCTGTATCAACACTCTCTCCCCGCTATATTATGTGACACTTTTCTCCTAGTTCCTATGGTCAGAGCGTCCTCCTCATCAGCATGCAACATTCTCAAATTGCTCAAATTGCTTCTGAGAGGTTCTGCGCCTTCCCCAAACTGATGGACAGAGCCCTGAGAGCTACTCCGGGCCCACCCAAAGTTCATGAGATTACTGGGGTTAATTCCCCACTTCCTGCTTTAAATGCACCCTCCAAGAACATTTAGCTTTGGTCTTTGTGTGTTATAAATAGTTCATTGTTCATTTATAAACTTCAGAACACCAAGTTTCCACTTCCTATCACCAGAATAGCTTCTTAATCATTGCTCTTGAGAGGTAATCATTTAACCATGGCAACTGCTGCTGCTACAGCTGGCTTTAGAACGACATGGCATCTAGATTTCAGATCAAATGCCTGTGACTGTTGAATCTCTTTATTGAGTTTGTTAGGCTCATGCTCAGGCAAATCTGGGTTGCAGTCCTGGCTCTACCACTTACTGTCTGTGTCTTTTGGCTTACAAGGTACTCAAAATTACAGTACATTATTTCTTTGATCTTCAATTTTCCTCATCCATAGAATGAGGTTAACAATACCTGCCTGTGTTGTTTCACTGTTTAACTATTTTAGTGCTGATGCAAAGATTAAATAAGGCAATATTTACAAAGTACCTGGTATGATGCTGTACTACAGTCATAATTCAATATATGGTAACTATTGTTGGGATAAGGATCTCTTGCAGTTCAGAATAAAAGCATATCTACCACATTTTACTTTCTGAACCAACCACACATGACAAAAAAAAAATTTGAAAAATGAAACTCCTTCTCCAATGAAACTTTTGAAAAGCCACATCCTCAACTTACAAACTCTGTGGAACAGCTTCTAACCGCAGTGAAATTCGAACCAAACCAAGGGAAGAAAGGAGCTGAAAGTAAACACAGACCCCTGCACACAGCTGTAGGAAAAGCTTAAAGTTCCCTAAGAGTAAGGGGCAAAGCTCTGAAGCTCCAAGCCAGTAAACCCTCACCCGGAATGGAAGGTTTAGGGAATATGGAAACTGTAAGAGCATCTTTGAGTCCTGCTGAACCCCTCAAAAAGCAGGGACAACAGAGCTAAATGGGGCACTCTGCAGACATAAGGAGAGATGGCAGGCAGTATTGTCTCTATGATCCTCACTGAGAGGAAAAACATAATCAGTATGTCACTAGCATGGGATTCAGGCATGTTGACAAGAATAAAAATGTGTAGGCAGGCAAAGCGTCGAGACAGATGAAGGACCACACCACCAAGCCATAGGAAAAAAAATCAGATCATCTCTTCTCCATAACAAAGATACTTAAAAAACAAAGTCTTTTTTTATATAATAAACATATTGGAGTTGGAAAAATAGAAGAAACAAGAATATTGAAGGTCAATTAATAAAGCTCAAAAAAAAGAAGAAAATAAGCCATATTAAAATCAGAAAAAGGAAAAAGAATAAAAACAGCTGAAAACTTAGTAATGAAAGATGGATTTGATGAAACCAAGCAAAATAAAATAGGAAAGAACAAAGGGTTAAAATTATTACAGGGAACATAATTGAAATGAGTGACGCATGAACGCTCTCCAATGAACCCATAAGTGGAATTCTGAAAGAAGCCAACAGAATAAATTCCAATGAAAAATATTTAAAGATATGATAGAAGAAAGCATCCAGAAAACTGATACAAAATTACCAACAAGACATATTTGTATAAAGTACTGTACTTCGAAGATTAAAAAAAGAATATGTTGAGCAATGAAGAAAAAGCCAAGTTTTGTGCAGGAGGTTAAAAAGCTGTCTTCAAAGTTAAGGCTGCATTTGAAACTAGAAGACAATAGTCCAATGTTTAAAGGCCCTCAAGAGAAGAAAGATTTACCCAAGATTTCTAAACCCAGATATATTTCATGACTAAGGCAAAGACAGATACTTCCTAACATGCAATAACTTAGTGACTTTAGCACTTTTAGACAAAACATGACTCAAAACTTGTGATGAGTATTGAATTCATTTAAATATAGCAATTGTGAGAATTATAGTTACAGAACATAGTGAAAATGTTATAAGCCCCCAAAATATAGAAATTACACTATTAATAATAAAAATAAGGAGGTGAAGGATATAAAAACATATAGGAAAAAGTAAAAGTAAGCTTCTGATTTCTTTCTTATTTAGTAGGAAGTAGACATTGTCAAATCAAGAGAGCTTTAAGAATACCAGAGTTACAAAGTTAACCACTAGGATAACTAAGAAGAAACTATAATCCTTTCAAAACACAAGCAATGCTGTACACCCTTAAAAAAATACAAACAAGAGATCGAAAGAAAATAAAGCATTTAAAAGAGAAAGTTTGACATCATGAATTAGATGACTAAGTTAAGACCATTTTTGTTTTATGAATATGTAAACATGACATATACTTCTATAAAAGAAATAGATTTATGATCTAAAAACAAAACCCAACCACATATTATATGCAAGAAATAACTCTAAAACAATGTAATCTAAGAGGTGATAAAATGATGATAAAAGCACACAGGCATAGAAACAAACAAGAACAGGGATCATGATGGACCTATCAAATAGGTCCGATTCAGCTAAAGGAAAAAAAATATTAACTCAGACCAAAAAAAGGTATTCTAAATTATAAACAGTACAATATGCAATAAATATGGGTTATAAATTTCTATACATCAGGTCATATAGTTTTAAAATTTATAAATCAATGAAAAATAAGTATTGCATGAGGGTATAGATCTATTTAACATGTTTATTAAGCTGGCTACAATAAATATATGTTAAACTTTGTATCCTCAAGATAAAAAATACATCTTTTTTTCTTTTTAAAGGCCCATGAACTACTTACCAAAAAAGAAAAGAAAAGCATCATGTTAGATCACAAAGAAAATCTCAATAAGTTCCAGAAAGTAGTAACTATCAAGAAGTATATATACCACACTATTATCTTAAAACACAATGAATAATAAAATGTCATTATTAAGTAGCAAAAATAGAAAAAGAAAAATCTACCATCTAGATATTTGAAAATTCTTTTAAAATTCCTGTGTTAAAGAGGAAATCACAGCTGAAATAGAAAACTAACCTTAACGTGTTATAATGAAAAGACTCTATCAGAATATATGGAACATGACTAAAGCTCAGAAGAAAATTTATGGCTTTGCACATTTAAATTACTAAATAGGAAAAAATGAAACTAAATAAAATTTGATTTAAGAACTTAGAAAAACAAAAATATGTCTAAGAAAAGCAGAAATTTATAAATTAGAAAACAAAAAACAGAACTATTAATTAAATTCAAGAGCTGATTCTTTTGAAATAAACAAATTCCAAGAAATAAAAAGCAGGATTGTCTTAGGATAAGAAATAAAATCTAAACAAATGAATTATCATAGGAGAAATTTAGACAGTTGCCAAGGAACAACTACAAAATACCTATCAGTACAAGATAGTTTCACAGCTAAATCTTACTAATTTTCAAATAATGGATAATTGCAAAGTTACTTAAATAGTCCTGAAGCATACAAAAATTAAAAATAGAAGGATCCTTCTGTAATATGATAATAATTATATATCTCAAGCCAAAAGTCAGATTTACATTTGAAGAATACTAAAATAGTTTCAAGTAAGGCTGGTAAAAAGACATAGTAATTTGAAACAACTATAAAAATTGAGTGACTCAACACATAAAAACTTATTTTGATTCAGGTTACATGTCCAATATGAGTTGTGAATTGACAGCAGACCCAGCTGTCAGAGGTTCCACCATTTTGTACCTGAGCTATCCGAAGCACATGGGCTATTTGGTC
Source organism: Microcebus murinus (assembly GCF_040939455.1). Lineage (NCBI taxonomy): Eukaryota > Metazoa > Chordata > Mammalia > Primates > Cheirogaleidae > Microcebus > Microcebus murinus. The sequence goes on along the minus strand of NC_134105.1, from coordinate 105,770,498 downwards.
CCTCTAGCAAGGGAGGTGATGAATGAGCCTTCCACACCTGCTCTTCTTGTGCATTTCAGCCTGGAAATAGCTTTTATGACTTTCATTCACAGTCTACTGGACACATCTACTACTATCTGGGAGCTGGGAACTGTGAAGCACATGGCTATTCAGCGGGCATAAATGTCTCTGCCACATAGTACTAACCAATGAACAATAGTCAAGACAAATAAAACATCATAAAATTTGGAAAGAATTAGGTCAAATTAAAACAAGCAGAAGCTGTGTCATAAAAGAAATCGAGAGCTGACATAGACTAAAATTAGTAAAGATGTAGATTTGAATAACATGATTAACAAGCTTGATCTAATTAGAAAAAATGAATTTTAAGACAAAAACATTATTAGAGATAAGTGAATTATTACTTAATGACAAAAAGAACATTCCTGAGGAAGATAGAAAAAATCCACCTCATCTATCCATTGCTGCATTTAAAAGCCCCACACCAAAACCTTGTGACTTAAAACAACGATGGTTCTATGAGTTGACCATGTTGAGTTAGCTGAATCAGGTCATTAAAGAGCTGCATCCATCAGGGAATGCAACTGGGGTGGGAACGTCCAAGACAGCTTAATTCACATGTCTTATCTGGAATGGCTGGAACAGCTAGGGCTGGCTGGGACTCTCTCCCAATAGAGAGGCCAAACTTCTTACATGGTATTTCAGAGCTTCAAAAGAATACAGACATTGCCAAGGTTTTTAAGAGCTGAGCCGAAAATCTGCACAGATTCACTTATGCTATTTGACTTCTATTGGTCAAAGCAAGCCATGAGGGCAGCTATATTCAAGAGTAGCCGGGCGCGGTGGCTCACGCTTGTAATCCTAGCACTCTGGGAGGCTGAGGCGGGCGGATTGCTCAAGGTCAGGAGTTCAAAAAACCAGCCTGAGCGAGACCTCGTCTCTACTATAAAAAATAGAAAGAAATTAATTGGCCAACTAATATATATATATATATATATATATATAAAAATTAGCCGGGCATGGTGGCTCGTGCCTGTAGTCCCAGCAACTCGGGAGGCTGAGGCAGTAGGATTGCTTAAGCCCAGGAGTTTGAGGTTGCTGAGAGCTAGGCTGACGCCATGGCACTCACTCTAACCTAGGCAAGAAAGCGAGACTCTGTCACAAAAAAAAAAAAAAAAAAAGAGTAAAGGATATAGGCTTTATCTCTTGATGGGAGGAATAGTAGCACATACAAGTATGAAAGGAATTGTTGCTAGCCATCTTCGGAGATACTCCATTACCTGGCCACAAATATTTACATCCCTTTTGTATAAAAAATAAACGTACCACCTTCAGAGATCCCCAAACACAGCATCAGATTAAGATTTAAAGTATAGCATTCAACCTTGTAAATCAAATTTGAATGTTGATGACATTCCCCCAATGTGGCTTTTAAGCAAGAAACAGAAAAAGAGAGATAATTAATAATGGTAAATGTGTCAAACTACCAGGAAGAGATAACAATTCCAAATGCGTATGCAAGTCATAAAATAAATTCAAAATATTAAACAAAAATGATGAAAATAAAAAATAGACAAATTCGCAATTATAATGGGAAACTTCAACAGAATTCTCTTAGTAACTGATAGAATATTAGGAAAAAAATTCTAATGTGAGAGTATAGAGTATTTGAATTTTTTTAATGGAAATTAATATTTTAAGCAAAATGATCACAGAAATATGACATAGCAAGATTTATACATATGGCTAAAACCACCCCTAGACAAAAATGTCTAGCATAAATACACATATTATTATGGAAAAGAAAAAGAAAAATCAAAGATCTAACTATCTCTGTAAGAAGTTTTTTAAAAGCAAGTTAAATTTGAAAAGGTAGAATGACAAAAATACTAAAGATAAGAGCAGAGATTAATGAAATAGAAAATGAACATACAGTAGAGAAAATCAATAAAGCCAAAAGGCACTTTGAAAAGTCTAACTCAATTGATGAATCCTTGCAGGGACTGATCAAGAATAAAAGAGAATGAGAAAGAGAAGACATGATTATCAATATCAGGAACGAAAAAGGGAAGAATATTACTACAGATCTCCCAGATATTAAAAATGAAAATATTATAAATAATGTATATCAATAGATCTGGAAATGTAGATGAACAAATTCTAAAAATATATACATATCAAAACTAGCACAAGAAGAAATACAGTGTTTGAATAGTTTCCTATCAGTTTTAAAAACCAAATCTGTAATAAAGCACCCCCTCTCAAGAAAGTTTCAACTCCAAATATTAATAGCTTTACCAGTAAAATCTTCCACACATTTATGGAAGAAATAAGATCAATTTTACACAAACTCTTTATAAAAATAGAAAAAGAGGGAGCTTGTTTCATGAAACCAATATAATTTTGATACTAAAATTCAGCAAGAAAGAAAAAGTATTTGGTCCATCCTTCTCATAAACACAAATGCTAAAAACCAAAACTTAATTACAAGTCAAACCCAGTAATGTGTAAAATGGTAATACATCCTGACCAAGTTGAAATGCAGAGTTGATTTTACATTTGTAAATCACCAATGTAATTCACCATATTGACAGTAAAAGAAAATAATTATATCATCATATCAATAGATGCAAAAAAAGTATTTACTAAACAACATCCATTATTTAGAAAAAAAGGAAAACTCTTAACAAATTAAGAATAAAATAAATTACTTAGTCTGATGAAGAATATTTACCAAGAAAACTTAGAGAAAATGTCACATTTAATGGTGAAATATTAAGACCTTTCCTTGTGAAATTAAAACAGGATGCCTAATATCACCACTTCTCTTCAGTGTCATGTTTGAGTTCCCAGCCAGTGTAATAAGTGATGGAAAAATGTTTAAGTATTATAAAGTATTGAACAAAACTACTATTATTCACAGATAATCTGGCTGTATATGCATAAAATATAAAAGAACTTAGATAAATATTAAAACTGATAAGTAAATTGAATAATTTTAATAGATAAAAGATCAATATACCAAAAACTATTATATTTCTATATATCAATATATAATTAGAAAAAAATTTAATGATGTCACTTATAATAACATCAAAAACATATCAAATACCTAGGAATAAACCTAATAAAAGATGTATTTTCTACAGACAAAGCTACAGAAAATTACTGAGAGAGAGAAGTTCAAACTGATGTAAATAAATAGGGTGATATTCCATATTTATCAATTGGAAGACAACCCTTATTAACTTATACAAATTAATTTATAGATCCAATGCAATCTCAGTTATCAAAAATCTAACAGGTTTTTAAGTGAGAGGAAGGCAGGAATTGACAAGTTGATCTTTGAACGTACAGAAAAAATACAAATAGCCAAAACAATTTTGAAGAGGGGCAATATTTTATGACTTAAACTACCAGATAATAAGATTTATTACAAAGCAACAATAATTAGGACAGTGTGGTATTGGCATGAGGATAGACAAAATAGACTACAGAAAAAAGTTTCTAGAAACAGAGCCACATGGCTTCTTGTTTTATGACAAAGGTGAAATTGAACTATTGTGGAAAAGACCTATTTTCAATAAATAGGGCAGGGTAACTTGGCTATCTATATTTACATTAAAAGTAAATATAAACACTCACTTGTATTATGCATAAAAATCAACTGCAATGATATTATAGAGATAAAATAAAGGGTAAAATAAATAAAGTTTCTAGATGATAACATAAAGGGAATATGTTCATGACCTTGGAGTAGACAAATTTTCTTAGATGTGATACAAAAATCTCCAACCATAAAGGAAAAAATTGATGAATTGGACTATATCAAAGTTGGAATGGTTGTTCATCAAAAGGCACTACCAAAGACAAGCCACAAACTGAGGAAAGACATTTGCAATACATACATCTAGCCAAGGATTTATATTCAGAGTTTAAAAGAACTACAAAACAGGAAGAGAAAACCCAAAAACCAATGGAAAAATGGGAAGAGATTTGAACAGATATTTCACATTTAAAAAGATATCTAAATCACCAATTAGACTATGAAAATGTACTCAATCTCATAACTCACCAGGGATATAAAAATCAAAACCACATTGAGATAATCCTAGCAGAATGGCCAAAATTTACACGTCAATACCAATATCAGCATGGATTTCAGAGCAATGAGAACGTACACATTGGTTGGTAGGGCGTGAATTGGCACAACCACTTTGGAAAATAATTTGGTAGTACTTTCTAACCCGAATATATGTATATCTTATGATCCAGGACTCCACTCCCAGGTACAAACCCAATAGAAATGTGCGCAAACATGCATCCAGAGACATATACAAGAATGTTCACAGCAGCACTATTAATTTTACCTGAGAAAGCATGTAGGGGCTCTTGGTTCCCTTTGAGGTCCTCCTGTTGGACTGAGATGGATTAATCTCTATTTGCTCCTGTATGTTTTTCTCATCTCAGGGTGTAGTAGGTTGGATGTGACATAATATACCTAAGACAATGTGCCTTTGTAGTTATAAAATTAAATAGCCCCTTAGGAAGACCAAGATATGGGCTCAGAGGAAAATGGTAGGAAAAATTATTTGAAAGAATGATACTGGCACTCCTTATGGTAGCTAATGTCTTAGGGACCTTTGTTGACCAGTATGCCAGGATGGAAACTTGACTTTTAAAGACATATAAAAGCAATACATTCACATGGTAATTAAAAAAATAGTATAGAAAGACACGAAATGTCCTCTTCCCACCTATAGTTCCTCAAATGTAACCACTATTTTTTGTGTGTGTACTTTCCAGGGGGATAAAGTATACTTATAAGAGTTTATACACATATGTATTCTATTTTTTTAATATCTACCCAAAAGAATAATAATACAAATACCAATCTATACCTCACCTTTCCCCCTTCACATTAAACAAGGTGGTCTTTCCTTGTTAGCATGTGTAGCTTTACCTCGTTCTTTAATTGCTTCATTGCTTGCTGTTGTACAGATGAATCCAAATATTGTAAACAGTCTCACATTCATGATCTTTTATGTGGCTTCCAGTGTTTAGGCAGTAACAAATGCTACAATAAACTTTCTTGCAGAACTATCCTCACCTACTTATCTTAAGGTAATTTCCCAAGAGCAGAAATGTGGGGTCAAGCGTATGTAAGTTTTAAAAACTTTAATTAGTCGTTAAAGATGGGTACTCCCACTTCCTTTTTTCTAATTCACTAATGCAATCTGCTCTTTGTGAACGAGCACTTTGTCAGCTGTGCTCCTTGGAGCTGGTATGCTGTGTACCGACTGTAATCAAGATCAAACCTGTTATTCCTCCCAGAAAATATCTCCTTCGGTCTCAGCCCTGGGCAGTCCAGGTCTTCATGCTGCTGTGGGTCACACTACTGGTCGTGGGTGAGTAGAACGGCTCAACACGGGCCCCGGGTGGGGTTGGGACAGCCTCTCTCTCTCCACCAGCACACCAGCCTTTTTGAGGCTCAGCCGCTGCTCAGAGAGTCTTTCCCACACGAGGAGACTGTTTTCAGGCTTTACTGCAGGGCTCAGGCCTTCCTCTCTTGAGGCTAAAGAAAGCAGTCATAGCTGGAAAAATTCTTCAACCTTACAGAGAAGGAAACTATAGTGACCACAACAATTAATGTTTCGTTCATTTTTTTTTTCTTCAACAAATACTTCATGAAGTCCAGAAAATGAGTCACGGTTGCTTATTCAGACCGTCTTATTCAGAGAAAAGCCTACTCTCCTCTCTGCTTAGGAGATACCCTTTTTCCTCATATGCTGGTCCTGGGCACAAGGTTTCTGACAGGGAAGATGCTCTTTCTTCTGCACATGAATGCAAAGCACAGCAGTGATTGGCAGATTAAGAACACGGGGTGGGGGGAGACGCAGAGGGATAGCGGGGCAAGGCAAGGAGAACCCTGGAGGAGATGGCATTCCCACTGTGCCTGTGGGTGTGCATAGGTGCCTATCAATTCACATCTATGAATGGTCTGTTTTTACCAAGGCTTAAATATTAGAATTAAATGAGTTCATTCATTTGCTAAGCAAATATTTTTTTCATGATACCTAGTCACAGCACTGTGCCAGGTGCTGAGATGATGGGAGTCCATGGAGGAAGCTCATGATATAGAAGGACTCCCAACATGGCCAATAGACAAGAAACAGCTATTATAGCAAGACTCCAGTTAAATAATTATCCAGTGCATGGTGCAGGCAGATAATAAACCATATGCCAAATAGCTGGTATAGACTTCATGAAACTTAGAAGTGAGTAGGAGCTGGAGGGACAAGATGTAAGAAGAGAGGGCACCACAGTTGGAAGGTGCATGGACTATTAATCCAGAGATAGGAAGCACATCCCAGTGTGGAACCAACAGAGGGGCAAGACAGTATGGCCAGGAGCATGCACTTTGGAGTCAAGCAGGATCTGGGTTCAAAATGTCATCCTGCCACTTACCAGCTACTTAACCAGTTTTCTGGCCTGTGAAATAGGGCTAATCAAAGAAGTCATAGGGCTACTGGCCGGATGACATGAAATAATGTATGTAAGTGCATGCCACATAGAAAACAGAAGAATGTTAGCTTAATTAAGACAATGCAATGGTCAAGGAGGCCAAGATATTCAGGTAATAGTGAGTAATCCATTGTTCTCAAGAGCACACTTAAGTTTGGATAACTCTTATGCAAATCCCTGTTGAATAAATCAATCAAATCTGTCCCTTATATGGAATATCTATTCAATTTATAAACCTGCCCATGTTGCCTCATCTCTCTCCTCGTTACCCATTTCTGAAACCTGTATCCTTCTATCTCTCCTATTGCTAACCTAGCTCTTTAATTAATTCACTATACAATATATAAATAGCAAAAATTAGTGGAATATCTTCTATATACAAGGTGCTGTTCTAGATCCTGGAGAATACATGGTGCACACGAGAGAATCCCTCACAGGGATTGATTGCACTGTAGAGAGGAGAAACAAGCAAACAAACAAATAATGAAGATAATTTTGAAAAAACACTCTGGGAAAGATTAAGCATCACCACCTCTGGTGCTGCCTTCTAACCGGCCTCTCAGCTTCACACCTGGTCCCACCGAGGTCCGCCCACTGGCAGAGAGCTCCATCTAAGCCTTAAGTCCTATTGTTACTCTCCTCCTCAAACCCTTTCCATAGCTCCCTGTGGCTTTTACATTAAAATCAGAGCCACTCACTTGGGCCCCGCATGCCTCTCTAACCTTATTTCCCTCTTCACTCCCTGCCTTCCAGAACCCCCCCCCAACTCCTGACCACCGCTGTCATTTCTTCATTCTGTGTCCTTCTGCCTTGACTGCCTTCCACATCAGCTCTTGCTATACACAAGCTCTCACCGTCACCTGCTGACTCCGATGTTCTCACAATTTTCTCAAGCATTCCTCCTTCAGGCACCTTCCATGGTCCCCCATCCACCCTCTTCAACACACACACATACCCTACACACTGGGCAGGGTGGCCCTTCTGCCCCCCATGATACCCCACGTCTATTTCTATTATTGCACTTAAACCACAAGTATTACAATTACATGACCTCGCATCATGCTTCTGTTTCCTCTACCAGTCAACTTCTTGACAGCAGAGACCATTTTTTAAATTCATCTTAGTTAGAAGTCCAATCACAATGTCTTAGCGTATACATAGATATATTTGATAAATAATTATTAGATTTTTTAAATGAATTTTTAATGGAAGAAGTAATAAATAGATGGGGAAAAAACTAGGCATTAACTTTGAAAAGCCACAAATTTTTTAATCTGTGCTCATCTCTGGCTTTTTTTGCAGCTCCTGTCAGTGGACAATGGGGTGAGTTCTCCTTTCTTTTGTCCTTCGTTGTTTCTGGATAAGAGTATCTCCGTAATAATAGGAAATAGGAAACATTTACGATGGCTGCCTGAGGATCTCTAATATCTCCCGTTTTCGTGCCGAGGCCAGCAGAGATGTGAAAGTGTCACCTGGTCTGTTGGCATCGCCCAAAGACCAGGAGAGCTTCATGATCACCCTCCGGCCCTCCCTGGGCGAGGTGGGGAATGCACACGCAGCTCCTGGCCTTTGCGAGGCCCTGCATTTCCTCCTATTGCAAATGGACCCCACTTAGCCCAGGACTTCTTCAACTGCGTGGCAAATGGGCTGGGCTCAGGATAGGATCACCTCCAATCAGCAAGCCAGGAAAACACCCCACCGTGGTGATCCCAACAGGAATGCTGCATCCTCTATAGCTGTGGAGTAAAATCCTCCAGGAAAGGTGTAGGAAGCAGAAGAACCTCCAACACCTGGGCCCTTACAAGGAAGAAATGTGCAGAAACGGGAAATGGGGGAGAAGACAAATTTTCACACAGTCAACTAGTTCTGGCTCCCAATGCCATTCTTCTGGGTCAGAGTGGGCACTTGGGGACCCATGCATAGCAAGAATTCCCTACAACCCCTCTCCTTGTCCAAAATCAGCAGCCCCAGCTGGAACCGTGTCTAGGTCATGTATAGATGCCAGGGAATAAATTGTTCATTCCTTGCTCTGCCACAATTAGCTACAATGGGATTTTTCCAGGCATTTGAATCTTCATTTAAAAGTTGAAGGTATTATACAAGTTGATCTCTCAAGCTTTGCTCAGCGCCAAATAGACGATAATATGATCCATTGGTTTTTTGTTTGTTTGGACTAGTCGAGGGCAGTAATTAGAAGGGGGAAAGAATAGAACAAGGAATTCTACTGTTCTGACTGCGAACAATCACTTGAGACAACTCACTACTTTCAGACCAGCCAGTATGGCTTATTCTTTTTAGGGCAAGTGCAAAATTGTGATTTTAACAACAGCTCTGGTGGTTCTTATGAATTTATGAACATGATGGAATGGCAGGACAGGGGCAATTTTCTCTAGGATCCACTTCCATAACAGGCTGAGTAGCCAGTGATATTTGACAGTGAATACTGCTGGTATTACCCTCTTGACATGGTTTTTCTCATTGACACCCCCAAGCAGACTTCCCTCAGGTGAGGTGAGCGCTGCCATGAGCCATCAGTGATCCTCCCAGGGGCCACCGAAGCCAGGTCCTCCAGTCTGGCCAACACTCAACCCTGTGCTGGAAGACACAGGCATCTCCACCTCAGACTTTTTCTCTTCCTTCCTCAGCTACCACAACCAGACCCATCATTTCCCTCCATCCTCCATGGACCACTGTCTTCCAAGGAGAGAGAGTGAATCTGACTTGCGGTGGGTTTCACTACTTACCACAGAAAACAAGGTGGAAATGTGTGTATCAGAGGAGAGAGATCCTAACAAACACCCCAGGAGACACCCTCGAGGTTCGTGAATCCGGACAGTACAGATGCCAGGTCGGGAGGTCAGCCCTAAGTAAACCTGTGCACTTGCACTTTTCTTCAGGTGAGACAGAGTGAAAAAAAACACAAACTTTAGAAATCATTTCAGTTCCTTTTTTTCTCCCGCTGTTACCATCGTTCACTCCAGACAACTCATGAGTGAACAATTTTATTCCACACTGTGGTTAGACAGACAAGGAGGGAGTTAAAAAGCTCCGTATACCACCAGATAGGGAATGGAATTAACTTCTTAAATTGGAACATAACATTTAAGAAGATTTAACTTATCCGGACAAAACTCACTCAGCCCAATGGGAAGTGGTTTCAAGTAATGTATCTAGAAGAAAATAATTGTTGTTTATAACAGCTAAAGGTTATGTGAAGAACTATACAAAAGGCTGCAATTTCTACTGAGTGGAATAATGTCTCTAAACCTGTGGGTATTAAAGTCTGATTTGAATTTGGAAACCTGAGCAGCTTTTCAATCATACGAATACTCAGGGTCTACCCTGTGTTTACTGAATAAAAAATTGTCGGAGTAGTGCCCTCAGAATTTGTAGTTTTTACAAGCTGCTCTGGTAAAAGAAAATTTGAGAAGCAATTTATTTGAATGGTTAATGAATTTATGTATAGTTTTAAAGCCATATGATTTATTTCGACTAATAAGGAACATGAACATATTTTTATATTTATAGATATAGATGATAGCTAGATGATGTAGCTATAGAAGTACAGAGGGAGAAAGAAGGAAAGAGGCATGTGGTTTTTGTCTGAAACTACCTAGTTATAAAGGTGGTATAAATTAAATTATATTTAATTTAGTGAACAAGGAAGCAGTGAAATAGCAAGGAGCAAATAAAATGCTTATGCTCTTTGACTTAACAATCCCCCTCTTCACACTTTATCTACTGAAACAATCATAGAAATATATACCCACAATGGAGGGCCCTAAATGGTCAAGAAGAGAGGACTCATTAAATAAATTACATTACTGACATTGAAGGAAAACTTAGTGGCCATAGAAAATCAGGTTCAGTGATAAAATTAATGACACAGGAAATTGTCCATAGCATAGTAAGTGAAAGGCAGGTTGTCAAATCTATAAATAGTATTCAAATCCCATAAAAAGAAAAAAATACACACAGACTCTCAAACACACAAACATGGAAGAGAAAACCGGAAACAGGTGCCAAAATATGGGCGATGGGACAATAGGTGATTTTTTTTCTTTTTTTTTTTTTCGGCATATTATGGGGGTACAGATTTTAAGGTTTCAATAAATGCCCTTTCCCCCCTACCCCCACAAGTCTGAGTTTCCAGCATGACCATCCCCCAGATTTTTAACTACGTCTCTGCTTTTCTCAAGGCACATGTATTCATTTTAAGATCAGAAAAAAAGAAATGATATTATTTTAAGAATGCTCTCTACCAAGCCCTTTTTCTAGGAAATCTTGGAATAATAATGAGAAGTAAGAGGGAACAATGGGATGAACCCAGTAACCGGTCCTGTGTTTCCGATAGCTTCGCTGATCCTGCAGGCTCCCCTCTCTGTGTATGAAGGAGACCTCGTGGTCCTGAGGTGCCGGGCGAAGGCAAGAGTAACATCGTACACTATTTACAAGAACCGCGAAGCCCTGACTTCCCTGGAAGGAACCTCTGACTTCTTTATCCCTGATGCAACTCTGAAGGACAATGGCGCATATCACTGTACCGGAGTTACGGAAGATCGCCTCATTTCTTCCAACGAAGTCAAAATCCAAGTCCAAGGTAAAGGCTTCATTATTTTGTGAAGTGGGTTGGTCAAAAGGAGAGTCCCTGGGGCTCACAGAGTTAGAGCAGGACTGGATTACCACTGATATGCAGGGTACATTCCTGCAAGGACCACAGGAGGCACCACAGTGCGCTGGGCTGAAGGGTGTTAAGAGTCAGTGGCATCCCTGCCTGTGCCTGCTTTTGTGTGTTCTGCCTGCTGATGCTGAGGATGAAGTGTGTTTTCCCCCGCACTCATTGCTCTGGGACTGTTATGATTCTTCTCTCTAGATCTGTTTCCATCTCCCATGCTCAGAGCCAGCCCCTTCCAGCCCCTGGAGGGAAGGTCCATGACCCTGACCTGTGTGACCCAGCCCCCTCCACAGAGGTCAAAGGTCCAGCTCCAGTTCTGCTTCTTCAGAGACAGCCAGGCTCTGGGATCAGGCTGGAGCAGCTCCCCAGAGCTCCAGATCCGTGCAATGCTGCCTGAAGATTCAGGGTCCTACTGGTGCGAGGCAGGAACCAAGACTCACAGCGTCCTGCGCAAGAGCCAGAGTTTCCAGATACGCGTGCAAAGTGAGTGTCAGTGGGCTCTGCGATTTGCCAGGGATGGGGCTGGAAGAGCTGGGCAGATCTGCACATCAGCTTGGGGTACCAGTGTACACGGAAAGAGCTTCTCATACCTGTGAGCTGTACAAGACAGGAGACCCCAAGTAATTGGTCCTGTGAACCAATGAGAAGAGCTTAGAACCAGGAAAGTACAAGAAAAGAGAGATGAGTTCATTTTTTCGTTTCGATGCCATTAGATATAACTCTCAGAAGGCTCTCTTCCCTGACACCATTTTTCCCCTGCTAGGCCCATAGCCATAAGTTGTTAGCTACGGCAGAGCCCCCCCCCCCCCCGACTGGACTGGCTCCTGCTTGGCCAGATGGACAGACTCCTAGCATCATAGGTGCCTGGAGCACAGTGCTTAAAAACAAGAAAACCAAAAGACGGAAGCTTGGGGAACAAATCATTCCAACTTGATGTCATTGGGAATGGTGTTGTACCCACCATGGCTTTTTCCAAAGTTTCTAAAATTTTGTGGGTCCTCAAGCATGACTTCTAAACAATGGCCAAATGCTTCCCTTGATTAAATTTTGTCTGCCTCATAGGAAATCTATTTGAGTGTCAGGAAAGGACACATAGTCTGGGGTGCATACCTTCCTCAGTGAGGAGACAGTGAAAGTGGGAGCATTCTCCATAAATTGACTCCCATTCCTAGGCCAGCAAAAAAAAAAAAAAAAAAAAGCAAAAAATATTCTATGACTTGGTTTTTTCTAAACTGACTACATTTTGTTAATCTTATATTCTGCAGTTATAGGTAACAGGCATTTGTTAGGTCACTGGTTTAAGGAAGGACAATTCAGAGAAGGTGGAGAGGGTGTTATCCAACAGTTGCAACACAATAATTTCTAGCATAGGCTAGAAATGAGCATAACTGATGAAACCCAACCTCAGGCTCTTCTCCCCCTCTGTTCAGTTATCTCCTGTTGCTCTTTCAAACTTAAGGATGACTCAGAAAGGCGCTGTGCTAAGCCAACATCCATATGCAAAGCCACACCCATCTGGGGTATGGGATGCTTTCATCACAGATTTTCTTGCTTAGTGGGACTGTCCTTGTTCCACCTCCTTCGACCATTTAACTGACAAGCTAGAGGGGTCAAGAAGTTGCTGCTCGGCCAGGAGCAGTGGCTCATGTCTATAATCCTAGCACTCTTGGAGGCCGAGGCGGGAGGATTGCTTGAGCTCAGGAGCTCGAAACCAGCCTGAGCAAGAGCCAGACGCCTGTCTCTACTAAAAATAGAAAAAATTAACCCGGCATGGTGATGCATGCCTGTAGTCCCAGCTACCTGGGAGGCTGAGGCAGGAGGATGGCTTGAACCCGGGAGTTTGAGGTTGCTGTGAGCTAGGCTGACACCATGGCACTCTAGCCCAGGCAACAGAGTGAGACTCTGTCTCAAAAAAAAAAAAAAAAAAAAAAAAAAGAAGTTACTGCTCAAGGGCAAGTTTTGTGCACATGCCAACAGTTTATTTCCAACTAGCCCTTGCAGTCACTGTGTGACAATCACCTTGATGCCCAGGCTCCCTGTCCCCATCACCACTCCCACCACTTTCCCCAACTGCTGGGCACTGGATGTCATCTCTGGAATTACTGGCCCTGCTCTACTGGGGGATGGGTGGACACGGAGGGAGGCTGGGCAGGGCTGCCTCTGCACCTTGTCCCAGACACTCCACAAGACCATCGAGGAGTAGAGGTTCTCCCTACCACTTCCTCCCTCTTCCCCAGGACAGGCCAGTTCTACCCAGGCCCAACTTTCCACGTGAGATCAGCAGATTTAGCCTTCCCATCCTGTGACTCTTCTCCATCCATAAGCACCCCACTGCCAGGAGTCCCATATGTCATTTTTATTCATTTAGGAGTTCTTGCCAAGCTGCAAATACACACTGTCCCAGCTTCCGCGTCGGTGTTCGAAGGTCAGGATCTGGTGCTGACCTGCTCAGCAGATAGAGCCCTAGAGCTCATCACAGTCTCCTGGTACCGAAGATTTAAAAACAAGGATGAGAAAATAAAGACTCTGATGTCATCAAAATTCAAGATCTCTGAGGTGAAAAGCAGCGATGCTGGAGAGTATTACTGTGCAGCTAACAGCAGACACAGCTCGTTTGTCAGCAAACCAGTGACGATCGAGGTGAAAGGTGTGTTCTGTCAGTTCTCACCTGAGGAATGCACACGGGGATCGTCAGTGAAGACCACAAGGCAGTAGGTGGGAGTGGATACTGACAGTTACCAATGATCCAATGCTCTGAAGGACCTACCAAGAGTTAGTCAGAGATTAGCAGGAGGGAGTTAGGACTAGAAGGGGCCAGGGGCAGTGGGAGCTTTTGGAAATGCTTAGAAATGGGGATTAGAAAAGATGCTCAGTGATTTCGCATGTGGCCAGACCCTTCATATTTACAAGTTTCTTCTCAGGTTAAGTGAAATTTCTCTTGGGAATAAAGCCAGAACAAATAGAACGTTAGAACCGGGGCTGATCTAGGGCCATGTTTCTTGGCAAGCCCATTTAATATAAGGATATGTAGGGACCCTCCCTGACCACCCTGTTGTCTCTTTCAGCCCCAGTGACATATCCTTTCCTCACCTTCAGGGCTATTAGGGCAGTGGTCCCCTACCTTTTGGGCACCAAGGACGGGTTTCATGGAAGATAATTTTTCCATGGATGGAGGTTGGGGGTTTGGGGGGAGGCAGAGCTCGGGCAGTGATGTGAGTGATGGGGAGCAGCTGTAAGTACAGATGAAGCTTTGCTCTCTCACCTCCGGCTGTGCAACCCTCCAGCTCCTAAGTTTCATGAAAGACAATTTTCCCACCGACTGGGGGAGAGTAAGAGGACTCAGAAGAACTCTGTGGCCCTGTCCCTAACAGGACACGGACCAGTATCAGCCTGCAGCCCAGGGATTGGGGACCGCAGTCTTATGGCACAGCATGCCGCGGAGAATGTAGTAAAACTTCACCGTGATACCAACGGAGCTTCTCCCCTAATCCTATATCAGTTTTATCATGAGGCTGAAATCTGAAAGACCCAGGGCCCCTATAGAGGAGGAGCATCCCTCATCCTCTGTCTGCCCACAGAACACTCTGAGAATGACTCCTGTGCCCAGACAATGGACTGGGGGCCCAGGCAGCAAAGAGAGGTCACTCTCCAACAGAAGTGACCTAACTGACCACCAGAGGTCACAGCCAAGTCAGGTAGTGTGTTCCCCCACTCTCGAGACTCCATCTACAGAAACTCATAGGCTTTGGGCCCACATAGCCTCATGACAGGCTCATTGCTTCTGCCTAGCAGTTCTGAACTACTTTCTGTGACCACTCTCTCAGGAACTCAGTAGTCCCTTAGAGCGAGTCATTAATAGGAAAATACACAGTCCAACCAAAACTACCTTCAAGTAGCTATGAAAACTTTTCGGGGTCCAAGTGCTGTGCAAATCAGCAATCTTTGGCCAAAGAGAAATTACAGAGCTCAGCATTACTTGGTTGGACAATACTCAGTTCTTAATTGTTCTGTCAATCAACAGAAGTCCAACGATTTCTGGATTTTGTCCTTTTGTCACTGACACTCAACAAATCTTTGCTCTCTTACCTGCTTCCTGCTTCTTCCCCAGGCTATCTCAATGTTTCTGTTGGCTTCTAGCAAAATAAGCTAGTGTCTATCCATTGTGGGCTCATTCTTCTACCAGCCAGATTTGATCACACTCCTGAATGTTTCTGAAGCATCTCTCTCTCTCTCTGTCTTTCTCTCTCTTTCCCCTCCACCACGCCCCCACCACCCCCATCCCCAGCTTCTGTGGCACTCAATACTTGTAACTTTTCTCTCTTTCCTCTGGATTCTCAGATGCCTGAGTTGCCAACCAACCTATTGTTCTCAGTAGCTCCCAAATCATTTCTCCTTCCCAGGTATACAGAGGTATCTGTTATCCCAGTTAACAGGCATTGACAATAACCAACATGCAAATCCATGTAGGATATAGAGACAGGTAGCAGCATCACAGTTACTCCAAATAGGTAACTCTGGAGGTGCAACATGTCGTAGTAACTGACGTAACTATGAACCCCAGAGGACATCACCTCCTCTACCAGTACACACCACCATGCGGCCCTCAAAGCTGCTACAGTGCTTATGGTAGTGAGGGGAAAACTGCTTGTGTGGAGCTCTGCGTCATCCCTTCCATTCACTGCAAACTCCAGGTTGACTGTTAGGGAGACAGTGTGATTCTTCACTGGACCAGGAGTCAGGAGACAGACCAGGTCCTGGCTGGCCTTGGAAACAGCCTGCACGGGCAAGTCCCCCAGCCTCCCCCACAACTCCATTTTCTCACCTGTAGCTAGAGAGGATCAGTCTGGGTAAAGGGAGAGGGGAGAAGCAGAGAAGAGGGCCCTGGAAAATATGTCAATCTGGCAGGAAAAAGGGTCAAAGGCAAAGCCCTGAGGGCCACCCAAGTGAAGGAAGACGTAGAGACAGAGACTAAGAAGAAGACGCAGAGCGACGTGGGCAGGCGAGGGAGTCTGCGCATGCGCGTTGGCTGCGCACGGAAACCTGCAGGAAGAGGCAGAAGCAACTCTTGACTAATTTTTTCTCTCCCGCAGTCCCCGTGTCTCGTCCTGTCCTCACCCTCAGCTCTGCCGGGGCCCCCGCTTTTGAGGGAACCATCGTGACACTTCACTGTGAAGCGGAGAGAGGTTCTTCACGCATCACATACCAGTTTTATCGCGAGGATGTTCTCCTGGGGAGCAGGGTAACCCCCTCTGGAAGTGGAACATCCTTCAGCTTATCTCTGACCACAGAGCATTCTGGAAACTACTCCTGCACAGCTGACAATGGCCTCGGCCCCCAGCGCAGTGAGGCAGTGAGCCTCTCTGTCACTGGTAAGCCCTGGGCTCCTGCCGGTCCCCCCCCCCCCCCCCCCCCCCGCCCAAGCCCTCTCTCACCCACCCCTTCAGAAGTCTGCTCGTGCCTTCCAGTGTCCTACCCCAATCAAAGAAATCCCATCTTGGCCCGCTTCTCAGGAAGCCAACTAGCTGTGAGCCTCAGTCACCATCCAGCCCTGGCTTGGCCAGACCCCTAAGAAAACTCAGTAGACTCCTTAGCTTTTATTAATACCAAATGAATTTATTATTTTTTTAAAATTGATTTCTCCTGATTTGCATGTTCAGTCCCCACATGAATTTTTCTTAATTTGATGCACAGAAGCATCTCCTATTTCTCTGTCAGTGCTTACATATTAACTTGGCTACAAGCACAGGCATAGGGACAAATATTGAGCAAGACCTTAATTGCTTTAAAAATTTCCCAAGCAGTTCAAGCTCTCACAATGGGAGGTTTGGAGAGGGCTGATTTTGAACAGAAAGGAGGAAATGGCTGCCTGGGAACCAGCTCCTCAGTCTTCTGGGGTTTGCATGATCCCTTGTCTTCTAATCCATTAAAATAAGTATTAGATTATTGCATTATGTTTTCTAAATCTTTGTTTGAAGTATGACATACATTCAGGAAACAGGTACAAATCATAAGTGTATAATTCCTGGTTACTTGTGTCGCCATCGAAAAGGTATTACTTTAGGAGCAAAACTGCATCTGTTTCACTCTTTAGTAGAGAGGGAAAGTTCAGTTTTCTTCTCGGAGAAGCAGAATGGTACGATAGAAAAATCTTGAGCCTGGTGTGTCAGACATGCCTCCAATATAAATTGTTGGGTAAAGAGATTATTATTTTAAAAATATAAATGTTCATGCTGGAGACTCAGACTTGTGGGGGGAGGGGGAGAAATAGGCATTTATTGAAACCTTAAAATCGGTACCCCCATAATATGCTGAAATAAAAAATATATATATAAATGTTCTTAGACCTAGACTCTAAAGTCCAAGCCCTATCTATCTAGGAAAGCTCCCAGCCTTCATGCATCCTCTATCCCATTATTAGGTTTTATTTTTTTCTTGTATTTAGTGACATCTAAAACCTCTTTAATTCCTGTTTCTTGTCTGTCTCCCTCAAGGCCAATAGAATATAAGCTTCGTGAGAACAGAACCTCACGAGTCATGGTCCCCCAGTAGGGCCTCAGTCAGCGTTTGTAATTCAGTGAACAGATGATAAGATGATAAACAGAAATTTAAAAAAAAAAAAGCTCTAGCAGAGCTCAGGAGAACAAAGAAAATAACAAAACTATAGAAATGAAATCCAAATTTGAAGCAGTAGGAATAGAATGGATATGTATGAAAACTGTTAACAAAATGAAGAATCGGTTTGAGAAAATAATACAGAATGAAAAGTACAAAGATATAGAAATAAAGGCAAAAAATTATGATACGGAGATCAGACACCGAAGACCCCCACATGTAGATAATTAAATGTCTTTAAGTTGGAAAACTGAACTGAAGAGAAAATAAAACTCAAAGACGCAATAAAAAATATTGTCCTCAAGCAAATAAAACTTGAATATGTAGATCAGAAGCTATATCTTCATGAGATTATTGAAGTTTAAGGTTAAAAATATGTATGTGTGTATGTGATCATGGAGGAAAAAAGACAGTCATCTCAGAAAGAAAAATTTCAACTTGGTCTTAGATTTGGCACAATAGTCAATACCCAAAGAGAGAGAAGTGGTGGTCATACTTGGATTCCAGGGGCAAATGAGAGCTGAAAATTTTATATCAAGTCAAAAAGGTATTGTCAAAAATGCAGGGACTCAGAGAATTCAATACCCAATAGCTCTTCTTTAAAAAATTGCTTAATGAATGATATGAAAGCTTATGTAACCAAAACGTTTGTAACCCTGTAATATTCTGAAATTAAAAAATGATTGACATGAACATTACCGAATTTCTTTTGAAAAAAAAAAAATGATTGACAAAATGCAGCCCACCTAGATGTGAATGAAAGCAAAGGACTAATGATGAGGAAACCATGATATAAAAAGTGAGTACTGAATCTTTGTAGGTTAGTGCTTCTCAACCCTGGCTGCAGATTAGAATTATCTGGAAACTCTGTAAAAAGATCTATTACCAAGCTCTTCTTCAGGCCAGTTAAATTCAGAATCTCTCAGATACAGCCTCAGAATCAAAATTTTTAACATACCCTCAGGTGAGAATACCGTATGGACAGGGTTGAAGACCACTTATTTAGATATAGAAACAAAGGCTAATCAACTGGGAGAATCATAGTTACAGAACAAAAAGTAACTATTGTAGACACTGAAAATGTAAAGACAATATATATAAAACAAATCAGTTGGTCAAAAAGAGGAGAGGAAGTAAAAACAATTATTTTCTCATGCTTATTATATCACAGTGAATTGTGAATTATTTCACAATTCAAAAAATAATCGCCTTGACAATCTTTAAAAATCAATGAAAGATTTCAAAATTTTCACTTTGTCAATCATTTCTGAATACTTTATAAGCAGTAACTCATCATTAATGGTTTATACTTCACTAAAATTCCATGGAAAACCAACCAGTAGCCAGTAGGGTCACACAGGATAGAAGGAGACATTTGTTCAGGTAAAGCAACTGTAGCTGTTAAGACTGGAAACAGAGACTAAATAATAAAAATAAACCTCTGCACCGATGTGATCATAAGTGATCAAGGAGTAGGGAAAACAGAAGCTCCTATATACCATTAGTGCAAGTGTAAATTGGTTCAATCTTTTTTTTTAGCGTATTATGGGGGTACAAGTGTTAAGGTTACGTATATTGCCAATGTCCCCCCCTCCTCTCTTGAGTCAGAGCTTCAAGTTTTTTTTAATTGACATGTTGCAATTGTATATATTTATGGGGTACAATTTGATGTCTTGATACATAGATGTTGTATAATAAGTAAATCATGGTATTTAGCATATTCACCACCTCGTGTATATATCATTTCTTTTGGTGAAACATTCAAAAGCCTCTCTTCCAGCTATTTTGTAATATACTATACCTTACTGGTAACCATCAGCACTCCTGTCTAATTGTAACTTTGTACCATTGACCAACATCTCCCCATCCTCTCTTCCCCCTTCTCCTCTCTGCAGTCTCCAGTAACCACTATTCTACTCTCTGCTTTTATTAATATAATATCAATACACTTTGGTTTTTTGTTTTTGTGTTGTTTTTTAGATTCCATATGTGCATGAGATCATGCAGTATTTGCCTTTCTGTGCCTGGCTAATTTCACTTAATATTATTTCCTCCAAGTCCATTTGTCTTCTTGAAAATGACAGAATTTCATTTTTTTTTTTTTACAGCTGAATAGTATTCCATTGTGTATATACAGCATATTTTCTCTATCCACTTCTCTGTTGTTGGACACTTGGGTTGATCCCATAACTTGGTTGTTGTAAATCGTGCTGCAATGAACATGGAGTGCAATTCTCTCTTTGACACGGTGATTTCATTTCCTTTGACTATATAATATACCTAGTAATGGAATTGCTGAATCGCATGGTAATTTTATTTTTAACTTTTTGGGGGAATGCCTGTAGTGTTTTCCATAGTGGCTGTACTAATTTATAATCCAACCAACAGTGTGCATGTGTTCCCCTTTCTCCACTTCCTCACCAACATTTCTTTTCTTTTTGATAATAGCCATTCTAACTGGAGTGAGGTGGTATCTCATTGTGGTTTGATTTGCATTTCCCTAATGACCAGTGATATTGAACATTTTTCATGTACCTGTTGGCCATTTGTAGGTCTTTTTTTGAGAAATGTCTATTAAGGTCTTTTGCCCATTTTAAAATCAGATATTTGAGTTTTTGCTGTTAAATTCTTTATATATTCTGGATATTAATCCCTTGTCAGATATATGGTTTGCAAATAGTTTTTCCCATTCTGTAGGTTTTCTCTTCACTTTGTTGATCGTTTCCTCTACTGTGCAAAAGCTTTTCAGGTTGATATAATTCCATTTGTCTATTTTTGCTTTTGTTGCCCATGCTTCTGAGGTCTTATTTTAAAAAGTCCAACCATTTTGAAGAACAATTTGATATCACATATTATTATTTAAAATGTTCATATACTTCATCTCAAAAATGTCACTTCTAAGAATTTATCTT
Source organism: Microcebus murinus (assembly GCF_040939455.1). Taxonomy (NCBI): domain Eukaryota; kingdom Metazoa; phylum Chordata; class Mammalia; order Primates; family Cheirogaleidae; genus Microcebus; species Microcebus murinus. Next base: position 105,749,774 of record NC_134105.1, on the reverse strand, counting down.
AAGAAATGTATTCACAAGCTGAGGACAGTGACTCATGCCTCTAATCTCAGCACTTTGCAAGGCCGAGGCAGGAGGATTGCTTGAAGCCAGAAGTTTGAGACCAGCCTGGGCAACAAAGGAAGACCCTGTCTCTACAAAAAAATAAAATGAAAAAATTAGCCAAGAATAGCAGCATGTGCTTGTAGCTCTAGCTACTTGGGAGGCTGAGGCAAGAGGATTGCTTCAGCCCAGGAGTTGGAGGTTACAGTGAGCTATGCTCATACCACTACTGCACTCCAGCCTGGGCAATAGAGCAAGACTCTGTCTCAGTTAAAAAAAAAAAAAAAAGAATCAGGTAATATTTATCCAAAATTATAAAGTAGTAAATTTGAGCATTTTGTGTATAAGTTTTACCTTAATAAAGTTGATTTTTAATAGTTAATGATGTAGATCTCTAAGTAATAGCATTGAAAGATTCCCATAACATGTAGCTAAGGAGAAAAGCAGTTTGTAGAGCAATATGTATATTGTGATCCCATACACATCTGTTTTTAATGTGTTTATTTATGTGCTGGTATGAGTGAGTATATTTATACATAGAAAAGATCTAGAAAGTATTACCAAATACTTAAAAGAGGTAATTTCTAGAAAATAAAAATAAAGAAAATGGGCCAGGTGCGGTGGCTCACGCCTGTAATCCTAGCTCTCTGGGAGGCTGAGGCAGGAGGATTGCTCGAGGTCAGGAGTTCCAGACCAGCCTGAGCAAGAGCGAGACCCCGTCTCTACTATAAATAGAAAGAAATTAATTGGACAACTAGTATATCTATAAAAAAATTAGCCGGGCATGGTGGCACATGCCTGTAGTCCCAGCTACTTGCGAGGCTGAGGCAGGAGGATTGCTTGAGCCCAGGAGTTTGAGGTTGCTGTGAGCTAGGCTGATGCCACAGCACTCACTCTAGCCTGGGCGACAAAGTGAGACTCTGTCTCAAAAAATAATAATAATAATAATAAAGAAAACGGTAAAATTTTTCACTTTTACTTTATGTAGTTCTGTAAAGTTTGATTTTTTAAATAAGGAGCTGCTTTCTTTATTTCAGCATATTATGGGGGTACAAATGTTTAGGTTATGTATGTTGGCTTGCCTGCCCCCCCAGTCAGAGCTTCAAGCATGTCCATCCCCTAGATGGTGCACATCATACTCACTATGTATGTATATACCCATCCTATCTTCCCTCCTCCCATCTGCCTAATGCCCGATAAATGCTGTTCCTATATGTCCTCTTAGGTGTTGATCAGTTAAAACCAATTTGCTGGTGAGTACATGTGTGTGGTGCTTGTTTTTCCATTCTTGGGATAGTTCACTTAGTAGAATGGACTGGTGTCAACTAACTCATTTCCTCCCTCAGTTCCAGCGTCTCGCCCTGTCCTCACTCTTAGGACTCCCCCGGCCGGGGCTGTGGAGGGGCACGTGGTAGAGCTCCACTGTGAAGCCCTGAGAGGCTCTCCCCCGATCCGGTACCAGTTTCTTCACGAGGATGTCAGCCTGGGGAGCAGCTCAGCCACCTCTGGAGGGGGAGCATCCTTCAACCTCTCTCTGACTGCAGAACATTCTGGAATCTACTTCTGTGAGGCCGACAATGGCCAGGGAGCCCAGCGCAGTGACACAGTATCACTCAGCGTTACCAGTAAGTTGACCCTTCCAACCAGCAGCACAAAAAGGAACAGACCATCTACCCTACCCTTCCCAGTAACCAATATGGGAGCTACTAGAGTTTCCACAGAGCCATTTGCTGTGTGATGTAATGTCAGTCCTGCTGCCTACACAGCATCTATCCAAGAGCTTTGGCTTCTACATGCTCAGGAACTTGTACCTTCCTTTTGCTTGCTGTACCTTTCCTGGTAGCAATGGGCTACAGCCAACTGGGACCAAAACCCCCCTAATGTAGAAGGCTTTTCAAAATACAAACTATATCCTGATCAACAGTGATCAGTAGGAAAGCAGTTATGAAGTTTCTTATGTCTCACCTCAGAAGACAGTTAGTTATGGTTTTCTCTGTCAATCAATAAAGAGGCTGACACATTCTGTAATTGGCTCACAAATTTCCCTCTAGCTTCTCCTGCCCCTGTCCCAAACCCACTTGGGTTACCATCCAAGACCCTTGCAAAGGACGTCTCACAGTCATTCTCCTCATTTCCTACTTGCTGTTCCACTCAGCAATGCCAGTGCCCCCATCTGCCCCTGTTGTGGGCTCCTAGTGACACCTGCTCTCAATGAAGCGATGTCCTCCTCTCAACCCTACATTCTGCCACTGTTTCATGACTCTAAAGTCCACAATACAACCTGCTCAGCACCACTGTCTTCCTCTCCATGTCAGTCACCCACTCCCACATGCATAAATTATTCCACCTCTGAAATGACAATTTAAGCACCTGTCGTCTGACAGCCATTTCCCATCCTGTTACTTGCTTCAACTCTTCCTGTCACTAGTGCTCTCAGACCTCAATGGAAGGCCCAGTTCATTGGCAACTCTACTCCCTCCCTCATACATCAAACAATGATACCCTGCAAATTGAGCATCTGTCTCTACATCCATCTAGCCACTCGTCGCTCCTCTTCCTAAGGTATAGAGAAGAAGACCATGGTCCCCGTCAGGTAAACGTCTCCATCTGCTCTCTAGGTTCCATCCTTTTGTGCTTTCCCAGAAATCATATACAACCAATTATCACTTTCCTATGTTCCAGCATCTCCCTCTTGGTGGAATCCCTCCCTCTGGCATTTAACCTGCTGCATGTCTCTCATACCTAAGAAAAAACATCTGTTGATCTCACTTATGTCTCCACCCAGTGCTCCATCATGGCTAAACCTTCAAAAAGAGTCAGCTACCCAGGGTGTCTCCATGTCCTCATTATCCACAAGGTTCCAATCTACAAAGGTCTCCTGTCCTCTCCACCAAAATGGTTCTCGCAAAGGTCTCTGTTGACCTCCATGGCTTTAAACACAATGGTCATTTTCCAGTTCTCATCTTACTTGATCTCTCAGCTATATTCCATAGCTGAGAGATCATATTTATCATTTCTTCCTTCTTGAAACCCTGTCTTCCTGGGCTTCAGTGACTCTACCCTCTTCTCATTCTCCCCTTTCCCTGGCCACATCTTCTCAGTCTTCTTTACTGGCTTCTCCTTTTATGGACAACTTTCAAGCATTGGTGTGTCCCAGAGCTTTGACCTGTGTCCTCTTATCTGTATTCTTTCTCTGGATGATTCTGGGTATGTCATCTATAAATGGCCTTGTCATCTGTACATAATGATTCCTAAACTTCTATCTCTAAAGGAGACCTCCTGCCTGAGCACCTACACATGCCATATCTGCACTCAAATATCTCAAAAGCTCATCAACTGAACACCTCTAAAGCTGAACTCCTGGCATTCCCCTCAGACCTGTTCCTCTTCCAGGGTCCCTACCTCTGTGAAAGACACCTCGCTTTATCCAGATACACAAGGCAGAAACCCAGGAGTCTTCCTTGACATTTCAATCCCTCACCCCTCAGAACCAGTTCATCAGTAAGTCCTGCTGAGTTTACTTCCTAAATATTTCTTGGATCTCTTTCTATTCCTGTTGCTACTGTCTAGTCAAATCCGCCAACGTTTCAACCACCACATGCCACTTAAATACCACTCCATTCCATTTCTGTTCCCCACAATCTATTTTGCACACAGAGGTCAGAATCCTCTTCTAAAAGGACAAATATGATCTCCTCACACCCTTGTGTAGACAGAGTTATAGACTTCCCACAGCTCCTGTTTCATGGCGCTCTGCAGACCCTTCCCTTAGTGCCTCGGCCACCTACTTCAATCGCTCAAACGTCCCAACCTTCTTCCCAGCTCGGGCCTTTGCATGCAGAGCTTCCCTGGTGTGCCCTCCACCTCTTTCTCCCTCTCGTTCCCTTCAAATGTCACTTTGGGAGGAAGCTTTTCCTGACTAACCAGGTCCCAGGATTGTACATTTTATACCACCCTGTCCTTTACTTTGCATCGATCATCAATGTTTTAATTCCACATTTGCATTTTTGTGCAAAAATTGTATTTTTATTTAATGGCTGCCTATCATCCTTCTAGATTGTAGTTTCTGTGAGAGCAGGGACTCTGTCTCTCTTACCCTGGAATCCCCAGCATACAATGCCATTCTTGGGACTTACTGATTGCTTGATTGATTTTTGAAAACTTTTTGTTCAATTAATTTTTGGTGAATGAATATAAAAATGAGCCAATCAATTGATCCCTACTCAGTCTTTTGTGAGGCCCCATTTCTGGTGCAGCCCAGATGCAATCACTTCCCTGGCTACATAAGCAATAGGTCTCTCCTATTCCTCATTTTCTATTGAACTGATTTCTCCTTTTCCTCGATAGTCCTTTGACTTCTACGATGCTTGAGTTTCATTTTAACCTTTGTCTCCAAATTCTTCAAACACGTTGAGTTTGTTTATTCAAATACTCCAAACCGTTTGTAGCACTACACAAATGTTGTTGTTTCTGGAGATCTGAAGCTATCACAGCTGAGACCTGAGTAATGTCACAGTTCATTAAAAAAAACTGAAACATTTTCCCATTTGAAATGGCTTTGGAATGCAGGGATATATTTGAAGAGAAGGAGCTGATGGTTGACTGTTTTGTCTCCCCCAGTTCCAGTGTCTCGCCCTGTCCTCCACCTCAGGGCTCCCCGGGCCCAGGCTGCGGTGGGGGACGTGGTGGAGCTTCGCTGTGAGGCCACGAGAGGCTCTCCCCCGATCTCATACCAGTTTTACCATGAGGATGCCACCCTGGGGAGAAGCGTGGCCCACACTGGAGGAGGAGTGTCCTTCAACCTCTCTCTGACAGCGGAACATTCTGGAGACTACTCCTGTGAGGCTGACAATGGCCTGGGGGCCCAGCGCAGCGAGGTGGTGACACTCAAAGTCATAGGTGAGTTGGTCCTGCCCACCAGCAGCAGGACCACGCGCTGGCTGCCTGTGCCTTCTCTCCCCAGCTGATGGCGGCATGCCGTGCTCCCCAGCCTGTTCCCTGGTGGGACGTCCCAGCACACTTCCTGCCCACAGAACCTCCACGTGCAAGTCTGGGAGCCTCCCTGTGGAGGCTTACTCTTCTTCCCCCATCGGCAGCACCGGCCTCAGCCAATTTTCCTCTGAGATTTGCAGGGACTCTTGCCACCCAGTTTGCACACTTACTCCCTAGATACTCCACCTAGGCATGTGCCTCAGACAGAGTGCTCCTCCCTCCGTCTCCCCAACACAGTGAACCAGCACGTCATGTCTCCTGTGCTCTGTGTTCATGACTTCGTGATTTCCTGCTCACACCCACTCCCTCGTTTCTACAATTCCCTTGTGCAAATGCTTGTTATTTCTGCTGCTGCTGTTATCACAGCTAAGGGGCTTCGTGCCCAGCCTGGATGAATTGTGTCTGGGTCCCAGAACTAGGACACAGGTCACAGAGAGCAGGAACTGCCAGAAAAAAGAATATTTTTCATTATTATCACCACCAATATCATCATCAACAGTCACTGAGCCAGGCCCTATGCTTAGTGCAGGACTTGCAATATCTCATTGACTCATTAAGAAAAACCTGTGAGGATAAAAATCTAACCACTTTTATCCCCAGTTTGCAGGAGAGGAAACTGAGGCTTACCGAGGGGAAATAACTAGCTCAGACACACCCAGCCATGGTGAAGCCAAGTTGAAACATGGCCCTATCCAACTGCTGATGTTAGTCTACATTATAACATCTCTTCGATCATCGTGGCCACGTTCCAATACAACCTTTTAGTATTTTTTAATAATTTATTATTCTGAAAGAATACATAAATTTTCATGACAAAAATTCCAACTATACAAAAGGGTCAATATTGAAAAGTAAAGTCTCTCTCTACCTGCTCTCACATACTTTCGAATCCATATAGTTCCCAGTCTAGACGTAACCACCTTTTCACCTGCATTCTAGAAGTATTCTATAAAGACATAGACTTTTTTTTTACAAAATTACAATCGTATTGCACATATAGTTATGCAACTTGCATTTTTTTTTATTTAAAAATATATCTTGACTTTAGTTTAAGAACTACATCTTGGGTATTGTTTGTTTTTCATTATCCAGTGTGCTAGATTGTCTCTAGTTTTTAATTATTATAGAATGCTACAGTAGAAATTCTTGTACAGATATCTTGTCATACCATATGTTAGTATCCCTCAAGGAGATGATCCTAGAAGTAGATGTGCTGGTCAAAGTTTATATGCATTTTAAATTTGGTAGATATTGCCAAATTGCCACTCGGGGAAGTGTCTTAAATTTGTATTCCCACCTCAGGCTTATCAAGGCTCCTGTTTATCCAGAAGCTCATCAGAGTATTAGTCTATTTAAGCTTTGTCAATTTAATGAAGGAGTAACATAATAGTATTGCATAGTTGCTTTTATTTATGCATATTTAGTTAATGATGAAGATGAGAATCTTTTTATCTATTTATTGGCTATTTCAAGTTTTCAGTGATTTGTACACTTTTTTACACTTTTCTGCTGGATATTTTTTTTTATGCTGAAAGCTCTTTGTAGATCAAAGTAATTGGCTTTGTCTAATCATATGTGTTTCAATCTACTTTCCATGATTGAGAGCTGACTTTCTACATTTGTTTATAATACTTTTTGATTCTTACAAGTATGTTGGAAGCGGAAACTGCTATTGGCTTTTTGATTCCCTCAGTTCCAGCATCCAGCCCTGTCCTCACCCTCAGGGCTCCCGGGGCCCAGGCTGCGGTCGGGGACATGGTAGAGCTTTGCTGTGAGGCCCTGGAGGGCTCTCCCCCCATCCTGTACCGGTTTTACCACGAAAACATCACCTTGTGGACCAGCTCAGCCCTCTCTGGAGGAGGAGTGTCCTTCAACCTCTCTCTGACTGTGGAACATTCTGGAAACTTCTCCTGTGAGGCTGACAATGGCCTGGGGGCCCAGCGCAGTGAGGTGCTGACACTCAGCTTCACATGTAAGTTTCTTATGCCCAGGCCACAGATATGGAAGAACTATGTCCTGCAGGGACACTCTGATGGTGGCCCAGAACGAGTACACGAAGCTGGTTATTTCATTCTAAGTTGTTGTGTTCTGAAGTGTGTCTTAAGCGTCGGTTCTGGGGCATGGTGCGAGCAGTGCAGGCAGACGACATCACTGAATTTAGAGCTCATCAGCTAGCTGCCTCTTCGCTTCCTGGCCACCATCCATGCAGACCCTTGACCTTGGCCTCAGGCCAGAAATGACCTTCCTCACAAGGGCAGGAGCCATTTCCGGTGCCACCCCAGCACCTGCTCAGCCGCAGGGGTCCTGGTCACCTAGGTTCACCCTCTGTCCCAGGCCCAAGCACCAGCTTCAGGGTCGGAGCACCACCAGCCCCTCCCTCTGGCTCATGCACGGGGTCTCCCCCTCAGGGCTGACCAAAAACAGAAGAGGTCCTGTGGCCACAGGCGTCACCGGGGGACTGCTCAGCATGATGGGCCTTGCTGCTGGGGTGCTGCTGGCCTACTGCTGGCTCTCGAGGAAAGCAGGTGGGTGACTCCCTGGCACACCTGTGCCTGTGTCCATGCCCCGCCTAGCTCCCTTCCCTCTGTGACAACCCTTAGGCTCCCAAGAGCTCCTAGTTCCCATCCCTCAGTCCTCCCCCTTCCCACTGGGTCCCCCAGAATCCCTTTTGCAAATGCAAAGCTTCCGAAACAGCCCTATTGTGTGCACGATGCCTTGGTGAGAGGTAGTGTCCCCAGCAATATAAACTGCAGAGTCTCTCCCTCCCTCCCCTTACAAGATCCCCAAGGAATGGGAAGAGGAGAAAGATTCTGCGAAATAGAAGTGAAAACAGAAACCAAATAAGACTTAGTAATTGACTGATTTTTAAAATGTACACCATTTTTATAGTCGATCAAGTCTATTTTCCTGTCTGCTGCTCTCGATCATTGTCTTAACAAACTCCATGCTGAAGGATTGTGGATCGTGGGCTCCCTTTTCTCATTACAACTATACCCCCAGGGTCAGCAGTTTTTTCCAACCTGCTACCTCCCTTGGGTATAGCAAAGAAGGGTTCAGACTTCAGTGACTGCAACTCCTGGCAGTTTCTCGGTGAGCCTCCTACGAGCTGTGCCCTGTGAAGTTCTCCTCTTCCTGAATCCAGTGCCCTCTGCTTTCCTTTGCAGGGGGGAAGCTTGCCTCTGGCCCCTCCAGGTAAGACCCAGGCTGTATTCCTCTGTGATTAATGAAATGCTCACAAGGTAGAAAAATGGAATTGGATCTGATTATTACCAAAATCACAGTTTCTGCTGAGTGTTGCTGAGATGGATGGCACCCACTTCATATTGCTACCTCCCCAGGATATCCCAAGGCAATGTCTAGGATCTTCCCACCCACCCCCTTAGCTGTACAGGCCGCCTTCTTGCATCAGATGCAAATTGCCTTTCACTTATCAACTCCTCCACCACTGTTGGCTTGGTTGTCTGAGTGACCGCTATGACCACTGAGTCTATCCAATATCTTGAGATGATCTTCCTTAACAAGTTTGGAAATCTCTGGAGATGGCCAACCTCATCAACACCTGTTGTGATGATGACAAGAAGATGGGGCCACACAACCTGACCACCCAGAGAGGCCACTATGCCAGCAGAAGGTAGTGCCTTGTGAAGAAGGGACCACCATCCAGTGTCCCATAAGGCTGACCTTAGGAGCCGAACCATGGCTCGCAAACTGCCCCTGGGCGATCCCATGGCAGCAGGTATCCAAACCATCCAGAGTTCCTCTGAGCCTCTCTGGTTACTGACTTTTCTGAGACACCATTCTCTCTGAGAGTGGGGGCTCTGGAGCCAGGTTCGAATCTGGGCTCTTTCCCTTTCGGGTTACATGGTCTTGGTAAGTCACTTCATCTCATGGAAAATGGAATGGGGATCTAGGAAATCCCCATTTATCATCTATAAGATGGAGATAAAACAGAACTAACTTAAAATATTGTCACAAGCATTAGCAGAGTGCTTGTTACACACCAGGTGGCCATAAAGCCTGGAAGCATAGAGAATATGAATCTGTCATGATTCATAATATAATGCTCATAGACCATTTGCTATGTACTCGTCTATGTTTCCAGGCTTGGCAGCCACCCTGTGGTAAGAACTCACGAGCTGGGAGTAATCATTAGAGTCGCTTTGTCAGGATTCCTAGGAAACATCAGCGTTTCTGTGTCTCACAGGATCCCTTCAGATTTGAACCCCCAAGAGCCCACCTACCACAACGTACCAGGCTGGATAGAACTGCAGCCGGTGTACAGCAATGGTGAGGGCCCTGTGTGTGGGTGGGGCTGCCGGGTTGGTGGGGCAGGACAGGAGGAGGGACTGTGCAGGGGCTGGAGGGCTCTGGTCCTGCCAGAAAACGAACTCTGCCTGGGGGGAGCAAGAAGTAGCTCAGATGAGCCGCAAGAACCTCAGCATCCTCTGAAACTTCAACTTCTTTCTAAGTAAATCCTAGAGGAGGAGACGTGGTTTACTGCGAATTACGGAGCATCCCGGAGAAAAACAGGCACGCAGGTAAGACCTGAGTGAGTCTCTGTTCTGGCCCACCCTCAACTTAGCCTGTTGCCGGGTAGCTTGGTGCGCACCCCTGCAGCAGGTCTGCGCCAACTGGGCACGGAGCCACCTGTCACACTAGGTCCTGGGGCTTCTTAACTTGTGCCTGTGCTGCTCAGGGCAAATCCAAGCCCACCACGCAGTGCTGCTTTCTCCATCCTCTACAGACAGTCTCGGTGTGACCCGAGTAACAAAACCATCCCTTGGGCAGTCACTTAACCTCTCAGAGCTTCAGTGTCCCCATCTGTAAAATGGGACCAGACTATCATTCCCTACTGTCTTAGGCAGGTTGGGCTGTGATAGACTGGGTGGCTTACGGAATGAACATTTATTTTTCATAGTTCAGGGGGCTGGAAGTCCAAGATCAAGGTGCCAGCACGGTCAGGTTCTTGGTGAGGGCTCTCTTCCTAGTTCACAGACAGAGGCTTTCTTGCAGATAGACTCTCACATGGCAGAGAGAGAGATTCTTTCTCTCTCTCTCTGAGAGAGATTAGTAAGGATACTAATCTCATCATGGCCTAATTACCTCCCAAGGGCCCCAGCTCCAAACACCATCACATTGGGGATTAGGGCTTTAACACGTGAATTTGTAGAGGGGCACAAATATTCAGTCCGTAGCACCTACCTACCTGTATTAGTTTTCTATTACCATAAACTTAGCGGGATCAAAGAGTGTAAGTTTGTTATCTTACAGCTCTGTAGGTCAGCATCTGACATGAGTCTCACTGAGCTATAGTTAAGGTGTTGGCAGGGCTGCGTTCCATTCTGGAGGTGTTGGGGGAATGCATTCATGCCTTTTCTGTCTTCTAGAGGCCACCCCCTCTCCTGGGCTCATGCCCTCTTCCTCCGTTTTCAAAGCCAGCAATGTCGCATCTCTCTAACCATTCTTGCATGGTCAGGTCTCCCTCTGACCTCTTGCAGCTGGGAAAAGCCCTCTGATTTTTAGGAGTCCTGTGATTATACTGGGCCCATCTGCATAATCTGGAATGATCTCCCCATCTCAGTGTCTGTAATCTTAATCACATCTGAAAAGTCCTCTTTCCCATCCAAGGTGACATATTCAGAGCTTCCAGGGAGTAGGGCATGGATAGCATTCTGGCTACCACACTGTCTCACAGGATTACTGTGAGGAGTCAATGAGAAAGCAGCTGTGGAAATTCTGTTGAAACGGCAGAGTGTTAAGCAGAGTGACGATGGCTACACGCTGATTGTCTGGCTGTGTCATCAGCTCTCACTCACAGCAGGTGGCTTGCAAGGAGGGCATCCCAGCCTGGCTTCCTCCTACTAGGAGCAAGAAATGGGAGCAAGGTCCTTGGGTGCAGACTCTTCTAACTCTGCTTCAGAAAAAGTGCTGTGAGATTTTAGCCAGTGTGCTTCCCTCTTTGGTTTGACAATTTCTCTTGTATAAAGTCAAGTGAATTGTGTTTGTGTCCCATTCTTGGTTCTATAGCATCCCTCTATGACATGAACTCATTCACATTTACAGCCCCCTTTGAGGTAACCATATCCCCATTTTAAAGATGAGGAAACTGAGGCATAGAGACCTTAAATGACCTGCCTGAAGGCACTGAGCTAGTAAATCACCCATCTGCCCAAGCTCTGGACCATACTTTGCTTCTCAGTGCAATTCCAGAGAGCCTTGATGTTCGTTCCAAGCCAGAAAGAGTGAGCCCTGCCTGGAGAATGTCATATTTCACTCTAGTTTGAAGGTAATACCACAATAACGTTAAATAACAACAACTTCTAATATCTATCATGTGTTGAGTCATTCTTCTATGCCAGGTACAGTTCTAAGTGCTATAAATAAATACACTATATTTGCATAGCCCTTAGAATGATACGTATTATAGCATATATGTGCAGCTGTAGCATACATACATGTCATCATTAGGGAGAGAGAGAATTTATTTGTAGCACTCAGGACTGCACCTGGCACATAGAAACTGCTCAACATGTGGCAGGTGATAGAAATTATACCTACGCGTGCGCGCACACACGCATGTACATATATATAAACTCATGTAACCTCGCTATGACCCTGTAGGCACATGATATTATTATTCCCATCATATAGATGAGGCTACCAACACAGGAGACGTTGAGTGACCTGCCCAAGGCCACAGAGGTGGCGAGGCAGACCCAGGCGGGGCTCAGTCTCGATCCGGAATCCGCTCTCTGAAACACATGCCAGCTCATGCTGCCTCTCCCCAGTAGATAATATAAACCTGTGATCAAAGAACTAACAAGATAAAATGCACATTTCTTTTGAGAGCTCTGAGGCAGCTCAGAGTGGGGGACCAAGTGCAAAGTGATGTTGAGGAGCGGCATGGTCCGTACTGTGGGGCTGAGGGTCCTAGGAAGGGGGTGGGACAGGGGGACAGGAGGAGTGGCTGCTTACCGCACAGAGCAGGGAGAGGCCCTCAAGGAGACGGGCTGGGCTGGAGCACAGGTGCAGGGAGGAAGCGCCCAGCGGGCCTTCCACGGCTGAGCACTGCCCTCTTTCCACAGCGGCCTCTGCACCCCGGCTTCCCAGTAACAAGGTGAGTCTGACAACCCGAGTGGCCTCCCCCGAGGGCCCGCCAGCCCCGGCCCTCACCTGCGTGCTCTTGGTTCCTAGGACTCTGCTGTCATCTACTCCCAGGTGAAGGTGGCATCAACCCCAGCCTCCAGGACCCAGCTCTCGGCTTCCTCGGCTCCTCACAGATGAGCCCACGTGACTCCCCAACTGCGGTCTCAGCCTCTGCACCCCGAAGGTCTCCGTGGGGACGAGGGAGCATGGAAGTGGCCTTCATGGCATGTGCCACGCTATCAGTCTGACCAGAACACAGGGCCCTGGCTGGGCTCCTGCCTATTGCCTGGGGTATAGTCCTGGCAGTTGTCTTTAATGATAAGTTGCTCCCAAGCCAGGGCCCACTGTGTCTCCTGCCTTCGTTCGTGGGCTTCAGCTTTGGTTGCTGTCTCGAGTCCTGCTCCCATGCACAGCCTCACCGTTCCTTGATGAGGACAGGGCTGCTCCTGAACTCCAGCACGGAGGTCCTGCTGTCAGTGGCGCAGTTCTCCATTGCCAACAGCCTGGTGGGACTACTATGGTGCTCTGCCAAGCGGGACAACACCCAACACACAGACACTGGGTGTGTTATGAGTCTCCCCACGGGAGCCACATTTCACACCTCCTCCCACCTGTCTGGAACTCTAAGGTCAGCACCTGATATGCCAGGTAACCTCTGCCTGCTCATAGGCCAGTGTCTACCTGCCCAAGCAAGTGCATTTCACGCCCAGGCCCCTGGCCCCTCCCACCCTGCCAGAAGCAGCCCAGCAAAGGCAAGGCCAGGAGGACCAGGTACGCAGATAGAATGCACATGCGAATACAGGAGGTGCTCAACTATGATCTGACTGAATGGACAAAGGGATGAATGCACAAGGAAGAAACTATGTGTGATCAAACTGACGACTGATCCAGTGTGCTCCCTAGGAAATCCGGGAGGTATTCTCTCTTCCCTGAGTAAGAAATAAATTAGGAGAAGGAGTTTGGGTGAGGAGCACTCTGTTCGGCAAGTGGGAGGGCTGCTCAAACGTGAATGTGCTTATGGATCACCTGAGGGTCTTGTGAAAATGCAGATTCTGATTCAGAGTCTGGGCGGAGCCTGAGATTCGCATTTCCCCTGCGCTGCCCCAGGTGATGCCGCTGGTCCCGGAAGCGACTGAGTACTGAGGCCCCAGAGGTCTTGGGGTGGTGGAGCAGCAGTGTGTGCTCATGTGCTCTGGCTGCCATACACACTGGGACTGCTCCTGAGCCATGCTTCAGGCAGAGCACCACCAGCTGCTGTTGCTGAGAAAACTTCTCCACGACATGCTGGGTTTCAACAGCCGCTCTGGGTGGGGGAAAAGCAGTCACCACCATCTTTTATTTCCTCCCACAGGCCTCACAGTTTCCGCATGAAAAGAATGAATGAACACACCCCTCAGCCTTGTCCATTTGAAGGCAATCTTTCTCAAACTCTGAGCCATGCGATGTTTTGTTCCACATTTATGATGCCCATTGCACCTTACTGTGATCTCTGTCCCCAGTGGATTTTATTTTATTTTATTTTATTTTTTTTTTTTGAGACAGAGTCTCGCTTTGTTGTCCAGGCTAGAGTGAGTGCCATGGCGTCAGCCTAGCTCACAGCAACCTCAAACTCCTGGGCTCGAGCGATTCTTCTGCCTCAGCCTCCCGAGTAGCTGGGACTACAGGCATGTGCCACCATGCCCGGCTAATTTTTTTTATATATATATCAGTTGGCCAATTAATTTCTTTCTATTTATAGTAGAGACGGGGTCTCGCTCTTGCTCAGGCTGGTTTTGAACTCCTGACCTTGAGCAATCCGCCCGCCTCGGCCTCCCAGAGAGCTAGGATTACAGGCGTGAGCCACCGTGCCCGGCCCCCCAGTGGATTTTATAGTGGGGGTCATGTCTAAGACCTGTTGCCCTGAAATAAAGTCCTTCTTAAGGCATTCAAGGCCCCCTCCACCTGGCACCACCTCCCTACCTCCCCTCTCCCTCTGCCGTTGCCATCAAATCACCACTTGCTCTTCTCTGTTCCCTAACACAGCCTTTCTGCACCTCCTCCTCCTGGAGGTATTTAGCCCCCACCAGAGTTAAACAGTGCTCCCGCCAGAGTTAAACAGTGCTCCCACCAGAGTTAAACAGTGCTCCCACCAGAGTTAAACAGTGCTCCCGCCAGAGTTAAACAGTGCTCCCACCAGAGTTAAACAGTGCTCCCGCCAGAGTTAAACAGTGCTGCCATAGCACTTCTTCACTGCACGACTTGGCATCACCATCGGTTAATGTTGGGAGGGAACTGAGAGTTTATTAAGCCAACTGTCTAATTTTGTAATTGGAAATTGAGAACCACAGAGGAGAAGCAACTGGCTGAAAATAACACAGTCAGCGGCACAGCCTGTACTAAAGTCAACCCAGGACCCTGACACCCAGGATGGTGTTCCTCCCTCTACATGGCTCCTCTGTTACAGAGGCTCACGCATTTCTCCATTTCCCCAACGAAGGTGAGAGGTCCCTAAAAACCAAGCCCAAGTCCAATTTGTGTATATGCAGAGCCCAGCACGGTGCCTGGCATATAGTTGGTAGTCAGTAAATGGTGGCCAGATTGAATGTCAGCTAAGTTCCCTTGGTGAATACGCATCTCCTCCACAAACTCATCTTTACCTGTTCACTCTTAATCCAGGGAAATTCAGTACATGTCCTCAGATCTTAGAAAGTTTTCTTTAGGATACCAATAAAATAATTTCTAACAGGTCCACCCCGTCAGTCTGAAGAGAATGTTATGTCTTGTTTAAAACCTGCATGGCCTGAAGGTACCTGAAACACAGAGAAAACCCAGTCATCTGTCCCCCACAAAATTTGTTCCCTACTGCGTTTTCTCTTTCCCTCCCTCCCTTCCTTTCCTTCCTTCTCCTCCTTTTCAGTTGAAGCTACCACGCCCTCCCCAGTGACCCCAGGCAGAAGAAGCACCTCCAACTCTGAGTCTCTGTATTGAACTGGCCACCAAGTCCAATCCAGTCTACTTTTCATACTAAATACCTCTTAAGTCCTGTCCTCCTTTCAGTCCCGCTGCCACTGCCTTCAACTGCCCTGGCCACCTATCACTAGGACCCTTGCAGTAGCCCCGTCCCCGGCGTCTCCACCTCCAGACTCTCTCCTCCCATGACCATTCCTGGTACTCGCTAATACGATCTTCCTAAAACTCAACCCTATTTTTTCCTCTGCTTGAAATCCTTCATTTTCCAGAGAGTCCAGACTCCACTGTGGGGCACGAGGCTGTTCCTGGTTTGGCTCCAGCCTACGTTTTCAGCTCCATCTCCCATCACCGCCCCCACCCACAAGGACACGCGCCATGCGCTGCCACCACGCCCACTCCCTCCACTCCCTGCACGGACCCGCCTTTCCAGCAGCCATGCCTTTGTACATGCTGTCTTTTCCTAGTAACTGCCCCCTTTTTGTCCTATCTGTTAAACTCACTTGTCCTCCAAGACCCAATTCCAATATCACCTCTCAGAGCAGCCTCTCCTTTCCCTCCGGGTTCCAGAACCTTGGCACGTGTGTTTCTCACAGCCCTTCTCTCCCTGTAATGTAAGCCTCTTTAGGGTTGAGTGTTACAACTAGTTCTAGCTTATAACCCTCCCCATCCTCACATCACCCCACACACAGCACAGCACCTGCTCAATTCTTAGTGAATAAATGCATGTGTAGCAGTGTTGAAAAAGGGCATTTCCTGTTTTCTCAGAATAACACCCATAGTCCAGAGCTGAGCCCACAGCGGACATACCTCCATGGACTGGAGAGAAGCTTCTAGACATATCTCTTAGAATCGACTAAGAAGTGGCCACATCCACCCTTCTAAGCTTCTCTGCTCCTCATGCACATGCGTCCCTTGTCAGCTGAAGTCCAGAGTTCATTAAGGGGATGATGAAGGAGGGTGATCCAGTGAGGGGCATGTACCTCCTCCTGACCCAGCCAGGGGA
This sequence comes from Microcebus murinus, assembly GCF_040939455.1. NCBI lineage: Eukaryota > Metazoa > Chordata > Mammalia > Primates > Cheirogaleidae > Microcebus > Microcebus murinus. The sequence continues at coordinate 105,733,645 of NC_134105.1, read as the reverse complement.
AGACAGGACGCCTAGATCATCACTTAGAGAATGCAAGACATCCTTCACCACTCAGGGAGATTTGTTGAGCTCAGGAATTCACAGGACTCTCTTGGAGTAGCCCCCATGCCCCGCTGGCCCTCAGCCCCAGGGAGAAAGCCTGAGGGAAATCTTGACACAAGTGCCCTGGAGTTTGGGGACATCAGGGAAGAGCAAGCCCTCCCCCTCCTGCCATTCCTTCCCATGTGGAAGGAGCCCCATTAGCACAGTACTCTTGGCCCCTCTCTGCCCTCACCATCTCCTCCCCAGGGGAGCAAGAGCTACTCACCTCCCCAGTAGGTTCAGAAGCAGAACATGGGTGCGCACCGACTATCCCCTTTCTCTCCCTCTCTCTTGGCCGAGAGCAGCCCGCAAAAGCTGTGTTCTTCTCTGCCCTAAGTTGTGAAAGGACCTGCCTCTACAGAAGAGTGCCTGCAGTTTCAGGGACATAACCTCAGTATCTGCACAGAAGTGAATTCGGGGAGGGGGAGCAAAGTACACACCAAGGATGGGGGCCTCTGCCACCACCAGGGCAGGTGGCTTTACGCTTTGGTGGTACTTGCCTGGCACAGGCCTGGTGGGTTTTTTACCATTGCTGTTTACAGCAATTTATTAAGAGCCATCAGTTTGGAGCTGACTTGGCTTTTATCTACTGAATCTGGGAGAGGAGCTCTAAGTCAGTCTGCAGTGTTTTGTAGGAGGTTGCTAGAGCTTGGACAAAGCTTTGTCCCACGGCTATAGCGCCGGGAATGCACACACTGAGTATTAAGTAGGGTTGAGCAGGTGTGCTGGACTCTTCAGGCTGGAGTGGCTGTAGCCATGGCTAGTACTGTTCCTGTGGTTGTGGATTCATATGCTGTGTCTGCCAGTCGAGGGTTCCAGTTCCTCCTGGCATTTAGGGGCATGGCCTGACAACACCGCCATCATGCAAACCATGCACCTCCTGCCTCCACCCTGGGACTCCCCTCTGGGCTAAGGTATAGATGCCCAGGGAAAGTGACCTTGACAATGAGATATCGGAGCCAGTGGATAAATTTTTCTCCCTTTCTCCTCCTCCTGCACAAATGCACTGTTCAGAGATGCAAAAGTTTGATAAGAGGACATCCTGAGAGACCAAGCAATCAACTTGTCACAAAGATGTGGCCACGCTGGGAACACACACCCCTATATGTGTTCTCCTTCCTTCCTCTCAGCCTGTCTCCCATTCTCTGTCATTCCTGCTTCTAGGGATTCGACTCATTCATCATGTGTTAGCGCGTGGCCTCTGCTGCAGGCTATTTTCTAGGGAACCAGAGCCAAGACAGCAGGTTCCAGGGGCCTCAAGCCACTGACAGTTTTGGGCAAATGGCAGTCACGTGGGGCCGAGCAGTCAGACACCGGGCACGCGGCCTCAGCTAAGGGAAGTGCCAAGGGCCTTGGCCAGTGGGAGAGGCTGGTGGGGGCCTCTGCAAAGCCAGGAGCCTTGAAAAGGTGCCCACTTTTCCTTGAACAGATGTAGCCTTCCTGAACAGCTGTGGCTGTAGCAAAGATTCAACCATAGAAAGAGAATCTTTTCATTAAAGCCTTTGACATGTTGGGAGCCAGAGCAATATTCTGTGCTTCCCACGCATGGCAGCTGAGCCCCATGTGCGCCGCACAACTTTTCACGTTTTCAGGTGCCAGGGCATGGCCTGGATAGGTGGGACAGGGTCTGCTGACCCAACCTTAGCTGAGCCTTTCAAAGGCGAAATCAGACACCAGAGACACGACCCTGTGCTGCCTTGCAGAGCACAAGGCAGAAGACAGACTACAGATACACGAGCAACAGAAAGGCGGAAGAGGGGAAAGCGCTCCTGAGGCAGATTTCTAAAGCCTAGGTGAACATCAAGAGAGGACAGACAGCAGCAAGAACAGCTCAGGATTAAAGAAAAAAATCTGCTCACAATCTATTCTGGGGGCCACGTTACCAAACAAAGCTCACACCCAGTGCCACTTTGAGAAGACCAGGCTCAAAGGAGGAAATTTTAAAATCCCTCAATGAAAAAAATTTTTTAAATCCCCTGTCCCAGAATAATAACCCCACAGGGGCAACACAAAGCTCTGTCTGGAAGATTCCTACCACTTGAGTTCAAGTTATAGGTCGTAGACTCCAAATAGATATAATCGGTTGATGTCATTCTGGTGAAACTAACATTAGAAAGATCTTTTCCATCCACCCTCCATGATTCAGACACCAGCCTCTTTGGCAGCGCTGAGTACTGGGCTCTGCGGCCATGATCTTATTGGAATAACTGTTTTAAGAGTTTCAAATTGGCTTGTTTCACTAGAGTAAGTGGGCCTAGGCCAGTGCTGAGATAGTTTGATACGTCTTATTAAGCGTCTAGGATATTTTAAATAGTAAGACACAACAACATTTCCCAGTTAAACCTGGGATAATTTGAGCCTAAAAAAGAATATTGATAGTAATAAGCTACAATACATTAAGTTTTAAAAGACTTCACGGGGTAATTATTCTCACAAGAAATGAGCAGAGGAAAGCTCTTCTTTACAGAAGGCAGTAGATGATCGATGCAGAAGGGATGCTGACATCAGGAAATTACCACTTTGCAATAATTGATTCAGGATCTCCAGTGGGTGTTAAAAGCAGACAACTAGAGGTTTCTGGGCAACAGGAGATCCTCATAGTCTCAATGCATCACCACGCACCCCAATTCTGATTAATTAGAGGGGAGAGATGTGCCTTCACAATGCAGAGATCTGGGAGGGCTAGTGTTAATCAAGTGATCAAATATAGCAACATTAGTTTTGGGAAGACACTGACCCCATGTGCTTTCTGATGCAGTGGGAAGTGCAATCTCACCCATGGAGTGCTCTTATCACAAAAGCTTACCCCGAACCTACGAAAGCAGACAAATCTGGAACATAGGCTACCCCGACTGAAGACTCCTCAAAACTCTCAATGTCATAAAAGATGAAAACAGAGGGGCAGTGAGACTCAGGGAGACTGAAGAGACATGATAGCCAAAGGGGAATTTTGATTGGATTCTGGATCCAAAAAGAAAGGATACATTTTGGTGACTATTCAAGAAAATTGAATACAGACTATGTATTATTGTCAAATCAATAATTTAGCATTATTTTCAAAATACCTTTGAAAACTATTTGAAATACTTTCAAATGGTTCAGTAAAAATAAGAAAAAAGTGTGTGTTTGTGCATGCATATGTGGGTAGAGACCAAGAGAAAACAAACATAAGCAAAACAAAGAAAGGTTAACCGTTGGAGAATCCAGAGAAGAGCATGCTGGTGTTCCTTGCACTGTTCTTCCTACCAACTCTTCTGAGGTTTAGAATTTTTTAAAATAAAACATTGGGTGGAGGAGAATGGAGCTCATCAGACACTTGGCATTGAATTGATGGGGTCCCTGAGGTGCTGGTAGAACTTCACCCAGCCCTGTGAACCTCCTTCTCCCACTGCAGGTATGGGAAGAGCCCCTCTCAGCCCGGGCAGCGAGGGGCTCCCTACTGGAGACAGAGCCAATCAAGACATCGAGGACAAAGACTGGGGTTTTTAACATAAAATATTTTACTCTGATTCACTTGGGAATTTAATCTTTGAACTGTAACGCTTCCCTACGAATTTTGTAATGGAATAGAGTTTGTTTCAATACCAGAGTATCTTTGTTTTGTACTGGCAAGTTATGATTGGAGCACATGATGTCATCGGATATCACTGCAAAACCTCCCATAGGCTGTTAGGAAACATGGAAGAAATAATTTGGAAAGGGTAATACAACAGAGAATAAACCCTCAGCCTTGAGTATACTGTGGCCTGGAGTGGACCTGAGTTCTCAAGTGCCTCGCGGTGGTGCCAGGAGGCCTACAGAGGTGAAATGTTTTGTTTGGAAGAGCAGCCCCACATACTGCGGGAGCAGCATGGATATTCTTCCTGCCACCCACAGCCCTGGCAGACCACAGGCCTGACTGGTAAGCCCAGCAGATTGAAAGAACCAAAAGCTAGGGAATGTAAGGATTTTCCCTAAAATCCCCGACTGATCTGCAGTTCGTGAGCGATGGCCGCTGGTTCACCCATCTTCGCTGGCGAGTCTGCTCTGCCCCAGTCCAGAGCCAGGGGAATTTGTTCACCTTCTCCTTCCTCTCCACCCAGGATGCAACCTAGATAAAGTGTGTCTGCTCTGAAGACTGAAACCTGCCCTCCGGTGGGCTGTCTCCAGTCCAGCCTGGAGAGCAGGTGCTTGGCCAGCTCGCATGCTTCTCACACCTCGGCTTTGCTAATCTTCGTATTAGTCAGGATTCTCTACAGAAACAGAGCCAAGGGGATGTGTGTGTGTGTGTGTGTGTGTGTGTGTGTGTGTGTGTGTGTGTAGGTAGAGATTGATTGATTGATTAGAAGGAACTGGCTCTTGTGCCTGTGGAAGCTGACAAGTCCCAAGATCTGCAGTCAGCAAGCTGGAGAACCAGGAGAGCCAATGGTGTCGTTCCGGTCCAAGTGACAGCAAGCTCAAGACCCAAGAAGAGCTGTTTTTCAGCTCAAGTCCAAAGGCAGGAAAACCCCACGTCCCAGCCCGAGCAGCAGGAAGGAGCTCCCTGTTACTCGAGGGGGAGTCAGCCCTTTTGTTCTATTCAGACCTTCAATGGATTGGACGTGACCCACCCTCATTGGGGAGGGCAATCTGCTTTACTCAGTCTGTTGATTTAAATGTTGATCTTATCCAGATAACACCCTCACAGAAACATCCAGAATAATGTTTGAGCAAATGCCTGGGCACCCTGTAGCCCAGTCTAGTTGACATACAAACTTAACCATCACAATCAGAAAGGTGGTGTATTGGCTCCACTAAACTTTTTGGCTTGTTTCTCAGTTGGTTCAGGACTCTGAGATGTTAGCTTGTGGGTCTCCTCAAAGAAGAGAGGGCCTCAGCTTCCCTCACTTTTATGGTTAAAAGAAAGCCAACCGTTCCAAGATTATATCTCCTTTCTCTCTTTGTTTTGTCCTTTGACCCTCCTCAAAGTTCATCTTCCTCTTTGACAGCTGGCTGACCTATGCAGTGTCTCCTAACTTAATTTTACCTCAACCAGCCAACCTCGTTGTCTTTCTCCTCCTCTAATCCCCTCTGATCAATACTGCCCACTCAACAGAGACCTAACTCATTAGAGCAGCTACTATCTGTTAAAGAATTAACAGGCATTAGGCATCATGCTAAGCTTTTTGCATAAATCATCTTATTTAATATGCACAAGTCTAGTCTATGCAATAAATACCCATCACCATCCTATTTTACAGATCAGGAAACTGAGGCTCAAAGAAATTAGATTAACCCAGGGCCACACATTAGTAAACTGGAGCTAGGACTGTCCAGCCCCAAGACCCATGACCTTAGTGACTTCATCAAATGTCCTTGGTTGGGGTGGAGGGCCATGAAGTCCTCCGTGGGCAGAGGCACCTGTGAAGGAGGAGAACAGCACTCGAGATTTGGAGTCAGAAGGCCTCACTCCTGTACAGGCCACTGCCACTCACCGGTTAGCCTCCCTGAGCTCTGGTTACCTCAGCTGTAAAACAGGAAAATTAATAACTGCTGCTTGACTGGATCACCTACCGAAGGAGGTGGGATCTGTGTAAACACCGCGCAGATGTTCACGGAAGCAGGTGGCGAGGTACCTATGTTCGTTACAAATCTGCATCGGCTCGTTTGCCTTTATTGGTCCCTCCCCCATATTTATGTTGAAGCAGCTGCTAAATTGCCAGAAGATACTTCAGAAGAAAATGATGGAAAATAATCCGGCATTCTTTTTCATGTGAGAGGAATGAGATAATTAGGAAGGGAGGGGTGGGAATACATACTCAGCATGCAGAGAGTGATCTGTCTGATTTGGGTGTTATTTGATCATTTTCCAGAGGAATAAAAGCAAAGGGGTAATTTTCCTAGAGACACTCTTCTGGGTCTCTTATTGACAAAAGAACATGTTGCTTGCTCACAGAAGGGCTTTGAATAAATACTTATTCCTTGGGTGGGGGCCCAGCATATCGTGCAGCTCCAGCTTTCCTGGCATCAGGTAGCTTAAGAGATTAAGGCTTCAGAGAAGAGAGAAAATGAAAGTGCTCAGGCAAATGGGTGCCTCCAGCTGCCTCCTGCATGCCCAGCCCTCAGCCTGCCCTCCCATCTCTCCACCCTGTCCTCGTCCATCTTTCATGGCTGCTCCACCCCTCTGAACACCACCACGCCCACCGGGGCCTCCCAGTGGAGAACCACAGTGCAAACCCAACGCATAGCTCTCATCCAGAGCCGGCCTGTGGCCATGTCGGTGAGCCAGCCAGGGAGAGAGTTGAGAAAAGAGACGAAAGTGTGAAGCTAAGAGGCAGGTCCCCCTCACTTGCCTTCCTTCTGTCTGCCCAGGCCGCCCTCTCTCAGTCAGGGGCACTGTCACCTCACGTTGCCAAAACCAGAATAAGTTCTGTGTGGGGTGGGGGAAAGGAGAGGAGGTGCTGTGGCCATACCCATGCAGTAACAGGGGTGTGGGAGGGTCAGGGAATGGCTCTGGAGCACCCCACCCAGCAGCGCCAGGGACTCCAGGCCCGTGACTCGGGCTCTGGGGTGTGGGAGTGGTCCGAGAGAGGTCAGTCATCTAATTAAACATGTCTTATCATTAGAGGAGGTCTTCAAGGTCATCCACGCTTTGTTTTTTTCTCATCCTTGAGTCTCGCTACAGCATCCCTGCTGAGACACCATCCAGCCTATGCTGGGATGCCTCCAGGGCCAGGGAGCTCAGCACCTCACACAGCCTGAAATCACAGAAGGTTAGAGCTGAAAGGAACCCTTGAGACCAGCTGGTCCAGCGCATGCTGGGCAGGGGGTGTGGGGGGTGCAATCCCCATGTTTCCTGTGACCCTCCTGGCACTCTGAAAGCCACCTCCCTGTAATTCTTACCCTGTGATTATCAACCAAATTGCCTCCTTCGAGTGTGGCCTTCGAATCTCTGGACTGTGGAGCAAGCCGGCATGGGAGAACCTCCACTGTCCTCCCTGCTTTTCACTAATTCTTTCCCCAAATATGGATTCAGGGCCTACAGCTGAGCCAGGTGCTGTACTTGGCACTCAAAATACATTGGTAAACAAAGCAAATATTTAAAAAAATCCTGCATTCGAGGAGCTGACGTTCTAGCAAGGGAAACAGATATTGAACAAAAAGCATGATAAATAAGTAACTTATGTCTTAATTTAGAAGGCGGCATGTGCCATGAAAAAGAAGAAATAGAGCCCAATAAGGGGATCAGGACGCCAGGGGAAGGTGGCAGTGATAAAGATAAAGAGGTTGGCCAGGGGAGTCCTGGGGTGGGGGTGGGGAAGGTGACCCAAGTGATAGCATGAAAGATTCCCCAGACCCTTGGGCAGCCAGCAGATGTGAGAGTGAGGAATGCCCCAAGAAGAGGGCGAACCCCATGAGGCAGGATCGTGCTGCAAGTTTGAGTCTAGACAGCAGGGAGCAGCGTGGAGGTGGGCGGGGCAGTTAGGAGGCCACTATGCAACGCAGGTGAGATATGATGGTGGTTCGGATGAGGGTGGAGTGCGTGTGGTCAGAAGTGATGGCATATTTTGAAGCTGGAGTACCCAGAATTTCCTGATGGGTTAGATGTGACATATGAGAGAAAGAAAAGATCAACATGACTCCAATATACTTGGCCTGAGCGTCTGGACGGTGGCAACTCCATCCTCATTGTGAGCGGAACAAATTTGAGGGAGAAGATCGGGAGTTTGGTTTTGAACCAGTTGCATTTGAGATGTGCACTGGACACACAAGCGGAGATGTCAAGGAGACAGCATTGTAAGCCTGAGTTTAGGAGAGAGGTCTAGAGACATACATGTCAGTCATTGGCATAGAAGATGGCATGAGATTGTCAAGGGAGTGCATAGTGGCAGGGCAGGCTTTTGTGACTACTTCAGAAACATGTTTTGGCTGCCAATTCAAAATGGTCAAATGAGTGTGCCAATCTACACCTCATCATCCCCAAATCCACCAAAATACTAAGTTTTATCACGTATTGGTCACTGTCCTAACTGTACTACATGCATTATTTCATCCCATCCTGAAATAATCCATAAGGGAGCTGTATTATGCCCCTTTTACAGATGAAAATACTATAGTGCTGAGATCACACAGGTGTCCAAAACCACAAAATTAATAAATGATGAAGCCAGGTTTCAAACTTAGGAGGCCAACTTTTAATATACCGCTAGAGCATGCACTCCAGCAAATCTAAACTTTAGTAAGACAAATAAAATCTAAAAAAAAAAAAGAAAGAAAATGACACACGATCCAAAGAATGTAGGACTCAGGTGTGTAACAACAACAACAAAAATTCTAAGCTGACAGTCACACAGCAGCCCCAGAAAGCCCAAAGAAAGTCAGAGGACTCTGAAGATTGTGTTCAGAAAGCAAGTCACTTCCACTATAGAAAGTGTAGGAATAAGAACTCAAAATTAAGATCTAAGAGCAGGTCTTAGAAAATTCTAAACAATAAGATATGTGATTCTTCAATAACAACTACAACAAACAGAAGACAATTATTAGTAGAAACCCTGGGAAAAACAAAACAGTCTAAGAAAGTCATGGTTCATATTTGATGCAAACTCAAGTGTGGGTAATTGGGGATAATTGACGGAGTAGCAAAAAGACCTTCATTCACAGAACAGTCTCCTTTGCGTGCCCAAGGTTTAATTACATAGTATTTTATTTCCTTTTCTGAAGGCCTAATCACAGTACTTGGTTCTATAGTGAATTGTGTTTACATAACCATAATGCCTTAAACAATGTTTAAGGGTTTTCAGTTTTCAGAATCAACCCCAAGCATAGAACACTTAATTGCAGTTACTTTAGTATTTAATACTATAAATATATTCAGTATAAAAGTGGTATTCTGGCTGACAGAAATCTGGAGGCGGAGAGCAGAGGGAAGTCTACGTGCGCTAATTTCCTTCTTTTGTGTAGTGGAGAATCAGTAGATTTTGCCTAATGATGATAGATACATCAAGAAAGTGAGATTTAAGTACATTCTTTTTGAGCATAAATCTAAGCACGAGAAAAACCTAGTAATATTACTGATCAAAATCAGGAAGCAAAAGGGACAGGAAAAAGGAAAGTCATATAATGCCCCAAATTATTTGTCTTTCCTACAATATAGTTAATAGATACTATCAAAAGTTGATAAATGAAGAATTTACAGATATTAATTGTATCATGTTATTTATATTTGTGTGCTGACTAGCTAACTAAAAGCAGAAATTGTTAATCACCAGAGTAAAACTGGAGCTATAGGGATACAATGTTTTTTTCGGTAAGTCTTTATTTGCTGTTTGATGTATTAAACATGAGCCCGTGTCCTTAGTCTGTTTAGTAACATCAGAGCTGTTCTGGTTGCACATTGAATTCGAGTGCAGCCGCAGTTCTCACTGGTGACCACTAGGTGTCACCAGGTCCCTGGGCAGATGTGGCGTGGCGCAGAGCAGCGATCTCTCTGGGGTCTTGCCAGGGAAATGAGACAAGGATGGGCAGCAGCTGGAGGCCAGTGGCTTTGCCAGCACCTGGAGCTGGCATTCTGCACTCAGCCGCAGTACCCCATGCGTGGGCAGCCCCAGATGGCACTACCATGAAGGAAATGTCCTGATGAAGGAGGTGCACAGAGAGGCAGGGCCTGGGCTAACCTGAGTTGCAAGGGCAGAGACTGTGGGAAAGCAAAGGAAGCCAGCCATGAGAGAAGCAGAGAGAAGAAACTGCCTCAAGCCAGAGGGCTGGAGGTCAAGTTCCCTGAGCTACCACATGCCAGCTCTGTGACCCCAGGCAAGATGCCTAGCCCAGGTGAGCTGAGCATGTTTGCCTGGAGTCGCAAACAGTTGTTGTGAAGACTGCAATTTTAATAAACTTCTTAGACACCGTTTCCCAGTTTGGCAGTTTCCCATAAAGTTGAGCATCTGCTAACTGTACAACCCAGTATAATTCCACCCTAGGTATTTACTCAAGTGAAATGAAAACCGAGATTTACACAAAAACCTCTATGTGCATTTCTTTTAGCAGTTTTGTTTATAGTTGCCAAAAACTGGAAACAACCCAAGTATCCCTTACCAGGGAAATGGATAAACGAAATGGACAAATTCCATACAATGGGATCCTATCCAGCAACAAAAGCAGAACAAACTCCTGATCTACACAACATGGATGACTCTCAAATGCAACACACCGAAAGACTAAAAACTGCACGATCCTATTTCCATGGCATTCTGGAATGTTCTATCTTGACTGTGGTGGTGATTACATGAATGTGTGTATTTGTCAAAACTCAGAGATCATGAACTAAAAAGAATGTAAATGTTTGAATTGGTGTGGGAGGAGCTGTATCTCAGTCAAGTTTATTCCTGCCTGGGAGCCTCTGCCCTGAGCTGGAACTCTCCTGCCCAGAGCTCTGCGGGCTCATTCCTGCACAGCATTCAAGCCTCTGCTCAGAGCCCCTTCCTGAGAGAGGCGGCTCTGACCATCCTACCTTCGGCCACACTTCCCCAGCGCCACGCCACACACACCGGCCCTCCCTCCGTCACTTGCTGCCCCTTTACTCTGCTCTTATTACCTAGTTTCTTTGTAGAACTTAGCACTGCATGGCCTCATAGGATACAGATGGTTCTTTATCTGCATGTAACCCACTCCAAGTTGCTTCACAGGACTGCGCCTGCCCTGCGTTCTACATATTCCCCACTTAAATAATACTTAGGACACAGTAGGCTGGCATGAAGTATTTTACGAATGGTGAATGGACAAAATGCTTAGGGCCATGCCCACCACAGGGCAAGAACTCCTTAAACCTTACACTATCACTACACATTATTATAGTTACCAGTATAGTACTGATAATGGGTCCAGACCATGTGTCGCCTTTACTAAAATGACAAATTATACTGAGGGTAATGTAAATAGGCGCCTCTTCCTTTCCAACTGAAGGACCACACATGCTGCAAAGGCTCAGCCAAAGGCAGGTCCTATTTTTCTGGCCATCCAGGCTCAGAACAGTAGCTGCAAAACCCCAGGAGCAATGTAGGGTGGTGCAGTGTAGATCACCATGCTGTCATGGGCCACTCCCTGCCCCATGCCCTGCTGTGGTTACCTTTCCTGGGTGCCAGGAATTCGGCCACAATGAGAGGGGAGCCGGGTCGTGGGGGGACAATTAGGCTTCCTGACTCCAGTCTCAGCTCTTGCCCTGACTGCAACCCAAGAGCCCCAGAGCTCCTTCTGTCCATCCTCAGCTCCTATACACCGCCCCTCCCACTGCCGCCCACACCCATCAGTAGCAAATAAGAGCTCTAATCTCAACAGGTGGAAACAGACTGCACTTCAGGCAGTTTGGGTCCTGGACTGCTGGTGGCTGTGAAAGAAACTGGGCTGCAAGGGTTCAACACTAAGTCAGACTGGCCATGGGACAAGCTGGGGACCCACGCTTAGGTGCATTTGTGGGGGGACAGAGAAACTTAAGGCCAGAACCAAGTAATACCTCGGGTGTCTATTTCTTTAGAGTTTATCCAAGTCTACTTTCTATGGTCAGTGTTAAGAAGAGCTAGTTAAATAAAGTCAAGTATTTTGAGATACCATGCAGAGAAAATGAATAGTTATAATTCTAGGGTGGTGTCGTGGCCCGTTTACAGGACGGAGGATGAACACAGAACATAAAACACAAACGCGGGACACAAAGAAAAATGCAGACACACATACAGATGGTTGACTCGAGTAATAATACACAGGGGCTGTTTTATTTTTATACTCTAAAAAATTAAAGTTAGTTCCTTGTATGTAACCGCCCAGGCTTGGCAGTGATAGCCATAAATTCCGGAATGCGTAGCTTTAGGGAAGCAGATATCCCCTGACTCAGAATTTCTAGGTGGTTGCTCTGGGCACTAGGCATAGATAAAGGACCGAGATTAGCAAGGATGGGCAAGGTGAACCACAGGGGGCATTTCTCATCCCCAGCTTCTCTTAGGGTGACCCGCTAAGATCTTTGGCTGAACCCCAGCAGCTGTGCATGGATTAGGTTGCCCCTCCCTTAAGAGGTCTTACCTGTCATTGACTAACCAGCCATCTTATGGGCTGTTTATCGTGTGGCCTCCAGACCCCCAATGCCATAGGGCGGGGCCACTCTTGCTCTTGCTAGTTGCAGCTCAGGTCCTTTGTTATGCTTCTAGGCAACACCTTTGTTTATCACAGGGAGTCTGTTGGAACACATTACTTTCAAACACTCTGGGCAGAACACTTACATTACTCACTAACTTTAATTCTTAAACTAGGAAAATATATGTCAGTCCCCTACAGGTGGCCTCAATGAAAATACTGCCTCTTCCCCCAATAATAGTTTAAGGTAAAATAAAAGCCTCATCACTCACATAAAGCCATGACTGGCACCTTTTCCGAAGGTTAACCATGAACACTGCATCTGCTAAGCTTATTTCTGGCTTTTATTCCTCTCTCATCTCCCTCCCTGGGCTTTCCTGCTTCTTTTCTCTCCTCTCACTTAAATTTCCCCTGCCCGGATCCACCTCCTCTCCCACATCCTTCTTCACTCCTCTCCCTCTTGCCCTGTGGCCCTTCTGCCTCCCCTGTGAGCCCTGCCAGGCCCTCACCATGGGGGGGCTTGGTGCCTACTTGCTTCCCCGAGTCTCCCTAGCGCAGACGCCACCTCTTCTGTAGCTCAGCCCTCATTTCCCTGCTCAGACCCCGGCTGGGCACCAACTCCCCACTGCCCCCTTGGCCGCTGTTGATGGAGGCCTGGGCTCCTGGCTTCCTCAGTCCAGGACCTCTAGAAAGCAGAGCCTGAGGCAAGGGTCGCGTGCTGCCAAAAGTGGAAGAGCTGGCCCCGGAAGGTGCAGGTGAGAAGAGAGAAGTGAGGCCAGGGAAGACGTGAGACCGCGTGATGTGGCTTGGCGCCAGCTCTGCGGGCTAGCGCACCACAGCAAGCGTGAAGAGACGCCGCCGTGGGAGCGTAGCCGCGGCGATTGCTCAGCTCCGGGACTTCTCCAGAAGAAAACTTCACCTCAGAGCAGCCCACAGGGAGGAAGAAGGAGCAGACTTCCTCACCTGGTTCCTTGCCTCCCCCACTGTTGTGGGTTGAAGTGTTGAATGACATGTTGAAGTCCTGGTTCTCACTACCTCAGAATGTGACCTTGTTTGGAAATAGAGTCTTTACAGAGGTCATTAGGTTAAGACGAGGTCATTAGGATGGGCCCCAATCCAATGTGTTGAGTGTCCTCAGAACAAAGGGAAATTTGGACACAGATGTGGATGGAAGGAAGACGAAGCCAAGAGAAAGAGAACACAGGCAGAAAGCCTTGTGAAGACAAAGCAGCGAGCAGAGTGATGCACTCACAAGACAAAAATTGCCAGCAAACCACCAAAAGCCAGAAAAAAGGGCAGGGAATAGATTCTCCCTCACAGCTCCCAGGAGCAGCCAACTCTGCTGACATCTTGATCTTAAAATTCTGGCTTCCAGAACCTGAGGCACTACATTTCTGTCATTTTAAGTCACCTTCTGTGGAAACAGGTGAACAAAAAGCCTCTTTTGGAAAGAAAATCTAAGAACGGAAAAGGAGTATTTTCCTTTAAGAATTAAAGTCTACGTTTAGTAGTAAAGTTCTTGCTGGCCAGATGTTTTTAAAAAGACTCAGAGCACAAGCTTTTTGATTTGACTACTCTTATTGTTCTCAAAGCCCTAACAAACCATGGCAATGAGAACTCTCCTAATCCAGTGAAACTTGCTGATTTCTCTTTTCAAATTATACACATTAAAACCTTTATGTTTCATTTGCGTGAAAGACTGAAATATTGTTTAGACAAGCTATTTAAGTCATAAGAGAACAGTTAGAGAAAATTAACAGTGATTTTAAACATTGTATACAATGATGCAGATGACTCAGCAGTAAACTTATCAAACATTTTTTTAAGTGACCAGTATTCAAGGACTTATTTTTCATACTGAAAAGACCATTGTGGTGTCAAAGGAACAATTTCACTGCTGTCTTCCCATAAAAAATTTTTTTAAATGATTTCTGTATTTTCCATTAAACCCTAAATCCAACATAATGATTTTTTGTTCTGATAGTTGCAGTCTTCTACCTCTCGGGCAAACCCTGCCCTATCCCCAGCTCCCACGTCAGGGGAAAAATACACCTGAGGCTTTGGCCGTGACCCCAACCTGTCTTCTTTTCTCTTGTGGACAGCTGCCCCGGGGCCTACAGACTGTGAGGTTTTCACAAAAACCCTCAGCAGCTATTAAGCTTCAGGTTACATCTGTAAGAATTCTTGAACTTTGCAACTTGCCTGCTTTTGTAGCCCTGGTCTGTATCCCCAGAGCACAGACCTTTAAAACCCTGGAAACCATGAGCCCAGGAATAGGCAAGTGCAAGGGGGCTGGGTCCAAAGTCAGGGTCAAGGGAAGAGAAAACCCCAGTTACAGTAGCTGGTGGAAGCTTAAAAGGAAAGACAAGTAGGTTGGGCCAGGGACTCTGTCGGGAGGAAGGGAAGGGGTCACTGGGGACTGGGATTCCTCCCTGCAGGAGGGTGGTGGGACACCAGACACACCTCACACTCAGCCACAGCTAGGAGCCAGAATCTTGAGACACGAGCCTTAGGAAGGAAGGAGACTCCCGGTCCCGCCCTTCACCTGAGGCACTGGGCAGCTGGCAGCCTGTGTGGTGGCCACGATGGCTCAGGCCACTGGCACAGGAGGTTGAGACATGACTGCAGCAAGAGAAGGGCCCCTGGCAGCAGTGAGTGAGGCAGGATGTCAAGGCCCCAGAGGCAGGCTCCACCATCCACAGTGTTTTCTAGAAGAGTTTAGAAGAATTTCTAGAAGAGTCAGTTATAATAAGCATCAGAGCAGAATTTTCTACAATAGGAAGTACTAAATGAAATAGACAAAGCTTGAGAAAAATACACACCAACAAATACATAAAGGTCTTAATTGATCATTTCAAAACTGCTCCAACAGAGTGAAACAACGCCAACAGAGCCCTTCTCAGAGGTTCCAGCTGCCCCAGGCTGCCCACTCTGGTAGGAAATTAGATTGGAAAAGACAAACAAAAAACTCAAATTAAAAGGCAATCATGAAATGTTATCAGGTGGACTTGAAGGAATCATCAGATGTTGCAGGGCTTGGTAAATCTGGGTAAAGACACACAATGCAAGTCTTCCAGGTCCATTTTGGGGTCAGTCTGCCACTCTCATACTGAGATAATCATTTTCCCAAGAGGAATGTCAACTTTTTTTTTTTTTTTTTATCACTGATGACCTAACGTCTGAAGAAGGCTCACAACTCCACACTTGGATGCAAAATGCTTTTGCAGTATATTTTCTAGAATCACACCTGCATCCTACCTATTGTGAACAACTGATTTCAACAGGTCTCCCAATGTAAGTGATAAAATGAGTTCTTCTTAAAACAAACCAAAAAATAAAAACTGCCAAAACCCCTCAGGATAAATGATATGAGATAAAGACAGGAAGATGCTTGACTAGGACGTAAATATCATTGCTCAGTGTCTGTAAGAACTCAGCTTGCCCGGCACACGTGGAAGGAAGGATTCACTACCCAGTCAGGCACGAGCTGCACCACGTGGGCTAAACCCCAGTATTCCTGTGAGCGCTCAGCAAAAGAGCATGGTTATAGTAAAAGGGAAAGAAGGGGTATAAAGAAAACTGAGCAAGTACTTTACTTCCAAAACCCAGAAGCATCCAGAAAGAAAGCTGCTGGGTAGGACGGTGGCAGGGAAGAGAGGTGTGACACTGTGAAATATATATTTGGTCTTTATCCAGTGACAGCTCCTAAAACTCTTTGGAACCTCCCGAGTGACGAATGTCTTTTGCATGTTATGAGGTGGCTGGTGGCTGCAGCCCCCGGGAAGCCTCAAGATGAGGGCTGGTCACAGGAAAGACCAAGGCATGATAAGGGGGTTGAAACTTTTGGCCCACCCCCCACCTGGGTTAGGAAGGAGCAGCTAAGGGCCAAGTTGATCACCAATTGTCAGTGATTGAATCAATCATGCCTACTTAATGAAGCTTCCATGCAAAGCCCAAAGGACTGGGTTTGGAGAGTTTTTGGATAGCTGCAGACGTGGAGGTTCCAGGAGGGTGGCGCAGCCAGGGCGGGCATGGGAGCTCCACGCCCCTTCCCACGCGCCCTGCCCTGTGGGTCTCTCCCATCCGGCTGTCCATCTGTGTCCTTCCAAAATACACTTTGTAATGAATGGGAAACACAAATAGTTTCCCTGAGTTCTGTGAGCCTCTCTAGCAAATTAATCAAGACCAAGGAAGGGTTGGAGGGAAGCTTAATTTCTATCCAGTCAGTCGGAACTTCCAGAAGGGCCGACTTGGGACTGGCATCCCAAGGGGGGGGACGGTCCTGTGGGTCTGAGCCTTCAACCTGTGGGACCTGACGCTACCTCCAGGTGGATGGTATCAGGAATAAATTGAATTAGAGGACACCCAGCTGCTAAGCACTGCAGAATCGATTGATTGCCTGCTGTGCGAGGGGGGCAGGGAACTCCACATGTCTGAGGTCACAGAATCTTCTGTATTAAGTGACTGCATGAGAATAGGAAGAAGCACTTTGGTTGGCTGTTTCCTGTAGGAGGCTCAGTGCTTCTCAGCTTGCTGTCGCCCTCGCCTTTGAGCCAACACCGTGACAGACTGAAAGCCTCCCCTTGTGCCCATGTGAAGATGCTGAGCTGTCCGTCCGACAGAAGAGGGCATACCTGTGACCAGTACGCTCACAGAGGCCACGTGTGGTTTTCCCCCAGCTGGGGGGAAGAGGTGAGAACAGTGCACGAGACAGCTTCCTTTCGTTTGTTTCCTTGTTTTGTCAGCCGTGAGGTTTGAAGGGTGGAAAGGGGAAGTGGTCGTCAAGCACTGGGGTTTCCTTAACACAGAGGCACACAGCCATTTCCCTGCCACAGCTCGTCATTTTGGTCCGCAGCAGCAGCACGAAGGCTTAAGATCTCATTACAAGAATGGTCACGGAGCGTTGATACAAATCATAGATGTGGCACCACAGCACCGTGGCGCCGCCAACACCGCTGGAAGCCGTTAACCACTCGGTAGACCACAAGCCCTACTGCACAAAAGACCTGCTTCTGAGAGCGCCGGAGCCTTTGCCTGCCCCTGTCCCCGCCCCCACACGACAGGACACACCCCAAATCTGGGCAGACACAGGTTCACTTGCTCCAGGGGACAGGGACAATCCAGGACATGCTAGATATCTGCTAGGAGCTGTCTGGGCACCTTTGAACACCCCCAAACTCATATCTAAGGAACCTTTGGGGCAGGCTCCCTCCTAGCCCGAGAATCACACTTCCATTTAGAGCCAGGTGTTTCCTGTGAATATTCTCAAACTACAAGTCAACAGCCTCTTTGTCCTTCACCAGAGTGTTTCTCTGATTTGAGAGCCACTTTTCACACACACACACACACACACACACAGACACACACACTCACGAAGACCAGTACAGAACCACCAAGCCATGTTTTAGGGTTGCTGGCCAGTCTGCGAGGCCCACTCACTAGCTATGCACCTTACGACACACACCAACCTCACAGAACACAGGATTCAAATTTCGTATTTGCAAATTTATGAATGGCTGTATGCTGTAGAATGGTAGGTCATTCACGAATAGTCAAATCCACTGATTACAGAATTCCAAAGGTGATTGTAGTCTCTGCAATGTTCCCTCCTCAGCAGCCTGTGCCTGAATCCACTCTCATTACCACATAGGCTTTGCCACCCAAGTCACAGGCATCCTAAAAAAGTCGTTTGCAGGGTCATGGAGGTGCTGAACACCTCTGGACTTTGATAATTGTCTTTTTGCAGCCAGGGGTTGGGGACAGGGCGAGACAAGGAATTGCCCCATGATTGGTTGCTCTTGGCTTCCTAAATTTTGTAAATCCAAATGATATTCATAACTCAAACTATTTAACAACATTTTATAGCTTAAGCTTCCTCTTGTGAAGTTGCAGCACAACCACGTGGACCACTCTGGCCCTGGTCTGTCTCACCCACAGAAGTTGCAGGAACTCTAGGTCACCTCTGCCACCGTCCCAACATGGCCTGGCCCTGAGCTAGGTACCTCACTGCATTATTCCACGCAACCCTATGGGGCAGGTACAATTAATGTAGTCCTGGTCCCATTTTAGAAAGAAGGGGCAAGTTCAGTAACTCGTCCAAGCTCACCCAGTTAGGAAGTGACAGAGATAGGCGTCTGTCTGCAGAGCCCGTACACACAGCCTCTGTTCTCAGAGTGTTTCTCCAGGTGGTAGTCACAGTTGAGACCCACAAACCTGTGCCTCGTGCCCAGGCCATACGTCCCCCTTCCAATCTTTGCAGGACATCAGACACCCCCCCCCACAGCGTCTCCATAGGAACCATCCCCACTCCCAAATGGAATGTCTGGAATTGCGCTCAATTATTCTGCCATGCTGCCAGGGGCTCCCCCAGTGGGCCCCAAACTCAGAATCCCCGAAGAAGTCTGCATGCTTTCTGGAGAAAAGGTCACAGTGCCTTTTGATTCCAAGGAAACCCTTGTCAAGTCCAAGTGGGTCACACACAATTTGTAGGCAAGAAGCCAAACATGGAGAGGATGGCCAGGTCACCCCGCACAACGTGCCCAGAGAAGGCAGCACCTCCCGCAAACAGCACAGGTCCCGAACATGCACAACTTAGATCGTGTGGCCGGAAATCTGATTCCACGGAGAGGCCTCATTGCGGAGAAGGCCTATGCAGATACCATTTGCGTCTGATTTCTTCCCAATTCTGGAGAACCCAACCCCGAGGCCTCACATTCCTCTTAATTTGTTAGGCTGCCTCCTTCATTTAAGGCAAACTCTTTTGCTCTGCTCCCATTCCCCAAGTCTGCAGGAACCAAGGCAGTTTCTTTGTTTTGTTTTTAATGGTTTTTTGTTTTGTTTTGTTTTTTGTGCAGATTCTTCTTCTCTCAGGATCCCCATAAGTCTCTTCTTTCTAAACAGGACCTTGGTCATAGTGGTACTTGCAATGAACCTTTAACCTTTAACTGCGCTTTGCCCATGACCTTCCTAATCTTATCATATTTGTTTGAAACACGTTGCCATGACTCCTCTTCCTGGCCTCTGGATTTCCCCTTAAGGCATCACGGTTGATGGGCTTCACCCTCGTGAGAGGGTTTGGGTGCTGCACCTACTGTTCTCTTTGCTGTTGCTCTGTAAATGCACAGCTCTGACTCCTGGGTCTCCAGCAGCACATATTGTGACATTTTAAGTACACAGCCGCCTTCGGTTCTTTCATCGTGACAAAGGAGCAGTTCTTCCCCCATCTGTTCACGGGTTGGAGCACATCTTCTCTTTTCTCTAGAATAGTGATTCTTGAAACTCTACACTACATCAGAATTACCTGGAAGGCCTGTTGGATTTACAAATTTCTGGGACTCACCCCCTGAGAAAAGAAGAGAGAAGAGAGCAGAGGAGGGGTGGGGAGGATAGAAGCCATTATAGTTTATCACATGCCATAAGGTCAATGGTGTCATACATAGTTATTGTCCTGTCTGGGGGCAAAAATTTTGCAAACTGCCATTCTGTAACTCCTTTGCTGAGAGTTCCTCCAGCTTCCGCTTATTACGTCCAGGGCAGGAGAAGCCCCCTGCTTCCTGAGAGGGCACCTTCAACCTGGGCGAGCTGAGAAGAGTCACACCCTATACGGAAGGCTGGAGTGACAACCAGGAAGCCTGTGTCATCTCTGAGGATAACCTTCAACACACATCTCCCACACCATAGTTTAGCTCTTAGGGGTTATGTCTTCTCATTGAGTGAATTTGAGGGGTTAGATCCCCCATTTTTTTTTTTTTTTGGTTATAACCTTGTACATAGTTTTGACTTCCTTGGTCCACAAGTAATAGATATAAAATTAAAGCAATGACACATCTGTGCTCTGTAACTTCATGTAAGCGAGATTCCTCATGTAAAAAAATCGGTCTTATTTTTCAGTTATTATTCACTATAGAAGTAGAAGCTTCCACTTTTCTCCTTTTATTCCTTGTGCTACTCAGGACAGGGTACAGGAAAGGCTTCTCTGGCTTCCATTCAGGGGGCAACTCGGTCTCAAGCTCCACGGGGCACCCGCACTGTACCCAGGTGAGGGCCAGGCCAACCCCAACCCCCAGGACAAAGATTCTGATTATCTGCTCACTTACTGTCAAAAGACCCCATAAGACAGACAGATGTCTCCTCCAGCCTAAGCTATAAATAGTCCAGGCACTAAGTATCTCTGCCACCTGGCAGGGAAAGTGACTTCTGGGACACCCTTGGGGAAGGGGGCAGTAGCAATGTTTTATTCAGTAGGCCCCACTGACAGCTCAACTGGCTTGGGGACAGAGTGAATATGGAGACCTGAATGGACACTTTGCAGAAGGAGCTGGAGCCGAGTGGGCCTGAGCCCCACAGCCTGGCATCGAGGGCACTGACCACCGCTCTGGGGCAGCCTCCTCTTCTTCCTCCTGCCTACATGGAGCCATGGAGCTGGTATCCAATCCTGAGCCCATAAGGTCACAGGGCTGCAATCGGGCCGGCCGAGAGGTCTTTCAATCCATCCTCCGGCTAAATGCAGAAGACCCTTCAATAGCACCCATGACCCTGGTTACTAGCTACTGTGTAAACACTGTCAGGCAGGAGAGCTTATCACCCACAGGGGACAATGTCAGGAATGTGAGAGCTACCAAAAAAAAAAAAAAAATCAAATATAAGAAATTTCATAAGGCCGGGCGCGGTGGCTCACGCCTGTAATCCTAGCACTCTGGGAGGCCGAGGTGGGCGGATTGCTTGAGGTCAGGAGTTCGAGACCAGCCTGAGCTACAATCCTGAAAACTTTCTCACTCTAAAAGTCAGCATTTGCTTCCACATTCTGTTCCTAGCACACAAAGTCAAATCCCCTCCTCCACAGAGTTGCCTCAAATAGCCGAAGAGCCACAGTGTGGAACAGGCCACTATGGGAGAGACAAGGGATTGGAGGTGCCTCAATTCAAGACCCCATCAACAGAATGCAGACGTTATCTAATGCGGGGGGAGGGGGGCTGTTTTTCATCAAAATGTCACCATTCAATGAAGTTGTAATTCTGCTTCGTACCACTAGGTGGCACTGACATTATGCCTGGCGGACCCTGCGAGGGTTGAGAATGAGATCTCTTTTTTAAAACTGAAACCCTACACACTGTGAACCCCAATTTTGATGCCAATCGTTTCATTATGACATCACTCAGAGGCATACAAATAGAAAATGTATACACTTTATTCTTATTTCAAAACAATAAAATTAAAAAGTATAAAAATAGAAACAAAGCAATAAAATTCAAGTTAATGTTAATTTAATGGGGTGGGTAATGTTATTCTGCTGGAACTAAATTGGTGATTTGGAATTTAACAGGACTAATGTACATTCACATTTTTTGGCCCACTGGTTATGGACTTAAGTCTATTTACAATACACATGATGGACCATCATTTGAGTTGTTTTTAAAATTCCTATTTAAAATTTAACTAATTTTAAACCACCAACCCATCATTTTGATGAGCTAATAAATTGAAGAATACAACCCCAATAATTCAATTCACTCATACCCCATTTTACACAAGCTCTTGCTGTACTGATTCATTAGAATGCTAATTAACTTTGAGATACTTCCCCCAAAAGGTTATATGTAAGTATAAACCATTGCAGTAACTATTAATATTTTGCTTCAGCCAATGGGAGCTACCCAGACCTTGGGGAGCAGAAACTATCAGGTCCATTCCATCCTTCCTGACACCCCCCACAGGGTGCAAGCCGAGCCAAGAGATATGGCTGCTTCACCCCTGCCAGGGAGGTCCTCGTGATCTTAAGGCCTGACCACAGCTGCCTCCGCTGGCTTTTTCATCGGAAACTACTTACCCTGGAACCATGAGCTACATCTCATTACTGAAGCTAAATATGTGGCTTCTTCCCCTCCCCACTGAGCTCAGCTCAGCTCAGCCACGCCATGTCAGCTCTGGGCCCTTAGGGTGCAAGTTCTGAAAGGAGTCTTAAGCAGAACAGCACGATGTTCTGGGAACACAACCGGAAAGCTGGGAATTCGTGCCGGGGCTCCCTCCACCCCCAGCCTCTGAAAATGAAAGCACCAGGAACAAAGTGCCATCAGTTCACCCGAGCTGCCAGTTCTTTCCCGCAGTGCTGCTGCACGCAACAAACATGGGGATGTGGTTAGGCATCTGTTGGGATAATTCCCGAATATTCATTGTAATTCCCATGCTCCCTCCAATAGTCCGCCATGGGAGCTGACCTGCACTGAGTGAGCATCTCAAGAGAGAAGAATTGCTTAATTCCGAGTGAACCCACATCTCAGCTCTGCAACCGACAACATATCCTGCTCTGCGTTTTGTTCCAGTAAAACCAACTTTGTAACCTCTGAAAGGCTATTCAGTCTCGCCCAAGAATGTCTCCCAGAAAGGTCTGCAATGAGCAGTGTTTGCCAGCATGCTGTTTTCCGTAAGCTCTGCTCCCTAAGATAGTAATGCCAGTGATACTGGTTACCAAGGGGGTTGGGCCTTGCAGAAATGAAAATACCCTCCTCCCTCCCCCCATCACACACACATGTGCACGCCCGCAGAAATCAAAAGAGCACTAATGTCCCTGGAGAGCACAATCAGCGCATAAACCCAATGCCTTGACCTGAGGTGCAAGTGTTTCCAGCAAATCCAGAGAACAACCTCAGGGACCATGCTCTCAGAATGTAGCTACCACAGTCCACTCTCTCAACCCACTTGTGTCAGTAACTGAGTGGCTTGACAGAGAACATCAACATCTGACCCTCCCTCTTAGGTTCTAAGGGAAAGATGCTAACAGAAAGAGAGGCGCAGTTTTACTCATAATATCTTTAGGCGAATGACAACTAGATTGTCCCCGTTCCCATATTGACAGTAAAAAACTGCATGAATCCGATACAGCCGTAGAAAAGTTAAAATTTTTCTCTAAGAAACACAAGGAAATCTTGTTATACACTTAAAATTGGTGCATTTTACCATACATAAACTAGACCTAAAAAGCCATGAGCCCCTGAAGAAGAACCTTGCTCCATCCTACCTCAGGGCTTTGCACATGCCACCCCCTCTGCCTGGAATGCCATGTCCAGTCCCTCCGCCCCCCGGCTCCTTCATACTAGATCTGGTCTGCAGCATTTTACTTTGCTTTTGAAGCATTTGTCATTTATAATTAAGGACTCTGTGTGTCTGTTTCTTTAGCTTGTGTTTCTCTGTATATATGCATATGCTCCTCGAAGGGCTGTTTTCTCATCATTGCGTGAAACTGGTAGCTCTCACCCCATTTTTGCTGCAACACAGAGAGTCCCCCTAAGAAGACTCTGAGTAAATCCTTGTCTGCCATCTGGGGTCAGTCCCCACCAGAGTCTATATTGTCCTGAGACTCCAGGGCCTGTCTCAGGGATTCAACAAGCTCTGTTTGCCTTTGAAGGATGTATTCATTCATATATTCACTTATATCACCACCACAGTCAAGATATAGAATATTTCCATCGCTTCAAAAAAATTCCCTTGTGCCTCTTTGCAACCAATCCCCTTCTTTTTGAATCCCCCTGGATCCAAGCAATACTGGTCTGCTTTCCTGCACTAAAGTTTTGCCTGTTCTAGAAATTTATGTCAATGGAATCATGCAGTGTGTACTCTTTTGTGTCTCATTTCTGTCACTTAGCATAATGCCTTTGAGCGTCCTGCATGTTATTGTGTGTGTTGGTAGTTCATCCCTTTTTGTTGCTGAGCACTATTTCATTGTATGGATGTACCACACTATGATCATCCTTTCACCGATTGAAACACATTTGAGTTGTTTCTAGTTTTGGGCTATTTCAAGAAAAGCCACTGTGAGCATGCATCTCTTTGTGTAGACACATTTTCTCAGGGCTGGGCTAGGATGAGGCAAGGTAGGCATCTAGGGCACAAAATTTAAGGAGGCACTCACTCTCAGTGCCGTGCAAGTGCAGCCCTGGGTTGAGTGCCTCCTTAAATTTTGTACTGTCTCCCGTATTCCCAGCCCTGGTTTCCATTTCCTTAGGAATGGGATTGTTCAGTCAATATCTTAAGAGTGGGATTACTAGGTCATGTGGTAAATATACATTTAATGTTGTAAGAAACTATTGATACCAATTTCCCAAAGTGGCTGTGCCATTTTGCATTGCCTCCAGCAGTGTATAAGAATTCCAGTTCCTCCAAATTCTCTCTAATACTTGGTATTTTCAGCCTTCTTATGTTAGCCATTCCAGGGGTGATATCTCATTATGATTTTAATTTTCATTTCCCTAATGATTAATGATGCTAAGTGCTTTTTCACCTTTGGTGTACTTCTTTGCAACTTTTCTATCTTCTTTGGTGAAGTGTCTGTTCAAATCATTTGCTCATTTTTAGTTGGTTGTTTATCTTATTGAGATCTAACAGTTCTGTATATAGTTTAGATATGCATTCTTTATGAGATATATGTTTTGCAAATGTTTTATCTCGCTTTGTGGTTTCCTTTATCATTTTTCTACAATATCCTCTCTCGGTTTGAGGAAGTTATCTTCTATTCCTAATTTGCTGGCAGTTTTTATCATAGTATTGGATTTTATCAAATACTTTTCTAGAGCTATTGAGATGATTATATGGTAATGTGGTGAATTGTATTGGGTGATTTCAAATGTTCAACCCACCTGGCATTCCTGTAATGAACCTCACTTGGTCAAAATGTTATATCCTTTTCATATGATGTAAGATCCGATTTGCTCATATTTTGATAAGGAAATTTTGTGTTATGTTTATGAGGAATATTGGCCAGTAATTTTATTTTCCTGTCAAGTCTATGTTTGGTTTGGGTATCTACATAATACTGGCCTAATAAAGTGAGTTAGAAACTGTTACCTCCTTTCCTATTTTCTGAAAGCATTTATGTAGAATTGATGTTATTTCTGCTTTCAGGGTTTAGTAGAATTCACCAGTGAGTCATATGGGCCTGGAATTTTCTTTGTGGGAAGGTTTTTAACTATAGATTTATTTTCCTTAACATATATAGAACTATTCAAATTATCTATTTCTTTTTAAGTAAGTTAAATAAATTGCATCTTTCAAGGGATTTATCTGTATCATCAACATAGTCAAATTTATTGATAAAATTGGTTGAGATATTTCTTTATTATCATTGTAATCTGTGTTGGGTCTGTAGATAATGTTCCCTCTTTTCTGATGCTGATAATTTGTGTCCTCTCTCCACCTTTTACTTATTATCTAGCTAGAAGGTAAATAGTTTTAATGATCTTTTAAAAAAAATCAATGTTTGAAGTCAGGTGTGATGGCTCATGTCTATAATTCTAGCACTTTGGGAGGCTGAGGTGGAAGGATCTCTTGAGGCCAGGAGTTTGAGACCATCCTGAGCAACATAGTGAGACCCTGTCTCTACAAAAAATAAAAAATTTAGTTGGATGTGGTGGCATGTGCTTGTAGTCCTAGCTATCCAGGAGGCTTGAGCCCAAGAGTTTGAGGTTGCAGTGAACTATGACGATGCCACTGCACTCTAGTTTGGGACACAGGGCAAGACCCTGTCTTAAAATAAATACGTAAGTAAAATATAACATTCCTTCTGTGCTAGCATCTAAAAAATTTTTAAAAATTCAGGCTGGACATGGTGGCTGACCCCCATAATCCTAACACTCTGAGAGGCTGAGGTGGAAGGATCCCTTGAGGTCAGGAGTTGAAGACCAGCCTGAGCAAGACTGAGACCCCATCTCTACCAAAAATAGAAAAATTAGCTGGGTACAGTGGCCTGTGCCTATAGTCCCAGCTACTTGGGAGGCTGAGACAGGGGAATCACTTAAGCCTAGGAGTGTGAGGTTACAGTGAGCTATGATCACACCACTGCGCTCTATACTGGGCAACAGATAGACCCTGTCTCAAACAAACAAACAAACAACGCAAAAATTGATGTTTAGTTTTGATCATTTTTTCTCTACTGTTTTCCCACTTTCTGTTTCATTGAGTTCTGCTCTTTTCTGTATTGTTTTCTTCCTTCTGCTTACTTTGGGTCCAATCTGCTCTTGTGTCTCTAATTTAAGGTAGAAGCATGGATCATTGATTTGAGAAGTCTCTTACCTTTTTTATATCAGCATTAAATGCCACACTGCTTTAATTACATCCCCCCAAAATTAATGTTATGTTTTTATTACCACTTACTTCAAAAATGCTTTATAATTTCCTTTGTGATATCTTCTTTGATCCAAAGGTTATTTAGAAGTGTGTTGTTTAGTTTCCAAATATTCATGGGATTTTTTTTTTAGATATTTTATATTTTTTGACTTTTAATTTAAATCTGTTTAGGACAAACTAGGGTGGAAAAAGAAAAAAAATAAAAAAAAATAAAAAAAAAAATAAATCTGTTGTGGCCAGAACATATCCTATAATATATCAATATTTTGAAAACTATTGAGACTTGTTTTATTTTGATCCAGAAGGTAGTCTATCTTGATGAACATCCTATATGTCCTCATAAAAAGAATGTATAGTCTGTAGTTGTTGGGTTCTATAAATGTCAATTAGGTTAAGAAGGGTATGTCAGTCAGACCACCTATATTCTTACTGATTTTTTTGTCTAATTATTCTAATATTTTCTGAAAAAGATGTATAAGAGTCTCCAACACAGTGTTATAATTTTTGCTTTAAACAATCATGTTTCTTTTAAGAATCAAGAGAAGAAAACCAAAATTATATATATAGTCTTTTATGTTTACCTGTGTCTTACTCATCTTTTGGGTACCAACACCTGACATCAGCCAGCTCCTTGAAGGTACCAGGAAATGTTTGTTGATCTGAAATGAAATGAGGTGGCTGGGGTCAGAGCCCCAGCAAAAGCAGAACTTGATATGGGCCTGTCTCTGGGGTGTCAGAGGAAAGAGTCAAAGTCAACACTGAGGTTTCAGGTCTGGGTGAACAGGAGAATGTGGAACTGTGGGCAGAGAATGGGAAGTTGGGAGGAGCAGACGGTTCAGGTATGAGAAGAAGGTGGGGGATGGGGAAATGCAAAGGTCAGACTCAGACAAGTTTTGATGGAGAGGTGGGGGCCATCTGGCTAGAATTCTGTGATTGAAAACCCACCTGGCAGTTCCCCCACCCCCTTCAGATGGACTGGCTTGTGACCTACCTTGAGGTCCTGCCCTGGAGTTGCTCCTAATGGGAGAGACCTGAGCCACACCCAGGAAGCCACAGGGCTTATGATGCATACACAGCCACCTATCAATACCTAGCAAAGCAGAGTGTTTGGTCAGGGTGGTGAGGAGTGGATGGGAGGGGTCAGTCCAGGAGAGCTTCTTGGAGGAGGAGGAGGAGGAGGAGGCTTGGCTTGGCCAGGAGGGGAGCAGTTAGCTGCACTGGAGGGGAGGAGAACGGGGTGGGGGCTTGCTGACTGCAGGGAAGATGGGGCTTCCTGCCCATGGCAGGGATTCTGGGCACGGTCCCCTACTCCATCAGCAGGAGTGCTGGAGGAAGAGCAGATCACAGCTGAGGTAAGGGGCTGCAGTGAGATCTCTAGGGAAACGGGGACAAGAATAACTACTCTAATGCCCAGGACCGTTCCCTAGCTCAGCTGCCTTCTCTTCCTGCCATGTGGACACCCCCCACTCCCAGCGCCTCGTTCCTCTTTCCCTCCTTCCCGTGGGAACCCAACTGTGGCCCCAGAGAAGAGCAGGTTTGTGGGCACAGTCCACACGCAGCCGCCTCCTGAGACATCCAGGGGCAGGAAAGGAGGGTAGCTGGAAGCTGGGCCTTTTCTCTGGTGCCTCGGTTTCCCCTTCCCTGGGGCTGTTGCTGTTGGAAAGCGATAAGCCCTGGGAATGGGGCTGCGGAGGAATGGCCTCTCCAGGGGCTCTGGCCCGGCACAGCCCCTTCTCTCTCCTCTCTGAATCTCTCCTCTGCCCCTACCCCCTGGTTGCCCTGTTCCCTGGCTCCAAATGAGCCCCTGGGGACCCCTGAGCAGCAAACACAACAGGGAAAGAGCAAGAGCCAGCCCCCAGGGAGGACGCGCAGACAACACTGGTGACTGTGCACGTTCCGCACGGCCCTCCCCGCCTGGGCCACCCTTCCACATCCCCTCTCCCTCTCCCGCCTCGGACCCAGGCTGAGGTCCCCTTTTCAGGGCTCTTCTTGGGGGCTGGGCTCTCCCACCCCATACTCAGGAGAGGAAGGAAGAGAGAGAAACTGAGGCACAGGGGCAAGCTTGAGTGGAGGGGAATGCTGGGTGGGCGGGGGTCAGGGTCACAGCACGGGGTGGGCAGTGATAGGGTGGAAAGGGTAGTAGGTGCTCACAGTGCGGGTGGAGAAAGATTTCTCATGCAGGGATTAGGATATAAAAGTAAAAAAAAGTTTATTTTATCCTTTTAGAGGAGGGGGAGAGAGAGAGAGAGAGAGAGAATAGGGTGGGGGAGAAGAGAGCAGGGAGCCGGTGTGGCATCCTAAAGAAAGAGAAAGGAGATGTCAGCAGCGAGGCCAAGTGGCTCACTGAATTTAAGGGGGATGAAGAGAGGAAAAAAAACAGTGACAGCTGTCAGTTGATAGAGAAGCAGCAGCAGGTAGATAATAAAAACTGGACGTCAAAGGACGTCAAAGTCAGAGTTGGTTTCCTGCTTTCCATGGAGAAAGGATTATCCCAGGAAATGTGACTCTGTCCTCAATATACGGTTGAGGCTGCAGCTCATTTTTCTGCTGTTTACTCAGGAGCTCTGTAAAAGCAGACTCTCAAAAACAAAGGACAATTTTGGAAAAGAGAAATTTACATCTCTTTTCTGTTCATTCAGCTTTTTCAGAAGTTGTGCAAAACAGAACTCCTGACCTTCTTTTCCTGTTAGTGAGAGAATTGATAGGATTGATCTTCAACCCTTCCTGCGGAAATTGTAGGATTAGGTGTTTTCCTGTTATTTTTGCAAGGCCACATTTACAAGCAGCACTCTGGGTTCTTAGGGATGGAGGGAGGAGTGGTGTGGGTGGAAAGTGCTGGCAGCAGCCACCCCCACCCGAGCTGGGTCTCCCAGCCCTGCTGTTGTGGTCACGTGGACAGTATTTCCTGGACACTTGGTGGTGACGGTGATCGTAGCGGTGGTGAAGTATATCATAAACGTGCCCTCCTGGATCTGCCCACCCTGCAGAGAACAGGGACAGTGGACTTGCCTCCCATCCCCTGCGCATTCCCCAGGCAGAAGGTCCAGGGGAAAGGAGGGTGGACAGAGAGCAGAACCATTACACAGATGGACGGGCCAGGGCCAGCTCTCCCTCAGGTCTTGGTGAGACTCAGTGGATGGAAGGGCCCAAGAAAGAACTCTCTCTGGGATGGAGAGGTTCTTCCATCACCCATGTTGGGAGGTTTTGAGGACTTTGTCAATAGATGCCAACATCATTTATGGGGTCCCATGCACTCTGAAGGCCAGTGGAGAAGAAAAATCCACTCCTTGATGGAGCTGGTGACTCAGGTGATGTTCGTGGCGAGAACAGGGCTGCTCTCTCTCCAAACCGATCCAGACAGGAGGGAGGGGCCTCTGCCTCATTAATAGACGGGTCTCCTCTCAATGCTGCTCTGCTTGGTGAGCCACTCAGGACCATGCCATGCACTGAAAAGGCCACCCCAGAGCCAGCAGCCCCGGGGCAGACGTTTATTCAGTCATCTCATGGTTTATTCTATTGCATGTGTGAGGTCATTGCCTTTCTTCCTATTTTCTGACCTGTTTTGTCCCGTGCTCTGGCCACAAATGTCTATTTTCCTCTGCGTATCTATTTGCTTAGGCTTAATGACATTTCTTTCTGATGAGGGAAGAATCCCTGCGTGTGTTGGGGGGCAGGTGCCTCATAGACACGCATTTACCTCTTACTTTCATTGCAAATGGGTTTCAGCGGCTCATGCTCCACAACACAGAAGTGAGTTGCCTGAAGGAATTAGTGGGTATCTATCCTCAGTGGGTGTCTGCTATCCCCAAGGACAGTTTGATTTTTTTAAGAAAATTAGGAAAACGTAGTGCCACGAGGGGGTGCCCCTGAATTCTGATCTAGTATAATAGTAAAGCCGGTTCATTCATCGTGCAGGAAGTGTCTGAGATTCAAATGAAATAGGAGCACTCCTCGAGCAGCTGCAGGTGACACACTGGGCACTGCCACAGGAGGGCCTCGCTTACTAAACCGAGAGACTCCCTGAAGTTGGTGCAAATCCCCATTGCTGTGATAAGCTCGTAGGCTCAGTAAGGTCAGCAACTTTTCCAGGGTCACTCAGGTAACAAGTGAAAAATGGGATTCAGACCTGGTTCTGCTTAGAGCCACAGCCCAGGCTTTCTCAGGACAGGGACTCAGGCAGGGACACACCTAGGCAGGGCTTCACAACCGGGAGGGCACTGGGCAGCGCAGAAGCAAGGCGGGTTCATGGAGGTCCTTGGGAGGAGGGTCACAAACAACCTGCCCACCAGAGAGGTGTTTCCAGTCGGGGTAAGGAAGTTTCGGGATGTTCCAGAACGTGGGAGAAATAGTCCTCCTGCCCCGACCATGTCAGGGTCAGTGCCCAATGAGCCCTTGTTATTTAGAAGGGAGTTTGTGAGTGAGATTAGGGTATTTTTGCTCACTGGCTTGGTACCTGTCCCAAGACACGAGTGTCTTTTGTCATAAATGAGTAACTTGGCATCCTATTTTATGCATGATTGTGGACGTACTTTTGTCAGCATGAGTGTGTCATGCTGACCAATATTGCGAGCATTTTGAGTTTTTAGAGCTGAAGACTGAGGATGAGACTGCAGACCTTGAGGTTATCCCTCTGAGGGTAGTTTGTTTGGGGGGAAGTTATCACCACTGAAAAAGAGTTGAAAAGATGCAGCCAGGGAAAGCTAGCAAGGGGTCCTGCATATTCAAACACTGATTGGCCTGCAGACAGTGGTGGTGCACTGAACCAGCAGGAACTGGCTGCAGGAGCTGGTTTTGTGCGTTTCCTCCCAAATCCCATGACATGGGTAGTTTGAAATCAGCCACAACCTGGCACTTACACCACAGGAACTGGCAAATGCTAGAAACTAGGATCTTTCCTCCTAAAGTACTGGCCTTGAAACAGACACCAGCACACCAGTGGCACCCAGAAAGGCAGGTGGGAGCAGAGAGATGGACCCGGAGAACCACGGAGCTACAAACCCCATCCCATACTCCAAGGCTTTCAGTGTTTGTAGGGAGGAGATTCTACTAGAGAACAATTGCCATACAATTTAAATTGCTATTTTTTTCCTCTCTTATTTTTTGTCACTGAGGGCAAATAACTGCATTTGGGGAGTTTCACCTGCATGTGATCTGCCTCTACTGGAAAGCAATTCGTCTGACTCTGGGCTTTGTCTTTGGGCCCCACCTCGTGACGGGGTCCTGCCTGTGTCCCAAGGAGGTGGGGCCCCCACTCAGCACAGGGTGGGCTGGGCTGTTATCTGTGGAACGACAGCACACACGTGACCGCTCAGGGCCACACGTGGACAACTAGGAGAGAGGAAGAAATATCCTTCATTTCCCCAGAGAACATGTGACTTGGACCCCTCTTGGGCCAGGGAGTCTGCCAGAAGAGAAGGTGCTGAGTGAGGTTTTGTGTCCATAAACCACTTCTGGGCTCAGTGACTACAGCAGATACAGCAGATGGTGACCGGACAGGAAGGAGAGGCCCTGCCAGTGCCGAGGCTCAGGTGTGCTCAGTAAATATTTGCTGAATGAGCAGTCCAGGCTGCCACCTGCACTTTAACTGAAAGCTGCGTGTCTTGTGTCTGAGCATACGTGGCACCTCCAGGGTCTTCACAGACGACTTGCTAGGGGTGCTATGACAGCCCAGAGCCCTAATTCCACCAACGGCAAGTCAGGGCCGGCTCCCCAGGGGCCGTGCGAGCTGCACCTGGCAGGGTCAGCAGACATTTGACAGGGGACAGAGGGAGGGGTCTTACTCCAGGGACTGGGAACAGGTGGGCAGGCTGGAGGCTGACCTGGTGTCCTTCTGAGGCCCACAAGGGACAGGGCTGGCCCCGTAAAGGGGGAGTGGTTTCCCCAGTGAACAGCCTGCTGGCTCCCTCCCCTCCCGTGCCCCATCGGGAGGGGATCACAGGCCAGGGGGCACGTTCTGGGCTCCGTTGGGGACTGTGGGGCCACACTCTGCCCTGCGGGGCAGAGTGGCTGAGGCCTGGGCTGGGCCCTGGTGGTTTCAGGTTCTGTTGGATCATGCCATCTTTCCTGCCTGCTGGACCGGGTGGGGGAGAGAACCAGGGAGCCCAGGACTGTGAGGGGACCCTTGTGACAA
Source organism: Microcebus murinus (assembly GCF_040939455.1). Classification (NCBI taxonomy): domain Eukaryota; kingdom Metazoa; phylum Chordata; class Mammalia; order Primates; family Cheirogaleidae; genus Microcebus; species Microcebus murinus. The sequence goes on along the minus strand of NC_134105.1, from coordinate 105,701,244 downwards.
AGGGAGGCCTGCAGAAAGGGCCTGAGTGAGGTGGCTGGGTGCGGGTGTCACCGGCACACCGAGGTGGGCAGCAGGCCTGTGTGGGAGCCAGGCAGGAGCTCAAGGCCACGCCTTCTCTCCACGGGGTTTCTCGCGCCTTAGGGGGGAACGTGAGCCTCCCGGGGAGGCAGCGTCACCCCCACGGGGGAGGGCAGGGCTCACCGCCTGCAGCTCACAGATATGAGGGTCCCAGCCCGACCGGAAGGCCAGCCCAGGCTTGTCAGGCCAGCAGCCTTTGCAGGTCTGGGCTGGGCTCGCGGCGCAGACCTGTTCGTGACTCACTCACTGCATGTGGGAGGTGGCTGTGGTGGGCCGAGGGCCACCTTGGGGCCCAGCGGCTGCTGGGACGCAGCCCTCGGCCTCAGCCCCTCTGCCTGGGGTGGTGTGGGGAGGCGAGATGCTGCTGGGACAGGCCTGGCCTTCGCCCCCCTCAGTGTGGCCGCTCAAGGTTGAAGCCACATTAGTGCAGAGACTCACGGCACTGACAGGCACTGGGATGTGGAAAGATCACTGGTCTGGGAGGCTGGAGACCTGGGCCTGGGCCTGGCTCTGCCACTCACTGCCTTTCTGGACCTTGGGTTTGCCAGGTCACCTCTTTGGAACCTCAGTTTCCTCACCTGTAAAATGAGAAGTTGATCAGGATGGTACCCAGGTGCCTGTCGCAGGTGATATGCCCCCACGTATCCAGGGCTCAGCCTGCTCCCATCCTTACCTGTGGGACGTAGCCCAGGGCAGGCTCCCCTCTCATTGCCGTGGGCGCGGGGCCCAGCTCAGTGACAGGAGCACAGGACCTTCCATCACCCACCTTCGGGGGCCTCTCCCCCCAACAGCTGTTAGTCTCAGGCTGCCAGCCTCAGGACGTGGAGGGAGTCCCTAACTGTCTTACACAGAACAGTGCAGCCGTTTTCATTTTCTCTTTTGTTATTATAGGAAATAAGTGCAACAAGATGTACTCGCAAATAATATTACAAATTTTTTTTAAAAACTTACCCTACAAGCAAAAGACATAAAAATCTAAATAAAGTGCCACCCATCGATGCATTCCTCTGTGGCTATCTGGAGACTGTGCATATATTTTGCATTTTGTCGGCGCTGTTGAGTTGAAGTGAGGAAGGTCACCCTGTTGAGTTTCCCACCCTCCCTGCCATTCGTCCTCTCCCGGATCCCTCCAGTCCGCATACATTGGTAGTGAAGCTCTGAGCCCTGGCCACAGAGGGAGGTCACCATCTCCTTGAGAATAAGGTCTGTTCCTAAGTCCTGGGGCCCTTCTCTGGAGGGACCAGAATTTTCCAGGCTCCTCTGGTCACCCTCAGGCTGTGGACTTGCAAATGTCACATGAGGCTTGGAGAATGGAGACAATGCAGAGGGGGCAGGAAAGATGTCTTCGGTTTCACACTGCAGCCAGAACCTCCAACGTTGGCAGGTTCCAGGTGTGCTCCTAGCAGGGGACATTGTTTTGTTGTTTGTTCTTGATGGATGGCTCCTGCCTTTGGGTCACTTCCTCACTAATTTCCACCCCTCCCGAACGCGCTCTGTGTTACCAACCACTGGAGCTTCCGCGGGCTCCTCACATCCAGGTCCCACACGGAGGCTCGCCTTCCTCCCTCGGGTCTCTAAAGGCCCCGCACTCTCCCAGCTTGGCCGCTGCGTGTCCTTCCTGCCCTCGTCCTCATAAGCAATCCTTTGCCACGTGATCCTGTTGCAGCAATGTCTCTCTCGCCATCCTGTCACCCCTGCCCTCTATCACTGCCCCGACCTGGCCTCATTCTTCCCCTGGATTGTTGCAACGTCTCCCGTCTGGCGCTGTGGCTCGAGTGTCTCTCAAAAAGCCATGCTGCCCCGATCAATCCCCCTGGAGCACCCCCTAATCCTGCCTCTCCTCTGCTCAAAGAGCTTCGGTGATTCCCAGTTATCCACAGACTGGCATTGTTTAGGGTCACGTACATCCTTGCTGCTCAGAGTGTGGTCTCCTGACCAGTGACATCAGCATCACCCAGGACCTTGTAAGAAACGCAGACTCTCAAGTCCCCCGAGACTAACGGGATCCGAGTCTGCTTTTTTTTTTTTAGAAGACTGCCAAGTGAATTGCATGCACATTCAAGTTTGACAAGGGCTGTTTTACAGTCTAATTTCTTCTTTTTAAATGTATACATATGTAATCAGATGTATATTAAACATGTATTACAAATACGTATGTATTCAAAGTCTCACGTGTGTGTGGTTTTAAAAAAATGTACTGAAAAATTTCAGTCCCCTGCTAGTCCCAGTTTCTCCCCAGAGGGAACCACTTCTGTTATTCTGTCTGCTTTTAGTTTTTCTGTGGCTACTTCTGTGTTTCTAGGTAATGCTTTCAAGGCTATTTCTGGAGTTTTCAATCTGAGCCATCCCCTACTGCCTTCCTGCCACTCACACACACGGGGATTTAACTCCCTCACGCCAACCCCGACCGGGGCTGGAGTTGTTCCTTGTGCTGTCACCTTTTCTCACCTGTTCGGTGATCCTTGGTTGTCCTCTTGTATTTAAAAAACAGTCAGGTTGTTCTGTCAGGGTGTACTTTAGGGAGAGGCCAGGGAGCTGGCTTTTACACTGGGGGAACCCCTAAATGTCAGAATGAGGGGAGCTTTCCTGAGCCTTCATTACCCACACGAGCCGCCCAAGTTCTCTCCAGACAATACATTCAAGGGTTTTTTGTTTTTATTTTAGAAGAGCCCTCCTTTGTTGATGTCTGAGAAGGAAATGCCTGCCTTCTGCACGTTCTTGTGCCTGGAGTTGGCAGAGGGTGGGGGCTGACCCCTTCATACACAACTTCCCCATGAGGATCCCTGTCTCAGCCCCACTGCTCTCCCCACCCACATGCCACCTGGCCTCTCTGAGTTCCAAGTCCCTTCGGGTTCCTCTGGGCAGATGGTTCTATTCTCTGCTGTGCCCCATGTGTGTTTTCTCCATCAGTGATTCTCAAACATAGCTGTGCATTGGACACACTGGACTCTTCTGGGTCATTAAAATCCTACTGCTCCCCGGGCACCACCCCAGAGATTCTGATGTGATCGGCCCAGAGTCTGGCTCTGCCTCACCAAGCAAGCCCGCTCCATCTCTCTCTGACATTCCCGCATCCCTGCTCTGCCGCTGAGCTGCCTCCTAGTTTCTCTTTCGTGTTGTGACTTAAAACACTGAAACAAAATGAGTTCCCCATAGTTTTAAGGGTTTGGGGAGGGATAAGAGACACGTGCATGTACTTGTTCCATGAACATCTTGAACAAGACGTCCAAAGCCCAATTTCAATCTAATTGTCCAGCAATGTCCAACTACTCCTCTGCACTCTATAATTTAGCAAATGCAAACAAACCGGCAAACTGCAAGACCTTGCACCTGTCCACATCGGTAACATCTCTCATGCTGCGACTCCGGTAATTTCTCAGCCCAGAGACAAGCTGCGCCTGGGTTTAGGTCGGCAATCCGGGATGCCAGGGCTCCGCTCGGCCTCTGCGCTGAGGTGGCTCTCACAGTCCTGGGCACCACTGTTCTCACAAAGCCACATTCAAGGGTGGGAGCCAGCGGGCAGTGTGGGGCAGGAGTTTCTCTTCACCCTGTGCTAGGGTTTGAATGTGTCACCAAAATTCCATGCGTTGGAAATGATCCCCACTGCGGAGTATGAAAGGTGGGGCCTTTAAAGGCGACTTGGTCATGAGGGTCCTGCCCTCATGAATGAATTAGTCCATGCATGGATGAATGGGTGCTACATTAAGTTTAGCCTAAAGCTGCCTCCTTACGTATTTTAAGCTCAGCCTAAAGGTTTCTCAATTGATAGTGAACTGTAACCTAACTGGATGCACAAACAGACTCTTGTACCAATCACAGAGTTGCAGCAATGACCAGCATCAACTGTTCAAACCAGGTTCAACTAAGGCAGACACAGAACTGTAACCAATCCAGCTGTTTCTGCACCTCACTCCTGTTTTCTGTACGTCATGATCCTTTTTCTGTCCACAGATGTTTTCTGACCATCTGGCAGCCCTGGAGTCACCCAGAACCTATTCTGGTTCTGGGGGCTGCCCATTTTGCAAATTATACTTTGCTCAATTAAATTCTGTTAAATTTAATTTGTCTAAAGTTTTTCTTTTAACACAGATTAATGGATTGATGGGTCATCACAGCAGGGGAACTGGTGGCTTTATAAGAGGAGGAGGGACCTGAGCAAGCATGCTAGCACGCCCAGTCCTCTCGCCATGTGATAGGTCAGGACGCTGTAGGGAAGGGTCCCCACCAGCAAGAAGGCTCTAACCTTATGCGCCCCCTCGACCTTAGACTGCCCAGCTTCCATAACTGTAAGGAAATAAATTAGTTTTCTTTATAAATTACCCAGTTTGAGGTATTCCGTTATAAGCAACAGAAAACAGACTATGACTCCCTCCTTCCTCTTGTCGGGATGGAAGTAATTCTCAGAAACCCCGCAGTAGACTTTTTCTTTTCCATCACTGGGCAGAGTAGGGTCACATGCTCACCTCATCCCTGATACCAGGTGTCTCTTCTTGACACCTGAACTGGCCAGGGTTCTGTAACTGAGAAGGGGGCTGGCTTTGGAGAAGGAAATGGATGTTGTTGATGACTGTATTTCCTCCTCTCTGTTCCTTCCATCTCTTCCTCAGGGACGCTGGTTACCCATGTTTGACCCCCTCCCCCACCCTGCATCAGTCCAGTGCTCGTCTTATGCTGGTTGCTTCCCTCCTGTGCTCTACATTATTTTCTCATCTTGTCTTTCCTCTGTGCCATCGATATGGTTGATTCTGTTCTTTGCATTTCTAACTTCTTCTAAAGGATTACTTTTCTCCATTTCATCAGTCATGTGCAAGCTAATATTCCTTTCCTTTGTTTTGGAGGACCAAATAATTGTGTAGGTCTCATGTTTGTTTTTTCTGCTTTTCCACATCTTTAATTGAGGTCTTCTGTCTTGTTCTGCTATTCGCCTGAAAACAACATATTTTGACTCCTTTTGACTTTGCTTTGTTAGGGCATTGTTTGAATCCTGAGTTAAAGAATTGAGATAATGGTTTGTATTCCACATAGAAAAGGATTCCATTCCTTTCTCCCTCCTCTCCATGCAGACTGGGCTAGCCATGTGGTGTGACATCCTTGGTCATTGGCTTTTGATTAGGTATAGATCAAACGCTCCTCCCACCCCTACTCCACCCCTGCTGCTCTTTTTTGACTGCAGCCTTTTCTGCAAGGTCAGGTGCTCCTAGAATGGCATTCCTCTACCTGTTTACTTTGTCATCTAGGGTCTGCAAGTGCTCTGTTAGAAGTTTTATATTTCATGCTTTCATTTGGGGAATGATATGAATGTTAATAGGTGCATATTCTGGGTCCTGTGGATGACCACTTTATAAACAAGGTGTTTTCAGGGCTATATTTGTTTTTGTGTTAAAGCATCTCCACGTAAGAACAACCTGAGGATGCAGAACTCAGTTCTGATGGGGCTGCCCAGTGCATGGTTCACACAGAGGTGACCGGGAAAATGAACCATCAGGCGGGACACCCAGAATGACAATAATAACATCTACTAAGTACTTGCAAACGCCAGCCCAGCACTGCTCTAAGTGCTGTAAGTGTATTGACTCATCGACTCTTCTAACGATTCTGTGAGGAAAGGCACTTTGGTTTTCATAGATGAGGAGGCTGAGGCACTTGGAGGTTAAGTCTGTGGTCAAGAGTCTGCAGCCAGTAAGTGCAGGAAGGGTTGTGATATGGACAGCGTGGCCCTAAAGCCAAATTTCTTACCATTGAGCTGCAAGGCTCACATCAATTTGTCCAAAGGTCAATTCATCTAAAACTAATTTGCTGAAAGAGAGTTTACCAAAGAATCCATTTCCTAAATGAGCAAATCACTGAATGCCCAATTTGATGAATTTGCTAATTTTATCAAATCTTAATTTCTTTCAATTATTGATCAAGTTCATAATGATTTGAATCAGATGGGTTAATAGAACCTATGAGAACTTTGGAGAGAAAAGACTCCAGGGTTCTGGCTTCAGACTTTCTCCCTGGGCCCCATTCCTCCCCCTCTCTGTCATTCTCCCCACCTCTCTGCCCCTCAACCTTCCCCTTTAGGAATCAGCAACTCTGGCCCCTTGTGAACTGACTTGTTCTTTCTCTTAGCAAGGAGCTGGGTAGAGTAAAATCGAACAGTGCTTAAGGTGTTCTTAGGAAGGAATAATGAAAACCTGTCAACTAAAATGACACAGAAATCTTCAAAAGCTGTTTAAACCATTCTCTCCAAGTTGAATTGCTTTAAGCTTCATGCTGAAAATAAATCATTGACATTAGAATTTAAGGAAAAAACTAGCCTAACATCAAATTTCACCAAAACAAAAACATCTATCATCAGTACATTAAATTTGTAGGTTTGAACATTAGTTAAAATAACCATTGCTTCATTGCTTTAGTTTTTTTATTTACATTATATACATGTTTTAGTTTATGACATAAAAGCTATATCATAAGACATTTATATATAGTTTCATGTTTGTATATCTTAAAGTAACATTGTAATAAAAATAATATAAATCACTGTGTGATGAGAATTCTTTTCTTTAAGTAGGGTATTTTTTTACTACAAGACCAATTTTTATTGAGTTATTATAAGAAGTGAAAATAAAATGATTTCTTAATAAGCATAACATAAATACCAGACTGACAAAGTAAAACATAAAAAACTACAGGAGAATTTCATTTACAAATAATGATACAAAAATCCCAAATAAAAATATTATCCAACAGTAGCACATTAAAAGAATAATACATCAGCTGGAGCTTATTCCAATAATACATGAAAGGTTCAATATTAGGAAATCTATTAATATATTATTAATGTATGAAAAAGAGAAAAATAATATATTCACTAATGCAGAAAGGGAAATGACAACATTTGACATTTTATTTTTGGTAAAACTTTTGATAAAATGAGAATAGGTACATACTTTCTGAACATGATAAAATATATATGCCTTAGCCAAAAAACAACATCACGCTTGGTGGAGAAACATTGGAAGTACTCATATTAAAGTTAAGGACAAACCAAGGATATCTTTTATCATCACTAATATTTAACACAGTTTTCGAGGTATTAGTCAACCCAATTAGCCAAAAGAAAGGAATAAGGCATAAAAATTGGAAACAAGCAAAATTTATAATTATTTGTTGATAATATGGTTATCTACACAGAAATTCAAGTTAATTAAAATGAAAAACTATTACAAATGATAGGATTTAGCATGTTTTTAAATATACCGTGTTTCCCTGAAAATAAGACCTACCCATAAAATAAGGCCTAGCAGGATTTCTAACCATTTGTGCAATATAAGCCCTACCCCGAAAATAAGACCTAGTGATGGGCGTGGCTACACAACGCATCTGCACAACCCATCTGCACAACCCATGCACTTCACATCCGAGCAGTAAAGAAGAGGAGCAGCCCTTCTCATCTGCCCCATCGTGACAGCTACTATCCCAGAGGTGACTGGAAAGGTGCAGGCAGCCCCACCAACAAGGTCAGCTCCCCCTGTCAGGTCCCGGCCATCCTGTGCGTGCTGCAAGCTGAGGCTTTGAAGAGAAAATAACACATTCCCTGAAAATAAGCCCTAGGGTGTCTTCTTGAGGAAAAATAAATATAAGACCCTGTCTTATTTTCAGGGAAACATGGTATTTTGTGCATATTACTTTAACCAACCAGTAAGAGGATATATAGGGAACAAGACCACATGTACTACAGCAACAAAATTGGCGAAATATCATAATTTCAATGACATGCCCTTTGACTTCTGTTACGTAATAAAAGGAAAAGGGTCTGTGAGTTACTTGAATTTTGAGAAATCCTGAGATAGCATATTTAGTACACTTAGAATTAAGCCTGGTAGATAGTGGAGCTAAAGAAATATTCTCTCCCATTCCCATCACTCACTTCTACACTGCAGCGGACCCCTAATCTTGTACCTGCAGGCCTCGTGCTTTTCCACACTCAAGGGCTACCTCTCTGTCCCTGGGTAGTGGCGACATCTTAAAGGTCCTCCACCCAAGCCTCATCTTTCTCAGGCCCAGGACCCCCCCCTGTTCTGTGAAAGCATCTCTGCACCCTGACCATGCCAGCACGGGTCCTGCCCGACCAAGAGTATGCACTAATGGGCATTAAGTCGGTCAAAGGCCAGAGGTCAGAGGCCACTGACCGCTGAAGGGTTTGCCTTTCATGCTTTGATGTTTGAATAGCAGAGTCACTGTTCACACCCGTGGGGAAACCAGGGGGCAGCTCCTGCTTCCCGCTGTCTCAGTGGGAGGGGTCAGGGAGACTTGGGGTCTAGTTCCAGCTCCACCGTAAAGAAGCATAGTGGGACCCAGGGGTGAAAGGTGGGGTGTAGCAGATCTTACCAAGGCCCCTCATTGTTCCAGTGTCTTCATGGTCTAGGTATCCCCCTCAGCCTCTGGGCTCAGCTGGATCTTCTCATAGATGGTGTGGGTTTCCGGAGTCAGCTTGGGGCTTTGTGCGTGGAAGCGTCTCTCCTCCATGTTGTTCTACAGTTCAAGTGGGATTGAGGAGTAGTCTTGCTCAGCCTCTAAGAACTATGTTCAAGGGCCAGTTGGGCTACCTCTCTTCATGTGTTTCTTGTCCTCAGCCAAGTAGTTCTGGGTCTCTTAGCCCTGATAACTCCCCCAAATCTAGCTTCAGCCCAGGTGCCTCACTTGAGCTCTACAAGTCTTTGCATTTGTTCTGTCCTCTGCCCGGGATGCCACCCCTCTGCTCCCACCACCCAAGACCTCCACATGCTTTCTCCCTCACCTCCTTCAGGCTCTCCCTCTCAGTGAGGCTTGCTCTGACAGCCCATCATCATGTCCCCTCCACCCTTCCCTGCTGCATTTTCTCCTTAGCATTTATCATCATCTAACACTTCATAGTTTATTTATTTTATTTGTCATTCTCCCTACCCACACCCACCCCCAGTAGCATGCATATTCTGTGAGGGCAAGGATTTTTTTTTTTTTTTTGGTTTGTACTTGTTTTGGTGTGGAATTCTGTAGCCCAGATCAGAATAATTCCATTCATAGGAAGACAGTGAGCATTCGATAAACACTCCCTGGACAAATTTGTAAGTCACCTTGACTGCTCTCATTGCAAAGTTGCTCTGGAAAACTGCAAAGTGCCCACTAAATGTAAGGTATTACTGTTATTATCATAATCCACATTTCATAAAAGAGAAAACTGAGGCCCAGGGAGGTAAAGTAACCTTTCAAGGCTGAACAAGAAGTCAGAGTCAAAACTGGGTCTCACGCCCATCCCTCCTGATCTGCTCCTTCTCCCCACTCCCTTCCTCTTCTGTGCTGTCTGCGTGTCTGGGAGCTGCTCATTTTCTCCAGCAGCGTAGGAACTCCCCAGGGGCAGAGACTCCCCAGCGGCAGGGGGCTTCGGGACAGGGCTGAGTATCTGGGTTGGATGCCGCCAGGTTGGTTTCTCTATCCCAAAGCTACATATGGCCCCCTCCTGTGTGTCTCTGGTGGGGGTGGGGGTATTGGGGCTTGGAGTTTTTATATTTCCTGAGTCCCCTGCAGCCCAGGTCAGGTGGGGAAATGACACAGAAGGGCTGAGATGGGAAGCCACAAAGCCACCGGCACTGGGGCAGATAGGGACAGTGGACAGGGCACTGGCCTGGGAGTGAGGGGCCCCCATTCGGCCTTGTGCTTGTCAAGGTTCTCTGGGTAAGCCCCAGTGTTCGTCTGGGTCTCGCTCTCCCCCACCAAGGCTCCTCCCTCAGCAGAATCTTTCCATCTGGGACCATAGCACCCATTTCCAGCCAAGGGCCAGGAGCCCAGCGTGAGCTGCTCTCCCAGCGGCATTGCTTCAGTGGGGGCGGCCACACCTTTACACAAAGCGGTGGCATTAATGTTAGAGGCTCAGGCAGGTAGGAGGCAGAGGGGCCAGGGTGGGGGCCTGCTGTCTCCGCCTCCTCCACACCCAGCTGCAAGACTCCTGCTGGGTCTTGCACAGTCGGTCCCACCTGACACCTGGTCATTTACACTCTTGCCTCTCCTGGGGCCCGAGTTTCAGCCGGTGGATGGTGAGTCCCTCTAGGGTTCTCGTCCCACTTCCTCCACTGCAAGCTGGTGTGCCTGTGGGCCAGCCGCTCACCTCACTGAGCCTCAGTCCCCCTCTGCCCTGCTCTGCCATCTTTCCTCACCGGGCAGCCGTGAGGCCCTGATGAGATTAGGGATGTGGAGCTATAGGAGCAGGTATCCTCCTCTTGCACCACAACTCACAGCACGCATGCGCACAGGCGTGCAGCCATATCGCCCAAGGCACGGACTGGGCCCAGAGCCTCACGGCGGGGCAGAGTGCCCTGGACCTCCCAGCTGGCCTGATTTGATTCCCTCAGACCCACCTTAGGGTGTCTCAGGAGGCCGATCTCTGCGTAGGGAGGCTCATGGCTGTTGACCTCTCCAGTCTGCGAGTCAGCAAATTTCTCCGTGGAAAGGACATGGGGAGCAGCTGCCGAGCTTGGCTCCTCGGGCAGAAAAGCGGGCCCACCTGTACACAGCAGGTGCTCAATGAAGGTATGTGGAATTGAAGCCAGCGTGAGGGCAGCTATTGTTCCCTGAGCTGTAACTGCGGGTCCTGGACGCCTGCTGTGTCTCGGACACCCACCACCCTTTCCTCTTGGTCCTTCACATACCTGCCCCCCCAGCACTGCTCCCCAGCCTTCTGCCAGGGATCCACGGAGAGGCCGCTGAGCCTCTATCTGCCCACTGTCCTTCCCAGCCTGTCCCTCTCCCTGGGGCCTCATCCCTCCATGGCCCCTCCCCCAGCACCCACCTCTCTCAGCCTTCGTATTCTTCCTCTTCCAGATCCACACTCCAGCCACCAAGCTCACCATCAGAACCAGGACGAGGATGGGGCCTATCCAAAGCCATTTGCTCTGAGGAGAACCTGGGGTCAAAGGCTGGTGTGTCAGATCTGCCTCAGGCAGGCAGGGGTGGGACCACGAGGCTCAGGGCCTGTCTCCCAAGAATGCATCCTTTCTGCAGCCCAGTGGGATTTCCGCCTTTCTAGTCTCCCAGCACACTGTACACTGCCACTTTAATGCTTCTTCTGCCAGGCCTTCTGTCCCATCTCTGCACAGGAACCTCAGGGCTCCCACCAGCTGGCGGGCCATTGTTTATCCCCTCTGCCTGCCTCTCCTTCCTCCTCTCACACTTCCAGAGGGTTACTATATTCCAAGAAGGAGAGGGAATGGAATGATATGGGGCCTCCAGGCCTCAAAAAATGTTATGCTCCTCATTGTCTGGGATGTCTTTCTTATATTGCCATAAGAAAACTCCTATTCATCCTTCAAGGCTCATCTCAGGTGTTCCCTTCTCTGAGACACACTTCCTTCCCAATTCCTATAGCAGTTACTCAATTTTTTTTTCTTGGACCACACTTTGTGTTTGCCTCAACTTCACTTAACTAAATCTGGCTTTGTATTTTGAAATGTACCCCTCCAGCCGAGCGGGGTGGCTCACACCTGTAATCCCAGCACTTTGGGAGGCTGAGGTGAAAGGATCACTAGAAGCCAAGAGTTCAAGACCAGCCTGGGCAACATAGAAAGACCTCTGTGTCTATAAAAAAAAAAAAATTTTAAGTGAGCCGGACATGGTGGTATATGCCTGTGGTCCCAGCTACTCAGGAGGCTGAGGCAGGAGGATCACTTGAACCCAGAAGTTGGAAGTGATCAAAGGGTTCATCAGGCCTCAGTTCTCAAATCTTCCCTGCTTGGATACTGATGACTAATTAGCCTCCCTGCTCCTTGATTCTGGGAATAAGGGTGTCCACATACTAGTCCCACATTTATGTCATGGGCAATGCAGCAATCTCCACATATTGGCCTGACTTCTGGAGTTGATGTTTGAAGACTACAGCGAGGAGGTGGCTGTTCACTAAGGGAGAACCTTCCGGTTGCACCATGTGAACAGCCTTACAGAATTCTTCAGTCCCGTCAATTCCCTGGGTCCTCCAGTCTTACCCCCAGCCCATCCTCTGCCAGCTCATTTTCATCATCCTCCCTAGTAGGTCACACTCACCCCTCCAAGGACAGATGGTCTCCAGGTCTAAGGTTACATTCTTCTGGTCCGCAGGGTTGCTGAACACACAGGTGAGGTGCCCATTCAGCTGGCTCAGAGGCAGGCTCAGGCTTAGATTCCTGGAGTTGGCGGCTGGCACCAGTGTCTCTCTCTGTTCCAGCTCCCTGGGGAGGCCCTTGCTCAGCCAGGTTATTGCCAAGTTCTCTGTAGCCCCTGGGGTCCCACACTCCAGGCTGACATTGCACCAGCCTGATGTGTTGGATGATGAATGAATCACAATTTGGGGCTGGGGGATGGGCTCTGGGGTAAGAGAGGACAAAAGAGAAACTGAGCTTCAAGATTGGAGGCTCACCCAAGTATAACAACCACTCTCACCTACATGATGCAGTAGCGTGAGGTTGCCCATTTTCTAAATATAACTCTGGGGAAGTAAGCAATCCACCTGGCCCAGGGGTTCTGCCTCTCAGCTCAGGAGTAGGCAGTTGAGGCCCTCCTGCTCAGAGAGGGGACCTGGAGCAAGCCCCTCACCACCGGTCTCCTCTAAAGAGCAGAGTGAGTCCACTTCCTGGACTGTCCCTAGGCTGCCCTGGCCCTGCACCACTCTCCCAGGACTCCTTGGCTCCTTCAGCCACCCTGCTCAAAGATTTTCCATGACCTCTGCGGGAAAGTAGATTTGAATCTAGAATTCCTACCCTTCCCATTTGGCATTAAACTAAAACGGCAAAACAAAGATACTTTAGGATATGAAAGTGCTTAGAACATTAATCACTGTCTCTAAAAGACACTCAAAGATGTGCAGGAAAAAAATTAAAAATGAATTCAAGAGCAAGGAAGAAACAAGACATAGCAGTGATCAAAGGAGTCAGTGAAACTTACAGCTCAATCTAGATAAATAAATAAATAATCATTATACATGATTATATCTATCTCTATATATTTTAATATCTATTGATATCTAGATCTATATATAATGATCACAATATGGAAAGGTTGAGAATACAGTGCAAAAAAAGATGTTAAAATTCTTGTTTTGTTCAGAGGAAGAAAAAAATACTGATTATCGGTAAAGGCTAAAGTAAAAGTTTAAGCTTAGTAACCAGTAGGATAAATATAGAAATTATTGGAGAAGTTTAAACAGAGGAAAAAGCTATTGATCCAACAAAGTAAAAGGAAAAAACAATAACAAAATAAAACATTAAATAAGATGTCAGGAGTAGGTCCATGCATGAAAGAAATTGAAATACATTTGAATGCGTTATATCTCCCTATTAAAATCCATGACTCTGAGATTAGGTAAATCCAGTGTGTGCTATATATATTATTATCTAATGATACAGAAAGAGGAAAAAGAAAGAGATAGAAAAAGATGGGCTAGAAAAATGTAACAAAGATTGCAAGTGTGACAATAATCACGATGGACCAAATAAAATTTAAGATTAAAAAAATTAAGTGGGACAAAGATATTTTAGATTAATATGTACCTAACAACATGGCTTAGAAATATTACAAAGCAACACAAAACAAAACAATAAGAACCAAAAAAACCACTGGAAATTCAAGAATAAATTATCAAATCCACTATTAATATAGTGAATGACTTTACTATGGCGGATAGACCTCAATAGGTTAGAAAGGAGGATGTAATACAGGTAAAACAGACATTAATAGCCAGGTGGCCAATCCAATGGGGCGCTCACTCCACACCCATTCCCAGTCTTTCCGCTCTGTGCTTGCCTTCACCTATGGTAGAGTCTGGAAAGCTAAACTCTTAGTTTCTTGGTCTTTCTTACAGTAGCAGCTCTGACTAATGAAGTAAGAAAAATCTTCGCTCCTGAAAAGACAAAGCCTCAAAACAAGAAAGCCTTTTCCCCTCTTCCTTCTCTCTTTTGCTGTCTTGACTGTGGCATAACATCCAGAGGAAACGCTTGGCAGGTGCCAAAGAGAGTAAGGCATGGACCTTGGTCTCCAGTAAAGAGGAGACCACACCCAAATAACTCTTGTTCAAGACAGAGGGAAGCAAAATCCATAAATATATTAGAAAAAAAATGTTGAGACTTTATTTAGGACAGGGCAGTTCTGAAAGCCAAGAGGTAAGGGTGAAAGAGCCTGGAAATGAGGAACGAGGTTGTCTGCCTAGAAACGAGGGGAAGGATAACATCAGATACCAGAGAGTGCCTAATGCTGAGACAAATACTTGGTTTGGGCAAATACTTAGGCGATGGGCAGTGAGCAAGTGGTGCTGGATGATTTAATCTGGGCACTGGTGGATTGTTGGGAAATGGAAAGGAAGATGAAGAGAAACCAGCTACTAGCACTTCCACTTCTTCTAGCAACTTCCTCCTGCCCCACCCTTGTGCTTTTTAATATGATTGTCCCTCTTAGCACCCTGACCCTGGTCACAGAGAACAGCACAAGTCCCAGCCTTGCCAGTCAGAGTATGCTGTTCCCCTGGCCAGTGACCAAGCTAGGGGTGGGCATATGACTCAAGCTTAGCCAACAAGAGTCCTTCCCTGGAATTGTGTGGAGCAGCCAAGGAAAGTCCCTTTGCTCTCTGATGGGCGGGGGAGGGGGGGTGGCGGGGCTCATAGCTGCCAAAGGCCGTGCTCCTTACCATGGGAGAGGCCCAAGAGAATAAAGCCAACAGGGGAGAAAGAGAGAGAGAAAGAGATTGAGCTCACACACACAGATTTGGCAGACTATGTAGCTCCTGACAGAGGAGAGTGCCCATCAGCTTTCCAGTTCCTGCAAGCATGAAACCCAAAGGAACTCCTTTACCAATCGATCTTAGCTCCTATGAGATCTATGTATCTTTATGATGAAACCCCTCTTAATCGACCTGATTTGAGCAGCTTTCCATTCTTGCTGCCAAAAAGAGATAGGAAGAGACTGTATTGCTTAGACGTTATCCAGAAAGCTATGCAATGAATTTATCAGCCAAGGAGAGGAGAGAGAGACAAGATCAAGAACCAGCAGCTGGAAGCCAGGGATGCAGCTGGTGTTTTCTTCACCCTTTATTAACTGGAAATCCCATCTTGGACGCTCCATTCAGTCAACCCTGTCTCTTCTTATAAGCTTTCCCCTCTCCCACACTGGAGTCCCTCACCCGCTCCCAGGAGGTGAGGAATTGTTGGTTGTGCAGGGGAGGTGTGAGAGATGGATACTCCCTGGAGAGCCGCCAATACGTGTCAAGGAGGAGAGAAAGGGCCAGGTGAGGGAGGTGAAGGGCAGCAAATGCGGAGCATGGAGCACGGGGAAAAGTGTGAGCAAGTGAGGCTGGAGGGGCAGCCAGCGACCAGATCCCGTGGGGGACTGGACTTCTTTTCCTGAGTGTTATTGATCCTGTGGAGGGTAGGGCTGGGAGCGTTTTGGGGGTTTAGGCAGGGGAATAACAAGAAGAGATGTGCATTTTATAAAGCTCAAAATAGCAGCTGTGTGGAGGGTGATCTAGAAAGGGAAGACACTGGTTGGGCAGCCCCTGCAATGCCCTATGCAGGACGGAGGATGGGTGGAGGCAGAGAAGACCAGCAGGAGTGAGCTCTGGCATGTTGGATACGCTCAGACTCTGCTCCCTCCCCCCCTTTCCTCCAGCTTTCTCCGCTGCACTGTCTGCCCAGGCTCTGTGCTTCCCAGGGGAGGATGTTGGCGTGCTCATTGGCTTGGGAGAGCCAGAGGACAGGGGCTGGCTGGGTCACATTCTGCATCTTCAACTTGGGTCCAGGACACACTTTGTCTTGCAAACTCTCCAACTGGCCTTTAGGTCAACTTGTCTAAAGCCATTTTACCGAATGACCGATTCTAACAGTTGATCTCCTTCTTAGTGTTTTTATCATCTTTCTTGATGTCCAGTTTTATTGTTTTGTTTTTGCCAATTTTGGGGGAATTTAAGAATTTTTAAATCAGTTTTTGAAACCACCAAATTAGGACATTTCTGATACCATTTTGTATTTCTAATAATCAATTTTGCAGTATTTTATGATTGAAGAATTTTTAAAATCGTTTTGTGTGGTTTCCCTCCACTCCTCATTTCATGTGCATTTCATACCTTTTTAAAATTTTGGGGCCGGGCACGGTGGCTCACGCCTGTAATCCTAGCACTCTGGGAGGCCGAGCCAGGAGGATTGCTCGAGGTCAGGACTTCGAAACCAGCCTGAGCAAGAGCGAGACCCCGTCTCTACTATAAATAGAAAGAAATTAATTGGCCAATTAATATATATAGAAAAAATTAGCCGGGCATGGTGGCACATGCCTGTAGTCCCAGCTACTTGGGAGGCTGAGGCAGCAGGATTGCTTGAGCCCAGGAGTTTGAGGTTGCTGTTAGCTAGGCTGACGCCACAGCACTCACTCTAGCCTAGGCAACAAAGCAAGACTCTGTCTCAAAAAAATTTAAAAAGAAAAACAATTTTTTTTGGCTAGTTTTGCCCAAGATATGATTTTTAGACTTTAATTTTATTTAAGATATCAGAGGAGATCTTAAATTTTTCTCTTAAAAGGGTTGGGTTTTTAAATCTGATTTTAGGCTAACTTACTTTAGATAAAGTGGTTGTTGGAATGCCTGGCTGGGGCATGGTCCCACAGCTTACCATATACACAGACTCTAAAAGATTCTTGCTGGGATTCTCCTGAGGAGAATTTGATTGTCGCTACATATAGTCCACCTATTTCCATAGTGAGATCCCGGATGTTCAAGGAAGACATCTCTGTCAGGTAGAATCTATGCTTGTATTTTTCTTCAAGGTTGTACCATTGAGGATTAGAGTTATTAGGCTTCAAGGACACCAGAAAATGTTTTCTCTTAGACTCAGAATTCCAAATCCACTCAATCTCCCAAACGTTAGGGCTCAAGAAGGGCCGTGAAGTCAGTTGCAGATGGACAGATCCCCCCAACGTCCTGTTGAATGTGCAGGAAGAGCTGGGAGCTGTGACAGGCTGGAAACCTGGTAAAGGAAGAGCTACGATTAGCAGAAGAAAGCAACAGAGCGAACATTCTGTTGTGTCTACTCTAAGCTTTCCTATCACATTATTTGGATATTTTCAAAAACAGAATCATGTCCATTTTTACAGACAAGAAGCCAAAGCTGCAGAGGTGACTTGCTTGGGCACTGGTCTTGCCCAGAGCTTGGCAGTGTGGATTCAAGCACATCTGTTGCCCGCCCAGACTCCTGCTCTTTCCTTCTCTTGGAGCTTGCGTCCAACATGGCCTCTGTTCTAATTTCAGGAAAAAGAAACTGAAAATATTCAAGTTGATAAACAATAATCAAGTTTTCCCATTTGTCAGTATGAAAGACAATAATTTAGGCTTTCCTACTGCCAATATTTTTTCCTCAACCCACTGCAGTGTGGCTTCTGGCTCATTACTCCTCTGAAATTGCTCTTGATTAGGTCCTAATAACCCCGTAACTATCAAAACCAATAATCCCTGCACAGTCCTAGTCTTGTTGCATTTGACATGTGACTCATTCTCTTTTTCTTGAAGCTCTACTTGTTTGGTACAAATATTTACACTTCTGGACCCTCCATCTGCCTTCTTTCTCTCTCTCTCTCTTTTTTTTTTTTTTTTTGAGATAGAGTCTCACTCTGTTGCCTGGACTAGAGTGCCGTGGCATCAGTCTAGCTCACAGCAACCTCAAACTCCTGGGCTCAAGCAATCCTTCTGCCTCAGCCTCCCAAGTAGCTGGGACTACAGGCATGCACCACCATGCCCAGCTAATTTTTTCTCTATATATATATTTTTTAGTTGGCCAATTAATTTCTTTCTATTTTTAGTAAAGACGGGGTCTTGCTCTTGCTGAGACTGAGGCTGGTTTCAAACTCCTGACCTTGAGCTATCTGCCTGCCTGGGGCCCCCAGAGTGCTAGGATTACAGGCATGAGCCACCGCGCCCGGCTGACCTCCTTTCAATAAATATATAACCAGCTAGGTACAGTTGCAGGTGCTGGGGATACAGTGGGGAACAAACAGACCAGGTCTCTGCTCTCATGGACCTCCCATTCTAGTGAGTGAGACTGCTGAAAAAGACAAGTAAAAACAAAAATGAGTTCCAATAATTATAAGTGCTATGAAGAAAATTAAAAGGATGTGGCACAGGCTTCCGGTCTGCTGCCTAGCATCAGAACATCCTTATTATATTTGTGGAACTTTCTACCTTATGAGTCAGAGGCTACTTCCTGCTATAGAAGCTAAAAATGCCACTCACTTTCCTTTGCAACTGAGACAGCACATAACCAAGGATCCTCTGATCAGAGGCACCCACCCCAGCCTTTCAAACACAAGCAAGCGACACGAAGAGCGAGGGACCATGAAATCTGTACTATTGACCATGGTAGTCAAGGCAACAGCTCCATCCAGTTGCCCAAGGCATGGTGGCAGCAGTTCTGGGGCAGGACAAGTGGCCGAAGTCAGTGGTAGTGTGGTGTGAGCTGTGGTGTCTGTACCAGGAGTGACAGAGCAGCTTCCGCTAGACCAGCTCTGGAGGTATGACATAGGGCGTGGTTCCTGGACAAGTAGTCTCAAAGCCTGGTCATCCGGACTTCTCAAAGGTCTATGGGAACCTGTTATTCTCTAATATATATCATCAATTAGTCAGTTGATTTCTGTTACTGGTAACCAATAACCCCAAGCAAAATGAATGAAAAAGAGATCTGAAGACAAGAGCCAAGGAGCCAGGGAAGGCTTTGTAGGGTAAGGAGGGCAACGTGAAGCCACCAGATGGGCGTTTTAAATTTCCATTCTTAATGGTCACTTCAGAATAGACGTTTTGTGGAGAACGATTTATAGAAGGGCAATAGCAGGAAGAGGGGCTCCAGTTTGGAGGTTCTTGCAATAGGGTAAAAGCAAGATGGTGGCGGGGAAAGGGGTGAAGTGGAGGGATCCAGGAAAAATATTGGAGGCAGAGCTGACAGGGATTGCTAATGGAGTGGGTGTCAGAATGAAGAACAAGAGGAATCAAGGGTGACGTTGAGGGTTTTGGCTTAAGCAAATGGGTAGATAGTGGTGGTGACAATTATTGAGCTGGTAAAGCATGGGGAAGGAGCAGGTGTGGGGTGAGAGCTGGCATAAAACGAGAATTCGGTTTTAGACACATTAACTCTGGCTCCTAAGAACAGGCGCCGAATAGACAATAGGGTCCGGGTCTGAGGCTCGGGAGAAAGGGCAGGGCTGGAGACGTGATGATCAGCACAGTCATGCTACTTAAAGCCATGGGGTTAGCTAAAATCATCCAGGAAGAGATAATAGCTAAAGAAGAAAGGAGGACATAGCACCAACTCCCAGAGGGTTTGAGTGCATTAAGAGACATGAAGAAGACAGTGCCAGGGAAAAACCAGCACACTAGCCAAAGAAGGAAAATATTTCAAGCAGGAAGGGATGGTTAACTATGGCAGCTCTGATGAGAGGTAGAGTCAGGCTGCCACCCATTCGTTCCCTTTCCTCCTTAGCAGTTTCAAATTCTTTTGTGCTTCTCCATTCCATTAATACTAACTATCCCAACACATGTATTTTTCTACTAATACATTAAAATATTTGAATGCTGTCTCTAACCAACCCCTCCCCTCACCCCCTGATTACCACTGCTACCAGCCCCTCCAGCAGGGTGACAAGCAGAACCTTCACTTGCCCACTCTCTGCCCGCTCAGTCTTTTAATATCCTCACCCTTCTGCCTGTAACATCCTTCCAGCTTGCAGGTTTTGCTGAAATAGTCGTCTTCTAATTCTAGACCATTATTAGATTTCCTATGAAAATATGACTCCTTTAGTTCAAGAATCTTTAAGTATCACTTCACTGACAAGTTCCCAGTCATGTTACCATCTCCACTGTGGTTTCATCACATTTGTTGTGTGGTTCTTTGCTTACCACTGTTTAATCTTTATCTTTCCTTACCCTTGAAATCTTTGTTATGATTAATTTGTTGTTTGAGGGATGGAGAACTTTTTTGAGAATTTTCTTCAAATGGGCTCTGTGGGTGATACACTCCCTGAACCATTACTTACCTAGTAATATCTTTCTCTTGCCCTGACAGTAAGTGACATTTGTGGATTACTGTCCTTCTCATCAGGTGGTATACAGATGTCATTGCACTATCTTCAAGCTTCCAGTATTGCAGATGAGAAGTCAGATTATTTTTCCTTTGGAAACTTTCTAAATTTTTGTTCTTTTTTGTTGCATTTCAGAAATTGTACCAGCATATGCTGAAGTGCATGTCTTTTTTTTTTTTTTTTTCCATTGAGGTAAAATTCTCATACATATCATTAACATGATAGTGTACCATTCAGTGGCATTTAGTATATTCACAATGTTGTTCAATTGCCACCTCTCTCTAGTTTCAAAACATTTTCATCATTCCAGAAAAGCACTCCATGCTCATTAAGTAATCACTCTCTACTCCCCTTAACCTCATCCCCTGGTGAACTCTAATCTGTTTTCTGTCTCTATGAATTTGCCTATTCTGGATATAGCATTTAAGGAATCATACATACGTAACCTTTTGTGTTTGGCTTCATTTGCTTAGCACAAAGTTTTCATAGCTTATTCAAGTTGTAATGTGTATCAGTATTTTGTCCCTTTTATGGCTCAATATTACATTGTGTGAGTGTGTGTGTGTGTGTGTGTGTGTGTGTTTATACCACAGTCTGTTTATCCATTTGTCCATTGCTGGACATTCCTGTTGTTTCCCCTTTTGGCTATTATAAATAATCCTGCTGTAAACAATCAAATACAAGTTTCTGTGTCAACGTGTGGTGTCTTGTCTGTTGAATACGTACTTGGGTATGGAATTTCTTGGTCACACGGTTAGTCTGTGTCTTTTTGAGGAACCACTTAACTTTGTTTTCCATAACAGCTGCACCATTTTACATTCCCACAGATAATATACAAGGGACCCTATAAGTCCACATCCTCACCAACACCTATTGTTTTCTGTGTTTTGTTTTTTTTTTCATTAAAGCCATCCTCAGGGGTGTGAAGTGGTATCTCATTGTGGGATGTCTTTCATCATTTAGGTTTTCTTTAATTTTTGTTAGCAATGTTTTGTAGTTTTCAGCATACAAATCTTTACCTCCTTGGTTAAGTTTTACTTTCCACAGTAAGCATCATACTCAAAGGTCAAACACTGAAAGCTTTCCATTGAAGGAGAAGAAGAAGAGGATGATAAAATTGGTGTTAAGTTTTTAAAAATATTTAATAGACTTCAGCAAAAAACCATCTCATCCTAAAAGATTCTTTGTTAGAAAGTTTTGGATTACCGATTCAACCTTTTTATTTGTTAAATGTCTGTTAAGATTTTCTATTTCTTATTGGGTCAGTTTTGGTAATTTGTGTGTTTCTAGGAATTTGACCTTTTTACCTAGATTATTTAATTTGTTAGCATAAAATTGTTCACAGATTCTCTTATAATCCTTTTAATTTCTGTAAGGTCATTAGTAATGTCCCCACCTTAATATCTGAAGTTATTTGCATCTTCTCTCTTTTTTTCTTATACTAGCTAAAAGTCTGTCAATTTTATTGATCTTTTCAAGGAATCAACTTGAGGTTTCATTGATTCTCTCTATTTTTCTATTCTCTATTTCATTTATCTCTGCATAAATCTTTATTATTTCTTTCCTTTAGCTGCTTTTGGATCTAGTTTTCTTTTCTCTTTCTAGTTCCCTGTGGACATTTAAGTTGTTCATTTGAGATCTCATTTTTTCAATGTAGGCATTTATAACCAAAAAACCCACCCTCTGAGCACTGATTTCACTGCATCCATAACCTTCAGTATATTATGTTTTCATTCCATTCGTCTCAAAGTATATTCTAACTATTTTTTGGTATATTTTCTTCTTTAAAATCCATCAGTTGTGTAGGAATATATTATTTAATTTCCACATATTTTCAAATTTTCCAGTTTTCTTTCTGTTATTTATTTTTACTGTCATTCCATCATGATCAGAGAAGATAGTTTATATAATTTTGATCTTTTTAAAATTCATTGAGAATTGTTCTATGGCCTAACATGGTCTATCTTGGAAAATGTCCATGTGTACTTGAAAAAAAATGTACATTCTGTTGTTGTTGGGTAGAATATTCTCTATATGTCTGTTAGGTCTAGTTGGTTTATAATGTTGCTCAGGTTTTCTATGCCTTACTGATTTTCTTTGTAGACAGCCTATCCATTATCAAAAACAAGGTATTGAAGTCTCCATCTATCATTGCAGAACTGTCTGTTTCTTCCTTCGTTCTGTCAGTCTTTGTTTCACATTTTGGGGGCTCTGTTGTTTGGTGTGAGTATATGTATAATTGTTATATCATCTTGTTGAGTTACTTTTATTAATATATATCATGTTGATTTTTTATCTCTTATCCCAATGTGTCTTTTGATAGATGAGTTTAATTCATTTATATTTATAACTGGTAAGCAACAACTTTATTCTGCCATTGCATTATTTGCTTTCTATGTGTCATATGTTTTTTGTTCCTCAGTTTCCTCAATACAACCTTATTTTGTTTTTGATTAATTTTTTTTAACATACTATTTCATTCCTTTTTATAATTCTACATCTTTTTTTATATTCGCTATTTTTTACACATTGTTCTCCTGGTTTCATTTAGTTTTCTTCATGGTTGCCTTCAGCTCTTTGAGGATATTTAAGACAGTTAGTTTAAAGTCTCCAGCTAATATGTCCAATATCTAGGCTTCCTCAGGGATAGTTTCAGTCAATTTATTTTATTTTTTTTTTTACTACAAATAGTTCATACTTTCCTGTGTCTTTGCATTGTAAACTTTTGTTGAGAACTGGAAATTTTGAATGTTGTACTGTGGTAATAGATTCTACCCTGGGAAATAGATTCTACCCCTTCCCCAGGGATTGCTGTTATTACTTGATGAAGTCTGCAGTTGTCCATTTGTTTGGTAACATTTACAAATCACTTTTGCAAAGAACGAATTCCTTATCATGTGTGGTCATTGAAGTCTCTATTCTATTATCTCCATATTCATCTAGTGACTTAATAAGGATATTCTTAATGCTTGAATGTAGTAAGAAAGGGGGGAAAGGTGTTCTTTTCTCTTTAAATATTCTCAACAGATGCCACTGGGAACACTGCTTCAGTATAGAAGGCAGATCATCCTGTACTCTATCATCTTCTGTGATGTCACCCCAAGACCATGCCTTTTTTAATTTAAAAAATTCTATCCAGTTCTCTGAAATATGGCACTGGCATTTTGATGGAAATTGTGTTGAATCTGTAAATCATTGGGCAGTATGGACATTTTAACAGTGTTAATTCTGTCAATCCATGAGCATAATATGTATTTCCATTTCTTTGTGTCATTTGAAATTTCAATGTGACCATTTGCAATTGGTCATGGTGGATTATTATTTTTTTTGATGTGCTGTTAAATTTGATTTGCTAGTACTTTATTGAGGATTTTTGCATCATATTCATAGAAATTATTAATCTGTAGTTTTCTTTCCTTGTCGTGTCCTTTCCTGGCTTTGGTATCAAGTTGAAACTGGCTTCATAGAATGAGTTGGGAAGGATTCCATCCTTCTCAATATTATGAAATAATTTCAGTAGTATTGGTACCAGCTATTCTTTGGATCTCGTAGAATTTGGCTGTGAATCCATCTGGTGTGGGGCTTTTTTTGTTGGGAGAATGTTTATTACTGCTTTGATCTTACTGCTCATTATTAGTCTGTTCAGGATTTCTATTTCTTCCTGAGTCTTTTTGTTTGTTTGTTTTTATGTTTGAGTCAGTCTCACTCTGTTGGCCAGGCTAGAGTGCTGTGTCATCATTATAGCTACAGCAACCTCAAACTCCTGGGCTCAAGCAATCCTCCTGCCTCAGCTTCCCGAGTAGCTGTGCCACTATGCCCAGCTAATTTTATACATATATAAACTTTCAGTTGTCCAGCTAATTTCTTTCAATTTTCTTTCTTTCTTTTTTTAGTAGATACGAGGTCTCACACTTGCTAAAGCTGGCCTTGAACTCCTAAGTTCAAATGATCTGCCTGCTTTGGCCTCCCAGAATGCTAGGATTACAGTAGTAAGCCACCACACCCAGCCTCTTCCTGAGTCTTGAAGGCTGTATGGAATTTGTCCATTTCCTCTGCATTTTCTAGTTTATGTGCTCAGAGATTTTTGACATATTCATGGATGATATTTTGTATTTCTGTGGTATCAGAATTAATATCTCCTTTTTAATTTCTGATTCAGTTTATATTTCACAGATCTAGAAAAAATAGTTCTATACTTTTTTTCAAAAGTATCAAAAAAGAATCAAAAAAGAGCCCAAATAGCCAAAGCAATCTTAAGCAAAAAGAACAAATCTGGAGGCATCACATTACCAGACTTCAAACTATACTACAAGGTTATAGTAAGCCAAACAGCATTGTATTGGTACGAAAATAGAGATGAAGACCAATGGAACAGAACAAAGAGACTAGATATAAAACCATCTACCTACAACCAACTGATCTTAGACAAAGCAGACAATAATATATACTGGGGGGGGAAAGCCCTATTCAATAAATGGTGCTGGGGAAATTGGATAGCCACATGCAGAAGAATGAAACAGGACCCCTATCCTTCACCACTTACAAAAATTAATTCAAGATAGATAAAAGACTTACATGCAAGGCATGAAACCATAAGAATTCTAGAAGAAAATGTAGGAAAAACTCTTCCAGATATTGGCCTAGGCAAAGAATGCATGACTAAGACCCCACAGGCAGTTATGGCAACAACAAAAATAAATAAATGAGACTTGATTAAATAATTAAAATATTGAGACTTGATTAAATTCTGCACAGCAAAGGAAATAATCAACAGAGCAAATAGACAACCTACAGAATAGGAGAAAATATTTGCAAACTATACATCCAATGGTAAATATCCAGAATCTAAAAAGAACTCAAACAAATCAGCAAGAAAAAAACAAACAACCCCATTAAAAAGTGGGCAAAAGACATGAATAGAAGTTTTTCAAAATAAGATAGACAAATGACCAACAAACATGAAAAACTGCTCAATGTCACTAATCATCAGGGAAGTGCAAATTAAAACTATAATGAGATATCTTACTCCTGTTGAATGACTTTTATTAAAAAGCCAAAAAAAAAAAAACAAAAACCAATAGATGCTGGCTGGCATGGATGCAGAGAGAAAGGAATGCTTATATACTGTTTCTGGGACAGCAAATTAGTACAACTTCTATGAAAAACATATTCCTCAAAGAACTAAATGTAGACTTACCATTCAACCCATCAATCCCTCTACTGGGTATCTACCAAAAGGAAAAGAAGTCATTTTATCAAGAAAACACCTGATCTGCTGGCTTTGGGTTTACTAAAAAAAAAAAAGAAAAGAAAAGAAAACACCTGCACTCAAATATTTATTGCAGCACAATTCACAAACACAAAGATGTGGAAGCAACCTAAGTGTCCATCAATTCATGAATGGATTAACAAAATGTAGTCTATATATGCCATGGAGTACTACTCAGCCATAAAAGGAATGAATTAATGTATTTTGCAGCAATTGGGATGGAACTGGAGACCATTCTATTAAGCGAAGTTTCTCAGGAATGAAAAAGCGAACATGACATGTACTCTCTAATAATTTGGAACTAACCGATGGGCACAGAGAGAAGTAAAAGACATTGGAAATCGAGAAGGGGGAGAAGGGAGATGGGGAAGGGTAAAAACCTATCTAACAGAAACAATGAACACTATTCAGGTAATAAGCACATTAATAGCCCTGACTTAAGCATTATAAAAGCTATCCATATGCCAAAGTCATTTGTACTCCATTAACATTTTGTGCCAGTAAGGGAGTGGGGGGGTAAATCCACAACTAATGGATATGAAATGCACTGTATGTGGGAGGGACAGACTTGTAGCCCTGGCTTGG
Source organism: Microcebus murinus (assembly GCF_040939455.1). NCBI lineage: Eukaryota > Metazoa > Chordata > Mammalia > Primates > Cheirogaleidae > Microcebus > Microcebus murinus. The sequence continues at coordinate 105,675,224 of NC_134105.1, read as the reverse complement.
GTGGGGCAAACAGCATTACATGTAACCAAAACGTTTATACCCCCATAATATCCTGAATAAATAATAAAAAATAAAATGAAATAAATCTATACAGAACTTAGTGAGTTGTTTTAATCTTCTCACTCAATTATTTCTTTAGGTCAGAGAAATTTCCCTCTGCTACTTCTGTAATATTTCTCCTCCCTTTGTTCCATGCTATCCTTTCAGAATTCCCTTTGTTCACGTGTTGGATGTCCTGATTATTTCTTTCATATCTTGTATATTTTTCTTAATTTTTTCATCTCTTTTTGTTTTAAGTCTGCGTTTTGAGGTGTTTTTTTCTCTTGATCTTCCAGGCCAGCCCCAGTGGACCCAGGGTCCAGACCACTCCCGGCAACAGGCCAGCTCCTGCAGCCCAAAACTTCAGTTCTGCCTCAGTGCCAGTCTTCCCCCTCAGCCTTAGACACCAGGTGAGTACACACAGACTCCATCTCCAGGCCATCACCCACAGCCCTAGCAGGCCCACATCTTCAAACAAAGTTTCTAGGCCCACTTAAGCCAGGCCAGCTCCTGCAGCCTCAGACCCCAAGCTGGGACCCACAGACTCAGTCTCTAGACCCATCCCAGAAGCAAGCTGGCTTCATAGCCTCAGGCTTCAGGTCCATCTCAGAGCCCCAGTGGCCCCAGGTTCCATATCCTAAGTCAAACTCCTGCAGACTCAGGCTCCAGTCTACCCCATCTCCAGGCCAACCCCTGTGGCCCCAGGTTCCATACCACCCCCATACTAGGCCAGCCTCTGTGGCCCCAGGCTTCAGCCCCACCCAACCATCAGGCTCCCCCTACAGCCCTAGATACTAAGTCAGTACCCACAGACCCAGCCTCCAGCCATACCCCAGCTCCACACCATCCCCTATATGCTCACACTCAAAGCCAGCATGCTTGAAGCTCAGATTTGTGGGGGGAGTAGGGGCAAGAGGATTATCTGAACCCTTAAAATTTGTACCCCCATAATATGCTGAAATTAAAAAAAGAGCAGAACCCACAAAAACAGACTCCATACCAGTCCCCAGAGACTCAAGACCCAGGCTTGGCCCTGTAGACTCAAGTTCCAGACCCACCCCAGTGCCAGACCAGCCCCTGTAAATTCAGGATTAAGATTCAACCCCATGGACCCAGGCACCAGGCCCTTCCAGCACCAGGCCAGTCCATGATGCCTCATGTTCAAGGCCTACTTCAGTGCCAAGTCAGCTCCTGTATACAGGCTTCATGCCAGCTCCCATGGATATGGGCTTCAGACTCACCTCATGAACCCAAGCTCTAAGCTCACCCTATTAGACCCAGGCTCCAGGACAAACCTCATCAACCCAGGCAGCAGGAACACCCCCTTGCTGACCTAAATACCAAACCAACCTATATGAGGACTCCAGCAGCTAGCATACCCAAGGGCTATGCCAGATGACCTGCTCAAACTCTCTGGATGAGCTGACTGTTGAAGGGCTTTCCTTACCAAAATTAGGCTATAAAAACCGGAAACTGGAATTAGTGCCTACTTCTTCAAATGTGCACACACCAATGCATGGCATAAGGATCACAAACAAGCAGGAAACATGACACCACCAAATAAAAATAAATAAATAAAGCACCAGTAATTGACCCTAAATAAATGGAGATCTACAAACTGCCTGACAAAGAATTAAAGTAATTGACTTAGAGAGGCTCAGTGAGCTATAAGAGAACATAGACAACTAAATGAATTCAGGAATACACACACAAAATTAGAAGCTTGAGAAAGATAGAAAATATTTTTAGAAAAAGAAACAAAGAGAAATTCTAAAGCTAAAGAACACAATGACTGAACTGAAAAATTCCATAGAGAGGTTTAACAAAAGATTAAGTCAAGCAAAAGAAAGAATCAGTGAGCTTGAAGACAGCTCATTTGAAATTACCCAGTTGAAGGAAGAAAAAGATAAAAGAATGAAAAAAGAATGAAGAAAGCCTACAGGAATTCAGACATCAAGTGAACCAATATATGCATTATGAGAGGCCCAATGGAGCAGAAAAGGGGTCAGAAAATGTATTTAAAGAAATAATGATACAAAGCTTCAAATCTGGATGGAAACAAACATCCAGATTCATGAATCCCAAAGAATCCCAAATAGATTAAATATAAAGAGATCATCACTGAGACACATTATAATCAAATTCTCAAAAGTAAAAAACAAAGAGAGAACTTTGAAAGCAGCTAGAAAAAGCAAATTGTCACATAAATGACGCCTCCATAAGATTATCAGTATATTTCTTAGCAGAAATCTTACAGGCCAGGAGAGAATGAAATGATATATTCAAAATGCTGAAAGGGAAAAAAAAGCAGCCAACCAAGAGTACTATACTGTGTAGTACTGTGTTTCAGAAATGAAAGAGAGATAAAGATATCCTCAGAAAAACAAAAACAATGGGAGTATATCACTACTAGACCTGCCTTACAAGAACTGCTAATAGGAGTTCTTCAATTTGAAATGCAAGGACACTAATTAACAATATGAAAACATATGGAAATATTAAACTCATCATAAAGGTAAAAATGTAGTCAAATACAGAATACTGTAATAGTGGTAAATAAATCACTTTTAACTCTAGAATAAAAATGAAAAGATAAAAGTATTAAAAATAATCATACCTATAATAATTTTAGTGGATACACAAATGTATAAAATATGCAAATTGTGACATCAATAACAAAAAATGTGGGGAGAGGAGAAGTTAAAGTGCAGAGTTTTTGTATGTGGTCATAGTTAAGCTGTTATCAGCCTAAAATAGACTGTTAAAACTATAAAATGTTTTAATTAAGCTTCATGGTAACCACAAAGAAGAAATGTGTGGTAGATTCACAAAGGAGAAAGAGAAAGAAACCAAAGCATATCACTGCAAAAACAAATTATCAAATCACAAATGAATATAGAAAGAAAGGAAGAAAGAAACAAAGTAACTATAAAACAGTCATAAAACAATTTTAAAATTGCAGCAGTAGTCCTTATCTATCAATAATTATTTTAAATATAAAAGGATTAAATTCTCCAATCAAAAGGCATAGAGTTGCTGAATGGATAAAGAAATAAGATTGAACTGTTGCTTACAAGGGGCTCACTTTAGCTTTAAGACCACACAGGCTGAAAGTGAAGGGATGGAAAAAAGACATCCCATGCCAATGGTAACAAAAAGAGAGCAAGGGTGCCTTTACTTATATCCAGAGAAATAAACTTTAATTCAGAAGTGGGCAAAAGAGACAAAGAAGATCATTATATATTGATAAAGAGGTCAATCCATCAAGAGGATATAGCACTTATATATATGTACCTAACATCAGAGCACCTATATAAAACAAATATGAAGAGAGTTTGAGGGAGAAATATACAACAATGCAATAATAGTAGGTACTTTAATACCACCCTTTCAATAATGGATAGATAATCCAGACATAAAATCAAGGAAACAGTAGACATGAACAACACTATAGACCAAATGGACCTAACAGACATCTACAGAACATTTGATTCAATGGAAACAGAATACACATTCTTTTCAAGAGCACACAGAACATTCTCCAAGATAAATCGTATTTTAGGCTACAAAAACAAGTCTTAACAAATTCAAGATTGAAGATTGAAATCATATCAAGTATTTTTTCTAACCACAATAGTATAAAACTAGAAATCAATAAGCAGAGAAAACTGGAAAATTCACAGATAGGTAAAATTAAACAACACTCCTGAAAATCTAATAGATGAAAGAAGAAATGAAAAAGGAAATAAAAAAATATATTGAGCCTAATGAAAAAGAAAACAGCATATCAAAACTACTTTTGTTTCATGTAGGACAAAGCAAAAGTAGTTCTAATTTATAGCAATAAATGCTTACACTGAAAAAGAAGAAAGAAATCAAATAAACAATCCAACTTTATACCTCAAGGAACTAGAAAAAGAAGAACAAACTAAGCTCAAAGTAACCAGAAGGAAATAATAGAAATCAGAACACAAATAAATTATAGACACTAGAAAAATACTTGAAAGTTCAACAAAAGGAATAGTTGGTTTTATGAAAAGATAAAAATGACAAGACTTTTGTGAGACTAACCATGATATAAAAAGAGAATATTCAAATAAATAAAGTCAAAATTAAGGAGACATTACAACTGATATTACAGAAATACAAAGGATCATAAAACTGCTGTAAACAATTATATGCTAACAAATTGCATGACCCAGAAGAAATGAATAAATTCCTAGATACATGCAACCTACCAAGATTGAATCATGAAGAAATAGAAAATCTGAGCAAACCAATAACAAGTAAGGAGATTGAATGAATAATTAAAAACCTCCCAACAAAGAAAAGCCAAGGACCAGAAGGCTTTACCAGTGAATTCCACCAAATAATCCTTCTCACACTCTTCTAAAAATTGAAGAAGAGGGAATCCTTCCAAACCATTTTAGAAGGCCAGCTTCACTCAAAGCCAGAAAAAAGGCACTACAAGAAAAGAAATTGCATGGTAATATCATTTTGATGAAGATATTAATAGATGCAAAAATCCTCATAATACTAGCATACCAAACAAAACAGCAGACTAAAAAGATTATACTACATGATAAATGGGGATTTATTCCTGAAATGCAAGGTTGTTTCAACACATACAAATCTATAAATGTGAAACAACACATCAATAGAGTGAAGGGCAAAAATCTTATGATCATCTCAATAAATGTAGAAAAAGCATTTGACAAAATTTAGTATCCTTTCAGGAAAAGAACTCTCAAAAATTAAGTATAGAAGGAATATACCTCAACACAATAAAGGTCATGTATTATAAGCCCACAGCTAATATCATACACAGCAGTGAAAAGCTGAAAGCTTTCCTCTAAGATCTAAGGCAAGGATTTCCATTCTCATCACATTTATTCAATAAAGCACTGGAAGTCCTAGCCAGAGAATTAAGACAAGAAAAATAAATAAAAGTCACCCAATTTGTAAAGAAAAAAGTAAAATTGTCTTTGTTTGCAGATGACATCTTATACATAGAACCTGAAAGACTTCACACACACACACACACACACACACACAAACCATTAGAACTAAGAAACAAATTCAGTGAGGTTGTATGCTATAAAATCAACATATAAAAATCAGTAGTATTTATATACACTAACAAAAAACTATGCAAAATATAAATTAAGAAAACAATCCCATTGTGATACCTTTAACAAACAATAAAATATTTAGGGCTAAATTTAAGGAGGTAAGGTCTTTTTCCCAGTGTACGTTGTTGTCTGCTTTGTCTAAGATCAGTTGGTTGTAGGTAGATGGCTTTATATCTGGATTCTCTGCTCTGTTCCATTGGTCTATGTCTCATTTTTGTACCAATATCATGCTGTTTGGCTTACTATAGTCTTATTGTATAGTTTAGTCTGGTAATGTGATGCCTTCAGATTTGTTCTTTTTGCTCAAGATTTCTTTGCCTATTTGGGCTCTTTTCCAGTTCCAAAAGAAGCCTAGAATTATTTGCTCTAGATCTGTGAAGTATGACGAGGGCAATTTGATGGGGATTGAATTGAATTTGTAAATCAGTGGGTAGTATGTACATTTTAACAATGTTGATTCTACCTATCCATAAGTATGATATGTTTTTCCATTTGTTTGTATCCTCGGCAATTTTTTCCTTAGAGTTTCATAGTTCTCCTCGTAGAGATCTTTCACCTCCTTGGTTAAGTATATTCCTAGGTATTTTATTTTCCTTGTAGCTATTGTGAATGGTATTGACTCTTTCATTTGACTCTTGGCTTAACTGTTATTGGTATATAGAAATGATACTGATTTAGTACATTGATTTTGTATCCTGAGACTTTTGTGAATTTATTTATCAATTGCAGGAGAAGAAAGAAACAGGACCACTATCTTGTACCACTCCAAAAATTAATTCAAGGTGGATAAAAGACTTAGATCTAAGGCATGAAACCATAAGAATTCTAAAGGAAAATGTAGGAAAAACTCTTCTAGATATAGGCATAGGCAAAGAATTTATGGAAAAGATCCCGATGGCAATCATGGCAACAATAAAAATTAATAAATGGGATTTGATTAAACTAAAAAGCTTCTGCACAGCTAAGGAACCAATCAATAGAGCAAACAAATAACTACAGAATGGGAGAAAATATTAACAGGCTACACATTCAATAAAAGGCTAATAACCAGAATTTATAAAGAATTCAAGCAAATCAGCAAGAAATAAACAAATAACCTTATTAAAAAGTGGGTTGTTTAATTTTACTATCTGTGAATTTTTCAGTTTTCTTGTCTTATTGATTTCATCCAGACTGTTTCAAAAGACATTAATTCATTCCTTTTATGTCTGAGTAGTATTTCATGATGTATATATACCACATTTTATTAATGCACTCATGGGTTGATTCCACACCTTGGCAATTGTGAATTATGCTGCAATAAACATTCAAGTGCAGGTGTCTTTTTGATAAATGACTTCTTTTTCTTTGGGTAAATAAATACTCAGTGGTGCGATTGCTGAGAAGGACTACTTTTAGTTCTTTGAGGAACCTCTATACTGTTTTCCATAGAGATTGTCAACCTGTGAGGGTGTCTTAAGTGTCATCAGATCAGTTGTGATGACAACCCATATGGTACCAACAGCATGTATTAGAAGAATACAGTCTCTTGTCTCCCCAGCAGCATCCCAACTTTGTTGAACTCAGCCTGGCTCATTTGTGTAGTACCCACAGTTTCTCTGATCCATGAGGTACAGCAGACTCTCCCAGGTCTACCCTCAAGCTTCAACCCATGGGAAATCACAGGTCTCTGTCTCTCTTTCTCTCTCTCTCTCTGCCTCCCTCCCCACTCCTCCCACCCATTTAGATTTAGAGAAACTTATTAAGCTGTTTCTCACAGGCTACAGAAAGGATTCTTTACTATGATGTACAGGGAAACACAGTTCCAAGTTACAAGAAAATTGAGAAAAATCACAACAGAGAACTTGGTGCCAAACTCGCAATAAGATCCAGAGTTCCTAGTTTCCGGTTCTCTTCCAACTTCAAACATAGACCAAAAGGACCAAATCCGGTAATGACTGACAGGCTGGTAAGAACAGGCCAGATATGGCTGCTCCTTATTCTGTCTCCAGTACACCAGCACATCCTGCGCCCCACCTGAGGACACATGCAGATGTACAACCATAAAATTTTTTCCATGCAAAGTTGAAGAAATTAAGATTAAATATGATGACATGAAACCATATGCTTTAAATCTTTTAATTTTTTAAAAATAAAGGACAATTGCCTATTAGTTCTGTCAACTTCAGTTCTTAATAGAAATAAGTTCATCATAAACCCAGCACTATCTGAATCTATGTTAATCCAAGATGTGTTTACAGGAAAGAATTTTGTTTAGTCAACCGTTAATGGATGAAAAGTACTTTGTGAGTAGGGGCACTGGGAGCCAGCCACCTCCCTGCCCTCCCTCCGCCATCACATGGGAAGCCAGGCAGCCTGGGTGAGGCTGTTCTACATCTGCTTAGAATTCAGGTAAGGCTTGGCAAGGCAGGAACAGCTGCATCTCTTTATCTGAGGGACTTCCGGCTCTCAGTGGTTGTTGGGCAACCAACAGCACACATACGAGAGGCGTGCTGGAGGCAGAGGCGGTTTCCTGTGTACCACTTGCCCTGCCATCTACGCAGCTCTCTGAGGATAACCACAAGCACTATAATGGCAGAAAGGTGGAGGTGCTCTGGGAGCACAGAGGAGCCAGCCTAGATGTAACTGGACTCTTTAGGGAGTTTGGGGGAACAAAAGGGGGACTCCCTGAACTGATCACGGATCACACAGATTTCATGACCCCAAACTGGAAACAACAGCATTTTTTGAGTAGAGAAATGGAAAGGGAAGACTACCAGGGGGAGGTACTAAGGGAGCAGCTGTTTTCCTATTAAGAAATGTGAATGGAATAATTTTCCTAGAGGCTGGAGTAGGAAAGGAGGGACAGAGTTGTGAGAGAAGAGTAATTTCTTTTAAATAGTAAAGGGCCTTTTCTATCCATGCATGTGTATTGTTTTAGTATTGTTTTTAATAGTGTGTAATTTCATTTGTATTATTTGTACAGTGAGATTCGAGGCTGTAAATGTTTTCCTTTTTATACTATTATGTGCTTTTAAAAAAATGACAATTTATAGATACATGTTTTATCTAACACATGCAAAGAAAATGGGAATTCTGGTTGCTTAGGGCCCTTATTAGAGAAATGGATATGAGACTTTTCAGGAGAGGAAGATGATATGCCATATGTTTCAAAATTACTTAACTATGTAATCTTTTAAGTATATTATACACACACACACACACACACACACACACACAGACCAATATTTTATACAAGAAATGTTAGACAATTCTGACTTCACCAATCAATAAAATATCAATGGAATGGAAAAATAAATAAATAGTGAAGGGCCATTTGGGAAGGTTCTCCTTGCCCCTGTTAAGAGGGTCAGAGCCCTGCATTTGGGAGTGTGCAGGGAGGACCAGGATGGTAAGGACAATGCAGAGTTCAGAAAGCTTTGCTTTCACACCCTGGGTCTCCACCTCTCTGCAGTCTGAGGCAGAACATGGTCTTGGAGCAACTGGAATCCTAGTGTGCTACTTATCTGTGCTATGATCTCAGGCAAGTTAATTAATTGGCCTTCCTGAGCCTTGGTTTCCTCAAATGCTAAAGGAGGATAATGTCATCTACTTAAGAAGCCTTATGTACAAAGCCAGATTTCAGCCTGTGTCCCAGTGCCTGGTGCCGAGTAGGGGCCTTCCATTGTCTTGGCCTCTCCTGCTTCATTATCCTCCCCTGCCTCATGGGTAACATGAGATCATGCATGCAACATCCCTTGTATAGATGAGAGATCATGCATGCCACATCCCTAATACAGATAAAATCATGCATGCAACATCCCTAATATAGATCTTGCATATGGCAGATGATCAACACATGCTTACTCCTGTCTTTCGTTCTAACCAAGTCAGCCAGCCAGCCAGAACTGATTACCTATAGCAGTCATTTTCACTACCTTATAGAGTTGTAATGTGACTATACATAATTCAGCCTGCTTTGGGATACCAATTTTTTAATTATATAACACACCAAAATTAACTTCTTTGTGCATAAGCTGCTTCTGCATAATGAGTTAGTTCCTTGGGATTAAATCCCAGAAACGGATTTATCATGGAAAAGGGTATAAAAATTGTAAATGTTACTGACACATTAAATAGACCATCAAGAAGCTTTTCACTCATTTAAAAAAAAAATGTCTACAGTATGAGAATTCCTGTTGCATGGCTCTATCACCATACCAAATATTCTCATTTGAAAAATGAACAACCATCAATTTGATAGGCAAAACAGGATATCTAGTTTTCTTAATTTGCATGTGTGATTACCTGTGATGATGACTATCTTCATGCTTATTTGTCTTATCTGTTTTTTCTTTATGCTTCATCTGTTCATATCTTTGGCTCATTTATCAACAATGGCAGTAGTATTACTCTTACTGATTTATGAAGGGGAACTGACTTTTTTAAAATGCCTACGATGTTCACCATTGTATAGGAGGTAGAGGAGAATGGGGAGCACAGGAAAGTCTCCACAGCACCCTCGATTCCCAGAAGAAAATCTTTTCTGTTTTTAAACTATTGGATCGTGATAAAACTGTCAATTATAAAACAAGGAAATGACACCATTTTTTTTTCCTTTATCTGTCCATTTGCAAATGTTTCATCAGGATAGGAAAGTATGACACCCAATACGTAAATAAGCTGTGTCCCTATGCCAGACAGTGGTCAGAATGTGCACTGTTTCATTTAATCTCCCAATACGGTGTAGACTTAGGTATTATTCTATCCATTTTACAGGTGAGAAAACTGAGGCTCAGAAGGGTAAAGCAACTTGCCCCAGGGAATATATGATTTGCCCAAGATTTTACGGCCAATATGTGGCAGAATCAGAGTCAAGACCCAGTAGGTCTAACTGCAGAACTCAGCCCTTCTTAAGACGGTAAAAGGGTTTGTCGGCCGGGGCACAAGGCAGGGCCTGGTCCACAAAAGGCAGCATCCTTGGTACACGCCGCACCACCACCATCGCACTGCTACCTAGAGCAGCTTGTATTAAAAACGACGCATAAAAGTCACCAGCAAAGGAGAGGGAGGGGCCCACCTCCCCTTCCTTTAGATGGTGCGCAGTTCGCATGTTGCTGAGCGGCTGAATGACCCGGCAGTAGAAGGCTGCCCTGCACCCTCAGCCTGGGAGCAGAGACAGGAAGCAGGCTGGGGATGGATAGGGGGAAAGGGCCTGAGACTGTGAAGATTGTTTCTGCCAAAGCTACAGGAAACTGGAGGCCCAAACATTGCTCTCTTGGCCGCAGGCAGCTGCAGCAGTCAAGCAGAGCAGAGTAAACAACTGTCTTTTTGAAGCTGGAGTTTGCTAGTGAGTTTCCTGTGCAGGGAGCTGGTAACTTGGAGGCATCCCAGAAATCCCCAAGCTCCCTTTTCCTCCCACTTAACCCGCAAAGATGCCTGGGCAATCAGGAGGCTGATACCATGGAAGCCCAGCTGCCAGTCCAGCTGCCACTCACACCTAATTCCTTGTCCTCCCTCAGACCCACCCTGGAACGCCCTGCCTGTCCTGCCACTCACCGAGAAGGAGACTGATCTGAAGCAGGAGGACGTGGGTAGGGAGCCAGCCGCTGCCCGAGGAGTCCATTGCCGCCTGGCAACTGGGGTGAGACCCTGGCTCCTCCTCTGCCTCTCTCTGCCACACCCTCCCTCCTGTCCTGGGCTTTCTTTCCTCTTCAATCCTTTCAGCAAGCACACTAGAACCCCTCCCGATAAATCAAAGGAAATGCACATTTGTAAAGACAACGATGTTTTCCTGATCATAGGAATAATGCATGTCGATTATATAAAATTATATAAAATTCCATTATATAAAATTATATTAAATGGATTAAAAATTATACACAATGATATTAAAATTATACAAAATGGATTGTATAAAATTCCATTTCTAAGGAATACATAGAAAATGATACAGAAGGATAAAATCACTTGTTAGCACATCTTACAAAACTATCATAAAGTTTCCTGTCCTTCTCTGGATTATAAAACAAGGAAATGACACCATTTTTTTCCTTTATCTGTCCATTTGTAAATGTTTCATCAGGATAGGAAAGTATGACACCCAATACGTAAATAAGCTGTGTCCCTATGCCAGACAGTGGTCAGAGTGTGCACTGTTTCATTTAATCCCCCAATACGGTGTAGACTTAGGTATTATTCCATCCATTTTACAGGTGAGAAAACTGAGGCTCAGAAGGGTAATTTTAAAGTAAGGTTTTTTGAAACGTTATTTATCTACATAAAGTAGTAGCTTCCAAAGTATGTTATGTGAGATGACTGAATATAGAATATAGAATAAACGTCTTATCAATATTTTTACTTACAATAAGAAAGAAATAAGCCCTTCCTAATATGTTAATAGATTTTCCCTGGCACCTGGTTTGTCCTGTTTGTCAGACAGTCGAGTGTGTGAACTCCTCCAAGAGAAGAATACAAGGCCCCAAGGCCAGGGCTGAGTGTGTCCCATGCACTCCTGGATTAATTTCAGATGATCGCTGTCTAGTGGGTACGGATATCATCGAACTAACCCACACACAGTGGTTAAGATATTAAAAAGATTTTTCTTCTGATTTGTAGACTGAAGACACATAATACAACCAGTAAGAAAAAGGTAGAAGCAACCCTTCTCCCACACCTTTTAAGCAGTAAATTATGAAGTAAAATGGATGATCCAATTAAACTGGACAAGAGGCAACCTAAATTCAAAATGTTCTAGAAGACCATATGAAATATGGAGTTGCCTCTACTAATGTTAATAATAACCCTAACTCTAAATGCATATTGAGCCTTGTGGTATTAACTAATGTTATATGAAGCCATTATGAACTGTAAGATATTCTTATAAAATATTATTTATTTTATGGATATGGATATCTTATATTTGTAAAGAGTTTATTTTTTGGTGTGTGTTTTAAAATGTAAAATTTGTAAATCAATTCATATACATATGGTAGAATTGCCTTTTTACAACGTTTTAACTTATTTTTCACAGCCCTGTCATAAAAAGTTTGTAGACCACTAATGCACATTCTATTTCCTTTGCCTCCCCTGCCTCCTAATGATTTTGAAGGGTAAACATTCCATTTTCAATTTTGCTAGTAGTTTCCTGTAAATCAAAAAAGAAAAATAGTTTGAATCCGTTTTTCCTCTAATCATCAGTGCTATGAAAAGAATGTTATCATTTACTTTTCCCTGTTAGATGAGAATTGAATAAGTCTCTTTCTTCCTCTACCATTTCCCCCCAGTTTCTGTTGATATAATTTGGAGTTTTATATACAGTTTATACCTATTGATTCCTGTTTACTTTATATCTTCTTTTTTAGATGTTTAAAAATATTTGCAGGCCGGGAGCAGTGACTCATGCCTGTAATCCTTACTCATGCCTGTAAGCCCAGGTCACCTGGCCCAGCACTCAGGGAGGCCGAGGCGGGCGGATTGCTCAAGGTCAGGAGTTCGAAACCAGCCTGAGCAAGAGGGAGACCCTGTCTCTACTATAAATAGAAAGAAATTAATTGGCCAGCTAAAAATATATAGAAAAAATTAGCCGGGCATGGTGATGCATGCCTGTAGTCCCAGCTACTCGGGAGGCTGAGGCAGCAGCATTGCTTGAGCCCAGGAGTTTAAGGTTGCTGTGAGCTAGGCTGACGCCATGGCACTCACTCTAGCCTGGGCAACAAAGCAAGACTCTGTCAAATAAATAAATAAATAAATAAATAAATAAATAAATAAATATATTTGCATTACAGGCCAACCTAGGATGCCTGTAATCCTAGCATTCCGGGAGGCCGAGGTGGGTGGATCATTTGAGCTCAGGAGTTCAAGACCAGCCTGAGCAAGAGCAAGACCCCATCTCTACTAAAAAAATAGAAAGAAATTAGTTGGACAACTAAAAATATATATAAAAAAATTAGCCAGGCATGGTGGCACATGACTGTAGTCCCAGCTACTCGGGAGGCTGAGGCAGTAGGATTGCTTGAGCCCAGGAGTTTGAAGTTGCTGTGAGCTAGGCTGATGCCATGGCACTCTAGCCCATGCAGCAGAGTGAGACTCTGTCTCAAAAAAATTTTTTTGGTTTACAAATTTGGCTTTTCAGAAGCTTGAGAGGGATATGTACTACTGTGGCCAAACCCTAGTTTACTTAATAAAAGAAGAAGCTCTATATAAGGTCATGTACTGAGACTAGAATTGGATCTGGAAAGCCTCAGTCATGGTAACCAAAACAAACTGTGACCTTTTTTCCTCTTCTATTCAAAAAATTCCGTAGAGAAGCAGTGCAGGGCAGGAATGATGACTCTATGAAGCATCAGGGTCTTAGGCACCATATATTTTTCTGTTCCTTAGTGTGTGGCCTCTATTCTCAAGGTCACAGAATAGCTGCTGGAACTCTTGCCATCATGCCCAAGTTCCAGACACCAGGAAGTAAAAAGATGTGGACGGGGAAGAGTTTTCCCTCAAGTCCCACCAAATGACTTCTGCTTCCATTTTACTGGCCTTCTCTTTCTTCCAAGGGAGTCTGGGGAAAGGAAATCGTTAGTTAGGCACATCACTACAACCAAATACACAGTGAAGAAGGGAAGGGATTGATAGTGGGTAGGCAGCTAGCAGTTTCAGCCACAACACACTTAAACATGTTTCTTTTTTCATACATATAGTGTTGCTTCTGTTTAGCTATATCCCTGGAAATAGAATTTCAAGATAAAAGTGCATGGCACATTTATGACATTAATATACTGTGAAATTGTCCTCCAAAATGGCTGTGCATGTTTATATTCCCACCAACAGTCTATGAGAGTTCCCATTTTTCTGCAGCTTTGTCCATACTGTATATTATTAATAATGGTTATTAATTGATACATAAAAATGGTATATTATTTCACATTTTATTTCCCTGATGACTAGTGATTTGAGCATCTGTTTACAACTTAATTTGTTGGCTTTGACAAACAGGGCTTTGTCTAGGGAAAAGACTCTTCCTTTCTTTCCTGTCTATTCTCTCCTTCTCTCCCAACTTTCTAACTACCCCAAGACAAGACAACATAAGACTTGGCTTACAAGAAGCATTCCAGAACTGGAGAATGTATGAAAAGCTGATTGAGCCAATGCAGACAGATTCTGTAACGTTTCTGAGGGAGAAATTGAATTCTTTTCTGTACTGAGTAAAATTAAAACTGGGAGGAAAAGGTCAAAGGAGATGGTTGCTAATCAGAGTCATGAGGGGCTGGGTAAGCAGAGAGACAAAGAAGTGGTTATTTAGAAGGTTCTATGAAATTGTTGATTCAATTCCCATACAGGACTCATAAAGAAATCCCTATCTGGGGTTTTCCTCTGTGAGAGGAGCTGCCATGGCTGAGAAGAGGAGCGTCAGCTCAGTGCCTAAGGCTGCACAGATTCATGGTACTGTAGATTCATGGAGCTTGTATAAGGAGGAGCATTTTGAGCTTCTATCCAACACAGAAACCCTGCATGCACCGCTGATTAAGGGGGTCCTTATCACAGAACAATCCCAAGGATAGGGAGGTCACCTGGCCCAGCATCTTTTGGTAACTCAGATATCAAGTTGATTAAACTTGGTCTGAAACTCACTTTCATAGCCCACAATGGTCCAAAGCCATCCTTCTGTCTTCAGTAATTTTTGAATCCTAACCCTTCATAATCCCTTCCCTACACTTTCTCCACTACGAAATCCATCCTGATGTTTCAGGTCTGCCCCGTTTTTATTCCAATAAAATGGTCCACTTGAGTCAATCATCTCATTAGCTTAATAACTTTGCCAAACATCCAGAGGTTGTCATGGGAGAAATTCCATTGCACAGCCACTTCCATACTGTTGGCACTTCCCTCACTGTCTCCTTTCAATGCCAACTTCTCCTGACAGGTGTCTCTTCCCACCAGGCACAGCCCCCATGAGGGCAGGTATAGCCTCTCTACTGCAGTTGCTTGTCTCATGTCTTCCTCATGCCAGTCAACCTTGCTCGGCCTCTTTGGGATGTTGGTGAATAAAATTCTCTCCATCTCATTATATCTTCTCGGAAAAATATGCGTAGCTCCTTGCAAATTTTCTCACCCAAGGGTGAGAAAGGAGAAGATAAATCACGACATTTGCTTGGGATGTGGGGCTCCTCTGTCCTATGTAATATCACACTCCCTCTTTTTTCTAATGGTGGGGACAGAACTCTTCTCTGGGGCACTGTAAATGGTCCTGTAACTTTATGGTCTTTCATGTCTCTTGACCTCTCCTGGAGGGCACCAGCCCATCCAATCTGGCTTCATCCACGCAACCCGGTCAGGCAGGGATCCCCCTTCATCATTAGGAGGTGCTTGGGGGTTCAAGCTGGGGAATGTACAACTATTGTTTGATCATAACATGCAGCATTCAGGTTTAGAGCTGAGCTTCTGCCACATGTCTCCTCTTTTCTGAGTCAGGAACCACCCTGGATCATGCTCCTACTTGCTGAGCATCATTTATTGGGTACCCTGTCTGCATAAACCTTTTCCTCTCGCAAGAGGAGCAGAATAATTTCTCTACTAATGTCTTTTAGCCTTAAGTCTAGAACTATTCTTCACTGTGACCTCTCCCCCATCATTTCCTGATTAATTTCTGAAAGCCTAGGATGGCGATTGTCTCCAGGTGCAGTCAGCTACAATTCAGCAGTCCCCAACCGTTTTGGCACTAGAACCGCTTTATGGAAGATAATTTTTTCCATAGACCAGCGCAAGGGGTGGGTGGAGGGTTGGTGAAGCTCTGCAGCCCGGTCCCTATCAGGCCACGGACCTGGTACCAGTCTGTGGCCAGGGGTTTGGAGACTTCAGTGCTATATGACACTCATTCTTGCCTGAAGCAAGCACAAGGGACTTTGAGTCCCAGGATGAAGGCAGTGCATTGATTTATCAAAATCTATTCCACATATACTAGGGCTGTTAGGTACTAAAGCCTGAGTGGTCACACCAGTGATAACCCATTGCCCCTACTCCACATGCATGGAGATTAGTGGGCAAAGTGTAATGCAATACCTCTTACACATTTGATCTGAGGCTCCTTCTCTAGCTAGAGGTGGGAGTTCTTTATACCCCCTCCTGCAGAACATTGCTTTGCAGAAATCTACTTCAACATAGCTGCATTGCCTCCATATCCTTAAACCAGAACCAGCATACCCTGCCCCCTGTCTGGCCCACTCATTTGGTCTGTTTGACAAATATTGTACTATCTCTTCATGCTTCCCAAATAACTTTAATAGCTTTACCAAGAACAATGATTGGCAGGCCACTCTGGTGAATTCCGGGCCTCTTCTATAAGACTTCATTATAGATTCTCCTGCAGGGCAGTGGTCTAGCTAGAGATCCCCTCATCACTTCTGGCATCTCACTGAATAAATCTCTCTAACGTCAAGCCCTGGGTAGGGACCTTTCCTTCCTTTTGGTTGATGTGTGATCAGAAACCCAACATGTGAGTCTCTCTGACTATTGGCATTGTGAAACACCTGTTGGTATCTGGCCAAGTATTGACTTCACAGAAAAGGGGGCATTTGTGGCTTTAAACCCAGATATTAATATTTTTTTTAATACTGGACATTGCAAACTTTCCCGTAGTCTCTGTCACTTTAGTGATTTGCACTATACTTCTTGCAAATGTCTCTTGTTTCTGGTAACAAGTTTCCTTCAGCATAGTCCTAGGACTCACCTGGTAGTTGTTTGTCCAGCAGCAACAGTCTAGCCTTCCAGAAACCCTGCTCCATCGAGTGAATTACAGGTAGGAGACCCAAGTTAGCCCGGTGCTGACCACAGACCTCCATTCCCCTTCCAGGAAAGTTTCTAGTCCCTTAAGGAATTGTGGTTCTACTTGGTAAACACCAGTTTCCAGCTTGTAGCTTCATGAGTAATTTCCTGGAATTTACTCATTCAAGTACACTCACAGGACAATATTTCAGGCTAAGAGAACTGAACATATTTTATTTAACATTTATTAGCTTGATTTATAACTTTTCAATATGTGGATGTATGCTGTGGATCTCCATTTGTACTCTTGCCCTGGGTTCCACAAATGTTAGAGATAGTCTTGGCAGCAAGTGTAGGTGCATTGTTGTAAGCAACCTTTTTGTGTTTGGAAGTCCTGCTTGAGCTGCTCTTGTATATGTAACTTCCACTTGATAATGAAATGCTCTTGGACATACCTGGTTGTATGGTTTCACGGATTAGAAAATACCCAGTTGACAACGGGCAGCTCAGGTTGGCTGGTCAATGCCCAGTCAATACCAGTCCCATGATCAGGTATTAGACTCTGCTAGAGTTCAATAGCAAACCAAAAGCTATGTGAGAAGAGAGTTACTTTCCGAAGAAGATGTGGTTCTGCTTCACATTCAAGGAACCTCTGTTAGGGTTGTTTTTCCACTCAGTCTGCCATGGTTCCAAAGAACAATCAGATGGCTCAAGGTCACTTCAAACATCTTTGGGTTAGGAAATAAAAATAAAATCCTAAGTCACCCAACCAACTGAACAGACCCCCTTTTGGCCAAGGGAACCCCAAAGAAACCTTAAAACTGAATTTCTAGCCATGACAGAATGGGAGGTCAGAACACCTTGTTACACTCCCTCCCTGGCTAACTGCCATTAGACTTCCTTTCATAAGAGTTAAACAGAAACTGGCCATTTCCAAAGACTTGCTTCACCACTGATTTCAGTCAACTGCCCAATGCTGCAACTGGATTTCCTTCCCTTCTTGCCAATTTGAGATAGCAGCTGACCAGTTTCAAAGCACATTTCTTCCTGATTTTTGACTACGAACTGTGGACTGATTCTGGACAGTTTACAGCGGCTGTGCACAAAAAGCCTCTGTGTCCTCTGTTTCACCTTTTGACAGATAGAGCCTAATTTTAATGCATTTAAATGTTAAGTCTTCACCCCAAAGTGAACATGGGAGCTAAGTAACAGGCATGTTTGCTTACACATGAATGCCACTGCTTCATAAATATTCCTAGCTCTTCTTATAACCTGTTAATTGTGTGTTGAGAAAATATGATTGAGGAATTAATGAGATGTGGCTCATAAGACCATTATTTTATTTTATCACCCTATATTACTATATTAAAGACAGAAACAGGAGTTTGCAGGGTTTTCCCTAAAGGAATGTGTGGACCCAATGGTTCACTTATTAGAGGCTGCTATCATGGGAGAGCTCTCAAATCTCCGGTAGGGATGTTTTCCAGGAAGGCTTCCAAGTATCTCAAAATCTGTGAGCTTCCTTGTGTCTTGAAAGACAAGGCAAGGCAAATATGGCCCACAGGATGGGAGCCAGAGACAATGAGTACACTTTGTCCAGAGATGTGCCCCAGTGGTTATAAACAACCTTTTTATTAGAGAGGGGCTTCCTGCTCTCTCCTGTCTGTCTACCTTTAAGTCCACCATAACTAATCAAAGAAATATTGAGTCATTATACCTCATTTGTTTTACCTTTGTTAATTGACAACTACCTCTTAGAAGCTAGCCCCTGAAAGACTTTGTACCTGTTTGCTCACCTACATAGATTAGAAGCCCCTTGAGAGGACTTTTGACCCTAACCCACTACCTGTATCCCCTAGCAACTGCATTCCCTGATATGCAGATATGTTACCCTGACAACTGGTAATTGATGTCTGCGATTATAAAAACCTGTATGAATCTAACCATATTGCTGGCATTGATGGAGATACACCAGTCCCCTAAAAACTTCCTGCTGTGTTATATCTGATCTCTCTCTCTCTCTCTATATATATATATATATATATATATCTATATATAGATATATAGATATATAGATATAGATATATAGATAGATAGATATATAAAACTATGAACTATACCTTAGTCTCCGTGTATTCTTTTATTTATCTCTGCTGCCTATCAATTTTCTTATCCTCTGTGGCGACTCCTATCTTAGGGACTTGGCTCCGTGGGGAGAAGCAGCTCATGTCCTCGTGGGCCTGCCTCAATTACTCCACCCCGCAAATGAGTATAATTAGCCAACCCATTCAGCACAAAATCCTGTCTTACTGTTCTTCCTTTGAAGTGCCTGCTTTTGGTCCTGTAGGAGGCTTTGCTTCCCAGCCTTCAGGGTGGGCAGCCTGCAGATTCAAAGTTGATCCTCTAATGCAGCAGTCCCCAACATTTTTGGCACCAGGGACTGGTTTGATGGAAGACGATTTTTCCATGGACAGGGGGCGGGCAGGAGGTGATGATGAGTGTTAGGGAGTGATTGCAAACAGAAGCAGCTTTGCGGGCTCACTGCCCCCCCCCTCATATCTTGCTGTGTAGCCTGGTTCCTAACAGGCCACAGTCTGAGATCCCGGGTCTAATGAGTACTTAGTGAATGTGCTGACATAGTACACCCAATTGTCATGTATATTGCCTTCAAAACCAAGAAGACCTACAAAGCATAGTGTCTTTTAATGATAGTACATTCAAGGTGAAGCAAATTTGCTTCTATCTTTGAGGGAATGTGCTAATATTCTCCAAATGACCGAATGCCTAGAAACTTTACTAAGGTGCCAGGCCCATTAACTTTCATAAACTTTAGTTTCCATTCTCTGCTGCTTCTGTGTTGTACTAGGGCATCTAGGGTACCTGCTGTTTGCTTCGCACTATAGCAAATCAACATGACGTAATCCCTGTGGTAGCTCAGAAAGAGGGCAGATGGGATGTGGTGTGATCGAGCTCTCTGTGACAATTCTCCCTCCTTGGTCTAATACCTTGATAATCTATTCTCACTAGTGTTTTCCAGATGTTTGCTAATATACGTTAACAAAAGCTTGCAAGTCTTTTGGTATGAAGCCTTCTCCTCCCAAGTTTGACTATCTAATTGACCCCTGGGACACGCAGGGACCTATAGGCCTGGAGGATTAAGGGGAGGGGTAAGCCATGAAGAAAAGTGGTATTTTCCTTCAGGAAAGAAAGAACCTACCTGAGGTGAGGTTATTGCAAACTGGAAAGGCAGGACTAGTTTCCCAGATGGAACTAGGGGCCACATCTCTTGGTAAGGGAAGCCCTGATTCTCAGGGTCCTATTCTCTCTCAATCAATGTGCTACCTTTTAACACAAGCCCATTCAGAGGCTGAGAATTCAACCTACTTTGAAATCCAACAACCTCCAGGACCAGAATCTGTATCTGATTTTTGGCTATAGGAGATAAAGAGTTGTTTTACGATAAGCATGGAAAGTCCCTAGTTTTCTAAACTTTCCTTAAACTGAATTTTTAAAAATCTTTTTGTAGAGATGGGGATATCACTATGTTGCTCAAGGTGGTCTCAAACTCCTGGCTTCAAGCAATCCTCCCACCTCAGCCTCCCAAAGTGCTGGGATTACAGGAGTGTCCCACCACACCTGGAACTGAAACTGAACATTTTTAACCTTGAACTTGTCTCCAGCACAATTAGATACATACAGCCCACCCCATAAACCTCATATTTAGTACGACTTCCCCAACAATTTTCAATTACAGTAACTGCCTCAATCTGCCAACTTCTTACCTTTCATAAACATTTTGTTCCAGGTGATTACAAGTGACAATTTAAGTAACTGTTTTACCACTAGATGGTATGAACTACCACTGTCTCATCAATCATATAACCCTAATATTTGTAAATGGCTAAGGTTAGTTCCTATTCCACAGTAAATACAATATAATTTTTAAGTCAATTAAATAGAAAGTTCATATCCTTCAAACCCACCCAGGTCAGAGAATTCCATATCCCCTTTTCCTTTATAGTCTCTTGCCAGCAACTCTTTTTATATCATTTATATCATACTAGTCAAAATTTATAGTTGAGACAACATTCTCTTTAGCTACTCTAAGGAGAAAAAGATATACTAACGGGTACATTTTAGCTCCATGATATTTTGGTGCAGGAGAACAGCCTGTTGTATAACAAGAGCAACGCCATCTAAAACAAAACCACCATGAGCACGGACGTTTGACCCCTGCGACTGCAGCCAAGTCTTTAAACAGTGCCCTTAGTCTAGCTAAACCCTCATAAAGGTGTTTATCTAACCCTTCTAGTGGTCACCAGTTTCACAAGAAAGTCTGAAGTGTGACCAATTGTACGTGTTTAGCCAGAAAAGTTTGCTACATAAAGGATACTTCTGGAGGGGAGGTGCGGGGATCTGCCATGGCATGGCCATCCAAGACATCACTTCTGTTCATAAGTCCCTATTACATGTTTCTTTCTGAGAAACTGGATTTGTCAGCCCCTTTCTTGATCCTCTCAGCTCCCTCAGTGTTTGGGTGGAGGTTTGCATATATGGAATATTTGCTCACCAGGGAATATTTGGTGGAGCTGAAGAAATAAACTCAAGCCAGAGATCCCAGAAATGGCCTCCAGAGCCGCAGTGCACAATTGGGTTGCTAAGACAGCTGCTGCCTGTGCCCTGGACAGGAAACTGCCAGGGCAAGAACTGCTAGTGACCATGCCATCTCCGCCAGCATTCCAAGCCCGCAAAGCCTGCCTGTTCCTTGCCTTGATGCTTATGTCACTCATCTCAAATAAAAGGCTTGCGTATGTGAAATGACTGCAGGGACCTCAGCTGACATGAGTCTGGAAATGTGGCTTGACCTTTCCATCCACTGTGGTACCCCAGATCAGGGGCACGAAGGGTATTGGATGAGTCAGGTCATGTGCCAATCTGTCCTCAGAGACCTGCTTGAGCTTGGTTTGACCTCGGCTTAGGGTCTGGCACAACAAAGTCCTCCTGCAGAATCTGTAAATGTCCAGCAGTACTGTCTCATACACCCGCTTCCCTTCTCTCCCATGCGAACCCTTCACGCCTCGCCCACACCTGCTGTCTTCGCTCTGTTCTGCCCTGGTGTCAGGAAAAAAATTTAGTCTATCCAAGAACTGGCTAGATGGTTGACAGTCCTGTAGATCTGGGTCCATCTCAGGGAGGCATCAGATCTCACTGGCCACACACAGGCTTCCCCTCCTTGCCATCACTTTTGTACTCTGCCTCCTCCTGCAGCCTGAGTCCCCACGCGGGACCAACGTGCTTCCTGGGATGCCTTCTGGGGTGGGTGACCCAAGGCCCCTTCCCCGGATTAGTTCTCTGAGGGACCAGCCTGGCCAGGGTTTCAGGCCCCTCAGCCTCCCTCTGGGAGCTGTGGGGAGTTAGACTTTCCTCCCTTGCAGGAGAGCCAGAGATGGAGGGGAGTAAGCCTGAGGAAATAGAGACAAAAAAATGTGCATTTCAGGAAAATACAAGAGGTGCTATATCACCTAAGATTGTTTCTTAAAGCTGAATAGAGCTGGAACCCAATCTACTTAGTGAAGTATCTCAAGAATGGAAAAGCAAGCAGCACATGTACTCACCAGCAAGTTGGTATTAACAGATCAACACCTAAGTGGACATGTAGGAATAACATTTATCGGGTGTCGGGCAGGTGGGAGGGGGCGGAGGGGATGGGTATATACAAACATAATGAGAGAGGGGTGCAACGTTTGGGGGATTGTCATGCTTGAAGCTCTGACTCGAGGGAGGAGGGGAGGCATGGACAATATACGTAACCTTGACATTTGTACCCCCATAATATGCTGAAATTTTAAAAAGTGTACATTTCAGTTATTTTTCTTAGGGCCAAGTAAACCCAGTTGAAACTACTCCAACTATTTCCATGAAATAAAGCATACATTTGTGTCAGATAACATACCTAGTAACTGCTTCTGCTTTCATTTCCTGTGGGAGAAGAAATATCCATTCTCTTTCATGCCAAGTTCATAAAATACAAAAAAGGAACCTGGCACATTGCAATATAGTGTCATGAGAGGGAGTGGGGAACATAGAGTGCATTTCTCATGGTCTGGGGCCAGGGAGAAGGGTGAGGATGGGGAAACCTGTTCCAGATGCCACAAAATGGAGAGGAAGCTGAAAAAAAAGTGTGATGGCTTTAGGGATCTTTGCTTCAATGTCCTCACCAATAAGTGCTAGAAACAGCAGAAGTTTCCCTTTTTCTCTCCTCCCTCTTAAGATTGTAACAATAAAATAAATCTTTGCACGTGAGGTGCTGAGCAGTGGGTCTGACATCTGGCAGGTCCTAGATCAACTGTCCCTGGGCGTCAGGAGAGGCAGGAGCCAAGGACAGGACCAGGTTTTTGGATAGGGCTCCTGACTGGGAACGGGGCACTGGTGTAGGTCAGAAGACGAAGGTAAACGCAGCCCTGGACACATGGACGTGAGGAGCCGGTGGAGACGTCCAGTAGAGAGCCGAGCGCAGGTCCGACGCTGAGCAGAGGTGAGAGGAGGATACAGACCTGGGCATCAGCAGCACGTGGGTGATCACTGAAGCCAGGGGAGAAGGTGTCCCAGTGAGATCATGGAAAATAAGATGAAAACAAGATAATAACAAGATATGTGTAAGCACCAACATCGAATTGTCATTCTTTGACCTGTCAGCGGTTCCCAGAGAGACCCCACATGCAGTGATGTCTGTATTTGACCTAACTCAGAACCCTCTTGCTGCAAAAAGCCCTATAATTAGGGGACATTCATTGAAAGCAACCGCTAGCGATTGTTTAACCTTGTGGCCATGTGCAGCAGTGGATAACAGTTAATGCAAACAATAGAGTAATCAAAAAGCTTAAAAGGAAAAGCTTGGGATGAGATGTTCCCTGGAGCATTGAAAAGCTCTGACATATTCCTCAGAATCTAGAAGACTACGCACGTTCCTAGGGCTGTCTGCATTCCCAGTACTGTGTTGGTACTTAGGAAAGGCCTGAAAAGACCCGAAGCTCTCACCCCAGCTGACCTTGAGGCTGTGTGGAGGCAAGTGAAGACTAAAGCAGATCTGTCAACTACTCAGCTGAGTACTGAAGATACGCCCCCACATGCACATGGAGTCCCTTGGCAATGACTGCTAGACTAATTGATTCTACGTGTGTGCAGTAAGGAAACCTTGCCCAAAGTGAGGTCTGTCTTTGCGCCTGGCTTCGGGGAGATAATCTTTTATTCTTTGGAATGCATACCTGTTAGGAGTTTCCTTGGGTGATTGGAGGCCTTGGGTCAGTTGGGGTGCTTGCTGGCCAAATCAGATAGTCCTAGTTTGGGGGCTGGCCATGCCAAAAGACCAAAAATGTGATTGAGGGTTTAAGCTTTGGCTCACTTGGTATCAGGAGACAGTGACCTCTAGAATGGTTGCAGACTAAGGTTAACCATGTAAGCAATTAATCATGCCTACATGATGGAACCCAAATAATAACTTTGATCATGAAGACTCGGGTTGGAGCCAGGAGCAGTGGCTCATGCCTGTAATCCTAGCACTCTGGGAGGCCGAGGCAGTTGGATTGCTCAAGGTCAGGAGTTCGAAATCAGCCTGAGCAAGAACGAGACCCTGTCTCTACTATAAATAGAAAGAAATTAATTGGCCAACTAAAAATATATAGAAAAAATTAGCCGGGCATGGTGGTGCATGCCTGTAGTCCCAGCTACTCGGGAGGCTGAGGCAGCAGCATTGCTTGAGCCTAGGAGTTTGAGGTTGCTGTGAGCTAGGCTGACGCCATGGCACTCACTCTAGCCTGGGCAACAAAGCAAGACTCTGTCTAAAAAATAAATAAATAAATATATTTGCATTACAGGCCAACCTAGGATGCCTGTAATCCTAGCACTCTGGGAGGCCGAGGTAGGTGGATCATTTGAGCTCAGGAGTTCAAGACCAGCCTGAGCAAGAGCAAGACCTCATCTCTACTAAAAAAATAGAAAGAAATTAGTTGGACAACTAAAAATATATATAAAAAAAATTAGCCAGGCACGGTGGCACATGCCTGTAGTCCCAGCTACTTGGGAGGCTGAGGCAGTAGGATTGCTTGAGCCCAGGAGTTTGAAGTTGCTGTGAGCTAGGCTGATGCCACGGCACTCTAGAAAGGGCAACAGAGTAAGACTCTGCCTCAAAAAAAAAAAAGACTCAGATTGGCCAACTGCACATACTGTTACATATCCATGCCATCCAAACATGGCACATGCTATGGACACCTCTTCAGTCAAGATGCTGCCCTTCCAAACAGGATGTCTATTCACTTTGGAACCATAAAACACGCCATCCATTAAGCAAGAAGATCTTTGTTGCTCAATAGAGAGTTGTTCATAGGACATTTTCCAAATGGTCCAAATGGTCATAGTTTCCAGCAGTTCCTCAGATGTTTCCAAAGTTGGCCCCTAGGGAAAAGAGCCTACCTGCTTATAAGTATTCATGAGAATTCAACCTCTATCCCTTATCCCCTCTTCAGAGGTTGGAGTAGGGGTGGAGCTGAAAATTGCAACCATCTAATCACATGCTTGGGTCTTCAGGCAAGCAGTCACCATCATAAAGCTATCCAGTGACCTGCTAAAGGGTCAACTCACTAGTGCACACTCTGATAAGGTTAAAAGGGTCTCAAATGAATAACAAAGACAATTCCTATCCCTCAGGAAATTCCAGGGGTTTTAGAAGCTCTTGGAAAATCATTAGGGTTCATATTCTTTAAAAATATTTCAAAATACTGAAAGCCATCTACAACAAACACCAGCCAACATCATATTGAATGGGGAAAAGTTAAAAACATTCCTTATAAGAACTGGAACAAGAAAAGAATGCCCAGTTTCACCACTCCTACTCAACAAAGTATTGGAAGTCCTAGCCAGAGCAATCAGGAAAGAGAAAGAAATGATAGGCATCCAAATTGGAAAATAAAAAGCCGAATTATCTCTATTCACCAACAATATGATCTTTTATTTAGAAAACTTCAAAGACTCCACTAAAAACTCTTAAATTTGATAAATGAATTCAGTATAGTTTTAAGATATAAAAATTCAGCAAATTGGTATTAACGGATCAACACCTAAGTGACATATAGGAATAACATTTATGAGTGTCGGGCATGTGGGAGGGGGGAGAAGGGGATGGGGATATATAAACATAATGAGTGAGATGTGCAACGTTTGGAGGAGGGTCACACTTGAAGCTCTGACTCAAGGGGAGAGGGGAGGCATAGGCAATATACGTAACCTTAACATTTGTATCCCCATAATATGCTGAAATTAAAAAAAAAGAAAAACAAAAATTAGTAGCATTCCTATACACCAATAACAAACCAAGCTGATAACCAAATCAAGAAGGCTATTCCATTTATAGCAACTACAAAAATACTCTAGGAATACATTTAACTAAGAATGTGAAAGATCTCTACAAGGAAAAATAAAAACACTGATGAAAGAAATTGTACATGACACAAACAAATGGAAAAACATCCCATGCCCATGGATCAAAAGATTTAAAGTCATTAAAATGACCATACTGCCCAAAGCAAATTATAGATTCAATGCAATCCCTATCAGAATACTAAAATCATTTTTCACAAAATTAGAAAAAACAATTCTAACATGCAGATGAAACCAAAAATGCACAAATAACCAAAGCAATCCTAAAATAAAGAACAAAGCTGAAGGTATCACATTACCTGGCTTCAAATTATAATACAAGGCTGTAGTAACCAAAACAACATGGTACTGGTATACAAGTAGACACATGGATCAATAGAACAGAATAGAGAACCTAGAAATAAAGCCACAGATCTACAGCCAACTGATCTTTAACAAAGTCCACAAAAACACACACTTGGGAAAGGATGCCTTTTTCAATAAATGGTACTGGGGAAATTGGACTGTCTTATGCAGAAAAATGAAATTGGACTCCTATCTCTCATCATACAAAAAATTAACTCAAGGAGGATTAAAAACTTAAATTTAAGACCTGAAACTATAAAAATACTAGAAGAAAACCTAGAGAAAACTTCTTTTAGACATTGGTGTAGGCAAAGAATTCATGAAGAAGAGCTCTAAACCATAGGCAACAAAAACTGAAAAGCTTCTGCACAGCAAAAGAAACAGACAACAGAGTGACAAGACAACCTGCAGAATGGTAGGAAATATTTGCAAACTGTGCAACCAACAGAGGACTAAAAATAAGATATACAAATGCCTAATAAACATGTGGGAAAAAATGCATATTATCACTAATCATCACAGAAATGCAAAGTAAAACCACAATGAGATATAATCTTACACTAGTCATAATGGGTTTAATAAAAACCTCAAAAAATAACAGATACTGGGTGAGAATGCAGAGAAGGGAACACTTAAACACTGTTGGTAGGAAGGTAAATTAGTATAACCTCAATGGAAAATAGAAATTCCTCAAAGAACTAAAAATAGAACCACCATTTGATCCAGCATTCGCACTACTGTGTATAGGTCCAAAGGAAAAGAAATCATTATATCAAAAAGATACCTGAACTCATATGTTTCTCACAGCACTATTCACAATAACAAAGACATGAATCAACTTTGCCAATGTAAAATCGACTTACGGAATCAATGTAAGTGTCAATCAACTGATAATTGGATGAAGAAATTGTGGCATATATACACAATTGAATGTTATTCAGCCATTTAAAAACAGAATGAAGCCGGGCGCGGTGGCTCACGCCTGTAATCCTAGCACTCTGGGAGGCTGAGGTGAGTGGATTCTTCGAGGTCAGGAGTTCGAAACCAGCCTGAGCAAGAGCAAGACCCCGTCTCTACTATAAAAAAATAGAAAGAAATTAATTGGCCAACTAATATATATAGAAAATTAGCCGGGAATGGTGGCACATGTCTGTAGTCCCAGCTACTCCGGAGGCTGAGGCAGAAGGATTGCTTGAGCCCAGGAGTTTGAGGTTGCTGTGAGCTAGGCTGACGCCACGGCACTCACTCTAGCCTGGTCAACAAGCGAGACTCTGTCTCAAAAAAAAAAAAAAAAAAAAAAAAGTAAAAAAAAACCAGAATGAAACCATGTCTTTTGCAGCAACATGAATGAACTGGAGGCCATTTTCTTACATGCACTAGAAACAAAACGTCAAATACCACATGTTCTCACTTAGAAGTGGGAGCTAAATGGTGTGTACGCATGGACGTAGGGTGTGCAATGGTAGACATTGGTGAGTCAGTGGAGTGGGGGAATGGGGACAGGGTTGGTGATGAGAAATTGCTTAATAGATACTACGTACATTATTCAGGTGATGGATACACTGAAAGCCTAGACTTCACCACCATGCAATATATTCATGTAACAAAATTGCACTTGTAACTCTTAAATAAAAAAGAAAAGTTTATGGCCATGATACACAAACTGCCTCTGGAAGATTATTTACCCATTAGTAGGGGTGGTAGGAGAGAATCCAGCCAATTTTAAATATTCTCTTGTCTAAGACGTTGCAAAGCAGTTTTGAGAGAGCATGGAGACACTCCTGGTGACTTGAGGCCACATGGTACAATGCCATAGCAGCTGAGATGTTGAGGAATGAGTCCCAAGTTTGTGGCCAGGAGCCAGGACCCTGTCCCTTGACTAGCTGTGTGACATTTTTACAGGTTGCATAATCCCTCTATGTCTCAAGCTTCCTATCCCTAAAATGGGTTTATAAGCGGTGACCCAACTTCCTTGATTGTGTGGGAGTAAAACCAAACCTGCAGGCTATAGAACCTTGAATGCTCGTTCCAGGCATAAGATAAATGTCAATATTTGCATTGAGGATGTGGGGGGTTAACTTCACCCGGAAGAGCTTTGTTCTTTTGCCCACAGCTTCTTACTTAGGCAACTGGCAGTTGAACTTTGTGAAAAATCAGAAAGGAAATTTGACTCATTTAAGTTGGGTAGGGACAGAGGACAGCCACCAAAGCCAGGAAGGGCCTAACCCAGACTTGCTGAGACAGCGTGACTTCTGTGCCTGACCATAGGCTGGCACTGGTGCCCAATATGGCGTAGGGCAGAGATGGTAACCCCGGATAAGCATGGGGTGGGTGGGTGTGAGAACAGCAGCGGGCTGTTCAGTGCAGTGCCAGCAACAC
Organism: Microcebus murinus; assembly: GCF_040939455.1. Taxonomy (NCBI): domain Eukaryota; kingdom Metazoa; phylum Chordata; class Mammalia; order Primates; family Cheirogaleidae; genus Microcebus; species Microcebus murinus. The sequence goes on along the minus strand of NC_134105.1, from coordinate 105,646,164 downwards.
CATAGAGTATGCGCCTTTAAACATTTATTCGACAGTTATCTATAGAGAGTGTACCAAAGGCGCTGGGATAAGATGAAGGAGCTTCCTCTGGAGTGGTGGACTGTGACCACAGAACTGACCTGCTAGACAGAGGTTGAGCAAGAACTAACTTCCTAGTTTCACTCTGGGAGAGTGTACAAAAGCCTCCTGGAGGCGAAGCTTGCCCTCTTTTCTTGCCTCTGTCTCCTCCCATGCTTCCTCTGCAGCTGAACAGGCTGTCAGGCAACATGAGATGGGGCCCTGCTCAGAGGACCACTCACTCTGCTGGGCCTCTGGGTTGCTAGAATTCACTGGCCTCTTCCTCAGTGAGTGGTCTGGGTTCCCAGGGAAAAAAGAGAAATTGCGTGGGGCTGGGAGAGCTGGGCCCCTGCCCACTGGGAGGGCTGTTCTGTTTCTCATGTCTCTGGGGAGGAGAAAGGGAAATCCACTCTGTTGTAATTTGCAACTGCAGCATATTTGTTAGAGCCCTGGGGTAAACAGAAAGAATGCAATGGCCTTTTGGTGGTGAGGAGCCCGGGAACCCTGCGTTGGGGCAGCCTTGGCTGCATTAAGGGGAGTCTTACCCCAGAAGTGACCCCGCTTCTGCTGCATTAGCAGGGAAACCATGAGAGCCTGGAGTGTCCCTGCACCCGCTGGCAGGAAGCTGGAGAAGAAAGAGTCCCTGCCACTGTGGGCCCCAGACAGGGACATGGGGCCAGTGGAGACAGCACCAAGACACGGAGTTTGGGTGTCACACAGGGGTTGAGAGGGCACTGCTGTTGGTTTGTGAGTGTGGTGATGGGGGACGTGTCAGACAAATGAACGAAACTTTATGTTGATGACAGAGTGTTATATTTTATAGGATTTGAATGGATTTTTGACTCTACCTTGTATAATGTATAACCACATACTCCCTGGCTTGTTTTTTCTTCTTCTTCAGGATTAGCATTTTTGTAGACCAGAGAGCTCCTGTGCCTCCCTTCCCTCTTCTTTATCTTCCTTGCAGCTGTGCTCCCCGCCCTCCTGCTGGGCGGATCCCCTGGCAGCCTGAGGGCTGAGCCCCTTGTCCCTGGTTCCCTCTTCCAGGAACTGGGGAGTGGGCCAGGCTGGCTTTAACTCTTAGCTAGCCAGAAGCCCTGCTCAGCTAAGCCTCTCAAAGTACTTGCTTCCCCTTCCCAGGAGAGAGCCAAATACAGCGATCTCCCTGTATCTGATCCTGAACCTTCTCCCTTCTCCCTTGTGATTATGAACAGCTCTTGCTCCTGTTAAGTCCAGTGCCCCTCTTGGACAGGATTCTGTCCCACTTGCCTACTTGGTGGCATCACCCTGCCTCTCTCTCCTCCCATGTTTCCTCTGCAGCGGAACAGGTCAGCAGGTAGCCTCAGATGGGGCCCTGCTCAGAGGACTACCTACTACTTCTATTTTTTAAATCTTTACTGATGCATCTTCATTAGCATAAAAGCATAAAATAATCCTATGAACTCACACCCTTTCCAGTACTGTCCCGTTTTTCTATTCCACTTTGTAGCAAAATTTTCTGAAAAGAATTATCTATATTTCCTGTTTTAAATCCCCGCCTCCCTTTATCTCTTTTATAAATTGAGATTTAACTCATATACCACAAAACTCATTCTTCTAAAATGTACAATTCAATGATTTTTAGCACATTTGCAAGGTTGTATAATCATCACCACTATCTAATTTCAGAACATCACCCCAAAAAGAATTGGGTACCCTTTAGTAGCCACTTTCCACTTCCCTCTCCACCAGTACCTGAAACATTAATCCACTTTTTATGTCTGCAGATTTTCCTTTTATGGACACTTCATATAAACAGAATCGTATAATATGTGATCTTTTGTGTCCAGCTTCTTCCACTCATCTTGATATTTTCAAGGTTTGTTCATGTTACAGCATGCATCAGTACTTCATTCCTTTTTATGCTTGAATAATATTCCACTGTATGGATATACAGTGATCAGTTAATGTAATTTGGATTGTATTCAGTTTATTCATTGATCAGTTAATGTAATTTGGGTTGAATCTAATTTTAAGCTATTATAAATAACTCTGCTATTCAAGTTTTTGTACGGATATGTGTTTTCATTCCTCTTGAATATATACATTAGGAGAGAAGTTTCTGGATCATATGATATATTACTCAGGGTTCCGCAGAGAAACATAAAAAAATAAGATATATAGAGATACAGGTAAGAGAGGATTTATTATAAGTGTACACAGTTATGGAGGCTGAGGAATCCCACAATCTGGAGAACCAAAAAAAGCAGTTGGGTAATTCAATCTCAAGTCTGAAGACCTGAGAACCGGGGGGATGCCAGTGTAATTCCTGGTCTGAATCTAAAAGCCAGAGACCCAAGGCCGAGTAAGTGCTGACACCTGAGGGCAGGAGAAGATGACTCAGCTCAAGCATAGAGAGCAGATTCACCCTTGCGCCATCTTGTTGTTCTACTCAGGCCCTCACAGACTATATGACACCCACAACATTGGGGATGGCCATCTGCCTTTCTCAGTCCATCAATTCAAATGCCAACCTTTTCCAGAAACATCCTCAAAGACACACCCAGAAATAATGTTCTGTCATCTCTCTGGCCATTTCTTAGCCCAGGCAAGTTTCTGAGGAACTCAAACTACTTTCCATACCAGCTGCACCAATTTTATATTCCCAACAGCAATGCATGAGGATGATTACTCCACATCTTCTCCATCACTAATTATTATTCATTTTTTACATTATAACCACCCTAGTGGGTATGAAGTGATTTCTCATTGTGCTTTAATTTACATTTTCCTAATGATTAATGATGTTGAATATCTTTTCATGTGTGTATTGACCATTTGCATACCTTCTTGTGATATATCCTTTTCTGTGTTGAAATCTCTCCTGCCATACATTAGTCTCACTGCTCTATGGTAGCTGCTCTTGTTCGGGTTACCAAATGTCATTAAATCCAGCAGTCAGTCCTCATGTTCTGTGACATCTCACCAACAAGTGACATATCCTTCCTTGAAAATCTGTCTTCGACTTGTATTCACCACTCACCACTCTTTCCTCCTACTCTGTAGGTGGTTCTTAGATTCCTTTACCACTTTCTTACTATCTCTCCAACTTCTTAATTCTGGAATGTCCAAGGGTTCCAAGCAAGACCACCCGGACCACCTCTTGTTACTATCTATACCATTTACTAACTTCTAGACCAGGTGACTACCTTACATTTCAAAAGGGACATTACAGGTGTGATCAAGGTTAAACTTTGAGATGAGATTATTATGGAGTACCTGAGTACGCCCAATCTAATCACATGAATCTTAAAATGTGAGAGAAGAAGCAGAAGAAATGAGTTCAGGGAGATACATAGCATGTGAAAAGTACTTAAACCACCATTGCTGACCTTGAAAATGGAGTAAGGGGGCCACAAGCCAAGGAGATGTGGTGACCTGGAGAAGTTGGCAAAGCCCCTCTTTTGACCACCAGCATGAAAACGAGGACATCTGTCTTACAACTGCAAAGAACTGGCAACAACCTGAATGAGTAGGAAATGGATTCTCCCCTAGAGCCTCCAGAAAGTGTCCTAGGACACCTTGAGTTTAATCGAACTAGACTCACACTGGACTTCTGATTTCTAGAACTGTAAGATAATGAATATGTGTTGTGTTAAGCTATTGTTTGTGATGATTTATTGTGACAGCAACAGAAAATGAATACAGATGTTGAACTGTCTCATCGTTTTAAATACATTGGCTACTCTGAAATTTCTAACCCCAATCCCTTCACTGGACTTCATGTTGTAAAGATCCAACTCTTTACCTGACATCTCCGCTTGGTTGTCTGACAGACTTCTACAGCTTGATGTTTCTAAATTCCAACCTTCTAAGCATGTTTCCCGTACAGTATCCCCATCCCAATAAGTGTCACCTCTATCCTTCCATTTGTGCCAGCCACAAAACCATAGTGGCATCCTTAACTTCATTCTTTTTCTCATTATCCAACATTTTATTACTATCAGCAAATACTGACATATTTTCATTCAGTGTGTATATTCATGTACAAATTTATATAATGTATATATTTATAACATAACTACCTCTCTCCACTCCCCTCATCCAATATAGCCATCATTGGTCTCCTGCATTACTGCAGTACCCTCATGGTCTCCCAGCTTCTGTTCTTACCCCCTTAAGTCTAGTCTCAAAATAGCATCCAGAGTGATCCTTACAAAGTGTGAGTTACATCATGTCACTCCTTAGTTCAGGACCCCCGCCATGGCTCCCACTTTACCTGCAAGGCCCTGAACCATCTCACCAGGTCCCCTGCATTCCTCTCAGCCCTTTTTCCACTCTAGCAACCTTGGCTTCCTTCAACAGGCCAGGCATGCTATGGCCTCAGAGCCTTTGCTTCTGCTGGAATTCTCTTCCTCCAAGTAACCGCATGTCTCATTTCCTGATTTTCTTTAGGTCTTTAAAAAAGTTTCATTTTCTCAGAGAGGTCAACCCTGACCACTCTATTTAAAACTATACAACCTCCTTCCTGTGCCCTCTTCCTTCCTTCCCACTCTACTTTGGTCCACAGCACTTATTGCAGGGGTGTGAAGCAAGTGCATTTAGTCTGGGTTATCCTTTAAAGACAAACGAGCCAATGAAGACTCAGACAGTAAACTGCAAACCCTAGTATGCACATACTGTTGCTATTCCTGGGAAACCTCAACAATGATAAGTTAATGAACTTGCTCATGACTCATACTAATAAGTGGTAGCTGGGATATAAACTCTGTAGTCAGATTCTAAAGGCCCAGCTCTTCACCACCAGGTTATACTGGTTAAATCAATTGTAGTCTATCTATATGCTGAAATACTGTTTAAGTAATAAAAAGGATAAATTATATCTTTACATATTTAACTGGGAAGGTGTCCATGAAATTGCAAGTTCTGGAACAGTATTATGGTATTATCCTGACATTATAAATATATATTCACATATGTATTTGTAGGCATAAAGGAAGTCTAGAAGTTGATACATATAACAGTCAGCAGTGGTTATCTTCTGGTACCTGTCTCTTTTGATCATCAGATTCTCTGTAACACTTATCAGAAAGAAAGATCACTGCAGTGATATGATCACAACTGTGCTTCAGAAAGATTAAGCCACATTTACACCAACAGGAAGATTGTCATCTTAGAAACTAGTGGAAGTATTTATTCTGACTTTCACTTTCTATTGTGTTGAAATAACCCCTTTAGGGTCTTTATTAAAACCACATCTCAACATCTCTGGATCTATCTACATAATGAGAACTAAGTGGAAAATTTGGTCTCAAGGATCCCAATGGGCAATCCCCACGAATCACTCACACCCCTAGCTGTTCATTAGACCACCTGCTGAGCTTTTAAAAACAGATACCCCAAATTAGCTATCATCAATATTTTTTTAAATGTCACGAGGTCATTGTGACACATGATCAGGATTGAGAACTGAAAACTTTGGCGTATATGTAGTATTTATAAAAGCCAAATGGGATGTACATGGCAAGGAGAGGTCAACTGACACTGCAGGATCCAAACTCTCACCTTAAATCACATTTTTTGGTCTTTCTGGTTTGGCAAGACCATACTTAACTCAAAGCTACCAGTGACCCAAAGTTCCCCTGGCAAACAAAGATTCTTCTGTTAGGCATGACATTTCAAAGAGTGAATGATTGCCTCCCAGAAAACAAAGGAGGCAGCCAGACCTCTCTTTTGGCACCCTAAATCCCTTTAATACACATGACTGGAAACCACAAGTCTCCTAGTCGTTGCTGGGGAGCTCTGTGTGTATGCTGGGGCATGATTTCATCACTCAGCCAGGCAGTTGACTACTCTGACTTAGCCTTCACTTCCTGCTTGTGCAGATCCTCAAAGTCAGCCAGAGACAAGTGGTTAGGGTCTTCTCAGATTTTTCCTGCACTGTACAGCCCTAGAAATGCACACAACCCCATGTACACACATGACCTTCTAGATTTCTGGGAATATGTCAGAACTTCCAAAGCCCCTCTGGACATCTCATTCCCTAGCTTTTCCTTTTAAGCTTTTTGGCTGGTCTATAGTTTGCATCAACAGTTATTCACTGCTTCGGGCAGCCACAATGTTAGACAATTGCCTCCAATTTCTTTCAACAAACGTCCCATAGGTAAAAGGCTATTGGAAGGAGGAGAGCTCTGAGTCAGGTCAAATACACTCATACTTAGAAGTGGGGTCCTCCTAGGTACCATAACACAAGTCAAATAATGACAGTTCATTAAGCCTTTGAAAGGAGCTTCAGCCCCGATCTACTCCCTCAGGTGGATGCCAGACTGCTGGCTTTTGTCATGAATTCAGGCTGTTATTTTTGAAAGCTGTGGAGGAGCTGTGGAGCAGAGCTGTGACTGGGGAAAGTTAGAACACCACAGAGTGCTCTGTTCTCCAGTTTACTGCAAGTCATTGGTTAATTTTCAGACTTTTGAAAAATTTCTCCACAAAATTATTAGCTACTATTGCTGTTTTATGACAAAGAATTTTCAGTTTTCCTTAAATTTCCTTATGCTATCATTTTCACACCTTATATTTTCACATTTACATTGACTTTTAATTTTTTTCTATTTATAGCCAAAGTTGTTCTGTAATTTTGTACTTTTCTCTAATGACCCATTGAAACCCGCCACCAATAAAACTTTATTATTTTCTAAAACTTTAGTTATTTTATAATTTAAAAAATATAATTGTTTGCCAGGCATGGTGGCTCATGTCTATAATCCTAGCACTTTGAAAGGCCAATGCGGGAGAATTTTTTGACATCAGGAGTTCAAGATCAGCCTGACCAAGAGCAAGACCCCGTTTCCACAAAAAATACAAAAATTAGCCAGCCATGGTGTTCGCCAGTAGTCCCAGCTATGCGGGAGGCTGAGGCAGGAGGATCGTTTGACCCCAGGATTTGGAGGTTGCAATTAGCTATGATGACGCCACGGCACTCTAGCCTGGGCAACAGAGGGAGACTCTGTCTCAAAAAAATAATAACAATATTTTTTTTACCTGCACATAGTTGGCTTATAGAGGAGAGAGGAAGGAGGAAAGGACGGACATCAAAAGCCAGACACTTGTACAATGGGGATTTATGCCTCACAGAGTTGTAGAAAGTCTAAATGAGGGACTCACATAAAGCCTATTGAATGACACTACAAATTATAATGTAAAGGGGTTGAGGATATAGGCACTGATATCCCTCACACAGAGAGGAGAGAACTTGGATAAAAACCAAGGAAGATGATACCTGAAGACTGGACAGCAGGAAAAATAAAAAAAATAAAAAAAAAAAACCCATGGAAGAGAACATCTATTCTCTGAATGCCTCCTATGCACCTCATTACAACACCCCTCATTCCCTGTCTTTCACCGCACCCACCAGGGCCCCATTGTCACTTCAGGTGTAATTCCTCTTTCAGCCACCTGCTGTTCCATCACTAATGGACTCAGCCAGAACTGAGGCACCTGACTCAGGAGGCCAGTATTCTTGGGAGAGAAAAAACAGGAGGGTATTCCCATCTGAATACTCCAGGATTCCAAGGTTGTCTTAGTCCATTTTGCTACTATAACAAAATGCCTTAGACTGGGCAATTTATTTATAATAGAAGGTTATTTCGCACAATTCTGGAAACTGAGAAGTCTAATATCAAGGCGCCAGCAGATTGAGTGTCTGGTAAGGGCTTGCTTTCTGCTCCATAGATGTCATCTTCTTGCAGCATCCTCACATGGCAAAATGGCTAAAGGGAGTCCACTAATTCATCAAGCTATTTTGTAAGGGCACTAATCCCATTTGAGGGACCTAATCACCTCGTAAGGTCACACCTATGAATGCTGTTGCAGTGGGGATTAAGATCTAACATGCATTGTGGAGGAACACAAACACTCAAACCCTAGCAAAGGTCCTCAGTGACTACGTGGTGAAGGGAAAAGGCAGGAACTTTGGAACCATCCATTGTTGGATTTAAGGCTTTGCTCTGCCACCAACTAGTTTGGGATGCCAGTTACCAAACACCCCTAAAGTAAGAACTAGAAGAAATAATATTTGCAAAGTGTCTCAGGCAAAACCTGGTTCACTATAGGCTGAAAAGCCCAGTTTTTTTCCTTGTTTTTCCTGCCTTAGGTGGAGTGGGAAGGTCAGCTGGGTGCTCATCTCTTACCCTGCCTGCGGGGAGTGGGCTCTGTGCCCAGCAAGTGCACCAGAGCGGGCTTCTGGGAGTTGAAAGAAGAGACAGGTGGCAGCGGGAAGGTGAGACATGCTCTTTATTGTCAGAGGGATGCAGCAGTGGCGAAAGCATGGCCAAGAACAAGGCGAGCGCTTTTGTGTGGCTCAGAACAATAGTGACAATGTGGCATGGGAAAGCGTGATCACAGGGGTTCACGTAGGAGATAACACTTGGTTACAGAAGTGTGTTGAGTCATGCCTTACCAGAAGGCCAGCTGAAGACACGCCGGCAATCATTTTAGTTTGGCCTAAGAAACCTATTGCCTATACAACTAGATTTCCCTTACACTGTCCCGGGACAGAAGGGCACTGATGCCCAACCGTGACCAGGCCCGTGGAAAGCCAGTGCAGAGACGGGCACACTGACAGCTTCTGCTCAGGCTGAAAGAGAAGAAGGTCCTCCCCTCCTCCCTCACCCGTCAGCAGGCTCCTAGCATTGGGTCACAGTGATCAAGCACTTAGCAGAGACCCTATTCAGACCTGTGCTTTCTGACTTCAGCAATGAGGCAGCTGAGCTCTTCTAAGCTGCAAGGGGAACCAAGAGACCCAGGAATCCAGGCCACCAGACAAGCCACAGCAGCTCATGGAACAAGAGACAGCCCACTGCTGTGTACGAGCTGTGACCCAAACAGGATGCGGTAAGGTGGGGACCCCAATGGAGGAAAGAAACACCCAAACACTGCGGTGGAAGCTGCACCAGGGCCTCAGGCAACCAGACGCTAATGGTGGAGTAAGGAGGTCCCCAACTAGGACCTCGGGCAGATATAATGGAGGGAAGGCATCATGTCCACCCCTGCCTCCAAGGGGAGCCACGCCAGAGAGACTGTCATCAGCTTCTGTGTGGCGTCCCGTTATGCTGAGCCTGCATGGAATGGGAGGAGGGCAGCCCAGACACCCCCACACATAGAGGGTGCTTGTCTTCTTGGCTCTGTTCTCCCATGGCCCCACCACCCTCCGGAGAGAGCCCTGCAGGAAGATTCATGGCTCCAATCTAGGGTAGATTGTGCCAGCTGCCTTACATAATATTCAAGGTGTTCAGAGAGATCCGATGCGGGACAGACCATTTCCAAACCTTCAGGATTCAGACAGCCTCCATGAACAATATCTTGGGAGGAGGCTTTTGGCAGGATGGCTGATTCAACAGGTAGAGGTGAGGGTGAGAAACAGGAAGAATAAACCATCATTTCAGGCAGAGGGATGCAAGTGAGAGAGGAAGAGGCTGATTAGGGTATGGAGCCAGCGTGACTACAGGGGCCTGAGGGTCGGTATAAGCAGAGGCTGGAGACACGAGGTCAGACCTTTCCACTAGCTTCACAGTCAGAGCCTCCCCGCAGCTCTCACCATGGGGCTGGGGGACACTGCACATCGTTCTTACCACCAACTGCCCCTATGCCAGGCCAGGGGAAGACCTGAGGCTGTTTTCCTAAGACAATCCCCAACTTTTGCCCCTAAGGGTCATTCTCTGAGAAACAGAAGGCTGGGAAGGGCTTGAGATCATAGGAATTTTTCTTTCCACTCCAAAGGAAGATAATTTTGGGTCCGCGGGTGAAGGCTGAGGCTCAGGTCCAGCTTTGCAAAGGAGAAAAGGAAGGCATCCTTGGTGGACTTGCATAATGTGCCCTGCACACTCCCCACAATGTGCACATGCACACCAACACACACCAACACACTGCTCAACACACCCAAAGGAAGTCCACGTGAGATCCGCAAAGGAACCCATAGGCCAATCCCTTTGCAGGCTTCCACCCACTCATTCTGCCTCCTTTGACCCCAGCTCAACTGGTAAAACCCGGGTCCTGACTCCTCCTCTGCAGCATAGTCAACACGTCGGCACAGCTCCCACACCTGAACTTGTGTTCTCAGAATTACACACACGAGCGACACAGCAGAAGTGATAGGGATTTGCTCCCTACACAATCAGACAGGGTCCCCTTGGGAAGGGTTTGAAGAAGAGTAAGAATCCCTCCTAATGACAGACCAAGAGCCCTCACCTGGCAGGGGTGAGAATCCTGATTATGAGGACAGTCTTGGAAGGTCACAGAACGTAACCAGGCCATGAATACCCATAGACGTTATGGCCCCAAAGTCAGGCTAAGATAGACCAGAGGCAGCTGGAGCTGAGCTGCAGCTGGCAGAGGCAGGTGTCTGCAGGCTTCAGGCTCAGAGCACACGTGTCCCGGTGGTGCCGATCCTCCTGCTTCCTCCCATTAAATGATATTCATGGCCCGGCCTGAGTTACAGACCTCACTGTAGACAGTAGTCACAGGCACCTTTTCTTCCACATGTAGTTCACCGAGGCCCTGGAATGAAAGACAGAGGAGTCCTGGAGCAGCTGAGGGGAAAAGTGGCCCAGAGGGATCTCCAGAGCCAGTGCCCACTGACGTGCTCTGCTTATGAAATTCCCAAAGTGCAAAGCATTACATTGACACCTGTTACAAATCTTTGTTAGTAAATGGTGTTGATTGTCCAGAAACACATGAACAGGCAGCAGGGTCAGAGTAGCAGATGCCTGGGTTTGGAAGGCCAGGGCTGGGCAGTGAGGGACCTGGGAGTAGCCTGGATGGCCACAGGCTCCAGCATTATTCTTACCCAGCTGAGACCCCTGTTCTATCAGCTCCTCATTGTGGATGCCACCATCCTCAACTCTCTGCTCCTCGCGCAACTGGACACCTGAGCCACACACAGACAATCCTTAAATCTGTGCCTTGGAGACCTGTAACCCTCCCACTGCCATGAGCACCAAAGCCATAGCCACACCCATCATCCCATCTGCAGGAGTCTCTCCTGGCAGCCACAGTCAGGAGAAAGGGGACCAAGTTCTAGTGGAGGAGGGGAGGCATCTGGGCCTGTAAAGAGCAGTGCAACCTGCCTCGTTCGGCTTCCGTATTCTTCTTCTTTTTGCCACATGTCTTCCAAAGGTATGATATAACTCCCAGGGTCAACATCAAAACCACAGTAGCCCTTAGCATGTCTGGCAGCAGTCTAGCCATGTCCCATCCATGTGAATCTGTTTCCCTCATACAAAGAATGAACAAGTTAAGTTAGGAGAGAACTTGAGATACCCATTTCCAAGGGGGAGCACAGGGAGAAAGCAGGTAAAAAGGCACAAAGGGGTCTAGTGCAGAGGCTGAAGAGGGAGGACAACGGCAGGTCGTCTCATTCAACCAGACACTGAGCTGCTGCTTGTGCCAGGGATACTGATATCAACAAGACGATGTCCATGCCCTAAAGTATCTCATCACCCAGGAAGGAAGACTGAGAAAATACCAAAGGCCACACAGAGGAACCCTGCTGCAACAGAAGTTTACACCTGTGCTAGGGGTTCAAGAGGGCCTCCCAGAGGAGGTGTGGGTAGACTGAGGTTTGAGGGAGGAGTAGGAGTTTCCAGATATTCAGAGGGGATCACTGCAGGAATGAGGAGCACCATGTTCAGGGAATGGCTGTGTCAAACGCCAGCCCTGGGAGTTGCCAGCACCCCCACTGTGGCAGGGCAGGGGCAGGCAGGGAGGAGAGTCAGAGGGAGGTAGGAGTCTCTCCCTAGAGGGCCTTGTGGTCATGCTAAGTGTTAGCTGAGACTCAGGATGGTTTCAAGGGAGAAGGTCACAGGCAGTTTAAGTGGCACTGATACATCAGACCCTCCAGCAGCTCCTGGAGAAAGGGAAGACAGGGCTGCACACAGGCTCCCGGTCATTCATTCATTCCAGGAACACTGGCTGTGAGCAAACTTTGCCAGATGCCGGCCTGGCACATGAAGTCAAAGGATAACAAGACATGGCCTTGCCCTCAGGGTTGTCCGGTCTACAGAAGAGACAAAGACACAAATCCATCATCACTGGTCAGTGTGGGGAGGCCACGGACAGCTCCCTAAGGAGGTGCTGCCTGAGGGCAGGACAAACCCCATCACTTGAAGGCCCTGCACAAAAGGAAAACAGGGAGCCTTTGCTCAAACTAGTTAACAGCAGAATTTTAAACCAAGACCTTAAGTGTGGGGCCCTGTGCCACTATCCAGTCTTCACCCCACGAAGCCTGCCCGCCTCAGTGGAATCCTTCAGCAGCAGTAAGACAGGAAGGGAAGCACATGGGACTCGGGTCAGCTCATGGGAGAGGACACAGCATGTCCAGAAGCTCATAATCTTGCAATGGCAGGACACGTTCAGGGAACTACAGTGAGCGCTTTGGTGTGAAGCGAGTGGGTGAGGCCAGCAATGTGGGTGGAGGAATATCTAAGATATAAATCCTACAGCGGGGGCTGGAATCAGGTTCCCACAGATGACACAGACAATGACACAATCCCATCTGCTTTCCCCATAGCCAACTCTGGACGAGTGTTTGAGGACAAATGGGGTGGGAGAGTCATAGGAAGGCTGCAGCCTGGACCAGCAGGGACATGGTGGGTGGTTGGCAGAGGAGGGCATGGACGGGAGAGATGCTCAAAGGCAGAAGTGAGGTTACTGGGACTCTCAGGCGTCTGAGTAGGTGACCAGGTGGACAGTGTCGCTAATACACATGACAGGGAGAAAAGCCCACACCCGCAGGCCCCCATGCTGCCTGAACTCCAGGTCCCCCTTCCCACTCACCTTGGGCACAGATGTCCCCAACATCTCTGGTGACAGTTTTCTGGTCCATAAGGTTGCTGACCACACAGGTGAAGCTGACGTTGGGCTGACTCAGGGGTAGGCTTACAGCCAGGGTCCAGGAGTCAAGGGCTGGTCCTGGTGTCCCTCTCTGCCCCGGCTCCAGGGGCAGGCCCCTGCTCTCCCAGGTCACGTTCAGGTCCCTTGTGGCCCCTGGGGCCCTGCACTCCAGGGTGACGTTGCACCAGCCTGCTGCGATGGATGGTGACTGAGCCAGGATGTGCGGATGGGGCACGGGATCTGGGGCAGGAGGGAACAAAAGAAAGGAGCCTTGTTTGTAGAGAACATTACACACCGTACATTGTAATCATTTTCTCACAGATGCCATGGCATGCACCCTGTAGGGAAACTGGGTGTGTTTTACAGATAACACACAGTTTGTGTTAAGCTAAACACTGAGCAGATGACAATAAGAAGGGGAGCCCCTGAGTCAGCCCTGTGAAGTGTCACTAGATTAAACAAGTCAGAAAAATCTCCCAAAGGAAACAAAGGCTGGACTCTACCAACTCAAGGCCCATAGTTTCTATGAAATTAGTGTCTTTCTTGGAAGAGGAAGAAGTCTGGGGCAGAAGGGCTTGTCTTGGCCCAGAGACCTTCCCCAGCATCTCCAGCTGAGATGATGGGACTGCAGCCTGGGACTGCACGGCCCTCTGGGGCAGGACTTCAGGCCAGCCCTGGGAGGCCAGACACAGCCCATGCTCCCAAGAGTACACACATTGGTGGGAGATGCAGTGGCAGCGACAGGGAACATCTCCGAGTGTGTTTAGAACACGCCACTGGACTTGAGGTACAGACAGGAGGAGAAGAGTCAGATGTGTAAGCCTGTCTTAGAAAGCACATGGGACCTAATGCTGCAAACACGCTCTGTCCATAGCAGGTTATTTCCCTATGCAGAGAGGAACCCTAGGAAAAGAAAGTCTTGGATAAACATCTGTCCTAAGCAGTGTAAACGGTCCACAACTAGAAGCCTTTGAGAGATGGGTTACCTGAGTCCTGAGTTAGTCTCAGGCTGGGGTGAGAGGGGAGGGGCCTGGGAGGACTCGATATGTGTGGACTTCCAATTGTGAGAGACAGAATAGTGGCCCCAGATATTTCCACATTGTAGTCCTGGCAACCTGGACTACATGGAAAGGGGAATTAAAGTAGCAGATAGAATTAAGATTGCTAGTCAGCTAACATTGAAATGGGGAGATTATTCTGGATTAGCCAGATAGGTCCAATGGAATCACAAAGACCCTTAGAAATGAAAGAAGGAGGGAGACAAGGTGCGAGGGGTCTAAAAGGACTCACCCCACCATTGCTGGCTTTGAACATGGAGGAAGGTGGCCACAGCCAGGGAGGCAGATAGCACCAAGCAGGTGAGAAAGACAAGAACATGGATTCTCCCCTGGAGTCTCCAGAAAGGACAAGCCTGCCAACACCTTGATTTTAGCCCAGTGCAAGCTCTGTCAGACTTCAGACCTAAAGCATGCTGACATAATACATTCCTGCAAATTCAAGCTACTAATTCACCGTAATTTGTTCTAAAAACAATAGAAAACTATTACACAAATTAAGTAACATTAATCCTGGAAAGGATGATTAATGTTATTGGAACTATTTCTATTTCACCAATTTCCATTGTCTTTCCCAGAACACCAAAGTGATTTTCTCCCTGGTATCAATCTCAGCTCTGGACTCCATCTCCGGCGACTGCACTTTCCCTATTTCAGGGGAGGCGGTACAGTGTGAAGGCTGTGGCTGAATGGAATCCTGCAACATGGGGCCAATGTGACAAAGGAGGAGGTCAGCCATGGGCTGGAGGGAGGGGTGTCACTCACCATAGACAGTAAGGTGGAAAAACTGCAAAACTTCTCTTCCTTCCGTTAACCTGGTTTGAGCTCGGTAATGCCCACTGTCCTCAAGGCTCAGGTTCGAAATCCTCAGGGAGGCCAAGGTGGGCACCTGGACCCTCTGCTTGAATTTGTCCTGGAGGCTGAACCAGGTTGGAGAATGGACGCCTCTCTGGATTCGAAACATGACTCTGTAGTCTGACTCCGGGGTAAAGCTCCAGCAGAGCTCCTCCAACTCAGTTTCCAGAACTGCTCCTGCCTTCTGGGTCACATCAAACAGGACAGAACCTCCTGGGATCCCCTTCAGAGGAACGTGGGCTCCGGAGTCCTTAACCGCAGAGCCGTGAGCCCCAGAACTCTCAGCCACAGCACGGCAGACACCTGGGCATCGGAAACAGAAACAGGAGTGTTTTCCCATCAAGAACAAATAAGAGAACCACGGAACTTTTCTTCCTAATCAAATCCATCCAAAATTCTTCCTTCGTGGAAGGTAGGCTAGTATAAAAAATTGGAAGTAATTCTGGGATCAAGTCTGGTTCTCGTGGAGTATAAACTTAAACAGGCTTAACTGCCTATTTGTCAGTTTCCTTACCATCCAAAAATGATAGCATGAATTAAGTGAAATCATAGATCAGAAGAACCGAGTACATTTTCCAGCACATGCTAAGTGCATAAATTAGAAGGCAGCTCTAACACATCACCCAAAGGTCTCTCCGTCCTGTGGACGTCAATGTGTAATCCCTCCCCTGGAGTGTGGCTGCACCTAGTCACCTGCTTGTAAGGAACAGAATAAAGCAAAACGGTTGGGGCACTTTTCAGAGTCTAAAAACCCTACAGGTCTAGTTTCTCCTTTCTCCCCAATGAGACCCAATCACACTATTATTTTCATAACTACTTGCAGAAATTTTTGATGACATTTTTCCAGTATGGTTATTTTTGTTTATTGAAAGATTCATGTGACAATATATATTATAAAGAAGCAAAAACACACCATCACGAATTTAGTTGCGTGTGAGGTCAGCTCACAGGCATATTTACCAGACTCTAGGGTTCCCCATTGAGGGGTCATGTTCTTGCAGGAAGGGGGACTGTTATGGATTGAATTGTGTTACTCAGAAAAGATACATTGAAGTCCTAAACCCAGAACCTCAGAAGGTGACATTCTTTGGAAATAGAGTCTTTGCAGATAGAGTCAAGTTAACACGAGGTCATCAGGCTACAGCCTCCTCCAATATGATGGGCGTCTTATGAAAGGGAGAAATTTACACACAGACACCGATATGCACGGAGGGAAATAATAGGAAGAGACACAGGGAGGAGGCACGGGAAGGTGAGGATGGACTGACGCAGCTACAAGACAGGGAACGGAACAAACTGCCAGCAAACACCAGAAGCTGGGAAGGGGGAGGAAGGATTCCCCTTGTTATGGACTGAATATCTGTGTTGCCCCCGAATTCACATGTTGCAGTTTTAACACCCAGCGTGGCTTTACTTGGAGATGCGGCCTCTAATGAAGGGAGGGTACGTGAGGTCACAAGGGTGGGGCCCAATCCAATAGCATTAGTGTCCTTATAACAAGAGTCACCAAAGAGCAAGCGAGCCCGCCCTCCCCATGCACACGCACTGAGGAAAGGTCACGTGAGGACACGGATAGGAGGCAGGCTTCCGCTAACCAGGCAGAGAGCCTCACCTGCAATTGAATTGGCTGGAACCTTGATCCAATAGCCCCCAGAACTGTGAGAAAACAAATTTCTCTTGTTTGTTAGGTTAGACTGAGCTGACTGCTACAGCCATGTAGGTTTCAAAGTTGACTAACAAACCCCTATAGGTTTCGAGAAGTGTGTGACAGTCAATTTCCACTCTTCTAGCCACTGTGCTTGATGTCTGTTAGGACAGTCCTGGGAAAGGAATACAAAAGCTCAGGAAGGGTGGCAGCCACTTGACACTATGAATGATTCCTGAGGAACCAGGGCAGAGCCCTTGGCAAGCACATCACAGGAGGTGTCAGCTCAGGACTGAGACAGGCCTGGGATCAAGTTCCACATCCACCCTTTACTGGCTGAGTGATCTCTACCAGGTTCCTAAAATGTCTAGCCCTTGAGTTCCCACATATGGACACTGGGGATAATAACCGCCAGTGCTTCAGGGCTCCTACAAGATATATATATATGTGTGTGTGTGTGTGTGTGTGTGTGTGTGTGTGTGTGTGTGTGTGTGTGTCTGTGTATTTTATATATTTTTAAAAGCTGTCAACAGGATGCCTTCAGGTGTTATGATCATTACTATTAATAGGGCCCACCTGCTATGGAATTGCCACAGTTACTGTACCTGGATTTCTCCTGCTGTTTCCCTGCCTGGAAAAGTGTTCGCCCATGCCCCATGAACATAGTTCCCAGTCCCTACATTTCAGCAGCCGCTTCAGATA
Source organism: Microcebus murinus (assembly GCF_040939455.1). NCBI lineage: Eukaryota > Metazoa > Chordata > Mammalia > Primates > Cheirogaleidae > Microcebus > Microcebus murinus. The sequence continues at coordinate 105,628,983 of NC_134105.1, read as the reverse complement.
CCACATGTCTAATGGTCCTCAGGACAGGAGATTGCATTTCAGCAACACCAAGTGGCATTTAATTTTTTGATTATAATCAGATTATACATTCACACGGTTTATGAAAGGAGGAGACGAGAAAGGAGATTGAAAATGAAGTCTCTCCTATCTCTGGCTCCCACTGTCCGGTCCCCTCTCCTAAGGCAGCACCATCATCCGTGTCCTGGCAGCCACCCGGAGACGGTCCACACACTCACAGGCACAGTGTGCGTCTCCACAGACACAGCACGCTCTGTGCACCCACCTCTCCTTGCCTTTCTCGTAGCAGCGCTGTGCACGCCATGTCACATGGACTGTCTGCACCCCGTGCCTCCTGGGGCTCTCGTCCCCGCTGCTTCTGATGTCCCAGTGCCTGCTCGCCACCACCCACAATGTGGCACTGCACATCCCAGTATCTCAGCCTCTCACACACGATGTGTATGAATTAGGAAAATCATTAGGGTGACTCTCGTGGGTCATAGGCGCATACATCTGAACTTTCGGCCAATATTATTAAGTATCTCTGAAGGATGGTTCTATCTATATTCCTACCAATAATGCTTAGGATTCTCACCAATACATAATGGTCAAACGTCCCTTGTCAAACTGAAGAAGAGAATATTATATCTCAGTGTCATATCAATGGACATTTTCTCTATACATGAAATTTATCGTCATCATCATTTCATATTAAGTCACTTTGTTTGCCTTTTCTGTGAACTATGAATTGTCTGCTAATGTCCTTTCTCATCTTTTCCCATTAGTTTCTATGACTTAGATATATGTTGTGAAAATTAGCTATTTCTCTAACATACATGATATAATTATTTATAGTTTTCTGTTTGACCTTCACCTAGGGACTATTCACCTTGCCAAAATGGTATTTTCATGATGTCTAACATATGAAATGTTTAAAGGCTTCTTCACTTTAAATCTTGCTTAAAATATCACTCCCATTTCAAAGGTGGTTTTTAATTCTCTCTTGTTTCCAAGTACATTTATGATTTTAATTTTCATATTTACTCGTAGATCCACCTCAAATTTACTTTGCAGCCAGCGACTCGACATAATTGGATAGTATAACAGAGTGGTAAAAGATTGAACTTTAGAGGCAGTGACATTTAAATCCAGGGGATTCACTTTATGCCCATGTGAACTTGAGCAGTTATTTAACCTCTCTGTCTTTGACTTTCTCTTCTGGGAAATGGAAATAACAACAGTGCATACCTCATTGGACTATTCTTTAGACCTGAATAGAGAAAAGTTTTCAGCACGGGATTCAATAACTGTTCTATTAATACCATCTGCTCTCATTATCATGATGAGCGTCATGTGCCCAAGCACACCTGCGGCAGAACCAGATGTTCCCAGTTCCCAGGCCGGTGTCCTTTCCTTCCCCTCAGCTGTCCCTCTCAGGGGTCCCCTCCTGCGTGTGAAATATCTGTAGGTTCATTTCCATAGCTGGCTGCAGAGTGTCAAGGTCCAGTTCCTGTTTACCAAAGCCCTGAGTTTTAAAGGAAATCCATTTGTCTGTGTCCGCACACAGCCGTCATCAACCCCAACGTCACCAAGCAGCTGAGGACATTGTGTAACCAGGACACTGGTAAAGATGAAGGCAGGGAGGCAACGGCAGAGTACCTGTTTGCCCAAGCTTGGCCTTGATAAGTTTTGTATTATTAACTCCATTTGGTGTATTCATTTTCCCCTTTCCTTAGTAGGTTCTGTTGTAATATATTGATAAAAATATTATATGTTCTACCAAAAACTATTCTACAGGATATGGAGCTGCTTCAAGGGAAAGGTCAAAGTGTGCCTCATCCCAAAGGAAAGCGTGGAAATGCCGTGTTCCCTCCAGACAGTCATCTCTGTACCCACAGATACCACACACCCGCGTGAATGCAGGGCATCTATTGGTAAACATATTGCATTGCTGCTGGCCTTCTTCCACTCCCCATTTGAGCCGATTGTGACATCCTACTGGTTCCTTAATTAATTCATGAGCGAAATACAAGTGTCCTTTAATGTCTCTGTCAGCAATGGTTTTCATAGCTAATAACACGTTTAAATATATAATTCTTGATACAAAAATGGATACCAAACATAGGTGCTCCATATAATGTAGGGCCCAAAATAACAGCCGTCCTTTCCAGGGGAAAGACAGGACAACTGGACTGGCTGGGACAGGATTTCATTTTCCAAAACGAAAACCTTCCGAAGGCATTTTCACACACAATACTGGTGAAAATAGTGTTTGTCTTTCCCCCTGCCAGCATTGCAAGAAGGGTAATGGAGAAATAAACTAGTATTTTCTGCTAAACAGACAGGAACTGAAAAGGTCTGGCTGAGGCTTTTACTAGCTGCCTCTAAAAGCCCAGCTGCAGCTGCCTAGCTGAGTGTGGTCTGCACCCCACTTTCTCACACACTGCGGGAGGTGAGGTGTCCTTCGGCATGTGGTCTGAGGCCACATCCCTGCAGCCACATGCAGACCCTTTCTTCTCCAGTTCCCTGCCAGCAGGCACTGGGTGGGCGCTCAGGAAATGCTGTCAGGGTCAGGCTGACGCAGTCCCCACAGTGGAGGCCACCCTGACTGGCGCTGCCTGCGTCTCTGCAAAAGTGCAGTGTGTGCTGAGCCTCCCTCAGACCTCACCTGCCATTTCCATGTCCCCTTCCAAACACACATCCAGGAAGGGTTCTGGGTCTAAGAATGATAAGGACAAATTCTTTAATACCTCCCTTACCATCACTCCTTCTCCACCCATCCCTCCCCAAGTCACAGCTGAACTTGAGCAGGCGACAACACAAAACCAAAGAAGAAATGCATCCAACTGTGGAGCTCCATGAATTGCTATAGAGTAGTTTCTGGGAGATGTTCCTACTGAGGACGGGCTCTGTCCAAACTCCACTGCTAGGGTCTGTCCCATTGACTACCAGGGAGGGCAGGCCTGACGGGACAACCAAATTCACTCCTCCCCACTTCCTGTGTGACCTCCAGAGAATCACTTTCGTTATTTGGACACAGACTGCCTATCCCTAAACTAAAAAATTCTAAGTCATTTCTTTCTTTATTTCCCTCTTTATTTCCTTCTTCCCTCCCTTTCTTTGATCCTTCCATTTTTTCTTTCTTTTTCTTTGTTTCTCTAGTATTCCTGCACCCCAGTGCCTACAGAAAAAAAGGTTATACAATCAAACATATTTCTTCCATAATAACAATATTGTGGAAGTGAAGAAAGCCTACATTTTGCTGTTGACAGAAAGTTACTGATTTAAACAGGATCTAACCCAGTGCTATGGCAAAGCTCATCTTTGCTTCCAGAAGTCCTGTATTACAAGTGCTGTCTAATCCATTAGGTTTCACATACTTCCCTGCAAGTTCAATCAGTGCTGAAATATTTTAAAAAATATTAAAAATGAAAGCTTTCACGATAATTCATATTTACTAGAACTTATTTTTTCATTAGCTTTTATTTAATATTATTATTTGTATAATCATATGATATTTCATAAAGCAATGAGTATGATAGACAGCCTAGATCAGGTCACTCTACTTTCTTCCTCTCCATTTTCCCTCCCCAATTTCATGGCCTCCTCTAGCCCAGGTTAGCAATCTACTGGTTCTTCCACATCTTTAGCATATTCTTAGAAACATGTGGGTGCATAGACACCCTTAAATTTTGGAGGCTGCTTTCCTTGTATAAAACAAAGATCTCATTGCATTTAGTTTCCTGAATCTTCCTGATGGAGATTCATGCATTTTACTTCATGAAAACTGAAAATTCCTCACAGAAGGGGGGACATTTGCATTTTTTGGCCTGCATAATACTCCATGTACACATACTCTCAAAGTCTTCAATCACTCCCAATTGTTGGGCACCTCTTATTTTTCCAGGGCTTTTTCCCCAGAACAGTGCCGTGATGGACATGGTTTCATCTGAATTCTCCAGAATCTGAGCAGCATTTCAGGGTGGAGGAGAGGCCACCCACAGGGATGAGAAAGGGCATAGTCTACAGGACTCATTATCCCTGAGAAAGCAAATTATTTTTAACATCTTCAGATGAAAACTAATGCCAATTACGCAAGCACTTTTAAGATAAACCTGAGACTTCCAAGGGCCTCTCCTCTGAGATGATCTGCCTGGAGCTGAGCCCCAAGCAGAGGGGTGCCCCTCCACTCTCCTCTCCAGTGGAGCTCAAGCAGCCCAGACCACAGGAGCTTCTTGCAGCTCAGACACGGGTTCCAGTTCTGCCCCCTCCTCCACAGGACAGTGCAGAGACTGTCAGGACACCGCTGAGTTCCAGCCCAGCCGTACACTCTTTCAACCCTTTACCCCCAGGAGGAAGCTATTTTATCCCTCTGTATCCCTCTTTCCAGGCAGTTCCAACTCCCTTCTGATTTCTGGCTAATGTAGCAGAAGTGGCCTGTGCTCCCAGGCTATAGTCCCGTTAATGCAGCCAAGGCAGCCCAAGCTCAGGGATCCAACCTGAACACCACCAAAAGGCCATTTCATTTTTTCTGTTTACCATGGGCTCTAACCTAATATGCTGCATTTGCAAATTATAACACAGCATTTTCCTCTTTTTTGTTCCTCAGAAACAACAGAACCGAAATAGCCCTCCCAGGGGTCATGGCCTAACTATCTCAGCTCCACACAGTTGTTTCTCCTTCCCAGGGACCCAGGCTACTCACTGAGGAGGAGGCTGATGAACCCCAGGAGACTGGAGGCCCAGCAAGGCGGGTGGTGGTCTGAGCAGGGCCCCATGGCGGCTGCCTTCGAGCCTGGTCAGCTGCAGGGGAAACAATGAAGGGGGAAGAAACCAGCTTACACAATTTTCCCACTCCAAGGGCAGGAGTAGCAAGTGACTACTGGGGAGACAGCCCATCAATCTAGAGTAAGAGCCATTCAGCTCTTTTGTAGATGCTCTGCACACTCATTCAGTAATTGCAGAGAAATGTACAACTTCACACTGTGACACTCCTGACATCACGTTGACAGGCCCCTGTTCCTGTGGTCACAGCGAGCCCGGTGCTCTCACACATGCCCTCCTCTGATGCTTATCTGCTTACCTGGGTTCACACCTTTGACTCAGGCTACCCTGCTCGCCAAAAAGCCACTCTCTTACAGCAAACCGGCGTGGGCACCTCCCGAGTTTGGTGTCTTTCCTCTGTCCAAACCCTTTAGTACTGTTTCTCATTTTGGTTATTGCTTTTCTTCTGCTGGGTTTAGGATTGGTTAGCTCATCCTCTTCCAGTTCCTTGAGATGATTCATAAGATTATCGATTTGTGATCTTTCTGTCTTTTCAATGTGGGCATTGAAGGCTATAAGTTTTCCTCTCAGGAATCCTTTTGCTGTATCCCACAGAGTTTGATAATGTGTGCCCTCATTATCATTCAGTTTGAAGATGTCATGGCTTCCATCTTTTTCTCCTCCCTGACCCCACTATCATTCAGGAATGGGTTGTTTCCTTTCCATGATTTTGTGTAGAGATGAGCGTTTCTGTTGGAGTTGATTTCTAATTTTATTCCACTGAAATCTGAGAAGATATATGGTATAATTTCTATTTTGTTTAATTTCTTGAGACCTGTTTTGTGGCCTAGGATGTGATCAATTTTAGAGAAAGTTCCATGAGCTGATGAGAAGAATGCATATTCAGTCTTTGGGGGTAGGTTTTTCTGTAGATGTCTGTTAGGCCCATTTGTTCTAGAGTTGTGTTTAAGTCCATTGTTTCTTTGCTTATTTTCTGTTGGAGGATCCGTCAAGTTCTGTCAGTGGGGTGTTAAAGTCCCTGGCTGTGATGGCATTGCTATTTATCATGTTGTTTAGATCAAGTAGGATTTGCTTTACATACCTGGGTGCTCCTTTGTTAGGTACATAAATATCTAGGATTGTTAAGACTTATTGTTGAATTGCTCCCTTCACTACTGTATACTGACCATCTTTCTCTTCCTTTAATTTTGTGGGTTTGGCAACTCTGTTATCTGATATGAGAACAGCTACACCAACTTTCTTTTAGTTTCCATTTGCATGGAATATTGTTTACTATCCTTTCACCTTGAGTCTAAATGAATCCTTGTGGGTTAGATGCATTACTGGACATAACAGGACACTTGGCTTGAGTATTTTTATCTATTCAGCCAACCTTTGTCTCTTCACTTTGTCCCTTTGTCTCCTCACCGTTCAAGCCATTCATATTTATTGAAAGAATTAATAAGTGGGATGGGGTGTATTTCTGCTCATCATAAGGAGACCCTTATTGCTTTGTTTTACCTCTTGAGCCATGGTGGAATCTGGGATCTGTACCTTAGCTTTTGAATGATTTTACACTGGTGGGTGTCTATTGCACCAATCAGTGTATAATGACGGTCTGAGGACTTCCCACAGGTCAGGTCTGGTCTTCACAAATTCCATCACTGATTGCTTGGGTCCTCATTCCCTTCTTGCTTGTAAGGTTTCAGTTGAGAAGTCTGCAGTTAGCTTGATAGGATGCCTTTGTAGGTTACCTGCTGTTTTTACCTTGCGGCTCGTAGGAGTGCATCACTTGGGTTTACTTTGGCCAGCCTCGTGACTATGTGACATGACGATTGCCTTTTCATGATGAATCTTCTTGTGGGCTTCTTGTACCTGGATATCTAGATTTCTAACTAGGTCAGGAAAAGTTTTCCTCAATTATTCCCTCAAATAAATTATCCAGCCCCTCTGTATTTGCTTCTCTGTCCTTAGGAATGCCTATGATTATTCTGTTTGCCACTTTACATAACTCGACATTTCTTGTAGCGTTTACTCATTCCTCTTTTTCTCTGTTCTTTCTCTTTGACTTATTTGTTTAGCTCATAGGTGTTCTGTTCAAGCTCTGAAATTTTTTCTTATGCCTGATCGAGCCTATTCTTAAGGCTTTCCACTGTGTTTTGTAATTTCTTTAATGAGTAGTTCACTTCCATAGTATCTGATTTGTTTTTCTTTCGCAGTCCATTTAATAAGTCAAAGACCTTTTCTCATATTTCAAAAATGTCAACAGTTGCCAAAATAAGAAGCTGTGTGCAAAAGAAAAAAGATTTTTGTGGAGAGTGTTTACTGCGCACAGTCTCTGTGCAAATATTAGCATTTACCTTCTGGGGGCTGCAATATGGCCCCCTCCCTGCCACATATATCAGTCATCCTCTCCATACACTCAAGGCAAAGCCAGACCCCCACAGAAGCTGACAGGCTCTTGGCTGGAGTCAATCATGACTTTCCCCTAAGCTTTTATCAGCCCTGATCCTGCTGTCTCAGAGATTGGGACAGAGAAGAACACACTCCCTCTGTCGCAGCCTCAGCTGGTTCACACTCACCACCACCTACTAAAAACCTGGTCTCTTCTCTCCAAACCTGGGCAGCATCTAATATTCAAGAGCTCCACCTCCCATTCCCATGAAGAGCTGTACCATTCCCCTAATCACGGGGCAGTGCCACCTTCTCCTTCAAGTGATGGCTTCTCCTGTGGCTTCCCAGGCAGAACACCCCTAAGAGGGGATTTGTAGGCTGGCCCCATGATTCAAGGTAGTTAGGTCATTGTGTATTAACCCCACTTAATCAATGTGAAACCAGAGTTCTGGTGGGGGGTTGTATGTGGCCTGTAGAAGATCACCCAGGTAATTAAAGGACTAGGTCTGGATTCCTGACAGGTAGGTCAACACTCTTCCCCAAAGTCACATCTGTCTCCCATCTCACTGTATGGTCTCAAGCAAGTCACCTGAGGTCCAGTCTGTCCTCTCCCCAAAAACTGTTCTGCAGATTCCCAGACTGCACAATATTCAAGGTTGGATTGATTTCCCCCTTTTCCACCTAGTAATGGGGAAGTCACTTCAAAAGGCAGTCCATGAATTCCAAGGTCAGAAACTTCTCACATGAAATCAAAATTAGTCACCTGTATATCTTCATTGAAAAAATGTCTATTCAGAGACTTTGCCATTTTAAACTGATTATTTTTGTTTTGGGCTACTGAATTATATGAGTTTCATTTCTTTTTTGGATATTAACCACTTATCCAGTGATTCGCAAATATTAATATTTTCTCCAATTCCATAAGTTGTCTATTCCCTCTGTTGATAGTTTCCTTTGCTATGCAGAAGTTTTATAGTTGACTATAATCCCAGTTGTTTGTTTTTGTTTTTGATGCCTGTGCTTTTGGTGTCATATCCTAAAAATCATTGCAAACACAGATGTCAAGAAGCTTCTTCTCTCTTTTCTTCCAGGAGTTTTATGGCTTCACATATTACATTTACTTCTTTAATTCATTTCAAGTTAAATTTTACGTGATGTAAGATGAGTCCCATTCATTCTTTTGCATGTGGTTACACATTGTTTGAACACCACTTATTGAAGAAACTATCTTCTACCCATTTTATATTCTTCTTCCTTTTCTCAAAAACTAGTTGACCTGACAGACATGTGCTTATTTCTGGGCTCTGTATATGCCAATACAATACTGTTTTGATTACTAGAATTTTGTCATATACTTTAAAACAGGGATGTCTGATGTCTGTAGCTTTCTTCCTTTTGTTCAAAATTTCTTTGGCTATTTTGTGTCTTTGTAATTCCATATAAATGTTAAGATTTACTTTCTATTTCTGGGAAAATGCCATGGAAATTTTGATAGGGATTCCTTAGAATCTGTAAATGGCTTTGAGTAGTATGGGAATTTCAACAATATTAATTTTCTAATGCATGATCACATGATATCTTGCCATTTATTTATGTCATATTCAAATTTTTCATCAATATATCATAGTTTTCAGTGTACATATCTTTCCTATTTTTGGTTAAATTTATTCCTACATATTTTATTCTTTTGGTATTACTGTAAATGGAATTATTTCCTTAACTGGGTGTGTATAGTTCATTGTTAGTGTATAGTAATGCCACTGATTTTTGTACGTTAGTATCATATCCTGCAACTTTACTGAATTCATTTATTAGTTAAGAGATTTTTGCTGGAGCCTTTAGGGCTTCCTATATATAGGGTCCTGTCATCTGCAAATAGACATAATTTTACTTTGTCTTTTTTATTTAAATACTTTTAATTTCCTTTCTTTGCCTAATTGTTTTGGCTAGAGTTTCCAGTATTATGTTAAATGGAGATGATGAAAGAGGGCATACTTGTCTTGTTTCTGATCTCAGAGAAAACCATTTGACTTTTTACCATTGAATATGATGTTGGCTGTGCTCCTGTCATATATGGCATTTATGCTGAGGTACATTCCACATATACTAATTAGTTTAGGGGGCTTTTTGTTATGCTAATAAATTTTTATTTTTCTAGCTGTCTTTTCTAACACAAGTGGTTTATTTAAAAATCTACATAAAGGTATTACTATAGCAAGAATGTTTTGTCTCCAAGAGAATTCATAGTTTTTAATCTATTTCATAAGCATTTAATTTTTTTCTATTTTATTTGAGGATGTTACAGGGATACAAATGTTTTTGTTACATGGATTACTGCTTAAGTCAAAGTTATTAGTGTGCCCATTACCCAGATGTGTACACTGTACCCATTAGGTATGGTTTCAAATATCTCCTCCTACCCCCTCCCACATGCTTGATTTCCATTGAGTTTTACTTCGATCTGTGTACATCATTGCTGATCACTTAGGTTCAATTAACTAGTAAGTATATGTGCTGTTTGTTTGTTCATTCTTGCCATATTTCACTTAGGAGAACGATCTCCAGTTCCTCCCAGATTGTTGCAAAAGATATTAGTGCATTTTTAGGACTGAGTAGTAGTCCATACTATACATATACCACATTTCATTAATCCAATCATGAATTGATGGACACTTGGCTTCATACCAAATCTTTACAATTGTGAATTGTGCTGCAATAAACATTCTAGTGCAAATCTCTTTTTGATAAAATGACTTTTTTTTCATTTAGATGAAACCCAGTAGTGATTCTGCAGGATCAAAAGGTAGGTCTACTGTTAGTTCTTTGAGGACTCTCCATACTCTTTTCCATAGAGGTTGTACTAGCTTGCAGTACCACCAACAGCGTGGAAGCGTTCTTTTCTCTTTGCATCTATGCCAGCATCTATCGTTTTGGGACTTTCAGACAAAAGCCATTCTCACTGTGGTTAGGTGATATCTCATTGTGGTTTTGATTTGCATTTCTCTCATAATTAGGGACACTGAGCATTTTGGCTTATGTTTATTGGCCATTAGTCTATCTTCTTTTGAAAAGCTTCTGTTCATGTCTTTAGTCCACCTTTTAATGGGGTTGTTTGATTTTTTTTTCTTATAGATTTGCTTGAGTCCTTTGTAGATTCTGATTAATGCCCTTTATCAGATGTATAACATGCAATTATTTCCTCTAACACTGGAGGTTTTCAGTTTACTCTGTTCATTGTCTCCTTGACTGTGCAGAAGCTTTTTAAGTTAATCAAGTACCATTTACTTCTTTTTCTTGTTGCTATGATGGCCCTTGGGGTTTTCTTCAAAAATACTTTGCCTAGGCTGATACCTACCATAGTTTCTCCAACATTTTCTTCTAGAATTTACGTGGTATCACATCTTAGATTTGTCTGTTAGCCATCTTGAATTAATTTTTGTGAGTGGTGAGGGATGCAGATCCTGTTTTTTTATTTACTTATTTTAGCGTTTTATGGGATTACAAGTGTTAAGGTTACATATATTGCCCATGCCTCCCCTCCCCACTGGGGTCAGAGCTTCAAGCGTGTCCATCCCCCAAATGCTGCACGTCTTACTCATTGTGTTTGTATATACCATCCCTTCCATCCCCCTGCCACCTGCCCGACACCCGATAAATGTTACTCCTATATGTCCACTTAGGTGTTGATCTTTTAATACCAGTTTGCTGGTGAGTACATGTGGTGTTTGTTTTTCCATTCTTTTTTTTTCTTTTTTTTTTTTTTTTTTTTTTTACAAAATAAGATATATACAGATACATGTAACAGAGGATTTATTATAAGCGTACACAGTTATGGAGGCTGAGGAGTCCCACAATCTGGAGAAACAAGGAAGCCAGTTGGGTAATTCAATCCAAGTCTGAAGACCTGAGAACCAGGGGGATGATGATGGTGCAAGGCCTGGTCTGAATCTGAAAGCCAGAGAACCAAGACCCTGTAAGTGCTGACACCTGAGGACGGGAGAACATGACTCAGCTCAAGCAGAGAGAGCAGATTCACCCTTGAGCCATCTTGTTGTTCTACTCAGGCCCTCACAGACTAGATGACACCCACAACATTGGGGATGGCCATCTGCCTTTCTCAGTCCATCAATTCAAATGCTGATCTTTTCCAGAAACATCCTCAAAGACACACCCAGAAATAATGTTTAGTCATCTCTCTGGCCATTTCTTAGCCCAGGCAAGTTTCTGAGGAACTCAAACTACTTTCCACATGAGCTGCACCAATTTTATATTCCCACCAGCAATGCATGAGGATGATTACTCCACATCTTCTCCATCACTAATTAGTATTCATTTTTTACATTATAACCGCCCTAGTGGGTATGAAGTGAGTTCTCATTGTGCTTTAATTTACATTTTCCTAATGATTAATGATGTTGAATATCTTTTCATGTGTGTATTGACCATTTGCATACCTCTTGTGATAAATCCTTTTCTGTGTTGAAATCTCTCCTGCCATACATTAGTCTCACTGCTCTATGGTAGCTGCTCTTGTTTGGGTTACCAAATGTCATTAAATCCAGCAGTCAGTCCTCATCTTCTGTGACATCTCACCAACAAGTGACATATCCTTCTTTGAAAATCTGTCTTTGCCTTGTATTCACTACTCACCTCTCTTTCCTTTACTCTGTGGATGGTTATTAGATTCCTTTACCAGTTTCTTTCTCATCCCTCTAACTTCTTCATTCTGGAATGTCCAAGGGTTCTGAACAAGATGACCCGGACCACCTCTTGTTACTATCTACACCATTTACTAACTTCTAGACCAGATGACTACCTTACATTGCAAAAGGGACTTTACAGATGTGATAAAGGTTAGACTTTGAGATGAGATTATTCTGGAGTACCTGAGTATGCCCAATCTAATCACACAAATCCTAAAATGTGAGAGAAGAAGCAGAAGTAATGAGTTCAGGGAGATATGCAGCATGTGAAAAGTACTTAAACCACCATTGCTGATCTTGAAGATGGAGCAAGGGGGCCACAAGCCAAGGAGATGTGGTGACCTCGAGAAGCTGGCAAAGCCCCTCTCTTTACCACTAGCATGAAAACGAGGACATCTGTCTTACAACTGCAAAGAACTGGCAACAACCTGAATGAGTAGGAAATGGATTCTCCCCTACAGCCTCCAGATATTAGCCTAGGACACCTTGAGATTAATTTAACTAGACTCACACTGGCCTTCTGACTTCTAGAACTGTAAGATAATGAATATGTGTTGTGTTAAGCTATTGTTTGTGATGATTTATTGTGACAGCAACAGAAAATGATTACAGATGTTGAACCGTCTTATGGTTTTAAATACATCAGCTACTCTGAAGTTTCTAACCCCAATCCTTCATAGGACTCAACGTTGTAAAGGTCCAACTCTTTACCTGACATCTCCTCTTGATTGTCTGACAGACATCTCCAGCTTGACGTGCTAAATTTCAACCTTCTAAGGATGCTTCCCATACAGTATCCCCATCCCAAAAAGTGTCACCTCTATCCTTCCATTTGTGCCAGCCACAAAACCATACTGTCATCCTTAACTTCATTCTTTTTCTCATTATCCAACATTCTATTACTATCAGCTAATACTGACATATTTTCATTCAGTGTATATATTCATGTACAAATTTATATAATGCATATATTTATAACATAACTACCTCTCTCCACTCCCCTCATCCAATATAGCCATCCTTGCTCTCCTGCATTACTGCAGTACCCTCATGGTCTCCCAGCTTCTGTTCTTACCCCCTTAAGTCTAGTCTCAAAATAGCATCCAGAGTGATCCTTACAAAGTGTGAGTTATATCATGTCACTCCTTAGTTCAGGACTCCCGCCATGGCTCCCACTTTACCTTAAAGGCCCTGCACCATCTCACCAGGTCTCCTGCATTCCTCTCAGCCCTTATTCCACGCTAGCAACCTTGGCTTCCTTCAACAGACCAGGCATGCTATGGCCTCAGAGCCTTTGCTTCTGCTGGAATTCTCTTCCTCCAAGCAACCGCATGTCTCATTTCCTGATTTTCTTTAGGTCTTTAAAAAAGTTTCATTATCTCAGTGAGGTCAACCCTGACCACTGTATTTAAAACTATACAAGCTCCTTCCTGTGCCCTCTTCCTTCCTTCCCACTCTATTTTGGTCCACAGCACTTATTGCAGGGGTGCGAAGCAAGTGCATTTAGTCTGGGTTATCCTTTAAAGACAAAGGGGCCAATGAAGACTCAGAGAGTAAACTGCAAACCCTAGTATGCACATACTGTTGCTATTCCTGGGAACCTTCAACAATGATAAGTTAATGAACTTGTCCATGACTCATAGTAATAAGTGGCCGAGCTGGGATATAGACTCTGTAGTCAGATTCTAAAGGTCCACCTCTTCACCACCAGGTTATACTGGTTAAATCAATTGTAGTCAATCCACATGCCGAAATGCTGTTTAAGTAATAAAAAGAATAAATTATATCTTTACATATTTAACTGGGAAGGTGTCCATGAAATTGCAAGTTCTGGAACGGTATTATGGTATTATCCTGACATTATAAATATATATTCACATATGTATTTGTAGGCATAAAGGAAGTCCAGAAGTTGATACATATAAGAGTCAGCAGTGGTTATCTTCTGGGATCTGCCTTTTTGATCATCAGATTCTCTGTAACACTTATCAGAAAGACAGATCACGGCAGTGATATGATCACAACTGTGCTTCAGAAAGATTAACCCACATTTACACCAACAGGAAGATTACCATCTTAGAAACCAGTGGAAGTATATATTCTGACTTTCACTTTCTATTGTGTTGAAATGACCCCTTCAGGGTCTTTATTAAAACCACATCACAACATCTCTGGATCTATCTACATAATGAGAGCTAGGTGGAAAATTTGGTCTCAAGGATCCCAATGGGCAATGCCCACGAATCACTCACACCCCTAGTTGTTCATTAGACCACCTGCTGAGCTTTTAAAAACAGATACCCCAAATTATCTATCAACAATATTTTTTTTAAATGTCAAAAGGTCATTGTGACACATGATCAGAATTGAGAACTGAAAACTTTGGCTTATATGTAGTAGTTATAAAAGCCAAATGGGATGTACATGGCAAGGAGAGGTCAACTGACACTGCATGATCCAAACTCCCACCCTAAATCACATTTTTTGGTATTTCTGGTTTGGCAAGACCATACTTAACTCAATGCTACCAGTGGCCCAAATTTCCCCTGGCAAACAAAGACTCTTCTGTTATGCATGACATTTCAAAGAGTGAAAGATTGCCTCCCAGAAACCAAAGGAGGCAGCCAGACCTCTCTTTGGCACCCTAAAACCCTTTAATACACATGACTGGAAACCACAAGTCTCCCAGTCTTTGCTGGGGAGCTCTGTGTGTATGCTGGGGCATGATTTCATCACTCAGCCAGGCAGTTGACTACTCTGCCTTAGCCTTCACTTCCTGCTTGTGCAGAGCCTCAAGGTCAGACAGAGACAAGTGGTTAGGGTCTTCTCAGATTTTTCCTGCAGAACTGTACGGCCTTAGAAATGCACACAACCCCATGTACACACATGACCTTCTAGATTTCTGGGAATATGTCAGAACTTCCAAAGCCCCTCTGGACATCTCATTCCCTAGCTTATTCTTTTAAGCTTTTTGGCTGGTCTATAGTTTGCATCAACAGTTATTCACTGCTTCGGGCAGCCACAGTGTTAGACAATTGCCTCCAATTTCTTTCAACAAACGTCCCATAGGTAAAAGGCTATTAGAAGGAGGAGAGCTCTGAGCCAGGTCAAATACACTCATACTTAGAAGTGGGGTCCTCCAGGGTACCATAACACAAGTCAAATAATGACAGTTCATTGAGCCTTTGAAAAGAGCTCCAGCCCCGATCTACTCCCTCAGGTGGATGCCAGACTGCTGGCTTTTGTCATGAATTCAGGCTGTTATTTTTGAAAGCTGTGGAGCAGAGCTGTGACTGGGGAAAGTTAGAACACCACAGAGTGCTCTCTTCTTCAGTTTACTGCAAGTCATTGGTTAATTTTCAGACTTTTGAAAAATTTCTCCACAAAATTATTAGCTACCATTGCTGTTTTATGATAAAGAATTTTCAGTTTTCCTTAAATTTCCTTATGCTATCATTTTCACTCCTTATATTTTCACATTTACATTGACTTTTAATTTTTTTCTATTTATAGCCAAAGTTGTTCTGTAATTTTGTACTTTTCTCTAATGACCCATCAAAACCACCCACCAAGAAAATTTATTATTTTCTAAAGTTTTAGTTATTTTATAATTTAAAAAATATAATTTTTTGCCAGGCATGGTGGCTCATGTCTATAATCCTAGCATTTTGAGAGGCCAGGGTGGGAGAATTGTTTGACACCAGGAGTTCAAGATTAGCCTGAGTAAGAGCAAGACACCGTTTCCACAAGAAATACAAAAATTAGCCAGCCATGGTGTGTTCCAGTAGTCCCAGCTACTCAGGAGGCTGAGGTAGGAGGATCGTTTAAGCCCAGGATTTGGAGGTTGCAGTTAGCTATGATGACACCACAGCTCTTTAGCCTGGGCAACAGAGGGAGACTATGTCTCAAAAAAATAATAACAATAATTTTTTTACCTGCACATAGTTGGTTTATAGAGGAGACAGGAAGGAGGAAAGGATGGACATCAAAAGCCAGACAGCTTAAGTCTGCACCTACTGCTCTCTGATCCTCTCCCCAACCCAGATCTGGGGCTGTCCTGCGACAACTTCACTGGCTGGGCTGGCAGCTCTTCTCTTTCTTCCAGGCAAGGAGGTCAGAGAAAAGACCATAACCCAGGGCTTCTACTCCAACCATTCCTGTACCTAAGCACCTATCCCTCCACCCAGGGCTGCAGCTCCCTCCCACATCAGGAAACAGCCATGCTGTCCTTCCTCAGGGTCTCTCACAATCCTGTCTTGAGTGTCTCAGAATCTATGCTCTCCTTTCCCTGCTGGGGCCTGTCCACAGCTGGGATGACGTTGACAGCTTATCAGCACCTTGCCACTTACCATAGGGGTGCGCTTGGACAACTGATATCTCTCTGGGTATTATATTGTCTTAGTGTGTTTTTTGCTGCCACAACAGAATACTTGAGGCTGTATAATGTATAATGAACAAAAATTGATTTGGCTCAGAGATCTGGAGGCTTGGAAGTCCAAGAATGAGGGCCCACATCTGATGAGGGCCTTCTTGCTGCTTCAGTGATGGTAGAAGGCAGAAGGGCAAGAGACCACATGTGAGATAGAGCAAGAAATTGATCTTATAGCCTCAGGCTCATTTGTAACTGGGGGAGCCCTCGTGACCTAATACCTCCCATTAGGCACCCCTCCCAACACTGTTGCACTGGGAATTAGATTTCAACACATAAACTTCAGAGAATACAACCAAGCCACGGTATATATCATCTGTAAGGTGAATATAAAGATAAGTCAATAGGGTTATTTTGAGGATTCCATTTAATGTATATTGTGGATTAATAGAAAGAATGCATGGAAAGCCCCTGGATAGAGTAAATATTCAATAAATATATGTAACCCAGCTCCTCAGCTTGAGTGTCCTGTCATTTGGGATTCAAATAAAATAGGTATGATCACATATTGCATGTCTCTAAAAAGTCCAGAGCCTTCGTTATAAAGTTGTAAATTCCTAGAGGATGACATCCTCATGGTCTCCTCTCAGATCTGTCTTTTCCTGTTCTCTCCATCTCACTGAACCTACATCATCGTTCTCCCTTTTCTGTTACAGACACACAAACACACACACACACACACACACACACACACACACACTGCTGCTGCTGCAGACAGGGACATCGAGATCAGACTTTTTTTAAAAAGTCCCTGGCATTTTGCCAGCATGGAGAGTCCGATGGCTGACTCTCTCCCAGCATCGCTGGCCTCCAGCCACATTTCTGGGTCTTTCTATCTAGTTGCCCCTCCTTAACCGCCCTCACTCACGTGGTCTTCTTAACCAAACACTTCTCAAACATACTGCTTGTGGGACTGGATGAGCAGAGGAGAGAGTGGGATGGGGGCAGTAGGAGATGGAGAGGGGCCTTGAGCTTGGGAGGAAGCTTACATGCATGGCCCAAGGTAGAAACAGGCACTGCACTGACGCCAGTTAGGCAGGTCCTGAAGGTGACTCCCTCGGGTCACCTCAAGGGGAGCTGAAGGCAGAGGGATGCTTCAGCCTGGAGAAGCAATCCATGGGACACTTCCTCCAAGAACCCTTTGCTGATTCCACCAGCAAGACGTGGCCTCTCCTTCCTTTGAACTGTCTTGTATCGTTTTATGCACATACATAGCTTTGGTGGCATTCAGCCTTGTAATGAGGCTGCTGTATATGGAATCTCTCCAAATCCATGGGAATAGGATTCCCTAGGGCACAGATCACAGCTTACTCCCTAGTGCGCCCCGGGTAGGTACTTTATCGAGTGCATTAATTAATAAGTAGGAAGAAGCTATCTGACAGGGTGCTGGTCTTGAAGCCGAGGCATGCACAATTCTCTGCCCCCAGTGAGGGCAAGGAATAGCTGGATTTAAGTTAAGACAGAGAGAAGTAGGCCAGATACAAGGAAAATGGAACTGAAGCAGTAAGCTGGCTACACTGCCAGGTAGCAGCAAACCAAAGTAAATCTGGCACGTGCTGAAAGGAGAGAGGAGGTCAGCTTCTACAGTACCTTTCCCTGGTCCTGCTCTGGTCTGAGTGGCGGCTGAGGGGCAGGTCTGGGCTCAGGAGGAGGGCCTGGTACAGTTCACAGTCACAACTCTGCAGCGTGGAGCAAATGGTGAGGGGGGCAGCCCAGCGGAGACTGTTTAGGGCACTGCTCCCCAGAAGCAGAAAACATGGATCTGGCTCTTCCCATGCACCAGACACTGCATTAGGTGCTTGGGACGTTGTCTGAAGAGCAGCAACACTGTGAAGCACACATTTGCCACCCCCATTTTGCAAGTGAGCCAACTGTGGCTTACATTTGAAATTTGAACACAGGTCTACTTCAATTTCATGATACTGATTTACCTCCCTAGAATCAATGTGATAGAGGGGATGGATTCCAGGTTAAAAAGATGGTTCTGTGTCTCTCTCACTTGTTTTCAAAGAGAAAACCCTCGCATTTCCTGTTTCCAATGCCTCAGGTGTCTGTCTTGCTGTGGCTGAGAGTTCTGGGGCACACGGCTCCGGAGTTGAGGATTCTGGAGCGCACGTTCCTCTGAAGGGGATCCAAGGAGGTTCTGTCTTGTGTTGTGTGACCAAGAAGCCAGGAGCAGCTCCAGGAGCTGAGCTGGAGGAGCTCCCCTGGGGCTTTGTCCCTGAGTCAGATGACACAGTCCAGAGGGGGTCCAGTGTCCAACCTGGGTCAGCCTCCAGGACAAGTTCAAGCAGAAGATCCAGGTGCCCACCATGACTTCTCTGAGGACCAAGAGCCTGACGCCTGAGGACAGTGGCCAGTACTAGGCTCTAGCCAGGTTCAATAGAAGAAGAGCATTTTTTCCAGGATTTCCACCTCATCCACTATGGAAAGTGACACCCCACACTACTGTCTACTGCACACCCCTCCCCACTCTACCCTCCCCAGTTGACACACGGACTAGGCCTTCCAGGGGTGAGTGCACCTCAGCTGGCTTCTACCACTGCTGGTGCCCCTTCTTTCCTTCCTCTCTGTACCACAAAGACCTCAGGCCAACATAGATGTCTCTCTCTCTCTCTCTCTCTCTCTCTCTCTCTCTCTCTCTCTCTCTCTCTCACTCATTTTCTCCTGCATTTTGACTTCTTCTAACATCCTGTTTTCCTATTTTGCATGCCAGAAGCTGAACATTTTTGTTCCTCCTCTTTCCATTCCTTTATGTCAAACTCTAATCTCTCTTGGGAACATGCTTGTATCACGCCTACTAAGTAAAGTCATGAACTCAATGTATTCAGAAAAGCCAAACAGAAAAAAACTATTAATAATTTTCAAAATATTGCTGCATTAATATTTTTTGAAAAAGAAAAGAAATACCACTTGACACTTTAAAATAGCATCAACCTCTAAAAATTACATTGGGACTAGTCTCTAAATAAGAACACCTTTACCGAAAAAACATAAATTGGCTCATTGAAGAAATAATCATAGTGACTGTTAGGTTTGTTCCAGGTGGGAACCCGAAAAGAATGTATAGGACAGAATCTGGTTAATGCAAAACTTAGGCTTCTAAAACAATAGCCGCAGGAGTCTGGAGAGTCCCTGGAATTTGTAAATCTAACAGTCAGCTGCAGCCAGCATTCTCTCTCTGAGAGAGAGGAAGTTTGCCCCTCCCTGGCTCTCCTGATAAGGAGGACACCAGAAATGAATGATGGATGTGACCAGGGCAGGGGTCCTAGGAGGTGATTGTTTGAAAAAGAATTACAAATGGCTGTTCTGGCTCCCTTACTCCCCCGGGAATAACCTCTATAAAATTCCAGGCTCTCCCCTCTTCTCTCCTGGACGCTCTTTAGCCTCCACCCATCTGCACCCAGATGCTCAAAGTAAACAGCATTTTGCTACTGGTAAAGCTTTGTGTGTGTCTCTCTGTTAGCTCTGGACCTAACAGTGACCATTTCTTAAGTGCCCACTCCGAGCACTATGTAAGCTATGCTATATTTACTGCTTCTAATTTTCAAACACAATTTTTTTAAAAAGAGAGAAAATGATATGAAGAGACTTCACAGTTTGTGTTAATTACATAACTAAGGTTATGCTCAAAGTCAAGCAGCTTTCAAATGTAGAGCCAAGAACACAAGTCAGATCTTTCTCAAGCTAAAGACAGGTTTTCAAGGAAGGATGTGTCAATTGCTGCTGACAGGTCAAGGAAGATGAGGACTGAGAAACGACCACAGGATTTAAAGACACAGAGTTCCCTGGCTACCTGGACAAGAGCAGTTTCAATGGAGGGGTGGGGGTCATGCATGACAGGAGAGAATGAAAGACAGAAAAAGATTTTTCCAAAGAAGGTAGGCAAATGGTTAAAGTAACAAGAAAATATGTTCAACAACATCAGTCATTTGGGAAATGCAAATCAAAAGCAAATGAGATACCACTTCACACCCACTGGGATGGCTATAATTTAAAAAATGGACAATAACGAGAGTTGGGGAGGGTGTGGAGAAATCCTTACATATTATTGGTGGGAATGTTAACATGGTGAAGATGAAAGTAGAAAACAGGAATGAAGAATGAGAGGAAAGAAGGAATACAAGAAGCTTCATGAAGGATGCCCCAATGGAACAAAGAGACTGGTCAAATGTCTACAATGAATAAAATGGAGTCAAAATGAGGGAAACTAAGGTCCCCTGTGGACGTCAATCATGCTCTGCCACTCACACTCGGGAGAACTTGCATGAGGTACTTAACCTCTGGATTTCAGTTTCCCCACCTGTACAACGGGGATTTCTGCCTCACAGAGTTGTTGAAAGTCTAAATGAGAGACTCACATAAAGCCTATTGAATGACACTACAAATTATAATGTAAAGGGGTTGAGGATATGGGCGCTGATATCCCTCACACAGAGAGGAGAGAACTTGGATAAAAACCAAGGAAGAGAACGTCTCTTCTCTGAATGCCTCGTCTGCACCTCAGTACAACATCGCTCACTGCCTGTCTTTCACCCCACACACCAGGGCCCCATTGTCACTTCAGGTATAATTCCTCTTTCAGTCACAAGCTGTTCCATCACTAATGGACTCAGCCGGAATTGAGGCACCTGACACAGGAGGACAGGATCCTGGAAGAGAAAAAACAGGAGGGTATTCCCATCTGAATACTCCAGGATTCCAAGGTCATCGTAGTGCATTTGTATGCTATAAAAAATGCCTTAGACAGGGCAATTTATTTATAATAGAAGTCTATTTCTCACAATTCTGGAAGCTGAGAAGTTTAATATCAAGGCGCCAGGAGATTCATGTCTGGTAAGGGCTTGCTTTCTGCTCCATAGATGTCATCTTCTTGCAGCACCCTCACATGGCAAAATGGCTAAAGGGACTCCACTAAGTCCTCAAGCTATTTTGTAAGGGCACTGATCCCATTTGAGGGACATAATCACCTTGTAAGGTCACACCTATTAATGCTGTTGCAGTGGGGATTAAGATCTAACATGCATTGTGGAGGAACACAAACACTCAAACCATAGCAAAGGTCTTCAGTGACTACGCGGTGAAGGGAAAAGGCAGGAACTTTGGAATCATCCAGTGTTGCATTTAAGGCTTTGCTCTGCCACCAACTAGTTTGGGATGCCCGTTACCAACCACCCCTAAAGTAAGAACTACAAGAAATAATATTTGCAAAGTGCTTCAGGCAAAACCTGGTTCCCTATAGGCTGAAAAGCCCAGTTTTTTTCCTTGTTTTTCCTGCCTTAGGTGGAGTGGGAAGGTCAGCTGGGTGCTCACCTCTTACCCTGCCTGCGGGGAGTGGGCTCTGTGCCCAGCAAGTGCACCAGAGCAGGCTTCTGGGAGTTGAAAGAAGAGACAGGTGGCAGCCGGCAGGTGAGACATGCTCTTTATTGTCGGAGGGATGCAGCAGCGGCGAAAGCATGGCCAAGAACAAGGGGAGTGCTTTTGTGTGGCTCAGAACAATAGTGACAATGTGCCATGGGAAAGCTTGATCACAGGGGTTCATGTAGGAGATAACACCTTGGTTACAGAAGTGTGTTGAGTCATGCCTTACCAGAAGGCCAGCTGAAGACACACCGGCAATCATTTTAGTTTGGCCTAAGAAACCTATTGCCTATACAACTGGATTTCCCATACACTGTCCTGGGACTGAAAGGCACTGATGCCCAACCGTGACCAGGCTGGTGAGAAGCCAATGCAGAGACTGGCACACCTACAACTTCTGCTCAGGATGAAAGAGAAGAGGGTCCTCCCCTCCTCCCTCACCATCAGCAGGCTCCTAGCATTGGGTCACAGTGATCAAGCACTTAGCAGAGACCCTATTCAGACCTGAGCTTTCTGACTTCAGCAATGAGGCAGCTGAGCTCTTCTAAGCTGCAAGGGGAGCCAAGAGACCCAGGAATCCAGGCCACCAGACAAGCCACAGCAGCTCATGGAACAAGAGTCAGCCCACTTCTGTGTAAGAGCTGGGACACAAACAGGATGCGGCAAGGTGGGGACCCCAACAGAGGGAAGAAACACCCACACACTGCGGTGGAAGCTGCACCAGGGCCTCAGGCAACCAGGGGCTAATGGTGGGGTAAGGAGTTCCCCAACTAGGACCTCGGGCAGATATAATCAAGGGAGGGCATCATGTCCACCCCTGCCTACAAGGGAGCCACCCCAGAGAGACTGTCATCAGCTTCTGTGTGGCGTCCCCTTCTGCTGAGCCTGCATGGAATGGGAGGAGGGCAGCCCAGACCCACCCACACATAGAGGGTACTTGTCTCCTTGCTCTGTTCTCCCATGGCACCACCACCCTCCGGAGGGAGCCCTGCAGGAAGATTCATGGCTCCAATCCAGGGTGGATTGTGTCAGGTGCCTTACATAATATTCAAGGTGTTGAGAGAGATCAGATGTGGGACAGACCAGTACCAAACCTTCAGGATTCAGACAGCCCCCACGAACAACATCTTGGGAGGAGGCTTTTGGCAGGATGGCTGATTCAACAGGCACAGGTGAGGGTGAGAATCAGGAAGAGTAAACCATCATTTCAGGCACAGGGATGCAAGTGAGAAAGGAAGAGGCTGATGTAGGGTATGGAGCCAGCGTGACTACAGGGGCCTGAGGGTCGGTATAAGCAGAGGCTGGAGACGCCGGGTCAGACCTTCCCACTAGCCTCACAGTCAGAGCCTCCCCGCAGCTCTCACCATGGGGGTGGGGGAACCGTTCTTGCTACCAACTGCCCCTATGCCAGGCCAGGGGAAGACCTGAGGCTGTTTTCCTAAGACAATCCCCAACTTTTGCCCCTAAGGGTCATTCTCTGAGAAACAGAAGGCTGGGAAGGGCTTGAGATAATAGGTATTTTTCTTTCCACTCCACAGGAAGATAAGTTTGGGTCCGCGGGTGAAGGCTGAGGCTCAGGACCAGCTTTGCAAAGAGAAAAGGAAGGCAACCCTGGTGGACTTGCATAATGTGCCCTGCACACTCCCCACAACGTGCACATGCACACCAACACACACCAACACACTGCTCAACACACCCAAAGGAGGTCCACGTGAGACCTGCAAAGGAAGCCTTAGGCCAATCCCTTTACAGGCTTCCACCCACTCATTCTGCCTCCTTTGACCCCAACTCAGCTGGCAAAACCCAGGTCCTGACTCTTCCTCTGCAGCACAGTCAACACGTCTGCACAACTCGAACACCTGGCCTTGTGTTCTCAGAATTACACACACGAGCGACACAGCAGAAGTGATAGGGATTTGCTACCTGCACATTCAGACAGGGTCTCCTTGGGAAGGTTTGAAGAAGAGTCAGAATCCCTCTGAATGACAGACCAAGAGCCCTCACCTGGCAGGGGTGAGAATCGTGATTATGCGGACAGTTTTGGGAGGTCACAGAACGTAACCAGGCCATGAGTACCCATAGAGCGTATGGCCACAAAGTAAGGCTAAGATAGACCAGAGGCAGCTGGTTCTGAACTGCAGGTGGCAGAGGCAGGTGTCTGCAGGCTTCAGGCTCAGAGCACACGTGACCCGGTGGTGCCAATTCTCCTGCTTCCTCCCATTAAATGACATTCATGGCCCGGGTTGATTTACGGCCCTCACTGTAGACAGTATTCACAGGAATATTTTCTTCCACATGTAGTTCACCGAGGCCCTGGAATACAAGACAGAGGGGTCCTGGAGCAGCTAAGGGATAAAGTTGCCCCGTAGGGACCTGCAAGGCAGTGCCCACTGACATGCTCTGCTTATGAAATTTCCAAAGTGCAAAGCATTGCATTCACACCAGTTACAAATCTTTCTTAGTAAGTGATGTTGATTGTCCAGAAACACATGAACAGGCCGCAGGGTCAGAGTAGCAGATGCCTGGGTTTGGAAGCCCAGGGCTGGGCAGTGAGGGACCTGGGAGTAGCCTGGATGGCCAGTGGCTCCAGCTTCATTCTTACCCAGCTGAGACTCCTGTTCTATCAGCTCTTCATAGTGGGTGCCACCATCCTCAACTCTCTGCTCCTCCAGCAACTGGACACCTGAGCCACACACAGACAATCCTTAAATCTGTGTCTTGGAGACCTGTATCCCTCCCACTGCCATGAGCACCAAAGCCATAGCCACACCCATCATCCCATTTGCAGGAGTCTCTCTTGGCAGCCATAGTGAGTAGATAGGGGGCCAAGTTCTAGTGGAGGAGGGGAGGCATCTGGGGCTGGAAGTAGAAGTGCAACCTGCCTCGTTCTGTTTCCGTCTTCTTCTTATTGCCACATGTCTTCCAAAGGTATGATATAACTCCCAGGGTCAACATCAAAACCACAGTAGCCCTTAGCATGTCTGGCAGCAGTCTAGCCATGTCCCATCCATGTGAATCTGTTTCCCTCATACAAAGAATGAACAAGAGTAAGTTAGGAGAGAACTTGAGATACCCATTTCCAAGGGGGAGCACAGGGAGGAAGCGGGTGGAGGGGCACGAAGGGGTCTGGTGCAGAGGCTGAAGAGGGAGGACAACGGCAGATCCACTCATTCAACCAGACACAGAGCTGCTGGTTTTGCCAGGGATACTGGGATGAACAAGAGGATGTCCATGCCCTAAAGTAGCTCATCACCCAGGAGGGAAGACTGAGAATATATGAAAGGCCACACAGAGGAACCCTGCTTTAAAAGAAGTTTAAACCTGTGCTAGAGCTTCAGGAGGACCTCCCAGAGGAGGTGTGTGTAGACTGAGTCTTGAGGGAGGAGTAGGAGTTTCCAGATATTCAGAGGGGGTCACTGCAGGAATGAGGAGCACCATGTTCAGGGAATGGTTCTGTCCAACGCCATCCCTGGGAGTCGCCAGCACCCCCACTGTGGCAGGGCAGGGGCAGGCAGGGAGGAGGGTCAGAGGGAGGTAGGAGTCTCTCCCCAGAGGGCCTTTTGGCCATGCTAAGTGTTAGCTGAGACTCAGGATGGGTTCAAGGGAGAAGGTCACAGGCAGTTTAAGTGGCAGTGACACACCAGACCTTCTAGCTGCTACCAGAGAAAGGGAAGACAGGGCTGCACACAGGGTCCCGGTCATTCATTCATTCCAGGAACACTGGCTGTGAGCAAACTTTGCCAGAAGCTGGCTTGGCACAGGGAGTCAAAGGAAAACAAGACATGCCCTTGCACTCAGGGTTGTCCAGTCTACAGAGGAGACAAAGACACAAAGCCATCATCACTGCTCAGTGTGGGGAGGCCACGGACAGCTCCCTAAGGAGGTGGTGCCTGAGGGCAGGACAGGCTACATCACTTGCAGGCCCTGTGCAAAAGGAAAACGGGGAGCCCTTGTTCAAACTGGTTAACAGCAGAATTTTAAACCAAGACCTTTAAGTGTGGGGCCCTGCGCCACTACCCAGTCTTCACCCCACGAAGCCTGCCCGCCTTAGGGGAATCCTTCAGCAGTAAGACAGGAAGGGAAGCACATGACACTCGGGTCCGCTCATGGGAGAGGACACAGCATGTCCAGAAGCTCATAATCTTGCAATGGCAGGACACGTTCAGGGAACTACAGGCAGCGCCTTGGTTTGAAGCGAGTGGGGGAGACCAGCAATGTGGGTGGAGGAATATCTAAGATCCAAATCCTACAGCGGTGGCTGGAATCAGGTTCCCACAGAGGACACAGAAAATGTCACAATCCCATCTGCTTTACCCATAGCCCAGTCTGGATGAGTGTTCCAGGACAAATGGGGTGGGAGAGTCATAGGAAGGCTGCAGCCTGTACCGGCAAGGACATGGTGGGTGGCTGGGAGAAGAAGGCATGCATAGGTGAGATGCTCAAAGGCAGAAGCAAGGTCACTGGGACTCTCAGGCGTCTGAGTAGGTGACCAGGTGGACAATGTCGCTAATACACATGACAGGGAGAAAAGCCCAGACCCACAGGCCCCCATGCTGCCTGAACTCCAGGTCCCCCTTCCCACTCACATTGGGCACAGATGTCTCCAACATTTCTGGTGACAGTTTTCTGGTCCATGAGATTGCTGATCACACAGATGAAGCTGACGTTGGGCTGACTCAGGGGTAGGCTTGCAGCCAGGGTCCAGGAGTCAAGGGCTGGTCCTGGTGTCCCTCTCTGCTCCTGCTCCAGGGGCAGGCCCCTGCTCTCCCAGGTCACGTTCAGGTCCCTTGTGGCCCCTGGGGCCCTGCACTCCAGGGTGACGTTGCACCAGCCTGCTGCGATGGATGGTGACTGAGCCAGGATATGGGGTTGGGGCACGGGATCTGGGGCAGGAGAGGACAAAAGAAAGGAGCCTTGTTTGTAGAGAACATTACACACCGTACATTGTAATCATTTTCTCACGGATACCATGGTATGCACCCTATAGGGAAAGGGGGTGTGTTTTACAGATAACACACAGTTTGTCTTAAGCTAAACACTGAGCAGATGACAATAAGAAGAGGAGCCCCTGAGTCAGCACTATGAAGTGTCAATAGATTACACAAGTCAGAAAAATCTCCCAAAGGAAACAAGGCTGGAGTCCACCTACTCAAGGCCCATAATTTCTAAGAAATTGGAGTCTTTCTTGGAAGAGGAAGAAGTCTGGGGCAGAAGGGCTTGTCCTGGCCCAGGGTCCTTCCCAGCATCTCCAGCTGAGCTGATGGGACTGCAGCCTGGGACTGCACGGCCCTGTGATGCAGGACTTCAGGCCAGCTCTGGGAGGCCAGACACAGCCCATGCTCCCAAGAGTACACACAATGGTGGGAGATGCAGTGGCAGTGACAAGGAACATCTCCCAGTGTGTTTAAAACACGCCACTGAACTTGAGGTACAGACAGGAGGAGAAGAGTCAGATGTGTAAGCCTGTCTTAGAAAGCACATGGGACCTAACGCTGCAAACAAGCTCTCTCCATCGCAGGTTATTTCCCTATACAGAGAGGAATTGTAGGGATAGAAAGTCTTGGATAAACAGCTGTCCTATGCAGTGTAAACGGTCTACAACTAGAAGGCTTTGAGAGATGGGTTAGCTGAGTCCTGAGTTAGTCTCAGGCTGGGGTGAGAGGGGAGGGGACTGGGAGGACTTGATATGTGTGGACTTCCAATTGTGAGAGACAGAATAGTGGCCCTAGATATTTCCACATTGTAGTCCTGGCAACCTGGACTACATGGAAAGAGCAATTAAAGTAGCAGATAGAATTAACATTGCTAGTCAGCTAACATTGAAATGGGGAGATTATTCTGGATTAGCCAGATGGGTCCAATGGAATCACAAAGACACTTAGAAGTGAAAGAAGGACGGAGACAAGGTGCCAGGGATCGAAAAGGACTCACCCCACCTTTGCTGGATTTGAACATGGAGGAAGGTGGCCACTGCCAAGGGAGGCAGATAGCACCCAGCAGGTGAAAAAGACAAGAACATGGATTCTCCCCTGGAGTCTCCAGAAAGGACACAGCCTGCCAACACCTTGATTTTAGCCCAGTGCAAGCTCTGTCAGACTTCAGACCTACAGCATGCTGACATAATACATTCCTGCAAATTCAAGCTACTAAATCACCGTAATTTGTTCTAAAAACAATAGAAAACTACTATACAAATTAAGTAACATTAATCCTGGAAAGGATGATTAATGTTATTGGAACAATTTCTATTTCACCAATTTCCATTGTCTTTCCCAGAACACAGAAGTGATTTTCTCCCTGGTATCAATCTCAGCTCTGGACTCCATCTCTGGTGACTGCACTTTCCCTATTTCAGGGGAGACGGTAGAGTGTGAAGGCTGTGTCTGAATGGAATCCTGCAACATGGGGCCAATGTGACAAAGGAGGAGGTAAGCCATGGGCTGGAGGGAGGAGTGTCACTCACCATAGACAGTAAGGTGGAAAAACTGCAAAACTTCTCTTCCTTCCGTTATCCTGGCTTGAACTCGGTAATGGCCACTGTCCTCAAGGCTCAGGTTCGAAATCCTCAGGGAGGCCAAGTTGGGCACCTGAACCCTCTGCTTGAGTTTGTCCTGGAGGCTGAACCAGGTTGGAGAATGGACGCCTCTCTGGATTCTAAACATGACTCTGTAGTCTGACTCCGGGGTAAAGCTCCAGCAGATCTCCTCCAGCTCAGTTTCCAGAACTGCTCCTGCCTTCTGGGTCACATCAAACAAGACAGAACCTCCTCGGATCCCCTTCAGAGGAACGTGGGCTCCGGAGTCCTTAACCGCAGAGCCGTGTGCCCCAGAACTCTCAGCCACAGCACGGCAGACACCTGGGCATCGGAAACGGAAACGGGAGTGTTTTCCCATCAAGAACAAATAAGAGAGCCACGGAACTTTTCTTCCTAATCAAATTCATCCTAAATTCTTCCATCTTGGAAGGTAGGCTAGTATAATGAATTGGAAGTAATTCTGGGATCAAGTCTGGTTCTCGTGGAGTATAAACTTAAACAGGCTTAACTGGCTATTTGTCAGTTTCCTTGCCATCCAAAAATGATAACATGAATTAAGTGAAATCATAGATCAGAAGAGCCAAGTACATTATCCGGCACATGCTAACTGCATAAATGTAGAAGGCAGCTCTAACAAGTCCCACAAAGGTCTCTCCCTCCTGTGCACGTCAATGTGTAATCCCTCCCCTGGGGTGTGGCTGCACCTAGTCACCTGCTTGTAAGGAACAGAATAAAGCAAAACTGTTGGGGCACTTTTCAGAGTCTAAAAACCCTACAGGTCTAGTTTCTCCTTCCTCCCCAATGAGACCCAATCACACTATTATTTTCATAACTACTTGCAGAAATTTTTTGATGACATTTTTCCAGTATGGTTATTTTTGTTTATTGAAAGATTCATGTGACAATATATATTATAAAAAAGCAAAAACACACCATCACGAATTTAGCTGCCAGCCCTGCTCCCCAGGATGCGTGTGAGGCCAGCTCACAGACATATTTACCAAACTCTAGGGTTCCCCAGTCAGAGGTAATGTTCTTGCAGAAAGGGGGGCTGTTATGGATTGAATTGTGTTCCTCAGAAAAGATACATTGAAGTCCTAAACCCAGAACCTCAGAAGGTGACATTCTTTGGAAATAGAGTCTTTGCAGATAGAGTCAAGTTAAGGCGAGGTCATCAGGCTGTGGCCTCCTCCAATGTGACAGGCGTCCTTATTAAAGGGGGAAACTTAGGCGCAGATGCCGACATGCACGGAGGGAAGCTGATTGGAAGAGACACAGGGAGGAGGCACGTGAAGGTGTGGATGGACTGACGCAGCTGCAAGACAGGGACCGAGACAGACTCCCAGCAAACACCAGAAGCTGGGAAGGGGGAGGAAGGATTCCCCTTGTTATGGACTGAATATCTGCGTTGCCCCCAAATTCACATGTTGCAGTTTTAAAACCCAGAGTGGCTTTACTTGGAGATGCGGCCTCTAATGAAGGGAGGGTAAGTGAGGTCACAAGGGTGGGGCCCAATCCAATAGCATTAGTGTCCTTATAAGAAGAGTCACCAAAGAGCAATTGAGCCCGCCCTCCCCATGCACGTGCACTGAGGAAAGGTCACGTGAGGACACGGATAGGAGGCAGGCTTCCGCTAACCAGGCAGAGAGCCCCATCAGCAATTGAATTGGCTGGAACCTTGATCCAATAGCCCCCAGAACTGCGAGAAAACAAATTTCTCTTGTTTGTTAGTGTAGACTGAGCTGAATGCTACAGCCATGTAGGGTTCAAAGTTGACTAACAAACCCCTATAGGTTTCAAGAAGTGTGTGACAGTCAATTTCCACTCTTCTAGCCACTGTGATTGATGTCTGTTAGGACAGTCCTGGGAGAGGAATACAAAAGCTCAGGAAGGGTGGCAGCCAGGGACTACACCTTGACACTATGAATGATTCCTGAGGAACCAAGGCAGAGCCCTTGGCAAGCACATCACATGAGGTGTCAGCTCGGGACTGAGACAGGCCTGGGATCAAGTTCCACATCCACCCTTTACTGGCTGAGTGATCTCTACCAGGTTCCTAAAATGTCTAGCCCTTGAGTTCCCACATATAAACACTGGGGATAATAACCACCAGTGCTGTTAGGGCTCCTACGAGATATATATGTGTGTGTGTATATATATATATATATATATATATGTATATATATATATGTGTGTGTGTGTGTGTGTGTGTGTATGTGTGTATATATATATTTTATATATTTTTAAAAGCCCTCAACAGGATGCCTTTAGGTGTTATGATCATTACTATTAATAGGGCCCACCTGCTATGGAATTGCCACACTTACTGTACCTGGATTTCTCCTGCTATTTCCCTACCTGGAAAAGAGGTCTCCCATGCCCCATGAACATAGTTCCCAGTCCCTACATTTCAGCAGCTGCTTCAGATACCATATGTCTAATGGTCCTCAGGACAGGAGATTGCATTTCAGCAACACCAAGTGGCATTTAATTTTTTAATTTTAATCAGATGATACATTCACACAGTTTATGAAAGGAGGAGACAAGAAAGGAGATTGAAAATGAAGTCTCTCCTATCTCTGGCTCCCACTGTCCGGTTCCCTCTCCCAAGGCAGCACCATCATCCGTGTCCTGGCAGCCACCCGGAGACGGTCCACACACTCACAGGCACAGTGTGCGTCTCCACAGACACAGCACGCTCTGTGCACCCACCTCTCCTTGCCTTTCTCGTAGCAGCGCTGACTGAGGCTCGCCCCGGGTCTGTGCACACTGTGTCCCATTGACTGTCTGCTCCTCGTGCCTCCTGGGCCTCTCGTCCCCGCTGCTTCTGATGTCCCAGTGCCTGCTCGCTACCACCCACAATGTGGCACTGCACAGCTCAGTATCTCAGCCTCTCACACACGATGTGTATGAATTAGGAAAATCATCAGGGTGACTCTCGTCGGTCATAGGCGCATACATCTGAACTTTTGGCCAATATTGTTAAGTATCTCCGAAGGGTGGTTCTATCTATATTCCTACCAATAATGCTTAGGTTTCTCACCAATACATAATTGTCAAACGTCCCTTGTCAAACTGAAAAAGAGAATATTATATCTCAGTGTCATATCAATGGACATTTTCTCTATACATGAAGATTATCATCATCATCATTTCATATTAAGTCATTTTGTTTGCCTTTTCTGTGAACTATGAATTGTCTGCTAATGTCCTTTCTCATCTCTTCCCATTAGTTTCTATGACTTAGATATATGTTGTGAAAATTAGCTATTTCTCTAACATACATGATATAATTAATTATAGTTTTCTGTTTGACCTTCACCTAGGGACTATTTCCCTTGCCAAAATGGTATTTTCATGATGTCTAACATATGAAATATTTAATAGCTTCTTCATTTTAAATCTTGCTTTAAAAAACACTCCCATTTCAAAGGTGGTTTTCAATTCTCTCTTGTTTCCAAGTACGTTTGTGATTTTAATTTTCATATTTACTCGTAGATCCACCTCAAATTTACTTTGCAGCCAGCGACTCGACATAATTGGATAGTATGACAGAGTGGTCAAAAGATTGAACTTTACAGCCAGTGACATTTAAATCCAGGGGCTTCGCTTTCTGGCCATGTGAACTTGAGCAGTTATCTAACCTCTCTGGCTTTGACTTTCTCTTCTGGGAAAGGGAAATAACAACAGTGCATACCTCATTGGACTATTCTTTAGACCTGAATAGAGAAAAGTTTTCAACACGGGATTCAATAACTGTTCTGTTTATACTAGCTGCTCTCATTATCATGATGAGCGTCAGGTGCCCAAGCACACCTGGGGCAGAACCAGATGTTCCCAGTCACAGGCAGGTGTCCTTTCCTTCCCCGCAGCTGTCCCTCTCAGGGGTCCCCTCCTGCGTGTGAAATATCTGTAGGTTCATTTCCATAGCTCGCTGCACAGTGTCAAGGTCCAGTTCCTGTTTACCAAAGCCCTGAGTTTTAAAGGAAATCCATTTGTCTGTGTCCGAACACAGCCGTCATCAACCCCAATGTCACCAAGCATCCGAGGACATCTGTGTAGCCAGGACATTGGTAAAGATGAAGGCAGCAAGGCAATGGCAGAGCACCTGTTTGCCCAAGCTTGGCCTCGATAAATTTTGTATCATTAACTCCATTTGGTGTATTCATTTTCCCCTTTCCTTAGTAGGTTCTGTTGTAATATATTGATAAAAATAGTATATGTTCTATCGAAAACTATTCTACAGGATATGGAGCTGCTTCAGGGGAAAGGTCAAAGTGTGCCTCATCCCAAAGGAAAGCGTGGAAATGCCGTGTTCCCTCCAGACAGTCATCTCTGTACCCACAGATACCACACACCCGCGTGAACGCAGGGCATCTATTGGTAAACATATTGCATTGCTGCTGGCCTTCTTCCACTCCCATTTGAGCCACTTGTGACATCCTACTGATTCCTTAATTAATTCATGAGCGAAATACAAGTGTCCTTTAATGTCTCTGTCAGTAATGTTTTTCATAGCTAATAACACGTTTAAATATATAATTCTTGATACAACAATGGATACCAAAATAGGTGCTCCATATAATGTAGGGCCCAAAACAACAGCCGTCCTTTCCAGGGGTAAGACAGGACAACTGGACTGGCTGGGGCAGGATTTCATTTTCCAAAGGGGAAACCTTCCGAAGGCATTTAAACACACAATTCTGGTGAAAACAGTGTTTGTCTTTCCCCCTGCCAGCATTGCAGGAAGGGTGATCGAGAAGTAAACTAGTATTTTCTGCTAAACAGACAGGAACTGAAAAGGTCTGGCTGAGGCTTTTACTAGCTGCCTCTAAAAGCCCAGCTGCAGCTGCCTAGCTGAGTGTGGTCTGCACCCCACTTTCTCACACACTGTGGGAGGGTGACGTGTCCTTCGGCAGGAGGTCTGAGGCCACGTCCCTGCAGCCACATGCAGACCCTTTCTTCTCCAGCTCCCCGCCAGCAGGCACTGGGTGGGCGCTCAGGAAATGCTGTCAGGGTCAGGCTGACGCAGTCCCCACAGTGGAGGCCACCCTCACTGGCGCTATCTGCGTCTCTGCAAAAGTGCAATGTGTGCTGAGCCACCCTCAGGCCTTACCAGCAATTCCCATGTCCCCTTCTAAGCACACATCCAGAAAGGGTTCAGGGGTCTAAGAATGATAAGGACAAATTCTTTAACACCTCCCTCACCATCACTCCTTCTCCACCCATCCCTCTCCAAGTCAAGGCTGAACTTGAGCAGGGGACAACACAAAACCAAAGAAGAAATGCATCCAACTGTTGAGCTCCATGAATTACTATAGAGCAGTTTCTGGGATATGTTCCTTCTGAGGACGGGCTCTGTCCAAACTCCACTGCTAGGGTCTGTCCCATTGACTACCAGGGAGGGCAGGCCTGACGGGACAATGAAATTGACTCCTCCCAACTTCCTGTGTGACCCTCCAGAGAATCACTTTTGTTATCTGGACACAGACTGCCTATCCCTAAACTAAAAAATTCTAAGTCCTTTCTTTCTGTGTGTACCCTCCTTATTTCTGTCTTCACTCCCTTTCTTCTTTCCTTCCATTTTTTCTTTCTTTTTCTTTGTTTCTCTAGTATTCCTCCAGCCCAGTGCCTACAGAGAAAACGTTATACAATCACACATATTTCTCCAAGTTAACAATATTGTGGAAGTGAAGAAAGCCTACATTTTGCTGTGGACAGAAAGTTACCAATTTAAACAGGATCTAACCCAGTGCTATGGCAAAGCTCATCTTTGCTTCCAGAAGTCCTGTTTTACAAGTGCTTTCTAATCCATTAGATTTCACATACTTCCCTGCAAGTTCAATCAGTGCTGAAGTATTAAAACAAAAATATTAACAATAAAAGCTTTCGCAATAATTCATATTTACTAGAACTTATTTTTTAATTAGCTTTTATTTAATATTATTATTTGTATAATCATATGATATTTCATAAAGCAATGAGTATGATAGACAGCCTAGATCAGGTCACTCTACTTCCTTCCTCTCCATTTTCCCTCCCCGATTTCATGGCCTCCTCTAGCCCAGGTTAGCAATCTACTGGTTCTTCCACATCTTTAGCAAGTTCTTAGAAACATGTGGGTGCATAGACACCCTTAAATTTTGGAGGCTGCTTTCCTTGTATAAAACAAAGATTTCATTGCATTTAGTTTCCTGAATCTTCCTGATGGAGATTCATGCATTTTACTTCATGAAAACTGAAAATTCCTCCGAGAAGGGGGGACATTTGCGTTTTTAGGCCTGCATAATACTCCATGGTACACATACTCTCAAATTCTTCAATCACTCCCAATTGTTGGGCACCTCCTCTTTTTCCCGGGCTTTTTGCCCAGAACAGGGCTGTGATGGACATGGTTTCATCTGAAGTCTCCAGAGCCTGAGCAGCATTTCAGGGTGGAAGATAGGCCACCCACAGGAGTGAGAAAGGGCATAGTCTACAGGACTCATTGTACCTGAGAAAGAAAATTCTTTTTAACATTTTCAGATGGAAACTAATGCCAATTACACAAGCACTTTTAAGATAAACCTGAGACTTCCAAGAGCCTCTCCTCTGAGATGATCTGCCTGGAGCTGAGCCCCAAGCAGAGGGGTGCCCCTCCACTCTCCTCTCCAGTGGAGCTCAAGCAGCCCAGACCAGAGGAGCTTCTTGCAGCTCAGACACGGGTTCCAGTTCTGCCCCCTCCTCCACAGGACAGTGCAGAGACTGTCAGGACACCGCTGAATTCCAGGCCACCAGACACTCTTTCAACCCTTCATCCCCAGGAGGCAGCTAGTTTAACCCTCTGTATCCCTCTTTCCAGGCAGTTCTAACTTCCTTCTGATTTCTGGCTAATGTAGCAGAAGTGGCCTGTGCTCCCAGGCTATAGTCCCATTAATGCAGCCAAGGCAGCCCAAGCTCAGGGATCCCAGCCTGCTCACCACCAAAAGACCATTTCATTTTTTCTGTTTACCATGACCTCTAACCTAATATGCTGCATTTGAAAATTATAACGCAGCATTTTCCTCTTTTCTGTTCCTCAGTAACAACAGAACCGAAATAGCCCTCCCAGGGGTCATGGCCCAGCTATGCCAGCTCCACACAGTTGTTTCTCCTTCCCAGGGACCCCGGGCTACTCACTCAGGAGGAGGCTGATGTATCCCAGGAGACTGGAGGCCCAGCACGGCTGGTTGTGCTCTGAGCAGGGGCCCATGGTGGCTGCCTTCAAACCTGGTCAGCTGCAGTGGAAACATTGAAGGGGGAAGAAACCAGCTTACACAACTTTCCCAATCTAAGGGCAGGAGTAGCAAGTGACTACTGGGGAGACAGCCCATCAATCTAGAGAAAGAGCCATTCAGCTCTTCTGTAGATGCTCTGCGCACTCATTAAGTAATTGCACAGAAATGTACAACTTCACACTGTGACCTGCCTGACATCACGTTGACAGGCCCCCATTCCTGTGGTCACAGCAAGCCCGGTGCTCTCACACATGCCCACCCCTGATGCTTATCTGCTTACCTGGGTTCACACCTTTGACTCAGGCTACCCTGCTCACCAAAAAGCCACTCTCTTACAGCAAACCAGAGTGGGCCCCTCCTGAGTTTGGTGTCTTTCCTCTATCCATATCCCATTAGTTCTGTTCTTATTTTGGTTATTGCTTTTCTTCTACTGGGTTTAGGATTGGTTAGCTCGTCCTTTTCCTGTTCCTTGAGATGATCATAAGATTGTCGATTTATGATCATTCTGTCTTTTCAATGTGGGCATTTAAGGCTATGAGTTTTCCTCTCAGGAATCCTTTTGCTGTATCCCACAGAGTTTGATAACTTGTGCCCTCATTACCATTCAGCTTGAAGATGTCATGATTTCCATCTTTTTCTCCTCCCTGACCCCATTCTCATTCAGGAATGGGTTGTTTCATTTCCATGATTTTGTGTAGAGATGAGCGTTTCTGTTGGAATAAAATTTCTGATTTTATTCTACTGAAATCTGAGAAGATATATGGTTTAATTTTTGTTTTGTTTAATTTCTTGAGACCTGTTTTGTGGCCTAGGATGTGATCAATTTAGAGAAAGTTCCATGACCTGATGAGAAGAATGTATATTCGGTATTTTGGGGGTAGGTTGTTCAGAGGATGTCTGTTAGGCCCATTTGTTCTAGAGTTGTGTTTAAGTCCATTGATTCTTTGCTTATTTTCTGTTGGAAGATCCGTCAAGTTCTGTCAGTGGGGTGTTAAAGTCCATCGCTGTCATAGCATTGCTATTTATCATGTTGTTTAGATCAAGTAGGGTTTGCTTTACATACCTGGGTGCTCCTTTGTTAGGTGCATAAATATCTAAGATTGTTAAGTCTTATTGTTGAATTGTTCACTTCACCATTGTATACTGACCATTTTTCTCTTTCTTTAATTTTGTGGGTTTGGCATCTATGTTATCTGATATGAGAACAGCTACACCAGCTTTCTTTTAGTTTCCATTTGCATGGAATATTGTTTACTATCCTTTCACCTTGAGTCTCAAGGAATCCTTGTGGGTTAGATGCATTCCTGGAGACAACAGACACTTGGCTTGAATATTTTTATCCATTCAGCCAAACTATGTCTCTTCACTGGGGCATTCAAGCCATTCATATTTATTGAAAGAATTAATAAGTGGGACGGGGTGTATTTCTGCATATCATATTGGGGAGACACTTATTGCTTTGTTTTACCTCTTGAGCCATTGTCAAATCTGCGTTCTGTACCTTAGATTTTGAATGATTTTATACTGGTGGGTGTCTATTGCACCAATCAGTGTATAATGAAGGTCTGAGGACTTCCCACAGGTCAGTTCTGATCTTCACAAATTCCCTCACTGATTGCTTGTCTGGGAATGTCTTTATTTCTTCCTCAAATAAAAAACTTAGTTTAGTTGGATACAAAATTTTAGGCTGTCCATTATTCTGTTTTAGAAAAATGAGAATGGGTCCCCAGTCCCTTCTGGCTTGTAAGGTTTAGTTGAGAAGTCTGCAGTTAGCTTGATAGGATGCCTTTGTAGGTTACCTGCTGTTTTTACCTTTGGCTCGTAGGAGTGCATCACTTGGGTTTACTTTGTCCAGCCTAATGACTATGTGACATGGTGATTGCCTTTTCATGATAAATCTTCCTGGAGTCCTGTGGGCTTCTTGTACGTGGATATCTAGATTTCTAACTAGGTCAGGAAAAATTTTCCTCAATTATTCCCTCAAATAAACTATCCAACCCCTGTGTATTTCCTTCATTGTCCTTAGGGATGCCTATGATTAGTATGTTTGCCACTTTACATAATTCCACATTTCTTGTAGGCTTTGCTCATTCCTCTTTTTCTCTGTTCTTTCTCTTTGACTTATTTGTCTAGCTCATAGGTGTTCTGTTCAAGCTCTGAAATTTTTTCTTATAACTGATCGAGCCTATTCTTAAGGCTTTCCACTGTGTTTTGTAATTTCTTGAATGAATATTTCACTTCCATAATTTCTGATTTGTTTTTCTTTCGTAGTCCATTTAATAAGTCAAAGACCTTTTCTCAGTTTTCAAAAATGTCAACAGTTACCTAAATAAGAAGCTGTGTGCAAAAGAAAAAAGCTCTTTGTGGAGAGTGTTTACTGCACACAGTTTCTGTGCAAATATTAGCATTTACCTTCTGTGGGCTGCAATATGGCCCCTTCACTGCCACTAATATCAGTCATCCTCTCCATACACTCAAGGCAAAGCCAGACCCCCACAGAAGCTGACAGGCTCTTGGCTGGAGTCAACCATGACTTTCCCCTAAGCTTTCATCAGCCCTGATCCTGCTGTCTCAGAGAGTGGGACAGAGAAGTACACACTCCCTCTGTCACAGCCTCAGTTGGCTCACACTCACCACCACCTACTGAAAACCTGGTCTCTTCTCTCCAAACCTGGGCAGCCCCTAACATTCAAGAGCTCCACCTCCCATTCCCATGGGGAGCTGTACCATCCCCCTAAACACTGGGCATTGCCATCTTCTCCTCCAAGTGAAGGCTTCTCATGTGGCTTCCTAGGCAGAACACCCCTAAGAGGGGATTTGTAGGCTGGCCCCATTATTCAAGGTAGTTAGGTCACTGTGTATTAACCCCACTTAATCAATGTGAAACCAGAGTCCTTGTTGGGGGCAGTATGTAGCCTGTAGAAGGTCACCCAGGTAATCAAAGGACTAGGTCTGGATTCCTGACAGGCAGGTCAGGACTCTCCCCAACGTCACATCTGGTCTCCCATCCCACTGTATGGCCTCAAGCAAGTCACCTGAGGTCCAGTCTTTCCTCTCCCAAAAAACTGTTCTGCTGATACCCAGACAGCAGAATATTCAAGGTTGGCTTGATTCCCTCTTTTCCACCTAGAAATGGGGAAGTCACTTCAAAAGGCGGTCCATGAATTCCAGGGTCAGAAACTTCTCACATGAAATGAAAATTGGCCATCTGTATATCTTCCTTGGAAAAATGTCTATTCAGAGCCTTTGCCCATTTTTAAATTATTATTTTTTTTCGGGCTATTGAATTACATGAGTTTCATATATTTTGTGTATATTAACTACTTATCCAATGGTTCACAAATATTAATATTTTCTCCCAATCCATAAGTTGTCTATTCCCTCTGTTGATAGTTTCTTTTGCTATGCAGAAGCTTTATAGTTGACTATATTCCCAGTTATTTGTTTTCGGTTTTGATGCCTGTGCTTTTGGTGTCATATCCAAAAAATCATCACCAAGACCGATGTCAAGGTGCTTGTTACCTCTTTTCTTCCAGGAGTTTTATGGCTTCACATATTACATTTACTTCTTTAATTCATTTCAAATTAAATTGTATATGATGTAAGATGAGTCCCATTCATTCTTTTGCATGTGGATATCACATTTTTTGAACACCACTTATTCAAGAGACTATCCTCTACTCATTTTATATTCTTTGTGGTTTTTTCAAAGACTAGTTGACTTTACAGACATGTACTTATTTCTGGGCTCTGTATATGCCAATAAAATACTATTTTGATTACTAGAATTTTGTCATATACTTTAAAACAAGGATGTCCGATGTCTGTAGCTTTCTTCTTTTTGCTCAAAATTGCTTTGGCTATTTGGTGTCTTTGTAATTCCATATAAATGTTAAGATTTACTTTCTATTTCTGTGAAAATGTCATGGAAATTTTGATAGAGATTTCTTAGAATCTGTAAATGGCTTTGGGTAGTATGGGAATTTCAACAATATTAATTTTCTAATGCATGATCACATGATATCTTGCCATTTATTTATGTCATCTTCAAATTTTCATCAATATTTCATAGTTTTCAGTGTACAGATCTTTCCTCTTTATGATTAAATTTATTTGTACATATTTTATTCTTTTGGTGTTACTGTACATGGAATTATTTCCTTAACTGGGGGTATGTAGTTCATTGTTAGTGTATAATAATGCCACTGATTTTTGTATGTTAATATCATATCCTGCAACTTTACTGAATTCATTTATTAGCTAAGAGATTATTGGTGGATCCTTTAGGGCTTCCTATATATAGGGTCATGTCATCTGCAACCAGACATAATTTTACTTCTTTCTTTTTTATTTAAATACTTTTAATTTCCTTTCTTTGCCTAATTGTTTTGGCTAGCGTTTCCAGTATTATGTTAAATGGAGATGATGAAAGAGGGCATACTTGTCTTGTTTCTGATCTTAGAGAAAACCATTTGACTTTTTACCATTGAATATGATGTTGGCTGTGCTCCTTTCATATATGGCTTTTATGTTGAGGTACATTCCACATATACTTATTAGTTCATAGGGCTTTTTGTTATGCTAATAAATGTTTATTTTTCTAGCTGTCTTTTCTAACACAAGTGGTTCATTTAAAAATCTACATAAAGGTATTACTACAGCAAGAATTTTTTGTCCCCAAGAGAATTCATATTTTTTAATCTATTTCATAAGCTTTTAATCTTTTTCTATTTAATTTGAGGATATTACAGAGATACAAATGTTTTTGTTACATGGATTGGTGCTTAAGTCAAAGTTATTAGTGTGCCCATTACCCAGATGGTGTACACTGTACCCATTAGGTATGATTTCAAATATCTCCTCCTACCCCCTCCCACATGCTTGATTTCCATTGAGTTTTACTTCTATCTGTGCACATCATTGCTGATCGATTAGATTCAATTGACTAGTGAGTATATGTGCGGTTTATTTATTCATTCTTGCCATATTTCACTTAGGAGAACGATCTCCAGTTCCATCCAGATTGTTGCAAAAGGTATTAGTGCATTTTGGGGACTGAGTAGTACTCCATGCTATACATATACCACATTTCATTAATCCAATCATGAATTGATGGAGACTTGGCTTCTTATCACATCTTTATGATTGTGAATTGTGCTGCAATAAACATTCTAGTGCAAATCTCTTTTTGAGAAAATGACTTTTTTTTCATTTAGGTAAAACCCAGTAGTGATTCTGCAGGACCAAATGGTAGGTCTACTTTTAGTTCTTTGAGGACTCTCCATACTCTTTTCCATAGAGGTTGTACTAGCTTGCAGTACCACCAACAGTGTGGAAGCGTTCCTTTCTCTTTGCATGCATGCCAGCATCTATCATTTTGGGACTTTTGGACAAAAGCCATTCTCACTGTGGTTAGGTGATATCTCATTGTGGTTTTGATGCATTTCTCTCATAATTAGGGACATTGAGCATTTTGGCTTATGTTTATTGGCCATTAGTCTATCTTCTTTTGAAAAGCTTCTGTTCATGTCTTTAGTCCCCCATTTAATGGGGCTGTTTGATTTTTTTTCTTATAGATTTGCTTGAGTTCTTTGTAGATTAATTCTGATTGTAGATTGATTCTGATTAATGCCCTTTATCAGATGTATAACATGCTATTATTTCCTCTAACACTGGAGGTTTTCTATTGGCTCTGTTCATTGTCTCCTTGGCTGTGCAGAAGCTTTTTAAGTTAATCAAGTATCATTTACTTCTTTTTCTTGTTGCTATTATGGCGCTTGGGGATTTCTTCAAAAATAATTTGCCTAGGCTGATACCTACAAGAGTTTCTCCAACATTTTCTTCTAGAATTCACGTGGTATCACATCTTAGATTTAAGTCTGTTAGCCATCTTGAAATAATTTTTGTGAGTGGTGAGAGATGCAGATCCTGTTTTTTTATGTACTTATTTTAGTGTATTATGGATTACAAGTGTTAAGGTTACATGTATTGCCCATGCCTCCCCTTCCCCTCCGAGTCAGAGCTTCAAGCGTGTCCATCCCCGAAATGCTGCACATCTTACTCGTTGTGTTTGTGTATATACATCTCCTCCTCCTCTCTCCCACCTGCCCGACACCCAATAAATGTTACTCTCATATGTCCACTTAGGTGTTGATCTGTTAATGCCAATTTGCTGGTGAGTACATGGGGTGTTTGTTTTTCCATTCTTTTTTTTTTTCCAAAATAAGATATATAGAGATACATATAAGAGAGGATTTATTATAAGTGTACACAGTTATGGAGGTTGAGGAGTCCCACAATCTGGAGAACCAAGAAAGCCAGTTGGGTAATTCAATCCAAGTCTGAAGACCTGAGAACCAGGGGGATGATGGTGCAAGTCCTGATCTGAATCTGAAAGCCAGAGAACCAAGGCCCTGTAAGTGCTGACACCTGAGGGCAGGAGAAGATAACTCAGCTCAAGCAGAGACAGCAGACTCACCCTTGCGCCATGTTGTTGTTCTACTCAGGCCCTCACAGACTAGATGACACCCACAACATTGGGGATGGCCATCTGCCTTTCTCAGTCCATCAATTCAAATGCCGATCTTTTGCAGAAACATCCTCAAAGACACACCCAGAAAACATGTTTAGTCAACTCTCTGGCCATTTCTTAGCCCAGGCAAGTTTCTGAGGAACTCAAACTACTTTCCACAGGAGCTGCACCAATTTTATATTCCCACCAGCAATGCATGAGGATGATTACTCCACATCTTCTCCATCACTAATTAGTATTCCTTTTTTACATTATAACCACCCTAGTGTTTGTGAAGTGATTTCTCATTGTGCTTTAATTTACATTTTCCTAATGATTAATAATGTTGAATATCTTTTCATGTGTGTATTGACCATTTGCATACCTTCCTGAGAGAAATCCTTTTCTGTGTTGAAATCTCTCCTGCCATACATTAGTCTCACTGCTCTATGGTAGCTGCTCTTGTTCGGCTGACCAAATGTCATTAAATCCAGCAGTCAGTCCTCATCTTCTGTGACATCTCACCAACACGTGACATATCCTTCCTTGAAAATCTGTCTTCGAGTTTTATTCACCACTCGCCACTGTTTCTTCCTACTCTGTGGGTGCTTCTTAGATTCCTTTACCAGTTTCTTTCTCATCTCTCTAATTCTTAATTCTGGAATGTCCAAGGGTTCCAAGCAAGACGACCCAGACCACCTCCAGTTACTATCTATACCATGTACAAATTTCTAGACCAGGTGACTACTTTATATTGCAAAAGGGACTTTACAGATGTGATCAAGGTGAGACTTTGAAATGAGATTATTCTGGAGTACCTGAGTATGCCCAATCTAATCACACAAATCCTAAATGTGAGAGAAGAAGCAGAAGAAAGGAGTTCAGGGAGATACGTAGCATGTGAAAAATACATAAACCACCGTTGCTGACCTTGAAAATGGAGCTAGGGCCATAAGCCAAGGAGATGTGGTGACCTTGAGAAGCTGGCAAAGCCCCTCTCTTTACCACCAGCCTGAAAACGAGGACATCTGTCTTACAACTGCAAAGAACTGGCAACAACCTGAATGAGTAGGAAATGGATTCTCCCCTAGAGCCTCCAGAAAGTAGCCTAGGACACCTTGAGATTAATCAAACTAGACTCACACTGGACTTCTGACTTCTAGAACTGCAAGATAATGAATATGTGTTGTGTTAAGCTATTGTTTGTGATGATTTATTGTGACAGCAACAGAAAATGAATACAGATGTTGAACCCTCTCAAGGTTTTCAATACTTTGGCTACTTTGAGGTTTCTAACCCCAATCCCTTCACTGGACTCCATGTTGTAATGATCCCACTCTTTACCTGACATCTCCTCTTGGTTATCTGACAGACATCTCCAGCTTGACGTGTCTAAATTCCAACCTTCTAAGCATGCTTCCCATACAGTATCCCCATCCCAATAAGTGTCACCTCTATCCTTCCATTTGTGCCAACCACAAAACCATAGTGCATCCTTAACTTCATTCTTTTTCTCATTATCCAACATTCTATTACTATGAGCAAGTACTGAAATATTTTCATTCAGTATATATATTCATGTACAAATTTATATAATGTATATATTTATAACATAACTACCTCTCTCCAATCCCCTCGTTCAATATAGCCATCATTACTCTCCTGCATTACTGCAGTACCCTCATGGTCTCCCAGCTTCTCTTCTTACTCCCTTAAGTCTAGTCTCAAAATAGCATCCAGAGTGATCCTTACAAAGTGTGAGTTACATCATGTCACTCCTTAGTTCAGGACCCCCGCCATGGCTCCCACTTTACCTGCAAGGCCCTGCACCATCTTACCAGGTCCCCTGCAATCCTCTCAGCCATTATTCCACTCTAGCAACCTTGGCTTCCTTCAACAGACCACGCATGCTATGGCCTCAGAGCCTTTGCTTCTGCTGGAATTCTCTTCCTCCAAGTAACCGCATGTCTCGTTTCCTGATTTTCTTTAGGTCTTTAAAAAAGTTTCCTTTTCTCAGTGAGGTCAATCCTGACCACTCTATTTAAAACTATACAACATCCTACCTGTGCTCTCTTCCTTCCTTCCCACTCTACTTTGGTCCACAGCACTTATTGCAGGGGTGAGAAGCAAGCATTTAGTCTGGGTTATCCTTTAAAGACAAATGGGTCAATGAAGACTCAGAGAGTAAGCTGCAAACCCTAGTATGTACATACTGTTGCTATTCCTGGGAAACTTCCACAATGATAAGTTAATGAACTTGTCCATGACACATAGTAATAAGTGGCAGAGCTGGGATATAGACCCTGTAGTCAGATTCTAAAGGCCCACCTCTTGAGGGACCTAATCACCTCCTAAGGTCACACCTATTAATGCTGTTACAGTGGGGATTAAGATCTAACATGCATTGTAGAGGAACACAAACACTCAAACCCTAGCAAAGGTCTTCAGTGACTACGCGGTGAAGGGAAAAGGCAGGAACTTTGGAACCATCCAGTGTTGGATTTAAGGCTTTGCTCTGCCACCAACTAGTTTGGGATGCCAGTTACCAACCACCCCTAAAGTGAGAACTAGAAGAAATAATATTTGCAAAGTGCTTCAGGCAAAACCTGTTTCACTATAGGCTGAAAAGCCGAGTTTTTTTCCTTGTTTTTCCTGCCTTAGGTGGAGTGGGAAGGTCAGCTGGGTGCTCACCTCTTACCCTGTCTGCGGGAGTGGGCTCTGTGCCCAGCAAGGGCACC
Source organism: Microcebus murinus (assembly GCF_040939455.1). NCBI lineage: Eukaryota > Metazoa > Chordata > Mammalia > Primates > Cheirogaleidae > Microcebus > Microcebus murinus. Next base: position 105,584,295 of record NC_134105.1, on the reverse strand, counting down.
AGAGCAGGCTTCTGGGAGTTGAAAGAAGAGACAGGTGCCAGCGGGCAGGTGAGACATGGTCTTTATTGTCAGAGGGATGCAGCAGCGCCGAAAGCATGGCCGAGAACAAGGCGAGCGCTTTTGTGTGCCTCTGAACAAAAGTGACATTATGACATGGGAAAGCGTGATCACAGGGGTTCATGTAGGAGATAACACTTGGTTACAGAAGTGTGTTGACTCATGCCTTACCAGAAGGCCAGCTGAAGACACTCCGGCAATCATTTTAGTTTGGCCTAAGAAACCTATTGCCTATACAACTGGATATCACATACACTATCGCGGAACGAAGGGCACTGATGCCCAACCATGACCAGGCCCGAGGGAAGGCAGTGCAGAGACTAGCACACCGACAGCTTCTGCTCAGGCTGAAAGAGAAGAGGGTCCCCTCTCCTCCCTCACCCGTCAGCAGGCTCCTAGCATTGGTTCACAGTGATCAAGCACTTAGCAGAGACCCTATTCAGACCTGTGCTTTCTGACTTCAGCAATGAGGCAGCTGAGCTCTTCTAAGCTGCAAGGGGAACCAAGAGACCCAGGAATCCAGGCCGCCAGACAAGCCACAGCAGCTCATGGAACAAGAGTCAGCCCACTTCTGTGTAAGAGCTGGGACCCAAAGAGGATGCAGCCAGGTGGGGTCCCCAACGGAGGCAAGAAATACTCACACACTGCAGTGGAAGCTGGACCAGGGCCTCAGGCAACCAGAGGCTAATGGTGGGGTAAGGAGGTCCCCAACTAGGACCTCGGGCAGATGTAATCGAGGGAGGGCATCTGTCCATCCCTGCCTCCAAGAGGAGCCACAAGAGAGAGACTGCCATCAGCTTCTGTGCGGTGTCCCCTTCTGCTGAGCCTGCATGGAATGGGAGGAGGGCAGCCCAGACCCCTCAACACATAAAGGGTGCTTGTCTCCTTGGCTCTCTTCTCCCATGGCCCCAACACCCTCCGGAAGGAGCCCTGCAGAAGATTCATGGCTCCAATCCAGGGTAGATTGTGTCAGCTGCCTTACATAATATTCCAGGTGTTCAGAAAGATCAGATTTGGGACAGACCGTTTCCAACCTTCAGGATTCAGACAGCCTCCATGAACAATATCTTGGAAGGAAGCTTTGGGCAGGATGGCTGATTCAACAGGCACAGGTGAGGGTGAGGAACAGGGAGAGTAACCATCATCTCAGGGACAGGGATGCAGGTGAGAGAGGAAGAGACTGATGTAGGGTACAGAGACAGCGTGACTACAGGGGCCTGAGGGTCGGTATAAGCAGAGGCTGGACACACTGAGTCAGACCTTCCCACTAGCTTCACGGTCAGAGCCTCCCCCCTGATCACACCAAGGGGCTGGGGGACACTGCACATCGTTCTTGCTACCAACTGCCCCTACGCCAGGCCAGGGGAAGACCTGAGGCTGTTTTCCTAAGACAATCCCCAACTTTTGCCCCTAAGGGTCATTCTCTGAGAAACAGAAGGCTGGGAAGGGCTTGAGATCATAGGAATTTTTCTTTCCACTCCACAGGAAGATAAGTTTGGGTCCACGGGCGAAGGCTGAGGCTCAGGTCCAGCTTAGCAAAGGAGAAAAGGAAGGCGTCCTTGGTGGACTTGCATACTGTGCCCTGCACACTCCCCACAACGTGCACATGCACACCAACACACACCAACACACTGCTCAACACACCAAAGGAGGTCCACGTGAGATCCGCAAAGGAAGCCTTAGGCCAATCCCTTTGCAGGCTTCCACCCACTCATTCTGCCTCCTTTGACCCCAACTCAGCTGGTCAATCCCGGGTCCTGACTCCTCCTCTGCAGCATAGTCAACACGTCTGCACAGCTCCCACATCTAGCCTTCTGTTCTCAGAATTACACACACGAGCGACACAGCAGAAGTGATAGGGATTTGCTCCCTACACAATCAGACAGGGTCCCCTTGGGAAGGTTTTGAAGAAGAGTCAGAATCCCTCTGAATGACAGACCAAGAGCCCTTACCTGGCAGGGGTGAGAATCCTGATTGTGAGGACATTTTTGGGAGGTCTCAGAACGTAACCAGGCCATGAGTACCCATAGAGCTTATGGCCACAAAGTCAGGCTAAGATAGACCAGAGGCAGCTGGAGCTGAGCTGCAGCTGGCAGAGGCAGGTGTCTGCAGGCTTCAGGCTCAGAGCACACGTGTCCCGGTGGTGCCGATCCTCCTGCTTCCTCCTATTAAATGATATTCATGGCCCGGCCTGAGTTACAGACATCACTGTAGACGGTAGCCATAGGCCCCTTTTCTTCCACATGTAGTTCACCAAGGCCCTGGAATGAAAGACAGAGGGGTCCTGGAGCAGCTGAGGGATAAAGTGGCCTGAGAGGGACCTGCAGAGCCAGTGCCCACTGACATGCTCTTTTTATAAAATTTCCAAAGTGCAAAGCATTGCATTGACACCAATTACAAATCTTTGTTAGTAAATGGTGTTGATTGTCGAGAAACACATGAACTGGCAGCTGGGTCAGAGAGCAGATGCCTGGATTTGGAAGCCCAGGCCTGGGCAGTGAGGGACCTGGAAGTAGCCTGGATGGCCAGTGGCTCCAGCATTATTCTTACCCAGCTGAGACTCCTGTTCTATGAGCTCTTCATAGTGGATGCCACCATCCTCAACTCTCTGGTCCTCCTGCAAGTGGACACCTGAGCCACACACATACAATCTTTAAATCTGTACCCTGGAGACCTGTAACCCTCCCACTGCCATGAGCACCAAAGCCATAGCCACACCCATCATCCCATCTGCAAGAGTCTCCCTGGCAGCCACAGTCAGGAGAAAGGGGACCAAGTTCTAGTGGAGGAGGGGAGGCATGGGGGCCGGGAAGGAGAAGTGCAACCTGCCTCGTTCTGTTTCCGTCTTCTTCTTCTTTTTGCCACATGTCTTCCAAAGGTATGATATAAGTCCCAGGGTCAACATCAAAACCACAGTAGCCCTTAGCATGTCTGGCAGCAGTCTAGCCATGTCCCATCCATGTGGGACAGAGGGGATCACTGCAGGAATGAGGAGCACCATGTTCAGGGAATGGCTGTGTCAAACGCCAGCCTTGGGAGTCGCCAGCACCCCCACTGTGGCAGAGCAGGGGCAGGCAGGGAGGAGAGTCAGAGGAGGTAGGAGTCTGTGCCCAGAGGGCCTTGTGGCCATGCTAAGTGTTAGCTGAGACTCAGGATGGGGTCAACGGAGAAGGTCACAGGCAGTTTGAGTGGCACTGACACACCAGACCCTCCAGCTGCTCCCGGAGTTAGGGAAGACAGGGCTGCACACAGGCTTCCGGTCATTCATTCATTCCAGGAACTCTGGCTGTGAGCAAACTTTGCCAGACGCTGGCTTGGCAAGGGGATTCAAAAGATAACAACATGGCCTTGCCCTCAGGGTTGTCCAGTCTACAGAGGAGACAAAGACACAAATCTATCTTCACTGCTCAGTGTGGGGAGGCCACGGACAGCTCCCTAAGGATGTGGTGCCTGAGGGCAGGACAGGCTACATCACTTGCAGGCCCTGTGCAAAATGAACACGGGGAGCCCTTGTTCAAACTGGTTAACAGCAGAATTTTAAACCAAGACCTTTAAGTGTGGGGACCTGTGCAACTACCCAGTCACCCCACGAAGACTGCCCGCCTCAGGGGAATCCTTCAGCAGCAGTAAGACAGGAAGGGAAGCACATGGGACTCAGGTCAGCTCATGGGAGAGGACACAGCATGTCCAGAAGCTCATAATCTTGCAATGGCAGGACACGTTCAGGGAGCTACAGCCAGCGCTTTGGTGTGAAGCCAGTGGGTGAGGCCAGCAATGTGGGTGGAGGAATATCTAAGATCCAAATCCTACAGGGGGTGGCTGGAATCAGGTTCCCACAGATGACACAGACAATGACACAATCCCATCTGCTTTCCCCATAGCCCACTCTGGACGAGTGTTCGAGGACAAATGAGGAGGGAGAGCCATGGGAAGGCTGCAGCCTGGACCAGCAGGGACATGGTGGGTGGTTGGCAGAGGAGGGCATGGATTGGAGACATGATCAAAGGCAGAAGTGAGGTTACTGGGACTCCCAGGCTTCTGAGTAGGTGACTAGATGGACAATGATGCGAACACACATGGCAGGGAGAAATGCCCAGACCCGCAGGCCCCCATGCTGCCTGAACTCCAGGTCCCCCTTCCCACTCACCTTGGGCACAGATGTCCCCAACATCTCTGGTGACAGATTTCTGGTCCATGGGATTGCTGACCACACAGGTGAAGCTGGCATTGGGCTGACTCAGGGGTAGGCTTGCAGCCAGGGTCCAGGAATCAAGGGCTGGTCCTGGTGTCCCTCTCTGCCCCAGCTCCAGAGGGAGGCCCCTGCTCTCCCAGGTCACGTTCAGGTCCCTTGTGGCCCCTGGGGCCCTGCACTCCAAGGTGACGTTGCACCAGCCTGCTGCGATGGATGGTGACAGAGCCAGGATGTGCGGATGGGGCACGGGATCTGAGGCAGGAGGGGACAAAAGAAAGGAGGCTTGTTTGTAGAGAACATTACACACCATACATTGTAATCATTTTCTCACAGATGCCATGGCATGCACCCTATAGGGAAAGGGGGTGTGTTTTACAGATAACACAGAGTTTGTCTTCAGCTAAACACTGAGCAGATGACAATAAGAAGGGAAGCCCCTGAGTCAGCCCTGTGAAGTGTTACTAGATTAAACTAGTCAGAAAAATCTCCCAAAGGAAACAAGACTGGACTCCATCTATTCAAGGCCCATAATTCCTAAAAATTGGACTCCTCTTGGAGGAGGAAGAAATCTGGGGCAGATGGGCTTGTCCTGGCCCAGGGTCCTTCCCAGCATCTCCAGCTGGGATGATGGGACTGCAGCCTGGGACTGCACGGCCCTCTGGGGCAGGAATTCAGGCCAGCTCTGGGAGGCCAGACACAGCCCATGCTCCCAAGAGTACACACATTGGTGGGAGATGCAGTGGCAGCGACAAGGAACATCTCCAAGTGTGTTTAGAACATGCCACTGAACTTGAGGTACAGACAAGAAGAGAAGAGTCAGATGTGTAAGCCTGTCTTAGAAAGCACATGGGACCTAACACTACAAACACGCTCTCTCCATAGCAGGTTATTTCCCTATGCAGAGAGGAACTCTAGAAAAAGAAAGTCGTGGATAAACAGCTGTGCTAAGCAGTGTAAACGGTCTACAACTAGAAGGCTTAGAGAGATGGGTTAGCTGAGTCCTGAGTTATTCTCAGTCTGGGGTGAGAGGGGAGGAGCCTGGGAAGACTCGATATGTGTGGACTTCCAATTGTGAGAGACAGAATAGTGACCCCGGTTATTTCCACATTGTAGTCCTGGCAACCTGGACTACATGGCAAGGGGAATTAAAGTAACAGATAGAATTAAGATTGCTAATCAGCTAACATTGAAATGGGGAGATTATTCTGGATTAGCCGGATGGGTCCAATGGAATCACAAAGACCCTTAGAAGTGAAAGAAGGACAGAGACAAGGTGCGAGAGGTTGAAAAGGACTCACCCCCACCATTGCTGGCTTTGAACATGGAGGAAGGTGGCCATGGCCAAGGGAGGCAGATAGCACCCAGCAGGTGAACAAGACAAGAACATGGATTCTCTACTGGAGTCTCCAGAAAGGACAAGCCTGCCAACACCTTGATTTTAGCCCAGTGCAAGCTCTGTCAGACTTCAGACCTACAGCATGCTGACATAATACATTTCTGCAAATTCAAGCTACTAAATCACTGTAATTTGTTCTAATTAGTAGTTCTGAAAACTACTATAGAAATTAAGTAACATTAATCCTGGAAAGGATGATTAATGTTATTGGAACGATTTCTATTTCACCAATTTCCATTGTCTTTCCCAGAACACCGAAGTGATTTTCTCCCTGGTATCAATCTCAGCTCTGGACTCCATATCTGGTGACTGCACTTTCCCTATTTCAGGGGAGGCAGTAGAGTGTGAAGGCTGTGTCTGAATGGAACCCTGGAACATGGGGCCAATGTGACAAAGGAGGAGGTAAGCCATGGGCTGGAGGGAGGGGTGTCACTCACCATAGACAGTAAGGTGGAAAAACTGCAAAACTTCTCTTCCTTCCGTTAACCTGGCTTGAGCTCGGTAATGCCCACTGTCCTCAAGGATCAGGTTCGAAATCTTCATGGAGGCCAAGTTGGGCACCTGGACCCTCTGCTTGAGTTTGTCCTGGAGGCTGAACCAGGTTGGAGAATGGATGCCTCTCTGCATTCGAAACATGACTCTGTAGTCTGACTCCGGGGTAAAGCTCCAGCAGAGCTCATCCAGCTCAGTTTCCAGAACTGCTCCTGTCTTCTGGGTCACATCAAACAAGACAGAACCTCCTCGGATCCCCTTCAGAGGAATGTGGGCTCCGGAGTCCTTAACCGCAGAGCTCTGTGCCCCAGAACTCTCAGCCACTGCACGGCAGACACCTGGACATCGGAATCGGAAACGGGAGTGTTTTCCCATCAAGAACAAATAAGAGAGCCATGGAACTTCTCTTCTTAATCAAATCCATCCAAAATTCTTCTTTCTAGGAAGGTAGGCTAGTATAATGAATTGGAAGTAATTCTGGGATCAAGCCTGGTTCTCGTGGAGTATAAAATTAAACAGGCTTAACTGCCTATTTGTCAGTTTCCTTACCATCCAAAAATGATAACATGAATTAAGTGAAACCATAGATCAGAAGAACCGAGTACATTTTCCGGCACATGCTAAGTGCATAAATGTAGAAGGCAGCTCTAACACTTCCCCCAAAGATCTCTCCGTCCTGTGCACGTCAATGTGTAATCCCTCCCCTGGAGTGTGGCTGCACCTAGTCACCTGCTTGTAAGGAACAGAATAAAGCAAAACTGTTGGGGCACTTTTCAGAGTCTAAAAACCCTACAGGTCTCGTTTCTCCTTCCTCCCCAATGAGACCCAATCACACTATTATTTTCATAACTACTTGCAGATATTTTTTGATGACTTTTTTCCAGTATGGTTATTTTTGTTTATTGAAAGATTCATGTGACAATATATATTAATAAAGAAGCAGAAACACACCATCACGAATTTAGTTGCCAGCCCTGCTCCCCAGGATGCGTGTGAGGCCAGCTCACAGACATATTTACCAAACTCTAGGGTTCCCCAGTCAGGGGTCATGTCTTGCAGGAAGGGGGGCTGTTATGGATTGAATTGTGTTCCTCAGAAAAGATACATTGAAGTCCTAAACCCAGAACCTCAGAAGGTGACATTCTTTGGAAATAGAGTCTTTGCAGATAGAGTCAAGTTAAGGCGAGGTCATCAGGCTGCGGCCTACTCCAATGTGACAGGCGTCCTTATAAAAAGGGGAAACTTACAAGCAGACGCCGACATGCACGGAGGGAAGCCGATGGGAAGAGACACAGGGAGGAGGCACGGGCAGTTGAGGATGGACCGACGCAGCTGCAAGACAGGGAACGGCACAGACTGCCAGCAAACACCAGAAGCTGGGAAGGGGGAGGAAGGATTCCCCTTGTTATGGACTGAATATCTGTGTTGCCCCCTAATTCACATGTTGCAGTTTTAACCCCAGCGTGGCTTTACTTGGAGATGCGGCCTCTAATGAAGGGAGGGTACGTGAGGTCACAAGGGTGGGGCCCAATCCAATAGCATTAATGTACTTATAAGAAGAGTCACCAAAGAGCAAGCGAGCCAGCCCTCCCCATGCACACACACTGAGGAAAGGTCACGTGAGGACACGGATAGGAGGCAGGTTTCTGCTAACCAGGCAGAGAGCCCCACCAGCAATTGAATTGGCTGGAACCTTGATCCAATAGCCCCCAGAACTGTGAGAAAACAAATGTCTCTTGTTTGTTAATTCATGAGCGAAATACAAGTGTCCTTTAATGTCTCAGTCAGCAATGTTTTTCATAGCTAATAACACGTTTAAATATATAATTCTTGGGTAATGGACACCAAACATAGGTGCTCCATTTAATGTAGGGCCCAAAATAACAGCCGTCCTTTCCAGGGGTAAGACAGGACAACTGGATTGGCTGGGGCAGGATTTCATTTTCCAAAGGGGAAACCTTCCGAAGGCATTTTCACACACAATTCTGGTGAAAACAGTGTTAGTCTTTCCCCCTGCCAGCATTGAAAGAAGGGTGATCGAGAAATAAACTAGTATTTTCTGCTAAACAGACAGGAACTGAAAAGGTCTGGCTGAGGCTTTTACTAGCTGCCTCTAAAAGCCCAGCTGCAGCTGCCTTCCTGAGTGTGGTCTGCACCCCACTTTCTCACACACTTCGGAGGGGTGAGGTGTCCTTCGGCAGGAGGTCTGAGGACACGTCCCTGCAGCCACATTCGGACCCTTTCTTCTCCAGCTCCCCGCCAGCAGGCACTGGGTGGGCGCTCAGGAAATGCTGTCAGGGTCAGGCTGACCAGTCCCCACAGTGGAGGCCACCCTCACTGGTGCTATCTGCGTCTCTGCAAAAGTGCAGTGTGTGCTGAGCCACCCTCAGGCCTCACCTGCCATTTCCATGTCCCCTTCCAAGCACACATCCAGGAAGGGTTCAGGGGTCTAAGAATGATAAGGACAAATTCTTTAATACCTCCCACAGCATCACTCCTTCTCCACCCATCCCTCTCCAAGGCAAGGCTGAACTTGAGCAGGGGACAAACCAAAACCAAAGAAGAAATGCATCCAACTGTGGAGATCCATGAATTACTACAGTGTAGTTTCTGGGAGATGTTCCTTCTGAGGACGGGCTCTGTCCAAACTCCACTGCTAGGGTCTGTGCCATTGACTACCAGGGAGGGCAGGCCTGACAGGAAAACCAAATTCACTCCTCCCCACTTGCTGTGTGACCTCCAGAGAATCACTTTCGTTATCTGGACACAGACTGCCTATCCCTAAACTAAAAAATTCTAAGTCCTTTCTTTCTTTTTTTCCCTATTTATTTCCTTCTTCCCTCCCTTTCTTTGTTCCTTCCATTTTTTCTTTCTTTTTCTTTGTTTCTCTAGTATTCCTCCAGTCCAGTGCCTACAGAGAAAACGTTATACAATCAGACATATTTCTCCAAGTTAACAATATGGTGGAAGTGAAGAAAGCCTACATTTTGCTGTCGACAGAAAGTTACTGATTTAAACAGGATCTAACCCAGTGCTATGGCAAAGCTCATCTTTGCTTCCAGAAGTCCTGTTTTACAAGTGCTTTCTAATCCATTAGATTTCACATACTTCCCTGCGGTTCAATCAGTGCTGAAATACTAAAACAAAAATATTAACAATAAAAGCTTTCACAAAAATTCATATTTACTAGAACTTATTTTTTCATTAGCTTTTATTTAATGTTATTATTTGCATAATCATATGATATTTCATAAAGCAATGAGTATGACAGACAGCCTAGATCAGGTCATTCTACTTCCTTCCTCTCCATTTTCCCTCCCCGATTTCATGGCCTCCTCTAGCCCAGGATGGCAATCCACTGGTTCTTCCACATCTTTAGCATATTCTTAGAAACATGTGGGTGCATAGACACCCTTAAATTTTGGAGGCTGCTTTCCTTGTATAAAACAAAGATCTCATTGCATTTAGTTTCCTGAATCTTCCTGATGGAGATTCATGAATTTTACTTCCTGGAAACTGAAAATTCCTCCCAGAAAGGGGGACATTTGCATTTTTAGGCCCGCATAATACTCCATGGTACATATACTCTCAAAGTCTTCAATCACTCTCAATTGTTGGGCACCTCCTCTTTTTTCCCAGGCTTTTTCCCCAGTACAGGGCAGTGATGGACATGGTTTCATCTGAGGTCTCCAGAGCCTGAGCAGCATTTCAGGGTGGAGGAGAGGCCACCCACAGGGGTGAGAAAGGGCATAGTCTGTAGGACTCATTGTACCTGAGATGGAAAATGCTTTTTAACATTTTCAGATGGAAACTAATGCCAATTACACAAGCACTTTTAAGATAAACCTGAGACTTCCAAGGGCCTCTCCTCTGAGATGATCTGCCTGGAGCTGAGCCCCAAGCAGAGGGGTGCCCCTCCACTCTCCTCTCCAGTGGAGCTCAAGCAGCCCAGACCAGAGGAGCTTCTTGCAGCTCAGACACGGGTTCCAGTTCTGCCCCCTCCTCCACAGGACAGTGCAGAGACTGTCAGGACACCACTGAGTTCCAGGCCAGCAGTACAATCTTTCAACCCTTTATCCCCAGGAGGAAGCTATTTTATCTCTCTGTATCCCTCTTTCCAGGCAGTTCCAACTCCCTTCTGATTTCTGGCTAATGTAGCAGAAGTGGCCTGTGCTCCCAGGCTATAGTCCCGTTAATGCAGCCAAGGCAGCCCAAGCTCAGTGATCCAACCTGAAGACCACCAAAAGGCCATTTCATTTTTTCTGTTTACCATGTGCTCTAACCTAATATGCTGCATTTGCAAATTATAACACAGCATTTTCCTCTTTTCTGTTCCTCAGAAACAACAGAACCGAAATAGCCCTCCCAGGGGTCATGGCCTAACTATCTCAGCTCCACTCAGTTGTTTCTCCTTCCCAGGGACCCCGGGCTACTCACTGAGGAGGAGGCTGATGAACCCCAGGAGACTGGAGGCACAGCAAGGCGGGTTGTGCTCTGAGCAGGGCCCCATGGCGCTGCCTTCGAGCCTGGTCAGCTGCAGGGGAAACAATGAAGGGGGAAGAAACCAGCTTACACAACTTTCGCACTCCAAGGGCAGGACTAGCAAGTGACTACTGGGGAGACAGCCCATCAATCTAGAGTAAGAGCCATTCAGCTCTTTTGTAGATGCTCTGCGCACTCATTCAGTAATTGCAGAGAAATGTACAACTTCACACTGTGACACGCCTGACATCACGTTGACAGGCCCCTGTTCCTGTGGTCACAGCAAGCACGGTGCTCTCACACATGCCCTCCTCTGATGCTTATCTGCTTACCTGGGTTCACACCTTTGACTCAGGCTACCCTGCTCGCCAAAAAGCCAATCTCTTACAGCAAACCGGCGTGGGCACCTCCCGAGTTTGGTGTCTTTCCTCTGTCCAAACCCTTTAGTACTGTTTCTCATTTTGGTTATTGCTTTTCTTCTGCTGGGTTTAGGATTGTTTAGCTCGTCCTTTTCCCGTTCCTTGAGATGATTCATAAGATTATCGATTTGTGATCTTTCTGTCTTTTCAATGTGGGCATTTAAGGCTATAAGTTTTCCTCTCAGGAATCCTTTTGCTGCATCCCACAGAGTTTGATAATGTGAGCCCTCATTATCATTCAGTTTGAAGATGTCATGGTTTCCATCTTTATCTCCTCCCTGAACACACTATCATTCAGGAATGGGTTGTTTCATTTCCATGATTTTCTGTAGAGATGAGCATTTCTGTTTGAGTTGAATTCTAATTTTATTCCAATGAAATCTGAGAAGATATATGGTATAATTTCTATATTGTTTAATTTCTTGAGACCTGTTTTGTGGCCTAGGATGTGATCAATTTTAGAGAAAGTTCGATGAGCTGATAAGAAGAATGTATATAAAGTATTTTGGGGGTAGGTTGTTCTGTGGATGTCTGTTATCCCCATTTGTTCTATAGTTGTGTTTAAGTCTATTATTTCTTTGCCTATTTTCTGTTGGAAGATCCGTCAAGTTGTGTCTTGGGCTGTTAAAGTCCCTGGCTGTTACGGCATTGCTATTTATCCTGTTGTTTAGATCAAGTAGGATTTGCTTTACATACCTGAGTGCTCCTTTGTTAGGTGCATAAATATCTAGGATTGCTAAGTCTTAATGTTGAATTGTTCCCTTCACTACTGTATACTGACCATCTTTCTCTTTCTTTAATTTTGTGGGTTTGGCATCTATGTTATCTGATATGAGAACAGCTACACCAACTCTCTTTTAGTTTCCATTTGCATGGAATATTGTTTACTATCCTTTCACCTTGAGTCTCAATGAATCCTTGTGTGTTAGATGCATTCCTGGACATAAAAGGACAATTGGCTTGAGTATTTTTATCCACTCAGCCAACCTTTGTCTCTTCACTTTGTCCCTTTGTCTCTTCACCGTTCAAGCCATTCATATTTATTGAAAGAATTAATAAGTGGGACGGGGTGTATTTCTGCTCATCATATTGGGGAGAACCTTATTGCTTTGTTTTACCTCTTGAACCATTGTGGAATCTGGGTTCTGTACCTTTGCTTTTGAATGATTTTACACAGGTAGGTGTCTATTGCACCAATCAGTGTATAATGACTGTCTGAGTACTTCCCACAGGTCAGGTCTGGTCTTCACAAATTCCATCACTGATTGCTTGGGTCCTCAGTCCCTTCTTGCTTGTAAGGTTTCAGTTGAGAAGTCTGCAGTTAGCTTGATAGGATGCCTTTGTAGATTACCTGCTGTTTTTACCTTGCGGCTCGTAGGAGTGCATCACTTGGGTTTACTTTGGCCAGCCTAGTGACTATGTGACATGACGATTGCCTTTTCATGATGAAGCTTCCTGGAGTCCTGTGGTCTTCTTGTACCTGGATATCTAGATTTCTAACTAGGTCAGGAAAAATTTTCCTCAATTATTCCCTCAAATAAATTATCCAACCCCTGTGTATTTGCTTCTTTGTCCTTAGGGATGCCTATGATTATTCTGTTTGCCACTTTACATAACTCGACATTTCTTGGAGGCTTTGCTCATTCCTCTTTTTCTCTGTTCTTTCTCTTTGACTTATTTGTTTAGCTCATAGGTGTTCTGTCCAAGCTCTGAAATTCTTTCTTCTGCCGGATCGAGCCTATTCTTAAGGCTTTCCACTGTGTTTTGTAATTTCTTGAATGAGTATTTCACTTCCATAATTTCTGATTTGTTTTTCTTTTGCAGTCCATTTAAGAAGTTAAAGACCTTTTCTCATATATCAAAATTGTCCACAGTTGCCTAAATAAGAAGCTGTGTGCAAATCATAAAAGCTCTTTGTGGAGAGTGTTTACTGCTCACAGTCTCTGTGCAAATATTAGCATTTACCTTCTGTGGGCTGCACTATGGCCCCTCACTGCCACTTATATCAGTCAACCTCTCCATACACTCAAGGCAAAGCCAGACCCCCACAGAAACTGACAAGCTCTTGGCTGGAATCAACCATGACTTTCCCCTAAGCTTTTACCAGCCCTGATCCTGCTGTCTCAGAGAGTGGGACAGAGAAGTACACACTCCCTCTGTTGCAGCCTCAGCTGGCTCACACTCACCACCACCTACTGAGGTTCCAAACCTGGTCTCTTCTCTCCAAACCTGGGCAGCCACCAACATTGAAGAACTCCACCTCCCATTCCCGTTGGAATATGCACCATCTCCCTAACCATTGGGCAGTGCCACCTTCTAGTCCAAGCGAAGGCTTCTCCCGTGGCTTCCCAGGCAGAACACCCCTAAGAGGGGATGGTAGGCTGGCCCCATGACTAAAGGTAGTCAGGTCACTGTGTATTAACCCCTCTTAATCAATGTGAAACCAGAGTCCTGGTGGGGGGTGGTATGTGGCCTGTAGAAGGTCACCCAGGTAATCAAAGGACTAGGTCTGGATTCCTGACAGGCAGGTCAGGACTCATTTCCCGACGTCACATCTGGTCTCCCATCACACTGTGTGGCCTCAAGCAAGTCACCTGAGGTCCAGTCTGTCCTCTCCCCAAAACTGTTCTGCAGATTCCCAGACAGCAGACTTTCAAGGATGGGTTGATTTCCCCCTTTTCAACCTAGTAATGGGGAAGTCACTTCAAAAGGCGGTCCATGAATTCCAAGGTCTGAAATTTCTCACATGAAATCAAAATTAGCCATCTGAATATCTTCTTTGAAAAAATGTCTATTCAGGGACTTTGCCCATTTTAAAATTATTATTTTTGTTTTGGGCTACTGAATTATATGAGTTTCATTTCTTTTTTGGATATTAACCACTTATCCAGTGGTTCACAAATATTAATATTTTCTCCAAATCCATTAGTTGTCTATTCCCTCTGTTGATAATTTCCTTTGCTATGCAGAAGTTTTATAGTTGACTATAATCCCAGTTGTTTGTTTTTGTTTTTAATGCCTGTGCTTTTGCTGTCATATCCTAAAAATTATTACAAAGATCAATGTCAAGGAGCTTGTCCCCTCTTTTCTTCCAGGAGTTTTATGGCTTCACATATTACATTTACTTCTTTAATTCATTTTAACTTAAATTTTATATGATGTAAGATGAGTTCCATTCATTCTTTTGCATGTGGATATCACATTGTTTGAACACCACTTATTGAAGAGACTATCTTCTAACCATTTTATATTCTTCGTGCTTTTCTCAAAAACAAGTTGACCTGACAGACATGTGCTTATTTCTGGGCTCTGTATATGCCAATACAATACAGTTTTTATTACTAGAGTTTTTTCATATACTTTAAAACAATGATGTCTGATGTCTGTAGCTTTCTTCCTTTTGTTCAAAATTTCTTTGGCTATTTGGTGTCTTTGTAATTCCATATAAATGGATGTAATTCCATAAAAATGTTAAGATTTACTTTCTATTTCTTGAAAATCCCATGGAAATTTTGATAGGGATTCCTTAGAATCTGTAAATGGCTTTGACTAGTATGGGAATTTTAACAATATTAATTTTCTAATGCATGATCACATGATATCTTGCCATTTATTTATGTCATCTTCAAATTTTTCATCAATATTTCATGGATTTCAGTGTATAGATCTTTCCTCATTTTGGTTAAATTTATTCCTACATATTTTATTTTTTGGTGTTACTGAAAATGGAATTATTTCCTTAACTGGTGGTGTATAGTTCATTGTTAGTGTTTAGTAATGCCACTGATTTTTGTATGTTAATATCATATCCTGCAACTTTACTGAATTCATTTATTAGTTAAGAGATTTTTGGTGGAGCCTTTGGGGCTTCCTATATATAGGGTCCTGTCATCAGCAAACAGACATAATTTAACTTCTTTCTTTTTTATTTAAATACTTTTAATTTCCTTTCTTTGCCTAATTGTTTTGGCTAGGGTTTCCAGTATTATGTAAAATGGAGACGATGAAAGAGGGAATACTTGTGTTGTTTCTGATCTTAGAGAAAACCATTTGACTTTTTACCATTGAATATGATGTTGGCTGTGCTCCTGTCATATATGGCATTTATGTTGAGGTACATTCCACATATACTAATTAGTTTAGAGGGCTTTTTGTTATGCTAATAAATTTTTATTTTTCTAGCTGTCATTTCTAACACAAGTGGTTTATTTAAAAATCTACAAAAAGGTATTACTATAGCAAGAATGTTTCATCCCCAAGAGAATTCATAGTTTTTAATCTATTTCATAAGCTTTTAATCTTTTTCTATTTTATTTGAGGATATTACAGGGATACAAAAGTTTTTGTTACATGGATTGCTGCTTAAGTCAAAGTTATTAGTGTGCCCATTACCCAGATGGTGTACACTGTACACATTAGGTATGATTTCAAATATCTCCTCCTACCCCCTCCCACATGCTTGATTTCCATTGAGTTTTACTTCGATCTGTGCACATCATTGCTGATCACTTAGGTTCAATTGACTAGTAAGTATATGTGCTGTTTGTTTGTTCATTCTTGCCATATTTCACTTAGGACAACGATCTCCAATTCCTCCCAGATTGTTGCAAAAGATATTAGTGCATTTTTAGGACTGAGTAGTAGTCCATGCTATACATATACATTTTATTAATCCAATCATGAATTGATGGACACTTGGCTTCATACCACCTCTTTACGATTGTGAATTGTGCTGCAATAAACATTCTAGTGCAAATCTCTTTTTGATAAAATGACTTTTTTTTTCATTTAGGTAAAACCCAGTAGTGATTCTGCAGGACCAAATGGTAGGTCTACTGTTACTTCTTTGAGGACTCTCCATACTCTTTTCCATAGACGTTGTACTAGCTTGCAGTACCACCAACAGTGTGGAAGCGTTCCTTTCTCTTTGCATCCATGCCAGCATCTATCGTTTTGGGACTTTTGGACAAAAACCATTCTCACTGTGGTTAGGTGATATCTCATTGTGGTTTTGATTTGCATTTCTCTCATAATTAGTGACATTGAGCATTTTGGCTTATGTTTATTGGCCATTAGTCTATCTTCTTTTGAAAAGCTTCTGTTCATGTCTTCAGTCCACCTTTTAATGGGGCTGTTTGATTTTTTTCCTAAAGATTTGCTTGAGTCCTTTGTAGATTCTGATTAATGCCCTTTATCAGATGTATAACATGCCATTATTTCCTCTAACACTGGAAGTTTTCAGTTTGCTCTGTTCATTGTCTCCTTGGCTGTGCAGAAGCTTTTTAAGTTAAACAAGTACCATTTACTTCTTTTTCTTGTTGCTATGATGGCCCTTGGGGTTTTCTTCAAAAATACTTTGCCTAGGCTGATACCTACAATAGTTTCTCCAACATTTTCTTCTAGAATTCACGTGGTATTACATCTTAGATTTAAGTCTGTTAGCCATCTTGAATTAATTTTTGTGAGTGGTGAGAGATGCAGATCCTGTTTTTTTATTTACTTATTTTAGCGTTTTATGGGATTACAAGTGTTAAGGTTACATATATTGCCCATGCCTCCCCTCCCCACTGGAGTGAGAGCTTCAAGCGTGTCCATTCCCAAATGCTGCACATCTTACTCGTTGTGTTTGTATATACCATCCCCTCCACCCCCCTCCCACCTGCCCGACACCCAATAAATGTTACTCCTATATGTCCACTTAGGTGTTAATCTTTTAATACCAGTTTGCTGGTGAGTACATGTGGTGTTTGTTTTTCCATTCTTTTTTTTTTTTTTTTTTTTTTTACAAAATAAGATATATACAGATACATGTAAGAGAGGATTTATTATAAGCATACACAGTTATGGAGGCTGAGGAGTCCCACAATCTGGAGAACCAAGAAAGCCAGTTGGGTAATTCCATCCAAGTCTGAAGACCTGAGAACCAGGGGGATGATGGTGCAAGTCCTGGTCTGAATCTGAAAGCCAGAGAACCAAAGCCCTGTAAGTGCTGACACCTGAGGGTGGGAGAAGATGACTCAGCTCAAGCAGAGACAGCAGATTCACCCTTGCACCATCTTCTTGTTCTACTCAGGCCCTCACAGACTAGATGACACCCTCAACATTGGGGATGGCCATCTGCCTTTCTCCGTCCATCAATTCCGATGCCGATCTTTTCCAGAAACATCCTCAAAGACACACCCAGAAATAATGTTTTGTCATCTCTCTGGCCATTTCTTAGCCCAGGCAAGTTTCTGAGGAACTCAGACTACTTTCCACATGAGCTGCACCAATTTTATATTCCCACCAGCAATGCATGAGGATGATTACTCCACATCTTCTCCATCACTAATTAGTATTCATTTTTTACATTATAACCGCCCAGGTTGGTATGAGGTGATTTCTCATTGTGCTTTAATTTACATTTTCCTAATGATTAATGATGTTGAATATCTTTTCATGTGTGTATTGACCATTTGCATACCTTCGTTAGAGAAATCCTTTTCTGTGTTGAAATCTCTCCTGCCATACATTAGTCTCACTGCTCTATGGTAGCTGCTCTTGTTCAGGTTACCAAATGTCATTAAATCCAGCAGTCAGTCCTCATCTTCTGTGACATCTCACCAACAAGTGACATATCCTTCCTTGAAAATCTGTCTTCGCCTTGTATTCACTACTCACCGCTCTTTCGTCTACTCTGAGGATGGTTCTTAGATTCCTTTACCAGTTTCTTTCTCATCCCTCTAACTTCTTCTTTCTGGAATGTCCAAGGGTTCTGAGCAAGACCACCCGGACCACCTCTTGTACCTATCTACACCATTTACTAACTTCTTGACCAGATGACTACCTTACATTGCAAAAGGGACTTTACAGATGTGATAAAGGTTAGACTATGAGATGAGATTATTCTGGAGTACCTGAGTATGCCCAATCTAATTACACAAATCCTAAAATGTGAGAGAAGAAGCAGAAGTAATGAGTACAGGGAGATATGTAGCATGTGAAAAGTACTTAAACCACCATTGCTGATCTTGAAGATGGAGCAAGGGGACCACAAGCCAAGGAGATGTGGTGACCTCGAGAAGCTGGCAAAGCCCCTCTCTTTACCACCAGCATGAAAACGAGGACATCGGTCTTACAACTGCAAAGAACTGGCAACAACCTGAATGAGAAGGAAATGGATTCTCCCCTAGAGCCTCCAGAAAGTAGCCTAGGACACCTTGAGAGTAATCGAACTAGACTCACACTGGACTTCTGACTTCTAGAACTGTAAGTCAATGAATATGTGTTGTATTAAGCTATTGTTTGTGATAATTTATTGTGACAGCAACAGAAAATGAATACAGATGTTGAACCATCTCATGGTTTTAAATACATCGGCTGCTCTGAGGTTTCCAACCCCAATCCCTTCATTGGACTCAAGGTTGTAAAGATCCAACTCTTTACCTGACATCTACTCTTGGTTGTCTGACAGACATCTCCAGCTTGATGTGTCTAAATTCCAACCTTCTAAGCATGCTTCCCATACAGTATCCCTATCCCAATAAGTGTCACCTCTGTCTTCCACTTGTGCCAGCCACAAAACACTAGTGTCATCCTTAATTTAATTCTTTTCTCATTATCCAACATTCTATTACTATCAGCAAATATGGACATATTTTCATTCAGTGTATATATTCATGTACAAATTTATATAATGTATATATTTATAACATAACTACCTCTCTCCAATCCCCTCGTCCAATATACCCATCATTGCTCTCCTGCATTACTGCAGTACCCTCATGGTCTCCCAGCCTCTGTTCTTACCCCCTTAAGTCTAGTCTCAAAATGGCATCCAGAGTGATCCTTACAAAGTGTGAGTTACATCATGTCACTCCTTAGTTCAGGATTCCCACCATGGCTCCCACTTTACCTAAGGCCCTGAACCATCTCACCAGGTCCCCTGCATTCCTCTCAGCCCTTATTCCACTCTAGCAACCTTGGCTTCCTTCAACAGATGAGGCATGCCATGGCCTCAGAGCCTTTGCTTCTGCTGCAATTCTCTTCCTCCAAGTAACCCCATGTCTCATTTCCTGATTTTCTTTAGGTCTTTAAAAAAGTTTCATTTTCTCAGTGAGGTCAATCCTGACCACTGTATTTAAAACTATACAACCTCCTTCCTGTGCCCTCTTCCTTCCTTCCCACTCTACTTTGATCCACAGCACTTATTGCAGGGGTGTGAAGCAAGTGCATTTAGTCTGGGTTATCCTTTAAAGACAAGTGGGCCAATGAAGACTCAGAGAGTAAGCTGCAAACCCTAGTATTCACATACTGTGGCTATTCCTGGGAAACTACAAAAATGATAAATTAATGAACTTGCCCATGACTCATAGTAATAAGTGGCCGAGCTGGGATATAGACCCTGTAGTCAGATTCTAAAGGCCAAGCTCTTCACCACCAGGTTATACTGGTTAAATCAATTGTAGTCTATCCACATGCTGAAATACAGTTTAAGTAATAAAAAGGATAAATTATATCTTTACATATTTAACTGGGAAGGTGTCCATGAAATTGCAAGTTCTGGAACAGTATTATAGTATTATCCTGACAATATAAATATATATTCACATATGTATTTGTAGGCATAAAGGAAGTCTAGAAGTTGATACATATAACAGTCAGCAGTGGTTATCTTCTGGGATCTGTCTCTTTTGATCATCAGATTCTCTTATGAGAAAGAAAGATCACTGCAGTGATATGATCACAACTGTGCTTCAGAAAGATTAAGCCACATTTACACCAAAAGGAAGATTGCCATCTTAGAAACCAGTGGAAGTATTTATTCCGACTTTGACTTTCTATTGTGTTGAAATGACCCCTTCAGGGTCTTTATTAAAACCACATCTCAACATCTCTGGATCTATCTACATAGGAGAGCTAAGTGGAAAATTTGGTCTCAAGGATCCCAATGGGCAATCCCCAGGAATCACTCACACCCCTAGCTGTTCATTAGACAACCTGCTGAGCTTTTAAAAACAGATACCCCAAATTAGCTATCTCAATATTTTTTTTAAATGTCAAAAGTTCATTCTGACACATGATCAGGATTGAGAACTGAAAACTTGCGCCTATATGTAGTAGTTATAAAAGCCAAATGGGATGTACATGGCAAGGAGAGGTCAACTGACACTGCATGATCCAAACTCCCACCTTAAATCACAATTTTTAGTCTTTCTGGTTTGGCAAGACCATACTTAACTCAATGCTACCAGTGACCCAAAGTTCTCCTGGCAAACAAAGACTATTCTGTTAGGCATGACATTCCAAAGAGTGAAAGATTGCCTCCTAAAAGCCAAAGGAGGCAGCCAGACTGCTCCTTTGGCACCATAAAACCCTTTAATACACATGACTGGAAACCACAAGTCTCCCCGTCATTGCTGGGGAGCTCTGTGTGTATGCTGGGGCATGATTTCATCACTCAGCCAGGCAGTTGACTACTCTGCCTTAGCCTTCACTTCCTGCTTGTGCATAGCCTCAAGGTCAGCCAGAGACAAGTGGTTAGGGTCTTCTCAGATTTTTCCTGCACAGCTGTACAGCCCTAGAAATGCACACAACCCCATGTACACACATGACCTTCTAGATTTCTGGGAATATGTCAGAACTTCCAAAGCCCCTCTGGACATCTCATTCCCTAGCTTTTCCTTTTAAGCTTTTTGGCTGGTCTATAGTTTGCATCAACATTTATTCACTGTTTCGGGCAGCCACAGTTTAAACAATTGCCTCCAATTTCTTTCAACAAACGTCCCATAGGTAAAAGGCTATTGGAAGTAGGAGAGCTCTGAGTCAGGTCAAATACACTAATGCTTAGAAGTGGGGTCCTCCAAGGTACCGTAACACACGTCAAATAATGACAGTTCATTGAGCCTTTGAAAAGAGCTCCAGCCCCGTTCTACTCCCTCAGGTGGATGCCAGACTGCTGGCTTTTGTCATGAAGTCAGGCTGTTATTTTTGAAAGCTGCGGTGGAGCTGTGGAGCAGAGCTGTGACTGGGGAAAGTTAGAACACCACAGAGTGCTCTGTCCTTCAGTTTACTGCAAGTCATTGGTTAATTTTCAGACTTTTGAAAACTTTCTCTACAAAGTTATTAGATACTATTGCTGTTTTATGAAAGGGAATTTTCAGTTTTCCTTAAATTTCCTTATGCTATCATTTTCACACCTTATATTTTCACATTTACATTGATTCTTAATTTTTTTCTATTTATAGCGAAAGTTGTTCTGTAATTTTGTACTCTTCTCTAATGACCCATCAAAACCACCCACCAATAAAGCTTTATTATTTTCTAAAGTTTTAGTTATTTAATTGAAAAATATAAATTTTGCCATGCATGGTGGCTCATGTCTATAATCCTAGCACTTTGGGCTGCCAGGGTGGGAGAATTTTTTGACACCAGGAGTTCAAGATTAGCCTTAGCAAGAGCAAGACCCCGTTTCCACAAAAAATACAAAAATTAGCCAGCCATGGTGTGTTCCAGTAGTCCCAGCTACTCAGGAGGTTGAGGCAGGAGGATCGTTTAAGCCCAGGATTTGGAGGTTGCAGTTAGCTACGATGACACCACGGCTCTCTAGCCTGGGCAACAGAGGGAGACTATGTCTCAAAAAAATAATAACGATAATTTTTTTACTTGCACATAGTTGGGTTATAGAGGAGAGAGGAAGGAGGAAAGGATGGACATCAAAAGCCAGATAGCTGTAAGTCTGCACCTACTGCTCTCTGCTCCTCTCCCCAGCCCAGCTCTGGGGCTGTCCTGCGACAACTTCACTGGCTGGGCTGGCAGCTCTTCTCCATCTTCCAGCCTAGAAGGTCAGGGAGAAGACCATAACCCAGGGCTTCTACTCCAACCATTCCTCTACCTAAGCACCTAGCCCTCCACCCAGGGCTGCAGCTCCCTCCCACATCAGGAAACAGCCATGCTGTCCTTCCTCAAGTTCTCTCACAATCCTGTCTTGAGTGTCTCAGAATCTATGCTCTCCTTTCCCTCCTGGGGCCTGTCCACGGCTGGGATGACGTTGACAGCTTATCAGCACCTTGCCACTTACCATAGGGGTGCGCTTGGACAACTGATATCTCTCTGGACATGCAGGGTATTATATTGTCTTAGTGTGTTTTGTGCTGCCACAACAGAATACTTGAGGCTGTATAATTTATAATGAACAAAATTTGATTTGGCTCAGAGTTCTAGAGGCTTGGAAGTCCAAGAATGAGGGTCCACATCTGATGAGGGCCTTATTGCTGCTTCAGTGATGGTAGAAGGCAGAAGGGCAAGAGACCACATGTGAGAAAGAGCAAGAAATTGATCTTGTAGCCTCAGGCCCATTTGTAACTGGGGGAGCCCTCGTGACCTAATACCTCCCATTAGGCACCCCTCCCAACACTGTTGCACTGGGAATTAGATTTCAACACATAAACTTCAGAGAATACAACCAAGCCTTGGTATATATCATCTGTAAGGTGAATATAAAGACAAGTCAATAGGGCTATTTTGCGGATTCCATTTAATGTATATTGTGGATTAGTTGAAAGAATGCATGTAAAGCTCCTGGATAGAGTAAATATTCAATAAATATATGTAACCCAGCTCCTCAGCTTGAGTGTCCTGCCATTTGGGATTCAAATAAAATAGGTATGATCACATATTGCATGTCTTTAAAAAGTCCAGAGCCTTTGTTATAAAGTTGTAAATTCCTAGAGGATGACATTCTCATGGTCTTCTCTCAGATATGTCTTTTCCTGGGCTCTCCATCTCACTGAACTCTACATCATCATTCTCTCTTATCTGTTACAGACACACACACACGCGCACACACACACACACACACAGACAGACATTGCTGCTGCTGCAGACAGGTACATCGAGATCAGACTTTTTCTAAAAAGTCCCTGGCATTTTGACAGCATGGAAAGTCCGCTGGCTGACTCTCTCCCAGCATCGCTGGCCTCCAGCCACATTTCCGGGTCTCTCTATCTGGTTCCCCCTCCTTAACTGCCCTCACTCACGTGGTCTTCTTAACCAAACACTTCCCCAACATAATGCTTGTGGGACTGGATGAGCAGAGGAAGGAGTGGGATGGGGGCAGGAGGAGATGGGGGGGGGCCTTGAGCTTGGGAGGAAGCTTCCCTGCATGGCCCAGGGTAGAAACAGGCACTGCACTGATGCCAGTGAGGCAGGTCCTGAAGGTGACTCCCTTGGGTCACCTCAAGGGGAGCTGAAGGGAGAGGGATGCTTCAGCCTAGAGAAGCAGTCCACAGGACACTTCCTCCAAGAACCCTTTGCTGATTCCACCAGCAAGACGTGGCTTCTCCTTCCTTTGAACTGTCTTGTATCGTTTTAAGGATGGACATAGCTTTTGTGGCATTCAGCCTTGTAATGAGGCTGCTCTATATGGAATCTCTCCCAATCCATGGGAATAGGATTCCCTAGGGCACAGATCACATCTTACTCCCTGGTGCGCCCTGGGTAGGTACTTGATCGAGTGCATTAATTAATAAGTAGGAAGAAGCTATCTGACAGGGTGCTGGTCTTGAAGCCGAGAAATGCACAATTCTCTGCCCCCAGTGAGGGCAAGGAATAGCAGGATTTAAGTTAAGATAGAGAGAAGTAGGCCAGATACAAGGAAAATGGAACTGAAGCAGTAAGCTGGCTACACTGCCAGCATCGGCAAACCAAAGTAAATCTGACACGTGTTGAAAGGAGAGAGGAGGTCAGCTTCTACAGTACCTTCCCCTGGTTCTGCTCTGGTCTGACTGGCGGCTGAGGGGCAGGTCTGGGCTCAGGAGGAGGGCCTGGTGCAGTTCACGGTCACAACTCTGCAGCATGGAGCCAATGGGGGGGGGGGCAGCCCAGTTGGGACTGTTTAGGGCACTGCTCCCCAGAAGCAGAAAACATGGATCTGGCTCTTCCCATGCACCAGACACTGCACTAGGTGCTCGGGACTTTGTCTGAGGAGCAGCAACACTGTGAAGCACGCAATTGCCACCCCCATTTTGCAGGAGAGCAAACTGTGGCTTACATTTTAAATTTGAACACAGGTCTACTTCAATTTTATTATACTGATTTACCTTCCTAGAATCAATGGGATTGAGGGGATGGATTCCAGGTTAAAAAGATGGTTCTGTGTCACTCTCACTTGTTCTCAATTAAAAAACACTCGCATTTCCTGTTTCCGATGCCTCAGGTGTCTATCGTGCTGTGGCTGAGAGTTCTGGGGCACAGGGCTCTGGAGTTGAGGATTCTGGAGCCCACGTCCCTCTGAAGGGGATCCAAGGAGGTTCTGTCTTTTGTTGTGTGACCAAGAAGCCAGGAGCAGCTCCAGGAGCCGAGCTAGAGGAGCTCCCCTGGGGCTTTGTCCCTGAGTCAGATTACACAGTCCACAGGGGGTCCAGTGTCCAACCTGGGTCAGCCTCCAGGACAAGTTCAAGTAGAAGATCCAGGTGCCCACCATGACTTCTCTGAAAACTGAGAGCCTGGCCCCTGAGGACAGTGGCCAGTTCGAGGCTCAAGCCAGGTTCAATAGAAGAAGAGCATTTTTTCCAGGTTTTCCACCTCATGGACTATGGAAAATGACACCCCACACTACTGTCTACTGCACACCCCTCCCCAGTCTACCCTCCCCAGTTCACACATGGACTAGGCCTTCCAGGGGCGAGTGATCCTCAGCTGGCTTCTACCACTGCTGGTGCCCCTTCTTTCCTTCCTCTCTGTACCACAACGACCTCAGGCCAACATAGATGTCTCTCTCTCTCTCTCTCTCTCTCTCTCTCTCTCTCTCTCTCTCTCTCTCTCTCTCACTCATTTTCTCCTGCATTTTGACTTCTTCTAACATCCTGTTTTCCTATTTTGCATGCCAGAAGCTGAACATTTTTGTTCCTCCTCTTTCCATTCCTTTATGTCAAACTCTAATCTCTCTTGGGCACGTTTGGCTCAAGCCTACTAACTAAAGGTCATGAACTCAATGTATTCAGAAAAGCCAAACAGAAAAAACTATTAATAATTTTCAAAATATTACTGCATTAATATTTCTTGAAAAAGAAAAGAAATACCACTTGACACTTTAAAATATCATCAACCTCCAAATATTACATTGGGACTAGTCTAATAAGAACACCTTTACCGAAGAAACATTTATTGGCTCATTGAAGAAATAATCACAGTGACTGTTAGGTTTGTTCCAGGTGGGAACCTGAAAAGAATGTATAGGACAGAATCTGGTTAATGCAAAACTTAGGCTTGTAAAACAATAACCGCAGGAGTCTGGAGAGTCCCTGGAATTTGTAAATCTAACAGTCAGCTGCAGCCAGCATTCTCTCTCTGAGAGAGAGGAAGTTTGCCCCTCCCTGGCTCTCCTGATAAGGAGGACACCAGAGATGAATGATGGATGTGACCAGGCAGGGGTCCTAGGAGGTGATTGTTTGAAAAAGAATTACAAATGGCTGTTCTTGCTCACTTACTTACTCCCCCGGGAAAAAACCTCTATAAAACCCAAGGCTCTCCCCTTTTCTCTCCTGGATGCTCTTTAGCCTCCACTCATCTGCACCCAGATGCTCAAAATAAACAGCATTTTGCTGCCCGTGAAGCTTTGTGTCTCTCTCTCAGCTCTGGACCTAACAGTGACCATTTCTTAAGTGCCCACTCCGAGCACTATCTAAGGTATGCTATATTTACTGCTTTTAATTTTCAAAGACTATTTTTTTAAAAAAAGAGAGAAAAGGAGATGAAGAGACTTCACAGTTTATGTAAATTACATAACTAAGGTTATGCTCAAAGTCAAGCAGCTTTCAAATGTAGAGCCAACAACACAAGTCAGCTCTTTCTCAATCTAAAGACAGGTTTTCAAGGAAGGATGTGTCAATTGCTGCTGACAGGTCAAGGAAGATGAGGACTGAAAATGGACCGTAGGACTTAAAGACACAGAGTTCCCTGGCTACCTGCACAAGAGCAGTTTCAATGGAGGGGTGGGGCTCATGCATGACATGAGAGAATGAAAGACAGAAAAAGATTTTTCCAGGGAAGGTATACAAATGGTGAATGTACACATGAAAATATGTTCAACAACATCAATCATTTGGGAAATGCAAATCAAAAGCAAATGAGATACCACTTCACACCCACTAGGATGGCTATAATTTAAAAAATGGACAGTAACTAGAGTTGGGGAGGGTGTGGAGAAATCCTTACATATTACTGGTAGGAATGTAAACATGGTGAAGATGAAAGTCAAAAACAGGAATGAAAGAATAAGAGGAACAAGGATTACAAGAGGCTTCATGATGGATGACCCACTGGTACCAAGAGACTGGTCAAATGTCTAGAATGAATAAAATGGAGTCAAAATGAGTGAAATTAAGGTCCCCTGTGGATGCCAATCATGCTCTGCCACTCACACTCAGGAGAACTTGCATGAGGTACTTAACCTCTGGATTTTAGTTTCCCCACCTGTACAATGGGGATTTCTGCCTCACAGAGTTGTTGAAAGTCTAAATGAGAGACTCACATAAAGCCTATTGAATGACACTACAAATTATAATGTAAAGGGGTTGAGGATATGGGCGCTGATATCCCTGACACGGAGAGGAAAGAACTTGGATAAAAACCAAGGAAGAGATCATCTCTTCTGAATGCCTCGTCTGCACCTCAGTACAACGTCCCTCATTCCCTGTCTTTCACCTCACCCACCAGGGCCCCATTGTCACTTCAGGTGTAATTCCTCTTTCAGCCACCTGCTGTTCCATCACTAATGGACTCCGCCTGAATTGAGGCACCTGATTCAGGAGGCCAGGATCCTTGGGAGAGAAAAAACAGGAGGGTATTCCCATCTGAATACTCCAGGATTCCAAGGTTGTCTGAGTCCATTTGGCTGCTATAACAAAATGCCTTAGACTGGGCAATTTATTTATACTAGAAGTCTAACTCTCACAATTCTGGAAGCTGAGAAGTCTAATATCAAGGCGCCAGCAGATTCAGTGTCTGGTAAGGGCTTGCTTACTGCTCCATAGATGTCACACTCTTGCAGCATCCTCACATGGAAAAATGGCTAAAGGGACTCCACTAAGTCCTCAAGCTATTTTTTAAGGGCACTGATCCCATTTTGAGGGACCTAATCACCTCCTAAGGTCACACCTATTAATGCTGTTGCAGTGGGGATTAAGATCTAACATGCATTGTGGAGGAACACAAACACTCAAACCCTAGCAAAGGTCTTCAGTGACTACGTGGTGGAGAGAAAAGGCAGGAACTTTGGAATCATCCAGTGTTGGATTTAAGGCTTTGCTCTGCCACCAACTAGTTTGGGATGCCAGTTACCAACCACCCCTAAAGTAAGAACTAGAAGAAATAATATTTGCAAAGTGCCTCAGGCAAAACCTGGTTCCCTATAGGCTGAAAAGCCCAGTTTTTTTCCTTGTTTTTCCTGCCTTAGGTGGAGTGGGAAGGTCAGCTGGGTGCTCACCTCTTACCCTGTCTGTGGGGAGTGGGCTCTGTGCCCAGCAAGGGCACCAGGGCAGGCTTCTGGGAGTTGAAAGAAGCGACAGGTGGCAACGGGCAGGTGAGACATGCTCTTTATTGTCGGAGGGATGCAGCAGCGGTGAAAGCATGGCCGAGAACAAGGCGAGCGCTTTTGTATGGCTCAGAACAATAGTGACAATGTGCCATGGGAAAGCGTGATCACAGGGGTTCACGTAGGAGATAACACTTGGTTACAGAAGTGTGTTGACTCATGCCTTACCAGAAGGCCAGCTGAAGACACGCCAGCAATCATTTTAGTTTGGCCTAAGAAACCTATTGCCTATACAACTGGATTTCCCATACACTGTCCCGGGACAGAAGGGCACTGATGCCCAACCATGACCAGGCCCATGAAAAGCCAGTGCAGAGACTAGCACACCGACAGCTTCTGCTCAGGCTGAAAGAGAAGAGGGTCCTCCCCTCCTCCCTCACCCGTCAGCAGGCTCCTAGCATTGGTTCACAGTGAGCAAGCACTTAGCAGAGACCCTATTCAGACCTGTGCATTCTGACTTCAGCAATGAGGCAGCTGAGCTCTTCTAAGCTGCAAGGGGAACCAAGAGACCCAGGAATCCAGGCCACCAGACAAGCCACAGCAGCTCATGGAACAAGAGTCAGCCCACTTCTGTGTAGGAGCTGGGACAAAAACAGGATGCCGCAAGGTGGGGACCCCAACGGAGGGAAGAAACACCCACACACTGCGGTGGAAGCTGCACCAGGCCCTCAGGCAACCAGAGGCTAATAGTGGGGTAAGGAGGTCCCCAACTAGGACCTCGGGCAGATATAATCGAGGGAGGGCATCATGTCCACCCCTGCCTCCAAGGGAGCCACGCCAGAGAGACTGTCATCAGCTCTGTGCCGGGTCCCCTTCTGCTGAGCCTGCATGGAATGGGAGGAGGGCAGCCCAGACCCCCACACATAGAGGGTGCTTGTCTCCTTGGCTCTGTTCTCCCATGGCCCCACCACCCACCGGAGGGAGCCCTGCAGGAAGATTCATGGCTCCAATCCAGGGTGGATTGTGTCAGGTGCCTTACATAATATTCAAGGTGTTCAGAGAGATCAGATGTGGGACAGACCATTTACAAACCTTCAGGATTCAGACAGCCTCCATGAACAATATCTTGGGAGGAGGCTTTGGGGAGGATGGCTGATTCAACAGGCAGAGGTGAGGGTGAGGAACATGGAGAGTAAACCATCATCTCAGGCACAGGGATGCAATTGAGAGAGGAAGAGGCTGATGTAGGGTATGGAGCCAGCGTGACTACAGGGGCCTGAGGGTCGGTATTAGTAGAGGCTGGAGACGCCGGGTCAGACCTTCCCACTGGCTTCTCGGTCAGAGTCTCCCTGCAGCTCTCACCATGGGGCTGGGTGACACTGCACATCGTTCTTAACACCAACTGCCCCTATGCCAGGCCAGGGGAAGACCTGAGGCTGTTTTCCTAAGACAATCCCCAACTTTTGCCCCTAAGGGTCATTCTCTGAGAAACAGAAGACTGGGAAGGGCTTGAGATCATAGGAATTTTTCTTTCCACTCCACAGGAAGATAAGTTTGGGTCCACGGGCGAAGGCTGAGGCTCAGGTCCAGCTTAGCAAAGGAGAAAAGGAAGGCGTCCTTGGTGGACTTGCATAATGTGCCCTGCACACTCCCTACAACGTGCACATGCACACCAACACACACCCACACACTGCTCAACACACTCAAAGGAGGTCCACGTGAGATCCGCAAAGGAAGCCTTAGGCCAATCCCTTTGCAGGCTTCCACCCACTTATTCTACCTCCTTTGACCCCAACTCAGCTGGTAAAACCCGGGTCCTGACTCCTCCTCTGCAGCATAGTCAACACGTCGGCACAGATCCCACACCTGAACTTGTGTTCTCAGAATTACACACACGAGCGACACAGCAGAAGTGATAGGGATTTGCTCCCTACACAATCAGACAGGGTCCCCTTGGGAAGGGTTTGAAGAAGAGTCAGAATCCCTCTGAATGACAGACCAAGAGCCCTCACCTGGCAGTGGTGAGAATCCTGATTATGAGGACAGTTTGGGGAGGTGTCACAGAACGTAACCAGGCCATGAGTACCCATAGAGCTTATGGCCACAAAGTCAGGCTAAGATAGACCAGAGGCAGCTGGAGCTGAGCTGCAGCTGGCAGAGCAGGTGTCTGCAGGCTTCAGGCTCAGAGCACACGTGTCCCGGTGGTGCCGATCCTCCTGCTTCCTCCCATTAAATGATATTCATGGTCCGGCCTGAGTTACAGACCTCACTGTAGACAGTAGCCATAGGCCCCTTTTCTTCCATGTGTAGTTAACCGAGGCCCTGGAATGCAAGACAGAGGGGTCCTGGAGCAGCTGAGGGGAAAAGTGGCCCAGAGGGATGTCCAAAGCCAATGCCCTCTGACGTGCTCTGCTTATGAAATTTCCAAAGTGCAAAGCATTGCAATGACACCTGTTACAAATCTTTGTTAGTAAATGGTGTTGATTGTCCAGAAACACATGAACAGGCAGCAGGGTCAGAGTAGCTGATGCCTGGGTTTGGAAGGCCAGGGCTGGGCAGTGAGGGACCTGGGAGTAGCCTGGATGGCCACAGGCTCTAGCATTATTCTTACCCAGCTGAGACCCCTGTTCTATCAGCTCTTCATACTGGATGCCACCATCCTCAACTCTCTGCTCCTCGTGCAACTGGACACCAGAGCCACAAACAGACAATCCTTAAATCTGTGCCTTGGAGACCTGTAACCCTCCCACTGTCATGAGCACCAAAGCCATAGCCACACCCATCATCCCATCTGCAGGAGTCTCTCCTGGCAGCCACAGTCAGGAGAAAGGGGACCAAGTTCTAGTGGAGGAGGGGAGGCATCTGGGCCTGTAAAGAGCAGTGCAACCTGCCTCTTTCTGCTTCCGTCTTCTTCTTCTTTTTGCCACATGTCTTCCAAAGGTATGATATAACTCCCAGGGTCAACATCAAAACCAGAGTAGCCCTTAGCATGTCTGGCAGCAGTCTAGCCATGTCCCATCCATGTGAATCTGTTTCCCTCATAGAAAGAATGAACAAGTTAAGTTAGGAGAGAACTTGAGATACCCATTTCCAAGGGGGAGCACAGGGAGAAAGCAGGTAAAAAGGCACAAAGGGGTCTGTTGCAGAGGCTGAAGAGGGAGGACAACGCCAGGTCTACTCATTCAACCAGACACTGAGCTGCTGCTTGTGCCAGGGATACTGATATCAACAAGACGATGTCCATGCCCTAAAGTATCTCATCACCCAGGAGGGAAGACTGAGAAAATCCAAAGGCCACACAGAGGAACCCTGGTGCAACAGAATTTACACCTGTGCTAGGGGTTCGAGAGGGCCTCCCAGAGGAGGTGTGGGTAGACTGAGGTTAGAGGGGGGAGTAGGAGTTTCCAGATATTCAGAGGGGATCACCGCAGGAATGAGGAGCACCATGTTCAGGGAATGGCTGTGTCAAATGCCAGCCCTGGGAGTTGCCAGCACTCCCTCTGTGGCAGGGCAGGGGCAGGCAGGGAGGAGAGTCAGAGGGAGGTAGGAGTCTGTCCCCAAGGGCCTTGTGGTCATGCTAAGTGTTAGCTGAGACTCAGGATGGGTTCAAGGCAGAAGGTCACAGGCAGTTTAAGTGGCACTGACACACCAGACCCTCCAGCAGCTCCTGGAGAAAGGAAAGACAGGGCTGCACACAGGGTCCCGGTCATTCATTCATTCCAGGAACACTGGCTGTGAGCAAACTTTGCCAGATGCTGCCTTGGCACAGGGAGTCAAAGGAAAACAAGACATGGCCTTGCCCTCAGGGTTGTCCAGTCTACAGAGGAGACAAAGACACAAATCCATCTTCACTGCTCAATGTGAGGAGGCCACGGACAGCTCCCTAAGGAGGTGGTGCCTGAGGGCAGGACAAACCACATCACTTGCAGGGCCTGTGCAAAAGGAACACGGGGAGCCCTTGTTCAAACTGGTTAAGAGCAGAATTTTAAACCAAGACCTTTAAGTGTGGGGACCTGTGCCACTACCCAGTCTTCACCCCACGAAGCCTGCCCGCTTCAGGGGAATCCTTCAGGAGCAGTAAGACAGGAAGGGAAGCACATGGGACTCAGGATGGCTCATGGGAGAGGACACAGCATGTCCTGAAGCTCATAATCTTGCAATGGCAGAACACGTTCAGGGAACTACAGCCAGAGCCTTGTTGTGAAGCCAGTGGGTGAGGCCAGCAATGTGGGTGGAGGAATATCTAAGATACAAATCCTACAGCGGGCGGCTGGAATCAGGTTCCCACAGATGACACAGACAATGACAAAATCCCATCTGCTTTCCCCATAGCCCACTCTGGACGAGTGTTCGAGGACAAATGGGGTGGGAGAGACATGGGAAGGCTGCAGCCTGGACCAGCAGGGACATGGTGGGTGGTTGGAAGAGGAGGGCATGGATGGAAGACATGCTCAAAGGCAGAAGTGAGGTTACTGGGACTCCCAGCCTTCTGAGTAGGTGACTAGGTGGACAATGATGCGAACACACATGGCAGGGAGAAAAGCACAGACCCGAAGGCCCCCATGCTGCCTGAACTCCAGGTCCCCCTTCCCACTCACCTTGGGCACAGATGTCCACAACATCTCTTGTGACACTTTTCTGATCCATGGGACTGCTGACCACACAGGTGAAGCTGGCATTGGGCTGACTCAGGGGTAGGCTTGCAGCCAGGGTCCAGGAGTCAAGGGCTGGTCCTGGTGTCCCTCTCTGCCACAGCTCCAGGGGGAGGCCCCTGCTCTCCCAGGTCACGTTCAGGTCCCTTGTGGCCCCTGGGGCCCTGCACTCCAGGGTGACGTTGCACCAGCCTGCTGCGATGGATGGTGACTGAGCCAGGATATGCGGATGGGGCACAGGTTCTGGGGCAGGAGGGGACAAAAGAAAGGAGCCTTGTTTGTAGAGAACATTACACACCATACATTGTAATCATTTTCTCACAGATGCCATGGCATGCACCCTGTAGGGAAAGTGGGTGTGTTTTACAGATAACACACAGTTTGTCTTCAGCTAAACACTGAGCAGATGACAATAAGAAGGGAAGCCACTGAGTCAGCCCAGGGAAGTGTCACTAGATTAAACAAGTCAGAAAAATCTCCGAAAGGAAACAAGGCTGGACTCCACCTACTCAAGACCCATAATTTCTAAAAATTGGACTCTTTCTTGGAGGAGGAAGAAGTCTGGGGCAGAAGGGCTTTTCCTGGCCCATGGTCCTTCCCCAGAATCACCAACTGAGAAGATGGGACTGCAGCCTGGGACTGCACGGCCTTCTGGGGCAGGACTTCAGGCCAACTCTGGGTGGCCACACACAGCCCATGCTCCCAAGAGTACACACATTGGTGGGAGATGCAGTGGCAGCCACAAGGAACATCTCCGAGTGTGTTTAGAACACGCCACTGAACTTGAGGTACTGACAGGAAGAGAAGAGTCAGATGTGTAAGCCTGTCTTAGAAAGCACATGGGACCTAACGCTGCAAACACGCTCTCTCCATAGCAGGTTATTTCCCTATGCAGAGAGGAACTCTAGGGAAAGAAAGTCTTGGATAAACATCTGTCCTATGCAGTGTAAACGGTCTACAGCTAGAAGGCTTTGAGAGATGGGTTAGCTGAGTCCTGAGTTAGTCTCAGGCTGGGGTGAGAGGGGAGAGGACTGGGAGGACTCGATATGAGTGGACTTCCAATTTTGAGAGACAGAATAGTGGCCCCAGATATTTCCACATTGTAGTCCTGGCAACCTGGACTACATGGCAAGGGGAATTAAAGTAGCAGATAGAATTAAGATTGCTAATCAGCTAACATTGAAATGGGGAGATTATTCTGGATTAGCTGGATGGGTCCAATGGAATCACAAAGACCCTTAGAAGTGAAAGAAAGAGGGAGACAAGGTGCAAGGG
Organism: Microcebus murinus; assembly: GCF_040939455.1. Taxonomy (NCBI): domain Eukaryota; kingdom Metazoa; phylum Chordata; class Mammalia; order Primates; family Cheirogaleidae; genus Microcebus; species Microcebus murinus. The sequence continues at coordinate 105,550,817 of NC_134105.1, read as the reverse complement.
GTCGAAAAGGACTCACCTCACCATTGCTGGCTTTGAACATGGAGAAAGGTGGCCATGGCCAAGGGAGGCAGATAGCACCCAGCAGGTGAAAAAGACAAGAACATGGATTCTCCCCTGGAGTCTCCAGAAAGGACACAGCCTGCCAACACCTTCATTTTATCCCTGTGCAAGCTCTGTCAGACTTCAGACCTACAGCATGCTGACATAACACGTTTCTGCAAATTCAAGCTACTAAGTCACGGTAATTTGTTCTAAAGACAATGGAAAACTACTATACAAGTTAAGTAACATTAATCCTGGAAAGGATGATTAATGTTATTGGAACGATTTCTATTTCACCAATTTCCATTTTCTTTCCCGGAACACTGAAGTGATTTTCTCCCTGGTATCAATCTCAGCTCTGGACTCCATCTCTGGTGACTGCACTTTCCCTATTTCAGGGGAGATGGTTGAGTCTGAAGGCTGTGTCTGAATGGAATCCTGCAACAAGGGGCCAATGTGACAAAGGAGGAGGTAAGGCATGGGCTGCAGTGAAGGGTGTCACTCACCATAGACAGTAAGGTGGAAAAACTGCAAAATTTCTCTTCCTTTCGTTAACCTGGCTTGAGCTCGGTAATGCCCACTGTCCTCAAGGCTCAGGTTCTCAATCTTCAGGGAAGGCAAGGTGGGCACCTGGACCCTATGCTTGAATTTGTCCTGGAGGCTGAACCAGGTTGGAGAATGGACGCCTCTCTGGATTCGAAACATGACTCTGTAGTCTGACTCCGGGGTAAAGCTCCAGTAGAGCTCATCCAGCTCAGCTTCCAGAACTGCTCCTGCCTTCTGGGTCACACCAAACAAGACAGAACCTCCTCGGATCCCCTTCAGAGGAACGTGGGCTCCGGAGTCCTTAACCGCAGAGCCGTGTGCCCCAGAACTCTCAGCCACAGCACGGCAGACACCTGGGCATCGGAAACAGAAACGGGAGTGTTTTGTCATCAAGAACAAATAACAGAGCCGCGGAACTTTCCTTCTTAATCAAATCCATCCAAAATTCTTCTTTCTAAGAAGGTAGGCTAGTACAATGAATTGGAAGTATTCTGGGATCAAGTCTGGTTCGCCTGGAGTATAAACTTAAACAGGCTTATGTGCCTCTTCATGTTTCCTTACCATCCAAAAATGATAGCATGAATTAAGTGAAATCACAGATCAGAAGAACCTATTACATTTTCCGGCACATGCTAAGTGCATAAATGTAGAAAGCAGCTCTAACAAGTCCCACAAAGGTCTCTCCCTCCTGTGCACGTCAATGTGTACTCCCTCCCCTATAGGTTTCAAGAAGTGTGTGACAGTCAATTTCCACTCTTCTAGCCACTGTGATTCATGTCTGTTAGGACAGTCCTGGGAGAGGAATACAAAAGCTCAGGAAGGGTGGCAGCCAGGGACTACACCTTGACACTATGAATGATTCCTGAGGAACCAGGGCAGAGCCCTTGGCAAGCACATCACATGAGGTGTCAGCTCGGGACGGAGACAGGCCTGGGATCAAGTTCCACATCCACCCTTTACTGGCTGAGTGATCTCCACCAGGTTCCTAAAATGTCTAACCCTTGAGTTCCCACATATAAACACTGGGGATAATAACCGCCAGTGCTGTTAGGGCTCCTACGAGATATATATGTGTGTGTGTGTGTATATATATATATATATATGTATATATATATATATATATATATGTGTGTGTGTGTGTATGTGTGTATATATATATTTTATATATTTTTAAAAGCCCTCAACAGGATGCCTTTAGGTGTTATGATCATTACTATTAATAGGGCCCACCTGCTATGCAATTGCCACAGTTACTGTACCTGGATTTCTCCTGCTGTTTCCCTGCCTGGAAAAGAGGTCGCCCATGCCCCATGAACATAGTTCCCAGTCCCTACATTTCAGCAGCTGCTTCAGATATACCACATGTCTAATGGTCCTCAGGACAGGAGATTGCATTTCAGCAACACCAAGTGGCATTTAATTTTTTAATTTTAATCAGATTATACATTCACACGGTTTATGAAAGGAGGAGACAACAAAGGAGATTGAAAATGAAGTCTCTCCTATCTCTGGCTCCCACTGTCCAGTTCCCTCTCCCAAGGCAGCACCATCATCCGTGTCCTGGCAGCCACCCGGAGATGGTCCACACACTCACAGGCACAGTGTGCGTCTCCACAGACACAGCACGCTCTGTGCACCCACCTCTCCTTGCCTTTCTCGTAGCAGCGCTGACTGGGACTCACGCCGGGTCTGTGCACACTGTGTCCCATTGACTGTCTGCTCCCTGAGCCTCCTGGGCCTCTCGTCCCCGCTGCTTCTGATGTCCCAGTGCCTGCTCGCCACCACCCACAATGTGGCACTGCACATCCCAGTGTCTCAGCCTCTCACACACGATGTGTATGAATTAGGAAAAGCATTAGGGTGACTCTCGTGGGTCAAAAGCGCATACATCTGAACTTTCGGCCAATATTATTAAGTATCTCCGAAGGGTGGTTCTATCTATATTCCTACCAATAATGCTTAGGTTTCTCACCAATACATAATGGTCAAACGTCCCTTGTCAAACTGAAGAAGAGAATATTATATCTCAGTATCATTTCAATGAACATTTTCTCTATACATGAAATTTATCATCATCATCATTTCATATTAAGTCACTTTGTTTGACTTTTCTGTGAACTATGAATTGTCTGCTAATGTCCTTTCTCATCTCTTCCCATTAGTTTCTATGACTTAGATATGTGTTGTGAAAATTAGCTATTTCTCTAACATACATGATATAATTATTTATAGTTTTCTGTTTGACCTTCACCTAGGCACTATTTACCTTGCCAAAATGGTATTTTCATGGTGTCTAACATATGAAATGTTTAATGGCTTCTTCATTTTAAATCTTGCTTTAAAAAACACTCCCATTTCAAAGGTGGATTTTAATTCTCTCTTGTTTCCAAGTACGTTTGTGATTTAAATTTTCATATTAACTTGTAGATCCACCTCAAATTTACTTTGCAGCCAGCTACACAACATAATTGGATAGTATGACAGAGTGGTAAAAGATTGAACTTTACAACCAATGACATTTAAATCCAGGGGCTTCACTTTCTGGCCATGTGAACTTGAGCAGTTATTTAACCTCTCTGGCTTTCACTTTCTCTTCTGGGGAATGGAAATAACAACAGTGCATACCTCCTTGGACTATTCTTTAGACCAGAATAGAGAAAAGTTTTCAGCATGGGATTCAATAACTGTTCTATTCATACTAGCTGCTCTCATTATCATGATGAACGTCATGTGCCCAAGCACACCTGCGGCAGAACCAGATGTTCCCAGTCCCAGGCCGGTGTCCTTTCCTTCCCCGCAGCTGTCCCTCTCGGGGTCCCCTCCTGCGTGTGAAATATCTGTAGGTTCATTTCCACAGCTGGCTGCAGAGTGTCAAGGTCCAGTTCCTGTTTACAAAAGCCCTGAGTTTTAAAGGAAATCCATTTGTCTGTGGCCGCACACAGCCGTCATCAACCCCAATGTCACCAAGCATCCGAGGACATCTGTGTAGCCAGGACACTGGTAAAGATGAAGGCAGCGAGGCAACGGCAGAGCACCTGTTTGCCCAAGCTTGGCCTCGATAAATTTTGTATTATTAACTCCATTTGGTGTATTCATTTTTCCCTTTCCTTAGTAGGTTCTTTTGTAATATATTGATAAAAATATTATATGTTCTATCAAAAACTATTCTACAGGGTATGGAGCTGCTTCAGGGAAAAGGTCAAAGTGTGCCTCATCCCAAAGGAAAGCATGTAAAAGCCGTGTTCCCCCCAGACATTCATCTCTGTACCCACAGATACCACACACCCGCGTGAACGCAGGGCATCTATTGGTAAACATAGTGCATTGCTGCTGGCCTTCTTCCACTCCCCATTTGAGCCGCTTGTGACATCCTACTGATTCCTTCATTAATTCATGAGCGAAATACAAGTGTCCTTTAATGTCTCAGTCAGCAATGTTTTTCACAGCTAATAACACGTTTAAATATATAATTCTTGATACAACAATGGATACCAAAATAGGTGCTCCATATAATGTGGGGCCCAAAACAACAGCCGTCCTTTCCAGGGGGAAAGACAGGACAACTGGACTGGCTGGGACAGGATTTCATTTTCAAAGGGGAAACCTTCCGAAGGCATTTTCACACACAGTTCTGGTGAAAACAGTGTTTGTCTTTCCCCCTGCCAGCATTGCAAGAAGGGAGATCGAGAAGTAAACTAGTATTTTCTGCTAAACAGACAGGAACTGAAAAGGTCTGGCTGAGGCTTTTACTTGCTGCCTCTAAAAGCCCAGCTGCAGCTGCCTTCCTGAGTGTGGTCTGCACCCCACTTTCTCACACACTGTGGGAGGGTGACGTGTCCTTCGGCAGAAGGTCTGAGGCGACGTCCCTGCAGACACTTGCAGACCCTTTCTTCTCCAGCTCCCGGCCAGCAGGCACTGGGTGGGCGCTCAGGAAATGCTGTCAGGGTCAGGCTGAGGCAGTCCCCACAGTGGGGGCCACACTCACTGGCGCTGCCTGCGTCTCTGCAAAAGTGCCGTGTGCGCTGAGCCACCCTCAGGCCTCACCTGCCATTTCCATGTCCCCTTCCAAGCACACATCCAGGAAGGGTTCAGGGGTCTAAAAATGATAAGGACAAATTCTTTAATACCTCCCTTACCATGACTCCTTCTCCACCCATCCCTCCCCAAGTCAAGGCTGAACTTGAGCCGGGGACAAACCAAAACCAAAGAAGAAATGCATCCAACTGTGGAGCTCCATGAATTGCTATAGAGTAGTTTCTGGGAGATGTTCCTTCTGAGGACGGGCTCTGTCCAAACTCCACTGCTAGGGTCTGTCCCATTGACTACCAGGGAGGGCAGGCCTGACAGGAAAACCAAATTCACTCCTCCCAACTTGCTGTGTGACCTCCAGAGAATCACTTTCATTATCTGGACACAGACTGCCTATCCCTAAACTAAAAAATTCTAAGTCCTTTCTTTCTTTTTTCCCCTCTTTATTTCTTTCTTCCCTCCCTTTCTTCGTTCCTTCCATTTTTTTCTTTCTGTTTCTTTGTTTCTCTAGTATTCCTCCAGCCCAGTGCCCACAGAGAAAACGTTATACAATCAAACATATTTCTCCAAGTTAACAATATTGTGGAAGTGAAGAAAGCCTACATTTTGCTGTCGACAGAAAGTTACCGAATTAAACACGATCTAACCCAGTGCTATGGCAAAGCTCATCTTTGCTTCCAGAAGTCCTGTTTTACAAGTGCTTTCTAATCCATTAGATTTCACATACTTCCCTGCAAGTTCAATCAGTGCTGAAATATTAAAACAAAAATATTAAAAATAAAAGCTTTCACAATAATTCATATTTACTAGAACTTATTTTTTCATTAGCTTTTATTTAATATTATTATTTGTATAATCATATGATATTTCATAAAGCAATGAGTATGACAGACAGCCTAGATCAGGTCATTCTACTTTCTTCCTCTCCATATTCCCCAATTTCATGGCCTCCTCTAGCCCAGGTTAGCAATCTACTGGTTCTTCCACATCTTTAGCATGTTCTTAGAAACATGTGGGTGCATAGACACCCTTAAATTTTGGAGGCTGCTTTCCTTGTATAAAACAAAGATTTCATTGCATTTAGTTTCCTGAATCTTCCTGATGGAGATTCATGCATTTTACTTCATGAAAACTGAAAATTCCTCCCAGAAGGGGGGACATTTGCATTTTTAGGCCTGCATAATACTCCATGGTACACATACTCTCAATGTCTTCAATCACTCCCAATTGTTGGGCACCTCTTATGTTTCCCGGGCTTTTTCCCCAGAACAGTGCTGTGATGGACATGGTTTCATCTGAGGTCTCCAGAGCCTGAGCAGCATTTCAGGGTGGAGGAGAGGCCACCCACAGTGGTGAGAAAGGGCATAGTATATAGGACTCATTGTACCTGAGAAAGCAAATTATTTTTAACATTTTCAGATGGAACTAATGCCAATTACACAAGAACTTTTAAGATAAACCTGAGACTTCCAAGGGCCTCTCCTCTGAGATGATCTGCCTGGAGCTGAGCCCCAAGCAGAGGGGTGCCCCTCCACTCTCCTCTCCAGTGGAGCTCAAGCAGCCCAGACCAGAGGAGCTTCTTGCAGCTCAGACACGGGTTCCAGTTCTGCCCCCCTCCTCCACAGGACAGTGCAGAGACTGTCAGGACACCGCTGAGTTCCAGGCCAGCAGTACACTCTTTCAACCCTTTACCCCCAGGAGGAAGCCATTTTATCCCTTTATATACCTCTCTCCAGGCAGTTCCAACTTCCTTCTGATTTCTGGCTACTGTAGCAGAAGAGGCCTGTGCACCCAGGCTATAGTCCCCTTAATCCAGCCAAGGCAGCGCAAGCTCAGGCATCCCAGCCTGCTCACCACCAAAGGGCCATTTCATTTTTTCTGTTTACCATGGGCTCTAACCTAATATGCTGCATTTGCAAATTATAACACAGCATTTTCATCTTTACTGTTCCTCAGAAACAACAGAACCTAAATAGTCCTCCCAGCGGTCATGGCCCAGCTATCCCAGCTCCACACAGTTGTTTCTCCTTCCCAGGGACCCCGGGCTACTCACTGAGGAGCAGGCTAATGAACGCCAGGAGACTGGAGGCCCAGCAAGGCGGGTGGTGCTCTGAGCAGGGCCCCATGGCGGCTGCCTTCGAGCCTGGTCAGCTGCAGGAGAAACATTGAAGGGGGAAGTAACCAGTTTACACAAGCTTTCCACTCCAAGGGCAGGACTAGCAAGTGACTACTGGGGAGACAGCCCATCAATCTAGAGAAAGAGCCATTCAGCTCTTTGGTAGATGCTCTGCACACTCATTAAGTAATTGCAGAGAAATGTCCAACTTCACACTGTGACACGCCTGACATCACGTTGACAAGCCCCCCTACCTGTGGTCACAGCAAGCCTGGTGCTCTCACACATGCCCTCCCCTGATGCTTATCTGTTTACCTGGGTTCACACCTTTGCCTCAGGCTACCCTGATCACCAAAATGCCACTCTCTTACAGCAAACCAGAGTGGGCCCCTCCTGAGTTTGGTGTCTTTCCTCTGTCCATATCCCATTAGTCTGTTCTTATTTTGGTTATTGCTTTTCTCCTACTGGGTTTAGGATTGGTTACCTCGTCATTTTCCCGTTCCTTGAGATGATTCATAAGATTGTCGATTTGTGATCTTTCTGTCGTTTCAATGTGGGCATTTATGGCTATGAGTTTTCCTCTCTGGAATCCTTTTGCTGTATCCCACAGAGTTTGATAACTTGTGCCTTTATTATCATTCAGCTTGCAGATGTCATGATTTCCATCTTATTCTCCTCCCTGACCCCATTATCATTCAGGAATGGGTTGTTTCATTTCCATGATTTTGTGTAGAGATGAGCATTTCTGTTGGAATAAAATTTCTGATTTTATTCTACTGAAATCTGAGAAGATATATGGTTTAATTTTTGTTTTGTTTAATTTCTTGAGACCTGTTTTGTAGCCTAGGATGTGATCAATTTTAGAGAAAGTTCCACGAGCTGATGAGAAGAATGTATATTCAGTATTTTGGGGGTAGGTTGTTCTGTGGATGTCTGTTAGTCCCATTTATTCTAGAGTTGTGTTTAAATCCATTGTTTCTTTGCTTATTTTCTGTTGGAGGATACATCAAGTTCAATCAGTAGGGTGTTAAAGTCCCTGGCTGGCACAGCGTTGCTATTTATCATGTTGTCTAGATCATTAGGATTTACTTTACACACCTGGGTGCTCCTTTGTTAGGTGCATAAATATCTAGGATTGTTAAGTCTTATTGTTGAATTGTTCGCTTCACCACTGTATACTGACCATTTTTCTCTTTCTTTAATTTTGTGGGTTTGGCATCTATGTTATTTGATATGAGAACAGCTACACCAGCTTTCTTTTAGTTTGCATTTGCATGGAATATTGTTTACTAACCCTTCACCTTGAGTCTCAATGAATCCTCGTGGGTTAGATGCATTCCTGGAGCCAACAGACATTTGACTTGAATATTTTTATCCATTCAGCCAACCTTTGTCTCTTTGCTGGAGCTTTAAGCCATTCATATTTATTGAAAGAATTAATAAGTGGGACGGGGTGTATTTCTGCACATCATATTGGGGAGACACTTATTGCTTTGTTTTACCTCTTGAGCCACTGTGGAATCTGGGTTTGTACCTTCGCTTTTGAATGATTTTACACTGGTGGGTGTCTATTGCACCAATCAGTGTATAATGAAGGTCTGAGGACTTTCCACAGGTCAGGTCTGATCTTCACAAATTCCCTCACTGATTGCTTGTCTGGGAAAGTCTTTATTTCTTCCTCAAATAAAAAACTTAGTTTTGTTGGATACAAAATTTTAGGCTGTCCATTATTCTGTTTTAGAAAAATGAGGATGGGTCCCCAGTCCCTTCTGGCTGGAAGGTTTGGTTGACAAGTCTGCAGTTAGCTTGATAGGATGCCTTTGTAGGTTACCTGCTGTTTTTACCTTGTGGCTCGTAGGAGTGCATCACTTGGGTTTACTTTGGCCATCCCAGTGACTATGTGACATGGTGATTGCCTTTTCATGATGAATCTTCCTGGAGTCCTATGGGCTTCTTGTACCTGGATATCTAGATTTCTAACTAGGTCAGGAAAAATTTTCCTCAATTATTCCCTCAAATAAATTATCCAACCCCTGTGTATTTGCTTCTTTGTCCTTAGAGATTCTTATGATTATTATGTTTGCCACTTTACATAACTCGACATTTCTTGTAGGCTTTGCTCATTCGTCTTTTTCTCTGTTCTTTGACTTATTTGTTTAGCTCATAGGTGTTCTGTTCAAGCTCTGAAATTCTTTCTTCTGCCTGTTCGAGCCTATTCTTAAGGCTTTCCTCTGTGTTTTGTAATTTCATAAATGAATATTTCACTTCCATAATTTCTGATTTGTTTTTCTTTCATAGTCCATTTAATAAGTCAAAGACCTTTTCTCATTTTTCAAAAATGTCAACAACTGCCTAAATAAGAAGCTGTGTGCAAAAGAATGAACCTCTTTGTGGAGAGTGTTTACTGCACACAGTCTCTGTGCAAATATTACCATTTACCTTCTGTGGGCTTCACTATGGTTCCCACACTGCCACTTATATCAGTCATCCTCTCCATACACTCAAGGCAAAGCCAGACCCCCACAGAAGCTGAGAGGGTCTTGGCTGGAGTCAACCATGACTTTCCCCTAAGCTTTCACCAGCCCTGATCCTGCTGTCTCAGAGAGTGGGACAGAGAAGTACACACTCCCTCTGTCACAGCCTCAGCTGGCTCACACTCACCACCACCTACTGAAAACCTGGTCTCTTCTCTCCAAACCTGGGCAGCCCCTAACATTCAAGAGCTCCACCTCCCATTCCCATGGGGAGCTGTACCATCCCCCTAACCACTGGGCAGTGCCACCTTCTCCTCCAAGTGAAGGCTTCTCCCGTAGCTTCCCAGGCAGAACACCCCTAAGAGGGGATTTGTGGGCTGGCTCCATGATTCAAGGTAGTCAGGTCACTGTGTAATAACCTCACTTAATCAATGTGAAACCAGAGTCCTGGTGGGGGGTCGTATGTGACCTATAGAAGGTCACCCAGGTAATCAAAGCACTAGGTCTGGATTCCTGACAGGCAGGTCAGGACTCATTCCCGGACATCACATCTGGTCTCCCATCCCACTGTATGGCCTCAAGCAAGTCACCTGAGGTCCAGTCTCTCCTCTCCCCAAAAACTGTTCTGCAGATTCCCAGACAGCACAATATTCAAGGTTGGCTTGATTCCCCCTTTTCCACCTAGTAATGGGGAAGTCACTTCAAAAGGCGGTCCATGAATTCCAAGGTCAGAAACTTCTCACATGAAATCAAAATTGGCCATCTGTATATCTTCTTTGGAAAAATGTCTATTCGGAGCCTATGCCCATTTTAAAATTATTATTTTTGTTTTGGACTATTGAACTACATGAGTGTCATATATTTTTTGGATATTAACTACTTATCCAATGGTTCACAAATATTAATATTTTCTCCAAATCCATAAGTTGTCTATTCCCTCTGTTGATAGTTTCTTTTGCTATGCAGAAGCTTTATAGTTGACTATAATCCCAGTTGTTTGTTTTTGGTTTTGATGCCTGTGCTTTTGGTGTCATATCCAAAAAATCATCACCAAGACCGATGTCAAGGAGCTTGTTACCTCTTTTCTTCCAGGAGTTTTATGGCTTCACATATTACATTTACTTCTTTAATTCATTTCAAATTAAATTGTATATGATGTAAGATGAGTCCCATTCATTCTTTTACATGTGGATATCATGTTTTTTGAACACACTTATTGAAGAGACTATCCTCTACTCATTTTATATTCTTTGTGGTTTTTTCAAAGACTAGTTGACTTTACAGACATGTACTTATTTCTGGGCTCTGTATATGCCAATACAATACAGTTTTGATTACTAGAGTTTTGTCATATACTTTAAAACAAGGATGTCAGATGTCTGTAGCTTTCTTCTTTTTGCTCAAAATTGCTTTGGCTATTTGGTGTCTTTTTAATTCCATATAAATGTTAATATTTACTTTCTATTTCTGGGAAAATGTCATGGAAATTTTGATAGGGATTTCTTAGAATCTGTAAATGGCTTTGGGTAGTATGGGAATTTTAACAATATTAATTTTCTAATGCATGATCTTGCCATTTATTTGTGTCATCTTCAAATTTTTCATCAGTATTTCATAATTTTCAGAGTACAGATCTTTCCGTTTTTTGGTTAAATTTATTTGTACATATTTTATTCTTTTGGTGTTACTTTACATGGAATTATTTCCTTAACCGGGGGTGTATAGTTCATTGTTAGTGTATAAAAATGCCACTGATTTTTGTATGTTAGTATCACATCCTGCAACTTTACTGAACTCATTTATTAGTTAAGAGATTATTGGTGGAGCCTTTAGGGCTTCCTATATATAGGGTCATGTCATCTGCAAACGGACATAATTTACTTCTTTCTTTTTTATTTAAATACTTTTTATTTCCTTTCCTTGCCTAATTGTTTTTGCTAGGGTTTCCAGTATTATGTTAAATGGAGATCATGAAAGTGGGCATACCTGTCTTGTTTCTGATCTTAGAGAAAACAATTTGACTTTTTACCATTGAATATGATGTTGACTGTGCTCCTGTCATATATGGCATTTATGTTGTGGTACATTCCACATATACTTATTAGTTTAGAGGGCTTTTTGTTTTGCTAATAAATTTTATTTTTCTAGCTTTCTTTTCTAACACAAGCAGTTTATTTAAAAATCTACATAAAGGTATTAATATAGCAAGAATGTTTTGTCCCCAAGAGAATTCATATTTTTTAATCTATTTCATAAGCTTTTAATCTTTTTCTATTTTATTTGAGGATATTACAGGTATGCAAATGTTTTTGTTACATGGATTGCTGCTTAAGTCAACGTTATTAGTGTGCCCATTACCCGGATGGTGTACACTGTACCCATTTGGTATGATTTCAAATATCTCCTCCTACCCCTCCCACGTGCTTGATTTCCATTGAGTTTTACTTCGATCTGTGCACATCATTGCTGATCGATTAGATTCAATTGACTAGTGAGTATATGTGCTATTTGTTTTTCCATTCTGCCATATTTTACTTAGGATAACGATCCTCCAGTTCCATCCAGATTCTTGCAAAAGGTATTAGTGCATTTTGGGACTGAGTAGTACTCCATGCTATACATATACCATATTTTATTAATCCAATCATGAATTGATGGACACTTGGCTTCATACCACATCTTTATGATGGTGAATAGTGCTGCAGTAAACATTCTATTGCAAATCTCTTTTTGAAAAAATGACTTTTTTTAAATTTAGGTAAAACCCAGTAGTGATTCTGCAGGATCAAATGGTAGGTCTACTCTTAGTTCTTTGAGGACTCTCCATACTCTTTTCCATAGAGGTTGTACTACCTTGCAGTACCACCAACAGTGTGGAAACGTTCCATTCTCTTTGCATGCATGCCAGCATCTATCGTTTTGGGACTTTTGGACAAAAGTCATTCTCACTGTGGTTAGGTGATATCTCATTGTGGTTTTGATTTGCATTTCTCTCATAATTAGGGACATTGAGCATTTTGGCTTATATTTATTGGCCATTAGTCTATCTTCTTTTGAAAAGCTTCTGTTCATGTCTTCAGTCCACCTTTTAATGGGGCTGTTTGATTTTTTTCTTATAGATTTGCTTGAGTTCTTTGTAGATTCTGATTAATGCCCTTTATCATATGTATAACATGCAATTATTTCCTCTAACACTGGAGGTTTTCTATTGGCTCTGTTCATTGTCTCCTTGGCTGTGCAGAAGCTTTTTAAGTTAATGAAGTACCATTTACTTCATTTTCTTGTTGATATGATGGCACTTGGGGTTTTCTTCAAAAATAATTTGCCTAGCCTGATACCTACAAGAGTTTCTCAAACATTTTCTTCTAGAATTCACGTGGTATCACATCTTAGATTTAAGTCTGTTAGCCATCTCGAATTCATTTTTGTGAGTGGTGAGAGATGTAGATCCTGTTTTTTTATTTACTTATTTTAGCGTATGATGGGAGTACAACTGTTAGGGTTACATATATTGCCCATGCCTCCCCTCCCCTCTCAAGTCAGAGCTTCAAGTGTGTACATCCCCCAAATGCTGCACATGTTACTCCTTGTGTTTGTATATACACATCCCCTTCTCCCCCCTCACCTGCCTGACACCCCATAAATGTTATTGCTATATGTCCACTTAGGTGTTGATCTGTTAATACCGATTTGCTGGTGAGTACATGTGGTGTTTGTTTTTCCATTCTTTTTTTTTATTTTTACAAAATAAGATATGTAGAGATACATGTAAGAGAGGATTTATTATAAGCGTACACAGTTATGGAGGCTGAGGAGTCCCACAATCTGGAGAACCAAGGAAGCCAGTTGGGTAATTCAATCCAAACCTGAAGACCTGAGAACCAGGGGGATGATGGTGCAAGTCCTGGTCTGAATCTGAAAGCCAGAGAATCAAGGCCCTGTAAATGCTGACACCTGAGGGTGGGAGAAGATGACTCAGCTCAAGCAGAGAGAGCAGATTCACCCTTGCGCCATCTTGTAGTTCTACTCAGGCCCTCACAGACTAGATGACACCCACAACATTGGGGATGGCCATCTGCTTTCCTCAGTCCATCAATTCAGAGGCCGATCTTTTCCAGAAACATCCTCAAAGACACACCCAGAAATAATGTTTTGTCATCTCTCTGGCCATTTCTTAGCCAAGGCAAGTTTCTGAGAAACTCAAACTACTTTCCACACGAGCTGCACCAATTTTATATTCCCACCAGCAATGCATGAGGATGATTACTCCACATCTTCTCCATCACTAATTAGTATTCATTTTTTACACTATAACCACCATGGTGGGTGTGAAGTGATTTCTCATTGTGCTTTAATTTACATTTTCCTAATGATTAATGATGTTGAATATCTTTTCATTCATGTGTGTATTGACCATTTGCATACCTTCGTGAGAGAAATCCTTTTCTGTGTTGAAATCTCTCCTGCCATACATTAGTCTCACTGCTCTATGGTAGCTGCTCTTGTTCGGGTTACCAAATGTCATTAAATCCAGCAGTCAGTCCTCATCTTCTGTGACATCTCACCAACAAGTGACATATCCTTCCTTGAAAATCTGACTTCGCGTTTTATTCACCACTCACCGCTCTTTCCTCTACTCTGTGGATGATTATTAGATTCCTTTACCAGTTTCTTTCTCATCCCTCTAACTTCTTCATTCTGGAATGTCCAAGGGTTCTGAGCAAGATGACCCGGACCACCTCTTGTTACTATCTACACCATTTACTAACTTCTAGACCACAATACTACCTTACATTGCAAAAGGGACATTACAGGTGTGATCAAGGTTAAACTTTGAGATGAGGTTATTCCGGAGTACCTGAGTATGCCCAATCTAATCACACGAATCCTAAAATGTGAGAGAAGAGGCAGAAGTAATGAGTACAGGGAGATACATAGCATGTGAAAAGTACTTAAACCACCATTGCTGACCTTGAAGATGGAGCAAGGGGGCCACAAGCCAAGGAGGTGTAGTGACCTCGAGAAGCTGGCAAAGTCCCTCTCTTTACCACCAGCATGAAAACGAGGACATCGGTCTTACAACTGCAAAGAACTGGCAACAACCTGAATGAGTAGGAAATGGATTCTCCCCTAGAGCCTCCAGAAAGTAGCCTTGGACACCTTGAGAGTAATCGAATTAGACTCACACTGGACTTCTGACTTCTAGAACTGTAAGATAATGAATATGTGTTGTGTTAAGCTATTGTTTGTGATTATTTATTGTGACAGCAAGAGAAAATGAATACAGATGTTGAACCATCTCATGGTTTTCAATACATCGGCTACTCTGAAGTTTTTATCCCCAATCCCTTCACTGGACTCCACGTTGTAAAGATCCAACTCTTTTTTTTTTTTTTTTTTTTTTTTTTGAGACAGAGTCTTAATTTGTTTCCAGGCTAGAGTGAGTGCCGTGGCATCAGCCTAGCTCACAGCAACCTCAAACTCCTGGGCTCAAGCGATCCTGCTGCCTCAGCCTCCCAAGTAGCTGGGACTACAGGCATGCGCCACCATGCCCGGCTAATTTTTTCTATATATATTAGTTGAGTAATTAATTTCTTTCTATTTATAGTAGAGACGGGGTCTCGCTCTTGCTCTGGTTGGTTTTGAACTCCTGAGCTCAAACCATCCGCCAACCTCAGCCTCCCAGGGAGCTAGGATTACAGGCGTGAGCCACCGTGCCCGGCCAAGATCCAACTATTTACCTGACATCTCCTCTTCATTGTCTGACAGACATCTCCAGCTTGACATGCCTAAATTCCAACCTTCTAAGCATGCTTCCCATACAGTATCCCCATCCCAAAAAGTGTCACCTCTATCCTTCCATTTATGCCACCCCCAAAACCATAGTGTCATCCTTAACTTCATTCTTTTGCTCATTATCCAACATTCTATTACTATCAGCAAATATTGACATATTTTCATTCAGTGTATATATTCATGTACAAATTTATGTAATGTATATATTTATAACATAACTACCTCTCTCCATTCCCCTCGTCCAATATAACCATCATTGCTCTCCTGCATTACTGCAGTACCCTCATGGTCTCCCAGCTTCTGTTCTTACTCCCTTAAGTGCAGTCTCAAAATAGCATCCAGAGTGATCCTTACAGGGTGTGAGTTACATCATGTCACTCCTTAGTTCAGGACTCCCACCATGGCTCCCATTTTACCTGCAAGGCCCTGCACCATCTTACCAGGTCCCCTGCATTCCCCTCAGCCCTTATTCCACTCTAGCAACCTTGGCTTCCTTCAACAGACCAGGCATCCTATGGCCTCAGAGCCTTTGCTTCTGCTGGAATCACTTCCTCCAAGTAACCGCATGTCTCATTTCCTGATTTTCTTTAGGTCTTTAAAAAAGTTTCATTTTCTCAGTGAGGTCAACTCTGACCACTCTATTTAAAACTATACAAACTTCCTGTGCCCTCTTCCTTCCTTCCCACTCTACTTTGGTCCACAGAACTTACTGCAGGGGTGGGAAGCAAGTGCATTTAGTCTGGGTTATCTTTTAAAGACAAATGGGCCAATGAAGACTCAGAGAGTAAGCTGCAAACCCTAGTATGCAGATACTATTGCTATTCCTGGGAAACTTCAACAATGATAAGTTAATGAACTTGTCCATGACTCATAGTAATAAGTGGCCAAGCTGGGATATAGACTCTGTAGTCAGATTCTAAAGGTCCACCTCTTCACCACCAGGTTAACTGGCTAAATCAATTGTAGTCTATCTACATGCTGAAATACTGTTTAAGTAATAAAAAGGATAAATTATATCTTTACATATTTAACTGGGAAGGTGTCCATGAAATTGCAAGTTCTGGAACAGTATTATGGTATTATCCTGACATTATAAATATATATTCACATATGTATTTGTAGGCATAAAGGAAGTCTAGAAGTTCATACATATAACAGTCAGCAGTGGTTATCTTCTGGTACCTGTCTCTTTTGATCATCAGATTCTCTGTAACACTTATCAGAAAGAAAGATCACCGCAGTGATATGATCATAACTGTGCTTCAGAAAGATTAAGCCACATTTACACCAACAGGAAGATTGGCATCTTAGAAACCAGTGGAAGTATTTATTCTGACTTTCACTTTCTATTGTGTTGAAATAACCCCTTTAGGGTCTTTATTAAAAACCACATCTCAACATCTCTGGATCTATCTACATAATGAGAACTAAGTGGAAAATTTGGTCTCAAGGATCCCAATGGGCAATCCCCACGAATCACTCACACCCCTAGCTGTTCATTAGACCACCTGCTGAGCTTTTAAAAACAGATACCCCAAAATAGCTATCATCAATATTTTTTTAAATGTCACAATGTCATTGTGACACATGATCAGGATTGAGAACTGAAAACTTTGGCCTATATGTCGTATTTATAAAAGCCAAATGGGATGTACATGGCAAGGAGAGGTCAACTGACACTGCATGATCCAAACTCCCACCTTAAATCACATTTTTTGGTCTTTTTGGTTTGGCAAGACCATACTTAACTCAATGCTACCAGTGACCCAAAGTTCCCCTGGCAAACAAAGACTCTTTTGATAGGCATGACATTTCAAAGAGTAAAAGATTGCCTCCCAGAAACCAAAAGAGGCAGCCAGACCTCTCTTTTGGCACCCTAAATCCCTTTAATACACATGACTGGAAACCACAAGTCTCCCAGTCGTTGCTGGGGAGCTCTGTGTGTATGCTGGGGCATGATTTCATCACTCAGCCAGGCAGTTGACTACTCTGCCTTAGCCTTCACTTCCTGCTTGTGCAGAGCCTCAAAGTCAGCCAGAGACAAGTGGTTAGGGTCTTCCCAGATTTTTCCTGCACTGTACAGCCCTAGAAATGCACACAACCCCATGTACACACATGACCTTCTAGATTTCTGGGAATATGTCAGAACTTCCAAAGCCCCTCTGGACATCTCATTCCCTAGCTTTTCCTTTTAAGCTTTTTGGCTGGTCTATAGTTTGTATCAACAGTTATTCACTGCTTCGGGCAGCCACAATGTTAGACAATTGCCTCCAATTTCTTTCAACAAACGTCCCATAGGTAAACGGCTATTGGAAGGAGGAGAGCTCTGAGTCAGGTCAAATACACTCATACTTAGAAGTGGGGTCCTCCTAGGTACTGTAACACAAGTCAAATGACAGTTCATTAAGCCTTTGAAAGGAGCTTCAGCCCCGATCTACTCCCTCAGGTGGATGCCAGACTGCTGGCTTTTGTCATGAATTCAGGCTGTTATTTTTGAAAGCTGTGGTGGAGCTGTGGAGCAGAGCTGTGACTGGGGAAAGTTAGAACACCACAGAGTGCTCTGTTCTTCAGTTTACTGCAAGTCATTGGTTAATTTTCAGACTTTTGAAAAATTTCTCCACAAAATTACTAGCTACTATTGCTGTTTTATGACAAAGAATTTTCAGTTTTCCTTAAATTTCCTTATGCTATCATTTTCACACCTTATATTTTCACATTTACATTGACTTTTAATTTTTTTCTATTTATAGCCAAAGTTGTTCTGTAATTTTGTACTTTTCTCTAATGACCCATTGAAACCACTCACCAATAAAACTTTATTATTTTCTAAAGCTTTAGTTATTTTATAATTTTAAAAATATAATTGTTTGCTGGCATGGTGGCTCATGTCTATAATCCTAGCACTTTGAAAGGCCAAGGCGGGAGAATTTTTTGACATCAGGAGTTCAAGATCAGCCTGACCAAGAGCAAGACCCCGTTTCCACAAAAAATACAAAAATTAGCCAGCCATGGTGTGTGCCAGTGGTCCCAGCTACTCAGGAGGCTGAGGCAGGAAGATGGTTTGAGCCCAGGATTTGGAGGTTGCAGTTAGCTATGATGACACCATGGCTCTCTAGCCTGGGCAACAGAGGGAGACTATGTCTCAAAAAAATAATAACAATAATTTTTTACCTGCACATAGTTGGGTTATAGAGGAGAGAGGAAAGAGGAAAGGATGGACATCAAAAGCCAGACAGCTGTAAGTCTGCACCTACTGCTCTCTGCTCCTCTCCCCAACCCAGCTCAGGGGCTGTCCTGTGACAACTTCACTGGCTAGGCTGGCAGCTCATCTCTTTCTTCCAGCCAAGAAGGTCAGGGAGAAGACCATAACCCACGGCTTCTACTCCAACCATTCCTCTACCTAAGCCCCTAGCCGTCCACCCAGGGCTGCAGCTCCCTCCCACATCAGGAAACAGCCATGCTGTCCTTCCTCAGGGTCTCTCACAATCCTGTCTTGAGTGTCTCAAATCTATGCTCTCCTTTTCCTGCTGGGGCCTGTCCACGGCTGGGATGACGTTGACAGCTTATCAGCACCTTGCCACTTACCATAGGGGTGCGCTTGGACAACTGATATCTCTCTGGGCATGCAGGGTATTTTATTGTCTTAGTGTATTTTGTGCTGCCACAAGAGAATACTTGAGGTTGTATAATTTATAATGAACAAACATTGATTTGGCTCAGAGTTCTGGAGGCTTGAAAGTCCAAAAATGAGGGTCCACATCTGATGAGGGCCTTATTGCTGCTTCAGTGATGGTAGAAGGCAGAAGGACAAGAGTCCACATGTGACATAGAGCAAGAAATTGATCCTGCAGCCTCTGGCCCATTTGTAACTGAGCGAGCCCTCGTGACCTAATACCTCCCATTAGGCACCCCTCCAAACACTGTTCTCTGGGAATTAGATTTCAACACATAAACTTCAGAGAATACAACCAAGCCATGGTATATATCTTTGTAAGGTGAATATAAAAATAAGTCAATAGGGTTATTTTGAGGATTCCATTTAATGTATATTGTGGATTCATTGAAAGAATGCATGTAAAGCCCCTGGATAGAGTAAATATTCAATAAATATATGTAACCCAGCTCCTCAGCTTGAGTGTCCTATCATTAGGGATTCAAATAAAATAGGTATGATCACATATTGCATGTCTTTAAAAAGTCCAGAGCCTTCTTTATAAAGTTGTAAATTCCTAGAGGATGACATTCTCATGGTCTCCTCTCAGATCTGTCTTTTCCTGGGCTCTCCATCTCACTGAACTCTACATCATTCTGTCTTATCTGTTACAGACACACACACACACACACACACACACACACACACACACACACACACAGATATTGCTGCTGCTGCAGACAGGGGCATCGAGATCAGACTTTTTTAAAAAAGTCCCTGGCATTTTGCCAGCATGGAAAGTCCGCTGGCTGACCCTCTCCCACCATCGCTGTCCTCCAGCCACATTTCTGGGTCTCTCTATCTAGTTCCCCCTCCTTAACCCCCCTCACTCACGTGGTCTTCTTAACCAAACACTTCCCCAACATAATGCTTGTGGGACTGGATGAGCAGAGGAAGGAGTGGGACGGGGGCAGGAGGAGATGGAGAGGGGCCTTGAGCTTGGAGGATGCTTACGTGCATGGCCCAAGGTAGAAACAGGCACTGCACTGACGCCAGTGAGGCAGGTCCTGAAGGTGACTCCCTTGGGTCATCTCAAGGGGAGCTGAAGGCAGAGGGATGCTTCAGCCTGGAGAAGCAGTCCACGGGACACTTCCTCCAAGAACCCTTTGCTGATTCCACCAGCAAGACGTGGCCTCTCCTTCCTTTGAACTGTCTTGTATCGTTTTATACACATACATAGCTTTTGTGGCATTCAGCCTTGTAATGAGGCTGCTCTATACTGAATCTCTCCCAATCCATGGAAATAGGATTCGCTAGGGCACAGATAACAGCTTACTCCCTGGTGCGCCCCGGGCAGGTACTTGATCGAGTGCATTAATTAATAAGTAGGAAGAACCTATCTGACAGGGTGCTGCCCTTGAAGCTGAGTCATGCACGATTCTCTGTGCTCAGTGAGGGCAAGGAATAGCTTAATTTAAGTTAAGAAGGAGGGAAGTAGGCCAGATACAAGGAAAATGGAACTGAAGCAGTAAGCTGGCTACACTGCCAGGCATTGGCAAACCAAAGTAAATCCGACACGTGCTGAAAGGAGAGAGGAGGTCAGCTTCTACAGTACCTTTCCCTGGTCCTGCTCTGGTCTGAGTGGCAGCTGTGAGGCAGGTCTGGGCTCAGGAGGAGGGCCTGGTGCAGTTCACGGTCACAACTCTGTAGCGTGGAGCAAATGATGAAACCTTGGGGGAGAAGGGGGCAGCCCGGCTGGGACTGTTGAGGGCACTGCTCCCCAGAAGCAGAAAACATGGATCTGGCTCTTCCCACGCACCAGACACCTCACTAGGTGCTTGGGACTTTGTCTCAAGAGCAGCAACACTGTGAAGCACGCATTTGCCACCCCCATTTCGCAGGAGAGCAAACTGTGGCTTACATTTTAAATTTGAACACAGGTCTACTTCAATTTTATTATGCTGATTTACCTTCCTAGAATCAATGGGATAGAGGGGATGGATTCCAGTTTAAAAGGATGGTTCTGTGTCTCTCTCACTTGTTTTCAGTGAGAAAACACTCGCATTTCCTGTTTCCCATGCCTCAGGTGTCTGTCGTGTTGTGGCTGAGAGTTCTGGGGCACATGGCTCCGGAGTTGAGGATTCTGGAGCCCACGTCCCTCTGAAGGGGATCCAAGGAGGTTCTGTCTTGTGTTGTCTGACCAAGAAGCCAGGAGCAACTCCAGGAGCCAAGCTGGAGGAGCTCCCCTGGGGCTTTGTCCCTGAGTCAGATGACACAGTCCAGAGGGGGTCCAGTGTCCAACCTGGGTCAGCCTCCAGGACAAGTTCAAGCAGAAGATCCAGGTGCTCACCATGACTTCTCTGAGGACCAAGAGCCTGACGCCTGAGGACAGTGGCCAGTACCAGGCTCAAGCCAGTTTCAATAGAAGAAGAGCATTTTTTCCAGGTTTTCCACCTCATGGACTATGGAAAGTGACACCCCACACTATTGTCTACTGCACACCCCTCCCCACTCTACCCTCCCCAGTTCACAGAGGGACTAGGCCTTCCAGGGGCGAGTGCACCTCAGCTGGCTTCTACCACTGCTGGTGCCCCTTCTTTTCCTTCCTCTCTGTACCACAACGACCTCAGGCCAACATAGATGTGTCTCTTTCTCTCTCTCTTTCTTTCTTTCTCTCTCTCTCTCTTTCTCTCTATCTCTCATATTCACCCATATTTAGGATTGTTCTAACATCCTGTTTTCCTATTTTGCATGCCAAAAGCTGAACATTTTTGTTCTTCCTGTTTCCATTCCTTTATGTCAAACTCTAATCTCTCTTGGGAACATATTTGGCTCACGCCTACTAAGTGAAAGGTATGAACTCAATGTATTCAGAAAAGCCAAACAGAAAAAACTATTAATAATATTCAAAATATTGCTGCATTAATATTTTTTTGTGGGACTATAAAGCTCACATCATTAATATTTTTTGAACAAGAAAAGAAATACCACTTGACACTTTAAAATAGCATCAACCTCTAAAATTTACATTGGGACTAGTCTCTAAATAAGAACACCTTTACCGAAGAAACACTTATTGGCCCATTGAAGAAATAATCATAGTGACTATTAGGTTTGTTCCAGGTGGGAACCCGAAAAGAATGTATAGGACAGAATCTGGTTAATGCAAAACTTAGGCTTGTAAAACAAGAGCCACAGGAGTCTGGAGAGTCCCTGGAATTTGTAAATCTAACAGTCAGCTGCAGCCAGCATTCTCTCTCTGAGAGAGAGGAAGTTTGCCCCTCCCTGGCTCTCCTGATAAGGAGGACACCAGAGATGAATGATGGATGTGACCAGGACAGGGGTCCTAGGAGGTGATTGTTTGTAAAAGATTACAAATGGCTGTTCTGGCTCCCTTACTTACTCCCCCGGGAAAAACCCTCCATAAAACCCAAGGCTCTTCCCTTTTCTCTCCTGGACGCTCTTTGGCCTCCACCCATCTGCACCCAGATGCTCAAAATAAACAGCATTTTGCTACCTGTGAAGCTTCATGAGTGTCTCTATCTCAGATCTGGACCTAACAGTGACCATTTCTTAAGTGCCCACTCCGAGCACTATCTAAGGTATGCTATATTTACTGCTTCTAATTTTCAAACACAATTTTTTTAAAAAGAGAGAAAAGGAGATGAAGACACTTCACAGTTTATGTTAATTACATAACTAAGGTTATGCTCAAAGTCAAGCAGCTTTTAAATGTAGACCCAACAACACAAGTCAGATCTTTCTCAATCTAAAGACAGGTTTTCAAGGAAGCATGTGTCAATTGCTGCTGACACGTCAAGGAAGATGAGGACTGAGAAACGACCACAGGATTTAAGGACACAGAGTTCCCTGGCTACCTGCATAAGAGCAGTTTCAATGGAGTGGTGGGGTCATGCATGACAGGAGAGAAATAAAGACAGAAAAAGATTTTTCCAAAGAAGTTAGGCAAATGGTTAATGTACACATGAAAATATGTTCAACAACATCAGTCATTTAGGAAATGCAAATCAAAAGCAAATGAGATATCACTTCAAACCCACTAGGATGGCTACAATTTAAAAAAATGGACAATAACGAGAGTTGGGGAGAGTGTGGAGAAATCCTTACATATCGCTGGTGGGAATGTAAACATGGTGAAGATGAAAGTAGAAAATAGGAATGAAAGAATAACACGAACAAGGATTAAAAGAAGCTTCAAGGAGGATGACCCAATGGAACAAAGAGACTGGTCAAATGTCTAGAATGAATAAAATGGAGTCAAAATGAGTGAAATTAAGGTCCCCTGTGCATGCCAATCATGCTCGGCCACTCACACTCAGGAGAACTTGCATGAGGTACTTAACCTCTGGATTTTAGTTTCCCCACCTGTACAATGAGGATTTCTGCCTCACAGAGTTGTTGGAAGTCTAAATGAGAGACTCACATAAAGCCTACTGAATGACACTACGAATTATAATGTAAAGGGGTTGAGGATCTGGGCGCTGATATCCCTGACACGGAGAGGAGAGAACTTGGATAAAAACCAGGGCCCCATTGTCACTTCAGGTGTAATTCCTCTTTCACCCACCTGCTGTTCCATCACTAGTGGACTCGGCCTGAATTGAGGCACCTGACTCAGGAGGCCAGGATCCTAGGGAGAGAAAAAACAGGAGGGTATTCCCATCTGAATATTCCAGGATTCCAAGGTTGTCTGCGTCCATTTGGCTGCTATAACAAAATGCCTTAGCTACTCAGGAGGCTGAGGCAGGAGGATCGTTTAAGCCCAGGATTTGGAGGTTGCAGTTAGCTATGATGACACCACGGCTCTCTAGCTCTCTACCACTGCTGGTGCCCCTTCTTTCCTTCCTCTCTGTACCACAACGACCTCAGGCCAACATAGATGTTTTTCTCTCTCTCTTTCTCTCTCTCTCTCTCTCTCTCTCTCTCTTTCTCTTTCTCTTTCTTTCTCTCTCTCTCATATTCACCCACATTTTGGCTTGTTCTAATATCCTGTTTTCCTATTTTGCATGCCAGAAGCTGAACATTTTTGTTCCTCCTCTTTCCATTCGTTTATGTCAAACTCTAATCTCTCTTGGGCACATGCTTGTCTCACGCCTACTAAGTAAAGTCATGAACTCAATGTATTCAGAAAAGCCAAACAGAAAAAACTATTAATAATTTTCAAAATATTGCTGCATTAATATTTTTTGAAAAAGAAAAGAAATACCACTTGACACTTTAAAACAGCATCAACCTCTAAAAATTACATTGGGACTAGTCTCTAAATAAGAACACCTTTACCGAAAAAACATAAATTGGCTCATTGAAGAAATAATCATAGTGACTGTTAGGTTTGTTCCAGGTGGGAACCCGAAAAGAAGTTATAGGACAGAATCTGGTTAATGCAAAACTTAGGCTTCTAAAACAAGAGCCACAAGAGTCTGGAGAGTCCCTGGAATTTGTAAATCTAACAGTCAGCTGCAGCCAGCATTCTCTCTCTGAGAGAGAGGAAGTTTGCCCCTCCCTGGCTCTCCTGATAAGGAGGACACCAGAAATGAATGATGGATGTGACCAGGACAGGGGTCCTAGGAGGTGATTGTTTGAAAAAGAATTACAAATGGCTGTTCTGGCTCCCTTACACCCCCGGGAAAAACCCTCTATAAAATTCCAGGCTCTCCCCTCTTCTCTCCTGGACGCTCTTTATCCTCCACCCATCTGCACCCAGATGCTCAAAATAAACAGCATTTTGCTACTGGTAAAGCTTCGTGAGTGTCTCTATCTCAGCTCTGGACCTAACAGTGACCATTTCTTAAGTGCCCACTCCGAGCACTATGTAAGCTATGCTATATTTACTGCTTCTAATTTTCAAACACAATTTTTTTAAAAAGAGAGAAAATGATATGAAGAGACTTCACAGTTTGTGTTAATTACATAAATAAGGTTATGCTCAAAGTCAAGCAGCTTTCAAATGTAGAGCCAAGAACACAAGTCAGATCTTTCTCAAGCTAAAGACAGGTTTTCAAGGAAGGATGTGTCAATTGCTGCTGACAGGTCAAGGAAGATGAGGACTGAGAAACGACCACAGGATTTAAAGACACAGAGTTCCCTGGCTACCTGGACAAGAGCAGTTTCAATGGAGGGGTGGGGGTCATGCATGACAGGAGAGAATGAAAGACAGAAAAAGATTTTTCCAAAGAAGGTAGGCAAATGGTTAAAGTAACAAGAAAATATGTTCAACAACATCAGTCATTTGGGAAATGCAAATCAAAAGCAAATGAGATACCACTTCACACCCACTGGGATGGCTATAATTTAAAAAATGGACAATAACGAGAGTTGGGGAGGGTGTGGAGAAATCCTTACATATTATTGGTGGGAATGTTAACATGGTGAAGATGAAAGTAGAAAACAGGAATGAAGAATGAGAGGAAAGAAGGAATACAAGAAGCTTCATGAAGGATGCCCCAATGGAACAAAGAGACTGGTCAAATGTCTACAATGAATAAAATGGAGTCAAAATGAGGGAAACTAAGGTCCCCTGTGGACGCCAATCATGCTCTGCCACTCACACTCGGGAGACTTGCATGAGGTACTTAACCTCTGGATTTCAGTTTCCCCACCTGTACAATGGGGATTTCTGCCTCACAGAGTTGTTGAAAGTCTAAATGAGAGACTCACATAAAGCCTATTGAATGACACTACAAATTATAATGTAAAGGGGTTGAGGATATGGGCGCTGATATCCCTCACACAGAGAGGAGAGAACTTGGATAAAAACCAAGGAAGAGAACGTCTCTTCTCTGAATGCCTCGTCTGCACCTCAGTACAACATCGCTCACTGCCTGTCTTTCACCCCACCCACCAGGGCCCCATTGTCACTTCAGGTGTAATTCCTCTTTCAGTCACAAGCTGTCCCATCACTAATGCACTCAGCCGGAATTGAGGCACCTGACACAGGAGGACAGGATCCTGGAAGAGAAAAAACAAGAGGGTATTCCCATCTGAATACTCCAGGATTCCAAGGTCATCGTAGTGCATTTGTATGCTATAAGAAAATGCCTTAGACAGGGCAATTTATTTATAATCGTAGTCTATTTCTCACAATTCTGGAAGCTCAGAAGTTTAATATCAAGGCGCCAGGAGATTCATGTCTGGTAAGGGCTTGCTTTCTGCTCCATAGATGTCATCTTCTTGCAGCACCCTCACATGGCAAAATGGCTAAAGGGACTCCACTAAGTCCTCAAGCTATTTTGTAAGGGCACTGATCCCATTTGAGGGACATAATCACCTTGTAAGGTCACACCTATGAATGCTGTTGCAGTAGGGATTAAGATCTAACATGCATTGTGGACGAACACAAACACTCAAACCGCAGCAAAGGTCTTCAGTGACTACGTGGTGGAGGGAAAAGGCAGGAACTTTGGAATCGTCCAGTGTTGGATTTAAGGCTTTGCTCTGCCACCAACTAGTTTGGGATGCCAGTTACCAATACCACCCTAAAGTAAGAACTACAAGAAATAATATTTGCAAAGTGCTTCAGGCAAAACCTGGTTCCCTATAGGTTGAAAAGCCCAGATTTTTCCTTGTTTTTCCTGCCTTAGGTGGAGTGGGAAGGTCAGCTGGGTGCTCACCTCTTACCCTGCCTGCGGGGAGTGGGCTCTGTGCCCAGCAAGTGCACCAGAGCAGGCTTCTGGGAGTTGAAAGAAGAGACAGGTGTCAGCGGGCAGGTGAGACATGCTCCTTATTGTCGGAGGGATGCAGCAGCGGTGAAAGCATGGCCGAGAACAAGGCGAGCGCTTTTGTGTGGCTCAGAACAATAGTGATAATGTGCCATGGGAAAGTGTGATCACAGGGGTTCACGTAGGAGATAACACTTGGTTACAGAACTGTGTTGAGTCATGCCTTACCAGAAGGCCAGCTGAAGACACACCGGCAATCATTTTAGTTTGGCCTAAGAAACCTATTGCCTATACAACTGGATTTCCCATACACTGTCCTGGGACTGAAGGGCACTGATGCCCAACCGTGACCAGGCTGGTGAGAAGCCAATGCAGAGACTGGCACACCTACAACTTCTGCTCAGGCTGAAAGAGAAGAGGGTCCTACCCTCCTCCCTCACCCGTCAGCAGGCTCCTAGCATTGGTTCACAGTGATCAATCACTTAGCAGAGACCCTATTCAGACCTGTGCTTTCTGACTTCAGCAATGAGGCAGCTGAGCTCTTCTAAGCTGCAAGGGGAGCCAAGAGACCCAGGAATCCAGGCCACCAGACAAGCCACAGCAGCTCATGGAACAAGAGTCAGCCCACTTCTGTGTAAGAGCTGGGACTCAAACAGTATGCCGCATGGTGGGGACCCCAACGGAGGGAAGAAACACCCACACACTGCCGTGGAAGCTGCACCAGGGCCTCAGGCAACCAGAGGCTAATGGTGGGGTAAGGAGGTCCCCAACTAGGACCTCGGGCAGATATAATCGAGGGAGGACATCATGTCCACCCCTGCCTACAAAGGAGCCACCCCAGAGAGACTGTCATCAGCTTCTGTGTGGCGTCCCCTTCTGCTGAGCCTGCATGGAATGGGAGGAGGGCAGCCCAGACCCACCCACACATAGAGGGTACTTGTCTCCTTGCTCTGTTCTCCCATGGCCCCACCACCCTCCGGAGGGAGCCCTGCAGGAAGATTCATAGCTCCAATCCCGGGTAGATTGTGTCAGGTGCCTTACATAATATTCAAGGTGTTCAGAAAGATCAGATGTGGGACAGACCAGTACCAAACCTTCAGGATTCAGACAGCCCCCATGAACAATATTTTGGGAGGAGGCTTTGGGCAGGATGGCTGATTCAAGAGGCAGATGTGAGGGTGAGAAACAGGAAGAGTAAACCATCATTTCAGGCACAGGGATGCAAGTGAGAGAGGAAGAGGCTGATGTAGGGTATGGAGCCAGCGTGACTACAGGGGCCTGAGGGTCGGCATAAGCAGAAGCTGGAGACGCCGGGTCAGACCTTCCCACTAGCTTCACAGTCAGAGCCTACCCGCAGCTCTCACCATGGGGGTGGGGGAACCGTTCTTGCTACCAACTGCCCCTATGCCAGGCCAGGGGAAGACCTGAGGCTGTTTTCCTAAGACAATCCCCAACTTTTGCCCCTAAGGGTCATTCTCTGAGAAACAGAAGGCTGGGATGGGCTTGAGATCATAGGAATTTTTCTTTCCACTCCACAGGAAGATAAGTTTGGGTCCGCGGGTGAAGGCTAAGGCTCAGGTCCAGCTTTGCAAAGAGAAAAGGAAGGCAACCCTGGTGGACTTGCATAATGTGCCCTGCACACTCCCCACAACGTGCACATGCACACCAACACACACCAACACACTGCTCTACACACCCAAAGGAGGTCCACGTGAGACCCACAAAGGAAGCCTTAGGCCAATCCCTTTACAGGCTTCCACCCACTCATTCTGCCTCCTTTGACCCCAACTCAGCTGGTAAAACCCGGGTCCTGACTCTTCCTCTGCAGCACAGTCAACACGTCTGCACAACTCAAACATCTGGCCTTGTGTTCTCAGAATTACACACACGAGCGACACAGCAGAAGTGATAGGGATTTGCTACCTGCACATTCAGACAGGGTCTCCTTGGGAAGGTTTTGAGAAGAGTCAGAATCCCTCTGAATGACAGACCAAGAGCCCTCACCTGGCAGGGGTGAGAATCGTGATTATGCGGACAGTTTTGGGAGGTCACAGAACGTAACCAGGCCATGAGTACCCATAGAGATTATGGCCCCAAAGTAAGGCTAAGATAGACCAGAGGCAGCTGGTTCTGAACTGCAGCTGGCAGAGGCAGGTGTCTGCAGGCTTCAGGCTCAGAGCACACGTGTCCCGGTGGTGCCGATCCTCCTGCTTCCTCCCATTAAATGACATTCATGGCCCAGGTTGATTTACGGACCTCACTGTAGACAGTAGTCACAGGAACATTTTCTTCCACATGTAGTTCACCGAGGCCCTGGAATATAAGACAGAGGGGTCCTGGAGCAGCTAAGGGATAAAGTGGCCCCGGAGGGACCTGCAAGGCAGTGCCCACTGACATGCTCTGCTTATGAAATTTCCAAAGTGCAAACCATTGCATTCACACCAGTTACAAATCTTTCTTAGTAAGTGATGTTGATTGTCCAGAAACACATGAACAGGCCGCAGGGTCAGAGTAGCAGATGCCTGGGTTTGGAAGCCCAGGGCTGGGCAGTGAGGGACCTGGGAGTAGCCTGGATGGCCAGTGGCTCCAGCTTTATTCTTACCCAGCTGAGACTCCTGTTCTATCAGCTCTTCATAGTGGATGCCACCATCCTCAACTCTCTGCTCCTCCAGCAACTGGACACCTGAGCCACACACAGACAATCCTTAAATCTGTGTCTTGGAGACCTGTATCCCTCCCACTGCCATGAGCACCAAAGCCATAGCCACACCCATCATCCCATCTGCAGGAGTCTCTCTTGGCAGCCATAGTCAGGAGATAGGGGGCCAAGGTCTAGTGGAGGAGGGGAGGCATCTGGGGCTGGAAGGAGAAGTGCAACCTGCCTCGTTCTGTTTCCGTCTTCTTCTTTTTGCCACATGTCTTCCAAAGGTATGATATAAGTCCCAGGGTCAACATCAAAACCACAGTAGCCCTTAGCATGTCTGGCAGCAGTCTAGCCATGTCCCATCCATGTGAATCTGTTTCCCTCATACAAAGAATGAACAAGAGTAAGTTAGGAGAGAACTTGAGATACCCATTTCCAAGGGGGAGCACAGGGAGGAAGCGGGTGGAGGGGCACGAAGGGGTCTGGTGCAGAGGCTGAAGAGGGAGGACAACGGCAGATCCACTCATTCAACCAGACACGGAGCTGCTGGTTTTGCCAGGGATACTGGGATGAACAAGAGGATGTCCATGCCCTAAAGTAGCTCATCACCCAGGAGGGAAGACTGAGAATATATCAAAGGCCACACAGAGGAACCCTGCTTTAACAGAAGTTTAAACCTGTGCTAGAGCTTCAGGAGGGCCTCCCAGAGGAGGTGTGGGTAGACTGAGTCTTGAGGGAGGAGTAGGAGTTTCCAGATATTCAGAGGAGGTCACTGCAGGAATGAGGAGCACAATGTTCAGGGAATGGCTCTGTCCAACGCCATCCCTGGGAGTCGCCAGCACCCCCACTGTGGCAGGGCAGGGGCAGGCAGGGAGGAGGGTCGGAGGGAGGTAGGAGTCTCTCCCCAGAGGGCCTTTTGGCCATGCTATGTGTTAGCTGAGACTCAGGATGGGTTCAAGGGAGAAGGTCACAGGCAGTTTAAGTGGCAGTGACACACCAGACCTTCTAGCTGCTACCAGAGAAAGGGAAGACAGGGCTGCACACAGGGTCCCGGTAATTCATTCATTCCAGGAACACTGGCTGTGAGCAAACTTTGCCAGAAGCTGGCTTGGCACAGGGAGTCAAAGGAAAACAAGACATGCCCTTGCACTCAGGGTTGTCCAGTCTACAGAGGAGACAAAGACACAAAGCCATCATCACTGCTCAGTGTGGGGAGGCCACGGACATCTCCCTAAGGACGTGGTGCCTGAGGGCAGGACAGGCTACATCACTTGCAGGCCCTGTGCAAAAGGAACATGGGGAGCCCTTGTTCAAACTGGTTAACAGCAGAATTTTAAACCAAGACCTTTAAGTGTGGGGCCCTGTGCCACTACCCAGTCTTCACCCCACGAAGCCAGCCCGCCTCAGGGGAATCCTTCAGCAGTAAGACAGGAAGGGAAGCACATGACACTCGGGTCAGCTCATGGGAGAGGACACAGCATGTCCAGAAGCTCATAATCTTGCAATGGCAGGACACGTTCAGGGAACTACAGGCAGCGCCTTGGTTTGAAGCGAGTGGGGGAGACCAGCAATGTGGGTGGAGGAATATCTAAGATCCAAATCCTGCAGGGGGTGGCTGGAATCAGGTTCCCACAGAGGACACAGACAATGTCACAATCCCATCTGCTTTACCCATAGCCCAGTCTGGATGAGTGTTCCAGGACAAATGGGGTGGGAGAGTCATAGGAAGGCTGCAGCCTGTACCGGCAAGGACATGGTGGGTGGCTGGGAGAGGAAGGCATGCATAGGTGAGATGCTCAAAGGCAGAGGCAAGGTCACTGGGACTCATAGGCGTCTGAGTAGGTGACCAGGTGGACAGTGTCGCTAATACACATGACAGGGAGAAAAGCCCAGACCCGCAGGCCCCCATGCTGCCTGAACTCCAGGTCCCCCTTCCCACTCACATTGGGCACAGATGTCTCCAACATTTCTGGTGACAGTTTTCTGGTCCATGAGATTGCTGATCACACAGGTGAAGCTGACGTTGGGCTGACTCAGGGGTAGGATTGCAGCCAGGGTCCAGGAGTCAAGGGCTGGTCCTGGTGTCCCTCTCTGGTCCAGCTCCAAGGGGAGGCCCCTGCTCTCCCAGGTCACGTTCAGGTCCTTTGTGGCCCCTGGGGCCCTGCACTCCAGGGTGACGTTGCACCAGCCTGCTGCGATGGATGGTGACTGAGCCAGGATATGGGGTTGGGGCACGGGATCTGGGGCAGGAGAGGACAAAAGAAAGGAGCCTTGTTTGTAGAGAACATTACACACCATACATTGTAATCATTTTCTCACGGATACCATGGTATGCACCCTATAGGGAAAGGGGGTGTGTTTTACAAATAACACACAGTTTGTCTTAAGCTAAACACTGAGCAGATGACAATAAGAAGAGGAGCCCCTGAGTCAGCCCTATGAAGTGTCAATAGATTAAACAAGTCAGAAAAATCTCCCAAAGGAAACAAAGGCTGGACTCCACCTACTCAAGGCCCATAATTTCTAAGAAATTGGAGTCTTTCTTGGAGGAGGAAGAAGTCTGGGGCAGAAGGGCTTGTCCTGGTCCAGGGTCCTTCCCCAGCATCTCCAGCCGAGATGATGGGACTGCAGCCTGGGACTCCACAGCCCTCTGGGGCAGGACTTCAGGCCAGCTCTGGGAGGCCAGACACAGCCCCATGCTCCCAAGAGTACACACAATGGTGGGAGATGCAGTGGCAGCGACAAGGAACATCTCCCAGTGTGTTTAAAACACGCCACTGAACTTGAGGTACAGACAGGAGGAGATGAGTCAGCTGTGTAAGCCTGTCTTAGAAAGCACATGGGACCTAACGCTGCAAACACGCTCTCTCCATCGCAGGTTATTTCCCTATACAGAGAGGAATTGTAGGGATAGAAAGTCTTGGATAAACAGCTGTCCTATGCAGTGTAAACGGTCTACAACTAGAAGGCTTTGAGAGATGGGTTAGCTGAGTCCTGAGTTAGTCTCAGGCTGGGGTGAGAGGGGAGGGGACTGGGAGGACTCGATATGTGTGGACATCCAATTGTGAGAGACAGAATAGTGGCCCTAGATATTTCCACATTGTAGTCCTGGCAACCTGGACTACATGGAAAGAGCAATTAAAGTAGCAGATAGAATTAACATTGCTAGTCAGCTAACATTGAAATGGGGAGATTATTCTGGATTAGCCAGATGGGTCCAATGGAATCACAAAGACCCTTAGAAGTGAAAGAAGGACGGAGACAAGGTGCCAGGGGTCGAAAAGGACTCACCCCACCTTTGCTGGATTAGAACATGGAGGAAGGTGGCCACGGCCAAGGGAGGCAGATAGCACCCAGCAGGTGAAAAAGACAAGAACATGGATTCTCTCCTGGAGTCTCCAGAAAGGACACAGCCTGCCAACACCTTGATTTTAGCCCAGTGCAAGCTCTGTCAGACTTCAGACCTACAGCATGCTAACATAATGCATTCCTGCAAATTCAAGCTACTAAATCACCGTAATTTGTTCTAAAAACAATAGAAAACTATTATACAAATTAAGTAACATTAATCCTGGAAAGGATGATTAATGTTATTGGAACAATTTCTATTTCACCAATTTCCATTGTCTTTCCCAGAACACAGAAGTGATTTTCTCCCTGGTATCAATCTCAGCTCTGGACTCCATCTCTGGTGACTGCACTTTCCCTATTTCAGGGGAGACGGTAGAGTGCGAAGGCTGTGTCTGAATGGAATCCTGCAACATGGGGCCAATGTGACAAAGGAGGAGGTAAGCCATGGGCTGGAGGGAGGAGTGTCACTCACCATAGACAGTAAGGTGGAAAAACTGCAAAACTTCTCTTCCTTCCATTATCCTGGCTTGAACTCGGTAATGCCCACTGTCCTCAAGGCTCAGGTTCGAAAGCCTCAGGGAGGCCAAGTTGGGCACCTGAACCCTCTGCTTGAATTTGTCCTGGAGGGTGAACCAGGTTGGAGAATGGACGCCTCTCTGGATTCTAAACATGACTCTGTAGTCTGACTCCGAGGTAAAGCTCCAGCAGATATCCTCCAGCTCAGTTTCCAGAATTGCTCCTGCCTTCTGGGTCACATCAAACAGGACAGAACCTCCTCGGATCCCCTTCAGAGGAACGTGGGCTCCGGAGTCCTTAACCGCAGAGCCGTGTGCCCCAGAACTCTCAGCCACAGCACGGCAGACACCTGGGCATCGGAAACGGAAACGGGAGTGTTTTCCCATCAAGAACAAATAAGAGAGCCACGGAACTTTTCTTCCTAATCAAATTCATCCTAAATTCTTCCTTCTTGGAAGGTAGGCTAGTATAATGAATTGGAAGTAATTCTGGGATCCAGTCTGGTTCTCGTGGAGTATAAACTTAAACAGGCTTAACTGGCTATTTGTCAGTTTCCTTACCATCCAAAAATGATAACATGAATTAAGTGAAATCATAGATCAGAAGAGCCAAGTACATTATCCGGCACATGCTAAGTGCATAAATGTAGAAGGCAGCTCTAACACGTCCCCCAAAGGTCTCTCCGTCCTGTGCACGTCAATGTGTAATCCCTCCCCTGGAGTGTGGCTGCACCTAGTCACCTGCTTGTAAGGAACAGAATAAGCAAAACTGTTGGGGCACTTTTCAGAGTCTAAAAACCCTACAGGTCTCGTTTCTCCTTCCTCCCCAATGAGACCCAATCACACTATTATTTTCATAACTACTTGCAGAAATTTTTTGATGACATTTTTCCAGTATGGTTATTTTTGTTTATTGAAAGATTCATGTGACAATATATATTATAAAAAAGCAAAAACACACCATCACGAATTTAGCTGCCAGCCCTGCTCTCCAGGATGCGTGTGAGGCCAGCTCACAGACATATTTACCAAACTCTAGGGTTCCCCAGTCAGAGGTCATGTTCTTGCAGGAAGGGGGGCTGTTATGGATTGAATTGTGTTCCTCAGAAAAGATACATTGAAGTCCTAAACCCAGAACCTCAGAAGGTGACATTCTTTGGAAATAGAGTCTTTGCAGATAGAGTCAAGTTAAGGCGAGGTCATCAGGCTGTGGCCTCCTCCAATGTGACAGGCGTCCTTATGAAAGGGGGAAACTTAGGCACAGATGCCGACATGCACGGAGGGAAGCTGATTGGAAGAGACACAGGGAGGAGGCACGTGAAGGTGTGGATGGACTGACGCAGCTGCAAGACAGGGACCGAGACAGACTCCCAGCAAACACTAGAAGCTGGGAAGGGGGAGGAAGGATTCCCCTTGTTATGGACTGAATATCTGCGTTGCCCCCAAATTCACATGTTGCAGTTTTAAAACCCAGAGTGGCTTTACTTGGAGATGCGGCCTCTAATGAAGGGAGGGTAAGTGAGGTCACAAGGGTGGGGCCCAATCCAATAGCATTAGTGTCCTTATAAGAAGAGTCACCAAAGAGCAATTGAGCCCGCCCTCCCCATGCACGTGCACTGAGGAAAGGTCACGTGAGGACACGGATAGGAGGCAGGCTTCCGCTAACCAGTCAGAGAGCCCCACCAGCAATTGAATTGGCTGGAACCTTGATCCAATAGCCCCCAGAACTGTGAGAAAACAAATTTCTCTTGTTTGTTAGTGTAGACTGAGCTGACTGCTACAGCCATGTAGGGTTCAAAGTTGACTAACAAACCCCTATAGGTTTCAAGAAGTGTGTGACAGTCAATTTCCACTCTTCTAGCCACTGTGATTGATGTCTGTTAGGACAGTCCTGGGAAAGGAATACAAAAGCTCAGGAAGGGTGGCAGCCACTTGACACTATGAATGATTCCTGAGGAACCAGGGCAGAGCCCTTGGCAAGCACATCACAGGAGGTGTCAGCTCAGGACTGAGACAGGCCTGGGATCAAGTTCCACATCCACCCTTTACTGGCTGAGTGATCTCCACCAGGTTCCTAAAATGTCTAGCCCTTGAGTTCCCACATATAAACACTGGGGATAATAACCACCAGTGCTGTTAGGGCTCCTACGAGATATATATGTGTGTGTGTATATATATATATATATATGTGTGTGTGTGTGTGTGTGTGTGTGTGTATGTGTGTATATATATATTTTATATATTTTTAAAAGCCCTCAACAGGATGCCTTTAGGTGTTATGATCATTACTATTGATAGGGCCCACCTGCTATGGAATTGCCACACTTACTGTACCTGGATTTCTCCTGCTGTTTCCCTACCTGGAAAAGAGGTCGCCCATGCCCCATGAACATAGTTCCCAGTCCCTACATTTCAGCAGCTGCTTCAGATGCCACATGTCTAATGGTCCTCAGGACAGGAGATTGCATTTCAGCAACACCAAGTGGCATTTAATTTTTTAATTTTAATCAGATGATACATTCACACAGTTTATGAAAGGAGGAGACAAGAAAGGAGATTGAAAATGAAGTCTCTCCTATCTCTGGCTCCCACTGTCCGGTTCCCTCTCCTAAGGCAGCACCATCATCCGTGTCCTGGCAGCCACCCGGAGACGGTCCACACACTCACAGGCACAGTGTGCGTCTCCTCATACACAGCACGCTCTGTGCACCCACCTCTCCTTGCCTTTCTCGTAGCAGGGCTGACTTGGACTTACGCCGGGTCTGTGCACACTGTGTCCCATTGACTGTCTGCTCCTCGTGCCTCCTGGGCCTCTCGTCCCTGCTGCTTCTGATGTCCCAGTGCCTGCTCGCCACCACCCACAATGTGGCACTGCACATCCCAGTATCTCAGCCTCTCACACACGATGTGTATGAATTAGGAAAATCATCAGGGTGACTCTCGTGGGTCATAAGCGCATACATCTGAACTTTTGGCCAATATTGTTAAGTATCTCCGAAGGGTGGTTCTATCTATATTCCTACCAATAGTGCTTAGGTTTCTCACCAATACATAATTGTCAAACATCCCTTGTCAAACTGAAAAAGAGAATATTATATCTCAGTGTCATATCAATGGACATTTTCTCTATACATGAAGATTATCATCATCATCATTTCATATTAAGTCACTTTGTTTGCCTTTTCTGTGAACTATGAATTGTCTGCTAATATCCTTTCTCATCTCTTCCCATTAGTTTCTATGACTTAGATATATGTTGTGAAAATTAGCTATTTCTCTAACATACATGATATAATTATTTATAGTTTTCTGTTTGACCTTCACCTAGGGACTATTCACCTTGCCAAAATGGTATTTTCATGATGTCTAACATATGAAATGTTTAATGGCTTCTTCACTGTAAATCTTGCTTTAAAAATCACTCCCATTTCAAAGGTGGTTTTTAATTCTCTCTTGTTTCCAAGTACGTTTGTGATTTTAATTTTCATATTTCTCGTAGATCCACCTCAAATTTACTTTGCAGCCAGCGACTCGACATAATTGGATAGTATGACAGAGTGGTCAAAAGATTGAACTTTACAGCCAGTGACATTTAAATCCAGGGGCTTCGCTTTCTGGCCATGTGAACTTGAGCAGTTATTTAACCTCTCTGGCTTTGACTTTCTCTTCTGGGAAAGGGAAATAACAACAGTGCATACCTCATTGGACTATTCTTTAGACCTGAATAGAGAAAAGTTTTCAGCATGGGATTCAATAACTGTTCTATTAATACTAGCTGCTCTCATTATCATGATGAGCGTCAGGTGCCCAAGCACACCTGCGGCAGAACCAGATATTCCCAGTCACAGGCCGGTGTCCTTTCCTTCCCCACAGCTGTCCCTCTCAGGGGTCCCCTCCTGCGTGTGAAATATCTGTAGGTTCATTTCCATAGCTCGCTGCACAGTGTCAAGGTCCACTTCCTGTTTACCAAAGCCCTGAGTTTTAAAGGAAATCCATTTGTCTGTGTCCGCACACAGCCGTCATCAACCCCAATGTCACCAAGCATCCGAGGACATCTGTGTAGCCAGGACACTGGTAAAGATGAAGGCAGCAAGGCAACGGCAGAGCACCTGTTTGCCCAAGCTTGGCCTCGATAAATTTTGTATTATTAACTCCATTTGGTGTATTCATTTTTCCCTTTCCTTAGTAGGTTCTGTTGTAATATATTGATAAAAATATTATATGTTCTATCAAAAACTATTCTACAGGGTATGGAGCTGCTTCAGGGAAAAGGTCAAAGTGTCCTCATCCCAAAGGAAAGCATGTAAAAGCCGTGTTCCCCCCAGACATTCATCTATGTACCCACAGATACCACACAGCCGCGTGAACGCAGGGCATCTATTGGTAAACATATTGCATTGCTGCTGGCCTTCTTCCACTCCCCATTTGAGCCGCTTGTGACATCCTACTGATTCCTTAATTAATTCATGAGCGAAATACAAGTGTCCTTTAATGTCTCTGTCAGCAATGTTTTTCATAGCTAATAACACGTTTAAATATATAATTCTTGATACAACAATGGATACCAAAATAGGTGCTCCATATAATGTGGGGCCCAAAACAACAGCCGTCCTTTCCAGGGGGAAAGACAGGACAACTGGACTTGCTGGGACAGGATTTCATTTTCCAAAGGGGAAACCTTCCGAAGGCATTTTCACACACAGTTCTGGTGAAAACAGTGTTTGTCTTTCCCCCTGCCAGCATTGCAGGAAGGGTGATCGAGAAGTAAACTAGTGTTTTCTGCTAAACAGACAGGAACTGAAAAGGTCTGGCTGAGGCTTTTACTAGCTGCCTCTAAAAGCCCAGCAGCAGCTGCCTTCCTGAGTGTGGTCTGCACCCCACTTTCTCACACACTGCGGGAGGGTGACTTGTCCTTCGGCAGGTGGTCTGAGGCCACGTCCCTGCAGCCACATGCAGACCCTTTCTTCTCCAGCTCCCGGCCAGCAGGCACTGGGTGGGCGCTCAGGAAATGCTGTCAGGGTCAGGCTGAGGGAGTCCCCACAGTGGAGGCCACCCTCACTGGCACTGCCTGCGTCTCTGCAAAAGTGCAATGTGTGCTGAGCCACCCTCAGGCCTCACCTGCCATTCCCATGTCCCCTTGCAAGCACACATCCAGGAAGGGTTCAGGGGTCTAAAAATGATAAGGACAAATTCTTCATTACCTCCCTCACCATCACTCCTTCTCCACCCAACCCTCCCCAAGTCAAGGCTGAACTTGAGCAGGGGACAAACCAAAACCAAAGAAGAAATGCATCCAACTGTGGAGCTCCATGAATTACTATAGAGCAGTTTCTGGGAGATGTTCCTTCTGAGGACGGGCTCTGTCCAAACTCCACTGCTAGGGTCTGTCCCATTGACTACCAGGGAGGGCAGGCCTGACAGGAAAACCAAATTCACTCCTCCCCACTTCCTGTGTGACCTCCAGAGAATCACTTTCATTATCTGGACACAGACTGCCTATCCCTAAACTAAAAAATTCTAAGTCCTTTCTTTCTTTTTTCCCCTCTTTATTTCCTTCTTCCCTCCCTTTCTTCGTTCCTTCCATTTTTTTCTTTCTGTTTCTTTGTTTCTCTAGTATTCCTCCAGCCCAGTGCCCACAGAGAAAACATTATACAATCAAACATATTTCTCCAAGTTAACAGTATTGTGGAAGTGAAGAAAGCCTACATTTTGCTATCGACAAAAAGTTACCAATTTAAACAGGATCTAACCCACTGCTATCCCAAAGCTCATCTTTGCTTCGAGAAGTCCTGTTTTACAAGTGCTTTCTAATCCATTAGATTTCACATACTTCCCTGCAAGTTCAATCACTGCTGAAATATTAAAACAAAAATATTAACAATAAAAGCTTTCACAATAATTCATATTTACTAGAACTTATTTTTTCATTACCTTTCATTTAATATTATTATTTGTATAATCATATGATATTTCATAAAGCAATGAGTATGACACACAGCCTAGATCAGGTCACTCTACTTCCTTCCTCTCCATTTTCCCTCCCCGATTTCATGGCCTACTCTAGCCCAGGATAGCAATCTCCTGGTTCTTCCACATCTTTAGCATATTCTGAGAAACATGTGGGTGCATAGACACCCTTAAATTTTGGAGGCTACTTTCCTTGTGTAAAACAAAGATTTCATTGCATTTAGTTTCCTGAATCTTCCTGATGGAGATTCATGCATTTTACTTCATGAAAACTGAAAATTCCTCCCAGAAGGGAGGACATTTGCATTTTTAGGCCTGCATAATACTCCATGGTACACATACTGTCAGTGTCTTCAATCACTCCCAATTGTTGGGCACCTCTTATGTTTCCCGGGCTTTTTCCCCAGAACAGGGCTGTGATGGACATGGTTTCATCTGAGGTCTCCAGAGCCTGAGCAGCATTTCAGGGTGGAGAGGCAACCCACAGGGGTGAGAAAGGGCATAGTATATAGGACTCATTGTACCTGAAATAGCAAATGCTTTTTAACATTTTCAGATGGAACTAATGCCAATTACACAAGCACTTTTAAGATAAACCTGAGACTTCCAAGCGCCTCTCCTCTGAGATGATCTGCCTGGAGCTGAGCCCCAAGCAGAGGGGTGCCCCTCCACTCTCCTTCCCGTGGAGCTCAAGCAGCCCAGACCAGAGGAGCTTCTTGCAGCTGAGACACGGGTTCCAGTTCTGCCCCCTCCTCCACAGGACAGTGCAGAGACTGTCAGGACACCGCTGAGTTCCAGGCCAACAGTACACTCTTTCAACCCTTTACCCCCAGGAGGAAGCTATTTTATCTCTCTGTATCCCTCTTTCCAGGCAGTTCCAAGTTCCTTCAGATTTCTGGCTACTGTAGCAGAAGTGGCCTGCGCTCACAGGCTATAGTCCCGTTAATGCAGCCAAGGCAGCCCAAGCTCAGGCATCCCAGCCTGCTCACCACCAAAGGGCCATTTCATTTTTTCTGTTTACCATGGGCTCTAACCTAATATGCTGCATTTGCAAATTATAACACAGCATTTTCCTCTTTTCTGTTCCTCAGAAACAACAGAACCAAAATAGCCCTCCCAGCGGTCATGGCCCAGCTATCCCAGCTCCACACAGTTGTTTCTCCTTCCCAGGGACCCTGGGCTACTCACTGAGGAGCAGGCTGATGAACGCCAGGAGACCGGAGACCCAGCAAGGCGGGTGGTGCTCTGAGCAGGGCCCCATGGCGGCGGCCTTCGAGCCTGGTCAGCTGCAGGAGAAACATTGACGGGGGAAGTAACCAGTTTACACAAGCTTTCCACTCCAAGGGCAGGACTAGCAAGTGACTACTGGGGAGACAGCCCATCAATCTAGAGAAAGAGCCATTCAGCTCTTTCATAGATGCTCTGCGCACTCATTAAGTAATTGCAGAGAAATGTCCAACTTCACACTGTGACCAGCCTGACATCACGTTGAAAGGCCCCCCTTCCTGTGTTCACAGCAATCCTGGTGCTCTCACACATGCCCTCCCCTGATGTTTATCTGCTTACCTGGGTTCACACCTTTGACTCAGGCTACCCTGATCACCAAAAAGCCACTCTCTTACAGCAAACCAGAGTGGGCCCCTCCTGAGTTTGGTGTCTTTCCTCTGTCCATATCCCATTAGTCTGTTCTTATTTTGGTTATTGCTTTTCTCCTACTGGGTTTAGGATTGGTTAGCTCTTCCTTTTCCCGTTCCTTGAGATGATTCATAAGATTGTCGATTTGTGATCATTCTGTCGTTTCAATGTGGGCATTTATGGCTATGAGTTTTCCTCTCAGGAATCCTTTTGCGGTATCCCACAGAGTTTGATAACTTGTGCCCTCATTACCATTCAGCTTGCAGATGTCATGATTTCCATCTTTTTCTCCTCCCTGACCCCATTATCATTCAGGAATGGGTTGTTTCATTTCCATGATTTTGTGTAGAGATGAGCATTTCTGTTGGAATAAAATTTCTGATTTTATTCTACTGAAATCTGAGAAGATACATGGTTTAATTTTTGTTTTGTTTAATTTCTTGAGACCTGTTTTGTGGCCTAGGATGTGATCAATTTTAGAGAAAGTTCCATGAGCTGATGAGAAGAATGTATATTGAGTATTTGGGGATTAGGTTGTTCTGTGGATGTCTGTTAGTCCCATTTATTCTAGAGTTGTGTTTAAGTCCATTGTTTCTTTGCTTATTTTCTGTTGGAGGATACATCAAGTTCAATCAGTAGGGTGTTAAAGTCCCTGGCTGGCACAGCATTGCTATTTATCATGTTGTCTAGATCAAGTAGGATTTACTTTACACACCTGGGTGCTCCTTTGTTAGGTGCATAAATATCTAGGATTGTTAAGTCTTATTGTTGAATTGTTCACTTCACCACTGTATACTGACCATTTTTCTCTTTCTTTAATTTTGAGGGTTTGGCATCTATGTTATTTGATATGAGAACAGCTACACCAGCTTTCTTTTAGTTTGCATTTACATGGAATATAGTTTACTATCCCTTCACCTTGAGTCTCAATGAATCCTCGTGGGTTAGATGAATTCCTGGAGCCAACAGACACTTGGCTTGAATATTTTTATCCATTCAGCCAACCTTTGTCTCTTTGCTGGAGCTTTAAGCCATTCATATTTATTGAAAGAATTAATAAGTGGGACAGGGTGTATTTCTGCACATCATATTGGGGAGACACTTATTGCTTTGTTTTACCTCTTGAGCCACTGTGGAATCTGGGTTTGTACCTTAGCTTTTGAATGATTTTACACTGGTAGGTGTCTATTGCACCAATCAGTGTATAATGAAGGTCTGAGGACTTCCCACAGGTCAGGTCTGATCTTCACAAATTCCCTCACTGATTGCTTGTCTGGGAAAGTCTTTATTTCTTCCTCAAATAAAAAACTTAGTTTTGTTGGATACAAAATTTTAGGCTGTCCATTATTCTGTTTTAGAAAAATGAGGATGGGTCCCCAGTCCCTTCTGGCTGGAAGGTTTGGTTGACAAGTCTGCAGTTAGCTTGATAGGATGCCTTTGTAGGTTACCTGCTGTTTTTACCTTGTGGCTCGTAGGAGTGCATCACTTGGGTTTACTTTGGCCATCCCAGTGACTATGTGACATGGTGATTGCTTTTTCATGATGAATCTTCCTGGAGTCCTATGGGCTTCTTGTACCTGGATATCTAGATTTCTAACTAGGTCAGGAAAAATTTTCCTCAATTATTCCCTCAAATAAATTATCCAACCCCTGTGTATTTGCTTCTTTGTCCTTAGAGATTCTTATGATTATTATGTTTGCCACTTTACATAACTCGACATTTCTTGTAGGCTTTGCTCATTCGTCTTTTTCTCTGTTCTTTGACTTATTTGTTTAGCTCATAGGTGTTCTGTTCAAGCTCTGAAATTCTTTCTTCTGCCTGTTCGAGCCTATTCTTAAGGCTTTCCTCTGTGTTTTGTAATTTCATAAATGAATATTTCACTTCCATAATTTCTGATTTGTTTTTCTTTCATAGTCCATTTAATAAGTCAAAGACCTTTTCTCATTTTTCAAAAATGTCAACAACTGCCTAAATAAGATGCTGTGTGCAAAAGAATGAACCTCTTTGTGGAGAGTGTTTACTGCGCACATTCTCTGTTGAAATATTACCATTTACCTTCTGTGGGCTTCACTATGGTTCCCACACTGCCACTTATATCAGTCATCCTCTCCATACACTCAAGGCAAAGCCAGACCCCCACAGAAGCTGAGAGGGTCTTGGCTGGAGTCAACCATGACTTTCCCCTAAGCTTTCACCAGCCCTGATCCTGCTGTCTCAGAGAGTGGGACAGAGAAGTACACACTCCCTCTGTCACAGCCTCAGCTGGCTCACACTCACCACCACCTACTGAAAACCTGGTCTCTTCTCTCCAAACCTGGGCAGCCCCTAACATTCAAGAGCTCCACCTCCCATTCCCATGGGGAGCTGTACCATCCCCCTAACCACTGGGCAGTGCCACCTTCTCCTCCAAGTGAAGGCTTCTCCCGTAGCTTCCCAGGCAGAACACCCCTAAGAGGGGATTTGTGGGCTGGCTCCATGATTCAAGGTAGTCAGGTCACTGTGTAATAACCTCACTTAATCAATGTGAAACCAGAGTCCTGGTGGGGGGTCGTATGTGACCTATAGAAGGTCACCCAGGTAATCAAAGCACTAGGTCTGGATTCCTGACAGGCAGGTCAGGACTCATTCCCGGACATCACATCTGGTCTCCCATCCCACTGTATGGCCTCAAGCAAGTCACCTGAGGTCCAGTCTCTCCTCTCCCCAAAAACTGTTCTGCAGATTCCCAGACAGCACAATATTCAAGGTTGGCTTGATTCCCCCTTTTCCACCTAGTAATGGGGAAGTCACTTCAAAAGGCGGTCCATGAATTCCAAGGTCAGAAACTTCTCACATGAAATCAAAATTGGCCATCTGTATATCTTCTTTGGAAAAATGTCTATTCGGAGCCTATGCCCATTTTAAAATTATTATTTTTGTTTTGGACTATTGAACTACATGAGTGTCATATATTTTTTGGATATTAACTACTTATCCAATGGTTCACAAATATTAATATTTTCTCCAAATCCATAAGTTGTCTATTCCCTCTGTTGATAGTTTCTTTTGCTATGCAGAAGCTTTATAGTTGACTATAATCCCAGTTGTTTGTTTTTGGTTTTGATGCCTGTGCTTTTGGTGTCATATCCAAAAAATCATCACCAAGACCGATGTCAAGGAGCTTGTTACCTCTTTTCTTCCAGGAGTTTTATGGCTTCACATATTACATTTACTTCTTTAATTCATTTCAAATTAAATTGTATATGATGTAAGATGAGTCCCATTCATTCTTTTACATGTGGATATCATGTTTTTTGAACACACTTATTGAAGAGACTATCCTCTACTCATTTTATATTCTTTGTGGTTTTTTCAAAGACTAGTTGACTTTACAGACATGTACTTATTTCTGGGCTCTGTATATGCCAATACAATACAGTTTTGATTACTAGAGTTTTGTCATATACTTTAAAACAAGGATGTCAGATGTCTGTAGCTTTCTTCTTTTTGCTCAAAATTGCTTTGGCTATTTGGTGTCTTTTTAATTCCATATAAATGTTAATATTTACTTTCTATTTCTGGGAAAATGTCATGGAAATTTTGATAGGGATTTCTTAGAATCTGTAAATGGCTTTGGGTAGTATGGGAATTTTAACAATATTAATTTTCTAATGCATGATCTTGCCATTTATTTGTGTCATCTTC
This sequence comes from Microcebus murinus, assembly GCF_040939455.1. Classification (NCBI taxonomy): domain Eukaryota; kingdom Metazoa; phylum Chordata; class Mammalia; order Primates; family Cheirogaleidae; genus Microcebus; species Microcebus murinus. The sequence goes on along the minus strand of NC_134105.1, from coordinate 105,506,686 downwards.
AAATTTTTCATCAGTATTTCATAATTTTCAGAGTACAGATCTTTCCGTTTTTTGGTTAAATTTATTTGTACATATTTTATTCTTTTGGTGTTACTTTACATGGAATTATTTCCTTAACCGGGGGTGTATAGTTCATTGTTAGTGTATAAAAATGCCACTGATTTTTGTATGTTAGTATCATATCCTGCAACTTTACTGAACTCATTTATTAGTTAAGAGATTATTGGTGGAGCCTTTAGGGCTTCCTATATATAGGGTCATGTCATCTGCAAACGGACATAATTTTACTTCTTTCTTTTTTATTTAAATACTTTTTATTTCCTTTCCTTGCCTAATTGTTTTTGCTAGGGTTTCCAGTATTATGTTAAATGGAGATCATGAAAGTGGGCATACCTGTCTTGTTTCTGATCTTAGAGAAAACAATTTGACTTTTTACCATTGAATATGATGTTGACTGTGCTCCTGTCATATATGGCATTTATGTTGTGGTACATTCCACATATACTTATTAGTTTAGAGGGCTTTTTGTTTTGCTAATAAATTTTATTTTTCTAGCTTTCTTTTCTAACACAAGCAGTTTATTTAAAAATCTACATAAAGGTATTAATATAGCAAGAATGTTTTGTCCCCAAGAGAATTCATATTTTTTAATCTATTTCATAAGCTTTTAATCTTTTTCTATTTTATTTGAGGATATTACAGGTATGCAAATGTTTTTGTTACATGGATTGCTGCTTAAGTCAACGTTATTAGTGTGCCCATTACCCGGATGGTGTACACTGTACCCATTTGGTATGATTTCAAATATCTCCTCCTACCCCTCCCACGTGCTTGATTTCCATTGAGTTTTACTTCGATCTGTGCACATCATTGCTGATCGATTAGATTCAATTGACTAGTGAGTATATGTGCTATTTGTTTTTCCATTCTGCCATATTTTACTTAGGATAACGATCCTCCAGTTCCATCCAGATTCTTGCAAAAGGTATTAGTGCATTTTGGGACTGAGTAGTACTCCATGCTATACATATACCATATTTTATTAATCCAATCATGAATTGATGGACACTTGGCTTCATACCACATCTTTATGATGGTGAATAGTGCTGCAGTAAACATTCTATTGCAAATCTCTTTTTGAAAAAAATGACTTTTTTTAAATTTAGGTAAAACCCAGTAGTGATTCTGCAGGATCAAATGGTAGGTCTACTCTTAGTTCTTTGAGGACTCTCCATACTCTTTTCCATAGAGGTTGTACTAGCTTGCAGTACCACCAACAGTGTGGAAACGTTCCATTCTCTTTGCATGCATGCCAGCATCTATCGTTTTGGGACTTTTGGACAAAAGCCATTCTCACTGTGGTTAGGTGATATCTCATTGTGGTTTTGATTTGCATTTCTCTCATAATTAGGGACATTGAGCATTTTGGCTTATATTTATTGGCCATTAGTCTATCTTCTTTTGAAAAGCTTCTGTTCATGTCTTCAGTCCACCTTTTAATGGGGCTGTTTGATTTTTTTCTTATAGATTTGCTTGAGTTCTTTGTAGATTCTGATTAATGCCCTTTATCATATGTATAACATGCAATTATTTCCTCTAACACTGGAGGTTTTCTATTGGCTCTGTTCATTGTCTCCTTGGCTGTGCAGAAGCTTTTTAAGTTAATGAAGTACCATTTACTTCATTTTCTTGTTGATATGATGGCACTTGGGGTTTTCTTCAAAAATAATTTGCCTAGCCTGATACCTACAAGAGTTTCTCAAACATTTTCTTCTAGAATTCACGTGGTATCACATCTTAGATTTAAGTCTGTTAGCCATCTCGAATTCATTTTTGTGAGTGGTGAGAGATGTAGATCCTGTTTTTTTATTTACTTATTTTAGCGTATGATGGGAGTACAACTGTTAGGGTTACATATATTGCCCATGCCTCCCCTCCCCTCTCAAGTCAGAGCTTCAAGTGTGTACATCCCCCAAATGCTGCACATGTTACTCCTTGTGTTTGTATATACACATCCCCTTCTCCCCCCTCACCTGCCTGACACCCCATAAATGTTATTGCTATATGTCCACTTAGGTGTTGATCTGTTAATACCGATTTGCTGGTGAGTACATGTGGTGTTTGTTTTTCCATTCTTTTTTTTTATTTTTACAAAATAAGATATGTAGAGATACATGTAAGAGAGGATTTATTATAAGCGTACACAGTTATGGAGGCTGAGGAGTCCCACAATCTGGAGAACCAAGGAAGCCAGTTGGGTAATTCAATCCAAACCTGAAGACCTGAGAACCAGGGGGATGATGGTGCAAGTCCTGGTCTGAATCTGAAAGCCAGAGAATCAAGGCCCTGTAAATGCTGACACCTGAGGGTGGGAGAAGATGACTCAGCTCAAGCAGAGAGAGCAGATTCACCCTTGCGCCATCTTGTAGTTCTACTCAGGCCCTCACAGACTAGATGACACCCACAACATTGGGGATGGCCATCTGCTTTCCTCAGTCCATCAATTCAGAGGCCGATCTTTTCCAGAAACATCCTCAAAGACACACCCAGAAATAATGTTTTGTCATCTCTCTGGCCATTTCTTAGCCAAGGCAAGTTTCTGAGAAACTCAAACTACTTTCCACACGAGCTGCACCAATTTTATATTCCCACCAGCAATGCATGAGGATGATTACTCCACATCTTCTCCATCACTAATTAGTATTCATTTTTTACACTATAACCACCATGGTGGGTGTGAAGTGATTTCTCATTGTGTTTTAATTTACATTTTCCTAATGATTAATGATGTTGAATATCTTTTCATTCATGTGTGTATTGACCATTTGCATACCTTCGTGAGAGAAATCCTTTTCTGTGTTGAAATCTCTCCTGCCATACATTAGTCTCACTGCTCTATGGTAGCTGCTCTTGTTCGGGTTACCAAATGTCATTAAATCCAGCAGTCAGTCCTCATCTTCTGTGACATCTCACCAACAAGTGACATATCCTTCCTTGAAAATCTGACTTCGCGTTTTATTCACCACTCACCGCTCTTTCCTCTACTCTGTGGATGATTATTAGATTCCTTTACCAGTTTCTTTCTCATCCCTCTAACTTCTTCATTCTGGAATGTCCAAGGGTTCTGAGCAAGATGACCCGGACCACCTCTTGTTACTATCTACACCATTTACTAACTTCTAGACCACAATACTACCTTACATTGCAAAAGGGACATTACAGGTGTGATCAAGGTTAAACTTTTAGATGAGGTTATTCTGGAGTACCTGAGTATGCCCAATCTAATCACACGAATCCTAAAATGTGAGAGAAGAGGCAGAAGTAATGAGTACAGGGAGATACATAGCATGTGAAAAGTACTTAAACCACCATTGCTGACCTTGAAGATGGAGCAAGGGGGCCACAAGCCAAGGAGGTGTAGTGACCTCGAGAAGCTGGCAAAGTCCCTCTCTTTACCACCAGCATGAAAACGAGGACATCGGTCTTACAACTGCAAAGAACTGGCAACAACCTGAATGAGTAGGAAATGGATTCTCCCCTAGAGCCTCCAGAAAGTAGCCTTGGACACCTTGAGAGTAATCGAATTAGACTCACACTGGACTTCTGACTTCTAGAACTGTAAGATAATGAATATGTGTTGTGTTAAGCTATTGTTTGTGATTATTTATTGTGACAGCAACAGAAAATGAATACAGATGTTGAACCGTCTCATGGTTTTCAATACATCGGCTACTCTGAAGTTTTTATCCCCAATCCCTTCACTGGACTCCACGTTGTAAAGATCCAACTCTTTTTTTTTTTTTTTTTTTTTTTTTTTTGAGACAGACTCTTAATTTGTTTCCAGACTAGAGTGAGTGCCGTGGCATCAGCCTAGCTCACAGCAACCTCAAACTCCTGGGCTCAAGCGATCCTGCTGCCTCAGCCTCCCAAGTAGCTGGGACTACAGGAATGCGCCACCATGCCCGGCTAATTTTTTCTATATATATTAGTTGAGTAATTAATTTCTTTCTATTTATAGTAGAGACGGGGTCTCGCTCTTGCTCAGGTTGGTTTTGAACTCCTGAGCTCAAACCATCCGCCAACCTCAGCCTCCCAGGGAGCTAGGATTACAGGCGTGAGCCACCGTGCCCGGCCAAGATCCAACTATTTACCTGACATCTCCTCTTCATTGTCTGACAGACATCTCCAGCTTGACATGTCTAAATTCCAACCTTCTAAGCATGCTTCCCATACAGTATCCCCATGCCAAAAAGTGTCACCTCTATCCTTCCATTTATGCCACCCCCAAAACCATAGTGTCATCCTTAACTTAATTCTTTATGTCATTATCCAACATTCTATTACTATCAGCAAATATTGACATATTTTCATTCAGTGTATATATTCATGTACAAATTTATGTAATGTATATATTTATAACATAACTACCTCTCTCCATTCCCCTCGTCCAATATAACCATCATTGCTCTCCTGCATTACTGCAGTACCCTCATGGTCTCCCAGCTTCTGTTCTTACTCCCTTAAGTGCAGTCTTAAAATAGCATCCAGAGTGATCCTTACAAAGTGTGAGTTACATCATGTCACTCCTTAGTTCAGGACTCCCACCATGGCTCCCATTTTACCTGCAAGGCCCTGCACCATCTTACCAGGTCCCCTGCATTCCCCTCAGCCCTTATTCCACTCTAGCAACCTTGGCTTCCTTCAACAGACCAGGCATGCTATGGCCTCAGAGCCTTTGCTTCTGCTGGAATCACTTCCTCCAAGTAACCGCATGTCTCATTTCCTGATTTTCTTTAGGTCTTTAAAAAAGTTTCATTTTCTCAGTGAGGTCAACTCTGACCACTCTATTTAAAACTATACAACCTCCTTCCTGTGCCCTCTTCCTTCCTTCCCACTCTACTTTGGTCCACAGAACTTACTGCAGGGGTGGGAAGCAAGTGCATTTAGTCTGGGTTATCTTTTTTTTTTTTTTTTTTTTTTTTTTTTTTTATTTGGCATATTATGGGGGTACAGATTTTAAGGTTTCAATAAATGCCCATTTCCCCTCCTCCCCCCAAAAGTCTGAGTCTCCATCATGACCATCCCCCAGATGGTGCACATCTCACTCATTATGTATGTATATACCCGCCCCCCTCCCCCCTCCCACCTCCCCAATACCCTATTACTGTAGCACCTGTGTGTCCACTTAGGTGCTACTCAGTTAATACCAGTTTGCTGGAGAATATATCTGGTGCTTGTTTTTCCATTCTTGGGATACTTCACTTAGTAGTATGGGTTCCAGCTCTAACCAGGAAAATATAAGATGTGCTATGTCACCGTTGTTTCTTAGAGCTGAATAGTACTCCATGGTATACATATACCACATTTTATTAATCCATTCTTGGATTGATGGGCACTTGGGCTGTTTCCACAGCCTTGCAATTATGAATTGTGCTGCTATAAACATTCGAGTGCAGGTGTCTTTTTTGTAGAGTGTCACTGGATCATTTGGGTAGATGCCCAGCAATGGGATTGCTGGATCAAATGGTATATTCACTTGTATCGCTTTAAGGTATCTCCATATTGCTTTCCACAGAGGTTGAACTAGTTTACAGTCCCACCAGCAGTGTAGGAGTGTCTGGGTTATCTTTTAAAGACAAATGGGCCAATGAAGACTCAGAGAGTAAGCTGCAAACCCTAGTATGCAGATACTATTGCTATTCCTGGGAAACTTCAACAATGATAAGTTAATGAACTTGTCCATGACTCATAGTAATAAGTGGCCAAGCTGGGATATAGACTCTGTAGTCAGATTCTAAAGGTCCACCTCTTCACCACCAGGTTAACTGGCTAAATCAATTGTAGTCTATCTACATGCTGAAATACTGTTTAAGTAATAAAAAGGATAAATTATATCTTTACATTTTAACTGGGAAGGTGACCATGAAATTGCAAGTTCTGGAACAGTATTATGGTATTACCCTGACATTATAAATATACATTCACATATGTATTTGTAGGCATAAAGGAAGTCTAGAAGTTGATACATATAACAGTCAGCAGTGGTTATCTTCTGGGATCTGTCTCTTTTGATCATCAGATTCTCTGTAACACTTATCAGAAAGAAAGATTATCACAGTGATATGATCACAACTGTGCTTCAGAAAAATTAATCCACATTTACACCAACAGGAAGATTGGCATCTTAGAAACCAGTGGAAGTATTTATTCTGACTTTCACTTTCTATTGTGTTGAAATGACCCCTTCACGGTCTTTGTTAAAACCACATCTCAACATCTCTGGATCTATCTACATAATGAGAGCTAAGTGGAAATTTGGTCTCAAGGATCCCAATGGGCAATCCCCACGAATCACTCACACCCCTAGCTGTTTATTAGACCACCTGCTGAGCTTTTAAAAACAGATACCCCAAATTAGCTATCATCAATATTTTTTTAAATGTCACAAGGTCATTGTGACACATGATCAGGATTGAGAACTGAAAACTTTGGCCTATATGTCGTATTTATAAAAGCCAAATTCGATGTACATGGCAAGGAGAGGTCAACTGACACTGCATGATCCAAACTTCTACCTTAAATCACATTTTTTGGTCTTTCTGGTTTGGCAAGACCATACTTAACTCAATGCTACCAGTGGCCCAAAGTTCCCATGGCAAACAAAGACTCTTCTGTTAGGTATGACATTCCAAACAGTGAAAGATTGCCTCCCAGAAGCCAAAGGAGGCAGCCAGACCTTTCTTTTGGCACCATGAAACCCTTTAATACACATGACTGGAAACCACAAGTCTCCCAGTCTTTGCTGGGGAGCTCTGTGTGTATGCTGGGGCATGATTTCATCACTCAGCCAGGCAGTTGACTACTCTGCCTTAGCCTTCACTTCCTGCTTGTGCAGAGCCTCAAGGTCAGACAGAGACAAGTGGTTAGGGTCTTCTCAGATTTTTCCTGCAGAACTGTACGGCCTTAGAAATGCACACAACCCCATGTACACACATGACCTTCTAGATTTATGGGAATATGTCCGAACTTCCAAAGCCCCTCTGGACATCTCATTCCCTAGCTTTTCCTTTTAACCTTTTTGGCTGGTCTATAGTTTGCATCAACAGTTATTCACTCCTTCGGGCAGCCACAATGTTAGACAATTGCCTCCAATTTCTTTCAACAAACGTCCCATAGGTAAAAGGCTATTGGAAGTAGGAGAGCTCTGAGTCAGGTCAAATACACTCATACTTAGAAGTGGGGTCCTCCAAGGTGCCATAACACAAGTAAAATAACGACAGTTCATTGAGCCTTTGAAAAGAGCTCCAGCCCCGTTTTACTCCCTCAGGTGGAAGCCAGACTGCTGGTTTTTGTCATGAAGTCAGGCTGTTATTTTTGAAAGCTGTGGTGGAGCTGTGGAGCAGAGCTGTGACTGGGGAAAGTTAGAACACCACAGAGTGCTCTATTCTCCAGTTTACTGCAAGTCATTGGTTAATTTTCAGACTTTTGAAAATTTCTCTACAAAATTATTAGATACTATCACTGTTTTATGAAAAAGAATTTTCAGTTTTCCTTAAATTTCCTTATGCTATCATTTTCATACCTTACATTTTTACATTTACATTGACTTTTAATTTTTTCCTATTTATAGCCAAAGTTGTTCAATAATATTGTACTTTTCTCTAATGACCCATTGAAACCACCCACCAATAAAAATTTATTATTTTCTAAAGTTTAAGTTATTTTTTAATTAAAAAATAATAATATTTTGCCAGGCATGGTGGCTCACGCCTATAGTCCTAGCACTTTGGAAGGCCAAGGTGGGAGAATTGCTTGACATCAAGAGTTCAAGATCAGCCTGAGCAAGAGCAAGACCCCATCTCCACAAAAAATACAAAAATTAGCCAGCCATGGTGTGCGCCAGTAGTCCCAGCTACTCAGGAGGCTGAGGCAGGAGGATCGTTTGAGCCCAGGATTTGGAGGTGGCAGTGAGCTATGATGACACCATGATGGCACTAGGATGGCTCTATAGCCTGGGCAACAGAGAGAGACTCTGTCTCAAAAAAATAATAACAATTTTTTTTTACCTGCACATAGTTGGGTTATAGAGGAGAGAGGAAGGAGGAAAGGATGGACATCAAAGCCAGACAGCTGTAAGTCTGCACCTACTGCTCTCTGCTCCTCTCCCCACCCAGCTCTGGGGCTGTCCTGCGACAACTTCACTGGCTGGGCTGGCAGCTCTTCTCTGTCTTCCAGGCAACGAAGAAGGCAGTGATGGTAGAAGGCAGAAGGGCAAGAGACCACATGTGAGATAGAGCACGAAATTTATCTTGTAGCCTGAGGCCCATTTGTAACTGGGGGAGCCCTCGTGACCTAATACCTCCCATTAGGCACCCCTCCCAACACTGTTGCACTGGGAATTAGATTTCAACACATAAACTTCAGAGAATACAACCAAGCCACGGTATATATCATCTGCAAGGTGAATATAAAGATAAGTCAATAGGGTTATTTGAGGATTCCATTTAATGTATATTGTGGATTAATTGAAAGAATGCATGTAAAGCCCCTGGATAGAGTAAATATTCAATAAATATATGTAACCCAGCTCCTCAGCTTGAGTGTCCTGCATTTGGGATTCAAATAAAATAGGTATGATCACATATTGCATGTCTTTAAAAAGTCCAGAGCCTTCGTTATAAAGTTGTAAATTCCTAGAGGATGACATTCTCATGGTCTCCTCTCAGATCTGTCTTTTCCTGGGCTCTCCATCTCATTGAACTCTACATCATCCTTCTCTCTTATCTGTTACAGACACACACACACACACACACACACACATTGCTGCTGCTGCAGACAGGGACATCGAGATCAGACTTTTTTTAAAAAGTCCCTGGCATTTTGCCAGCATGGAAAGTCCGCTGGCTGACCCTCTCCCAGCATCGCTGTCCTCCAGCCACATTTCTGGGTCTCTCTATCTAGTTCCCCCTCCTTAACCGCCCTCACTCATGTGGTCTTCTTAACCAAACACTTCCCAAACATAATGCTTGTGGCACTGGATGAGCAGAGGAAGGAGTGGGACGGGGTTAGGAGGAGATGGAGAGGGGCCTTGAGCTTGGGAGGAAGCTTACGTGCATGGCCCAAGGTAGAAACAGGCACTGCACTGATGCCAGTGGGCCAGGTCCTGAAGGTGACTCCTTCAGGTCACCTGAAGAGGAACTGAAGGGAAAGGGATGCTTCAGCCTGGAGAAGCAGTCCACAGGACACTTCCTCCAAGAACCCTTTTCTGATTCCACCAGCAAGACGTGGCCTCTCCTTCCTTTGAACTGTCTTGTATCGTTTTATACACATACATAGCTTTTGTGGCATTCAGCCTTGTAATGAGGCTGCTCTATATGGAATCTCTCCCAATCCATGGGAATAGGATTCCCTAGGGCACAGATCACAGCTTACTCCCTGGTGCGCCCCGGGTATGTACTTGATCGAGTGCATTAATTAATAAGTAGGAAGAACCTGTCTGACAGGGTGCTGCCCTTGAAGCCGAGGCATGCACAATTCTCTGCTCCCAGTGAGGGCAAGGAATAGCTCAATATAAGTTAAGAAGGAGAGAAGTAGGCCAGATACAAGGAAAATGGAACTGAAGCAGTAAGCTGGCTACACTGCCAGGTAGCAGCAAACCAAAGTAAATCCGGCAGGTGCTGAAAGAGGAGAGGAGGTCAGCTTCTACGGTACCTTTCCCTGGTCCTGCCCTGGTCTGAGTCATGGCCGTGGGGCTGGGCAGGGCTCAGGAGGAGGGCCTGGTGCAGTTCACAGTCACAACTCTGCAGCATGGAGCAAATGGGGGGGGGGGTAGCCCAGTTGGGACTGTTTAGGGCACTGCTCCCCAGAAGCAGAAAACATGGATCTGGCTCTTCCCATGCACCAGACACTGCATTAGGTGCTTGGGACATTGTCTGAAGAGGAGCAACACTGTGAAGCACGCATTTGCCACCCCCATTTTGCAAGTGAGCAAACTGTGGCTTACATTTGAAATTTGAACACAGGTCTACTTCAATTTCATGATACTGATTTGCCTCCCTAGAATCAATGGGATAGAGGGGATGGATTCCAGGTTTAAAAGATGGTTCTGTGTCTCTCTCACTTGTTTTCAAAGAGAAAACCCTCGCATTTCCTGTTTCCAATGCCTCAAGTGTCTGTCTTGCTGTGGCTGAGAGTTCTGGAGCCGAGCTAGAGGAGCTCCCCTGGGGCTTTGTCCCTGAGTCAGATGACACAGTCCACAGGGGTCCAGTGTCCAACCTGGGCCAGCCTCCAGGACAAGTTCAAGCAGAAGATCCAGGTGCTCACCATGACTTCTCTGAAAACTGAGACCTGGCCCCTGAGGACAGTGGCCAGTACTAGGCTCAAGCCAGGTTCAATAGAAGAAGAGCATTTTTTCCAGGATTTCCACCTCATCGACTATAGAAAGTGACACCCCACACTACTGTCTACTGCATGCCCCTCCCCATCCTACCCTCCCCATTTGACACACAGACTAGGCCTTCCAGGGACGTGTGATCCTCAGCTGGCTTCTACCACTGCTGGTGCCCCTTCTTTTCCTTCCTCTCTGTACCACAACCTAAGGCCAACATAGATGTTTCTCTCTCTCTCTTTCTCTCTCTTTCTCTCTTTCTCTTTCTCTTTCTTTCTCTCTATCTCTCATATTCACCCACATTTTGGCTTGTTCTAACATCCTGTTTTCCTATTTTACATGCCAGAAGCTGAACATTTTTGTTTCTCCTCTTACCATTCCTTTATGTCAAACTCTAATCTCCCCTATGCACATGTTTGGCTCACGCCTACTAAGTAAAGGTTATAAACTCAATGTATTCAGAAAAGCCAAACAGAAAAAACTATTAATAATTTGCAAAATATTGCTGCATTAATATTTTGAAAAAGAAAAGAAATACCACTTAACACTTTAAAATAGCATCAACCTCTAAAAATTACATTGGGACTAGTCTCTAAATAAGAACACATTTACCGAAGAAACATTTATTGGCTCATTGAAGAAATAATCCTAGTGACTGTTAGGTTTGTTCTAGGTGGGAACCCGAACAAAATGTATAGGACAGAATCTGGTTAATGCAAAACTTAAGCTTGTAAAACAATAGCCACAGGAGTCTGGAGACTCCCTGGAATTTGTAAATCTAACAGTCAGCTGCAGCCAGCATTCTCTCTCTGAGACAGAGGAAGTTTGCCCCTCCCTGGCTCTCCTGATAAGGAGGACACCAGAGCTGAATGATAGATGTGACCAGGGCAGGGGTCCTAGGAGGTGATTGTCTGAAAAAGAATTACAAAGGGCTGTTCTGGCTCACTTACTTACTCCCCCGGGAAAAACCCTCTATAAAACCCAAGGCTCTCCCCTCTTCTCTCCTGGATGCTCTTTAGCCTCCACCCATCTGCACTCAGATGCTCAAAATAAACAGCATTTTGCTACCTGTGAAGCTTCGTGTGTGTCTCTATCTCAGCTCTGGACCTCACAGTGACCATTTCTTAAGTGCCCATTCCGAGCACTATCTAAGGTATGCTATATTTACTGCTTCTGATTTTCAAACACAATTTTTTTAAAAAAGAGAGAAAATGAGATGAAGAGACTTCACAGTTCATGTTAATTACATAACTAAGGTTATGCTCAAAGTCAAGCAGCTTTTAAATGTAGAGCCAACAACACAAGTCAGATCTTTCTCAAGCTAAAGACAGGTTTTCAAGGAAGGATGTGTCAATTGCTGCTGACAGGTCAAGGAAGATGAGGACTGAGAATCAACCACAGGATTAAAAACACGGAGTTCCCTGGCGACCGAGACAAGAGCAATGTCAATGGAGTGGTGGGGCTCATGCATGACAGGAGAGAATGAAAGACAGAAAAAGATTTTTCCAAAGAATGTAGGCAAATGGTGAATGTACACATGAAAATATGTTCAACAACATCAGTCATTTGGGAAATGGAAATCAAAAGCAAATGAGATACCACTTCAACCCACTAGGTTGGCTATAATTTAAAATATGGACAATAACGAGAGTTGGGGAGGGTGTGGAGAAATCCTTACATATTGCTGGTAAGAATGTAAACATGGTGAAGAATAAAGTAGAAAACAGGAATGAAAGAATAAGAGAAACAAGGATTACAAGAGGCTTCATGAAGGATGACCCAATGGAACAAACTGGTCAAATGTCTAGAATGAATAAAATGGAGTCTAAATGAGTGAAATTAAGGTCCCCTGTGGACGCCAATCATGCTCTGCCACTCACACTCAGGAGAACTTGCATGAGGTACTTAACCTCTGGATTTTAGTTTCCCCACCTGTACAATGGGGATTTCTGCCTCACAGAGTTGTTGAAAGTCTAAATGAGAGACTCACATAAAGCCTATGGAATGACACTACAAATTTTAATGTAAAGGGGTTGAGGATATGGGCGCTGATATCCCTGACACGGAGAGGAGAGAACTTGGATAAAAACCAAGGAAGAGAACATCTCTTCTCAGAATGCCTCGTCTGCACCTCAGTACAACGTCCCTCATTCCCTGTCTTTCACCCCACCCACCAGGGCCCCATTGTCACTTCAGGTGAAATTCCTCTTTCTGCCACCTGCTGTTCCATCACTAATGGACTCAGCCTAAATTGAGGCACCTGACTCAGGAGGCCAGGATCCTTGGGAGAGAAAAAACAGGAGGGCATTCCCATCTGAATACTCCAGGATTCCAAGGTTGTCTGAGTCCATTTGGCTGCTATGACAAAATGCCTTAGACTGGGCAATTTATTTATAATAGAAGTCTAATTCTCACAATTCTGGAAGCTGACAAGTCTAATGTCAAGGCGCCAGCAGATTCAGTGTCTGATAAGGGCTTGCTTTCTGCTCCATAGATGTCATCTTTTTGCAGCATCCTCACATGGCAAAATGGCTAAAGGGAGTCCACTAAGTCCTCAAGCTATTTTGTAAGGGCACTAATCCCACTTGAGGGACCTAATCACCTCGTAAGGTCACACCTATTAATGCTGTTGCAGTGGGGATTAAGATCTAAAATGCATTGTGGAGGAACAAAAACACTCAAACCATAGCAAAGGTCCTCAGTGACTACGTGGTGGAGGGAAAAGGCAGGAACTTTGGAATCATCCAGTGTTGGATTTAAGGCTTTGCTCTGCCACCAACTAGTTTGGGATACCAGTTACCAACCACCCCTAATGTAAGAACTAGAAGAAATAATATTTGCAAAGTGCCTCAGCCAAAACCTGGTTCACTATAGGCTGAAAAGCCCAGTTTCTTTCCTTGTTTTTCCTGCCTTAGGTGGAGTGGGAAGGTCAGCTGGGTTCTCACCTCTTACCCTGCCTGCGGGGAGTGGGCTCTGTGCCCAGCAAGTGCACCAGAGCAGGCTTCTGGGAGTTGATAGAAGAGACAGGTGGCAGCAGGAAGGTGAGACATGCTCTTTATTGTCAGAGGGATGCAGCAGCGGCAAAAGCATGGCCGAGAACAAGGCGAGCGCTTTTGTATAGCTCAGAACAATAGTGACAATGTGCCATGGGAAAGCATGATCACAGGGGTTCACGTAGGAGATAACACTTGGTTACAGAAGTGTGTTGACTCATGCCTTACCGGAAGGCCAGCTGAAGACACACCGGCAATCATTTTAGTTTGGCCTAAGAAACCTATTGCCTATACAACTGGATTTCCCATACACTGTCCCGGGAATGAAGGGCACTGATGGCCAACCGTGACCAGGCCCGATGGAAGCCAGTGCAGAGACTGGCACACTGACAGCTTCTGCTCAGGCTGAAAGAGAAGAGGGTCGTACCTCCTCCCTCACCCGTCAGCAGGCTCCTAGCATTGGTTCACAGTGATCAAGCACTTAGCAGAGACCCTATTCAGACCTGAGCTTTCCGACTTCAGCAATGAGGCAGCTGAGCTCTTCTAAGCTGCACGGGAACCAAGAGACCCAGGAATCCAGGCCACCAGACAAGCCACAGCAGCTCATGGAACAAGAGTCAGCCCACTTCTGTGTAGGAGCTGGGACACAAACAGGATGCGGCAAGGTGGGGACCCCATCGGAGGGAAGAAACACCCACACACTGCGGTGGAAGCCGCACCAGGGCCTCAGGCAACCAGAGGCTAATGGTGGGGTAAGGAGGTCCCCAACTAGGACCAGGGGCAGATATAATCGAGGGAGGACATCATGTCCACCCCTGCCTCCAAGGGGAGCCACGCCAGAGAGACTGTCATCAGCTTCTGTGTGGCGTCCCCTTCTGCTGAGCCTGCATGGAATGGAAGGAGGGCAGCCCAGACCCCCCACACAGAGGGTGTTTGTCTCCTTGGCTCTGTTCTCCCATGGCCCCACTACCCTCCGGAGGGAGCCCTGCAGGAAGATTCATGGCTCCAATCCAGGGTAGATTGTGTCAGGTGCCTTACATAATATTCAAGGTGTTCAGAGAGATCAGATGTGGGACAGACCATTACCAAACCTTCAGGATTCAGACAGCCTCCATGAACAATATCTTGGGAGGAGGCTTTGGGCAGGATGGCTGATTCAAGAGGCAGACGTGAGGGTGAGAAACAGGGAGAGTAAACCATCATTTCAGGCACAGGGATGCAGGTGAGAGAGGAAGAGGCTGATGTAGGGTATGGAGCCAGCATGACTACAGGGGCCTGAGGGTCGGTATAAGCAGAGGCTGGAGACGCCGTGTCTGACCTTCCCACTAGCTTCATGGTCAGAGCCTCCCCGCAGCTCTCACCATGGGGGTGGGGGAACCGTTCTTGCTACCAACTGCCCCTATGCCAGGCCAGGGGAAGACCTGAGGCTGTTTTCCTAAGACAATCCCCAACTTTTGCCCCTAAGGGTCATTCTCTGAGAAACAGAAGGCTGGGAAGGGCTTGAGATATTAGGAATTTTTCTTTCCACTCCACATCAACATAAGTTTGGGTCCACAGGTGAAGGCTAAGGCTCAGGTCCAGCTTAGCAAAGGAGAAAAGGAAGGCGTCCTTGGTGGACTTGCATAATGTGCCCTGGACACTCCCCACAACGTGCACATGCGCACCAACACACACCAACACCCAGCTCAACACACCCAAAGGAGGTCCACGTGAGATCCCGAAAGGAAGCCTTAGGCCAATCCCTTTGCAGGCATCCAGCCACTCATTCTGCCTCCTTTGACCCCAACTCAGCTGGTAAAACCCGAGTCCTGACTCTTCCTCTGCAGCATAGTCAACACGTCTGCACAGCGCCCACACCTGGCCTTGTGTTCTCAGAATTACACACACGAGCGACACAGCAGAAGTGATAGGGATTTGCTCCCTACACCATCAGACAGGGTCCCCTTGGGAAGGTTTTGAAGAAGAGTCAGAATCCCTCTGAATGACAGACCAAGAGCCCTCACCTGGCAGGGGTGAGAATCCTGATTATGAGGACAGTCTTAGAAGGTTACACAACGTAACCAGGCCATGAGTACCCATAGAGCTTATGGCCACAAAGTCAGGCTAAGATAGACCAGAGGCAGCTGGAGCTGAACTGCAGCTGGCAGAGGCAGGTGTCTACAGGCTTCAGGCTCAGAGCACACGTGTCCCGCTGGTGCCGATCCTCCTACTTCCTCCCATTAAATGATATTCATGGCCCAGCCTGAGTTACAGACCTCACTGTAGACAGTAGTCACAGGAACCATTTCTTCCACTTGTAGTTCACCGAGGCCCTGGAATGCAAGACAAAGGGGTTCTGGAGCAGCTGATGCGAAAAGTGGCCCCAGAGAGACCTGCAGAGCAAGTGCCCACTGACGTGCTCTGCATATGAAATTTCCAAAGTGTAAAGCATTGCATTGACACCAATTACA
Organism: Microcebus murinus; assembly: GCF_040939455.1. Taxonomy (NCBI): domain Eukaryota; kingdom Metazoa; phylum Chordata; class Mammalia; order Primates; family Cheirogaleidae; genus Microcebus; species Microcebus murinus. The sequence continues at coordinate 105,490,856 of NC_134105.1, read as the reverse complement.
AATCTTTTATTAAATGGTGTTGATTGTCGAGAAACACATGAACAGGCAGTAGGGTCAGAGTAGCAGATGGCTAGATTTGGAAGCCCAGGGCTGGACAGTGTGGGACCTGGGAGTAGCCTGGATGGCCAGTGGCTCCAGCATTATTCTTACCCAGCTGAGACTCCTGTTCTATCAGCTCTTCATAGTGCATGCCACCATCCTCAACTCTCTGCTCCTCCTGCAACTGGACACCTGAGCCACACACAGACAATCCTTAAATCTATACCTTGGAGACCTGTACCCCTCCCACTGCACCAAAGCCATGGCCACACCCATCATCCCATCTGCAGGAGACTCCCTGGCAGCCACAGTTAGGAGAAAGGGGACCAAGTTCTAGTGGAGGAGGGGAGGCATCTGGGGCTGGAAGGAGAAGTGCAACCTGCCTCGTTCTGTTTCCGTCTTCTTCTTATTGCCACATGTCTTCCAAAGGTATGATATAACTCCCAGGGTCAACATCAAAACCACAGTAGCCCTTAGCATGTCGGGCAGCAGTCTAGCCATGTCCCATCCATGTGAATCTGTTTCCCTCATACAAAGAATGAACAAGAGTAAGTTAGGAGAGAACTTGAGATACCCATTTCCAAGGGGGAGCACAGGGGGGAAGCGGGTGGAAGGGCACGAAGGGGTCTGGTGCAGAGGCTGAAAAGGGAGGACAACAGCAGGTCCACTCATTCAACCAGACACTGAACTGCTGGTTTTGCCAAGGATACTGAGATCAACAAGACGATGTCCATGCCCTAAAGTAGCTCATCACCCAGGAGGGAAGACTGAGAAAATATCAAAGGCCACATAGAAGAACCCTGCTGCAACAGAAGTTTACACCTGTGCTAGGGCTTCAGGAGGGCCTCCCAGAGGAGGTGTGGGTAGACTGAGTCATGAAGGGGGAGAGAAGTTTCAAGATATTCAGAGGAGGTCACTACAGGAATGAGGAGCACCATGTTCAGGGAATGGCTGTGTCAAACGCCAGCCCTGGGAGTTGCCAGCACCTCCACTGTGGCAGGACAGGGGCAGGCAGGGAGGAGAGTCAGAGGAGGTAGGAATCTGTGCCCAGAGGGCCTTGTAGCCATGCTAAGTGTTAGCTGAGACTCAGGATGGGGTCAGGAGAGAAGGTCACAGGCTGTTTATGTGGCACTATTACATCAGACCCTCCAGTAGCTCCTGGAGAAAGGGAAGACAGGGCTGCACACAGGGTCCCGGTCATTCATTCATTCCAGGAACTCTGGCTGTGAGCAAACTTTGCCAGAAGCTGGCTTGGCACAGGGAGTCAAAGGAAAACAAGACATGGCCTTGCCCTCAGGGTTGTCCAGTCTACCTAGGAGACAAAGACAGAAATCCATCATCACTGCTCAGTGTGGGGGAGGACACGGACAGCTCCCTAAGGAGGTGGTGCCTGAGGGCAGGACAGACTACATCACTTGCAGGCCCTGTGCAAAAGGAACACGGGGAGCCCTTGTTCAAACTGAATAACAGCAGAATTTTAAACCAAAACCCTAAGTAAGGGGCCCTTTGCCACTACCCAGTCTTCACGCCAAGAAGCCTGCCCGCCTAAGGGGAATCCTTCAGGAGCAGTAAGACAGGAAGAGAAGCACATGGGACTCAGGATGGCTCAAGGGAGAAGACACAGCATGTCCAGAAGCTCATAATCTTGCAATGACGGGACTCGTTCAGGGAACTATAGACAGCACTTTGGTTTGAAGCGAGTGGGTGAGGCCAGCAATGTGGGTGGAGGAATATCTAAGATACAAATCCTGCAGGGGGTTGCTGGAATCAGGTTCCCACAGATGACACAGACAATGACACAATCCCATCTGCTTCTGCTTTCCCCATAGCCCACTCTGGACTAGTGTTCGAGGACAAATGGGGTGGGAGAGCCATGGGAAGGCTGCAGCCTGGACAGCAGGGACATGGTGGGTGGCTGGCAGAGGAGGGCATGCAAAGGAGAGATGCTCAAAGGCAAAAGTGAGGTCACTGGGACTCTCAGGCTTCTGAGTGGGTGACCAGGTGGACAGTGTCACTAATACACATGGTAGGGAGAAAAGCCCAGACCCACAGGTCACTATTCTGCCTGAGCTCCCGATGTCCCTTCCCACTCACCTTGGTCACAGATGTCCCCAACATCTCTGGTGACAGTTTTCTGGTCCGTGGGATTGCTTACCACACAGGTGAAGCTGGCATTGGGCTGACTCAGGGGTAGGCTTGCAGCCAGGGTCCAGGAGTCAAGGGCTGGTCCTGGTGTCCCTCTCTGCCACAGCTCCAGAGGGAGGCCCCTGCTCTCCCAGATCACGTTCAGGTCCCTTGTGGCCCCTGGGGCCCTGCACTCCAGGGTGACGTTGCACCAGCCTGCTGCGATGGATGGTGACTGAACCAGGATGTGCGGATGGGGCACGGGATCTGGAACAGGAGGGGACAATGAAAGCAGCCCCGTTTGTGAAGAACATTACACATCGTACATTGTAATCATTTTCTCACAGATGCCATGGCATGCACCCTGTAGGGAAAGTGGGTGTGTTTTACAGATAACACACAGTTTCTCTAAAGCTAAACACTGAGCAGATGACAGTAAGAATGGAAGCCCCTGAGTCAGCCCTGTAAAGTGTCACTAGATTAAACTAGTCAGAAAAATCTGCCAAAGGAAACAAGGCTGGACTCCATCTACTCAAGGCCCATAATTCCTAAAAATTGGACTCCTCTTGGAGGAGGAAGAAATCTGGGGCAGAAGGGCTTGTGCTGGCCCAGGGTCCTTCCCCAGCATGTCCAACTGAGATGATGGGACTGCAGCCTGGGACTGCACGGCCCTCTGGGGCAGGACTTCAGGCCAGCTCTGGGAGGCCAGACACAGCCCCATGCTCCCAAGAGTACACACTTTGGTGGGAGATGCAGTGGCAGCGACAAGGAACATCTCCGAGTGTGTTTAGAACATGCCACTGAACTTGAGGTACAGACAGGAAGAGAAGAGTCAGATGTGTAAGCCTGTCTTAGAAAGCACATGGGACCTAACGCTGCAAACACGCTCTCTCCATCGCAAGTTATTTCCCTATGCAGAGAGGAACTCTAGGGAAAGAAAGTCTTGGATAAACATCTGTCCTATGCAGTGTAAACGGTCTACAACTAGAAGGCTTTGAGAGATGGGTTAGCTGATTCCTGAGTTAGTCTCAGGCTGGGGTGAGAGGGGAGGAGACTGGGAGGACTCGATATGTGTGGACTTCCAATTGTGAGAGACAGAATAGTGGCCCCAGATATTTCCACATTGTAGTCCTGGCAACCTGGACTACATGGAAAGGGGAATTAAAGTAGCAGATAGAATGAAGATTGCTAGTCAGCTAACATTGAAATGGGGAGATTATTCTTGATTAGCCGGATGGGTCCTGTGGAATCACAAAGACCCTTAGAAGTGAAAGAAGGAGGGAGACAAGGTGCGAGGGTTCGAAAAGGACTCACCCCACCATTGCTGGCTTTGAATATGGAGGAAGGTGGCCATGGCCAAGGGAGGCAGATAGCACCCAGCAGGTGAAAAAGACAAGAACATGGATTCCCCCCTTGGAGTCTCCAGAAAGGACACAGCCTGCCAACACCTTGATTTTAGCCCAGTGCAAGCTCTGTCAGACTTCAGACCTACAGCATGCTGACATAATACATTTCTGCAAATTCAAGCTACTAATTCACAGTAATTTGTTCTAAAAACAATGGAAAACTACTATACAAATTAAGTAACATTAATCCTGGAAAATGGATGATTAATGTTATTGGAACGATTTCTATTTCACCAATTTCCATTGTCTTTCCCAGAACACCGAAGTCATTTTCTCCCTGGTATCAATCTCAGGTCTGGACTCCATCTCTGGTGACTGCACTTTCACTATTTCAGAGGAGGCAGTAGAGAGTGAAGGCTGTGTCTGAGTGGAATCCTGCAAAATGGGGTCAATGAGACAAAGGAGGCGGTAAGCCATGGGCTGGAGGGAGGGGTGTCACTCACCATAGACAGTAAGATGGAAATACTGCAAAACTTCTCTTCCTTCCGTTAACCTGGCTTGAGCTCGGTAATGCCCACTGTCCTCAAGGCTCAGGTTCGAAATCCTCATGGAGGCCAAGTTGGGCATCTGGACCCTCTGCTTGAATTTGTCCTGGAGGCTGAGCCAGGTTGGAGAATGGACGCCTCTCTGGATACGACATATGACTCTGTAGTCTGACTCCGGGGTAAAGCTCCAGTAGAGCTCCTCCAGCTCAGATTCCAGAATTGCTCCTGCCTTCTGGGTCACACCAAACAAGACAGAACCTCCTCGGATCCCCTTCAGAGGAACGTGGGCTCCAGAGTCCTTAACCGCAGAGCCGTGTGCCCCAGAACTCTCAGCCACAGCACGGCAGACACCTGGGCATCGGAAACGGAAACGGGAGTGTTTTCTCATCAAGAATAAATAAGAGAACCACGGAACTTTTCTTCCTAATCAAATCCATCCAAAATTCTTCCTTCTTGGAAGGTAGGCTAGTATAATGAATTGGAAGTAATTCTGGGATCAAGTCTGGTTCTCGTGGAGTATAAACTTAAACAGGCTTAACTGCCTATTCGTCAGTTTCCTTGCCATCCAAATATGATAACATGAATTAAGTGAAATCATAGATCAGAAGAACCAAGTACATTATCCGGCACATGCTAAGTGCATAAATATAGAAGGCAGCTCTAACATGTCACCCAAAGTTCTCTCCGTCCTGTGGACGTCAATGTGTAATCCCTACCCTGGAGTGTGGCTGCACCTAGTGACCTGCTCTAAGGAACAGAATAAAGCTGTTGGGGCACTTTTCAGAGTCTAAAAACCCTACAGGTCTAGTTTCTCCTTCCTCCCCAATGAGACCCAATCACACTATTATTTTCATAACTACTTGCAGAAATTTTTTGATGACTTTTTTCCAGTATGGTTATTTTTGTTTATTGAAAGATTCATGTGACAATATATATTAATAAAGAAGCAGAAACACACCATCACGAATTTAGCTGCCAGCCCTGCTCCCCAGGATGCGTGTGAGGTCAGCTCACAGACATATTTACCAAACTCTAGGGTTCCCCAGTCAGGGGTCATGTCCTGCAGGAAGGGGGGCTGTTATGGATTGAATTGTGTTCCTCAGAAAAGATACATTGAAGTCCTAAACCCAGAACCTCAGAAGGTGAAATTCTTTGGAAATAGAGTCTTTGCAGATAGAGTCAAGTTAACACGAGGTCATTAGGCTGCAGCCTCCTCTGATATGAAGGGTGTCTTATGAAAGGGGGAAACTTACACCCAGATGCCGACATGCACGGAGGGAACCAATACGAATGGACACAGGGAGGAGGCACGTGAAGGTGAGGATGGACCGACGCAGCTGCAAGACAGGGAACGGCACAGACTGCCAGCAAACACCAGAAGCTGGGAAGGGGGAGGAAGGATTCCCCTTGTTATGGACTGAATATCTGTGTTGCCCCCAAATTCACATGTTGCAGTTTTAACACCCAGCGTGGCTTTACTTGGAGATGCGGCCTCTAATGAAGGGAGGGTAGGTGAGGTCACAAGGGTGGGACCCAATCCAATAGCATTAGTGTCCTTATAAGAAGAGTCCCCAAAGAGCAACCGAGCCCGCCCTCTCCATGCACGTGCACTGAGGAAAGGTCACGTGAGGACACGGATAGGAGGCAGGCTTCCGCTAACCAGGCAGAGAGCCCCACCAGCAATTGAATTGGCTGGAACCTTGATCCAATAGCCCCCAGAACTGTGAGAAAACAAATTTCTCTTGTTAATTCATGAGCGAAATACAAGTGTCCTTTAATGTCTCAGTCAGCAATGTTTTTCATAGCTAATAACACGTTTAAATATATAATTCTTTGACAATGGACACCAAACAAAGGTGCTCCATTTAATGTAGGGCCCAAAATAACAGCCGTCCTTTCTAGGGGGAAAGACAGGACAACTGGACTCGCTGGGACAGGAAATCATTTTCCAAAGGGGAAACCTTTCAAGAAGGGAGATCAAGAAATAAACTAGTATTTTCTGCTAAACAGAGAGGAACTGAAAAGGTCTGGCTGAGGCTTTTACTAGCTGCCTCTAAAAGTCCAGCTGCAGCTGCCTTCCTGAGTGTGGTCTGCACCCCACTTTGTCACACACTGCAGGAGGGTGACGTGTCCTTCAGCAGGTGGTCTGAGGCCACATCCCTGCAGCCACTTGCAGACCCTTTCTTCTCCAGCTCCCTGTCAGCAGCCACCAGGTAGGCGCTCAGGAAATTCTGTCATGGTCAGGCTGACCAGTCCCCACAGTGGAGGCCACCCTCACTGGCGCTGCCTGCATTTCTGGAAAAGTGCAGTGTGCACTGAGCCACCCTCAGCCACTCCCTTCCCATGTCCCCTTCCAAACACACAACCAGGTAGGGTTCAGGGGTCTAAGAATGATAAGGACAAATTCTTCATTACCTCCCTCACCATCACTCCTTCTCCACCCAGCCCTCCCCAAGTCAAGGCAGAACTTGATCAGGGGACAAACCAAAACCAAAAAAGAAATGCATCCAACTGTGGAGCTCCATGAATTGCTACAGAGTAGTTTCTGGGAGATGTTCCTTCTGAGGACGGGCTCTGTCCACACTCCACTGCTAGGGTCTGTCCCAATGACTACCAGGGAGGGCAGGCCTGACGGGAAAACCAAATTCACTCCTCCCCACTTCCTGTGTGACCTCCAGAGAATCACTTTCGTTATCTGGACACAGACTGCCTATCCCTAAACTAAAAAATTCTAAGTCCTTTCTTTCTTTTTTCCCCTCTTTATTTCCTTCTGCCCTCCCTTCCTTCTTTCCTTCCATTTTTTCTTTCGTTTTCGTTTCTCTGGTATTCCTCCAGCCCAGTGCCTACAGACAGAACGTTATACAATAAAACATATTTCTCCAAGTTAACAATATTGTGAAACTGAAGAAAGCCTACATTTTGTTGTCGACAAAATTTACCGATTTAAACAGGATCTAACCCACTGCTATCAATAAGCTCATCTTTGCTTCGAGAAGTCCTGTTTTACAAGTGCTTTCTAATCCATTAGATTTCACATACTTCCCTGCAAGTTCAATCACTGCTGAAATATTAAAACAAAAATATTAACAATAAAAGCTTTCACAATAATTCATATTTACTAGAACTTATTTTTTCATTAGCTTTCATTTAATATTATTATTTGATTATCATATGATGCTTCATAAAGCAATGAGTATGATACACAGCCTAGATCAGGTCACTCTACTTCCTTCCTCTCCATTTTCCTTCCCCGCTTTCATGGCCTCCTCTAGCCCAGGTGGGCAATCTACTGGTTCTTCCACATCTTTAGAATGTTCTTAGAAACATGTGGGTGCATAGACACCCTTAAATTTTGGAGGCTGCTTTCCTTGTATAAAAGTAAGATTTCATTTCATTTAGTTTCCTGAATCTTCCTGATGGATATTCATGCATTTTACTTCATGAAAACTGAAAATTCCTCCCAGAAAGGGGAACATTTGCATTTTTAGGCCTGCATAATACTCCATGGTACACATACTCTCAATTTCTTCCATCACTCCCGATTGTTGGGCACCTCCTCTTTTTTCCTAGGGTTTTTCCCCAGAACAGTGCTGTGATAGACATGGTTTCATCTGAGGTCTCCAGAGTCTGAAAGCATTTCAGGGTGGAGGAGAGGCCACCCACAGGGGTGAGAAAGGGCATAGTCTGTAGGACTCATTGTGCCTGAGATGGCAAATGCTTTTTAACATTTTCAGATGGAACTAATGCCAATTACACAAGCACTTTTAAGATAAACCTGAGACTTCCAAGGGCCTCTCCTCTGAGATGATCTGCCTGGAGCTGACCCCAAGCAGAGGGGTGCCCCTCCACTCTCCTTTCCAGTGGAGCTCAAGCAGCCCAGACCAGAGGAGCTTCTTGCAGCTCAGACACGGGTTCCAATTCTGCCCCCTCCTCCACAGGACAGTGCAGAGACTGTCAGGACACCGCTGAGTTCCAGGCCAGCAGTACACTCTTTCAACCCTTTACCCCCAGGAGGAAGCTATTTTATCCCTCTGTATCCCTCTTTCCAGGCAGTTCCAACTTCCTTCGGATCTGGCTACTGTAGCAGAAGTGGCCTGCGCTCCCAGGCTATAGTCCCGTTAATGCAGCCAAGGCAGCCCAAGCTCAGGCATCCCAGCCTGCTCACCACCAAAAGACCATTTCATTTCTTCTGTTTACCATGGGCTCTAACCTAATATGCTGCATTTGCAAATTATAACACAGCATTTTCCTCTTTTCTGTTCCTCAGAAACAACAGAACCGAAATGGCCCTCCCAGGGGTCATGGCCCAGCTATCCCAGCTCCACACAGTTGTTTCTCCTTCCCAGGGACCCCGGGCTACTCACTGAGGAGGAGGCTGATGAACCCCAGGAGACTGGAGGCCCAGCAAGGCGGGTGGTGCTCTGAGCAGGGCCCCATGGCGGCTGCCTTCAAGCCTGGTCAGCTGCAGGGGAAACATTGAAGGGGGAAGAAACCAGCTTACACAACTTTCCCACTTCAAGGGCAGTACTAGCAAGTGACTACTGGGGAGACAGCCCATCAATCTAGAGAAAGAGCCATTCAGCTCTTCTGTAGATGCTCTGCACACTCATTAAGTAATTGCACAGACATGTACAACTTCACACTGTGACGCGCCTGACATCACCTCGACAGGCCCCCGTTCCTGTGGTCACAGCAATCCTGGTGCTCTCACACATGCCCTCCCCTGATGCTTATCTGCTTACCTGGGTTCACACCTATGCCTCAGGCTACCCTGCTCACCAAATAGCCACTCTCTTACAGCAAACCAGAGTGGGCCCCTCCCGAGTTTGGTGTCTTTCCTCTGTCCAAACCCTTTAGTACTGTTTCTCATTTTGGTTATTCCTTTTCTTCTGCTGGGTTTAGGATTGGTTAGCTCGTCCTCTTCCAGTTCCTTGAGATGATTCATAAGATTGTCGATTTGTGATCATTCTGTCTTTTCAATGTGGCCATTTAAGGCTAGTTTTCCTCTCAGGAATCCTTTTGCTGTATCCCACAGAGTTTGATAACTTGTGCCCTCATTATCATTCAGTTTCAAGATGTCATGGTTTCCATCTTTTTCTCCTCCCTGACCCCACTATCATTCAGGAATGGGTTGTCTCATTTCCATGATTTTGTGTAGAGATGAGCGTTTCTGTTGGAGTTGATTTCTAATTTTATTCCAATGAAATCTGAGAAGATATATGGTATAATTTCTATTTTGTTTAATTTCTTGAGACCTGTTTTGTGGTCTAGGATGTGATCAATTTAGAAAAAGTTCCATGAGCTGATGAGAAGAATGTATATTCAGTATTTTGGGGTAGATTGTTCTGTGGATGTCTGTTATGCCCATTTGTTCTAGAGTTGTGTTTAAGTCCATTGTTTCTTTGCTTATTTTCTGTTGGAGGATCCGTCAAGTTCTGTCAGTGGGGTGTTAAAGTCCCTGGCTGTGATGGCATTGCTATTTATCATGTTGTTTAGATCAAGTAGGATTTGCTTTACATACCTCAGTGCTCCTTTGTTAGGTACATAAATATCTAGGATTGTTAAGTGTTATTGTTGAATTGCCCCCTTCACTACTGTATACTGACCATCTTTCTCTTTCTTATTTTTGCTGGTTTGACATCTATGTTATCTGATATGAGAACAGCTACACCAACTTTCTTTTAGTTTCCATTTCCATGGAATATTGTTTACTATCCTTTCACCTTGAGTCTCAATGAATACTTGTGGGTTAGATACATTCCTGGAAATAACAGGACACTTGGCTTGAGTATTTTTATCTATTCAGCCAACCTTTGTCTCTTCACTTTGTCCCTTTGTCTCCTCACCGTTCAAGCCATTCATATTTATTGAAAGAATTAATAAGTGGGACGGGGTGTATTTCTGCTCATCATATTGGAGTGACCCTTACTGCTTTGTTTTACCTCTTGAGCCATTGTGGAATCTGGGTTCTGTACCTTAGCTTTTGAATGATTTTACACTGGTGGTTGTCTATTGCTCCAATCAGTGTATAATGACGGTCTGAGTACTTCCCACAGGTCAGGTCTGGTCTTCACAAATTCCATCACTGATTGCTTGGGTCCTCAGTCCCTTCTTGCTTATAAGGCTTCAGTTGAGAAGTCTCCAGTTAGCTTGATAGGATGCCTTTGTAGGTTACCTGCTGTTTTTACCTTGGGGCTCATACGAGTGCATAACTTGGGTTTACTTTGGCCAGCCTAGTGACTATGTGAAATGACGATTGCCTTTTCATGATTAATCTTCCTGGAGTCCTGTGGGCTTCTTGTACCTGAATATCTAGATTTCTAACTAGGTCAGGAAAAGTTTTCCTCAATTATTCCCTCAAAGAAATTATCCAACCCCTCTGTATTTGCTTCTTTGTCCTTAAGGATGCCTATGATTATTCTGTTTGCCACTTTACATAATTCTACATTTCTTGTAGGCTTTGCTCATTCCTCTTTTTCTCTGTTCTTTCTCTTTGACTTATTTGTCTAGCTCATAGGTGTTCTATACAAACTCTGAAATTTTTTCTTATGCCTGATCGAGCCTATTCTTAAGGCTTTCCACTGTGTTTTGTAATTTCTTTTTTTTTTTTTTTTTTGAGACAGAGTCTCGCTTTGTTGTCCAGGCTAGAGTGAGTGCCGTGGCGTCAGCCTAGCTCACAGCAACCTCAAACTCCTGGGCTCAAGTGATCCTCCTGCCTCAGTCTCCCGAGTAGCTGGGACTACAGGCATGTGCCACCATGCCCGGCTAATTTTTTATATATATATCAGTTGGCCAATTAATTTCTTTCTATTTTTATAGTAGAGACGGGGTCTCGCTCTTGCTCAGGCTGGTTTTGAACTCCTGACCTTGAGCAATCCGCCCGCCTCGGCCTCCCAAGAGCTAGGATTACAGGCGTGAGCCACAGCGCCCGGCCGGTTTTGTAATTTCTTGAATGAGTATTTCACTTCTATAATTTCTGATTTGTTTTTCTTTCACAGTCCATTTAATAAGTCAAAGACCTTTTCTCAGTTTTCAAAAATGTCAACAGTTACCTAAATAAGAAGCTGTGTGCAAAAGAAAAAAGATTTTTGTGGAGAGTGTTTACTGCGCAAAGTCTGTGCAAAAATTAGCATTTACCCTCAGTGGGCTGCACTATGTCCCCCTCACTGCCACTTATATCAGTCAACCGCTCCACACACTCAAGGCAAAGCCAGACCCCCACAGAAGCTGACAGGCTCTTGGCTGGAGTCAACCATGACTTTCCCCTAAGCTTTTACCAGCCCTGATCCTGCTGTCTCAGACAGTGGGACAGAGAAGTACACACTCCCTCTGTCACAGCCTCAGCTGGCTCACACTCACCACCACCTACTGAGGTTCAAAACCTGGTCTAATCTCTCCAATCATGGGCAGCCCCAAACATTCAAGACCTCCACCTCCCATTCCCGTGGGAAGCTGCACCATCCCCCTAACCACTGGGAAGTGCCACCTTCTCCTCCACGTGAAGGCTTCTCCCGTGGCTACCCAGGCAGAACACCCCTAAGAGGGGATCGTAGGCTGGCCCCATGACTCAAGGTAGTCAGATCACTGTGTATTAACCCCCCTTAATCAATGTGAAACCAGAGTCCTGGTGGGGGGCGGTATGTGGCCTGTAGAAGGTCACCCAGGTAATCTAAGGACTAGGTCTGGATTCCTGATAGGCAGGTCAGTACTTTTCCCCAATGTCACATCTGGTCTCCCATCCCACTGTATGGCCTCAAGCAAGTCACCTGAGGTCCAGTCTGTCCTATCCCCAAAAACTGTTCTGCAGATTCCAGACAGCAGAATATTCAAGGTTGGCTTGATTCCCTCTTTTCCACCTAGTAATGGGGAAGTCACTTCAAAAGGCGGTCCATGAATTCCAAGGTCAGAAACTTCTCACATGAAATCAAAATTGGCCATCTGTATATCTTCTTTGGAAAAATGTCTATTCAGAGCCTTTGCCCATTTTAAAATTATTATTTTTGTTTCGGGCTATTGAATTACATGAGTTTCATATATTTTTTGGATATAAACTACTTATCCAATGGTTCACAAATATTAATATTTTCTCCAAATCCATAAGTTGTCTATTCCCTCTGTTGATAGTTTCCTTTGTTATGCAGAAGCTTTATGGTTGACTATAATCCCAGTTGTTTGTTTTTGTTTTTGATGCCTGTGCTTTTGGTGTCACATCCTAAAAATCATTGCCAAGACCAATGTCAAGGAGCTTGTTCCCTCTTTTCTTCCAGGAGTTTTATGGCTTCACATATTACATTTACTTCTTTAATTCATTTCAAGTTAAATTTTCCATGATGTAAGATGAGTTCCATTCATTCTTTTGCATGTGGATATCACATTGTTTGAACACCACTTATTGAAGAGACTATATTCTACCCATTTTATATTCTTTGTCCTTTTCTCAAAAACTAGTTGACCTTACAGACATGTGCTTATTTCCGGGCTCTGTATATGCCAATACAATACAGTTTTTATTACTAGAGCTTTGTCATATACTTTAAAACAAGGATGTCTGATGTCTGTACCTTTCTTTCTTTTGTTCAAAATTTCTTCGGCTATTTGGTGTCTTTGTAATTCCATATAAATGTTAAGATTTACTTTCTACTTCTGGGAAAATGCCATGGAAATTTTGATAGGGATTCCTTAGAATCTGTAAATGGCTTTGAGTAGTATGGGAATTTCAACAATATTAATTTTCTAATCCATGATCACAAGATATCTTGCCATTTATTTATGTCATCTTCAAATTTTTCATCAATATTTCATAGTTTTCAGTGTATAGATCTTTCCTCTTTTTGGTTAAATTTATTCCTACATATTTTATTTTTGTGTTACTGCAAATGGAATTATTTCCTTAACTGGGGGTGTATAGTTCATTGTTAGTGTATAGTAATGCCACTGATTTTTGTATGTTAATATCATATCCTGCAACTTTACTGAATTCATTTATTAGTTAAGAGATTATTGGTGGAGCCTTTAGGGCTTCCTATATATAGGGTCATGTCATCTGCGAACAGACATAATTTTACTTCTTTCTTTTTTATTTAAATACTTTTTATTTCCTTTACTTGCCTAATTTTTTTGGCTAGGGTTTCGAGTATTATGTCAAATGGAGATGATGAAAGTGGGCATACTTGTCTTGTTTCTGATCTTAGAGAAAACAATTTGACTTTTTACCATTGAATATGATGTTGGCTGTGCTCCTGTCATATAAGGCATTTATGTTGAGGTACATTCCACATATACAAATTAGTTTAGAGGGCTTTTTGTTATGCTAATAAATTTTTATTTTTCTAGCTGTCTTTTCTAACACAAGTGGTTTATTTAAAAATCTACATAAAGATATTACTATAGCAAAAATGTTTTGTCCCCAAGAGAATTCATAGTTTTTTTTTTTTGTGGAAAAAAAACTTTAATTGCTGTTGCAAAAAACATCTGTATGAAGTAGAAATTGGTTCCAATAACATTAGTAAAGAATTAGTTCTAGAAAGTGGAGGTAACTGGATGTAAAAGTCTGGCAGCAGTTTAATAGAACAGTCCCAGATGGTTTGGCTGAGGCCAATACCTAATGAGGACGAAAGCCTTGTCTGTGGGGAATTTTGGATGATACCTGGAGAAATATTACACTGTGCATAAACCAAATTGAATTGTTTTCACAAATGTTGTAAAGTTCCATATAGTAAAAGTTTTTTTCTACATGCACTTCAATTTCACAGCAAGAGTGGCATAGAATACCTAAACACAGAAGAGAGCATTCATGCAAGATATCTAACTCTTTGATATAATAATGCATACAATTCAAAATGATTACACTATCATTACATCTAAGGCTTTCTGCAACTACAAGGTGGTGGTTATGGAAAGCATGGCCCCCGATATTAACATCTAGAAAGCAGCCACCACCTTCTACGTGTGTTCTCTTTTTGCGTTTTTTCTTCATCTTTCTTAATCAACTCTGCTGTTGTTGCTGCTTCTTAGCAAAACTGGTAAAAACAAAATTGTAATCATTGAACATAGCGCTCTGGCAATCAAGACGTTTAAAGCCTTCAATCTTCTGGGGCGAAGCAAGCACCGTGCGACATTTAGAACTCTGATTAACAAACAAGGTCGTCACAAATTTTCCTGGCTTGAAGACTTCCACAACTTTCCTGATCAGGTCATCATAGGAGGTCTGACTTAAGTTTGTTTCAAAGCTAACATAAGAAAATTCTGGTTCTGGAGTGATGTGAATAGTCCAATAAGTTCCATCCGATTTCATTCCATTCATTGAATACCCACAAGGATTGAACAATGTGGCATCAATGACAGAACCTGGTATCAGGTCACGAATTCCACTCTCACGAGTGACATCCTTTGCAGTAACACCGTCTTTCATGTAGAACTGGTCCATAACTGCTGGGTCAAGCTCACTCATCAGAATTTCCAGGGTCTGATCTGGCTGACTGATTACTCGACTCTCTGGGAAATCCAGAGTATATAAGTACCAACAGTCAGAATTCATACGTCCCATACAATATGCTGCTCCATTTGGGAAAATTGCATTTAGAAACTCTATTTCTTCCTGGAAATTCCGGTGTGGGTACCCTTGGTGAGAAGGCTTCATGAAATTCTTACGAGAATAAAAGAAGCTCACTTCTCTATACATAACCATGTCAAGAAGTTAACTACTGAAGTGTCTGGCTTCTTCACTTCTTTCCACAATTCGAATTATCCCAACTCATTCTCTGCTTCCTCCATACTTTCTGCTGTTCTTATGCATTATAATTGAATTGAGTCAAACCCACTGTAATCCCTAGCAAGCTTCAACAGGGGAACCAGTGCTTTCAGCAAGAGGGTGGTACCACATGTCTTCAAAATGAAACGTCTCTTGGAGACAAACATGCTACTCTCACTGAGTACATAAGCTTCCTGCTTGTCAGTTTTTGTCACACTTATGATTGAACATTGCACATCCTTCAAAAGTATGTCCCACTCAGATCTCGGGATAGTGCGAAGATCCCCAGATCCTTGGTTCGCCGGGAGAACCAAACCTCCAGCAGCTTCTCCGTCCCTTCGAAAAAATGTGCAGCTTCCATCACCGTGAGACTAGCGAACAACCAACAACCACAGAAAATCAACTAAATTAAACCTCTTCTCCCGCCGCTGCCGCCGCCGCTGCGGATTGTTCCAGCTGTGTTACTAAAGTTCAGGTTCCTTTTTTTTTTTTTGCTATAATTTTATATTAACTTTTTTTTAAAAAAAGGACTAATAAAATTTTCCCGGCTTCTTTTTGTGAGCGAAAGTTGAACGTGAGTCTGTTGGAAATAGAGGCAGATACAGTTCAGTCTCTTGTAGTCCGCTGATTCCCCATTAGAGAGAGTAGAGCGAGCGCTAGCTAATGTCGCCGGCCATACTGTGTAAGCCAGAATTCATAGTTTTTAATCTATTTCATAACCATTTAATGTTTTCTATTTTATTTGAGGATATTACAGGGATACAAATGTTTTTGTTACATGGATTGCTGCTTAAGTCAAATTTATTAGTGTGCCCATTACCCAGATGGTGTACACTGTACCCATTAGGTATGATTTGAAATATCTCCTCCTACCCCTCCCACATGTTTGATTTCCATTGAGTTTTACTTCGATCTGTGCACATCACTGCTGATCAATTAGGTTCAATTGACTAGTAAGTATATGTGCTGTTTGTTTGTTCATTCTTGCCATATTTCACTTAGGAGAACGATCTCCAGTTCCATCCAGATTGTTGCAAAAGATATTAGTGCATTTTGGGAACTGAGTAGTTCTCCATGCTATACATATACTACATTTTATTAATCCAATCATGAATTGATGGACACTTGGCTTCATACCACATCTTTACGATTGAGAATTGTGATGCAATAAACATTCTAGTGCAAATCTCTTTTGGATAAAATGGCTTTTTTTCATTTAGGTAAAACCCAGTAGTGATTCTGCAGGATCAAATGGTAGGTCTACTGTTAGTTCTTTGAGGACTCTCCATACTCTTTTCCATAGACGTTGTACTAGCTTGCAGTACCACCAACAGTGTGGAAGCATTCTTTTCTCTTTGCATCCATGCCAGCATCTATTGTTTTGGGACATTTGGACAAAAGCCATTCTCACTGTGGTTAGGTGATATCTCATTGTGATTTTGATTTGCATTTCTCTCATAATTAGGGACATTGAGTAGTTTGGCTTTTGTTTATTGGCCATTAGTCTATCTTCTTTTGAAAAGCTTCTGTTCATGTCTTTAGTCCACCTTTTAATGGGGTTGTTTGATTTTTTTTTCTTATAGATTTGCTTGAGTTCTTTGTATATTCTGATTAATGCCCTTTATCAGATGTATAACATGCAATTATTTCCTCTAAAACTGGAGGTTTTCTGTTTGCTCTGTTCATTGTCTCCTTGGCTGTGCAGAAGCTATTTAAGTTAATCAAGTGCCATTTACTTCTTTTTCTTGTTGCTATGATGGCCCTTGGGGTTTTCTTCAAAAATACTTTGCCTAGGCTGATACCTACAATAGTTTCTCCAACATTTTCTTCTAGAATTCAGGTGGTATCACATCTTAGATTTAAGCCTATTAGCCATCTTGAATTAATTTTTGTGAGTGGTGAGAGATGCAGATCCTGTTTTTTTATTTACTTATTTTAGCATATTAAGGGAGTACAAGTGTTAAGGTTACATATATTGCCCATGCCTCCCCTCACCCCTCAAGTCAGAGCTTCAAGCGTGTCCATCCCTGAAATGCTGCACATCTTACTCATTCTGTTTGTATATACACATCCCTCCTCCCCCCTTCCACCTGCCGGACACCCAATAAATGTTATTCCTATATGTCCACTTAGGTGTTGATCTAGTAATACCAATTTGCTGGTGAGTACATGTGGTGTTTGTTTTTCCATTCTTTTTTTTTTTTTTTTTTTTTTACAAAATAAGATATGTAGAGATACATGTAAGAGAGGATTTATTATAAGCATACACAGGTATGGAGGCTGAGGAGTCCCACAATCTGGAGAACCAAGAAAGCCAGTTGGGTAATTCCATCCAAGTCTGAAGACCTGAGAACCAGGGGGATGATGGTGTAAGTCCTGATCTGAATCTGAAAGCCAGAGAACCAAGACCTTGTAAGTGCTGACACCTGAAGCCAGGGGAAGATGACTCAGCTCCAGCAGAGAGAGCAGATTCACCCTTGCGCCATCTTGTTGTTCTACTCAGGCCCTCACAGACTAGATGACACCCACAACATTGGGGATGGCCATCTGCCTTTCTCAGTCCATCAATTCAGAGGCCGATCTTTTCCAGAAACATCCTCAAAGACACACCCAGAAATAATGTTTTGTCATCTCTCTGGCCATTTCTTAGCCCAGGCAAGTTTCTGAGGAACTCAAACTACTTTCCACACGAGCTGCACCAATTTTATATTCCCACCGGCAATGCATGAGGATGATTACTCCACATCTTCTCCATCACTAATTAGTATTTATTTTTTACATTATAACCACCCTATTGGGGTGTGAAGTGATTTCTCATTGTGCTTTAATTTACATTTTCCTAATGATTAATGATGTTGAATATCTTTTCATGTGTGTATTGACCATTTGCATACCTTCTTGTGATAAATCCTTTTCTGTGTTGAAATCTCTCCTGCCATACATTAGTCTCACTGCTCTATGGTAGCTGCTATTGTTAGGGTTACCAAATGTCATTAAATCCAGCAGTCAGTCCTCATCTTCTGTAACATCTCACCAACAAGTGACATATCCTTCCTTGAAAATCTGTCTTCGCCTTGTATTGACTACTCACCGCTCTTTCCTCTACTCTGTGGATGGTTCTTAGATTCCTTTACCAGTTTCTTTCTCATCTGTCTAACTTCTTCAGTCTAGAATGTCCAAGGGTTCCAAGCAAGACCACCCGGATAACCTCTTGTTACTATCTACACCATTTACTAACTTCTAGACCAGATGACTACCTTACATTGCAAAAGAGAATTTACAGATGTGATCAAGGTTAGACTTTGAGATGAGATTATTCTGGAGTACCTGAGTATGCCCAATCTAATCACAAAAATTCTAAAATGTGAGAGAAGAAGCAGAAGTAATGAGTTCAGGGAGATATGTAGCATGTGAAAAGTACTTAAACCACCATTGCTGACCTTGAAAATGGAGCAAGGGGACCACAAGCCAAGGAGATGTGGTGAGCTTGAGAAGCCTTTACATACTTAACTGGGAAGGTGTCCATGAAATTGCAAGTTCTGGAACAGTATTTTGGTATTATCCTGACATTATAAATATATATTCACATATGTATTTGTAGGTATAAAGGAAGTCTAGAAGTTGATACATATAACAGTCAGCAGTGGTTATCTTCTGGGATCTGTCTCTTTTGCTCATCAGATTCTCTGTAACACTTATCAGAAAGAGAGATCATTGCAGTGATATGATCACAACTGTGCTTCAGAAAGATTAATCCACATTTACACCAACAGGAAGATTGTCATCTTAGAAACCAGTGGAAGTATTTATTCTGACTTTCACTTTCTATTGTGTTGAAATAACCCCTTCAGGGTCTTTATTAAAACCACATCTCGGGTTTTGTCTAGAAGATGGTGGATGAGAAACACTGCCAGACAGAGTATCTCTGCAGAAAAGCAGACTGTAGCAGAAATTAGAAAAAAGAAGAAAGAGGACAAGCATACAGTGGACGAGGGCCGGAAGGATGGGTACCTAAGACCCCAGGAGACTCCACGGGAGAAGAATGTGGAGGAGAACTGGAGGCTGGGACCACCGGAGCAGCCCGGAGACCAGCGGCAAGGGTAGGTGGATTTGCTGTTTCCCCTCACCTGCATTTGGGACTGCTGGTGGGCTCCCCAGCGGGTTTAGAGACCTGCAGACACCAGCCCAGAGATGGCCGCCGCCAGCCAGCTTTGAGCCTGTAGCAGACATGGCACCAGGTTCCCAACTTCCTCCGGGCACCTCCATGTGCACAGACCCGAGCCATGCGGCAGGTGCCATATTGCCTCCTTCTCCCCTCCGCCGACCCTACCCGCAGCTGCCCAGAGAGACAATACAGCCACCAGCCAGAGGCACCTCCAGGGAATGGGACCTTCCCTTTTGGGACCCTACAGCTGACTCAGAGGAACTCAGACTGTGAGCTCCCTACCCGCCAGCTCTCCCAGGTGCTGCTGGCACGGTGTGCCCAGGTGAACGGTGCCGACTCAGAAGCTGAGAGACATAGACCCAGCTTGGGCTCCCTGTGGGTGAATTGGGACCGGAACTCCTCTCCCTGGTAGGGATACAGTTTGAACTCTGGGACCCAGAGGTTGGACCTGCAGACCAGATCCCCTGCACCAAGGGCTAACATTGCCCGGGGCACAGAAGGGTTATACGTGAACAGCCTGCTGAGGTGTGTGTGCCTCCAGGGGTGGATCAGCATCCTAGGGGGCAACCCTCCTCCCAGAAGGAGGCCGTGCGCCCAGCCCAGGTAGCGTTCCTGTGCAGGGAACCTCCCTGCCGGCATCACAGTCCGGGGAGGCCAGGTGGCTTGTGGTC
This sequence comes from Microcebus murinus, assembly GCF_040939455.1. NCBI lineage: Eukaryota > Metazoa > Chordata > Mammalia > Primates > Cheirogaleidae > Microcebus > Microcebus murinus. The sequence continues at coordinate 105,471,216 of NC_134105.1, read as the reverse complement.
TGGCCTGCTGGCAGAGGCCCAGGAGTAGCTGCGGAGTTGGGGAGAGTGGAAAGAAGCGAGGCCCGCTCCAGACTGTGGGTCTCAGACAGCCCCACCCCACACCCAGACTTTCTGGCTGAGCAGAACCATTCCAGCCCCGCCCTGACAGCTTTCCCTGGAAGCAGAGAATGGAACTTTGACCCCTGCTAACTGCCTGAGGGCAGGCTTACCCAACCCAGCTCCGCCCAGAACAAGAGCTGATAACAGGAAACAAAATCAACAGCATAACCTGTTCCTCCAAGCAAACGCCACCTACTGACAGGGACGGCATCTTGCACAGCCTTTCCATGGCACCCACTGACTCAATATAAAGAGAGTGGTCCAATCTCACCCACAGACACCACCTAACGCCTCAGAAACTAAACAAGGTGTGTGAATACCCAAACAATAACCTAAAGGAAAGAAAAACAACTGATCGACATGGGAAGAAATCAGCGAAAGAACTCAGGGAATATGAACAACCAAACGGAATACACACCCCCAAAGAGGAACACCAGCCCCCTAGAAATGGACACCAACCAAAATCAGGCAACCAATATGACAGAAGAGGAATTTCGTATGTGGATCATAAGAACACTCACCGAGCTGCAACAACAGCTCAATAACCAACACAAAGAAACCACAGAAAGCCTCCAGGATATGGGAAAAGAAATAGACACAATGAAGAAAAGTGTAACCGAACTCCTGGAAATGAAGAGTCAATTCAAGGAACTACAAAATACAGTGGAAAGTCTCAAGAACAAGGTAGATCAACAGAAGAAAGAATCTCAGAGCTTGAAGATAACACCCTCCAATTAAATAAATCAGTCACAGAAATAGAGCAGAGAAACAAGAGAAAAGAGCAAAGCCTACAAGAGCTGTGGGATTATGTGAAGAAACCTAATGTGAGGGTCATAGGGTTACCAGAAGGAGAAGAAGACAACACTCAAGGGTTGCACAAGCTGTTTCAAGATGTAATAGAGGAAAATTTCCCAGGCCTTGCTCAAAATCTTGATATACAAGTTCAAGAAGCTCAGAGGACCCCTGGAAGATTCAATGCAAACAGGAAGACGTCATGACATGCAGTCATCAGACTGACCAAAATATCAACTAAAGAGGCCCTTCTAAGAGCTGTAAGACAAAAGAAGCAAGTAACATACAAGGGAAAGGCAATTCGAATAACATCAGACTTCTCTAATGAGACTTTACAAGCAAGAAGAGACTGGGGCCCCATTCTCACTCTTCTGAAACAAAACAATGCCCAGCCTAAAATCTTATTCCCTGTAAAACTAAGCTTCATATATGAAGGAGAAATAAAGACATTCTCAGACAAGCAAAGGCTCAGAGAATTCACCAAGACAAGACCAGCCTTACAAGAAGTACTTAAAACAGCGTTACGCACGGATCATCATAATAATAACCCACGAATATAAAAACAACCAAAACCCAAAGATATTAAAGACCAGATATTACAATGGCTCAAGACAGAAATCATAGCAACAACATCCAACCCAACAGAATGAAAAGTAATCTACCTTATCTATCAGTTTTCTCAATAAATTTGAATGGCTTAAACTCTCCACTCAAGAGACATAGGCTGGCTGAATGGATAAGAAAATACAGGCCAAGTATATGCTGTCTTCAGGAAACACATCTAACCTGCAAGGATGCATATAGACTAAAAATAAAAGGGTGGGGATCAATATTCCAAGCAAATAGAAGCAAAATGAAGGCTGGTGTGGCAGTTCTCATTTCAGACAATTTAGTTTTTAAAGCAACAAAAGTAGTGAAAGACAAAGAGGGTCATTATATAATGGAGAAGGGCAGAGTTCAACAAGAAGAGATAACAATTTTTAATATATATGTACCCAACTTAGGTGCACCCAGATTCATAAAGCAAACCTTGCTGGAGCTAAGCAAATGGATTAATAGCAACTCCATAATCACCGGAGATTTCAACACCCCACAGACGGCACGAGACAGATCCTCCAAACAGAAAAGTAGTAAAGAAATAATGGACTTAAACAAAACTCTACAAGAATTGGGTCTGACTGACATTTACAGAACATTCTACCCAAAATCCACTGAATATACGTTCTTCTCATCAGCTCACGGGACATTCTCTAAGATTGACCATATCCTAGGACACAAAGTAAATCTCAAGAAATTTAAAAAAATAGAAATCATACCATGTACCTTCTCAGATCACAGTGGAATAAAAGTAGAAATCAACCCTAACAGAAACTCACATTCCTACACAAAAACGTGGAAATTAAACAACCTCCTACTAAATGATTATTTCATAAATGAAGAAATCAAGACGGAAATAAAAAAATTCTATGAAGAAAACGACAATGGAGAGACAAGTTATCAACTCCTCTGGGACACAGCTAAAGCAGTTCTGAGAGGAAAGTTTATCTCCATAAATGCCTATAACCGAAAGACAAGAAGATCACAAATAGACAATCTAATGAAACGACTCAAAGAGCTGGAAAAAGAAGAACAGACCAACCCCAAACCCAGCAGAAGAAGTGAAATCAACAAGGTCAAAACAGAACTAAATGAAATTGAAAACATGAAAACTATTCAGGAGATTAATAAAACAAAATGTTGGTTCTTTGAAAAAATAAACAAAATTGACACATCACTGGCTAAGCTAACGAAAAGCAGAAAAGAGAAATCTCTAATAAGCTCCATCAGGAATAAAAAAGGAGATATCACAACTGATCCCAAAGAGATACAAGATACAATTTATGAATACTACAAAAATCTTTATGCATACAAACTGGAAAATGTGGAAAAAATGGACAAATTTCTAGAAACACACAGCCTCCCTAGGCTCAACCAGGAAGAAATAGATTCCCTGAACAGACCAATCTCAACAGCTGAAAAGAACCAGCAATTAAAAATCTCCCTAAAAAGAAAAGTCCCCGTCCAAATGGCTTCACACCTGAATTTTACCACACTTACAAAGAAGAACTAGTACCTATCTTGCAGAAACTATTCCACAACATCGAGAAGAACGGAAACCTCCCCGACACCTTTTATGAAGCAAATATTACTCTGATACCAAAACCAGGTAAGGATGCAACAAAGAAAGAAAACTACAGACCCATTTCCCTAATGAATATAGATGCAAAAATTTTCAACAAAATCTTAGCTAACCGAATCCAGACGCTTATCAAAAAAATAATCCATCATGACCAAGTGGGCTTCATCCCAGGGATGCAGGGATGGTTCGACATATGTAAATCTATAAATGCAATTCACCACATAAACAGAAGCAAAAACAAAGACCACATGATTCTTTCAATAGATGCAGAAAAAGCTTTTGACAAAATTCAACACCCTTTCATGATACGAACACTTAAGAAAATAGGCATAGAAGAGACATACCTAAAAATGATACAAGCCATATATGACAGACCCATAGCCAACATCATACTGAATGGGGAAAAATTGAAATCATTCCCACTTAGAACTGGAACCAGACAAGGCTGCCCACTATCTCCACTTCTGTTCAACATAGTGCTGGAAGTCTTGGCTACAGCAATCAGACAGGAAAATGGAATCAAAGGTATCCAAATAGGGGCAGAAGAGATCAAACTTTCACTGTTTGCTGATGATATAATATTATATCTAGAAAACCCCAAAGATTCAACCAAGAAACTCCTGGAACTGATCAATGAATTTAGTAAAGTCTCAGGATACAAAATCAATACACAGAAATCAGAGGCATTCATATACGCCAACAACAATCTAATTGAGAACCAAATCGAAGACTCATTTCCCTTCACAATAGGAACAAAGAAATTAAAGTACCTAGGAATATACTTATCCAAGGACGTAAAAGACCTCTACAGGGAGAACTATGAAACACTGAGGAAGGAAATAGCAGAGGATGTAAACAGATGGAAATCCATACCATGCTCGTGGATCGGTAGACTCAATATCATCAAAATGTCTATACTACCCAAACTGATCTACAGATTCAATGCAATACCTATTAAAATCCCATCAGCATTCTTCACAGATATAGAAAAAATAATTTTACGCTTCATATGGAACCAAAGAAGACCCCGAATATCAAGAGCAATTCTAGGCAACAAAAACAAACTGGGAGGCATTAATACGCCAGATATCAAACTATACTACAAAGCTGTAGTAATTAAATCAATATGGTATTGGCAAAAAATAGGAATATTGACCAGTGGAACAGATGTGAAAATCCTGATATAAAACCATCCTCATATAGCCATCTAATCTTTGACAAAGCAGACAAAAACATATGCTGGGGAAAAGAATCCCTTTTCAATAAATGGTGCTGGGAAAACTGGATAGCCACCTGTAGAAGGCTAAAACAGGACCCACACCTTTCACCTCTCACAAAAACCAACTCACGCTGGATAACAGACTTAAACCTAAGGTATGAAACTATTAGAACTCTAGAGGAAAATGTTGGAAACACTCTCCTAGACATCGGCCTGGGTAAAGAGTTTATGAAGAAGTCCCCAAAGGCAATCACAGCAGCAACAAAAATAAATAAATGGGACATGATCAAATTACAAAGCTTCTGCACAGCCAAAGAAATAGTCATGAAAGTAAACAGACAACCTACAGAATGGGAGAAAATTTTTGCATCCTATGCATCCGATAAGGGACTGATAACTAGAATGTACTTAGAACTCATGAAAATCAGGAAGAAAAAATCAAATAACCCCATTAAAAAGTAGGCAAAGGACTTGAACAGAAACTTTTCTAAAGAAGACAGAAGAATGGCCAACAAACATATGAAAAAATGCTCAACATCTCTAATCATCAGGGATATGCAAATCAAAACCACAATGAGATATCATTTAACCCCAGTGAGAATGACCTTTATCAAAAAATCTCCAAACAATAAATGCTGGCGTGGTTGCGGAGAGAGAGGAACACTCCTACACTGCTGGTGGGACTGAAAACTAGTTCAACATCTGTGGAAAGCAATATGGAGATACTTTAAAGTGATACAAGTGAATCTACCATTTGATCCAGCAATCCCATTGCTGGGCATCTACCCAAATGATCCAATGACACTCTACAAAAAAGACACCTGCCCTCGAATGTTTATAGCAGCACACTTCATAATTGCAAGGCTGTGGAAACAGCCCAAGTGCCCATCAATCCAAGAATGGATTACTAAAATGTGGTATATGTATACCATGGGGTACTATTCAGCTCTAAGAAACAATGGTGATACAGCACATCTTATATTTTCCTGGTTAGAGCTGGAACCCATACTACTAAGTGAAGTATCCCAAGAATGGAAAAACAAGCACCAGATATATTCTCCAGCAAACTGGTATTAACTGAGTAGCACCTAAGTGGACACATAGGTACTACAGTAATAGGGTATTGGGCAGGTGGGAGGGGGAAGGAGGGCGAGTATATACATACATAATGAGTGAGATGTGCACCATCTGGGGGATGGTCATGATGGAGATTCAGACTTGTGGGGGGAGGGGGCAAAATGAGCATTTATTGAAACCTTAAAATCTGTACCCCCATAATATGCCAAATTAAAAAAAAAAATCTCCAAACAATAAATGCTGGTGTAGTTGTGGAGAGAGAGGAACACTCCTACACTGCTGGTGGGACTGCAAACTAGTTCAACATCTGTGGAAAGCAATATGGAGATATCTTAAAGCGATAAAAGTGATTCTACCATTTGATCCAGCAATCCCATTGCTGGGCATCTACCCAAAAGATCCAATGACACTTTACAAAAAAGACACCTGCACTCGAATGTTTATAGCAGCACACTTCATAATTGCAAGGCTGTGGAAACAGCCCAAGTGTCCATCAATCCAAGAATGGATTAATAAAATGTGGTATATGTATACCATGGAGTACTATTCAGCTCTAAGAAACAATGGTGACATAGCACATCTTATATTTTCCTGGTTAGAGCTGGAACCCATACTATTAAGTAAAGTTTCCCAAGAATGAAAAAACAAGCACCACATATACTCACCAGCAAATTGGTATTAACTGAACAGCACCTAAGTGGTCACATAGGTACTACAGTAATAGGGTATTGGGCAGGTGGGAAGGAGGAGGGGGGCGGGTATATACATACATAATGAGTGAGATGTGCACCATCTTGGGATGGTCATGATGGAGACTCAGACTTGTGAGGGGAGGGGGTAAATGGGCATTTATTAAAACTTTAAAATCTGTACCCCCATAATATGCCGAAATAATAAAAAAAGAAAAACAACCACATCTCAACATCTCTGGATCTATCTACATAATGAGAGCTAACTGGAAAATTTGGTCTCAAGGATCCCAATGGGCAATGCCCATAATCACTGACACCCCTACCTGTTCATTAGACCACCTGCTGAGTTTTTAAAAAACAGATACCCCAAATTAGCTATCATCAATATGTTTTTCAATGTCACAAGGTCATTCTGACACATGATCAGGATTGAGAACTGAAAACTTTGGCCTATATGTAGTATTTATAAAAGCCAAATGGGATGTACATGGCAAGGAGAGGTCAACTGACACTGCATGATCCAAAGTCCCACCTTAAATCACATTTTTTGGTCTTTCTAGTTTGGCAAGACCATACTTAACTCCATGCTACCAGTGGCCCAAAGTTCCCCTGGCAAACAAAGACTCTTCTGTTAGGCATGACATTCCAAAGAGTGAAAGGTTGCCGCCCGGAAGCCAAAGGAGGCGGCCAAACTTCCCTTTTGGCACAGTAAAACTTTTTAATACACATGACTGGAAACCACAAGTCTCCCAGTCGTTGCTGGGGAGCTCTGTGTGTATGCTGGGGCATGATTTCATCACTCAGCCAGGCAGTTGACTACTCTGCCTTACCCTTCACTTCCTGCTTGTGCAGAGCCTCAAGGTCAGCCAGAGACAAGTGGTTAGAGTCTTCTCAGATTTTTCCTGCACAGCTGTACAGCCCTGGAAATGCACACAACCCCATGTACACACATGACCTTCTAGATTTCTGGGAATATGTCAGAACTTCCAAAGCCCCTCTGGACATCTCATTCCCTAGCTTTTCCTTTTAAGCTTTTTGGCTGGTCTATAGTTTGCATCAACAGTTATTCACTGCTTCGGGCAGCCACAATGTTAAACAAATGCCTCTAATTTCTTTCAACAAAAGTCCCATAGGTAAAAGGCTATTAGAAGTAAAAGAGTTATGAGTCAGGTCAAATACACTCATGCTTAGAAGTGGGGTCCTCCAAGGTACCATGACACAAGTCAAATAATGACAGTTCATTGAGCCTTAAAAGAGCTCCAGACCCAATCTACTCCCTCAGGTGGATGCCAGACTGCTGGTTTTTGTCATCAATTCAGGCTGTTATTTTTGAAAGCTGTGGTGGAGCTGTGGAACAGAGCTGTGACTGAGGAAAGTTAGAACACCACAGAGTGCTCTGTTCTTCAGTATACTGCAAGTTATTGGTTAATTTTCAGACTTTTGAAAAATTTCTCTACAAAATTATTAGCTACTATTGCTGTTTTATGAAAAATAATTTTGAGTTTTCCTTAAATTTCCTTATGCTATCATTTTCACACCTTACATTTTCACATTTACATTGACTTTTAATTTTTTTCTATTTATAGCCAAAGTTGTTCTGTAATTTTGTACTTTTCTCTAATGACCCATCAAAACAACCCACCAATAAAACTTTATTATTTTCTAAAGTTTAGTTATTTTTTAATTAAAAAATAATAATTTTTTACCAGGCATGGTGGCTCACGCCTATAGTCCTAGCACTTTGGAAGGCCAAGGTGGGAGAATTGCTTGACATCAAGAGTTCAAGATCAACCTGAGCAAGAGCATGACCCCGTTTCCACAAAAAATACAAAAATTAGCCAGCCATGGTGTTCTCCTGTAGTCCCAGCTACTCAGGAGGCTGAGGCAGGAGGATCGTTTGAGCCCAGAATTTGGAGGTTGCAGTGAGCTATGTGAAACCATGATGGCACTATGATGGCACTCTAGCCTGGGCAACACAGAGAGACTCTGTCTCAAAAAAATAATAACAATTTTTTTTTACCTGCACATAGCTGGAGAGGAGACAGGAAGGAGAGAGGAGATATAGAGGAGAGAGGAAGGAGGAAAGGATGGACATCAAAAGCCAGACAGCTGTAAGTCTGCACCTACTGCTCTCTGCTCCTCTCCCCAGCCCAGCTCTGGGGCTGTCCTGCGACAACTTCACTGGCTAGGCTGGCAGCTCTTCTCTTTCTTCCAGCCAAAAAGGTCAGAGAGAAGACCATAACCCAGGGCTTCTACTCCAACCATTCCTGTACCTAAGCACCTAGCCGTCCACCCAGGGCTGCAGCTCCCTCCCACGTGAAGAAACAGCCATGCTGTCCTTCCTCAGGGTCTCTCACAATCCTGTCTTGAGTGTCTCAGAATCTATGCTCTCCTTTCCCTCCTGGGGCCTGTCCACGGCTGCGATGACGTTGACAGCTTATCAGCACCTTGCCACTTACCATAGGGGTGCGCTTGGACAACTGATATCTCTCTGGGCATGCAGGGTATTATATTGTCTTAGTGTGTTTTGTGCAGCCACAACAGAATACTATAGGCTGTATAATTTATAATGAACAAAAATTGATTTGGCTCAGAGATCTGGAGGCTTGGAAGTCCAAGAATCAGGGCCCACATCTGATGAGGGCCTTCTTGCTGCTTCAGTGATGGTAGAAGGCAGAAGGACAAGAGTCCACATGTGAGATAGAGCAAGAAATTGATCATGTAGCCTCAGGCCCATTTGTAACTGGGGGAGCCCTCGTGACCTAATACCTCCCATTAGGCACCCCTCCCAACACTGTTGCACTGGGAATTAGATTTCAACACATAAACTTCAGAGAATACAACCAAGCCACGGTATATATCATCTGTAAGGTGAATATAAAGATAAGTCAATAGGGTTATTTTGAGGATTCCATTTAATGTATATTGTGGATTAATTGAAGGAATGCATGTAAAACCCCTGGATAGAGTAAATATTCAATAAATATATGTAACCCAGCTCCTCAGCTTGAGTGTCCTGTCCTTTGGGATTCAAATAAAATAGGTATGATCACACATTGCATGTCTTTAAAAAGTCCAGAGCCTTCGTTATAAAGTTGTAAATTCCTAGAGGATGACACTCTCATGGTCTCCTCTCAGATCTGTCTTTTCCTGGGCTCTCCATCTCACTGAACTCTACATCATCGTTCTCTCTCATCTGTTACAGACACACACACACACACACACACACACAGTGCTGCTGCTGCAGACAGGAACATCGAGATCAGACTTTTTTTAAAAAGTCCCTGGCATTTTTCCAGCATGGAAAGTCCGTTGGCTGACTCTCTCCCAGCATCGCTGGCCTCCAGCCACATTTCTGGGTCTCTCTATCTAGTTCCCCCTCCTTAACCCCCGTCACTCATGTGGTCTTCTTAACCAAACACTTCCCAAACATAATGCTTGTGGGACTGGATGAGCAGAGGAAGGAGTGGGACGGGGGCAGGATGAGACGGGGAGGGGCCTGGATCTAGGGAGGAAGCTTACGTGCATGCCCCAAGGTAGAAACAGGCACTGCATGATGCCACTGGGCCAGGTCCTGAAGGTGACTCCTTCAGGCCACCTCAAGGGGAGCTGAAGGGAGAGGGGTGCTTCAGCCTGGAGAAGCAGTCCACGGGACACTTCCTCCAAGAACCCTTTGCTGATTCCACCAGCAAGACGTGGCCTCTGCTTCCTTTGAACTGTCTTGTATCGTTTTATACACATACATAGCTTTTGTGGCATTCAGCCTTGTAATGAGGCTGCTCTATATGGAATCTCTCCCAATCCATGGGAATAGGATTCCCTAGGGCACAGATCACATCTTACTCCCTGGTGCACTCTAGGTAGGTACTTGATCGAGTGCATTAATTAATACGTAGGAAGAACCTATCTGACAGGGTGCTGCCCTTGAAGCTGAGTCATGCACGATTCTCTGTGCTCAGTGAGGGCAAGGAATAGCTTAATTTAAGGTAAGAAGGAGGGAAGTAGGCCAGATACAAGGAAAATGGAACTGAAGCAGTAAGCTGGCTACACTGCCAGCATCGGCAAACCAAAGTAAATCTGGCACGTGCTGAAAAGAGAGAGGAGGTCAGCTTCTACAGTACCTTTCCCTGGTCCTGCTCTGGTCTGAGTGGCGGCTGAGGGGCAGGTCTGGGCTCAGGTGGAGGGCCTGGTGCAGTTCACAGTCACAACTCTGTAGCATGGAGCAAATGAGGAAGGGGGGCAGCCCAGTTGGGACTGTTTAGGGCACTGCTCCCCAGAAGCAGAAAACATGGATCTAGCTCTTCCCATGCACCAGACACCTCACTAGGTGCTTGGGACATGGTCTGAAGAGCAGCAACACTGTGAAGCACGCATTTGCCACCCCCATTTTGCAGGAGAGCAAACTGTGGCTTACATTTGAAATTTGAACACAGGTCTACTTCAATTTCATGATACTGATTTACCTCCCTAGAATCAATGGGATAGAGGGGATGGATTCCAGTTTAAAAGGATGGTTCTGTGTCTCTCTCACTTGTTTTCAATGAGAAAACACTCGCATTTCCTGTTTCCGATGCCTCAGGTGTCTGTCCTGCTGTGGCTGAGAGTTCTGGGGCACAGGGCTCTGGAGTTGAGGATTCTGGAGCCCACGTCCCTCTGAAGGGGATCCAAGGAGGTTCTGTCTTGTGTTGTGTGACCAAGAAGCCAGGAGCAGCTCCAGGAGCCGAGCTAGAGGAGCTCCCCTGGGGCTTTGTCCCTGAGTCAGATGACACAGTCCAGAGGGGGTCCAGTGTCCAACCTGGGTCCGCCTCCAGGACAAGTTCAAGCAGAAGATCCAGGTGCCCACCATGACTTCTCTGAGGACCAAGAGCCTGGCCCCTGAGGACAGTGGCCAGTACTAGACTCAAGCCAGTTTCAATTGAAGAAGAGCATTTTTTCCAGGTTTTCCACCTCATTGACTATGGAAAGTGACACCCCACACTACTGTCTACTGCACACCCCTCCCCACTCTACAATCCTCAGTTGACACACAGACTAGGCCTTCCAGAGGCGAGTGCACCTCAGCTGCCTTCTACCACTGCTGGTGCCCCTTCTTTTCCTTCCTCTCTGTACCACAACGACCTCAGGCCAACATAGATGTTTCTCTCTCTGTGTTTCTCTCTCTCTCTCTCTCTTTCTCTTTCTCTTTCTCTTTCTTTCTCTCTCTCTCATATTCACCCACATTTTGGCTTGTTCTAATATCCTGTTTAACTATTTTGCATGCCAGAAGCTGAACATTTTTGTTCCTCCTCTTTCCATTCGTTTATGTCAAACTCTATCTCTCTTGGGCACATGCTTGTCTCACACCTACTAAGTAAAGTCATGAACTCAATGTATTCAGAAAAGCCAAACAGAAAAAACTATTAATAATTTTCAAAATATTGCTGCATTAATATTTTTTGAAAAAGAAAAGAAATACCACTTGACACTTTAAAATAGCATCAACCTCTAAAAATTACATTGGGACTAGTCTCTAAATAAGAACACCTTTACCGAAAAAACATAAATTGGCTCATTGAAGAAATAATCATAGTGACTGTTAGGTTTGTTCCAGGTGGGAACCCGAAAAGAATGTATAGGACAGAATCTGGTTAATGCAAAACTTAGGCTTCTAAAACAATAGCCGCAGGAGTCTGGAGAGTCCCTGGAATTTGTAAATCTAACAGTCAGCTGCAGCCAGCATTCTCTCTCTGAGAGAGAGGAAGTTTGCCCCTCCCTGGCTCTCCTGATAAGGAGGACACCAGAAATGAATGATGGATGTGACCGGGACAGGGGTCCTAGGAGGTGATTGTTTGAAAAAGAATTACAAATGGCTGTTCTGGCTCACTTACTCCCCCGGGAAAAACCTCTATAAAATTCCAGGCTCTCCCCTCTTCTCTCCTGGACGCTCTTTATCCTCCACCCATCTGCACCCAGAAGCTCAAAATAAACAGCATTTTGCTACTGGTAAAGCTTCGTGTGTGTCTCTCTGTTAGCTCTGGACCTAACAGTGACCATTTCTTAAGTGCCCACTCCGAGCACTATGTAAGCTATGCTATATTTACTGCTTCTAATTTTCAAACACAATTTTTTTAAAAAGCGAGAAAATGATATGAAGAGACTTCACAGTTTGTGTTAATTACATAACTAAGGTTATGCTCAAAGTCAAGCACCTTTTAAATGTAGACCCAACAACACAAGTCAGATCTTTCTCAAGCTAAAGACAGGTTTTCAAGGAAGGATGTGTCAATTGCTGCTGACAGGTCAAGGAAGATGAGGACTGAGAAACGACCACAGGACTTAAAGACACGGAGTTCCCTGGCTACCTGGACAAGAGCTGTTTCAATGGAGTGGTGGGGTCATGCATGACAGGAGAGAATGAGAGACAGAAAAAGATTTTTCCAAAGAAGGTATGCAAATGGTTAAAGTAACAAGAAAATATGTTCAACAACATCAGTCATTTGGGAAATGCAAATCAAAAGCAAATGAGATACCACTTCACATCCACTGGGATGACTATAATTTAAAAAATGGACAATAACAAGAGTTGGGGAGGGTGTGGAGAAATCCTTACATATTATTGGTGGGAATGTTAACATGGTGAAGATGAAAGTAGAAAACTGGAATGAAGAATGAGAGGAAAGAAGGAATACAAGAAGCTTCATGAAGGATGTCCCAATGGAACAAAGAGACTGGTCATATGTCTACAATGAATAAAATGGAGTCAAAATGAGTGAAACTAAGGACCCCTGTGGACGCCAATCATGCTCTGCCACTCACACTCCGGAGAACTTGCATGAGGTACTTAACCTCTGGATTTCAGTTTCCCCACCTGTACAATGGGGATTTCTACCTCACAGAGTTGTTGAAAGTCTAAATGAGAGACTCACATAAAGCCTATTGAATGACAGTACAAATTATAATGTAAAGGGGTTGAGGATATGGGCGCTGATATCCCTCACACAGAGAGGAGAGAACTTGGATAAAAACCAAGGAAGAGAACGTCTCTTCTCTGAATGCCTCATCTGCACCTCAGTACAACATCCCTCACTCCCTGTCTTTCACCCCACCCACCAGGGCCCCATTGTCACTTCAGGTGTAATTCCTCTTTCAGTCACAAGATGTCCCATCACTAATGGACTCAGCCGGAATTGAGGCACCTGACACAGGAGGACAGGATCCTGGAAGAGAAAAAACAGGAGGGTATTCCCATCTGAATACTCCAGGATTCCAAGGTCATTGTAGTGCATTTGTATGCTATAACAAAATGCCTTAGACAGGGCAATTTATTCATAATAGAAGTCTATTTCTCACAATTCTGGAAGCTGAGAAGTTTAATATCAAGGCGCCAGGAGATTCATGTCTGGTAAGGGCTTTCTTTCTGCTCCATAGATGTCATCTTCTTGCAGCACTCTCACATGGCAAAATGGCTAAAGGGACTCCACTAAGTCCTCAAGCTCTTTTGTAAGGGCACTGATCCCATTTGAGGGACATAATCACCTTGTAAGGTCACACCTATTAATGCTGTTGCAGTGGGGATTAAGATCTAACATGCATTGTGGAGGAACACAAACACTCAAACCATAGCAAAGGTCTTCAGTGACTACGCGGTGAAGGGAAAAGGCAGGAACTTTGGAATCGTCCAGTGTTGGATTTAAGGCTTTGCTCTGCCACCAACTAGTTTGGGATGCCAGTTACCAATACCACCCCTAAAGTAAAACTACAAGAAATAATATTTGCAAAGTGCTTCAGGCAAAACCTGTTTCACTATAGGCTGAAAAGACCAGTTTTTTTCCTTGTTTTTCCTGCCTTAGGTGGAGTGGGAAGGTCAGCTGGGTGCTCACCTCTTACCCTGCCTGCGGGGAGTGGGCTCTGTGCCCAGCCAGTGCACCAGAGTAGGCTTCTGGGAGTTGAAAGAAGAGACAGGTGGCAGCCGCCAGGTGAGACATGCTCTTTATTGTCGGAGGGATGCAGCAGCAGTGAAAGCATGGCTGAGAACAAGGGGAGTGCTTTTGTGTGGCTCAGAACAATAGTGACAATATGCCATGGGAAAGCGTGATCACAGGGGTTCACGTAGGAGATAACACCTTGGTTACAGAAGTGTGTTGAGTCATGCCTTACCAGAAGGCCAGTAAAAGACACACCGGCAATCATTTTAGTTTGGCCTAAGAAACCTATTGCCTATACAACTGGATTTCTCATACACTGTCCTGGGACTGAAGGGCACTGATGCCCAACCGTGACCAGGCTGGTGAGAAGCCAATGCAGAGACTGGCACACCTACAACTTCTGCTCAGGCTGAAAGAGAAGAGGGTCCTCCCCTCCTCCCTCACCATCAGCAGGCTCCTAGCATTGGGTCACAGTGATCAAGCACTTAGCAGAGGCCGTATTCAGACCTGTGCTTTCTGACTTCAGCAATGAGGCAGATGAGCTCTTCTAAGCTGCAAGGGGAGCCAAGAGACCCAGGAATCCAGGCCACCAGACAAGCCACAGCAGCTCATGGAACAAGAGTCAGCCCACTTCTGTGTAAGAGCTGGGACACAAACAGGATGCGGCAAGGTGGGGACCCCAATGGAGGGAAGAAACACCCACACACTGCGGTGGAAGCTGCACCAGGGCCTCAGGCAACCAGAGGCTAATGGTGGGGTAAGGAGGTCCCCAACTAGGACCTCGGGCAGATATAATCAAGGAAGGGCATCATGTCCACCCCTGCCTCCAAGGGAGCCACGCCAGAGAGACTGTCATCAGCTTCTGTGTGGCATCCCCTTCTGCTAAGCCTGCATGGAATGGGAGGAGGGCAGCCCAGACCCGCCCACACAGAGGGTGCTTGTCTCCTTGCTCTGTTCTCCCATGGCCCCACCACCCTCCTGAGGGAGCCCTGCAGGAAGATTCATGGCTCCAATCCAGGGTAGATTGTGTCAGGTGCCTTACATAATATTCAAGGTGTTCAGAGAGATCAGATGTGGGACAGACCAGTACCAAACCTTCAGGATTCAGACAGCCTCCATGAACAATATCTTGGGAGGAGGCTTTTGGCGGATGGCTGATTCAACAGGCAGAGGTGAGGGTGAGAATCAGGAAGAGTAAACCATCATTTCAGGCACAGGGATGCAAGTGAGAAAGGAAGAGGCTGATGTAGGGTATGGAGCCAGCGTGACTACAGGGGCCTGAGGGTCGGTATAAGCAGAGGCTGGAGATGCCGGGTCAGACCTTCCCAGTAGCTTCAAAGACAATCCCCAACTTTTGCCCCTAAGGGTCAATCTGAGAAACAGAAGGCTGGGAAGGGCTTGAGATCATAAGAATTTTTCTTTCCACTCCACAGAAAGATAAGTTTGGGTCCGCGGGTGAAGGCTGAGGCTCAGGTCCAGCTTAGCAAAGGAGAAAAGGAAGGCGTCCCTGGTGGACTTGCATAATGTGCCCTGCACAGTCCCCACAACGTGCACATGCACACCAACACACACCAACACACTGCTCAGCACACCCAAAGGAGGTCCACGTGAGATCCGCAAAGGAAGCCTTAGGCCAATCCCTTTGCAGGCTTCCACCCACTCATTCTGCCTCCTTTGACCCCAACTCAGCTGGTAAAACCCGGGTCCTGACTCCTCCTCTGCAGCATAGTCAACACGTCAGCACAGCTCGAACACCCGGCCTTGTGTTGTCAGAATTACACACACAAGCGACACAGCAGAAGTGATAGGGATTTGCTCCCTACACAATCAGACAGGGTCCCCTTGGGAAGGTTTTGAAGAAGAGTCAGAATCCCTCTGAATGACAGACCAAGAGCCCTCACCTGGCAGGGGTGAGAATCGTGATTATGCGGACAGTTTTGGGAGGTCACAGAACGTAACCAGGCCATGAATACCCATAGAGTGTATGTCACCAAAGTAAGGCTAAGATAGACCAGAGGCAGCTGGTGCTGAACTGCAGGTGGCAGAGGCAGGTGTCTACAGGCTTCAGGCTCAGAGCACACGTGTCCCAGTGGTGCCAATTCTCCTGCTTCCTCCCATTAAATGACATTCATGGCCCGGCTTGATTTACGGCCCTCACTGTAGACAGTAGTCACAGGAACATTTTCTTCCACATGTAGTTCACCGAGGCACTGGAATACAAGACAGAGGGGTCCTGTAGCAGCTGAGGGATAAAGTGGCCCCGGAAGGACCTGCAGAGCCAGTGCCCACTGACATGCTCTGCTTATGAAATTTCCAAAGTGCAAAGCATTGCATTCACACAAGTTACAAATCTTTCTTAGTAAGTGGTGTTGATTGTCCAGAAACACATGAACAGGCCGCAGGGTCAGAGTAGCAGATGCCTGGGTTTGGAAGGCCAGGGCTGGGCAGTGAGGGACCTGGGAGTAGCCTGGATGGCCAGTGGCTCCAGCTTCATTCTTACCCAGCTGAGACTCCTGTTCTATCAGCTCTTCATAGTGGATGCCACCATCCTCAACTCTCTGCTCCTCCAGCAACTGGACACCTGAGCCACACACAGACAATCCTTAAATCTGTGCCTTGGAGACCTGTATCCCTCCCACTGCCATGAGCACCAAAGCCATAGCCACACCCATCATCCCATCTGCAGGAGTCTCTCTTGGCAGCCATAGTCAGTAGATAGGGGGCCAAGTTCTAGTGGAGGAGGGGAGGCATCTGGGGCTGGAAGGAGAAGTGCAACCTGCCTCGTTCTGTTTCCGTCTTCTTCTTATTGCCACATGTCTTCCAAAGGTATGATATAACTCCCAGGGTCAACATCAAAACCACAGTAGCCCTTAGCATGTCTGGCAGCAGTCTAGCCATGTCCCATCCATGTGAATCTGTTTCCCTCATACAAAGAATGAACAAGAGTAAGTTAGGAGAGAACTTGAGATGCCCATTTCCAAGGGGGAGCACAGGGAGGAAGCGGGTGGAGGGGCACGAAGGGGTCTGGTGCAGAGGCTGAAGAGGAAGGAAAACGGCATATCCACTCATTCAACCAGACACGAAGCTGCTGCTTGTGCCAGGAATACTGGGATGAACAAGAGGATGTCCATGCCCTAAAGTAGCTCATCACCCAGGAGGGAAGACTGAGAATATATCAAAGGCCACACAGAGGAACCCTGCTTTAACAGAAGTTTAAACCTGTGCTAGAGCTTCAGGAGGGCCTCCCAGAGGAGGTGTGGGTAGACTGAGTCTTGAGGGAGGAGTAGGAGTTTCCAGATATTCAGAGGAGGTCACTGCAGGAATGAGGAGCACCATGTTCAGGGAATAGCTCTGTCCAACGCCATCCCTGGGAGTTGCCAGCACCCCCACTGTGGCAGGGCAGGGGCAGGCAGGGAGGAGGGTCAGAGGGAGGTAGGAGTCTCTCCCCAGAGGGCCTTGTGGCCATGCTAAGTGTTAGCTGAGACTCAGAATGGGTTCAAGGGAGAAGGTCACAGGCAGTTTGAGTGGCACTGACATACCAGACCCTCCAGCTGCTCCCAGAGAAAGGGAAGACAGGGCTGCACACAGGGTCCTGGCCTTTCATTGATTCCGGGAACACTGGTTGTGAGCAAACTTTCCAGAAGCTGGCTTGGCACAGGGAGTCAAAGGAAAACAAGACATGGCCTTGCCCTCAAGGTTGTCCAGTCTACAGAGGAGACTAAGACAGAAATCCATCTTCACTGCTCAGTGTGGGGAGGCCACGGACAGCTCCCTAAGGAGGTGGTGCCTGAGGGCAGGACAAACCACATCACTTGCAGGGCCTGTGCAAAAGGAACACGGGGAGCCCTTGTTCAAACTGGTTAAGAGCAGAATTTTAAACCAAGACCTTTAAGTGTGGGGACCTGTGCCGCTACGCAGTCTTCACCCCACGAAGCCTGCCCGCCTCAGGGGAATCCTTCAGCAGCAGTAAGACAGGAAGGGAAGCACATGGGACTCAGGATGGCTCATGGGAGAGGACACAGCATGTCCTGAAGCTCATAATCTTGCAATGGCAGAACACGTTCAGGGAACTACAGCCAGCGCCTTGTTGTGAAGCGAGTGGGTAAGGCCAGCAATGTGGGTGGAGGAATATCTAAGATACAAATCCTACAGCGGGCGGCTGGAATCAGGTTCCCACAGATGACACAGACAATGACACAATCCCATCTGCTTTCCCCATAGCCCACTCTGGACGAGTGTTCGAGGACAAATGGGGTGGGAGAGCCATGGGAAGACTGCAGCCTGGACCAGCAGGGACATGGTGGGTGGTTGACAGAGGAGGGCATGGATGGAAGACATGATCAAAGGCAGAAGTGAGGTTACTGGGACTCCCAGCCTTCTGAGTAGGTGACTAGGTAGACAATGATGCGAATACACATGGCAGGGAGAAAAGCCCAGACCCGAAGGCCCCCATGCTGCCTGAACTCCAGGTCCCCCTTCCCACTCACCTTGGGCACAGATGTCCCCAACATCTCTGGTGACAGTTTTCTGGTCCATGGGATTGCTGACCACACAGGTGAAGCTGGCACTGGGCTGACTCAGGGGTAGGTTTGCAGCCAGGGTCCAGGAGTCAAGGGCTGGTCCTGGTGTCCCTCTCTGCCCCAGCTCCAGGGGGAGGCCCCTGCTCTCCCATGTCACGTTCAGGTCCCTTGTGGCCCCTGGGGCCCTGCACTCCAGGGTGACGTTGCACCAGCCTGCTGTGATGGATGGTGACTGAGGCAGGATGTGCAGATGGGGCACGGGGTCTGGGGCAGGAGGGGACAAAAGAAAGGAGCCTTGTTTGTAGAGAACATTCCACACCATACATTGTAATCATTTTCTCACAGATGCCATGGCATGCACCATGTAGGGAAAGTTTGTGTGTTTTACAGATAACACACAGTTTGTCTTCAGCTAAACACTGAGCAGATGACAATAAGAAGGGAAGCCACTGAGTCAGCCCTGTGAAGTGTCACTAGATTAAACAAGTCAGAAAAATATCCGAAAGGAAACAAGGCTGGACTCCACCTATTCAAGACCAATAATTTCTAAAAATTGGACTCTTTCTTGGAGGAGGAAGAAGTCTGGGGCAGAAGGGCTTGTCCTGGCTCAGGATCCTTCCCCAGCATCTCCAGCTGAGATGATGGGACTGCAGCCTGGGACTGCACGGCTTTCTGGGGCAGGACTTCAGGCCAACTCTGGGAGGCCACACACAGCCCATGCTCCCAAGAGTACACACAATGGTGGGAGATGCAGTGGCAGCGACAAGGAACATCTCCGAGTGTGTTTAGAACACGCCACTGAACTTGAGGTACAGACAGGAAGAGAAGAGTCAGATGTGTAAGCCTGTCTTAGAAAGCACATGGGACCTAACGCTGCAAACACGCTCT
The DNA here is from genome assembly GCF_040939455.1 of Microcebus murinus. NCBI lineage: Eukaryota > Metazoa > Chordata > Mammalia > Primates > Cheirogaleidae > Microcebus > Microcebus murinus. The sequence goes on along the minus strand of NC_134105.1, from coordinate 105,451,846 downwards.
CTCCATAGGAGGTTATTTCCCTATGCAGAGAGGAACTCTAGGGAAAGAAAGTCTTGGATAAACAGCTGTCCTATGCAGTGTAAACTGTCTACAACTAGAATTCTTTGAGAGATGCGTTAGCTGATTCCTGAGTTAGTCTCAGGCTGGGGTGAGAGGGGAGGGGACTGGGAGGACTCGATATGAGTGGACTTCCAATTGTGAGAGACAGAATAGTGGCCCCAGATATTTCCACATTGTAGTCCTGGCAACCTGGACTACATGGAAAGGGCAATTAAAGTAGCAGATAGAATTAAGATTGCTTATCAGCTAACATTGAAATGGGGAGATTATTCTGGATTAGCCGGATGGGTCCAATGGAATCACAAAGACCCTTAGAAGAGAAAGAAGGAAGGAGACAAGGTGCGAAGGGTGGAAAAAGACTCACCTCACCATTGCTGGCTTTGAACATGGAGGAAGGTGGCCATGGCCAAGGGAGGCAGATAGCACCCAGCAGGTGAAAAAGACAAGAACATGGATTCTCCCCTGGAGTGTCCAGAAAGGACACAGCCTGCCAACACCCTCATTTTAGCCCAGTGCAACCTCTGTCAGACTTCAGACCTACAGCAATCTGACATAACACGTTTCTGCAAATTCAAGCTACTAATTCACAGTAATTTGTCCTAAAAACAATGGAAAACTACTATACAAATTAAGCAACATTAATCCTGGAAAGGATGATTAATGTTATTGGAACGATTTCTATTTCACCAATTTCCATTTTCTTTCCCAGAACACTGAAGTGATTTTCTCCCTGGTATCAATCTCAGGTCTGGACTCCATCTCTGGTGACTGCACTTTCCCTATTTCAGGGGAGATGGTTGAGTCTGAAGGCTGTGACTGAATGGAACCCTGGAACATGGGGCCAATGTGACAAAGGAGGAGGTAAGCCATGGGCTGGAGGGAGGGCTGTCACTCACCATAGACAGTAAGGTGGAAAAACTGCATAATTTCTCTTCCTTTCGTTAACCTGGCTTGAGCTCGGTAATGCCCACTGTCCTCAAGGCTCAGGTTCGAAATCTTCAGGGAGGCCAAGTTGGGCACCTGGACCCTCTGCTTGAATTTGTCCTGGAGGCTGAACCAGGTTGGAGAATGGACACCTCTCTGGATTCGTAACATGACTCTGTAGTCTGACTCCGGGGTAAAGCTCCAGCAGAGCTCATCCAGCTCAGTTTCCATAACTGCTCCTGTCTTCTGGGTCACATCAAACAAGACAGAACCTCCTCGGATCCCCTTCAGAGGAACGTGGGCTCCGGAGTCCTTAACCGCAGAGCCGTGTGCCCCAGAACTCTCAGCCACAGCACGCCAGACACCTGGGCATCGGAAACGGAAACGGGAGTGTTTTCCCATCAAGAACAAATAAGAGAACCATGGAACTTTTCTTCCTAATCAAATCCATCCAAAATTCTTCTTTCTAGGAAGGTAGGCTAGTATAATGAATTGGAAGTAATTCTGGGATCAAGTCTGGTTCTCGTGGAGTATAAACTTAAACAGGCTTAACTGCCTATTCGTCAGTTTCCTTACCATCCAAAAATGATAACATGAATTAAGTGAAAACATAGATCAGAAGAACCGAGTACATTATCCGGCACATGCTAAGTGCATAAATATAGAAGGCAGCTCTAACATGTCACCCAAAGTTCTCTCCGTCCTGTGCACGTCAATGTGTACTCCCTCCCCTGGAGTGTGGCTGCACCTAGTGACCTGCTTGTAAGGAACAGAATAAAGCAAAACGGTTGGGGCACTTTTCAGAGTCTAAAAACCCTACAGGTCTAGTTTCTCCTTCCTCCCCAATGAGACCCAATCACACTATTATTTTCATAACTACTTGCAGAAATTTTTGATGACTTTTTTCCAGTATGATTATTTCTGTTTATTGAAAGATTCATGTGACAATAGATATTAATAAAGAAGCAGAAACGCACCATCACGAATTTAGTTGCCAGCCCTGCTCCCCAGGATGCGTGTGAGGTCAGGTCACAGACATATTTACCAAACTCTAGGGTTCCCCAGTCAGGGGTCATGTCTTGCAGGAAGGGGGGCTATTATGGGTTGAATTCTGTTCCTCAGAAAAGATACAGGCCGGGCGCGGTGGCTCACGCCTGTAATCCCAGCACTTTGGGAGGCCGAGGCGGGCGGATCGCTCAAGGTCAGGAGTTCGAAACCAGCCTGAGCAAGAGTGAGACCCCGTCTCTACTATAAATAGAAAGAAATTAATTGGCCATCTGATATATATAGAAAAAATTAGCCGGGCATGGTGGCGCATGCCTGTAGTCCCAGCTACTGGGGAGTTTGAGGCAGTAGGATTGCTTGAGCCCAGGAGTTTGAGGTTGCTGTGAACAAGGCTGACGCCACAGCACTCACTCTAGCCTGGGCAATTAAGCGAGACTCTGTCTCAAAAAAAAAAAAAAAAAAAAAGAAAAGAAAAGATACATTGAAGTCCTAAACCCAGAACCTCAGAAGGTGACATTCTTTGGAAATAGAGTCTTTGCAGATAGAGTCAAGTTAAAGCAAGGTCATTAGGCTGCAGCCTCCTCCAATGTGACAGGCGTCCTTATGAAAGGGGGAAACTTACGCACAGACGCCGACATGCACGGAGGGAGCCACTAGGAAGGGACACAGGGAGGAGGCACCGAGAAGGTGAGGATGGACTCACGCAGCTGCAAGACAGGGAATGGCACAGACTGCCATCAAACACCAGAAGCTGGGAAGGGGGAGGAAGCATTCCCCTTGTTATGGACTGAATATCTGTGTTGCCCCCGAATTCACATGTTGCAGTTTTAACACCCAGAGTGGCTTTACTTGGAGATGCGGCCTCTAATGAAGGGAGGGTACGTGAGGTCACAAGGGTGGGGCCCAATCCAATAGCATTAGTGTCCTTATAAGAAGAGTCACCAAAGAGCAATTGAGCCCGCCCTCCCCATGCACGTGCACTGAGGAAAGGTCACGTGAGGACACGGATAGGAGGCAGGCTTCCGCTAACCAGGCAGAGACCCCACCAGCAATTGAATTGGCTGGAACCTTGATCCAATAGCCCCCAGAACTGTGAGAAAACAAATTTCTCTTGTTTGTTAATTCATGAGCGAAATACAAGTGTCCTTTAATGTCTCAGTCAGCAATGTTTTTCACAGCTAATAACACGTTTAAATATATAATTCTTGATACAACAATGGATACCAAACATAGGTGCTCCATATAATGTAGGGCCCAAATAACAGCCGTCCTTTCTAGGGGGAGAGACAGGACAACTGGACTGGCTGGGGCAGGATTTCATTTTCCAAAGGGGAAACCTTCCGAAGGCATTTTCACACACAATTCTGGTGAAAACAGTGTTTGTCTTTCCCCCTGCCAGCATTGCAAGAAGGGTGATCGAGAAGTAAACTAGTATTTTCTGCTAAACAGACAGGAACTGAAAAGGTCTGGCTGAGGCTTTTACTAGCTGCCTCTAAAAGCCCAGCTGCAGCTGCCTTCCTGAGTGTGGTCTGCACCCCACTTTCTCACACACTGTGGGAGGGTGACGTGTCCTTCGGCAAGTGGCCTGAGGCCACGTCCCTGTAGCCACATGCAGACCCTTTCTTCTCTAGCTCCCCGCCAGCAGGCACTGCGTGGGCGCTCAGGAAATGCCCTCATGGTCAGGCTGAGGCAGTCCCCACAGTGGAGGCCACCCTCATGGACCCTGCCTGCGTATCTGGTAAAGTGCAGTGTGTGCTGAGCCACCCTCAGGCCCCATCTGCCCTTCCCATGTCCCCTTCCAAGCACACATCCAGGAAGGGTTCAGGGGTCTAAAATAAGGACAAATTCTTCATTACCTCCCTCACCATCACTCCTTCTCCACCCATCCCTCCCCAAGTCAAGGCTGAACTTGCACAGGGGACAAACCAAAACCAAAGAAGAAATGCATCCAACTGTGGAGCTCCATGAATTGCTATAGAGTACTTACTGGGAGATGTTCCTTCTGAGGACGGGCTCTGTCCAAACTCCACTGCTAGGGTCTGTGCCATTGACTACCAGGGAGGGCAGGCCTGACAGGAAAACCAAATTCACTCCTCCCCACTTCCTGTGTGACCTCCAGAGAATCACTTTCGTTATCTGGACACAGAAAGCCTGTCCCTGAACTAAAAAATTCTAAGTCCTTTCTTCTTTTTTCCCCTCTTTATTTCTTTCTTCCCTCCGTTTCTTCTTTCCTTCCATTTTTCTTTGTTTCTCTAGTATTCCTCCAGTCCAGTGCCTACAGTAAACGTTATAAAATCAAACATATTTCTCCAAGTTAACAATATTGTGGAAGTGAAGAAAGCCTACATTTTGCTGTTGACAGAAAGTTACTGATTTAAACAGGATCTAACCCAGTGCTGTCGCAAAGCTCATCTTTGCTTCCAGAAGTCCTGTTTCACAAGTGCTTTCTAATCCATTAGATTTCACATACTTCCCTGCAAGTTCAATCAGTGCTGAAATATTAAAACAAAAATATTAACAATAAAAGCTTTCACAAAAATTCATATTTACTAGAACTTATTTTTTCATTAGCTTTTATTTAATATTATTATTTGTATAATCATATGATATTTCATAAAGCAATGAGTATGACAGACAGCCTAGATCAGGTCACTCTACTTCCTTCCTCTCCATTTTCCCTCCCCGATTTCATGGCCTCCTCTAGCCCAGGTGGGCAATCGACGGGTTCTTCCACATCTTTAGCATGTTCTTAGAAACATGTGGGTGCATAGACACCCTTAAATTTTGTAGGCTGCTTTCCTTGTATAAAACAAAGATCTCGTTGCATTTAGTTTCCTGAATCTTCCTGATGGAGATTCATGCATTTTACTTCATGAAAACTGAAAATTCCTCCCAGAAGGGGGGACATTTGCATTTTTAGGCCTGCATAATACTCCATGGTACACATACTCTCCATGTCTTCAATCACTCCCAATTGTTGGGCACCTCCTCTTTTTTCCCAGGGTTTTTCCCCCAGAACAGTGCTGTGATGGTCATGGTTTCATCTGAGGTCTCCAGAGCCTAAGCAGCATTTCAGGGTGGAGGAGAGGCCACCCACAGGGGTGAGAAAGGGCATAGTCTGTAGGAGTCATTGTACCTGAGATGCCAAATGCTTTTTAACATTTTCAGATGGAACTAATGCCAATTACACAAGCACTTTTAAGATAAACCTGAGACTTCCAAGCGCCTCTCCTCTGAGATGATCTGCCTGGAGCTGAGCCCCAAGCAGAGGGGAGCCCCTCCACTCTCCTCTCCAGTGGAGCTCAAGCAGGCCAGACCACAGTAGCTTCTTGCAGCTCAGACACGGTTTCCAGTTCTGCCCCCTCCTCCACAGGACAGTGCAGAGACTGTCAGGACACCGCTGAGTTCCAGGCCAGCAGTACACTCTTTCAACCCTTTACCCCCAGGAGGAAGCTATTTTATCCCTCTGTATCCCTCTTTCCAGGCAGTTCTAACTTCCTTAGGATTTCTGGCTAATGTAGCAGAAGAGGCCTGCGCTCCCAGGCTATAGTCCCGTTAATGCAGCCAAGGCAGCCCAAACTCAGGGATCCCAGCCTGCTCACCACCAAAAGACCATTTCATTTTTTCTGTTTACCATGGGCTCTAACCTAATATGCTGCATTTGCAAATTATAACGCAGCATTTTCCTCTTTTCTGTTCCTCAGAAACAACACAACCGAAATAGCCCTCCCAGGGGTCATAGCCCAGCTATCCCGGCTCCACACAGTTGTTTGTCCTTCCCAGGGACCCCGGGCTACTCACTGAGGAGGAGGCTGATGAACGCCAGGAGACTGGAGGCCCAGCAAGGCGGGTGGTGCTCTGAGCATGGCCCCATGGCGGCTGCCTTCGAGCCTGGTCAGCTGCAGGGGAAACATTGAAGGGGGAAGAAACCAGCTTACACAAGTTTCCCCAATCTAAGGGCAGGACTAGCAAGTGACTACTGGGGAGACAGCCCATCAATCTAGAGAAAGAGCCATTCAGCTCTTCTGTAGATGCTCTGCACACTCATTAAGTAATTGCACAGACATGTACAACTTCACACTGTGACGCGCCTGACATCACCTTGACAGGCCCCCCTTCCTGTGTTCACAGCAATCCTGGTGCTCTCACACATGCCCTCCCCTGATGCTTATCTGCTTACCTGGCTTCACACCGTTGCCTCAGGCTACCCTGGTCACCAAAAAGCCACTCTCTTACAGCAAACCAAAGTAGGCACCTCCTGAGTTTGGTGTCTTTCCTCTGTCCATATCCCTTTAGTACTGTTTCTCATTTTGGTTATTGCTTTTCTTCTGCTGGGTTTAGGATTGGTTAGCTCGTCCTTTTCCAGTTCCTTGAGATGATTCATAAGATTATCGATTTGTGATCTTTCTGTCTTTTCAATGTGGGCATTTAAGACTATAAGTTTTCCTCTCAGGAATCCTTTAGCTGTATCCCACAGAGTTTCATAACTTGTGCCCTCATTATCATTCAGTTTGAAGATGTCATGGTTTCCATCTTTTTCTCCTCCGTGACCCCACTATCATTCAGGAATGGGTTGTTTCCTTTCCATGATTTTGTGTAGAGATGAGCGTTTCTGTTGGAGTTGATTTCTAATTTTATTCCACTGAAATCTGAGAAGATATATGGTATAATTTTATTTTGTTTAATTTCTTGAGACCTGTTTTGTGGCCTAGGATGTGATCAATTTTAGAAAAAGTTCCATGAGCTGATGAGAAGAATGTATATTCAGTATTTTGGGAATAGATTGTTCTATGGATGTCTGTTAGGCCCATTTGATCTAGAGTTGTGTTTAAGTCCATTGTTTCTTTGCTTATTTTCTGTTGGAGGATCCATCAAGTTCTGTCAGTGGGGTGTTAAAGTCCCTGGCTGTTTCGGCATTGCTATTTATCCTCTTGTATAGATCAAGTAGGATTTGCTTTACATACCTGGGTGCTCCTTTGTTAGGTGCATAAATATCTAGGATTGTTAAGTCTTATTGTTGAATTGTTCCCTTCACTACTGTATACTGACCATCTTTCTCTTTCTTTAATTTTGTGGGTTTGGCATCTATGTTATCTGACATGAGAACAGCTACGCCAACTTTCTTTTAGTTTCCATTTGCATGGAATATTTTTTACTATCCTTTTACCTTGAGTCTCAATGAATCCTTGTGAGTTAGATGCATTCCTGGACATAACAAGACAATTAGCTTGAGTATTTTTATCCATTCAGCCAACCTTTGTCTCTTCACTTTATCCCTTTGTACTTCACCATTCAAGCCATTCATATTTATTGAAAGAATTAATAAGTGGGATGGGGTGTATTTCTGCTCGTCATATTGGGGAGACCCTTATTGCTTTGCTTTACCTCTTGAGCCAATGTGGAATCTGGTTTCTGTAACTTAGCTTTGGAATGATTTTACACTGGTGGGTGTCTATTGCACCAATCAGTGTATAATGACGGTCTGAGTACTTCCCACAGGTCAGGTCTGGTCTTCACAAATTCCATCACTGATTGCTTGGGTCCTCAGTCCCTTCTTGCTTGTAAGGTTTCAGTTGAGAAGTCTGCAGTTAGCTTGATAGGATGCCTTTGTAGATTACCTGCTGTTTTTACCTTGCGGCCCGTAGGAGTGCATCACTTGGGTTTACTTTGGCCAGCCTAGTGACTATGTGACATGACGATTGCCTTTTCATGACGAATCTTCCTGGAGTCCTGTGGGCTTCTTGTACCTGGATATCTAGATTTATAAGTAGGTCAGGAAAAATTTTCCTCAATTATTCCCTCAAATAAATTATCCAACCCCTGTATATTTGCTTCTTTGTCCTTAGGGATGCCTATGATTATTCTGTTTGCGACTTTACATAACTCGACATTTCTTGTAGGCTTTGCTCATTCCTCTTTTTCTCTGTTATTTCTCTTTGACTTATTTGTTTAGCTCATAGGTGTTCTGTTCAAGCTCTGAAATTCTTTCTTCTGCCTGATCGAGCCTATTCTTAAGGCTTTCCACTGTGTTTTGTAATTTCTTGAATGAGTATTTCACTTCCATAATTTCTGATTTGTTTTTCTTCTCAGTCCATTTAATAAGTCATAGACTTTTTTTCATATTTCAAAAATTTTAACAGTTGACTAAATGAGAAGCTGTGTGCAAAAGGAAAAAGATTTTTGTGGAGAGTGTTTACTGCGCACAGTCTCTGTGCAAATATTAGCATTTACCTTCTGGGGGCTGCAATATGGCCCCCTCCGTGCCACTTATATCAGTCATCCTCTCCATACACTCAAGGCAAAGCCAGACCTCCACAGAAGCTGACAGGCTCTTGACTGGAGTCAACCATGACTTTCCCCTAAGTTTTTACCAGCCCTGATCCTGCTGTCTCAGAGAGTGGGATAGAGAAGTACACACTCCCTCTGTCACAACCTCAGCTGGTTCACACTCACCACCACCTACTAAAAACCTGGTCTCTTCTCTCCAAACCTGGGCAGCACCTAATATTCAAGAGCTCCACCTCCCATTCCCATGAAGAGCTGTACCATCCCCCTAACCATTGGGCAGTGCCACCTTCTCCTTCAAGTGATGGCTTCTCCCATGGCTTCCCAGGCAGAACACCCCTAAGAGGGGATTCGTAGGCTGGCCCCATGATTCAAGGTAATTAGGTCACTGTGTATTAACCCCACTTAATCAATGTGAAACCAGAGTGCTGGTGGGGGGTGGTATGTGGCCTGTAGAAGGTCACCCAGGTAATTAAAGGACTAGGTCTGGATTCTTGACAGGCAGGTCAACACTCTTCCCCAAAGTCACATCTGTCTCCCATCCCACTGTATAGTCTCAACCAAGTCACCTGAGGTCCAGTCTGTCCTCTCCCCAAAAACTGTTCTGCAGATTCCCAGACTGCACAATATTCAAGGTTGGCTTGATTTCCCCCTTTTCCACCTAGTAATGGGGAAGTCACTTCAAAAGACGGTCCATGAATTCCAAGGTCAGAAACTTCTCACATGAAATCAAAATTAGTCACCTGTATATCTTCTTTGAAAAAATGTCTATTCAGAGACTTTGCCATTTTAAAATGATTATATTTGTTTTGGGCTACTGAATTATATGAGTTTCATTTCTTTTTTGGATATTAACCACTTATCCAGTGGTTCGCAAATATTAATATTTTCTCCAAATCCATAAGTTGTCTATTCCCTCTGTTGATAGTTTCCTTTGCTATGCAGAAGCTTTATAGTTGACTATAATCCCAGTTGTTTGTTTTTGTTTTTGATGCCTGTGCTTTTGGTGTCATATCCTAAAAATCATTGCAAACACAGATGTCAAGAAGCTTCTTCTCTCTTTTCTTCCAGGAGTTTTATGGCTTCACATATTACATTTACTTCTTTAATTCATTTCAAGTTAAATTTTACATGATGTAAGATGAGTCCCATTCATTCTTTTGCATGTGGTTACACATTGTTTGAACACCACTTATTGAAGAGACTATCTTCTTCCCATTTTATATTCTTCTTCCTTTTCTCAAAAACTAGTTGACCTGACAGATATATGCTTATTTCTGGGCTCTGTATATGCCAATAAAATACTGTTTTGATTACTAGAATTTTGTCATATACTTTCAAACAAGGATGTCTGATGTCTGTAGCTTTCTTCCTTTTGTTCAAAATTTCTTTGGCTATTTGGTGTCTTTGTAATTCCATATAAATGTTAAGATTTACTTTCTATTTCTGTGAAAATCCCATGGAAATTTTGATAGGGATTCCTTAGAATCTGTAAATGGCTTTGAGTAGTATGGGAATTTCAACAATATTAATTTTCTAATGCATTATCACATGATATCTTGCCATTTATTTATGTCATCTTCAAATTTTTCATCAATATGTCATAGTTTTCAGTGTACAGATCTTTCCTCTCTTTGGTTAAATTTATTCCTACATATTTTATTATTTTGGTGTTACTGCAAATGGAATTATTTCCTTAACTGGGGGTGTATAGTTCATTGTTAGTGTATAGTAATGCCACTGATTTTTGTACGTTAGTATCATATCCTGCAACTTTACTGAATTCATTTATTAGTTAAGAGATTTTTTCTGGAGCCTTTAGGGCTTCCTATATATAGGGTCATGTCATCTGCAAACAGACATAATTTTACTTCTGTCTTTTTTATTTAAATACTTTTAATTTCCTTTGTTTGCCTAATTGTTTTGGCTAGGGTTTCCAGTATTATGTTAAATGGAGATGATGAAAGTGGGCATACTTGTCTTGTTTCTGATCTTAGAGAAAACCATTTGACTTTTTACCATTGAATATGATGTTGGCTGTGCTCCTGTCATATGTGGCATTTATGTTGAGGTACATTCCACATATACTAATTAGTTTAGAGGGCTTTCTGGTATGCTAATAAATTTTTATTTTTCTAGCTGTCTTTTCTAACACAAATGGTTTATTTAAAAATCTACATAAAGGTATTACTATAGCAAGAATTTTTTGTCCCCAAGAGAATTCATAATTTTTAATCTATTTCATAAGCACTTAATTTTTTTCTATTTTATTTGAGGATATTACAGGGATACAAATGTTTTTGTTACATGGATTGCTGCTTAAGTCAAAGTTATTAGTGTGCCCATTACCCAGATGGTGTACACTGTACCCATTAGGTATGATTTCGAATATCTCCTCCTACCCCCTCCCACATGCTTGATTTCCATTGAGTTTTACTTTGATCTGTGCACATCATTGCTGATCACTTAGGTTCAATTGACTAGTGAGTATATGTGCAGTTTATTTATTCATTCTTGCCATATTTCACTTAGGAGAACGATCTCCAGTTCCATCCAGATTGTTGCAAAAGGTATTAGTGCATTTTGGGGACTGAGTAGTACTCCATGCTATACATATACCACATTTTATTAATCCAATCATGAATTGATGGACACTTGGCTTCATACCACATCTTTACGATTGTGAATTGTGCTGCAATAAACATTCTAGTGCAAATCTCTTTTTGATAAAATGACTTTTTTTTCATTTAGGTAAAACCCAGTAGTGATTCTGCAGGATCAAATGGTAGGTCTACTGTTAGTTCTTTGAGGACTCTCCATACTCTTTTCCATAGAGGTTGTACTAGCTTGCAGTACCACCAACAGTGTGGAAGGGTTCCTTTCTCTTTGCATGCATGCCAGCATCTATCGTTTTGTGACTTTTGGACAAAAGCCATTCTCACTGTGGTTAGGTGATATCTCCTTGTGGTTTTGATGCATTTATCTCATAATTAGGGACATTGAGCATTTTGGCTTATGTTTATTGACCATTAGTCTATCTTCTTATGAAAAGCTTCTGTTCATGTCTTTAGTCCCCCATTTAATGGGGCTGTTTGATTTTTTCTCTTATAGATTTGCTTGAGTTCTTTGTAGATTCTGATTAATGCCCTTTATCAGATGTATAACATGCAATTATTTCCTCTAACACTGGAGGTTTTCTGTTGGCTCTGTTCATTGTCTCCTTGGCTGTGCAGAAGCTTTTTAAGTTAATCAAGTACCATTTACTTCTTTTTCTTGTTGCTATGATGGCCCTTGGGGTTTTCTTCAAAAATAATTTGCCTAGGCTGATACCTACAATAGTTTCTCCAACATTTTCTTCTAGAATTCACATGGTATCACATCTTAGATTTAAGTCTGTTAGCCATCTTGAAATAATTTTTGTGAGTGGTGAGAGATGCAGATCCTGTTTTTTTATGTACTTATTTTAGCGTATTATGGGATTACAAGTGTTAAGGTTACATATATTGCCCATGCCTCCCCTTCCCCATTGAGTCAGAGCTTCAAGTGTGTCCATCCCCGAAATGCTGCACATCATACTCGTTGTGTTTGTATATATACATCCCCTCCTCCCCCCTCCCACCTGCCCGACACCCGATAAATGTTACTCTTATATGTCCACTTAGGTGTTGATCTGTTAATACCAATTTGCTGGTGAGTACATGTGGTGTTTGTTTTTCCATTCTTTTTTTTTTTTTTTCCAAAATAAGATATATAGAGATACATGTAAGGGAGGATTTATTATAAGCGTACACAGTTATGGAGGCTGAGGAGTCCCACAATCTTGAGAACCAAGAAAGCCAGTTGGGTAATTCCAAATCCAAGTCTGAAGACCTGAGTACCAGGAGGATGATGGTGCAAGTCCTGATCTGAATCTGAAAGCCAGAGAACCAAGGCCCTGTAAGTGCTGACACCTGAGGGTGGGAGAAGATGACTCAGCTCAAGCAGAGAGAGCAGACTCACCCTTGCGCCATCTTGTTGTTCTACTCAGGCCCTCACAGATTAGATGACACCCACAACCTTGGGGATGGCCATCTGCCTTTCTCAGTCCATCAATTCAAATGCCAATCTTTTGCAGAAACATCCTCAAAGACACAGCCAGAAATAATGTTTTCTCATCTCTCTGGCCATTTCTTAGCCCAGGCAAGTTTCTGAGGAACTCAAACTACTTTTCAGACAAGTTGCACCAATTTTATATTCCCACCAGCAATGCATGAGGATGATTACTCCACATCTTCTCCATCACTAATTAGTATTCATTTTTTACATTATAACCACCCTAGTGGGTGTGAAGTGATTTCTCATTGTGCTTTAATTTACATTTTCCTAATGATTAATGATGTTGAATATCTTTTCATGTGTGTATTGACCACTTGCATACCTCTTGAGAGAAATCTTTTTCTGTGTTGAAATCTCTCCTGCCATACATTAGTCTCACTGCTCTATGGTAGCTGCTCTTGTTTGGGTTACCAAATGTCATTAAATCCAGCAGTCAGTCCTCATCTTCTGAGACATCTCACCAACAAGTGACATATCCTTCCTTGAAAATCTGTCTTCGCCTTGTATTCACCACTCGCCACTGTTTCCTCTACTCTGTGGATGGTTATTAGATTCCTTTACCAGTTTCTTTCTCATCCCTCTAACTTCTTCAATCTGCAATGTCCAAGGGTTCTGAGCAAGATGACCCGGACCACCTCTTGTTCCTATCTATACCATTTACTAACTTCTAGATTAGATGACTACCTTATATTGCAAAAGGGACTTTACAGAAGTGATCAAGGTTAGACTTTGAGATGAGATTATTCTGGATTACCTGAGTACGCCCAATCTAATCACACGAATCCTAAAATGTGAGAGAAGAAGCAGAACTAATGAGTACAGGGAGATATGTAGCATGTGAAAAGTACTTACACCACCATTGCTGACCTTGAAGATGGAGTAAGGGGGCCACAAGCTAAGGAGGTGTGGTGACCTCGAGAAGCTGGCAAAGCCCCTCTCTTTACCACTAGCATTAAAACGAGGACATCTGTCTTACAACTGCAAAGAACTGGCAACAACCTGAATGAGTAGGAAATGGATTCTCCCCTAGAGCCTCCAGAAAGTAGCCTAGGACACCTTGAGATTAATCGAACTAGACTCACACTGGACTTCTGACTTCTAGAACTGTAAGACAATGAATATGTGTTGTGTTAAGCTATTGTTTGTGATTATTTATTGTGACAGCAACAGAAAATGAATACAGATGTTGAACCATCTCATGGTTTTCAATACATCGGCTACTCTGAAGTTCCTAACCCCAATCCCTTCACTGGACTCCACGTTGTAAAGATCCAACTCTTTTTTTTTTTTTTTTTTTGAGACAGAGTCTTAATTTGTTTCCAGGCTAGAGTGAGTGCCGTGGCATCAGCCTAGCTCACAGCAACCTCAAACTCCTGGGCTCAAGCGATCCTGCTGCCTCAGCCTCCCAAGTAGCTGGGACTACAGGCATGCGCCACCATGCCCGGCTAATTTTTTCTATATATATTAGTTGAGCAATTAATTTCTTTCTATTTATAGTAGAGACGGGGTCTCGCTCTTGCTCAGGTTGGTTTTGAACTCCTGAGCTCAAATGATCCGCCAACCTGGCCTCCCAGGGAGCTAGGATTACAGGCGTGAGCCACCGTGCCTGGCCAAGATCCAACTCTTTACCTGACATCTCCTCTTGGTTGTCTGACAGACATCTCCAGCTTGACTTGTCTAAATTACAACCTTCTAAGCATGCTTCCCATACAGTATCCCCATACCAATAAGTGTCACCTCTATCCTTCCATTTGTGCCACCCCCAAAACCATAGTGTCATCCTTAACTTCATTCTTTTGCTCATTATCCAACATTCTATTACTATCAGCAAATACTGACATATTTTCATTCAGTGTATATATATGCTATTGCTATCAGCAAATAGTGACTTATTTTCATTCAGTGTATATATTCATGTACAAATTTATATAATGTATATATTTATAACATAACTACCTCTGTCCATTCCCCTCGTCCAATATAGCCATCATTGCTCTCCTGCATTACTGCAGTACCCTCATGGTCTCCCAGCTTCTGTTCTTACCCCTTAAGTCCAGTCTCAAAATAGCATCCAGAGTGATCCTTACAAAGTGTGAGTTACATCATGTCACTCCTTAGTTCAGGACTCCCGCCATGGCTCCCACTTTACCTGCAAGGCCCTGCACCATCTTACCAGGTCCCCTACATTCCTCTCAGCCCTTATTCCACTCTAGCAACCTTGGCTTCCTTCAACAGACCAGGCATGCTATGGCCTCAGAGCCTTTGCTTCTGCTGGAATCACTTCCTCCAAGTAACCGCATGTTTCATTTCCTGATTTTCTTTAGGTCTTTAAAAAAGTTTCATTTTCTCAATGAGGTCAACCCTGACCACTCTATTTAAAACTATACAACCTCCTTCCTCTGCCCTCTTCCTTCCTTCCCACTCTACTTTGGTCCACAGAAGTTACTGCAGGGGTGGGAAGCAAGTGCATTTAGTCTGGGTTATCCTTTAAAGACAAATGGGCCAATGAAGACTCAGAGAATAAGCTGCAAACCCTAGTATGCAGATACTGTTGTTATTCCTGGGAAACTTCAACAATGATAAGTTAATGAACTTGCCCATGACTCATAGTAATAAGTGGCCAAGCTGGGATATAGACTTGTAGTCAGATTCTAAAGGCCCACCTCTTCACCACCAGGTTAACTGGCTAAATCAATTGTAGTCTATCCACATGCTGAAATACTGTTTAAGTAATAAAAAGGATAAATTATATCTTTACATATTTAACTGGGAAGGTGTCCATGAAATTGCAAGTTCTGGAACAGTATTATGGTATTATCCTGACATTATAAATATACATTCATATATCTATTTGTAGGCAAAAAGAAAGTCCAGAAGTTGATACATATAAGAGTCAGAAGTGGTTATCTTCTGAGATCTGTCTCTTTTGATCATCAGATTCTCTGTAACACTTATCAGAAAGAAAGATTATCACAGTGATATGATCACAACTGTGCTTCAGAAAAATTAAGCCACATTTACACCAACAGGAAGATTGGCATCTTAGAAACCAGTGGAAGTATTTATTCTGACTTTCACTTTCTATTGTGTTGAAATGACCCCTTCACGGTCTTTGTTAAAACCACATCTCAACATCTCTGGATCTATCTACATAATGAGAGCTAAGTGGAAATTTGGTCTCAAGGATCCCAATGGGCAATCCCCACGAATCACTCACACCTCGAGCTGTTCATTAGACCACCTGCTGAACTTTTAAAAACAGATACCCCAAATTAGCTGTCATCAATATTTTTTTAAATGTCACAAGGTCATTGTGACACATTATCAGGATTGAGAACTGAAAACTTTGGCCTATATGTCGTATTTATAAAAGCCAAATGGGATGTACATGGCAAGGAGAGGTCAACTGACACTGCATGATCCAAACTTCTACCTTAAATCACATTTTTTGGTCTTTCTGGTTTGGCAAGACCATACTTAACTCAATGCTACCAGTGACCCAAAGTTCCCCTGGCAAACAAAGACTCTTCTGTTAGGTATGACATTCCAAAGAGTGAAAGATTGCCTCCCAGAAGCCAAAGGAGGCAGCCAGACCTTTCTTTTGGCACAGTAAAACCCTTTAACACACATGACTGGAAACCACAAGTCTCCCAGTCGTTGCTGGGGAGCTCTGTGTGTATGCTGGGGCATGATTTCATCACTCAGCCAGGCAGTTGACTACTCTGCCTTAGCCTTCACTTCCTGCTTGTGCAGAGCCTCAAGGTCAGACAGAGACAAGTGGTTAGGGTCTTCTCAGATTTTTCCTGCACAGCTGTACGGCCCTAGAAATGCACACAACCCCATGTGCATACATGACCTTCTAGATTTCTGGGAATATGTCAGAACTTCCGAAGCCCCTCTGGACATCTCATTCCCTAGCTTTTCCTTTTAAGCTTTTTGGCTGGTCTATAGTTTGCATCAACAGTTATTCACTGCTTCAGGCAGCCACAATGTTAGATAATTGCCTCTAATTTCTTTCAACAAACATCCCATAGGTAAAAGGCTATCTGAAGTAGAAAAGCTGTGAGTCAGGTCAAATACACTCATACTTAGAAGTGGGGTCCTCCAAGGTACCATAACACAACTCAAATAATGACAGTTCACTGAGCCTATGAAAAGAGCTCCAGCCCCGTTCTACTCCCTCAGGTGCATGCCAGACTGCTGGTTTTTGTCATCAATTCAGGCTGTTATTTTTGAAAGCTGTGGTGGAGCTGTGGAGCAGAGCTGTGACTGGGGAAAGTTAGAACACCACAGAGTGCTCTATTCTCCAGTTTACTGCAAGTCATTGGTTAATTTTCAGACTTTTGAAAAATTTCTCTACAAAATTATTAGATACCATTGCTGGTTTATGAAAGAGAATTTTCAGTTTCCTTTAAATTTCCTTATGCTATCATTTTCACACCTTACATTTTCACATTTACATTGACTTTTAATTTTTTCCTATTTATATCCAAAGTTGTTCGATAATATTGTACTTTTCTCTAATGACCCATTGAAACCACCCACCAATAAAACTTTATTATTTTCTAAAATTTAAGTTATTTTTTTATTAAAAAATAATAATATTTTGCCAGGCATGGTGGCTCACGCCTATAGTCCTAGCACTTTGGAAGGCCAAGGTGGGAGAATTGCTTGACATCAAGAGTTCAAGATCAGCCTGAGCAAGAGCAAGACCCCATCTCCACAAAAAATACAAAAATTAACCAGCCATGGTGTGCGCCAGTCGTCCCAGCTACTCAGGAGGCTGAGGCAGGAGGATCGTTTGAGCCCAGAATTTCGAGGTTGCAGTGAGCTATGATGACACCATGATGGCACTAGGATGGCACTCTAGCCTGGGCACCAGAGAGAGACTCTGTCTCAAAAAAATAATAACAATTTTTTTTTTTTACCTGCACATAGTTGGGTTATAGAGGAGAGAGGAAGGAGGAAAGGATGGACATCAAAGCCAGACAGCTGTAAGTCTGCACCTACTGCTCTCTGCTCCTCTCCCCAACCCAGCTCTGGGGCTGTCCTGTGACAACTTCACTGGCTGGGCTGGCAGCTCTTCTTAGTGTTCCAGGCAACGAAGAAGGCAGTGATGGTAGAAGGCAGAAGGTCAAGAGACCACATGTGAGATAGAGCAAGAAATTGATCTTGTAGCCTCAGGCCCATTTGTAACTGGGAGAGCCCTCGTGACCTAATACCTCCCATTAGGCACCCCTCCCAACACTGTTGCACTGGGAATTAGATTTCAACACATAAACTTCAGAGAATACAACCAAGCCATGGTATATATCATCTGTAAGGTGACTATAAAGATAAGTCAATAGGGTTATTTTGAGGATTCCATTTAATGTATATTGTGGATTAATTGAAAGAATTCGTGTAAAGTCCTTGGATAGAGTAAATATTCAATAAATATATGTAACCCAGCTCCTCAGTTTGAGTGTCCTGTCATTTGGGATTCAAATAAAATAGGTATGATCACATATTGCATGTCTTTAAAAACTCCAGAGCCTTCTTTATAAAGTTGTAAATTCCTAGAGGATGACATTCTCATGGTCTCCTCTCAGATCTGTCTTTTCCTGGGCTCTCCATCTCACTGAACTCTACATCATCGTTCTCTCTTATCTGTTACAGACACACACACACACATTGCTGCTGCTGCAGACAGGGACATCGAGATCAGACTTTTTTAAAAAGTCCCTGGCATTTTGCCAGCATGGAAAGTCCCTTGGCTGACCCTCTCCAAGCATTGCTGGCCTCCAGCCACATTTCTGGGTCTCTCTATCTAGTTCCCCCTCCTTAACCCCCATCACTCACGTGGTCTTCTTAACCAAACACTTCCCAAACAAGAATGCTTGTGGGACTGGATGAGCAAAGGAAGGAGTGGGACGGGGGCAGGAGGAGATGGAGAGGGGCCTTGAGCTTGGGAGGAAGCTTCCCTGCATGGCCCAAGGTAGAAACAGGCACTGCACTGATGCCAGTGAGGCAGGTCCTGAAGGAGACTCCCTCGGGTCACCTCAACGGGAGCTGAAGGGAGAGGGATGCTTCAGCCTGGAGAAGCAGTCCACGGGGCACTTCCTCCAAGAACCCTTTGCTGATTCCACCAGCAAGACGTGGCCTCTCCTTCCTTTGAACTGTCTTGTATCGTTTTATACACATACATAGCTTTTGTGGCCTTGTAATGAGGCTGCTCTATATGGAATCTCTCCCAATCCATGGGAATAGGATTCCCTAGGGCACAGATCACAGCTTACTCCCTGGTGCGCCCCGGGCAGGTACTTGATCGAGTGCATTAATTAATACGTAGGAAGAATCTGTCTTAGAGGGTGCTGCCCTTGAAGCTGAGTCATGCACGATTCTCTGCGTCCAGTGAGGGCAAGGAATAGCTTAATTTAAGTTAAGAAGGAGGGAAGTAGGCCAGATGCAAGGAAAATGGAACTGAAGCAGTAAGCTGGCTAAACTGCCAGGCAGCGGCAAACCAAAGTAAATCTGGCACGTGCTGAAAGGAGAGAGGAGGTCAGCTTCTACAGTACCTTTCCCTGGTCCTGCTCTGGTCTGAGTGGCAGCTGTGAGTCAGGTCCGGGCTCAGGAGGAGGTTTGGTGCAGTTCACGGTCACAACTCTGTAGCGTGGAGCAAATGATGAAGCCTTGGGGGGGGAGGGGGTCAGCCCGGCTCGGACTGTTTAGGGCACTGCTCCCCAGAGGCAGAAAATGTGCATCTGGCTCTTCCCACGCACCAGACACCTCACTAGGTGCTTGGGACTTTGTCTCAAGAGCAGCAACACTGTGAAGCACGCATTTGCCACCCCCATTTTGCAAGAGAGCAAACTGTGGCTTAAATTTTAAATTGGAACACAGGTCTACTTCAATTTTATTATGCAATTTTATTATTTAACTTCCTAGAATCAATGGGATAGAGGGGATGGATTCCAGTTTAAAAGGATGGTTCTGTGTCTCTCTCACTTGTTTTCAGTGAGAAAACACTCGCATTTCCTGTTTCCAATGCCTCAAGTGTCTGTCTTGCTGTGGCTGAGAGTTCTAGGGCACACGGCTCCGGAGTTGAGGATTCTGGAGCCCATGTCCCTCTGAAGGGGATCCAAGGAGGTTCTGTCTTGTGTTGTGTGACCAAGAAGCCAGGAGCAGCTCCAGGAGCCAAGCTGGAGGAGCTCCCCTGGGGCTTTGTCCCTGAGTCAGATGACACAGTCCACAGGGGGTCCAGTGTCCAACCTGGGTCAGCCTCCAGGACAAGTTCAAGCAGAAGATCCAGGTGCTCACCATGACTTTTCTGAAAACTGAGAGCCTGGCCCCTGAGGACAGTGGCCAGTACGAGGCTCAAGCCAGGTTCAAGAGAAGAAAAGCATTTTTTCCAGGTTTTCCACCTCATCGACTATGGAAAATGACACCCCACACTACTGTCTACTGCACACCCCTCCCCACTCTACCCTCCCCAGTTGACACACGGACTAGGCCTTCCAGGGACGTGTGATGCTCAGCTGCCTTCTACCACTGCTGGTGCCCCTTCTTTTCCTTCCTCTCTGTACCACAATGACCTCAGGCCAACATAGATGTTTCTCTCTCACTCTTTCTCTCTCTCTTTCTCTCTTTCTCTTTCTCTTTCTTTCTCTCTGTCTCTCATATTCACCCATATTTTGGCTTGTTCTAACATCCTGTTTTCCTATTTTGCATGCCAGAGGCTGAACATTTTTGTTTCTCCTCTTTCCATTCCTTTATGTGAAACTCTAATCTCCCCTGCGCACATGTTTGGCTCACACCTACTAAGAAAAGGTCATGAACTCAATGTATTCAGAAAAGCCAAACAGAAAAAACTATTAATAATTTTCAAAATATTGCTGCATTAATATTTTTTGAAAAAGAAAAGAAATACCACTTAACACT
Source organism: Microcebus murinus (assembly GCF_040939455.1). Lineage (NCBI taxonomy): Eukaryota > Metazoa > Chordata > Mammalia > Primates > Cheirogaleidae > Microcebus > Microcebus murinus. The sequence continues at coordinate 105,431,557 of NC_134105.1, read as the reverse complement.
TTAAAATAGCATCAACCTCTAAAAATTACATTGGGACTAGTCTCTAAATAAGAACACCTTTACCGAAGAAACATTTATTGGCTCATTGAAGAAATAATCATAGTGACTGTTAGGTTTGTTCCAGGTGGGAACCTGAAAAGAATGTATAAGACTGAATCTAGTTAATGCAAAACTTATGCTTGTAAAACAATACCGCAGGAGTCTGGAGAGTCCCTAGAATTTGTAAATCTAACAGTCAGCTGCAGCCAGCATTCTCTCTCTGAGAGAGAGGAAGTTTGCCCCTCCCTGGCTCTCCTGATAAGGACTCCAGAGCTGAATGATGGATGTGACCGGGACAGGGGTCCTAGGAGGTGATTGTTTGAAAAAGGAGAGAAAATGAGATGAAGAGACTTCACAGTTTATGTTAATTACATAACTAAGGTTATGTTCAAAGTCAAGCAGCTCTAAATGTAGAGCCAACAACATAAGTCAGATCTTTCTCAATCTAAAGACAGGTTTTCAAGGAAGGATGTGTCAATTGCTGCTGAGAGGTCAAGGAAGATGAGGACTGAGAATCGACCACAGGATTTAAAGACACAGAGTTCCCTGGCTACCTGCACAAGAGCAGTTTCAATGGAGGGGTGGGGTCATGCATGACAGGAGAGAATGAAAGACAGAAAAAGATTTTTCAAGAGAAGGTAGGCAAATGGTGAATGTACACATGAAAAGATGTTCAACAACATCAGTCATTTGGGAAATGCAAATCAAAAGCAAATGAGATACCACTTCACACACACGGGGGTGGCTATAATTTAAAAAATGGATAATAACGAGAGTTGGGGAGGGTGTGGAGAAATCCTTACATATTGCTGGTAAGAATGTAAACATGGTGAAGATGAAAGTAGAAAACAGGAATGAAAGAATAAGATGAACAAGGGTTACAAGAAGCTGCATGAAGGAAGACCCAATGGAACAAAGAGACTGGTCAAATGTTTAGAATGAATAAAATGGAGTCAAAATGAGTGAAATTAAGGTCCCCTGTGGATGCCACTCATGCTCTGCCACTCACACTCGGGAGAACTTGCATGAGGTACTTAACCTCTGGATTTTAGTTTCCCCACCTGTACAATGTGGACTTCTGATCACAGAGTTGTTGAAAGTCTAAATGAAAGGCTCACATAAAGCCTATTGAATGACACTACAAATTATAATGTAAAGGGGTTGAGGATATGGGCGCTGATATCCCTCACACGGAGAGGAGAGAACTTGGATAAAAACCAAGGAAGAGAACATCTCTTCTCTGAATGCCTCATCTGCACCTCAGTACAACGTCCCTCATTGCCTGCCTTTCACTCCACCCACCAGGGCCCCATTGTCACCTCAGGTGTAATTCCTCTTTGAGCCACCTGCTGTTCCATCACTAATGGACTCAGCCCGAATTGAGGCACCTGACTCAGGAGGCCAGGATCCTAGGGAGAGAAAAAACAGGAGGGTATTCCCATCTGAATACTCCAGGATTCCAAGGTTGTCTTAGTCCATTTGGCTGCTATAACAAAATGCCTTAGACTGAGCAATTTATATATAATAGAAGTCTATTTCTCACATTCTGGAAGCTGAGAAGTCTAAGGCGCCAGCATATTCAGTGTCTGGTAAGGGTTTGCTTTCTGCTCCATAGATGTCATCCTGTTGCAGCATCCTCACATGGAAAAATGGCTAAAGGGACTCCACTAAGTCCTCAAGATATTTTGTAAGGGCACTGATCCCATTTGATGGACCTAATCACCTCATAAGGTCACACATATTAATGCTGTTGCAGTGGGAATTAAGAGCTAACATGCATTGTGGAGGAACACAAACACTCAAACCCTAGCAAAGGTCTTCAGTGACTACGTGGTGGAGGGAAAAGGCAAGAACTTTGGAATCGTCCAGTGTTGGATTTAAGGCTTTGCTCTGCCACCAACTAGTTTGGGATGCCAGTTACCAACCACCCCTAAAGTAAGAACTAGAAGAAATAATATTTGCAAAGTGCCTCAGGCAAAACCTGGTTCCCTATAGGCTGAAAAGCCCAGATTTTTCCTTGTTTTTCCTGCCTTAGGTGGAGTGGGAAGGTCAGCTGGGTGCTCACCTCTTACCCTGCCTGCGGGGAGTGGGCTCTGTGCCCAGCAAGTGCACCAGAGCAGGCTTCTGGGAGTTGAAAGAAGAGACAGGTGGCAGCGGGCAGGTGAGACATGCTCTTTATTGTCGGAGGGATGCAGCAGCGGTGAAAGCATGGCCGAGAACAAGGCGAGCGCTTTTGTGTGGCTCAGAACAATAGTGACAATGTGCCATGGGAAATCGTGATCACAGGGTTCACGTAGGAGATAACACATGGTTACAGCAGTGTGTTGACTCATGCCTTACCAGACGGCTAGCTGAAGACACGCCGGCAATCATTTTAGTTTGGCCTAAGAAACCTATTGCCTATACAACTGGATTTCCCATACACTGTCCCAGGACCGAGGGGCACTGATGCCCAACTGTAACCAGGCCCGTGAAAAGCCAGTGCAGAGACGGGCACACTGACAGCTTCTGCTCAGGCTGAAAGAGAAGAGGGTCCCCCCCTCCTCCCTCACCCGTCAGCAGGCTCCTAGCATTGGTTCACAGTGATCAAGCACTTAGCAGAGGCCCTATTCAGACCTGAGCTTTCTGACTTCAGCAATGAGGCAGCTGAGCTCTTCTAAGCTGCAAGGGGAACCAAGAGAGCCAGGAATCCAGGCCACCAGACAAGCCACAGCAGCTCATGGAACAAGAGTCAGCCCACTTCTGTGTAACAGCTGGGACCCGAACAGGATGCGGCAAGGTGGGGACCCCAACGGAGGGAAGAAACACCCACACACTGCGGTGGAAGCTGCACCAGGGCCTCAGGCAACCAGAGCCTAATGGTGGGGTAAGGAGGTCCCCAACTAAGACCTCGGGCAGATATGATCAAGGGAGGGCATCATGTCCACCCCTGCCTCCAAGGGAGCCATGCCAGACAGACTGTCATCAGCTTCTGTGTGGCGTCCCCTTCTGCTGAGCCTCCATGGAATGGGAGGAGGGCAGCCCAGACCCCCCCACACATAGAGGGTGCTTGTCTCCTTGGCTCTGTTCTCCCATGGCCCCACCACCCTCCTGAGGGAGCCCTGCAGGAAGATTCATGGCTCCAATCCAGTGTGGATTGTGCCAGCTGCCTTAAATAATATTCAAGGTGTTCAGAGAGATCAGATGTGGGACAGACCGTTTCCAAACCTTCAGGATTCAGACAGCCTCCATGAACAATATCTTGGGAGGAGGCTTTGGGGAGGATGGCTGATTCCACAGGCAGAGGTGAGGGTGAGGAACAGGGAGAGTAAACCATCATCTCAGGCAGAGGGATGCAAGTGAGAGAGGAAGAGGCTGATGTAGGGTATGGAGCCAGCGTGACTACAGGGGCCTGAGGGTCGGTATAAGCAGAGGCTGGAGACGCCGGGTCAGACCTTCCCAGTAGCTTCACCGTCAGAGCCTCCCCGCAGCTCTCACCATGGGGCTGGGTGACACTGCACATCATTCTTACCACCAACTGCCCCTATGCCAGGGCAGGGGAAGACCTGAGGCTGTTTTCCTAAGACAATCCCCAACTTTTGCCCCTAAGGGTCATTCTCTGAGAAACAGAAGGCTGGGAAGGGCTTGAGATCATAGGAATTTTTCTTTCCACTCCACAGAAAGATAAGTTTGGGTCCACGGGCGAAGGCTGAGGCTCAGGTCCAGCTTAGCACAGGAGAAAAGGAAGGCATCCTTGGTGGACTTGCATACTGTGCCCTGCACACTCCCCACAACGTGCACATGCACACCTACACACACCAACACTGCTCAACACACCCAAAGGAGGTCCACATGAGACCTGCAGAGGAAGCCTTAGGCCAATCCCTTTGCAGGCTTCCCCCCACTCATTCTGCCTCCTTTGACCCCAACTCAGCTGGTAAAACCTGGGTCCTGACTCCTCCTCTGCAGCATAGTCAACATGTCCACACAGCTCCCACACTTTAACTTATGTCCTCAGAATTACACACACGAGCGACACAGCAGAAGTGATAGAGATTTGCTACCTACACAATCAGACAGGGTCTCCTTGGGAAGGTTTTGAAGAAGAGTCAGAATCCTTCTGAATGACAGACCAAGAGCCCACACCTGGCAGGAGTGAGAATCCTGATTATGAGGATAGTTTGGGGAGTTGTCACAGAAGGTAACCAGGCCATGAGTACCCATAGAGCTAATGTCCAGAAAGTCTGGCTAAGATAGACCAGAGGCAGGTGTCTGCAGGCTTCAGGCTCAGAGCACACGTGTCCGGGTGGTGCTGATCCTCCTGCTTCCTCCCATTAAATGATATTAATGGCCCGGCCTGAGTTACAGACCTCACTGTAGACAGTAGTCATAGGCCCCTTTTCTTCCACATGTAGTTCACTGAGGCCCTGGAATGCAAGACAGAGGGGTCCTGGAGCAGCTAAAGGATAAAGTGGCCCGAGAGGGACCTGCAGAGCCAGTGCCCACTGACATGCTGACATGCTCTGCTTATGAAATTTCCAAAGTGTAAAGCATTACATTGACACCAATTAAAAATCTTTGTTATTAAATGGTGTTGATTGTCGAGAAACACATGAACAGGCAGCAGGGTCAGAGTAGCAGCTGCCTGGATTTGGAAGGCCAGGCCTGGGCAGTGAGGGACCTAGGAGTAGCCTGGATGGCCAGTGGCTCCAGCATTATTCTTACCCAGCTGAGACTCCTGTTCTATCAGCTCTTCATAGTGGATGCCACCATCCTCAACTCTCTGCTTCTCCTGCAACTGGACACCTGAGCCCCATACAGACAATCCTTAAATCTATGCCTTGGAGACCTGTATCCCTCCCACTGCCATGAGCACCAAAGCCATAGCCACACCCATCATCCCATCTGCAGGAGTCTCTCTTGGCAGCCACAGTCAGAGAGAGGGGACCAAGTTCTAGTGGAGGAGGGGAGGCATGGGGGCCGGGAAGGAGAAGTGCAACCTGCCTTGTTCTGTTTCCATCTTCTTCTTCTTTTTGCCACATGTCTTCCAAAGGTATGATATCAGTCCCAGGGTCAACATCAAAACCACAGTAGCCCTTAGCATGTCTGGCAGCAGTCTAGCCATGTCCCATCCATGTGAATCTGATTCCCTCATACAAAGAATGAACAAGAGTAAGTTAGGAGAGAACTTGAGATACCCATTTTCAAGGGGGAGCACAGGGAGGAAGCGGGTGGAGGGGCACGAAGGGGTCTGGTGCAGAGGCTGAAGAGGAAGGGAAACGGCAGATCCACTCATTCAACCAGACACGGAGCTGCTGGTTTTGCCAGGGATACTGGGATGAACAAGAGGATGTCCATGCCCTAAAGTAGCTCATCACCCAGGAGGGAAGACTGAGAAAATATCAAAGGCCACACAGAGGAACCCTGCTGCAACAGAAGTTTAAACCTGTCCTAGAGCTTCAGGAGGGCCTCCCAGAGGAGGTGTGGGTAGACTGAGTTTTGAGGGTGGAGTAGGAGTTTCCAGATATTCAGAAGAGGTCACTGCAGGAATGAGGAGCACCATGTTCAGGGAATGGCTGTGTCAAACGCCAGCCCTGGGAGTCGCCAGCACCCCCACTGTTGCAGGACAGGGGCAGGCAGGGAGGAGCGTCAGAGGGAGGTACGAGTCTGTCCCCAGAGGGCCTTGTGGCCATGCTAAGTGTTAGCTGAGACTCAGGATGGGGTCAGGAGAGAAGGTCACAGGCTGTTTAAGTGGCACTGACACACCAGACCCTCCAGCAGCTCCTGGAGGAAGACAAGACAGGGCTGCACACAGGCTCCAGGTCATTCATTCATTCCGGGAACACTGGCTGTGAATACTTGGCACAGGGAGTCAAAGGATAACAAGACATGGCCTTGCCCTCAGGGTTGTCCAGTCTACAGAGGAGACAAAGATAGAAATCCCTCTTCACTGCACAGTGTGGGGGGCCACAGACAGCTCCCTAAGGAGGTGGTGCCTGAGGGCAGGACAAACCACATCACTTGCAGGACCTGTGCAAAAGGAACACGGGGAGCCCTTGTTCAAACTGGTTAAGAGCAGAATTTTAAACCAAGACCTTTAAGTGTGGGGACCTGTGCCACTACCCAGTCTTCACCCCACGAAGCCTGCCCGCCTCAGGGGAATCCTTCAGCAGCAATAAGAAAGGAAGGGAAGCACACGAGACTCAGGATGGCTCATGGGAGAGGACACAGCATGTCCAGAAGCTCATAATCTTGCAATGGCAGGACACGATCAGGGAACTACAGAGAGCGCTTTGGTGTGAAGCGAGTGGGTGAGGCCAGCAACGTGGGTGGAGGAATATCTAAGATACAAATCCTACAGTGGGTGGCTGGAATCAGGTTCCCACAGATGGCACAGACAATGACACAATCCCATCTGCTTTCCCCATAGCCCACTCTGAACGAGTGTTCGAGGACAAATGTGGTGAAAGAGTCATGGGAAGGCTGCAGCCTAGACCAGCACGGACATGTTGGGTGGTTGGCAGAGGAGGGCATGGATGGGAGAGATGCTCAAAGGCAGAAGTGAGGTTACTGGGAGACTCAGGCTTCTGAGTAGGTGACTAGGTGGACAATGATGCGAATATACATGGCAGGGAGAAAAGCCCAGACCCGCAGGCCCCCATGCTGCCTGAATTCCAGGTCCCCCTTCCCACTCACCTTGGGCACAGATGTCCCCAACATCTCTGGTGACAGTTTTCTGGTCCATGAGGTTGCTGACCACACAGGTGAAGCTGGCATTGGGCTGACTCAGGGGTAGGCTTGCAGCCAGGGTCCAGGAGTCAAGGGCTGGTCCTGGTGTCCCTCTCCGCCCCAGCTCCAGGGGAAGGCCCCTGCTCTCCCAGGTCACGTTCAGGTCCCTTGTGGCCCCTGGGACACTGCACTCCAGGGCGAAGTTGCACCAGCCTGCTGTGATGGATGGTGACAGAGCCAGGATGTGGGGTTGGGGCACGGGATCTGGGGCAGGAGGGGACAAAAGAAAGGAGCCTTGTTTGTAGAGAACATTACACACCGTACATTGTAATCATTTTCTCACAGATGCCATGGCAGGCACCCTGTAGGGAAAGTGGGTGTGTTTTACAGATAACACAGAGTTTGTCTTCAGCTAAACACTGAGCAGATGACAATAAGAAGGGAAGCCCCTGAGTCAGCCCTGTGAAGTGTCACTAGATTAAACAAGTCAGAAAAATCTCCCAAAGGAAACAAAGGCTGGACTCCACCTACTCAAGGCCCATAATTTCTATGAAATTAGTGTCTTTCTTGGAAGAGGAAGAAGTCTGGGGCAGAAGGGCTTGTCTTGGCCCAGGGTCCTTCCCCAGCATCTCCAGCTGAGCTGATGGGACTGCAGCCTGGGACTGCACGGCCCTCTGGGGCAGAACTTCAGGCCAGCTCTGGGAGGCCAGACACAGCCCATGCTCCCAAGAGTACACACATTGGTGGGAGATGCAGTGGCAGTGACAAGGAACATCTCCGAGTGTGTTTAGAACAGGCCACTGAACTTCAGGTACTGACAGGAAGAGAAGAGTCAGATGTGTAAGCCTGTCTTAGAAAGCACATGGGACCTAACGCTGCAAGCACGCTCTCTCCATAGGAGGTTATTTCCCTATGCAGAGAGGAACTCTAGGGAAAGAAAGTCTTGGATAAACAGCTGTCCTATGCAGTGTAAACTGTCTACAACTAGAAGGCTTTGAGAGATGGGTTAGCTGAGTCCTGAGTTAGTCTCAGGCTGGGGTGAGAGTGGAGGGGACTGGGAGGACTCGATATGTGTGGACTTCCAATTATGAGAGACAGAATAGTGGCCCCAGATATTTCCACATTGTAGTCCTGGCAACCTGGACTACATGGCAAGGGGAATTAAAGTAGCAGATAGAATTAAGATTGCTAATCAGCTAACATTGAAATGGGGAGATTATTCTGGATTATCCGAATGGATCCAGTGGAATCACAAAGACCATTAGAAGTGAAACAAGGAAGGAGACAAGGTGCGAGGGGTCAAAAAGGACTCACCCCACCATTGCTGGCTTTGAACATGGAGGAAAGTGGCCACGGCCAAGGGAGGCAGATAGCACCCAGCAGGTGAAAAAGACAAGAACATGGATTCTCCCCTGGTGTCTCCAGAAAGGACAAGCCTGCCAACACCTTGATTTTAGCCCAGTGCAAGCTCTGTCAGACTTCAGACCTACAGCATGCTGACATAATACATTCCTGCAAATTCAAGCTACTAATTCACCGTAATTTGTTCTAAAAACAATAGAAAACTATTATACAAATTAAGTAACATTAATCCTGGAAAGGATGATTAATGTTATTGGAACGATTTCTATTTCAACAATTTCCATTGTCTCTGCCAGAACACCGAAGTGATTTTCTCCCTGGTATCAATCCCAGCTCTGGTCTTCATCTCTGGTGTCCTCACTTGCCCCATTTTCAGGGAAGGCAGTAGAGTGTGAAGGCTGTGTCTGAGTGGAATCCTGCAACATTGGGCCAATGTGACAAAGGAGCAGGTAAGCCATGGGCTGGAGGGAGGGGTGTCACTCACCATAAACAGTAAGGTGGAAAAACTGCAAAACTTCTCTTCCTTCCATTAACCTGGCTTGAGCTCGGTAATGCCCACTGTCCTCAAGGCTCAGGTTGGAAATCCTTAGGGAGGCCAAGTTGGGCACCTGGACCCTCTTCTTGAATTTGTCCTGGAAGCAGAACCAGGTTGGAGAATGGACGCCTCTCTGGATTCGAAACATGACTGTGTAGTCTGACTCTGGGGTAAAGCTCCAGCAGAGCTCCTCCAGCTCAGTTTCCAGAACTGCTCCTGCCTTCTGGGTCACACCAAACAAGACAGAACCTCCTCGGATCCCCTTCAGAGGAACGTGGGCTCCAGAGTCCTTAACCGCAGAGCCGTGTGCCCCAGAACTCTCAGCCACAGCACGGCAGACACCTGGGCATCGGAAACGGAAACGGGAGTGTTTTCTCATCAAGAACAAATAAGAGAACCACGGAACTTTTCTTCTTAATCAAATCCATTCAAAATTCTTCTTTCTTGGAAGGTAGGCTATCATAATGAATTGGAAGTAATTCTGGGATCAAGTCTGGTTCTCGTGGAGTATAAACTTAAACAGGCTTAACTGCCTATTCGTCAGTTTCCTTACCATCCAAAAATGATAGCATGAATTAAGTGAAATCATAGATCAGAAGAACCTAGCACATTTTCCGGCACATGCTAAGTGCATAAATGTAGAAGGCAGCTCTAACACGTTACCCAAATTTCTCTCCCTCTGGTGCACGTCAATGTGTAATCCCTCCCCTGGAGTGTGGCTGCACCTAGTGACCTGCTTGTAAGGAACAGAATAAAGCAAAACTGTTGGGGCACTTTTCAGAGTCTAAAAACCCTACAGGTCTAGTTTCTCCCTACTTCACAATGAGACCCAATCACACTATTATTTTCATAACTACTTGCAGAAATTTTTGATGACTTTTTTCCAGTATGGTTATTTTTGTTTATTGAAAGATTAATGTGACAATATATATTATAAAGAAGCAGAAACGCACCATCACGAATTTAGTTGCCAGCACTGCTCCCCAGGATGCGTGTGAGGTCAGGTCACAGACATGTTTACCAAACTCTAGGGTTCCCTAGTCAGGGGTCATGTCTTGCAGGAAGGGGGGCTGTTATCCATCGAATTGTTTTCCTCAGAAAAGATACATTGAAGTCCTAAACCCAGAACCTCAGAAGGTGACATTCTTTGGAAATAGAGTCTTTGCAGATAGAGTCAAGTTAAGGCGAGTTCATTAGGCTGCAGCCCCCTCCGAAATGAAGGGTGTCTTATGAATTGGGGAAACTTACACACAGACGCCGACATACATGGATGGAGCCAATAGGAAGGGACACAGGGAGGAGGCACGTGAAGGTGAGGATGGACCCACGCAGCTGCAAGACAGGGAACGGCACAGACTGCCTGCAAACACCAGAAGCTGGGAAGGGGGAGGAAGGATTCCCCTTGTTATGGACTGAATATCTGTGTTGCCCCCGAATTCACATGTTGCAGTTTTAACACCCAGCGTGGCTTTACTTGGAGATGCGGCCTCTAATGAAGGGAGGGTATGTGAGGATACAAGGGTGGGGACCAATCCAATAGCATTAATGTACTTATAAGAAGAGTCACCAAAGAGCAAGCCAGCCCGCCCTCCCCATGCACACACACTAAGGAAAGGTCACATGAGGACACGGATAGGAGGCAGGCTTCCGCTAACCAGGCACAGAGCCCCACCAGCAATTGAATTGGCTGGAACCTTGATCCAATAGCTCCCAGAACTGTGAGAAAACAAATTTCTCTTGTTTGTTAATTCATGAGCGAAATACAAGTGTCCTTTAATGTCTCAGTCAGCAATGTTTTTCATAGCTAATAACACGTTTAAATATATAATTCTTGGGTAATGGACACCAAACATAGGTGCTCCATTTAATGTAGGGCCCAAAATAACAGCCGTCCTTTCCAGGGGAAAGACAGGACAACTGGACTGGCTGGGGCAGGATTTCATTTTCCAAAGGGGAAACCTTCCGAAGGCATTTTCACACACAATTCTGGTGAAAACAGTGTTTGTCTTTCCCCCTGCCAGCATTGAAAGAAGGATGATCAAGAAGTAAACTAGTGTTTTCTGCTAAACAGACAGGAACTGAAAAGGTCTGGCTGAGGCTTTTACTAGCTGCCTCTAAAAGCCCAGCAGCAGCTGCCTTCCTGAGTGTGGTCTGCACCCCACTTTCTCACACACTGTGGGAGGGTGACGTGTCCTTCGGCAGGTGGTCTGAGGCCACGTCCCTGCAGCCACATGCCGACCCTTTCTTCTCCAGCTCCCGGCCAGCAGGCACTGGGTGGGCGCTCAGGAAATGCTGTCAGGGTCAGGCTGACCAGTCCCCACAGTGGAGGCCACCCTCACTGGCGCTGCCTGCGTCTCTGCAAAAGTGCAGTGTGTGCTGAGCCACCCTCAGACCTCACCTGCCATTTCCATGTCCCCTTCCAAGCAGACATCCAGGAAGGTTTCAGGGGTCTAAGAATGATAAGGACAAATTCTTTAATACCTCCCTCACCATCACTCCTTCTCCACCCATCCCTCTGCAAGTCAAGGCTGAACTTGAGCAGGGGACAAACCAACACCAAAGAAGGAATGCATCCAACTGTGGAGCTCCATGAATTGCTATAGAGCAGTTTCTGGGAGATGTTCCTTCTGAGGACAGGCTCTGTCCAAACTCCACTGCTAGGGTCTGTCCCATTGACTACCAGGGAGGGCAGGCCTGACGGGAAAACCAAATTCACTCCTCCCCACTTCCTGTGTGACCTCCAGAGAATCACTTTCAATATCTGGACACAGACTGCCTATCCCTAAACTAAAAAATTCTAAGTCTTTTCTTTCTTTTTTCCCTATTTATTTCCTTCTTCCCTCCCTTTCTTTGTTCCTTCCATTTTTTCTTTCTTTTTCTTTGTTTCTCTAGTATTCCTCCAGCCCAGTGCCTACAGAGAAAACGTTATACAATCACACATATTTCTCCTAGTTAACAATATTGTGGAAGTGAAGAAAGCCTACATTTTGCTGTCGACAGAAAGTTACTGATTTGAACAGGATCTAACCCAGTGCTATCGCAAAGCTCATCTTTGCTTCCAGAAGTCCTGTTTCACAAGTGCTTTCTAATCCATTAGATTTCACATACTTCCCTGCAAGTTCAATCAGTGCTGAAATATTAAAACAAAAATATTAACAATAAAAGCTTTCACAAAAATTCATATTCACTAGAACTTATTTTTTCATTAGCTTTTATTTAATATTATTATTTGTATAATCCTATGATATTTCATAAAGCAATGACTATGACAGACAGCCTAGATCAGGTCACTCTACTTCCTTCCTCTCCATTTTCCCTCCCCGATTTCATGGCCTCCTCTAGCCCAGGATAGCAATCTACTGGTTCTTCCACATATTTAGCATGTTCTTAGAAACATGTGGGTGCATAGACACCCTTAAATTTAGGAAGCTGCTTTCCTTGTATAAAACAAAGATCTCGTTGCATTTAGTTTCCTGAATCTTCCTGATGGAGATTCATGCATTTTACTTCATGAAAACTGAAAATTCCTCACAGAAGGGGGGACATTTGCATTTTTAGGCCTGCGTAATACTCCATGGTACACATACTCTTAGTGTCTTCAATCACTCCCAATTGTTGGGCACCTCCTATTTTTCCCGGGCTTTTTCCCCAGTACAGTGCTGTGATGGACATGGTTTCATCTGAGGTCTCAGGAGCCTGAGCAGCATTTCAGGGTGGAGGAGAGGCCACCAACAGGGGTGAGAAAGGGCATAGTCTGTAGGACTCATTGTACCTGAGATGCCAAATGCTTTTTAACATTTTCAGATGGAAACTAATGCCAATTACACAAGCACTTTTAAGATAAACCTGAGACTTCCAAGGGCCTCTCCTCTGAGATGATCTGCCTGGAGCTGAGCCCCAAGCAGAGGGGTGCCCCTCCACTCTCCTCTCCAGTGGAGCTCAAGCAGCCCAGACCAGAGGAGCTTCTTGCAGCTCAGACACGGGTTCCAGTTCTGCCCCCTCCTCCACAGGACAGTGCAGAGACTGTCAGGACACCGCTGAGTTCCAGGCCAGCAGTACACTCATTCAACCCTGTACCCCCAGGAGGAAGCTATTTTATCCCTCTGTATCCCTCTTTCCAGGCAGGTCCAAACTTCCTTCGGATTTCTGGCTAATACAGCAGAAGTGTCCTGCGCTCCCAGGCTATAGTCCGGTTAATGCAGCCAAGGCAGCCCAAGCTCAGGCATCCCAGCCTGCTCACCAACAAAAGACCATTTCATTTTTTCTGTTTACCATGGGCTCTAACCTAATATGCTGCATTTGCAAATTATAACACAGCATTTTCCTCTTTTCTGTTCCTCAGAAACAACACAACCGAAATAGCCCTCCCGGGGTCATGGCCCAGCTATCCAGCTCCACACAGTTGTTTCTCCTTCCCAGGGACCCCGGACTACTCACTGAGGAGGAGGCTGATGAACCCCAGGAGACTGGAGGCCCAGCAAGGCGGGTGGTGCTCTGAGCAGGGCCCCATGGCGGCTGCCTTTGAGCCTGGTCAGCTGCAGGGGAAACATAGAAGGGGGAAGAAACCAGCTTACACAAGCTTCCCCAATCTAAGGGCAGGACTAGCAAGTGACTACTGGGGAGACAGCCCATCAATCTAGAGAAAGAGCCATTCAGCTCTTCTGTAGATGCTCTGCACACTCATTAAGTAATTGCACAGAAATGTACAACTTCACACTGTGGCGCGCCTGACATCACGTTGACAGGCCCCCCTTCCTGTGTTCACAGCAATCCTGGTGCTCTCACATATGCCCTCCCCTGATGCTATCTGCTCACCTGGGTCCACACCTTTGCCTCAGGCTACCCTGCTCACCAAAAAGCCACTCTCTTACAGCAAACCAGAGTGGGCACCTCCTGAGTTTGGTGTCTTTCCTCTGTCCATATCCCTTTAGTACTGTTTCTCATTTTGGTTATTGCTTTTCTTTTGCTGGGTTAGGATTGGTTAGCTCATCCTTTTCCAGTTCCTTGAGATGATTCGTAAGATTATCGATTTGTGATCTTTCTGTCTTTTCAATGTGGGCATTGAAGGCTATAAGTTTTCCTCTCAGGAATCCTTTTGCTGTATCCCACAGAGTTTGATAATGTGTGCCCTCATTATCATTCAGTTTGAAGATGTCATGGTTTCCATCTTTTTCTCCTCCCTGACCCCAGTATCATTCAGGAATGGGTTGTTTCCTTTCCATGATTTTGTGTAGAGATGAGCGTTTCTGTTGGAGTTTATTTCTAATTTTATTCCACTGAAATCTGAGAAGATATATGGTATAATTTCTATTTTGTTTAATTTCTTGAGACCTGTTTTGTGGCCTAGGATGTGATCAATTTTAGAATAAGTTCCATGAGCTGATGAGAAAAATGTATATTCAGTGTTTTAGGGGTAGATTGTTCTGTGGATGTCTGTTATGCCCATTTGTTCTAGAGTTGTGTTTAAGTCCATTGTTTCTTTGCTTATTTTCTGTTGGAGGATCTGTCAAGTTTTGTCAGTGGGGTGTTAAAGTCCCTGGCTGTGACGGCATTGCTATTTATCATGTTGTTTAGATCAAATAGGATTTGCTTTACATACCTGGGTGCTCCTTTGTTAGGTACATAAATATCTAGGATTGTTAAGTCTTATTGTTGAATTGCTCCCTTCACTACTGTATACTGATCATCTTTCTCTTTCTTAGTTTGTGGGTTTGGGATCTATGTTATCTGATATGATAACAGCTATACCAACTTTCTTTTAGTTTCCATTTGCATGGAATATTGTTTACTATCCTTTCACCTTGAGTCTCAATGAATATTTGTCAGTTAGATCCATTCCTGGACATAACAGGACCCTTGGCTTGAGTATTTTTATCTATTCAGCCAACCTTTGTCTCTTCACTTTGTGCCTTTGTCTCCTCACGGTTCAAGCCATTCATATTTATTGAAAGAATTAATAAGTGGGACGGGTTGTATTTCTGCTCATCATATTGGGGAGACCCTTACTGCTTTGTTTTACTTCTTGAGCCATTGTGGAATCTGGGTTCTGTACCTTAGCTTTTCAATGATTTTACATTGGTTGGTGTCTATTGCACCAATCAGTGTATAATGACGGTCTGAGTACTTCCACAGGTCAGGTCTGGTCTTCACAAATTCCATCACTGATTGCTTGGGTCCTCAGTCCCTTCTTGCTTGTAAGGCTTCAGTTGAGAAGTCTGCAGTTAGCTTGATAGGATGCCTTTGTAAGTTACCTGCTGTTTTTACCTTGCGGCTCATACGAGTGCATCACTTGGGTTTACTTTGGCCAGCCTAGTGACTATGTGACATAACGATTGCCTTTTCATGATTAATCTTCCTGGAGTCCTGTGGGCTTCTTGTACCTGGATATCTAGATTTCTAACTAGGTCAGGAAAAATTTTCCTCAATTATTCCCTTAAATAAATTATCCAACCCCTGTGTATTTTCTTCTTTGTCCTTAGGGATGCCTATGATTATTCTGTTTGCCACTTTACATAACTTGACATTTCTTGTAGGCTTTGCTCATTCCTCTTTTTCTCTGTTCTTTCTCTTTGACTTATTTGTTTAGCTCATAGGTGTTCTGTTCAAGCTCTGAAATTCTTTCTTCTGCCTGATCAAGCCTATTCTTAAGGCTTTCCACTGTGTTTTGTAATTTCTTGAATGAGTATTTCACTTCCATAATTTCTGATTTGTTTTTCTTTCAAAGTCCATTTAATAGGTCAAAGACCTTTTCTCAGTTTTCAAAAATGTCAACAGTTACCTAAATAAGAAGCTGTGTGCAAAAGAAAAAAGATTTTTGTGCAGAGTGTTTACTGCGCACAGTCTCTGTGCAAATATTAGCGTTTACCTTCTGGGGGCTGCAATATGGCCCCCTCACTACCACTTATATTAGTCATCCTCTCCATACACTCAAGGCAAAGCCAGACCTCCACAGAAGCTGACAGGCTCTTGGCTGAAGTCAACCATGACTTTCCCCTAAGATTTTACCAACCCTGATCCTGCTGTCTCAGAGAGTGGGACAGAGAAGTACACACTCCCTCTGTCACAGCCTCAGTTGGCTCACACACCACCACCTACTGAGGTTCAAAACCTGGTCTCTTCTCTCCAAACCTGGGCAGGCCCCAACTTTCAAGAGCTCCACCTCCCATTCCCATGGGAAGCTGCACCATCCCCCTAACATTATATTGGGCAGTGCCACCTTCTCCTCCAAGCGAAGGCTTCTCCCGTGGCTGCCCAGGCAGAACACCCCTAAGAGGGGATGGTTGGCTGGCCTCATGACTCAAGGTAGTCACGTCACTGTGTATTAACCCCCCTTAATCAATGTGAAACCGGAGTCCTTGTGGGGGGTGGTATGTGACCTGTAGAAGGTCACCCAGGTAATTAAAGGACTGGGTCTGGATTCCTGACAGGCAGGTCAGGACTCTTCCCCAACGTCACATCTGGTCTCCCATCCCACTGTATGGCCTCAAGCAAGTCACCTGAGGTCCAGTCTGTCCTCTCCCCAAAAACTGTTCTGCAGATTCCCAGATAGCAGAATATTCAAGGTTGGCTTGATTCCCCCTTTTCCACCTAGTAATGAGGAAGTCACTTCAAAAGGCGGTCCATGAATTCCAAGGTCAGAAACTTCTCACATGAAATCAAAATTAGTCATCTGTATATCTTCTTTGAAAAAAATGTCCATTCAGAGACTTTGCCCTTTTTAAAATGATTATTTTTGTTTTGGGCTACTGAATTATATGACTTTCATTTCTTTTTTGGATATTAACCACTTATCCAATGGTTCACAAATATTAATATTTTCTCCAAATCCATAAGTTGTCTATTCCCTCTGTTGATAGTTTCCTTTGCTATGCAGAAGCTGTATAGTTGACTATAATCCCAGTTGTTTGTTTTTGGTTTTGATGCCTGTGCTTTTGGTGTCATATCCTAAAAATCATTGCAAAGACCAATGTCAAGGAGCTTGTTCCCTCTTTTCTTCCAGGAGTTTTATGGCTTCACATATTACATTTACTTCTTTAATTTATTTCAAGTTATATTTTACATGATGTAAGATGAGTCCCATTCATTCTTTTGCATGTGGATATCACATTTTTTGAACACCATTTATTGAAGAGACTATCTTCTACCCATTTTAAATTCTTCATCCTTTTCTCAAAAACTAGTTGACCTGACAGACATGTGCTTATTTCTTGGCCCTGTATAAGCCAATACAATACAGTTGTGAATACTAGAGTTTTGTCATATACTTTAAAACAAGGATGTCTAATGTCTGTAGCTTTCTTCGTTTTGTTCAAAATTCTTTGGCTATTTGTTGTCTTTGTAATTCCATATATTCTGTGAAAATGCCAGGGAAATTTTGATAGGGATTCCTTAGAATCTGTAAATGGCTTTGAGTAGTATCGGAATTCCAACAAAATTAATTTTCTAATGCATGATCACATGATATCTTGCCATTTATTTATGTCATCTTCAAATTTTTCATCAATATTTCATAGTTTTCATTGTACACATCTTTCCTCTTTTTGGTTAAATTTATTCCTACATATTTTATTCTTTTGGTGTTACTGTAAATGGAATTATTTCCTTAACCAGCGGTGTATAGTTCATTGTTAGTGTATAGTAATGCCACTGATTTTTGTATGTTAGTATCATATCCTGCAACTTTACTGAATTCATTTATTAGTTAAGAGATTTTTTCTGGAGCCTTTAGGGCTTCCTATATATAGGGTCATGTCATCTGCAAACAGACATAATTTTACTTCTTTCTTTTTTATTTAAATACTTTTAATTTCCTTTATTTGCCTAATTGTTTTGGCTAGGGTTTCCAGTATTATGTTAAATGGAGATGATGAAAGTGGGCATACTTGTCTTGTTTCTGATCTTAGAGAAAACAATTTGACTTTTTACCATTGAATATGATGTTGGCTGTGCTCCTGTCATATATGGCATTTATGTTGAGGTACATTCCACATATACTAATTAGTTTAGAGGGCTTTTTGTTATGCTAAAAATTTTTATTTTTCTAGCTGTCTTTTCTAACACAAGTGGTTTATTTAAAAATCTACATAAAGGTACTACTATAGCAAGAATGTTTTGTCCCCAAGAGAATTCATAGTTTTTAATCTATTTCATAACCGTTTAATTTTTTTCTATTTTATTTGAGGATATTACAGGGATACAAATGTTTTTGTTACATGGATTGCTGCTTACGTAAAAGTTATTAGTGTGCCCATTACCCAGATAGTGTACACTGTACCCATTTGGTATGATTTCAAATATCTCCTCCTACCCCCCCCCCACATGCTTGATTTCCATTGAGTTTTACTTCGTTCTGTGCACATCATTGCTGATCGATTAGATTCAATTGACTAGTAAGAATATGTGCTGTTTGTTTATTCATTTTTGCCATATTTCACTTAGGAGAACGATCTCCAGTTCCATCCAGACTGTGGCAAAAGGTGTTAGTGCATTTTTGGGACTGAGTAGTACTCCATGCTATGCATATACCACATTTTATTAATCCAATCATGAATTGATGGACACTTGGCTTCATACCACATCTTTATGATTGTGAATTTTGCTGCAATAAACATTCTAGTGCAAATCTCTTTTTAATAAAATGACATTTTTTTCATTTAGGTAAAACCCAGTAGTGATTCTGCACGATCAAAGGGTATGTCTACTGTTAGTTCTTTGAGGACTCTCCATACTCTTTTCCATAGAGGTTGTACTAGCTTGTAGTACCACCAACAGTGTGGAAGCGTTCCTTTCTCTTTGCATGCATGCCAGCATCTATCATTTTAGGACTTTTGGACAAAAGCCATTCTAACTGTGGTTAGGTGATATCTTATTGTGGTTTTGATTTGCATTTCTCTCATAATTAGGGATATTGAGCATTTTGGCTTATGTTTATTGTCCATTAGTATATCTTCTTTTGAAAAGCTTCTGTTCATGTCTTTAGTCCACCTTTTAATGGGGTTGTTTGATTTTTTTTCTTATAGATTTTCTTGAGTTGTTTGTAGATTATTATTAATGTCCTTTATCAGATGTATAACATGCAATTATTTCCTCTAACACTGGAGGTTTTCTATTTGCTCTGTTCATTGTCTCCTTGGCTGTGCAGAAGCTTTTTAAGTTAATCAAGTACCATTTACTTCTTTTTCTTGTTGATATGATGGCACTTGGGGTTTTCTTCAAAAATACTTTGCCTAGGTTGATACCTACAAGAGTTTCTCCAACATTTTCTTCTAGAATTCACGTGGTATCACATCTTAGATTTAAGTGTGTTAGCCAACTTGAAATAATTTTTGTGAGTGGTGAGAGATGCAGATCCTGTTTTTTTATTTACTTATTTTAGCGTATTATTGGAGTACAAGTGTTAAGGTTACATATATTGCCCATGCCTCCTCTCACCCCTCGAGTCAGAGCTGCAAGCGTGGCCATCCCCCAAATGCTGCACATCTTATTCGTTCTATTTGTATATACAAACCCCTCCTCTCCCCTTCCACCTGCTGGACACCCGATAAATGTTATTCCTATATGTCCACTTAGGTGTTGATCTGTTAATACCAGTTTGCTGGTGAGTACATGTGGTGTTTGTTTTTCATTCTTTTTTTTTTTTTTTTTTTTACAAAATAAGATATATAGAGATACATGTAAGAGAGGATTTATTATAAGCATACACAGTTTTGGAGGCTGAGGAGTCCCACAATCTGGAGAACCAAGAAAGCCAGTTGGGTAATTCAATCCAAGTCTGAAGACCTGAGAACCAGGGGGATGATGGTCCAAGTCCTGATCTGAATCTGAAAGGCAGAGAACCAAGACCCTGTAAGTGCTGACACCTGAGGGCGGGAAAAGATGAGTCAGCTCATGCAGAGAGAGCAGATTCACCCTTGCGCCATCTTGTTGTTCTACTCAGGCCCTCACAGACTAGATGACACCCACAACATTGGGGATGGCCATCTGCCTTTCTCAGTCCACCAATTCAAATGCCGATATTTTGCAGAAACATCCTCAAAGACACACCCAGAAATAATGTTTTGTCATCTCTCTGGCCATTTCGTAGCCAAGGCAAGTTTCTGAGGAACTCAAACTGCTTTCCACACGAGCTGGACCAATTTTATATTCCCACCAGCAATGCATGAGGATGATTACTCCACATCTTCTCCATCACTAATTAGTATTCATTTTTTACCTTAAAACCAGCCTAATGGGTGTGAAGTGATTTCTCATTGTGCTTTAATTTATATTATCCTAATGATTAATGATGTTGAATATCTTTTAATGTGTGTGTTGACCATTTGCATACCTTCGTGAGAGAAATCTTTTTCTGTGTTGAAATCTCTCCTGCCATACATTAGTCTCACTGCTCTATGGTAGCTGCTCTTGTTCGGGTTACCAAATGTCATTAAATCCAGCAGTCAGTCCTCATCTTCTGTGACATCTCACCAACACGTGACATATCCTTCTTGAAAATCTGTCTTCACCTTGTATTCACCACTCACCACTCTTTCCTCCTACTCTGTGGGTTGTTGTTGGATTCCTTTACCAGTTTCTTTATAATCTCTCTAACTTCTTAATTCTGGAATGTCCAAGGGTTCCAGCAAGGTCACCCGGACCACCTCTTGTTACTATCTACACCATTTACAAATTTCTAGACCAGATGACTACCTTACATTGCAAAAGGGACTTTACAGATGTGATCAAGGTTAGACTTTGAGATAAGATTATTCTAGAGTACCTGAATACACCCAATCTAATCACACGAATCCTAAAATGTGAGAGAAGAAGCAGAAGAAATGAGTTCAGGGAGATACGTAGCATGTGAAAAGTACTTAAACCACCATTGCTGACCTTGAAGATGGAGCAAGGGGACCACAAGCCAAGAAGATGTGGTGACCTCGAGAAGCTGGCAGAGCCCCCCTCTTTACCACCAGCCTGAAAACGAGGACATGTGTCTTACAACTGCAAAGAACTGGCAACAACCTGAATGAATAGGAAATGGATTCTCCCCTAGAGACTCCAGAAAGTAGCCTAGGACACCTTGAAATTAATCAAACTAGACTCACACTGGACTTCTGACTTCTAGAACTGTAAGATAATATATGTGCTGTGTAAAGCTATTGTTTGTGATGATTTATTGTGACAGCAACAGAAAATGAATACAGATGTTGAACTGTCTCATGGTATTCAATACATCGGCTACTCTGAAATTTCTGACCCCAATCCCTTCACTGGACTCCATGTTGTAAAGATCCAACTCTTTATCTGACATCTCCTCTTGGTTGTCTGACAGACATCTCCAGCTTGACATGTCTAAATTCCAACCTTCTAAGCATGCTTCCCATACAGTATCCCCATCCCAATAAGTGTCACCTCTATCCTTCCATTTGTGCCAGCCACAAAACCATAGTGTCATCCTTAAGTTAACTTAATTCTTTTTCTCATTATCCAACATTCTATTACTATCAGCAAATACTGACATATTTTCATTAAGTGTATATATATTCTATTGCTATCAGCAAATAGTGAAATATTTTCATTCAGTGTATATATTCATGTACCTATTTATATAAAGTATATATTTATAACATAACTACCTCTCTCCACCCCCCTCGTCCAATATAGCCATCATTGCTCTCCTGCATTACTGCAGTACCCTCATGGTCTCCCAGCTTCTGTTCTTACCCCCTTAATTCTAGTCTCAAAATAGCATCCAGAGTGATCCTTACAAAGTGTGAGTTACAGCATGTCACTCCTTAGTTCAGGACTCCCACCATAGCTCCCACTTTACCTGCAAGGCCCTGCACCATCTTACCAGGTCCCCTGCATTCCTCTCAGCCCTTATTCCACTCTAGCAACCTTGGCTACCTTCCACAGACCAGGCATGCTATGGCCTCAGAGCCTTTGCTTCTGCTGGGAATTCTCTTCCTCCTAGTAACCGCATGTCTCATTTCCTGATTTTCTTTAGGTCTTTAAAAAAGTTTCATTTTCTCAGTGAGGTCAACCCTGACCACTCTATTTAAAACTATACAACCTTCTTCCTGTGCCCTCTTCCTTCCTACCCACTCTACTTTGGTCCACAGCACTTTTTGCAGGGGTACGAAGCAAGTGCATTTAGTCTGGGTTATCCTTGAAAGACAAATGGGCCAATGAAGACTCAGAGAGTAAGCTGCAAACCCTAGTATGCACATACTGTTACTATTCCTGGGAAACTTCAACAATGATAAGTTAATGAACTTGCCCATGACTCATAGTAACAAGTGGCCGAGCTGGGATATAGACTCTGTAGTCAGATTCTAAAGGCCCAGCCCTGCACCACCAGGTTATACTGGTTAAATCAATTGTAGTCTATCCACATGCTGAAATACTGTTTAAGTAATAAAAAGGATAAATTATATCTTTACATATTTAACTGGGAAGGTGTCCATGAAATTGCAAGTTCTGGAACAGTATTATGGTATTATCCTGACATTATAAATATATATTCACATATGTATTTGTAGGCATAAAGGAAGTCTAGAAGTTGATACATATAACAGTCAGCAGTGGTAATCTTCTGGGATCTGTCTCTTTTGATCATCAGATTCTCTGTAACACTTATCAGAAAGAAAGATCATTGCAGTGATATGATCACAACTGTGCTTCAGAAAGATTAACCCACATTTACACCAACAGGAATATTGGCATCTTAGAAACCAGTGGGAGTATTTATTCTGACTTTCACTTTCTACTGTGTTGAAATGACCCCTTCAGGGTCTTTATTAAAACCACATCTCAACATCTCTGGATCTATCTACATAATG
This sequence comes from Microcebus murinus, assembly GCF_040939455.1. NCBI lineage: Eukaryota > Metazoa > Chordata > Mammalia > Primates > Cheirogaleidae > Microcebus > Microcebus murinus. The sequence goes on along the minus strand of NC_134105.1, from coordinate 105,409,090 downwards.
AGAGCTAAGTGGAAAATTTGATCTCAAGAATCCCAATGGGCAATGCCCACGAATCAATCACACCCCTAGCTGTTCATTAGACCACCTACTGAACTTTTAATAACAGATACCCCAAATTAGCTATCATCAATAATTTTTTTAAATGTCACAAGTCATTCTGACACATGATCAGGATTGAGAACTGAAAACTTTGGCCTATATGTCGTATTTATAAAAGTCAAATGGGATGTACATGCCAAGGAGAGGTCGACTGAAACTGCAGGATCCAAACTGCCACTTCTAATCACATTTTTTGGTCTTTCTGGTTTGGCAAGACCATACTTAACTCCATGCCACCAGTGACCCAAAGTTCCCCTGGCAAACAAAGACTCTTCTGTTAGGCATGACATTCCAAAGAGTGAAACATTGCCTCCCAGAAGCCAAAGGAGGCAGCCACACCTCTCTTTTGGCACAGTAAAACCCTTTAATACACATGACTGGAAACCACAAGTCTCCCAGTCGTTGCTGGGGAGCTCTGTGTGTATGCTGGAGCATGATTTCATCACTCAGCCAGGCAGTTGACTACTCTGCCTTAGCCTTCACTTCCTGCTTGTGCAGAGCCTCAAGGTCAGCTAGAGACAAGTGGTTAGGGTCTTCTCAGATTTTTCCTGCACAGCTGTACAGCCCTAGAAATGCACACAACCCCATGTACACACATGACCTTCTAGATTTCTGAGAATATGTCAGAACTTCCAAAGCCCCTCTGGACATCTCATTCCCTAGCTTTTCCTTTTAAGCTTTTTGGCTGGTCTATAGTTTGCATCAACAGTTATTCACTGCTTCGGGCAGCCACAATGTTAGACAATTGCCTCCAATTTCTTTCAACAAACGTCCCATAGGTAAAAGGCTATTGGAAGGAGGAGAGCTCTGAGCCAGGTCAAATATACTCATACTTAGAAGTGGGGTCCTCCAAGGTACCATAACACAAGTCAAATAATGACAGTTCTTTGAGCCTTTGAAAAGAGCTCCAGCTCCGTTCCACTCCCTCAGGTGGATGCCAGACTGCTGGTTTTTGTCATGAAGTCAGGCTGTTATTTTTGAAAGCTGTGGTGGAGCTGTGGAGCAGAGCTGTGACTGGGGAAAGTTAGAACACCGCAGAATGCTCCGTTCTTCAATTTACTGCAAGTCATTGGTTAATTTTCAGACTTTTGAAAAATTTCTCTACAAAGTTATTAGATACTGTTGATGTTTTAGAAAAGGGAATTTTCAGTTTTCCTTAAATTTCCTTGTGCTATCATTTTCACACCTTATATTTTCATATTTACATTAACTTTTAATTTTTTCTATTTATAGCCAAAGTTGTTCTGTAATTTTCCCCTTTTCTCTAATGACCCATTGAAACCACCCACCAATAAAGCTTTATTATTTTCTAAAGTTTTAGTTATTTAATTGAAAAAATATAATTTTTGCCAGGCATGGTGGCTCATGTCTATAATCCTAGCACTTTGGGAGGCCAGGGTGGGAGAATTGTTTGACACCAGGAGTTCAAGATTAGCCTGAGCAAGAGTAAGACCCCGTTTCCGCAAAAAATACAAAAATTAGCCAGTCATGGTGTGTGCCAGTAGTCCCAGCTACTCAGGAGGCTGAGACAGGAAGATCGTTTGAGCCCAGGATTTGGAGGTTGCAGTTAGCTATGATTACACCACGGCTCTCTAGCATGGGCAACAGAGGAGACTATGTCTCAAAAAAATAATAACAATAATTTTTTTACGTGCACATAGTTGGGTTATAGAGGAGAGAGGAAGGAGGAAAGGATGGACATCAAAAGCCAGACAGCTGTAAGTCTGCACCTACTGCTCTCTGCTCCTCTCCACAACCCAGATATGGCGCTGTCCTGCGACAACTTCATTGGCTGGGCTGGCAGGTCATCTCTTTCTTCCAGCCAAGAAGGTCAGGGAGAAGACCATAACCCACGGCTTCTACTCCAACCATTCCTCTACCTAAGCCCCAGCCGTCCACCCAGGGCTGCAGCTCCCTCCCACATCAGGAAACAGCCATGCTGTCCTTCCTCAGGGTCTCTCACAATCCTGTCTTGAGTGTCTCAAATCTATGCTCTCCTTTCCCTGCTGGGGCCTGTCCACGGCTGCGATGACATTGACAGCTTATCAGCACCTTGCCACTTACCATAGGGGTGCGCTTGGACAACTGATATCTCTCTGGGCATGCAGGGTATTATATTGTCTTAGTGTGTTTTGTGCTGCCACAACAGAATACTTGAGGCTGTATAATTTATAATGAACAAAAATTGATTTGGCTCAGAGTTCTGGAGGCTTGAAAGTCCAAGAATGAGGGTCCACATCTGATGAGGGCCTTCTTGCTGCTTCAGTGATGGTAGAAGGCAAAAGGGCAAGAGACCACATGTGAGAAAGAGCAAGAAATTGATCTTGTAGCCTCAGGCCTATTTGTAACTGAGGGAGCCCTCGTGACCTAATACCTCCCATTAGGCACCCCTCCCAACACTGTTCTCTGGGAATTAGATTTCAACACATAAACTTCAGAGAATACAACCAAGCCATGGTATATATCTTCTGTAAGGTGAATATAAAGATAAGTCAATAGGGTTATTTTGAGGATTCCATTTAATGTATATTGTGGATTAATTGAAAGAATTCATGTAAAGCCCCTGGATAGAGTAAATATTGAATAAATATATGTAACCCAGCTCCTCAGCTTGAGTGTCCTATCATTAGGGATTCAAATAAAATAGGTATGATCACATATTGCATGTCTTTAAAAAGTCCAGAGCCTTCTTTATAGAGTTGTAAATTCCTAGAGGATGACATTCTCATGGTCTCCTCTCAGATATGTCTTTTCCTGGGCTCTCCATCTCACTGAACTCTACATCATTCTCTCTCTCTCTTTTTTTTTTTTTTTTTTTTTTTTTTTTTGAGACAGAGTCTCGCTTTGTTGTCCAGGCTAGAGTGAGTGCCATGGCGTCAGCCTAGCTCACAGCAACCTCAAACTCCTGGGCTCGAGTGATCCTACTGCCTCAGCCTCCCGAGTAGCTGGGACTACAGGCATGCGCCACCATGCCCGGCTAATTTTTTATATATATATCAGTTGGCCAATTAATTTCTTTCTATTTATAGTAGAGACGGGGTCTCGCTCTTGCTCAGGCTGGTTTTGAACTCCTGACCTTGAGCAATCCGCCCGCCTCGGCCTCCCAAGAGCTAGGATTACAGGCGTGAGCCACAGCACCCGGCCTTACATCATTCTCTCTTATCTGTTACAGACACACACACACACACACACACATTGATGCTGCTGCAGACAGGGACAACGAGATCAGACTTTTTTTAAAAAGTCCCTGGCATTTCGCCAGCATGGAAAGTCTGCTGGCTGACCCTCTCCCAGAATTGCTGGCCTCCAGCCACATTTCTGGGTCTCTCTATCTAGTTCCCCCTCCTTAACCCCCATCACTCACGTGATCTTCTTAACGAAACACTTCCCAAACATAATGCTTGTGGGACTGGATGAGCAGAGGAAGGAGTGGGACGGGGGCAGGAGGAGATGGAGAGGGGCCTTGAGCTTGGGAGGAAGCTTCCCTGCATGGCCCAAGGTAGAAACAGGCACTGCACTGACGCCAGTGAGGCAGGTCCTGAAGGAGACTCCCTCAGGAAATCTCAAGAGGAGCTGAAGGGAGAGGGATGCTTCAGCCTGGAGAAGCAGTCCACGGGACACTTCCTCCAAGAACCCTTTGCTGATTCCACCAGCAAGATGTGGCCTCTCCTTCCCTTGAACTATCTTGTATCGTTTTATACACATACATAGCTTTTGTGGCATTCAGCCTTGTAATGAGGCTGCTCTATATGGAATCTCTCCCAATCCATGGGAATAGGATTCCCTAGGGCACAGATCACAGCTTACTCCCTGGTGCGCCCGGGGCAGGTACTTTATCGAGTGCATAAATTAATACGTAGGAAGAATCTGTCTTAGAGGGTGCTGCCCTTGAAGCTGAGTCATGCACGATTCTCTGCGCCCAGTGAGGTGAAGGAATAGCTTAATTTAAGTTAAGAAAGAGGGAAGTAGGCCAGATACAAGGAAAATGGAACTGAAGCAGTAAGCTGGCTAAACTGCCAGACAGCGGCAAACCAAAGTAAATCTGGCAGGTGCTGAAAGGAGAGAGGAGGTCAGCTTCTACAGTACCTTTCCCTGGTCCTGCTCTGGTCTGAGTGGCAGCTGTGAGTCAGGTCTGGGCTCAGGAGGAGGGCCTGGTGCAGTTCACGGTCACAACTCTGTAGCGTGGAGCAAATGATGAAGCCTTGGGGGGGAGGGGGGCAGCCCGGCTGGGACTGTTTAGGGCACTGCTCCCCAGAAGCAGAAAACGTACATCTGGCTCTTCCCACACACTAGACACCTCACTAGGTGCTCAGGACTTTGTCTCAAGAGCAGCAACACTGTGAAGCATGCATTTGCCACCCCCATTTTGCAGGAGAGCAAACTGTGGCTTAAATTTTAAATTTGAACACAGGTCTACTTCAATTTTATTATGCTGATTTACCTTCCTAGAATCAATGGGATAGACGGGATGGATTCCAGTTTAAAAGGATGGTTCTGTGTCCCTCTCACTTGTTTTCAGTGAGAAAACCCTGGCATTTCCTGTTTCCAATGCCTCAGGTGTCTGTCTTGCTGTGGTTGAGAGATCTGGGGCACACGGCTCTGGAGTTGAGGATTCTGGAGCCCACGTCCCTCTGAAGGGGATCCAAGGAGGTTCTGTCTTGTGTTGTGTGACCAAGAAGCCAGGAGCAGCTCCAGGAGCCGAGCTGGAGGAGCTCCCCTGGGGCTTTGTCCCTGAGTCAGATGACACAGTCCACAGGGGTCCAGTGTCCAACCTGGGTCAGCCTCCAGGACAAGTTCAAGCAGAAGATCCAGGTGCTCACCATGACTTCTCTGAGGACCAAGAGCCTGAAGCCTGAGGACAGTGGCCAGTACTAGGCTCAAGCCAGGTTCAATAGAAGAAGAGCATTTTTTCCAGGTTTTCCACCTCATCGACTATGGAAAGTGACACCCCACACTACTGTCTACTGCACACCCCTCCCCACTCTACCCTCCCCAGTTCACACACGGACTAGGCCTTCCAGGGATGTGTGATCCTCAGCTGGCTGCTACCACTGCTGGTGCCCCTTCTTTTCCTTCCTCTCTGTACCACAACGACCTCAGGCCAACATAGATGTTTCTCTCTCTCTCTTTCTCTCTCTCTCTTTCTCTTTCTCTTTCTTTCTCTCTCTCTCTCTCATATTCACCCACATTTTGGCTTGTTCTAACATCCTGTTTTCCTATTTTGCATGCCAGAAGCTGAACATTTCTGTTCCTCCTCTTTCCATTCCTTTATGTCAAACTCTAATCTCTCTTGGGCACATGCTTGTCTCACACCTACTAAGTAAAGTCATGAACTCAATGTATTCAGAAAAGCCAAACAGAAAAAACTATTAATAATTTGCAAAATATTGCTGCATTAATATTTTTTGAAAAAGAAAAGAAATACCACTTGACACTTTAAAATAACATCAACCTCTAAAAATTACATTGGGACTAGTCTCTAAATAAGAACACCTTTACCGAAGAAACATTTATTGGCTCATTGAAGAAATAATCATAGTGACTGTTAGGTTTGTTCCAGGTGGGAACCTGAAAAGAATGTATAGGACAGAATCTGGTTAATGCAAAACTTAGGCTTGTAAAACAATAGCCACAGGAGTCTGGAGAGTCCCTGGAATTTGTAAATCTAACAGTCAGCTGCAGCCAGCATTCTCTCTCTGAGAGAGAGGAAGTTTGCCCCTCCCCAGCTCTCCTGATAAGGAGGACACCAGAGCTGAATGATGGATGTGACAGGGGCAGGGGTCCTAGGAGGTGATTCTTTGAAAAAGGAGAGAAAATGAAATGAAGAGACTTCACAGTTTATGTTAATTACATAACTAAGGTTATGCTCAAAGTCAAGCAGCTTTTAAATGTAGAGCCAACAACACAAGTCAGATCTTTCTCAAGCTAAAGACAGGTTTTCAAGGAAGGATGTGTCAATTGCTGCTGAGAGGTCAAGGAAGATGAGAACTGAGAATCAACCATAGGATTTAAAGACACAGAGTTCCCTGGCTACCTGGACAAGAGCAGTTTCAATGGAGTGTTGGGGGTCATGCATGACAGGAGAGAATGAAAGACAGAAAAGATTTTTCCGAAGAAGGTAGGCAAATGGTTAATGTACACATGAAAATATGTTCAACAACATCAGTCATTTGGGAAATGCAAATCAAGAGCAAATGAGATACCACTTCACACACACTGGGGTGGCTATAATTTAAAAAATGGACAGTAACTAGAGTTGGGGAGGGTGTGGAGAAATCCTTACATGTTGCTGGTAAGAATGTAAACATAAGGAAGATGAAAGTAGAAAACAGGAATGAAAGAATAAGATGAACAAGGGTTACAAAAAACTTCATGAAGGAAGACCCAATGGAACAAAGAGACTGGTCAAAGTTTAGAATGAATAAAATGGAGTCAAAATGAGTAAAATTAAGCTCCCCTGTGGACGCCAATCATGCTCTGCCACTCACACTCAGGAGAACTTGTATGAGGTACTTAACCTCTGGATTTTAGTTTCCCCACCTGTACAATGGGGATTTCTGCCTCACAGAGTTGTTGAAAGTCTAAATGAGAGACTCACATAAAGCCTATTCAATGACACAACAAATTATAATGTAAAGGGGTTGAGGATATGGGCGCTGATATCCCTGACACGGAGAGGAGAGAACTTGGATAAAAACCAAGGAAGAGAACATCTCTTCTCTGAATGCCTCGTCTGCACCTCAGTACAACGTCCCTCATTCCGTGTCTTTCACCCCTCCCACCAGGGCCCCATTGTCACTTCAGGTGCAATTCCTCTTTCAGCCACCTGCTGTTCCATCACTAATGGACTCAGCCCGAACTGAGGCACCTGACTCAGGAGGCCAGGATCCTTGGGAGAGAAAAAACAGGAGGGTATTCCCATGTGAATACTCCAGGATTCCAAGGTAGTCTGAGTCCATTTGGCTGCTATAACAAAATGCCTTAGACTGAGCAATTAAATATATTAGAAGTCTATTTCTCACATTCTGGAAGCTGAGAAGTCTAATATCAAGGCGCCAGCAGATTCAGTGTCTGGTAAGGGCTTGCTTCCTGCTCCATAGATGTCACACTCTTGCAGCAACCTCACATGGAAAATGGCTAAAGGGACTCCACTAAGTCCTCAAGCTATTTTGTAAGGGCACAAATCCCATTTGAGAGACCTAATCACCTCGTAAATCACACCTATTAATGCTGTTGCAGTGGGGATTAAGATCTAACATGCATTCTGGAGGAACACAAACACTCAAACCATAGCAAAGGTCTTCAGTGACTACGTGGTGGAGGGAAAAGGCAGAAACTTTGGAATCATCCAGTGTTGGATTTAAGGCTTTGCTCAGGCACCAACTAGTTTTGGATGCCAGTTACCAATACCACCCCTAAAGAAAGAACTAGAAGAAATAATATTTGCAAAGTGCCTCAGGCAAAACCTGGTTCACTATAGGCTGAAAAGCCCAGTTTTTTTCCTTGTTTTTCCTGCTTTAGGTGGAGTGGGAAGGTCACCTGGGTGCTCACCTCTTACCCTGCCTGCGGGGAGTGGGCTCTGTGCCCAGCAAGTGCACCAGAGCAGGCTTCTGGGAGTTGATAGAAGAGACAGGAGGCAGCGGGCAGGTGAGACATAATCTTTATTGTCGGAGGGATGCAGCAGCGGCAAAAGCATGGCCGAGAACAAGGAGAGCGCTTTTATATGGCTCAGAACATCAGTGACAATGTGCCATGGGAAAGCGTGATCACAAGGGTTCACGTAGGAGATAACACTTGGTTACAGAAGTGTGTTGACTCATGCCTTACCAGAAGGCCAGCTGAAGACACGCCGGCAATCACTTTAGTTTGGCCTAAGAAACCTATTGCCTATACAACTGCATTTCCCATACACTGTCCCGGGACCGAAGGGCACTGATGCCCAACTGTGACCAGGCCCGAGGGAAGCCAGTGCAGTGACTGGCACACCGACAGCTTCTGCTCAGGCTGAAAGAGAAGAGGGTCCTCCCCTCCTCCCTCACCCATCAGCAGGCTCCTAGCATTGGTTCACAGTGATCAAGCACTTAGCAGAGACCCTATTCAGACCTGAGCTTTCTGACTTGAGCAGTGAGGCAGCTGAGCTCTTCTAAGCTGCAAGGGGAACCAAGAGACCCAGGAACCCAGGCCACCAACAAACCACAGCAGCTCATGGAACAAGAGTCAGCCCACTTCTGTGTAAGAGCTGGGACCAAAACAGGATGCTGCAATGTGAGGACCCGAACGAGGGAAGAAACACTCACACACTGCGGTGCAAGCTCCACCAGGGCCTCACGCAACCAGAGGGTAATGGTGGGGTAAGGAGGTCCCCAACTAGGACCTCGGGCAGATATAATCGAGGATTGATATCATGTCCACCTCTGCCTCCAAGGGAGCCACACCAGAGAGACTGTCATCAGCTTCTGTGAGGCGTCCCCTTCTGCTGAGCCTGCATGGAATGGGAGGAGGGCAGCCCAGACCCCCCCACACATAGAGGGTGCTTGTCTCCTTGGCTCTGTTCTCCCATGGCCCCACCACCCTCCGGAAGGAGCCCTGCAGGAAGATTCATGGCTCCAATCCAGGGTAGATTGTGCCAGCTGCCTTACATAATATTCAAGGTGTTCAGAGAGATCAGATGTGGGACAGACCGTTTCCAAACCTTCAGGATTCAGACAGCCTCCATGAACAATATCTTGGGAGGAGGCTTTTGGCAGGATGGCTGATTCAACAGGCAGAGGTGAGGGTGAGAAACAGGAAGAATAAACCATCATTTCAGGCACAGGGATGCAAGTGAGAGAGGAAGAGGCTGATGTAGGGTATGGAGCCAGCGTGACTACAGGTGCCTGAGGGTCGGTATAAGCAGAAGCTGGAGACGCCGTGTCTGACCTTCCACTAGCTTCTCGGTCAGAGCCTCCCCGCAGCTCTCACCATGGGGCTGGGGGACACTGCACATCGTTCTTAACACCAACTGCCCCTATGCCAGGCCAGGGGAAGACCTGAGGCTGTTTTCCTAAGACAATCCCCAACTTTTGCCCCTAAGGGTCATTCTCTGAGAAACAGAAGGCTGGGAAGGGCTTGAGAAAATAGGAATTTTTCTTTCCACTCCACAGGAAGATAAGTTTGGGTCCATGGGCGAAGGCTGAGGCTCAGGTCCAGCTTAGCAAAGGAGAAAAGGAAGGCATCCTTGGTGGACTTGCATAATGTGCCCTGTACACTCCCCACAACGTGCAAATGCACACCAACACACACCAACACCCTGCTCAACACACCCAAAGGAGGTCCACGTGAGATCCGCAAAGGATGCCTTAGGCCAATCCCTTTGCAGGCTTCCACCCACTTATTCTACCTCCTTTGACCCCAACTCAGCTGGTAAAACCCGGGTTATGACTCCTCCTCTGCAGCATAGTCAACACGTCAGCACAGCTCCCACACCTGAACTTGTGTTCTCAGAATTACACACAAGAGCGACACAGCAGAAGTGATAGAGATTTGCTCCCTACACCATCAGACAGGGTCCCCTTGGGAAGGGTTTGGAGAAGAGTCAGAATCCCTCTGAATGAAGGACCAAGAGCCCTCACCTGGCAGGGGTGAGAATCCTGATTATGAGGACAGTTTGGGGAGGTGTCACAGAACGTAACCAGGCCATGAGTACCCATAGAGCTTATGGCCCCAAAGTCAGGCTAAGATAGACCAGAGGCAGCTGGAGCTGAGCTGCAGCTGGCAGAGGCAGGTGTCTGCAGACTTCAGGCTCAGAGCACACGTGTCCCAGTGGTGCCAATTCTCCTGCTTCCTCCCATTAAATGATATTCATGACCCAGCCTGAGTTACAGACCTCACTGTAGACAGTAGTCATCGGCCCCTTTTCTTCCACATGTAGTTAACTGAGGCCCTGGAATGCAAGACAGAGGGGTCCTGGAGCAGCTGAGGGAAAAAGTGGCCCAGAGGGATCTCCAGAGCCAGTGCCCACTGACGTGCTCTGCTTATGAAATTTCCAAAGTGCAAAGCATTGCAATGACACCTGTTACAAATCTTTGTTATTAAATGGTGTTGATTGTCGAGAAACACATGAACAGGCAGCAGGGTCAGAGTAGCAGATGCCTGGATTTGGAAGGCCAGGGCTGGGCAGTGAGGGACCTGGGAGTAGCCTGGTTGGCACAGGCTACAGCATTATTCTTACCCAGCTGAGACTCCTGCTCTTCATACTGGATGCCACCATCCTCAACTCTCTGCTCCTCCTGCAACTGGACACCTGAGACACACACAGACAATACTTAAATCTGTACCTTGGAGACCTGTAACCCTCCCACTGCCATGAGCACCAAAGCCATAGCCACACCCATCATCCCATCTGCAGGAGTCTCTCCTGGCAGCCACAGTCAGGAGAAAGGGGACCAAGTTCTAGTGGAGGAGGGGAGGCATCTGGGCCTGTGAAGAGAAGTGCAACCTGCCTCGTTCTGTTTCCGTCTTCTTCTTTTTGCCACATGTCTTCCAAAGGTATGATATAACTCCCAGGGTCAACATCAAAACCACAGTAGCCCTTAGCATGTCTGGCAGCAGTCTAGCCATGTCCCATCCATGTGAATCTGTTTCCCTCATAGAAAGAATGAACAAGTTAAGTTAGGAGAGAACTTGAGATACCCGTTTCCAAGGGGGAGCACAGGGAGGAAGCAGGTAAAAGGCACAAAGGGTCTGGTGCAGAGGCTGAAGAGGGAGGACAACGGCAGGTCGTCTCATTCAACCAGACACTGAGCTGCTGCTTGTGCCAGGGATACTAATATCAACAAGACGATGTCCATGCCCTAAAGTATCTCATCACCCAGGAAGGAAGACTGAGAAAATACCAAAGGCCACACAGAGGAACCCTGCTGCAACAGAAGTTTACACCTGTGCTAGGGGTTCAAGAGGGCCTCCCAGAGGAGGTGTGGGTAGACTGAGGTTTGAGGGAGGAGTAGGAGTTTCCAGATATTCAGAGGGGATCACCGCAGGAATGAGGAGCACCATGTTCAGGGAATGGCTGTGTCAAACGCCAGCCCTGGGAGTTGCCAGCACCCCCACTGTGGCAGGGCAGGGGCAGGCAGGGAGGAGAGTCAGAGGACGTAGGAGTCTCTCCCCAGAGGGCCTTGTGGTCATGCTAAGTGTTAGCTGAGACTCAGGATGGTTTCAAGGGAGAAGGTCACAGGCAGTTTAAGTGGAACTGATACATCAGACCCTCCAGCAGCTCCTGGAGAAAGGGAAAACAGGGCTGCACACAGGCTCCCGGTCATTCATTCATTCCAGGAACACTGGCTGTGAGCAAACTTTGCCAGATGCCGGCCTGGCACATGAAGTCAAAGGATAACAAGACATGGCCTTGCCCTCAGGGTTGTCCGGTCTACAGAAGAGACAAAGACACAAATCCATCATCACTGCTCAGTGTGGGGAGGCCACGGACAGCTCCCTAAGGAGGTGGTGCCTAAGGGCAGGACAAACCCCATCACTTGTAGGCCCTGCGCAAAAGGAAAACAGGGAGCCTTTGCTCAAACTGGTTAACAGCAGAATTTTAAACCAAACCTTAAGTGTGGGGCCCTGTGCCACTATCCAGTCTTCACCCCACGAAGCCTGCCCGCCTCAGGGGAATCCTTCAGGAGCACTAAGACAGGAAGGGAAGCACATGGGACTCGGGTCAGCTCATGGGAGAGGACACAGCATGTCCAGAAGCTCATAATCTTGCAATGGCAGGACACGTTCAGGGAACTACAGCGAGCGCTTTGGTGTGAAGTGAGTGGGTGAGGCCAGCAATGTGAGTGGAGGAATATCTAAGATATAAATCCTACAGCAGGGGCTGGAATCAGGTTCCCACAGATGACACAGACAATGACACAATCCCATCTGCTTTCCCCATAGCCAACTCTGGACGAGTGTTTGAGGACAAATGTGGAGGGAGAGCCATAGGAAGGCTGCAGCCTGGACCAGCAGGGACATGGGGGGTGGTTGGCAGAGGAAGGCATGGACGGGAGAGATGCTCAAAGGTAGAAGTGAGGTTACTGGGACTCTCAGGCATCTGAGTAGGTGACCAGGTGGACAGTGTCGCTAATACACATGACAGGGAGAAAAGCCCACACCCGCAGGCCCCCATGCTGCCTGAACTCCAGGTCCCCCTTCCCACTCACCTTGGGCACAGATGTCCCCAACATCTCTGGTGACAGTTTTCTGGTCCATGGGATTGCTGACCACACAGGTGAAGCTGGCATTGGGCTGACTCAGGGGTAGGCTTGCAGCCAGGGTCCAGGAGTCAAGGGCTGTTCCTGGTGTCCCTCTCTGCCACAGCTCCAGGGGGAGGCCCCTGCTCTCCCAGGTCACGTTCAGGTCCCTTGTGGCCCCTGGGGCCCTGCACATCAGGGTGACGTTGCACCAGCCTGCTGCGATGGATGGTGACTGAGCCAGGATGTGGGGATGGGGCACAGGTTCTGGGGCAGGAGGGGACAAAAGAAAAGAGCCTCGTTTGTAGAGAACATTACACACCATACATTGTAATCATTTTCTCACAGATGCCATGGCATGCACCCTGTAGGGAAAGTGGGTGTGTTTTACAGATAACACACAGTTTGTGTTAAGCTAAACACTGAGCAGATGACAATAAGAAGCGGAGCCCCTGAGTCAGCCCTGTGATGTGTCACTAGATTAAACAAGTCACAAAAATCTCCCAAAGGAAACAAAGGCTGGACTCCACCAACTCAAGGCCCATAGTTTCTATGAAATTAGTGTCTTTCGTGGAAGAGGAAGAAGTCTGGGGCAGAAGGGCTTGTCTTGGCCCAGGGTCCTTCCCAGCATCTCCAGCTGAGATGATGGGACTGCAGCCTGGGACTGCACGGCCCTCTGGGGCAGAACTTCAGGCCAGCCCTGGGAGGCCAGACACAGCCCATGCTCCAAAGAGTACACACATTGGTGGGAGATGCAGTGGCAGCGACAGGGAACATCTCCGAGTGTGTTTATAACACGCCACTGGACTTGAGGTACAGACAGGAGGAGAAGAGTCAGATGTGTAAGCCTGTCTTAGAAAGCACATGGGATCTAACGCTGCAAACACGCTCTCTCCATAGCAGGTTATTTCCCTATGCAGAGAGGAACTCTAGGGAAAGAAAGTCTTCGATAAACATCTGTCCTAAGCAGTATAAACGGTCCACAACTAGAAGCCTTTGAGAGATGGGTTACCTGAGTCCTGAGTTAGTCTCAGGCTGGGGTGCGAGGAGAGGGGACTGGGAGGACTTGATATGTGTGGACTTCCAATTGTGAGAGACAGAATAGTGGCCCCAGATATTTCCACATTGTAGTCCTGGCAACCTCAACTACATGGAAAGGGCATTAAAGTAGCAGATAGAATTAAGATTGCTAGTCAGCTAACATTGAAATGGGGAGATTATTCTGGATTAGCCGGATAGGTACAATGGAATCACAAAGACCCTTAGAAATGAAAGAAGGAGGGAGACAAGGTGCGAGGGGTCTAAAAGGACTCACCCCACCATTGCTGGCTTTGAACATGGAGGAAGGTGGCCACAGCCAGGGAGGCAGAATGCACCGAGCAGGTGAGAAAGACAAGAACATGGATCCTCCCTTGGAGTCTCCAGAAAGGACAAGCCTGCCAACACCTTGATTTTAGCCCAGTGCAAGCTCCGTCCGACTTCAGACCTACAGCATGCTGACATAATACATTCCTGCAAATTCAAGCTACTAATTCACCGTAATTTGTTCTAAAAACAATAGAAAACTATTACACAAATTAAGCAACATTAATCCTGGAAAGGATGATTAATGTTATTGGAATGATTTCTATTTCACCAATTTCCATTGTCTTTCCCAGAATACCAAAGTGATTTTCGCCCTGGTATCAATCTCAGCTCTGGACTCCATATCTGACGACTGCACTTTACCTATTTCAGGGGAGGCGGTAGAGTGTGAAGGCTGTGCCTGAATGGAATCCTGCAACATGGGGCCAATGTGACAAAGGAGGAGGTAAGCCATGGGCTGGAGGGAGGGGTGTCACTCACCATAGACAGTAAGGTGGAAAAACTGCAAAACTTCTCTTCCTTCCGTTAACCTGGCTTGAGCTCGGTAATGCCCACTGTCCTCAAGGCTCAGGTTGGAAATCCTCAGGGATTCCAAGTTGGGCACCTGGACCCTCTGCTTGAATTTGTCCTGTAATCTGAACCAGGTTGGAGAATGGACGCCTCTCTGTATTCGAAACATGACTCTGTAGTCTGACTCCGGGGTAAAGCTCCAGCAGAGCTCCTCCAGCTCAGTTTCCAGAACTGCTCCTGCCTTCTGGGTCACACCAAACAAGACAGAACCTCCTCGGATCCCCTTCAGAGGAACATGGGCTCCAGAGTCCTTAACCGCAGAGCCGTGTGCCCCAGAACTCTCAGCCACAGCACGGCAGACACCTGGGCATCAGAAACGGAAACGGGAGTGTTTTCTCATCAAGAACAAATAAGAGAACCACGGAACTTTTCTTCTTAATCAAATCCATCCAAAATTCTTCCTTCTTGGAAGGTAGGCTAGTATAATGAATTGGAAGTAATTCTGGGATCAAGCCTGGTTCTCCTGGAGTATAAACTTAAACAGGCTTAACTGCCTATTCGTCAGTTTCCTTACCATCCAAAAATGATAACATGAATTAAGTGAAATCATAGATCAGAAGAACCGAGTACATTTTCAGGCACATGCTAAGTGCATAAATGTAGAAGGCAGCTCTAACACGTCCCCCAAAGTTCTCTCCCTCCTGTGCACGTCAATGTGTAATCCCTCCCCTGGATTGTGGCTGCACCTAGTGACCTGCTTGTAAGGAACAGAATAGAGCAAAACTGTTGGGGAACTTTTCAGAGTCTAAAAACCCTACAGGTCTCGTTTCTCCTTCCTTCACAATGAGACCCAATCACACTATTATTTTCATAACTACTTGCAGAAATTTTTTGATGACTTTTTTCCAGTATGGTTATTTTTGTTTATTGAAAGATTCATGTGACAATATATATTAATAAAGAAGCAGAAACACACCATCACGAATTTAGTTGCCAGCCCTGCTCCCCAGGATGCGTGTGAGGTCAGGTCACAGACATATTTACCAAACTCCAGGGTTCCCCAGTCAGGGGTCATGTCTTGCAGGAAGGGGGGGGCTATTATGGGTTGAATTCTGTTCCTCAGGAAAGATACAGGAAAGTCCTAAACCCAGAACCTCCGAAGGTGACATTCTTTGGAAATAGAGTCTTTGCAGATAGAGTCAAGTTAAGGCGAGGTCATTCGGCTGCAGCCTCCTCCAATGTGACGGGCGTCCTTATGAAAGGGGGAAACTTACACACAGACGCCGACATGCACGGAGGGAGCCAATAGGAAGGGACACAGGGAGGAGGCACGGGAAGGTGTGGATGGACCAACGCAGCTGCAAGACAGGGAACGGCACAGACTGCCAGCAAACACCAGAAGCTGGGAAGGGGGAGGAAGGATTCCTCTCGTTATGGACTGAATATCTGTGTTGTCCCCGAATTCACATGTTGCAGTTTTAACACCCAGAGTGGCTTTACTTGGAGATGCGGCCTCTAATGTAGGGAGGGTACGTGAGGTCACAAAGGTGGGGCCCAATCCAATAGCATTA
This sequence comes from Microcebus murinus, assembly GCF_040939455.1. Lineage (NCBI taxonomy): Eukaryota > Metazoa > Chordata > Mammalia > Primates > Cheirogaleidae > Microcebus > Microcebus murinus. Next base: position 105,393,333 of record NC_134105.1, on the reverse strand, counting down.
GTGTCCTTATAAGAAGAGTCACCAAAGAGCAAGCGAGCCCACCCTCTTCATGCACACTCACTGAGGAAAGGTCACGTGAGGACACGGATAGGAGGCAGGCTTCCGCTAACCAGGCAGAGAGCCCCACCAGCAATTGAATTGGCTAGAACCTTGATCCAATAGCCCCCAGAACTGTGAGAAAACAAATTTCTCTTGTTTCTTAATTCATGAGCGTAATACAAGTGTCCTTTAATATCTCAGTCAGCAATGTTTTTCATAGCTAATAACACGATTAAATATATAATTCTTGGACAATGGACACCAAACATAGGTGCTCCATTTAATGTAGGGCCCAAAATAACAGCCGTCCTTTCTAGGAGGAAGGCAGGACAACTGGACTGGCTGGGACAGGATTTCATTTTCCAAAGGGGAAAACTTCTGAAGGCATTTTCACACACAGTTATGGTGAAAACAGTGTTTGTCTTTCCCCCTGCCAGCATTGCAAGAAGGGTGATCGAGAAATAAACTAGTGTTTTCTGCTAAACAGACAGGAACTGAGAAGGTCTGGCTGAGGCTTTTACTAGCTGTCTCTAAAAGCCCAGCTGCAGCTGCCTTCCTGAGTGTGGTCTGCACCCCACTTTCTCACACACTGCGGGAGGCTGACGTGTCCTTCGGCATGTGGTCTGAGGCCACGTCCCTGCAGCCACATGCAGACCCTTTCCTCTCCAGCTTCCAGCCAGCAGCCTCCGGGTGGGCGCTCAGGAAATGCTGTCAGGGTCAGGCCGACCAGTCCCAACAGTGGAGGCCACCCTCACTGGCGCTGTCTGCATTTCTGGAAAAGTGCAGTGTGCGCTGAGCCTCCCTCAGCCACTCCCTTCCTATGTCCCCTTCCAAACACACATCCAGGAAGGGTTCGGGGGTCTATGAATGATGAGGACAAATTCTTCATTACCTCCCTCACCATCGCCACCTCCCTTCACCACCCATCCCTCTCCAAGTCAAGGCTGAACTTGAGCAGGGGACAAACCAAAACCAAAGAAGAAATGCATCCAGGTGTGGAGCTCCATGAATTGCTACAGTGTAGTTTCTGGAAGATGTTCCTTCTGAGGACGGGCTCTGTCCAAACTCCACTGCTAGGGTCTGTGCCATTGACTACCAGGGAGGGCAGGCCTGACAGGAAAACCAAATTCACTCCTCCCCACTTGCTGTGTGACCTCCAGAGAATTACTTTTGTTATCTGGACACAGACAGCCTGTCCCTAAACTAAAAAATTCTAAGTCCTTTCTTATTTTTTGTCCCCTCCTTATTTCTTTCTCCCCTCCCTTTCTTCTTTCCTTCCATTTTTTCTTTCTTTTTCTTTGTTTCTCTAGTATTCCTCCAGCCCAGTGCCAACAGAGAAAACATTATACAATCAAACATATTTCTCCAAGTTAACAATATTGTGGAAGTGAAGAAAGCCTACATTTTGCTGTCGACAAAAAGTTACCGAATTAAACAGGATCTAACCCAGTGCTATCCCAAAGCTCATCTTTGCTTCCAGAAGTCCTGTTTTACAAGTGCTTTCTAATCCATTAGATTTCACATACTTCCCTGCAAGTTCAATCAGTGCTGAAATATTAAAACAAAAATATTAACAATAAAAGCTTTCACAAAAATTCATATTTACTAGAACTTATTTTATCATTAGCTTTCATTGGATATTATTATTTGTATAATCATATGATATTTCATAAAGCAATGAGTATGACAGACAGCCTAGATCAGGTCATTCTACTTCCTCTCCATTTTCCCTCCCCGATTTCATGGCCTCCTCTAGCCCAGGTTAGCAATCTACTGGTTCTTCCACATCTTTAGCATGTTCTTAGAAACATGTGGGTGCATAGACACCCTTAAATTTTGGAGGCTGCTTTCCTTGTAAACAAAGATTTCATTGCATTTAGTTTCCTGAATCTTCCTGATGGAGATTCATGCATTTTACTTCATGAAAACTAAAAATTCCTCCCAGAAGGGGGGACATTTGCATTTTTAGGCCTGCATAATACTCCATGGTACACATACTCTCCATGTCTTCAATCACTCCCAATTGTTGGGCATCTCCTCTTTTTTCCCAGGGTTTTTCCCCAGAACAGTGCTGTGATGGACATGGTTTCATCTGAAGTCTCCATAGCGTGAGCAACATTTCAGGGTGGAGGAAAGGCCACCCACAGGGGTGAGAAAGGACATAGTCTATAGGACTCATTGTACCTGAGAAAGCAAATTCTTTTTAACATTTTCAGATGGAAACTAATGCCAATTACACAAGCACTTTTAAGATAAACCTGAGACTTCCAAGGGCCTCTCCTCTGAGATGATCTGCCTGGAGCTGAGCCCCAAGCAGAGGGGTGCCCCTCCACTCTCCTCTCCAGTGGAGCTCAAGCAGCCCAGACCAGAGGAGCTTCTTGCAGCTCAGACACGGGTTCCACTTCGGCCCCTTCCTCCACAGGACAGTGCAGAGACTGTCAGGACACCACTGAGTTCCAGGTCAGCAGTACACACTTTCAACCCTTTACCCCCAGGAGGCAGCTATTTTATCCTTCTGTATCCCTCTTTCCAGGCAGTTCTAACTTCCTTCGGATTTCTGGCTAATGTAGCAGAAGAGGCCTGTGCTCCCAGGCTATAGTCCCATTAATGCAGCCAAGGCAGCCCAAGCTCAGGGATCCCAGCCTGCTGACCACCAAAAGGCCATTTCATTTCTTCTGTTTACCATGGGCTCTAACCTAATATGCTGCATTTGCAAATTATAATACAGCATTTTCCTCTTTCTTGTTTCTCAGAAACAACAGAACCAAAATAGCCCTCCCGGGGTCATGGCCCAGCTATCCCAGCTCCACACAGTTGTTTCTCCTTCCCAGGGACCCGGGCTACTCACTGAGGAGGAGGCTGATAAACCCCAGGAGACTGGCGGCCCAGCAAGGCGGGTGGTGGTCTGAGCAGGGCCCCATGGCGGCTGCCTTCAAACCTGGTCAGCTGCAGTGGAAACATTGAAGGGTGAAGAAACCAGCTTACACAATTTTCCCACTCCAAGGGCAGGACTAGCAAGTGACTACTGGGGAGACAGCCCATCAATCTAGAGAAAGAGCCATTCAGCTCTTTTGTAGTTGCTCTGCACACTCATTAAGTAATTGCAGAGAAATGTACAACTTCACACTGTGACCTGCCTGACATCACGTTGACAGGCCCCCGTTCCTGTGGTCACAGCAAGCCCAGTGCTCTCACACATGCTTCCCCTGATGCTTATCTGCTTACCTGGGTTCACACCTTTGACTCAGGCTACCCTGATCACCAAAAAGCCACTCTCTTACAGCAAACCAGAGTGGGCCCCTCCTGAGTTTGGTGTCTTTCCTCTGTCCATATCCCATTAGTTCTGTTCTTATTTTGGTTATTGCTTTTCTTCTACTGGGTTTAGGATTGGTTAGCTCATCCTTTTCTCATTCCTTGAGATGATTCATAAGATTGTCGATTTGTGATCATTCTGTCTTTTCAATGTGGGCATTTAAGGCTATGAGTTTTCCTCTCAGGTATCCTTTTGCTGTATCCCACAGAGTTTGATAACTTGTGCCCTCATTATCATTCAGCTTGAAGATGTCATGATTTCCATCTTTTTCTCCTCTCTGACCCCATTCTCATTCAGGAATGGGTTGTTTCATTTCCATGATTTTGTGTAGAGATGAGCGTTTCTGTTGGAGTTGATTTCTAATTTTATTCCACTGAAATCAGAGAAGATATATGGTTTAATATTTGTTTTGTTTAATTTCTTGAGACCTGTTTTGTGGCCTAGGATGTGATTAATTTAGAGAAAGTTCCATGACCTGATGAGAAGAATGTATATTCGGTATTTTGGGGGTAGGTTGTTCTGTGAATGTCTGTTAGTCCCATTTGTTCTAGAGTTGTGTTTAAGTCCATTGTTTCTTTGCTTATTTTCTGTTGGAGGATCCGTCAAGTTCTGTCAGTGGGGTGTTAAAGTCCCTGGCTGTGACGGCATTGCTATTTATCATGTTGTTTAGATCAAGTAGGATTTGCTTTACATACCTGGGTGCTCCTTTGTTAGTTGCATAAATATCTAGGATTGTTAACACTTATTGTTGAATTGTTGGCTTCACCATTGTATACTAACCATTTTTCTCTTTCTTTAATTTTGTGGGTTTGGCATCTATGTTATCTGATATGAGAACAGCTACACCAGCTTTCTTTTAGTTTCCATTTGCATGGAATATTGTTTACTATCCCTTCACCTTGAGTCTCAATGAATCCTTGTGGGTTAGATGCATTCCTGGAGACAACAGACACTTGGATTGAATATTTTTATCCATTCAGCCAACCTTTGTCTCTTCACTGGGGCATTCAAGCCATTCATATTTATTGAAAGAATTAATAAGTGGGACGGGGTGTATTTCTGCACATCATATTGGGGAGACACTTATTGCTTTGTTTTACCTCTTGAGCCATTGTGGAATCTGGGTTCTGTACCTTAGATTTTGAATGATTTTATACTGGTGGGTGTCTTTTGCACCAATCAGTGTATAATGAAGGTCTGAGGACTTCCCACAGGTCAGGTCTGATCTTCACAAATTCCCTCACTGATTGCTTGTCTGGGAAAGTCTTTATTTCTTCCTCAAATAAAAAACTTAGTTTTGTTGGATACAAAATTTTAGGCTGTCCATTATTCTGTTTTAGAAAAATGAGGATGGGTCCCCAGTCCCTTCTGGCTTCTAAGGTTTAGTTGAGAAGTCTGCAGTTAGCTTGATACGATGCCTTTGTAGGTTACCTGCTGTTTTTACCTTACGGCTCGTAGGAGTACATCACTTGGGTTTACTTTGGCCAGCCTAATGACTATGTGACATGGCGATTGCCTTTGCATGATGAATTTTCCTGGAGTCCTATGGGCTTCTTGTACCTTGATATCTGGATTTCTAACTAGGTCAGGAAAAATTTTCCTCAATTATTCCCTTAAATAAATTATCCAACCCCTGTGTATTTGCTTCATTGTCCTTAGGGATGCCTATGATTATTATGTTTGCCACTTTACATAACTCGACATTTCTTGTAGGCTTTGCTCATTCCTCTTTTTCTCTGTTCTTTCTCTTCGACTTATTTGTCTAGCTCATAGGTGTTCTGTACAAACTCTGAAATTTTTTCTTATGCCTGATCGAGCCTATTCTTAAGGCTTTCCACTGTGTTTTGTAATTTCTTGAATGAATATTTCACTTCCATAATTTCTGATTTGTTTTTCTTTCGTAGTCTATTTAATAAGTCAAAGACCTTTTCTCATTTTTCAAAAATGTCAACAATTACCTAAATAAGAAGTTGTGTGCAAAAGAAAAGAGCTCTTTGTGGAGAGTGTTTACTGCATACAGTCTCTGTGCAAATATTAGTGTTTACCTTCTGTGGGCTGCAATATAGCCCCCTCACTGCCACTTTTATCAGTCATCCTCTCCATACACTCAAGGCAAAACCAGACCCCCACAGAAGCTGACAGGCTCTTGGCTGGAGTCAACCATGACTTTCCCCTAAGCTTTCACCAGCCCTGATCCTGCTTTCTCATAGATTGGGACAGAGAAGTACACACTCCCTCTGTCACAGCCTCGGCTTGCTCACACTCACCACCACCTACTGAAAACCTGGTCTCTTCTCTCCAAACCTGGGCAGCCCCTAACATTCAAGAGCTTCACCTCCCATTCCTATGGGGAGCTGTACCATCCCCCTAAACACTGGGCATTGCCATCTTCTCCTCCAAGTGAAGGCTTCTCCTGTGGCTTCCTAGGCAGAACACCCCTAAGAGGGGATTTGTAGGCTGGCCCCATTAATCAAGGTAGTTAGGTCACTGTGTATTAACCCCACTTAATCAATGTGAAACCAGAGTCCTGGTGGGGGGCGGTATGTGACCTGTAGAAGGTCACCCAGGTAATAAAAGCACTAGGTCTGGATTCCTGACAGGCAGGTCAGGCCTCATTCCCCGACATGACATCTGGTCTCCCATCCCACTGTATGGCCTCAAGCAAGTCACCTGAGGTCCAGTCTGTCCTCTCCCCAAAAACTGTTCTGCAGATTCCCAGACAGCACAATATTCAAGGTTGGCTTGATTCCCCCTTTTCCACCTAGTAATGAGGAAGTCACTTCAAAAGGTGGTCCATGAATTCCAAGGTCAGAAACTTCTCACATGAAATCAAAATTGGCCATCTGTATATCTTCTTTGGAAAAATGTCTATTCAGAGCCTTTGCCCATTTTTAAATTATTATTTTTGTTTTGGGCTATTGAATTACATGAGTTTCATATATTTTTTGGATATTAACTACTTATCCAATGGTTCACAAATATTAATATTTTCTCCAAATCCATAAGTTGTCTATTCCCTCTGTTGATAGTTTCTTTTGCTATGCAGAAGCTTTATAGTTGACTATAATCCCAGTTGTTTATTTTTGTTTTTGATGCCTGTGCTTTTGGTGTCATATCCAAAAAATCATCACCAAGACCGATGTCAAAGAGCTTGTTCCCTCTTTTCTTCCAAGAGTTTTATGGCTTCACATATTACATTTACTTCTTTAATTCATTTCAAATTAAATTTTATATGATGTAAGATGAGTCCCATTCATTCTTTTGCATGTGGAAATCATGTTTTTTGAACACACTTATTGAAGAGACTATCCTCTACTCATTTTATATTCTTTGTGGTTTTTTCAAAGACTAGTTTACTTTACACACATGTACTTATTTCTGGGCTCTGTATATGCCAATAAAATACTGTTTTGATTACTAAGAGTTTTGTCATATACTTTAAAACACTGATGTCCGATGTCTGTAGCTTTCTTCTTTTTGCTCAAAATTGCTTTGGCTATTTGGTGTCTTTGTAATTCCATATAAATGTTAATATTTACTTTCTATTTCTGTGAAAATGTCATGGAAATTTTGATAGAGATTTCTTAGAATCTGTAAATGGCCTTGGGTAGTATGGGAATTTTAACAATATTAATTTTTTAATGCATGATCACATGATATCTTGCCATTTATTTGTGTCATCTTCAAATTTTTCATCAATATTTCATAATTTTCAGTGTACAGATCTTTCCTCTTTTTGGTTAAATTTATTCCTACATATTTTATTCTTTTGGTGTTACTGTACATGGAATTATTTCCTTAACTGGGGGTGTATAGTTCATTGTTAGTGTATAATAATGCCACTGATTTTTGTATGTTAGTATCATATCCTGTAACTTTACTGAACTCATTTATTAGTTAAGAGATTATTGGTGGAGCCTTTAGGGCTTCCTATATATAGGGTCATGTCATCGGCAAACAGATATAATTTTACTTCTTTCTTTTTTATTTAAATACTTTTTATTTCCTTTCCTTGCCTAATTGTTTTTGCTAGGGTTTCCAGTATTATGTTAAATGGAGATGATGAAAGTGGGCATACTCATCTTGTTTCTGACCTTAGAGAAAACCATTTGACTTTTTACCATTGAATATGATGTTGGCTGTTCTCCTGTCGTATATGGCATTTATGTTGAAGTACATTCCACATATACTTATTAGTTTAGAGGGCTTTTTGTTTTGCTAATAAATTTTTATTTTTTTAGCTTTCTTTTCTAACACAAGCAGTTTATTTAAAAATCTACATAAAGGTATTACTATAGCAAGAATGTTTTGTCCCCAAGAGAATTCATATTTTTTAATCTATTTCATAAGCTTTTAATCTTTTTCTATTTTATTTGAGGATATTACAGGGATGCAAATGTTTTTGTTACATGGATTGCTGCTTAAGTCAAAGTTACTAGTGTGCCCATTACCCAGATGGTGTACACTGTACCCATTAGGTATGATTTCAAACATCTCCTCCTACCCCCTCCCACATGCTTGATTTCCATTGAGTTTTACTTTGATCTGTGCACATCATTGCTGATCGATTAGATTCAATTGACTAGTGAGTATATGTGCTATTTGTTTTTCTATTCTTGCCATATTTCACTTAGGAGAATGATCTCCAGTTCCATCCAGATTCTTGCAAAAGGTATTAGTGCATTTTTGGACTGAGTAGTACTTCATGCTATACATATACCACATTTTATTAATCCAATCATGAATTGATGGACACTTGGCTTCATACCACATCTTTACGATTGTGAATTGTGCTGCCAAAAACATTCTAGTGCAAATCTCTTTTTGATAAAATGACTTTTTTTCATTTAGGTAAAAACCCAGTAGTGATTCTGCAGGACCAAATGGTAGGTTTACTGTTAGTTCTTTGAGGACTCTCCATACTCTTTTCCATAGACGTTGTACTAGCTTGCAGTACCACCAACAGTGTGGAAGCGTTCCTTTCTCTTTGCATGCATGCCAACATCTATTGTTTTGGGACTTTTGGATAAAAGCCATTCTCACTGTAGTTAGGTGATATCTCATTGTGGTTTTGATTTGCATTTCTCTCACAATTAGGGACATTGAGCATTTTGGCTTATATTTATTGGCCATTAGTCTATCTTCTTTTGAAAAGCTTCTGTTCATGTCTTCAGTCCACCTTTTAATGGAGTTGCTTGATTTTTTTCTTATAGATTCTCTTGAGTTCTTTGTAGATTCTGATTAATGCCCTTTATCAGATGTATAACATGCAATTATTTCCTCTAACACTGAAGGTTTTCTATTTGCTCTGTTCATTGTCTCCTTGGCTGTGCAGAAGCTCTTTAAGTTAATCAAGTACCATTTACTTCTTTTTCTTGTTGCTATGATGGCCCTTGGGGTTTTCTTCAAAAATACTTTGCATAGGCTGATACCTACAAGAGTTTCACCAACATTTTCTTCTAGAATCCCTATGGTATCACATCTTAGATTTAAGTCTGTTAGCCATCTTGAATTAATTTTTTTGAGTGGTGAGAGATGCAGATCCCGGTTTTTTTTTATTTTAGCGCATTATGGGGATAAAAGTGTTAAGGTTATGGATATTGCCCATGCCCCCCTCCCCCCTCAAGTAAGAGCTTCAATCGTGTCCATCCCCCAAACGTTGCACGTTTTACTCATTGTGGTTGTATATACCCATCCCCTCCTACCCTCTCCCACCTGCCCAACACCTGATAAATGTTATTCCTATATGTCCACTTAGGTGTTGATCTGTTGGTACCAATTGGCTGTGAATACATGTGGTGCTTGTTTTTCCATTCTTGAGATACTTCACTTAGTATAATGGGTTCCAGCTCTATCCAGGAAAATACAAGAGGTGCTATATCACTATTGTTTCTTAAAGCTCCATGGTATACATATACCACATTTTATTAATCCACTCATGAATTGATGGGCACTTAAGTTGTTTCCACAGCTTTGCAATTGTGAATTGTGCTGCTGTAAACATTCGAGTGCAGGTGTCTTTTTCATAAAGTGACTTTTGATCTTTTGAGTAGATGCCCGGTAGTGGAATTGCTGGATCAAATGGTAGATCTACTCATATCGCTTTGACGTATCTCCATATTCAGATCCCATTTTAATCTTCAACATGTGGCTATCTAATTTTCCCAGCACCATTTATTGAATAAAGATTCTTTTTGGACAGGCACGGTGGCTCACGCCTGTAATCCTAGCACTCTGGGAGGCTGAGGTGGGAGGATCGTTTGAAGTCAGGAGTTCGAAACCAGCCTGAGTGAGACCCCATCTCTACCAAAATTAGAAAGAAATTAATTGACCGACTAAAAATATATATACAAAAAATTAGCCGGGCATGGTGGCGCATACCTGTAGTCCCAGCTACTTGGGAAGCTGAGGCAGTAGGATCACTTGATCCCAGGAGATTGAGGTTGCTGTGAGCTAGGCTGACACCATGGAACTCACTCTTGTTTGGGCAACAAAGTGAGGCTCTGTCTCAAAAAAGAAAAAAAAAAAGATTCTTTTCTCCAGTGTATATTTCCCTCTACTGTGTCAAAGACCAGATGGCAATAGGTGGATGGTTTTATATCTATGTTCTCTGTTCTATTGCACTGGTCAATGTCTCTGTTTTTGCTCCACTACCATTCCTTTTGGTTCCAATAGCCTTTTAGTACAGTTTAATGTCTAATAAAGTGATGCCTCCAGATTTATTCCTTTTGCTTATGGTTACTTTAGCTATTCAGGTTCTTTTCTTGTTCCAAACAAACCATAGATTTATTTTTTGCTAGATCTGTGAAACATGACATTGATATTTTGATGTGGATTCTGTTGAATCTGTAAATCAGATAGTAGGGACATGATAACAATATTGATTCTGCTGATTCATGAGTATGACATGTTTTTCCATTTGTTTACATCATCTGCAATTTCCTTCCTCAGTGTTTCACAATTGTCTTTGTAGAGATATTTCACCTTCCTACTTAAGTATATTCCTACATATTTTGTAATATTTTCCTTGTAGCTATTTTGAAAAGTATTGAGTCTGATTTGATTCTCAGTTTGATTGCTATTGGTGCATAGAAATGCTACTGATTTGTGTACATTGATTTTATAACTTGAGACTTTTCCGAATTTGTTTATCAATTCCAGGAGTCTCTTTGTAGAATTTTTGGTGGCTATTTAAATAGAAGATCATATCATCAGCAAAGAGTAATTGTTTCACCTGCACTTTACTGATTTGGATACCCTTAATTTCCTTCTCTTTCCTGATTGCTCTGGATAGGACTTCCAGCACTATGTTGAATAGAAGTAGTGACAGTGGGAATCCTTGTCTTGTTCCAGTTCTAAGTGGAAATGCTTTCAACTTTTCCCCATTCAGTATGATGTTGGCTGAGGTTTTTTTTGTCATGTTGAGCTTTTGTAGTTTTGATGTATGTTCCAACTATGCTTATTTTGTTGAGAGTTTTTATCATAAAAGGGTGCTGATTTTTGTCAAATGGTTTTTCCACATCTATTGAAATGATCATATGATATTTGGTTTTGCTTCTGTTTTTGTGGTAAATCACATTATGGACTTATGTAGGTTGAATCATCCTTGCATCCCTGGGATAAAGCCCACTTGTTCATGGTGGATTATTTTTCTGATATGCTGCTGAATTCTGTCTGCTACAATTTTATTGAGGATTTGTGCATCTATATTCATAAGGATATTGGTCAATCATTTCCATTTTTTGTTTTGTCCTTTCTGTCTTTGGTATCAAGGTGATACTATCTTTGTAAAATGAGTTGGAGAGGATTCCTTCCGTCTTGATCTTATGAAATAATTTCTGAAGTATTGGTACCAATTTTTCTCTGTATGTCTGATAAAATTTGGCTATGAAATAATCTGTTCTGGGACTTCTTTTGTTGGAATATTTTTATTGTTGCTTCAATTTGGTTGCTCATAATTGATCTCTTCAAGAGTTCTATTTCCTTGTGATTGAGCATTGGGAGGTTGTGAGTTTCCAGGTATTTGTCCATTTCCTCAATGTTTTTGAGGTTATGTGCATACAATTTTCATACCATTCACAGATAATATTGTGTATTTCTGTGGTATCAGTAGTAATATCTCTTTCTTCATTTCTGATTGAATTTATTTGGGTCCTTTCATTTCTATTTCTAGTTAATCTAGCTGGAGGTCTGTTAATTTTGTTTATCTTTTATAAGAACCAAATTTCCGTTGCAATAATATTCCATATTTTTTTATTTTCAATTTCATTTAGTTCTGTTCTGACCTTTGTTATGTTTCTTCTGCTGGGTTGAGGGTTGGCTTGCTCTTCCTTTTCTAGTTCCTTGAGATAATTCATAAGATTGTTGGTTTATGATCTTTCTGTCTTTTTAATGTAGGCATTTAAGGCTATGAATTTGCCCCTTAGGACTGTTTTTGCTGAATCTCACAGATTTTGATAACTTATGTCCCCTTTGTCGTTTAGTTTAAGAAAGCTTTAGATTTCCACCTTAATATCCTCCTTGACCAAACAACCATTCAGCAGTAGGTTGTTTAGTTTCCATGACTTTCTGTAGAATTGTTTCTGTAAGAGTTGATTTCTATTTTTCTTCCACTATGATCTGAGAAGATATATGGTATAATTTCTATTTTTTTGAATTTGTTGAGACATGTTTTCTGGCCTAAGATGTGATCAGTCTTAAAGAACGTTCCATGTGCTGAAAAGAAGAAAGTATATTCAGTAGTTTTTGGGTGGAATGTTCTGTAAGTGTCTGTTAGGCCCATTTGCTCTACAGTCTCATTTAAATCCAGTGTTTCTTGATTTCTTTTTTGCTTTGAGAATCTGTCTAGTTCTGTCAGTGGGATATTGAAGTTTCAGGCAATTATGGTGGTGCTATGTATCACTTTGTTTAGATCTGGTAGGAATTGCCTATGAATCTAGGTGCAACTGTGTTAGGTGCAGAAATGTTTACGATTGTTATGTCTTCTTGATGAATTGCTCTCTTTACAATTATATAATGACCATCTTTGTTTTTCTGTACTATCATGGATTTAAACTCCATGTCATCTGAAGTGAGAATGGCTGCACCTGTTTTATTTTCATTTCCACTTACATAGCATATTTTTTCCATCCTGTCACCCGAGTCTCAATGAATTCTTGTGGGTTAGATGTGTTTTCTAATGACAAAGGATACTTGGATTCTATTTTTTTATCCATTCAGCCAGCCAGTGTGTATTAAGTGAGGAATTCAAGCCATTCACATGTATTGAAAGAATTGATAAGTGGGATGCATTTCTGTACATCCTGTTGGGTAGACCCTTATTGCTTTGTTTTACCTCTTGAGCCATTATTTTATATGGGCTCTCAGCTTTAGATTTTAGGCGATTTTTCACTGGAGAGTTCGTATTGTGCTAATCAAATGTATAATGCAGATCTGAGGATTTCCTGCAGGACAGGTTTGGTCTTGACAAATGCTCTCAGGGTTTGCTTGTCTGAAAAAGTTTTTATTTCTCCCTCACATAAGAAACTTAGTTTGGCAGGATAATAATTCTAGGATGACCTTTATTCTGTTTTAGAAGACTGAGAATGGGGCCCCAATACTCCTGGGCTTGTAAGGATTCAGCTGAGAAGTCTTCAGTTAGCCTGATGGGTTTTCCTTTGTAAGTTACCTGATGTTTTTGCCTTATGGCTCACAGAAGTTCCTCCTTTGTGTTAACTTTTGCCAGTCTGATAACTGTGTGTTGTGGTGATTGCCTCTTTCCAAGGAATCTCCCAGCTCATTGACCTTCTTGTACCTGGATATCTAGATGTCTAACAAGACCAGGCAAATTTTCCTCAATTATTCCTTCAAATAGGTTTTCCAACCCTTGTGTGTTTTCTTCTTCTCACTCAGGGTTGCCTATATTTCTTACGTTTGGCTTCTTTACATAATTCCCTATTTCTTGTAGGCTTTGTTCATTCCTCTTAATTCTATATTCTTTCTCTTTCACTGACTTACTTCAAAGGTGTTGTCGTCAAGCTCTGAGATTGTTTCATCTGCCTGGTCTAGTCTATTCTTAAGACTTTCCACCATGGTTTTTATTTTCCTAAATAAATTTTTCATTTCCAGAAGTTCTATTTGATTTTTCCTTATTCTAATTAAAATGCTTTATTCATGACAAGTGATGTAAAAATCAGGTTATTTATGTATCAAATTATATTATGTAAACCACAAGTTTATTACTTAAATTTTTCTTGTTAGAAAAAATTTGTATAATTAGTCATCCCTAATATACCTGTTTTGTAGTTCTAGTTTAATTCATTTTTTTAATTTTTTTAAATTTCAACATATCACAGAGGTACAAATGTTTACATTATTTATATTGCCCTTACCCCACCCGAGTCAGAGCTTCAAGTGTGTCCATCCCCAACATGGTGCAGATATGATTTTTTTTTTTTTTTTTGAGACAGAGTCTCACTTTGTTGCCCAGGCTAGAGTAAGTGCCATGGCATCAGCCTAGCTCACAGCAACCTCAAACTCCTGGGCTCAAGTGATCCTCCTGCCTCAGCTTCCCGAGTAGGTGGGACTATAGGTATGTGCCACCATGCCTGGTTAATTTTTTCTATATATATTAGTTGGCCAATTAATTTCTTTCTATTTATACTAGAGACGGGGTCTCGCTCTTGCTCAGGCTGGTATCAAACTCCTGACCTTAAGCAATCTGCGTGCCTTGGCCTCCCAGAGTGCTAGGATTATAGGTGTGAGCAACCACGCCCGGCCTGATTTTTTTTAATAATTTAATTTCTTTAGTGGATTTTCATTCATTTCCTTAATTCATTTTTTGTGGTTTCTTTGTGTTGTTTCTCCATTTTCTCTTATATTTTGTTGTGCTTACTTATAATCCATATTTGGAATTCTTTATCTTTCATTTCAATAATCTGATTTTCATTGGTATCCATTGCTACAGAGCTGGTGTTCACTTTTGGTGGTGTCTTTTCATTCTGATTCTTCATAATTCCAAAGTTCTTTCACTGATTCCTTCTCATCTGGAGTAGCTGTAGCTTCTTATTTTTGTATTTTCTTTTGTTTAGATAATGCCATGCACAGTTTAATCTCTGAGACAGTAGGTGGTGCTTGTGGGTGAGAATCAACCACACCCTGTAGGACTGAGTCAGTAAATGTTGTCAAGGGCTATGTAAGCGGATCTCCTGGTCAGAAAGTAGCACTTGCCAAAAGGAACAACCTGCCATGTTTTTGGATCCCGTGACTGGCTCTAGTCCCTCAGTAGAAGCAGTTGAATGCCCAGGGGGTAGGTGGGGCCCTGCAACTTCAGGTGAGTTCTTATTCACTGCCACAGCTGAAGCAGGTGGGGAGTGCAGCTAGGAAGTGTTGGGTTGTGGGGCCTAAGTGGCCCTATCCAGCCAGAAAGTCAGCTTGTGGAGGCAGAGCCATCTGAGAATCACAATCTGACAGGCTATTGCAAGCTTTGCTTCTCTCCACTCTCCTCTGCTTCAGTTTCTCCCCAGCATCTGCCAGCAGGCAGGAGCTCAAGCCAGCAGAGCTTCCCCAGGACTACATGCATGTCAGGAGGTTCCCTGCCCTGGATCCCAGCCTGAGCTGACAGCATGGTCCTCCTGTGTGGGGAGGAATGCCCCGCAAGCACACTACAGCTAGGACTCACACAGCACTCTCCCACAAAATCTGCCCAGGCAGGCACCCTTGCCTCCTGAGATAATTCACAAATCTCATCTCTGTGCTCCCGAGCAACACAATGAAGACCTGGAGGTATGGTAAATAGGTCCCAGAAGATCAATCCCTGACCATGTCAGTGAGAAGCACACTGGTCCGAAGTAGGCCACAAGGTTCACAAGCAGGTTCAATGTTCCTCTGCCTTGGGGCATACCCTGCTTTGATGGAGTCTCTGGGCAAGCAGCACCAAGGAGGGCCAGCAGGCAAGGGGCTCAGAGTCCAAGCACCCATCTGTCCACTACAAGTCCCCCAGAGGAAAGGTCTGAGCCCCACTCTCTGTGGAAGCCTCAATGTTGCGGCTCAATTGTCTCAGCAACTGTAGGTGGGGGAACAGAAGGGGATAAAAAGAATCTGGATGGAGAAAAACTAGCACTCTGATCATGTCTGTTCCTCTCTCCAAGAAGCTGCCTGCCAGGAATGTCCAGGCACTGGAGTCTCACAGATCACCGGGCCCCAATGCTCCTCTGTGGCTCATGAAGTCTGGGCTCAAGCTGGGAAATGTCTGTGTGGAAATGAGCAAGACAAAACCTGAGGGGCTGAGGTCCCGTGGGAAAAAAAGGCACATGCTGAGTAGAGAAACAATATGGTGTCTGCCATCCCAGCTCAGGTCTGTGGAGACAAGAGGTATCCCTGGGGGACTGGGAGCCTGGTGTCCTGTCCACAAGAAGCTCCCAGCTCGCTGATGGCAGCAGCCTCTGGGCTCCTTTGGGCTGAAAGTCACTCAAACAGCTTGAGAACCTGCCAAGTGTTAGAGAAGAGAGGGAGAGAAAAACAAACCACTTGACCTACCCTTCTCACTGGACTCCAAGCCTCTCAGGGGCTGATCTCTGTTGACACCTTGCTCGTACTTGTTCTGCTCCACATCTTCTCAAAATTCATATGTTGAAACTTAATCCCCACTGTGGTTTCTTTAGAGTTGTGATCATGAAAAATTGTTATATGTGGACAAATGCTTATTCTGCATCTACTGAGATGATCATATGACCTTTGGATTTTATTTCTTTTTTAATGATATATAATAATTTTATAAATTTATGTGGTACATGTGATATTTTGATACATGCATACAATGTGTAACAGTCAAATCAAGATTATTAAGATATACATCACCTCAAACACTTAACATTTCTTTGTGTTTGGAACATTTGAAATATTGTCTTCTAGCTATTTTGAAATATACAATAAATTATTGTTAACTATAGTGTCACCCTACTGTGTTATCAAACATTAGAACTCATTCTTTCTATCTAACCTTATGTTTGTACCCATTAAACAACCTCTCCTGGTCTCCTCCCACCCCCAGCCCCTGGTAACCAGCACTCTATTCTATCTCCATGAGGTCAACCTTACCTTTGTTGCTCCCACATATGAGTGATTACACCTGGTAATTGTCTTCTTGTAACTCGTATATTGGACTTCACATAATGACTCCAGTTCCAGCCATGTTGCTGCAAGTGACAGTATTTCATTCTTTTGATGACTGAATAGTATTCCATCATGTGTATACTAAATTTTCTTTACCCAGTCATCTGTTGATGAACACTTAGGTAGATTCTGTATCTTCACTATTTAAAGGAAGCTGTTTCCTTAAACATGGGAGTAACAAATATCTCTTTGACTGATTTCCTTCCCTTTTGACAAATACCCAGTAGTGGGATAGCTGGGTCATATGGTAGCTCTATTTTTAGTTTAATAGGAAATTTCCATACTGTTCTCCAAATTGGCTGTACTCGTTTACATTCCCACCAACAATGTATATAAGAGTTTCCTTTTCTCTGCACCTTCTTCAGCATTTGTTATTTTTTTATCTTTCTGATAATAGCAATCCTAACTGGTGTGGGATGATATCTCATTGTGGTTTTGATTTGCATTTCCCGAATCACTAGTGATGTTGAGCATTTTTTCCTATATTTATTGGCTATTTGTATGTCTTCTTTTGAGAAATGTCTATTTGAATCCACTGCAGCCTCCTAGGTAGATGTGAGACGATGTCAGTGGACTCCAGATGTGGAGATGAAGGGGCCCTGGGGCCCTAGAGTAGGATGTAGTCTGCTGGGGATTGGGCTCTGAAAATTGCACTGTGATGCTGCTCCTTGGGTGTCAGGGGTCAATGGGACCCAGCGCAAACTCCCCCTCTGGAACATGCCATCACACAGAGTCCACACAGCTCCCTGGACTAGTCTCAGGATTCACCCGGGCCAACAGGTTCTCACATGGCTAAGACTGCAGGGGTTCACTGTGCAAATGTGGACCACAGGGGATCTCTCACTTACCTTTCTGTGAAATGGGGAGCTCCTCTATGCTCCAAGCTGATGCTGGCCAGCCCGGCTGCTCCACAGCCCTATCTCTCCAGGCCTCCGAGAAAGTGACATTGGGTCACTACCCTGCTGAATGTCAGTGTTCCCTTTTAACACACTCCGATCAACATGTGGTTATCTACTCACTCTTTTGGTCTTTCTTTGTGGAGGAGGGGAGTGTGGGTGCCTTTTTCAGCCACCTTAATGACCAGTATGGATCATATAATTGATTTTTATCCTTCGCTGTATGAATGTGTTATATCACATTTATTCGTTTCCGTATGTTGAATCATCCTTCTAGCTGAGGAATAAATTATACCTGATCTTGGCGTATGTTTATTTTAATGTGTAATGGAGAAAAAGTTTTTCTCCATCCAGATTCTATTAAATTCAGTATGCTAGTATTAGGTTATTAAGTATGAAACGTTTCACTTCCTTAAGTACCAAGTTTGAAAGTTGATATCTCTGGCATTTCACTTTGACAATACTTCTTTTGTTTTTACCGTGAGGTTACATACTCGTTTTTCAATCACATGGTCTAGCTGGTTATTATCGTTCAAATTTTTAAAGCAATTTTTTGAAACCACAAAAAAGTCAAAAATTTCTGTTATTTTCAAATATAAGTCCCATCATGGAACCAATGCAGCACAGACAGCTTGAAATATAAACAAAGTATTTGGAAAGAATATGGCTAATGAAAGCACAGGCTGGTAAAGCTAGAGATAATGCAAATTCCTCTTTCCAATCCACAGGAAGATAACTTTGGGTCCAGAGGCCAGCGCTGAGGCTTAGGTCCAGCTTAGCACAGGTGAAAAGGAAGGTGGCTTTGGTTGATTTGTATAATGTGCCCTAGACACTCCCCACAATGCACACACACAAACAAGCACACACTGCTCGACACGCACAAGGGAGGCCTACGTGAAATCTGCAAAGAAAACCTCAGGCCAGTCTCTCAAGGGGCTTCCACACTCCCATGCTGCCTCCTTTGACCCTAACTCAGCACCCAGAACCCGGGTCCTAACTCTCTGCCCTGTGGCACAGTCAAAAAACTCGTCTGCACAGCTCCCACACCTGGGCTTCTGTTCTCAGAATTACACAGACTAGCCACAGAGCAGAAGCGGTGGGGATTTGCTACCTGCACAATCAGACACGGTCCCCTTGGGAAGGTTTTGCAGAAGAGTCAGAACCCTTGTGAATGACAGAGCATGAACTCTCAGCTGGCAGGGGTGAGAATCCTGAGTATCAGGACAGCTTGGGGAGGTGTCACAGAATGTAAACACCCATGAGTACCCGTAGAGCTTTTGGCTGCAAAGTCAGGCTAACATAGAGGCAGCTGGAGCTGAACTGCAGCTGGCAGAGGCAGGTGTCTGCAGGCTTCAGGCTCAGAGCACACGTGTCCCGGTGGTGCCAATCCTCCTGCTTCCTCCCATTAAATGATATTCATGGCCCGGCCTGAGTTATGGACCTCACTGTAGACAGCAGTCACAGGAACCTTTTCTTCCACATGTAGTTCACTGAGGCCCTGGAATGCAAGACAGAGGGGTCCTGGAGCAGCTGAGAGATAAAAGGGCCCCAAAAGGACCTGCAGAGCCAATGCCCACTGACATGCTCTTCTTATGAAATTCCCCAAAGTGCAAAGCTTTGCATTGACACCAGTTACAAATCTTTGTTAGTAAATGGTGTCGATTGTCCAGAAACACATGAACAGGCAGCAGAGCCAGAAGGGGCAGATGCCTGGGTTTGGAAGCCCAGGAGTGGGCAGTGAGGGACCTGGGAGTGCCCTGGATGGCCAGTGGCCCCAGCCCTCACCTTGTTCTTACCCACCTGAAACGTTGGCCTCATCAGCTCTTCATAGCTGATGCCACCATCCTCAACTCTCTGGTCCTCCTGCAACCGGTAACCTGAGCCACACACAGACAATCCTTAAATCTGTACCTTGGACACCTGTATCTCTCCCCCTGCCTGAAGGACAAAGCCATGGCCACACGCACCATCCCATCTGCAGGAGACTCCCTGGAAGCCACAGTCAGGAGAAAGGGGACCAAATTCTAGAAGAGGAGGGGAGGCATCTGGGTCTGGAAGGTGAAGTGCAACCTGCCTTGTTCTGGTTCCATCTTCTTCTTCTTCCCATGTGTCTTCCAACGGTATGATGTAGCTCCCAGGATCAACATCAAAACCACAATAGGCCCTAGGATGAGTGGCAGCAGTCTAGCCATGTCCCGTCCATGTGAATCTGTTTTCCTCATACAAAGAATGAACAAGAGTAAGGCATAGAGAATTTGAGATACCCGTTTCCACGGGGATACACAGGGAGGAATCGGGTGGAGGGGAAAAGGGGTCTGGTGCAGAGGCTGAAGAGGGAGGACCACGGCAGGTCCACTCATTCAACCAGACACTGAGCTGCTGCTTGTCCCAATGATACTGAGATCAACAAGAGGATGTCCATTCCCATAGGTAGCTCATCACCCAGGAGGGAAGACTAAGAATATATCAACTGCCACACAGAAGAACCTTACTGCACGAGAGGTTTATACCTTGTGCTAGGGCTTCTGCAGGGCCTCCCAGAGGAGGTGTGGGTAGACTGAGTCTTAAGGGAGGAGTAGGAGTTTCCAGATATTCAGAGGAGGTCACTGCAGGAATGAGGAGCACCATCTTCAGGGAATGGCTGTGTCAAACATCAGCCCTGGGAGTCGCCAGCACCACCACTGTGGCAGGGCAGGGGCAGGCAGGGAGGAGGGTCAAAGGAGGTAAGAGTCTGTGCCCAGAGGACCTGGTGGCCATGCTAAGTGTTAGCTGAGACTCAGGATGGGGTCAGGAGAGAAGGTCACAGGCAGTTTGAGTGGCACTGACACACCGGACCCTCCAGCTGCTCCTGGAGAAAGGGAAGACAGGGCTGCACACAGGGTCCCGGTCATTCATTCATTCCAGGAACACTGGCTGTGAGCAAGCTTTGCCAGAAGCTGGCTTGGCACAGGGAGTCAAAGGAAAACAAGACATGGCCTTGCCCTCAAGGTTGTCCAGTCTACAGAGGAGACAAAGACACAAACCCATCATCACTGCTCAGTGTGGGGAGGCCACGGACAGCTCCCTAAGGAGGTGGTGCCTGAGGGCAGGACAGGCTACATCACTTGCAGGCCCTGTGCAAAAGGAAAACAGGGACCCTTGTTCAAACTGAATAACAGCAGAATTTTAAACCAAGACCTTTAAGTGTGGGGCCCTGTGCCACTACCCAGACTTCACCCCACGAAGCCTGCCTGCCTCAGGGGAATCCTTCAGTAGCAGTAAGACAGGAAGGGAAGCACATGGTACTCGGGACGGCTGATTGGAGAGGACACAGCATGTCCAGGAGCTCAGAATCTTGCAATGGCAGGACACACTCAAGGAACTACAGCCAGTGCTTTGGTGTGAAGCATGTAGGTGAAGCTAGCACCTACCTGGGTGGAGGAATATCTAAGATCAGAATCCTACAGTGGGTGGCTGGAATCAGGTTCCCAAAGAGGACACAGACAATGACACAATCCCATCTGCTTTCCCCAAAATTTACTCTGGAAGTCTGGGGGAGGACATATGGGGTGGGAGAGCCACGGAAAGGCTGCGGCCTGGACCAGCAGGGACATGGTGGGTGGTTGGGAGAGGAGGGCATGGATGGGAGAGATGGTCAAAGTTAGAAGCGAGGTCACTGGGACTCCCAGGCTTCTGAGTGGGTGACCAGGGGGACAGTGATACTAATACACATGGCAGGAAGAAAAGGCCAGACTCTCAGGCTAAGTAGCTGCTTGAACTCCAGATGTCCCTTCCCGCTCACCATGGTCACAGATGTCCCCAACATCTCTGGTGACAGTTTTCTGGTCCATAGGATTTCTGATCACACAGGTGAAGCTGGCATTGGGCTGACTCAGGGGCAAGCTCACAACCAAGGTCCAGCAGTCGAGGGCTGGTCCTGGTGTCCCTCTCTGCTCCAGCTCCAAGGGGAGGCCCCTGCTCTCCCAGGTCACGTTCAGGTCCCTTGTGGCCCCTGGGGCCCTGCACTCCAGGGTGACGTTGCACCAGCCTGCTGCGATGGATGGTGACTGAGCCAGGATGTGCGGATGGGGCACGGGATCTGGAACAGGAGGGGCCAATGAAAGCAGCCTCGTTTGTGAAGAACATTACACATCATTGTACATTGTAATCATTTTCTCACAGATGCCATGGCATGCACCCTGTAGGGAAAGGGTGTGTGTTTTACAGATAACACACAGTTTGTCTAAAGCTAAGCACTGAGCAGATGACAATAAGAAACGGAGGCCCTGAGTCAGCCCTGTGAGGTGTCACTAGACAGAACAAGTCGGAAACATCTCCCAAAGCAAACAAAGGTGGACTCCACCTACTCAAGGCCCATTGTTTTGAAAAAATTGGGGTATTTCTGGAAAGGGAAGAAGTCTGGGGCAAAAGTGCTTATCCTAACCCAGGGTCCTTCCCCTGCATCTCCAGCTGAGACAATGCCTGGGACTGCACGGCCCTGTGGGGCAGGACTTCAGGCCAGCTCTGGGGGGCCAGAGACAGCCCATGCTCCCGAAATCAGGCACACTGGTGGGAGATGCAGTGGCAGCGACAAGAAATGACATCTCTGAGCTTGTTTAGAACATGTCACTGAACTTGAGGTACAGACAGGAAGAGAAGAGTCAGCTGCGTTAGCCAGTCTTAGAAAGCACATGGGACCTAACGCTGAGAACTGGCTGTCTCCATAGCAGGATACTTCCCTATGCAGAGAGGAACTTCAGGGACAGAAAATCTTGGGAAAGCAGCTGTCCTAAACAGTGTTGCATGTGAACATTGTCCTATTCCTGTCAAGGCTTTGAGAGCTGGGTTTGTAGAGTGCTGAGTGAGTGTGGGGCTGTGGGTGAGAGGAGAGGGAACATGGAGGAGTGATGTGTGTGGACCTCCAATTGTGGTAGGCAGAATAATGGTCCCAAATATTTCCGCACTGTAGTCTTTGGAACCTGGGAATAGGTTAGGTTACATGGCAAAGGGAATTAAGGCAGCAGATAGAATTGACCTTGCTAATCAGCTAACGTTGAAATGGGGACATTATTCTGAATTATCCGGATGTGCCCAATGTAATCACAAGGACCCTTAGAAGTGACAGAAGAAGGGAGAGGAGGTGAAAAGGATCCAAAACGACTCGACCTATCGCTCCTGGCTTCAAAGATGGAAGAAGGTGGCCATGGCAAAGGGAGGTGAACAGCCACTAGCTGGTGACAAAACAAGAACATGGATTCTCCCCTGGAGCCTCCAGAGAGGACACAGCCTGCCAGCACTTTGATTTAGCCCAGTGCAACCTGTGCCAGACTTCACACCTACAGCATGCTGACACAGTACATTTTTGTTGTTCAAAGCTGCCAATTCATGGTAATTTTGTTCTAGAAAAAATGTCAAACTACTACACAAATTAAGTAACATTAGTCCTAGAAAAGATGATTGACGTTATTGGAACAATTGCTATTTCACCCGATTTCCATTTCCTTTCCCAAACCACTGAAGCGATTTTCTCCCTGGTATCAATCTCAGCTCTGGACTCCATCTCTGGTGTCCTCACTTCCCTATTTTCAGAGAAGATGGTAGAGGCTGTAGACTGTGTCTGAGTGGAATCCTGCAACATGGGGCCAATGTGACAAAGGAGCAGGTAAGCCATGGGCTGGAGGGAGGGGTGTCACTCACCATAGACAGTAAGGTGGAAAAACTGCAAAACTTCTTTTCCTTCCGTTAACCTGGCTTGAGCTCGGTAATGCCCACTGTCCTCAAGGCTCAGGTTGGAAATCTTCAGGGAGGCCAAGTTGGGCACCTGGACCCTCTGCTTGAATTTGTCCTGGAGGCTGAACCAGGTTGGAGAATGGGTGCCTCTCTGGATTCGAAACATGACTCTGTAGTCTGACTCCGGGGTAAAGCTCCAATGGAGCTCCTCCAGCTCAGCTTCCAGAACTGCTCCTGCCTTCTGGGTCACACCAAACAAGACAGAACCTCCTCGGATCCCCTTCAGAGGAACGTGGGCTCCAGAGTCCTTAACCGCAGAGCCGTGTGCCCCAGAACTCTCAGCCACAGCACGGCAGACACCTGGGCATCGGAAACGGAAACGGGAGTGTTTTCTCATCAAGAACAAATAAGAGAACCACGGTACTTTTCTTCCTAATCAAATCCATCCAAAATTCTTCCTTCTAGGAAGGCAGCCTAGTATAATGAATTGGAAGTAATTCTGGGATCAAGTCTGGTTCTCGTGGAGTATAACCCTGAAGAGGTTATTTAAACTGCCTGTCAGTTTGTTTACTGTCCCACAATGATAGTATGAATTAAATGAGATCATAGATCAAAAGAACCTAGTACATTTTCCCGCACATGCTAAGTGCATAAATGTAGGAGGCAGCTTCTAACGTGTCTCCCAAAGGTCTCTCCCTCCTGTGCACATCAATGTGTAATCCCTCCCCTGGAGTGTGGGTGCACCTAGTGACCTGCTTCAAGGAACAGAATACAGCAAATTGAGGGGTGTTGCTTAGGGGTACCAAGTTATGCAAGACTGTGACTTCTGCCTTGCTCACTCTAGGGAAGCTCACTGCCATGCTGTGAGCTGCTCTATGGAGAAGCCCTTAGGGCGGGGAACTGGGGGCCACCTGGGACCATACTTTGAATTACTTATGTAAGACGCTGAGCCACAGGACCCAGGTACACCACGCCTGGATCCCAACCACCAGAAGCTGTGACACAGACCATGGTGCTGATTTGGGGCACTAAGTCCTGGGGTCGCAGGTCATGCAGTAGGTAACTAAGGCAGTAGTGATGGGTGATTGCCTTCCCCTTCCTGCTAGGAAGTGTCGCAGTCAGGGTAGGCTAGGCCGTCCTTGGTAACAGACAAGCACACAATGCAGGGCCTCAGAACAAAAGGAGTTTGTATATTACTCACCCTACAGGTCCCTTAAGAAATAGTGATAGGGGTTGTGTCCCACAGGGTTGTGGCCTCCACCACCTCGTTGGGGCACCACATGGAATCACAGCATCCCGACCCCCTGCTCTGCCCCCACAACAGGGAAGGGGCCACGTGGGGTTTTCACTGCATCGTTTCTGGACAGAACTGGTCACAGAGAGCCTGCTAACTGCCAGCGATTAAAACTGTGGGGGAGGCCGGGCGCTGTGGCTCACGCCTGTAATCCTAGCTCTTGGGAGGCCGAGGCGGGCGGATTGCTCAAGGTCAGGAGTTCGAAACCGGCCTGAGCAAGAGCGAGACCCCGTCTCTACTATAAATAGAAAGAAATTAATTGGCCAACTGATATATATATAAAAAATTAGCCGGGCATGGTGGCGCATGCCTGTAGTCCCAGCTACCCGGGAGGCTGAGGCAGAAGGATCACTCGAGCCCAGGAGATTGAGGTTGCTGTGAGCTAGGCTGACGCCACGGCACTCACTCTAGCCTGGGCAACAAAGCGAGACTCTGTCTCAAAAAAAAAAAAAAAAAAAAAACTGTGGGGGAGCAGGTGGACAGTGTGGTGAATACTATGTCCCTGTCACTAAGAGACCACGTCCCTAACCAGTCCCCAGGAGGCCCCTGGTCAGGCTTCCCAGGCGCTGTCTCTGCAGAGTCCAGACCAGTGGGCTCAACTGCCAAGTGCCGCCCCCTCCTGACCCTTGTGCATCCGTAGGACTCAGCCCCAGGGAACCTGGGGACCCTCTGTCCTGCCTGGGGACCAAGGCAGGACCGACATGGACCAGGGCAACATGCTGTGGAGCTAACTTGTCCTTGAAGGAAGAACAGTCTCCTCCTCTCAGCAGCTCAGGATCTACCTGGGTTGCCGCCGCCTGGCAGGGCGCCCTGTTCTCTCCACATCACCAATTCTGCCTCATATCAGGCCCCACGCCTGGCTCTCACCGGAAATAGAGACTGGCTCATGCCACTGCTCAGATGTGGAACTATTCCAGATATTTCATTGCTTCTACTTATTCACTGACTCAGGCCACCAGGCCCCTCCTCCCAGCCAGGCCTTCACCCCTCCCCTCAGCCCCCTCATGGGACCCCAACCTTGGCACCCCAGTGCTGAGGCCACAGGCCTTCAGGACCCACATCAGTGAGTCGGGGGGCCAGTGCTCCGCCCAGTCCTGCCCGGGGCCATCCAGGAGAAGCAGCAGGTATTCAGTCCCCAGCCACTTCTGTCTCCTCCAGCCCCTCCTAGCCCCTCCTCCCACATGCCCTACCCCTGACACCCAGTCCAGGAGATCTGCCACAGGCACCACGCTGTCCGCAGGGCACATGGACTCCCAGCCCACAGAAGGTCACTGAGGGGAGCTAGATGAGGCTGTGCTGCCAGGCACCTCTAAACATGCCAGGTCACAAAGCAGAGGTACATCATGTCCCCAGGACACCATGCCCAATAGTCAGTAGCCACAGGGACAGAAGCTCTCCCTCTCCCAGCTGCAGCTCCTGCTTTAGTGCTCCCACGGGATCTTGTTTCAGGATTCCCAGTGACTCAGTGGGCAGCAGTCCAGTCTAACACATTCTAACATGATATGCTGGCTGGGGGATGGGGACAGGTGACACCCACTGACTAGAGGCTGCAGGGAGAAGGGGTTCCAGCCTGGTGTTGAAGCTGCAGGGAATAGGCCATCTGTCTCCAAGGTCTTGTGCAAATAGTGGGCACAGGCCGGAAGTGGCCAAAGCTGCAGGGACTGCAGCAGAGACCCCCTTTCAGCTCATGCAGAAAATTTGGAAGCTACAGAAAAACAAAAGGAAGTTAATAAAAAGCTACCCCTCAAACATAAACACTAAAATGTTTAATGCATGCTTATTCAGCCATTTTTCTATGGGGTGATTCATACATGCTATTTTGTACCTGCTCTTTAATCTTTTAACATATTACGAACAATCTTCTAATCATATTCACTAATTTAATCTTCCCTGGTTGAGCTGCATGTATCAAAAAGTAGGTTTTTAATTCTCTCTGTTTTCTAGTACATTTATGATTTTAATTTTCATATTTACTCACAGATCCACCTGAAATTTACCTTGCAGTCAGCTAGATGACATAGTTGGATAGTATGACAGAGTGGTCAAAAGATTGAACTTTAGAACCAGTGACATATAAGTCCAGGGTCTTCACTTTCTGGCCATGTGAACTTGAGCAGTTATTTAACCTCTCTGGCTTCAGCTTTCTCATCTGGGAAATGGAAATAATAACAGTGCTCATTGGACTATTCTTTGGACCTGAATAGAGAAAAGTTTTCAGCACAGGATTCAATAATGGTTTCTATTAATATTAGATACTGTCATTATCATGATGAGCGTCATGTGCCCAAGCACGCCTGTGGCAGAACCAGACGTTCCTAGTTCCCAGGCTGGTGTCCTTTCTTCCCCCACAGCTGTCCCTCTCAGGGGTCCCTTCCTGGGAACAGGAGGGGTTCCAGGGAGTGAAATATCTGTAGGTTGACTTCCATATTTTGCTGCAGAGCCTCACGATCCAATTCCTGTTTACGAAAGCCCCGAGGGTAAAAGGAAATCCATTTGTCTGTGTCCGCACACAGCTGTCATCCACTGCCCTGTTACCAAGGAGCTGAGGACATCTGTGTAGCCGGGGGATGGGTAAAGATAAAGGCAAGGGAAGAACACTTCTTTGCTCAAGCTTGGCCTTAATAAATTATGTATTACTAACTCTATTTGCTTTGTTCATTTTCCCCTTTCCTTAATAGGCTGTGTTGTAATATATTAAAAAATAATATTTAATAAATACTATTTATTAAATAAATATGTTATATTGAAAACTATTCTACAGGACATGGAGCTGCTTCAAGGGAAAGGTCAAAGTGTGACTCATCCCACAGGAAAGCATGGAAATGCCATGTTCCCTCCAGACATGCATCTCCATACCCACAGATACCACACACCCGCGTGAACCCAGGGCATCTATTGGTAACCACATTGGCATTCCTGCTGGCCTTCTTCCATTCCCCCCTGTGAGCCACTTGTGACATCCTACTGGTTCCCTCACTAATTCGTGAGCAAAATACAAGTGTCCTTTAACATCTCAGTCAGCCATGCTATTCAGAGTTAATTACATGTTCAAATATATAATTCTTGGTACAACAATGGGCACCAAACGTAAGTGCTCCATTTAATGTAGGGCCCAAGAAAACAGTTGTTATTTCCAGGAGGAAAGACATGACAACGGGACTTGCTGGGACACTGTTTCACTTTCCAAAGGGGAAACCTTCCGAAGGCATTTTCACACACAATTCTGTCGAAAACCGTGTTTGTCTTTCTCCCCGCAAGCACTGTAGGAAGGGTCCTCGAGAAATAAACTACTGCTTTCTGCTAAACAGACAGGAACTGAAAAGGTCTGGCTGAGGCTTTTACTAGCTGCCTCTAAAAGCCCAGCTGCAGCTGCCTTCCTGAGTGTGGTCTGCACCCACATTGCACACTCTGTGGGAGGGTGATGGTGTCCTTTAGCACGTGGTCTGCGGGCAGTGGCCCCCACACCCCTCTCAAAGCAGAGGCAGAGACACCTGAGGGTAGGGTGGAGAAGGCTGGAAGAGGAGGATCCCTTTCCTCCCCAAAGGGCTGAGGAAGTGGCCATGGGGACTGCCCAGGGTCTTGTGTCTGAGGGAGCCCTAAACAGGCTCACCACTCTCAGTCCCTGTTGAGCCACAGGAATGGGCCAGGACAGCATGGGAGACACAGAGCAGAGGCCTTCCCTTAGCCACAGGAGAGTCCTGTCTGGGCAGAGTCACTGAATTCCAGAATGTCACAGTGGGGAGGGCCCTCAGACATGACCTGCCCAAGACCCTCCTTTTACAGAGGAGGGGGAAGCCCAGGGGCTGGAGCTTTCCTGGCCTAGGCAGGGCAGAGCCAGACCTGGAGCCCATTTTCCTCTCACAGCCCAGGGCCTCCCCTGCACAGTGGGGCCTGGGAGCACTGCCAGCCCCCCCACCCTCCCCATGCTCAGCCCCCCCACCCTCCCCACGCTCAGCCCTTCCCCCCCTCCCCAGCTCAGCCCCTCCCACCCTCCCCAGCTCAGCCCCTCCCTGCCCTGTTGTCTGATCCCACCAGGGACCCAGCAGCTGCTGGAGTTCCAAACTCAACTTCCCTCTCCTGGGAAGGGGAAGCAAGTACTTTGAGAGGCTTAGCTGAGCAGGGCTTCTGGCTAGCTAAGGGTTAAAGCCAGCCTGGCCCACTCCCCAGTTCCTGGAAGAGGGAACCAGGGACAAGGGGCTCAGCCCTCAGGCTGCCAGGGGATCCGCCCAGCAGGTGGGCGGGGAGCACAGCTGCAAGGAAGATAAAGAAGAGGGAAGGGAGGCACAGGAGCTCTCTGGTCTACAGAACTGCTAATCCTGAAGAAGAGGAAAAAATAAGCCAGGGAGCATGTGGTCATTCATTATACAAAAATCCATTTAAATCCCATAAAATTTAACACTGTGTCATCAACATAAAGTTTCTTTCATTTGTCTGACACACACCCCATCGCCACACTCACAAACCAACAGCAGTGCCCTCTCAACCCCTGTGTGACACCCAAACTCCGTGTCTTGGTGCTGTCTCCACTGGCCCCATGTCCCTGCAGCCACATGCAGACCCTTTCTTCTCCAGCTCCCCGCCAGCAGCCACTGGGTGGGCGCTCAGGAAATGCTGTCACGGTCAGGCTGACCAGTCTCCACAGTGGAGGCCACCCTGACTGGCGCTGCCTGCATTTCTGGGAAAGTGCAGTGTGCGCTGAGCCACCCTCAGGCCCCACCTGCCCTTCACGTTCACCTTCCAAGCACACATCCAGGAAGGGTTCAGGGGTCTAAGAATGATACGGACAAATTCTTTTTTTTTTTTTTTAATACAGAGTCTCACTCTGTTGCCCGGCTAGACTACCGTGGCTTCAGCCTAACTCACAGCAACCACCAACTCCTGGCCTCAAGCGATCCTCCTGCCTCAGCCTCCCGAGTAGCTGGGACTACAGGCATGAGCCACCATGCTCGGCTAATTTTTTCTATATATTTTTAATTGGGCAATTAATTTCTTTCTATGTTTAGTAAAGACAGGGTCTCACTCTTGCTCAGGCTGGTTTGGAACTCCCGACTTTGAGTGATCTTCCTGCCTTGGCCTCCCAGAATGCTAGGATTACAGGCGTGAGCCAATAACGACAAATTCTTCATTACCTCCCTCACCATAACTCCTTCTCCACCCATCCCTCCCCAAGTCAAGGCTGGACTTGAGCAGGGGACAAACCAAAACCAAAGAAGAAATGCATCCAACTGTGGAGCTCCATGAATTGCTATAGAGTAGTTTCTGGGAGATGTTCCTTCTGAGGACGGGCTCTGTCCAAACTCCACTGCTAGGGTCTGTGCCATTGACTACCAGGGAGGGCAGGCCTGACCGGAAAACCAAATTCACTCCTCCCCACTTCCTGTGTGACCTCCAGAGAATCACTTTCGTTTTCTGGACACAGACAGCCGATCCCTCAAATTAGGAATTTTAAGTCCTTTTTTATTTCCTTCCTTCTTTCTTTCCTCCCTCCCTTACTATCTTTCTTTCTTTTCTTTTTTCCTCCAGCCCAAGTTCCTACACAGAAAACTCTATACAATTGAATGTATTTCTCCAAGTTAACAACATTGTGGAAATGGAGAAAGCCTACATTTTGCTGTCGTCAAAAAGTTACCTATTTAAACAGGATCTAACCCATTGCTATTGCAAAGCTCATCTTTGCTTCAATAAGTCCTGTATTAGAAGTGTTTTCTAATCCATTAGATTTCACATACTTCCCTGCAAGTTCAATCAGTGGCTGAAATATTTAAAAAATATATTAGCAATAAAAGCTTTCATAAAAATTCATATTTACTAGGAATTATTTTTCATTGGCTTTTATTTAAGGTCATTGTTTGTATAAACATACAATATTTCATAAAGCAATGAGTATGATATACAGCCTGCATCAGGTCTTTCTACTTTCTTCCTCTCCATTTTTTTCCTCCCCAATTTCATGCCCTCTTCTACCCCAGTGTAGCAAATGTCTTTAGCATATTCTTAGAAACAGGTCGATGCATAGACACCCTTAAATTTTGGAGGCTGCTTTCCTTGTATAAAACAAAGATTTCGTTGTATTTAGCTTCCTAAATCTTGCTGATTCATGCATTTAACTTCATGAAAACTGAAAATTCCTCCCAGACAACTGGGACATTCACATTTTTAGGCCTCCATAATACTCCATGGTACGCATACTCTCAATGTCTTCAATCACTCCCGATTGTTGGGCACCTCCGGTTTTTTCCTGGGGTTTTTCCCCAGAACAGGGCTGTGATGGACATGGTTTCATCTGAGGCCTCCAGAGCCTGAGCAGCATTTCAGGGTGGAGGAAAGGCCACTCACAGGGATGAGAAAGGGCATAGTCTGTAGGACTCATTGTACCTGAGATGGCAAATCCTTTTTAACATTTTCAGATGGAGCTAATGCCAATTACACAAGCACTTTTAAGATAAACCTGGGAGCAGAGGAGTGCACCTCCACTCTCCTTTCCAGTGGAGCTCAAGCAGCCCAGACCAGAGAGGCTTCTTACAGCTCAGACACTGGGGTTCTAGTTCTGTCCCCTCCTTCACAGGACAGTGCAGAGACTGTCAGGACATCACTGAGTTCCAGGCCAGGAGTACACTGTCTCAACCCTATACCCCCAGGAGGCAGCTATTTTATCCCTCCACATCCCTCTTTCTAGGCAGTTCCTGGATCTCTGCGTTTGTCTGCTAATGCAACAGAAGTTGCCTCACCTCCCAGGTTAAGGTCCCCTTAATGCAGCCAAGGCTGCCCAAGCTCAGGGATCCCAACCTGATCACCACCCAAAGGCCATTTTATTCTTTCTGTTTACCATGGGCTCTAACCTAATATGCTGCATTTGCAAATTTTAACAGCGTGGTTTTCTTTTTGTCTTCCCCGAAGACATCAGAACCAGAACAGCCCTGCCAGTGGTCAGGGGCCCAGCTATCCCAGCCCCACACAATTGCTCTGCCTTCCGGGGACCCTGGGCTACTCACTGAGGAGGAGGCTGATAAACAGCAGGAAACTGGAGGCCCAGCAAAGCGGGTGGTCCTCTGAGCAGGGACCCATAGCTGGCTTCCTGCGAGACTGGTCAGCCACAGCGGAAACACTGAAGGGGAAAGAAACAGCTTATATAAGCTTTTGTCCCCACCCCCAGGGGCGGAACTAGCAAGTCACTACTAAACGACACACAGCCCATCGGCTAGAGAGAGAGAGCTTTTAGGACACATCCTCCTTTCAGATGAACAGTTTGGCTTGTGATTATCTTTCAAAGTTCTTGTTAGAGCAGTTTTTGTGAAACCATGGATAAGGAAAAATTCATGTTATTTTCAAATATGTGTGCCATTATGGAACTAATGCTGCACAGACAGCTCAAAATATCAATGAAGTATTTGGGAAGGATGTGGCTAATGAACACGCAGTACATCAATGTTTTGAGAAGTTCTGTTCTAGGTAGTTTAATCTTGAAAACGAGCCATGTGGGTGACCTGAGACCAAGGTGGATAATGATGAGCTGAAAGCTTTAGAGGAAGCAAATCCATCTCAACTTATGCATGAATTAGCAGCAAGATTTGGTGTTACTCATCCAACAATATTGGACCATTTGAAACAAATTGTTATGGTCAAGAGCTAGATAGATGGGTACCACATGCGTTAAAAGAGCATCAGAAGAGAAATCATCTCAAAGCTTGCCTTTCTTTGCTGTCCCAACATAAAACAGAATCATTTCCACACCATGTTGTTAGGTGTGATGATAAATGGATTCTTTAGGACAATCGCAAGCATTCAGCACAATGGTTGGATAAAGATGAAGTGCTGAAAGACAGTCCAAAACCGAATATTCATCAAAAAAAGTTGAAAAAACAAAGCCCTCACCAGAAACCAACTCTGCCAGCACCTGGATCATGGATATATAGCCTACAAACTACACATAGAAGACACTATGAGGAATGGGCCTACACCACACACCAAACTACTGGTGTCTTGATCTTGGACTTCCCGCCTCCAGAATGATATATGACAGGAAAAAGATGGCGGATGAGAAACACCGCCAGACAGAGTGTCTCTGCAGAAAAGATAGATTCTAGCAGAAATCAGAAAAAAGAAGCAAGAAGACGAGCCTACATCAGATGAGGGTCGGAAGGAGGGGTACCTGAGACCACGGGAGGAGGTCACGAAGGAGAACTGGAAGCTGAGACCGCCGGAGCAGCCCAGAGACCAGCGGGAAGTATCGGCCGTTTCCCCTCCCCTGCATCCCGGAGTGCTGGTGGGCTCCCCAGCGAGTGGAGAGACCTGCGGACACCAGCCCAGTGACGGCCGCTGCCAGTGAGCGGTAAGCCAGTGGTGGACGCGGCACTGGGCTCCCAACTCCCTCGGGGCACCTCAGTGTGCACAGACCCGAGCCGCGCAGCAGACGCCATATTGCCTCCTCCTCCTCTCCCCCGACCCTACCTGCGGCTGCCCAGACAGACAGAGAGACAATATAGCCACCAGCCGGAGGCACCTACAGGGAACGGGACCTTCCCTTTTGGGGCACTACAGCTGACTAAGGGAAACTCACACTGTGAGCTCCCTACCTGCCAGCCCTCCCAGGTGCTGCTGGCACGGTGATCCCAGGAGAACGGGGCAGACTCTGAGGTTGAGAGACATAGACCCAGCTTGGGCTCCCTGTGGGTGAATTGGGACTGGCACTGCTCTCCCTGGTGGGGATATAGTTTGAACTCTGGGACCCAGAGGTCAGACCTGCAGACCACATCCCGTGCATGGAGGCCTCACATTGCCTGGGGCACAGAAGGGATATTTGTGAACAGCCTACTGCGGTACGTGTGCCTTCAGGGGCAGATCAGCGTCCTAGAAGGCAACCCTCCCCCCAAAGGGAGGCCCTGCACCCAGCCCAGGTGGCGTTCCCGCGTAGGGAACCTCCCCGCAGGTAGCACAGCCAGGGGACGAGTGGTGGCGTGTGGTCTGGCCTGCGGGCAGAGGCTCAGCAGTAGCTGTGGAGTTGGGGACAGTGGAAAGAAGCCAGGCCCACTCCAGACTGCGAGTCTCAGACAGCCCCATCCCCACACGCAGACTCTCTGACTAAGCCAGGCCATTCCAGCCCTGACCTGAAAGCTTTGCCTGGAAGCAGAGAACAGAACTTTGACCCCTGCTAACGACATTGGTGTTGCCTGAGGGCAGGCTTACCCAACCCAGTTCTGCCCAGACTCTCTCCTAAACTAGCCCTCACTGAAGGGGAGAAAACGACACACCTGGAAGTCCCAGGGCTCCACCCTGGGACTGAGGCCCCACCACCTGAGGCACTAGAGTTCTCTCTACAGGAACAAGAGCTGATAACAGGGCATAAAAACAACAGCGTAGCCTGTTCCTCCAAACAAGCGCCACCTACTGACAGGGAGAGCATCCTACACACCCTTATCAGGACAGGGAGTGGACAAATCTCACCCACAGACATCACCTTCCGGCTCAGAAACTAAACAAGGCATGTGAATACCCAAACAAAAACCTAAAGAAAAGAAACAACAACTGATATATGGGAAGAAATAAGCGAAGGAACTCAGGAAATATGAAGAACCAAGCGGAAAACTCTCCGCCAAAGAGGAGCCCAAGCCCCCTAGAAACGGGCACCAACCAAAATCAGGCAACCAAAATGACAGAAGAGGAATTTTGTCTGTGGATCATAAGAACACTCACCGAGCTGCAACAACAACTCAAAAACCAACACAAAGAAACCACAAAAAGCCTCCAGGATATGGAAAAAGAAATGAACACAATGAAGAAAAGTTTAACCGAATTCCTGGAAATGAAGAATCAATTCAAGGAACTACAAAATACAGTGGAAAGTCTCAAGAACAGGGTAGATCAAACAGAAGAAAGAATCTCAGAGATTGAAGATAACACCCTCCAATTAAATAAATCAGTCACAGAAATAGAGCAGAGAAACAAGAGAAAAGAGCAAAGCCTATAAGAGCTGTGGGATTATGTGAAGAAACCTAACGTGAGGGTCATAGGGTTACCAGAAGGGGAAGAAGATAACACTCAAGGGTTGGACAAGCTGTTTGAAGATTTAATAGAGGACAATTTCCCAGGCTTTGCTCAAAATCTTGATATACAAGTTCAAGAAGCTCAGAGGGCCCCTGGGAGATTCAATGCAAACAGGAAGACATCACGACATGCAGTCATCAGACTGACCAATGTATCAACTAAAGAGGCCCTTCTAAGAGCTGTAAGATAAAAGAAGCAAGTAACATACAAGGGAAAGCCAATTCGAATAACACCAGACTTCTCTAATGAGACTTTACAAGCAAGGAGAGACTGGGGCCACATTCTCACTCTTTTGAAACAAAACAATGCCCAGCCTAGAATCTTATTCCCTGCAAAACTAAGCTTCGTATATGAAGGAGAAATGAAGACATTCTCAGACAAGCAAAGGCTCAGAGAATTCACCAAGACAAGACCAGCCCTACAAGAAGTACTTAAAACAGCGTTACGCACGGAACATCATAATAATAACCCATGAATATAAAAACAACCAAACCCCAAAGATATTAAAGGCCAGATATTATAATGGCTCAAGACAGAAATCATAGCAACAACATCCAACGCAACAGAATGAACAGTAATCTACCTTACCTATCAGTTCTCTCAATAAATATGAATGGCTTAAACTCTCCAATCTAGAGACATAGGCTGGCTGAATGGATAAGAAAATATAGGCCAAGTATATGCTATATTCAGGAAACACATCTAACCTGCAAGGATGCATATAGACTAAAAATAAAAGGGTGGAGATCAATATTCCAAGCAAATAGAAGCCAAAAGAAGGCTGGTGTGGCAGTTCTAATTTCAGACGATTTAGTTTTTAAACCAACAAAAGTAGTGAAAGACAAAGAGGGTCATTATGTAATGGTGAAGGGCACAGTTCAACAAGAAGAGATAACAATTTTAAATATATATGCACCCAACTTAGGTGCACCCAGATTCATAAAGCAAACCTTACTGGAGCTAAGCAAATGGATTAATAGCAACTCCATAATCACCAGACATTTCAACACCCCACTGACGGCACGAGACAGATCCTCCAAACAGAAAATTAATAAAGAAATAATGGACTTAAACAAAACTCTAGAACAAATGGGTCTGACTGACATTCACAGAACATTCTACCCAAAATCCACTGAATATACGTTCTTCTCATCAGCACACGGGACATTCTCTAAGATTGACCATATCCTAGGACACAAAGTAAACCTCAAGAAATTTAAAAAAATAGAAATCATACCATGTATCTTCTCAGATCACAGTGGAATAAAAGTAGAAATCAACCGTAACAGAAACTCACATTTCTATGCAAAAACGTGGAAATTAAACACCCTCCTACTAAATGATTACTTCATAAATGATGAAATCAAGATGGAAATAAAAAAATTCTAGGAAGAAAATGACAATGGAGAGACAAGCTATCAACTCCTCTGGGACACAGCTAAAGCAGTTCTGAGGAAAGTTTATCTCCATAAATGCCTATAACCAAAAGTCAAAAAGATCACAAATAGACAATCTAATGAAACAACTCAAAGAGCTGGAAAAAGAAGAACAGACCAGCCCCAAACACAGCAGAAGAAGTGAAATCAACAAGATTAAATCAGAACTAAATGAAATTGAAAATAGGGAAGCTATTCAGGAGATTAACAAAACAAAAACTTGGTTCTTTGAAAAAATAAACAAAATTGACACACCACTGGCTAAGCTAACAAAAACCAGAAAAGAGAAATCTCTAATAATCTCCATCAGAAACAAAAAAGGAGATATCACAACTGATCCCAAAGAGATACAAGATATAATTTATGAGTACTACAAAAATCTGTATTCACACAAATTGGAAAATGTGGAGGAAATGGACAAATTTCTAGAAACACATAGCCTCCCTAGGCTCAATCAGGAAGAAATAGATTCCCTGAACAGACCAATCTCAACTACTGAAATAGAAACAGCAATTAAAAATCTCCCTAAAAAGAAAAGTCCTGGTCCAGATAGCTTCACACCCGAATTTTACCACACTTACAAAGAAGAACTAGTACCTATCTTGTAGAAACTATTCCACAACATTGAGAAGACCAGAAACCTCCCCGACACCTTTTATGAAGCGAATATTACTCTGATACCAAAACCAGGAAAGGATGCAACAAAAAAAGAAA
Source organism: Microcebus murinus (assembly GCF_040939455.1). Lineage (NCBI taxonomy): Eukaryota > Metazoa > Chordata > Mammalia > Primates > Cheirogaleidae > Microcebus > Microcebus murinus. Next base: position 105,356,739 of record NC_134105.1, on the reverse strand, counting down.
GCTACAGACCAATATCCCTAATGAATATAGATGCAAAAATTTTCAACAAAATCTTAGCTAACCGAATACAGACGCTTATTAAAAAAATAATCCATCAGGACCAAGTGGGCTTCATCCCAGGGATGCAGGGATGGTTCAACATACGTAAATCTATAAATGCAATTCACCACATAAACAGAAGCAAAAACAAAGACCACATGATTCTTTCAATAGATGCAGAAAAAGCTTTTGACAAAATTCAACACCCTTTCATGATACAAACACTTAAGAAAATAGGCATAGAAGGGACATACCTAAAAATGATACAAGCCATATATCACAGACCCATAGCCAACATTATACTGAATGGGGAAAAACTGAAAGCATTCCCACTTAGAACTGGAACCAGACAAGGCTGCCCACTATCTCCACTTCTATTCAACATAGTGCTGGAAGTCCTGGCTACAGAAATCAGACAGGAAAGTGGAATTAAAGGTATCCAAATAGGGGCAGAAGAGATCAAACTTTCACTGTTTGCTGATGATATGATATTATATTTAGAAAACCCCAAAGATTCAACCAAGAAACTCCTGGAACTGATCAATGAATTTAGTAAAGTCTCAGGATACAAAATCAATACACAGAAATCAGAGGCATTCGTATACGCCAACAACAATCAAATTGAGAACCAAATTAAAGACTCAATACCCTTCACAATAGCAACAAAGAAATTAAAGTACCTAGGAGTGTACTTAACCAAGGAGGTAAAAGACCTCTACAGGGAGAACTATGAAACACTGAGGAAGGAAATAGCAGAGGATGTAAACAGATGGAAATCCATTCCATGCTCATGGATTGGCAGACTCAACATCATTAAAATGTCTATACTACCCAAACTGATCTACAGATTCAATGCAATACCTATTAAAATCCCATCAGCATTCTTCACAGATATAGAAAAAATAATTTTACGCTTTGTAAGGAACCAAAGAAGACCCTGAATATCAAGAGCAATTCTAGGCAACAAAAACAAAATGGGAGGTATTAATATGCCAGATATCAAACTATACTACAAAGCTGTAGTAATTAAAACAATTGGTATTGGCACAAAAATAGGAATATTGACCAGTGGAACAGCTCTGAGAATACTGATATAAAACCATCCTCATATAGCCATCTTATCTTTGACAAAGCAGACAAAAACATATGCTGGGGAAAAGAATCCCTTTTCAATAAATGGTGCTGGGAAAACTGGATAGCCTCCTGTAGAAGGCTAAAGCAGGACCTACACCTTTCACCTCTCACAAAAATCAACTCACGCTGGATAACAGACTTAAACCTAAGGTATGAAACTATTAGAATTCTAGAGGAAAATGTTGGAAACACTCTACTAGACATCGGCCTAGGCAAAGAGTTTATGAAGAAGTCCCCAAAGGCAATCAAAGCAGCAACAAAAATAAATAAATGGGACATGATCAAACTACAAAGCTTCTGCACAGCCAAAGAAATAGTCATGAAAGTAAACAGACAACCTACAGAATGGGAGAAAATTTTTGCATCCTACGTATCCGATAAAGGGCTGATAACTAGAATATACTTAGAACTCACGGAAATCAGGAAGAAAAAATCAAATAACCCCATTAAAAAGTGGGCAAAGGACTTGAACAGAAACTTTTCTAAAGAAGACAGAAGAATGGCCAACAAACATATGAAAAAATGCTCAACATCTCTAATCATCAGGGAAATGCAAATCAAAACTACAATGAGATATCACTTAACTCCAGTGAGAATGGCCTTTATCAAAAAGTCTCCAAATAACAAATGCTGGCGTGGATGCGGAGAGAGAGGAACACTCCTACACTGCTGGTGGGACTGCAAACTAGTTCAACCTCTGTGGAAAGCAATATGGAGATACCTTAAAGCGATACAAGTAAATCTACCATTTGATCCAGCAATCCCATTGCTGGGCATCTACTCAAATGATCCAATGACACTCTACAAAAAAGACACCTGCACTCGAATGTTTATAGCAGCACAATTCATAATTGCAAGGCTGTGGAAACAGCCCAAGTGCCCATCAATCCAAGAATGGATTAATAAAATGTGGTATATGTATACCATGGAGTACTATTCAGCTCTAAGACACAACGGTGATATAGCACATCTTATATTTTCCTAGTTAGAGCTGGAACCCATACTATTAAGTGAAGTATCCCAAGAATGGAAAAACAAGCACCAGATATATTCTCCAGCAAACTGGTATTAACTGAGTAGCACCTAAGTGGACACATCGGTACTACAATAATAGGGTATTGGGCAGGTGGGAGGGGGAGGGGGGCAGGTATATATATACATAAGGAGTGAGATGTGCACCATCTGGGGGATGGTCATGCTGGAAACTCAGACTTGTGTGGGGGGAGGGCATTTATTGAAACCTTAAAATCTCTTCCCCCATAATATGCTGCAATAAAAAAATAATAATAAAAATTAAAAAAAAAAAAGTTAATGGTTTCTGTTTGGTGGTCCAGCGCTGGTATTATCCACTACAGCTCCATGAGACCTGGTTAAGAACTTATAATAGATGTCTACTGCAATCGGTTGGATGAAATGGTAAGGATGCTTGTGATTAAGCAGCTGAGATTGGTCAACAGAGACAACAGAGACCAATTCTCTTGCAAGACAATGCTCCAACACATGTTCCACAAACAATACTGCTCAAACTACAGAGGCTGGCTGGACTTGGAAACTCTCTGTCATTCACCATATTCACCAGACCTTGCACCAACTGACTACCACTTCTTACAGGCTTTGGATCCCTTCTTGCAAGGAAAAATATTCAGCTCTCAGCAAGCTGTGGAAAATGCCTTTCACAATTGCATTGCCACTTACTCTCTAGGCTTCTTAACTGCTAGAACAAGCTACCATTAAAATGGCAAAGCTGGGCCGGGCGCTGTGGCTCACGCCTGTAATCCTAGCACTCTGGGAGGCCGAGGCGGGCGGATTGCTCAAGGTCAGGAGTTCAAAACCAGCCTGAGCGAGACCCCGTCTCTACCATAAAAATAGAAAGAAATTAATTGGCCAACTAATATATATAATATAAAAAAAAAAAAATCAGCCGGGCATGGTGGCTCGTGCCTGTAGTCCCAGCTACTCGGGAGGCTGAGGCAGGAGGATCGCTTGAGCCCAGGAGTTTGAGGTTGCTGTGAGCTAGGCTGACGCCATGGCACTCACTCTAGCCTAGGCAAGAAAGCGAGACTCTGTCTCAAAAAAAAAAAAAAAAAAAAAAAGAAGGGAGGGAGAGATATAAATTCCTCTCTCCCTAGAAAAAATGGCAAAGCTGTGTCCATAGTTCAGGTGCATACTTCGATTAATTGTACTGCTTCTTGTTTAAGGTATAATGAACGAAACTCTTGATTTGAAATCAAATATTTCATATTTAATGACCTAATATAACCCCACGCTGTGATGTGCCTGACATTATGTTGACGAGGTCCCCGCCCCTGCAGTCACAGCCAGCCCGGTGCTCTCACACATGTCCTCCCCTGATGCTTACCTGCTTACCTGGGTTCACAGCTCTGCCCCAGGCTACCCCGGTCACCAACAAGTCACTCTCGTACAGCAAAGATGAGCTAGGCTCCTCCTGAGTTTGGTGCTTTCCTCCATCCATTCAATAAGTCCAAGTCCTGTTCTCTCTCTAAAATGTCACCTGTTGAAAATGTCAACCGAAGGTTTGCTGCCGAAAAAGCTCTGAGCAAAAAGAACAAAGCTCTCTGTGGAGTGTGTTAAGGGCACCGTCTCTATGCAAATAATGTCATTCTGTGGGCAGCCATATGGCTTCCTCAGCTGCTACTAATGCACGTCACCCTCTCCACACACTCAAGGCAAAACTCCCGCAGAATCTGACAGGCTCTTGGCTGGATTGAACCATGACTTTCCCCCTAAGCTTCTCCGAGCCCTGCTCCTGCTGTCTCAGATGAGTGGGACAGAGAAGTACACACTCCCTCTGTCACAGCCTCAGCCGGCTCACACTCACCACCACCTACCAAGGTTCAAAACCTGGTCTCTGCTCTCCAAACTTGGGCAGCCCCCAACATTCAAGAGCTCCACACCCATTACTGTGAGGAGCTGCACCATCCCCCTAACCACTGGGCAGTGCCACCTTCTCCTGCCAGCTGAGGCTCCCCCTGCGGCTGCCCAGGCAGAACACCCCCAAGGGGCATCTGCAGGCTGGCCCCATGGCTCAAGGCAGACAGGTCACTGTGTATTAACCCACTTAATGGATGTGAAACCAGAGACCTAGGGGGATTATGTGACCTGCAAAAGGCCACCCAGCTAGTCAAAGGACAAGGTCTGTGTTAGGGTGTGAAGTCTGTGCTGTAGCAGAAAGAATTCTCAGATAGCGATTAGGATATACAAAAGTAAAAGTTGATTTATTTTCCTGAAGAAGAAAGAAAGAGAGGGATAGAGAGGGAGGAGGGCCATGACACACAGAGAGAGGACATATTGGGCATCGAGGAAAGTTGTTTGGTGCTTTTCAGGGGTAGAAATGATGTTTTTCTCTCCAACAGGGGACTAATTACAAAAGCAGCTGTGAAGCTGCTGTGTTGGCTTCTCTGTTTCTCACATAGCAGACTAAGAGCAGAAATTAGTTTCTCCTGTCTTTTTTTTTCTTAATGAGGAATAGTATATTCTTTTGGGTCCATCCTACCCTTCATTACCATCCCAGATAGATGGCCAAGATCCGGATCTTGTTTTAATCTTCCACATGTGGCTATCCAATTTTCCCCACACCATTTATTGAATAAAGATTCTTTGCCCCAGTGTATATTTCTCTCTACTTGGTCGAAGATCAAATGACAATATGTGGATGGTTTTATATCTGGGTTCTTTGTTCTATTCTGTTGGTCTATGTCTCTATTTTTGTTCCAGTACCATGCCTTTTGGTTCCAATAGCCTTTTAGTATAGTTTAACATCCAGTAAAGGGATGCCTTCAGATTTGTTCATTTTGCTTAAGGTTTTTTTTAGCTATTCGGGCTCTTTTCTGGTTCCAAACAAAGCATAGAATTATTTTTTCTAGATCTCTGAAAAATGATATCAATATTTTGATGTGGATTACATTGAATCTGTAAATCACTCTGGGTAGTAGGGACATTTTAACAATGTTGCTTCTGCTGATTCGTGATCATGATATGTTTTTCGATTTGTTCATATCATCTGCAATTTCCTTCCTCAGTATTTGATGGTTCTCTTTGTAGAGATATTTCACCTCCTTAGTTAAATATGTTCCTAGGTATTTTATAATATTTTCCTTGTAGCTTTTTGAAAAATATTGAGTCTGATTTGATTCTCAGCTTGACTGTTGTTGGTGCATAAGAATGCTACTGATTTGTGAACATTGATTTTGTAACCTGAGACTTTTCTGAATTTATTTATCAATTCCAGGAGACTCTTGGCAGAATCTTTGGGACTATTTAAATAGAAGATGATATAATCAGCAAGTGCAATTGTTTGACCTCATCTTTCCCCATTTGGATAACCTTAATTTCCTTCTCTTCCCTGATTGCTCTGGCTAGAACTTCCAGCACAATGTTGAACAGAATTAGTGAGAGTGGGATTCCTTGTCTTGTTCCAATTCTAAGTGGAAATGCTTTCAACTTTTCCCCATTCAGTATGATGTTGGCTGTGGTTTTGTCATATTGAGCTTTTGTAATTTTTTTTTTTTTTTTTTTTTGAGACAGAGTCTCGCTTTGTTGCCCAGGCTAGAGTGAGTGCCGTGGCGTCAGCCTAGCTCACAGCAACCTCAAACTCCTGGGCTCGAGCGATCCTTCTGCCTCAGCCTCCCGAGTAGCTGGGACTACAGGCATGCGCCACCATGCCCGGCTAATTTTATATATATATATATATATCAGTTGGCCAATTAATTTCTTTCTATTTATAGTAGAGACGGGGTCTCGCTCTTGCTCAGGCTGGTTTTGAACTCCTGACCTTGAGCAATCCGCCCGCCTCAGCCTCCCAAGAGCTAGGATTACAGGCGTGAGCCACCGCGCCCGGCCAGCTTTTGTAATTTTGATATATGTTCCACCTAGGACTATCTTGTTAAGAGTTGTTATCATAAAAGTGTGCTGAATTTTGTCAAATACTTTTTCTGCATCTATTTGAAATGATCATATGATCTTTGGTTTTGCTTCTGTTTATGTGATAAATCACATTTATGGATTTATGTATGTTGAACCGTCCTAGCATCCCTGGGATGAAGCCCACTTGTTCATCATGGATTATTTTTTTGATATGCTGCTGAATTCTGTCTGCTAGTATTTTATTGAGAATTTTGCCTCTGTATTCATAAGCATATTGGTCAATCATTTTCTTTTTATGTTTTATCCTTTACTGGATTCGGTATCAAGGTGATACTGGATTGTACAATGAGTTGGGGAGGATTCACTCCTTCTTGATGTTATGAAATAATCTCTGAAGTACAGGTACCAATTCTTTGTAGGTCTGATAAAATTTGGCTGTGAAACCATCTGTTCTGGGGCTTCTAATAATTTCTTCGAAGATTTTTTGTTGTTGCTTCTATTTTGTTGCTCATAATTGGTCTCTTCAAGAGTTCTATCTCCTTGTGATTGAGCATTGGGAGGTTGTATGTTTCCAGGAATTTTTCCTTTTCCTCAATGTTTTTGAGGTTATGTGCATACAGATTTTCATAGCATTCACAGATGACATTGTGTATTTCTGTGGTATCACTAGTAATATCTCCTTCATTCCTGATTGAACTTATTTGGGTCCTTTCATTTCTATTTCTAGTTAATCTAGCTAGAGGTATGTTCATTTTTTTATCTTTTCTGAGAACCAAATTTTCATTACATTAATATTCTATATATTTTTTTTATTTTCAAATTCATTTAGTTCTCTTCTGACCTTAGTTATTTTTCTTCTCCTGGGTTGAGTGTTGGCTTGCTCTTCCTTTTCTAGTTCCTTGAGATGATTCATAAGATTATTAGTTTATGATCTTTCTGTCTTTTTAATGTAGGCATTTGAGGCTATGAATTTTCCCCTTAGGACAGCTTTTGCTGAATCCCATGGATTTTGTTAACTTGTGTCCCCTTTGTCATTTACTTTGAGAAGTCTTTTGATTTCCACCTTAATTTCCTCCTTAACCAAATAGTCATTCAGCAGTAGGTTGCTTAGATTCCATAACTTTCTGTAGAATTGACTGTTTCTGTAGGAGTACATTTCTAATTTTCTACCAATATGATCAGAAAAGAGACATGGTATAATTTCTATTTTTTTGAATTTGTTGAGACATGTTTTCTGGCCTAAGATGTGATCAATCTTAAAGAATGTTCTATGTGCTGATAAGAAGAATGTATATTCAGTAGTTTTTGGGTGGAATGTTCTGTAAGTGTCTGTTAGGCTCATTTGCTCTACAGTCCCATTTAAATCCAGTGTTTCTTGATTTCTTTTCTGCTTTGAGGATCTGTCCAGTTCTGTCAATGGGACATTGAAGTCTCTGGCAGTTATGATGTTTCTGTGTGTCGCTTTCTTTAGATCTGGTATGGTTTGCTTTATGAATCTAGGTGCAACTGTGTTAGGTGCATAAATGTTTAGGATTGTTAAGACTTCTTCATGAATTGCTCTATTTACAATTATATAATGACCATCTTTGGCTTTCTTTACTATTATGAATTTAAATTTCATGTCATCTGAAGTGAGAATGGCTGCACCTGCTTTATTTTCATGTCCATTTGCATAGCATATTTTTTCCATCCCCTCACCTGAGTCTCAATGAGTTCTTGTGGGTTTTCTGCAGACAAAAGATACTTTGCTTCTATTTATTTTTATCCATTTAGCAAGCCTATGTGTCTTAAGTGAGGAATTCAAGCCATTCACATGTATTGAAAGAATTGATAAGTGGGGTGCATTTTTGTTCATCCTGTTGGGTAGACCCTTATAGCTTTGTTTTACCTCTTGAGCCATTATTTTATATGGGCTGTCAGCTTTAGATTTTGGGTGATTTTCCACTGGTGAATTTATCTTGTGCTGACGCATGTATAATTCAGATCTGGGTACTTCCTGCAGAGCAGGTCTGGTCTTGACAAATGCTCCCAGGCTTTGCTTGCCTAATAAAGTTCTCATTTCTGCCTCATATAAGAAACTTAATTTTTCAGGATACAAAATTCTAGGCTGCCTGTTATTATGCTTTAGAAGACTGAGAATGAGGCCCCAGTACTCTCTGGCTTGAAGGCATCAGCTGAGAAGTCTGCAGTTAGCCTGATGGGTTTTCCTTTGTAAGTTACCTGATGTTTTTGCCTTATTGCTCACAGAATTTCCTCCTTTGTGTTAACTTTTGCCAGTCTGATAACTGTGTGTTGTGGTGATTGCCTCTTTCCAATGAATCTCCCCGCTCACTGAGCTTCTTGTACTGGATATCTAAAAATCTAACAGGACCAGGGAACTTTTCCTCAATTATTCCTTCAAATAGGTTTTCCAACCCTTGTGTGTTTTCTTCTTCACACTCAGGGATGCCTATAATTCCTAAGTTTGGCTGCTTTACATGATTCCCTATTTCTTTTAGGCTTAGTTCATTCCTCTTAATTCTCTATTCTTTATTGTTGACTGACTTAATTCAAGATGTTGTCTTCAAGCTCTGACATTGTTTCATCTGCCTGGTATAGTATATTCTTAAGACTTTCCACCATGCTTTTTATTTTCTTAAATACATTTTTCATTTCCAGAAGTTCTACTTGATTTTTTTCTTAATTTAATTAAAATGCTTTATTAATGACAAGTAATGTAAAACTCACATTATTTCTGTATTAAATTATATTATGTAAACTACAAGATTATTACTTAAATTTTCCTTGACAAAAAAAAAATTGTATAATTAGTCATCTCTAATATACCTGCTCTCTAGTTCTAGGGTTAATTCATTTTTTTTTAATTTTTTTATTTCAACATATCACAGGAGTACAAATATTTAGGTTATGTATATTGCCCAACCCCATCCAAGTCAAAGCTTCAAGCATGTCTATCCCCCACATGGTGTGGATTTGATTTTTTTTAATAATTTAATTTATTTAGTGGATTTTCATTCATTTCCTTAATTCTTTTTTATGGTTTGTGTTGTTTTTCCATTTTCTCTTGTATTTTGTTGTGCTTACTTATAATCCATATTTTTAATTCTTTATCTATTATTTCAATATTCTGATTTTCATTGGTATCCATTGCTAGAGAGCTAGTGTTCACTTTTGATGGTGTTCATTCATTGTTATTCTTCATACTTCCGGGGTTCTTTCACTAGTTCCTTCTTATCTGGAGCAGCTGTTTCCTCTTATTTTTGTGATTTCTTTTGTTTAGATAATGGCATGCCCAGTTTAATCTCTGAGACAGCAGGTGGTGCTTGTGGATAAGAATCAACCTTGTATGACTCACTCAGTAAATAATGTAAAGGGTTGTGCAAATTGACCTCCCTGTCAGAAAGTAGCACTTGCCAAAAGGAACAAGCCACCACACTTTTGGATCCCGTGACTGGCTCTAGTCCCTCAGTAGACACAGTCAAATGCCCAGGTTGTAGGTGGGGCCCTACAACTTCAGGTGAGTCCTTATTCACTGCCACAGCAAAGACAGGTGGGAAGTGCAGCTGGGAAGAGCTGGACTGTGTAAACTTGCCTTTAGGCTCCACAAAAAAGCTGGCAAGATATCTGCTTCAGCAGGGTTCAACAATCTGCTCCCAGCTTCTGGGCAAAGCTGCCAGGGAGGGGCTCATGTGGCCCTACCCAGGCAGAAAGTCTGCTTGTGGAGGCAGAGGCATGTGAGATTCACAATCTGACAGTCTGTTGCAAGCTTCGCTCCTCTCTACCCTCCTGTTTCACAGTTTCCCCCCAGCATCTGCCAGCAGGCAGGAGCTCAAGCCAGCAGAGGTTCCCCAGGACTTAAATGCATGTCAGGAGGTTCCCTGCCCTGGATCCCAGCCTGAGCTGTAGCATGGCCCTCCTGTGGGGTGAGGGATACCCTGCAAGCACACTACAGCTAGGACTCACACTATATTCTCCCCCAAAATCTGCCCATGCAGGCACCCTTAATTCCTGAGATAATTCACAAATCTCCCCTTTGTGCTCTGGAGCAACGCGATGAAGACCTGGGGGTATGGTAACTAGGTTAAGTGTTTGAGGTGATGTATAGCCTAATAATCTTGATTTGGAATATACATCACCTAAATAATCAAATCAATCCATGACCATGCCAATGAGAATCACAGTGGTTCTGAGTAGACCACAAGGTTCACAAGCAAGTTTGTTGTGACTCTGCCTTGGGGCATGCCCTGCTCTGATGGAGTCTCTGGGCAAGCAACACAAGGGAGGGCCAGCAGGTAGGGAGCTCACAGTCTAAGCATCCATCTGTCTGCTGCAAGACCCCAAGAGGAAAGGTCTGAGCCCTACTGTCTGTGGAATCCTCAGTGTGGTGGCTCAATTCTCTTAACAAGTGTAGGTGGGGGAACAGAAGGGGACAAAAGGAATCTGGATGGAGGAAAGCTAGCACTCTGATCGTGTCTGCCCCTTTCTCCAAAAGGCTGCCTGCCAGGAATGTTCAGGCACTGGAGTCATGCAGATTACCAGGCCCCACTGGACCCCTGTGGCTCATGAAGTCTGGGCTCGGGCTGGGAAATGTCTCTGTGAGAATGAGCAAAACAGAACCTGAAGAGTTGAAGTCCCATGGGGAAAAAAAGGCCATGGTGAGTAGTGAAACAATATGATGCCAACCATCCCAGCTCAGGTCTTGAACTCCTGAGCTCAACCAATCCTCCCACCTCGGCTTCCCAAAGTGCTAGGATTACAGGCGTGAGCCACTGCTCCCCACATAGTTCTAATGTTTGATAACACAGTAGGGTGGCTATAGTTAACAATAATTTATTGTATATTTCAAAATAGCTAGAAGACAATATTTGAAATGTTCCAAACACAAATAAATGTTAAGTGGAGGTCTGTGGAGATAGGAGATATCCCTGGGGGGCTGGGAGCCTGGTGCCCTGTCCACAAGAAGCTCTCATCTCACTGAGGGCAACAGCTTCTGGGCTCCTTTGCACAGAAAGTCTCTCCAAGAGCTCAAGAACTTACCAACTGCCAGAGATGAGAGGGAGAGAAAAACAAACCACTTGACCTACCCTTCTCACTGGACTCCAAGCTTCTCAGGGGCTGATCTCTGTTGACACCTTGCTCTTACCTGTTCTGCTCTGCAACTTCTCAAAATTCATATGTTGAAGCTTACCCCGACTGTGGTCCCTTTAGAGTTTTGATCATCAAAAAATGTTATATGTGGACAAATGCTTAGTCTGCATCTACTGAGATGATCATATGACCTTTGGGTTTTATTTTCTTTTTAATGATACATAATTTTACAAATTTATGTGGTACATGTGATATTTTGATACATGCATACAATGTGTAACAATCAAATCAAGATTATTAAGATATACATCACCTCAAACACTTAACATTTCCTTGTGTTTGGAACATTTCAAATATTGTCTTCTAGCTATTTTGAAATATACAATAAATTATTGTTAACTATAGCCACCCTACTGTGTCATCAAACATTAGAACTATGTAGGGCGTGGTGGCTCACGCCTGTAATCCTAACACTTTGGGAAGCCGAGGTGGGAGGATTGCTTGAGCTCAGGAGTTCAAGACCAGCCTGAGCAAGAGTGAGACCCCATCTCTACTATAAATAGAAAGAAATTTGCCAAACAACTAAAAATAGAAAAAATTAGCCCGGTGCAGTGGCCCATGCCTGTATTCCCAGTTACTGGGGAGGCTGCGGCAGCAGGATTGCTTGAGCCCACGAGTTTGAGGTTGCTGTGAGCTAGGCTGATGCCACAGCACTCTAGCACAGGCAACAGAGTGAGACTGTCTCAAAAAAAAAAAAAAGACATTAAAAATCATTCCTTCTATCTAACCTTATGTTTGTACCGTTAACCAACCTCTCCTGATGTCCTCCTACACCCAGCCTCTGGTAACCATCACTCTACTCTCTATCTCCATGAGGTCAACCATACCTTTGTTGCTCCCACATATGAGTGACTACACTTGGTAATTGTCTTTCTGTACTTCATATAGTTGACATCACATAATGACTCCAGTTCCAGTCATGTTGCTGCAAATGACAGTATTTCATTCTTTTGATCACTGAATAGTATTCCATCATGTATATACTACATTTTCTTAATCCATTCATCTGTTGATGAACACTTACGTAATTCCATATCTTCCCTACTTAAAGGAAGCTGCTTCCATAAACATTGGAGCACAAACATCTCTTTGACTGATTTCCTTTCATTGGATAAATACCCAGTAGTGGGTAACTGGGTCATGTGATAATTCTATTCTTAGTTTAATAGAAATCTCCATACTGTTCTCCAAATTGGCTTTACTCGTTTACATTCCCACAACAACATATAACAGTTCCCTTTTCTCCCCATCTTCTTCAGCATTTGTTGTTTTTTGTCTTTCTGATAATAGCAATTCTAACTGGTGTGGGATGATACCTCATTGTGGTTTGGATTTGCATTTCCCAAATCACTAGTGATGTTGAGCAATTTTTGATATATTTATTGGCCATTTTATTGGCTATTTGTATGTCTTCTTTTGAGAAATGTCTATTTAGATCTCCTGCAGCCTCCTAGGTAGATGTGAGAGGATGTCAGTGGACTCCAGATATGGGGATAAAGTGGCTTTTGGACCCTAGAGTAGGATGTAGTCTGCTGGGGATTTGGCTCTCAAAATTGTACTGCGAGGCTGCTGCTTGGGTTTCAGGGGTTTGTGTGGGACCCAGCGCAAACTCCCTCTCTGGAACATGCCATCACACAGAGTCCACACAGCTCCCTGGACTAATGTCAGGATTCACATGGGCCCAGGAGTTTTCCCATAGCTAAGATTACAGGGGTTCACTGTGCAAATGTGGACCACGGGAGATCTCTCACTCACCTCTTCTGTGAAATGGGGAGTTCCTCTCTGCTCCAAGCTGATGCTGGCCAGCCCGGCTGCTCCATGGCCCTATCTTTCCATGCCTCTGAGGAAGTGATTTTGTGTCACTGCCCTGCTGAATCTCAGTGTTCCCTCTTAACATACTCCATTCAACATGTGGTTATCTACTCTCTGTTTTGGTCCTTCTTTGTGGAGGACATGAGCATGGATGCCTTTCTCAGCCACCATAACTACCAGTATGGATCATATAATTGATTTTTATCCTTCACTGTATGAATGTGTTATATCACATTTATTCATTTCCATATGTTGAATCATCCTTCTAGCTGAGGAATAAATTATACCTGATCTGGGGGAAGGTTTCTCTCAATGTGCTATTGAATTCAGTATGCTAGTATTGGGTTATTAAGTATGAAACGTTTCATTTCCTTAAGTACTAAGTTTGAAAGTTGATATCTCTGGCATTTCACTTTGACAATATTTCTTTTGTTTTTACCATGAGGGTACATACTTGTTTTTCAAACACATGGTCTAGCTGGTTATTATCTTTCAAATTTTTAAAGCAATTTTTTGAAACCACAAAAAAAGTCAAAATTTTCTGTTATTTTCAAATATAAGTCCCATCATGGAACCAATGCAGCACAGACAGCTTGAAATATAAACAAAGTATTTGGGAGGAATGTTGCTAATGAAAGCACAGGCTGGTAAGGCTTCAGATAATGCAAATTCCTCTTTCCAATCCACAGGAAGATAACTTGGGGTCCATAAGCTAATGCTGAGGCGTAGGTCCAGCTTAGCACAGGTGAAAAGGAAGGCAGCTTTGGTTGACTTCTATAATGTGCCCTAGACACTAACCCAATGCACACACACACAAACACACAGCACAGCTCAACACACACAGGGAGGTCTAAGTGAGATCTGCAAAGGAAGCCTCAGGGCATTTCCTGTGGAGGCTTCCACCCTTGCTGCTGCCTCCTTTGACCCTCTCTCAACACCCAGTACCCAGGTCCTAACTCCCTCCCCTGTGGCACACTCAACAAACACATCTACACAGCTCCCACACCTGGCCTTGTATCCTCAGAATTACACACACTTGCCACACAGCACAAGTGGTGGGCATTCGCTACCTGCACAATCAGACAGGGAGCCCTTGGGAAGGTTAGCAGAAGAGTCAGAATTCTTGTGAATGACAGAGGAAGGACCCTCACCTAGCAGGGATGAGAATCCTGAGTATCGGCACAGCTTGGGGAGGTGTCACAGAACGTAACCAGGCCATGAATACCCATACAGATTATGGTCGCAAAGTCAGGCTAACATAGGCCAGAGGCAGCTGGAGCTGAGCTGCAGCTGGCAGAGGCAGGTGTCTGCAGGCTTCAGGCTCAGAGCAGACGTGTCCCGGTGGTGCCGATTCTCCTGCTTCCTCCCATTAAATGATATTCATGGCCCGGCCTGAGTTACGGACCTCACTGTAGACAGTAGTCACAGGAACCTTTTCTTTCCCATGTACTTCTTGAGTGCCCTGGAATGCAAGACAGAGGGGTCCTGGAGCAGCTGAGGGAAAAAGTGGCCCAAGAGTTATCTATAGAACCAGTGCCCACTGACATGCTCTGTTTATGAAATTCCCCAAAGTGCAAAGCATTGCATTAACACCAATTACAAATCTTTGTTAGTAAATGGTGTTGATTGTCCAGAAATACATGAACAGGCAGCAGGGCCCAAAGGAGCAGATTCCTGGGTTTGGAAGCCCAGGACTGGGCAGTGAGGGACCTGGGAGTGCCCTGATGGGCAGTGGCCCCAGCCCTCACCTTGTTCTTACCCACCTGAGACTCCTGCTGTATCAGTTCTCCATAGTGGATGCCAACATCCTCAACATTCTGGTCCTCCTGCAATTGGCAACCTGAGCCACACACAGACAATCCTTACATCTGTGCCTGGGAGACCTGTATTCCTCCCACTGCCATGAGCACCAAAGCCATAGCCACACCCAACATCCCATCTGTAGGAGACTCCCTGGCAGCCACATTCAGGAGAAAGGGGACCAAGTTATAGTGGAGGAGGGGAGGCATCTGGGCCTGGAAGGAGAAGTACAACCTGCCTCTTCCTGGTTCCATCTTCTTCTGCTTCCCACGTGTCTTCCAAAGGTATGATATAACTCCCAGGATCAACATCAACACCACAATAGCCACTACGATGAATGGTAGCAATCTAGCCACGTCCTGTCCAGATGAATCTGTTTCCCTCACACAAAAAATGAACAAAATTAAGGCAGGAGAGAACTTGAGATACCCATTTCAAAGGGGTACAGAGGGAGGAAATGCGTGTAGGGGCACAAAGTGGTCTGATGAAGAGGCTGAAGAGGGCGGACTATGGCAGGTCCACTCATTCAACCAGACACTGAGCTGCTGCTTGTGCCAGGGATACTGAGATCAACAAGACAATGTCCATTCCCATAAGCAGCTCGTCACCCAGGAGGCAAGACTGAGAAAATATCAATGGGCACATAAAAGAACCCTGCTGCAACAGTGGTTTACACCTGTGCTAGGGCTTCGGGAGGGCCTCCCAGAGGAGGTGTGGGTAGACTGAGTCTTGAGAGGGGATTAGGACTTTCCAGATATTCAGAGGAGGTCACTGCAGGAATGAGGAGCACCATGTTCAGGGAATGGCTGTGTCAAACGCCAGCCCTGGGAGTCACCAGCACCCCCACTGTGGCAGGACAGGGGCAGGCAGGGAGGAGGGTCAGAAGGAGGTAGGAGTCTGTGCCCAGAGGGCCTTTTGGCCATGCTAAGTGTTAGCTGAGGCTCAGGATGGGGTCAGGAGAGAAGGTCACAGGCAGTTTAAGTGACACTGACACACCAGACCCTCCCAAAGGTCCTGGAGGAAGAGAAGATGGGGCTGCACACAGGGTCCCGGTCATTCATTCATTCCGGGAACACTGGTTGTGAGCGAGCTTTGCCAGAAGCTGGCTTGGCACAGAGAGTCAAAGGATAACAAGACATGGCCTTGCCCTCAAGGTTGTCCAATCTACAGAGGGGACAAAGACACAAATCTATCATCACTGCTCAGTGTGGGGAGGCCACGGACAGCTCCCTAAGGAGGTGGTGCCTGAGGGCAGTACAGGCTACATCACTTGCAGGCCCTGTGCAAAAGGAACATGGGGAGCCCTTGTTCAAACTGAATAACAGCAGAATTTTAAACCAAGACCCTAAGTGTGGGGCCCTGCGCCACTACCCAGTCTTCACCCCACGAAGCCTGCCTGCCTCAGGGGAATCCTTCAGTAGCAGTAAGACAGGAAGGGAAGCACATAGGACTCTGAAGCCTCATGGGAGAGGACACAGCATGTCCAGAAGCTGAGAATCTTACACTGGCAGGACACATTCAGGGAACTACAGCCAGTGCTTTGATGTGAAGCAGGTATGTGAGACCAGCAATGTGGATGGAGGAATATCTAAGGTCCAAATCCTACTGGGGGGGCTGTCATCAGGTTCCCAAAGATGACACAGACAGTGACACAATCCAATCTGCTTTTGCAAAAGCTCACTCTGGATGCCCAGTGGAATAAAGATGGGGTGGGAGAGCCATAGGAAGGCTGCAGCCTGGACCAGGAGGGACATGGGGAGGGGGTTGGCAGAGGAGGGCATGGATGGGAGACATGATCAAAGGCAGAAGTGAGGTTACTGGGACTCCCAGACTTCTGAGTAGGTGACTAGGTGGACAATGATGCGAATACACATGGCAGAGAGAAAAGCCCAGACCCGCAGGCCCCCATGCTGCCTGAACTCCAGGTCCCCCTTCCCACTCACCTTGGGCACAGATGTCCCCAACATCTCTGGTGACAGTTTTCTGGTCCATGGGATTGCTGACCACACAGGTGAAGCTGGCATTGGGCTGACTCAAGGGTAGGCTTGCAGCCAGGGTCCAGGAGTCAAGGGCTGGTCCTGGTGTCCCTCTCTGCCTCAGCTCCAGGGGGAGGCCCCTGCTCTCCCAGGTCACGTTCAGGTCCCTTGTGGCCCCTGGGGCCCTACACTCCAGGGTGACGTTGCACCAGCCTGCTGCGATGGATGGTGACTGAGCCAGGATGTGCGGATGGGGCACGGGATCTGGGGCAGGAGGGGACAAAAGAAAAGAGCCTCATTTGTAGACAACATTACACACCGTACATTGTAATCATTTACTCACAGAAGCCATGTAGGTGCGGTACCCTGTAGATGTATAGCCTGCTCACCTCGTAGGAAAATGGCTGTGTTTTACAGATAAAACATAGTTTGCCTAAAGCTAAGCACTGAGCGGATGACAATAAGAAAAGGAACCCCTGAGTCAGCTCTGTGAGGTTTCAATAGATTGAACAAGTCTGAAAATCTCCCAAAGGAAACAAAGGCTGGACTCCACCTACTCAAGGCCCATTGTTTTGAATAAATTGGGGTCTTTCCTGGAAGGCCAGGAAGTCTGGGGCAGAAAGGCCTGTCCTGGCCCAGGGTCCTTCCCCTGCATCTCCAGCTGAGACGATGCCTGGGACTACACGGCCCTGTGGGGCAGGACTTCAGGCCAGCTCTGGGAGGCCAGAGACAGCCCCATGCTCCCAAAAGTAGACACATTTCTGGGAGATGCAGTGGCAGCGACAAGGAATGACATCTCCGAGTGTGTTTAGAACGCGCCACCGAACATGAGGTATGGACAGGAATAGAAGAGTCAGGGTGTAAGTCACTCTTAGAAAGCACATGGGACCTAACGCTGCAAACTCGCTCTCTCCATAGCAGGATACTTCCCTATGCAGAGAGGAACTTTAGTGAAAGAAAGACTTGGGTAAACAGCTGTCCTGAACAGTGTTGTGTGAATATTCTCCTAATCCTGTCAAGGCTTTGAGAGCTGGGTGTGCAGATTGTTGAGTGAGTGTGGCGCTGGGGCTGAGAGGAGAGGGGACAGGGAGGACTCGATATGCGTGGACTTCCAATTGTGGGAGACAGAGTAGTGGCCCCAAAGATTTCCACATTGTAGTCCTAGCAAACTGGTAATAGGTTACTTTAGGTGGCAGGGTTGGTAATCGGCTAACATGAAATGGGGAGATTATTCTGGATTATCTGGATGAGCCCAATGTAATCACAAGGACCCTTAGAAGTGACAGAAGGAGGGAGAGGAGGTCAGAGGGGTCAAAAGGACTCCACCCACCATTAATGGCTTTGAAGATGGAGGAAGGTGGCCACAGCCAAGGGAGGTGAACAGCCACTAGCCAGTGACAAAGGCAAGAACATGGATTCTCCCCTGGAGCCTCCAGAGAGGACACAGCCTGCCAACACCTGATTTAGCCCAGTGCAACCTGTGCCAGACTTCACACCTACAGATGCTGACATAGTACATTTTTGTTGTTTAAGCTTCTAATTCATCCTAATTTGTTCCAAAAACAATGGGAAACTTTTACACAAATTAATTAACATTAGTCCTAAAAACGATTATTAGTGTTATTGGAACAATTGCTATTTCACCCAATTTCCATTTCCTTAACCAAAACACTAAGGTGATTTTCTCCCTGGTATCGATCTCAGCTCTGGTCTCCATCTCTGGTGTCCACACTTGCCCTACTGTAGGGAAGGCGGTAGAGTCTGAAGGCTGTGTCTGAATGGAATCCTGCAACATGGGGCCAATGTGACAAGGGAGGAGGTCAGCCATGGGCTGGAGGGAGGGGTGTCACTCACCATAGACAGTAAGGTGGAAAAACTGCAAAACTTCTCTTCCTTCCGTTAACCTGGCTTGAGCTCGGTAATGCCCACTGTCCTCAAGGCACAGGTTGGAAATCCTCAGGGAGGCCAAGTTGGGCACCTGGACCCTCTGCCTGAATTTGTCCTGGAAGCTGAACCAGGTTGGAGAATGGACGCCTCTCTGGATTCGAAACAGGACTCTGTAGTCTGACTCCGGGGTAAAGCTCCAGCAGAGCTCCTCCAGCTCAGTTTCCAGAACTGCTCCTGTCTTCTGGGTCACACCAAACAAGACAGAACCTCCTCGGATCCCCTTCAGAGGAATGTGGGCTCTGGAGTCCTTAACGGCAGAGCCGTGTGCCCCAGGACTCTCAGCCACAGCACGGCAGACACCTGGACATCGGAAATGGAAACGGGAGTGTTTTCCCATCAAGAACAAATAAGAGAACCACGGAACTTTTCTTCCTAATTAAATACATCTAAAATTCTTCTTTCTAGAAAGGCAGCCAAGTACAATGGATTGGAAGTAATTCTGGGATCAAGTCTGGTTCTAGTGGAGTATTACCTTGAACAGGCTAAACTGCCTGTCAGTTTCCTTACTGTCCCACAATGATAGTATGAATTAAATGAGATCATAGATCAAAAGAACCTAGTACATTTTCCCGCACATGCTACGTGCATAAATGTAGGAGGCAGCTTCTAACGTGTCTCCCAAAGGTCTCTCCCTCCTGTGCACATCAATGTGTAATCCCTCCCCTGGAGTGTGGGTGCACCTAGTGACCTGCATAAAGAAACAGAATACAGCAAATTGAGGGGTGTTGCTTAGGGGTACCAAGTTATGCAAGACTGTGACTTCTGCCTTGCTCACTCTAGGGAAGCTCACTGCCATGCTGTGAGCTGCTCTATGGAGAAGCCCTTGGGGCAGGGGCCTGGGGGCCACCTGGGACCATACTTTGACTTCCTTCTGTAAGACCCTGAGCCACACCACCAGAAGTGTGACACAGAGCATGGTGCTGATTTGGGGCACTAAGTCCTGGGGTCGCAGGTCACGCAGTAGGTAACTAAAGCAGTAGTGATGGGTGATTGCCTTCGTCTTCCTGCTAGGAAGTGTCGCAGTCAGGGTAGGCTAGGCAGTCGTTGGTAACAGCAAGCACACAATGCAGGGCCTCAGAACAAAGGGAGATTGTATATTAGTCACCCTACATGTCCCTTAAGAAATAGTGACAGGGGTTGCATCCCACAGAGTTGTGGCCTCCACCACCTAGTTGGGGCACCACGTGGAACCGCAGCATCCTGACCCCCTGCTCTGCCCCCACAACAGGGAAGGGGCCACGTGGGGTTTTCACTGCATCGTTTCTGGACAGAACTGGTCACAGAGAGCCTGCTAACCGCCAGCGATTAAGAATGTGGGGGAGCAGGTGGGCAGTGTTGTGAATACTGTGTCCCTGTCACCAAGAGACCACGTCCCTAACCAGTCCCCAGGAGGCCCCTGGTCAGCCTTCCCAGGCGCTGTCTCTGCAGAGTCCAGACCAGTGGGCTCAACTGCCCAGTGCCGCCCCCTCCTGACCCTTGTGCGCCCATGAGACACAGCTCCAGGGAACCTGGGGACCCTCTGTCCTGCCTGGGGACCAAGGCAGAACTGATATGGACAGACCAACATGCCGTGGAGATAACTTGTCCTTGAAGGAAGAACAGTCTCCTCCTCTCAGCAGCTCAGGATCCACCCGGGTTGCCGCCGCCTGGCAAGGCGCCCTGTTCTCTCTCCACATCACCCAATTCTGCCTCATATCAGGCCCCACGCCTGGCTCTCACCGGAAATAGAGACTGGCTCATGCCACTGCTCAGATGTGGAAGTATTCCAGATATCTCATTGCTTCTACTTATTCACTGACTCAGGCCACCAGGCCCCTCCTCCCAGCCAGGCCTTCACCCCTCCCCTCAGCTCCCTCATGGGACCCCAACCTTGGCACCCCCAGTGCTGAGGCCACAGGCCTTCAGGACCCACATCAGTGAGTCGGGGGGCCAGGGCTCCACCCAGTCCTGCCCGGGGCCATCCAGGAGAAGCAGCAGGTATTCAGTCCCCAGCCACTTCTGTCTCCTCCAGCCCCTCCTAGCCCCTCCTCCCACATGCCCTACCCCTGACACCGTGTCCAGGAGATCTGCCACAGGCACCACGCTGTCCGCAGGGCACATGGACTCCCGGCCCACAGAACGTCACTGAGGGGAGCTAGATGAGGCTGCACTGCCAGGCACCTCTAAACATGCCAGGTCACAAAGCCCAATAGTCAGTAGCCACAGGGACAGAAGCTCTCCCTCTCCCAGCTGCAGCTCCTGCTTTAGTGCTCCCACGGGATCATGTTTCAGGATTCCCAGTGTCTCAGTGGGCAGCAGTCCAGTCTAACCCATTCTAGCATGATATGCTGGCTGGGGGATGGGGACAGGTGACACCCACTGAGTAGAGGCTGCAGGGAGAAGGGGTTCCAGCCTGGTGTGGTCTCAGGCCAGAAGAGGCCGAAGCCGCAGGGACTGCAGCAGAGACCCCCTTTCAGCTCATGCACGTGGCCTCTTCCCAGGGCAGCTATCTCAGAACCAGAAATTCGGGCTGCCGGCCAGACGTCATGGCTCACGCCTGTAATCCTAACACTCTGGGAGGCGGAGGTGAGCGGATTGCTCCAGGTCAGGAGCTCAAAACCAGGCTGAGCAACAGCGAGACCCTGTCTCTACTATAAATAGAAAGAAATTAATTGGCCACCTAATATATATAGAAAAAATTAGCTGGGCATGGTGGCGCATGCCTGTAGTCCCAGCTACTCGGGAGGCCGAGGCAGTAGGATTGTTTGAGCCCAGGAGTTTGAGGTTGCTGTGAGCTAGGCTGACGCCACGGCATTCAACTCTAGCCTGGGCAACAAAGTGAGACTCTGTCTCAAAAAAAATAAAATAAAAAAGAAATTCGGACTGCCCATCCTCAGCACAATGAGCTCCCTTACTGCACCCTAACACCTATACCACCACCACTCCACACACCTATATTCACTACAGAAAGGCACTTTGCAGTCTTAAAAACACTAAAGGTCTAATTTCTCCTTCCTTCCCCCAAAATGAGACTCACTCACTCTGTATTTTCATAATAACTAGAGGACATTTTTTTATGACTTTTTTCAAGATGATTTTTTGTTCATTTATTTAAAGATTCATCTAGCAATATTTATTCATAAAGAAGAAAAAACACCAACACAAATTTAGTCTCCATCCCTGCTCCCAATGATGCATGTGAGGTGAGGTTACAAACATATTTACCAAAATCTAGGGTTCCCCAGTCAGGGGGCACATTCTTGCAGGAAGGGGGGCTGTTATGGATTGAATTGTGTTCCTCAGAAAAGATACGTTGAAGTCCTAAACCCAGAACCTCAGAAGGTGACATTCTTTGGAAATAGAGTCTTTGTAGATAGAGTCAAGTTAAGGCGAGGTCATCAGGCTGCGGCCACCTCCAATGTGACAGGCGTCCTTATGAAAGGGGGAAACTTATTCGCAGACGCCGACATGCACGGAGGGAAGCCGATGGCAAGGGACACAGGGAGGAGGCACGGGCAGTTGAGGATGGACCGACGCAGCTGCAAGACAGGGAACGGCACAGACTGCCAGCAAACACCAGAAGCTGGGAAGGGGGAGGAAGGATTCCCCTGTTATGGACTGAATATCTGTGTTGCCCCCGAATTCACATGTTGCAGTTTTAACACCCAGCGTGGCTTTACTTGGAGATGCGGCCTCTAATGAAGGGAGGGTACGTGAGGTCACAAGGGTGGGGCCAATCCAATAGCATTAGTGTCCTTATAAGAAGAGTCACCAAAGAGCAAGCGAGCCCGCCCTCCCCATGCACACGCACTGAGGAAAGGTCACGTGAGGACACGGATAGGAGGCAGGCTTCCGCTAACCAGGCAGAGAGCCCCACCAGCAATTGAATTGGCTGGAACCTTGATCCAATAGCCCCCAGAACTGTGAGAAAACAAATTTCTCTTGTTTGTTAGTGTAGACTGAGCTGACTGCTACAGCCATGTAGGTTTCAAAGTTGACTAACACACCCCTATAGGATTCAAAGGGAGCTTGGCCCTGACAAACACCTTGATTTGAGGCTTTCAGCCTCCAGAAGTGTGTGACAGTCAATTTCCACTCTTCTAGCCACTGTGATTGATGTCTGTTAGGACAGTCCTGGGAAAGGAATACAAAAGCTCAGGAAGGGTGGCAGCGAGGAACTACATGTTGACACTATGAATGATTCCTGAGGAACCAGGGCAGAGCCCTTGGCAAGCACATCACATGAGGTGTCAGCTCGGGACTGAGACAGGCCTGGGATCAAGTTCCACATCCACCCTTTACTGGCTGAGTGATCTCTACCAGGGTCCTAAAATCTCTAGCCCTTGAGTTCTCACATATGGACACTGGGGATAATAACCGCCAGTGCTGTTAGGGCTCCTACGAGAGCCATATATATATATATTTTTTTATATTTATATATTTTTTTAATATATTTTTAAAAGCCCTCAACAATATACCTTTAGATATTATGATCATTACTATTAATAGGGCCCACCTGCTATGGAATTGCCACACTTACTGTACCTGGATTTCTCCTGCTGTTTCCGGGCCTGGGAAAAGAAGTCGCCCATCCCCCATGATCATTGCTCCCAGTCTCTACATTTCAGCAGCTGCGTCCGATACCAAATGTCTAATCGTCCTCAGGACAGGAGATTGCATTTCAGTAATACCAAGTGGCTTTTAATTTTTTAATTTTAATCAGATTATACATTCACACGGTTTATGATGGAGGAGACAACAAAGGAGATTGAAAATGAAGTCTCTCCTATCTCTGGCTCCCACTGTCCGGTTCCCTCTCCCAAGGCAGCACCATCATCCGGGTCCTGGCAGCCACCGGAGACGGTCCACACACTCACAGGCACAGTGTGCGTCTCCACAGACACAGCACGCTCTGTGCACCCACCTCTCCTTGCCTTTCTCGTAGCAGCGCTGTGCACGCCATGTCACATGGACTGTCTACACCCCGTGCCTCGTGGGGCTCTCGTCCCCGCTGCTTCTGATGTCCCAGTGCCTGCTCGCCACCACCCACAATGTGGCACTGCACATCCCAGTATCTCAGCCTCTCACACACGATGTGTATGAATTAGGAAAATCATCAGGGTGACTCTCGTGGGTCAAAGGCACATACATCTGAACTTTTGACCAATATTATTAAGTATCCCCAAAGAGTGATTCTTTCTATACTCCTACCACTAATGCTTAGGTTGCTCACCAATACATAATGGTCAAACGTTTTGTCCCTTGTCAAATTCAATAAGAAAAAATTATATCTCACTGTCATTTCAATGGACATTTCCTCTATACATGAAATTCATCAATATCATCATTTCATATTAAGTCATTTATTGCCCTATCAACTGTCTCCTAATGTCCTTTCTCATTGTTTCCATTAGTTTCTATGAGTTAGATATATGCTATAAAATTAGCCTTTTCTCTAACATACATGATATAATTGTTTTATAGTTTTGTTTGACCTTCACCTAGGGACTATTGGCCTTGCCAAAATGGTACTTTCTTGAAGTCAGATATATTAAATTTTTACAACTTCTTAATTTCATATCTTGCTTAAAACCATAGCTCCCATTTCAAAGGTAGATTTTTAGTTCTGTCTTGTTTTCAAGTACATTTATGATTTTAATTTTCATGTTTACTCGTAGATCCACCCAAATTTACTTTGCAGTCAGCTAGATGACATAGTTGGATAGTATGACAGAGTGGCCAAAAGATTGAACTTTACAGCCAGTGACATTTAAATCCAGGGGCTTCACTTTCTGGCCATGTGAACTTGAGCAATTATTTAAGTTCTCTGGTTTTGACTTTCTCATCTGGTAAATGGAAATAATAGCAGTACATACCTCATTGGACTATTCTTTGGACCTGAATAGAGAAAAGTTTTCAGCAAATGATCCAATAAGCGTTCTATTAATACTAGCTGCTCTCATTATCATGATGAACGTCGTGTGCCCAAGCACACCTGCGGCAGAACCAGACGTTCCCAGTTCCCAGGCCGGTGCCCTTTCCTTCCCCGCAGCTGTCCCTCTCAGGGGTCCCCTCCTGGGAACAGGAGGGGCTCCAGGGAGTGAAATATCTGTGGGTTCAATTCCATAGTTGGCTGCAGGATATCAAGGTCTAGGTCCTTTTTACCAAAGCCCTGAGTTTAAAAGGAAATTCAGGCCAGGCGCAGTGGCTCACGCCTGTAATCCTAGCACTCTGGGAGGCCAAGGCGGGCGGATCGTTTGAGCTCAGGAGTTCAAAACCAACCTGAGCAAGAGCGAGACCCTGTCTCTACTATAAATAGAAAGAAATTAATTGGCCAACTAATATATACAGAAAAAATTGGCCAGGCATGGTGGTGCATGCCTGTAGTCCCAGCTACTCGGGAGGCTGAGGCAGAAGGATCACTGGAGCCCAGGAGTTTGAGGTTGCTGTGAGCTAGGCTGACGCCATGGCACTCACTCTAGCCTGGGCAACAAAGTGAGACTCTGTCTCAAAAAAAAAGGGAAATTCATTTGTCTGTGTCTGCACACAGCCGTCATCAACTCCCATGTTACCAAGGAAATAAGGACATCTGTGTAGCTGGGAGAGTGGTAAAGATAAAGGCAAGGACAGAACACTTGTTTGCCCAAGCTTGGCCTCAATAAATTTTGTATTATTAACTCTATTTGACTTGTTCATTTTCTCCTTTCCTCTATAGGTTGTGCTGTAATATACTAATAAAAGTATTATATGTTATATTGAAAACTATTCTACAGGATATGGAGCTACTTAAAGGGAAAGGTCAAAATGGGCCTCATCCCAAAAGAAAGTACCCTCCTACCGGTTCCCTCATTAATTCATGAGCAAAATACAAGTGTCCTTTAACATCTCCATCGGCCATGTCATTCAGAGCTAATAACATGTTTCAAAGTACAATTCTTGATAGAACAATGGACACCAAAAGTAAGTGGTCCATTTAATGTAGGACCGAAAAAAACAGCTGTCATTTCCAAGGGGAAAGACAGGACAACTGGACTTGCTGTGACACTATTTCATTCTCCAAGGGGAAACCTTCCTAAGGCAGTTTCATAGACAATTCTGGTAAAAACAGGGTTTGTCTTTCTCCCTGCCAGCATTGTAAGAAGGATCATCGAGAAAAAATCTAGTGTTTTCTGCTAAACAGACAGGAACTGAAAAGGGTTGGCTGAGGCTTTTACTAGCTGCCTCTAAAAGCCCAGCTGCAGCTGCCTTCCTGAGTGTGGTCTGCACCCACATTGTCACACTCTGTGGGAGGGTGACCATGTCCTTTAGCACGTGGTCTGTGGGCAGTGGCCCCCACACCCCTCTCAGAAGCAGAGGCAGAGACACATGAGGGTCAGGTGGAGAAGGCTGGAAGAGGAGGATCCCCTTCCTCCACAAAGGGCTGAGGAAGTGGCCATGGGGACTGCCCAGGGTCTTGTCTCTGAGGAAGACCTAAACAGGCTCACCACTCTCAGTCCCTGTTGGGCCACAGGAATGGGCCAGGACAGCATGGGAGACACAGACAGAGCAGAGGCCTTCCCTTAGCCACAGGAGAGTCCTGTCTGGGCAGAGTCACTGAATTCCAGAATGTCACAGTGGGGAGGGCCCTCAGACATGACCTGCCCAAGACCCTCCTTTTACAGAGGAGGGGGAAGCCCAGGGGCTGGAGCTTTCCTGGCCTAGGCAGGGCAGAGCTAGACCTGGAGCCCATTTTCCTCTCCCAGCCCAGGGCCTCCCCTGCTCAGTGGGGCCTGGGAGCACTGCCAGCCCCCACACCCTCCCCAGCTCAGCCCCTCCCACCCTCCCCAGTTCAGCCCCTCCCTGGCCTGTAGTCTGATCCCACCAGGGACCCAGCAGCTGCTGGAGTTTCAAACTCAACTTCCCTCTCCTGGGAAGGGGAAGCAAGTACTTTGAGAGGCTTAGCTGAGCAGGGCTTCTGGCTAGCTAAGGGTTAAAGCCAGCCTGGCCCACTCCCCAGTTCCTGGAAGAGGGAACCAGGGACAGGGGGCTCAGCCCTCAGGCTGCCAGGGGATCCGCCCAGCAGGTGGGCGGGGAGCACAGCTGCAAGGAAGATAAAGAAGAGGGAAGGGAGGCAAGGGACTCTCTGTTCTACAGAACTGCTAATCCTGAAGAAGAGGAAAAAACAAGCCAGGGAGCATGTGGTCATTTATTATACAAAAATCCATTTAAATCTCATAAAATTTAACACTGTGTCATCAACATAAAGTTTCTTTCATTTGTCTGACACACATCCCATCACCACACTCACAAACCAACAGCAATGCCCTCTCAACCCCTGTGTGACACCCAAACTCCGTGTCTTGGTGCTGTCTCCACTGGCCCCATGTCCCTGCAGCCACATGCAGACCCTTTCTTCTCCAGCTCCCCGCCAGCAGCCACTGGGTGGGCACTCAGGAAATGCTGTCATGGTCAGGCTGACCAGTCTCCACAGTGGAGGCCACCCTCACTGGCGCTGCCTGCATTTCTAAGAAAGTGCAGTGTGTGCTGAGCCACCCTCAGGCCCGACCTGCCCTTCACGTTCACCTTCCAAGCACAAATCCAGGAAGGGTTCAGGGGTCTAAGAATGATAAGGACAAATTCTTCATTACCTCCCTCACCATCACTCCTTCTTCACCCATCCCTCCCCAAGTCAAGGCTGAACTTGAACAGGGGACAACCCAAAACCAAAGAAGAAATGAACCCAACTGTGGAGCTCCATGAATTGCTATAGAGTAGTTTCTGGGAGATGTTCCTTCTGAGGATGGGCTCTGTCCAAACTCCACTGCTAGGGTCTGTCTCATTGACTACCAGGGAGGGCAGGCCTTTCGGGAAAACCAAATTCACTCCTCCCCACTTCCTGTTGGACCTCCAGAGAATCACTTTCGTTTTCTGGACACAGACAGCCGATCCCTAAAATTAGGAATTTTAAGTCCTTTCTTTTTCTTTTCCTTCCTTCCTTCCTCCCATTTTTTCTTTCTGTTTCTTTGTTTCTTTAAAATTCCTTCAGTACCAGTGCTTACAGAGAAAACTCTATACAATTGAGCATATTTCTCCAAGTTAACAATATTGTGGAAGTGAAGAAAGCCTACATTTTGCTGTCGACAGAAAGTTACTGATTTAAACAGGATCTAACCCAGTGCTATCCCAAAGCTCATCTTTGCTTCCAGAAGTCCTGTTTTACAAGTGCTTTCTAATCCATTAAATTTCACATACTTCCCTGCAAGTTAAATCAGTGCTGAAATATTAAAACAAAAATATTAACAATAAAAGCTTTCACAAAAATTCATATTTACTAGAACTTATTTTTTCATTAGCTTTTATTTAATATTATTATTTGTATAATCATATGATATTTCATAAAGCAATGAGTATGACAGACAGCCTAGATCAGGTCATTCTACTTTCTTCCTCTCCATTTTCCCTCCCCGATTTCATGGCCTCCTCTAGCCCAGGTTAGCAATCTACTGGTTCTTCCACATCGTTAGCATGTTCTTAGAAACATGTGGGTGCATAGACACCCTTAAATTTTGGAGGCTGATTTCCTTGTATAAAACAAAGATTTCATTGTATTTAGTTTCCTGAATCTTCCTGATGGAGATTCATACATTTTACTTCATGAAAACTGAAAATTCCTCCCAGACAACTGGAACATTTGCATTTTTAGGCCTGCATAATACTCCATGGTACACATACTCTCAATTTCTTCCATCACTCCCAATTGCTGGGCATCTCCTCTTTTTTGTCCAGATTTTTCCCCAGAACAGGGCTGTGATGGACATGGTTTCATCTGAGGTCTCCAGAGTCTGAGCAGCATTTCAGGGTGGAGGAGAGGCCACCCACAGGGGTGAGAAAGGGCATAGCCTATAGGACTCTTTATACCTGAGATGGCAAATCCTTTTTAACATTTTCAGATGGAACTAATGCCAATTACACAAGCACTTTTAAGATAAACCTGAGACTTCCAAGGGCCTCTCCTCTGAGATGATCTGCCTGGAGCTGAGCCCCAAGCAGAGGGGTGCCCCTCCACTCGCCTTTCCAGTGGAGCTCAAGCAGCCCAGACCAGAGGAGCTTCTTGCAGCTCAGACACTGGGGTTCTAGGATACCGCTGAGTTCCAGGCCAGCAGTACCCTATTTCAACCCTTTACCCCCAGGATGCAGCTATTTTATCTCTCTGCATCCCTCTTTCTAGGCAGTTCCCGGTTCTCTGGGCTTCCCTGCTAACAGAGAAGTGGCCTGCCGTCCCAAGATAAGGTCCCCTTAATTCAGGCAAGGCTGCCGCAGCTCCTTTCCCACCCTACTCATCACCAAAAAAACATTTCATTCTTTCTGTTTACCCTGACCTGCAGCTGAATATGCTGCATTTGCCAATTTTAACAGAGTGGTCTTCGCCTTCTGTTCCCAAAAGACATCAGAACCAGAACAGCCCTTCCAATAATCACAGGCCCAGCTATCTCAGCCCCACACAATTGCTCTGCCTCCAGGGACCCCAGGCTACTCACTGAGGAGGAGGCTGATGAACCCCAGGAGACTGGAGGCCCCGCAAGGCGGGTGGTCCTCTGAGCAGGGCCCCATGCCCGCTGCCTGCAAGCCTGGTCAGCTACAGCGGAAACATTAAAAAGGGAAGAAACAGCTTGCACAAACAAGCTGCCCCACCCCCAAGGGCGGGACTAATGAGTTATTATGCCCATAATGCTAGCGAGAGAGCATTGAGCATTTATCGTGCACATTCAATAAGCAATTACAGAGAAATGCATTCAGTTATCAGGTATGAAACGTCTGATTTCCTAAAGTGCTAAGTTTGACAGTTGATATCTCTGACATTTCACTTTACACTTCTTGTTTTATTTTTATTGTGAAGGTACATCCTCCTTCTTTCAGATGCATAGTTTGGCTTGTGGTTATCTTTCAAAGTTCTTATTAGAGCAATTTTTGTGAAACCATGGGTAAGGCAAAAATCCATTTTCTTTACAACTATGAGTTCCATTATGGGAACTAATGCTGCACAGACAGCTCAAAATATCAGCGAACTATTTGGGAAGAATGTGGCTAATGAATGCACAGTACATCAATGGTTTGAGAAGTTCTGTTCTACTTAGTTTAATCTTGAAAATGAGCCATGTGGGTAACCTGAGACCAAGGTGCATGATGAAGAGCTAAAAGCTTTAGTGGAAGCGAATCCATCTCAACTTATGCATAAATTAGCACCAAAGTTTGGTATTACTATTCCAACAATATTGGACCACTTGAAACAAATCATTAAGGTCAAGAAGCTGGATGGATGGGTGCCGCATGAATTAAAAGAGCATCAGAAGAGAAATCGTCTCGAAGCTTGCCTTTGTTTGCTGTCACAACATAAAGGTGAACCATTTCCACACCATGTTGTTACCTGTGATGAAAAATGGATTCTTTGTAACAATAGCAATCACACAACAATAGCACAATGGTTGGATAAAGACAAAGTGCCGAAACACAGTCCAAAACCAAATATTCATCAAAAAAAGCTAATGGTGTGTGTTTCCCGGTCCAGCGCTGGTATTATCCACTACAGTTTCATGAAACCTGGTCAAGCAATTACAGCGATGTCTACTGTAACCAGCTGGATGAAATGATGATGACACGTGCAATTAAGCAGCCGAGATTGGTCAATAGAGACAGGCCCATCCTCTTGCAAGGCAATGCTCCAACACATGTTGCACAAACAGCGCTGCTCAAACTACAGAGACTGGACTTGGAAACACTCTGTCATTCACCATATTCACCAGACCTTGCACCAACTGACTACCACTTCTTACAAGTGTTGGACCACTTCTTTCTTGCAAGGAAAAATATTCAACTCTCAACAAGCTGTGGAAAACACCTTTTGCAATTTCATTGCCACTCGCTCTCTAGTATTCTTAAATGCTGGAACAAGCTACCATTAAGATGGCAAAACTGTGTCCATAGTATAGGTGCATACTTCGATTAATTGTACTGCTTCTGGTTTAAGATACAATAAACTAAACTCTTGATTTGAAATCGAACATTTCATATTTAATCACCAAATATAACCTCAGGCTGTGATGCGCCTGACATTATGTTGACGAGGTCCCCGTCCCTGCAGTCACAGCCAGCCTGATGCTCTCACACATGCCCTCCCCTGGTGCTTACCTGCTTACCTGGGTTCGCAGCTCAGCCCTAGGCTACCCCAGTCACCAACAAGTCACTCTCGTACAGCAAAGATGAGCTAGGCTCTGCCTAAGTTTGGTGCTTTCCTCCTTCCATTCAATAAGTCCAAGTCCTGTTCTCTCGCTAAAATATCACCTGTTGAAAATGTCAACCGAAGTTCTGCTGACTAAGAAGCTCTGAGCAAAAGAACAAAGCTCTTTGTGGAGCGTGTCAACTGTGAAGAGCCCTATGCAAATATTAGCATTAACCTTCTGCTGGCAGCCATATGGTTTCGTTGGTGGCCACTAATGTTAGTCATCCTCTGAACACACTCAAGGCAAAGCTAAACCCCCACAGAAGCTGACAGGCTCTTGGCTGGATTGAACCATGACTTTCCCCCTAAGCTTCTAGCAACCCTGCTCCTGCTGTCTCAGATGAGTGGGCCAGAGAAGTACACACTCCCTCTGTCACAGCCTCAGCCGGCTCACACTCACCACCACCTACCAAGGTTCAAAACCTGGTTACTTCTCTCCAAACCTGGGCAGACCCCAACATTCAAGAGCTCACCTCCCATTCCTGTGGGGGCTGCACCATCCCCCTAACCACTGGGCAGTGCCACCTTCTCCTGCCCGCTGAGGCTCCCCCTGCGGCTGCTCAGGCAGAACACCCCCAAGGGTCATCTGCAGGCTGGCCCCATGGCTCAAGGCAGTCAGGTCGCTGTGTATTAACCCACTTAATGGATGTGAAACCAGAGACCTAGGGGGATTATGTGACCTGTAAAAGGCCACCCAGCTAATGAAAGGACAAGGTCTGTGTTAGGGTGTGAAGTATATGTTGGGGGTAGAAAGAATTCTCAGATAGCGACTAGGATATACGAAAGTAAAAGTTTATTTATTTCCTGAGGAAGACAGAGAGGGAGGAGGGCCATGACACACAGAGGGAGGAAAGAAGTGTTGGGCAGCCAGGAAAGTTGTTTGGAGCTTTTAAAGGGTAGAAATGGCTTTTTTTCTCTGCTACAGGGGACTGATAACAAAAGTGGCTGTGAAGCTGATGTGTTGGCTTCTTCTTTTTCTCACATAACAGACTGAGAGCAGAAATGTGTTTCTCGTTTTGTTGTTGTTGTTGTTGTTGTTGTTTTGAGACGGAGACTTGCTAGAGTGCCCTGCCATCAGCCTAGCTCACAGCAACCTCAATCTCCTGGGCTCAAGCAATCCTCCTGCCTCAGGCTCCTGAGTAGCTGGGACTACAGGCATGCACCACCATGCCCGGCTAATTTTTTGTATATATATTTTTAGTTGGCTAATTAATTTCTTTCTATTTTTAGTAGAGACAGAGTCTCACTCAGGCTGGTTTTGAACTTCTGACCACGAGTAACCCACCCGCCTCAGCCTCCCAGAGTGCTAGGATTACAGGCATGAGCCACCATGCCCGGCTTCTCCTTTCTTCTTGATACCAAGAGGAACCCGGTACTGCCTCTTCTTGAGGATCAGGGGAAGCTCACAGTCCCATTGTCCACTGAGGAACTTTCTTAAGGCTGAGAAATTTGTCAGAGATGACAAGTGAGTCCATACAGGTTTTAGTTAAACAAAGTCTAGTTGTGTTGTGAGTATATTTCTCTTATTTTCTGTTTGGTGTCTTATTTTCTTCTGTTGCATAGGTTTTCAGTAAGACTGCCTTTCAGTGTGGACTCCTGACAAGCAGCTCAGGGCTCACCCCCCCCCCCAAACGTGGCATCTGGTCTCCCATCCTACTGTGTGGCCTCAAACAAGTCACCTGGAGTCCAGTCTGTCCTCTCCCCCAAGACGGTACTGTGGAGTCCCAGACAAGAGAATATTCAAGATTGGCTTCATTCCCCCTTCTCCACCTAGTAATGGGAAAGTCACTTCAAAAGGCAGTCCAGGAGTTCCAAGGTCAGAAACTTCTCACATGGAATCAAAATCTGGGCAGCTCATCCATGGGTCACCTCAGGGCAATGGGGATCAAGTCTCACATGCACAAGCACCACCACTTTTCCCATGTCTACAGCCGTCCAGAATGGACTGCTCCTCTGAGAAGCAGGTCTCTTCCCTGACTGCCCTGCCTGTGTGAAAGAGAAGAGCCATCAGCCCGCCCTGCAAGGTTTGCAGTGGAGCCTCCAGGCAGCCTGGAAGCAGGGCTGGGGACAGGATCAGACAGCAAGAGGGGCACACTAACAGTCAGCAGCCCACACTGCCCATGCCTTCCTCCTTCCCTCTTCCTCTATAACCTAACTTCTTCCCAATTTTGGGTAAAAGAAAAAAAAAATAACAAGATGATGGGTGGGGTAGTTTCAAGGGCTCATTTAGAAAGATGAAATTACAGGCAACATTTACTGTCTTGGCAATCTGAGGAAGGAAATAACCATTGATGCAAACAATAGCGTAATTAAATTCTTAAGAAAAACTTTGACATATTCCTGGAAATCTACAAGTCCAGGCACATGCATGGTCACAAAAGGTCTGAGAAGGCCCTAGTCCCTCACCTCTGGCTGACTTTGGGGCTTTGCAGAGCAGGAAATAAAGTCTATTAGAGAGTTGTCTACTGCCTGGATGACTACAGAAAACAAGGGCGACATACAGAAAAAAAGCATAGGATCAATGTCACACTAAGTAGAGAATATCAATAAAGATATAGAAATCATAACAACAAAGAACCAAGTAAAAATTCCAGAGTTGAAGAATATAATGACAAAAATGAAAAAATCACTTAGAAGGGCTCAACAATAGATATGAGCAGGCACAAAAATAATCAGTGAACTTGAAGATTTCAGAATTTAAATTATCTAGTCTAAGGAATAGAAAGAAAAAAGTGAAGAAATACAAACCCAGAAATAAAGACCCAGAAAACACTGAGAGACTTATCATTTCAGCCATTTAGTAAAGTCTCTGCCAAAAATAGCAGAGTATATATAACAGTTCAGTAGCCACACACAATAATACACATGTAGCATAATTAGTTCAGAAATGTAAGGAAACAAATTTAAACAGAAATGACAGTAAAGGCCGGGCCATGGGGCTCATTCCTGTAATCCTAGCACTCTAGGAGGTTGAAGCAGGAGGATTGCTTGAGGTCAGGAGTTCAAAACCAGCCTGAGCAAGAGCGAGACCCCGTCTCTACTATAAATAGAAAGAAATTAATTGGCCAACTGATATATATATATATATAAAATTAGCCGGGCATGGTGGCACATGCCTGTAGTCCCAGCTACTCGGGAGGCTGAGGCAGGAGGATTGCTTGAGCCCGGGAGTTTGAGGTTGCTGTGAGCTAGGCTGACACCACAGCACTCTAGCCTGGACAACAAAGCGAGACTCTGTCTCAAAAAAAAAAAAAAAAAAAAAAGGAAAGAAAAGAAATGACAGTAAAGACCAACAACACACAGCCCTAGCAAAGGGAAGAATTGGATTTCCATGGTTGCCACATGACAGGTGCAGACAGGCCCAACTTGCAGTCATTAAACTTCAATTTTTTCACATTACAATCATGCAAAAGCAATATACAGTCAGTAGAAACCGTATTTCAAATACCCATATAATCATTACCTTTTTCACTTTCAGCATAGTATGCAATATAGTACATAAGATATTCCACATTTTCTCATAAGATAGGCTTTGTGTTAGATGATTTTGCCCAACTGTAGGATGATGTAAGTGTTCTGTGCACAATTTAAGGCAGGCTAGGTTAAACAATGATGTTCAATATTAAGTCTTAAATGTATTTTCAATTTACAATGTTTTCAACTTACAATAGGTTTATCAAGACATAACTCCATTGTAAGTCAAGGAACATCTCTCTATATTTTTTTTAGCTTTTTTTATTTTATTTTATTTTATTTTGGCATATTATGGGGGTACAGATTTTAAGGTTTCAATAAATGCCCATTCCCCCCTCCCCCTACAAGTCTGAGTCTCCAGCATGACCATCCCCCAGATGGTGCACATCTCACTCATTATATATGTATATACCCGCCTCCCTCACCCCTCCCACCTGCCCGATACCTTATTACTGTAGTACCGATGTGTCCACTTAGGTGCTGCTCAGTTAATACCAGTTTGCTGGTGAGTATATGTGGTGCTTGTTTTTCCATTCTTGAGAAACTTCACTTAATAGTATGGGTTCCAGCTCTAACCAGGAAAATATAAGATGTGCTATATCACCGTTGTTTCTTAGAGCTGAATAGTACTCCATGGTATACATATACCACATTTTATTAATCCATTCTTGGATTGATGGGCACTTGGGCTGTTTCCAAAGCCTTGCAATTATGAATTGTGCTGCTATAAACATTCGAGTGCAGGTGTCTTTTTTGTAGAGTGTCATTGGATCTTTTGGGTAGATGCCCAGCAATGGGATTGCTGGATCAAATGGTAGATTCACTTGTATCGTTTTAAGGTATCTCCATATTGCTTTCCACAGAGGTTGAACTAGTTTCCAGTCCCACCAGCAGTGTAGGAGTGTTCCTCTCTCTCCGCATCCACACCAGCATTTATTGTTTGGAGACTTTTTGATAAAGGCCATTCTCACTGGAGTTAAGTGATATATCACTGTGGTTTTGATTTGCATTTCCCTGATGATTAGAGATGTTGAGCATTTTTTCATATGTTTGTTGGCCATTCTTCTGTCTTCTTTAGAAAAGTTTCTGTTCAAGTCCTTTGCCCACTTTTTTTTTTTTTTTTTTTTTTTTTTTGAGACAGAGTCTCACTTTGTTGCCCAGGCTAGAGTGAGTGCCGTGGCGTCAGCCTAGCTCACAGCAATCTCAAATTCCTGGGCTCAAGCGATCCTACTGCCTCAGCCTCCCGAGTAGCTGGGACTACAGGCATGTGCCACCATGCCCGGCTAATTTTTTATATATATATATCAGTTGGCCAATTAATTTCTTTCTATTTATAGTAGAGACGGGGTCTTGCTCTTGCTCAGGCTGGTTTTGAACTCCTGACCTCGAGTAATCCGCCCGCCTCGGCCTCCCAGAGAGCTAGGATTACAGGCGTGAGCCACTGCGCCCGGCCTGCCCACTTTTTAATAGGGTTATTTGATTTTTTCTTCCTGATTTTCGTGAGTTCTAAGTATATTCTAGTTATCAGTCCTTTATCGGATGCGTAGGATGCAAAAATTTTCTCCCATTCTGTAGGGAGATTTTCTCCCATTCTGTTGTCTGTTTACTTTCATGACTATTTCTTTGGCTGTGCGGAAGCTTTGTAGTTTGATCATGTCCCATTTATTTATTTTTGTTGCTGCTGTGATTGCCTTTGTGGACTTCTTCATAAACTCTTTGCCTAGGCCGATGTCTAGGAGAGTGTTTCCAACTTTTTCCTCTAGAATTCTAATAGTTTCATACCTTAGGTTTAAGTCTGTTATCCAGCGTGAGTTGATTTTTGTGAGAGGTGAAAGGTGTGGGTCCTGTTTTAGCCTTCTACAGGTGGCTATCCAGTTTTCCCAGCACCATTTATTGAAAAGGGATTCTTTTCCCCAGCGTATGTTTTTGTCTGCTTTGTCAAAGATTAGATGACTATATGAGGATGGTTTTATATCAGAATTCTCACATCTGTTCCACTGGTCAATATTCCTATTTTTGTGCCAATACCAGATTCTTTTAATTACTACAGCTTTGTAGTATAGTTTGATATCTGGCATATTAATGCCTCCCATTTTGTTTTTGTTGCCTACAATATATATTTATTTTTAAACAACCAATATATATTCAACAGAAAATTACAACACATGAAAAGAAACAAAAACATGTGATTCACACAAAAAGCAAAACAAAAAATCAATCAGTACAAATTATCCCCAAAGTATCCCAAACACTGAACTCATTCAACAAAGACTTTAAATCATCTGATTTAAATATATTTGGAGAACTAAAGAATATCAAGTATGCAGAACTAAAAAAAAAAGCATAGGATCAATGTAACACTAAGTAGAGAATATCAATAAAGATATAGAAATCATAACAACAAAGATCCAAGTAAAAATTCCAGAGTTGAAGAATAGAATAACAAAAATGAAAAAATCACTTAGAAGGGCTCAACAATAGATATGAGCAGGCACAAAAATAATCAGTGAACTTGAAGATTTCTGAATTTAAATTATCTAGTCTAAGGAATAAAAAGAAAAATGTGAAGAAATACAAACAAACCTTCAGAGACATGTTGGATACTATCAACCATACCAATGGTTGATACTATCAACCATACCAATATATGAATAATGAATTTCCAGAAAGAGAAGAGAAAGAGAAAAGAGAAGAAAGAATATTTGAAGAAATACTAACAGTAAATTTTACAAATTTTATTTTTCCAGATTTCTTGAGATACAATTGATAAGTAAAAAATGTAAATATTCAAGGAATACAGAGTGATGATTTGATATATATACACATTGTGAGATGATTACCACAATTAAATTAATTAACATATCCATCACCTCCACACCTAGGATGGTGTTGGGGAAGGGGGATGAGGACCCTTAAGAATGCACTCAGCAAAGATCAAGTAAAAATATAATACAGTAGAATTAACTACAATCTATAGTCACCCCCACTATGCATTAGATCTCCAGAATTCATTGATCTTATAAATGAAAGTTTATACCCTTTGGCCAACATCTCCCCAGCCCCTGGCAACCACCATTCTACTCTCTGCTTCTATGAGATCAACTGTTACAGACTTCACCTATAAGTGATCATGCTGTATTTTTCAATCTGTGTCTGGCTTATTTTACTTGGCATGAAATTTTTCAGGTTAGTCCATGTTTGTTGGGGAAATATGATTGAGGAATTAATGAGATGTGGCTCATAAGACCATTATTTTATTATATCACCCAATATTGCTATATTAAAGACAGAAACAGGAGTTTGCAGGGCTTTCCCTGAAGGAATATGTGAACTCAATGCTTCACTTATCAGAGGCTGCTATCAAGGGAGGGCTCTCATAGCTCCAGTAGGGATGTTTTCCAAAAAGGCTTCCCCATATCTCAAAATCTATACTCCTCCCTGTTCCTCAAAAGGCAAGGCAGGGTAATTATGGCCCACAGGATGGGAGCCAGAGACAATGGGTGTACTTGGCCCAGAGATAGGCCCCTGTGGTTATAAACAACCTGTTCTATAAAGGTGGACTTTCTGCTTTCTCATGACTGTCTGCCTTTAAGTCCACAATAACTAAATATAGAGCCATTATACCTCTTTTGTTATACCTCTGTTAATTATAACTATGTCTTAAAACTTAAAGATTAATCCCTAAAAAACTTTATACCTATTTGTTCACATAAATAAATTAAAATTTGTTAAAAGCCCTTTAAAAGGTAGCCCTAACCCGCTACCTATATAATCCTATTCCTATAACAACTACATTCCCTAACATATAAATATGTCACTATAACAACTGATAATTAATATCTATAATTATAAAAACCTGTATAAATCTAACCATTGTGATTAAAATAAAATTTTAAGGCTCACCCCCACCACCACCACCACCAGCTGACTGAATGGACCCCCTCTTGTGGCCAAAGGAATATCCTAAAACTTAATTGCCTGCCAGGAGGAAGGAAGTCAGACATGCCTTATCATGCCCCCCTCCCTTCCTGGGGACATCCTTTGTATCCCCTTAACAGGCCTAAGGGTATGAAAGAAAAACCAGCAGGTCCTCAATTTACAAAACAAATCTATGTCCAGTGGCTTATCTCTGAAAACAGCTCCTTATGTTAAAACATTCCAAGCCTTTAGATAAAGCTTCCTGTCTTTAACCAATTACAAGCCAAAATATCTTTAAACCCACCTATAACCTGTAATGCCCCCCACACACTTCGAGATGTCCCACCTTTGTGGGCCAAACTAATGTACACCTCCCACGTATTGATTTGTGACTTTACCTGTAACCCCTGTCTCCCTAAAATGTATAAAACCAAACTGTAGCCGAACCACATCCAGTCCACTAGCTCAAGGCCTCTTGGCTGTGGCTCCGGGTCATGGTCCTCAAACTTGGCTCAGAATAAATAAATCTCTTTAAAATTACTTTACAGAGTTTGACTTTTTTCCATTGACACCATATAACTAGACCATTCACAATGATATAGTCTAGACTCCTAAATACCCCACTATTATTTTAATCTTTTTATATAAAACTATAAACTATATCTTAGTCTCTATGTATTCTTTTTCTATTTCTTGTCAATTTTCTTACCCTCTATAATGACCACTATCTAAAAGACCTGGCTTCATTAAAAAAAAAAAAAAAAAAAAAAAAAAAAAACAGCTAATCTCACGGCCCAGCCTCACCTCCTGCATATGTTGTCACGAATGATAGCATTTCCTTCTCTTTAAAACAGTACAGTATTCCCTTATATGTATGTATACACCACATTTTCTTTATTCATCTGTTGACAGACCCCTAAATTGTTTTCATATCTTTCCTATTGTAAATGATGCTGGAATGAACATGGGTGTATAGATATCCTTTGGAGATGAATACTGATTTCATTTTCATGGGAAATAAACCCAGAAGAGGGGTTTTGGTCATTCCATGGTTAATCTTTTGAGGAACCTCCATACTGTTTTCCATAATGGCTGTGCCACTTTACATTCCCAACAACAGAACACAAGGGTTCCTTCTTCTCCGCACCTTTGCCCCAACACTTTTTATCTCTTGTATTTTTCAAGAGAGTCACATTGACAGATGTGAGATAATAGTTCATGGTGGTTTGGGTTTGAATTTCTCTAATGATGAGCAATATTGAGCACCTTTTCATATACCTATTGGCCATCTGTGTATCTTCTTTGGAAAAATGTCTATTCAGGACTTTTGCCCATTTTTAAATTATTTGTTATGTTTGTTGGCTACTGAATTATGAGTTTCATATATTTTTTGGATATTAACCACTTATCCAATGGTTTGCAAATATTCTCTCCAAACCTGTAGGTTGTCTGTTCACTCTGTTGAGAGTTTCCTTTGCTGTGCAGAAGCTTTATAGTTGAATATAATCCCAGTTGTTTGTTTTCAGTTTTGATGCCTGTGCTTTTGGTGTCATATCCAAAAAATCATCGCCAAGACCGATGTCAAGGAGCTTTTTCCCTGGTTTCTTCTAGGGGTTTTATGGCTTCACATATTACATTTAATTCTTTAATGCATTTAAAGTTAATTTTTGTATGATGTGAGATGAGTCCAATTTCATTCTTTTGCATGTAGATATCATGTTTCCAAACACCATTTATGGAAGAAACTATCCTTTCCCCATTTGTATTCTTGGTGCTTTTCTCAAAGACTCGTTGACCTCACAGACATGTGCTTATTTCTGGGCTCATGCCAATACCATACTGTATTGAGATAATTTTACTTTGAAACAAGGAAGTCTGAAGCCTCTAGCTTTCTTCTTTTTGCTCAAAATTGTTCTGGGTATTTAGCATCTTCATAATTCCATATAAATGTTAAGATTTTTTTTTTTACATTTCTGTGAAAAATGCCATTTAAATTTTAATAGGGATTTCACTGAATCTGCAGATGGCTTTGGGTAGTATGGGAATTTTAACATTGTTATTCTCTAATGCATGACCACATAATACATTGCCATTTGTTTGTCATCTTCAATTTTTTCATCAATATTTTATAGTTTTCAGTGTACAGGTCTTTCACCTCCTTGGTTAAATTTATTCCTACATATTTTATTCTTCTGATGCTATTGTAAATGGAATTATTTTCTTAATTAGGGGTGTGTACTTCATTGTTATTGTTTAGTAATGTCACTGATGTTTGTATGTCAATATCAAATCCTGCAACTTTACTGAATTCATTTATTAGTTCTAAGAGTTTTTTGATGGAGTCTTTAGGGCTTCCTATATATAAGGCCATGTCATCTGCAAACAGAGATTATTTTACTTCTTCCTTTTTTGTTTAAATGCTTTTTATTTCCTTTCCTTGTGTAATTGTTTTGGCTAGAGTTTCCAATATTATGTTAAAGGGGGATGATGTTGAAAGTGGGCATACTTGTCTTGTTTCTGATCTTAGAGAAAATATTTTTGATTTTTACCATTGAAGACTGGGAAGAAGGATGAATCGAGCCCAGAGGGAGGTGGAAAGGCAACGAACCATCTGGACTCTCCAGCTTCCTTCTTTCCCCATTACTGGGCCAAGGTCGCTTCTCAGCTTGGCACTAGGATCTCCATTTGCCTGTATTTCAGAGGAAGAGGCTGGGGCAAACACCCGAACATGTGGCATCCCAAAGCTGGGCAGCCAGGGCCAAATCCATATCCCCCAACATCAGGTACCCTGGGGGTTCGAATCCCACCCATCCACCACCTGTCAATCCACCTTTCCTGCGGCCCTTTCCTGCTCTCCCAGAAGCTCCCCAGAGAAGTGCAGTTTCTCCCCACCATGAGCCCCCTCATCCTGTGCCAAGATATTCAGAATGCCAACCCCCAGGTCCCTACCCTCCTCCACACCCATCCCTGCCCCTGGCATGCCTCCTGTGAATCCCTTGGCTCCTGACATTTTAGGACCAGAAAGGACAATGGACAAGAAGATGCAAAAGAAAATGAAGAAAGCTCATAAAAAGATGCTCAAACACCACAAGCATGGCAAGCATTCCTCCTACCCTTTCTCCTCTTCCTCCTCTTTCAGCCATGAATCTGACGGAATACAGGGCCTGGACCCTTCCCTGAAGTCTCACCAGTCTGCTCTCCCATCAAGCTTCAGATACCACGTTGGACCAGTGGAAACTAGCCCTTGTGCCCCACCCCCACTCACCCACTTGAGCCTCACTCTGCTGTCCAGCCCTGACTGGCTAGGGAAAATGGGAAGAGGATTGCCATGGGCTAGCAAAGGCTGTCTTCTTGCTGCTTGGATAGATCTCATAGCTGATGAGTTTAGCAGGGAGCTGTTTTTTGAAGATGGTGAGACCTTTGAGCTAAATGCTGAAGGCAAGTTTATAA
Organism: Microcebus murinus; assembly: GCF_040939455.1. Lineage (NCBI taxonomy): Eukaryota > Metazoa > Chordata > Mammalia > Primates > Cheirogaleidae > Microcebus > Microcebus murinus. Next base: position 105,314,922 of record NC_134105.1, on the reverse strand, counting down.
TCTGTGAACTGTGATGTTTTTACTTCCTTTTGTAATACTTTTGTGGTTGAGGGTTTTTGTGGAAATTTAACTATGAAGAAAAAACTGTACCTTTTTTGCAGTGTTGGCACACTTGGGTAATTTAGAGGGAAACACACTTCCCAGCAGGCCTTTCATCAGTTGCACTAACTGCAGGGTTGCTGGGAGGTAGACCATGTGTCTCCCACCACCCACAGACCCAGTGAGACACATGGGGCCTCCCCTACTGCAGACAGCCCAGTGATACTGTGACTTTCCTTACCACGGAAGCAACAGAAACAGCACACGGATGGCTTCTGCCTCACTTTCAACTCCCAAACCTACCTCTGACATGAAACTGAAATCACACCCCGAACTCCAGCGGCCAGGGAGCCTGGGAAATGCGAGGTTAGCTTTCCTGCCTCTGCAGGAGAGGAATCCCACTGAGGACCTGCTCACCACGCCTACCACACCTCTCTCACTGCCCTGCTCAAGCCTCAGGGACAAAGTGTCAAACAGCCCAGCCAGTCCCCTCAATGCCCTTGTTCCACTGTCACTCGGTCTCACCGACCTAGCAAACCGTGCACCTTGGATTGATCCAACCTCTGCACAGCACTCATGCTGCCTGACACAATCACCAACCACACAGATGGCACCATGATCAACCCACAAGACCGAACCTCAACCAATCTTTAACACCATTCAACAGTCAGCTGTGTGTGTGACAGCTGTTCAAAGGTCATACAAATTAAGAACAGCTAGGACTTATTGAGTGCTTCTTCCTATGTGCCATGACTCTTCTAAGCATTCTACATGCGTTAATTCTTTAATCCTCAAAAACCCTCTGTGCGATAGGCATCATAATTCCCATTTACAGATTAGAAACTAGGAGACTTGGAAAGACTAAGCCATTTTTTTAAGTTCACAGAGCTGAGAAATATCTGAAACAAGATTTAAATCTAGAGCCGGGCGTGGTGGCTCATGCTTGTAATCCTAGCACTCTGGGAGGCTGAGGCAGGATTATTGCTTGAGCTCAGGAGTTCGAGAGCAGCCTGAGCAAGAGCAAGACCTTGCCCCTACTATAAATAGAAAGAAATTAGCCAAACAACTAAAAATAGAAAAAAAAAATTAGCTAGGCATGGTGGCACATGCCTATAGTCCCAGCAACTTGGGAGTCTGAGGCAGAAGGATTGCTTCAGCCCAGGAGTTTGAGGTTGCTGTGAGCTAGGCTGATGCCTCGGCACTCTAGCCTAGGCAAGAGAGTGAGACTCTGTCTCCAAAAAAAAAACAAGATTTAAATCCAGGTAATTTGACTTCAGAGCCCACGTTTTCATCATTCTGCTGACTGCCCCCACATTCTCCCAAACTGCCATCTACTATGGACTTACTCGTGTCCCCCCAAAACCCACATGTCTGATGCCTAAAGCCCAACGTGATGGAGATCAGGCCTTTGGGAAGTAACCAGGTCAGATGAGGTCATTGGGGTGCAGCGTCCCATCCCTGTGAGGGCTTCAGTCCCTTTGTAAGAAGAGGAACATCTCTCTCTCACCCCACCCCCACCCCGTGGGCGTGCACAGCGAGCAGGCAGCCATCTGCAAGCCAGGCAGGCAGCGCTCACCAAACCCAACCGTGCAGCACCCTGATCTCGGATTTCCAGCCTCATGAGACAAAAATCTCTGCAGTTTAGCCCGTCCAGTCTATGGTGTTCTGTTATGGCAGTCTGAGCAGACTTAGTCACCATCCTACCTTATCATTCATAGCAAGGGACAGGAACTCCTATTTCTCAGGAAAAAATAACAGCAGAAGCTAGTGACTTCAAGTTCCTACCACCAAACTTCCAACCGACCTGCATTTATTTATAACTGTCCTAACTCTCTCCTGTCCCCAGAGAAGACAACGCACGCCTGTTGTCTGCAGTGAGTACCTGCACCCACGGTTCAGGTCCCTTCTCCCCCGCCTGTGTCAGGAGCCTGGCTCTCTGCTGCATTTCCTTTTTCTCTGGTTTGTTCCCTGTCCCTGCTCACTCCTTCGCTGCAGGCCTTAAGCACTCCCAGGGCTGTCCCTCCCAACACCCCCTGGCCTCGCACCCCAGCTACTGCCCTGTTTCTCCGTCTTCCACGTCACAGCCACACGCCCACCCTGGCTCCGAGACACCCCTCAGCCTTCCTCCTGCAGCACTCCTCAGAGTGTCACCAGCGACCAGCAGCTGCCCAGCATTTGGCACTGACCTTTGACCCCTTTCTCCTTCCTCGGTTTCCCTGATCTCACACTCTCCTGGGTCTCCCCCTTCCCCTCTGCTATCCTTCTCAGGCTCCACGACAATGACTCCTCTTCCTCTACCTCAACCCTCATTTCAATGTTGGTGCCTACAAGTGTCTTGTCATTATCTTGTTTTCATCTTATTTTCTGTGTTCTCACTGGGACACCTGCTCCCCTGGCTTCAGTGATCACTCACGTGCTGCTGATGCCCAGGTCTGTATCCTCCCCTCTCCTCTGCTCAGCGACGGACCTGCGCTCGGCTCTCTACTGGACATCTCCCCCGGCTCCTCACGTCCACGTGTCCAGGGCTGCGTTTACCTTCGTCTTCTGACCTACGCCAGTGTCCTGTTCCCAGTCAGGGGCCCTACCCAGAAACCTGGTCCTGTCCTTGGCTCCTGCCTCTCCTGACACCCAGGGGCAGTTGATCCAGGACCTGCCAGATGTCAGACCCACTGCTCAGCACCTCGCGTGCAAAGATTTATTTTATTGTCACAATCTTAAGAGGGATAAAAAAAGTGAAATTTTCAGCTGTTTCTAGCACGTATGGATAAGGACATTGAAATAGAGCTCCCTAAGCCATCATGCTTTTTCTCAGTTTCTCTCCACCCATTATGTGGCTTCTGGAACAGGCCAACCCTGACTCACCCCTGATCCTGGCCCCAGAGCAGTGCTCGTGCTCTTCCATCTCCTCCACTCCCCTCTTATCACACTATTACAACATGCCAGGTTCCTCTTTTGTATTATATGGAACTTGAGGAAAAGAGAGATGCATTATTCTCTCATAGGGAGTGAAAGCAGAAGCTACTACTCTGTGTGTCATCTGACAGTAAATTGGTTTTCATTTCATGGGAACAGTAAAAATAATTTCGGATGATGTAACTGGGCCTAATAAAAAAGTATCGATAATTATCTTCTCCTACACAACAAATTCTCTCTCCTTCTTGTGTCCACCACCATGTTTACCTACCCTTCATGCTAACAGAACAGCCTGACATTTGCTCAATTTTTTATTTTATTTTATTTTATTTTATTTTGAGACAGAGTCTCACTCTGTTGCCTGGGCTAGAGTGCCGTGGCGTCAACCTAGCTCACAGCAACCTCAAACTCCTGGGCTCAAGCAATCCTTCTGCCTCAGCCTCCCAAGTAGCTGGGAGCTAATTTTTTCTATATATTTTTGTTGGCCATTTCATTTCTTTCTATTTTTAGTAGAGACGGGGTCTCACTCTTGCTCAGGCTGGTTTGCAACTCCTGACCTTGAGCAATCCACTGCCTCGGCCTCCCAGAGTGCTAGGATTACAGGCGTGAGCCACCACGCCCTGCCTATTTGCTCAAATTTGTAATGCAAACAAGACAAAGCTGTGTCTCTTACAGCTATTCTTTTCAATCTCCCCAGCTTAGCCTGTAGTTCCACCTGCAGCAGTCAGATTCTCAGCGATCAGAGGGAACCAGGCAAGGTCATCATTCCTCATCCCCATCCTCTGCAAAGGAACACACAAATGCACACGCACACACAGAAACACACACAAACACACGCACCCACGCACACCAGCCTCTAGCCATGTCACTATATATGAATTACAAGTAAGGTCATCTCAAAACATGCTGATTACAAACTAAAGGAGGATTCTAAGTACCCGAGAGCACTGTCATCTTCTGGATGGGTTGGAACACAGGGTTGTCTCTGAATTGTGCAGTACATGTTCTAACTCAGCTCCTTCCCCTACAGGGTTCCAGAAGCTCAGCCTTGCTGTTGGGCAAGCAGCAGATAGGAACGTTTCCAGGGGACACTGAGATGCATTAGCTAGAGCAGGCAGTGAGTGATATAATTAACTACTCTCAATGTGGTCTGTGCAGGAAGTGCCCCTGACTTGAATGAAAAACTGGTTCATATTTTCAATTTGTACCAAATGGTAAGTGGGATGGATGAACGACTGGAGGTGAACACACAAGCCCATGATCATTGTTACTAAGCCTAACCTGGCTCCAGCCACCATGCCCTGCCCCACCCTCCAGGCCATTTTGCAGACCTGGATATATACTGTCCCTCTCTGCAGACACCTTCAAGAACCTCAATGGACTCCTAAAGCCCGAAATCCAAACTTTGTAACTCAGTGTTCATGCCTTTTGTTAGTATATAGAAGGATGATTTCTTTTTTTTCTGTTGGCCATGTAACCTGAAATCCTACTAAACTCACTTATTAGTTCTAGAAAGTTTCCTAGATAGAAAGTATGTTGTCAGGCCGGGCACGGTGGCTCACACCTGTAATCCTAGCACTCTGGGAGGCTGAGGAGGGCCGATTGCTCGAGGTCAGGAGTTTGAAACAGCCTGAGCAAGAGTGAGACCTCGTCTCTACTATAAATAGAAAGAAATTAATTGGCCAACTAATATACATAGAAAAAATTAGCCAGGCATGATGGCGCATGCCTGTAGTCCCAGCTACTTGGAAGGCTGAGGCAGCAGGATTGCTTGAGCCCAGGAGCCTGAGGTTGCTGCGAGCTAGGCTGATGCCATGGCACTCACTCTAGCCTGGGCAACAAAGCGAGACTCTGTCTCAAAAAAAAAAATGTTGTCTACAAAAAATGATAAAATTCCCTGCACTTTTCAATCTGTACACCTTTTATCTCTTTGTCTTGCCTAAATGCACTGAGTAGATCTTAAAGTACAACATGGAACAGAAGTGGTAAAATTGCACGTCTTTATCGTTTCCAACATTAGAGAAAAATCCTTCAGTTTTCGTCATTAAATATGATTTTAACTGAAGGTTTTTTAAATATATCCTTAGCCAGATACATCAGTTTCGTTGATTTCTGCTCTTATCTTTACTGTTTCTTTCCTTCTGCTCGCTCTGGGTTTATTTTGCTTTTATTTTTCTGGATTCCAAAAGTGAGAATTTAATCTTTAATGAGATAGTTCTTCTTTTCTAATGTAAGCCTTTAATCCTATAGGTTTCCCGGTAAGCACCACTTCAGCTTTACCCCACAAATTTTCATGTATTGTATTTTCATTTTCATTCAGTTCAGATATTTTCTAATGTCCTTTGAGACTTCCACTTTGACCCATTGAATGTTTTGAAGTGTTTTGTATAATTTCTAAGCATTTGGAAATGTTTATGTTACCTTTCTGTTATTAATTTCTAGTCAATTACATTATGATCAGAGAATATAATTTATAATATTTCCAATATTAGAAATTTGTCAAGATTTACTTAATGACCCAGGATAGGACATAACTTAGTGAACTTATCATGTGCACTTGAAAAGAATGTGTTTTCTGCTGTTGTTGGATGGGGTGTTCTATAAGCATCGGTGAGGTCTCGGTGGTTGACGGTGGTATTCAGTTCCATGTTCCTGCTGAAGTTCCTTCTACTAGTTCTGTTACCAGGGGAGGAGTATAAAAACCTATGACTATCATTGTGGACTAGTCTAGTTCTCCTTTAGTTTTTTTCAAGTTTTGCTTCATTCTTGGAACCTCCGTTTTAGGTGCGAGCACATTGAGGGTTGTTATCTCTTGTTGGAGAATGAACTCCTTCGCCATATGTGATATCCCTCTCGGTTTCCTAGCAGTTGTCTTTGCTCTGAAGTCTACTTCCTCTGATGATAATTAGCCAGTCCTGCTTTCTTTGAAGTAGCAATTGCATGGTACGTCTTTTCCTCTCCTCTTACTTTTAACCTGCCGCCATGGTATCAAAGGCAGGCCACATGGGAATGGTTACCAAGTGATGCCCCTATCTAGGTGCACTGCTGCTGTCCCAGATGAGATGTTCCCTTGGCCATCCTCTCCTCAGGGTCCAGGTGGAAAGCCCTACACTAATCGTGTAATCACCCCATTATCATGCAGGGCCTTCGGTTTGCCTCACTACTGATTTTCTGAGGTCCTCTCTCCCCACCCCCATTTCTTCCCAGCTTCTCTCTCATTCCTGCTTCCTGTCTCAGTGAGTATCGTGTCTTTCTTCCCATCCCAGGGGTCCCCTCAGCCTGAGATGGCTGCCAAAGCCCACTCACCCCCTCGTCCCCACCCCAGTGAAGCTGCAGCCAGTGTGTGGCAATGATGATGGCTTCTCTTGGGCTAAAGTTCCTAGAGAGGAGTGGTGTCGGTAGGCACCAAGAGGTGAAGATTGAAGGGGTCTCCGCATCACTCCCGCCTTGCTGAGGGTCTCAGGACAAGAATGACAACAAGTGATGTAAGTGTCACTCATTGGAGTTGATCTCTGTTTCATAATTATGATGCCGTAAAAAGGGAATCAAGGAGGCAGCAGTGAAAGGAGGGAAAGATTGACAAATATGGGCAGGTGTCTCCCAGCAGCCTGGTCAAGACACAGCTGGCTAGGCAGTGACCTATGGGCCGGAAGACACTAGGATGTGATCTCTTGGAAAAGGCATTTCTCATATTAAACACTCACTTTCATACATAATTTCATGCTTTTAGATATACAAGGCTGCTTTTCCGCCCACTCCCCCCTCCCCCCAGCGCTGCTCCGGCTCCACCGTGCTCGCTCCGAGCTGCCGGCTCCTGCTAAGCCAGCACCACCATTGTCTCCCTTCAGCCTCCATCATGATTATCTACCGGGACTTCATCAGCCATGACTGGTGGAGGGGAAGATGGTCAGCAGGACAGAGGGTAACATTGATGACTCGCTCATTGGTGGAAATGCTTCCGCTGAAGGCCCTGAGGGTGAAGGTATGAAAGCACAGTAATCACTGGTGTTGATATCGTCATGAACCATCATTTGCAAGAAACCAGCTGCACAAAAGAAGCCTACAAGAAGTACATCAAAGATTACATGAAGTCAATCAAAGGCAAACTTGAAGAACAGAGACCAGAAAGAGTAAAACCTTTTATGACAGGGGCTGCAGAACAAATAAAACACATCCTTGCTAATTTCAAAAACTACCAGTTCTTTATTGGTGGAAAACATGAATCCAGATGGCATGGTTGCTCTACTGGACTACCGTGAGGACAGTGTGACCCCATATATGATTTTCTTTAAGGATGGTTTAGAAATGGAAAAATGTTAACAAATTTGGCCATTACTTTGGATCTATCGCCGGTCATCATAACTGGCTGCTGCTTGTCACCCACACAACACCAGGACTTAAGACAAACGGGACTCATGTCATCTTGAGCTCTTCATTTATTTTCACCATGATTTATTTGGAGTGGAGGCATTGTTTATAAGGAAAAAACATTGTCATGTAGGTTGTCTAAAAATAAAATGCATTTAAACTCAAAAAAAAAAAAAAATAGATACACAAGGCTGAACACACCTCAAGCCCCGGGAGCCCGGCTCTGCTCCTGCCTCTCAGTCCCTCCGGGAACTTGCTCTATCCATCATGCCCTGCCCAGACCAGGTCTTGAGCTTCCACTCTCCTAAAACTTTCCTCTTATCCTACGCATATGACCAGACGTCTTTCACTAAAGAAAAACAAAACCTTCTTAAGCCCTATGACCTCCCTCTGTCTGCTGATCCATTTCAACATAGGCAAGATTGTTGCAAGAAAACTGCACATTCTTTGTTTCCACTGGCAGCAACCCAATTCTGCAGTGTGGCTCTGGAGGCCATTTCTGGGATCTCTGGCTTGAGTTTGTCTCTTCAGCTCTACCTAAAACTCACAGAGCTAAAATGCACCCTTTAGTTACTGTTTTGCTCCTAAGAGTAGCTAAAGACAATGCTGTCATCTCAAATAAAAACTGTGACTAGGGGGGAGGATCAAGATGGCGGATGAGAAACACCGCCAGACAGAGTGTCTCTGCAGAAAAGACAGATTCTAACAGAAATTAGAAAAAAGAAGCAAGAAGATGAGCATACAGAGGATGAGGGCCGGAAGGAGGGGTACCTGAGACCACAGGAGACTCCACGGGAGGAGGCTGCGGAGGAGAACTGGAAGCTGAGACCGCTGGAGCAGCCGGGAGACCAGCGGGAAGGGTAGGTTTCACCTCCCCTGCATTTGGGACTGCTGGTGGGCTCCCCAGCGGGTGGAGAGACCTGCGGACACCAGCCCAGAGACGGCCGCCACCAGCTAGTGGTGAGCCTGTAGTGGACGCGGCACCAGGCTCCCAACTCCCTCCGGGCACCTACCTGTGCACAGACCCAAGCCACGCGGCAGGCACCATATTGCCTCCTTCTCCCCTCCCCCGACCCTACCCATGGCTGCCCAGAGAGACAATACAGCCACCAGCCAGAGGCACCTCCAGGGAACAGGACTTTCCCTTTTGGGACCCTACAGTTGACTAAGGGGAACTCAGACTGTGAACTCCCTACCCGCCAGCCCTCCCAGGTGCTGCTGGCACAGTGTTCCCAGGAGAACGGTGCAGACACAGAGGCTGAGAGACATAGACCCAGCTTGGGCTCCCTGTGGGTGAATTGGGACTGGAACTCCTCTCCATGGTGGGAATACAGTTTGAACTCTGGGACCCAGAGGTCGGACCTGCAGACCAGATCCCATGCACCAAGGTCTAGCATCGCCCGGGCACAGAAGGGATATACGTAAACAGCCTACTGAGGTGGGTGTGCCTTCAGGGGCAGATCAGCATCCTAGAGGGCAACCCTACTCCCAAAAAGAGGCCGTATGCCCAGCCCAGGTGGCATTCCTGTGCAGGGATCCTCCCTGCCGGCATCACAGTCCGGGGAGGCCTGGTGGTGTGTGGTCTGGCCTGCTGGCAGAGGCCCAGGAGTAGCTACGGAGTTGGGGAGGGTGGAAAGAAGCAAGGCCCGCTCAAGACTGCGGGTCTCAGACAGCCCCACCCCCACAAGCAGACTTTTTGGCTGAGTAGGGCCATTCCAGCCCCCCCTGACAGCTTTTCCTGGAAGCAGAGAACAGAACTTTGACCCCTGCTAAGGGCATTGGTGGTGCCTGAGGGCAGGCTTACCCAAACCAGATCCGCCCAGAACAAGAGCTGACAACAGGACACAAAAACAACAGCATAGACTGTTCCTCCAAGCAAGCGCCACCTACTGACAGGGACGGCATCCTGCACAGTCTTTTAACGGCACCTACTGACTCATACAGGGAGTGGTCGAATCTCACCCACAGACACCACCTAATGGCTCAGAAACTAAACAAGGTGTGTGAATACCCAAACAAAAACCTAAAGGAAAGAAACAACAACTGATCGACATGGGAAGAAATCAACGAAAGAACTCAGGAAATATGAAGAACCAAATGGAAAACACACCCCCAAAGAGGAGCACGAGCCCCCTAGAAATGGACACCAACCCAAATCAGGCAACCAAAATGACAGAAGAGGAATTTCGTATGTGGATCATAACAACACTCACCGACCTGCAACAACAACTCAATAACCAACACAAAGAAATCACAAAAAGCCTCCAGGACCTAGAAGAAAAGTTCCCTAAAGAAATAGACACAATGAAGAAAAGTTTAACTGAACTCCTAGAAATGAAGAATCAATTTTCAGGGAACTAAAAAATACAGTGGAAAGTCTCAAGAACAGGGTAGATCAAACAGAAGAAAGAATCTCAGAGATTGAAAATAACACCCTCCAAATAAATAAAACTTTCACAGAGATACAGCAGAGAAACAAGAGAAAAGAGCAAAGCCTACAAGAGATGTGGGATAATGTGAAGAAGCCTAATGTGAGGGTCATAGGGTTGCTATAAGGGGAAGAAGACAACACTCAAGGGTTGGAGAAGCTATTTGAAGATGTAATAGAGGAAAATTTCCTAGGCCTTGCTCAAAATCTCGATATACAAGTTCAAGAAGCTCAGAGGACCCCTGGAAGATTCAATGCAAACAGGAAGATGTTAGGACATGCAGTCATCAGACTGACCAAAATATCAACTAAAGAGGCCCTTCTAAGAGCTGTAAGACGAAAGAAGTAAGTGACATATAAGGGAAAGCCAATTCGAATAACACCAGACTTCTCTAATGAGACTTTAAAAGCAAGGAAAGACTGGGGCCCCATTCTCACTCTTTTGAAACAAAACAATGCCCAGCCTAGAATCTTATTCCCTACAAAACTAAGCTTCATATATGAAGGAGAAATAAAGACATTCTCAGAAAAGCAAAGGCTCAGAGAATTCACCAAGACAGGACCAGCCCTACAAAAAGTACTCAAAACAGTGTTACGCACGGAACGCCATAATAAAATCTCACGAATATAAAAACAACCAAAACACAAAGATTAAAGGCCAGATAATACAATGGCTCAAGAGAAATCAAAACAACAACATCCAACCCAACAGAAAGAACAGTAATCTACCTTACCTATCAGTTCTCTCAATAAATGTGAATGGCTTAAACTCTCCAATCTAGAGACATAGGCTGGCTGAATGGATAAGAAAATACAGGCCAAGTATATGCTGTCTTCAGGAAACACATCTAACCTGCAAGGATGCATATAGACTAAAAGTAAAAGGGTGGCGATCAGTATTCCAGGCAAGTGGAAGCCAAAAGAAGGCTGGCATGGCAGTTCCACTTTCAGACGATTTAGTTTTTAAACCAACAAAAGTAGTGAAAGACAAAGAGGGTCATTATATAATGGTGAAGGGCACACTTCAACAAGAAGAGATAACAATTTTAAATATATATGCACCCAACTTAGGTGCACCCAGTTTCATAAAGCAAACCTTACTGGATCTAAGCAAATGGATTAATAGCAACTCCATATTCACCGGAGATTTCAACACCTCACTGACAGCACAAGACAGATCCTCCAAACAGAAAATTAATAAAGAAATAATGGACTTAAACAAAACCCTGGAACAATTGGGTCTGACTGACATCTACAGGACATTCTACCCAAAATCCACTGAATATATGTTCTTCTCATCAGCTCACGGGACATTCTCTAAGATTGACCATATCCTAGGACACAAAGTAAATCTCAAGAAATTTAAAAAAATAGAAATCATACCGTGTCCCTTCTCAGATCACAGTGGAATAAAAGTAGAAATCAACCATAACAGAAACTGACATTTCTACAGAAAAATGTGGAAATTAAACAACCTCCTACTAAATGATTACTTCATAAATGAAGAAATCAAGATGGAAATAAAAAAATTCTATGAAGAAAACGACAATGGAGAGACAAGTTATCAACTCCTCTGGGACACAGCTAAAGCAGTTCTGAGAGGAAAGTTTATCTCCATAAATGCCTATAACCAAAAGACAAGAAGATCACAAATAGACAATCTAACGAAATGACTCAAAGAGCTGGAAAAAGAAGAACAGACCCACGCCAAACCCAGCAGAAGAAGTGAAATCAACAAGATCAAATCAGAACTAAACGAAATTGAAAACAGGGAAGCTATTCAGGAGATTAATAAAACAAAAAGTTGGTTCTTTGAAAAAATGAACAAAATTGACACACCATTGGCTAAGCTAACGAAAAGCAGAAAAGAGAAATCTCTAATAAGCTCCATCGGGAACAAAAAAGGAGATATCACAACTGATCCCAAAGAGATAAAAGATATAATTTATGAATACTACAAAAATCTTTATGCACACAAACTGGAAAATATAGAGGAAATGGACAAATTTCTAGAAACACACAGCCTCCCTAGGCTCAACCAAGAAGAAATAGATTCCCTGAATAGACCAACTCAATAGCTGAAATAGAAACAGCAATTAAAAATCTCCCTAAAAAGAAAAGTCCCAGTCCAGATGGTTTCACTCCAGGATTTTACCACACTTACAAAGAAGAAATAGTACCTATCTTGCAGAAACTATTCCACAACATCAAGAAGAATGGAAACTTCCTCGACACCTTTTATGAAGCGAATATTACTCTGATACCAAAACCAGGAAAGGATGCAACAAAAAAAGAAAACTACAGACCAATACCCCTAATGAATATAGATGAAAAAGTTTTCAACAAAATCTTAGCTAACTGAATCCAGACACTTATCAAAAAAATAATCCATCATGACAAAGTGGGCTTCATCCCAGGGATGCAGCGATGGTTCAACATACATAAATCTATAAATGCAATTCACCACATAAACAGAAGCAAAAACAAAGACCACATGATTCTTTCAATAGATGCAGAAAAAGCTTTTGACAAAATTCAACACCCTTTCATGATACGAAGACTTAAGAAAACAGGCATAGAAGGGACATACCTAAAAATGATACAAGCCATATATGACAGACCCATAGCCAACATCATACTGAATGGAGAAAAATTGAAATCATTCCCACTTAGAACTGCAACCAGACAAGACTGCCCACTATCTCCACTTCTGTTCAATATAGTGCTGGAAGTCTTGGCTACAGCAATCAGACAGGAAAATGGAATTAAAGGTATCCAAATAGGGGCAGAAGACATCAAACTTTCACTGTTTGCTGATGATATGATATTATATCTAGAAAACCCCAAAGATTCAACCAAGGAACTCCTGGAACTGATCAATGAATTTAGTAAAGTCTCAGGATACAAAATCAATACACAGAAATCAGAGGCATTCATATACACCAACAACAATCTAATTGAGAACCAAATCAAAGACTCATTTCCCTTCACAATAGCAACAAAGAAATTAAAGTACCTAGGAATATACTTAACCAAGGATGTAAAAGACCTCAACAGGGAGAACTATGAAACACTGAGGAAGGAAATAGCAGAGGATGTAAACAGATGGAAATCCATTACATGCTCGTGGATCGGCAGACTCAATATCATCAAAATGTCTATACTACCCAAACTGATCTACAGATTCAATGCAATACCTATTAAAATCCCATCAGCATTCTTCACAGATATAGAAAAAATAATTTTACACTTCGTATGGAACCAAAGAAGACCTCGAATATCAAAAGCAATTCTAGGCAACAAAAACAAAATGGGAGGCATTAATATGCCAGATATCAAACTATACTCCAAAGCTGTAGTAATTAAATCAATCTGGTATTGGCACAAAAATAGGAATATTGACCAGTGGAACAGATGTGAGAATCCTGATATAAAACCATCCTCATATAGCCATCTAATCTTTGACAAAGCAGACAAAAACATACGTTGGGGAAAAGAATCCCTTTTCAATAAATGGTGCTGGGAAAACTGGATAGCCTCCTGTAGAAGGCTAAAACAGGACCCACATCTTTCACCTCTCACAAAACTCAACTCACGCTGGATAACAGACTTAAACTTAAGGTATGAAACTATTAGAATTCTAGAGGAAAATCTTGGAAATACCCTTCTAGACATCGGCCTGGGCAAAGAGTTTATGAAGAAGTCCCCAAAGGCAATCACAGCAGCAACAAAAATAAACAAATGGGATATGATCAAACTACAAAGCTCCTGCACAGCCAAAGAAATAGTCATGAAAGTAAACAGACAACCTACAGAATGGGAGAAAATTTTTGCATCCTATGCATCCGATAAGGGACTGATAACTAGAATATACTTAGAACTCACAAAAATCAGGAAGAAAAAAATCAAATAACCCTATTAAAAAGTGGGCAAAGGACTTGAACAGAAACTTTTCTAAAGAAGACAGAAGAATGGCCAACAAACATATGAAAAAATGCTCATCATCTCTAATCATCAGGGAAATGCAAATCAAAACCACAATGAGATATCACTTAACCCCAGTGAGAATGGCCTTTATCAAAACGTCTCCAAACAATAAATGCTGGCGTGGATGTGGAGAGAGAGGAACACTCCTACACTGCTGGTGAGACTGCAAACTAGTTCAACCTCTGTGGAAAGCAATATGGAGATACCTTAAAGCGATACAAGTGAATCTACCATTTGATCCAGCAATCCCATTGCTGGGCATCTACCCAAAAGGTCCAATGACACTTTACAAAAAAGACACCTGCACTCGAATGTTTATAGCAGCATAATTCATAATTGCAAGGCTGTGGAAACAGCCCAAGTGCCCATCAATCCAAGAATGGATTAATAAAATGTGGTATATGTATACCATGGAGTATTATTCAGCTCTAAGAAACAATGGTGATATAGCACATCTTATATTTTCCTGGTTAGAGCTGGAACCCATACTATTTTTTTTTTTTTTTGAGACAGAGTCTCGCTTTGTTGTCCAGGCTAGAGTGAGTGCCGTGGTGTCAGCCTACCTCACAGCAACCTCAAACTCCTGGGCTCAAGCGATCCTACTGCCTCAGCCTCCCGTGTAGCTGGGACTACAGGCATGTGCCATGATGCCCGGCTAATTTTTTATATATATATCAGTTGGCCAATTAATTTCTTTGTATTTATAGTAGAGATGGGGTCTCACTCTTGCTCAGGCTGGTTTTGAACTCCTGACCTGGAGCAATCTGCCCACCTCGGCCTCCCAGAGAGCTAGGATTACAGGCGTGAGCCACCGCGCCCGGCCTGGAACCCATACTATTAAGTGAAGTTTCCCAAGAATGGAAAAACAAGCACCACATATACTCACCAGCAAATTGGTATTAACTGAGCAGCACCTAAGTGGTCACATAGGTACTACAATAATAGGGTATTGGGCAGGTGGGAGGGGGGAGGGGGGCGGATATATACATGTATAATGAGTGAGATGTGCACCATCTGGGGGATGGTCATGCTGGAGATTCAGACTTGTGGGGGGCGAGGGGAAATGGGCACTTATTGAAACCTTAAAATCTGTACCCCCACAATATGCTGAAATAAAAAAAAAATAGAAAAAAAAAAAACCAATGATCACATTACAAAGGTAAAAAAAAAAAAAAAAACAAAACTTTGACTAATACAAAACAATATATAAAGAGTTGCTGGCTAGAGACTGTAAAGGAAAATGCAATATGGAATTCTCTCTCTGACCTGGGTGGGTTTGAAAGCCATAAGGATCTGATATACCTTATTTAATTTATTTGCTTTTGTATCAAAAGAGAAAATAAAAACAGGCTCAGCGTTCTTTATGAGAAAATTGGGGACTTTCTCTATATTCTGAGGCTGGCGGCCTGAGAAAACTGTTCTGGGGGTGAGAGGTCCCCAAAGATGGGTGATGGAAGGTCCTGTGCTCCTGTCACTGAGCTGGGCCCCGCGCCCACGGCAATGAGAGGGGAGCCTGCCCTGGGCTACGTCCCACAGGTAAGGATGGGAGCAGGCTGAGCCCTGGATACGTGGGGGCATATCACCTGCGACAGGCAGCTGGGTACCATCCTGATCAACTTCTCATTTTACAGGTGAGGAAACTGAGGTTCCAAAGAGGTGACCTGGCAAACCCAAGGTCCATAAAGGCAATAAGTGGCAGAGCCAGGCCCAGGTCCAGGTCTCCAGCCTCCCAGACCAGTGATCTTTCCACATCCCAGTGCCCGTCAGTGCCGTGAGTCTCCGCACTAACGTGGCTTCAACCTTGAGCAGCCACACTGAGGGGGGCGGAGGCCAGGCCTGTCCCAGCAGCATCTCGCCTCCCCACACCACCCCAGGCAGAGGGGCTGAGGCTGAGGGCTGCGTCTCAGGCCCCAAGGCGCCCTCGGCCAACCACAGCCACCTCCCACATGCAGTGAGTGAGTCACGAACAGGCCTGCGCTGCGAGCCCAGCCCAGACTTGCAAAGGCTGCTGGCCTGAGAAGCCTGGGCTGGTCTTGCGGTCGGGCTGGGACCCTCATATCTGTGAGCTGCAGGCGGTGAGCCCTGCCCTCCCCCGTGGGGGTGACGCTGCCTCCCCAGGAGGCTCACGTTCCCTCCTAAGGCGGGAGAAACCCCGTGGAGAGAAGGCGTGGCCTTGAGCTCCCGCCCGGTTCCCACACAGGGCTGCTGCCCACCTCGGTGTGCCGGTGACACCCGCCCCCAGCCACCTCACTCAGGCCGTGATGGCCACTCTAGGTGTCAACAAGCCTGGGCCGAGGGAGGTGCAGATAGCTAGCAAAACATTACTTCTGGGTATGTCTGTGAGGCTGTTTCTGGAAGAGATGAGCAGGTGAATCCGTAGACTGAGTAAAGAAGATCTGCCCTCAGTAACGGAGGCCTGGGTAGAGCAAAAAGGCAGTGGAAAGGCGATTTCACTGTCTCTTCTAGATCTGGGACGCGCATCTTCTCCTGCCCTCAGACTTGGCCACTCCAGGTCCCTAGGCCTGTGATACTGGGACTGACACCATTGGTCCCACAGGCTCTCAGGCCTCAGACGCAGGCTGAGTTACACACCAGCCTTCCTGGTTCTCCAGGTTACCGACAGCATGTCATGGGACCTCTCAGCCTCAGTGACCGTGTGAACTGATTACTGTCATTAATCTTTTCTTATGTGTATTGGCTCTCCGTGCCCTGCATTTCCCATCAGTGCATTCAACCAACTACAGATCAAAAGCATTCCGAAAAATTAAAAATAACAATAAAAGAATTTAAAATACAGATTTTTAAAACTCAACTGTTTACATGGCATTTCCAGTGCATTAGGTAGTATAAGTGATCCCAGACGTGACTAAAAGTATACACGAGGATATGCATAGGTTATATGCAACTAACTATGCCATTTTATGTAAGTGACTTGAGCATCCACACATTTTGGTATCCACGGAGGGTGCTGGAAGCCCTCTCCCATGCATTTCAAGGGATGACTGCATATCTTACTGGGTCTGTTTCTCTGGAAAACCCTGGTAAGCCCTTTCTGCAGTCCTTCCTCTATCACAAGATTTCCCCTGCAGTCCTTGGCTCCCTGGTTCTCAGCCTCTCTCCTCCGTCCAGCAAGGAGGACAGAGCACGTGATCCAGCACAAACTTACCACGCCTTAAACCACACCTTAAACCACCATGCCACAGCCACTCCGCCCCACAGGGCAGAGTGTGGCCCCACAGTCCCCACCGCAGCCCAGAACGTGCACCCAGGCCTGTGATCCCCTCCCGATGGGGCACGGAGGGAGAAAGCCAGCAGGCTGCTCACAGGGGAAACCACTCCCCCTTTACAGGGCCAGAACTGTCCCTTGTGGGCCTCAGAAGGGACACCAGGTCAGCCTCCAGCCTGCCCACCTGTTCCCAGTCCCTGGAGTAAGACCCTCCCTCTGTCCCCTGTCAAATGTCTGCTGACCCTGCCAGGTGTAGCTCGCACAGCCCCTGGGGAGCCAGCCCTGACTTGCCACTGGTGGAATTGGGGGCTCTGGGCTCTGGGCTGTCACAGCGCCCCTAGCAAGTCGTCTGTGAAGACGCTGGAGTAGGTGCCACCTATGCTCAGACACAAAACACACAGCTTTCAGCTAATGTGCAGGTGGCAGCCTGGACTGCTCATTCAGCAAATATTTACTGAGCACACCTGAGCCTCGGCACTAGCAGGGCCTCTCCTTCCTGTCCGGTCACCATCTGTGTATCTGCTGTAGTCACTGAGCCCAGAAGTGGTTTATATACACAAAACCTCACCCAGAACTTCCTCTTCTGACAGACTCCTTGCCCCATGCGGGGCCCAAGCCACATGTTCTCTGGGGAAATGAAGGAGAACACCTCTCTCCTAGTTGTCCACGTGTGACCCTGAGCGGTCACGTGTGTGCTGTCGTTCCACAGATAACAGCCCAGCCCACCCTGTGCTGAGTGGGGGCCCACCTCCTTGGGACACAGGCAGATTCCGTCACAAGGTGGGGCCCAAAGACAAAGCCTAGAGTCAGACGAATTGCTTTCCAGTAGAGGCAGATCACATGCAGGTAAAACTCCCCAAATGCAGTTAGTTGCCTTCAACAACAAATCATGAGAGACAAAAAAATAGCAATTTAAATGGTGAAGCAATTCTAGTCAGGTCCCAAAATGAGTATGAGATGCGAGTTATAAATCTGTGGTTCCCGGGGTCCATCTCTCTGCTCCCACCCACCTTTCTGGGTGCCGCTGCTGTGCTGGTATCTGTTTCAAGGCCAGCTCTTTCAGAGATAAAAACCACAGTTTCTAGCATTTGCCAATTCCCGTAGTGTAAATTCTCCGCTGTGGCTGACTTCAGAATACCAAAGTCATGACACTGAACACAGAGCTGGGAGGAGATGCACAGAACCAGCTCTCTCAGCCAGTTCCGGCTGGCCCCAGCACACACTGTCTGCAGGTGAGTCTGACATTTGCATATGCAGGATATACGCTGTGTTTCTCCCCATAGCGTGGCCCCCAGACACCAGCCAACTCTTTCATCAGGCAGAAAAGGCCATCTCTTCCAAAGCAGAAGGAAAGACTGGCTGAGGGATGGCATGTTGGTCTCCAATACAGCAGCACTCTAAGGGATTCACAGAGTAATTTTAACTGTATTTTATTTCCATGCTAAAATCTAATTCCTCCCTTCAATGACAAAAGCTAAAGTGTGGTCGGTCCTTGCACACCCTCCTTGCTCATTGGGCCATCCCAGCCTAAACCCAAGTGAGGTCCCCTGTCCACCTCTCCACAAGACCTTGTATCCTTCAGGGCACAGAATGACTCTTCCTTTGGGAGTCCAGCATGCTCAGGGCAGGACTTGGGGTCCAAATAGACATTGATTCCTTCCTGCTTCTACCACTAAGCTGTGAAATCAGGCAGATCCTCAGTAGCCTCATCTGTGAAATGAGATACTATCTCCTTGCAGGACTGGCAAGAAGACTAAATAAATGTATCGTATGCCGGGCACGGTGGCTCACGCCTGTAATCCTAGCACTCTGGGAGGCCAAAGTGGGTGGATTGCTCGAGGTCAGGAGTTCGAAACCAGCCTGAGCAAGAGCGAGACCCCGTCTCTACTAAAAATAGAAAGAAATTAATTGGCCAACTAACATATAGATGATAGATAGATAGATAGATAGATAGATAGATAGATAGAGATATATAGATATAAATTAGCCGGGCATGGTGGTGCATGCCTGTAGTCCCAGCTACTCAGGAGGCTGAGGCAGAAGGATTGCTTGACCCCAGGAGCTTGAGGTTGCTGTGAGCTAGGCTGACGCCATGGCACTCACTCTAGCCTGGGCAACAAAGCAAAACTCTGTCTCAAAAATAAATAAATAAATATATCATAGAACAGGCCGGGCGCGGTGACTCACACCTGTAATCCTAGCACTCTGGGAGGCCGAGGCGGGAGGATTGTTTGAGCTCAGGAGTTCGAGACCAGCCTGAGCAAGAGCAAGACCTCATCTCTACTAAAAAAAAATAGAAAGAAATTAATTGGCCAACTAAAAATATATAGAAAAAATTAGCCGGGCATGGTGGCGCATGCCTGTAGTCCCAGCTACTCAGGAGGCTGAGGCAGGAGGATTTATTGAGCCCAGGAGTTTGAGGTTGCTATGAGCTAGGCTGACCCTACAGAACTCTAGCCTGGGCAACAGAGCGAGACTCTGTCTCAAAAAAAAAAAAAAAAAAAAAAAAAGATATATATATAGTAGAACAACAATCACCCAGCACAATGCAACACACAACAGGGCAGCTCCTACTGTTTCCCTTGCTTTCATTCTTCCCGGGAGACGGGCTGAGCCTTAGTCAGACAATGTCGCCACTTGGTGGCTGTGCTCAGAACTACCCAAAAGGCAAACATGTTCCTGGATTTAAGGAAAAGAGAAAAACCACTTAGAGAAGAGGGAGGGTGCTGCGTTTCTGGTGATAAGCAAGTCCATGTTTTCTGAGAGGCCATTCAGAAACAGACTGGGCACTGGCATCTGAAAAACCAGGTTCAGGTCCCAGCTTTGCCAAATATTAGCTATTTGACCTTAGGCAAGTTATTTAACTTCTTTAAACCTCAGTTTCCTCATCTGTAAAAAAGAGATGACTTCTACCTCATTCAGTAAAAACTCAGTAAGTGTCTGTTGCCCTTCACCTTGCTCTAGACCCCTCATCCAGCCCCCGTTCCCATATCCTGATAAATATGGACTTCCTGGCTCCTGTACCACTTAGTAATGGCCTATGGCCACATCTTCTCAACCCTGTTTACACAGGCACTGACTAATTCCCCCAAGACACTTTACCTCAGAAACAGACTCTCAAATTGCTCCATACTTCAAGTTCAAAAATTTTTAAGTTTTACAATATTCAATAACAAGCTCCTGGTGATATACTCTTGGTGACAAAAATTAAGTCAAGAATGATATATAAAGTAAAATGTCCAGCTTATTATAAAGACATTACATTAATAATTTTAAAAATAATTATATTATTATGACACATAATATTATTAATATTATGTCGATATTATTTTAATAAAAGACACCCCTGTCTGGAGACAAGTACCTAACCAACCAATCAAGGCACCCGTTTCCCGTTACCAAGCTCTCCTCCCCACAACACGGGGGGCTGACATGGTCGGGGCAGGGGGACTATTTCTCCCACGTTCAGGAACATCCTGATACTTCCTGACCCCGACTGGAAACACCTCTCTGGTGGGCAGGTTGTTTGTGACCCTCCTCCCAAGGCCTCCCACCGACCCGCCTTGCTTCTGCGCTGCCCAGTGGCCTTCAGGTTGCCAAGCCCTGCCTAGGTGTGTCCCCGCCTGAGTCCCTGTCCTGAGAAAGCCTGGGCTGTGGCTCTAGGCAGAACCAGGTCTGAATCTCATTTTTCACTTGTTACCTGAGTGACCCTGGAAAAATCGCTGAACTTACTGAGCCTACGAGCTTATCACAGCAAAGGGGATTTGCACCCACTTCAGAGAGACTCTGGGTTTAGTAAGTGAGGTGGCATCCCAAGGACACTCACTGACGATCGCAGAAGTCCCCCTGCCATGATCATCTCAGGCCCCCTTGCTAATGGGAAGGGGGTGCCTTGATTGGTTGGTTAGGTACTTGTCTCCAGACAGGGGTGTCTTTTATTATATTATTATACAGTTTCCTCATCTGTAAAATAGGAATGACTTCTACCTCATTCAATAAAAACTCAGTGCCTGTTGCCCTTCACCTTGTGAAGGTGACCCAGTGTGTCACCGGCAGCTGCTCAACAAATACTCCTATTTCATCTGAATCCCTTGTGCGGGAGACACTTCCTGCACGATGAATGAGCCGGCTTTACTATTATACTAGATCACGATTCAGGGGCGCCCCTTCGTGGCACTACGTTTTCCTAATTTTCATTAAAAAATCAAACTGTCCTTGGGGATAGCAGACATCCACTGAGGATAGATACCCACTAATTCCTTCAGGCAACTCACTTCTGTGTTGTGGAGCATGAGCTGCTGAAACCCATTTGCAATGAAAGTAAGAGGTAGATGCGTGTCTATGAGGCGCCTGCCCCCCAACACACGCAGGGATTTTTCCCTCATCAGAAAGAAATGTCATTAAGCCTAAGCAAATAGATACGCAGAGGAAAATAGACATTTGTGGCCAGAGCACGGGACAAAACAGGTCAGAAAATAGGAAGAAAGGCAATGACCTCACACATGCAATAGAATAAACCATGAGATGACTGAATAAACGTCTGCCCCGGGATTGCTGGCTCTGGGGTGGCCTTTTCAGTGCATGGCATGGTCCTGAGTGGCGCACCAAGCAGAGCAGCATTGAGATGAGACCCGTCGATTGTTCGAGGTCAGGAGTTCAAAACCAGCCTGAGCAAGAGCAAGACCCCGTCTCTACTATAAATAGAAAGAAATTAATTGGCCAACTAATATATATAGAAAAAATTAGCCAGGCATGGTGGCGCATGCCTGTAGTCCCAGCTACTCGGGAGGCTAAGGCAGGAGGATTGCTTGAGCCCAGGAGTTTGAGGTTGCTGTGAGCTAGGCTGACACCACAGCACTCACTCTAGCCTGGGCAACAAAGCGAGACTCTGTCTCAAAAAAAAAAAAAAAAAGAAAAAAGAGATGAGACCCATCTATTAATGAGGCAGAGGCCCCCCCTCCTGTCTGGATCGCTTTAGAGAGAGAGCTGCCCTGTTCTCACCATGAACATCACTTGGGTCACCAGCTCCATCAAGGAGTGGATTTTTCTCCTCCACTGGCCTTCAGAGCACATGGGAGCCCGCAAATGATGTTGGCATCTATTGACAAAGTCCTCAAATCCTCCCAACATGGGTGGTGGAAGACCTCTCCATCCCAGAGAGAGTTCTCCCTCGGGCGGGACCCTTCCATCCACTGAGTCTCACCAAGACCTGAGGGAGAGCTGGCCCTGCCCCGTCCATCCATGTAATGGTTCTGCTCTCTGTCCACCCTCCTTTTCCCTGGACCTTCTGCCTGGGAAATGTGCAGAGGTGAGAGGCAAGTCCATCGTCCCTGTTCTCTGCAGGGTGGGCAGATCTAGGAAGGCCCATTTATCAGAATCTAAGCAATAAAAGCAATGCCCCACCCCCATCTGGGAATATTGAATCATGATTGCTCCACCTGGGTGTATACTATATTTTGGGCCTTTAATTAGTTTTGACCTATCTCCTAATGCCATCTCTATCAAAGGCCAAAATCTACTTTCCTAACAAATGTATTTTCCAGGGCCCAATAGGCCCTGTGGGTCTCATAGGCTTCTGCTGCAGGTGTTTCCCCATGGCCAGGTGCTCCCTGTCATGTTTGGGGCAACTGGCATTAACTGAGTGTTTCCTCCGTGCCAGGCACTGAGGCTGAGCACTTGACATGCATCATCTCAGGAACCCGAAAACAATTCTGGTAGGCGTGTATGATTACTATATTCACTTTAAAGATGAGAAAGTGAAGCTTATGGGAGCAAAGTGACTTGTCCAAGCTCCCAGGCAGATCAGTAACAGTAAGGATTCCAACCCAGCACCGTCTGACCCCAAAGCACTCATTCTTGTCCTACACTTCCAATGCACCCTTATGGTTTTTCTCAACAGACCTTTCCGATAACATGTGTGCTGGGACAGCTATTACGGAGCTAGTCCAGGAACAAACAACAGACTCTCACTATGTTTTCCTTGCATAATACATCAACTTTTTGATATCTTGGGGCCAAAGGACACTTCCTTTGGTTGCTTTTACTTTAATCACTCTCAAATTCCCTTCTAAAGATGGTTGTGATGAATTTCCAACCCTTCTGTGCTCTCAAAGTCTGTTCATGTCCAACAAAGCAGGCAAATAATAAGGCTGCATGGACTTAGGTGGAATTTGTGCTTAGAGATGAGAAATCCCCGTCTCAATTCCTAAGGCTCAAGCATGCACAGCTCCTGTCCAGACGCCCAATAAAACGAACTAGACCTCTTGGGAGAAATGGCTGGTTCTTGATTCTATGACTGGAAAAAATATACAAAATAGGCCTGAAATATCTTGTAGTGCCAGAAAGTAAACAAGTGCTCAAAAAAAAAAAAAAGACACAACAGTGGAGATAGGTCAAAGGCACACAGGAACCTACTAAAGAGCACCCACCAGTCAAAACTGGGACAATTTGAGCAACAAAATAAAGTAGTGTTGATTTTATAACCCAAAGTATAAAATACATGTCAATGAGTTCATAGTGACATAAATGATTGAATAAAATACATGGATGAGAAGAAACAAGCTCCTGTGCAGAAGAATTCTGAATATAAATAAAGATACTCCACTCTCAAGGAAGGATGGATAGGAGTGAAGGATAACTTCACAAGAAGTGAAGGATAACTCCCCACTCCTAAATTGAGGCAGCACACAATGACTTTTTTCCAAGGCATACAATATGGAAAGGAAGGAGAGCTTGTTTACAGCAGACGAACCTGCCAAACCCGACCTTTGACAAGTGATCAAGGTCAACATCTACATGGCATAGGGATGCTGATATCATGTACCCTTAATAAGACGTGATGAAAATGTCACTTTACCTCCGGGAACCTCCTCCCAAAAACTAAAACCCCAAATCTAAGTCTCGTCATGAAAGAAACATCAGACAAATCCCAATGGAGGAACATTCTACAAAGTGCCTGACCAGTACTCCTCACAAATGGCAACAAAAACAAGCAAAGTCTGAGAAACTGCCACAGCCCAGAGGAGCCCAAGGAGACATGTAGGGTAGGATCCCGGAACAGGAAGTAAAAACTAAGGACACCCGAATAAAATGTGGATCTTAGTTAATAATAATGTATTAATGTCAGTTCATTACTTGTAACAAATCCTAATAGTGTAAAATGTTGATAATAGGGCAAACTTGGGGTGAAGTGTATGGAAACTGCACTATCTGCCCAATCTTTCTGTAAATCTAAAACTGTTCTAAAATATAAAGCTTATTTTCTTTAAAAAAAAAAAAAAAAAAAAAAGAGTGCTACCGCTCCAGAGCTCATGTTCTTGTTACAGTATCTCATGACGATATTCAGGCATGTCCAGCCACCATTTCCACAAAGGCCAGCAATGTCTACGTGTGAGTCTCTTCCCCTCTCTTACACAGGAACACTCATTCCCAGATAAAACCCTGTTCCCACGGCCGACTCTGCAGAAATAAAACCGAAAACTGGGCCGGGTGCGGTGGCTCACGCCTGTAGTCCTAGAACTTTGGGAGGCTGAGGCTGGCGGATTGCTCGAGGTCAGGAGTTCGAAACCAGCCCGAGCAAGAGCAAGACCCCCGTCTCTACTATAAATAGAAAAGAAATTAATTGGCCAACTAATATATATAGAAAAAGAACTAGCCGGGCATGATGGCGCATGCCTGTAGTCCCAGCTACTCGGGAGGCTGAGGCAGGAGGATCGATTCAGCCCAGGAGTCTGAGGTTGCTGTGAGCTAGGCTGACGCCATGGCACTCACTGTAGCCTGGGCAACAGAGTGAGACTCTGTCTCAAAAAAATAAATAAATAAAACTGAAAACTGCCTGGGCTCTGTCCCCAGTCCTGGTTCACAGGAGCTCACTTGACATCCACCCCGTAGACACTCAGTGAGCACGTCCTGTGAGTCCTGTGAGTCCTGTGCACCAGGCACAGTGCCCGGCGCAGGGACACAGGGATGAATGCAGCATGCGTGCTCCCGCCCACACGGATGTGCGTCAGAGCAGGGGAGAGGCTGTAAACAAGGAAAGGGGGAGGGGGCGAGGTACCTCTGGAGTGAGCCCCATTTCTAAGGGCACTAATCCCATTCATGAGGCTCTGCCCTCATGACCTCATCACCTCCCAAAGGCCCCACCTCCCAATACCATCACATCTTGGATTTGGTTTCAATGTATGAATTTGGGGAGGACACACACATTCAGTCTACAGCAATTAGCCAATTTTAAATTTCTATTTTATTTGTTAAATGGCTACTTGTATTTTTTCCTTCTGACTCTTCATAGACTTTTCCCATTTTCCTATCCAACTACTAGTCTTTTTCTTATTTCTTTTTAAGAGTTCTTAGTAAATTATAGAAATCTGCTATCTGTGTAATCCTAGCACTCTGGGAGGCCAAGGCAGGAAGATTGCTCAAGGTCAGGAGTTTGAGACCAGTGAGCAAGAGCAAGACCCCATCTCTACTAAAAATAGAAAGAAATTAATTGGCCAACTAAAAATATAGAAAAAATTAGCCGGGCATGGTGGCACATCCCTGTAGTCCCAGCTACTCGGGAGGCTGAGGCAGAAGGATCGCCTAAGCCCAGGTTGAGGTTGCTGTGAGCTACGCTGACGCCTTGGCACTCTAGCCCAGGCAACAGAGCGAGACTCTGTCTCAAAAAAAAAAAAAAGCTACCCACAGAAGGGGCCCATACGGCGTTGTTCTGGATTCCCGTCGTAATTTAAAGGGAAACTTTCACGATGTCCGGAGCCCTTGATGTCCTGCAAATGAAGGAGGAGGATGTCCTCAAATTCCTTGCAGCAGGAACCCACTTAGGTGGCACCAACCTTGACTTCCAAATGGAACAGTACATCTACAAAAGGAAAACTGATGGCATCTACATCATAAATCTGAAGAGGACCTGGGAGAAGCTTCTGTTGGCATCTCGTGCCATTGTTGCCATTGAAAACCCTGCTGATGTAGTGTCATATCGTCCAGGAATACCGGCCAGCAAGCTGTGCTGAAGTTTGGTGCTGCCACTGGAGCCACTCCTACTGCTGGCTGCTTCACTCCTGGCACCTTCACTAACCAGATCCAGGCAGCGTTCCGGGAGCCGCATCTTCTGGTGGTTACTGACCCCAGGGCTGACCACCAGCCCCTCGCAGAGGCATCTTATGTTAGCCTGCCCACCACTGCTCTGTGTAACACAGATTCCCCTCTGCATTATATGGACATTGTCATCCCATGCAACAACAAGGGGGCTCACTCTGAGGGTCTGATGTGGTGCATGCTGACCCGGGAAGTTCTCCGCATGCGTGGCACCATCTCCCGTGAACACCCGTGGGAGGTCATGCCTGATCTCTACTTCTACAGAGATCCTGAAAGAGACTGAACAGGAAGAGCAAGCGACCGCCGAGAAAGCTGTGACCAAAGAGGAATTCCAGGGTGAATGGACAGCTCCAGCTCCTGACTTTACTGCTACTCAGCCCGAGGTTGCAGCCTGGGCTGAAGGCGTGCAGGTGCCTCTGTGCCTACTCAGCAGGTCCCCACTGAAGACTGGAGCAACCAGCCTGCCACGGAAGACTGGTCTGCAGCTCCCACTGCTCAGGCCACTGAATGGGTGGGAACAACCACTGAGTGGTCTTAAGTTCTTCCACAAACTCTTAAAAATGGAAATAAGGTTGATGGAAAATAAACACGAGTTTCTAAAAATTGTGTCCAAAAAAAAAAAAAAGAAATCCGATATCTGTCTGCCCTAGGTGTTGGAAACACATTTCTCTAAAATGTTCTTTGCTTTTTCTATTGCTTAATCTGTTCTCCCATCAGGAGCTTCTATTGCCTCTAACAAGCCCTCTTTGAGCTTAGGGCAGGGACAGGTGATAAGGATTTGTGAGAAGGACATCCATCAGGTGGGACAGTGCCTCAGTCTTAAGCACCCACTGCCCCCCAGAGACCACCAGGTCCCCGTGGTGCTTGGCTGTGGGGGGAAGCACGACTATGGTGAAAAGCCATGTTCTGCATGAGGACAGCGAGTGATGGTCAGGGAATCAGTGGAGGTGAAGCAGGGGGTCTGGTGGCCGACAGGGTGGGGGTCATGTCATTGCTTGGAAAAGAGGCTCCTTTGAGGAATCTTGACCTGAACTGTGCAGTGCTGACTGAACAGCTGCCAGGAGCTTCAGACCTCTGCGCCACGAGGCCAGCGTCAGGCTGTCCCCAAATGCAGTCCCCCCAAATGTTGAATGCCCAGAGAGCAGCCCCAGGCCTATCAGCGATCCAGCCCACAAGTGGGATGGCCTGTTCAGGAGGAATCTCTATCAGAAAGAAGCCAGAGCTCTTCCTAAAGAACTAAGGGGTTGGCCCAAAGGCAGGAGCAGGTGCCCTGAGAGGCTCACAGGCGTGCAAGATCTGCCCACAGGATCAAAAGAAACTCCGGCCAGTCCTTCTGGGGCCCCCGTCCACTGAAGCCACGATGGGGGATGGGTACCACAGCTCAGCAAAACGGTGAAAAGCAGCCCGTTTGGCATTTTTTGCCTCAAAAAAGAACAAGGCCTCTTGCACAGCTCCCTGAAGAGCACCCCCAAGCTGAAGCTGGACCCCTGCAATGGCAGCCCCCCCTCACAGTCCGGGGATCCCTGGGAGTTCAGCTCCAATGGTGGCCCCGCCCTTTTAGTTTCTAGTAGGCAATTCTTCCAAATGATGGTTTAGAAAACTTGAAGAGTTGTTACCAAGGAGGCTTCAATGGTGCTGATCAATTTTCTAGTCGTCTCCCACAGCCCCTGTCTGCTAGCACCACGCCAAAGGAAAGCCTCAGCTCTACTGACCGGAAAATATCCTCACCAGCCTCCGGGAATCCGTGGATAAAGTGAAACCTGGACATCGGAGGCGTCCGTCTAGCGACCTCGGGGTCCCCTAACGCCAAGTCCAGACCCGTGGGCAGGTGTTTCCCATGAGGTTAGATGTGCAGCGTGGCCTGGTGTGGGGCATCCGACAGTGCCTCCTGGAAGATTTAAGTGTAATTCCCCAGAGTCATAGAGATGCTGCTGCTCAGTCCCCCCACCTATGCACACATGTCCTATTCCAACACCCAGAAAAACAAGATCAAAAACTGAAACTGTTTACGAAGGTCATCTTGAGGGGCCACTTCAAAGGCTTCTGGCACTTTTCCTGTGAATGGAACCACTTCTGGTCTGAAGAGGCCCTGGCCCCGTTCATATCTCTGTTACCCGCAGTGTGCAGGGGCTTCCCCCATCCAGCCAGGGCTGGATCTCAGTCAGTACACTGAAGGCCGCTGCTTACATGAAATCGTGTGGTAGGGCTGCTGGCTGGGTGGATGGGAGGAGCAGAGGTAAGGGGATGGGGGGCCCAGAAGGAGGTTGTCTTCTCTCCTCACAGGTCTCCTCTGGTTTGCTCTAAACCCCACCCAGGCTGAACACACCTGAGAAAGGTGAGCAGGTCCACCCCACGGGCTGCCTCCTGCCAGCACTGCCCACTGCCCCGCCCGGCCAGGCCGAACAAAAGGGCATAAAACCAGCGTCCACCCACAGGCCTCTGGATCCAGTTACTCTTTCTTTTTCTTTCGATTTGTGGAATCATTTTGCAACTTCATCTTTTAAAGTTTTCATCAATTTTGTTTAACAGACTTCACTAGAACAGATTTAGATTTTATACAAAAATTGTGAAGACGATAGAGTTCTCATATATCCCACACCTACTTCCCCCTATTATTAGCATCTTACATGAGTACGGAATATTTCTTACAATTAATGAACCAATATTGATACATTACTAAAAACTAAAGCCTGTGCTTTAGTTTTTACTTAACATCCTTAGTTTCTATCCAGTGTCCTCCTGTCTCAGTATCCCACCCAGGATACAATTCTCCTTAGGCTCCCTTAGCTGTGACTGTCCCTCAGACTTCCCTTGTTGAGAGTTTTGAGCAGTACTGGTAAGGCATTTTGCAGAATGTCCCTCAATTGGGATTCTGTTTGATGTTTCTCTTGTGACTAGATTGGAGTATATGTTCTTGGAAAACCACAGAGGAAATGTGGCATTTTCATCCCATCATAAGAAAGGTGCATACTATTTTTATTTAAAGTAACATGACAATATTTTATTTCTGAAATGTAAATTCTTCCTAATTTATGTCATTAATTGGTATTCATGATTCATAAAATGATCCATTTTTTAATCTTGCTCCACTTTTATACTAAGCAGAAAACTTTTTTTTGCTCTGGTTATGGACACATAGTAATTCCTGCTGACGGATGTGTTTATGTTCACCGTTTTATTTGCCTTACCCAGGATGAATCTGAGGATTGGCAATGCTGGGATCCATCAAACAACAGTTACTCAGGAAGCCTTGACTATCGTAAGTTGCATTTGCAAGAGCAAAAAATGGACACGGTGGCTCTGCAGCAGAATTTTAGTGAAAGTAAAGATACAGGACCCTTTCCTGAAGATACAGAAGGACACAGTCCCCACATCCATATCCAGGCATATCCCCACTCGGTGGAACCGTGGCTTCACCAAGAGAGTAGTCAAGGGCGTGGTGCTGGCAGTGAAAAGCAGCATTTTTCTCAAACCTGCAGTCCAAAAGCCCAGTTCTGAAGACAGCAGGATTTCCCCTTGCCTAGAAACCGATTCTTCGCAAACACCCACATCCCATCATTTGCTTGTGCCCACGTCCACCTCCCAGTCATGCTGGCTGCCAGGTAAGCAAGTGGATCCCAGGACACACAATGAACAGTTGAATCTGTCAGCCCCCCCTTTTCTATTCTGCTTGAAACACCCGCAACGAACATCTCTCGGGTCATCAGAAATGATGAGACGGTTGTTGCTGTGTCCACATCCAAGGGCATGTCCACTTGGAACGTCCTCATCCTTGGGTTCATCTGTAGAACACCTCTCAGCTGGGGCTCTAGTGCCTTGATCTTGGAAACTAGCTCCCCGAGGTGGGAATTGAGCCTGATGTCTGTCTTCTGAGAGACGACAGAGCAGCAGGGACACAGTAAACCTTCCCCGTGGGGCTCCTTCTGCAGTGAGTTGATGCACTGGGGCAGCAGAGGTATCCACATTACAGGAACATTGGTTTTTCCAGATAGTTAGGCAGACAGAACATGTACTTTTCTTTAAAGCGTTCAGCCATGGCTGCTGTCTCTCCTCCAGTAAGTTCTCTCCTGGCTTCCAGCTGCTTCTGGGAACAGCTGAGATCTAATAGTACCCACTATTAATATGACTTTTCACTGTTGGTGTGGACATTGATCATGTGCCCGAGGTTTTGCAATTTTTGTGATTTTTTTTTTTATTCCTGATTTGAGTTCGTATCTCCATTTCTAGGAAAACTTTCTTATTTTAAATTTCTTTCTTGTATTGCTTTTTTA
Source organism: Microcebus murinus (assembly GCF_040939455.1). Taxonomy (NCBI): domain Eukaryota; kingdom Metazoa; phylum Chordata; class Mammalia; order Primates; family Cheirogaleidae; genus Microcebus; species Microcebus murinus. The sequence continues at coordinate 105,284,597 of NC_134105.1, read as the reverse complement.
GGTGTATGCATTTTCTAGGAAGGTGTTTCTAGCTTTTATAAGATCCTCAAAAGGTTCTGTGATGCAATATAGAGATGTCAAAAGTCTAACAAGGTCCCAGGAAGGAGGAGCCCTTTTGTTCATTTCCAGCTCAGTCAGTACTGACTGAATACAGACCAGGATCTCATGGGGGTGACAGGGGAGGGGGAGATGAGCCCTTCCCTCAGGGATGTCATCTTCTATCAGGTAGAATACAGAGTACAGAGCTCACATCAGGGGACTGTTCACCATTGACCATGGCACCAGGGAGGGTCAAGGAAAGAGTGTGGGAAAACCTCACAGACAAATGAGGATTGAGTTAGACCTTAAACCTGGGGCAGGATTTCCAAAAGCCCAATTAGGAGAGGTGGGAGGAAGGCCACTCCAGGAGGAGGGAGCAGCTTGCACTAAGACCCTGAGAGAGGACAGTGAGAGGCAGGATTCTGGAGGAGGCTGTGGTTGGTCGGATACAGAACGGGGTTCAAGGGAGTGGCTGATAGTGTGTCCTCATCAAGAACTCTCAGGCTAAGCCTGTCATGGTGACACGCCCTGTAGTCCCAGCTACTCAGGAGGCTGAGGCAGGAGGATCGCTTGAGCCCAGGAGTTCAGGCCACAGTGAGCTATGATAGCGCAGCTGCACTCCAGCCCAGGGGACAGAGTGAGACCCCATCTCTAAAAAGAATTCTCAGGTCTGGGTGCGGTGGCTCACACCTGTAATCCTAACACTCTGGGAGGCTGAGTTGGGCAGATCTTTTGAGCTCAGGAGTTCGAGACCAGCCTGAGCAAGAGCGAGACCCCATCTCTACCAAAAATAGAAAGAAGGCTGGGCGCCGTGGCTCACGCCTGTAATCCTAGCACTCTGGGAGGCCAAGGTGGGCAGATCGCTCCAGGTCAGGAGTTCGAAACCAGCCTGAGCGAGAGCAAGACCCCCTCTATACTATAAATAGAAAGAAATTAACTGGCCAACTAATATATATAGAAAAAATTAGCCGGGCATGGTAACGCATGCCTGTAGTCCCAGCTACTCGGGAGGCTGAGGCAGCAACATTGCTTGAGCCCAGGAGTTTGAGGTTGCTGTGAGGTAGGCTGACACCACGGCACTCACTCTAGCCTGGGCAACAAAGCAAGACTCTGTCTCAAAAAAAAAAAAAAAACCAGCCAGGCATGGTGACACATGCCTGTAGTCTCAGCTACTTGTGAGGCTGAGGCAGAAGGATCACTTGAGCCCAGAGGTTTGAGGTTGCTGTGAGCTAGGCTGACCCCATGGCACTCTAGCCTGGGCAACAGAGTGAGATTCTGTCTCAATAGAAAATAAAAAGAACTCTCAGGCTCACATTTTCTTCACATTTAACATTTCTGGAATTGGAATACCTCTTTGAATCAGGTACTTAGTGGTACATAAAATATTATTGTCTCTAAAACTCCCTACAAATGTAGATTTGATAAAATGCAGTAGCTACTATTAATTTTAAAAATAAGACATTACCCTTTATAAAAGGGGCTATGGAAAACAGAGAGGAAGGGAGACTAATTTTCTTTCCTGTAAACATTTGTTTGAATATTTAATTATATGTACATTACATGATTTTTATCATCAGGAAATATATGTGGGAGAGGCACAATTTGTTTTCTGTCACTAATTAAACTAATTATTAAACTATTATTAATTTAACTAATGAGTTAAATTAAACTATTATATTTTTTTAAATAGGTGTTATTTGTTTAATATTTATGCTAGGCACTGAGTCATACATTATTTCATTTAATCCTTACAACAGCTTGCTGAGGTCTATCCAATTAATATTCTTATTGAGGACATGGGCTCACTAGAAATCCAAGGTGGAGAGAGGTTGAGTAATGTGCCCAAGGTCACAGAGCCAGAGAAGGGAAGCCAGGATCCCAAATTCAGGAGGCAGGCACCTGAGCTGTGATTGCCAGAGATGAGAATGAAGTGGGTGTATCACCTCAGGCCATCTGGACACTGACCTTAGAGACAGGGATGATCATCTCCACTTTACAGAAAACACCAGCTCACAGGAGCAAGGGAGTGAGGGAGGAAAGGGTGCTCTTGACTTGGGTGCCCTTTCTCAATCCTTCAAAGCAGGCTCAGCTTCCAGGACCACAGACATGCCAGGGTTGGGCACGTCCGCTGCCCCCAGCTCCAGGAGCACACCTGTCTCCCATCTCCCTCCCCTCCCCAGGCAGTGGGGGGGGCACTTCTCAGGGTCAGTCTCAGGTGGGACAGAGGCTGTTTCACCTCAGAAGTGTCTTATCTGGATGGAGAACAGGAGCCGAGGTGCAGGACTCTCCAGGGCGCCCCTTTCCGCAGTGTTGATCCACCCTGGCCCAAAATAATTCTCATGCAGCGAGAGAGGAGAGGTGGACCTCGAGAGTCCCCACCCTAATCCCGAGCCTAGATCCCTCCAAGTCCGGACCCCAGCCCTAGGACTTGGCTCCAGATCGCTGAATCCAGGTCACCTGTTTACATCTGAACCACCGCCCCAGCCTCCCCCTCCCAGTTTCTCTGGCTCTAACCACTCCAGTCTGCTCCCATCTCAGGTCGCTCTGGAGGGGAAGGGAGAGACTCCACGACGCGCCCAGCCTCCCTGAAAGCCATCTCCAGCCCAGCTACTGGCAGCGCCTGCGCACTAGTGCCACCTGGCGGCTGAAGGCCAGACTGCCGCCAGAGATTTCCTGAAAGGAGCCCTTCCCCCACCAAGTGAGCGCGAAACAAACAGGTAATGAGCACCTACTGTATGCCAGAACCGGGATACAAAGACCAAGAAGCAAAGTCATTGCCTTTGTTGGGGCCCCAGACCTGTGGGGAGGTGGAAGCAGAAATCACTTCAGTGCAGGGTGTGAATGCTACAGTACAGTGGCCCTTAAGAAGCATCTTCTTTGATTAGTGTTCCATGTGAACACGGCAATGGAGCAGGAAAGGAAGGTGTCTTGGAGGAGCGGAGCAAGATGACCTGCAGGGGACGGCTGGAGCCCTCGGCGCCCGCCCTGAGGCCGGTTTCTGGTCCTGGTGGAAGCCCAGGCAGATGTTAATGGAGGGGCTGATCACATGGGTGTGGGATGAACACTCCTGACTGCACCTGAGTGTCCTGAGGGTTGGTGGCAGCTGGCCAAAGCAATGGCCTTGACATTAATCCAAAAGGGAAAGGGGCAAAGATGAGCTTCTCATGCATAAACATTTACCAGTAACATGACAGTCTAGAGAGCCCATGGGCTGCCTAGGTTGTCCCCAGATCCATCTTCACACAACTCCAGGGGTCATGTAAGGTGGGGGGGGGGGTCCTAGCACAGGGGACAGAGGCAGACAGGATTGAGGAGGGGAGAACTGTTAGTGGCCTTCCTGAAATACCGTGTTTCCCCAAAAATAAGACAGGGTCTTATATTTATTTTCCCTCAAGAAGACACCCTAGGGCTTATTTTCAGGGGATGTGTTATTTTTTTTAAGTACAGTACAACAATCTACATTTACTCAAATATAGTTAAGTCATCTTCTTCTGGAACATCATCATAACTCTCCAAACCCCGATTCCATCCTGAATTTCTTGCGACTCTAATTCCTTTAGAACAGTTGGCCCCAATCTCTCATGTCAAGTAATAGAGCTCTCATGAGCAGCGCTGGCTTATTTATCAGAGATCCAGTGAGCACTGGGTCCAATCTGCACAGTGGAGCAGAAACGATTTCTGGGCTCAGTAGGAGATGTAAGGATGGCGGCAGGCCTCCTCCCTTCCCTAGATCAAAAAAGAAAATGCGCATGAGACCAGACCTGCCAAGGATAAAACTGTTAGGCCCCGCAGAGAGGAACCACACCCAGAAGTCCACCTGGATAAGAACGTTTTGGCTCCTGGATTCCACAAACACCTCCAGCCCCTCCTAAAATCCCTGGCTCTTCCCACCAAAAGTCCCTAGCCAGGCCCAGAGAGTATAAAAGGCCTCAGCCCCTTCAAACGGGGGTGACTTCTGGGCCCCCCCCTTGAGACCCCAGAACCTAGGCCAGGAGTGTATAATAAAGCCACGTGGTTTGGCCCCCACTCTTTCTCTCTGTCCGTCTTTTCGCCTCCGCTGAAAAACCTTACAGGAGACTGCTTGCTGAAGCTTTTTCCCTATCCCCGGGTGTTTATGGAGGGTGAGAGAGGCCCACAGTGCTGAGTAAAATGGCAGCCACAGCTTTCCTTCTTCCCCCTGGGGACACACAATACCTAAAGCGGAGTGTCCCGCTCCTCACTTCACTGAGGAGTCTTTCCCCTCAAAGCCTCAGCTTGCAGCACGCACAGGATGGCCGGGACCTGACAGGGGGAGCCGACCTTGTTGGTGGGGCTGCCCGCACCTTTCCGGTCACCTCTGGGATAGTAGCTGTCGCGATGGGGCAGATGAGAAGGGCTGCTCACTGCTCGTCTTTGTTACCGCTCTGCGATGAAATGCATGTGTTGTGCAGAGGCTAGCCACGCCCATCATTAGGTCTTGTTTTTCGGGGTAGGGCTTATATGATGCAAATTATTAGAAATCCTGCTAGGGCTTATTTTATGAGTAGGTCTTATTTTCCGGGAAACACGGTAACAGGAACCTATCTAATTACAACTAAAGATCAGTCTTGAGCTCTCCCAGTTTCCCTCATAAGCTAGCAGGCGCACTGCAGAAAGGAAATGTAAATCTTTCTCTTCACATTCACCAGCTCCCAGTCTTTAGGATTTGTTTCATAGCCTCCAGTAGTTCCTGAGAGGCTCCAGGACAGACCGCAGGGGGTAAACTCCAGGCCTTCCTTTCCTGCCCATATCCATATCCATATCTCAAGGGCAAATCACATCCCCTGCCTAAGCCGGGCTACACTTCAGAGATAACCAAGTCTCCAGGAACAGAAGAAACAAGAAAGATGGACAACCTGATGTCTCACAGCTGCCTGCAAATTACTCCACAACAATTGCTATTTTCTTCTTTGTCCCCATAAAAGCAGCAAGCCACTTGGCCTGGCTGCTGGCACCTCCATTCCTTTTCTTTGGGATACCACACCCTTTCCCTGCTCTTTTCTCTCTCTCTCTCTCTCTCTCTCTCTCTCTCTCTCTCTCTCTTGCATTCTCTCTCATTCTCTCTGTTCTTCTAAAGGGTAAAATTAACTTTTTTACTTTTATATCTTAATCTCTGCGTGAGAAATCTTTCTCCTCCGGCACCGTGAGCACCTACCAGGCTTTCCACCCTAACACTGACTGCCCCACCACCTGCTTCGCTGCTGGATTCAGAGTCCAGAGGGTCGATGTGAGTTGGGGAGGAATGGTGGGTGTCATAAGGGAAACCCCCATCTATTACTTGGTGTATCAGGCACCAGAGAACCCCCACCCCTCGTGGAAGACCCACGTGAGCATAATACTAACCTGTTACCTGGCCCATCAACTAGTCTATTGCCTGGCATCGGTACAACACTAAATCTATTGCCTGGTGCATCAACTACCCTATCACTTGGTTCATCAGCATAACGCTGAGCCTATTGCCTGACACATCAACTAACCTACACCAGGTACCCCACCCCTCGGACCACCCCAACTTAATAAAAGTGGGAAAAATCAGGTAGAGGGTGCTCAGAATTTGGTGGCAAATAAACTTTGATTCTCCGGCTCTCTGTATGCCACTCGGTTTGTCCTCAGGACCACCCGCTGTAACACTTGCTGTAACAGGTGGGCTGCACTGGCCAGGCCCCAAGAAGGTGGAGTTCGGACACCAGGAGCCTCATGGCAAGGGCGAGAGCAGGATTCAGCAGCAGCGGGGGCCTGGCACAGCGTCCACTCAGAGAAAGAACCAACCAGCAAAGAGGAGGGGTGAGGAGAGGAGAGGAGAGCCCACCATGCAGGGAGGTGGAGCCACCGCCAAGCAGACTGGTGTGAAGGCCAGCGTGGGTCCATGGACGGGGACAGAAGCCCAGTGGCACAGGTGGATCTACAAGATGAAAACAGAAAAGCACGGAACTTAACACCTACCACCTTGAAGGCTTGGGTCCTGGACGGGCTGGGGGTGGGGTACGCAGCCTCCACAGGAAATGGAGCCCCTGAGGCCAAGGACAGTCTTGGCAACTTTGTGTCCTCAAGCTTCCCACGGGCCCTTCAGGTAGTGGGTGTGAGGATGACACAGCTCCTGAAAGCTTTGGGGGCAGAAGGCTGTGGAATTGAGACCATTCTCCCCTGGAGACCAGGCTCGTTCTGCACCTCCAACAACAGAGAATTCCTTCCATGGGTCATCCTGCAAATAAGGGCCTCAGACTTAACTTTTCTCCCAGAAAGAATTCCAGGCTCCAGTCCCTGCTCAGAGGCTCCTGCCTGCTTGGAACTCTGCCCCTGGCCTCCTGACCCAGGGCCTAGAGGTCCCAACTTCTGCTAGGCCTAAGCCTTACAGAGAAGGCGCCTCCTACCAGCCCTCACCTTGCCTCGCCAGCACCTGCTCTGACACCTGCCCCAACACGCGGAAACCAAGACCCAGGGCAGGCTCAGAAGTGGGGGCAGGGACTTCGGGCCATATGCCCCGATGTTTTTCTCAAACCTGAGCACATGGACTCATCTACTAACTCGGTGAACATGCTTGACCGTCTCCAGGCCTCCTGGGGAGCAGGTGCAGAACTGGGCCCGAAGGGCTCTGGAGCTCAAGTCGGGCTTCCTAGACACAGCAAACTGGCGTGGGGTGCCCTCCTCCTTCCAGGAGAGTCTGCACCCACAGGCAACTTCCTGTAAGATATTAGCTCTACTGTCCGGGTCAGAGCACTTGCCCATGTCCCCTGGTCCCCAGGTCCCTGGTGCTGGGCAGCTGACCCTCCCAGATGCCGTATAAATTGCTGGCACTAATCCAGGATTCTTGGGGTTGGTGAGCTCCCTGTCCCCTCACTCTCCAGGCTGCTCTCAGCCCTGGCCCCATATAAGGGAGAAAGACATGGGAGCAGGACCCCTCCTCTGGAACAAAGCCCCCTCTCTGTGCGTCCAGCAAATTGCTGAGGCCCAGCCCCGCCTTTCCATGGCAGGATGACAGGACTGGGGTCGCAATTCTCTTCTCTTCCTGCCACCCTCTCTTGGTAAGTTGCCCCCAGTAAAGCCCGTTTCCTGGCCCATATGTTCGGGAATTCTTCCTGACCTGGGAGGCAATGGTGGCGACCACGAGAAGGTGGCAGAGGAGCGGGCTCAGCCTGGCTCGGATTTTCCATGTTCCTGGAAGCAAATCCTGAGGAACCCTCACAGGAGCAGCTGAGCTGTGTGGACAGGAGCGAGGATAAAGCACTGACCCCGAGCCCTGTCCCTGCTGACCCAAGGGTAGAGAATCCAGATTCCAGGTTGGTGGCAAAAAGTGGCAGAAGCAGGAAGGGAAGCCACTCCGGAGAGGGGAGAATGCTGCTCCAGGACCGAGCGGGGCCTCATCCACAGGGGGAAGGATGGAACCTGTAGGAAGTGCCCGGCACGTGCTGGGCACTGTGCCAGGAGCCCATATGAGGGATCTCATGGCTCCCTGTGGCTCAGCAATGCCACTCCTAACTACCTACTCTACAGAAATGCACCTGCACCCAGGTGTAGAGGAAAAGGCTCCTGTAATGTTGAGTGGAAGAAGCTGGAGATAAAAGAACACAAACTCTGTGACTTCACTTGTGTGAATCCCAAACACAGGCAAAGCCAAATCGTCATGTTCAGGGATGCGAACTGAGGGGGCCGAACTGGAGGAAACCCAGTTGTGATGATCTCGGGGTGAAGGGGAGGCCTCCTGATGTGGAAGAGACAGAGTGTCCTGGGGTACTGGTGGTGCTCCCTCTGGTGGCACGATGGTGCTTACACTGGGTGTTTGCTTTATAAATAATTCATTAAGCCTTCCATTTATTTTTATGTACTTTCCTATGTGTTGTTTTTCACATTAAAAAAAATACTGCGGATAACTTTTAAGCACAAGTGTTTCCAATATTTTCATTTTCTCTCAATATTTAGTATTCACAGTGTGGGTAACTGAGGTACCTGGTATGAATATTTTTACCATTCTTGATACACATTATAGACAATATTGTATCAAATATAATTTGCATTTCTATGACTACTAGTAAGTTAGCACATTTCCCCAAATGTTTGTTAGTTGGTTGTATTTCCTATTCTGTGAATTATCGATCCATATCCTTGAATATCCACTGGGACAGTCCAGTCATGCTCAGGATGGCACCTCCCGGCATTTTGAGGGGACAGAAGGAACCGAGGAGAGGAAGGTTTTAGGGATACCGAGGTGGGGGGGGTGGTCAAGGGTAACAGGAAGGGTCAGCCAGGCCCCTCTTGTTCTGGCATGTGTGATTCCACGATCTGGTGTCCCTGCCTTCTCTGCAGCCACAGAGCTGCGTGGGTCCTTTGGTTTGGCTCCATTCATCCTGTGTCTAGAAGCAGCTCAAGGGAAGGGCCCTGGGGAGCCTGAGCAAGCCAACTTCACACCTGCCTGGGAGGAGCGGCTCCTGGAGGCAGTAGATTAAAGCAGAAAAAAAAAGAGCAACCGGGACTGAGACACTGGGTGGATGGAAAGAGCACAGTGATGGGTGTAGACAGCACACATAGGCAGGGTTGGGGAAAGGGGCACTTCAGCTGAGGCAGGCAGGAGTTTTGGGGAGGGGGGGAGGTGAGGGTGGGGAGCTGGAAGAACCGTGAGCACATAGGAACTGCGTGGGCTGGGTGAAGCATCAGGCATGTTGGAGACTAGACTGGAGAGATGGGAAGAAACCACAAAGGCCTTGAATGCCATGCTCAGCAGTTAAGCCTCATCTTTTAAGTCGGCATTTCCCAAAGTACGTGATGATTCAGAGCACTGATTTAACAGGAGCTCAGTGGGGCTTTAGCTCAGAAAAATAAAAAAAGAAGAAAAAAGTAAGAAAGAATGGAATGTGAAACCTTGTGGTTATATATGTTGTGAAATACCAGATTAAAGAGTTTTAGCTGATGTTCCTACTGGAGTAAGGACTAAGAATATCTCAGAGGGGATCTGGTCTGTAGCATTTCTGAGATTTATCTGACCTTTCCCCTCTCCTCCTGTACGAAGAAGTATCTGTCAGAATTGACGCATGGATCAGGCTGAGAATTTCTAGTGTAGGTAAATGGGGTGCCAGTCTGTTGGTACAGTGAGTGACAGGAGCCAAGCTATGTTCTGCCCTCCCCTGCGTGCCCTCACCTCCTCCTCGCCCCCCACCTATGATCCCTTATCAGCAATGTGGTCACTTTCACTGAAACCCTATTTTGGTCACAACAGCACGATCACATCTACACACCAAAAATGAGCTATTAGGGTGGATCTGTCTGTCTCCAACCCAGACCCTCTTCAGTGGTATACAATTCCTTCCACAAACAGTTAATGAGTCTTCCTATGTACTAGCCACTGTCCCAGGTGCCTGGGAGACATCCACAAAGAAATCCCTCAAAACTCCCTGCCCTCGTTATTCTTTTTTTTTTTTTTTTTTTTTTTGAGACAGAGTCTCGCTTTGTTGCCCAGGCTAGAGTTGAGTGCCGTGGCATCAGCTTTGCTCACAGCAACCTCAAACTCCTGGGCTCAAGCGATCTTCCTGCCCCAGCCTCCCAAGTAGCTGGGACTACAGGCATGTGCCACCATGCCCGGCTGATTTTTTCTATATGTATTAGTTGACCAATTAATTTCTTTCTATTTATAGTAGAGACGGGGTCTTGCTCTTGCTCGTTTCGAACTCCTGACCTTGAGCAATCCGCTCGCCTCGCCCTCCCAGAGTGCTAGGATTACAGGCGTGAGCCACCGCGCCCGGCCAAACCAACTCTTGCTAGAGCAGATCTTGCCTGGGCTCCGTGCAGGGTTGTGCTCCTCCCTCTGGACTTCATTATGACTGAGACCACCACCGCCAAGAGTCGAGGCAAGATGGCCCACGTGACTACAACTGCGTGGCTGGGAGACCCAGCTCGGGGTAGCTGCTGCTGCAGCACTTTCCACCAGGGGGCGCTGGCAGCCCGCACCGCTCCTCCCTGCGTCCCCAGGAACTCTAGGTTCTGGGCTCTGGGGTGCTGCCCACACCCCGCGATAACCCTGACTGCCGCCCACCCAGTGTTTCCCTCCACCCATGCTTGCCCCTGTGCCTCAGTTTCTCTCTCTTCCCTCCTCCATCCTGAGTATGGGGTAGGACAGCCCAGACCCCATGAAAAGCCATGAAAAGGGGGACCCCAGCCTGGGTCCGAGGCGGGAGAGGGAGAGGGGATGTGGAAGGGTGGCCCGGGCGGGGAGGGCCGTGCGGAATGTGCACAGTCACCAGTGTTGTCTGCGCGTCCTCCCTGGGGGCTGGCTCTTGCTCTTTCCCTGTTGTGTTTGCTGCTCAGGGGTCCCCAGGGGCTCATTTGGAGCCAGGGAACAGGGCAACCAAGGGGTAGGGGCAGAGGAGAGATTCAGAAAGGGGAGAGAAGGGCCTGTGCCGGGCCAGAGCCCCTGGAGAGGCCGTTCCTCCGCAGCCCCATTCCCAGGGCTTATCGCTTTCCAACAGCAACAGCCCCAGGGAAGGGGAAACTGAGGCACCAGAGAAAAGGCCCAGCTTCCAGCTCCCCTCCTTTCCTGCCCCTGAATATCTCAGGAGGAGGCTGCGTGTGGACTGTGCCCACAACCTGCTCTTCTCTGGGGCCACAGTTAGGTTCCCATGAGTGCTGGGGAGGGCGGTGCTGCTACCATCCTCTTATCACCCTGAGGATGCAAACACTGTGTGCCCAGCTACACCCACCTGGCACGCATGCCCAGCTCAGGATGGGGAGACAGTCCAGACAGCCCCAACTCCACCACTCCACAGGGTTTAGGGACTGAAAAGCCAGGCCTGGGAGAAGCGGGCAGGGGGCTCAGCACAGTGTCTCTCTCACCCCACTGCCCTCCAGCTCCCACCCTTCCCCCTGCATCCCCCGCCCCTGACCTGCCATGCAGGTTGGGAGACTCAAACCCCCATCCTGATAAGTAGAGGTCAGCGGGAGTCCCCAGCTGACTAGGGAAACGGGCTCCTCCCCTGAACTTTGGTCCTGCTTAGTAGCTGGACAGAGGCCAAGAATAAGGTTTCCCCTCTCAGAGTCAGACTTCCTGCTGGCCTTAGGCTGGGGAAATCCCAGAAACTGCAGTGCTCTGCCCCCCAGGGACCCACAGAAGTCCAGGCCAGGGCAGGGCAGTGATGTGTCCTCTTGAAGAGGGGGAGGGTGCAGCTGGGGCGGAGGGCAGGGCCAAGGGGCCTCCGGGAAAGGACTGGGAGGCGAGGGAGAGGGCTGAGGGGATACCAGGGGATGGGGCAGAGGAGCCAGAAGCCGAAGAGGGGCCTAGTTCACCTCTTCCCTTCTTTCCTGAGTACCAGGGTTTTGTCGCTGTGGGCCAGCTCAGGGGAGAGGGCAAGAGCTGGGGGCAGGGCGAGGTGTGGGAGGGGAGGCACGAGCATGCTGACTTGTCTGTCAGGAGCAGAGTGGGCCTTGCAGCCCAGGAGGAAGGGATGGTGGTGGCGCTGAGGTGAGGGAGGAGACAGGTGGCCAGGCCCACTGTCCCCACACGCTGGGCTGGGTGCTGGGCGGTGGTGGTGCTCTCCTCCCACAGCCTGCGGGGGTGGGAAGGAGGGAATGAGGAATGAGGCGCTGGGAGTGGGGGGTGTCCACATGGCAGGGAGAGAAGGCAGCTGAGCTAGGGAACGGTCCTGGGCATTAGAGTAGTTATTCTTGTCCCCGTTTCCCTAGAGATCTCACTGCAGCCCCTCACCGCAGCTGTGATCTGCTCTTCCTCCAGCACTCCTGCTGATGGAGTAGGGGACCGTGCCCAGAATCCCTGCCATGGGCAGGAAGCCCCATCTTCCCTGCAGTCAGCAAGCCCCCACCCCATTCTCCTTCCCTCCAGTGCAGCTAACTGCTCCCCTCCTGGCCAAGCCAAGCCGCCACCGCCGCCTCCTCCTCCTCCTCCTCCTCCTCCTCCTCCTCCTCCTCCTCCTCCTCCAAGAAGCTCTCCTGGACTGACCCCTCCCATCCACTCCTCACCACCCTGACCAAACACTCTGCGTTGCTAGGTGTTGATAGGTGGCCGTGTAAGCGTCGTAAGCACTGTGGCTTCCTGGGTGTGGCTCAGGTCTCTCCCATTAGGAGCAGCTCCAGGGCAGGACCTCAAGGTCAGGTCACAAGCCAGTCCATCTGAAGGGGGTGGGAGAACTGCCAGGTGGATTTTTAATCACAGAATTCTAGCCAGATGGCCCCCACCTCTCCATCAAAACCTGTCTGAGTCTGACCTTTGCATTCCCCCATCCCCCACTTTCTTCTCATACCTGAACCATCTGCTCCTCCCAACTTCCCATTCTCTGCCCACAGTTCCACATTCTCCTGTTCACCCAGACCTGAAACCTCAGTGTTGACTTTGACTCTTTCCTCTGACACCCCAGATACAGGCCCATATCAAGTCCTGCTTTTGCTGGGGCTCTGACCCCAGCCACCTCATTTCATTTCAGATCAACAAACATTTCCTGGCACCTTCCAGGGGCTGGCTGATGTCAGGCGCTGGTACACAAAAGATGAGTAAGACACCAGCCTTGCCCTCGAGGGAGTCACCGTGGTATAAGTCATCCTATGGTAAGTATTATACTGGAAGGACAGAGGGCTTTGGGAATCGAAGGGATGGATTTCTACTTGGGGGTTGAGGAAGGCAGGCTGGACTGTTTTTGTTTCTCCTTCCAGGAAGAAATGAAGCTCTGGCTCTCCAGGGGCTGGCTGGGTGGCCTTGGACAAGTTCCTCAACCTCTGAGGCCTTTGTTTCCTCAACTACAGTATGGTAATGATAAAAACCCTTGCAGGGTTCGGAGAGGATTAGCTGTAATAGTGGCTAACATTTATTAGTTCTTGTTATGTACCAAGCCATATCCTAAGTGGTATAGATGCATTCTGTCATTTAATCCTTGCAAACCCCCCTACAATGGAGGTGACATTATCGTTTCTATTCTCAGATAAAGAAACTGAGGCTCAGGGAGGTTAAGTAAATTGCTCAAGCTAGCCCAACTAATAAGGATTTAATGGGAGACAGTGTTTTATAATCTGATACCACTCACCCATGAAATTTTATCTTCCAAATAATTATAATAATAGCTACCTTTTTTTAAAATACTACTCTGTGCCTGGGTCTATGTTGATTGCTTTACTTGCATGTAATCCTTAGAACAATCCTGAATGGCAGATACTATTATATTTTGAGGAAATCAAAACTCAGAAAGGTTAAGTACTGCCCAAATTTGGGCAGCTAGTTCCCTGGAAAGCCAGACTTAACCCTGAGTCTGACTCCCAAGTTCTGTCTCCTGCACAGCACCCACCCACAGCTCAGCCCGTCTGGTCACCTCCCAGGCTCGCACAATCGCCAGGCTTGTTCTCCCTTCTTGCTTTGTTAAACACCTACCCACTCTTCACATCACCTCTGAGTTGCCCCTCCCACTTTCCAATTCCTACCCACCGGTCAAGCTCCAGCCAAAACACCACCTTCTCACAAGGCCCTGCGTGCCAATTCGTTCAGGCCAACCCTGGCTTCTCTTCCTTCAGGCAGCACTGAGCAAGTAACACTGCTGACATGTATGTTGGCACTTGGTCACATTTAATTGATAGTGAAATTACTTATTATTTGGCTTTGTCTTCTAATTATTTAATGTTTAGAAATCCTATATCCCTAATCAAAGTGCAAAAACTCTTGGAGGGCAAGAACCTTGACTTTCCCTTTACTTAGTCTGCCTCGTGCCCTCATCACTTAGCAGAGTGCTAGCACTCTTTAAGTGCTCATTAGATAAATACAGACTTAAATGGCATTGAGGAGCCAGGAATTCCCAGATCATTAGTCATGTTCCTGTCTTATAATATGGATTCGTGGCTATACAACGTGTTACCATGAATGTGGCACAAACCTGACCTGAAGGCAGCTCTCCCCCTGGGCTTCTGGGAGCTGGAGGTCCTTCAAGGACAGATCAGCCAAAGGGTAGCTCTACCCTCCCCTTCCCACTGGCCATGCCAATTCCCTGGCCTCCCCTCCTCCCTTCCTATCCTCCCTATATGAAGGTGCCCAGAGACTTACTGGAAGGGAGGAGAAGGGAAATGGTGGGGCCAGGAGGCTATACAGAGGCTACTAACAGCTCTGAAGTCTAGAGTGTTTAACACCCCCCCCCAGGTCTCTGCAGTGACCCACGCAATCAGGCCTGGCTTTGTGGACCAGCAACCCACACAGTCATTCAGTGTCCTGTATTCAGACCTCCGCTTGCTGTTGCCACCTTGAAATGCTTAATTTTTGAACAAAGGACCTCACATTTTTATTTTGCACTGGGCCCCACCAATTATGTAGCCAGTCTTGCATGCAATCCTTTCTACGAAGCCCAAGCCCACACAGATGAAAGTGAAGACACAGCCTGATGTCTAACAGCCTGGGCTCCTTCCCGGGGGACAAGTTACCAAATCTCTCTCAACCTGCTCCCAGCTCTGTCTCAGTTTCACAGGTTCCTCATCTATAAAGCACAGACTCCCTTAGTGTTTCCTGGAGGGTCAAGAGAGAAATGTGTGGAAAGAGCTTCATGCGTAGCCTGGCATACAGTAAACACTCAACAAATGGTAGCTACTATGCGTGCCGCTGTGCTCATCGCTAAGGCAGGAGGTGCAGGTGGGAGTTGGGAAGAGCCAGAGGCTTGGTCTTGAAACCACAGGATTCATACTAGAGATACAGAGATTCAGAGAAAGAAACAGGCCCTAAGAGTGCAGGCCTGCCTCCATTTTTAATTACCCTTTCCTTCCCTCCACTTGCCTAATCATACCTCTCCTGCACTCCTTGGCCAGGGCCTGCGCTCTATCTCGGGCAATTTTCTTATCATGTCTTAAACATAAGCATTGCGTGTCTCTGCTTCTGAAGCTTTGCATAAAACATGTGCTCTTAGAATATCCTCTTACTCCTCCTCCCCAGCTCATGCCTATCACCTCCTCTAGGAGGCCTTCTTTAAAAAATAGAAAAAAAATTAAAATAAATAAACCACATATGTAAGTTGGGGCCGGAAAAAAGTAGAAAAAAATTAAAAAGAAAAAAAGAGAGGAGGCCTTCTTTGACTAGAGCCTTCTCTATTCTACCTCTCCTTTTTTTTTTTTTTTTTTTTTTTTTTGCTTAATTGCATATATTCTGTAACATCTACCTGTCCTTGATTCTGGAGCAGCATTATACTGCAATTGCTCTAGCCTTGCTTACTCTTGCTTCCTGCCTTCCCCTACTCAGTTAGAAGAAGCAGATGCCATGTCCTCATCTAGAATGTAAATGCTTGAGGCCAGATATCGGACCCCTTTGAAATTCTGCCGACCACATGAATGCCTCTTTCCCAGCTGCGAGCTCTGTGTGAGCCCACTTCCCTGTGCTCAGTTTCTGTCTTTGTCAAAGACAGCAGAACACACCTGCCCCTTGTCACCTTCTCAGCGTGATGGCATGTAACCACTCAGAAAAGAAAGTTGGACTTCTGAGGATTGGGGTTCCAGAGAACTACAAGACAGTCATTACTTTATGTGCTTTGGTCCTCATCAATATGGGTGAAGGAAACTTTGTTCCGCAGTAGAAAAATCCCTCAGAAAAAAGAGCCGGGAGAGCCAGCATCTGAATCCCAGCTCCACTGGTGACATGGTGGGTAACCTGAGCAAGAAACTTCTCCGTGACCCAGTTTTTCTGAATTGGTTCTGAGTTTGGGGAATAGCTCCTACACATCCCAGGCTGTGTATGGTTGGCCCCTCCAAGTACCTTGGGCAGAGCTTTTATTTGTCCTCTTATGATTGAAGGAAATTGGAGCCAGCTCTAAGCAAAACTGTGACGTTCTGGAAACTGTTTTGCAGTCCTCTTTCCAATTCTTCTTTTTTTTTTTTTATTTAAATTTTTAAAAATTTTTTTCTTTTTTACATTATTTTTTCTCTTTCTAATTCTTTCAGCCCAGGTCCCTTCTACCCTTTTCCAACGTTCAGTGGGAAGAGAGAGGAGGGCCTCCCCTCCCAAATATTTCTCTAAATTTTTTTTTTTTTTTTTAGCTAAACATGAAACAATTGGAATAGTAGAGTCCACTTTCACAGAAGTGAGGGGAGTTTTAATCAATTGCCATTCCTAGGTCAATTGAATTTGGGCCTTTAATCAGTAACAATGGTGTTTGACTGGATTCCTCATTCCGATAACTACCTCTGAGAATGTTTTGATGAAGATCACAGGGAGCCCTCCTTATCCCTGAAGTTCCCTTGTGACCACTCAAACTATTGTAAAGAAATCTCATTTTGTCCTTATTCTGTTCTGTTATCTGTTGCTATAAATAAACCAAGATTTAGCTGCCTAAAACGAAAGCCAGTTCATTATATCTCATGATTTGTAGGTCAGAAATTTGTACAGAGCTCAGCTGGGCAGTTTTCCTGCTCCACATGGCATTGGTTGGAGTTATCCAGTGGCATTTAGCTGGTGGCTCAGCTGGGCTGAACCGTCCAAGGTGGCTTTACTCACATGACTGACACCTTGCCTGAGATGGCAGAAAGGCTGGACTTAGTTGAATACTTTCCTTTTCTATGTGGTCTCAGGGTCTGTGCATGTGCTTTCTCTAGTGGGGAGACTAAACATCTTAGATGGCAGCTCAGGGTAAGAGAGCAAGGTGGAAGCTGAAAATCCTCTTAAAGGCTAGGCCCAGAACTCACACGGCATCACCTCTGCTGTATTTTGTTGGTCAAAGCAGTCAAAGGCCACCCAAAATTCAGGAGAAGGGAAAACAAATCCCGCCTCTCAAGGGAGGCACATCAAAGAATTCGCGGCCATTGTTAACCCACTACACAGGGTGACCCAGTGGGGACTCAGAAGGAAAGATGTGTGAGAGAGGAAGGGGTATACCTGGGATGAAGAAGGCTAGGGAGAGTTTCCTGATATGAAGCCTGAAGGTTCAGACTTGGCTAAGGTCCTTGAAGAAGGCTGTAAACTCTTCAGCTTCCCAGATATCTTCCTTCCCCATGCCCCACACCCAGCTTGACCTGATCAGATCCCAGGAGTTGCTCTCACTGGATAATTCAAAATCCAGCCTGTGGTCTAGAACCCACTTTACCCAAACACCCAACCCTCTTCTAGGATCTGCTACCCTTGATCTCCTAACAGCTCCTATCTTCTCCTTTTGTCCTAAGGAATCCAGACCCTTCTCCCTTTAGCTTTACTATCTCCCCGGACTGGTTTCTCTAACCAATATGGTCACCTTCCATTTAATAAGCACTTACTTTATACCAAAGTCTGTGCTAAGTGCGTTATATACATTTTACAGATGAGGAAATGGAGACACAGAGAGATACAATACACCCAAGATCAAGAGGTCCAACCCAAAAGTCCAGGCTACGAGCACAATGCTATCCCTCTTCTCATGTAATTATCTACTACTATTTAGAGTAACTACCCATGTCCTTTTGCCTGGGCCTTATATCCTAGACTCCCACAGTCAGTATTGGGGGCATGCTAGGAAGGACCCCTTTAGGTGGCAGGGGAGGGGAGGAAGAAACTCAGGGACCCTTAAAGGAAAGAATGCAAGAAATCTCTGTTGAAAAGTTATAGTCAAGGCCAGGCGCGGTGGCTCAAGCCTGTAATCCTAGCACTCTGGGAGGCCGAGGTGGGAAGATTGTTTGAGCTCAGGAGTTTGAAACCAGCATGAGTAAGAGCGAGACCCCATCTCTACTAAAAAAAAAAAAAAAAAAAATAGAAAGAAATTATATGGACAACTAAAAAATATACATAGAAAAATTAGCCAGGCATGGTGGCACATGCCTGTAGTCCCAGCCACTCAGGAGGCTGAGGCAGGCGGATCGCTTGAGCCCAGGAGTTTGAGGTTGCTGTGAGCTAGGCTGACACCCAGGCATTCTAGCCTGGGCAACAGAGTAAGACTCTGCTTCAAAAAAAAAAAAGTTACAGTCAAGGTTTTTGTCTTAATTTATGTCATGGTATGTGGGTTGGTGGTGAGGATAAATCTGTATACGATGTGATAAAAAACTGATTACAAATAGATAAGAGAACTAACTAAGCAAGAAGAGTGACAACTGAACCATTCATTTGGCAGTATAAAAGCACCGTAGTTACACCCCTTTAACTGGAAGTTAAGCTCTCACAACTTCAGTTCTGTGGAATGCGGCACCAAATCCGGAAGTGAAAAAGGCCTTTCAGCACCAAAAATAACTGACACCAATTGAACCAAAGCCAGGTCCTTAGATCTCCACACAGAGCCTCACTAGGTTACACTGGAAAAAATATTTAAGAGGTTTGACCTCTGGTTTCCCAGCCCACGGCCCTTGGAGAACAAGGTGAGGTGTGGGTGAGAGGCCTTTTAGAGAGGGAAGCATTTTGAGAGCAAAGGGACAGCAAATAACCTAACAGCAAAGGACAATAGGACCCAGAAGTAGACAAGCATGGTGTTGTATGTCATTTCACTTTAGAAAAAGTATCTCATAATACCTCCTTGTCTTGTGCCTGATGCTTTACCAAGCCCTTCCACACACATTATCTCACAGTAAGCCTGTGAAAGCAGCAGCCAAGAAGAAAACAAATACTCAGAGAGGCTTGGTGACTTCTCCATGACCACACAGCTTAGCAAGTGGAACTGGGAATAAACCTGGATCACGTGAGCTCTAACGCAGGGCCCTTTCCTCTCTACACCGTGACTTGGCCCTTTCCTCTGCACTATGACGCCTCTCTTTTTCACAATGATGACCATGAGTCATCGAGAAAAGGTTAGTTTATGTCTAGCAAACTCTGTTGAAGAAGATAGGGAAGTAGGTAGTATTTTTTTTTTTTACTTTTCATAAAAAAATTATAAAAATAGTTTGGCATTCAGGATAAAGTTTAGCTTTCTGTTCTCAGCTACATTATAAATTATAGTCATTTAACTTTTACACCTAATAGTCGTATAGCACAATAACGAGCAACAATGACATGCAACATCTTCCAAATATGCCTCCTGAATTTTCTGGCATTGGTCATTCCTCTCCATCTCTATCCTACTACCTTAATTCTGTCCCCTCCCCTCTCCCCGAGCGTTCATAAAGTTTGTGATTGGAATCCTGCCTCCAGTTTTGACCCCTCAAATTTATCCTCCACTCACATCATTCTGACCAAACCAACAAGGAAGAAGTCACACTTCTTAGTAGCAGTTGATGCCTCACGCCACTTTCCAACCCCTGCCAACCTCCAGAGCCTTGTGTCTTGCCACTCCAGCTCCATGCTCGGGGGCCTGTACGACACCAAAGGCTTGTAACCACTACTGCATATCTGGTAGCGTCTGCTCTTGTTATTATCCTCTCTGCATGAAATGCCATTTGTCTAGTTCTTTACTTGATTAATTTCTGCATATCTTTTTTTTTTCCGAGACAGAGTCTTGCTTTGTTGTCCAGGCTAGAGTGAGTGCCATGGCGTCAGCCTAGCTCACAGCAACCTCAAACTCCTGAGCTCAAGCAATCCTGCTGCCTCAGCCTCCCGAGTAGCTGGGACTACCATGCCAGCTACTAGCATGTGCCACCATGCCCACCTAATTTTTTCTATATATATTAGTTGGCCAATTAGTTTCTTTCTATTTATAGTAGAGACGGGTCTCGCTCTTGCTCAGGTTGGTTTCAAACTCCTGACCTTGAGCAATCCACCCGCCTCGGCCTCCCAGAGAGCTAGGATTATAGGTGTGAGCCACCGCCCCCAGCCCAATTTCTGCATATCTTTAAAGATCCAAGCTTAGCTGTCACCTAGACACCTCTTCTTGGTGTCCCTGCAATACCACAATGTCTCTGTATGTGCATGTATCCATTAAAATGCTTGCGGTTGTGAGTAACAGAACTCTCACACCTAAAGCAGCTGAAACAACAGAGGTTTATTGTCTCTTCACAATAAGTCTGGAGGTAGATGCTTCCAGGGTTGGCTTAATGATGTCAGGGTTCTAAGTCAGCATCTCTGCAATTCTTTTGGCCCCTCTGCAAGGTGACTGCAGCAGCTCCACACTCACGTGACAACATTCAAAATCAGGGAATTGTTGGTTTTCTAGGGCTGGCATAATGAAGTATCACAGACTAGGTGGCTTAAACAATAGGAATTTTGTTTTCTAACAATTCTGGAGGCTAGAAGTCCAAGATCAAGGTGTTGGCAGGGTTGGTTCCTGCTGAGGCCTCTCTCCTTGGCTTATGGTCTCACACGGTCTTTCCTGTGTATGTCTGTGTCCAAATGTCCTCTTCTCATAAGAACACCAGTCATATTGGAGTAGAGTCCACCATGATGGCCTTATTTTAACATAATTACCTCTTTAAACACTTAATCTCCAAATATAGTCCCATTTTGAGGTACTGGTAAGTTAAGACTTCAACATATGAATTTTAGGGGTACACAAATTAGCCCATAACAGAAGAGTTTCAGGTATTGGAGTTCTCCTCTGGGACTCTCTTTTCAGGTAAAAAATCTTTACCAGAATCCTTCCAGTAGACTTACAAATCAGGATTTAGTAACCTGCCCTTTTCCCAGTTATAAGGAAAGCTAGGAAAGCATTCTCACTTTTATAATAGGAAGGGAGTTCTGGAAGCCAGAAAGAAAAGGTTGAGAATGACTACTGGGTAGGTTACCAAACTGTCTGTCACACTCTGCTCCCACATTGTGTCACAGTTGTCTGCTTATGTGTCTACCTCTCTCATTAGCTCTTCGAAGCAAAGACCAGTGTTTCAATCATCTATGTACCCCTATTGAAGTGAAGCACAGTGCCTGGCTCATAACAGGTGCTCAATCAATATCTGTGAAGGAATGAACAAATAGAATATAATGAACTAGATGAACCCGTTTGTGTTATATTTGATTACAACATTAAGCCCTGTCCATGTGTTTGGCTTGCATAGTCTGTGGTTCACACCTTTAAATCATTGTAGGGAGTACTGCTAATAGAATTGTTATTATAGTCAGAGGAGAAACAAACTCCATGAGCTTTGTCTCTCCAAAGTCTGGCATAGTGAATGGTATATAGTAGCTGCTGCATGAATTTCTGTGGAATTAATAAATAATGGATGAGTGAATAATTACAATGTAAAAAATGCTTTGAAAAATATCATAATACAGATCTAAGACGTTATTATATTTGCTAAAAAGTGTCTTCCAGAAATGGGCATCTGTTCTGTTGTGTTGGTACTTGCAAAAGTAGTGTATCAGCAGGTTTTTATATCACCAGGCCATTTCCACTCTAAAGAATGATCCTGATGAACTTGACCAATAGGCCTGTAATGCTGTATTATGCTCAGGGCAAGTTCAACTGAGAAATAAAGATAAAGAATAATTAATAAAGATGAAGATGATAAAGATAAATATAATAAAGATAAAGAATAATAAAAATAAAGAATAATTAATAAGACTGAACTGTTGGAAATGCTGTTTGATTTGGGTTCTGTGGAGTTGCAGGAAGCCTATCACAAATCCACACAAGGTACATCTGGATTCTAGCATATGTCACTTTTCTCCACAAAACCCCACATATCTGACCTTCCATGTTCTGCAAAATAAGGAAGAATCGAGCACTTAACTAACGAGCAGCATTAGTTGTGAGAGTGACTGATTTGGTAGTGGTTCTACAAATTCTCCACTATCCCCCAATATCAGAGAGACTCTCATGATTTGGGTTGAATTCCTGCTTCTCTCTCTGCATCCAGTTGAGAGGACTCAGGCAGGTAAGGTGTGAATTACATAGAATAAATTGAGAAGCAGAGAAGGCAAAAAAAAAAAAAAAATCAGAGTTGCCACAAGTAACTGGGTTCCCAGAGGTAGTGTATTTTGGCACCATGAGACAAACTGTGTAACTGCGAGTTGAGTCTTCTCTCCCCCTATATCAGACCCAAGAGACCCGTGCCTCTCTCACATGTTTCAAGTAATGAGGTTCAATTAAAACGTTCAGGTTCAATTAGTGTTTCAGGGCTTCAAGGGCAGTCTCAGGGCAAAATATTTTTCACGAGGAACTTAAGAGAAGCTAGCACTGTTCTGGACCAGACTGGCATGCAGGGGCAGGAGAGGACTTGGTCTGCAACCAGCATCTGCATAATGGAGAAGCTAGACAAGATGGCACCTGTGTGTGTGTGCTTTTGCCTGTTCTCTGTGCCCCAGGTGCTTTCCTAACAAACAGCCAGGAGAAGGAGGCTAGGGTGTTTCCCTTATAAGTTTTGAGTTTTTTCTTCTTTCCTTAGAATAAAGCACTTTGGAAGCCCAGATTTTTGCTGCAAAATCAAGACCTGTTACTATAATGATGGTGATTTTTTTTTTTAAATCGTACCAATGAACCTGGTCTTCACACGTTATTGCAATCACATTAGCCAAGCCTATTACAATAATCTATTGTTGAGAGAAAAGTATCCTGGCAATACATGTATCTAGAAGTTCCGCCTTCTGAATTGATGCCAAAATATGATAGGTTCCCAGTTCCTTACAATGTCCAACTACTGTACATGAACTCCCACTCCCCT
Source organism: Microcebus murinus (assembly GCF_040939455.1). NCBI lineage: Eukaryota > Metazoa > Chordata > Mammalia > Primates > Cheirogaleidae > Microcebus > Microcebus murinus. Next base: position 105,262,115 of record NC_134105.1, on the reverse strand, counting down.
CTCCCTGTTGCCAACATAATGACTAGCTTTACTTTGATGTTCTCTGATTTCCACAGTGGCTTTAACTCTCTGCCAGAGTCTTACACACTAAGCACTCTGCTATTTGGAATCCCATTACCTGCAACACTACTGACTGGCATCCCACAGATCAAAGGTACAATAATTGATGAGACACTGCAAGATCTTGCAGTGACTTCTGAACCATTTAGAAAATATTTGACTATATTTAGGATAGTTTAATATTGGTGTTTTAATGTATTCTGCAGAAGTTGTTTTCATGTTTGCTCCAAGTAGTCTGCCTACCTATCAAATTATATAATAATACACCCTAATATATCAAGATGATATAGAATGAGTGGAATGAATAAAAGACCAAACCCAACAAAATAAAATTGACAGGAATTAATGTAATTAATGTAAAGTCTGCTATTTAGGTTTAAAAACTACTTAACAGAAGAAACCTGGGTTAATAGTCCTTATGAGGAAGCCATGGGGATTTTGACTATCCACTCAGCAGTATTCAAAGGCCTCTGGCAAACAGTCACCTCTATCCAAGGCCATCTTTAAAAAAAATAAAATAAAAAGAGTATCCAAATCAAAGAGGAAACAGTTTCACTTTATACTTTGCTAGTCAGACCAGGTCTAGGGAAGACTGTGTTTGGTTATGGAAGCCACATTGGAAGAGAAAAGGAACTAAGTATATTTCTTCTGGCAACTGTGGCATAACACCTATCTTCAAATAGCTAATGAGTTGTCACATAGAAGAAACATTAAATTTAATCACATAGCCACAGCACCCAGAACTAGGAGTCATGGGAAGAAGTGTCCATAGAACACATTTCAGTTCCATATAAGGAAGAACTTTCAATGATTAGAGTCATCTAAACATTGAATTTGGATGAAATTGGGAAGGGGCAAAAGAAGACTTCTGGGGTATAGTAATTTCTATTCTTTGCCTGGATGGTAGGTACTTACGTGTTTTGTTTTATTATTGTTCAACTGATCCACATACATTTTTATATACTCTTCTGTAGGTATATTTTACAATGAAAAAACATTGACTATGTTGTCAGGCAAAGTAGTAAACTCCCCATCATTGTGAGGCTTCAAGTGGCACTGGATGGCAAAATGAGACAAATGACTTCTGACATTCATTCCATCACAAAGTTTCTACAAGTCCTTAAATACATGGTCAATTATTAAAGCAAAGTTCTTCTAAAATATTCTCAAAATGATAGCCTTTTCATTAACTTGATTTGAGGCCTCACTCCACTGTTCACTACAACCATTTCTAGAATTTGTTAGACTACCATCCCCATGTGTCTGTTACAGTGATTATCATTTTTATTGGCCATTAAATAATGAGAAGTAGACACAGCCTCTGCCTTCTTAGGATGACAAATGACATGGACAGTCATAAAGAGAATACAGTGAGAGCCGGATATGAACAATGAATAAACATGAAAGAAAACAAAAAGGTTTATGTGGTAAGCAGGTCAAGATTTCACTTATTATAAGGGGGGGGGGAGCTAGGCCTTGGAAAACACATCCTCGACAAGTTAAGAACAGAAGAAGCTAGCCTTCTTCTGCTCCCATTAACTTCAGCAGACTTTCTGGAAGAAGTGAGCCTTCAGAAATATATAGATTCAGGGCCGGGCTTGGTGGCTCATGCCTGTAATCCTAGCACTCTGGGAGGCGGAGGCAGGCAGATTGCTCAAGATCAGGAGTTCGAAACCAACCTGAGCAAGAGCGAGACCCCGTCTCTACTGTAAATAGAAAGACATTAATTGGCCAACTAATATATATAGAAAAAATCAGCCGGGCATGGTGGCGCATGCCTGTAGTCCCAGCTACTCGGGAGGCTGAGGCAGGAGGATTGCTTGAGCCCAGGAGTTGGAGGTTGCTGTGAGCTAGGCTGATGCCATGGCACTCACTCTAGCCTGGGCAACAAAGTGAGACTCTGTCTCAAAAACAGAAAGAAAGAAATATATAGATTCTGGCAATCAGCATTTGGTTAAGGGAATCTTTCCCCAGGGCTGCCAAGGGGAAAAATAGCCTAAGTGGTCATTTCCTCATGTTAATCCTGTTCTCCGGTTCTGTTCCTTCGTGATCTCTCACTACCCTCTCCACTGTGCTGATTTGAGAGAGGGGAACCAAGACCAAAAAAAGGGAAATGAGAGGAAGGGTATTTGTGGACTGTGATGGACATGGAATTGGGGAGAGTCCTTGAGTCCCCAAGTCACTGCTAAACAAACAGCCAGCCTCCCTGCTGCTTCTGGCTAAGCTGTAACTTTGGCCAAAGTTACTTCTGCTTTGGACTCATTTAACCTTTAGTCTGGGGATCCCCAATCATGTTACTGACATTAATTCCTCTATCCTCACAAAAACCTTGGGTTGATGGGAAAAATAAACCAAAACACAAGATCTTATGAGATACTTTAAAGTCCAATGTGGTAAAATGAAAATAATAGTCAGTTTATTCTCTTATAATAATTTGTCTTCATTTTAATAAAGGGGAAACTGAGTCACGAAAGTCACAAAAGTGGAAATAAGTCAATTTTATATATGCCCGTCAGTCTTTGACTTCATCAGTATCAATAATGTTTTAAAGTTATACTATTTTCTTCCTGGAAATTCTTACATTGGTCATTTTATCAATGAGGAAACTGAGGCACAAGGCGATTAAAATGTGCCACTTCAAGCCAGGCTTCATAAAATCGTGGCTGTATAAGAAATACAAGAACTCTTATTCTTAGAAAAAAATTCTTTTTTCATTAGATTTCTACCCAAGTTTGAAACATTAAATCTACTAAAAGTTTGTGAAATTAGGTGATAACCGCTGTAAAGCTTGAGTTCTTGATACCAAGAACAGTGTGGGGTCTGGGATGGCAGCAAGAGTAATCATAATCCTTGACCTCTGTAAAGGGTTTCATAGTTTACAAGCACTCCACAGCTGCTATTACACTCTGTCCTCATCAAGGACATCAACACTGTCCCCTTTTAGAGATGAGGAGGCTGGGACTCAGAGGTTAGCAGTTTGTCAGAGAACACAGTTAGCCAAGGCCAGAACCGGGACTGAAACTCAGGTCTTCTGAATCCAGGTTACTAAGAACAAACTTTGGGGGAAAGAGGGCACCACCAGCCTTTTACTAGGAGACTTAAGAGGAGACTGAGGGAGGAGGAGAAGAGGCTAGTACAGTCAGCATGTCAGCCTATATGATAGCAGAGGAGAAAATTATCATCACTAAGCATTTCAAATGACACGGACTGCTCTGGGCCTACTGACTGTGGCTGTCATCTCCGAGGGCCTGCAATCAAAGACAAACACACTAGGAAGAACAAACATGTATATAACATACAGATGATAGAATAAGAACAGTAATCCACTACAAGAGAGGAAAACATTTATATCATATCATATACATGTCCAGGTAAGCTTAGGATATAGAGAATTTAAGTGTATAAATGAAAGTGGGAGCAATAGGCCAGGCATGGTGGCTCACGCCTGTAATCCTAGCACTCTGGGAGGCCAAGGTCGGAGGATTGCTCAAGGTCAGCAGTTCCAAACCAGCCTGAGCAAAAGTGAGACCCCGTCTCTACTATAAATAGAAAGAAATTAATTGGCCAACTAATATATATAGAAAAATTAGCCGGGCATGGTGGTGCATGCCTGTAGTCCCAGCTACTCAGGAGGCTGAGGCAGTAGGATCGCTTGAGCCCAGGGGTTTGAGGTTGCTGTGAGCTAGGCTGACGCCATGGCACTCACTCTAGCCTGGGCAACAAAGTGAAACTCTGTCTCAAAAAAAAAAAAAAAAACTAAAAAGAAAATGGGAGCAATAAAGAAGCACACACACACATACCCCCTAATCCAGGAAGAGGTTTTTGGGAAAAAAAATAAATTTTAGGAGTTCTTTCTTTTCTCTTTAAAATAAGAAGCAGTGGAGTAGCTGTGTTGTGACAGTGGAATCCAGAGTGTGAGATTTAAAACAGAAACTTATCCTAGACATATGGAACAATTATAAAGATGGGTGGGAAGAGGGTAGGAGGGTGGTGTCAGTGGACAGAAAGGGCTTTGAGCAAGTGGAAATTCAAGAGAGATTACAACCTGTCCTGACTCCTGTGCTGTGTCTAAGTGTTTCCACCCCCACACTTTCAGAAAGCTCATGCTATCCCTATTTCAGGCACATGAAGAATCTCCAAGTTGTGAAAGCCTGTTTGCAACAGATGGAGAAGGCAGCAGTGCTGTGGTGAAGGAAATAGTGGATAGGGACCTTGGGCACGCTGGGCAAGAAGTCCCTAGCCATCGCAATCTCCCCAGATTCTGCCACCACAGGAGAGGTTCCCAGCACACAACTCATTTATCCGGACCCACTAATTGTTAGGGACTTTCCAATTTGCTTCATCAAACCCAAATACACCTGTTGAGTTTCATGCCAGTGATTAGATTCTTAATGTAAAAATGGTTGAGTTCTGCTGGGATATAAACTTTTCTCAATATATCAATTCAAACTCCAGCCAGATAGAGAGACCTGTTTACCTCTGCTAATTGCGTTTATTCATGTCATCCTTTGTGACCTTAATTAGTCAGAGAAGTGGCAGCAAAGAACCACTAGGAGTCTGGGTTAAGTAAAAATATGCAGAAATAGTCCCTATACTCTGGTTCCAGGATCTTTGTAGAACAAGTATCCTTCAAGGTGACGGTGCTGGCTCTAACCATGACCATTTGAGCTATGAGCCAAAGGTTAGCAATTTCAGACTTTTAAAAGAAACTGCTCATTCCCAAACACCCTGGTTTCTGAGTCGACACAACTGCTAAAATTTGCAGGGGTGATAGGAGAATTTGAGGATTCTTATGATAATGATTCCTAAGATTATTATTTTTCCCAACATTTATTCACCTGCCATACTTACAATGTGCCATCCTCTGTTCTAACCACTCTCTATACATTAACACATCTAATACAACCACACAAGTAGATACTATTGGTATTATGTTCGCACAGATGAGCAACTGACACAGAGAAATCATTTAAACAAGGTTACAAAGCTAGTAGTTGAAGGCACAAGGACCTGAATACAATTTCCATCACTTAGCTAATAACTTTAAAGGAATGGTCAACCAAATATCCTACATTTACACATAAAACATGGTTCAAATCTAGGTACTATGAAGATACAAAGAATATAGAGTTCCCATTCTCAAAGAGCTAATGAACTAGTTGGAGATATCAGTAATCCTCTCTATGGCACTTAAATTTTGTTCCTTATCTTAATCACCTAAATAGTAGGATTTTCTAACTAGAAAAGACCTGACATCACCAATGTTATTACACAGGAAGGACAGGCAGACACCACTGGCAACTTTCTTTTAAATAGGTAAGGTAATTTCAGGCCAGAGAGGACCAACTTTTAATTAATTTATCAACAGCTAGAGAATGGCTAGTAGCATATCCCAAAACAGAAGCCAACTTTTGTAACAATGAATGTTGATATTTCCATGTTCTAAATGGAAGAGGGGAAGAAAAGGTGTTTTTCTGTCAACCAGGCTGGAGTGCAGTGGCACCGTCATAGCTCACAAAGACTCTTAACTCCTGGGCTCAAGCAATCCTCCTGCCTCAGCCTCCAGAGTAACTAGAACCACAGGCGTGCCACCACGCCCAGCTAATTTTTAAATTTTTTTGTAGAGGTGGGGTCTTGCCTTGATGCCCAAGCTGGTCACAAACTCCTGGCCTCAAGCAATCCTAGGCCTACCAAAGCACTGGGATTACAGGTGTGAGTCACCGCTTCTGGCCTGAAAAGGTGTTATTAGAGCAATGGTACAAAACAAAGTTTTGAACCATTTGATTAAAATTGATCTTCAATTCTCCTTCAATCCCATCCCCCTCTTCACCTCCTCACACTTATTTAATTCCAATTTATGTAATCTTTACTGATGCCCACTCCTCCCTTTCTTCTGCCTCTGGAGTGAAACCAGGCCTGGACACCACTCAGAGTTATGGGGGGGGGGGCGGTGGAGATAAAATTGAATTGCTATGAAATCCTTTATCATTAATAAGCCTTAAAAGAAGGGGGTTAGGGAATGCTTTGGACAAGGTATTTGTAATTGCTCTAGCAGAGACAAAAAGAAAAGGAAAAAGAAAGGGGAGATACGTTTGAATGACTTAGGGAGAAGACTTGCAGACTGCTTGGATTGAGAGAGATTAAAACTAAATGCAGAGAGAGACAAGCAGGGATTCGGTCATGCTCCCAGTCTTTACAAAGAGGAAATGCCAAAGCAATGTGCTTTAGAGAAAGCCTCGCAGCTTCTTTCATACGTCTCTCAAAGAACCCTTTCTTAGAAGTCTGAAGGCTACGGGTCCTCTCTTCCCATTGTGAGGGCTCCCCTCTCTAGGTCTCAGGGCCGGTTTCTGGAGAAACAGAGGCCTCCTCTCTGCAGAGGGGGGCGTACCCCGGAGCCTGGGTCCTTCCTGCGGGGGGCGGCGGGGAGTGCGAGGTCCCCTTCCGCGGCAGGTGGGCCCCCCGGCGCAGCAATTCGCCCCGCCGACCCGGCTCCGCAGCACAGCGCCAGCCTGGCAGAGGCGGCGCGCGGAGGCCCAGCGCCCCCTCGTGCCGCGTCACCCCTCAGAGTCCGGCGGACCCAAGCCCAGCAGCCGAGCCTGGGCGCCCGCCCGCCGCGAGCGTGCGTAACGTGCCCCCGCAGCGTGACGCATGCGCCGTGTCGGGGCGGATGCGCGGGATGCGCCGCGGGAGGAGCGCGCAGGGGGCGGAGTGCGGGAGGAAGTCGGCGTCTGCTGAAAGGAGAAAGGAGAGGGAGACGCGGCTGGGTGCGGCGAGGTGAGGCTGGGAGCCGACGGGAGGGCGCCTCCTCCTCCCCCGCCCTTTCTGCTGAGGATGGAAGTGACGAAAGCAGCCGAGGAGGTCACTTCCTGCTGGGGTGGATGAGGAGGAGCCGGAGACGCCGCGGAGGAGACCGGACCGAAAGCTGACCGTGCCGGGGAGAGGTGAGTCCTGGCCGGCCTTGCCGCGGCGGTCGGGCCCCTCTGGACCGGACCCCGGACCCCGGCGGAGACGGCGTCTCTGGGGTCCGGGCGGCTCGCCCCGCCGCGTACCAACCCCGCCGGGCCTCACCCAGCGCGGGGGGCGGGGGAGGTAAGGGGCCCCGTGTCGGAGGGGCGACTGGGACTCAGGGCAGCGTTCGTGCGATGGCCCCGTGGAGCCCCGAGGCCACGGGGTAAGGGAAGCCTGGCCAGGAGGCGAGTGGAAAGGAGGCTCTGAGGGCTGTGGAAGCCCATACCGGGAGCTGCTTCAGGAGATTCGCACGCCACACTGTGCATGCCTCACTGTTTGGGAAATGGTCGTGATCTGAGGAAGGACAGGGGACCTGAGGTTTGCAGAGATGAGACGAGTGGCCCCACTTGGACGGAGCGTCATCGTAGTGAATTTGTGAAAGGCATGCAAAGGCGCCTCCTGAGAAGAGGGGGCGTTGTGAGGAAAAGCCAGGAACGGGAGTGTCAGGAGAGGGCTTCCTGGTCATCGTTGCAACTGGGTTTGCACCTCAGTCGTGCTGGCCGAGGGGCATTCCTGTGGCAGGGTAAAGACCCCGCGATCCGACAGAGCAGTCTAGGAGTTAGAGGCCAGGGCAGCTTCCTGGAGCCATGGGGAAATTAATGTTTTTCCTCCCTCATTGTCACTGGGATCGGAGAGGAAGCTCCTGCCTCAGCCCTGGTGACTTGTTATTGTATATCTTGTTTGTGTATTTCTGCGTTCCAAGTCTGTTTGTTTTTTCCTTCCTTTAGCGTATTTATCTTGTCCTCGGCCCCTGGTGGCTTTATAGACTGAAACTTGCTGGTTTCCTTAATGTGTATGGTGAGAAAAAAATTTAAAGGATCTAGAGGAATCTTAGGTTTGATGAAATTTACAAGATTAGGATTTTGTCCCCAGCCTGGGGCCACAGAGGCACCTACATTCCCTCCAGACTTCTGGCAATGTGGGTGCTAAGGGCCATGTCCCTCTGGCATTCTCACCTCTCGCTCCTTTTTTCTAAAGAATTGACTGACTCAAAACTACTTGCTGCTAGGAACAGGAAATTTGTTGAGGAACTGTAAATCTGGATGGAATGAATTTAGATCTCAGCAAGAGTCCCTCCACTCATTGGCCAGAAAGTCCTTAGAAATGCTTGCTTTTTTCCCTCCCGTTAAAGGGAGAAAATGTAAACTTTTTTCTCAAAAAGACCTTTGAAAGTGTGTGTGTGTTTCTTGTATAGAGTAACTGCACATATGGTGTGTTTACTTCCTGTATCCCAGGGTATTTTTCAAGGGGGAGGGGGCAGTTTCTGACTGGGAGGAGTTTTCCTTCTCCCATCTCACATAATTCAGTAAAATAAATCAAAATCAGATGTTCATTCTTGAGTGGGAATCAGATGGATTTAGATTTTTTTCACTCTTTAAGCTGGTACATCTGGGTGAACTCAGGCTTGTGTATCTTGGCATCTGGGCTTGTCTAGTAATAGAAGACAAACTGTTTGACTTGTTTTGGCTGCCTTTTTGGACCCGTTTCACTGGACCCATCTTTTTTTTTTTTCTTTTAACATTGGAAGGGTTGGTCAGGAGGAAGAAAGCAAATATTAAAGACAGTGTTTACACTCTGTGGTTTAAAGTCAGGTGAGAGATAATTATGGCTTTTGAAGCTGATGACCTGAGGCCCATCATTTGATGACTTAGGGATTAGCAGTTTGGAGGTGACATGTTGGAAAGAAAGAGGGTTGCATGAGGAAGGAAAGACAGGGAAAGGAAGTTTGAGAAAAGGCTGTGCTAGAAAACCTTGGGAGGATAATAAATAAATAGCATCTTAAAGTAATTGTGTGGCTTGTGTCTCTCAGCAGGAGAGTGAAAATGAAAGCAGGCTGTAGCATCGTGGAAAAGCCAGAAGGAGGTGGAGGTGAGCAAAAGTTGATCATCTCTTATGTACCTGGAAATGTCCCTCAGAGATTCCTGTTCTCTTCACTTGTGTTCTGTTCTCAAATGCCAGACCGTGACTGATCTGATGGTGGATACTGCTGGGACAGTTGTAGGCTTGTTTCCTGTAGATGTATATTTAACATATCTGGTCACCACACCCACATCCCAAGCTTTAGAGTCTCTTCCTTGTTAGAGACACAGTTCCAACTTTGGGGGTAAAGAGTTTTCAGCTGTATTTTCCTAAAACATTGGTTAATCTTTCTTGTTTTTTTGCTTTGGAACTTTCATGCCCTCATAGAAAGTAGGTGTATGATTTAGTAATATATGAAAGGGTAAGAGATTAGGACACCTGGGTGCTGCTGCCCAACTCTATCAGATTTATTGATTGCTACAGTGATAGGTAACTTCCCTGCTTTCCTCTCCCCTGCTGTGGTTAGTCCAAGCTGACTAAAAGGGTGTTTATGGCATGTTTACAAAGCACTTTAGAGCTTCTGACCAGTGGAATGTAGAGATGGGGGTGCTGGTATGCATGTACCTAGCTCCTGACTACTTTGATCTTGCCCTTTTCACATTAAAGGCTATCAGTTTCCTGACTGGGCCTACAAAACAGAGTCATCCCCGGGCTCCCGGCAGATCCAACTGTGGCACTTCATCCTGGAGCTGCTGCAGAAGGAAGAGTTCCGCCATGTCATCGCCTGGCAGCAGGGAGAGTACGGGGAGTTTGTCATCAAGGATCCAGATGAGGTGGCCCGCCTCTGGGGCCGCAGGAAATGCAAACCACAGATGAATTATGACAAGCTGAGCCGAGCCCTCAGGTAAGGGAAAGTATTCCCAAATCTGTAGTGTTAACAGATTGGAAGGAGACTGAGCAGTTTAGTGAATGTTAGATAAAAAGAGTATCAGGTGATAAGAGACTACACTATCTCAGTGAATAATGTGTGGCTTTAAAGTGGGAGTAGAAGAGCTGTTGAATCTGAGTAGCATAGGCAAAGGAGGAGAAAAGGCATATCTTTGGTTATATGTAGGAGGGAATTCCAATGTGGCTGGCACTGGATCCCGACAGCCGATTTTGCTCTGTAGTGGGCGAGAGTGTATGGTGAAACATGGATTAGAGCTCATTTATAATCCAGAGGATTAGTTTAGACTTCCCTATTGGGAATCTATTAGAATTTCTCATCTTTGGGCTCCACTGGAAGAAACTAGGAAAGTGTGAAGCAAGCTCACAAGGGGAGGGCTCACTGAATGGCACTGACCTATCTATTCAGGAACTATATCTGTGAGCTCAGTTGTCAGTCCATAGGTTGCTCCAACATGTCTAAAGGTTGATGACTACAAGTTTTCTCAGGTTCTCTTTTCCCTTTGTCAGTCTTTAAATTTCATAACCCTTATAAAGTCTCAAGGTGCCAGAAGGCAGTTTATGACCTGTGCTACTGAATAGATACAAGGGTAAAGGTTTCAGGTACACTGAAGTTTTCCTGCCTTTCTTGATGCTTAGTGATCCTGAATGTAAAATTTGTACAGTGGTTTTGCTGGAACGTCTCATAGCCCTTTTTTTTTGAGACAGAGTCTCACTCTGTTGCTCGGCTAGAGTGCCGAGGCATCAGTCTAGCTCACAGCAACCTCAAACTCCTGGGCTCAGGCAATCCTCCTGCCTCAGCCTCCCGAGTAGCTGGGACTACAGCTATGCACCACCATGCCCGGCTAATTTTTTCTATATATTTTTAGTTGGCCAATTAATTTGTTTCTATTTTTAGTAGAAACCGAGTCTCGCTCTTGCTCAGGCTGGTCTCGAACTCCTGACCTTGAGCAATCCGCCTGCCTCAGCCTCCCAGAGTGCTAGGATTACAGGCATGAGCCACCCCACCTGGCCTTCATAGCCCTTTGAGTCTTTGAAAGGGAAGGGGGCCACACTGGCTGCTGTTTTACAGATCAGTGTATGCCATTGTTTGACCTGCCACCATAAAACAGTTCTACATTCCTTTGTCTATGCCTCCAGACAAACTACATCAGGTCTCCCAAGAGATTTGTCTGCTCCTACCTAGGCAAGACAGAGAAAGTAGGCAGTTAGTGACATATAGTAGAACAAGAAGGAAATGAACTATAGAATTGAAATTGTAGAGAGATTGAGAAAAAAGGTGATTGGGGTTCGGATAGGTGTTCAGAATCTTAAAGTGAGGTTGTTTTTGTAAAGCTCTAGCCAAAGACTAGAGCTTAGTTGAAAATTGAATGAGAAATGTAAGCTCTTAGATCTTCTGGCTCTAACCTGAGGGCCAGGCTGCAAAAGAATGGTAGTGATGTTTGTAAGTAATACTTAGAACAAGAATTGTTGGTCTTAGTGGTTACCTAAGTATGTGAAGAGCTGTCAATAAATTGACACGTATTCCTTTTGTTTTTTCTTTTCTTTTCTTTTCTTTCTTTTCTTTCTTTCTTTCTTTCTTTCTTTCTTTCTTTCTTTCTTTCTTTCTTTCTTTCTTTCTTTCTTTTTTTACAGATACTATTACAACAAGAGGATCCTGCATAAAACAAAAGGGAAAAGGTTTACTTACAAATTTAACTTTAACAAGCTGGTGATGCCCAACTACCCATTCATCAACATTCGGTCAAGTGGTAAGATACAGACTCTCTTGGTGGGGAATGAATTTTGAGTTGAAAAAGAAATTTTTAAAACCCAAATCTAAGACATGGCATGTTTAAGGAGATTTTAGGAACACTAAAGTAATATCCCTTAGATTGCCTCAATGTTCTTGTGTCTTCTCATTCATCTCATAAAGAGTAATAGGCTATGCAGTATCAAGATAGATTTGTTTGATTTATTTATTTAGTTCCTTTTTCTGCATATTATTTGAGACAGAGTCTCGCTTTCTTGCCTAGGCTAGAGTGAGTGCCGTGGCGTCAGCCTAGCTCACAGCAACCTCAAACTCCTGGGCTTAAGCAATCCTACTGCCTCAGCCTCCCGAGTTGCTGGGACTACAGGCACGAGCCACCATGCCCGGCTAATTTTTTATATATATATATATTAGATGGCCAATTAATTTCTTTCTATTTTTATAGTAGAGACAGGGTCTCGCTCAGGCTGGTTTTGAACTCCTGACCTTGAGCAATCCGCCCTCCTCGGCCTCCCAGAGTGCTAGGATTACAAGCGTGAGCCACCGCGCCCGGCCAGGAATGATATTTCATAGGTTTGTGTTAATCTTTAAGTTCAGGACTCAGTTTGAACACCCTGCCCAATGGCTCTTTCATAGATGGGAGCCTGTTTCTACAAACACTTCCGATTTTCTATGAAACTACCAAGCTCTCCCTTATCAAGTGAATATCATCAAAACCACAGCATCCTTGATCAGAGAAGGGGAGGTTTACATGTTTGCACTGAGAAGCAGTGTCTTTGATCTGCACCAGCAAATCCTCAGAGAACAAGACTCTGGGGTTACTTGACCTTCTCTCCTTTTAAGTGCAGCAGGGCTTCCCTTCTTGGCTCTCAGCTTTGTAGCTTTCCATTACAGTGCTTTATAGAAGTTTGAAGCTTCTCTTTGGTGTAGAAGGCAACTCTTAAAAGGTTTTGTTGCTGTTATGTGTGGTTTTTTGTTTGTGGGGGTTTTTAGATGCAAATCATACCCCTACCCAAAAAAATAAAGTCTTCATCCTTGGGATATATGTTCCAAGACCCCCACTGGATTGTCAAACCACAGATAGTACTTTACCCCATATATACTGTTTTTTTCCTTATATATATGTACCTGTGATAAAGTTTAATTTATAATTAGGCACAGTGAGATTAACAATAACTAGTAATAAAATAGAACAGTTATAGCAATATACCGTAATAAAAGTTATGTGAATGTGGTCTCTTTCTTTCTCAAAATATCTTATTTTACTGTGCTTACCTATTTTCAGACCTCTGAGGGTAACTAAAACAGTGGAAAGCGAAACCGACACCTCGGATAAGGGAAGACTACTGTAGTTTGTATTTAACTATTTTTGACCAGTCCATCAGTACTCTCTTTGTGGTCTTGTATGTTAATGCAAAGAGAGCTGATGATTCTGCAGTAATACAACTTCACAGAGAAAAGTTGGATGAAACCTGAAAAATTAGAGCGGGGGTGTGGCTGAGAGAATATAATGTTGAGATCCATTGCAGATATGTAATTACCGCACACAACAAGTTAGGGCAGTTTTAGCTTGACTCTGCTATCATTACAGTTCCATCTCTCTTTCTGTAACCACTCCCTCCTGTCCCTGGGGCATGCATTTAAAAAAAAAAAGTGGTATTGGAATGCATCTCTCTAATTACAACCTGTTTTCTTTCCTTGTGCCTGAGGGAGAGGCGTTAGGAAATCAAACCTGTTCTAGCCACTGGAATCTTGTTTCCTCTATTTCTCACCCTTGCTCCTTCCCTGTGTACATTTCTTTTAGGCATACTTTTTGGTTGCTCACATCCCCTAGACACAACTCTGAAGAACTGGAGTCATTAGTTTATAGAGAACTTTTACTCAAAGAGGCCAAATGTTGTTTGAGGTTAACTTTATGATGACAAAGCAATGTAACATTTATTGAACATGTACTTAATGGAGGTACTTTTGCTTAGTAGTTTTGTGAATTATCTCATTCAACCCTTCTAGCCCATAAAATGTATGTCTTTTTTTTTTTTTTTTTTTTTTGAGACAGAGTCTCCCTTTGTTGTCCAGGCTAGAGTGAGTGCTGTGGTGTCAGCCTAGCTCACAGCAAACTCAGACTCCTGGGCTCAAGCAATCCTACTGCCTCAGCCTCCTGAGTAGCTGGGACTACAGGCATGTGCCACCATGCCCGGCTAAATTTTTCTATATATATTAGTTGGCCAATTAATTTCTTTCTGTTTATAGTAGAGAGTGGGTCTCTCGCTCTTGCTGGTTTCGAATTCCTGACCTCGAGCAATCCTCCCGCCTTGGCCTCCCAGAGTGCTAGGATTACAGGCGTGAGCCACTGCGCCAGCCTAAAATGTATGTCTTGATATCCACATTTTATAAATGATAAAATTAAGGATGAGGGCCAGGCTTGGGCTCATGCCTGTAATCTACTCTGGGAGGCTGAGACAGGAGGATCGCATGAGGTCAGGATTTCGAGGCCAGCCTGAAACAAGAGCAAGACCCTGTCTCTACTAAAAGTAGAAAAATTAGGCGTTATGGTACATGCCTGTAGTCCCAGCCACTCAGGAGGCTGAGGCATGGGCTAACACCTAGCCTGTAAGCTAGGCTAACACTGTGGCACTCTAGCCAGGGCAACACAGTGAGACTCTCTCAAAAAAAAAAAAAAATTAAGGATGAGGAAACAAAGTTAAAGACAGATCAGAGTGGATTGATTAATTATCTGTTGAACAGTTTCTTAGGAGACAATTCCTGAGAGATTGAGTTATTGAAATCCATCTCTTATTTAATAATAGATCATACATTTCTCTTCTAGATTGGGATTCATTCATTTGTTCAACAGATAATGTGTTAAGCTCTAAAGACCAAAAAACAAAAGATTATGGGGAATTCTTTCCCTCAAGGAATTTACAGTTTAGCAGGAGAGATAAGATATACTAGCTTTGATACAGTGTGAAGTGTGATAAGTGCTGTAAGTAGAGGTATGTGGATTTAGATCCTAGAGGCCAAACAGATCATGTCTACTAGGGGTGGGGTGGTAGAGTTGGGCAATTCTGGTCTGTGTGTTTTTTAAAATAAGGCAATACGTGGTTGATTGTAACATAACCAAATAATAAAGAGGTTTATAGAGTAAAAAGGTAAATATTTTTTTTCCCTTTCCTCATAATCCTACTCACTATTAACAATTTAGGGTACTTAACATTTAGGTAGTATTAAAAGTACTTCTATATACAGTATTTCATTTTTATCATTAAAAACATCCTATGAAATACATTAAATATATTTTAATATTTCCTTGTGTTTGCATAAGAAACACTGGAAAGATACAGAAGATACTAGTAAAAACAGTTACCTGTCAAGGGATGAGGGCAGGACAGATCAGATCAAGGATGGACTTCAGGCATCTCAGTCTGCCTCCCTACTGCTACCCACCCCTTCCCTGGTTTTTTGCTTTTATTTTGGAAAACTTCAAACCTGCAGAAACATTGGGAGAAAAAACTAGTGAACCACCAGTATATCCTTTATCTAGATTCACTAATGGTTAATATTGTTGCCACATTTGCTTTATCTCTTTCTATTTATATGTACTTTTTAAATCTTTTGAGATTAAGTTGCAGACATCATGACATTTCACCCCTGTGTACTTAAGCTTGTATTTCCCCGGAACAAGGACATTCTCCTCTATAACCACAGTAACATTATCATGCCCAGGAAATTTAACATTAATGTAGTACTGTTATCTAATATATGGTCCATATTTGAATGATACATGTCTTTTTAAGTTTTGATTTTGAACCATGATAATTATCTAGTAAAAAAAAATTGGTTTTTTGTTTTAGCAACCACATGCAATTTGCTGTGTACCAGTACTATTCTAAGGGCTTCACAAATGTTAACTCTTTTACTCCTCATAACATTAAGATTGGTCCTATTCCTTTTTGGTTTTTTTTTTTTTTTTTTTTTTTGAGACAGAGTCTCCAGCCTAGGCTGGAGTGAGTGCCATGGCATCAGCCTAACTCACAGCAACCTCAAAGTCCTGGGCTCAAGCGATCCTGCTGCCTCAGCCTCCCAAGTAGCTGGGACTACAGGCATGTGCCACCATGCCCGCTAATTTTTTCTATATATATATTTTATATTTCTGTATATATATATTCTATATATATTAGTTGGCGAATTAATTTCTATTTATAGTAGAGACGGGGTCTCACTCTTGCTCAGGCTGGTTTCGAACTCCTGACCTTGAACGATCCACCTGCCTCAGCCTCAGGATTGGTCCTATTCTTGCCTATTTTTACAGATAAGGAAACTGTCCTAGCTCACACCTGTCCTAGCACTCTAGCCCGGACAACAGAGAGACTCTGTCTCAAAAAAACAAAAAGAGTAAACTGGGACACAGAGAGGTAAGTTGTCCAGAGGCACACAACTAATGGGTGATATGACCATGGTTTGAACCTAGGCAAAGACCTTATTATTTCCATTTTGCCAGAAGGGATCAAAGACTCCAGTTTGTTACTTGCACTAGGCTATGAGGTAGAATGTGCCAGAACTGAGATTTAGACCCAAATTTTCCAACCCTACTACTCAGATTTCATGGTAGCTTCATGGAGGTGATCATCTTCCAAGGCAATGGTCTCACTTTGCTGCCTGGACTAGAGTGAGTGCCATGGCGTCTGCCTAGCCCACAGCAACCTCAAACTCTTGGGCTCAGGTGATCCTCCTGCCTCAGCTTCCCAAGTAGCTGGGACTACAGGCGTGAGCCACCATACCTGGCTAATTTTTGTTTCTATTTTTAGTAGAGACAGGGTCTTGCTCTGGTCAGGCTGGTCTCGAAATCCTGACCTCAAAAATCCTCCCACCTCGGCCTCCCAGAGTGCTAGGATTACAGACGTGAGCCACTGTGCCCAGCCTCATGCTTTCTTTTTTAACCACAAACTTTTCTTTTTAAACAAAATCTTAAGATTTGCTATCTTCATATATAAAAGTATAGCTACTCCAGTTAATCGCGTATGGGGCCAGAATGCTACCTTCCCACCATTGCTCCTAGTCTCACCTTCCTTTGCTCCAACTAAATGTATTTGGAAAATGCTACTATTAATAATTATGTCTCCTTATAGATTTACAGTATACCTTAGCATGTGTGAAGACTGAAATATCCTCCAATTGTTTTTTTTTTTTTTTGAGACAGAGTCTCACTGTGTTGCCCAGGCTAGAGTGAGTGCCGTGGCATCAGCCTAGCTCACAGCAACCTCAAACTCTTGGGCTGAAGCTATCCTCCTGCTTCAGCCTCCCGAGTAGCTGGGACTGCAGGCATGTGCCACCATGCCCAGCTAATTTTTTCTATATATATTAGTTGGCCAATTAATTTCTTTCTATTTATAGTAGAGACGGGGGTCTTGCTCTTGCTCAGGCTGGTTTCGAACTCCTGACCTCAAGCAATCGGCCTGCCTTGGCCTCCCAGAGTGCTAGGATTATAGGTGTGAGCCACCACGCCCGGCCTGTTTTTTATATGTATGTTTGTTTTAATTAATTTAATCAAGCAGTTCTGAATTGCTTGGGAAACAGGACTTTCTCTTCCTCTGCACATTACACTTAAACGTATTCTATCCTTCAGAATACATAGAAGTGGCTTTTTGCTTTTGAGTAGATGTGCTCTTAAGAAAAAATCAAGATCCAAAAGAATAAAAGAGGGTGGAATTTTAGCCACTGTAATAAGCTAGTAGAAGAGATACTTTTGGCCTTGGATCCTCTTGGCTCTACTCAAATAATTTCCAAGGTCATCCATCTGTTTTTCCTAATTGTAAGATTAAATCAGTGGCTTTAAAAGAAAAAAAAGTCCTGCAGAGCAATTTCTATGGAACATCAGCTTGGGAAATGCTGCTCTGGCACAGTGTTATTCAGTCACATGTACCTAAAAAGCTACAATCTTGCACATACCTGCAGACGACAGAATCATATCTGAGGATGACTCTTGTTATACCAAGAATAGAAGGTGAAAGCTGATTGGGACCAATTTCTAACCACACTCTATCATATGCACCTTTTTTATTTCCTCTTCTAGATCATCATACTTTCTTATTTTTGGTTTTTCCAGGGAAAAAAAATCCATTTTTTCCTTCTTCCTTCTCATCTGTGCCTTAGCATAAAGAGCCCTCTTGACATCATAATCATACATGCCACTGACACCTCACAGTAAACTCACAGGGTTCCTGAGGCCTCAGATGAAATACCTTTCTCATGCCTTATTTATCAGAAGGACCTTCAGGGGAAGTTGAGAACTTGCGAGCCTGTAAAGTTGATGCAGTTAGCACAGTGAATGAAAATAAGTCTATTTGCAAAACTGAAAATTGAGGCAAGTGATACGTACATAGTATTTAAAATTGCAGAGGAGAAGGCACTTGTACCATTCATCCAACAATATTTATTGAGCACCTACTAACTGTTAAGCTCTGAACTGCTGGGATTACTGTTGTGAATAATAGGAAGTCCCTGCCTTATGGAGTTTATGTTTTAGAATGTAGATACACAAGTAAATGATATTTCAGACAATAAGGATTATTGTCAAGAAAATAAGAGGCTAGAGAAGATGATAGCGAAATTGAGTTGAAGCAGCTGAACAGTAGTTACTAGGAAAATGGGGAACTGGGATTTATTCCAGTTAGAATGTTTGCTTCCTGTTGGTAGTAAACACTTTGTACTTTAGCATAAGTAAAAGTAGTGATAATGAATGACCAAACCTCTAATGTAGTCTTTTGTCTTTTCCACCATCACAGGTGTGGTTCCTCAGAGTGCGCCACCAGTGCCAACAGCCTCTTCCCGGTTCCATTTCCCACCTCTGGACACCCATTCTCCAACCAGTGATATGCAGCCGGGGCGGTTCTCTGCTAGTTCCCTCACTACTAGCCAGGAGTCAAGTAATGGCACTGATAGGAAGGCGGAGCTTTCAGAGCTAGAGGATGGCTCAGCCGCTGACTGGCACCGGGGTGTGGATCACATATCTTCCCGGAACGCTGTCAGTGGTGGAGGGATTGGCCATCAGAAACGCAAGCCTGACATAATGCTTCCTCTGTTCACTAGGCCAGGGATGTACCCTGACCCCCACAGTCCCTTTGCTGTCTCTCCAATCCCCGGCCGCGGAGGTGTCCTTAATGTCCCCATTTCACCAGCCCTCTCCCTGACGCCCACCATCTTCTCCTATAGCCCATCACCAGGCCTGAGCCCCTTCACCAGCAGCAGTTGCTTCTCCTTCAACCCTGAGGAAATGAAACACTACCTTCATTCTCAAGCCTGTTCTGTGTTCAACTACCATCTGAGTCCTCGGACTTTCCCTCGTTACCCAGGGCTTATGGTTCCGCCACTTCAGTGCCAAATGCATCCTGAGGAGTCAGCTCAGTTTTCTATCAAGCTGCAGCCCCCACCGGTTGGGCGGAAGAACCGGGAGAGGGTCGAGAGCAATGAGGAGTCAGCACCTGTTGCCGCACCTACCATGGCTCCTGTCCCCCCAAGAATTAAAGTGGAGCCTGCCTCTGAAAAGGATCCTGAGAGCCTCAGGCAGTCGGCACGAGAGAAGGAGGAACACTCTCAAGAAGAGGGCACTGTGCTGAGCAGGACCATAGAAGAAGGAAAAGGCACTGTCTTTGCCCGCCCCACTGCACCACCCATATGGCCCTCTGTGCCCATCAGCAGCCCAAGTGAAGAGCCCCTGGAGGTGACTGAAGACAGCGAGGATAGGCCTGGCAAAGAGCCTAGTGCACCTGAGAAGAAAGAAGATGCCCTGATGCCCCCCAAGCTTCGGTTGAAGCGACGCTGGAATGATGACCCTGAGGCCCGAGAGCTGAGCAAGAATGGCAAGTTCCTCTGGAATGGGTCAGGACCCCGGGGCTTGGCAACAGCAGCTGCTGATGCTTAGAACTGGCAGTGGATTTGGAGCTGTTTATACTATAATCAAATACATACATGTATTTATGTAGCAAGATTTCAGGGTGGGGGGGAGGGAGTTAGACTGGGCTGATCATTCTAGGGGCATAGACTTGTATTTTTATGTTTGGGGGATGGGATAGGGTATCTTCTGTTGTAAATTAGGTGGGATATGAACACACTTTTTTTTCCTGGTGAGTAGGACACAGGGAAGGTATTGAACTGCAAGGAGAAGGAGCCTCTCTTTCTTTTTGAGGCTTACACTTTCTGACAAGGAAACTCCTAAAGGGCCAAGATACTTTTTGGTCCCATGATAGTTCAGGTTCCAGACTTCTTTCTTTTCTATTGTATTTATATATGGAAAGCCATTAATGAATTTATTATGCTCCAAGAGATACACATAAAAGGGAAAAGGGCATGAATGGGTGGTTCAGCAGTGAGAGACCATTGATGATAAGTATTTTGCCTGAAATGTTTCTTTATAATTATTTCAGGGGAGGAATAAGATAATCTCAGTCTTACTGGGGTGGGGGTGGGGGGTGTTCAGACGTTGCTCTTTCTCTTTTTTCTTGTTGTTTGGCATTTTTGCTTTTCTTTAAAAAAAAAAATGTTTTCAGGAAACATGAGCGTACTGCCAGTTAGAGTGGGGCTGGGAAGGCACAGGAGCTGGCCACCTCTCAGCTGCATGGCTGAGACAGGAAGCCCTGCTGTGAGTTTCTTGGACTTTTCACCTACTTCACCTATTAAGAAGCCATGAGGAGTTGTAAACTCTTGTTCAGGGAAGAAAGAAGAGGGCAGGAGGAAGGAACCCAATGCCTTTAAAAACAAAACAAAACAAAAGAATCTTCATTTTTCTTTTTCCATTATGGGTTTGGGGAGCCAAACCAAAGTGTGACTGTGAGCAAGTTCACTGAGAGGCATGACAGCATTGTTGAAGATGTCTTTCCATTATGTCTGATTCTTTTATTTTCTTAAGTCAAGCCTTAACTATGAACATACTTTAAGATGATACGGGTCTGTCAACATAAACCTGTAAAAGGGCATGGACAACTTTTCAGATAATCCAGGAATGTTGAGACATGGTTAAATTTCTAGCTGATATTTAGTCATTCCCTCTTGATGTTGTTGGGATGGGTAACAAAAACGCCAGATTGTGGGAGTTAAGGGCAGATGTTACCTGGAAATGCAGAAGGTAGCTAGGGGTACAAGTGGATGTTTGTTGAAACTGAAGGAAGAGGTGGAAGGAAGACACAAAAAGCAACCAGATGCCCAAAGCCTGGTATGAATGAAAAAGAGCTGGTGTCTGTCTTGTGGTGTTGCCATTCTTGCTAATACCCATTTGCCTAGATTGTTCTGATTCTCATGTCATATTCAATTGAGTATCCTAGATGAGACTCCAGTTTACAGGCAGTGAGGAATTGTTTCTTCATGGGAAATTCCCTTTCAGCAACTTCAAAGGAACAGGAAAGTGTCAATCTTGGGCTAGGGGAAGAGAAAGAAACAGCAGCTCACTTCCTGTGTGTGTGCACACATGTGCCTATGTAGTGTATGTAAATACTTGACTGGCTCAGATCTGTAGGGCAGCAGGGAGAGAAGAAATAACTCCGTATCTGATGGGAGCAAGAGGTGGCACAGGGATGGTGTCTAAGAATTGGAGAACTTCCTGACTCCACCTTAACTTAAGCGAACTCTATATACTGAGTACCATTTGAGGATTGTCTTTTAATGGTTTGGGGGTGGGGGGGTTCTTTTTTAGACTGGAATGCTTACATGAGAAAGGGGCTCCAGGAAAGGTTAGAGCAGGTGAGTGAAACAGTCAATAGCCTGGTATGACTTGAGTCCATTGTGTTATTTCTTGACAAGTGTCCTCCCCTATTTGATTCAAATTCCATGAGTCTTTCTCCAAGAAAGGGACTGAGAGTGGTCCCTAGCAACTGAGGCTTTGGTAAGCCTGCAGAGGGCTCCTCTTTCCGGCTGCCTTTGGTGGTTGTGTTTTTATCAGTTTCTTTCTCTGCACCTCGACTTACCTCTGAATCAGAAAGCAAGCCCAGCAGGTAGGGGAGGGTTCTCTGCTTGGTGTTGCCTGATCTAACCAGGGAGGCTGGCTGGCCGCCCACTGTCTGCTAGAGGGGAGGGCCAGCAGGTGTCGGTATGAACTCAGGAATAGAAACACGAGGCCTTTAAAATTAGAGAGGGAGAACAATCCATGATGCATACCTGTAACCCCCTAGAACCCAAGTGCCAGAATTAATTCCTAGATGCTGCTTCTGTTTGAAAAAGTCACTGCTTTTACACTTGAAAAAACACACACAAAAAATGTTCATGAATAATGTTTTTTGGCTTTAAGAAATTGTTTGGTGTTTTACTGTTTCCTTTGATTGCCATTCCACCAGTAAATTGTTGGTTGATTTGCACTGCACACTGGGGTTGGGTTGGGGGGTGGGGAGCGCTTAAACAGAGCCGAACTTGGGCTTGCTCAGGAAGTGGACCAGGGAATGTGGAGGTCATTGATATTTCCTGGGGCAAAGGAGTGGGAGGTAGTTTTTCTCTCCCCAGACCATTCCTGGCAGCACCTGTCACCAGCCTGGTAGAAAGCCAGCCCTTTCTCTTCTGTGAGCATCTCATCACTGTCCAACAGCAGGTGGAAAAAAGGGGGACGAAAAGCAGACCTATTTTTCTCTCCCCCATTTTTTTCCAAATTTTGCTGTGCCAAATGTTTTAAACTTTGCAAATATAAATCTACTGAAATTTCATTAATCAAGAACTGGTTCATGTAAACAGTTTGCTTTTTTAGCTATAGAAAAAACAGTAGAGATCTCTTAAGGGCTTCCAGCCTTGCTGAGCTCGCCTTTTTTCCTGAAGAATGGGTAGGAGTGAAATACGAACAATTCACCGAGTCTCTCCACTCTAATTTTCAGGCTGCACTGCATTAAACCCAACTCACTAATACAGAGAGTTTTTGCACCCTAGTCCTCCATGGGCCAAGAAAGTTTCAGAAGCATTAAAAAAATAGTTGAAGTATATCACTTCTCACCAAATGGGTAGAGTCAGTTGGCTGTTTGTCCCTTGTTTTTTTATTTATTCCATAATTATGTTTGTGCTTTTCACTTTGTAAACAGTTATGGAACGTACATTTTTATTTTGTTTTAAAAGAAAATTTTGATTCAGTCTTTTCAAGACCTGTTCCATTTTTGATTTCTTCTTAGGAGAAAAAAAAGTTACCAGTTAATTTGTTTTGAAATATTTAGGCATTCTTTGAGTTGTAAAATTGTGATGCAGGGATTTGTGAATGAAACGTTCACATGTGAAAGAACATTCACTAGTTATCCGCTTAAGCAGAATAAAGTTGTGTATATGTACATAAAATGTAAGTAATCTTAACTCCATTGTGCAGTGCCTTTTAGATGTTCCGCTTTCTATAAAGTCTTCAAATTTTTGCATATATATTATATATATGATGTAATGTTATAGAAATATATGTATAATATACATATTTTTTTTCCAGGGGTATCTGATAGCTCTGTATTTTGTTATGGAAGTTGAAAGAAAAAAAGTATTTTACCTCAGAAATTAAAGTTAAATAAAAAAATGCTTTTAAGTAATGTTTGCTGAGTGTTG
Organism: Microcebus murinus; assembly: GCF_040939455.1. Classification (NCBI taxonomy): domain Eukaryota; kingdom Metazoa; phylum Chordata; class Mammalia; order Primates; family Cheirogaleidae; genus Microcebus; species Microcebus murinus. Next base: position 105,239,008 of record NC_134105.1, on the reverse strand, counting down.
GTTTTATTGTTCATTATACACTATGCCAGGGTGGTCTTGCCAGAGAATTCACCAAGTCCATGCTAGCTCACTCGGTCCCCAAACCTTTTTATTCCTACTGCACAGGTACCCACATAGTGAGGAAGTAGGTCTCATAACAATTTAGAGATTGTCCATTTCCTTGAACGAATGACTGCTTCCAGATAAAGGAAACTGAAGCCAGAGACAAGTGTTAGGTGGAAATTTCTTTCTCAAGATTGTTGTGAGGATTCATTAGGAGTACGTATCAAAGCCAGACACAGACGACCACACGTTGCCTGATTCCGTTTATATGACATGTCTAGAACAGGCAAATCCATAGAAACCAAACAGGATTAGTGGTTGCCAGGGAAAGTGGGGGGTGATCAGCAGAAACCAGCGCCTCCCCCACCCCTGTGCCCAAGAGTCCAGCTGAGCCACTGCCTAGTATTTCCCAGTAGAGAATGAGAATCCAGAGGGGTGGGAGGGGTTCTTGTTGGGGTATTGAATAATATAACACATCTTAAGAAAAATAGTGCCAGACAGTAATCTCATTTCCGCCATATGAGACAAGCAAAGTAACTGAAGGTCTGAACATGCCAAAGGTTAATTTGAGCTCTACTAAAAGGTCCTGTGAGTAGTTCAGGAAGGGTGGAATGGAGTGGTGAGGGGTGCAGCTGAAGAGACACACGGATGGATTAGGAAGGGTCTTAGGAGACACCTAAAGACTTTGCCTTCTAGCATTGCCATCCCCAATATTTCACAAAAGAGTTCAGGCTTGGCCAGTGAGGATCATTGAAGTTCACAGCCCTAAGAAACTACCCTACCAAATTAATCTCTGCTCAAGAAGACGCAGCTCATTTGGGTGAAAAGGAAAGTGGCAGGGGCTGACTGGTAACCCATGTCACAAAGCTGGGAATGTGCTTGGATGAGACCCTTCTGCTGGGAAAGCCTCCTGCTTCTCATCCCCTCCTCATCGCTGAAACCAAAAGGAGACTTGTTTTACAAACTTGCACATAGATTTGAGATCAGGATCACAGGCATCTGGTTCTGCCAGCTTAAGTTGACCTTTCAGTGCTTAGAATTGGATGGTGATTATTCGAATTTTGAGCATAGAGAGGAGGGAGTGATAATGAGCATGGGGGAAAGAGATAGGGCCTAGGAGGTGAGAACACTCGTGACACTGAGAGGATGAGAGGAAAACTTAAGCCTCAGAGCCCTTCGTGGTGAGTTAGTAAGGAATAAAGCCTGCAATGGCTGCCCATCATTTCCCTGTTGTAGTTTGGAAGGCCCGTCATAATCTGGCCCCTGCTTTGCCTTTGAGCCTCATTCTTCATCAGGCACACGGGGGTCAGGGGTCGGGGGACACACTCCCCTACCCTACTCGAAGCCTAAGCTGCAACCATAACAGCCATTGTGAACAGAGCAGTACCACCTGCCAGACATTTTTAAGGACTGACTTGTATTAACTCATTTTGTCCTCATGATAACTGAAATACGTGCTGTGTTTGTTCCCATTTTGTTGAGGAGAACACTGAGTCTCAGAGAAGCCAACTGGCATGACCAGCATTCAAGACCCAGTACCTGTGCTCTTAAACCACTCTGCTACAAGTTCTCTCGGGCCATGCTAAACAAACTGCCGATCTGGTGAGTCCCACTCTTCCCAGAACACCTTCTGTCCTCCACTTCACCTAGACAATTATATCTTACCGTTCAGCATTCAGCTCAGGTGCCGTCAGCCCCAGGGCCTTTCCTGGCAGGGCAGGGGCACTCTTCTGTGTTGTATCCCAGCCCTTACCACCCTGTTTTGTCTTCACACTGCTTGCCTGGCTTTTCACAGGACAGTCAAGAAGCCCCAAGCCAGCACAGGGTTCGATTCATCTCCCATTCTCCAGTGTCTAGCACACGGCTTGCAGCCTGAGGAGCTTGGTAAGTGTTTGTTGAATAAATGAATAACAAGAAACATATGAAGAAGGCGTGACTGTGAAGATGCAAGTTTGGAATATGAGGACAGGCAAAGCGAGGTGGGGAGTGACACTTACATATACAGAGGCAAGCTTCCAGGTCCCAGGGTCAGGCTGCCTGCCTAAGGAGCTGAGCTTTGCCTCCTTTATTCTTGCACAACCCTTTCCCCCTTTGAGGACTCTGCTTCTGCAATTGTCCCCTCCTCTGTCTTCAGGCTCCCTCCTTCCCTTCTTTCTACAGCTGTGCTCCTCCCTTCCTTCCTCCAAGCCTGTCTCCCCCCGGGATACACACAGGACACATTGGCTGCGTATTTATTTACTCAAATAGAAGGTAGGCAAGAGAAAAACGAACTGCAATCATAGAGAACTCTCCCCCTATGGGTGCTCCGTGGCCTCCCAGGAGCCCCACCTGGGGCTTTCCCTTCCTGCCTGCTCTCCCAGGATTCAGGCAGACTCACTAATTGCAGCTTCACTCACCCAAATTTCTTGTTCTGAGAAAGGAGGCAGTGTTGGGGGGAAGGGGCAGGAGGGCAGCGGAAAGCCCCCGAGAAGGCCTGCTGTCTCCAGCGTGCCGCTGCTTCTCTCCTCCCCCAGGAGGAAGGGAGACGCTCTGGGACTCGCCCCTATCCCGCAGTACCCCCCTGCCACTTCACTGGCTATGAGACCTTGGGCAGGCTATGGAACCTCTTTGTGCCTCAGTTTCCCTGCTTTAGAGGGTGTTGCGAGGATTAAATGATGCACATAAAGCACTTAGTGATGTGACCAAGACGTTTATGTGAGGTCCCACTCTATCACCGTGGTCAGATATGCCATCCCCGTTTTACAGAGGAGCAAAGTGAAGCCCAGCCAGCCTGAGCCGAGCTAGTGATTCAAACCGAGGTCTCCCGACTCCAGATCACACACTCTCCCTGCTGCCTTGGATCTCTGAGGCATGGATGAAAACGCTTCTTCCTCCCCTCCCAGCATCTAAGAATCTGACATGCAGAATTGGCTGGGGGGCGGGGGCGGGGAGGTGTCGGGCCAGTGTCCCAATCTGGAGTATTGAGACCTTGGCAAGAGCCCAAAAGAGAGGGAGCAAGCTCCTGTGTGCCGGCCCAGGGCAGGGCCTCAGCTCCTGTCCAACAGGCTCCAGGGGTGCTGCAAGGATGGCCAGAGGAGGAAAGATCAAAGGCTTCCCAGAATGTGGGGCAGCCTTCAATACGGCCTTGACTGACGGTGGAGCCTGGGTTTAGGCTGATGGGACGGGCCCCCCACTCTCACTGTCTCCAGGCCCCTGGCTGCAGGATCCCGGGTAGAAGACCATGGAGAGGTGGAGAGGGGGCCACAAACCCTGTGGGATGCAGCCCACGCAGTGGGAAGCGCAGGCCCCGGGCCCAGCAGCAGCAGGCCCCCTGGTCTCAGCCCTGTCAGGTCACTGCCTCCAGCCCACCTCCAGCCCAAAGCCTGGCCTAGGAGACAGTCCACACCTCACAATCTCGGTCCCAGCGAGCTAAGGGCCAGCGAGGGAAGAAGTCACTGTCCTCTCACCTGGAGTTCCGAGGGGCCTCACCTGTAGGGGTGGACCTGGAGGGTAGGAAGGTCAGACGGACCCCTCTCGCTCCAGGCGGCAGAGGTCAGCACCAGATTCTCACTGCAGGGGAGGGACTGTTACAGAGCGTCATTGAGACCACCTTCTGTTTTCCCCAGGACTCCTCAAAGAGTAGCATAAAGAGATGAGGGGGAGCGTAGTCATCATCTGGTGACTGTTCTGAGTTTTAATGTCTTCTTTGTATTGCTTTTGGCCCCTTAATAACTAACTGGAAAGAAGGGGAGGGGAAACTGAGGCATACAGGCATCAACCTGTCTTCAGAATAAAACAGATATAGGAAGTTTGTTTTTATTCTCCCACTTGTGGCCCAGCTGGAAAAAATCTTTATTCTACACATGTTAAAATTGTGCCCCTCCAGGAGGGGATGGGTATATACAACCACAGCGAGTAAGATGTGCAACGTTTGGGAGATGGACATGCTTGAAGCTCTTACTCAAAGGGGGAGGGGAGCATGGGCAATATATGTAACCTTAACACTTGTTCCCCCATAATACACTAAAATAAAAAAAATAATAATTGTGCCCATCTATTGACCAACTCCTCCCACCCCACCCCCGTGTTAGAAATAACAATGAACATTTGTATGTTCTTGTCACTTAACTTGCATTAACTTGCTTGATCCACAAAATTACCTTCTATTACTATTAATATAATTGCCCCCATTTTGCGGATCAAGAAAACAGAGGTCAACACAGCTAGTAAGTAACCATGGAGGACTCACTCAGGGTTTCTGACTGCAAAGTCCTTGTCTTCTTTCAAACAGCTTTCTGCCTCCCAGCTGTGATGCAGACGCATAGAAGGAGGGGTTGGGGGATTGAGTTGCTTGAAAGAGGCCCCCCCCCATTCCTCTAAGGGAAGCTTGTGGAATCACTACCTGTTTGGGCTCCCCTGAAATGACCTCAAGGCCCAGAGAGGGACAGTCACACATTCGGTCAGTCATTCATGAAACAAACATTTGCTGAATGTCTCCTGGGTGCCGGGCTGTGTGCTGAGAGACACAAGAGGTCCCTGCTATCTAAGGGCTCACAGCTTAGTGGGGCAGACAATGAACTGAAATGCAAGGCACACTGTGGCAAGGTGACAATAGTCATTTATTCGAGTGCCTCGTCCTGTGATTACAGAGTCAAATCAGCAACACTCCTGACCAGCCAGGAGCTTCCAGTTCAGCAGCGACAGAGGACGGGCGTAAATCTGATCCTGCTCCCGGGCTCCTTCCACATGCTGCAGCCTTCATCCCCTAGCAACCTGTCACTTTTCTGGTCGCCATAGAATTTTCCATACCGACTTGAGACAACAGGAACTCAGGTGTTCCGACAATACAGGGGAAGTCCTCACTCTCCCCTATCCCACTTCTGGAAAAGCCACACCCCCAAGATCCCCTTCTAAACACACACAATCCTCAGATGGACTAGTGCTCTTCACTGTCAGCACTGTCACCTTTGGATCAGCAGGAACCAGGGCCTTCTCCCAGCCCCCTGCTGAGAGCCTAGCTCAACCAGTGCCTAGCATACCATCGGGGCTTGGTCAATAGGTTGTATTGCCAATAACAGAGCTGCAGCTCCCTCTCCAAGTCAAGTCTGGCTGGTGGGGGGAAGACTTGGTCCTTGCAAACCTATTCTTGTCCTGGCATTAGGGTGAGACCCCCCTCCCCACACGTGCCCACAGCTGGCTTGAGCTGTAGCCCACAGGGTGTGGGGTGTGACAGGGCCTGGAGGAGAGGAGGCATCTGCCCGGAAGGGCTGTCGAGAGAGTGGGATCAGCCTGGGAAGGAGGGATGTGAGTGGGGAGAGGGGGTGGGCTGGCAGCCTGAGCGCAGGTTGGGGGCTAGGAGGGGTAGGGGCATACCTTTGGGCGGAGTGTAGAGGCTGAGATGGAAGGTAGACTTGTAGATGAAGTCCCAAGGAGGTGGGGGGGAGGACCGGAGCAAGTGGAAGAGCAGGGGCGGGCGGCAGATGGGCAGGGGAGTGGGGCTGAGAGCAGGGAGCACCCCCCGGCCTCCTGCTCGTGGTATTGATCTGCTAGATTACTCAATTTCACCCGTATTGATCAGGTAATTGCTTTATCTCGGTTCTCATTTGAGCTCTGCATTCTCCTGGCTTCCCCACCTCTCTCCCTCTTGTTTTTTCCTATCAACTTGACACAGGGCTCCTTAACACAGAATATATATATATATATATATATAAAGTTTGGTTAGCCTGCCCTGGATTGGTGTTTGGGGAAGGGGAAGGGGGTGGGATGGAGTGATGGGGAGACCAGCCTCTTCTGGGAGCCCCTGAGTTCTCCTTTTCCAAGAAATCCCTCCTGGCTCCAGGAAGTGGAAATGACTGCCCAGGTTCTCAGAGGCCCGGAAAAGAGCAGGGGAAATAGAATCCAGGGGTGTTCCCAAACCCCAGAGGCCTAGAGCCTCGGCCTCAGCCTGCCTCTGCTCCCCCAGCTCCTAGGCCAGGCTTTTGGACATGTCTCCATCCCTGCCTCCATCCCTGTTGCTGCTCTCTCGGGGCCTCAGAAACTATGTGCCGTGCAGCTGGCCGCCGCTTCTCCGGCTGTGCGTGGGTCTTTCCTGCCCACCTCCCTCCCACGCTGCCCCCTCAACCACACTCCACCCTAGTGCGCAGGCCACATGCCAGAGCAGCCAGGTCCCCGGCTCAGGTGTGGAGTCTGCAGGACCAGGGGAAGTGCCCAGCTGGAGCCGTGTCCCTCCTAGCCCACGCTCTGGGTCCCTGGAACTCCCTGCCCCAATGACAGAGCCGCATCCAGGAGCACACAGGCCCCTGGCCCAGGGGCATCCTTCCAATCGGGGCTGTGGTGAGCCGTTGTCCCTTTGCACTCCTGCATGAGGACCTGAAAACATCAGGAGCAGCCCAAGGTACAAAGATTCTCAGCACTGGAACTCTGTTCTCAAAACTTCGACTGAGAACTCAGTTTACAAAACAGAGAAAGCCTTGAGTGACCTCCAAAGAAAGTTTAAATCTTCACGGCTATGCCAACCCCTCAAACTCCTGGGAGGCTCCCAAGGGTCAATGTGTGGGCAATTTGAAAAGCACTGCATGGAGACAAAACAGTAGGGGACAGCAGAGGCTGGAGGCCCCTCAGCTGGAGCCAGGTTGTGTCTGACTTTCCAGAGACTTCTGCAGGAATAAGAGTTGCCAGGTGGGCGGTGCTCACCTGTGAGGCCCAGCGCAGGAGACTGCAAAGAAGACAGGAGGAGGCAGGAGTAGAGGCCTGGGACCTAGAGCAGGAGCAGCTGGGGAACTAGAGAGACCCCTTGGCTGAGAGGAGGACAGCTAAAGGACTTGGGCGGGGGGCAAAGCTACGAATTTAGTCAAAAATATTTCCTGAGCGACCACTTCGTGCCAGGCACTGAGACGGGGCTCGGGAATTCCATGGGGAACACAATAGATAAGGCTCAGACCCCCCTGGTGGAGTTTAGAGACTCCGGGAGATTGGCAACCAGCTCTCCCTCCCCAAAGCCTCCTGAGCTCCATCCCACCCATGCCCATCACCCATCTAGGCCTGCTCTGACCTCTTTGAGGGAGGGAGCCCACCAGGCAGGGGGGTGGGGGGGGAGCTCAAGCGAGGCATCCTCCTCACACTCTACACTAAGAGAGTCCCATCTTTTTTTTTTTTTTTTTCGAGACAGTGTCTTACTCTGTCACTCAGGCTAAACTACAGTGGCCCAATTATAGCTTACTGCAGCCTCGAACCCCTGGGCTCAAGCGATGCTCCTATCTCAGCCTCCTGAGTAGCTTGGACTACAAAAATGCTCACCACCACACCTGGCTAATTTTTTCATTTTTTTGTAGGGACAGCATCTCATTACATTGCCCAAGCTGGTTTCGAACTCCTAGCCTCAAACAATCCTCCCACCGCAGCCTCCCAGAGTGCTGGAATTACAGGCATGAGCCACTACACCCAGCCAGAGTCCCATCTCTGAGCCATGCTGTCATCCGCATCCAGTGAGGAGGCTGAGAGAGCAGCATGGGGCGTGCAGGAGGGTGGGGGCCCCCATGGGCTCCTCTGTCTGAGTGCACCCCACCGGCAGTGAACAGGCAAGTGTGAGCCATGAGTAGCCATGGCAGGCAAGCTTTCTCTCTCTCTCTCTCTCTCTCTCTCTCTCTCTCTCTCTGCCACTGTCCCCGCAGAGACCAGCACAACTCTCCTCTGCAGTTTTCCAGAGCCAGGGACAATCCATCCCTTTTCCTTCCTGAATCAGCTTCCAGAGTCCCCCGCTGTGCCCTGGGGAAGTTCCTCCCTTGGTCTAACTAGCATTCCTCCTACTGCTCCCACAGCCTTTTTCTTCTTCTTCTTTTTTTTTTTTTTTTTTTTTTGAGACAGAGTCTCGCTTTGTTGCCCAGGCTAGAGTGAGTGCTGTGGCGTCAGCCTAGCTCACAGCAACCTCCTGGGCTCAAGCAATCCTCCTGCCTCAGCCTCCTAAGTAGCTGGGACTACAGGCATGCACCACCATGCCCGGCTAAATTTTTCTATATATATTAGTTGGCCAATTAATTTCTTTCTATTTATAGTAGAGATGGGGTCTCGCTCTTGCTCAGGCTGGTTTCGAACTCCTGACCTCGAGCGATCCTCCGCCTCGGCCTCCCAGAGTGCTAGGATTACAGGCGTGAGCCACCGCACCCAGCTAGCCTTTTTCTTCTAGTTCCTCCTCCATTCAAATGCCCCCACCTTCCCATCTTCTCCTTCAACTCTTCCATCCCACCTTTCTCCTACCCTTCCCTCCCTGGCACCTGCACTGCCGTTCACTGTGGCCTCCTCATATCCTGGCCTGGAAGTATAGTGACCTACTGTCCCAATTTTCTGGGACTGTCCCAATTTTAGCACTGAAAGTCCTACACCTGGGGAGCCTCTTGGTTCCGGGCAAAGCGGCACTGTGGAGCACCCCACCTGGAAGTTGGGACAGTGCCTGAGGTCCAGCTCAAGGAGCAGGGTTCTGGTGCCAGTACCGAGAGGCCGGCAGCATTTTCCCACGTGTACAGGGAGACAAAGACAGGCACAACGATACACTCACACTCACACATAGTCTCCAAAACAAAGCACAGCCCACACAGCCAGAACAGACACCCACGGAAACACGGACCCGCATGCTCAGATTCACACACAGATAAGCCCAGACTCACACACCCACACTCCCAGAGCTGGGCGTGCATGCACACAGACAGGCACACACAGGACACCGACACCACACACTGCAAACACAAAAACTGTCGCAGACACCCATGCACAAAGATACACGGCTGCAGAGACAGACGTCCCCAGAGAAAGGCAGGGCACAGACCCGTGTCTACTAGCAGGGACACAGAGGCACACATTCAGACACCCGCGCGGAGGCACACATGGAGAGACATGCTCCTGTACACCCAGGGGGACAAAGTCGCCTTCCCCTGCGCCCTCGCCCACAGGGTGAGCCGATCAACAGATTCCAGAGCTTTCCCTGTTCTGCCTTGGAGATGCCCACAGGTCTGGGAGGCGGCCCGGCTCCTCCTCAGCCCCGGAGAGAAGGAAGAAGCCGGCTCAGGCTGAAGGTTTCCGAGTGCAGACGGTGGACCCTGGGCCGGGTGGCCCGCCAGCACGGGGGACAGTTCTAAGAGCAGCCTCTCCGGAGCGGGGGTCAGGGGTGGGAAGCCCGCACTCCCTCTCGTGGGGTCGGGCCGGCGGGGGCCGAGAAGTGTGAGTGAAATGGGTTTATTACTGGGAGTCTGTTGCCTCGATTGGTATCGATCCCCACATGTCACCTTCCATTGCCGCTAATGGGACATGAAGAGTCTCCACCAACACCACAGCCACAGGCCGCTCGCACGGCTGCCCTGCCCGCCCTCCCCGCCCTCCCCCAGCCCCGCTCTGGATGCGGCATTTGCGCCTCAGCCCCACTCCTCGCCTCTCCTCCCCCATCAACTCCTCCTCTTCCTCTCCTTCCTCTTCTTTGTCTCGGAGTCCAGTTCCCTCCTCCTCTGCATGTACCTGGCGCCTCCTTTCCTGTTCCCCTTTCTGACCCCCGGGCATGTACCCCCCTATGCAGGAGTGCCCCTTGCCCCCCCCAGCCCCATCTCAGCCCTGTCCCTCTGCTGGGGGGCATTGGGCCCCGTTGGGATGCCAGGGAACAAGCAGGTAGGAGCGACCCCTCTTTCCCCAAGAGCTGGCGAGGAGTGCTTATTAAGGGGTATTCTTCTGTCACGGCTGGACTGGGCAGACTGACTCTCCTGCAACCAGCCAGGTCCCCCAAACTTCACTCCACTGGCTGCCATGACCCTGGGCCCGATTCCTGGCACAAGGGCGAGGAGCAAGTGGAGAAGGGATGGCCTTGTTTCCTTGGCTCTTCCTCTTCCTCAGGGAAGGGAGGGCACCACTTCCTCTACTGCACCCGCCTGGCAGCCGCAGTCCCTGTGCCGCCCTGGAGAAGCCCTCCCCAAGGTCTGACCCCGTCCCCGCGTATGCTGGTCCTGTCCATTCTAATGATAGGTACAAAGGCACACGGAGGCCGGAGAGAGCACATTCCGGGGGCAGGGTCTTCATACAGAGTCGACAGGCTCTGAATTTACCCTCTCCTGCTGCTTACTCAAGTATGAAAGAAGTCACTAACTAGAACAGGAAAATTCTACTTAAGGCTCAAATAGTGTGTCCTTTGGTTTACTCCTGTGAGAGACACCCCACCTGCCTGAGTCTGTGCCTCCAAGCCCCAGGAGCCGGGCGGGGAGCGGCGGAGAGGGGGCGGTTCCCAGTCCCTCCCTGACCCTCCCTGGGCTCAGTGGGTGCTGGGAGACACCCAGAGCCAGCTCTAAGACCCCAAGTGGGAAGGGCCACCTCCTGCCCCACTCCTGTCTTCAGAGAGAGAGCTCCATTCCCACCGCACTCGGCCCAGACCCCGTAATTGGGGAGTTGAGGGTTCTGGAAATGAAGCTGTGCATTTTGAAGGCAGCTGAAAGTGTGTCGAGCCTGCCTGTGGTGAGTCTGGGTGTTGGACTGGCTAGAGCGCGGGGAGCTGGTTTGGGCATGGGGTGCCTTTTCGTTTATTCACTTACTAATCACTGGTAGAGCAGCCCCCACCTCCAGGCACCGTTGCAGGCACTAGGATGCACCCAGAGAGGCTCGTAATCGAGAGGGGTCTTGATTTGGTCAGGAGACCTTCCACTCCCACCACCCAAAGGCGCCGGGCCATTTGCTTATGTTAATATTTGGGGCAAGGAGCAGGGGAGGCCCAGCTCGCCGCCCTAGAAGCCAATGTCCGAGTAAGGGCCCACCCTCCACGCCCTGCGTGGTCTACAGGGGCCAGAGTCTGGACTGTGAATGGGACAGAAAGCGGGGGCAGGTGGCGACAACTGCTTTCCTCAGGTTTCCGGGAAGAGGAGAGGAAGTGGGTGGGGGCCGTGTCTGGAGCAGCAGAAGAGCAGGGGCGAAAACCCCACTGGGCAGCAGCTGCTCTGCTTCTCACAAGGACTTGAAGTCAGCCACAAGAGGGACTTCGCCGGGAGCTGGGACAGTGACAAGACGTGGGACAGCACAAGAGCCTTAAGCTTCCCTGTCTGGAGGTCCTGCGGGTGTTACCCCCCAGGAGAGCTGGTGGAGGCAGGATGTGGTCTGAGTAACCCCAGGGAATCCAGGGCCTGGGCCTAGCCCAGGGTCCTTGTTCTCATGTTTCAGCTCACCAATGACACCCCAGAGAAACACCCAGCACACCGCGTCTGGGCTGTGACCTCAGTCTTCCTGGCTGTAGATCTCTGTCCTCTGTGGAGATCAAATCTGCCTAGTCCTTGCTGACATTCCTCCCCCTCTCCCTGCATCCAACTCCCTGCAACAGTGTCCTATACCGCCCCTCCCTTTGCATCCCCCTTCCTCCTTGCGCTCATGGGCCCAGAGCCCTGTCCTCTCTGCCTCCCCCCACCAGGACCCTCTCTTCGTGGCCCCCAGCTCCTGTCTCTTCCATCAATCAGCCTCTCTCTCTCACCTTTCCATCATGTTAGCTTCGGTTGATTTAACCAGAAAACAACCCCCAGAATTTAATTCCATGGCCCTCTATTCCCATCTCGATCAGCTCGGGTTGGGAGGGGCTGTGTATTGGGGGAGGGCAGGTGTAGGGGGAAACTTGGCCTCTCAGAGTCAGGGGTAAAAAAAAAAAAAAAAAGAAAATCATATTGATTTCCCCAATGACATCCATCAATCTTCTCCTCCCTGCTAGGGATCGGGAAGATTGGACACAGGTCCGACAGGCTCCCAAGTCACTTGGTCTCCAGGACTTTAAAGACAGAGGCTCTGGTCTTTGGCATCCACCCTCCTCCAGTTTCTCCTGAAAAACCTCTCCTGAGGTCAGTTACCTAAGTCCTCTCTCCCCTCCCCAGGACATCCTGGAATCTTACTCCTTATCTTGTTCCCACTGTTTCCTTAGCAGGCTATCTGATGCTCCTGTAGTCACTTTCTCCTGGTTAGCTTAGCCCTTAGTTGGAAGTTCTTCCTGCTGTCTAACTTCAAGTCATATTAATAATGACAGGCAAAAATCATTTTCTAGAACTCTAAGAGGAAAGAGACATAATAAGTGCTTAAAAACCCTTACAGGAAAGGAGATTAGGTAAACTATTATTATTATTTTGCTTGAGACTAAGAAGAAAAGTTACAAATTACAAAGACACAGCACCCCTATATGAGCAGAGCAGGTCATGGGGCTCAGGAGAAACACCAAGGGTTAGTCAGAGGCAGGGGCCGGGCGCGGTGGCTCACACCTGTAATCCTAGCACTCCGGGAGGCCAACCCAGGCGGATTGCTCAAGGTCAGGAGTTCGAAACCAGCCTGAGCAAGAGTGAGACCCATCTCTACTAAAAATAGAAAGAAATTAATTGGCCGACTAAAAATATATAGAGAAAAAATTAGCCGGGCATGGTGGCGCATGCCTGTAGTCCCAGCTACTCGGGAGGCTGAGGCAGAAGGATTGCTAGAGCCCAGGAGTTGAGGTTGCTGTGAGCTAGGCTGACGCCATGGCACTCTAGCCCAGGCAACAGAGTGAGCCTCTGCCTGAAAAAAAAAAAGTCAGAGGCTGTGAAGGGAGATTCTCCAGGTCTGGACTCTGTCTCCACAGAAAGCTCCATGAGAGAAGGGCTGATGGGTGGGACGGGCACACAGCTGGGAGGACTTCCCGATAGGTGGGTGTCTCCTTTCCTGGAGTTAAAGACGGGGCTGCCCTCTCACTGGTCTCCCTCTGGGTCAGATGTTTTAGGAGCCATCTGCGCCTGAGGCAGGCTCTGGATGCAAAGGACCCAGTGAGGGACACTCCCTCCCCCCCACCCCCCCACAGGGATGGGGGCACACGGGAGGGGGTGCAGGCCCTTGGTGCCGCTGGCCCCCGAAGGGTTAATGCTATTGTCTGAAAACTACATCAGCTCCCCTGGGAGCTTGGAGATCCCGCTCTCATTTTAAGTAACCCTAACGCGTGTGATGAGCAAGGGTCGTCACTGGGCGAGGAGTGCGACAGAAGCAGACAGACGCAGGAGCGCGGGGACCTGGCTGCTGCACCGAGGTAAGGGACTCCAGTGGCCGGACTGCAGCTGGGGCTGGCCGGGAGGGACGGGTCCCTCTCTGCTCCCACCCCCACCCCAACTGTGGAGCCAGTCGTGGGGCAACTGGGAAGGGGTGTAGTAAGGAGACCCAGGCACAGGGCCACACTGAAGCCACCTGAGAGGTGGCAAGGCTCTTCCATCCAGGCGTCGGGCACTCGGGCCAGACAGAACCTGCAGAGGGCATCGTAAAGACAGCAGGGCCAGCGTGGCAGTAGGCTCTTCTCCCCGGATAGGCCACCGCTGGGGTCAGATGGCAGCTCTCAGGGGGCAGATACGGCTCTTGGGATCAATTGGATCTGGGGGCTGAATGAAAGCTGCTGGTCCCAGCCGTCTCCCTGGCCCGGGGTCTGCACACGCAGGGGCTCTGCGTCTCAGGGCAGAGGAGCGTGGGTGAGGGCTGACAGTCAGCAGGTGGTCACACTGGGCAGAGGGAGGCGGGGAGGGTGGGACAGGGATGGGAAGGAGCAAGGTGGGTGGAGGGCTGCCGGGATGGGAGAGTTAGGCTCGTGCTCCCACCCGAGCCAGGCTGGGTGGGTTGAACTGAAACCTCTGGTGGTATGAGAGGTTTCTGTCCTGCCCACCTGCCTCCCTCCCTTCCTCAGACTCCTGGGGTCCTTCTCAAAGAACTAGAACCCAGAAGCCTGACATGTGAGAGCTTGGGTGCCGCCGTGTCACAGGAGCCCCTGTGACGGCGAGGGCAGGTGCAGGCTGGCGAGGCACAGAGAGATGACACTCGCAAGGCAGAGAGAAGTCCTGCTCTTCCCCCTCACCCCTCCCACTGGAGACCAGAGGAGAAGGGTTGGGAAGAGGCCAGCGGTGCTGCCACGCCACCTCCAGGCCCCTTTCTGGCCCTGCCCAAAGGCAGGGGGCCCCAGGAGGCATATGGGCCAGGGCACACGGAGGCAGCTTCAGCTGGGCTTGGGACTCAGTGGAAGCTGGAGGGTTCCGGTTAAGACTGGGGTTGAGGTTGAGGCTGGGAGTGGACCTGGGGATTGAGGGTTGGGATTGAGTCAGAAGGTGTCTCAGATGCCTGCTGCTGACGCTGTGCCCGCCACGTCCCTGGTCCCAGCTCCTCGGCCCCACACCAGCCCTGCCAACTCACCCGGATCAGCTGTTTGCTGGGAACTTTCACTTCCTCTCCCTCGGGCCCGGCTCCTCAGCCACCTCAGCGCCTGCTGGAGGGGATTTCTTGCCCCTGGGTGGGGGACAAAGGGAAGGACCAGGGGGTGTCCAGGCAGGGTTCTCCCCGGTCACAGCTGATGGGAATGAGATGAAAGGAAGCAACGGTGAGGTTGCCACTGGGGGATCTGATGAGGAAGTGGGCGGTGGGGCGGCCAGGGCCTGGGAGCCGGGAGGCCCTGCTCCGTTCCGGCTCTGAAGCACGGGTGAGGGACAGGGACAGGAGTGGAAAGACACGCACAGGCAAGAAAACAGAAAGTGACAACAAGAGACAGCAAACAGAGGACCGGGTTGGGAGAGAAGTGGTGAGGCAGACCCCACTCCAGAGGAGGCAAACAGGCAGCCCAGGGACGCAGGACAGGTGGGGATGGCGACACGATCCACAGACACAAGAAGTGGAACCAGAAACGGAGACGGAGAGAAACAGACAGACAGAAAAGAGGGCCCCGGAGAGGAGGGAAAAGAGTGGGAAAACATGCGGCAAAATGAGTGGGGGCTGGGAAGTGAGACCAAGAGAAGGTGGGAGGAGGGAGTGGAAGGAAGGAGAATTAGAGTGGGAAGGAAGAGGAGGGAACAGTAATGAGGGAGCAAATGAGCTGAAGAAAGATAAAAAGGTCAAACAGAGGGAAACAGAGACCTGCAGGGGCCCGACTGATGGAGGGATGGGTGCGGAGCTGACTCGGGGTCTCCCAACACCCCACGTCCAGTCCCCCAGCCCCTGGGTCCCTGAGGGTGTGTGAGGGCGTGACTTTGCCCGACCTTCAGCTGCCAGGTCGGGGGTGGAGGGGGTGTCTGGGTTTGGATTTCTGCTCCACAGAGTTACGCAAACCTTTTAACTCCCAAGGCCCCCAGGGACTGAAGAGACAAGAGTGGGAGGCCAGGCGGCTGCAAGGGGCGAGCGCTGGGAGGAGGAAGGGGCAGCGGATCTGAGGGGGGTGAGGGGACCAGCAATGGGGACAGAGGAGAGGAAGGCTGGAGAGGAGCCTGGGGCTGGGGAGCGAGGAGGAGAAGTGGGACTGCTGCCCACCGACCGCTCGGGGGCTGTCATGGAAGGAAGAGCTGAGGTGAGGAGGGCAGTGGGTGCAGCCCGCCAATCCCCAACACTCAGCGCCAGAGGGGTCCACCTGGCCCTAGACAGCCGGACGGACGTGTGGTCTCTGCCAGCTGTCCCTCGGTCAGGGGAGAAGGAAAGGGAAGTGGAGGGGAGGTCAAGGAGGGCATCTACCCCTGCCCAAGGGAAAGGTGGCTTTGTCCTTCCCAGGCCCCACCCCCTACGCCCCCACCTAAGCGGCTTTAACTAATAGCATCCAGGGAGGACTCAGGACTAACCACTCACTCTCCACTTGCAGCGGAGATCAAGAGGAGAGACCAGAGGCTTCTAATCAGATTGGGGATTTGGCTGAGGGCGGGGGATGCATAGTTTGTCCAAGGCTAACAAGCATAAAATATCTCCCTGGAGACCACCACCGCTGTGTCTCCCAGGGGCTTCTGTCCCCGCTGTCACCTGCCCCCCCCCCCATGCCCCCAGCTGGTTCTCCACTCTGATCGTTCAACCCTCTCCCTGGGCTGTGTTCTGGGCCTCACCTGTGTCCACGACTCCTGATTTCGGCATCGCCGCTTCTCCCTCTGTCCCATTCTCTCTCATCCACTCTCCTCCTCACTGGCTCTCCATGGCCTGTCTCTTTCTGCTGCCTTTGTATGTATAAACAGTCCCATTTTCCCACTGAATCGATCAAGCGGTCACTGAAAAGACTTGGTTTTGTCCAATCAGATTAAGCAGTCAATCCATTTCAGCCTCTTAAAAGACCCCAACAACAAAGTGACTTTTGGTACAAGTTTCTACTTTGCATAGAGGTCATGAATTTTCTGCCCCCCCCCACCCGCCTTTTTTTTTTTTTACATTGTGTATGTTCCTGTCTTCCTCATCCTTTTGTGTTGCTCTCTGCCCATTTGGATGGCTGTCCTCTGGCTTCCTGGGGACTCTGCTGATGCTTTTTCTGGCAGAGGGCCCACATCGTGGGTTTAGACTGGAGTGACTTCTTCAGGGCCCAGGGCCTCCTGCCAGCCTCACCTCTCTGCTCCCAAGTTTCATCCTCGACTTTTCTGCCCTGATTGACTGATTACAGCTCAGAGCCTGGAGTCAGACAGACCTGTTTCCATCCGGCTCCACCACTTGGCCAGGACCTTATGCAAGTCTCTTAATCTTTATGAGCCTCAATTTCCTCAGCTTACAAAACAGATAATACCCACCTTGAAGGGGTATTGTGAAGAGTCAATGAAGCAACATATTAAAAAGAAAGAGTCAAGCCCAATACTGGGTGCATGATAGGGGCCCAATTCATATTAACTGAAATCTTCAGAAGGTGAAATGTGCTTTGCACATTTCCTGGCTCCAAGCCTTAGCTTAAGGCTTACTGTCCATTGTTACCATCCTTATCTATATTGCTTGCATTAAATAATGACCTAAAACCTACATGTGTTGTAATGAATACTTATATTGGCCAAGGGGATTAAACATATTATTAGTAATCAGAATGATGGCAGTGATGACAATAATAATTGCTTGCTGCTATGACCCTTCAAGAAACACAAAGTGCTTAAGAGAAGCCACTCTGATCGTTCGGGATTGGGTAATGATCCTTTTTGATTTATGGTTCTCAATACTTGTCTTCCTCTAAGGCCCGTGTACTGATCCTGCTGTGGGGGCTCCAGAGGTCGTGCAGAGCCAGTGGTCAGCCCTTCCCGAGCTTTGTGTGTTTAGCCCACGGCACAAGAGGGAAGGAGCCAGGGGCCTGGAGGACAGGAACGGGGTGGATGTGGGGACAGAGTGGGGCCACCTCCCCAGCCTTGGGAGCATCGCCACCAGAGTGTGAATTAAAGGGAAGCACAAGGAGTTAAGGTTAACCGCCAAGGACAGTTCCTTGACTTGAAGGTAGAACTGACGTCTGCTCCTCTCTAGGTTTCCCCACAGTCAGCTCAGGGGCTCAGAAAGAACAGGAAGGACTTGTCAGCAGCAAGGATTTCCCCACCCAGAGCTGGCAAGCTCTCAGAGCCTTGAGGATCCATGAGGGACTCGCACAGACGTGGGAGAGGCTGGGAAGGAGGCTCCTGGCATCCAGGAAACTGGGAGACTTGTCCTCACCCAGGAGGTCACTTTGGTTTTGTATTTGGAGTTTTTTCTTTTGGCAGGTAGGGGAAAGGGTGTTGGGAGCCTGCCTAGGTGGCTGAATATTACCAATCTTGACTCAAGATCTTGCCTTCCACTCTTTCACTAGAGAGCCGTATGACCTTAGGGAAGTCAGGCAAGCCTCCTGCTACTGGGTGAGGTTTCAGCGCATGTCAATTTCAATCCCTTAGCGCAGTGTGGGGCCACTGAGTGTCTGGCGAGTGGCAGGTTTTATCATTCTCTACTTGCCAGATCCTAAATCCTACCCTGAGGTCTCAGATCCTCCAGACCAGGAAACACCATCAGACCCAGCAGGTGCAGGGCAAACCATAGGAATCCTCTCAGCTGCCTCCAGGCAACAGTCTTCCATTATCCTGCCCATTTTCCTAAAGTGAGGCAGGAGATATCCTGCTCGGATTGAGGTTAGACCAAGGAGGAACTTCCCAATGGGCAGGGCAGGAAAGGAGGTTGGGAGAGAAATTAGGGGCATCTGCTTTAGGGGAGGAAAGGAAAGAAGAGGGTTCCAGATGCCCAGCTGCCAGTTTAGAGACAGAGGGACGAGTGGGGTAAGCTATTCATGCAGACTCCAAGCGCAGATCTACTCACTGCCCAGTTTATCTTAGTTTCCAGAGACACTCTCAGCTCAGGCTGGACCTCCAGCAGCTCCTGCCCCATCTGCCTGTCAGTCAGTTGACCTCCCTGGCACTGAGCATTCCCTGGGAAAGAGACAGCTAGAAACAGTATGACCTCTTGGTGCTGGAGTGGGGAGTCTTACAACCTGAGGTGTCTGGAATCCTTTGACTTTCTAACACCCACAGCCTCTTTTTCTTGTTAGGAGGACAGAAGCTTGGCTCCTCCAAGTCCTACTGAATCAGCACCTGAGTTGTTTTGTTTTGTTTTTCTATTTTTTTCTTATAGTATATGGACAAGTTAGGAGTTAATTTTATTTTTTTTAATGTTTTTTTTGAGACAGAGTCTGGCTCTGTTGCCCGGGCTAGGGTGCCGTGGTGTCAGCCTAGCTCACAGCAACCTCAAACTTCTGGGCTCAAGCAATCCTCCTGCCTCAGCCTCCTGAGTAGCTGAGACTACAGGCATGTGCCACCCGGCTAATTTTTCTATATATTTTTAGTTGTCCAGCTAATTTCTTTCTATTTTTAGTGGAGACAGGGGTCTCGCTCTTGCTAAGGCTGGTCTCGAACTCCTGACCTCCAGTGATCCTCCCACCTAGGCCTCCTAGAGGATTACAGCCGTGAGCCACCACCCCTGACCCTCCCCTTCCTTTTCTTGCACCAGAGAAATCTATCTCACTAGGGTTCATTCCATAATTCCCCAGCCTTCCCCAGCGGAGAACAGGCAAGAGTCCTTCTTTCTTGCCCATGGTCCATTAATTCAACAAATATTTACAGAACACCTGTGAGCACAGGGCCCTGTGCTAGGACGGGATCCAGGAAGCCAGCAGGGAGCAAGACAGCCAGCATCCTGACCTCAGAGCTGACACTCTGAGCGGGAGGGCATATGTTAAGCAAAGAGTGACACCATTGATAAGTCCATTACCATTCATTTATTCTATCAGCTATCATTCATTAAACACCTACTATGTACCAGGCACTTGGGACTCATTGGTGAAAATAAAGCACACATATATCCCTGCTCCTCTCAAATGTAAAATTGGTCAGAGTACTATAAAGGTTTAGGTATGTAAATATGCCACCTGTTTCCCACTCAAGGTTTAGAAAGAGCCCATGGGGAGGGGGAATAGAAAGAACCCATGATGAATTACATTTTCTTCTGTCTTCTCTAGGAAAAAACTCCAATCCTCTTAAGCCCTAAGAAGAGATCCCATTCTCTGTCTAAACCCCTCTGCAGGGGCAGGATATAGGACCCTTTGCACTTCTCTCGCTCCATCTAAGTGGCTCAGTCCCAAGCCCTGAGTCTGAGACAGCCTGGGCAGTGAGGAGGCCCCCATAGGAGGCTGGGCCCTGCCTTGGGTATGGGAGAGCTTCCTGCCTCAGACTCCCCTTTCTCTGCTTGCCTGGCAACCTCTCGTCCCTTCCCTCCTCTCTCTTTCCTTCCTGCCCCCATTCCTACCTTCTTCCTTACTCTTTCATTGCCTTCTCCCTGCCTCCTCCTTTCTCTTCCTCTTAAGTGGTGACCATTTCCCTCAAGGCCCTGACACAGCCCTGTCTCACCTGGAGTGGACCATGCACTGCAGCTGCCTGGCTGAGGGCGTCCCGGCCACCCCCGGCAACTACTGGATCTCAGGTGAGCCTCTTTGCCAGGTCTCCCCCCACGCTCCCGTGCAGTGGCCTTGGCAGGGCCTCCAGAGCAGCGGGGTGGCCTTCACACACCCCTCCCCACCCCAGGCTTGGCCTTCCCTGACTGGGCCTACAAGGCGGAGTCGTCCCCGGGCTCGCGGCAGATCCAGCTGTGGCACTTCATCCTGGAGCTGCTGCAGAAGGAAGAGTTCCGCCATGTCATCGCCTGGCAGCAGGGAGAGTACGGGGAGTTTGTCATCAAGGATCCAGATGAGGTGGCCCGCCTCTGGGGCCGCAGGAAATGCAAACCACAGATGAATTATGACAAGCTGAGCCGGGCCCTCAGGTGAGAGGAGATGGCCAACATGACCAGAGAGGGCAGAGTTCAAAGAAGAGGGCTGTGGTTTATGGCACCCCTGTCCCACCAAAGCTTGGGAAATGTCCTTGCACGCAGCAAGATGCCAGTGGCTCTCCAGGAGCTGCTCAGAGTCAGCCTTGCTGCGGGGGGACAGGGTGGGGAAGGGTGGGACTGGGTCTCTGAATCTGTTCGCTGCTCGTGGGGTCAACGCTCTGTTCTCAACCCCGGATTCTCCAGATACTACTACAATAAGAGGATCCTGCACAAGACCAAAGGCAAAAGGTTCACTTACAAGTTCAACTTCAGCAAGCTCATCGTAGTCAACTATCCTCTATGGGAAGTGCGGGTGCCGCCGTCCCCCCATCTGCTGCTGGGGGCCCCTGCCCTGTGTCGGCCAGCCCTGGTGCCCATGGGCATGCAGACTGAGGTAGGTATGAAGGTGGCCCCTGTCCCCAAGGCTCCACCAGGCCCTGCCCCCTTTGCCGAGGAGGCTGCCCCGCATCCTCCTGTCTGCCTCGGTGGCCCATCAGCCTGCAGTGTTCTCCTCCTTCCTTATCCTAGTCCCTGAGTGCCCAGGGGCAGGGGTATTAAACAATCCGCATGGAACAGCAGCCACCTATGAGACAGGGTGACTCCTGTGCTGGCATCACTCCGTGGATGGTGGATCAGAAGGAAAGCGGGAGGGGTCTCAGGGGAGCGTCCAGGGCTTGTGAGACTGAAGGCAGCTCATAAAGTGGTTATTCGACAATCAATGTGAGAGTATGTCATTGCTTTAGCCACTGGGTGGTGGAACCAGTGTGTGCTGGAGGAATATGTGCCAGGGAGAGCCCGTCCCACTGCCACCCACACTTCTGACTCCTCAGCTCCTGCACAGCATGCTGTTCACCCACTGGGCCCTGGTGGAGCAGCTGGCTGGACAGTGGGCCACCCGAGGACCACCAGAGGCACCTGGGGACAAGAAGGGGAGCAGCAGCATCCACCGTGAGTGTGCAGGGCTGGGGAGGGCCCCAGATCCCTCCCTTACATGGCCGGGGGGCATGAGACAAGGCAGATTATACAAGTCACTCACTCATTCAACCAGCACTCATTGAGCACCAGCTGTTTACCAGGTGTGAGGGTTCAGAGATGGAGGATGGCCCTTCCAGATGTGCAGAGCCAGGTGGGGAGCAGAGGTGGGATTACTGCCAGTGACCATGCTGAGATTCAGGAGAACACAGGTGCTCTGGGGCCCAGAGGAGGAACTGGGGCTTCCCAGAGGATGTAACCCCTGAGCAGGTGAAGGAGGTAGAGAAAAGATGCCCAAGCAAAGGCAGTAGCATTTATAAAGCAAAACACCACGAGCAAGCGTAGGAAATCTGTAGACGTGCCGGTAGCTTGCTAGGGTCAGAGAGTAAGTTACGTGATGGGCCTGGGAACAAGCAGGAAGGGTGAGAAATGGGGTTGGCGAGACACACAGGTGTCTGGGCACAGAAGGCCTTGCAAGCCATGTTAAGGGGGTTGGATGTTATCCCGTGGGCAGGGGGGACCAGGAGGGAGAGGCGAGTTCAGATTTTCACTTTATAAAGATTACCCAGGTTGTGTGTAGAGTCTGGGTTGGACAAGGCATAAGACCAGGGTTGGGAGGCTTTTGAAGATAATCTAGGCAGGAAATGACCGGGCCAGCACCAAGACAAGGCCATGGGGTGAAGGAGGAGGCTCATCTGGAGAGAGACTGGGAAGATAAAGTTCACTCACTCCTTCACTTTTTCCTGCATCAGATGTTTAATGACCTCCTTTTTAATGTGCCGGGCACAGTCCTAGGTGCAAAAGATGCCGATGTGAGCAAGACCTCCGTTATAGGGCTCGGAGGCCAGAGGGGTGCAGGCATTCAGTTAATGACAGATGAGTGATCGTGGCTGTGCTGACTGCTGCAGAGATGTCCAGAGAGCCCAGGCCCTCAGGGAAGACTTTCTGGACAAAACGGCATTTGACCTGAGACCCGAGACCCGAAGTGTATAAGGCATCATCGTAGCTCAGAGGGAGTTGGGGACAGCACGGCAAGCAGACCGGACAGTGTGTGCAAAGGCCCTGGGACGGGAAAGAGGGACTGGGAGGAGGCCACGGTGGTGGCACATGGCAAGTGAGTGGAGGAGAGGGTGGAAGTGCGGGCAGGCATCAGCCTCACGGTGGGAGGCAACATCAGATTCTCTGTGAAGAAGATCACAGGGACCCAAGAACCACTCTCCACTACAGGCGATTTCATGGCAGCTGGGGGCGCAGACTCTGCACCCCGGCGGCTTGTGCGGCCTAGGCCGTGGGTGTGGGGCAACCCAGGCCTGCTGGGACTCGCTGGGCCACCGCCTGGAGCTAGACGGTACCTGAACAGCAGTCCCTGTTCCTCCACCCCCAGCCACTCCCTCCCAGCCCTGGGAACGCCTTGGGCACAAGGGAGCCTCTCTCTTTGGGAAACTATGGGGGGGGAGTGTCCCTCCCAAGGCTCAGCATGGAGTGGCTACTTTGCAGCTCCCTGCCCTGTGCCAGCACACACGCACACCTGCCTGTGACTGGGCCCTGAGGGACGCCCAGCAGGTTCAGGTCACCAGAAGGTTACTAGCAGCCGCATGCCCCACTCCCGGATTGGGACTCCCGAGGACTGTGCCAGCCCCGCCCCCTCCACCCTCACTCGGAGCATTTGGTGCCAGGAAAGGAAGCTGCTTCCAGGAGACAGAAAGCGGGAGCCAGGGAGCTGCAGGGCCAGTGTCGGGAAGGGTGAGAGAGAGAGAGGGGAGGGCTCGTAGAAGTATCTCCCACACATGCCTGCTCCTCCGTGAAGGGAGACAGCCTTGACCTTGGACGCCATGGACACAAACATCCTGTAAAACAGCAGTCTCCATCCTCATCTAAGGACCCAAGGAAAAGGACAGTGGCCCGGAGAGAAAGGACACTCTGGCAGGGGTCGCCACGCCTCTCCTCGCAGAAGATCATTGTTACTGTCCTCTCTTCCTCCATCCGACTGCAGGAATGTCTGTTCCTGTCAAACACACTGGGTGTATTCAGTAACAGCTACTTTGTCCAGTTTTTATTCACTATAGTCCCCCAGTGTGACCACGCTGGATTGATACTTGCTCTTTCAGTTAAGTGGCGTGTCCTTGCTAGGAAAAATGTGCAATTGCAGTAAGGCTTTTGAACTACTGAAAATGGTGTGAAGTGATATATAATCATCTCCAAGGACCTCAGGCTGGGAGGCCCTACTGTAGGGTCTGGGGGGTCTCTCCAGACTCCCCTCCTCCCCGTCACCCCCCCAGCTCCCAGAGCCTGGAGTCTGGCAGGCACGGGAGCAGGGACAGCTTCTTGGAGGAGGAGAGTCATGGGCAGAGTGGGACAGAGAAGGAGAAGGCAGGGACTCGCCCCACCCGCCCCGGCCTCACAGTCGAGAGCTCTGATGGCCCCTCCTTACCCATTGTGCCACTGATCAGAGCTAGGACAGGGGATTTTATGGATGAAGAAACAGAGGCCTGCAAATTTCAATGACAAGCCCAAAGCCACACAACCAGTTCTTTGCCCAGCAAGAACAGAGGCCTTTGCTACAGGGGCCAAGAGTGAAGAACGGATTCATTGAGTAATGGCAAAGAATATCCTTCTTTCATTCATTCACCACGTTTTTACTGAGCACTTACTATGTGCCAGGCTGGGCTGGATTCAGGGGAGAATAAAACAGAAGCGGTTCGTGCCCCCACAGAGTCTGGGATCCAGATGTGAAATAAATAAGCACACAAATGACTACGTGAGGCTACCTGAGCTGCGGGCCCTGGAGGACAGGTTGAGGGAGTGAGGAGAGCAGCTGTCACCTGGGCTGGGGAGTCCTGGGAGGCTTCCCCAAAGAAATGACACTTATGAAGAGACCTGAAGGAAAGCACAAAAGGATGGGCAGTGAGCAGGGAGAAGGAGAGAGACTTTCACTCCGGAGGTGAAAACGAACAGGGAACCAGGGAACGGGGCAGCGCGGGGCATCCAAGAGCGCTGGGCGTGCGCCAGTGACCCTTCCTCTCTTTCTCCTTCTCTAGGACTTGGCTTTGCCCCAGGCCCCTGCCGGCTGGGCCCTTGCTGCCATTTGGGGAGCGTCCAAGGCGAGCTGCCCGGTTTCACCTCCTTCGCCCCTCCCCTCCCGCCCCCTCTCCCCTGCGACTGGACCCGCCTCTCAGGGCCCTTCTTGCCTCCTCTGGCCTCACAGCAGCAGCTCCCAGGGGCCTCCAAACCAGACACTTTGCTCCCAGGACCCGGGTGTCCCCCTGGACCCCAGCATTCTCCAGGGCTTCCGCTGCTGGCCGGGCTGGGCCAGGGTGCAGGTGAGGGACTCCAGTGCTTGTCCCTCAGCCCGGAGGGGCTGGAAGTAAAGCCTGATCCCGTGATGGGGGCTCAGGGGGCACCCAGGAAGGGCTTCTCCTCGCAGAACCGTGGCCTCAGAGCTGGGGAGGAGAGCCCTGCGTCCCCCGATCTGGAGAACCTCAGAGCAGTGTGGCCCCTGGATCCTCCTTAATTGGAGAGGAAGATGTGAAGTTGGGGGGGGGGGTCCTCCAAAGTCAGCCCTCCTCTTGCCCACCTTCCCTGGCTGGCCCCCAGCTGAAACTGAAGAGGATTTGAAGTGTCGGAGTTGCACCCCAGGTGGGCGCCTTGCAGGGAAGGCACAAAGGTGGGGAGGAGGAAAACTGAGGCAGGGTGACCCTCCTCGTCCACCAAATTGCTGATCAGACTAAGGAGACCGTCTTAATCTCAACTTTTCCCGAGGGCGATGAGAACAAGGTTTCCATCATCCGAAGCCCCCCATACCTGCCCACATGAGGGGGGAGATTAAGGGTCTAGGCTGGGGAGGGGGCGGGGCTGTTTTGTCCCTCAGTGCTTCGGTACTAGTCCATGGCCTGTTAGGGACCAGTCTGCAGAGCTCCGCCACCACCACCACCCCCCCTCCCCCGCATCTATGGAAAATTTGTCTTCTATGAAACTTAGGAAGTTGGGGGGCTGCACAGCAGGAGATGGGCAGCAGGCCAGGGAGCAAAGCTTGAAGCTTCACCTTCATCTGTATTTATTGCCGCTTTTCATCCCCATTGTCTAACCTTTTCCCCTGCCCCTACCACCCTGCTGTGGAAAATTTGTCCTCCATGAAACCAGTCCCTGGTGCCAAAAAGGTTGGGGATCCCTGCCTCAGGCAACTCCTTCTCTGGGGCTTATCTCCCTAACCCAGGCCAAGGTCTCCAGTCCCCTTCCCAGGGCTCTGTGCAGGTCCCTCCCATCCCTCTGATTTCTAAGGCCCTGGCAACTCCTGTCCCCTGCAGGCACTTCCTTCTGTCTCCATTTCCCCAAGACCCAGGCAGGTGGGGTAGGGAGACCTTGGCCTCCTCAGCTCTGTAATACTCCACTGCGACCACCACCACAAATAAAATGCCCTTGCAAATGGCCCTCTGGTCCCCAGCCTCCTGCTGGCTCCCCCTGTGCTCTGATTGGTGGGACAGGAATGGCAGGGGTGGGGGGACTTAGGGGAAGGCCTGAGCCCTGGAGTGGAGCTGGACCTCAGACCCCCCAGTTTCCTCCCTCCCGCCACCATCTCCTCTCCAGAGAAAGAAGCCGAAGGAATCAGGGGCATGGAGGGGCTCCCTGGACTACATGGGAAGGCAGCCTCAAGGCAGAATATTCAGAACGGAGCAGGGTCCTTATAGAATGACCCTCAGATCCCAATGGAGGACCTCGGAGAGAAGGGAAGACAGAGGGTGTTGGCAGGGCTCCCTCTTCCTCCGCTCCCCAGGCCGTGCGAATGCCAGGCAGAGCAGACTTGAGGCGTCAGGTGGCTGGGCAGTTGGGGGCATGGAAGAGAGAGGGTCTTTGCTCAACCAGGACAGGACAGCAGAGAGGGACACTCCAGGATCCACACTGCTCTCCTAGCTCTAGGCCACCAATTCCACACTCACAATGTGTCTGCCCTCCCTCTCTGTGACATGGAGTATGAAATAAGGAGGCACAGAGGGCCCCCTTTGCCTGCTGTTTGTTCCTGTCCCTCGATCCAAGGAGTAGGTGTGTGTCCGCCTCCCGGGGGCTCCCTGGGCTTTTGCTTTCTGCAGCCTCTCGGTCCTTCCCCGTGGTGGACGCAGTGCCGCGCCATGGCAATGGGAAACGAGAGACAGGGTGGGCGGGAGGGGGCCCTCATCCCACAGAAAGGGTGAGATGGGCAAGGAACCAGGGCCCTGGGAATCCCGGCTGGATCTCGGCCAGGAGAAAGGGTCTGTGGGAGTTCTTCATCTGAGTCCGCCTCCCTCAATACAGGTGCCCCAAAAAGGGACCACAGAGCCTCTCTCCCAGGAGTTCCCAGGGCTACAATGAAAACTGCTTCTCACTTGTCCCCAAAGCAACAGGCCCATCCCCAGCCCTGAAGCAAGGACGAACCCCCAGGGGCTTTCCCATCACCCTGCCCAGCCTTGGGAGACAAAGAGCTAGTGTCGTCCGTGTTGTCACGGGGCTTAGGGCCTGTTCAGAGAGACCAGTCCCAGGGACGGGGTTTTTCTCCATAATGGGGACCCTCATGTGCCCTCTGTGTGACCCCACCTCTCTTCAGTGGTTTGTGGTGGCTGTGACTCCACATTTCAGGCAATGGAAAATGCTTTGAGGTCACTATTCTAAAATTTTTCTTGGGGGTAGGTGAACCGTGACTAAAAGCTCAGCCCCAGAGGACTTAAACTTCCAGGTGGTACGTTCTGCATTTTAGGCAATGATTCGCGTAGAGCTGACTTTCTCCACCTGGGCACCATTGACGTTTTTGGCTGCAGAGTTCTTTGGTGTGGGGAGCTGTCCTGTGCATTCCGGGACGTTTAGCTGCAACTGGGGCCTCTACCCAGTAGATAAGAGTAGCACCCTCCCCTACCTAATTGGGACAACCTAAAATGTCTCCAGACATTGTTAAATGTCCCCTGGGGAGAGGGGGGGATCGTCCCCAGTGGAGAACAACTTAGATGTGGCTGAGATGAGAACCAGGCTCCAATGGGGAGAGCTGTTGGCCTTCACATTGCAAGGGTGCCCTCTGGTGGCCAGAGCCTGGCCCAGCAGTCAGAAAAATTCAGCGCTCTGCACTAGGCTGGGTGTGCAGAGCCCATCCAGGGCTCTTTTGAAATGAAGTGATGATGGGCACCTGGAGTCCACTGAGAAGAGGATGGGAGTCCCAGGATGAAAACATTGTATGAGAACCCTCAAATTTTAAGCCCCCTTAGCAAATCATAGACTAGACACCAGGAGATCAGCAGGTCTAATGTAACAACAGAATCTGTGGGTTGTCAGTTTCCGGTACAAACACATGCAGCCACCAACCCCAGACATCACACACACAGCCTCTGGCCCTCTGTGACAGTCAGCCTCAACTGGGAGCAGTATGGTCTGGATGCCCAGCATCTTTGGGAGCAGCGGAAACCAGGACAAGGACAGCCACGCCAGCTCTCAGCCACCCTGCTCCTGGGCACTCAGCTCTGTCACACCTGGGACACCAAAAGACAGATTTGTGGGCCTCAAGGATTTTAGGGAGTCAGACTCCCAGGCTTCACAAATCTTATACTGTTAGGAGCCAGAAGGTACCTTTGAGATCCTCGAGTTCAACACCCCTGTCTTTACAGGCCCAGAGAGAGGAGGGGACTTGTTCAAAATCATATGTATAGAAGAACCGAATTTAGAATATACATGTCTTAATTATCAGTTAATTGCTCTTTCCATCCCACCATAATCACTTGACTAGAGAGTCTAAAATTCCTCAGAAATAAGAATATATTAATATCATATGTTGAGAGAAAAATGTAAATTATTCTTGTGTGGTTTTTAACGTGACCATAGTAGTGAGCATTTTCCTTTTTGTGTGCATTTTGGCACTTGATTACATAGCGTCTGGTTTTGTCCTTTAATTGTCTCATGTGCATTAATGTCATGTCCCCATAAAGCTGGTATTCTTGGAGTAATACAGCACACACACACATACACTGCAACATTTGTTTAGCACGTGGAAGAGGCCTTGGAGATTTAAAAAACAAAACCAATGTATTTACTGCCCTAAATTGTTGGTGGCAGTGAGGATAATCCCCACCCTCTCTCTTTTATTCCTTAATGAAAATCTCGACGCAGGGGGAGAAAAAAATTCAAGCACCATACATGTTCTATATGTATAAGGCTTCATCACTCAACCCTGATCATGCCCACATAAACGCGGATAATACCATACATGCTATTCCACAGCACAATTAATATTTCATGGGCATCTTCCCACTTATATATACATATAAATATACAGTCATGCTCTGCTCAACGACAGGGAAACACTCTGAGAAATGCATCATTAGGCAATTTTATGGTTGTGCGAACATGACAGAGTGTACTTACACAAGCCTAGATGGTGTATGTAGCCTACTAAGCACCCAGTCTAAACCGTACAGCCTACTGCTCCCAGGCTACAAACCCGCACAGCCTGTTACTGTACTGAATACTGTAGACGATTGTAACACAGTGGTAAACATTTGTGCATCTAAACACTAAACATAGAAAAGGTACAGTAAAAATATACTACAAAAGATTAAAAATGGGACACCCATGTAGGGTGCTTACCATGAATAAAGTTTGCAGGACTAGAGCTGCTCTGGGTGGATGAGTGGGTGAGTGGAGAGTGAATGTGAAGGCCTGGGACATAACTGTTCGCTACTGCAGACTTTATAAACACTGCACACTCAGGCTACACTAAATTAATTTAAAAACTTTTCCTTTCTTCAACAATAAACCAACCTGAGCTTGTAACTTTTTTACTTCATAAACTTTTTAATTTTTTTAACTTTCAGACTCTTTGGTAATAACACAGCCTTAAACATACATTGTACAGCTATACAAAAATATGTTCTTTCTTTATATCCTTATTCTATAAGCTTTTTTCTATTAAAAATCGTTTTTTTACTTTTTAAAACTTTTTTGTTAAAAACTAAGACACAAACACACATTAGCCTAGACCTACACAGGGTCAGGTTCATCACTATCACTGTCTTCCACCTCCACATCTCATCCCACTGGTGGGAGGTCTTCAGGGGCAATAACATGTTTGCCACTGTAGTCTACCACGATAGCAATGATTTCTTCCAAAATACTGCCTGAGGATCTGCCTGAACTGTTTTGCAGTTAACTTTTTTTTTTTTTGTAAGTATAAGGAGTCACTCTATAATAATGATTAAAAGTATAGTATAGGCCGGGCGTGGTGGCTCATGCCTGTAATCCTAGCACTCTGGGAGGCCAAGGCGGGCGAATTGCTCGAGGTCAGGAGTTCGAAACCAGCCTGAGCAAGAGCAAGACACTGTCTCTACTAAAAATAGAAAGAAATTAATTGGCCAACTAAATATATATAGAAAAAATTAGCCGGGCATGGTGGTGCATGCCTGTAGTCCCAGCTACTTGGGAGGCTGAGGCAGAAGAATCGCTTGAGCCCAGGAGTTTGAGGTTGCTGTGAGCTAGGCTGACACCACAGCACTCTAGCCTGGGCAACAGAGTGAGACTCTGTCTCAAAATAAAAAAACAAAAAAGGATAGTATAGTACAAGATAGTTTGGTATGGTAAATACATAAACCAGTGACAGGCGTTTATTATCATTATCAAGTATTATGTACCGTGCATAATTGTGTGTGCTATAGTTTTACAGGCCTGGCAGTGCAGTGGGTTTCTTTACACCGGCACCACCACAAATATGCAAAGAGTGTGTTGCACCATGACATTACAACAGGTACAATGCCACCAAGGTGATAGGAATTTTTCAGTTTCATCAGTGTTGACGGTGGGACCACCATCACATATGCAGTCCATTGTTGACCAAAAAGTTGTTCTGTGACACATGACTATATGTGTATTAGTAATTCAGCAAACATTTATTAAATGCCTACTATGTGCCAAACATTGTGCTGCCAGGTGCTAAGGGGTGGAGTACCGGCCTGAAGAGGCTTTCATCTGTGAAGTGTCACACAGGCAGCCCGACAGAAGTCAGTAGGGGCCAGGTGCAGTGGCTCACACCTGTAATCCTAGCACTCTGGGAGGCCTAGGTGGGCAGATTGCTCGAGGTCAGGAGTCCGAAACCAGCCTGAGCAAGAGCGAGACCCCGTCTCTACTATAAATAGAAAGAAATCAATTGGCCAACTAATATATAGAAAAAATTAGCCGGGCATGGTGGCGCATGCCTGTAGTCCCAGCTACTCAGGAGGCTGAGGCAGCAGGATTGCTTGAGCCCAGGAGTTGGAGGTTGCTGTGAGCTAGGCTGACGCCACAGCACTCACTCTAGCCTGGGCAACAAAGTGAGACTCTGTCTCAAAAAAAAAAAAAAAAAGAAGTCAGTAGGTGCACAGAGAGCAGGTGAGCACACAGGAGGGAGGGCGGGGAGAGGAGTGAAGGAGGTGGGCAGTGCAGGGACCTGACTCTCCCAGCAAGGGACTGTGTACAGAGTGCTTGCCATGCAAGGCTTCTTCATAAATGTTCGACATCTAATTTAAATATAAGTTTTTGTTTAAAATACCTGAAAACAAACCTTAACAAATCACCTCTAATCCCCAAACACAGAAAGCCAGGCAATGTGTGCCGATTGCTTATACAATTGTCAAAAGGCATAAACAATTTTTTGATTACTTTTTTCCATCTGATATTACTTCATAAACACTTCGCCATGTATTTACAGCTGATGCTGATCATCTTAACCACAGCAAAGATTGTCTTGCTGATTCAGCATATCTTTAACCGTTACCCTTTTGGTGATCTTTTAGGTTGTTTCTCATTATTTGCTTTATAAATAAAATGGTCTCAAAACCTTTGTCCATAGTTATCATCTTTTTTTTTCTTTCCTTGTATTAATTCCTTGAGATAAATTCTCAGGAGTGAAATTACTAGGTCAGAAATTATGACATTTTAATGACTTTAGATACATATTGCCCAACTGTCCCCCAAAAGGATTATAATATTTTTTAAAAGTCATATTTGCACACCACCAAGAGCCATCCTATCCTAAGTGCTGTGCATACATCAGCTCAACCAATACAAGTGCTTTAGTAAGTAGGCACTACTATCATCCCATTTTACAGATGAGAACATTGAGGGGTACAGAGATAAAATAACCTGTTCATGGTCACATTCCTGGCAAGTGGCAGAGGTAGAGTTCAGGCCCGAGCAGTCTGGCCTCACAGATTCTACTCAAGTGCTGGCCTATGGTGCCACCCACAAAAGACAAGTCCTCCTGGAGCTGAGGCAGCTGTGGCTGTTCCCTGCCTTTGGCTACTTTTATTAATAAGAGTAAACTGTTACATCATCACTGTCTTTTTTGGTACATCTTCAAATAGTGAGGGAAACCAACATTTTTATGTTCCTTTGCTATTTTTTTTATTTTTTTATTTTTTTGAGACACAGTCTCACTTTGTTGCCCAGGCTAGAGTGAGTGCTGTGGCATCAGCCTTGTTCACAGCAACCTCAAACTCCTGGGCTCAAGCGATCCTCCTGCCTCAGCCTCCCGAGTAGCTGGGACTACAGGCATGCGCCACCATGCCTGGCTAATGTTTTCTATATATATTAGTTGGCCAATTAATTTCTTCCTATTTATAGTAGAGACGGGGGTCTCACTCTTGCCCAGGCTTGGTTCGAACTCCTGGCCTCGAGCAATCTGCCCGCCTTGGCCTCCCAGAGTGCTAGGATTACAGGTGTGAGCCACCATGCCCGGCCTCCTTTGCTATTTATAATTTGGAATCTTCTGTTTTAAAATTAGGAACAAAGACTACCTCTCTAATACAATATTGAAAACACATTGTAAGTTCATATTATGGCCAGGTGAGGAGGGAAGGAGGAAATAGGGATAGGTGAAGAAAGAGGAAGCAAAACGGGAAAGAACTCTTTAGAAAGCCTTAAGGGAAAAGGGGAAGAGAACCTTCCAGATGCCAGGCTGGCCATCACTTACTTCAGTTAGTGTTAAAAAGATAAATTACCTTTATAGGACTCCCCTCTGCCACTTGGGCTGAAAGCTGTTATTTCATGTGAAATGTTAATACTATAGCTAATTAATCACTGTTGGTAATTCTTTCATCATTTTGTCCTAAACATTTCAGAGGCTCAGACTGTGCAGGGAAACCACTAGGGGAAAACGGAGAAAGCACGGTCGTAATTTCCTGGAGGGTTCAGCCAGGAGAAAGTCATGGGCGAGATGGGGTCTTTGGGCATCCTAACGCAACGAGCCCCTCACACACAGCTACCATGGCCATTGCCTGGAACTTGGCAATGGAGCCAGGGATATCATGCGGTCCAGCCCGTTCATTTTCCAGCAGCAGGTTCAAAGGCCCCTGAGGAGAATAAGTTGTTCTGGATTACCAGGAACAGCAAAATCTGTATGTCAATCACACTCACTTTTCTTTCCCCCAACTTGCTATGCAATAATGGAGAAAAATTCCACAACTGCAAGACTTTCTGCTACCATAAAACCCTTCCCTTCCACCTCCATCTGAGCCCTCACAAGCCTTTGGTTAGTCTGGGGCCAGCTCTCAGCATTCTTTCTAAATCTTCTCTATTACTCACATCCCACCCCCTTCCTCTCAGTAGTTTAGGGCACTTCCCACCAGAGCACCCTGCCCTGCGCTAACCTTTCCTTCCAGCCCCAGGAACTAGCTGTTCCCTACCCAAACAAGGGAAACCAGGCAAGTGTCAACTCTTCTGCCAACTCCATTTAATTGACTGGGGCCACAACTAGGAAGCACATAGTAGAAGGGTTCTAAGGTTGTGCTGGGGCTTAGGAAAGGGAGTGGGAATGGTGCTGTGTTTTTTCCATGACTTCTGTATTACTAAATCCAGGGACTACATTTTGGTCCTTATCTTATTGAACCTCTCCTCTGTTTACAATGTCGTTGACAACCCTTTGTTCCCTTAGCTGCCAAGATCCATCTCTTCCCAGCTCTCCCTTTCCTAAGACTGTCCTTTTCAAACTCATTTCTGGGCCTCCCTCTGCACCCCCACCTCTAGTGTTGTCCAGAACACAGGTCCACGGCCTAGATTCTAGACATCCTTCCTAGATAGTTTCAGCTTGGGCTCCTCTCCTTACCTTCTCCACCTAAATGCTGACTGTCCCCAGATCTGCACAGCCAACCCTAACCTCTGGCTTAAGTTTCAAGGGCATGGGTCCAATGCCCACTGAGCTTTCCTGCCTGAATGTCCCATAGGCATCTCAAACTTACCATGTCCAAAATGGAATTCTTTGTCTCTACATCTAGTGCTGTCTTCCACCCCTCTTTTCTTTCTGTTTCTTGCGCTAGTGAATGCCACCATAATACATCCAATTACACCCAAGCAGAAACTATAGTGTCAGCCCATGCTGTCTTCTCCCTCACTTCCCACACCCAGTAGGTCACCAAATTCTACCAATTTCACCTCCTAAACATTTATCAAATCTGCCTTCTCCTAGACAACTCTACACTGACCTAGTAGTTTAGGCCCTCATCAGCCTCTTAGGTGGTCTAATCTTGTCCCTTTCCAATCCACACTCCATACTGCCAGGATGCTCTGTTTAAAATGCCAATCTGATCACGTAACTTAAAACTCTTCAGTGCCCCCCCCAAAAAGGAAAAAATAAAGTCTCCGTACCCCCAGTGATGATAATTTATATGTACTACAATGCCTTTAAATAGATATAGACATAAAACTAGATATAAATATATATTTATGGCACATAAAACTATAAAAGCAATGGCAATTTACCAATTAAATAGGAACAAAACTATAAAACCAATACATTTTAAAAGAAAAACATTAATTTATTGTGACAGATGCTGTTTGCTGAAACTAATTGCTGCACAAAATGTGATCATAGAACCGATGGCTCCAGCGCAGGGTCTCTGGAGTTTGGCACTCTGTGTGATGACTCACTTCTCCCACCACTTTTCTCTATTGGAACTTCTGCTAAGCCTTTGTTCATTCAGCCTGCTGGGAGGACATTTGGCCTCCTCCAGGCTCAAACGCATCATTTACATATTAAGTCCTCCTCTGTTCTTTTCTCATTAGCTGAGACAATTAAAGCAGCACTACTTGGTGCCAACTCATCACCAACACAAAGGCGAATGCAGACACTGAAATCATTTGACAACCTAGGTTATAAAGTGCCACCCAGATGATCCGAATCATGATTATCTCACTTGTTTTTTTATATTATCACTCAAAGTAATACACGAAAGTTAACCTTTGCCCAGAAATTCCATGGGCTTCAGGTGAGACCACGTCCAAGCTCCATGTAGCATGGTACCCAGTTCACTGCTGCAGCCAGGCACACACACACTCACAGAGACACTTCTGCAGCCACTTCCCACCACCTGCTCGATACCCTGGCAGTACCAAGTCACTTGTCCTCTGCTTTGGATGCCTGCTCATCCCTCTGACAACAGACCCTGCCTGCCCTCTTCTTAGGCTAACTCCTCCTAATCTTTTAGGATTTTGCTTAGAAGCTCCTATTGACAGCCCCCCCCACCCCCACCCCCCAAGCAGGGGCAATGCCTTTCCTCTGTGCCTAGCACCATCATAGCACTAATTGCACTGTGTGGACATTCTCCTGGAGTGTAAGCTGCCACAGGGCAGGGACCTGGCCCTCTCAGTCTCTGCAGTGCTGCACCTAGGCAGGGCCTGGCATATGGCAGCATGCAAACCATGGCTGCTGAACTAAAATCCAGGCTCCATGTTCTAGTGGAGAGAAACTCTCACTGTGGTTGGGCCATGGAACTTGCTGTAATGATCATTCGTGACCTTAGACATGTCATCTCATCACCTTGAGCCTCAGCTGCCCCATCTATGGAACAGAGATGATACAGATAAACCCATACAAGAAAAATTGATACAGTCTGGTTTTGGTTTTTGTTTGTTTTGCTTTTTGAGACAGAGTCTCACTTTGTTGCCCAGGCTAGAGTGAGTGCCGTGGCATCAGCCTAGCTCACAGCAACCTTAAACTCCTGGGCTCAAGCAATCCTGCTGCCTCAGCCTCCCGAGTAGCTGGGACTACAAGCATGCACCACCATGCCCAGCTAATTTTTTCTATATATATATTAGTTAGCAAACTAATTTCTTTCTATTTTTTTTATAGTAGTGACGGAGTCTCGCTCTAGCTCAGGCTGGTTTCGAACTCCTGACCTTGAGCAATCCGTCGGCCTCGGCCTCCCAGAGTGCTAGGATTACAGGCGTGAGCCACCGCACCTGGCCACAGCCTGGTTTTAAAAGCAAAATATTGAGGCCGAGGCGGGCGGATTGCTTAAGGTCAGGAGTTCGAAACCAGCCTGAGCGAGACCCAGTCTCTACCAAAAATAGAAATAAATTAATTGACCAACTAAAAATATATATACAAAAAATTAGCCGGGCATGGTGGCGCATGGCTGTAGTCCCACCTACTCGGGAGGCTAAGGCAGCAGGATCGCTTGAGCCCAGGAGTTTGAGGTTGCTGTGAGCCAGGCTAATGCCACGGCACTCACTCTAGCCTGGGCAACAAAGTGAGACTCTGTCTCAAAAAAAAATAAATAAAAATAAAAAAAATAAAGGCAAAATATTGGAAGCAACCTAAATGTACACCTTAGTGTTGCTAAAACAAATTATAGTATATCCATACAATGGAACACCACGGACGATCAAAAAGAAAGAGGAAGCTCTTTATGAACCAATGCAGAATTACCTCTAAGATTCGTTTTAAGATGAAAAATGTGGAGGCAGTATAATGTGGGGAAGATGTTACTATTTGTCTAATAAGGGTGCAATACATATATATTAATATATAGGTTAATATTGACTTAATTATGTATTAAATGTCTGAAAAGATAAATAAGAACTAACAATAGTGGTAACCTATTGGGGAGAAAAATATGAGTAGAGGACAGATGTGAGAAGTAGATTTTTCACTGCATATATTTTATGCTTATGATTTTAATCTATAAGACTATATTACTGGCTGGGTGTGGTGGTTCCCGCCTGTAATCCTAGTACTCTGGGAGGCCAAATTCTTTGAGCTCAGGAGTTCGAGACCGGCCTGAGCAAGAGCGAGATCCCATCTCTACTAAAAAATAGAAAGAAATTAGCTGGAAAACTAAAAATATATATAGAAAAAATTATCCGGGCATGGTGGCACATGCCTGTAGCCCCAGCTACTTGGGAGGCTGAGGCAGAAGGATTGCTTGAGCCCAGGAGATTGAGGTTGCTGTGAGCTAGGCTGACGCCACGGCACTCACTCTAGCCCAGGCAACAGAGTGAGACTCTGTCTCAAAAAAAAAAAAAAAAGATAGGCATGAAATGAAGTTAGAGAGAAAGGGTGACGCCAGATCATCCAGTGTCTCAACAACAGTGGGAAGGAGTTTGACATTTATTCTAAATGCATCAGCATTTAGAATAGGTTTAAATCTCAGTTCTACTACTTACTAGGTGTGTGATTTTGGGAATGTTCTTTCACTTCTCCAAGCCTCAGCTTCCTCATCTGTGAAATAGATATGATACTTAAAGCCACCTTCTCATAGGGTTGTCATAACTAATACATGAGATGTGAAATACAGTGTCCAATACTGGAGCTATTATCATTGTAGATCCCATATGTAATGACCATTCATGTGAGAAGGAGAGGACTGGGGTGAACATTTGGGAGCCCTAGAAAATTTACGCAATGTGAAGGTGCTCTAAGGTCTCAAAATCAAAGGCCTACAGGGTGAGACATGTCATATACAACAGAGCATGATAAAGACTAAAGCAAACAGAGAGCATGCCATATTCCAAAGGGAACAGTTTTTGTTTTGTTTTTTTTTCTCTTTTGAGACAGAGTCTGACTCTGTTGCCCAGGCTAGAGTGAGTGCCGTGGTGTCAGCCTAGCTCACAGCAACCTCAAACTCCTGGGCTCAAGCCATCCTTCTGCCTCAGCCTCCCGAGTAGCTGGGACTACAGGCATGCACCACCATGCCCGGCTAATTTTTTCTATATATTTTTAGCTGGCCAAGTAATTTCTTTCTATTTTTAGTAGGAACGGGGTCTCACTCTTGCTCAGACTGATCTCGAACTCCTTACCTTGAGCAATCCTCCCGCCTTGGCCTCCCAGAGTGCTAGGATTACAGGTGTGAGCCACCACGCCCAGCTGGAAACAATTAATACAAGGTCCAACAGGTCATGCCCATGTGTAACATAGCCCCATGTTAACAAGTCTTCTAATTATTCCAGAGAAGCTAGAAATCCAAACGTTTACATGAACTCTCCCCACTTATAAATGTTGACCCTAATTATAGCTGAAAACATTATGTAGACCAAACAAAACAAACCGGTAGACCACTCGTTTGTGACATCTGCTTTATACTTTTCAATGGGCTCTCTTTACCTAACCCAGGAGGGTTCAGACTAGACAAGGGATACCTTTGGCTGGCTCAGATTGGGGGCACACAAGTGAAATTAGGATGTGAGAGTGAACTTGAGTATGAAAAGGGCAACTCAAATGACAAGGCAGTGGCCAAGCAAAAGAAATGATTCCATACATACTACAACCCCTAGATGCTCATAAGTTCAGAAATTACTTTCTGATATATTTGAATTTAAATTGACTATCTTTGTCTCTTTTTTCTTCTTTCCTTTTTTCCTTCTTTTGAATTTTTACAAATTGTTTCATTTCATTTTTTTACCCTCTAATAATTTGGAAATTACATACACTATTTCTATTTTAAATAGTTAACCCCAAAATTACAACCTGTATCTTTAACTTGTCCAGTGTTATTAACTACCTCTACGGCCCCCTCCCAGACAGTATAAGAACGCTAAATATTTTAATTACACCCTCCTCCCGCCAAACTTCACTTATGTGGTTTTCCACTTTTGGCTGGCTGAAAAGATGACCCTTCAGGCAACTGGGAAGCAATGGGCTGAAAATGGAGAGTCTTTGCCTACCTTGGTCCCTAAATGAATAAGCAGAGGAGGCTACATGCTACATGTTCACCCTCTCTACTGGTAGGTAGGTGAGTAAGGAATATGCTTATGTTGGTTAAGCCACTGATATAATGTTGTAACAAACAACATCCTAATCAATACAGAAATTTCACTACTTCAAAATTACCACATTGAAGACATTCCACTGTCTTATGGTTGTCATTGTTTTGTTTTTGTTTTTTGAGACAAGAGTCTCGCTTCGTTGCCCAGGCTAGAGTGAGTGCCGTGGCGTCAGCCTAGCTCACAGCAACCTCAAACTCCTGGGCTCAAGCGATCCTGCTGCCTCAGCCTCCCGAGTAGCTGGAACTACAGACATGCGCCACCATGCCCGGCTAATTTTTTCTATATATATTAGTTGGCCAATTAATTTCTTTCTATTTTTATAGTAAGGACGGGGGTCTCGCTCTTGTTCAGGCTGGTTTCGAACTCCTGACCTCAAGCAATCCGCCTGCCTCGGCCTCCCAGAGAGCTAGGATTACAGGCGTGAGCCACCGCGCTCGGCCTGGTTGTCATCGTTGATATTGAGAAGTCAGCTGTCAGTGTAACTATTGCCCCTTTGAAAGCATTATGTCTTTTTTATCTCTAGTCACTTAAAAATAATACCTCTAGGCCAGGCGTGGTGGCTCACGCTTGTAATCCTAGCACTCTGGGAGGCCGAGGCGGGCGGATTGCTCAAGGTCAGGAGTTCAAAACCAGCCTGAGCGAGACCCCGTCTCTACTATAAAAAATAGAAAGAAATTAATTGGCCAACTAATATATATATATATATAAAATTAGCCGGGCATGGTGGCTCGTGCCTGTAGTCCCAGCAACTTGGGAGGCTGAGGCAGTAGGATTGCTGAAGCCCAGGAGTTTGAGGTTGCTGTGAGCTAGGCTGACGCCACGGCACTCACTCTAACCTAGGCAAGAAAGCGAGACTCTGTCTCAAAAAAAAAAAATAATAATAATACCTCTGTAATTATTTCAATATATGACTCTAAAAGATAAGGAACATCCTTTATTTTTAACATAACTACAATATTGTTATCAGACCAGAATATTAACAGTGACTTTTTTTTAAATCACCAAATAGCCATATACAAATTTCTAATTGTTTCACAAATGTCATATGCTTTTTTAAAACATTATATTTGTTTAAAACAGTATTCATAAAGCCCACACATTATCATCGGATAATATGTTTTGTGAAATCTCTTTTTATCTATAGGTTCCCCCTCTATATCTTACTCTCTCTCTGTTTGATTTATATGTGTATGTATATTTATACATGTGTACTCACATATAAAAATGTAAATATATTTTTTTTCTGGCAGTTTGTTGAGGAAATCTGCTTGTCTTGTACAGTTCCCCATGTCTGTAATTTTTTTTTTTTTTTTTTTTTTCTTTTTTGAGACAGAGTCTCACTCTGTTGCCTGGGCTAGAATGCCATGGCATCAGCCTAGCTCACAGAAACCTCAAACTTCTCGGCTCAAGCAATCCTTCTGCCTGAGCCTCCTGAGTAGCTGGGACTACAGGCATGTGCCACCATGCCCACCTAATTTTTTCTATATATTTTTAGTTGACCAATTAATTTCTTTCTATTTGTAGTAGAGATCGGGTCTCGCTCTTGCTCAGGCTGGGCTTGAACTCCTGACATTGAGTGATCCTCCATGCCTTGGCCTCCCAGAGTGCTAGGATTACAGGCGTGAGCCACTGCGCCCAGCCAGGGCAAGTACAACTTTGAGTTAAGGCCATAGCTCACTGGATTTTCATCTTCTCCTAGGAGTTGGCCTATTAATTGCTATCTTGATTGCCTTTTGATTTTTTTTAACTATTTAATTCAATTTTCTGACTATCCTCAGTAGGAAGATTGTTCTGAATTCTTTAGTCTTCATTACTATAAGATTTTTTTTTTTTGTGATAGAGTCTCACTCTGTCGCCCAGGCTAGAGTGCCATGGCGTCAGCCTAGCTCACAGCAACCTCAAACCCCTGGGCTCAAGGGATCCTCCTGCCTCAGCCTCCCTAGTAGCCCTCAGCCTCCCTAGTAGCCCTCAGCCTCCCTAGTAGCTGGGACTACAGGCATGTGCCACCATGCCCGGCTAATTTTTTCTATATATTTTTAGTTGGCCAATTTGTATTTTTAGTAGAGACAGGGTCTGGCTCTTGCTCAAGCTGGTCTCAAACTCCTGACCTTGAGTGATCCTCCCGCCTTGGCCTCCCAGAGTGCTAGGATTACAGGCATGAGCCACCACACCCAGCCCTACTCTAAGAATTTACCTCCTTCAAGATACCTTTACTGATTTTGGCAGGGAGGGCAGTGAAAAAAAAATTTAAAAAAAGGAAAAGAGGCCGGGTGTGGTGGCTCACACCTGTAATACTAGCACTCTGGGAGACCGAGGCGGGCGGATTGCTCAAAGTCAGGAGTTCGCAACCAGCCTGAGCAAGAGTGAGACCCCTCTCTACTATAAATAGAAAGAAATTAATTTTGAGACCCTGTCTCTACTATAAATAGAAAGAAATTAATTGGCCAACTAATACATATAGAAAAAACTAGCCAGGCATTGTAGCGCATGCCTGGAGTCCTAGCTACTGGGGAAGCTGAGGCAGGAGGATTGCTTGAGCCCAGGAGTTTGAGGTTGCTGTGAGCTAGGCTGACGCCACGGCACTCACTCTAGCCTGGGCAACAAAGGGAGACTCTGTCAAAAAAAAAAAAAAACAAAAGAAGAAATGAGCAGTGGAGGTGAAGAATGTAGAATATTCTTTCAAGAAACTTGGTTGTGAAGAAATGCCGGAAGTTAGGAAGTTTTTGTGTTCTATAAATGGAAAATATGCATAAATATATATGAGGTTCAAAACCAGCCTGAGCAAGAGTGAGACCCTGTCTCTACTATAAATAGAAAGAAATTAATTGGCCAACTAATATATATACAAAAAATTAGCCGGGCATGGTGGCGCATGCCTGTAGTCCCAGCTACTCGGGAGGCTGAGGCAGCAGGATCGCTTGAGTCCAGGAGTTTGAGGTTGCTGTGAGCTAGGCTGATGCCACGGCACTCACTCTAGCCTGGGCAACAGAGTGAGACTCTGTCTCAAAAAAAAAAAAAAAAAAAAAAAAAAAAAAATATATATATATATATATATATATATATGAGGAAAGAGACAGTAGAAAGGAAAAGGATGAAGATATAGGAGACAAAATAACAATTTATAACACAATTAAGTCCTCACTGAGACTTGAGGACAAATTGTAAGGTAGAGAGGTTTAAAAGTACAGAATAACCTTATGGTTGAGGGTGAGCATTGAGCATGAGTTATAACTTCATTTTCTTATTTTAATAAAACAAGAGTGAGAAGGGATATAGAGGGGAACACTTGAAGCAAGCAGTGGAAGTTTATAATAGCTTCTAAGGGAGGAAGGGGAGGAGCTGCTACCTCTGAGAAATGCACAGGATCATAGGGAATCAAGCAGAGGGAAGAGTCTATATATTTGTACTTAAATTCCATGGTTGGGTGACTGTCCAGCAGTCCTTAGCAGCACATATAGGACAGCACACATAGCACATTCTGATATAGGATCAGAAAAGGAGAACAGAGGGACTGCTCTAGGGTTGAAGTTTACAAGGGAGTAATGATTTGCGGGTATTGATAAGAGAGTTATTAAAGTGATGGATCATGAATCTAGGCTGATAGACTGGAGAAACTGGAGGAGTGAAGACAATGCTGGTTTTAATGAGAAAGAGAGAGAGAGAGAAACAGAGAGAGAGGGAGAACAGGTGCATTAAGGGGTAAGAGTTTAAAGGTGTTGCTTCACTGTCTTATAATTTGCAACTTTTCGGTAGTGATAAATCTGCTGTAATCCCTATCTTTATTCCTCTCTATATATTGTGTCTTTTTTCCCTCTGGTTTCTTTCAAAATTTTCTTTTTATCACTTGTTTTAAGCAATTTAATTATATTGTGCCTAGTGTAGTTTTCTGCTAGTTTCTTGTGCTTGGAGTTCATTGAACTTCTTGGATCTGTGGGTTATAGTTCTCATCAAATTTGGAAATTTTTGTTCTTTCTTCAGATAATTTTGTCTGTTCCCTCATCTCTTTCCTTTCCTTTGGAGACTAATTAATGTATATTAGACCACTTGAAGTGTCTCATAGCTCACTAATACTCTATTTTTTTCAGTCTTTTTTCTCTTCAGGTTTCATTTTCAATAGTTTCTGCTATGTATATTTTGCTGTTAATCATATCCAGTGTATTTTCTTTTTTTTCTTTTTTTTGAGACAGAGTCTCACTTTGATGCCCAGGCTAGAGTAAGTGCCGTGGCGTCAGCCTAGCTCACAGCAACCTCAAACTCCTGGGCTCAAGCCATCCTCCTGCCTCAGCCTCCCAAGTAGCTGGGACTACAGGCATGCGCCACCATGCCTGGCTAATTTTTTCTATATATATTAGTTGGCCAATTAATTTCTTTCCATTTATAGTAGAGACGGGGTCTCACTATTGCTCAGGCTGGTTTCGAACTCCTGACCTCGAGCAATCCACCCGCCTAGGCCTCCCAGAGTGCTAAGATTACAGGCATGAGCCACCGCACCCGGCCCCAGTGTATTTTCCATCTTGGACATTATAGATTTCATTCCAAGAAGTTCAATTAGGTTCTTTTAAAATCTCTTGTATGTTTATGCTTACGATGCTCAGTCTTTCCTTTAGTTTCTTGAACACGTGTAATACAGTTATAATAATTCTTTCTGTGTACTAATGATCGTATGCATCATTTCTGGGTCATTTTAATCTATTGATATTTCTCCTCATCATAGGCCATAATTTCTTGCTTCTCTGTCACCCAGGTTGGAGTGCAGTGGCCTGATCATAGCTCACTGTAACCTCAAATTCCTAGGCTCAAGCAATCCTCCTGCCTCAGCCTCCCAAGTAGCTGGGACTACAGGTGCTTACCACTATACCTGGCTATTTTTAACATTTTTTGTAGAGATGGTGTCTCCCTATGTTGTCCAGGCTGGTCTCAAACTCCTGGCCTCAAGGGATTCTCCTGCCTCAGCCTTTCATAGTGCTAGGATTAGCCACCACACCTAGACAATATGCCTGGAAAATTTTTATTGGATACCAGACATTATTTTACCTTATTGGATGCTAGATATTTTTATATTTCTATATACTTGAATTTTGCTATAGAATACAGTTAATTTTCTTGGAAACAGTTTGAAACTTTCAGATTGTTCTTTTAATCTTTGTTAGGAGCCGGGCGCGGTGGCTCACGCCTGTAATCCTAGCTCTCTGGGAGGCCGAGGCGGGCGGATTGCTCGAGGTCAGGAGTTAGAAACCAGCCTGAGCAAGAGCGAGACCCCGTCTCTACTATAAATAGAAAGAAATTAATTGGCCAACTAATATATATACAAAAATTAGCCGGGCATGGTGGCGAATGCCTGTAGTCCCAGCTACTTGGGAGGCTGAGGCAGGAGGATCGCTTGAGCCAGGAGTTTGAGGTTGCTGTGAGCTCGTCTGACGCCATGGCACTCACTCTAGCCTGGGCAACAAAGCGAGACTCTGTCTCAAAAAAAAAAAAAAAATCTTTGTTAGGTAGAATCAGGACTATATGTAGTCTAGGGGGTGATTCCCCTCTTCCCCTATTATTGAGGTTAGACCCTTTAGTATACTCTACCTTGAATTATGAGATCTTTCACTCTGGCTGGTGAGAAGAGACACTATTCCTGGCCCTTAAAGGATTATTTTTTCTAATTCTTTCAGGTAGTTCTTTCCTCAATTTAGAGTAATTTCTTCATATACATGGATTGATCTAAACTAGTTGAATACTCAAAAGGAACCCTCTTCAGGTCTCTGAAGTCCTCTCTTTGTGCAGCAATCTCCTTTCTATTAGAAAGGAGAACTCTGGGCCGGGCATGGTGGCTCACACCTGTAATCCGAGGATTGCTCAAGGTCAGGAGTTTGAAACCAGCCTGAACAAGAGTGAAACCCCGTCTCTACTAAAAATAGAAAGAAATTAATTGGCCAACTAAAAATATATAGAAAATATTATCCGGGCATGGTGGTGCATGCCTGTAGTCCCAGCTACTCAGGAGACTGAGACAGAAGGATTGCTTGAGCCCAGGAGTTTGAGGTTGCTGTGAGCTAGGCCGACGCCATGGCGCTCACTCTAGCCTGGGCAACAGACTCTGTCTCAAAAAAAAAAAAAAAAAAGGAACTCTGACCTGGGAACTCTAGCCACATTGCTCTTCTGGACTTTCAGCTTGGTCTCCTCAACTCAGTGATACCACTGGACTTCTACCTCCCTCGGCCTGGAAACTTTGTCCAGGAAGTAAGCTGGAGCAACTGTAGGGCTTACCTCATTTGTTTCCCAACTCTCAGGAATCATTATCCTTCATTGCCTGTTCTTGAGAACTGTTGTTTCGTATATTTTTTGAATTTAGTAGCATAATAAAGGATTATATCCCACAATGAAGAGCAATTTTTTCCTACAATGCAAGGATGCTTCAACAGATTAAAAATCAATCAATGTAATACTTCTACATCTCATTGCTACAATTAGGAAAACAAACCCATGATCATTTCAATTGATGCAGAAAAAGCATTTAACAAAAGATCACACACTTTCATGATAAAAAACATTCAGTAAACTAAGAAAAGAAGGGATATTCCTCAACCTGATAAATGCAATACACGAAAAATCCAAAGTTAACATCATACTCAGCAGTGAAAAACTAGAAGCTTTCTTCTAAGGTCGATTCATCAAGAAAATATAATAATTCTAACCATTTAGGCACTTAATAACAGAGTTTAAAAATACATGAAGCAGGCTGGGCGCAGTGGCTCACGCCTATAATCCTAGCACTCTGGGAGGCCAAGGCGGGCAGATTGCTGGAGGTAAGGAGTTCGAAGCCAGCCTGAGCCAGAGCGAGACCCCAT
The DNA here is from genome assembly GCF_040939455.1 of Microcebus murinus. NCBI lineage: Eukaryota > Metazoa > Chordata > Mammalia > Primates > Cheirogaleidae > Microcebus > Microcebus murinus. Next base: position 105,194,087 of record NC_134105.1, on the reverse strand, counting down.
CACTACTATAAATAGAAAAGAAATTAATTGGCCAACTAAGATATTTATATAGAAAAAATTAGCTGGGCATGGTGGCACATGCCTGTAGTCCCAGTTACTCGGGAGGCTGAGGCAGTAGTATCACCTGAGCCCAGGAGTTTCAGGTTGCTGTGAGCTAGGCTGACGCCACGGCACTCATTCTAGCCTTGGCAACAAAGTGAGACTCTGTCTAAAAAAAAAAAAAATATATATATATATATATATATATATATATATGAAGCAAAAATGAATAGAACTGAAGGGAAGAAGGGACAAATCTATAATTATAGTAAAGAGTTTAAGCAATAATATCTTTCTCTTCTTTTCTCTTTCTTAAAATTTCGATAGAACAAGTAAAGAGAAAATCAGTAATGGTATAAGAGGCTTGAACAACACTATCAACCAAACTTAACTGATTGACATTTATTTGAGCACGCCACCATTCACTGGATGTTCTAGCTGACACAATAAGACAAGAAAAAGAAATTAAAGGAATGCAGATTAGAAAGGAATAAAACTGTTTTTATTCTCAGATAATATGATTATCTACATAGATAATTTGATAGACTCTAAAAAACACCCACTAGATCTAAGTGGGTTTACAAGATTGCAAGATATAAGATCAATATACAAAAACAACTGTATTTCTATGTACTAGCAGTAAGCAGTCAGAAATTAAAATTTTAAAAATACCATTCAATAATAAATAAAATAAATATACTCAACAACATAGATGAATTTGAAAATAATTGTGCTGAATAAAGAAGGCATACCAAAAAGGATAGCTATTATATGATTTCATTTACATAAAATTCCAGAAGATGCAAACTAATTTATGGAAACAAAAAGCAGATCAGTGATTACATGGAGACTAGGATGGGAGAGGGGATCCAGAGAGATGGATTGGGAGGGAAGAATTAGAAAGGAGCAAGAGCGGGGCGCGGTGGCTCATGCGTATAATCCTAGCACTCTGGGAGGCCGAGGCAGGTGGATCACTTGAGGTCAGAGTTTGAAACCAGCCTGAGTAAGGGCGACACCCAGTATCTACTATAAATAGAAATAAATTAATTGGCCAACTAATATACATAGAAAAAATTAGCCGGGCATGGTGGCACATGCCTGTAGTCCCAGCTACTTGGGAGGCTGACATAGTATCACTTGAGCAGAGGAGTTTGAGGTTGCTGTGAGCTAGGCTGACACCACCGCACTCACTCCAGGCAACAAAGTGAGATTCTGTCTCAAAAAAAAAAAGGAGCAAAAGCAAACCTTTTGAAGTAGTAAATATATTTATTATCTTGATTGTGCTGACAGTTCCATGTGTAGAAATATCAAAACTTACCAAATTGTACATTTTAAATATATGTAATTTATTGTATGTCAATAAAAATGTTTTTATAAATTTTTTAAAAGATTATTTTCAACTTTTTAAAGCAGGTCTCAGACAGTTTTTTATTATCTTCCCCTTGGCATCTCTACCTTTTTTGTTTCTTGCATTTGATCCTTGGAACTTTTTCTTAATTTTTAAATTTTTTTTTTTTTTTTTTTTGAGACAGACTCTCACTTTTGTTGCCTGGGCTAGAGTGCCGTGGCGTCAGCCTAGCTCACAGCAACCTCAAACTCCTGGGCTCTAGCTATCCTTCTGCCTCAGCCTCCCGAGTAGCTGGGACTATAGGCATGTGCCACCATGCCTGGCTAATTTTTTCTATATATATTTAGTTGGCCAATTAATTTCATTCTATTTATAGTAGAGATGGTTTCGCTCTTGCTAAGGCTGGTTTTGAACTCCTACCTAGAGCAATCCACCCACCTCGGTCTCCCAGAGTGCAAGGATCATAGGCGTGAGCCACCGCACCCAGCCGGAACTTTTTCTTATTGGGAGGAAATAAAACACACATAACGTACCCACTTCCTAAAATATTAGCCTTCAGTCTAAAACTGGTTTTCTTTCACACATTTTCCTTTACAATTTGTCTTGTCACCTTCCCTGTTATTCAATTCGTTTCAGTTACTAGGGGTGTGATGGGAGAGAGTTGGTTTCTAAGGTAACCACAGATAGGAAGGTACCAAGCTTGGGAGGCAGAAGTGCACACCTGGGAGGTGACCCTGAAAATGCACACCTCCTCTCAGTGGGAGTTAAGGTGAGACACTCTTTCTCCACTAAATACCTTGAGACCCTCAAGAGGGATGAGGAAGCAAATCCTTGGGGGCAATAACTCAAGGGACACTGAGAAGGGAGACACAGAACTGGCAGCAATAAGAAAAAAAAAATGCTGGTCATTGCACCGTGGGAAAAAGCACTTTCTAAGGGACTGTGGAGTTAAATCCCTGAACTCTATTTCTAGCTCCACCCTTCCTAGTCTCTCCTCAGTCAGCCTTGCTCCTCTTCTATCTTTCTGAGAAGGTCCTGCCTATGCATTGGTCTTCGGTTTTATCTTTTTCCCCCAGTGCCTGGCATAGTGTCTGTAGCAAAGAGGCAATCCAGTGACAGTCAAGCACAAACTCTGAGCCAGCCCGCCTGGGTTCCCACCTCTGTGACCATGTGCAAGTTATTTCATCTTTCTAGGCCTCTGTTTTTCCATCTGAAAATGGCGGTGATAATAGTTCCTAAGTCAAAAGGTTGCTGAGAGGATCAAGTGGTTAAAACTTGTAGTTTGCTTGGAACAGTGTTTACATAGTAAGCGCTGTAGATGTTTGGGGTATTACTACTTCATATTAAAATTTTATTGGGGCCGGGCGCGGTGGCTCACGCCTGTAATCCTAGCACTTTGGGAGGCCGAGGCAGGCGGATTGCTCAAGGTCAGGAGTTCGAAACCAGCCTGAGCGAGACCCCGTCTCTACCAAAAATAGAAATAAATTAATTGACCAACTAAAAATATATATACAAAAAATTAGCCGGGCATGGTGGCGCATGCCTGTAGTCCTAGCTACTCGGGAGGCTGAGGCAGTAGGATCGCTGAGCCCCGGAGATTGAGGTTGCTGTGAGCCAGGCTGACGCCACGGCACTCACTCTAGCCTGGGCAACAAAGTGAGACTCTGTCTCAAAAAAAACAAAAAAAACAAACAAACAAAAAAAAATTTTATTGGGAACTCAACAGGTTGAATGAACACAATATTCTGAGTGACAATGAAATGACACCTGTAACAGAGGTTTTAAGATTGGTTATTCTGGCTACTCAGGGAGTTCTAGAGAAATCTAAATCAGGTAAAAAAAAAAAAAAACAAACCATAGCATTTTCTCAGCCTTATGACTAAACAATACCTTAATTAAGCCTCTCCACATCATCTTCCCAACTGACAAAGGTTTAAAAGGAATAAAAGATTTCCAATAGGTTGGGCGCTGTGGTTCATGCCTGTAATCCTAGCACTCTGGGAGTCCCAGGCAGGAGGATTTCTCAAGGTCAAGAGTTTGACAGCGAGACCTGAGCAAGAGTGAGACCCCGTCTCTACTAAAAATAGAAAGAAATTTAATTGGCCAACTAAAAATATACAGAAAAAATTAGCCGGGCATGGTGGCACATGCCTATAGTCCCAGCTACTTGGGAGGCTGAGGCAGAAGGATCGCTTGAGCCCAGGAGTTTGAGGTTGCTGTGAGCTAAGCTGACACCACGGCACTCTAGCCCAGGCAACAAAAGTGAGACTCTGTCTTAAAAAAAAAAAAAAAAGAAATCTCCAATAAAATGGTGGCACTATCTTTCCAGAGGTGATTGTGCCAGGCCTGTCCCTTAACGACACCCTGGAAGGAGAATGACTGCAACCTGGAATCCATTGCTCTTAAAACAAAACAAAACAAAACCCAGTTTTGGCTGAGGATGTCTGTCCATGAATGAGAAGTTGCTTCTCTAGAATTCACATTGTAAATCATTCAAGGTTTTCTACCACACATCCCCCTCAGCTATTCAATTATTAGATTTCTAGAATCCCTCCTAGCAAATAAAAGTCAGACCATATTCGCATTTTTTTCCCTGCTTCTCACCACTTAAAGATGATCAGATATGAATTGTAGCCTCGGTGTATCGAGTATGGGATTTCATGCAAATTATCTAAAACCTATCTGTGCCATAGTTTCCTTAAATGTAATGTAAATGCATATAACAACTAGTGCCCTACCTATCTCATAGGATGTTGGTCAGATGAAAGAATTCATCTATTAATGAGTTCTAGGCCGGGCGCAGTGGCTCATGCCTGTAATCCTAGCACTCTGGGAGGCCGAGGTAGGCGGATTGCTCAAGTTTAGGAGTTCGAAACCAGCCTGAGCAAGAGCGAGACCCGTCTCTACTATAAATGGAAAGAAATTAATTGGCCAACTAAAAATATATACAAAAAATTAGCCGGGCATGGTGGCGCATGCCTGTAGTCCCAGCTACTTGGGAGGCTGAGGCAGGAGGATTGCTTGAGCCCAGGAGTTTGAGGTTGCTGTGAGCTAGGCTGACCCCATGGCACTCACTCTAGCCTGGGCAACAAATCGAGACTCTGTCTCAAAAACAAAACAAAACAAAAACAAAAATAAGAGTTCTGTGGGGAAAAGTTAAAAGGACTATGTTCATTTAAGGTATTACTTCCTAACATTTATCCTGATTTTCCTGCCCAACACTCTAGTTTACAGATTCTATGTTTGATCTTACTAAATCCTTACAACCTGCAGATGGCCTGTCACAAAAGTAGAAAGGGATACAACCCAGAATGAACCCAGTCCTTTGGACTCCTAGTCTAGTACTCTTTCTATTAATCAACAGCTGCCTCCAGATTCCTACAACCTAGTTTGCCTTGGGCACAATCTAATCTATTTTGTTTTCTAAACTGAGACTTGCAATTCACTTACATGGCCAGCTAACTTCTACCCTGTCAAAGCCACCCCATTGTCTTCAAAGTGGAGTATGCAAGGAGATGAAATAGTGTGCACAGGGAAAATACTTAAGAATGCACTCATAATATTTAATTATAGCAAAAATAATTATTGAAGCTTTACTAATATTAAAAAACCTAGCATTCTCAGTTAGTCACTATGTCAGAAGTCATCGGTCACATGCAGTCTGTGAAAAATGTCCAGGAACCAGAGGTTAACAATACAGTTGACATTCATTTTCTTTAGAATGTGTGCCAACCACTGGACAAAAACAAGCCTGTTAATTGCTACAAACTTTACAATTCTTTGTAATGACAGGGAGAATGACCATGAAAATCTTTGCTTTGCAGATTGACAATCGCCTAAGAAAGGCCTAAACAGAGATACTGAACATAGAAGAGAAGCACATTTTTGTTTCACACTGTTCTGTGAAATGGCTGTCAAGAGAATGCTACCTAGCACTTACTTTCAAAAGCAAAAACAAATAACAAAAAGAACAAAAAAACTCCACCTACTCCGTCCCTTCAAGATGAAGATGACAGTCTATCGCTGAGTAGCTGAGTAAGAAAGTCACTGATTTTCTAAACAAACACATACTTTACGGAGAAAGCATTTTGAAAATGGATGATTGGAAATGGTTCCTATGTTGTGATTTTTTTTATTACCAAAAACAATGTGTTTCAGCTATGAAAACCTTTGCCTGCACACTTGAAAAACTAGGAAACAGAATTTTAAACCTGTTTTTAAAATCTAAATGAAGTCTCTTAATGGCTTGAACCCATTTGTTAAAAATATAAAAATATGACACCTTCCAATCATTCAAGAGGGATTGATTTAAGATGTAAATTTAGTAGTTGAATTTCAAACAAAAGTCTTTGCTTCATAGGTGAATGGATTGGAAAATGAGTATTATGATTTAATAAATGCAATCAAGGATGTACTTCTTCCAGTTAAATCTACCTATCTTTGACAAGCTTCTTTCCCAATTATGACAGCCATCAACTTTCACTAAAAAGTATGATTTTTAAAATGTACTTTATCTTTATTTCAATCTTTTAATATTTCTACACTAGGGTATGTTTTATAAGGTATGTAATAAAATACATGTAAATAATTGTTTAAATATTACATATTAAGAAAATATTATTAAAAATATTTGGGGACCACTGGTCTATCACCACAAAGCTAATGTCCACATTTGGCGAGACAATGAAGTCAGCAGCAATCTGGACTGTGGTGCTTCAGATGGGGGGGTTGGGTAGACCACCTGTTTGGGGGAGTTTCAGCTTAGGGACTGATAGAGATAGGGTGAAGGCAGCAGGTCCTTCTTTTATTTGCCAACTTGAACCTGATATAATTTAGAGGAAGCTCCTGTTCATAATAGGTCTTCACTTGATGTTTATTAGTTTCTTTCTCCTCTTGCTATTTGCATACCCACCACTTCTAACACTGGTGGGGGTCACTCCGATCTTATGAATGTGTATGGTAAATTTACATATACATATATTCACTCCAAGAACAATCCAGGTAGTGTGGAAGTGGGAGGACATATGCAAACACACCACTGCCTGCAGAGTACTTTACAATAGCCTCTACCTAGATAGGAAGACAAAGTTAACTCCCCGGTCCTAATACTAAAGTTTCCTTTTTATTTTAATTATTTTTAACCATAATGCTCGGGACCTTCTGACTAATGTCGTGTTACTTGGAAAGATTTAAAAACAGTGATTCTACGAGAGGGGGTTATGAAAAATTGTCCTGGGAAGGCTCTTCCATAGAGTTCAAAAACACTTCACACAGGCTGGTATTAAGATGCCCAAACCAACCCGAGAGGAAACTGCGAAGGGTCTCCCCACAAAGTCGGTGGTGTTAGAAGTGGGAAGGGCCACAGAAACGGGAGAAAACAGTTAAAAGAACTCCTGACACACACGGAGGCCGCGACAAATTTTTGAAAAGATACGATCATAAAAGAGGTGGCGAGAGGGTGCGCTGCGGCGGGGAGAGCAGGGGTGATGCCCGCGAACGCACACAGGTAAACCTGTGCCCGCGGGGAGGGGCACGGCGCGCGGCACCGCGGCGGGGTGGGAAGGGGCTAAGAAACAAAGGTCGGGTCCTGAGCATAAGTCAGTAAAAAGGCGAAGAGCACTCGCGGAAACGCGGCGAGAAGGCATCAGAGGTGGCGGCGGCGAGGGGCACGGGGCGCGGTGCCTTGCGGGGGTCGAGGCCGGGGTCTCCGGCGAGCCCGGCCTGGCCGAGCCGGGAACCAGCTAGGCCGCGCGGAGGGGCAAGGCCAGCGACTGAGGGGCCGCGGAGGGGACCGGCCGAGCAGCGACGGCGAGAGGTCGCAGGGGGGCAGGGCGCGCAGGGACGCCTGGGCAGGGGGGGGTAGGCAGGCGGGAGCAGCGGCCGAGAGACCCGAGGAGAGGGCGGTCAGCGTCCCGCCCCCGCCCCCGCCCCCGCCCCCCAGCCGCCTCGGCGTGAGGGGAAAGGCCGGCGAGCGGCGGGCGGCGGGCGGCGCGGCGAGGAGGAGGAGGAGCCTGCGGTCCCGCCCCCCGCCGGAGCGAGGGAAGGAGAAAGGCTCGCAGGGAAGGAGGAGGGAGGGGAACGCTGGGAGGGGGCGGCCGGCCGGGCCTGCGCCCGAGCGAGCGGCGAGCTGAGGGGGAAGGGGCCCGGAAGGAGGCGAGCGCGGCCGCGACGCCGGGATTCGGACGCCCGCCCGTGCCGGCCTGCCTGCAGCCGCCGCCGCCTTCCCTGCCTGCGCCTGAGCCCGGAGTCCCGAGCGGCCGCGAAGGCCGGAGCGCGGCTGTCGGGCGTGGGGCGAGCGGGCGAGTGCGGCCGGGAGCCGGAGGCCGGGCCGGCCGCCCTGCGCGAGCCACGGTGGGCTCCTGCCTGCGAGATTAGGCAAGGGGCGGAAAGGGAGGAAAAAGAGAGGCCGAGAGGAGCGAGGCGGTCGGATGTTCTAGGAGGCTGGTGTGGAAGAAAATCCCACCCCGAACTCAAATCCACAATAATAATCCAAACGAATAATAATAATAAGGGAGCAGTTTTTCTGGCCGGGCGAGAGAGAGGGAAGGGGAAACTGGAGGAAGCGAAACCTCCGTTTCATGGAGGCTGAGTCGAGAGAAATTTTAGGAGCCTGGATGTGGAGAAGCCGAACAGCAGAACTAACTCAGGAAATTGTCTTTCAGAAAAAGGCCGAACGTAGGCTGGGTCTGAGAATCAGGCTAGGGTAGGTGGAGGAACCTGCAAGTTTAAAGGAAAAAGAAAAGGAGAGAATATTTTCAGAGATTCCTTTTGGTTTGTGATTATTGCTACCATTTTAAAGGTAAAAAGCATTGCATTTCAGGTGTGTTTTTTTGGTTTTTTCTTTTTGGTGCAATTGACTCATTTAAGAATTTCAAAACCTTTAAAAGCCTTTTTTTTTTTTTTTTTAAAGGATATCTATAAATTTTGTTCCCAGGGTTGCGCTGGACTTGGAAGGAGTGCTGTTGTGTATATACTATTATATGGTTTTATTTATTTTATTTTTTACTGTGCAAATCAGCTAGATTTTTTCCAAGTGCCATTTAGGATTTATTCATATTTTTTCTTCCCTCAAATATATCTACTGTTGTCATTTTAAGCATTAAAGACCAGAAAATTATTATTTTTTTTCTCTTTGGAGCTAGTGGATCTCTTGCCAACAGAAGGACAGCTGGGAAAACTGGATTTAAAGGATGTTTTTTATCTGTATTTTGCAGTTAAGAGGATATTTTGAAGGCACATTCTTTCTGTGATTCATTTTTTAGCCCATAGTGCTAACCTTGAAGAGATTTGTGGTTGGGTTTTTGGTTTCTAAGAAGGTCATAGTTTTTCCTCTTTTCCTTTCAGTTTTTTTTAAGAGGGGGGAGGGGAAAAGGGGCTAAGAAAGGAGACCATGTTAACTGGTAGAAGTAGAATGGAGCGTCAGTTACCAGGGTCCTGAGAACTGGAGAAAAAAGGATTCAATCTTCAAGTTGGGAGGCCCTCCTCTCACCTTTCTTAAAAATTGCAAGTGCTTCAATCCTGATCGAGACACCAAAGCTACAGGATTCTGGAACCGTGGAGACACTGAGAAACCATGAGTGTAAGGTTACCCCAGAGCATAGACAGGTAGGTTTGCTAATAATTTGGTTTTTCAACACTTACTAAAGGAAAGACTGGGAGGGAGGGTGTTGCATTTTGATAAAAGGTTGCAAAATAAGGGTCTGGCTGACCTGTGGGAATTGGTGGGTTAGGAGCAATGGTCTCTGGGGAAGGTTGGCATGTCTGTTTATGTTCTCTGTGTGTGTGTCCATGTTCAAAACAGTTTTTGATTCAGTGCTTTTTTAATATAAGCAATAAACAGTGAAGCAAGGAGAGGGGAAGGAGGGGGAAATGCTTCCACTGGCTTTTGACTTTTGCCAGGCTAGAGGCCAAATTTGGGTTCTCCCAACTTACCAGCTTTGGGGTGGGAGGCAGGCTTAAGCCTAGTCATGTGACCCTCCACCCAGGGATGGATTGGGACTGGCTTTAGGTGTTGGAGCTGCTGGGGGAAGGTCCCTGCCTGGGGCGTGGGCCTCCACCAGGCTGGTTGTTATGGAATGGTGGGGCTTGGTGATGGGGTGGATCCCATTTCTAGGATGAGGAGGATGTTCTTGGCCTGAATAATGGGACAGAAACACCCTTTGCACCCATATAGGTCTGGATTTTTACCAGTGACTGATTCGGCTTCAAAATGCATAGGTCACATTAGAATTTTCTCTCCTCTAAGATTAGAGTTTAAATTGAGACGTGCCAACCAGCTGATACTCTAGGTTTAATCTTCCAAGCTGTTTTTTAATAAGCTTGACCCTACAAAATGGGCCTTCCCTCTGCCTAGAGCTGGAAGGAGTTGTTTTGGGCTCTTAGGCCTGATGGGCAGAGGCTCTGGCCCTGAGTCTGAGCACATGATCCCCCTTTCCCCAAGAGTCTGCCCAGCCTTCCCTATATCTCTGGTAATGTTACAGAGTGGTTTTAATTCTTTCTTCCAAATGATTGGACAACTTTGTAAGGTGTCTGCCTTTTCCCTCCCTCCCCTACCCCTCCTCAACCCTTCTCTCCTTGGGAATCTTGAGGGGGGTGAGTTTTATGGGCTCTGCACACATCCTAACTAGATTGATGGTTGGTTGGAGGACTGAACAAACAAATGAAAGGACTGGGCCTGGAAAAAATGTTATTGGAAAGATAGGGAAGAATATTTGTGAGAGAGCAGTTGCTCTCTCCGTGTCTAGTCAACCTTTGGTTATCCATGCTAATAATAATTTCCTTTTGGCTGTGGAATGTGGCCTAAACTGCATATAATCTCTCTCTCCCAAACACTAATCTCTGTATTGCCTCAGAGTGCTGTTTAGATTAGTTCAGCAATCCCTATACAGGGAACTGACTTGGCAGTGGAGAAGAGGAGGCAGACAACCACAAAGGATACATGGCGGGTTCAAGCTCCCCTCCCCCTTTCTGTTGGCCTCCCTGTAGTTTGACGCTTGGACAGGGATAACTGAGGCATGTCAAGATGGGGAGGTGAAATGGTTTACATGGCTGCTCTTCTTCCCTTTTCAGCCTCTTGGAGTTCAGGAATTTGTGTACTTGCCTTTTTAAAATTTGTATGGTGAACTATTTCTGTGAATTCGGGGATGTGAGAAGGTGTTGACCTAGGTGTTGGAGGGGTGCAAGAAGGAGGAGGCAATGAGGATTCCTGGATTGATGTGAGACACTCTTCTGGGAGTTTGGATATCATCACAGATACAAATCTTAGGATTTGTGTTTCTTATAGTTTCCCAACGGCTTTCATAGCACATATCTCATTTGAACCTCACAATATTTCTAAGGTAGAGGTTATTATTCCCATTTTACAGGTGGGGAAACTGAAGCTCAGAGAGGATACCTGGCTTGCCCAGTGCCATCTTCCCAGATTAGTGGGAGAATCTGGACTCAAACACACATCTTCTGATTCTGAATCCATGGCTCTTTTTATTGCCCTGCCATATCTAACTAGGTCTGTATATTGGTCAGGTAGAATGTGTGGGGCATCATTTTATGCTCTCTCTGTGGCAGTAGGGTAAGATACTCTTCAGCAGTCAATGTATTCACTTGCATTTTTCTTTTTAACAGTTGTGGGGCTCACAGCCTGTAAGTTCTATAGTTAAAGCACCATTTTATCCTGAGGGATAATGCAGAGTAGAGGGCATTCCTCACCTCCACTTGGTCTGATTTTCTTCCCCATTAAGAAGGTCAGTGCTAGGACCCAGGTTTCTGTCTAGATATTCCCAGCTAGCTGCATTGATCTTGCCCCCTTTGCTGTACGCATATTGGACGTTTTGACATCCCAGACTCAAGATCCTATGGATTTTAAATAATTTGTACTCTTAAACTGTACTGGATGGATTGAGTAGAATAAAATACAGATTATGGAGTCAAGGATTCTCTTTTAGTTTATCAGTTTGCTATGTAGAGAGCTTAGTATCAGGTGCTATAAGAATGTTTTAGAAAATTTATTTTTTTATTTTAGCGTATTATGGGGGTACAAGTGTTAAGGTTACATATATTGCCCATGCCCATCCCCCCTCAAGTAAGAGCTTCAAGCATGTCCATCCCCCAAACGTTGCACATCTTACTCATTGTGGTTGTATATACCCATCCCTTCCTCCCTCCTCCCACCCTCCCGACACCCCATAAATGTTACTCCTATATGTCCACTTAGGTGTTGATCCATTAATACGAGTTTGCTGGTGAGTACATGTGGTGCTTGTTTTTCCATTCTTGAGATACTTCACTTAGTAGAATGGGTTCCAGCTGTATCCAGGAATACACAAGAGGTGCTATATCACCATTGTTTCTTAAAGCTGAGTAGTATTCCATGGTATACATATACCACATTTTATTAATCCACTCATGAATTGATGGGCACTTGGGTTGTTTCCACAGCTTTGCAATTGTGAATTGTGCTGCTATAAACATTCAAGTGCATGTGTCTTTTTCATAAAGTGACTTTTGATCTTTTGGGTAGATGCCCAGTAGTGGAATGAAAATTTAAGTATATAATTCTTGCTCAGAGAGAGCATGCAATCTAACTGGGGGACTAGGAAACATAAAAGACTCCTGAAGACCACATAAAAGCAGCACTAGACTGTAAGCTCCATGAAAGCTCCATGTCTTTGGTTAGTTTATGTTCTATCTTGTGTGCCTAGTTTAGTGCCTTGCATGAAGTAAATATTCAAGAAATATTTGAGGCCGGGCGCGGTGGCTCACGTCTATAATCCTAGCACTCTGGGAGGCCAAGGCGGGAGGATTGCTCAAGGTCAGGAGTTCGAAACCAGCCTGAGCAAGAGCAAGACCCCGTCTCTACTATAAATAGAAAGAAATTAATTGGCTAACTAAGATATATATACAAAAAAAAAATTAGCCGGGCATGGTGGCGCATGGCTGTAGTCCCAGCTAATTGGGAGGCTGAGGCAGTAGGATCGCTTGAGCCCAGGAGTTTGAGGTTGCTGTGAGCTAGGCTGATGCCACGGCACTCACTCTAGCCTGGGCAACAAAGTGAGACTCTGTCTCAAAAAAAAAAAAAGAAATATTTGACATATGAATGTTGGAGTGAACGAACATATCAGCAACTATAAATTCCTCCATTTCAAGTTGTTCCAAATCCATGTGTTAATTTCAAGTGTAGTCAAAATAAGGTCAATTAGAAAAGTTTTCCTAGGTGATACGTATTTTCTACAAGATAAGCAACGTGATAGAGGACGATGTATTTGGAGAGATATTATGGCTCAGGGTAAAGAAGACTTTGGAATATTTATTTGGCAGTCTTTTACCCCTTGTACCTTCCTTTGGGGTGTGACTCCTGGGTCCATATAAAGCATAAAAGTATTTGCATCTAATCTTTATCTTTTAGTGTTAATCAATTGTTACTGAAAGATGAGCTAAACACAGCTGTTCATGTCTCTTTCAGGTTTTGTCCTTGGACAACTTATTGCACGTTATTATATATTCTTCTTAAGAGTTTCAAAAAATATGTTTGATATTGCAAATAGGTAATGATACTGAGTCATTTTTACAGAAGTGGTAGTGAGTTTTGCTAAGCCATCTCTATCCATTTGCCTAGTTTCCCATGGCAAATGTTTTTGAGATGTCCAGATGAGTTAGGAGTTTACTACATCCATGAAACAGCTTTTCTCTGTGCAGAGTTAGTTCATGTGGTGACAAAACTAGACAGAAGTACTAAGTTCTTGGTTTGAGCCGTGTGGCTTTCCTCTTAACTATGTGACCTTGGGAAAGTCACATGCCTCCTCTGGCTTCCTCATGTGTAAAGCAGTAATAGCTCATTTATGTAAAGTACTTTCCAGTTCACAAATATTTTTACATAGCGTGTCATTTGAGGATTATAATGTTTATTGCATCTCTTTCACAGGGCTGTTGAAAGGAGCAAATCAAATGAGATAATATATTTCAAATTGCTTTCTAAACTGTAAAACTCTGTATAAATTTTAGATGGATTTTGATTTTAGCTTCATGCACTGCTTTCTGAGCTAAGTAACCCAAAACAAATTAAAGATGACTCAAATATCTTTCCATCATTTTGAAGAATCAGGGTTTATTGTTGCAGAAGTACACAAGGTTAGGAAGAAGGAATACTTTTCCAGTGGTCAGGGTTAGGTGATCATTTTAGAAGAATGTGAGAAGAGGAAAGTTATTGAATCTTTTTCCCAGGAATTTTGGTGAATGAGAAAGATTTCATCTCCCTCGGCTCATTTAGATGTCTTTCAGTGACAGGGATAGAAAGGATTTGTTTTGTGATCTCTGGCCATTTCTTGTCTTAGAAGCAAGGAATTGGGAATTTCCTAATTCAAAATAAATCCAGACCCAGCAACTGTTCCAATCAGAGATCTCTTTCAACTTTGGCTTCTGGTCTTTATTGAGCCCTGAGCCCAAGAAATCCCCAGACATTCAGCTGAGCTTCTATCTAGTTTAGAAGGCTGGCATCTCAGAATGGTGCCAGGCATCCAGAGTTACAAATAGTAAATCCCCTGAAATTCTGATTCTTTTCCAAAAATGTACCCTTGTTCCTATCTAGGGGTGTGAGATGAGAGATGGCAATGGATTTGCCGATGAAACATTTGGCATTTAATCACCATTTATGAGCAGGAGTAGGCTAAGCGTAAGTTCACATACTCAAGAACCTTTCTGAAAGAGCACTCTTTGATTAATAAATTTATTTCACTTTTTTCATATGGTATTGCCACACAGAGCACAGGCCCTGTCCATTGTTTAGGAGAATAGACAAAAAATAAGAAAAATTAAATGAAAATAATGAGTTTATCAAAAGTAAAAATGATTTTGTGATGGGTATATAACTAATCCCAAATTAGTGTTATATAAAGACAAAGGAGTTCAGGAGGCTCACAGCCTCTGTGGAATAGCGTCTTAGAAACTCCAGAGTTGGGATATTATTTCTCTGCTTTAAAGGTGTGATGATCTGATATATATGAAAGGGCTTTGTTAACTGTGAAGTTTTATAACGCATAAGAAGAGTTACTTTCATCTGTATTGACTGAATCTGCTTCATGTCTTTACCATGACATTGCCTTTAAAACTCCATTTTATTGGTTTCTTATTTTTAAAACTTAATTCAAAGATTTATCATGTGTGGCTTGGGCACTCTTCTCTGTAGACTGTGTTTTTCCTCCTTTCCTCTATCACCATATTGGGAAAAGACCCAGGCCTAGACCTGCTAATGGCATCCAAGATCATTCCTTTGCCCCTTGGGGTAGGCAGGACTGAAGAAATTGCTGATTCTGGTCTCAAAAAAGAAAAAAAAATCATGACTTTATAAAAAGTCATGTTAGATATGTGAAAGGAGGTGTGGAGTTCTGAGGGAAGAGCACCAGCATCTGAGTTAATAGACCTGGAAGGTGGGGCCAGCTTTGCTACTAACTGGGGTAATGACCTTAGAAAGGTGCTTACCTGCTCTGGACTTCAGTTTTGTTATCTGGAAAAATGAGCGAATTAGGCTAGCCAATCTCTAAGATTTGGTTCCTTTTAGCTATTACGTTCTTTGAGCCTCTGAAAACAGAATGCCTTGTGTCCTTTCTTACAGTGAGCCAGAACTTTTTTTCAGGAATCTTTATCTGGCCTTCCTGAAAACTAGTGAAAATGAAAGTTTGAGAAGACCATGGAACAAGAGCTGCCTGATGAAATGAGACAGAAGATAAAAGTGCAGGGATGTGAAACTTGGGGAGAAACTAGAAAATCTGTGGCCCCTAATAAAATTAGAATAGGACTTGGAAGGTATTTTTAAAGTCTGGAAGACGTATGTTACTAAATAGGATAGATTTGAGGGGGAAAATCACTAAAAGTTCTGGAAAAAAATCAAAGAAGGACCTTAAGGGATCACCTTGCCTTTTCCTCTTAATTCCAAATAGGATGTCTCTTGAGGTAGTAAAAGACAGGTTGAGCATCTTTCCCATTTTCATTGATCTCTGGGGAAGATGGTTCCATAAGTTCAACAATTATAAATCCTTTGGGATAACAGCTACTACAAAATGGTATGATGGGATCCATAGCCACCAGTCATGGCCTGGCCTCAGATCCCATAGAGAACCAATCTAGCGGCCCTCCAAGGGATGACCTATGATCTGTGGCACTTGGCAGTTAATTGGTTGGGCTGCAAATATTTATCAGATGGCTCCATGCTCAGCTTAGTTCTTGGTTTTTTGGTAGATAATATACAAGAAAGTGGAGCTTACATTCTTGTTGGGAAATGTTATTAATGAAACAACACAAAACCATGAAAAGATAGCACATAATTGCTGAATCTTTATGTACACCAAAAGTACCTTTAGAGAAGAATGGAAAGTTGGTGCTAATAAGAATAGCTAGGGAGGAGTAGTTGGAAAGTATTCAGGTAGAAGAAAGAGAGGAGGTCATTTCAGACAAGGGGAGCAACATAAGCAAAGGTTCTGGGGTAGAAACATGCATGATGTCTCAAAATGTTAAGATTGTTGGTCTTTGTAGAGCAGAGAGGAGTTCGGTTGCTGACATGGGTAGGGTGGGGGCATAAAGGTATTCAGACTGTATGTGGTAGGAAAAAGGGAGTCAGTGAAGGTTTATGTATTATATGGTGATAACAATAGTGTTCAAAGAGAGAATGCTGATGTTAATATATAAATTGAAAGAGAGCTTGGGGTCAAGAAGGCTAGGAGTTTGTGTAGCAATCTTGGCAAAAGATAATGAGTTTCTGAATTGGTGGGTATGGTGGGAACAAAGAGGGGCAGGATTCAAAACACATTTTGGAAGGAAAATTCAGCAAGGGATTTTGAGGTTAAATCCAATTTTATTCCCAGTTTTTGAAACTGGTCAACTAGGAGAAGGGTAGTGCTGTTGATAGAATAGGACCTTCATTAAGTCATTTTGTCTGCCATTGGTATCCAGCAGTTCACTGAATACAGCATATTGAATGATGCTAATCTTCCTAAGACCTTTAGGTTAGGCCATTTCTACCTAATAGTTTTAGAGTTCTTCAGTGCAGCTTTTTAAAAAGAAGAAAGGAGCATCAGTCCTGGGACATCTCTTAGGAAATTGGTCATGATTTGAGTAGATTTGCATATATTTGATGGATCCTGATTAATCAGTTATACCTCATTCCCACATAGCAGACTGGACTCCAGGGCTAGAGGGCCATCTATGTAGAAACCATTCTAGTAGTATAATAGAGAGAATATAGGACTTTAAGCAAGAAGATCATGTGTGAGCCCCAGCTCAGTGACTAACTAGCTGTGTTATCAGGATGATTTATGTAAAAGCATTTTGTGAATTCTGTAGTGCCAAACATATGGTGAGTGTTGTTTAAGCATTTGGTTTGGCAAGAACTCCTCATTGGCCTGAGCTCTCAGCTGCCACTGGGAGACCCACACTTGGGTTACCCTCAGTCTTATACTGATTCTCAACTAAGGACTGACAGGCATGGCTATAGGGACATACTGAACAAACAAGGATGGTAGTTAAAAATCAGGTGCCTAGGATCACATCCTAAGACAGATCCTTCTTTGCTAGAAACCCTCAATGTCTTTTCTTCTAGCCCAAGCTCCCCAGCTTGGGATTCATGACTTCTTTTTTCAATTTAGCCAACATCTAACTAATTGTATGTCTGATTTCTATACCCTGCTGCTCTGGTTCAGGTAGACCAACCTGTTTCCTGGGCCCACATCACTCAGTGTTCTCTGTCTCCCCCCAACTTTTATTTCCTTCAAGGAAGCCTTTTCTGATTAGTGCCAGCAGACCCTACACATTTATGTTATTCAGCATTCCTTTTGCACATACATATATCACTTTGACTTTATTATCTTTTATTTGTGTAAAAGTTCTAGCAGAATACCTAGCACATGGTAGACTATTATAAATAACTGTTGGTGCTATTGTGTTTTATCCTGTTACTCAGGGTTCAAGAGCAGTGTCTCTTCATTTTTCTGGGTTGTCTTCTAGTGCTCAGTTTAGTTCTCTTTTTACAAGGTATACTCCTTACCTGCTGTTTCCTGACTTGAACTGTAGCTCATTCTTGACGTTGCTGATTCCCTTTATGCCTAGCCAGAGGATCTCAGGACAGCAACTCTAAAAACTGCTGCCAGGAACTAAGACCAAGAATTCTCCTTGTTCTTACTGGGTACTGGGTCTTGGGCACTTGGTATTTCTTCTAGGGACAGAGCAGCCTTGTTGGGGTTGCTTGCCTTCAGCTTCTCAGAGTTCTTGGACTTCCCCATTGGTGGCTTGGTTTCCGGGCTGCAGAGGTCTGATGGGCACAGGGCCTACCCTGCTATTGTCCTGCCTGCCCCAGGCTGGCCCCATTCATTTCCCAGAGCAGGCCCTCAGAAGCTTCTCCCCAAGAGACTGCTGCTGCAGAGAAAGGCCACTGTTGTTCTGGGGGGAGGTGGCTGGAGAGAGTGTAGTAAATAGCTGTGTGAATGGGACCTTGTATGAGGCTAGAACTGCAGACCCTCTTCTCAGAGCCCTAGGGACAGAGGAAAGAACCAGCAGGGTTTCAGTGTCTTCTCAGGAACAGTGTTTCGGGTTTAGGAACATTCATGATATCCCTCAAATAAGAAGCTTGGTTCATTTAACAAATCTTCACATGCCATGGTGCTAGGCACTGGGGGATCAGCATGACTACATTGCATACCCTGCCCTCAAGGAGCTTATGGTTTTGTGGAGGGAGAAGTTAAGAAGACGTTATGTGATAGCACCCAAACTTACCCATGTGATAACAGTTGAAGCACTGGGAGGGACACCTAAAGGTGGTTTCCTGGATGAAAGGACCTTTAAATTGAGGCCAAAAAATGAGAGCCAGCCAGGAGAGAGGGAAAGTCTGAGCAGAGGGAATAGCACATACAGGAGCCTTGAGGCAAGAGAAAGCATGGTGTTATGGGAATTGGATGCAGCTATGATCTATAGTGAGGCCATAGAACAATTACTTACATGAAACTGGAGAAAAGGAAAATAGGTAGGAGCCAGGTCCCGAGGACCATGTAATGCTCTGTGTTAGGGGTTTTGGACTCTATCCCAAGGGCAATGGAAGACCATTGTGAGATTTTAAGTAGGGGATGACATGATCAGATGTGCTTTTACAAAAACAAGATTGGGTTGGCTACAGCATGGACTGGATTAAAAGAATCAAAGAGTGGAGAGAGGGAAGATGGATTGGGAGACCATTGTGATAACTTGAGCAAGAGGTGAGCATGGCTCCTGCTATGGAAGTGACATCAGAGATGGAGAAGAATTAGGGATCTGAGATTCCATAGTTGACTTCATGGGGGAAGGAGACTGTGGGACAGGGATGACACCATTATTCTTGGCTTGGGCTCCTGGGTAGTACTATTCAACGAAGAAAGGGACTCTAGAGGAAGAGTATGATTGAGGGAGAAGGGGGATGGGTCAATATCCCTTTTGGACATATTGAGTGTTAGGTGCCTGTGGGAGATCCAAGGGAAGATGTTCAACAGGTAGCTAAATTGAGGTGTGGAGGTCAGGAGGATGTTCTGGGATTGGCGGGTCATCACCATCTAGATACAGCAGTGGAAGCATGAGACTATCCAGGGGCAGGGTACAAAGAAAAGGGCCTTGGACAGAACCCTGAGAGTTGACACATTTAAAGGGGAGGCACAGAAAAAGAAGCCTGCAGAAAAGACTGGCAAGGAAACAGAAGGATCCAGGGCAGTGTGGGATCTCAGAAATGAAGGGAGGGGCAATCAGCAGTGTCAGATGCTCCCAATAGGTCAAGGATGAAAATGACAGAGGGATGTCTGGAAATAGTAACTGGAGGATGTTCATGGCCTTGATGAGTGATTTCTGGGCAGTGGTGAGGGCAGGAACTAGTTTGTAGTGGATCAGAGTAAAAAGAGGTGAGGAAATGATGATAGTCTAATCAATTCTTTTATAAGTGTAGCTCCTGGTCCTTGTCAATAGGACTTTATTTACTGATAACCTAGGTCAAAGGTTATCAATCTTTAGCATACATCGGAATCAGCTGGAGAGCTTGTTGAACTATTATACAGCCCCAGTAGCCTGATGGATAAGGAAGGCATTGGCCACCTAAAATATTACACAAATCACTGGGTGCTACTCTCAAAATTTCTGACTAAGTTTGAGTTGAGGTTGGGACCTCAGAATTTTCATTTTTAACATCTTCTCAGGTGATGCTGACACTAGCATTTTATACTTTGAGAGCCTCTGCCTTATGACATCTGTGCTCTTAATTAGCTCTCTCCCTCTGGTCTTGTAACAGAAGTTTTATCATTAACTATTCCAAAGCTTATTTTTCAGTGGTTCCACTCTGTTATGAATTTCTTCAGTGAATTGTGAACACCCTGGGCCAAGGACTGGTCACTTTGTGAGCTTAACATCTCACCTAGTACCTGCCACACAGTAGACATTCCATAAATATTGATTAAATAAGTTGAGTTGAACCGGGTAAGCTAACTAAAGCAGAATTTCTGGGCTCCCCATCTGTGAAACCTTGCTTAGCCTTTTCTGTCTACCTCTGGCATAGGTGCAAACAACTCCTATCTACTCGAGTTCTTTAAGGATGGTCAGTTTATAGGATTTTCTATAATTTCAGAATTAAAGCCCACAAAAGTCAGAAAGTAAATCTTATAGAAATGTCAAAGCTTATAATGTAAATGTCAAATATACATAATTTCAATAATTCAGTTTTGGATTAAGTGAGAGAATAAATTTCCTAAAATAGCTCCCCAGACTGATCTCAGATTCTGAATTTTCCAGTGGGCAGGATCCTTGGAATGTCATTGATTCCTTTTAGAATGTTGTTGGAGTTCTGAAAATGGGGTTCCTGCACCAGAAGAGCTTACATCTCTAGAACATCCACAGAGTGGTCTAGTTGGTTACTGTTTCTTTCTTCCTTTTTTTCCTCTCTTTTCCCCCCTTTTCCCCAAATGCCTAGAGTAGAAGCAATGGTCAGTCATTCTTGCCGCAGCCCACACCACCACTGATGGCTTCTCGACTCAAGGGTGGTCATAGGGGATCCCAAGCTGTTCTGGGGTTCTATTCCAGGGCCTTTGTCACTTCCCTGGAAATTAGGTTCAGAGACCTCACAACTGGGATTTCCAAGAGTCCCCTGACTTCACTCTCTTCCTCTTCTCCTTCTTTTCTTTGGCACTGTGAATCAGGGAGTGGTTTCTCATCATGTCCAGGTTCTCCAGACCAGTGGCCCTAAGTCTGAGCTGAAGATGTGAGTCAGGGGATAATGGTAGGTATAGGACAAGGCCTGGCAATTCCTATGCCAGAGGGTTTTTTAAATATCACTTCAGGCTATAGAATGATTTGATTAAGCAACCAGAAACCCAGAAGAAATCCTAGTTCTCTTAGCTCTGCCTAACCTAGGGCTAATAGCTTTACTTCTGCTGTAGCTCACTCCTAGAGACACATCCTTTTACTAGTCCTGAACTTGAAAACTGGCAGGTCAAGAAAGGACTGGGCAAGGCATAGGGCAAGAAACCTGTTAAGATTCTACTTCCCGTATGTTGGTCTGGCATATGGAATTTTATTCATTCAACACATTTAATAAATACATACCAAATGTTAGCATTCTAGACACTGGGAATACACTGGAACTTAATATTCTGTTGGAGCAAGATAGGCAAGAAGTATATAGCAGGAGTAGTAGTAGTAGTAGTAGTAATGATCTAAAGCATAAATGCATTTAATAAGAGCTGGGTTCATAACTACTGTGGAAGAGGCAGGAGGGGAAATGTGACCAGATTAAAAGAAAGACTAGAGTCAAGAGAGGAGAAGTTCGGTTTTTTTGTTTGTTTTTTTTTGAGATAGAGTCTCACAAACTCCTGGGCTCAAGTAATCCTTCTGCCTCAGCCTCCTGAGTAGCTAGGACTACAGGCATGCGCTACCATGCCCGGCTAATTTTTTTTATTTTTGGTAGAGGTGGGGTCTCACTCTTGCTCAGGCTGGTCTTGAACTCCTGAGCTCAAACGATCTGCCGACCTCATCCTCCCAGAGTGCTAGGATTACAGGGGTCAGCCACCGTGCCCATCAAGAAGTTAGTTTTTAAAGTAGGGGAGGACATGATTCGTGGGAAGAGAAGGATGGAAGCTTTAGGACCAAGATAAGGGTGCAGTGGTGATGGTGCTCCTTTGTATTTCTACAGTACAGTATGTAGTTGGTAAAGTGGTTTTTTGGCTATTATCTCATTGAGGTAGTCCAGGGCAAGGATTTTCGTTCCCATTTTATGGATGGTGAAATAAGCTCAGGGAGGCTTTAGTGATTTGCCTAAGGTAAACTAAGAGGTGATGGGGTTGGGATTTTATTTTTTTAATTGCTGTGCCTCTGAGCCCTAGCCCAGTGCTATTTCTATTTTCCTGTACCCCTGGCAAGGCTTAGCGGTAAAATGTGTAAGTCTTGTGAGGGAGCCAGACATCTGGTTTGCTTGACAGTAGTGAAAGGTGACCTCTAAGAAAGAGAGAAGTGAATCAGGAATCAAGTCTCTTGACTTCTCTGTTTGTTTTTTTTTTTTTTTTTTTTTTTTGAGACAGAGTCTCGCTTTGTTGTCCAGGCTAGAGTGAGTGCCATGGCGTCAGCCTAGCTCACAGCAACCTCAAACTCCTGGGCTCCAGCAACCCTTCTGCCTCAGCCTCCCGAGTAGCTGGGACTACAGGCATGCGCCACCATGCCCGGCTAATTTTTTATATATATATATCAGTTGGCCAATTAATTTCTTTCTATTTATAGTAGAGACGGGGTCTCGCTCTTGCTCAGGCTGGTTTTGAACTCCTGACCTTGAGCAATCCGCCCGCCTCGGCCTCCCAAGAGCTAGGATTACAGGCGTGAGCCACCGCGCCCGGCCTGTTTTTTTTTTTGAGACAGAGTCTCACTTTGTTGCCCAGGCTAGAGTGAGTGCTGTGGCGTCAGCCTAGCTCACAGCAACCTCAAACTCCTGGGCTCAAGCAATCCTTCTGCCTTAGCCTCCCGAGTAGCTGGGACTACAGGTGTGCGCCACCATGCCCAGCTAATTTTTTCTATATATATTAGTTGGCCAAGTAATTTCTTTCTGTTTATAGTAGAGACAGGGTCTCACTCTAGCTCAGGTTGGTTTCGAACTCCTGACCTTGAGCAATCTGCCTGCCTTGGCCTCCCAGAATGTTAGGATTACAGGTGTCAGCCACCGTGCCCAGCCTTCTATAAAAATTTTATTTATTTATTTATTTTTATTTATTTATTTATTTAGAGACAGAGTCTCGCTTTGTTGCCCAGGCTAGAGTGAGTGCCGTGGCATCAGCCTAGCTCACAGCAACCTCAATCTCCTGGGCTCAAGCGATCATATTGCCTCAGCCTCCAAGTAGCTGGGACTACAGGCATGCGCCACCATGCCCAGCTAATTTTTTGTGTATATATATATTTTTTAGTTGGTCAATTAATTTCTTTCTATTTTTAGTAGGGACAGGGTCTTGCTCAGGCTGGTTTCGAACTCCTGACCTTGAGCAATCACCCGCCTCGACCTCCCAGGGTGCTAGGATTACAGTTCTGAGCCACCATGCTCCTGACTTCTTCTATCTCCTCCCAATAAAGTCTCCTTGACGATGGTCCCTTTAGGCCCTGAGGTTTGCATTCACTATCCAAGAAGAGGATAACTCCCTCTCTCTTTCTCTTCCTCTTTGATTAATGATGGGGAAAGAGTGACACTCTGGGGCCTGGTATGTTTCATTGAGATTGGGAAAAAATAAAATCTCCTCAAATGTGACTCAGCACTCTTACCATTAAGCAATGTGGTATCTTTGAGCTACTCAGGAACCCTATCTTTGTGTATGCTATGATACCTGGAACTGTGTAGTGAATGGATGCTCACTGGAGTTTTATTGGAAAATAGATACCTTTTTTTAGTTAACAGCTTTATGGAGATATAATTCACATACCATAAAATTCAGCAATTTGGAACAGACACAGTGGCTCATGCCTGTTATCGTAGCACTTTGTGAGGCTGAGGCGTGAGGATCACTTGAAGCCAGGAGTTCAAGACCAGCCTGGGAAACATAGCAAGACCCTGTCTCTACAAAAAAATATAAAATTCACTGCTTTAGAGTGTACAGTTCAGTGACTTTTATTATATTCACAGAGTTGTGCAACCATCATCACTATGTAATTCTACAACATTTTAATCACCCCAAAAAGAAACCTCAGGCCCATTAGCAGTTGCTCCTCATTGTCTCCTTCCCCCAGCTCTTGCAAACCACTCATCTACTTTCTATCTCCATAGGTTTGTCTATTCTGGACATTTTTCATATAGATGGAATCATACAATGTGAGGCTTATTGTGTCCGCCTTCATATAGCATATTTTGAAGATTTAACTGTGTTGTAGCGTGTATCAGTACTTCATTCTTATGGTTGAATAATATTCCATTGTGTGGATATACCACCTTTTGTTGATCCATTTATCAGTTCATGGACATTAAGCTGTTTCCACTTTTTAGCTGTTATGAATAATGCTGCTATGAATATTTGTGTACAAGTTTTTGTGTGGACATATGTTTCACTCCTCTTGGGTATATACCTAAGAGGGGAATTGCTGATTGAAACTCCATGTTTAGCATTTTAAGGAACTGCCACACTGTGTTTCAGAGTAGCTGGCCATTTTACATTCCCACCTGCAGTCTGTGAAAGTCCAGTTTATCCACATCTTTACCATTACTCGTTATTGCCTTTCTTTATGATTATACCAGCCTTGTGGGTGTGACGTGGTATTTCATTGTGGTTTGATTTATGTTTCCTTAATGACCAAAGATGTTAAGCATATTCTTATGTGTTTATTGGCTATTTGCCTATCTTCTTTGGAGAAGTGTCAATTCAAATCTTTTGCCCTTTTTAAATTTAGGTTATTTGTATTTTTTTGTTTTTGTTTTTTTTCTTTGATTTTTTCTTTTTTTATTTGTATTTTTATTGTTGAGGAATGAATACAGTTTCAAGCTAAGTCACTTAACCTGTCCTAGCCTCAATTTCATCAGTTGTAAAGTGGGAAAGTTGGTCTCTGGGATCCATTTAACTCTAATACTACTAAATCTGATAATATGATCACCTTTAAGGTTCTGCTAAGCACCATGTTGCAGTACATTCTAGTTAGGAATATGACTTTTGTGTCCAATCAACCTAGGTTTCCTATAACTTAACCCTTCTAAGCTTGATTTTTCCTTTGGAAAATGAGAAAAATAGTATTTCTTTCACAGTGTTCTATGAAAAGATTAAATAAAAATAATGCATGTGAAATGCTTAGCAAAATACCTGATGTAGTTAAGAATTCAGTAAATGTCACCTATTTACATAATATCATGACCTCATATCTTGTAGTTTCCAGTCTTGGATGAGCCAAGTCCCCATCCCCAGGATATGACATGCCTGTCCTGATCTTAAAGCCTCTGCACATATCAGTATTGTTCAAGTTATCCATTGCTGCCTAACAAACTGCCCAAACGGGCTTAACATAAAACCATTTATTTTGCTCACGATTCTGGGGGTTGATTGGGCTAAGCCAAGCAGTTATTTTCAATTGAGATCTCTCATGTAGTTGTAGTCATATAGGGACAGGGCTGGGCTTCAAAGGTTTCCTCATTCTTACCTGTGTTGGGAGGACTGAAATAGCTGGGGCTTGAAACAGCTGGAATCCTCAGGGACCTCTCTTCCTCCTTCTCCCTCCACCTTTCTTTGAAATCTCCAGATTATCTTTCTACACATGGTGACCTCAGAGTAGCTGACTTCTTACAAGGTGATTGAAGGCTCCCAGAGCAAGCATCCCAAAACATTTGCAGAGGTGATGAGGTAGCCTGAGAATTCATTAGTTGAGGAAGTCACAAAGGCCTGCCCAGGAACAGCAGAGGGGATAGACTTCACCTCTTGATAGAGAGTTGCAAGGCTCTGGAAGAGCATCATAGGTGGGAAATATTGTTATAGTTACTTTTGGAAAATTTAGTTTACCATAATTATTTAACTCCTTTATGGTGAATTTTTGTACCTCTTCTCCTTCAAATACCAGTTTAAAACTAACTTACTAGTGAAGTCTTGCCTGATTGACTCTCTTTGATGTGGTTTTCTTCTTTTTTCTATATCTCTCACCACATATATCCCTGTTGATTTTTTGTATGACATCTGTCTTTTCTTGTGCTTCTGTTGTTTACAGTATCCTACAATATCTACTCCCATAGTATCTACAGCTGGATTCTGTAGTCTTCAAGTAGTGTCAACCAGTTACCTGAAAGAGTTTACTAAAATTTCCAATCAGGGTTTTTCCAGTGACTCTTACCAGCTAGTGTTCAAATATGGTAACTGGTTCTTTCTGGGTTAAAAGTTTTCACAGATTTTCAAACTGACTAACCCCTAACTTGAGTCCATCCTGCGCTTTAGAGAAGCCCAAGTTCCACACCCCTATGTTCTTTCATTTGCTACTACCTTCAGACATAAAGGCTTATAGAAGGGTGGGTAGGGAGAAACCAGTAATAACAGTTAGCATTTATCCAGCACTTTACTGACTTTGGAAAGTGCTTTAACAGCCATTCTGATATATAACTATTGCAGTTATTATTCTCTTTTGTAGATGAGAAAACTGATGCTCACAGGAGTTGAGAATTGAAATCACATAGTAGTAAACTTAGTACTCTGACTCTAAATCCTGGGCTTCCACTCTTTGCTTGAGGGAGGCATCTGGTTTGGCACTCTTACTCACCCAGAACCCCAAAGACCCCAATGGTACTGATCTCAGAAATCTCCTTCTACCTTTCAGTCTTTGTTGAAGGAATTGAACTCAGATGAAATCTCTTCTATTATTCTAGCCTCACCTTCTCTGTAACAGCCATCTTGGTGATAGGGGACTCTGAGTTTTGCTTTCCTCCCAAGGTCTCGCATCTGCTGCTTTGATTATTTACACCAGAGATTGTGTGGCTAGGGAGCCGAGTGAGCTTGGTTACTTTGGAAAAGTGCACTGCGCGCGCGCGCGTGTGTGTGTGTGTGTGTGTGTGTGTGTGTGTGTGCGTGCTTGTGCGCGCGTTCGTTCGTTCGTTCGTGTTCCAGGAGGCGGGTTTGCAAAATGGTGCTTAATACAATAGGAAGCCCAGAATGAGCAAAAGGATGAGAAGGTAGTTAGAGAAGGTAGAGAAAAGAATCTCCAAAATGGTAACTTTAAAGTTACCTTTTCTTTTTTTTTCTCCCCTCCCCTCCCCTCCCCTCCCCTCCCCTCCCCTCCCCTCCCCTCCCCTCCCCTCCCCTCCCCTCCCCTCCCCTCCCCTCCCCTCCCCTCCCCTCCCCTCCCCTCCCCTCCCCTCCCCTCCCCTCCCCTCCCCTCCCCTCCCCTCCCCTCCCCTCCCCTCCCCTCCCCTCTTCTCCTCTCTTCTCTTCTCTTCTCTTCTCTTCTCTTCTCTTCTCTTCTCTTCTCTTCTCTTCTCTTCTCTTCTCTTCTCTTCTCTTCTCTTCTCTTCTCAGACAGAGTCTCACAGTGTTTCCTGGGCTAGAGTGCCGTGGCATCAGCCTAGCTCACAGCAACCTCAAACTCCTGGGCTCAAGCAATCCTCTGCCTCAGCCTTCCTAGTAGCTGTGACTATAGGCATGTGCCACCATGCCCGGCTAATTTTTTTTCTATATATTCTTAGTTGTCCAGCTAATTTCCTTCTATTTTTAGTGGAGACGGGGTCTCACTCTTGCTCAGGCTGGTCTCGAACTCCGGAGCTCAAACGATCCGCCTGCTTGGCCTCCCAGAGTGCTAGGATTACAGGCATGAGCCACTGTGGCCCAGCCTGAAGTTCCCTTTTCTTCGATTGAGGAGAGTACAGGCAGATGTAAAACTGATGCTATAACTTTGCATCTGACTCTGCTGGTGACCTGCCACTGCCTCCAAATTGTTACTTATGTCATCAGGGGCTCTTCACTGAGAGTCTGGTTCATTTTATTTCCTGTCTTGATGATCAAATACTTGGTGTTATTAGGGTGTTATTGCAAGAACTAGGATAAAAACCAGGCAAAGGATAAGAATATCCACTTAACATAATAATCCTGCGGTACTGACCATTATACAGTGCTTTTATTCTTCAAAGTGCTTTCCATCTATTGTTATGCTTTATCCTCACCATATATTTGTGGGGAAGAGCCTGGGGATGATAAGGGGCACATCTCTCCCCAAATGACTTAATTTCCCTTTCCTCCTCTCCTTCCTTGTGCCTGGATTCCCCTATGACACGCTGTTTCGACAGCTCTTTTCAGCTTCTGGACTTGACCCATTCTGATACAGTTTAGCTCCTCTGTCTTTCCTCCCATGAATTGAGTGCCTTCCCTCCCTCCTAGTAATTAACAGGGGAGCCTGCTCATCTGTGTGGCTGCCCAGTGTGTCATCATCAGTCTCATGGTGAGCCTTCTATATGACAGCTACAGATTAGAAAATAAATTGTCTAGGGCAGAAAGATTACCAACTCAGAGGATAGAAACCCACAGGTTCAGGAAGATGGGGAGGAATGGTGAGGAGGGAAGGATGAGGTAACTAGCTGGCAGCATGAATCCTGGAATCTGAGGTCTTTTTTCAATCCCTGCCAAACTTATATCCCATCTCATTTCAGCTACCTTCATCTCATTCAACACCTGCCCTGTATTGTGTGTGCTCATTTATTCTCTATATGCATTGGGGAAGATGATGGAGACAAGTGGTCCCTGCCTTTAGGGAATATAAAGGCTTGTTGGCAAGTCACCTGTAAAAGACCTAAGAACCTTTAAGCAGCCAACGCTTCACTTAAAGGACAGAGTTAAGACATTTCAGCCTGCACCCAGAGTGCTTACTGCCTATACTGTCAGTTTGGTGGAGGTAAGGGATCTCCCCTTTTTTCTGATTTTACTTTCAAGTCATTTGCCAGTAATTGACTTCAGCAAGCAATGTTCATTGATCCTAAGTTGATGTGCCAGCATTGTGCTAGAGGTTATGGGGGTTTAATATTTATAAGCATATAATTAGTATGCTCATATATGCTCAAAAAATAGGAAAGGAATAGTCAGTCACTTAGGATGCCAGAGGAATGACATATCTAACACACTTTTATAAGGTTTTCTCTGGTATTAAGAATAGATAAAGGGGTTCAGGAGAAAAGAGAGAATTATTAAGCTATTGTAGTAATTTAGGCAAGAGGTGATGGGCATAATTACTGAGTTAAAAATCTCTGTTGTTTTGACTATGGTACAGATACAAACTTCATAAACTATGGAATAAGATAGGTTTCTGTAGGGTTTCGCTTCCTTCCTCCATGTATTTTGTCTCTGATATGTCTGTATTGGTCAACGATGAAAAGGTAATTATTATAAATGTACCCTAAAGTCAAGAGATAAATACATTAAAATGTAAAATACGTGGCAAGCTGGGCACTTCCTATTCCTGCAGACAAGTTTTTTTGAGGATTAGTGAATTGGCTGATTTAATTGCTAGTTCATCTAACCTTCATGACTTCATAATCCATAGCCATTTATTTTTTATCATAATAATCCTTTGTGTATGTGCAACACTTTGCAGTTTTATAGTGTTTTCACATGCATTCTTTTTTTATAACAACTTTATTGAGATATAATTCATATGCCGTAAGATTTACCCTTAAGGTTGTACAATCATCACCACTGTCTAATTCCAGACATTTTCATCACCCTAAAAAGAAACCTCAGGCCCATTAGCAGTCAAATCCCCCCTCCCCCCCACAGCCTCAGGCAACCACTAGTCTGCTTTCTGTCAGTATGGAGTTGCCTACTGGGGGCATTTCATACAAATGGAGATATGTGGCCTTTTGTGTCTGGCTTCTTTCACTTAGATTATTTTCAAGGTTCATTGTGTTGTAGCATGTATCAATCCTTCATTCTTTTATTGTCAATTAATATTGTGTGGATATACCACCTTTTGCTTATCTATTTATCAGTTGATGGACATTTGTTTCTACTTTTTGGCTGTTATGAACAATGCTGCTGTGAACATTCATGTATAAGTTTTGTGTGGAAATACGTTTTTATTTCTCTTGGGTGTACATCTAGGAAGGGAATTTCTGGATCATATGGTAAGCTCTGCGTTAAGCATTTTGAGGAACTCTGAAACTGTTTTCCAAAGTGGTTGTGCCATTTTAAATTCCTACCAGCAATCTGTGAGAGTTCCAATTTCTCCATATCCTCTTCAACACTTGTTATTATCTGTCATTTTTTAGTTATAGCCAAATAGTGGGAATAAAGTAGTATCTCATTGTAGTTTTGATGTGCATTTCCTTAATGACTAATGATGTTGAGCATCTTTTCATTTGCTTATTGGCCATTCGTATATCTTCTTTGGAGAAAACCTTTGCCCATTTTTTAATTTGGATTGTTTTTCTTTTTGTTATTGAGTTTTAAGAGTTCTTTCTAGATTTTGGATACTAGACCCTTGTCAGGTATAAGATTGGCAATAATTTCTACCATTCTGTGGATTGTCTTTTCACTTTTTTGATGGTGTTCTTTGACATCCAAAGGTTTTTAATTTTAATGATACGTTCAATTAATTTTTTTCTTTTGTTGCTGCGCTTTTGATGTCATATCTGGGAAACCATTGCCTAACTCAAGGTCACAAAAATTAACTCCCATGTCTCAAACTCAAACTCCTGGCCTCAAGTGATTCTCCTTGCCTCAGCCTCTGAGAGTGATAGCAGGTGTGAGCTACCTCACCCAACCAAACTCCCATGTTTCTTCTAAGAGTTTTGTAGTTTTAATTCTTACGGTCATTCATCTATTTTGAGTTCATTTTTATGTATGGTGTGAGGTAGGGGTCCAACTTCATACATACTTTTGCTTATGGAGATCTGGTTGTCCCAGCACCATTTGTTGAAAGACTACTCTTTCTCCATTGAATTATCTTAGCGCCCTTATTCAAAATCAGTGGACCCATAAATGTGAAGGGTTTATTTCTGGGTCCTCAGTTCCATCTCATTGATCTATATATCTGTCATTATGCCAATACCACA
This sequence comes from Microcebus murinus, assembly GCF_040939455.1. NCBI lineage: Eukaryota > Metazoa > Chordata > Mammalia > Primates > Cheirogaleidae > Microcebus > Microcebus murinus. The sequence goes on along the minus strand of NC_134105.1, from coordinate 105,163,695 downwards.
TTGTACCTTTGTAGTAGGTTTTGAAATCGGGAAATGTGAGTTCTTCAACTTTTGAGTTTTTCTCAGGATTCTTTTGTCTATTCTGGGTCACTTATATTTACATATGAATTTTAGTATCAGCTTGCTAGTTTCTATAAAAAAGCCAATAGGGATTTTGATAGGGATTGCATTGAATCTGTAGATCAATTTGTGAAGTATTAATATTACCACCTAAATAATATTCAACTTTCCAATCCATAAACATGGATGTTTTTCCATTTATTTAGGTCTTTCTTTCTTTTTAGTTTTCAGTGTACAAGTCTTCCACTTGTTTTGTCAAATTTATTCCTAGATATTTTATTCTCTTTATTGCTATTATAAATGGAATCATTTTCTTAATTTCATTCAGATTTTTCACTGCTAATGCATAGAAATTGATTTCTGTGTGTTCTATCTTACAACCTTGCTGAACTCGTTTATTAATTCTAATAGGTTTTTATATGTGGATTCCTTAGATTTTTTATGTGCAAGATCATGTCATATGTAAATGGAAATAAATTTTTCTTCCTCCTTTCTAATCTGGATAGCTTTTCTTTCTTTTTCTTATTTAATTTCCGTGCCTAGAATCTCCATTAGAGTGTTGAATAGAAGTGATTAAGAGTGGCCACCCTTATTTTATACCTTGATTTTAGAGGAAACGCATTCAATTTTCCACCATTAAGTGTAATGCTAGCTTTGGGTTTTTTATAGATGATCTAAGGTAGAAAAAGAAATCCTTTCTATTTGTAGTTTATTGAATGTTTTTATTATAAAAGGATGTTGGATTTTTTGCATCTTTTGAGATGATTCAGAATGCAAGACTTTTTGATTTAGTCTAACTTTCTTTCCACTGCTTCACTTTGCCCCTCTTTTTAGTTGATTTCATTTGTTTGGACTCTTTCCTTTTTTGAAACACCATCGTTACTGTCTTCAAGTGAAAACTCCCAGAGGGTGGTCTCATTAATGCTCTCATCACATGGCCACACTGTTAGGAGTTAATATTGACTGCAATTTGGATAATAATGAAATTTACATCCTTGATGGTTATTAATTTGATTTTTTTTTTTTTTTTTTTTTTTGAGACAGAGTCTCACTTTGTTGCCCAGGCTAGAGTGAGTGCCGTGGCATCAGCCTGGCTCACAGCAACCTCAATCTCCGGGGCTCAGCGATCCTACTGCCTCAGCCTCCCGAGTAGCTGGGACTACATGCATGTGCCACCATGCCCGGCTAATTATTTGTATATATATTTTTAGTTGGTCAATTAATTTATTTCTATTTTTGGTAGAGACGGGGTCTCGCTCAGGCTGGTTTCGAACTCCTGACCTTGAGCAATCCGCCCGCCTCGGCCTCCCAAAGTGCTAGGATTACAGGCGTGAGCCACCACGCCCAGCCTAATTTGATTTTAAATATATTCTCATCATTGTCTCTTTTTTGAATCAGGAACACTACAGGGAAAGGACATATGTGTGATTCTGCTTTCTTTCTCGGTGCTCAGCATTTGCTGTGCCCAAATAAATACTTGACAAAGGATTTAGGATTGGAAGGATGCATCTCTGTATTGCCCACCTGAAAGCATCTAAGGACAGGATATTTTGCTGGCCAAACATTTATCTGGCCTGAAATCCCAGTGTTCTTTTCCTGAATAGCTCTCTTCAACATGGACCATGTAACCTCTCACACCTGTCTCTCTCCTTCCTTCCTACATAGCAACTAGCTTGTCAGAGACTATTATTGCTGAGAATTTACTGACAGAATTTCAGCATTACACTTTTTGCTTTGTCTACCTTTTCTGATGTATGCACAGGCAGGCTATTACACAGTTCACATTTAGATACCCAGAAAAGCTCTTTGGGGCAGCTTGTAAGAATGAGTGGGGAGCACATAGGCACACATTACCTGTAAGTATATAACATTGGTGAATTATATATGAATGCTTTTGAATTCTCAGTGTATACATGTAACTCAGTTGCTTTATCGATATCAGCATTGTAATTTGTCCTTGCCATCTGTGATCTCCTTGGCACCTGCTCTAGTATATAATAGAAAAACAAATGACAGTTCATTTTAATATTAGTCAAAGCCTGACATCCCTAAGAATATGTCTGTTGCAAAACAAAACCGCATATTACAAAGGCAAATGAAAATGGACTTTTCAAAAATTACCTGTTTTTGCTGATTATTTGTGTTGCCTCTCTATTGAGTGTTTGAAACTTGCCTATGCATTAATTGATTAAATAATCATATGTATGTACAAAAAGATAAAATGCAAGAGTATATGTACATACTGTGATTTTCCTCCATTTTAAATTCAAAGGCCATTGCCTCATTTTATGATCTAGCAATACTATGATCTGGACAGTAAACAATCTTTTGGGACAGACTTATATTACCAGTAAATAGAGTGTATGTCTGCATCTCTATACTTGAGGAAGATGTATTAGTTTCTAATACGTGCTCCGAATAATTTTTTTTCCTTACTGCTCTTCTTTTAATAGCTGTTTTAAGGTATATTTGTTGTAAAATAGGCTGGGCGGGGTGGCTCACGACTGTAATCCTAGCACTCTGGGAGGCCGAGGAGGGCGGATTGCTCAAGGTCAGGAGTTTGAAACCAGCCTGAACAAGAGCAAGACCCCATCTCAAGTGAAAATAGAAAGAAATTAATTGGCCAACTAAAAATATATAGAAAAAATTAGCCAGGCATGGTGGCGTGTGCCTGCAGTCCCAGCTACTTGGGAGGCTGAGGCAGGAGGATTGCTTGAGCCCAGGAGTTTGAGGTTGCTGTGAGCTAGGCTGACGCCACAGCACTCTAGCCAGGGCAACAGAGTGAGACTCTGTCTCAAAAAAAAAAAAAAAAGGTATATTTGATGTAAAATGTGCACATTTACAGTATATAATTTGATGTGTTTTGACATTTGTGTATATGATACTATCCCCACGATCAAGATAAAGAAAATACCCAGCACCTCCAAAAGTTTTCTCGTACCCCTTTGTAATACCTCCCTCTCTTCTACCCCATTCCCAGGCAACTACTTAACCTCCTTTCTGTGATGATAGATTAGTTCACATTTTCTATAATTCTATATAAATGGAATCTTCATACACTATATACTCATTTCTTGTCTGACTTTTTTTCGCTCAGCATAGTTATTTTGAAGTTAATCCATGTTGTATCGGTAGTGTATTCCTTTTCGTTGCTGAGTAGTATTTTGTTTTATGGATAATTTGTGTTTCCATTCACCTGTTCATGAATATTTAGGCTACTACAAATAAAGCTGCTCTGAACATTCTTATATAGTTCTTTATATAGACATGTGTTTTTATTTTTTTGGTGTAAATCCTAGAAGGCTGGCTGGGTCATATGATAGGAGTGTGTTTAATGTCATAAGAAGATGCCAAATGGTTTTCAGAAGTGGTTTTATAATTTTACATTTCCCCTAGTAGTGTATAAGAGTTCCAGTTGTTCCATATGCTGTCCAACTCTTGATATGGTCAGTCTTTTAAATTATAACTATGTTAGTATGTGCATAGTAATATCTTTTTTGTGGTTTTAATTTGCATTTACCTGATAACTAATGATGGTGAACATTTTTTATGTGCCTATTTGCCACATATATGTGCTCTTTTGATGAAGTGTTTGAGTATTTTTCCCATTTTATAATTGGACATATTACCTAGTATTAACCCAGTTATTGAATTAGAAGGGTTCTTTTTTTTTTTTGAGACAGAGTCTCGCTTTGTTGCCCAGGCTAGTGTGAGTGCCGTGGCGTCAGCCTGGCTCACAGCAACCTCAAACTCCTGGGCTCGAGCGATCCTTCTGTCTCAGCCTCCCGAGTAGCTGGGACTACAGGCATGCGCCACCATGCCCGGCTAATTTTTTATATATATATCAGTTGGCCAATTAATTTCTTTCTATTTATAGTAGAGACGGGGTCTCGCTCTTGCTCAGGCTGGTTTTGAACTCCTGACCTTGAGCAATCCGCCCGCCTCGGCCTCCCAAGAGCTAGGATTACAGGCGTGAGCCACCGCGCCCGGCCCGGAAGGGTTCTTTACATAGTCTATAACTTCCTTGTCAGATACATTTTTCCTGTTTTCTCCTAGTCTGTGTTTTGCTTTATCTTTTTTGTAACAATGTCTTTTAAAACTTGTTTAAATTTGCATACAGTAAAATACAGTGTCTTTTGAAGAGTACAAGTTCTTAATTTCAGTGAAATCCAATATATCAGTTTTTTTCTTTTCTATACTTTCTTGATTTTATAAATAAATCTTTGCCAAATTCATAATCATGAAGGTTTTCTCTTGTGTTTTCTTCTAGGCATTTTACTGTTCTAGCTCTTAATGTTTAGATCTACGACTTGTTTTTGGTTACTTTTTATATAGTATATGAGAGAAGAGTTAATTTATTATTATTCACATATGCGATACAGTTGTTCTAGCACCATTGCTAGAAGAAAGAGCATTCTTGTTGAATTGCTTTGGCACCTTTGCTGAAAATCAGTTGATCATGTATGTGTGGTCTAGACTCGACTCTATTCCATTGATTGATGTCAGTAACACAATGATTTTATCATTATGGCTTTTTAATACACCTTGAAATCAGATAATATAAGTCTTCCAATATTATTCTTTTTTCAGAATTGTTTTGGTTATTCTAGGTCCTTTTCATTTTCATATAAATTTTAGAATTAGCTTGTCAGTTTCTACAAAAAGGCCTTCAAGGATTATGATTGGAATTGTGTTGAAATCATAGAGCAGTTTGGAGAGAATTGACATTTTAACAATATTCAGTATTGCAATCTATGAACATGCTGTATTTCTCCATTTATTTAGGTCTTTCTCTTATCAGTGTTTTATAGTTTTTAGTTTCAAGTATTACATATCTTTTATGAAATTTATTCCCAAGCATTTCATATTTTGATGCTATTTTAAATGGTAGTATTTAAATATCAATTTTTAATTATTTTTGTTGGTATATATAAATGTAGTTGATTTTTGTATATTGCCTTTTTATCCTGTAACCTTGCCAAATTCACTTATTAATATTAATAGTTCTTATATAGCTTTTTCATTAATTCCCTAGGATTTTTTTTCTTGAAAGACTGCTGGTTTTGTTTTTTTTTTTTTTTTTTTTTTTTTTTAATTTTTTTTGAGACAGAGTCTCGCTTTGTTGCCCAGGCTAGAGTGAGTGCCGTGGCGTCAGCCTAGCTCACAGCAATCTCAAACTCCTGGGCTCGAGTGATCCTTCTGCCTCAGCCTCCCGGGTAGCTGGGACTACAGGCATGCGCCACCATGCCCGGCTAATTTTTTATATATATATCAGTTGGCCAATTAATTTCTTTCTATTTTTATAGTAGAGACGGGGTCTCGCTCTTGCTCAGGCTGGTTTTGAACTCCTGACCTTGAGCAATCCGCCCGCCTCGGCCTCCCAAGAGCTAGGATTACAGGCGTGAGCCACAGCGCCCGGCCTAAGACTGCTGGTTTTGATCCCTAGAATGCAATCAGTTTTTTAAATTCTAAGTCATGTTATCTGCAAATAATGACAGTTCTTTCTACCTTTTCATTTCCAATCTGTATATTTTATGAGTTTTGGAAAAACTCAGGATTTTGCTTGACCTGTGGAGCAGATATTGGATTCTCTCTAACTAGGAGTTTTTTAAAAATGTAAAAAAAGGAGACTATTAAATCCTTATATCCATTTCTTTTTTTTTATTATTTTGACATATTATGGGGCTACAGATTTTAAGGTTTCAATACTTATATCCATTTCTTTATTCATTCATTGAACATTTAGTATCCACTGTGTGTCAGACACTAATGACTAATGAGACAGATACATAAACAAGTAATTATAATTTAATTTAATGAGTAAGTATAGTAAGTGCCATGGTAGTTATGATACAGAGTGAGCTGGGAACTTAGAGGCAAGACTGTTAAGAATCAGGGGAATGAGATGATATCTGCAGGCCCTGATGCCCTGGAAGGATATGACTGACAGAGGAATACTTGGAAATGAAACACAGGAAAGTGTTTCAACTGAGCTGTCCAGAGAAATTCCATATCCTCCCCATCCTGATTGTCCATACTTACTTTATTATCATGGAGAGTCTGAAAGAAGTACATCTTTATCAATAGTTGTTTTTCTCCTTCCTGTTTTTTTTTTTGTTTTTGTTTTTTTCTTTTTAAAATCTTACATGGTGTGGCAGCAGCCTTTGCTTCTAGCCTTAAATCTTCCTGATCTAAGGCCAGGAGCAATGGCAGGTGTATTTGACATCATGTTAGTATAATACTAAATCATGCTGCTGTACTTGTGAGAACCCTGTGAGTTGGGTACATTGTCCCCATTTCATCAGTGTTCTGTTCTGTTTTTTGGAAACTGTAGCATGTATCCTCTTTTTTTTTTCCTCATAGCAACCCTTGAGGTATTAGCACTTCTCCCACCATACACATTTTAAGGGGGAAACATGCTTTTGATTTTTTTTTTTTTTTTTTTTTTTGAGACAGAGTCTCGCTTTGTTGCCCAGGCTAGTGTGAGTGCCGTGGCGTCAGCCTAGCTCACAGCAACCTCAAACTCCTGGGCTCGAGTGATCCTTCTGCCTCAGCCTCCCGGGTAGCTGGGACTACAGGCATGCGCCACCATGCCCGGCTAATTTTTTATATATATATCAGTTGGCCAATTAATTTCTTTCTATTTATAGTAGAGACGGGGTCTCGCTCTTGCTCAGGCTGGTTTTTTTGAACTCCTGACCTTGAGCAATCCGCCCGCCTCGGCCTCCCAAGAGCTAGGATTACAGGCGTGAGCCACAGCGCCCGGCCTTATGCTTTTGATTTTATAGCCCTAGCATATTTCCCAGAATCTGGCTAGTGGGATGTGCTAAGTAGACATTAACATGTGTGTGTTGGTATAATTTCTCTATATCCTAGTTATCATGCTTCGGGTTCCTCTGAATAATATAGGATTGTTCCCATTTTACGGATAAAGGAATTTCTCTAGATTACCAGAGAGTAAATTATAGTAGCTACTTTTTTTTGGTAGAGAATTTAGTATTTTATTGGTTTGTAAAATGGTATAATTTAGGAAACACTAATCTAGCCCAGCGCTCTTTCTTTTAGAGGTGAGGAATCTTGCTTGCTATCATAGAGAAAGATAGTTTTAAAAACAGTACTGTTAGAAGTAGCTGCCTTTTGTTGATTGTAGTGTGCCAGCCTGTAACGGCTATTGCGGCTGCAGTACCTTGTTCAGCCTTCACAACAACAGGCACCCGGGCTGGAGGTCTTGTTTGTGAGTGGCTGAGTGGTCGTGGCTTCTGGCAAGCATATTTATGTACTCTGCTTCCTTTGTTTCATTTGTGACCGAAACTGAGAGAGATACACACTCCTAATTTGTTTCTAAGACCTCAGTAGTCATTACTTCATTCTTTGCCATCACCCTATTGCAAAACAAAGTCTTTTCCCCTTTCTCAGTTGAGAATTTCCAGGGGCCAGAGACCAATATGACAAAGCGACTGGCACATGGTGGGAATTCAGCAAATATTTTGACTGAGCGAATAAATGCATCTGGCTCCCCATGGGAAACACAGCCATTAGGCCAGTTCACCATGAGTCTGGTGGCTGGTTTTCCATTTCAGTGCAGAAATGGTAAGAGGCACTGACCCACACATGCCTGTGCTGCATGTGGTAAGGCCTCTAGGATCTTAACAACTGTTAGCAGACTCACACTGCATGTTACTGAGTGCCTAGAGTGCAAGTGTGGCAATAGACCTTTGGGCTACAAAGACAAATTAGGTCACCCCTGTCTCAAGTAGCTCACAGACTGTTAAATAGATAACGACTATGCAAGAGGAATGCGGTAATGGGGATGTGCACTGTGTATTATTAGGGGCACAGGGACAAGATACTAACCCAGCCAGGGGAGGAGAGTGGGGTTGCTTGTTTGTTTAATAAATACTAGTATAGTGCTTGTTATGTATCAGGTACTGTTCTAAGCACTTAACTCCTTTAATCCTCATAACAACCTATGGTACTATTAGTGTCCCCATTTTGCAGCTGAGGGTAATGAGACACAGAGAGTTAAGTACCTTACCCAAGGCCACATGGCTGGTAAATTGTGGAACTAAGATTCAAATCCAGGCAGTCTGTGCTCTTAACCAGTATACCATGCAGTCTCTTAGAATTCCTGAAATAGAGAAAAATTGAGAAATATAAACATTTGTATCAAATTGATAGCAGTTATTCTCTGGCTGTGTGGCCAGAGAAAAGGAAGAGTCTAGATTAATTGCCAGAGTATCTACCTTGGGTGAGAGATACAAGAGGAGAACTGAGGTGGGGTGAGTGGAGGTGAGATTCTCAGTGCACTGAGTCTGAGCAACTATAGGTCAGGATGACTCCCAGAAAGTTATATATAGGAGTCTGAAACCTAAGAGAAACTAATGGCTGAAGACAAGATTTGAGAGTCAGTAGTGTTATGAGTTGGTTAAAATGAGAGTGGACATTGTATCCTAAGAAGGGACCATAGGATAAAAATAGCAAACCCAAAAGTGAGAGGAATCAACATTGTTGAATGCAGAGAGAGGTCCAGTAAGATGAGATCTGGAAAAGAAAATTCTTGAAATTTTCAGTTAAGGGGTTTACTGATAATCTTACTGAAAACAGTCTCATTAGAATTCTAGAGGTGGAAGCCATATTGCAGTGGGTTGAGGAGTAAGTGGGAGGTTAAAAAATGGAGACAGTGGATGTAGACTACTGTTTCCAGAAGTCTGGATGAGAAGAAGAGAGAAGAGATTGATTGTTAATAGCTGGAGGGGCTTTCTGGGTCAAGCAAATGTTTTTTCCTCAAGTTAAGAGAGATTTGGATAAATTTATGGGCTGAAGAGGTAGAGCCAATAGAGTTGGAGGGATCTTGAAGATTTAGGAGAAGAGGGTTTCTAAAGGAAGCAGAGGGTAATGGGGTTAAGGGACATGAATGGGATCTGACCTTGAACTAGAGGGAAAAGGTTAAGAGGAGTATGAATGTAGAGTGAGGAGTTTGCAGATAAAGATAGGAAGTTGAAGAAGAAAAAGCATAAATACTGCAGTTATTTTTATGAACTAGGAAGCAAAACAATCTAATGATAGAGGACAGGCTTTAAATATGGAAGTAGAGGAAGTTGAGGAAAGCTGTAAAGTTTTGGAGTAGTAATGGGAGGTTGTGGGAAAGAAAAATTGACCAAGACTAATAAAGCCCTGACTAGAGGTACTCAAGGCCTGACCCTCAAGGCCAGAGACCTTGAATTTGCACACTAGACTGCACAGAGTTGTGATTTTTCCCTAGCTGAGTGCAGCTAACTGAAAGTTGAAGCAAAGCCTGCAGATGGGAGATTTGCTACAGTGCTAGTTTGTTGGATAGATTTGATGGGTGGATTGAGGGTGCAAAGGAATTGGGATTACTGCCTTAGGTGATCAACTGTGGAATTCAGGCTGGAAGAAAAAGCAGCCAAGAGGAGGCTGATGCCTGGGAGGAGAATAGAACGGTCTGATGATGTCTCTAGGAAGAGCAGATGTGGTGAGATTGAATGTGTGAGTGAGGGGAAATCAGAGTCTGTGTTTTTGAAAGTGGAATATTCTGAGCACTTTCAGGATCTGAAGTGTAGTTCTGGGAGTGAATATCAGAGGTGAGATGGAGGTGAAAATTAGGGGAATTAAGGGAGAAAAAGAAAATATGTTTGAAGAATTCAAAGTGGGTTGTAAGAGAGACACTCAAACAGAGATTTGCTGTACAAAATGAGAGATGCTATAATGGAGAATACCAAGTAAAGTGGGGACCAGAAGGAGGGTGTGAGCAACCATCCTGGGGAGAGGCAGAGGAATGCGTCACCAAAAGGTATTTAATGTGTTTGATCCAAGGCTTGAGGAATGAGCAGGAATTTGCCAGGCATCCAAGGAGTAGGGATGGTGGGATATGGCTCTGCTGCTTACAACAGGATAGGGAAAACCAAAACGACTATGCTTTTGAAAGAAACCCATCTACCGGAGAAGGTTCTTGGTGTATGTGGGAAGGGGTGGAAGGTATGAGGAGTTGGGGACAGACCCAAGTACAGGTGATGGAAGGGAAGTAGAATTCAGCCCTGAAAATAAACTAGGTTTCTATAGGCAGAATAACAGTGGCTAACAGCCTGGGCAGGTAGTTAGTTATAGGCGCCTGGTACTACATAGCAGAACATAGGATGAGAAGTCCACATGAATATTATTGGCCTGTCAACTTCATGTACCCCTTCCACATGGCTGCCCTGTCAACCCTCAAGAACAGCACCCTTATCTAAAGGCCTGGCATGGCTTTGCACCAGACAAGGAAGGACAGTTTGACTTGTGTCATATTTTGCTTTTCTCTCTGAGACCTAGTAGTGCTTCTTTATCAGATACTCAATAAATTTTGTTGAATGGCCCAGAACTGATGATGACGATGATAACAACTAAAACTTACATGGCATTTACTATTACCAGGCACTGTTCTAAATGTTGTTAAATACTCAATAACAATGCTGTGGAGTAGGTTCTCTTTTATCCAGATTTAACATAGATGATATGGCAAAAATATTGAACTCATACCTGGACAGAGAAATTATTTACTTTGGATATATGAGTGATAATCATCCAGAGTAGACTATGAGGAAAGTAGTCATATGAGAGTCTCTTAGGAGAGTATGAGGCAAGACCTTTTCTTCTAATCTGTAAAACCAGAAAAGCATGGGGATGGAGGGTTTGTTATTTTTGTTCATTTTGTTTGTTGTATAGCTTTATTGAGATTTCACATATCATAAAATTCACCCATTTAAATTACACAGTTAAGTGGTTTTTATTAGGCCGGGCGCTGTGGCTCACGCCTGTAATCCTAGCTCTTGGGAGGCCGAGGCGGGCGGATTGCTCAAGGTCAGGAGTTCAAAACCAGCCTGAGCAAGAGTGAGACCCCGTCTCTACTATAAATAGAAAGAAATTAATTGGCCAACTGATATATATATAAAAAATTAGCCGGGCATGGTGGCGCATGCCTGTAGTCCCAGCTACCCGGGAGGCTGAGGCAGAAGGATCACTCGAGCCCAGGAGTTTGAGGTTGCTGTGAGCTAGGCTGACGCCACGGCACTCACTCTAGCCTGGGCAACAAAGTGAGACTCTGTCTCAAAAAAAATAAAAAAAAATAAAAAAAAAAAAAGTGGTTTTTATTAATAGTATATTCATAGTTGTGCCATTAACACATTGTAGTTTTAGAATTTCTCAGTATCCCAGATAGAAACCCCATACTCTTCCTCTTTCCTGCTCCCCATCCCTTCCTCCTAGCCCCAGCTAGCCACTAATCTACTCTCTGTCTCTATGAATTTGTCTATTTTAAATATTTCACATACATAGGATCATACAACGTGAAGTCTTTGTGACTTTTAGTTACTATCATTGACATCATCAGTTCTGGGCCATTCAACAGAATTTATTGAGTATCTGATAAAGAAGCACTGCTAGGTCTCAGAGAGAAAAGCAAAATATGACACAAGTCAAACTGTCCTTCCTTGTCTGGTGCAAAGCCATTCCAGGTCTTTAGATAAGGGTGCTGTTCTTGAAGGTTGATAGGGCAGTCACAAAGGGCTTCTTTCACTTAGCATAATGCTTTCAAAGTTCATCCATGTTGTAGCATATGCCAATACTTCATTCCTTTTTTATTGTCAGTTAATATGTCACAATATGGATGTACCATTTTTTGTTTATCTCTTCATCAGTTGATGGGGTGCTTCTACTTTTGGGCTTTTGTGTATACTACTGCTATGAACATTTGTGTACAAGTTTTTGTGCAAACATATGTTTTGAGTTCTTTTGGGTATATACCTAAGAGTGGAATTGCTGGATCATACAGTATCGGTGTTTTTAACATTTTGAAGAACTGCCAAACTGTTTTACAAAGTGGCTGCTCTATTTTACATTCCCACCAACAGTGTATGAAAGTTCCAGTTTCTCTACATTCTCACCAACACTTGTTATTTTCCATTATTTTTGTTCTAGCCATCCTAATGTATGTAAAGTGGTATCTCCTTATTGTTTTGATTTGCATTTCCCTAATGACTAATGATACTGAGCATCTTTTCATATGCTTATAGGCCATTTTATGTCGTCTTTGGAGAAATGTCTATTCAAATATTTGCCCATTTTGTATTGTGTTTATTTATTATTGATTTGTAAGAGTTCTTTATACATTCTGGTTACAAGTCCCTTATGTGATTTGCAAATGTTTTCTCCCATTCTGTGGGTTTTTGTTTCACTTTCTTGATGATGTCTTTGGAAGCACAAACATCTTAAATTTTGATGAAGTTCAGTTTTTCTGTTTTTTTCTTTTGTCACTTATGCTTTTGGTATCATATCTAAGAAACCATTGCCTAATTCAAGATCACTAAGATGTACTCCTGTGTTTTAAGAGTTTTATAGTGTTAGCACCTATAGTTAGGTCAATGATCCATTCTGAGTTAATTCTTACATGTGATATGAGGCAGGGGTCCAGCTTCGTTCTCTACATGTGAATACCAGTTGTCTTAGCATCATTTATTGAAAAGACTATTCTTTCTCCATTGAATTGCCCTGCTGCCCTTGTCAAAATCAGTTGACCATAAATAATGAGAGATTGTGTATGGATTCTCTTTTATTGATCTATATGTATTTCTTTGTCAGTACCACACTGACTTGATTCCTGTAGCTTTGTGATAGATTTTAAAATTGGGAAATATTAGTCTTTCAACTTTGTTCTTTTTCAAGATTATTTTAGCTATTCATTTTCATATGAATTTTAGAGTCAACTTGTCAATTTCTGCCACACACAAAAAAAAACACCTACGATTTGAACAGGGAGTAGACTGAACCTAAAGATAAATTTGTAGAGTGTTGCCATTTTCATAATCTTAAGTCTTCTACCCCATGAACATGAATGTCTTTGCATGTAATTTTTTCAGTGATGTTTTATAGTTTTTCTTGTTTGTTTGTTTGTTTTTGAGACAGATTCTCACTTGATTGCCCAGGCTAGAGTGAGTGCCGTGGCGTCAGCCTAGCTCACAGCAACCTCAAACTCCTGGGTTCAAGCAATCCTCCTACCTCAGCCTCCCAAGTAGCTGGGACTACAGGCATGCGCCACCACGCCCGGCTAATTTTTTCTATATATATATTACTTAGCCAATTAATTTCTTTCTATTTATAGTAGAGACGGGGCCTCACTCTTGCTCAGGGTGGTTTCGAACTCCTGAGCTTGAGCAATCCGCCCTCCTCGGCCTCCCAGAGTGCTAGGATTACAGGCGTGAGCCACCACGCCCGGCCTATAGTTTTTAGTGTACAAGTCTTGTGCTTATTTTGTTAAATTTATTTCTAGGTATTTTATTTTTGCTATTTTTTTGTCTCATTCATTGCTAGTGTATAAAAATACAATTTTTTGTATGTTGATCTTATATCCTGCAACTATTTATTAGTTCTAATAATTTTTTGTGGGTTCCTTAGGATTTTCTATATATAAGATTATGTCATCTGTGAAAAAAAAGAGAGATTTTACCTTTTCCTTTTCAATGTGGATGCCTTTTTTTTCTTGCCTAATTACCTTGACTGAAACTCCCCCAGTTCAACAATGAATGGAAGTGGCTATAGAAGACATTCTTCTCTTGTTGCTGATCTTAGGGGCAAAATAATTAGTCTTTCTCCATTGAGTATAATGTTAGCTGTAGGTTTTCATTTATTTGTTGTTGAAGGAAGAGTGAGATTGAATTTGATAGATGCTTTAGGCAGCAGGTTCATGTTAAGAGTAAGCAAGAAGGGTTTAGATTGAGGTTCAGCTAATGTGTATTGAATCAGGGGGCAATGGGAGAAATGGGAGTCTTTTTATAGTAGAATGAAATGGCTCAAAGCTAAGATTACAGGTCTTGGACAGCTTAGTGTCTTTTGACCTTTCCAGCCAGGTAGACTGGCTACACCCTCTGCAGAACTTTTCCACCAGTTAGCTTAAACTAGCTAATGAATCTGTGTTGGTAAGGAGTTCTATGTGTAGATCAAATCATGATCTACAGGTTTAGGCTAAGGTTTAGAAGGCAGGAGAAATAAAAGAAGGGGTGTTTATCCTTTCTGGGTATCCTTTAAGAGCGCAGCCCAGTACTACCAATCTTAGCATAGCTCTCCTTGACAAGGTCCGATTTCTGAGGACTGTGTTTGTTACTCAGTACATTGTGTATACAGTTGGCACTTTGTGGATTTGGGCTTAACTTCTCTTACTTGTACATTGTACAGACTTAAGTCTGTTTAGCCTGTGTCTCCTAACTCCTCAATATGGTAAATTTCCTAAGTACAAAGATCATGCCTGTGCCTTAATACAAGCCCCAAATGTGTAAAGCATTTCTGTGTATCAGTAAATAATTTTAAAGTATTGACAGGCTGGGCGCGGTGGCTCACGCCTATAATCTAGCACTCTGGGAGGCCAAGGTGGGCAAATCATTTGAGCTCAGGAGTTTGAGACCAGCCTGAGCAAGAGAAAGACGCTGTCTCTGCCAAAAATAGAAAAAATTAGCTGGGCATGATGGCACATGCCTATAGTCCCAGCTACTTGGGAGGCTGAGGCAGAAGGATTGCTTGAGCCCAGGAGTTTGAGGTTGCTGTGAGCTAGGCTGATGCACAGCACAGGGCAAGGGAGTGAGACACTGTCTAAAAATAAATAAAATAAAATAAAATATTGATAAAGGTAAATGTGATCATAAATACAAAGAACTGAGCCATTTGGGAACCATGTTAAGTATAAATCCATTTTATGCTAGATGCGCAGATTTTCATAGAGATGAAGGAGATCAAATGAAAGTCATGATTTTAAGTTTTGATACACTTGGTTTTTTTAAAATGTGCAGGAGTGTTAGTACTGAACCGTCCCTAGGATTTATTTAATTTCATTCTTAATTATCAGCAGGTGACATACCAGGCAATCTGACTTTTCACTTCCTGTGGACTTGATCATCATCCCTACTAACTCTCAAGACCGGAGTGCAACCTTGTATCTCAACAATAGCTAAAAGGAAAGCCTTTGAAAACAAATCCATGCCTTGCCTTTTGTTCCTTTCCCCACCTTGTGAAGGAATGAAGCAGTGCTTAGGACAGCAGCTCCCTTTGCATCCCTCTCCAAGGTGTCACCTACCATTAGCTCCCAGCATAGAGGGAGAAGCTCTGAGAAGTTGAATAAAGGATGAGATAGAGACGCTGAACCTATTTTTCCAGCTTCTCCTAGTGTTGTTATTTCCAGAATGGCCAACACCCTACATTGATACACAAATACATTCCAAGGCCTTGGTGTAATAGAAAGTTCACTGGCCTCCTGGGATAGGAGCCCTGGGTTCTTATTCTCACTCTGGCACGAAGGGACCCTGAAAAATTCACTTAAACTGACTTAGCTTGGGCTCCTATAAAAGAATACCATAGAGTGGCTTCTCATAGTTTTGGAGGCTGGAAGTCTGACATCAGGATGCCAGCAAGGTCGAGTTCTGGTGAGGGCCCTCTTCCTGGCTTGCACATGGCCACCTTCTCACCATGTGCTCACATGGCCTTTCCTCGGTGTTTGTAGAGAGAGAGAGAAAGCTTTCTGGTGTCTTCTTATAAGGGCTCTAATTCCAGTAGGAGGGTCCTATCCTCATGACCTCATCTAACTGTAATTACCTCCCAGAGGCTCCCTCTCCATATACTATCACATTGGAGGTTAGAGCTTCAACATATGAATTTGTAGGGAAGACACAAATATTTAGTCCATAACAAAGGCTTTGGTCCTGTTTCCTTGTTTGTGAAGCGAGTATGTTGGGCATTCTCTATAGTTTTTAACATTAATGATTCTATGAGAAGTGGATTTGGATTATTTTCTAGTTTCAATTATATGAAATATTCCGTTCCCCCCTACATTGTTTCAGGCAACTGAGAACTGAATAGGGCTAGATTTAAATAGAGTTAGGTTTATTCTTTCATTTAATAAGTATTTTTTGAGCATCTACTATGTTCCAGGACCTGTTATAAGCACTGAGGCTACAGCAGTGAACAAAATAAAAATCTTTGCCTTCCTGGAGCTTACATTCTAAACAAATTAAATAAGAAATAAATTATAGTATGTTACATAATAATGGCTAAGGAGATAAAATGAGAAGTATCAGGAATGTAGGGTTGCAGTTTTAGATAGGGTGGCCTAAGAGAAGAGCACCTTAAGTGATATTTGAGTCATCAGAGCGGAGAAAGGGCATTTAATTCTGTGTGGCCAGCTTGGAAACTGAGACCCTGCTGAGGAAAGCTCTTGCTCCCACGTGCTGACTACCCACCTCTCCCTACCACCCCGTCGTTCTGTTTTGTGCCAGACACTCTGCACTAATTAATGATTTCACAGCCCTTTTATAAATCTCAACCCAAGGACTGTAATAAGAAGTTCCATTTAACACCCTGCTGCCAGTACACTGCCAGAGACTCCAAGAGTCTGGCTGGCTTAGAATCTCTACTAACTCCCAAGATAGTTTGATGTTTAAATAGTTCTTCAACTTCCTTTTCTTCCCTTGTCAATGCTTATTAATCTCTTTTGCCTGTTTTCTCTCTCCTTTCTCTACATCTTTCCATGTAACCCTCTGTCCTCAATCTTTTTATTACATCCTTCTTTCTATTGTTCTTCCCTTTCTTTTGTAACTTCCATATTTTCTCCCCTTCCTCACTTTGTTTTTCATCTCATGTCTGTATTTATTCCATCTCTGACTCTTCCTTCTCCCCTGTATTTTTCCTCCTCCTTTACATCCTATCATTCTCCTGTATCCACAGTGTATATGGAGAACAGGTGTTACATGGTGAGGAGCTCTCTCCATTTCCCCAGCGTCAGTCTGCTGCCTCTCCCTAATTCTGTGCTGCCAGAGAGTGCAGAACTCTTTAGGGGAGAGATTCTGACACAGTCAATTAGGACTTAAAGGCTGCTCACCTTGGCCAGTCTGGCCCTTCAGGAGTCCCAGCCTCACTAGACTCGTGGCACAGGGCTTGTGCTGCAATTCTTGGGTTGCTTCATTTGGGCCCTTCATCCTTTGGCTCAGCCCCTTGGTGAGCCAAGGGGCTTTACACTTAGTGGATTAGGGGGATGGTATCACATATCAGTCAAATCATTAAAGGTTCAGCGTGATCCAGGGAAGGAGGTGCCAGTGGATGGTGAAACTTTTCATTAGTCACTGCTAGCTTCTCACTCCCTTTCTGACCTGAGCCCTGTCCAAATGTCTGGAAAGTCAGATCCTCCTCACTTCTCCTGCTTTTATAACTGCTGTTACCAAGAACCAGAGCATGGAATCCTGGTCCAGGGCAGCCTTCTGCACCAGCAGGCAGACAAAATCAGAGAGGAAATCTCTTCTTGTCCTTAGAACCCTGTTTTCCTAAGCCTTGGAGTGAGAGAAACTAGATTACCCACATTACAGTGCTTTTGGTAGGATGCATCCTAGCCTCCCTCCTTCCATCTCTTAGTCCCACTCTGTCTTCAAATCAGAATCAGCTTCAGGATTGGGAGGAATCTTGGCAGTCATCTAATTAAACCCACCCTCTGATTCTTAGCCTGTGTGATTGTGTGGTTCCATCTTGAATATCTCCAGTTTCTCTTTGGCTTTCTGTTCTTTTAGATTTGTGACCAGTTGCCATTTGTCAGTTGGTTTGCCAAACAAGTGGATTAAACAAGGTGTGTGTGTAGAATCATATTTTAGTGGATGGTGTGTGTGTGTGTGTGTGTGTGTGTGTGTATAGGCACACCTGGGCAAAAAATACCTATTTTATTCAGCTTGCCAACAGAGGAGAATGCAAAGATATTTCAAAAATGGAAAACATTATTTTCTTTCCAGAGATGTGGAAGTATATTGGTTTTAAGAATACTGAGGGGAGGCCGGGCGTGGTGGCTCACGCCTGTATTCCTAGCACTCTGGGAGGCCGAGGCGGGCGGATTGCTCAAGGTCAGGAGTTCAAAACCAGCCTGAGCGAGACCCCGTCTCTACCATAAAAATAGAAAGAAATTAATTGGCCAACTAATATATATAATATAAAAATCAGCCGGGCATGGTGGCTCGTGCCTGTAGTCCCAGCTACTCGGGAGGCTGAGGCAGGAGGATCACTTGAGCCCAGGAGTTTGAGGTTGCTGTGAGCTAGGCTGATGCCACGGCACTCACTCTAGCCTAGGCAAGAAAGCGAGACTCTGTCTCAAAAAAAAAAAAAAAAGAATACTGAGGGGAAAAAAAATTCAAAATAAGTACCCTTTAATATACAAATCAAGTCTCTTTAGAATGAACTTCAGGGAAGTATTCATATTTTTGGTTATACTGGATATGTCAAATATAACTTGAAATAAATCATTTAAATGAGTGTGTTTTAGCTGTTTTTCACTTTTATTTTGCTATAAGAAACTAACAAATAGCACAAAGTAAATTTATGAGGACTGAGGGTTATGCCAACTTAGGAGAAGAGGTTAGTCGGGAGAAGCTAAGTCAAGGAAAGCTTCTTGGGATTAATGTGTCTTAAGTCAGGTTTTGATGGAATTGGGTCAGTACCAGACTGGGGGCTTTTCTCGGTCTGCTCTGTCAACCACAATTCTGAGAAATCTGCATGGTGTCAGGAAATTGCCCTGGTGACCTTCACTTCTGGCCTCTGAGCTATCGCTGTTCAAAAGCCCTTCAGGATGTTGAAGTTTACTCCCTATTTGAGGTGCTACTCCATCCTTATCTTTTGCACCATCCAA
Source organism: Microcebus murinus (assembly GCF_040939455.1). NCBI lineage: Eukaryota > Metazoa > Chordata > Mammalia > Primates > Cheirogaleidae > Microcebus > Microcebus murinus. Next base: position 105,144,941 of record NC_134105.1, on the reverse strand, counting down.
CATTAACTGCCCCCACTAAGAGTCCCTGGAGGTGATTCCAGGGTACCCAGACCCACTGAAGGCCTTCAATACCATGGAGTGGGGGAGGGTGCCCTGAGACCACTGGAAGCAAAAGAAACAATATTTTCTTTTGTGATGTGTCTGAAGCAGTCACTGAACTAAACTAAAGGAGCAGTGGACAGTAATGCTGGAAGGAAGAAGGAAAGTACTGTACAATGTATCAGTGTGCTGGAGTTTGAAATAAATGGGAACATCGATTTCATATTTCAGGATAGAAGAGCAGTATATTTAGAAAAGAAGGCAAAGCCTGACATTTCCTCCCTGTTAGGCAAGATTAGGAGGAGCTGAGGGAGGGGTAAATTTACTACTGGACTCCTCCATGGTCTTGGAGATAAGAGTTAGAATCCTAGATTCCTTTCGCCTTTTAGATGTCATCTCCACATCCTGTCTCTAGCCAAGACTGCTCTCCTTCTGGAGAGATCGAGGTTGCTGTTTATTATTTCACAGGATCCCTTTTTTATGTTCACATTTGAGGACCTCACCAAAGAACTTCTTCCCAATGTCATCTTTGTGGGATATAAGGGACAGAATGAGCATAGGGGCCCCAAGAATTCTTCTCTTTCTGTGGAAGTTATTTTCAGCTCTTGCTGCCATTCAGCATTAGTTGTATCCATGAGACGGCTTCTTTCCTCCCTCACCCCACCCTTCTTCAGTTTCCTGGAAATGGAGTGGGGGCTGGAAGAGAGAAAGGATGGAAATTCCCATTGGATCTCTCTCCACTGTGCAGTGGTTGAGATGGGGTTTTAGTGAGGGGGATGGGAGAGGTGGAGAGATGGAGTCAGCCCTGGAGGGAGAGGCCAAGAGACTGCTGAGCTGGTGGTATGGGCCTAATTACTCCTCTGCCTTGAGCTTGCCTATAATTGTGGTTTCTGGGAGCCAGCGCGTCCTGGAAATCTGCTGGAACAGCAGAGATTTGGGGTTTCCGCCTGGGATGGAGTTGAATTTTCCACTTGGAATAACTTGCCCAGCCCCCAATTTTGGTTGGGGAACAGGGTGAATCCCTAAAGCTCAAAAGAGGCAATTAGGGTAGTTGTAGGACTGTAGGGCCTTCCTTTGCAACTGAATGAGAGGTTGTATACCCTGAAATTCTAGACATTTTTGAAAAGTTAAAAGAAGTAGCAGATAGCAGGATCTGGTAAGTAGAGTTGTATGCTGAAAGTTAGGAGATCAACTCTGCCCCTAACCTAGGGTAAATGAGTTAATTTCTCTAGATCATAGTTTCTCCATCAGTCATTTGATTTGAACATCTGGTTATTTTACAAGGATGTCCCTAAATAATAGGTGGGAAAATGTTAGACTAATAAAAGGGAGCAATTTACTCTGTTTCCCATGGTGGTGATAATACTACTAGCTGACATATTTTGAGCATTTATTGTGTGCCACGTACTAAATGCTTTAATGAATTCCACCATTTAATTAATCTCTCAATCCAGTGAAATAGTTGCCTCTGCTATAAATGAGGAAACGAGGTTGAACGGTTAAACTTTTTGCCAGAGGTCACAGGGCCAGTGTCAGCATCAGGATTCTGATTCCAAAGCCTGCGCCAGCAGACATGTAAATGGTAATTTGCTCTGTGTTTTACGCTTGTGTCAGGAAACACCCAAAGCCAGACTGGCTTAGTGAGGACTGGCTGTTGGATTTGGCTCAGAGAATCTGAGTTCAAGTTCTGGCTCTAGGTCTCACCATCTCAGGGACCTCAGGCAAGTCATTGATCACCTCTGAACTTCAGTTTTCCCATCCATGAAATAGATATTTTCAGAGTTGTTCTTAGGATCCACGGAGATACTATTCAGCACAACACCTGCCACCCAGCAGATGCTTAATAAATGTTAGTAGAATCTGAATTTGAATAAGGAGAAATTAGCAGCCAATCCCTGCCCTTCTGAATTTGTGATCTGCGATTTCAGAACACTGATGTAAGTTAAGGACAGATCTATGGCAAAGTAAAAAGGATGGTGAGGACTCTGTAGCCAGAGAGCTAAGCATTAGCAGAATAAGGGCTCTGAAGTTAAACTGCTTGGGTTCAAATACCAGTACCATCTCATTTGCTGGATGCGTGAAATGGAGCAAGATACTCAGTCTTTCTGTAGCCCAGTTTCCTCATCTGTAAAATGGCACCATTAATAGTACCAGCTCATGGGGTTATTGTGAAGATTAAATAAAATAAATAAGAATGGCTAATATTTATTGAGTTCTTAATATTTATTGAGTATCAGGCCCTGGCCTGAGCATTTTTTTTTAAATAATTTAATCCTAGCAGTCTCATGAAATGGGTCCCATTATTATGCCCATTTTAAAGATGAGGAATCTGAGGAAAGAGTTAAATAACTTGCCTAAGGTTATGGCTAATGGATGTCAGGGCCAGCATTTACATCCCTGAGAGGGGCTTGGAGCCCACACTCTTGTCTCAGTAAGTGCTTAAAAAACATGCTAGCTCTTATCATTATCACCCAGTCACAAGTATTTACTAAGTATGTACTTAGCAGTGTGCTAGTTATTTCAGGTTGTATTAAGTAAGTGTATGTGGGCGCTGCTCATGCCTGTAATCCTAGCACTCTGGGAAGTCGAGGTGGGAGGATCACTTGAGCTCAGGAGTTTGAGACCATCCTGAGTAAGAGTGAGACCCTGTCTCTACTAAAAATAGAAAAAATTAGCTGGCCAACTAAAAACAGAAACAAAAAATTTGCCGGGCATGATGGTGCACACATATAGTCCCAGGTACTCAGGAGACTGAGGCAGGAGGATCACTTGAGCCCAGGGGTTCAAGGTCACTATAAACTAGGCTGATGCTGCGGCACTCTAGCCCAGGCAACAGAGCGAGACTCTGTCTCAAAAAGAAAAGAAAAGAAAGAAGAAAAGTGTATATGACAAGATTTCTGCTCTTAGGGAATTTATTATCTAGTTGGAAGGAGAGACATGATTAATATGGGTGAAATGATTTGAAAACAATCAAGTGCTAAGTGGTCTAGTACTGACTCAAAATGCAGTAGAAATGAATTTAGTTACCTAAAAGGTCATTGGGGAAGTTGGACTAGTGAGGAAAGTTTATTAGAGAAGTTAATACTTGAATTCAGCCTTAGAAAACTGGGCTGAAGGGCAAGGGTGAGCCAGTTGGAGCACTGGAGTTTGGGAGGAGTTAGAATTTCAAGGTTGGTCATTCATCATTCATATTTTCATTGAATGTATGCTATGTGCCTCACCCAGTGGAGAGTAAGATTACTCATTTGTCATTGCTTCTCTCCTGGTCAATCCAGGTTTGTTTCCTAGAGAATATGTTTTGCAGATGGGTAAATTCCAAGTTGAAATACTATTATTGCCCTTGCTATAGGTAGTCTCTTATTGACATAATAAAACCTCATTATAAGGTGATTTGTGCCTGGATAGAATCAGCATATATGTCCTGGTCCCTGGAAAGGAACTGCAGGGACCATCTGGTTCATTCATCTCTTCCTCTCTTTGTCACTCCCCTAACACTCACATGCACAACCACACTTTTTGCTTAAGAGGAAACTAAGGCCTAGAACTAAGACTATAATCCAAATCTTCAAACCGCTAGGACATTTTATTTAAACAATTCTATACTGCCTGATTGTAAACTCTGAGTCAAATTAAGCACTCTGAAACACATGCTTGTCATTTTTGTTAGCCTACAGAGGGACTTAATAAGCCCATCTTCTAGTACCAATACTTTTTGTCTTACTAACACTCCTTTCATTGTTGTGCAGATTCCTCGATATCAAAAATTTAATTCAGTAGGAAAGCGTGTAAGAGACAGCAATACTTGCTGAAAGTGACAGGAACCACTGCTCTGAAAACCCCTTGTCTTCCCACGAAACGGTCTAGGATCTCCCCCAATGGAGAAAGCAGCAGCCGGTTCCCTCTGTTTATGTGCATAATCTAGGTCTGCATAGGCAGGGCCATGGAGCATTCTTTTGGTTTGTGGACTGCCTGTTGCACTTCTGTCAGGCAGGCACATGTCTGAGTTTGTTGCTTGGGGTTTTCTTGGGCTGGGTGTATGTCATAAACACAGTGGCTTGTTCCAGTGGTCCCAGGCCCATTAGTCAACATGAGGGGATGGAGTGAGGATCAGAGAGATCCAAGTGGATTCCTTGGTGATGAAACTATGATGAGAGTTATAGGGATCTGGCTACTAGAGAAATGGACTTAGGTTATCTCCAGCTGGCCTTTCGTGAGCATCCTAATCAACTGTGTATGTAAAGTATACTTTGTAGAGCTCAATTGTTTGGTTGGGGGACTGGAGTGGTTGGAGATGCTGGTGCCAAAGAAACACAAAACAGAAGGCATGAGTCCCTCCTTCAGGACAAGTATTTCATTAGAACACACAGAATATGTCACTCTCTTCTTAAGTAATACAGAGGCAAGGACGTGATTATAACACAAGTCAAATGCTTAAGGGCTAGAAGGATGCAAAGAATAGGAGTGATCATCATTAGAGAGTTAATTGAGGAAGGCTTCCTAAAGAAGGGTAATTTCCTGGCAGTTTTTTAGAAGTGTGGGACAGGAATTTGTTAGGAGCCTATTACAGGCTAGAGAAATACCTCCCCTGCCCACCCTTCTTTCATCTACTTCCGGCAGGGCTTCCTGAAGTCACCAGCCAAGAATGTGGAGGGTAGGGACTCTCAGCCTGTGAAACTCTGGGTCCCTCGCCCTTCCTTTCCCAGTTATATACAGTTGGTGGCTTAGGCTGCAGTGACTTGATTTGCATCTACCTGCAGTTATCTCAGCTGAAGAAAAGGCCACAGCCTCCCTGAAGTAGGAAGGGGATTGTAAGAAAGAGCAGACTGTATACTGTCAGCTCACTTTACCTCCACAAGTTACTCATTTTATGATTTAACCTCAGTGGTTTTAAAATTGAAGACTAGCTTTCCTCTACCACCCAGTACTGTCTTATCAATTGTGGTATGAACTCAGGGAAAGGGAACTAATTTAAAATCCACCTTAATGAAGTAAATTAGAAAGGTGACTCTTCTGAGCCATTTCGTCAAAGCAAAATGAAGATTCCTTGGAGTGGCCATTATTCTGAGTTACCTGTTTTATAGTTTATCCTTTATTTGCAGCAGTAATCAAAAGCTGACCCAATAGTGATTCTATTTATACAAAATGCAAAGCAAGGTATGCATTGCTTTAAGGAAACCCAGTCTTTTGAAAATTTATATATTTAAGGTATTATCACCTTCAGGAGAATTGACATCAGAACATATTTTCTTTCCAAGAAAATGTTAGATGCAGCAAGATACACCTGTAGAGTGATTTTAGGATAACAATTTAATTATCACAGTGCCCTGCCCCACAGAAGACCAAGTACAAGGGTTGGTCTTCCCATTTTATCATTATAGAAGGTGAGACTTACAGGTGTTGTCTGGCTTGTCCAGTGTCCCACCGTGGGCATGTGCTGGCAAGAGGAAAGATTGTTCCACGGATTAAGCCCTTTCCGTCTGACCTTCCTAACTTCCTGTGACAGATGCTCTTTGTTTATCTTGTGGATTCTAGGCTCTGCTCCTCTAGTCTCCTCTGCCTTTTGTTAAACTGGGAAACTCAAATAAAAATATTCTTGGCCATCTTGTGGATATCACCAGTGCAGACCAGTTGCTTCTAGGTCATTGTTGGCGATGGTGTCTATTGGTTTTTTTCCTGTTGAAATTAATTTGGCCATGGCCTGCTCTTATTTTATTCTTTAGGAAGAATCTTTCCTTTCCAGGCCATGGATTTAGTTCTACCTGAGCCCTCTCTGGGTGCAAAGATTTGATATGCTGAAGATGATTTGTGAGGGACAAAGAATCAATGTTAGAACAAGAAGGGACATGAGAGAATCCAGCTCAGCTTCCTTGTTGTAAAGTTGGTAAAGCCAAAGCATGGAGTGAGGAAGAGAAGACTTTGGTGTAAGGCACACTTGAATTCATGTCCTTGCTCTACCATTTAATAGCTGTGCAACCTTGGGCAACTTACTTAATGTCTCTAAATCTCATTTGCCTCATCTGTAAAGGAAATAACAATGTTATCTCACCAAATTGTAAGGATTAAATGAATACCTGTAACATATTAGATGCTTGTTATGTATAATTTTCTTCCCCCTTTTCAAGGGCATATAAAAGATAGGGCAGAGTTGGTCTAGAATCCCGATGTCTAGACTGTCAGTCTTGCCCTCTTGCCACCATGGCCTGCCCCTTCCCTACTGTTATGGCAGCCTCAGTGATTTCCCTTCCTAGGGCTTCCCTCCATCCCCAGCCGGATCTTGGATTGTCCTGAAAGTTGCTTTGATTGTGTTGTTTGGAGTTACACAGCTAGTAAATGGCAGAATTTGGCACCAGTATCCAGTTCTTCTCTTGTTGTCTTGAGACACTGTTCTTTTCATCAAAGGTAACAGTTTGATGGAGGACACTTTGACAAAAGCATATGAATATAGTGGACTAAACATAATAGGCAGTAGTAGATCATTTGTTTCACTGGAGATCTGTAAAATAGTTGCATCTCTGTTAGAAAACCGAAAATTCATTTATTTTGTGTTGCAAGGCAGGATGTGCTTGCTTTGGCAGTAAGTGACTAATTACGTTTGACTTAAGGTCTTAAAGAATAGCACCATTTTTAGAGTACTGCTATATGCCAGGCACTGTGCTAGATACTTATACCAGTTCTTACAGCAGCCCTACAGAATAGGTGACTAGTATTCCAGTTTTGTAGATGAGAACACCAAGGTTCCCAGAAAGTAAATAATTTTCCCTAAATCACACAGATGGTCAGAGGCAGAGCCAGGTTGCAAACCTGTTCTATCTAACTCCCCATTCCACCACACTGCTCCTCAATATCAGTTTGAATTCCGGAGTAGAGCTTAGGCTTTGAGCTTTTTTTGATGAATATGTGACAAATCAGATAAATCAGATTTGAGTTTGTGCCAGTACCTATGCCGACAGAGCCTGGGGTGTCGGGTTCTGAGTGGAGAGAAGGGTGTACAGCCCAGAGTAGTGCTGGACTGTTGTCCAGAGCTAAAGATGGCTGCCCACAGAGCTGGCTCAGGGCTTCCTTGCTGGGGAGACAGAGATGAGCTTGGCCTGCCTCCACACTTCAGGAGCTCACAGTCCAGCAAACAGGGATAAAGGTCAACAACTATGCAGGAAGTGCTTTGGGAGAAATATATACCAGGTGCCATGGGAGACACGTTTTTGGAGAGGTGACTCTGGCCAGTTTTCTAGTTTTCTTTGGTCCAAAGAAAACTTTTTTTGACTTATCCCTGGAGCCCCCACCACTGGGGATAAGTGGTAAGTGTGGTACAACTGTGGCCAAAGAAGGCCAATCCAACACCATCCGATAGAAAGATAATGCAAACCACGTGTGTAATTTAAGATTTTCTAGTAGCTACATTTAGCTACATTAAAACTAGTAAAAGAAACAGGTGAAATTAATTTTAATGGTATATTTCATTTAACCTAATATATTCAAAATACTATTATTTCAATTTAAAAACTTACTGACAGTGATACTTTATATTCTTTTTTGTACTAAGTCTTTGAACTCTGATGTGTATTTTATACTTACAGTGTATTTCAATTTGAACCGGCCACATTTCCTGTGCTCTCAGTCACGTGTAACCTGTGGCTCCCTGCAGTGCGGGGCTACAAGACACTCCTGATGTGGCCCTAGCAACCCACTCTCATCCGTCCTTCTGTCACCTGCCCTTTCTAGTGCATTCCCACGGCATTGCTCTCCTTGAGGTGCATGTTACCTCTGCCCCATCTAGTCTTTGTGCCTCTAGCCTTTCTTCTTCCAGTCCACTCTAGTCCCTGCACTCAGGCTCATCTTTTTAAAGGCTAAATCTGATCTTGTTACTCCTTTTAGAAAGCCTTCAACAGCTCCCTATCTGCAAAAAGTCAAATCCATAATCCTTAGTTAGCACATAAAGCCCCACAACCTGCCTCAGCCTTTTCCTTTGATAGGTATACTTCCTAACACTTTAGTGTTACTTTAGTATTTGCAGAGCCTTTTGACATACTTTATCTCAATTCTCACAGCAGCTCTGTGAGATAGGGCAGGTCAGGTGAATTATCCCCATTTTTTTAGGTGGAGAAACTATGGCTCAGAGACTTTAAAAAGAGTTTCCCAAGATCAACCAGCTAGTAAGTGGCAGAACCAGGATGGGAACCTGCATCTTTCCAGTTTTATCTCTTGTTATACTCCCTCCTATCGGATCCTTCCCCTTTTCTCACCTGTGTTGTATCAGCAGCCTACCCGGATTAGTTGTGTCCTCCCTCTGCTCTCCACTGTGCCTCTAGTTATGCTGTTTCCTCCCCCTGGAATGTCTTTCCACAGCATAACTACCCATTGGAATCCTCTCCTTCCTCCAAGGCTCTGGTTAAAGTTGGCCTGTTCTCTGATTTCTTCTTTGGCCATCCTCTCCCCACATCTATTTTGTACTTACCAACACGTTTTAGCAAGCATTTTCTTGTTTAGCCAGTGCTTCTTTGTTTTGTGTTCAGAATTGAATGCTAGCAATCTGGGAGATTGAAAAATTTAGCAGCTTAAACAGTTCTTTTTTTTTTTTTTGAGACAGAGTCTCAATTTGTTGCCCAGGCTAGAGTGAGTGCCGTGGCATCAGCCTAGCTCACAGCAACCTCAAACTCCTGGGCTAAAGCGATCCTCCTGCCTCAGCCTCCCAAGTAGCTGGGACTACAGGCATGCGCCACCATGCCCGGTTAATTTTTTGTATATATTTTTAGTTGGCCAATTAATTTCTTTCAATTTATAGTAGAGACGGGGTCTCGCTCTTGCTCAGGTTGGTTTCAAACTCCTGAACTCGAGCAATCCGCCCGCCTCGGCCTCCCAGAGAGCTAGGATTACAGGCGTGAGCCACCGCGCCCGGCCCACAATTTTATTTTGATAAATGAAAAATTAGAAAAGTCATATCACGGCTGTCAGCTAAAGTCGATGCTCGGCTGTGCGCCTTCATAGTCACAGCTGTCTGCTAAAGTCAACGCTCAGTTCATCTGTGGCTGTCGACTATAGTCGACGCTCATACCGAAGTGGTTAAGCTGAACCCTGAAGAATGAATGTGGATTCACCTTGCCAAGGCAAGAGAAAAATCCCATGAGGTTGAAATGCAGTGAGCAAGTGGGAGAGTGTCCAGACATGTGGCTTGAGAGTAAGCAATGAGGACCTCACCCAGGACCTGCTAGCCATTCTCAGGATTGGGAACTTCATACAAGGACTGTGGGAAACCACTGAAGGGTGTTCTATCTTCTAATTTATCTCTTTAGTGTAGAGAATGGATGGGGACTGGAGGAGTTGATGTGGGGAGGCCAGTTTTTCTAGGTGGTATGATGGTGTCTCGCAGCAGTTGAGCAGTAGAGAGTAGGGGAGGTAGGCAGGTTCCCAAAATGTTCAGAGGTCTAAGGACTTGGCAGTTGATTAGATTTGCAAGGAGTTGTCAAAGATGAGTCTCAGATTTCTGGCATGAGCAATTATTCATGGTACTGTTTGCTGAGGAGGAAACATTTGGTCAAGAACAGGGCTGGGCTGGAGAGATTGATTGCAGTTTGGATATTTTAGCTTTGAGGTGTCGGTGAAGGTAATTTGGTCCTCCCAATTAATTACCCTTTGAGAAAGGTAGTATTGTCCACACTTTGTATTTGGAAACTGAGGCTTGGAGAGAGAGGTCGAGTGACTTGCCTAAAACTTCATAGCCAAGAAAAGGCTAAAGCCTGAGCTTAAGCCAGTATTTTGACTCCCAATGCTGTGCCTTTAAAACCATACCACATGGCCTGAGTGCTGAGTATTCATTGTTGAACCAAGCTAACCAACCCTCTCAACATACCAGTTCTCTGCCTCCTTCCTCCACACACACCTGTCTGCCAAGTTGTCTGCTCTGATCATCAAATCCTAAAATCTCTTACTTTCTAAGACCTTCATGGAAGTAGGAAGGAAAACTTTCCTAGCCCTCCCCTATCTAGAATTTGAACACTCCCTATCTTGAATTTGAACAGAGGTTCACTCATGCATTTATTGTTCACTCACTCATTCTAGTCCTATTCCCCTCACCCCTGACATTTGTCAAGCATTGGTCACCCAATATGGGCCTGGGAAAGACCAGGAAGAAACACAAAGCCATTTGCATAGGACTTTGTACTTTCAAAGCACTTAACAAATATTGCCTTTTTGGGCCTCACATCAGCTCTGGAAGAAAGAAAGGTCATGTGTTTTCCTTCAGCAAACAGTTTTGGAGTGGACACACACTATGCACCAGGCAGTGTACTAGAACTCAGCTTCTGATACAAGGATGAATAAGACTTGGTCCCCTTCTCACCATCCATGGAATGTGTGCTCAAAGAAGAAAAAAAAATATTAAAATATAAAGATAAAAAATGAAGAAAAAAAAAGACATGGTCCTTGTTTTCGGGGGTTTAAGGTCTAAATAGGAAGACAGACAAACAGATGATATCAGTATGTGTTCATTTTATAGATGAGAAGGCTGATGATAGAAGTTAAGGGACTTAAGAGTTACAGTCCTCTGGATAAGGAATGACTTAGGCTGCTTGTTAAAATAGGTTGCACACCACAGACTTGCTGAATTGGATCCCTCAGGGTGGGGCATCAGGTGATTCATACACTGCTCAACAGCTAGTAAGGGATTCAGTTGAGGTGTGAACTTTTTCTGACTACATTGCCAGAGACTCTTCCAGTCCATTTGTCTGTCCCCTGGTTGTAGAAATGAAGGGAACTGAAACTTGTGGAGTAGCAGAGATTGTCTGCAAACAGGCCTCTTTCCTCATAGCCTTTACTATAGGGATGGGCAAGCCTAGGAGGCTGTATTTGCTAGCCTCAGACCACAGGGAAAATTCTGCCGGAAGGCAGAATCCTTAGAAAGTTAAGAGTGCCAGGAACCTGCTTAAAACTCCACCCTGAGAGATAAGGGAAACCAAGCAGTAAGACCAGGTTAGGGTTCAGTAAGTGTGGACTTTATCTATAGATAAGCTCCTGGCTGGGTGGCTCTTTCCTGGTTTACTGCTTCTGGCTTTGAGGAGGGGTTTAGGAATATTACTTTGACCCAGACTCAAGAAGACCTTGCTCATGCCAGGCATGGTGGCTTACACGTGTGATCTCAACACTTTGGAAGGCTGAGGTGGGAGGATTGCTTGAGACCAAGAGTTCAAGACCAGCCTGGGTAACATAGCAAGACCTCATCTCTATAAAAAAAAATTTTTTTTTTGAGACAGAGTCTCACTTTGTTGCCCAGGCTAAAGTGAGTGCTGTGGCGTCAGCCTAGCTCACAGCAACCTCAAACTCCTGGGCTCAAGCAATCCTTCTGCCTTAGCCTCCTGAGTAGCTGGGACTACAGGTGTGCGCCACCATGCCCAGCTAATTTTTTCTATATATATTAGTTGGCCAAGTAATTTCTTTCTGTTTATAGTAGAGACAGGGTCTCACTCTAGCTCAGGTTGGTTTCGAACTCCTGACCTTGAGCAATCTGCCTGCCTTGGCCTCCCAGAATGTTAGGATTACAGGTGTCAGCCACCGTGCCCAGCCTTCTATAAAAATTTTATTTATTTATTTATTTATTTATTTATTTATTTATTTATTTATATTTATTTATTTATTTAGAGACAGAGTCTCGCTTTGTTGCCCAGGCTAGAGTGAGTGCCGTGGCATCAGCCTAGCTCACAGCAACCTCAATCTCCTGGGCTCAAGCAATCCTTCTGCCTCAGTCTCCTGAGTAGCTGGGACTACAAGCATGCGCCACCATGCCCGGCTAATTTTTTCTATATATATTAGTTGGTCAATTAATTTCTTTCTATTTTTAGTAGAAACGGGGTCTCGCTCTTGCTCAGGCTGGTTTCGAACTCCTGCCCTCAAGCAATCCGCCCGCCTCGGCCTCCCAGAGTGCTAGGATTACAGGCGTGAGCCCCGCGCCCAGCATAAAAATTTTAAAATTAAAAAATTAAAAAAGATGACCTAGCTAAGCCTATGTATAGTGTACGTTTTTATCTTTCTCTGTCATATATATATGTACACATGTATATTTATATACATATATAGTATATGTGTGTCATATCTTTATATCATATGTTATATATGTATATGGATACATGTAATGTATATATTATGTGTGTATCTATATTGTATGCATGTGTATGTATGTATATATGTAAAAGAGAAAATAAAGACCAGGTAAATCTACATATGGCCACAAGTCATATAACTTTTTGTTTAGGAGCACAGACCTTGAAGTCACATCAACTTTAAACACATCTTTTTTTTTTTTTTTTTTTTTTTTTTTTTTGAGACAGAGTCTCGCTTTGTTGTCCAGGCTAGAGTGAGTGCCATGGCGTCAGCCTAGCTCACAGCAACCTCAAACTCCTGGGCTCGAGCGATCCTTCTGCCTCAGCCTCCCGAGTAGCTGGGACTACAGGCATGCGCCACCATGCCCGGCTAATTTTTTTTTTTATATATATATCAGTTGGCCAATTAATTTCTTTCTATTTATAGTAGAGACAGGGTCTCGCTCTTGCTCAGGCTGGTTTTGAACTCCTGACCTTGAGCAATCCGCCGGCCTCGGCCTCCCAGAGAGCTAGGATTACAGGCGTGAGCCACCGCGCCCGGCCTAAACACATCTTAACTTCATTTCTTTAAACTGTCTGTTCACTCGTCCGAAAATGGGGATGTACTACCTACTTCAGCAGGCTTTTGTGATGATTAAGTGAGACAATGTTATTAATATGTCAAATGTTTAGCACAGTGCCTGGTAGGTAGTAAGAACTTTATCATTACCACCACAGAACATGGATATTCTAGGCCTTGTCCTCATTTACACATTTGGGCTAGGATGAGGGGAAGGGGGAAGAGACCAGGAACTTCCCATTGACAAGTGGAAAGGACATGATGTTGTTTGCTTATTGTCATTTCTTTAAACTCCAGAAGCCAGTCCTGTTTGACCACTCTAAGTTCAAACTCCTGTACCTTTTAGGGGTCGAGTGAAGCAGACAAGAATGTAAGCTGTGGGCATTGGTGACTGGGCAAAGGCAAGACACATGCCCCATCTGGAAGGGCCCAGTTTCAGCTGATTGTCACCATGCGTGACCAGAAGCTCAATGGTGCCAGAATTTCTGCCTTTTCAAGAGAAACCAGAAATCTGCATTTAAAATATGAACTTACCAACTAAATTTAAATATATATATATATATGTAAATATATACACATATACACACACACACATACAAAAGGCCAACAAAAGGGATATATGGGCTCTGGAAGGCCACCAAACATTTTCTTACTTTGTCACCCCTCTAGGCTGGGATGAGGAGAGTGTTTGACACGTATTTGCCGAGCACCTACTCTGTGGCTTGTGCTACACTGGAGCATATAGAGAAGTCTGTGCCACAAATTTTTGCCTTCTAGCAGAGAGGCCAGATGGCACAGCAGGTGATAGGGAGCATGCAGGGGTAAGAACGTGTGCCAGAATAGGGGCTGCGTTGTAGGAGAGGGTTGGGGAAGGTAGAGGAGTTCTGTGAGTTACTTCACTGATACAGTAGGTGAAAAAAACAAATGCAGAAGGTGTAGGATATTGTCTGCTATGTATACAAGAACGGAAAATAAGAGCATTTATAAGTATTTGCTAAGTTTTACAAAAGGAAACACAGAAGGGAAACTGAAAACGAAGGAAAATGGTTCCTTGGGGAGGAGTGAGAAGAAAGGGTAGGGACACTTCTGAATGTACTTTTAAAATTTTGTTTTGAGTTTTCAACCATGTAAATGTTTAACAAATTCAAAAAAAAATTAAATAAGCCCGAAAAAAGCAAATCCTAAAATTCAGTACAAATATAAAACAAAAAAGAACAAAGTATATTTCAAATTGGTAACATAAGAAAGAATTTACCCAGAGTAACTTTCACACAGGACTGACTGCTGGGATGTAGCTTAAGGACAAAATGAACTGCAAGGAAACCTTGAACTTAGTAGGCTTATATTTGCTAGTGATACTGATGTGGTAACCCCAGAAACCATCTTGACTGCATTATAGAATAGAGCACATGAGTAAATATATTGGTACTGTTTGGGAACAGGGTTCTCAGTATGGGAAAAGGAAGATGAACTATGAAATAGGGGAGATGAGGAAGGACCCTGTCATGTTGGCTTCAAACTGGAGATATCAGTGTGATCTCAAAATTTTGTAATAAGTATTTTCTAGCTCTGTCCATTGAAAGGGCCTGGAAATAGCGACAGCTTGGTAGCAATTGAGTACCTAGCAGCCAGATCTTGTACTGCTAAAAGGAGCAGGACTCCTTAGAGAAATGTTTGATTCCAGGTCTGGCATAGGAAAAGTACAAGGTGAGCCTGTGGTATTCTTCATGTGTGTGCCAGAAAGCAGGGATGTGATCAAAGACAGATGGTGACATGTTAAAAAGACACAGGAGCTAGCGTGTAGAAGCTCCCACTGGCCAAATTGGGACATTTTTAACATTAAAAAAAAAAAAAAGGATAATGGACTATAATGCATTACTCAGGGAGAAAAAATAAAGGGTCTGTGAGTTCATAGCACTACTCCAGAAAAGGGATGAGATGACTTTCTTTACAAAAGATTACCTGCTAATAGATGTAGAAGGAATGACAGAATTAATAACTTGCCATTTTGCAGGCACCTGTGCAGTAAGTGGTTCAGGCAAGGATCATCAATGGCTAGTAAAACTATTGGATAAGAATTTCTTGGAGAACAGAATATTTATACAGTCTCAAAATGTCACCACACATATTTCTCATTAACTCAAATGGGAAAATAGATTTACCATTAGGAAATCTCAGGAACACCGCTTTACCTAAGTAATCATCACTTTACCTAAGACCTATCATCACCAAAATGGGGCAAGCTATACAATATCACTTATATGATAGTCTTCAACAATGTTTAACCTGAATCTAATTGTGAGTAGACATCAGATACATCCAGATTGCAGGCCATTCAACAAGACAGCTAGCCTGGACTCTTCAATATGTCAGTGCTATCGGAGACCAAAAGTGTTCTAGACCAGATGAATCTAAAAGAGACATGACGTAAATATACTTTGAGATCCTTAATTGAATCCTGGATTGAGGCAATTGGCAAACAGCTATAAAGAACATTAAGAGAAATTTGAGTATGTACTGTACATTAGATAATATTATTGTATCAAAGTTAAATTCATTGGGTGTGCTGATGGTATTGTGGTTATAGAGGGAGATTTCAGGGTTCTTAAGGGATATATGTAAAGTAGTTAGGGGTAAAGCATCATGATGTCTGCAACTTTGAAATGGAAAAAATGTATAAATGCAGAAAGATAAAGGAAATGGGACAGATGTTAATTGCTAAATCTAGATGAAGGATATATAGATATTCATCATTCTGCTCCTTGAACTGTAATATAGTTTGAAATTTTTCAAAAATAAAAATAGGATGGCTGAGCGCAGTGGCTCATGCCTGTAATCCTAGCACTCTGGGAGGCAGAGGCAGGTGGATCGTTTGAGCTCAGGAGTTTGAGACCAGCCTGAGCAAGAGCAAGACCCCGTCTCTACCAAAAATAGAAAGAAGTTAATTGGACAGCTAAAAATATATAGAAAAAAATTAGCCAGGCATGGTGGTGAATGCCTGTAGTCCCAGCTACTCAGGAGGCTGAGGAAGAAGGATTGCTTGAGCCCAGGAGTTTGAGGTTGCTGTGAGCTAGGCTGACACCATGGCACTCTAGCCCAGGCAACAAAGTGAGACTGTCCCAAAATAAGATAAAATAACTAGGGTAAATGAAATATGGGCTATAGTGGCCAGAAGTAGCTTCATGAAGTCAATTCCATTTCAGGATCTTGAAATAGTAGTAGGAGATGGACAGAGAGAAGGGATGAAGGCCATCACAAAGCAAGGTGGGAATGAGTGCAGCATCTCGTAGGATTCCATAGAGGTAGGTGAAAGTAGACAAGTAATAAGGCATGAATTTTAAAAGGTAGTTGGATCCTCAGGATGAAAGGCATTTAATACCAGGCTATTGCGTGCACATCTGATTTAGTAAGGAGATAAATTATAGGTTCTTAATGGGGGAGTAGGAGGAAGAATAGTATTTGAAGAAGTTAGTCTGTTGCAGTAGAGTGCTAGATGGACTGTTGAGGTACAGTGCTAGATGGACTAGACAGTAGAAGTGAAGTGAGGTTTTTTTTTTCCAGTAATCCAGGCTTGAGGCAGTAGACATGTGGCTTAAAGAGATGGGTGTCAATGATAAAGAAAGGATAGCACTCTGGGAGGCCAAGGCGGGAGGATCACTTGAGTTCAGGAGTTTGAGACCAGCCTGAACAAAAGCGAGACCCGTCTCTACTAAAAATAGAAAAATTATCTGTGCGTGGTGGTACACACCTGTATTCCCAGCTACTTGCGAAGCTGAGACAGGAGGATCCCTTGAGCCCCGAAGTTTGAGGTTGCAGTGAGCTATCATGATGCTGCTGCACTCTAGTCCAGGCGACAAAGCAAGACTGTCTCAAAAAAGAAAAAGAAAAGAAAGAAAGGAACAGCCTTGAGAAAAGGTTATAAAGGAGTCCTCCAGGTCTCTTCTACTGGATTATAAGAAATAACTGAGTAATTGGGTCAGAAAATCTGTCTGTGGTGCCATTTATTTTATTTTATTTTATTTTTTGAGACAAGAGTCTTGCTCTGTTGCCCAGGCTAGAGTGCCATGGCATCAGCCTAACTCAGAGCAACCTCAAACTCCTGGGCTCAAGCCATCCTTCTGCCTAGCCTCTCAGGTAGCTGGGACTACAGGCATACGCCACCATGCCCGGCTAATATTTTTCTATATATATATTTTTAGTTGTCCAATTAATTTCTTTCTATTTTTAGTAGAGATGGGGTCTCGCTCTTGCTCAGGCTGGTTTCGAACTCCTGACCTTGAGCGATCCACCCGCCTCTGCCTCCCAGAGTGCTAGGATTACAGGTGTGAGCCACCACGCCTGGCCATGTGGTGCCATTTAGAAAGTACAAATTTGGGGGGAAATTCTCCACTCTCTAGGGCCTTCTCCATATCCCCAGGTTTAGGCTGAGTGAAATCTGAGCTCTGCTGCCAAATATTGATGAGAATGTCATTGGGATGAGGCAGAGCCCAACATTAAAAGTCTTTTTTTCCCCTCTGACAGCCTCCATTTCATGCCAGACCACTTTCTCTCCTTTTCTTCCTCCCTTCTCAGATTTTAACCTCAAAGGTCTTCCTCCTAAATCTGTGCTCAGACTCAAAACCCAGCTGACCCAATGGTTTTTCCATTCCTTCTGTGTACCAGGCCTGCCTTCTATAGATATATCGTCTTTCTCCAAGTCAATAGTTTTCCCTTCTTTAACCTCTCAGAGAGAAAAATATTTTTTTGCATCTGTTGCAATTATACTTATGTTCTACTTTCCTTGTTCCCCATGTACCTGCTCTAACCCGTGATTTATTTTTAGAGGGACTTCCCATGACTGCTGAAATGATCTTTGTCCATGCCCCCTAACGTCCTCTATAGCTAGGTACCTTTGCTTCATTTGCCTTTGATTGTGTGGAACTGCTCATGCCCCAGCTAAAATGCAAACCAAACCAGGTTAAGAGTTACCAGGTTGAAAATGCATCTTCTTACAGAATGTTTGGGAATGCCTAAAAATAAAAAATAAAAAAAAAAAAAAAAAAAAAAAATGAAAATGCATCTTCTAGGCTTTAATACAGGCATAGGAAGCCAGCTTCCTGCCAGGGTCAATAAGAACAAGGCAGGGAGGAGGCCTGAGGTGTCTCAAGATAAATGGACTTTCTGTTAAGGCAGTGAGGAGAAGGAGGAGGAGTTTAAGCCCAGCACAGGTTGCCCTGTGGTGTGGGGTGTTGTGGACACTAACAAAGACAGCAGATGAGCAGATGGAACAAAAGACCTTTAAAGGTCCCTTCCAAGAATCCATCTTTGATTAAGGGGCTGGTGTACGTTTTCCTCATTCACTAGCTGCACATGACTGTGTCTTATTCATTTTTGTATCCCTGGTGCCGGACATTGTCTGGAGCAGTGCTGTCCAAGAGAACTTCATGCAGTGATGGAAATGTTCTGTAATGTACTGTCTTATATGATAGCCACACAGCCATGTGTAGCTATTGAGCACTTGAAATGTGTCTGGTACCATGAAGAAACTGAATTTTTTATTTTATTTTAAAATTTAAATTTAAATAGCCACATGTGGCTTGTGGCTGTTACATTAGACAGCACAGGTCTGGATTCTAGAACATAATAGAACTTTTATTAAATGGTGAACTAAGCTGAATCTTTCCCCTGGATGGGAGAGTGGAGAGTAGACAGGGAATGATGGAATAGGGTCATTTGAAGAAAGCCAGAAGCTGCACCTTCTGGAAGTTTACTTTTTTTTCTGGCTCACAGGTGCAGTAATAGGGAATAGAGTAGGAAGAACACATAGGAGGAAGGAACAGTGTGGGCAAAGACAGAAGCCAGAAACCATCACAAGTGAATGGAGAACAGTGAAGATCAGGGACCAAAAATAGGAATGAGCCCCTACTGTGTTAGGCACTGGGGACCCTCTCTGCTTTCGTGGACCTTCCAACCTTGTGTGTACAGCTTTACAGACAAGTGAATAGTTTCCTTTGGTATTTGTGTTGCAGGAAGGATAGGCACTGGGAGCTGTGGAGGACATCAGAGGGCGCTTCCCTGGGCAACAGGGAGTGCTTCCGTTAGATGCTATGGTGAATGGCCTAGCTTGAAGGCAGATGACTTTCTCCTGAGTACAATGGGGAGACTCTAAAAGGTTTTAAGCAGTGACATGACATAGGCAAATTTGCATTTTAGTACACAACTCACTGCTGTGTTGTGTCTAGTTTCCACCCCTGGGTCACTTTTAGCTCTATTATGGTTGTTTTTTTGAACCAACCATCTCCTATGTCTTGTCTGGTTTATGTCGTGTTTTGTTTTTCTCTCTCTCTCTTCCTTCTTTCCTGCGCATCACTCTCTCCTGGGCCCCACGCTCTCTTCTTCCTTGATGTCCTCCTTTCTCTGATCCAAAGATCAGCCAGTAAAAAGCAGTCTCACCTGTCCAGGTAAGAGGGGCGCCACTGTGAGGGGGGAACAAGACCCCTCCTTTATAGTTAAATGTTATTTATGTTTTGAATAGATCGTACCTTCACGTAGTTAGAATTTAAAGAGTACCAAAGAGAATATAATGAAAAGTCTGCCGTTGTATTCCTGTGTCCCAGCCACCCAGTTCAATGTTACGTTTCTTTTGTATCCTTCCAGAGATATTTTAGATATTTTTACATATGTAAACAAATATTTAAACATGTGTAAACACATAAGTTTTTTCTCTTTTACCCACTTTTTTTTTACTGTCCAAATGATTCTATACCTTGTTTTGTTCACTCAGTAATGTATCGTGGAGATCATTCCTTATCATATATAAAGAGTTTCACCATTCTTTTATATGGCTGAGTTCTGTTACTATACTGCTATACTGTAATTTATTTAACCAGTCACCCATTGTGGACATTTAGATTATTTCTACCATTTTGCCATTATACGCAGTGCTTCCATGAGTAGCCTTCTATTTAGTTATTTGATATAGAGAGGGTATGAATTGCCCCTTTTTGAGGGGCAGC
This sequence comes from Microcebus murinus, assembly GCF_040939455.1. NCBI lineage: Eukaryota > Metazoa > Chordata > Mammalia > Primates > Cheirogaleidae > Microcebus > Microcebus murinus. Next base: position 105,125,262 of record NC_134105.1, on the reverse strand, counting down.
AATTATTGATTCAGAAATTGGCAACTTGTACACTTTTCTAAAAAGTAAGGCCACAGCAATGATTTGAATTTCTTCTGTTCCTGTAGCAGTCCTAGTTAAAGAGGAGATAAAGCAGTAAATCTTCTGATTGGTGATCTGTGGTACTTTGAGTTTTTAGAGTCTTTATTAGTTTCTCAGCAAGATGCCTTGGACTGGCCGTGGGCATGGGGCTGGAATACTACCCCATAACAGATACTACCCCCAAACAGATCAGATTCCTGTTTTCTCATGGTACCCAAAAGATAAATGGAATTTTCAGAGGCTTGGGCCATTGCCGTACCCTCCTTTCTAGAAAAGTGTACAAGTTACTAGTTACCCAACTGGCTAGTACTAAATGTCCATTTACCCTCCGGGAGACTATTACTTTGGAGAGGTGGAAGTTTGAGGGACAAAGAGATGAAGCTAAAATGGGGAGCTTGTGTCTGCTACAGCCACTGCAGTCTTCTGCTGTGTTCACACAGGTCTCTGTATGTGTTTGACCTGCCACGTCCTTCCCTCCAGCCTTCCTGTTCCTTTGCAAATCATCGCCTAAAACTAACTGGCTGTTTGGTTTTCTCCTGTCTTTTTCTTGCATTCATTCTCTGCTGCTTCGTTCTGTTTCATCAGCCCCATTGCAGCCTGGTAAGACCCAACAAGCGTGTGTTTGTGTGCACATCCCCTTCTTGCTATTGTCTCTTTGTCACCTGACTCCAGGAAGGGCTATTTCCCTTCGCATCTTGCTGGGTATTAAAGAGATCATGCTTGCCCCACCATGCCAGGATTCCAGATAGGTGGTGTTGCCAGTAGTGTAGACATGGCTAATCTCCTACCAGATTGGGTGAGTTGCAGGGTGGGTTTGTCAGTCTCATTATCTAAGACTCAGGGCCCCCTTCAACAGAGCCTCCTCCTCCTACAAGGCTGATCCCTGCCTGCCCAGCTCATGGATATGCTTTCTTTACTCCTTCTTCAGGTTAAGTAGCCTGTCTTCTCTGGGAGATTCTGCACCTGAGCGCAAGTCCCCTTCCCACCATCGCCAGCCCTCTGACACCTCTGAAACAGCAGGTAACCTTCTTCTTGGGCATTAACATGTAAACACAGAGATGTGCACCCATACGGACACATCTGTATGCCCCAAATGTAAAACAGCTTAGCCTTTATGTTGAGCACATAATGTGTACTAGTGTATTGAGTTATAGAGTTATATTTGTATTGAGTTATAGATTTTATATAAATTGCCTCCTTACATCAACTGTAGAAAGCAGGTTTTATTATCCTTATTTTGCAGATGAAGAAGCTGAGGCACAGAGGGGTTGAGAAACTGGTCAAAATGCACAAGCTTGTTGGGAACAGAATCAGGACTTGAAACCAGTTCTATTTTAACTCTAGAGCCTGTGCTCTAATCATTACAGGATGCAGTCATGCACTCCTGCACACGGGCATGATGTCTAGTACGCACTCATGGAGATAGACACAGTTGTTATTCATAGCCTCTGTTCCTTTATTTTTTTCGAAGTTTTGTATAGGATGTTAGTGTGAATAAAAGATTTTTCTCCTGTCATTTATCCTTCCCTGCATTTGGCAAGTGACCATCCCTGTGTCACCCTGAGTGAGTTATCCAACTCTACAAGAATAGTTGATAAGCATCCTACCTGCTACATTCATTGGATGTAACTTGACATAAAACCTCTAGTCTCACTTGGGCTTCAGTCCCAGGGGTAGGGGGCTGCTTATCCGTAATTTTAGTCTTCAGGAGGATAGCTGGACTTGGCCCTGCCCCTTCTTTGGCCAGTCTCCCCCAGACAAACCAAAGGGACAGACATGCACAAGAGAGACAAGCATTTCAGCATCTCAGAGAAGGGTAATTTCTTGTACAGAATACAAAGTTAGTTACAGGTTTTTGCCAACCACTGATGTAGGCATGTCGTTGTGATAGTGTGTTTTGACAGGATAAATCTGGGGAATTTGGTTAGTCTGGAAAGGCTTCTTGTGGAAGAAATGCACTGAGGCTTTTTGGGTTGGTCTTGGCTTATGTGCACTAACCTTCCAGTGACACTGCTACCAAACTCCTTTCTTTGTCTTTCTTACCTACCACCAGGTCTTGTTCAGCGCTGTGTCATCATCCAGAAGGACCAGCATGGCTTCGGCTTCACGGTCAGTGGGGATCGCATCGTTCTGGTGCAGTCTGTGCGGCCTGGTGAGTGCTGTATCGCTTCTGCCTGCAGAGGGCTGTTCTTACAGAGCCACTATATATGTGACAGTGTCACATGACTTGGGGAACTTGTGCTTTCCTGAGGGTCTGGGGAGCCCTGGGAAGCACAAATGAATTACTCTAGTACTGGTTTTCCCCAGGCATCAGGGAAAGTCTCCACAGTACAGAGCCACTAGGCAGAATTTCTAGGAATTGTACTCCATGCTTAATTCCCTGCTTGGGAAGTGTAAAACCAGCAGAATAGCCCTCATGTCATCAGGCAGAAATCTCATTGCCATGTAAGGGAGCCCCTCACACTGGGTCACACATAAGATGCCACGGAAGAATCAAAGGCCCCCTTTCCTCATACTTACCTTCACATTACCTGACTAAGTGCAAAACAGTCGCTTTCTACAGGAGTTCATAATTTGAGACAGGTACACTAGTCCAAGTGGTTATAGAACACATTTGCAGATACAAATAACATTACATAATAAATTACCAAAAGATAAATGATGTGTGTTGGGCATTACATTGGAGGAAGTGGTATTTGAAAGTTTGGGTAGTTTGTGGTTCAAGGCATAGTCATACTCCTTCTGATCGGTTTGGAAAGTCCTCTTTAAAAAACAGGATTTCAGAAGTAGTTTGAGAGGTGGAAATGAAAAAGTAGATTACCAAGATAGGAATTTGGTGGGAAGAGAGTGAAGAGTGAGTCGGCATCACAGCCAAATCCACCTAGTGACCAATTATGTATAGAAGAGCTATGAACAGTCAAGCTCTCGTATGCGCTGCATGGAAGAATCATTGTTAGTGACTGAGGCTGAAAAAGGCAGTCAAGAAGGAGATGGGGTGTGGAAGAGAGTATAAAGCAAGTATCCCTAAAAGGGGTGAACTTCAGTGTAGCAAATGGGATTGAGCCGGTGACATGGAGCATTGCAGGCTTGGCTTATAGAAGAACACAGGAAAGGGTAGGGAGCAGGCTGGCATTTCACACTAGGGACAGTGCAGAAGAGGGAGGGAAAATGTATTTGCACTACTTTTGGAGAAAGATTTTGGAGATGTTTACAGGAAAGGTGAAAAGATCATTTCAAATTTGTGACCAAAATTAGATTTGTGGGTCATACAAGGACATAAATAATTATGGCTTCTTATGTGGGAGTGTTAACTTTTATCACTGGGAGGTTTGTCTTGTATATCCTGGGGTAAAGCTCTGAAAAGATAGTTTTGTTCTTTGCTTCTTTTATTTCTCAGGGTTCTTGGACTAGGCTGAAACAGAGTTAGCAGAACTGCCAATAACTTGTACTTTGCTTCTGTAGTCTTTTTAATGCAGAAAGTGTGGGATCTCCTCCAGTGAAGCAGAGATCCAGCTCTCCTTCACTTTTTTCCTCCTCTTAGGCTGAACAGAGACCCAGAAAGGAAAGAGCAAAAAGATGGCTTGTGGTTAAATATGAGTTTTAGAAAATATGTGTGTGTGTATGTGCTTGGGGAAAGAGAGAGGAAGAGACTTCATTTGGATTGGCATTGAAATCAATAGAGTAACAAAGCAGTTGTTATTGTCTTTTCCAGATACATATTAGGTTTCTTTAGTTCACTGTTTATCAAAGTATGATCTGTGTTCTGCCTACATCAAAATCACCTAGGCCCTAAGATGATTGAAATCCTTATTCTTGGCCCTCACACCAGAAGTACTGAATCATTTTTCTGGCAGGAGGGCCAAGGAATACACTTTTCAACAAATTCCCCTGGTGATTCTCATGCTTACTGAAGTCTGAGAACTTCTGCTCAAATCCCTTTACTCTGAAGAGTTTAATTTTTTTTTTTAATCACTGTGTTATTAGAAGTCACCCCATGTGTTTTACACATCTAGGCAAGATAGCTCTTTCCTCTTCAGCTGTAGTTTGTAGATGGCTGTATAAGAGAGAGTTTCAAGCTATTTGCAAGTACTCTTCCATAAATAGCACACTTTAGATGAGGGGCGTCTTGAATCCTAGTATTGAAAAGCCAAATTGGAATGTAGTCATCAGTTTTTTTTTCTTTTTAGACTAGAGACATCTAGATTGCCTTTGTGGGAGTTTTGTTTTGATCAGATGAATACAACCTAAGATTTAATTATCATCTTGGGGCAAATTTACAAAATATAATTTTTATGCTTCTCATTAACTTATTTTATCTTTAGTGTTTCTTATGCTTCCTGGGTATAAATTAAATTAGAAATATAAGTCATTTGAAACTCTATTGTGGTCAAAACCACTGCAACCTCCAGTTGAGGGACAACCTGAAAAAGTCAAGAGCACATTCTGCTGAGCACCTCTCAGTCAGTCACTATCAGAAGCTCTTAATCTGGTCTACTTTAAAGAGGAAAGCTGTAAATAGTTTGAAACAAATGTTTTCAAATCATTTGTAAATAAAACAATTACTGTTAGTATCTTTACTATTAAACAGTTATTATCATCTCTAATGATAACCCTCAGAATATCTTTATGAACCTCTCAGGACTTATGAGCTTCAAGTTTCAAAACTCTTGTTTTTGTTCTCTTTGTTATTATTGTTCCTCTTTATTATTATCTTAATGATTTTAATACAGTAAACTCATTGTCACTGGATAGTAAGAAATAACTCTTATTTGTCCTTGGAACATATCCAGACACATTAAAATGAAGCACACATACTCTTCCCAGAGCCTGGCCCTGCTTGTCTCCTACCTTGGCCTGGTTATTAGAAGTCTGGCTTCTTATCTAGGTGGAGGGAAGAACAGGAGGTATGACCTTACATAGTCCACTCTAGCTTAAAAGTAGTTGTGTTACTGAAGCAGAATAGGGTGTACACCCAGCATTTGAGATACTTGACACAGAGAAATGAGGGGAAATGTTGGGGGATGGGAGGGGTTTGACAGGGACTTTGGTGTAGATTCAGTGACTACTGGGAGAGATGATGGGGCTCTGCTAACTGGGCCTTCTCCTTACAGGAGGCGCAGCCATGAAAGCCGGTGTGAAAGAGGGCGACCGGATCATCAAAGTGAGTGACCCTGACACCTACTATCCCCAAACCCCAGGAGTGGAGGCAGGTGTGCAGGGGCACTTCTGGCCTGGCCCCCATCCTGCATATTTCCATCTTAAAACCAACTTTTAGCCAGCCACAGAGTTAGGGGTGCTACACCAGAGGGAGCACAGTAGCATAGTGTGAGAGAGAGTGGGGATTAGGATAGTGGGTTCCATATTCTGGGCCCTTCTTGACTCTAAAGCAACCAATCTTCTAGAACAGGTTTTATTATTTCCATTTCACAAATGACAAAAATAAGATTAAGAGGGAGAAACTGTGACTATTGAAGGACCCAAGCCTTCAGATCCTCAGGTTGATACTCTTTTCTCCATACAGTTCCAACCCAAGATCCTTGCCAGTTCTAAATGACTATAGTCTGCCCTACTATTCAGGTCTTTCTTCTGCAAAATGGGGTCCTAGAAGCATTAAGGAAATCCTAGCTGCAGAGACTCCTTAATCCTTTAGTAAGGAGGAAGCACCCTGGGTCAGTTGACATACACATGTACACATGAGACAAATGGTCACAGAAAAGGAATAAAGACACAAGTCTTGCCCCTGAAAATGTATAGGCTAGCTGTAGAGACAGAATACATAGCAGATATGAATAAGAACAAATTCATAATGTAATTTGAACAAGTGACCAAAGGTGGCTAAATAGCATTGGAAAATGGCTTCCTAAAGAAGTGGCAGTTTGAACTTACAGAAGGATCCCCTAGGTTTCCATCACCATTTCTCAATATTGTTTGTCCCTCCAACAGGTCAACGGCACCATGGTGACCAATAGCTCACACCTGGAAGTGGTGAAGCTTATCAAATGTAAGTTGGAGAGAGGTGACAACTGAAGAAATTAGGGGAGCACATAGGATGAAAGGGAGGTAGGGAGGAGAGAACAGGCCTCCTGACGTGGGAGGCTTCCTTTCTGGGTATGTGAGGCAGCTGACGTCACATCTTTAATTGTGGCATGGAGTGATCCACTTAGACGGCCACAATCCCCTATTATCCTTTCAAGTGAAGACACTATTAATCTCTCATTAGACATCTTTATTTTGTCCACATCCATTTTTTTTTATTTCAGCATATTACGGGGTTACAAATGTTTAAGTTACATATGTTGTCTGCCCACATCCATTTTTGCCACTCCTATTTACACCATATCCTACTGAGCCCACGTTTCACTCAAATATCATTCCATCCCACTCAGGGACATTCTTCCTCATTTGTTTCCTGTTTGGAAGAAAACAAAAACAAAAATAATTCTGTTTGTAGCCAAGAAGACCCAACAACCGAGTCTGCACAGATAATCAAATAGAAGTAACAAATGTTAAGGAAAGAATTGAGGGGTTTGAGAGGGTGGAGGGCTGGAATTTGAGTTCCTGCTTTGTGCCAGGTGGGCAGTGCACTAGGGGCTTGACATTGACTACTTAATTTAATGAGATAAAGGTTGAAACGAGCTAATGAGTCAACCCATGGGTAGTGTTCCCAGATATTTGTGAGTGGAAGTTTGGTTGAGGTCTCTGCCTAAAGGAAGGGCAGGATGCAGCACTTGGACTGATGCAGGACAGGAATTATAAAATGGGTAGGCTATTAAAAAGTAGATTATGAGCTTAATGACAGAAGGGAGAAGACACACACACACCCACCCACCCACCCACACCCACCCACCCACCCTGCCACCATGGAGTTGAGTATCTCTGTCCCTAGAACAGAACCACTGCAGCAAGCCTCTTGTTTTCCTCCAGCTGGTGCCTATGTTGCACTCACACTCCTGGGCTCTTCACCTTCATCCGTTGGTGTCTCTGGGCTCCAGCAGGACCCATCTCCAGCAGGAGCTCCCCGAGTCACCCCAGTGGTCCCACCACCACCCCCTCCTCCACCTCTACCTCCTCCAGAACGCATCACTGGACCAAAACCTCTGCAGGTAATGATGCCCCTGGCTCCCCCTCCTTACTCTAATGTCCCTTTGAAGAGCTGCCCACTGGGAAGGAAAGCAGGTTAAATTGAATGGTATTGTGATGAGCAGAGGCAAGCTAAAAGATATATGGAAGACCATCAAAGAGTTGAACAGAAATGAGGGCTACATGAAAGGGGCTATTCCATGCCTTAGTGTCCTCCTTCTATGCAAATACATTGAGGTTTTATCAGACAGCAACATAAAGTGTGTTTCTTAAACATGTGGAAGACTCTAAGGAGGCCCTCTGCAAGTGCTGCTCTTCATCAGGAAGAGAGTGGACACTTGCAAGCATGGACAGAAAGCAACTATTGAAGACTATTGCCAGGCAGTGTTAGCAGGATATGGTAGAAAGTCAAGGAGTAGGGGAAAGGCTTCCTAGAGAAAAAAAAAAAAAAAGGCTACTTGGAGGAGCAAAATGTGGAGCCCAGTCAGAAGAGGGAGAATGTCAGAGAAGGACAAAAACAAGTAGGGAAAGAACCATAGGAGCAAGAAAAGCCTGTATGAAGAGTTAAAGAAGGACAGAGTGCAGATGAGCGTAGGGAATAGCATTTTTCCATTGGAAAGAAGACTGAGCCTGCAAGTTGTGAAAGACTTTAGAGCAGTTTGATACCAAAGGGAATTACAGGTTTCTAGGAAGTTTGGGAGTAAGATCAAAATAAAACTTTATGTTCACTGCATTCCAGTAGGGTTGTGGGTGTTATACAAAACATACTTATGACCTAGGCTCTACTGTCATAGCTTTTCTTGCCCAAGAGTCAGCAAGCAGAAGAGAGTTAAGGTATTGAGCTAATCCCTAACTCTCACTACTGCCGTATTTTCTAGGATCCCGAAGTTCAAAAACACGCCACCCAGATCCTCAGGAATATGCTGAGGCAGGAGGAAAAAGAATTGCAGGTAAGGTCACTGCCAAGAGTAGACTGGCCATTGCCTTAATGCAATAATACTTTATCAGAGCAATCTGCCAATGTGTACTACTTAATTTACAGGCCTTATCCTATCACAGTAAAACCTTAAATAATAAAACTTAAGGATCGCTACAGAATTGTCATTGGCCAGTAGAATTTGTTAAAGCAGAATCTGACCAGTGGAGTGAATAGAGCAATAGATTCCATGGGTAGTGGATGAGACTATAGTGAATATGAAGACAAAATACAAATAAGTGACAGACAGGGAGACTAAAATGGGAGAACATTAGAACAGATGAAAATCAGAGTCAGTTGGAGTTGATCTTAGAGGTGTCCAAGGAAGGGAAGCGATAGAGGAAAGGAAGGTGGGGTGGGTAGGTGAGGGCTGGGCCAGACTAATGAAGACGGGTAGCACTGTTGGTGGAGGGGATGAAGAGAGATTTCCAGGTCCAGGAAATGATGTACACAGAGAACAGTAAGAAGATTAACTTGGCTGGAGTAGAATAACCAGATTCCTGTTATAGCTGTAACTTGCACCAATCTCCTTGCCCTTTCATTTCAAGTCAGCAAATTTCTATAAGTGCCACTGTATGTGAAGCAGTGTTTTAGTTACTGTGGTATACATAAATGAAAAAGATTGGGTGGTTCTTGCCCTCAGCATGTTTAAAATCTAATGGGGAAAATTCAGATTATAGTGGGAGGAACAAAGAGCTTGCAGTAAGAGAACAAAGAAGAGAGCAATTAATGAACAATAGGAAAGGTAGGAAAAGGCTTCACAGAAGGGACAGTATTTCATCTGGGCCTTGAAGAGTGGGCCTTCAGTAGGCATAAGAGATAGGGGAGGGAATACTAGTGAATGGACAGCATAGATCAAGGCACAAAGATGTAAAATACATTCATTTATTTAACAAGCATTGGGTTTTTGCTGTGTACTAAGTACTGTGTATTAGGGCAATAGATGGTAGTAGTGTTGAGGAAAGAGTTGGAATGGTTACAAAGATAAATGAGAGGGTCAACCTTTCCTTTAAGGAGTTAGTAGTCCCATAGGATATGGATGCATGAATATACACTACATTATAATGAATGTTAATACATACATACTGGCAAATGTCATAGAATAGCCAAGACAGTATGCTGTTGGTATAAGCTGCAGTCCCCAACTCCTGGGCTACAGCCCAGTACCAGTGCATGGCCTAGGAACCGGGCCGAGCCTCACCACCTGACCTCTGTTTCTTCCCCAACCCCATCCATGGAAAAATTGTCTTCCATGAAACTTAGGAACCAGGCCTCACAGCAGGAAGTGAACTGTGGGCGAGGAAGCAAAGCTTTATCTGTATTTACAGCCACTACAGCTGCTGCCCATCACTGGCATCACAGCCTGAGCTCCACCTCCCTCCCACGCCCCACCCCTGGTTCTTGGAAAAATTGTCTTTCATGAAACCGCTCTCTGGTTCCTAAAAGGTTGGGGACTGCTGGCTATAAAGGCAGACCCACAGAGCAGTGAAATAGAATTCAGAGCCCAGAAATTACCCATATATCTATGGTCAATTGATTTTCAGCAGAGGTGCCAAGATAACCTCAGTGGAGAAAGACTACTCTTTCGACAAATTGTGCTAGAACAACTGGATATCTGTATACAAAGAATGAATGTGGACACTTATATTACACAGTTAACAAAATTTGACTCAAAATGCATCAAAGACTTAACTGTTGAGAGCCAAAATTATTTTTAAAAACTTTAAAACTCCTAGAAGAAAATTTAGGTGTAAATCTTCATGACCTTGGATTAGGCAGTTGTTTCTTAGATGTGATGACACCAAAAGAATAAACAACCAAAAAAAAAAAGACAAATTGGATTTCATCAAAATTAAAAACTTTTGTATATCAAAGGATACTATCAATAAAGTAAGAAGACAACCCACAGAAGAAATGGGAGAAATATTTGCAAATCATATCTGATAAGGGTCTAATATCGGAATATGTAAAGAACTCTGACAGTCAACAGTAAAAAGACAAGCATCCCAACTTAAAAATTGGCAAAGTATTTGAATTGACAGTTCTCTAAAGAAGATATGCAAATGGTCAATAAATAGGTGAAAAGATGCCCTACATTGTTAGTCATAGAGAGATGCTAATCAAAATGAGATACCACTTCACACCCATTAGGATGGCTATAACCAAAATAACAAGTGTCAAATACTTATTTATATTTTGTCTGCATATTCACTATCCTATTCCTACCATTGGTGGTGAGAATGTAAAATAATGCAACCATTCTGGAAAACAGTTTGACAGTTCTTCAGCATGTTAAACACACAGATATTAAGTGATCTAGCAAGGATATACCCAAGGGAATTGAGAACATATGTTTACATAAAAACTTGTGCATGAACATTCATAATAGCATTATTTGTAAAAACCAAAAAGTAGAAACAACTCAAATGTCTATCAGTTGATGAATAGATAAGCAAAATGTGGTATATTGATATAATGGGATATTATTCAGCCATAAAAAGGAATGAAGTACTGATACATAGTATAACGTGGAAGAACATTATACTGAAAACATTATGCTAAGTGAAAGAAGCCAGATACAAAAGTACACAGATTGTATGATGCCATTTATGTGGAATGTCCAAAAGAGGCAAATGCTTAGAGACAGGAAGTCGATTAGTGGTTGCAGAGGGTGGAGGAAGAGGGAAATTGGGAGTGACTGCTTACAAGTACCAGCTTTCTTGTTGGGGTGATGGAAATTTTCTGGAATTATACAGTAGGGGCGGCTATACAACTCTGAATACACTAAAAACACTGAATTGTACACTTTAAAATGGTGACCTTTATGTTATGTGCATTATATCCAGTATCAATTTTTAAGGTATTTTTTTAATGCCATGGAAGCACAAAAGAAGGAATAATTATTTATACGATAATCAGAAGGCTTCATGAGATGACACTTGAGTTGGGTTCAGTGTGCTGTGACTAGAACATTGAAAATGGCAGTGGACGTGGGGTTGGAAGGTGTTCTGGGCCTTGAATACAATGAGGAGCTTGGAGTTTGTTCTGAAAGCAGTGGGACTTGATCAGAGGATTTTAGTAGGCAACTGGTCACATTTTCAAACCAGTGTTCTTTGGAGAAGTGTGTTAAGTGGGTTAATATAAGGAAACCATTAGGAGGCTATTGCAGTAGATAAGAGATGATGACAGATTTAACAAGAACAGTAGGAGTGAAAACAGAAAGGAGGGGATAGCCATGGGAGATATCCCAGAGGTCAGATCAGTGGAACTTATCAACTGGTAAGGGAGGAGAAAGAATTAAAGAAAGTCCCAAGTTTGGGTGCCTGGCTAGATGGTGATGCCATTGTTGGAGTGAGATAGAGGAGAGAAGCAAAGCTTACGGGAAGGAAATGAAGGTCAGCTTTGAGTGTGCCCATGAGACATTCTGGTAGAGACCAGGCGCTATACATGTGGAGATAACAGGGCTGAAGCTAACAGGAAAGGCTGGGTTGTAATAGATATTGGGGTATCCTCAGTAGAAAAGTGACAGTTGAAATTGGAGACTGTGCGAAATCAGCCAGGGCACCAGTGCGGAGAGGAGAGTGCTGAGGGTGGAATCTGGGGACTTAAGTGCTTTTCCAGCACACTGCATCAGCCTTTACCACACCACTTGCTATTCTATTTGATCTTTGAAGGAGTATTTGGTTGAGGTAATGGGAAGGGAACTAGATTGTGTGTCTTGAGGAGCGACTGGAGGGAAAGAAGTGTGGGGTTCTTATTGTAGACTGCTGTTTTGAAATACTTGGCCATGAAAGGAAGGAGACGCAAATGGGGCAGCAGCTTGAAGAATATCCGAGCTGATGGAAAGGGTTTAGTTGTGGTGGTTTGTTTTAAGTCAGAAAACTTGAACATTGTTGTAGGATGCAGGGAAAGAGCCATTGGAAAAAGAAGACTTTGAAGATACCTGAACGGTATCCAAGAAGAGCCCAAAGCAGTCAAAAGTTTAACTTTGTAAAAGATTTAGACATAGTTTCTCCGTTCAGGCAGGAGGAAAGATAACTGAAAATGTTTTGATATGGAGTAAAATAAAATTGGGTTTTCACCAAATGGTATCATCTCCTGAGACTGAAGGAAGGGTTGGGGCTTGGTGGACATGGAGAAGGTGAGACATTAAATGTGAGGAATTTGTAAAAAAGTTGTCAGGTAGTGGGGAAGCCCCAAATGAGTTTAGATAATATGTGAACCCAAGGTCTTTATTTAATTATGTAACCAGCAAGCTTTGTTGAGCATCTCCCTTTGTAGTAAAATATGAATAGCTGCCACGTATTCAGGCGTGTAACTATGCGCCAGACATTCTGCTAAGCACTTTGCGTACATAATCTCATTCAGCTCTTAACCACCATCCCACAAGTCAGGTATTGTCATCTCCATTTTATCGATGAGGACGTATTCAAGCTTGCCCAAGTCTACACAGCTAGTAAGTGCAGGTGCTAGAATTCAAAGCCAGGTCTCTGTAACTGCGAAGGGAGTCTGTGGCATATTTCATGCCATGCGGAGTGCTGGTGTCAGGATGATTCCTGCTCTCTAGGAGCTTCCAAATGATGGGGCTAGGGGGAGGTATTGTCTGCTCTGGTCAGTGCTGCTTCCTCTCATCTCCTCTGGTTCTCATTGTGTGTAAGTTTCCTCTTTAGCACTTTTTTGTGTACTGGTCTAGACAGTCACTTAAATATTTCACACTTGAGTGGTAGTAGAGAAAGACCTCATTTACAATGTGGGACTTAAGCCCTTAAAGAATGGGTCAGATTAGGACAGGACTTTGTGTTTATCTTCTTTCTCAGGTGGCCTCACGTGTTCTGTTTTCCATCGCTTATACCTTTTTCTGATCCTAAATAATGGTCAAATAACATGTATCTACTAGAAGGCAGAGATCTCTCCTCTCTCTTCTTTGTTTTGGGATAACTGCCTATTCTCCTCACTGATGAGTTGTCCATTCTCTACTAACCACCCCTCTGCCTTTTCCCCTCCTCCTTCTCCTCCTCACCCCTCCCCAGCGTATCTGTGAGGTGTATAGCCGGAACCCCGCCAGCCTGCTGGAAGAGCAGATCGAAGGTGCCCGGCGGCGAGTCACTCAGTTACAGCTGAAGATCCAGCAGGAGACTGGTGGCTTAGTGGTGAGTGATGGTAGGCACAGCTCTAGGAAAGGCATCATGCGGTTGGACTGGGGGTAGAGTGAGGGAGAAAGCAAGGACGGAAGGCTTCCTGTGTTATGGCAGGACCTCAAGATGAGCTAGTCTAAGTGTTTAGTATTTTACAAGGAAAAAAAGGTCGGCAGTTCTTTATTTAGCACAAAAGAGGCTGAGCACTGTTGTGACACTTGGGATACCATAAAAAGAAAAAGCCTATGTCTTGCCCCCCAAGAACTTATGGTTGCAATGGAAAGAAATAAATATGAAATAAATCATACTGGCGGCTTTAGTCTCCTAAATATCCTTCCCTTCTGGGTAGTTTCCTCATAGCTGATGTATATTTCTACACTGGTTTTACTTAATTTTCATCTGGTACCTTTCTCCACCACTTATTCTTCAAGTAATGGGTCTTCTCAAAGAAATACAAGTACTTTTAAAGTCAACCTATGTAAAGGATTCTCAATCAGTTGAAAGGGATCTATATCAGCAGCTAACCATGCTTTGTGGAAAATTCCAGAGAGGAAATGGTTTTTTATCTATTCTTGTCAGGGCCCTTACTATTAGTGTCTACTTATCTCCATCAGGCATTAATTCTTTGGGTGAGTAAGAAGTAACTCTCCAGAAACTTTAAGGTCTCTAAGAATAGTTGCCAAAGCAAATAAAAATTATTTAACACATTAACTGCCATGTGAGTTGTATTTAACTCATGGTAGTTTTGAGCCTAGGGCCTCGTGAAGCATATGTAACTCACACATCTCTTCACCCTGGGAGCCATAAGAACTATCTATCAAGTTGCATATAACTCATACACATAAAACAACAATAAAAAACAATTTTTTTCATTCAATTAGAAATTGTTTTGTTTTTGAAGTTTTTATTCTATTTTCTTAATAAAACTGTAAAAAATTTTTTTTCAGTGTGGCAGTCAATGTGTTAAAGATTATCTGCTTTCTTTTTTAGAACATTCAGATCAAAAAAGTTTGAGAAACATAGGCAAATAAATTTAAACTGCTTCATTTTCTGAAGGAAATGTAGCACATGGTTGATTGGGGCTCAGGTTGTGGACTTAGACTGTCTAGACTCAAATCCCAGCTCTCATTCTCACCAGCTTTAAGACTCTTGGTCAACTTACTACACCCCTAGGAGCCTTACTTTCCTCATTTATAAGATGGAGATCATGGTATTTTCAGACATAAAGCTTGCCCTTGACACAGGGGCCAGTACGTGTTTGCTGCTGCCACTGTCGGTTGTGCTTTGAGGTGGTGAGTCTGAGACACACAGTTTCTCTGAAGGTCTGAGCTCCAAGCTTGGCTTTAGGGTTGACCTGCTGTGTAGCTTGGGCGAGTTACTTACGGTCTCTGAGCTTGTGTTTCCTCATTTATAACATGGAAGTAACATGCCTAACTCAGAGTCATTGGAAGATTAAATGTGATATAAGAAAGTGCTTTGTAAACAATAAAGCACTGTCAACATCATTTCTTCCACGTGGGCTGGCTCAGTCAGTCCCAGACTGTAAGTCCTCCTCAGAGATCTTCAGAGGTAAACCCTTTATGTCTGGCCCCAGTCACCTGCTTTGAGCCCTTTGTGCTCCTTGATAGTTAGGAGGTTCTTTCTTGTATCCAAGTAAGGTATTAGATGCTTTGAGGTCCAGGGTGATAAATAGAGATTTTAGAATTTTGTTAATGGTAAAGCTCCCTTTCCACCATTAGGGGTCATCATCATCCTCAAACTGTACAAAAGAAGCAGTATCTCTTCTAGCTGGGCATTTTTGAGGCAATAAAGCAGAAGAGGCCACTAATTGTAAGCTAATACAGCACTGATTGGAGGAAGGAAACAGTAGGGCGAGAGGTTCACAGAATTTGCCCACCCTCTGGGCCTTTCTTTTTTAGGACATACTTCCACTCTACGGTGATACCAACCAGAGACCATCAGAAGGTGAGTCTCCCCCCCTCACTCCCTTTTTCCCTGGTCCAGGTTTCCTATCTATTTTCCTCTCCCTGCAGGGCAGATTCTGGGAAAGAAAATATATAATGCCTGCCATCTGGAAAATAGAATAATGGGAAAAAGCAGTACAAATACACAGGGAAATTGGATACTATTTAGGCAGTAGAAATGAGTGTCTAACCAGTAGCACTGGGTAGATAAGGGCCAGGGAGATACTGGAATGATTATGGTCTAGACAACAACTTGCCTAACAGCACCTGGCACTTAGGAGCTCAACAAATCCTTGTTGTTATAAGAAATGCATGGTGACCAGAAGAGGGTTGGGACTGGGTTGAGGGGTAAGACTAGTGTGATACAGCTACAGGGTCTTACATCGTGAGGTGACATGACCTGTACCTAGGTGCAGAGGTAAATAACTAGATGAGAACTCTAGATGTGGTAAGAGTAGAGGAGAGGTCCTCAAACTTTTTAAACAGGGGGCCAGTTCACTGTCCCTCAGACCGTTGGAGGGCTGTTGGAGAATGCGGTGCACATTCCACACATGAGCACTGTGGGCCTGGGACGAGTCGGCTGCTAAGCAGGACAGGCAGGCCGGATAAATGTCCTAGGCAGGCCGGATAAATGTTCTCGGCAGGCCTCATGTGGCCCAAGGGCCGTAGTTTGGGGACGCCTGCCCAATAGAGTATCTGAGTCTAGAGGTCATGAGATGAGAGAGCAGAAGGGAAGCATGAAAGATGACGGTTTCCCCGTCCTGCCCAGTGCACAGGTGTTCAGAATAAAGGGTCGTCTTTCCCCCAGGCCTCAGCTCCTTCCTTACTATATAAACTGGTTTCTTCTCAGGCCGTTTCTCTCTGGATTCCCAGGAAGGGGACAGTGGCTTGGACTCTGGGACAGAACGTTTTTCTTCCCTTAGTGAGGTGAGTGCCAGCAGAGACAAGGCCCATTCAGAACATATATTCACTGTCCCTTTCCTAGACACCTAAAGGCTCAGCTGCTCACCAGCTGCACCAAAGCCTCTGGCCTGTCTTCTGGGCGCCTCTTCTATGGTTCTAGTTCCAAGGATTTCAGTCACTGTGCTCTGAGTTCCAAAAAAGGGGTTTCAAACGCAAACTTACATGTAAGACCATCAAATCTGGCTTCCATTTTATCCTAGTGAACTCTGTTATATAAAGAGTAGGGTAGAGAGGGAGGCCACATCCTTAACTATGGCAAGCCTTTGAGAGTGAGGGAGCAAAGACACAAATCCTCTACAACAGTGATTTGACCAAATATACATTTCTGCCTGTCAGGAATAATATCATCTTAGATTAATACAATGAACCCTGCCTGATCAGAAGTGGTAATCTCTTTCTTTGCTGTGGATCTTTTTCTTCTTAAACATCTTATCTTTTCTGGAGTAGTGAGAAGAATTTCAAGTTTTTTTTTTTTTTTTTTTTTTTTATTGTTTTTTTTTTGAGACAGAGTCTCGCTTTGTTGCCCAGGCTAGAGTGAGTGCCGTGGCGTCAGCCTAGCTCACAGCAACCTCAAACTCCTGGGCTCGAGTGATCCTTCTGCCTCAGCCTCCCGGGTAGCTGGGACTACAGGCATGCGCCACCATGCCCGGCTAATTTTTTTTTATATATATATCAGTTGGCCAATTAATTTCTTTCTATTTATAGTAGAGACGGGGTCTCGCTCTTGCTCAGGCTGGTTTTGAACTCCTGACCTTGAGCAATCCGCCCGCCTCGGCCTCCCAAGAGCTAGGATTACAGGCGTGAGCCACAGCGCCCGGCCGAATTTCAAGTTTTGAAGGTTATCTCTTCCAGGTGTTCTCAGTTTGCATGTGTTCTCAGTTTGCATATATAAACTCTATAAACCTGCAATATAAAGAGTAGAAGAAATAGCAATGGTGATAGCAAAATATTTAATTAGCCAGATTAATTAAATATGTGAATAAGTGGTTGAGAACATGTTAAAAACCTAATTATAGATAACAATTGGCATTTTATTTTCTTGCTGCTCCTGTTTGTGGGAAGATGATGAATACACATGAAAGGATCAATATATAGGAAATTCTCCAAGAAAGTGGGGTGGGAGGGGCGTCCTATAAAATCTACAATTGACATCTAGGAGGCAGCATAGTTGGTGATGAAGAAAAGTATGTGCTGTGGGTTGAGACTACCTGGGTTGAAGCCAGAAAATATCTCATTACTAGCTCTTTGACCTTCAGCAAGTCTTATAACCTCTTGGAGTCTTAGTTTTTTCATGGAAAAGTGGGAGGAATAATAGTATTAGGGCTGCTGTGAGAATTGAGTGAGATAATATATAATCAAGGGGTTAGTATAATGCTGGACACAGAGCAAGGGGTTAGTATAATGCTGGACACAGAGCAAGTTTTGAATTTCTATTAGCTAATGTTATAAGTATGGTTATCATTACCAAATGAGCTGAGCCCAAAAGGTCTTCTGGCCAAGGTTCCTTCTTACGGAATTCTCCATTCCTCTAGTCATTGATGAATCGGAACTCAGTACTCTCAGATCCTGGGCTAGACAGTCCTCAAACCTCCCCTGTGATCATGGCCAGGGTAGCCCAGCACCACAGGCGGCAGGGTTCAGATGCACCAGTCCCCACAACCAGTGACCAGGTGAGTGATCCACTTTGTAGTTTTCCTCTCTCTTTTTTTCAGAACTGAGATTTGAAGGCATGGGTCTTACCAATACATGGTCTTGAATAATCAGACTAAAGCCCTGCTCCAGCAACCCCAACTGAGATAGTCACTTACTTAGAAAATAAATGGTAAAAAAAAAAAAGAACATGGAATAGAAATATGAAAGTAAGGCTGTCTCAGGCTCTGTGTGAAGAGTCGGTGAATGTACCTGAAGGCAAGTGACAGATAAGGAGCAGGTAGTTGGTCTTTCTTTTAATGTCTATGTAGAATAGGAAATAGGTTTTATTCAGTGTTTCTCCAGAATACTAATTTTCAGTTTTCTCATTCCTTAGCAAAATTTCTTTCTCACAAACAAAATCTTTTTATTTGGGACACTAATGTAGGGAAGAAAAAAAAAAACTCAGTTCCCCTGAGACATTTTCTGATTAGCTGCCCTCAAGAATACTTCCATGGAGCCCTAAGATCCTGCAAAACCTAATTTGAAAGCCCTGCTCTCAAAGAACTAGATCCAGGAAAGATTTCAGGAACACAGGTATTAGCTTAGTGGAAAAAGCTTGCAAAGACTCTGGGCTGTCTGGCAATGGAATGAGCCAGCCCAAGAGCCAGAGAATTGCCTGTCATTGTTCAGACAGAAGCTGGGCCACTACCTATTAGAGACACTGGGGAGAGATTGCCTAGTTTTGTAAAATAGTGTTTCTTAAAATTCAGTCACCAATAGTGACTGTAATGATTTATAATAATTTATAATCACTATAATGATTTTTCCATATCCATGTTTCACTATGTAATGTTACTTAATATTTTTCTTTAAGCTAACTCACTTTTTTCAACTTAAATTCATTTTAAAGGAAATCTGTCATTATCTTAAATTAAAACCAGTAACACTATAAATGCAAGGTAAATGTAAAACTAAATATAAGTTTAGAAACAATTTTGTTAAATTCTACCTAGAAAGATATAAAACAGTGTAGACAAAAAGCTGTCATTTATGTTAAAAAGAGGAAAAAGCTTCTTTTATATCTCTGGATGCATATTTAAGAAACTGGTGGTCGTTGCCTCTGAGGGGGAATTAGATGGCTTGAGGGTAGAAGTGGAAGACTTTTCATTATATTTACCTTTTTGCATCTTTTTAATTTTAAACTCTACAAACATATTACTTATTCAAGAAATAGATAAAATTTTAAACAAGCTGAAAAATAAACTCTAGCTAGATTCTATTGCTTTTCAAAGGCTTTAATTAAGCCTGAGACTGATTCTGCTTTTGTTTAAGCTATCCTTAGCACCAAGCAGAAACTTTTTCTGGGTTAATCAAAAGGATTGAATAAGAATTGAAAAGAAGCCAGGCATGGTGGCACATGCTTGTAGTCCCAGCTACTTGGGAGGCCGAGGCAGTAGGATTGCTTGATCCTAGGAGTTTGAGGTTGCTGTGGGCGAGGCTGACGCCACGGCACTCACTCTAGCCTGGGCAACAAAGCGAGACTCTTGTCTCAAAAAAAAAAAAAAAAAAAACTGAAAAGAAACTTAACTTTCTTACAATATGATTCAGTGTTATTTAATGCCATGTCCAGGTACCACCTAAAATCATCTTGAGCCTCAACAAAAAATTATTTAAAATCATCTTGGCTGGGCATGGTGGCTCACGGCTGTAATCCTAGCACTCTGGGAGGCCAAGGCGGGTGGATAGCTCGAGGTCAGGAGTTCAAAACCAACCTGAGCAAAAGTGAGACCCCGTCTCTACTATAAATAGAAAGAAATTAATTGGCCAACTAATATATATAGAAAAAAAATTAGCCGGGCATGGTGGCGCATGCCTGTAGTCCCAGCTACTTGGGAGGCTGAGGCAATAGGTTCATTTGAGCCCAGGAGTTTGAGGTTGCTGTGAGCTAGGCTGATGCCACGGCACTTACTCTAGCCTGGGCAACAAAGCGAGACTCTGTCTCCAAAAAAAAAAAATCATCTCGAGTTATACCAGTGTACCTCTCACACTGGAAAACAGTGGTGTAAGGAAATATACAGGTAGTATTTTCAAATTGTGGTTGTCACCTTTTGGTGGGTCATAATATCAATATCTGAGGTCAAGAGCAGTGTTTATTTTAATGAAGTAGAATTTAATAGTGTGGGAAAAAGATATTAGCATTCATCCAATATAATAAGAGTAAGTTTAGTTTTGTGAAACTAAACTTTTTGTGAAACTAAACTAACTGTTTTAGTTACATATGCGTGTACTGAGTTGCAATGAAAATGTATTTATTATTGGAAGTTATAGTCAAAAACAGTTTGAGCTGGGAGTGGTGGCTCATTCCTGCAATCCCAGTGCTTTGGGAGGCCAAGGTGGGGTGATTGCTTGAGGAGAGGAGTTCGAGACCAGCTTGGGCAACATAATAAGACCACATCTCTACAAAATTTTAAGAATTAGCTGGGTGTGGTGGCATGTGCCTGTAGTCTTAGCTGTTCAAGAGGCTGAGCCAGGAGGATATCTTGAGTCCATGTGTTGGAGGCTGCAATGAGCTATGATCATGCCACTGTACTCCAGCCTAGGTGACAGTGAGACCTTGTCTCTAAAAAAAGGGGGGGGGGGGGTGAAAGCTGCTGTTCTAAAGTTCTTTTAACTCTGGGTGCCTAGTAATCTCTGATTCCAGGAGGTGGTTTTCAGAAAATAGGATCTCTAAAGTAATTTTGGCTAGAGAGAGAGAGAGAGAGAGAGAGAGAGAGATGATACTAATATAAGGAAGAAAACAGAGTAAACAGTAATGCCACTGTTTAGCCAAATACAAGTCATAGAGAGAGAGAGAGAGAGAGAGATGATATTAATATAAGGAAGAAAATAGAGTAAGCAGTAATCCTAATGTTTAGTCAAATACAAGTCACTAGTGAAGTGACCAATTAATCAGCAAGTTGGTTAAATCTAGTCCCTGATGGTGCTGGATCCTAGAATCTAGATCTAATTTTTCTGTCTTTTCTTCCCTCCTCTGAACAAAGCCAAGCCTTATTTTGTGCCATGACAAACCTGCTGGGTAGGTCTCCTGTAGAAGTATATGGGCTTGAGGTACCCACCCTGGTCCTTCCTCCAGAAGGCTTTTTATGCAGAGGGCTTCTTTCCCAGGCTTCAGTGAGTAACCCCAGACAGTGGGGTTATAGTTTTCTGCCTGCACCTTTGCTGTTTCTGCCCACACCTACCATTCATCCCCCCAAACTCCTGACTCTACCACACACACATATATCTCATGAGTTCTCTTTGGTGGTGGTGTGATTTTAGTAAACTTGTCTTCTCTCTCTTGGGCTTAGAGTTCCAAGCAGCATCTTTTTTGTATTATATAGCATTTATCGCTCTGCTGTTATTTACAAGTCTAATTTCCCCACTAGGCTTAATTCATGTTTATATGCTGAGCACAGGGCCTGGCACATAGTAGGTGCTTCATAATGCTTAGTGAAGGAATGAGTGAATATTTTGGAATGGGACTAATCAAAATTGTCTTCTGAGTGTCATCTTGGGGAGGACTTATCTAGGACACGGAGCTTCTTGAACTTCTCAGAGCTGAGGTTTCACAGTATGATCTATAGACAGAGGACATGGCCTAGGTGAATCCTATTCTTAAATCCAGAGTTATGCAGTCATCAGAAGAAAATTCTAATCAAGAGCTCCTCTACAAAAGAATACATTTGATACTCTAGTTTTATCTATTGAATATAATTTAGTTATTCTTAGAACTTAGAGGGGAAATGAATCCAATGTGTATTAAAATGTCTGGTGTACCAGCTGCTGTGCTAGATCTTTAACAAAAAGTCTCATTTAATTCTCACAATCAGGAAAGGAGGTGGCTGTTAGAGTCTTCATGTGGTAAATGAGAAAAGTGAAGCAAAGAAGGCTTAGCTTGTTCCTGTCAGGGTCAGAACTAGAAGTTAGTTCTCCTGGGGCCTAGCACAGGGCTCCTTCCCCTCCTGGCTGCTCCTTCATTGCCCACGTCCATACCCTTCCCTTTGTGGAGCTCAAGGACCGAGTTCAGGTTGCTGAGGGGGTTCAGGCATACATCCTGTTCCCAGGGGAAGTTTTCCTTTAGGAGGGTTAACAGGAGCAGGTGTGGAGTAAATGGTCTTAGAGTTCTTGTTTGTCTCTTCTGGTTTTGTTCATTTTCTGAGAACTATTTAAGTTGCTATTCTTTGAATGTTAAGAGCAAATATAGTATAGTTTCTCAATAATAATAGGTTAATAAGAGCATAGAGGAAAAACCTGTACTACCCACGAAACTGTCAGCAGCAGAGAGATGGAAGCATAGGGAACTCTCACTTTCTGTTACATAATTTTGTAATCTGTGTTTTTATAGTAATCATATTCTGCTTTTGTAATCAGAAAGATTATGTATTTGTAAAGACTTTTTTTTTTTGTAGACAGAGGCTCACTCTTTTGCCCAGGCTAGAGTGTCATGGCATCAGCCTAGCTCACAGCAACCTCAAACTCCTGGGCTCAAGCAATCCTTCTGCCTCAGCGTCCTGAGTAGCTGGGACTACAGGCATGCGCCACCATGCCCGGCTAATTTTTTCTATATATTTTCAGTTGGCCAATTAATTTCTTTCTAATTTTAGTAAAGATGGAGTCTCACTCTTGCTCAGGCTGGTTTCAAACTTCTGACCTTGAGCCTGCCTTGGCCTCCCAGAGTGCTAGGATTACAAGCGTGAGCCACCATGCCCTGGCCTAAGACTTTTAAAAAAATCCTCCCCCCAAACAATCAAAAACCTAGTGCTTTTCAGGTTTCACCAGAGAACCAAGTAGAGCCAAATGTGCTTGTCTGCCACCTCCTAGGGATCTTGGACCCCAAGGGGTTGAGGGTCTAGGATGTTTGGGGAGAGCAAGATACTCAGGATGTGTCTAAAAATACAAATACAGTAAGTACATCAAGCCTGACTCTGCAACTATGAGCATGCCAGTCAGTCTCTCTGGGCCTCATTTTTGTTTTTAGTTATAAACGAGTGTTAGACTCTAGCCTCTGAGATACCTTATGGGTCTCTCATGTTCTGTGACTCTGTCATTCTGGATATAGAGTCTGTAAATAACCAGAGAATAGAAAAGGAATAAGGAGCATCAGGGAGCCAGTCAGGAATAACCCCTAAAGAAAGTGGGGTAGGAGGGTCTCTTGGACCTAGATAAAAGTAGGCACAATAAGCTCAGTGGGTTCCAGAAGCAGAGTCCTTGCTGGGGAATCACTGGAAATGAAGGAGATAAAATTGAGTGAAAAATATAGTTCCTAGAAAAATCTTTAAAAGCTCAAAGAACCTTTAGGGAAAAAATTTGTCCAGTAAAGTATCTGAAAAGTTTATGCAGTATGAAGTCTCTCATATCTAATCAGTGGCATATTGGTTAGAATTAGGTTTTTATTAAAATTGAGGTAAGTAGGAAAAAGAAAAACTAGTCTAAGAAGTTTGGATTTTAGACAGGTAATAGAGATCTACCATAGACTCTTAAGCAGGCAAGGGAAATAATGCAAATGATGTTTGAGAAAGATCTACCCAGCCCTTTTGTTCAGGGAGACAGAGATCTGCTAGGTTCCCAGACTGTTACTTAGCCCCCATCACTTACTAGGCACACAGTAACTGTTCAGTGGCATTGTGGTAGACACTAGATTTGGAGAGTATGTTAAGGAAAACAACAAAGCCCCTCAACCCAGTAGTCCAGTAGGAGCTATAGGTTCTTATTTTGTTGGATGACACACCCTCCCCAGATCTTTTGCAAACAGGAAGAGAGCATTTTCTCTTACTTCCCATCTTCATATGTCATGTGGCCAGGCTGTTCTGAGTCTGCCCTGCCCCACCCAGAAGCATTTGATTTCCTGCAAGTGGAAATCATTTCTCTGTGCTTGAGATTTGGGGGTAGTGAGATGCCAACGTTTACCAGACCTGTGTGGCTTTCTTTGTGAGTGCTATGCTATGACTAAACAAACTTCATTGAGGGGGGTTGAACACCCTGTCCTCTATAACCCCTCATCTCTACAACTTGACTCTCTCCCCCAGGGTGTAGATCAAAGCCTGAAGCCTTTAATTATTGGCCCAGAGGAAGATTATGACCCGGGCTATTTCAACAACGAGGTAACGGTTTCCTGCTTTTCTCCTTTCATCATTCTTCTGTCATACAAGTTGTTCTGGCCTAGAAGCAGTCTGAGTAGCACCAGCTGTGAAGGGAACTTGGGGGAGGGAGCCTCAGCTTATAAACCCTGGAAGGTGGATCACATGGGAGCTGAAGTGGAACAGGCTGTGCTGCTGTACCCTGCCTCCGTGCCTCCCAGCCATTCTCAGCCTTCTGCCTTCCAGAGCGACGTCATCTTCCAGGATCTTGAGAAACTGAAGTCACGTCCAGCTCACCTAGGTGTTTTTCTACGCTACATCTTCTCTCAGGCAGACCCCAGTCCACTGGTAAGTCAGAAGTATCATTCTTGATTGAAAGCCTGCTTGTGCTTGGCAGAAAGAATCTCTGGCCTCCGTTTCTGCTCTCTAGATGTTACAAGTCAGATCCATGGGCATAGCCAGGAACTTCAAGGACAGAGACAAAATAGAAAAGAAGATGACACTTAGGCAAAAGGGTTTCTTCACTTTATGTGACATAGCAAACTACATCAATAGCCTAGGGAGAAGTGAGAAGAGCTAGGCCAGGAAAACTGTCGTTCTTGAATAATTTAGAAGGCTTTTTGGAGAACATGTTCTTTCTAGAGTTTTTTGAATGAAGGAAAATACAGACTGGCTACAGAATTGAGATAGTGGCCCTACAAGAAGAATTGGCAGAGAGCAAGAGACAGCAAAGGATCTTCCATCTGAAGGTGATGATAAGGAGAAAAGCGAGGGGACGGAGACCACAGTGCCCCAGGACAGTGCTCAGATTCAGCAGCCTTACCAGTTTCTCTCACTCTTCGCAACTGCTTAGGAAGTAGGGATGGAGGAGAGAGGTTGATGTTGTGTTCTTCAGGATAAACTTCTTGCCCAAGGCATGGACTGCTGTTTTGTCTTTCTGGGGATACCACTATTAGAAGCCAAAGTGAACGTCTGTTTGCTCAGTAGGTATTCATTGAATACCTGTGTGTGTGCCCCAAGTGCTGGTGTCTCAGAAGCATTCCTGAATAAAGACAGGGCACATCACAAAGAAATAAAACATGAACCCTTAGGAAACAGCATATAAACAAGTACAGGACACAAGTAAAATATCAAATGTGGAGAAGATACAGAGTTGAGGAGCAATGACTCTGAGGATGTGCGTGTGGGAAAGGGGTGGGATTATTTTACCACAGGTTTCTGAAACATTCTAACCCAGGGTTTCTCAACCTCAGCCTATTAACATTTTGAACTGGAGAATTCGTTGTTGTGATAGACTGTGCATTTTGGGATATTTGGCTGCATCACTGGACTCTACCCACTAGATGCCAGTAGCACCTCACTGCCCCAGTAGTTGTGACAACTAAAAATGTCTCCAGATGTTGCCAAATGTCCCCTAGGGGGCAAAGCACCCTGGTTGAGAATCACTGCTCTAACCCAGTTTCTCTCCTCTTAGCTTTTTTACTTGTGTGTAGAAGTTTATCAGCAGACAAACCCCAAGGAGTCCCGAAGCTTGGGAAAAGACATCTGGAATATTTTCCTAGACAAAAATGCGGTAAGGCAGTCATAGATTGTGTTGCAGTTTCATTATACTCTTTGAACCACTCTGAGACAGAGAAAAATAAAGCAAAACATTCAAGCCAAGTGGAGACAGGTTCTTAAAGAGAAGTCCAGGCTAAGAGATTTCTGCTTCTAGCTCTATTCCCAAAAGATTGACCTCTCTATACCTCTTTTATCCCACATGTAGAATACACATTGCCTCTCTCCAAAGTGGAGAAAGAAAGAGATTGTACCAAATTCTCATTGCTCTCCCCTGAATCATTCATTGCCCTACTTTCCCCCCAACCCTCCCTGCCTTCCACATTCCTGGGATAAAGAAACATGTTCAAAGGCACCCGATGATGTAGATCAATGAGGCAAGAGGAGAATCCCGTTTTCTGCAGCTCAGCCTGACTTGCTATTACTGCCCAAAGGCAGGAGTCAGAGGCTGGAGACCCCATAGTATTTGGGATGGATAGCACTCGGTGCATCTGTACATAGTTCCCAAGATTAGGTCAGGGATCCCACTGACAAGAACATTTCTGCCTACAGAGGACAGTTCCCATCCCAGACTTCCTAATCTGTTCAACTAAACTAATTCCAAGGTGGCATTCTTCTTCTAGCAGTAAGCTGCTAGGGCTAATATGTTGGGAAAAATTTATTTTTCTTAGGATTTTTTATTTGCCACCTTAAATGGGTATTGAGTAAGGAGGTTAGAGCTGCCACTTGTTTTCTGTTGGTTGTTATGGAACCACCCCAGTATTCAGGTGTCACAGACTCATAAAGCAAAAACCAGAACATTGTGCTGAATGAAAGACTAGGTGACACAAGGCTAGTTTGCCCCTGGGAGTGAAGAGGAGGGGAAATCCATCAAATACCCTTAAAAAGGTTTTCTTCTTGCTGCTAACTTAGCACCAGTTCACTTTTTAGAACAATGTGCCCATCCCATGCACCCTGTGACCTTGAAATAAGAGTGGAAAAACTGCATGTGCCAACCTCAGAATATAGTCCCAGCTTGCCCTGTAACCTCAGATTCCATTTCCCAAAAACTATAGCCTAGAATTCAGGTGTACAGTTGGAAAAATATGAGTGCAACGTGGGTAGATGTAGGCAAAAAGGTAATAAGAAGGTAGAGTTGCTAAGCCCTCCTCACCCTGCACGTGGTCAGTCTCCCTGGAGTGTGCCGACCTCACCACTTCTGCCCTGCTCTTCTATTTCTAGCCTCTGAGAGTGAAGATCCCTGAGATGTTACAGGCTGAAATTGGTAAGTTGGCTCATTGGTCAGTTAGTCTCCTGTTGGTGTCCTTTTTGTCCTAAGCTCTCAGGAGGCTCCAGAGGACAGAGGGGACATCGTCCCTGTCATTGGGCAGCCATCCTCTAATAGAAAAGAACACTGCCCAGTAGCTTATGGTCATGCGTAAGGACCATAGGAGCTCACTCTGCCTGGTGGAGCTTGTCATGGGAAGACACTGGACTTGAAGTTAGGAGACCTGGGCTCATTTCTGCCAGTCTTCCTCTCTGGGCCTCAGTTGGCTTATCTGTACAAAGAGGAAATTGAACTTGATCAGGGAAACCTAAGGCAGATCAGTCATCAGAATCCCTCTTTTAAAAAATACAAAAATCAGAGCCTCACTCCATCCCACCTAGACTCAGAATCCCCAGCGCGGTTTGTTGCAGGGTGCAGGGCTTGTTTTGTTTTTGAGACAAAGTCTCACTGTGTTGTCCAGGATGGAGTGCAGTAGCATCATTGTAGCTCACAGCAACCTCAAACTGCTAGGCTCAAGCGATCCTCCCATCTCAGCCTCCAGAGTAGCTGGGACTACAGGCACACACCACCATATCCACTTATTTTTTTGTTTTTTAATAAAAATGAGGTACACTTTGTCACCCAGTCTGGCCTCAGCCTCCCAAAGTACTAGGATTATAGGCCTGAGCCACCAAGCCTAGCCTTGTTTTTGTTTTTATAAGTTCCTTCCTTGTACTGATAGGAGCTGGTCCAGAGTAATGACCCAGTGGACTAGATTATTCCCTAGCTCCCTTCTAATTCTAATCACAAGTAGAAGAATTAAGGGGAGGCAGTCTAAAGTGGATGTCAGCCTGAGAATCTAATCACAGGCAGCTTTTTAGAAGATAGTATTGAGAGATGCATTTGCAAAGATACAATTTATGGGCACATATGATAGGGAGAAGAGCTTATAGGCACAGGTGATAGGGTGAACAGACCCTGTTCAAACGCAGAGAGAGACCGGCTGCCCTCAGGGACTTGGCCTAGCCTGGGTGGAGCTAGATGCAGGGACAGGAGAGACATCTTTCCATTTCTACTGGAGAGTTTGGGTTTCGTGGAATGTGAAGTGCTTGCCTTTTTTAGCTTGTGAGCTGGCTCTGGAGCTTAAAGGGGAAGGAATGAGCCTCTCAGAGGTCCATACTTCCGATGTCATAGGACAGCACTTGGACACATCCAATGTGAGGGGCTTTAATATTTTGTCCCTTAATGGAACATAGAACATCCAGAAAATGTTTTTGTCCTTGCCTTGGGCCTTGGACATCAGGATTCCAGTCCTGAATTCAGGAATGACAGGGGAGATCCAGGCCTCTATTTCCTTTAGGGTAACAGGGAGCAGAAGGCCAGCCTCTCCCCCCAGTGTCATGGGAGCTAAAATGCCTCGAGATGCCCAGCAGAAGTGACCCCTCCCCCCCCAGTCCCGCTGCCAACGACCCACCCATTCTGCTTTCTCTGGGCTTCCACTGCAGACTTGCGCCTGCGGAACAGTGAGGACGCCCGCAGTGTTCTCTGTGAAGCTCAGGAGGCAGCCATGCCCGAGATCCAGGAGCAGATTCATGACTACAGGTTGCCCAGCTCCCTGCCTTCCTAGTCTCTGCTTGCACCTCCGCCCCTTGGCCCTATCTCGTTCACTCTGTGGGCGTGCGTACCTCTTGTTATGTGTGTTTGTTTGCCTGTTTCTGGGTTTCCACCTGTTGAGTGTTTGTGTATGCATTTATTATTAGTATTTCTCTCTCTCTGCTTCTGTTGCTTAGAACGAAGCGCACCCTGGGGCTAGGCAGCCTGTATGGTGAAAATGATTTGCTGGACCTGGATGGGGACCCTTTCCGAGAGCGCCAAGTGGCCGAGAAGCAGCTGGCTGCGCTTGGAGATATTTTGTGAGTCTTCTGTTCTATTCTCATGCTCTGAACATGCCAAATAGGTTGACATATTCTGTGGGTCTGTTTTCCAGCTTACCCCCCTTCCACTTCTTGCCTAATTCTCCTTCCCCTTGAAGATGGGGAGAGTTGTGCCCTCTGCTGTGTCTCTCGGTCTCAGAGCTGCCAGTGCTCAAGGGAGCTGCACAGCCGGGAGCTCCTGACAGTCATTTGGTGGTTGAGACAGACCCTGGGCTCTAGGAACCTGTGAGCTTTCTGCTCCCCCTTTCGAGCCCTCTTCCTGACCTTCCTTGCCTCCAAGACCCTATCTGAGGCTAAGAATGAGACCAGTGCTGTGAGTGTCCAGTGGATAAAGTTCCTTCAGGAGGCAGCTAGAACTGGCTTGAGAGAAATTGAACCGTCTTTTACTAATCACATCAGAAAACTAAACTAGCCAAGCTTATGAAGGAGCTGCTGGCACAGGGGCTTTGTAATGTTTTTCTAGTCCCGTTTTCTAAGGGACACCTGGGATGCAAGTCCCAACATCACAGACTTTGTGGGGACATTTCCGGGCTTAGAAGCAGTTTTTTGCCCAGTACTGCTTCTCGTAAGTAGTTGTATGTCCTTGATCAAGCCATGTCATACAAGAGTTGGACTAGATGATCTTGGTAATCTCTGTTAACATTGACAATTCAACTTGGCAGATATCTGTGGTCTTCGTACTGAGTGCCAAATGCTGTTCTGCATCAAACACTCTTGGGGTGTATTCATAAACAAAGCAACTCTTCCTGTTGTGGAGAGCTTAACATCATAGTGGGAGGGAGACAGCAATATGTAATAAATGAGTAAATTATGTAGTAGATTAGAAGTAATGAGTGCTGGGGGAGAAAATAGAGCAGGATGAGGAGGCTCAGGAGCACCAGAGCCAGTGCGTTGCAATTTTAAATAGGGTGGTCCGGGCAAGCCACATGGAAAAAGTAATATTTGAGCAATTGAAGAAAGTAGAGGAGTTATCCTTAAAGGCATCTAGGGGAAGAACATTCCAGGTAAAGTAAACAGCCAAGGCAAAGTAAGAATGTGCTTGGCATATTTGAGGAACAGTGCAGAGACCAACGTAGCAAGAGCAGAGTGAGACAGTAAGTGATGAAATCAGAACGACAACAGGAAGGGCGGCCACACAGAGCCTGTGGACTGCTGTAAGGGTTGTGGTCTTTTGCTCTCAGTGAGTTGGGGAGCCTTTGGAGCTGCAGAGACTAGATTGTGGGTGGAGGGGGTGGGAGAGCAAGGGAGGTTCCAAACAGGGAGGTCAGTTGGAGACTGTGTGGAAGTCCACATAGAAGGTGACAGGGGCTTAGACCAGAGCAGTAGCAGAGGAAGTGGAGAGGGATCAGTTCTAGTTGTATGTTGACTGTAGAGCCAACAGGTAGATATCCTAAAAATTTGAGTGTAGGGTGCAAGGAAGTCTCCAGGGTTTGTTTTTTTTAACCTAAGCTACTAAAAGTATGAAGTTGCCGTCAATCAAGATAGGGCTAATTGCATGGGGAGTAGTTCTGTGGGAAGTCAAGGGCCCAGTTTTGGACATGTTGAATTTGAGTTCCCTTTTAGACTTCAAACTGGAGATCTAATGTAGCAGGCAGCTGCATGTACGAATCTCGCATTTGACAAGAGATCTGGGCCAGAGATGAGACTAGATGAGATCACACAGAAAGTGTGTATGCTTTGAAAACTTAACCCTCTGACCTTTAGCCAAGCCCAGTGTCTTTCTGGGCCTTAGTTTCCCTAGCAGTCAGATGGCATTAATCACCCCAACCACTCCAGGGTTGGAGGCAGGACCCACCTGTCTATTTCGAGATCATAGGCACCAGAAGTATATGAGATTATTATTGACAGCATAGGCATCCCACTTACAATGGATTTTATTTAAAGCAGTGAAGTTTTGGTCTCATAAAATGGAGATATAATACTTTCTTATGGGTTATTTTGAGAATTAGGTGGGCCAATACGTGTAAATAGCTTAGAATAATTCCTGGCCTAAAGAAAACACTCAAATATTAGTTGTTACTATTTACCTCTTATAAATAGGTTTCTTTGCATTTGATCTCAAGGTATCTTCTAATTCACTCCTGGGTAGATACAAAAAGGAGCCTCTTCTCCATAATAACTTCAGACACTGAAACAGATGGCAAGCACATTCCCCTCCTTTTTAGCTAGAAGTACATCGTCATCATCATAACTCTACTAATTGAGTCCCTCAAGGGAGTAAGGATTCTCACCTCCTGAGCCCCCAAGCTGGCTTCAGAGCTGTGACCTAGAGTCTTAAGTCTGATGTTTTATCATACTCCTCCCCTTCTCCCCCACCAACCCTCCCTTCCTCTAAGAAAGAATTTACCCTCCTCCCAGCCTCTGCCCAGGCAATGAGCCTCTGTCTTTGCAGTCTGAGTCATCTGTTTTTTCTTTTGTTCCAGGTCCAAGTACGAGGAAGACAGAAGGTGAGTGAGTCCATGATATGGTTCATTTGCAGCTTTCAAGGTGGGAAGGAGTGGGGTTGAGCTGCTGTGCATTCCAATTCTGCCAGTCAAGGGGAATCCCTAGCACTGTAGAACCATGTGGGACCATGGTTCATACAAGTTTAGTTCCCAGGGGTCTGTATAACCATAATACATAGGGGTCATGAGGTCTAGGCCTGTGATGCCCAGGGATCACTCCCTAGGGATATGGGTCTGCCCCTCAGTGGGAAGATACCAACCTGCCATCGCTCCATTACCATACATGCCTTCCTTTTCTTTACCCAAATGAGCCCTCTCTCCCTTCCCACTTCTTTCCCTTAAACCACTTAAAGTAATAACCATGATAGTAAAATCAGCCTGTGTTGGTGGTGCACCTACAGAGGGGAGCAGGGGTGCAACATAGTTCCTCTCTTGGCAAATATTATGATTTTTTTTTTTTTGCAGCCTATGTACTTATCTCATTGTTTCTCATCAGCCGAGGTTAAAATGAGTCTACATTCCATGAGCACTCATGCTTAATAAGGGAGAGAAGATGGGTTAGAAGTCTGTTTAAAAGGGGAATAAAGCTAGGACTGAAGCTTTGCTGCATTGAATCCACAAAGTGGATAATCTATCTATTGAATTGTAGGCCAAGTATATTTTTAAACACAGAGCTCTGGACAGTTTCATCTGTGGCAGTTGGAAGCTACTTGACAGCTCCTTTCCATCTCTTTTTCTCTTTGTACTTATAAATGGGAGACTGGTGAAGGCAGTATACCTTGGCAGAGGTTGGCATTTGTCCCTTCCCCTTGTTACCCCACACCTACACGCATGCCTGAGGCTATTAGCTATGGACCTCAACCAGTCCTCCAGGTCTGCCCATGGCTTGACCATTCAGAGAATTGTTTATTTTAGGGAATTGGCATGTCTTTCCACTGAGCATCATCCACTCATTGGGAAGAGCTCTGCTTAGGGAAAAAAACAAGATTTCTCCTGGGAATCATGCCAGCCAAGATTTTTAGCCAGCTTTTGCCTGCTATCCCACTTGATTATTCCAGACTTCCCTTTAAAAGGAGTAGTTTGACCCATAAGTGCCTCTTCCCCACTCTGGGTTATGGTGATGAGATTGTCTGGGGCGGGGTTTTGTCCCTTCTACCTGCTGCAGGGAAGCTAACTTGAGCTTTCTGATTCATGACTCTGTTCCTCTCTTACAGTGCCCCCATGGACTTTGCCCTCAATACCTACATGAGCCATGCTGGGATCCACCTTCGAGACTCACGACTTTCCAACACAGCTGAAAAGGCCCAGTCTGCTCCTGACAAGGACAAGTGGCTACCCTTTTTCCCCAAGACCAAGAAGGTGACAGAGCTACCCTAGAAAATATCTTCTCTTGGTGTAGTTCTTGCTGAGGTAGACTAGGAAAGCCATTTTGCAGCTGTCTAGCTACACCCATCCACTTTTGGATGTGGAGTCAGTCAGAACACCCAGGCTAGAGCAGCTCTCTCTCCCATCCTCCATGCCCAGGCCAGACATGGACATGCTTGTTAGCACACAAGCATGAGCCAACTTGCCAGTTATTTGCTGAGGGCCAGTCGTAGGGCCGGTGGCAGAGTTGATCAGCAGCCACATCTGGGTATTGGGACCTCCTCTAAACCCCAGTGTCTCCTGTCTCAGCAGAGCAGCAATTCCAAGAAAGAAAAGGATGCCTTGGAGGACAAGAAGCGAAACCCCATCCTCAAATACATTGGGAAGCCCAAAAGCTCTTCTCAGAGCAGTGAGTATTTGGGGAGCAACAGCCATAGAAATTCCTTGGGCAGGGACCTCAGCCCTTTCACATACCAATATGTTGGCGGAATGCCTTCCTATGTTTCTGGGAGCCAGAGACCCAAACTCTGAGACTGTAGCTTCCTCTTATTACTGCTGCTTTCTCCACTTGCCAAACCAAAGGCAGGCTCTTTGAGGTACAAGTGAGTGTTTCAGAGCCAAGGAAGCTGTAACAGTCCCTAGATATTAATCTAGGAACCCAGGACCAGTTGTAGCCACTGACCAGCCATGCGGAGGAACATTTCAACCTTGGCAAAGATTACCTGTGGGCAGTAAATGCCCCATTCACCTTCATCTGTATGCCTGCACTCCTACTGTGTGTTGGGAGCAATTATAGGCCCTTGATTGGGGGGAGGGGTTGAGTCACTATTAAGTAAAACTCGGCAGATAGGGGGCAGATTTGGGACCTAGAGGTTTTCCTAAAGCCATCAGTAAGCCAAAACTCAATTGATCCTATCATTGGTCTCTTCCCAGCCATGTGTCATTTGTCTGGAAGTTGTTGCTGGCCCCTCCCAATCAGTATCTAAGTCCCCGCTTAGATCTGAAATTGCTACATTGGAGGAGGGAGAAGGAAGGGACTCTTCTAGATCAGCCTTGATTTTTGCTACTACCTTTTCATTTCTAGCTTGATGTAATTTTTATTTTGACTCTTGAAACATTAATTTGACTTTTCATGGTTTACTTTTGTTTTTGTTTGTTTTTCTTTTAGCATTTCATATCCCTTTGTCCCCTGTGGAAGGTAAAAGGACCATTTTCTTTGGGTTTGTCTTTGCATTAGCACTGAGTTTCCACCTCCCAAATCTTGTCTTCTCTTTTTCTTCTTCATCTTCTCCTGTCCTGTTCCTCTTTCTTCTCTTTCTTTCTTCTCTCCATTTCTCTTATGTTTTCCTCCTTGTTGCTAAAGCTGCTCTGCGACACAAACCCCTCGTGGGTGCCTACCGTCCTTACGTTAAGTATGAGTCCTTGCCTGCCCGACCCAGGGTTCTCATGGGGCAGGGACGCTCCTCCCACAGGTAGAACTCTTTCTGGGTTTTGGCAAAGGCCAGCCTTATAGTTCCTCTGGCAATTTTTCCACAGCTTGAGGCTTTTCTCTATAATTGGGTCACATCTCCATGGATGAGGTTCCAGAATCCAGGGTTCTGTATAACTGAAGGAAACCCTCACAAATTGAATTGTCCTCCAGAAGCACAAACACCTCAGATTTTTATTTTCAATTGAAAAATAAAAATCCTCATATTTGAAGGTTTGTTTTTAGTAAATCATGATCTCTTAACAGTTTTTCTTTTGAGTATTTTTGTCTCTATCATCTACTTTGCCCAAGCCCTTCAGTGTAGCACCTCCATCTCTTTTGACTCTTAACTGCCAGCACTATATAACCATAGCAGTAAAAAGAATGACCCTAAGTGTGTATTAGAGGACCTAATACCTTCCAGAATCTAGGTATTAAAACAATAAATAAGACACATTAACCTACAAGAAGCTTAGAACCAAGGGTGAATGTCACAGAATTGGACAAATTCATTTCCCATCAATGAGGTCCATATACATAAAATTAATTGATTAATATTTTCTAAGTTCTACAATAAATAAATAGATTTCAGTGGGAATTATTCTGTTTTAAGAATTCATTTTATGTAAAAGTGGCAATTAAAAATATTATCTTCAGCCAGGCACAATGGCATGCACCTGTAGTCCGAGCTACATGGGAGGCTGAGGCAGGAGGATTGCTTCAGGCTAGGAGTTCAAGGTTGCCGTGCACTATGATTCTGCCTATGAATAGCCATTGCATGCTAACCTGGGCAACATAGTAAGATCCCCATCTCCCCAAAGCATTACCCTCAAAATTATTTTAAAGGTTATTAAACTCATAGACTTCTTTTTAAAAATTATTGAAAAAAATGTTTATAAAACAATGAAAAAACAGAGTCTCCTTGAAATCAAGCCCTTAGTTCTTAACACATGCTTCTCATCTGCCCTGCCAAGAACTGTATGAGGCAACAGCAGGCATTAAGAAACTTGAGAATGGACAGAAACGCCCAAGGTAGGAAGGGAAGGTTTCTGACCTCAGGGCAGGATAAGGATGTGAATATCCACCAGCTCTTGGAGTCAGATTTTTCCATTGTGATTTCATGATTTGGTTTGGGGTTCTAAAATCCCTAGGACATCGGACAGATCTGTATCCGTACCTAAAGATGAAACACCCATCAAAGCTAAAAAGCCTCAATATTGAGTGTTTTTGCCATTTAGGACATCAGCTATTACCCCTGTAAAGGATCTGATTGTAAGTAGCATATAATTTACCTTTATTTAGTCCCATTATCATTCAGAGACTATAGGAAGAAGAGTAAGAGCTACTAACAAAACTTTACTCTTTTTAAAAATCTGTCCCATCCTACCTGTTTTTCCCCTGTTACTCTGGGGAGTAACCTATTTGGCTATACCAGATTTTAGGACTACACCTATTTCTTGCCACAGCTAGGATGTAACTATATCCAGAACACAATTGGGCTTTTTTTTTTGTAGAAACAGGCCCAGGCTGGAGTGCAGTGGACTGATCATAGCTCACTATAACTTCAAGCTCCTGTGCTCAAGCGATCCTTCTGCCTCAGCCTCCTGAGAAGCTAGGACTACAGGTGCACACCACCACATCCAGCTAATTTTTTTTTTTTTTTTTTTGAGACAGAGTCTCGCTTTCTTGCCTAGGCTAGAGTGAGTGCCGTGGCGTCAGCCTAGCTCACAGCAACCTCAAACTCCTGGGCTCAAGCAATCCTACTGCCTCAGCCTCCCGAGTTGCTGGGACTACAGGCACGAGCCACTATGCCCGGCTAATTTTTTATATATATATATTAGTTGGCCAATTGATTTCTTTCTATTTTTATAGTAGAGACGGGGTCTCCCTCAGGCTGGTTTTGAACTCCTGACCTTGAGCAATCCGCCCGCCTCGGCCTCCCAGAGTGCTAGGATTACAAGCGTGAGCCACCGCGCCCGGCCTTAATTTTTTATTATTATTATTTTTTGTAGAGACAGGTCTTGCTGTGTTGCACAGGCTGGTCTTGAACTCCTGGTCTCAAGTGATCCTCCCTCCTCAGCCCCCAAAGTTTTGGTATTACAGGCAGGAGCCACCATGGCCAGCCACAGCTGGGCATTTTCAAAGTGGCTCATGGGTGAGGGAATAATAGCAGACTCAGTCCAGTGGCTTTCAGTTCTAGGGTATTCCTGGTCTCCCACATTATCACCAGCCAACACAGCTCAGGACTGCAGCTGCACAGCTGACCCTGGAATCTGCAGTGGCCACGAGGCCCAGATGCACATTCAGTTTAGGACAGGCAGATCTGATCCGAATCTCCAAAATGGGAGTGATAGTAACAGCCCCTACTCATAAAACATACACACAGCCACTTACGCAGTTTTAGAAAAACATTTACCTAGCCACCTGCCTAATGTGAAGTTATAGACTTTGAAGAGAGCAGCTAAATGTTTTTCTGTTCTTTCTGGCTTAGAAATTTTCTTACGAAGGTCAGATTTTAAGACAGGCAGATTTGTAAGCTTGTATATACATAGTTATCAGAATCTCTGAAGTCACGGGCAGGACTCTGTTAGCATGATTAGGATCAGCCCAGACCTCAGGGTATTTATATTGCCTCCCTGGTTCCACTTACCCTTCCCACTGGTCTCAGGCAGAGCAGCATTTCTAGCCCCACCCCTGCTCTAATATTGCTGGGCTCAGAGCTAAGCTAGTTGATTTGACGGTGAGCTCCTCATCTTTCTTCTCTCCTGCTGAGAGAGCCCTGGATCTGAGTTCTTATCTCCAGGGTTTCTAAGTGGCATCAACTGTGCCTTTTCACTCTCCCACTTGTCCTCTCTTTTTTTGAATGAGAACTGTTTTGTCTTAGCTTTGAAAAAGGGCTGGACTTTGAATGGCAGAGAGTGATGTCTCTCCTCTGTTCTGCCTAGATTATATCTCATGGTACTAAAGGGTCTGATTCCATAATGATGGAGGCTGTAAAGATGGAGTTCCAGAAAGAACAGGGAGGAAAGTTGGGGAAAAACAGAAATAATGAACTCTAAAAGTAATATAAATTTGAGACGTGCCTGATATAATATGACAGCATGGCCAAATTACATGTAGATGTATTTTTGGCCTTCTTGGCTATTTTTTTAACCTATATGTAACTCTTAGGAAAAATCTAATCATGGTGTTCAAGCACAAGTGTCATTGTAATAAAGAATGTGAGACCTGAAAGAAAGCTCCATAGAAGATGTACTTCCAAACCCTCTCATTTCACACATGAGGAAAGAGTAGACCCAAAAAGTTGAATGACTGCCCAGGACCACCCAGCATAGTCATGGAAGAGCCAAAACTAGAAGCATGTCTCTTGATTCTGGGTCCTATGCTGTTCTTATCCATGCTTGCTCATTACTCTGTCTTCTGGGCTAGAGGGGAGTAAGGGTCTGAGACATCATCCCTGAACAGAAAGCGTAGTATCCTTCACTTTCTTTTTGCTTCCAGTCAAACCAGGCAATGTGAGGAACATCATTCAGCACTTCGAGAACAACCAGCAGTATGATGCCCCAGAACCTGGGACACAGCGACTCTCAACAGGAAGCTTTCCTGAGGACCTGCTGGAGAGTGACAGGTAGTAGTGGCTGGATGGGGCTTGCCAGCTGCCTGTGAAGGGGAGCATAGGTAGAGTTTGGCACTGGGGTTTAATTCCAGCTCCTTCATCCTTCTCTGCTAGACTACAGGGCTCCCACTATAGAACTTCCTTCCCTGCCCCAACATCTTCAGAAGACACACTGAGTATTGATAATCAGGCCAGTGGAAGAGCAAACAAATCCTCTGACCTCCCAGCCCAGGAAGCACATGCTTTTATTTTTTTTTTTTTTTTTTTTTTTTTTTTTTTTGAGACAGAGTCTCACTTTGTTGTCCAGGCTAGAGTGAGTGCCGTGGTGTCAGCCTAGCTCACAGCAACCTCAAACTCCTGGGCTCAAGCGATCCTCCTGCCTCAGCCTCCCGAGTTGCTGGGACTACAGGCATGCGCCACCATGCCCGGCTAATTTTTTTTATATATATATATCAGTTGGCCAATTAATTTATTTCTATTTATAGTAGAGACGGGGTCTCGCTCTTGCTCAGGCTGGTTTTGAACTCCTGACCTTGAGCAATCCGCCCGCCTCGGCCTCCCAAGAGCTAGGATTACAGGCGTGAGCCACAGCGCCCGGCCTAAGCACATGCTTTTAGAATCTGCTTTGGAATCATCCCCTGAATACTCAGTAGCCTCTATCCCAAGATTGAGCTAGATTATATTATAAAGCAGCTAATAAGGAAACCCTAAATAAGGAGCAAAGGGAAGTCCTGGGGGGAAAAAAGAGCAAGGAAGGCAAAAGAAGGTCTGTTTGTGAAAAAGAGCGCTAGAGATGAGGTTTCTGCTGGTATTTTAAAGACAAGCGATATAGCTGTGGGCAGCAGGTGTCCACGTCAGCAAAGAGATACAAAGTTGATTGATTCGAAATGAGCTGCTCTTCCCTTTTCAAGAAGAAAAAAGGGAATTGAGACTATGGTATCTCTCATATTCTCCATCTTTGGTCATGTTCTAATTAGAATCCTTGTCTAGTATTAAAATATATTCTCAGACTTGATTGTTCTTGACTGTAGCAAGACAGCTTTCAAGTCATGTCTAAAATCCTATAGCCTACACTTAAAATCAAGATTGCCTGTAGTCAGAAATACCCATGCAAGTTCCTCAAATCACCCTCAGGGTGTAGTAGTGTGGTCTCCTGTGTGGGAAACACTCAAGCCTGAGAGCCTGGCCTGGCAGAAAGGCAGGTGAATTTGTAGCATTCTGAACATTCAAGCCATTTTGCCTTTGGAATAACTAATTATCAAACTATAAATTGAAACTTCCCGCTTGAATGCAAGGTTACTCCTTTATGTTAAGCCTTTCTAAGCTTAATACATTATTAAAGATAATTGTGAGAATTGACAAAGATTTAGGGAAGGTAAAAGATATGTACTAAGAGAAAGATTTAAGTTCTAACTTTAGTAAATTAAATACACAGATTATGTGATTGCTATAGTAGACATGATCTTATAGATATAACAAATATTTTAAGATTATAAGACATTATCAGCATTTTGAGAAAATATTTGAGACCATTTACAAACTTGAATTCTTAGCATTGCTAGGTACATTTGCCCTAAAACATTCACTAGGATCCTAAAGATACTCCAAGCAGAAGCCTTTGGATTGGATGATTGTATACTCATTGGCAATCTAGGGAGAAGTAGTATTAGCAGCATGGTGGGTCAGACATTGTTGTTGTAGGTGCTCAACAGGCATAAGATGCCCCCAGTTCTAGAGGTCAGTACCCAAGGAATCTTTGGCCAGAGACCAATTATATGCCTTACTTGTTGGTGGGAGCATTACTCACTTCTGAGTACTTAAAGGAAGGTCCTTAGCTCTGTAGCCCAGTAACTCCACTAGATGAGATTTGTCATGGTGTTAACACAACCCATTGAGGGCACTGGTAAAAAGTGTTTTGAATTAGTCTGATTGGAATGTTCTGACATATTTCTGGGGGTGAGTTCAGTAGGGGATCAATTGGCAGTATGCTTTCTAACCCTGCAGACAAACCCTCAGGACCCCAGGAGGTGAGCCCCATTTTGGATCATCTGGCAGTTTGGAGACATGATGAATGGAGACCGAGACATTTGGCTCCCTCAGTGCAGCAGCCTGCTGTGTTATTAAGAACTCTCCAGACATTTCCAGGCCTCCTGTGGTCCTAGAAGCAGAGCAGGATGTAGATTAGTAATAATGTCAGCAAAGAACAAGCCCAGCAGGGCTGCAGCAGGGGGCAGCTGGGGGTCAGAGATGCCAGCTGTCTCCGGCTGATGCACTACAGGACACAGAGCAACACCCAGCCATCAGCATCTCACTGGGCTCTGGAGCATGTCAGGCTGAGCACGGCAGGCCCAGGAGCCCATCCTGCCTATCAGCAGGCAGGCCCCTTTAAGCAGACTCCCAAGGCTGTCTTCTCGCAAGAGAGGAAATGAAAGTTTAGGAAAGGTGCTGTTAAGATAGGAATGGAAGAAATCGGCATCATAATTGGAGAGGCTGGAACAGCATATAGAATTTTCTGACAGGCAGTATGGCGATCCTAGAATGAGCATGTGAAGATAGTGACTGTACTTCCTCTCTAAGAGATCCGCCTCAAACAGAGTCAGAGATGGGAGCTGACTGGTTCCAAAGCAGAGGCAAGTTGAACTGACCACTGGATTCCCCCAGGGGCAAGGAGGTGGTACCCTGCAGTCCCTGGTGGAGGACTGTCATGTCCACAGCTTTCCTGACAGGAACATGGTATCTTAGGCCTCCGTACATACAAGTCTGTTAGCTTCAGATTTCATCTTCCTGTTAGGATCTCTTCCTAGTAGGTCAAGAGGAAGATGATTCTATCCATCCATCAGGCCAAGCTGGGGACGGGGAGGAGTTTACAGAGCAGCAAAAAGAGATTGTCATTGAGAAGCTCTGTCTTCCAGGGCTTTGGCCATGTGGGGCTGGGGTGGAAGACCTGCACCACTGAGGCACCCTTGAGGTAGAGCAGCAGGTGAAAGCAGGCCAGGATGTAAAGTCTCAGCGTCTCTATGCCTTTCCCCTCAGTTCACGCTCAGAGATTCGCCTCGGCCGCTCTGAGAGCCTCAAGGGCCGGGAAGAGATGAAACGGTCTCGAAAGTCAGAGAACGTGCCCCGCTCCCGCAGTGACGTTGACATGGACGCTGCTGCTGAGGCCACTCGCCTCCACCAGTCAGCCTCGTCCTCTGCCTCTAGCCTCTCCACCAGGTGGGCAGGGCTCAGGTGGTTCCACCCATTGATGTCTTGAAGCAGGGGCAGGGATAAAGGGTTGCTGAGAGTTACATTCTCTCCACAGGTCTCTTGAGAACCCAACCCCTCCCTTCACCCCCAAAATGGGCCGCAGGTGAGTGATGGGCACCGTGGAGCCTCTGTTCAGGGTTTGTGTTGTCCCATCTGTGCTAGGCTGGACATGCTTCTCTTCATGGCCCACTGGTCTCCTGTGTTCTTACACGGGGCAAGCAGATTGGGCCAGAGAGGGCGGGACAAATCTGTGTGATTTCTTCCTCCTAAGTAAAGCTGAGCTGCCCTTTCTCCCCCAGGAGCATTGAGTCCCCCAGCTTGGGCTTCTGCACAGATGCTCTCCTTCCCCACCTCCTAGAGGATGATCTGGGCCAGCTGTCTGACCTGGAGCCAGAGCCAGATGCCCAAAACTGGCAGCATACAGTGGGCAGGGATGTGGTGGCTGGGCTAACCCAGAGGGAGATTGACCGGCAGGAGGTCATCAACGGTGAGAATGTGCACTTCCCCCCATCACCAATCACACTGCTGTGGGAATAGGTCCAGAGCACCCAAGACACAAAGGGTGGGGGCCCTTGGGAAGGACCGGGTCCATGTGGCTGCAGCTATAAGGTCCACCTTTGTTCTGGCCTCTGGGGTGAGAGAAAAGTTGCTGTATGATCTGAAACCAGCACTCTTGTTCCTCCAGAACTAGACTGGTGTGGAGAGCAGGTAACGACTCTAGATAATGTGCTGATCTGTTTTCTCCATATCTTCCTACCCTTCTCATCACCCTACTCAGAGCTGTTTGTGACCGAAGCTTCCCACCTGCGCACACTCCGGGTCCTAGACCTCATCTTCTACCAGCGAATGAAGAAGGAGAACCTGATGCCCCGGGAGGAGCTGGCCCGGCTTTTCCCTAACCTTCCTGAACTCATAGAGATTCACAGTAAGGAGCCTGTGCCCCTCGAAAGTCCTCCTCTGCTAGCCTTAAGCTTCCTGTTCCAGTTTGGCCCACCTATCAGGACCTCCCTGAGTAAATAATCTTCACCAGTCCTCCTTGGTGAGAGAAAAATTGATGGGCAACCTGAAACCAGCCGTCTGTTCCCCCCAAAAGTAAAATGGTTTCCAGACTGTTCCCCACAGCACTGCTATCAAATCCCTTTCTCTCAGTCACAAAGTGTTTGGCAATTGAGCTCAACCCCAGGCATTTGTGTTTCCTCTCTCCTTGCCCCAGATTCCTGGTGTGAAGCCATGAAGAAGCTCCGGGAGGAGGGCCCCATCATCAAAGAGATCAGTGACCTCATGCTGGCTCGGGTATGGCTCCAAATTTTTCCTGCTTGGCAAGGAAATTGGAGGAGTTAGTCCTGTTACCTAAGGCTGGGGAATTTGGCAGAGGAGAGGATAGGCAGAGGACTGGTCCCAGACAGGGTTGTAACGCTAAGCTGGTGTCCATTCTGCCTTTTCAGTTTGATGGTCCCGCCCGAGAGGAACTCCAGCAAGTGGCTGCACAGTTCTGTTCCTATCAGTCAATAGCCCTAGAGCTGATCAAGACCAAGCAGCGCAAGGAGAGCCGATTCCAGCTCTTCATGCAGGTATGTCCTTGGCCATGCCTCAGCCTTCCTTCATTTCCATCAGGTTCACCACCAAGGACCTCCTGAACTTCTCCCCTCCTGGCCCCAGCCTCTCTCTCCATGGTGGAGAGTAAACCAGCGACTCCCTCCACCCAC
Organism: Microcebus murinus; assembly: GCF_040939455.1. Lineage (NCBI taxonomy): Eukaryota > Metazoa > Chordata > Mammalia > Primates > Cheirogaleidae > Microcebus > Microcebus murinus. The sequence goes on along the minus strand of NC_134105.1, from coordinate 105,082,754 downwards.
CCACCCTCCCCCATGCCAGCCCTTCAGAATCACTGACACGCTATAAACAAAGAGACTGCTGTTTGTTGAAAAGAACCTTGGATTAGCAGTCAGAAGGCCTGGCTCACCCACCAGTGCCTGTGGGCACCGAGATAGATCTGTTTCCTTGCCTTTAAAATGGCAGTGATACCTGCCCTCCTCGTGTTTTGACCATATTCCCTACTTTAGGTTGTTGTCTCCCTGCTGCCACCAACCTTTCCCTAAATATTTAAGGAAGAAGCTACCACCACCATTTTTGAGTTACTTATCTGGGGTTAGGACCTATTTGGCATTTCAACACACAGCTCCCAGATATAGGTTAACATCTTCCTTCTAGGAGGCAGAGAGCCACCCTCAGTGCCGAAGGCTGCAGCTGCGAGACCTCATCATCTCTGAGATGCAGCGGCTCACCAAGTACCCACTGCTGCTGGAAAACATCATTAAACACACAGAGGGTAGGGCATGGGGAGGGGCTGCGGGGGACCTCATGTCAGAGCCTCGCTCTGGCTCTACTTTGTGATCTTAGTAAGTCACTGGGCCTCTGGCCTTCACTGTCTTCATCTTTGCCCTGTTATGGGGAGTCTCAGAGAAGAAAATAAGAATGAAATGTGCTTTGCAAAATATGAGGTATACAAGGGTGAAAGGAATAAGGGTCACCACCAGCCTTTACAAGGCCTTTGTGCAAATCCAGGGAGAGCATCGAGTGGACACATAGGCTGGCACTTGGGGGCCTGGCTTCCTCTGGGTGATCAGACTCTCACACCAGGGGCCGTGGCTAGATTTTAGTCTCCATTCCTGCTTCCTGCATTGCCCAAAAGACACAACTTGTGTGCTGACACTAGAGGAGCAGGGGACCACCTGAACAAGGGGTCTAGCCCCAGGTTGTCAGTGTCCCTGGGATCCTAGGTATCTTTTACTACCCTCGAATTTAGGACATTGGCAGCTTTCTAGAGGCGTAGTCATCGCCATTATGCACAGTCCCTGTCTCCTGCATCTGTAGAGCTGTTGTGGTCTAGGCTGCAATTGCCAAGAGCGGTCAGCATCTGCAGAGCAGTATTCTAAAACCTGAGGATGCTCAGTAACAGTTAACCTTGACACTGAGCTCCTCCAGTTAGGCCATGGGTGGCTTACTTCGACCCATACCTGCTGGTTTGAGACAAGCCAGTCACTGTGGACAGAGATGGGCAGAGATAATAGCTGACTCTCATCCATCATCCAACCACCTCCTCTGTCCACTGTTTGGTAGGTGGCACCTCTGAGCATGAGAAGCTGTGCCGCGCCCGGGACCAGTGCCGGGAGATTCTCAAATACGTGAATGAGGCGGTGAAGCAGACAGAGAACCGGCACCGTTTAGAGGGCTACCAGAAACGCCTGGATGCCACCGCCCTGGAGAGGGCCAGCCACCCCCTGGCAGCAGAGTTCAAGGTAGGAGGCAGAGACTGCAACAGGGTCAGCCCCTCACACATTTGTGTGCACACACACACACTCTCACTCACTCACTCACTTATGGGAACCCTTAGAAGCAAAACTCTGGTTTAGGGCCTAGAGAGCCGTGAAGATAGGAGTCATGGACCTGTCTGTGCTGAGGTGGCACCATGGGGCCCTGGAAGACAAACACACCTCATTACCATTGTCACCCAGCCCTAGATGGACAGGGGCAGATGGCCCCACCCAGTAAAGACTATATGTTAGAACTCAGCCCAAGAGGGCAGGGGTGGGGTGGGACGGGAGGTAAGGTAGAGATCATCTGGGAGGGGACGAAGCTGGAGGGATTAACAGGAAAAGTGGGAATGTGGCCTTCTCGGAAGGTGGACAGCATGTGGTAGGGCTGGGTGGGAAACCCTAGGCCAGAGCCAGTGGTACATAACCCAGCATGGCACATGGCACATGACCTTATAGTGGCCTCTTTGCTTATCTGTTTCCCTCACAAGAGTGTAAGGGCAAAGGCTGTTTCCTGGTAACCACCAGTTCCCAGCACCTTAGCACAACGTCTGGTGTACAGTAGGTTCTTGAACACTTGCTGAATGAATGGTGTCTCCTTAACAGAGCCTGGATCTAACAACCAGAAAGATGATCCATGAGGGGCCCCTGACCTGGAGGATCAGCAAGGACAAGACCTTGGGTGTGTGCCGGGGCCTGGGAATGAGAGGGAACCCACGGTGGGTGGGCTTCCCTAAGCTCTTCCAACTCTGTTTCCTAAGCCCTGGAACCTCTTGTCCTAAATGGGTAGTAAGCTAGCCATGGAGGCACTTGGAACACAACTGAGGTGATAGCTTGGGACTGACTCCTTAAGCACAGAATGGAGGGGAGTAACCAGAAAGAGGAGTTGGGGTCACTGGACTCCCAGGGCTTCCTAGGCCCTGTTGTGCCCGTGAGGGACGAGTGGGCAACAGGGAACACCTCACCACTGCCACACCTCTCCAGACCTCCATGTGCTGCTGCTGGAGGACCTCCTGGTGCTGCTGCAGAAACAGGACGAGAAGCTGCTGCTGAAGTGCCACAGCAAGACCGCTGTGGGCTCCTCAGACAGCAAGCAGACCTTCAGCCCCGTGCTCAAGCTCAATGCCGTGCTCATCCGCTCCGTGGCCACAGGTACTGACAAAACGCTCCCAGCTGGCCTGGGCTCTGGGGCCCTGGGAACTGTTATTTGTGTCCATCGAGCACTGAGTGATGTGGGGCCAGTCTAGGGCCTTACAGGACTTACCCGTCCACCTATGTTGCTTTCCTCCTATTCTGACACAGTCTAAGCAGGAGGATGTGGTCCAGGGTAGGTAGAATGGGGTGGGGTGGGGACCAAGATGAAGATAGACACCCTGGAGCAAGGGTGGTCAGCCCTCAAGGACAGTGTTGGTTTGGATGGGCTGTGGCCACCCAGGATGGGCTCAGGGGTCTGAGCAGGAGTGGGAAGAATGGGATTGGACAGCATGAGTAGGACAAGCCTTCCTCTAGAATGACCTGGGCAGAGCTTGGTTATAGCAGATAGAAGCACCTTTAGCACAGAGCCAGGTCCAGTGGACAGAGGCGTTTCAATGAGAAGCAAAGTGTGTGTGAGAAAGGGCTCTGGGCCCAGAGTCAGGCTCACTGTCTTCATCTAGGAGATAGGGGTGACACCTACCCTACCTTTTGGGGTATCAAAAGGGATGATGGGTGTGAGAAAGGTTTACAAACTCAAAACACTATACACGTGTCAACCATCACTAATATTAGAGCGAGAGAGGAATGGAAGTGGGTATGAAAGATGATGTTAGGGTGTCCCAGAATTGCCTCTGTCCCTTTTGTAAGAGGGTTCCAAGGGGTTCTGATGATCCAGATCTGTCTCGCATTCTTCATCCATGTGAAGGTCATCTGTGTAAGGGGTCAGGGCTTGGAGGCCACACTCTGTCGCCCTGGCTTAGATTGCAGTCACACCTGCCACCCCAATAGAGACCTCTACCTTTCTTTCCTCACACAGATAAACGGGCCTTCTTCATCATCTGCACCTCCAAGTTGGGCCCACCTCAGATCTATGAGCTGGTTGCATTGACATCATCAGACAAGAACATGTGAGAATTAAGGGATCACCTGTAATGCCGTCCCCTTGGGACCAGGGTGGTGTGTATGAAAACAGTGGACAGTGAGGTCAGGGCTGGGCCCCAGAGCAGTCCCTGCACAAGAAGTTGAGAAGAGATGTGTGGCAGGTAGGACAGGCGTGGAGAAGCTGTGAGGGTCCCGCTCGCAGCAGTGTTCCAGCTACTGCCTTTCTTCCTGCCTGCACTCCGTTCCCCTCCAAGCATGTAGATCCATGCATCCTTCTCAGGCATTTGCCTCCAGCCCCAACACCCCCCAGGCTATCCACCCACCCGGTGTTCCCTGGCAGTGGTCACTGGAAGTGGCATGGCACCATGGAAGGACATAGGTTGTCATTTTCTCAACCTCAGGTTTTTCATCTGTAAAATGTGGATAATGCTACCTCTTAGAGAATTGTTTTGAAAGAGAAAACATAGATTGCTTAGCACAGAGTATGGTAGAGGGGTAGTGTCTAGTTTATGGTAGCTGCAAGTAATATAACCTCAAGAGAGCAGCCTGTGAGGACTGTGAGGGGAGGTGAGGACCTGCCAGGCAGACAGTCCCTGGGGCAGGGCACGGACAAGGGCCTGGAAGCCCCGGAACAGTGGGATCAGTAGGGCATGGTGTATGCCGTGGTCTTATTCTCACCACCAGTCTTCTCTGTTCCTGCTGAGCAACAGATGGATGGAGCTCTTAGAAGAGGCCGTGCGGAACGCCACCAGGCACCCCGGAGCTGCCCCGACACCCATCCATCCACTGCCCCCAGGTCGCCAGGAACCAGCCCACCAGGGCCCCACACCCAGCAGGTGCAGTGCTTAGCCCTCCAGGCCCCGGTGCCATCTCCACTCGAAGCCAGCTGTTTCCTGCTGCTTTTAACCTCTTTGCCCCATGGGTGGCCAGCCTCAGCAGGGAAATGCTAACAGAGATGGACAGCTCCAAGCTCCTGCAAATGGAGGAACAGGCCCCCACATCTCAGCCTTCAGCCCCTGTCTGCTCTTCTCCCATAGCGTGCCACCTGGCTGTAATGGAGACTGTGCCTGAAGTGGGACAGGGGTATAATCCAAGGGACCAGAGAAACTTGGCCAGCAGCCACCCTTGTCTTTAGGTTGCCAGCCAGACCAGACAGGAGATGAGGCCTGACATTTCCCTTCCTGGATCCTCCTCCTTCCTTGCCTCAGAAGTCCAGGGTGGAATTTTGTGACGTCTCAACCTCCTGCCTAGCAGGGGACCAGAATGCCCACCAGGTGATTTTTCTCACCTTCGGTTGGTTTTCTTCCCTCAGGGTAGGACTGGATGACTCAGAAGTGTTCCATAGCGGGCCAGAACCCGAGGAACTCCCTGGAGGTAAGACTTGGGAGCCAACCCCAGCCATTTTTTTTTTGTAGACAATAGGTCAGGTGTAGGAGGGATGGGAGAGTCCATCAGGGCCCGGGGTATGAGGTTCTGATAAAAAGAGTAGAGAAGAAACAGAGTGGAATGAAGAAAGAGTCTAGAAGAAGAAGGAAAACAGACTGCACAGACTTGTAAGAGAATATAAACTTACATACTGGACAAGAGATTCCGACTCGGCCTCTCTGGTGACAGGTTTAGCAGTGGAGGAAGAGGGGCAGTCAGATCAAGTCCAGGGGTCCCTGCATGCTTCAGCCAGGGCTTACTTTCAGAGAGTGAGATGCACACTGAGACTGTGGGAACAGGAGGCATGGGGGCTGGTGGACGCTCAAAGGGTTTAAGGTGCAGTTACTGGGATGGGATTGGTAGGGAGGTTCTCAAACAGAATTTTCATTGAGAGTTTGTGTGTGAAATAACTTAGGGTCTTGGGTTTTGAGAGAAATCTTGGGTTCCCTGGGTAGGACCCTGTTCTGTTTCCTTCTGTTCTGAATGCTTTTCCTCCTAACTCCCATACTTCCTTCAAGTCTTTGTTCCAGTGCCCCCTTTGCAATAATACCTTCTTTGCCCACTCTGGTTTGTTTGTTTTTTAAGAGATGAGGTCTCACTTTGTCACCCAGGCTGGAACGCAGTGGCATGCTCACAGCTCACTGCAGCTCTGAACTCTTGGGCCCAAGCGATCCTCCCACCATAGCCTCTCATGTAGCTGGGACCACAGGCGCATGCCACCATGCCCCACTCCACCCTGATTAATACTGTAACAAACACTCCTGATTCCCCCAAACCCTGCTCTTTTTTCTTCTTTACTGTAGAACTTACCACCTTCTAACAATGTACATAATTTACTTATTTTATTATTTCTTTATGTCTTTCCACTAGAATTTAAGCTTCAAGCAGGCAGGGATCTCTGTTTTGTTTATAGTTGTATATATGCCAAGAGCCTAAGAAAATGCCCGGCCTTAGGAAGTGCTCAGTAAACATTCATAAAATGAGTCAGTCAGTGTTCCCAGGCCCTTGTGTCCAAAGCTAGGCATGAGATTCCCCCATACGAGCCCTCCCCCTTTCCCTGCCTGACACTCTCCTCTCATCCAAACAGGCACTGAGCCCCAGCAGAGGGTGCAAGGGAAGCACCCAGTACTGCTAGAGGACCCTGAGCAGGAGGGCAGCGTAGAGGAAGAGGAGCTGGGTGTCCTGCCTCACCCTTCCGCATCCCTGGATGAAGAGAACAGGGGCACCCTGAGAAGGGCCCCCATCCACCTGGCTCTCCCAGGCCCTCTGTTCATGGAAGGCCTGGCTGATTCTGCCCTGGAGGATGGTGAGTGCCCCAAGGCCCTGCCATCAGCTCCTGGTCCCAGGTCGCATGGCCAGTGTGAACTGGCAGAAGCCTGCACCCTCCACCTCCTCAAAGGCTCTGCCTGGTGTGCTTGAGGAGAGATGAATGCAGAGAGACAAAGTCACCCCCCCACCCCGACACCCACCAGCTAGTTGGCCAGAGCCACCCTGTGCCGGAGGCAGGTTCACCACCTTGGGGTGTGTGGGAGGGGAGCAGTGACGCTCCTGCCACCTCTGTGCTTTCTCACCACTGGCATCGTGCGCGGCCCTGTGTGGGACGCCATCACCCTGTTTCCCTCTCCAGTGGAGAACCTGCGGCACCTGATCCTGTGGAGCCTGCTCCCAGGCCACGCCACGGAAACACAGGCCACTGGGGAGCCAGAGGACGACCTGACCCCGACACCTTCTGTCATCAGCATCACCTCGCATCCCTGGGACCCAGGCTCCCCAGGGCGAGCTCCTCCTGGGGGCGAAGGGGACGGCACCCAGCTCCCAGGGCCAGAGGCGGGGCCAGAGCAGGAGGATGTGGCTCTCAGTTCTCTGGGACACCTGCCCCCAAGGACCAGAAATTCTGGAATCTGGGAGTCTCCTGAGCTGGATAGGAATCTAACTCAAGAGGCTTCAAGCACAGAGGCAGCAGGAAGTTACAAAGTTGTGAGAAAAGGTAAAATAAGTTGCAGTGTTCCCTGGGGAGGCAAACACCCAGCTTTGCTAGGGCAGAGGCACATCTTCCAAACAGCCTCATCCTTCCGCATCTGTACCCTGGGCACTAGCGAATAGACTTGGGTTGGGTCCTGGGAGAAGGAGACATGTCAATACTATGCAAAGGCTTTGGAGTCAGACAGCCAAGGTTCAAACCCCTGTCTCTGCCACTTCATACCTCTGTGACCTTAGACAAAATTCTGAATCATCTCTGAACTTCGTTCTGTGATGTATAAGGATGTTCCCTACTGCCTGGCACGAATGAACCACCAGTACGAGTTTCCGTTTGTGTTCTTCACTGATCTCCCAGACCTGAGAAAAAAGTGCTTTTCTCAGGAGCCTCAGACCCAGAAAGACAAGCGCAGACGCTTACAGCCCATCACTCCAGATGGCAGCACTGAGGGGAAAGGTGGCAGCTGGGACTGGAGAGGCTGGGAAGACGCTTGGGATTGGGGGTGTGGCAAGATGAACAAGGTGGTAGGGAGGGCACCCCACATCAGGGAATGCCGTGAATGGCCTCAAGATGAGAAAAGCCAAGACTGGCTCCCAGGGAGGCTCAGGACAGGTGTGTGTGGCAGAGCAGTGAGCCCAAGGGAGGGGGAGACCCTGGCACTGGGAAGGGTAGGCTGGGGGAGAGAGAAGGCCGTCTGAGGAGGGTGGCAGGAAAGGCAAAATGAATCCTGGAGCACTCGGGGCGGTGGGAGGCGAGGGTGGGAATATGACAGGGGCTTCCCATCCTCCCCTGGTGCTCCACTCTGCCTCCCCTTCCAGTAGCATTTTTCATTGCATCTGCCCAAGGTCTGCCCTCTCCTGGGTTTCTGGGGACTGACCTTCCTTTCTCTCTCTCTCTCTCCCCCTCTCTCTCTCTCTTTCGGTGAATCGGTGGAAAGTTCTCCACAGCTCCCTGGGATGTAATCGTGTATGATCTTGTGTTCACTTTGTTCTTCCCTTTTTCTTTTTCTCCTCCCCCACCCCCACTTCTTTGCCCTTCTTGTTCCTTCTCTCGCTCCCTTCCCTTTCCTTGTCTTTCTTTCTCTCCTCTCCCTGGTGGTGGTGGTGTCGGTGCAGCTGAGGTGGCAGGCAGCAAGGTTGTCCCTGCACTACCAGAGAGTGGCCAGTCAGAGCCTGAGCCACCTGAAGTGGAAGGCGGAACAAAGGCTACGGGTAATAACCTTCTCCTTGGAGCCAGAGACAGGCCAGGACCGGAGTGGGACATGTGAGGACAGAGCTGGGCCTTGGGTGTCAGACCCCCACCTGCAGTCACACCCACACCCCCAGCTCCCTCGGCTGTCTGGAATGGGTGGGGAGTAGGATGTGGGCCTGAACACAGGGAACAGACCGACCCTGTGCAGTCAGTCTGGCCTCCGGCTTTAAGAAACCACCTTCCAGGAGCTGTGCAGCTCTTTCTGGAGCAGCAGGGTCAAGCATCCTGTGTTCAGTGGTGAGATGGGGCAGGGAAGCCTGGCCTGATGCCCAGGGCCCAGTGTCTTTATCCTCCTGCCCTGAGCAGCCTCTTTCCCACCCCAGCTGCCACTCCAGTGTCACTGTGGAAGGAGGCTTACGTAGTGCCCAGGTTCCTCGGTGGGTCGAGGTGCCTGTAGAAGGTTGTGGTGTAGATGGCATTGAGGTGGGGGTGGTATTGAAGTTCATCACCAGAGCTCAAGTTGAGGCAGGGGGAAAGGGGGCCACGCCTGCTCTTTTCCAAAAGGGCCTAAAACTAGTCCAATGCCTGTTTACCCTTCCCCTCAAGAAGTAGCCACTCCTTGTTTCCCCAGATGAAACACTGCAGCCCTGCCACTTCTTTCTTCACACCCCACTCAGCATCTCCCTGGCATGGGGCCAGACTGAGCACAGTGCCATCTAGACAGGCTCTCTGGAGCAGGGGGGCTTTAGGGGGCTAGTAGGTAGCGTGAGTGGGGCCAGCGTGCTCCGAGTTCCTCTTCAGAGGGCTGCCTTGGCCCCGTTCTGCCATGCGGCTGGGCAACACCAAGGGAGTGGGAGGACGACTTCGATTTCTCTGTTTGCCTCCTAATCTCTTTCTCTTGCCATGGGGACAGGGAACTGCTTTTATGTCAGCATGCCAGCAGGACCCCTGGACTCAAGCACTGAGCCTTCGGGGGCACCCATTAGCCCCTCCCAGCCTGACAGCCTCCCTGCCTGGCAGACAGAGCCTCGGCCTCAGCAGTGGGGAGGCAGTGGAGATCAAAGACGCCCCAGCCGCTCTTTCCCCAGCCTGGCCCTCAGGGATGTGGGCATGATCTTCCGTACCATCGAGCAGCTGACTCTCAAGCTCAACAGGCTCAAGGTGAGGGAAACAGGGCTTGGGTCCCTGGAGGCCTTCAGTCCATCAGCCCAAGACCATTCATTCCCTATGAGTGAGGCGTGTATCTTTAGGGGAGCCCTAGCTCCTGTGCTGGCCTGGGGCCCTTGCCGCAGCCCACCAAGCCTCCCTGAAATCACGGCTCCACCCCCAGGGCCCAGCACAGATCAGAGAGTGTGACCCGTTCCCCCAGGGCCCTTAGGCATAGGAAGACTTGAGCAGACATTCCCCTTGCAACTCTTCTAGGACATGGAGCTGGCCCACAGAGAGCTGCTCAAGTCCCTTGGGGGAGAGTCATCAGGTGGCACCACGCCTGTAGGCAGTTTCCACACGGAGGCAGCCAGATGGACAGACAACTCCCTCTCATCTCCAGCTAAGGAACCCCTGGCCTCTGACTCCAGGAACAGCCATGAACTGGGGCCCTGCCCTGAGGATGGTGAGTGAAGCTGGTTCCCACTTTGTGCTTACCACAGGGAAGAAGTCCAACTCATGAGGAAATGTCACCAAAGAGTGTGAGAGATGGTGGTTCTGAGGGTCTTGGTTCCCTTTGAGTGTAACTGATTCATTTCCTCAGCTTCAGAAAGGGATCTTTTTAGGGAAGCCCTACAGAAGCTCTCCTAGAAATGGGAAACTTAAAATTGAACCCTCTTTTTTCTTATGATGTGGAGGTAAGGAACCACGTGGAGCCTGGTCTTACATCTTAGACTTATTAAGTGGTTAAGAACCATATTGGGTCCTGGGAGGCCAAGGTGGGGGATTACTTGAGCTCAGGAGTTTGAGACCAGCCCGAGCAAGAGTGAGACCCTGTCTCTACTAAAAATAGAAAAAATAAGCCGGGTGTGGTGCTACACATCTATAGTCCCAGCTACATGAGAGGCTGAGGCAGGAGCATTACTTGAGCCCAGGAGTTTGGGGTTGCAGTGAGCTATGATGACGCCACTGCACTCTACCCAGGGTGACAGAACAAGACAGTCTCAAAAAAAAAATCCATATTGGGTGGGACAGGGACATACCTAGGTTCTAATTCAGACAAAGAAAGCACTTGCCTACTTGATCTAGGGGTTTAGAGGGCTGACAGAACAAAAGTAGGGTTCAGGAGATAGCCCTTTTCAGGCCCCACAAGAAAATAGAGTTTCTAGAAAATGAGGGTGCTTTGTCACAGATGGATGGTGCTGAAGGAGCTGCTCTCACGTGAGCCTGAGGACTTTATAGGCAAAACATGCAGAAGTGGGTCATCTCAGGCCTGGCCAGTCTTTCACCATCGTCATCCTCCCACAGGCTCTGACACCCCCCTGGAGGACAGCACAGCAGACACATCCTCGTCACCAGGACTATAACCATCCAAACCACAAAATCCTCTGCATCCCCACTCCTTCTTCAAGGACTGGCCTGAGACCGGGGCACAGGGTGGGGAGACCCCAAACCTCCTCCCCATGGAAGAAGCAGTTGGGGAAACTAGGATCCAGCCGAGCCTGGGAGGGGGAGACTCGCATGTTGCTTGGTCTGCTCAGATCGGAGTCAAGTTTCAGTGTCTTTTTCCCTCCCTCAATTCAACCCTCCAAGGCCTTGCGTCCCCTTAGCATGCTGACTGCATCCGAAAGGTCCCCACTCACCACGGTCTGCCCCTCGCCCCGCATACACACGTAGGCGTGTGCGCCGGTACGTGCAGCGCCTCACACATTCAAGTGAGAGGAGGAGGCTTCTGTGTAAATGCACTTTCTTCCTCCCCATTTCTCTACAGGACCCCAGGCAGAGGTGGGTGCCTCTCCTTCTCTTCGTCACTTTGGTTTCCTATAAATATGTATGTATTGTATGTGCATCTTTGCTATTGTAAATAACTTGGACCATTTTTCTGTTCCTGTTCCTGGAGTGCTGGAGATCACCTAGTTAACAGCCCAGCTCCAGGATCAGGGAGCCAGACCTAAGTGTCCCTGTTCCCTATGGCGGGAAGGTATCCCGGCTTCCAGCCCTACCTAGCTCTAGAGCCATCCTCTGCAGCTTGGTGCTGAGCTACTCCCTCCCTCCCAGGACTTCTCATCTTCACAAGATGGGGACTTGTGGGGAATCTTTCAGCCCACCTGCGTCTGCCTTTCCCTGCTCTGTCCCCATAGAGAACCAGTGTAGCAGGTACGGAGCTGAAAACTGGGCTCCAGGAGGTGGGGATGTGGGATCTGAATGCTGGAGTCCCTGAACTCACCCAGGACCATCCCAGGGCCACTGCAGCATTGGCCCTGTTGTCACCATGTCCTCACCCCACTCCCCCAGTGAACAGAATATACACACTGTGCTAGGTGTATATATACATATATATATATATATAAATATATATAATATATAAAATACAGATATGGAAATGACTGTTTTGCTGTTAAGATAATGTATACTCTTTTATTTTCTTCCTTTCATGGTTAAGATTTTTTTTTTTAAGAAAAGTTAAATATTCTTCAATTGTGGTGTATGTGTGATTCTTGGAACCACCATGATAAAAGATGTTGTGGTTGTTCCCTGTGAGACCAGTTAGGATTGGATGTTGGGATGTTGTAGCAAACCCCCAGACCCGGGCCTTGCTATGTTCTCTCCCAGGGCTTCAGATGTGTGCTCACTGAACTAGGTGGCTGGGCACACAAAGTTATGTAGCCCCTACAGAGAAGAGACACTGAACTCAGTGTCAACCCAATTGCACACGTATGTACAAAAGAGCAGTAGGCCCAGAATGAACACCTTTCATGAGCTGCCTTCAGTGAGCTTTGGGACTTTAAAGGCAAAACCTAAAGGGCAGGATCGTCTCAGGCATGGCCAAGTCGCTCACTGTCCCTCCACATCCTCCTGCAGATCAGCCCATCCCAGGCCTGTAACCATCCATACCACCTCTGTCTCCAGGTGCTGGATTAAGCGACAAATTGGCTTTCAGCCCCAAATAGCTAATACTCTCAGTCTTCCTGTCATGATACGAGGCTCTACTCTCGGGAGTTTATTGGGCGTCAGGTTGACACCGGCATCATTTGTGATGGAGTGTAAGGGTAAGGACCACTGTGTTGTGTGTTGGGAATTCCAAGAAGGTTCCCCTGGAGAAGCTCAGCAGCCAGCTGCAGAGAGGCGGCCCGGGGGGGCTGTGAGAGCAGTGGAGCCACACAGAGTGGCACAGACAGGACAAGGGAGTGCCGTGGAAAGAAATGAGGGAAGTGGGGGCTAGGGAATGTGGGACGGGTTAGATCTGCTCAAGGTGAGGACTGGTCCCTGTTGATGTGCACCTTGTCTGGAAGCACCCTGTGTGGGGGAAGTAGGTGCCCCAGAAGCCAGTCCTGTGCTCTCTGGGCACTGCGGCTTACCTCAGTGGAGGCAGCACTGTCACATGTTTGGTTGCCAACTCCTGCAGGCAGTGTCATTATGATCCGGGTTTAATGCTTGGCCTTTTCTATATAGATGCCTGCCAAGCGTCTATATTTGTGCTCTTTCTTATGTGGGCCCTCACCTCTCCTCCACACCAAACACCAGGGTCAGCCAGATAGGGAGAAGCAGAATGTGAGGGAAGGGGGAACGGGGAATTGAGCCTGTGCCCAATTCCTCTGCCCTACCTACTCCTACCTGCTCTCCCACAGTTTTTGAGTGTCAGTTATAATCCCAATCCAAGCCTTTCTGAATGCAAACCTTGGCATAGCACATATCCCCTAGGGAACTCAGACTCTTGCCTAAGCAAGAACTAGCCCTTGGGAGGCAGAAGAGCAACACCCCTGGCTAGCTGGTGCCAGAGGGGCTGAGATCATCCCCAGCAGAACTGTAAAGAGTTTCAGACCATCACTTGTCTGCCATTTCTGACCGTATAACATGAACAGACTCAGAGTCCATATGTTCCCAGTAGTTCTGGAAGAGAGTTTTCAGACAACCTCAGGGAAAAGGATAGCAATAGACTGTTATTAGTCTGACCTCCCCAGGGAGGTCAGCCCACAGAGACAGGTTTTGTGGCCCAGAGTGTCAGGGAAGCAAATGGGAGAGTCTAGGTAGAAGCAGGCATGGCCTCCTCCTCCCTGATCTTGGTCTTGATGGGGTCCCTCGGCAGCATCAGCTCCTGGATCCTGAGGTACGCAGGGCATTGTGGGTCGAAGCAGTTTTTCTGAAAGAGGAAAAGGAAGGCTGACAGCTGACTAGGAAAGACTAGTCCCCTAGGAATAACAAAAGAAGCTTCCTAGGGCAGAATGGGTCAGGGGTTGGGGACATGGACAAAAGGCAGAGTGATTAAGACTGCTGATCTCACAAGAGGAATGGAGGTTATGTTATCATAAAAAGAATCAGGGAAACTACAGACCTTCCTTGGAAATAGGGAGAAGTTGCCTACAGCAGCAGCGGGAGCAGAAAAGAATGATGGGGACTCACCGCCAGGGACAGCCACAGCAGCCCCACTGGGCCCTTGGATGCACTCTTGGGCTTGGAGAACTGCACCTGGTACCGCACTGCAGTGAGGAAGGCCTCCAGCCCCACCTCTGTGATGTTGTTTCCTGGTGGAAGACGCAGGCGGGGTGGCCTCTTACACCACCAGCCTCATCACGCCTGACACCTCCCCGGACACCCTCAGCAGACCGGCTCCTCCAGCCCCCAGCCCCAAGCCCACTGGCCCAGGACCACCTTTACTCCTCTGACTCCTCCCTCCTCTGCCTTCCCCTCACACCTTTCAACTTCCACCCACCCACCATCTTTCTAACCCCTCCTGACTCCCATCGCCTGTCCTCAGCGCTTCCCCCACCCCCAGGCCCCATGCTAGAAGGCCTCTGACGCCATGGCGCCCAGTGATGGGAGGACCAGGTCTCCATGGGCAACCTCATGGCAGGGTGGGGCCCAGGTAGCCTTGTGGTAGGAGGGCCAGGGAGGCAGGCAGACATACGGAGGAGGTTGAGGTGCAAAAGGACCTTGTTTCCAGGCATGAAAACTTTCCCGTCTCGGTGCTCCACTGGCTCCAGGAGAGGGTTGACCACCTCAGTAGCTTCAGCAAACAGCTGCTAAAGGAGAACACTAATTTCAGGAGAGGAGGGGAGCTGATCAGCAGGCCATGCATTCATTCAGCATGTTTTGAGTACCGGTTATAGTCCAGGCTTTGTCCTAGGTGCTGGGGATACAAAGATAAATAAGCCCATATGCTCAGGAAGCTCCTTCGTGTGGTGGAGCCGGAGAATGAGAAAGGAACGCAGTACAGTGTGACACCTGAGGGGAGGCGGCTCAGAGCACTGTGGGAGCACAGAGGGGCGACAGCATAGCCCAGTGTGGGGAGCCAGCAACAGTCTCGATGGAGAGGTGGCCTGTGAGCTGAAATGTGAACGTGCATGGACATCGGCAGATGCAGGTGAGGGGAGAGTGGGCAAAGAAAGTGGCAAGTGCAAAGGGTCTGGAGCCGTGGGACAGCATGTTACATTCATGCCTAAGTGTTTCCTAACACCTAGGGCAATGAGAATGGATTGGAGGAAAGTGACACTTGAAGACAAGGTGACAAGAAATTGCCGTTGTGCTAGTGAGAAATAGCCTAATCAAGACAGGCAGAAACAAAAATGGGAATTGAAAGGCAACCCCCCGCCATGGGAACTTTTTCTTCTGTAAGGTCTTAAGTGCCAGACAAGATTCCTGGGTCGAGGGGGGTCCATCTGATGGAGGAAACAAAATTTAAGGACAGAGACAAGCCCTTAGGCAGCTGACAACTGGAGGGATGGGGCGTGATGGAGGTAACCCAGGGAGATCTCTGAAATAAGGAGCAAGTTGGTCCATGTTGGAAGGGGAAAGGAAGGACCCAAAGGCAAAGGAGAAAGGGCTTGAAGAAGGTGCCATGACTATGAAAATGCCCTGCCAGCCTTGGGGAGCGGCTGATGGGCAAAAGAGAACACACTTTGTTCCTGTGCCACTGTGCGAGCAAATGATGGGGTGCGGATGATGAGCTGGTGGCCTCTGGGGACACAGCCTGAGTTGAGACAGTGGATCCAAATGTGAGCTATTAATAGACAAGAAGAGTAGAGGGGCCTGCCCAGGCTGAGTGGCATGGGCGGAGGAGAAGGGGCACTGAGCCCCATTGTCACCACAATCCCGGTTGGATGGGAGCGGGGTTCAGATGTGGTTGAGACAGGAATGGAGGACAACATTTGAAAATAAGTGGCTGCTGCCACAGTACAGGGCTGGAGACCTCACTCCAGGGGAACAGGGTTGAGAGCTCCCAGGCAAGCTTGGAATCCCAGGGACATGCCCCCCACACTCCACTTCTTGGGGCAGCTTACCTCAGAGTCCAAGAGAATGCTGCGCTTCTCTTTGCTCCCCGTCTTGGGTCCCTTTCCCTTGGTTGGCTTCTGCTCGGGGATGGTTACCTCTAGGGCCAGAAGACCAGAATGCACAGTGCACACTTCTGCTACTACCACTCAGGCTGCCCAGAGAGGACTGGCCAGGGAGGCCAAGAGACTCCTTGGACTGACAGCTCTGAGTTTGAGTGTAACAGAAATGGCAGGGGAGTGGGGCAGCTAAGCCAGAGTGTTCCTTGTCTGAGGACAGGGCCACAAGGGTCCAGACCCAAGAAAGGAGATATGGAGAATGGCAGGTCAGGATGTCTGGGCTGGGTAGGGCTTTCCACATCAGCTCGCTGTGAGAAGGAAGAAAGAACCAGAGGGACACGGCAAGACTAGCTCCGGGCAGGCATGTCCAGGCCCAAAGCAGCCTCCTGCATGCTGCCTCTTCCTCCCTCCACACGGAAAGGCGCCGGCAGAGGAGGGTGCCAACACTTACTCCCCTTGCCTGCCTTCGTGGTGTCTTCTTTCTTAGGGGGTCCTTGTATGGGTGACTGCCCAGACCCTGATTTCTCCTCTTTCTTGACCACTTCCTGTGGGGTGTGAGAAGAGAGATGACAGTCCTCCCTCACTAGGGGCAGGGAGCAGGGGTGGGGTTAGGGCCCTCTGGGCCTCCTCTCCACCTCCATCTGCACCCCACGGAAGCTCCCGCTCCATCGCCCGGTGCCCAGAGCTCCTCCCACGGCACACCTACCCCGGACTTGTCCTTTTTCTTGCCCAGGCCCTTAGGGGTTTTCATCGTCTGCATCTTGTCCATCTTGTCAACCAGCGCAATACTGCTGGGCCCCATCATCTGGTTCCTCTCACGATCCATTTTCGTGTCCCCATGTCGAGAGGAAGAGGGCTGTGCTCGCAAAAGGGAGGGGATTGAGGAGGAAGCCAGGGCCCTCCCGGCCTCCATGGGGGCTTGGGGGCGGCAGCACCCATGCCTGAGTGGCAGTCAGGCTGACAGCACCTCCCACCCACTGCCCTGCCTAAATACTAAGATAGTCTGTATGGGCCCCTCTGAGCTGGGTTGTTGGGAAGAAACAGTAGAGAGAGCAGGGTGGGGATGAACAGGGGGTGTAATGGCGGCCTCAGACTCCCGTATTGGAGGAAAATTAGTAGCTAACTCTTAATGAGCTAAGTGCCAAGCACTACTCTCAATGTATTACATGAATTAAGTCATTTAAACCTCTCAACAATCTTTTGAGGTAGGTATAATGATCTCCATTGACAGATGAGGAAACTGAGGCACCGCAGTTAAGTGACATGCCCAAGGTCACAAGCTGGTATATGGATGAGGCAAATTCCAAGTCCAGGTGGCCTAAATCTGGTGTCTTTTCTCTTAACCAATACACTCTACCGCCCACAGGGTGGTCCTGCAGTTAGAGCCCACCCCGTGGGAAGCTTGGCAGACGTTCCTTAGATCTGCGCAGAAGTCAGAGGGAAGACGGTCGCTACCCAGGGAAGGAGGATGGAGATGAGACGGCATGGCCAGTTTGCTGAAAAGCAGCCGACCTGGGAAGCAAGCTCTAGGGGTGGGAGGAGGTCGGGCGGGTCTCCTCACCGATCGCATGCGCTCCTGCGTCCCCTTCAGCAGGAGGCGCCGGCGCTCCACCACCTCGGTGTGCGTCAGCTGGAAGGGGCGCAGGACCTGCGGTGAGGCCGCACCTCGCGTCAGACGCGGGGAGGGACCCGGCCGGCTCCCCGGCCCTGCCCAGTCGGCACACCCACCTCGGCCAGCTTCAGGGCGCCCTTGTCCTGGATGCGGTTGTGGGCCAGGGACAGCCAGAGCAGGGAACGGTTCAGCCGCAAGCCCTGAGGAGGCGGGGAGGGGCGCGTGAGCGGGCGGTCCCAGCCGCCCCTGCTCCTGCTCGGTGCGTCCCTGCCTGCCGCGCACGCACCTCCGCGATGTAGCCCGCGCCCTCGTCGCCGATGTGGTTGAAGCCCAGGTTGAGCGAGACGAGGGTGCGGTTGCAACTGTGCAGCGTGGACAGCGCCTGGCCCAGGAGTTTCGCGCCCTGGTCGTTGATGTTGTTGTTCCGCAGGGACAAATGCACGATCCTGGGGCGGCGGGAGAGAGAACCAGGGTCACGGCAAGTACAGGTACGGGGCGATCTCCGGGCGATCTCCGGAATCCGGGAGACCTGGAGGCCCTGAGAGGGGCCATCTGGTCTGAGGGTGTAGGGGCAGGCATGGAGGGCCCCTGCAGAGATGTTAAAGGGACAAGGAATGGTGAGGACTAAAGATGGCTTGGGATGAGGGGCAGGCCCAGCGAAGGTAGGTGAGGGGAAGGAGTCTCACGTGTCCAACGCCATGAACTTGTGATACGACTGCTCCGGCAGTGGGTTCCCCTCCAGAGACACCTTCCTGAGGGTGGAGGAGATCTGAGAACCGGGAGATACCACTGAGGCCAGGGAAGGGAAGGGGACGGAGAGAACTGTGGGTCTCTGGGAGCAGCTGGGAAACACAGGATGTCCCCCAATATAGGATATGTATGTGATGATTCCCCAGACTAAAAATTCAGAGGTGTGGCCATGTTAAAGGGCCACTTCTCAAGTCAGTGAGTGACCTGTGGTAAGTTGGCCTCTAAAATGGCCTTCAATGATCTCCACCTGCTGGAATTCATGCCCTTGTGTAATCCCCTCCCTTTGAGTGTAGGCTGCACCTAGTCATCTTCGGGGCCTGGGAGGCACAGAAGACAGGGTCTCGCTCTGTTGCCTGGGCTAGAGTGCAGTGGCATCATCATAGACTTCTGGGCTCAAGTGATCTTCCTGCCTTACCCTCCCAAGTAGATGGGCACCAAGCAGATGGGATTACAGGTGTGCACCACCACACCTGGCTAATTTTTTTTTTTTTTTTTTTTTTTTTTGAGACAGAGTCTCACTTTGTTGCCCAGGCTAGAGTGAGTGCCGTGGCGTCAGCCTGGCTCACAGCAACCTCAATCTCCGGGGCTCAGCGATCCTACTGCCTCAGCCTCCCGAGTAGCTGGAACTACAGGCATGCGCCACCATGCCCGGCTAATTATTTGTATATATATTTTTAGTTGGTCAATTAATTTATTTCTATTTTTGGTAGAGACGGGGTCTCGCTCAGGCTGGTTTCGAACTCCTGACCTTGAGCAATCCGCCCGCCTCGGCCTCCCAAAGTGGTAGGATTACAGGCGTGAGCCACCACGCCCGGCTCCTGGCTAATTTTTTATTCTTATTATTTCTTCGTAGAGATGAGGTTTCTGTGTTGCTCAGGCTGGTCTTGAACTCCTGGCCTGAAGCGATCCTCCTGCCTTGGCTTCCCACAGTATTAGGATTACAGGTGTGAGCCACTGTGCCCAGCTGTGACTCACTTCTAATGAACAGAATATAGCAAAAGCGATGGGATGTCACTTTCACGCTTAGGCTACAAAGACTGTGGATTCCATCTGGGTGCTCTCTGGCACTCTCTCGGATGGCCAGCTGCCCTGCGGACACTCAGCCAGCCTGTGGAGAAGCCCAGGGTCAGCCATACGAGTGAGCTTGGAAGCAGACCTGTTGACCCAGCTGATCCCTGAGATGATGGCAGCAGCCCCCGTCAAAAGCTTTAGAGCAACCTCAAAACAGACCCGGAGCCAAGCACCTGGCTAACCTACATCCAGGCTGTCTCACAAAAGCTATGAGATAATGTATGTTTGTTGTCTTAAGCCACTAAATCTCGCGGTTAATTTGTTTCACAGCAATAGATAACTACTACATGACCCCTCCACAAGGCAGCGGCTTCCCTAACAGTGCTGTGAGAATGGAGGTCTTTTTCTAAGCCACAGCAAAAATGAAATTAATGGCTAGAAATTTCTCTATTTAAAAACTTTCTCCCATAATTTATTTTGTTTGACCTTTCAGGCTGCCTGATCTTTCACGTAAACTTGATTACATTAGGCCAGGCCTGGTGGCTCACACCTGTAATCCCAGCACTTATGGAGGCCAACCTGGGAGGATCGCTTGAGGCCAGGAGTTTGAGACGAGCCTGGGAAACATAGCAAGACCTGGTCTGTACAAAAAAAATGTTTTAAAATTATCCAGGCATGGTGGCACATGCCTGGAGTCCCAGCTGCTCCAGCAGGCTGAAGCAGGAGGATTGCGTGAGCCCAGGAGTTCAAGGCTACAGTGAGCTATGATTGTGGCACTGCACTCCAGCCTGGGCAACAAACCAAGACTCAAAAAAAAAAAAAAAAACTTGATTACATTCACTTTAAATTATTTTTATGACTTATTTTAACATATTATTTATAAGATGAGTTCATGTAGTTATTTTTCTGCTAGCCAAACCATTTCTAATTGCTATGATGGGATAAAATGTGTGTTCTATATAGAGTGCTAGAGATTCTCAGCTGGAGAAGACACAGTCCCTGCCCTCAAGGAACGTCCATCCCATCCACAGAAGCAAGGCAGGCCAGCCAGGGTAGCACTGAGGGGTACCTTCTGTGAAGCAAGAACAGTCCAGGATATTGTGGGAGCCTAGCGAAGGGGCAGGCGGGCAAATCAGCTTTAGCCTTTATACACCAAACCACAACTTGCTCCTGTGCCCTCCTATACTAGGATGCCCTTGCCCGATTCCCTGCCTGGCCTGGTCCCAGCCTTCCTTCAAGACTCAGCTCAGCACCACCTCCTCCAGGCAGTCTTCCAGGTCTTCCTGCTCCACACCCATCAAGTGGGGTGGCACTCCTCTCTGCCCCCTCACTCCTCCCTGAACCATTCCCCCGCCACCAGTCCCCACGCTGCCCTGCAGTGTCTATTCCTAAGTCCTTCTCTCTTCCTTCGCTGGACTGCTAGTGAAGGAAGGTAAGGAAGGGCAAGAAGTGAGTATGCTCTACCAGCTCCGACTATAGTGGCAGGGCCCCAGGCACCCAGCAAGAAGACAGAGAACCTTCGGGGAGGGAATGGACGGTAATGGGACTGATGCAGAGGAGAGGGGATGAGCCTCCAAGGTCTGGCTCTTTGGGCTCTGGTGTGGGCATAAAAAGGGGACCCAGCTTCTTGTCTAATGGGAACCTCGTCATCCAACAGACACCGCACGCCTGTGTTTCCACAGGGATGCCAGGCCCACAGGAGCCGGGACTTGCCACTTCCGTTCTTAAACTGCTCCCCTCTGACCACCCACCCAGCCAGGCTGCACAGGCACTGGGGCCTCCCCCTCTGCTGACCTGAGCGTGGATGAGCAGAGAGGCAGGAGGGCGACGAAGGTGGTCAGGGTCGTATCAGTCAGCCCCACCTTCCACAAGCTGGCGTTGGGGGGGGGGGTTCAGAAACGCAGAGCTGGAGCGTCTCCTACTGGAAACGCGCCCCCACACTGCCCTCCCCAGCTGCGCCCCACCTCCCACAGCCCCCCGGGTCCTCAGTGTCCCTTCTGCTCTCCCCCCAAGCCACCAGGAGCCCCAGCCCCCACGCCGGCCTTCCGCCCACCACCCCGTGCCGCTCACTTGATGGCCTGTAGCTGGCTGAGGGAGGGCAGGCATTTAGAGAAGATGCCCAGAATCCGCTCCTCCACCTTCCAACCTGCACCCAGACAGGGGGAAGAGAAGGAAGCCCTCAGGCCGGGAAGGGCGGGCGAGGGCCGGGTGCCGCCGAGCGGGGCTCACCGCGGATGTAGATTTCCTTCACCAACTTGTTGTCCTCCTGCTCCAGCTCCACCTGGATGGTGGGCCGGAAGAACACGTATTTGCTCTCCAGGCTGTTGAGGCTGCAGGACCCCGACAGCCGCTGATCGTCTGGAAGGCAGGGGTGAGAAGGGAGGGGACAGAGCCACCGCCCCGGGCCCCAGGTGGGACTGAGCACCCCGCAAGGCAAGCGTGGGGGGTGCTGCTTCTCCAGCCAGGCCCGCCTGTGCTTGGATTTGGAAAGGAAGGCCGAAGACCCCCACCTCGCCACAGGCCCTCCCGAACCCCTCCCGCTCACTCGCGCGCGCACTGCCCTGCGACCCGCCATCCGGCCCACCTTGCGAAGGGAGGCTGGGGACGGACCAGGTGGCCCTGGCGGGCACCGCGGGGCCCCACTGTCACTCACCCAGGGCGGGCTTCTCTGACATGGAGGCGGAGGGGACGAAGGTCGGGTGGGGCCGGGGCCTGGTGACAACCTTGGGGAAGTCCGTGTAGCCCGACCGCGTGCAGAGCTCGGCGAAGTCGGTCTCGAGGACCCCCGAGCACTGGTACTCCTCTGCGGGGCGGCAGGAGAGAGGGGCGGCCGCGCCTCGCCAGGGGTTGGAGCCCCGCGCCGCCACGAGGGGGCGCCAGAGACCGCAGGCCCCCGCCCCCTGGAAGCCGGCCGTCTTCACGGCCATTTGAAAACGTAAAATGCGACGTAAAGACTGACGCCGCCGAAGACACTGCGAGGAAACAGTGGCAAAGCAAGAGCTGGGAGAAAGGGGACGCCTCTTGTATGTGCTGACTGCCAACCCACGCCAGCGGTCAAGACCGCTTCCACCGCGGCTCTCCACTCCCTGGCGGAGCCTCTGCCTTCCGCAGGGTGTCCCCAGGCCGGCCTCCTCCCCTGGCCTCCTCCCCTGCTGGGGCTGCTCAGGCTCCCTCCGAGAAAGGAGCTCAGGCCTGATGTGAGTTCCTCTCCACTCCCACCCTCTGCCCTCCACATACACCCAAGGCCAGCAGAGCCGCAGACTTTCATTTGTTTGACAAGCACGTACAAAGCCCTAGCAATTCAGACATGCCCACCACCTCCCATCTTGAAGGCTATGCAAACCTGATGTCTGGGTCTCCAGGAGACCCCTGCTCTATCCAGCTCCTCTCGTGGCCACCCCAGGAAGAAGTGGTTCCTGTAGATGGGATGGGGAGTCCCTGCCAAGCGCGGGACACCCCAGACCCCCCCCCCCAGCAGCACCACCCAGGCCACAGGCAGCAGCTGCTGCAGGAGCTGCGCCAGGAAGGACTCCTGTGGCCGAGCAGTAGGGAGCTGGCCCTGAGGCTGCAGAGGGACCTCTGCTCAGCGGGTGTGGGGCAGGACGCAGAGAGGTTTGAGGGTTCCTGGGAGAGGGTGAGAGGCACGTGTTTCTCATGTGTCCAGCCAACAGCAGGAGCCCAGGCATACGGCTGGATGGACTGAGCAGGTAAGAGAAGGTGGGGAGCGGGGGCAACCCCCTGGCACGGCTGGTTCCTGGCCTTCCCAGGCTGTTCCCTCTGCTGGGAGAGCCTCACCCTTCCTGCTGCACTCACCCCTCCCTTTCTCAAGAACTGAGATTCTCAAACTTTAACACCCTTAAGAATCACCTGGAAAGCCTGTTAAAACAATGTCCTGGGCCTCATCCCCAGAGATTCTGATTCTGTAGGAGGTCCGGTCCGATGACAGCACCCAGAGAAGCACTGCTCTAGATGAGCGCTGTCCCATAGAACTGTATGCGATGGCGGAAATGGACTCTATGCACTTTAGCTAGTAGTTCCTCCTGCTCACTAATGACCTCGCCTCAGAGCTTCTTGAGAAACTGAAGTCATCAGATGGGATTTCCTCTACACATCCCTACATCAGCCATCACTCTCTACCCAATATTTGTCCCCGCCACTGTACACAGCGGCACCTGCTAAAGCCACCATGACCTCCAGGGTCCCTGTGCAGTCGTCACTCTCATTCTCTCCTACCTCGTTGTTAAGGCTGCTCAGGCTTCCCTGCCACCTCCTCCTCCTCCTCTATGGCCTCTAAGGCGCTGGGTCCTGAGCCCTCTTTTCTCCAGTTACACTCCCTCCCTGCTTAGAGGATCTCTTTCATTCCCAGGGCTTAACTATGTCAGAACAGCAGCAGCTCTCAAAGTCCTATCTCCACCCCTAAGCTCTCGTCAGCATTCCAGACCCATGTGTCCAGCTGCCCAGCTGGCATCGCCCCTGGGAGGTCCTCCCTTACACCCCCCTCCTTCAGACGTTCCCATCGCCATGAACAAGCCTCCACCCACCCAGCGCCCAGTCCAGAATCCTGAGAGCATCCCTCGCTCCCCACCCTGTCAGTCCTTCACCAGCTCTTGTGAATTCTGCCTCCAAAATGTTTCTCCAAGGAGCCTAACCCATCCACCCCTCTCCACCCTCACTGCCCTATCCCAGCTACCACTGTTCCTGGACTAGGCTATTGAAATCTCCCTCCCTCCATTCTCTCCCCCTTCCACTCCATTTTCAGCAGCCGTAGTAGTGTGTGTGTGTGTGTGTGTGTGTGTGCGCACGTGCGTAGACATGAACTGAATTCATGCATATAAAGGATTCTATACTGTCTTGTCTTCCCTTCCAGAAGATGC
Organism: Microcebus murinus; assembly: GCF_040939455.1. Lineage (NCBI taxonomy): Eukaryota > Metazoa > Chordata > Mammalia > Primates > Cheirogaleidae > Microcebus > Microcebus murinus. Next base: position 105,058,907 of record NC_134105.1, on the reverse strand, counting down.
TGCTCTTTCTTGATCTCTCATAATTCTTCCCCATCCCCGCCCCCCCAAACACCAGCACCTGGCCAAGGCTGGACAATTAGAACCTTTTCCAAGTTGTTTTACCTCAAGTCTAGGGACAGCAAGTTCCTGTCCCTCAGTGATGGCAAAGCTGGCAGATTTATATCAATAAATCTTCCAATAAATTCCCTTTCGTGCTTAATTAGTTTGAGTTGGGGTTCTTTCACTTGCAACAAAAAGAACCACACCCCCACTTATACATTCTAATTGTTTTCTTTTCCCAAAGCAAATGCAAATTCCATGAGGACAGGACTGTGTCCATCTTGTTATCTTCTGTGCCATATCTGGGTGCAGAGCAGGCATTCAAAAAGTAATTGTTGAATAAATGAATGAGCATCTCTATGAAAACTCTGCTCAAAGGCACCGCCCAGCAGCCCCCCTCTGTCCTCCCATCACCCCCTGGGTTTCCTCCCTTGTACATCTTATCATATATTGTTTGTCAGCATCCCAAACCACAGTGCGGGTTCTTTAAGATCAAGTTCAATTCAATTGTCTACCGAGCCGGGATTCAGGAACTCAGTCTGGCTGAAGCCATAGCCCTCGTGAGTAGCAGAGTGGGAACGCGCGGAGCCGCAGCCTCGGGCCGGGTCCCCCAACCCCGCCGCCAGCGTACCAGGGTTTTTGGGCTCCTCCTCGCCTACGGGCGGCAGGACTGCCCCCGGCTTCTCCTTGGCCGCGCGCTCTCCCTTTTTGGTCATCTGTCCGGACGACTTCTGAGTCCCTGGACGCGAGGTCCTCGGTGAGGACCCCGTTGTGCTCGGCTCGCTCGACATGCTGGTGCTGTCCGCGGCGCCTCTGGGACCGTCGTGGGGGCAGGATGGAAGGACCGGGCTCTGTGGGGCTCCCCGGGGGTGGCTGAATCAGCGGTCTCTATTCTGTGTCCACCGACCGGATCCCACCAGCCGGCAGCGGCGTCTCGCACGCGTCTTTCTCCAAGACAACGGCGCGCGGTGGGCGGGACCGCGGGAAAGGGGCAACCGCAGAGCGCACGCGGGGCCGACAGGGGGCGTCGCGGGGCCGGAGCAGGGCGTGGGGAGGAGCCAGCCAGGCGGGGCGGGGGGCGGAGCTAGAGCAGGGAGAAGGGCGGAGCTAGAGCAGGGAGAAGGGCGGAGCTAGAGCAGGGAGAAGGGCGGAGCTAGAGCAGGGAGAAGGGCGGAGCTAGAGCAGGGAGAAGGGCGGAGGGGCGGGGCCAGGGCGGCCCAAGGGCGGCCCTGGGGGCCGGCGTGCGCTAAGGGATGTGGGCTAAAGCGGCCCAGCACCTGAGCCTGGCCGTGGTAGAGGGAAATGAGTGACTCCCAGACGGGTCAAGAGAGGAGGAGGGGGTGGGGATAGAGCAAGCGCGGGGCAATCCAAAGTCACCCCGGAATCGAACCCGGGAGAGAGCGGGAGGGCGGAGCATGGTAAGGATCGTTGCAGTTGCAGGACACTAGGAAGGGAGAGTCCAGGTGGGGGTAGGTCCACTCCCCAGGGCACATCACCTATCCTGGAAAGAGAGAGCACCTGGCGGAAGGGGCCTGGAGAGACATCCCCCCTAGTTGGTGTGGTGCTAGGTTCCATTCTCCACCCCATCTATTTAGTTTTCTGGAGCGCTGTGGACTCAGTTAATACGTTAACGAGTCGATTAGGCGAGTCACACTCATACAAATCTAGCATTCAAAGTCATCACTTGACTACTACTCCAGACCTGGACAGTTCTGCCCTGCTGGGCCTCATTTGAGTAAAGGCATACCTCCGAGATGTTGCCGTTGGGTTCCAGACCACTGCAATAAAGTGAATATCACTAGAAAGTGAGTCACACAATATTTTTGGATTTTCCAGTGTATATAAAAGTTATGCTTACATATACTGTAGTCTATTAAGTGAGCAATAGCATTATGTATTTTAAAAAGTATATACCTTAATTTAAAAATACTTCATTGCTAAAAATGCTAATGATCATTTGAGCCTTTATCAAGTCATAATCTTTTTGCTGGTGGAGGGTCTTGCCTCAATTTTGACTGCTGCTAACTGATCAGCTGGTTGCTGAAGGTTGGGGTAGCTGTAGCAATTTTTTAAAATAAGACAACAATGAAGTGTGCAGATTGATTGACTCTTCCTTTCACGGAAGATTTCTTTGTAGTATATGGTATAGTTTGATAACATTTACCCACACTAGAACTTCTTTCAAAACTGGAGATAATTCTCTCAAACCCTGCCGCTGCTTTATCAACTATTTATATTCTAAATCCTTTCTAGTCATTTCAACAACATTCACAGTATCTTCACCAGGAGTAGATTCCATCTCAAGAAACCACTTTCTTTGCTCATCCCATAAGAAGCAACTCCTCATCCATTAAAGTTTTATCATGAGATTGCAGCCATTCAGTCACATCTTCAGGTTCCACTTTTAATTCTAGTTTTCTTGCTATTTCACCACATCTGCAGTTATTTCCTCCACTGAAGTCCTGAACCTCACAAAGTCATCCAAGAGGATTGGAATCAACTTCTTCCAAACACCTATTAGTGTGGATATATTGACCTCGATGAATCACAAATATTCTTAATGACATCTAAATGGTAAATTCTTTCCAAGTTTCCAATCCATTTGGCCCAGATCCATCAGAGGAATCACTATCTATGGCAGCTATAGCCTTACAAAATGTATTTCTTAAATAATAAGACTTGAAAATCGAAATTACGCCTTGATCCATGGACTTGGAATGGATGTTGTGATAGCAGGCATGAAAACAACATTGATCTTGTACATGTCCATTAGAGCCTTTGGATGACCAGGTGCATCATCAATGAGCAGTAACATTTTAGAAGAAATCTTTTTTCTGAACAAGAGGTCTCAACAATGGGCTTAAAATTCAGTAAACCATGCTATAAACAGATGTGGTGTCATCCAGGTTTTGTTGTTCTATTTACAGAACACAGGCAGAGCAGATTTAGCAAAATTCTTAAGGGCCCTAGGATTTGGGGAATGGAAAATGAGCACTGACTTCAAGTCAAAGTCACCAGCTGCATTAGCCCCTAACAAGAGAGTCAGCCCATCCTTTGAAGCCAGACATTGACTTCTCCTCTCTACCTATGGAAGTCCTAGATAGCTTCTTCTTCCAGTATAGGCTGTTTTGTCTACATTGAAAATCTGTGTTTAGTATAGCTACCTCCATCAAGTATCCTAGCCAGATCTTCTGGAAAACTTAGATAAGACTTAAAAGTCAGAAATTACTCCTTGATCCATGGACAGTGGAATGGATGTTGTATTAGCAGGCATGAAAATAACATTAATCTCCTTGCCCATCACCATCAGAGCTCTTGGGTGGCCTTAAACCTTAAGTTCTTTTTTTTTTTTTTTTTTTTTTTTTTTTTTGAGACAGAGTCTCGCTTTGTTGCCCAGGCTAGAGTGAGTGCCGTGGCGTCAACCTAGCTCACAGCAACCTCAAACTCCTGGGCTCGAGTGATCCTTCTGCCTCAGCCTCCCGGGTAGCTGGGACTACAGGCATGCGCCACCATGCCCGGCTAATTTTATATATATATATCAGTTGGCCAATTAATTTCTTTCTATTTATAGTAGAGACGGGGTCTCGCTCTTGCTCAGGCTGGTTTTGAACTCCTGACCTTGAGCAATCCGCCCGCCTCGGCCTCCCAAGAGCTAGGATTACAGGCGTGAGCCACAGCGCCCGGCCTAAACCTTAAGTTCTTTCCTTCCTCATGAACCTATTCTTAGCTTAACCTCATAACAAACCTTAAATCTCATGAACGAACCTCTGCTGGCTTAGAACTTCTCTTCTGCTTCCCCACCTCTCTCAGCCTTCATAGAATTGAAGAGCATTAGGGTCTTGGTCTAGATTAGGTTTTTTGGGGTTTTTTTCTTCTTTTTGAGACAGAGTCTTATTCTGTTGCCTGGGCTAGAGTGCCGTGGTGTCAACCTAGCTCACAACAACCTCAAACTCCTGGGCTCAAGCAATCCTTCTGCTTTAGCCTCCCAAGTAACTAACTGGGACTACAGGCATGGGCCACCATGCCTGGCTAATTTTTTCTATATATTTTTAGTTTGCCAATTAATTTCTTTCTATTTTTTTAGTAGGGACAGGATCTAGCTCTTGCTTGGGCTGGTTTCGAACTCCTGACCTTGAGCGATCCTCCCACCTAGGCCTCCCAGAGTGCTAGGATTACAGGCATGAGCCACTGAGATTAGGTTTTGGCTTTTAATGGAATGTTGTGGCTGTCTTGATCTTCTATCCAGACCACTAGAACTTTCTGCATATCAGCAATAAGGCTGTTTTGCTTTCTTACCATTCTTGTGTTTGGAGTAGCATGTTTAATTTCCTTTAAGAACTTTTCCTTTGCATTTACAACTTGGCTAACTGATGGGAGAGGCCTAGCTTTGAACCTGTCTTGGCTTGCTCATTTCTAGTTTTTGATTTAAACTGAGAGACATGTGACTCTTCCTTTCACTTGAACACTTAGAGGCCATTATAGGTTTATTAATCGGCCTAATTTCAATATTGTTGTGCTTCAGGGAATAGGGAGGCCCAAGGAGAGGGAGAGAGAAGGGAGGACACCCAGTCGGGGGAGCAGCCAGAACACACACAACATTCATTGATTAAGTCTGCTGTGTTATATGGGCACAATTCATGGCACCCAAAACAATTACAATAGTAATATCAAAGAACACTGATCACAGATCACTAAAAACAGATATAATAATAATGAAAAAGTTTGAAATATTGCAAGAATAACCAAAATGTAACACAGAGACAAGTGAGCACATGCTATTGGGAAAATGATGCCAATGGACTTGCTCAGAGCAAACCTTCAATTTCTAAAAAGAATGCAGTATCTGCAAAGCACAATGGGGTGCAGTAAAGCGAAGCACAATAAAACAAGGTGGGCCTATACACCTTCTCCTGTCATCCTTCCTGCCTCCAGCCTCTGCACCCCACTTAGCTCCATCCCCGCCCCACCCCTGCCACCTTCCCACCTGTGAGCCTCTGTATTGCCCACCTGTGGAAATGCCACCCTTTGGGAAAACCTCCAGCCTCTTAACTCCCACAGCACACAGTTTAACCATCTCTCTCAGCACTTACCACAGTGTAACCAGTACTTTAGTTCACTCAGCCACTTAGCCTTCTGGGGAGCGTTTATTGAGTGCCTACTATGTGCCAGAGGGAGCCAATATTGACATAAACATAGGAGTCCTGCCTTCAGGGAGCTTACAGTCTAGTGGGGGAAGCAGAGAGCAACCAAATAATCACACAAAGAAGTAACACACATTACAGAGGTGCCTGGCACCCTGTAGGCCTTCTGCAGGTACCTGGTGGGTGCGCTGCGATGAGCGCTATGAAAGAGGTACGCAGGTGGGGCGCTCCCTGACAAGGAGATGTGAAGGACAAGCCAGCGTCCACAGGTGGGTGGGGGAGGAAAAGCACTCTAGCCGTGCAAGTCCCTGCTGTAGGAGGCAGCGTGGCAGACAGAAGGACCTGGAGGCCAGTGCAATTAAAGCGCACGCATGCACACACAGACACACGCACACATACACACACACACACACACACATACACACACACATACACACACACACACAGCTCTCAGCTCAGGCATGCACAGAAAAGGTACCCAATACACATTTTTGAAATCAATCTGAGATCAGAGTTATCCAGCAACGTCTAACCCGCCAGTTTATGTACACAGGGCCCTGGAGCCCTTGGGGAGCAGCGGGTTGGGAGAAGGGAACCAGGCACCCTGCTGACGAGTGTCTCCCATGATGACACCTGGGAGCCAGGCTCCCACCTCTCCAGTCAGTTCCTCGGTTAAATGTGTCCGTGTTCACGGCCTGCCGGTCCGCTCCCTGCTCCTGGCAGGGCACGCCAGGCTCTGTCCCCAGGCTTAGGCAGCGAGGGCCAGGTGTGCTGGCCTCTGCCACACCATCGTGGCCCCTCAACGGTCCTGGCGTCGAAGTGGAGGTGATGGGGGGTGCCGCACTGGGGGCAGGTCATAGTGTCCAGGGATGTGGCTGTTCTTGGGCGAGTCATAGTGGCCAGGGGGCAGGCCCGGAGGCAGCGGGGACTGCGAGCCCACAGAGTCTCGGTCTGGAGACAGAGGGGACAGGATGAGGGGGAGTGGATCCTTCCCCTCCCTCCGCTCTCCTCCCCTCTCCAGCCTCTTCAGCCCTAAAAGCAGGGCCTGGGGCCTGGACATGGGTGGTTTACACCCAGCTGGCTGCGCGGCTCCGAGCAAAAGCCTCGTACTTCCTCAGCTGCCAGTGGGGGAAGCCACCTCAGCCTGCCCACCTCACAGGATATAAGGTCACTGTGTCACCTGCCTGGTTCCTCACTTTTCTGGGTCCCAACTCCACCACTCAGGGGCTATACACCCCCCCCCATTTCAAATCCTCAGCCCTGTAAGGTGGGGACACCACTGTGCCCTACAGACAAGGAAATAGCTCTGGGAGGCAGCGTGACTTGCTGACACATCATGCCGCCTCCTTATTCTCTCCGTCCATCCCTTCGTTCTTTCTACCTCCCCGTCCCCGTTCTCCCTAGCCCTGCCTGGGGGAGAGGGCTCACCGTGGATCAGCGGGCTGGGCTGCTCGTAGGTGCCACTGTCTCTCTGGGGCTGGGACTGCCACCGCCTCTGGCTGTCCCGCTGCCTGCGGGGAGACCCCGAGGGAGGGCCTTTCATCTCCACATAGCTGCTCTCCCGGGGGCCCCCTGGCAGGCCGGGCAGATCCCGGATGGTGGCGTAGGGGTTCTCACTGCTCAGGGAAGCCACGCTGGCCCCCAGCCCCTCTTCAGAGACAGGTCCTGAGGATGGAGGGAAGAGGTCAGGCTCGATGGAGGTACTGGCTCCCCAACCCCAGCTCAGCCCTCCCTCACGGCCCCTGTGCCCGCACCTTTGTTGTAGAACGAGCCTGGGCCATTACTGTTGCTGTGGCTGTAGCTGTAGCTTCTGTCCAGGCGGCTGCCACCTGAGGAGGAGGGGGAGACTGGCAATCAGGTCTCTGGTCCCCTCCCCAGGCTCCCACGTCCTCTAGAACGGGGGCTTAGGGCCCGTGTGTGCAGACATGCACGCTGACATGGAGGAGGAGGGCCGCACAGACCCAGCCTCCCCGGAGGACCTGGCCTCCAGGGACCTACCCCTGTCCAGAGACCCCAGGGGGGGCTCCCGGCGGTGCTTCCAGTCGGCAGGCAGGGTGGCGTGGTTATCATGCCCATGGGCTCCACCCGGCCGCTCAGGGACCTGGAGGCTGGCAAAGAGCTGACTGCCTGGAACCTGGACGGTGCAACAGGGAGAGCCACGTGCAAGGACAGGGCTTTCCAGAGGACCGGGTCCACACCCGTCCCTCTGCAGTGCATCCCCCCACTCCAGCACTGACCTTGTTAGGGGGCGGGGGGTTTGGGGAGCACTGTGACAGGGTGTGGTAGCTGGGGTTGGAGTAGTAGTGACTGTAGCTTGGAGGGACATCTGCACAACAGACACAGACACAGGGTGAACTCAGAGATGGGCCAGGGGCCCAAGAGAGGGATTCTGTCCCAGGAGGTGAGTAATGTGGCTCCCTGACCCCTTCTCCTCCCTCCTCCCCACTTGCCATGTTCCCAGGGAGTCATGCCCAGCACCCATCCGCCCTTGTGCCTATGAGCCAGCCACTCATCTGTGCCTCACGCCCAGGCCAGCTCACCTGGCATGACATACTCAGAGCCATCCAGTCGCCCACTGCTGTAGGCCACTGCCAGGTGTTGGTGCTCCTTGCCTTTTTGCCAATGACGGTAGCCAATGAACAGGGCCACCAGGGCCACCACGAGGGACCCCAGTACCGCAATGCCAATCACCGCACCCAGCGAGTTATAGGCCACTGGAGAGCTAGGCATCATGGTGAAGGACTCCTGGCTTCCTATGTGGGATGGGGTGGTCGCTCAGAATGGCGCCGCAGCTCAGCTGGTGAGCCTGGGGTGCGTGCATAGGAGAGACACCCAGTAGGAGGCAAGGGCCGTAAGAGGGGCCTAGGTCCTCATACCCTGGGGACGATGGAGTCTGGGAGGAAGGAACTAAGAACTCACCAATCCTGCAAGGCGCACCACTGTGCCCTGGGGGACACACACAGGCCCCGGTCTCTGGGTGGCACCTTTCTCCAGGACCACACTGGCATGACTGGGAGCAGTTGGCACCAAACACCCCTGGAGGGCAGACTGGCGAGACAGCCAAGGAGACAAACGGGGATCAGAGGGTCCAGGAAACTGCAGTCCTCTTTGGACAAGGGCTCAGGAGGGGGCAAGAGCATGGAGTTCCCTTTCTGTCGGTACCTTCCAAGCAGCGGTGTCCAGTCCAGCCTGGGGGGCAGACACAGCTCCCATCCTGGGGGTGGCAGGTCCCGCCATGGTGACATTGGCAGGTCTGGGCGCACTTGGCTCCCCAGTGTCCTGGGGGGCATGCTACAGGAGACAAGGGGCCTGTCTGGTGGGGCAGGGCCAGCCACTCCCAGATGAACTCTCAGAGCCCATAGTCACTTTGGTCTCCCTGGGGACACCAAGCTTTGAATAGTATCTATACACCAATGACTCACAAATGCCCCTCTCTCTCCTGTGAACTCCAGCCCCACCTGCCCATCTACCTACTCAACATCTGCACTGGGCTCCCTAACGGCAGTTTCAGAATACCACATCCAGTGCCAGGCGACCAAAGGCTCCCAAATTACCCTGCACAGCTGAGCTCTGGACTTTTTCTTTTTTTTTTTTTAACATAAGAGAGAAGTTAATGTTTTCAAGGCATTACATTTGTGTGTCTGACACCAACAAATAATCTAACAGTAGTTGTTGCCAAAACTGTATGGAAATACTCTTCACTTAGATCACTTCCCTTTTTGCCCTGCCTGCTGGTGAGCTTAAATCCAGCCCGTTTCATGGGAATAGCCTCTCATTTCCCCTTTTCAAATTTTCTTTTACTTTGCCTTTTTGGACCAATCTTTTCCATGATCTTCCTCATATATTTCTGTGGGAAAGAGGCCCATGAAATAAATAAATAAATATTGAAAAATTCAAAAGAACATGCTCTAAACCAAGCTAATCATTCTCCCTCCCCCCTATAAAAATACTGCTCTTCGAAGGGAATGTTTCTCTTGACCTGTTAATTGCTGCTTCCTCAGCACCTAGGGCAGTACCCAGCATGTAGGTGGTGCCCAGTAAATATCTGTTTATATTGGTCACATACACGACTGAATCAAAGTGGGCCGAGAGGCTTTCCTACCCAAGAGAACGAGGAACAGAGACCTCCTGTCCTCAGCCCTCATGCCCTCTCAGCATGCACATGTGCTCAGACACAGACACCACCACGTACGTTGGGAGCAGTCAGGGCCTGTCCAGCCAGCCAGGCAGTAGCAGGTCCCATCCGAGGGGTGGCAGGAGGAGTGGTTGGCACACTTGCAGGGCACACAGCGTTTGCCATAGCGGCCAGGCTGACAAGCTGGGGGAAAGGGATGCATGATGAATGGGACGGTAGCCAACCCCAAATCGGATCTTGCCCCTGCTATCTCCCCCCCACTTCACGCTGTAGTAACTGGCCTGAAGATTGGGGTCAGGGAAAGAGACCAAGAGGGGTAGAGGGGGGACTTCTGGCATCTGCCACTGCAGTGCACCCTACTATGGGCAGGCGGTGGGAGGGCAGTAGGGAGCCTCACGTCTCTGGCAGGAGGGGCCTCGGAATCCAGGTGCACACACACAATTGCCAGTCTCAGGGAGGCAGGTGCCCCCATTCTTGCAGGTGCAGGTATTGCTGCAGTTGGCTCCCCAGGAGCCCTCAGGGCAGGGCAGGTGGCAGCGGGTACCTGTGGGAGAGAGCAATAGGGTGTGCCTGGCCTGGCTTCCCTCTTCTTCCATCGGAGCTCTTTGTACACATTTCCTACGGGATGCATCTCCCAACTCCACAGTAGCCCTGGGGCCCCAGAATGCTCACCCATCCAGCCAGCCTGGCACTGGCAGTGTCCATGAACAGGGTCGCAGTCATCAGCATGGGCACAGTCACAGCGACTGGCACAACCTTCACCAAACTGCCCCTTCTTGGAGAGGGAGTGGAGAGTAGGGTAGGCCAATCAGCTGGGGGAATGCCATACCCTCCCCTCCCCCAGGCTGTCAAGGACTCTCAAGCACTCACCGGGCAAGGCAGCTGGCAGTGGGCCCCATGCCACCCAGGGGTGCAGGTACAGGCTCCAGTTTGGGGGCTACAGACTGCCTCATGGGCACACTGGCAGCTGGCATTGCAACCAAAGCCCCAGGTTCCGGGTGGGCAGGGCACAGAGCAGTTACCACGCTGCCAACCTGGAGGAGGGGCCTCATAGGTAGGCATGGGGACCCGGGTCCCCTCCTGAGTAAGCCCACGCTGGGCACTGGCTGTGCTATAAGCTGCAGGTGGGAGTTGGGGAGCTCATGGCACCGTACAAGAGATGAGCTTATAAACTATTAGATGCGGGCAGAAGGCTAAATGCCTTCGGTGAAGCAACACCCCCTACTCTGGGTCTTGGCTGCCTCTTCTGAAAAATGAAGGGAGTTGACAGCAAACCCAAATGCTCAGGGAGACCCCATTAGGCAACTAAGTGAGTTATCCAGGTCATATGTAAGACAACAGAGAGTAGTGGGGACTGGAGGTTTGTTAAATTTAACAGGGAGCTAGCCACACAAAGCACAACTGTATCACAATTCACCCTAAAGGCTGCCAACGTGCCACCCCTAATAGATCTCAGAGGCCCTTCCTGGTGCTGCCATTGCGTGTTTCTGTACGACTGAGGGTGAGGAATGTTCACTGATGAGGTGCCTTCTGGCCTGGGCCTTTAAGGACAAGTAGGGTTTTTGTAGTTGAAGAAAAGCAAAGTGGACATTCCAGGAAGGAAATAGCCTGGATACTTTCCCACAGTCCAGCTGCTGCCCACTAAGCTCCGCCCTTGCCCTGCAGCCTCTCCCCTGCCCTCCACCTGCCCATACCCTTGCGCCCACCCTTCTCCCCGTGGCCCCGCCCCGCCAATCTCCTCTCCGGGAGACTCGGTGCTCTGACCTTCCTTGCAGATGCACGCGCCGTCGATGGGGGAGCAGGCGATGGCATTTTCGCATGAGCAGCGAGCTGAACAGTTGACACCATAAGTGTCGGGGGGACAGAGGCTAGCGCAGTGAGGGCCCTGAAAGCGGGTGGGTGGACCAGTGAGCGAGGCGGGTCCGCTCCTCGGCCTCTGCCACACCCCCCAGCCCTCACCCCCTTCCCCGCCGCTTCCTCGCAGCGGGGCGCGCCTCACCGTGTAGCCGGGTGCGCACCGGCAGAGGCCGCTGTCGGCCTGGCAGACGCCGCCGTGCAGGCAGAGACAGTGCTCCTGGCACCCCGGCCCGTGCGTGTCCTGCGGGCAGCTCTCGTTGCAGTGGAGGCCCGCCCAGCCCGGCAGGCACGAGCACTCCCCGTTCATCGGGTGGCAGCTGCGGGCGGAGTCAGGGGCGCGGCGCGGGCTGAGCTGGGGCCCAGCAGGCCGGCCTCCCCAACCCCTGAGCTTGGTGGGAGCCGGGGCATCGCCGGAGTAAGGGGGCCACCAAGGAGGCTCTGAGTTGGGACAAGTGCCAGGACCTCGGGCCCCTCCGCGCCCCTAAGGACCCTCGGTTTTCTCTTCTGTGACATGAGGGCGCTTGGACATGCCCCTGGCGCTTTTCATGACTCCGGCGGCTTCAGCCCCCAAGACCTCTCCCATTGGCCTCCCGAACCCTTGACCACGTGTCCCGCGGCCCACCTGAGGCTGTGCTCCGGGTCGCAGGTGCAGGACGCCTGGCAGCCGAGGCCGTAGAGGCCGTCCGGGCAGAGGCGCTCGGCGCAGCGGTCCCCGGTGAAGCCGTGTTCGCACAGACACGCACCGTTGGCCGGGAAGCAGCGGGCGCCGGGGGCGCAGTCGCACGTCTCAGCACAGTCCTGCCCGAAGCGGCCCACTGGGCACTCCTCGCGGCACCTGGGCGCCTAGCTGAGTGAGTCCGGCGGCGGGCCACCTCCTCCGGCCTGCCTCCCACCGCTCCTGCCCGCGCCTCCGCCACTCACCGATCCCCGGTGTAGCCCGGAGCGCAGCGGCACTGCCCAGTGAATCGCTCGCAGAGGCCCCCGTTGTGGCAGCGACATTCCTGGGAGCAGTTGGGCCCATGGAAACCCTCTGGGCATGGCAGGGAGCAGATGGTGCCCTGTGGGAGTGAGAGGTTGACAGAGCCCCAGGCACCCAGCCCCCTCCCCATGCCCACAGGACCCGTTGACACCCCCATACCCGCAGAGCCTACCCCCCTCACACACATCGTCCTTGGAGCCCTGTTTAGAACCATCCACAGAATTCTCGGACTCACACCCCATACTCTCAGACCCCCCACTCATACCATCCAGCCAGGTGGGCAGCTGCAGGGGCCCTGGGGGACCTGGAAGACACCTCCGTTTTGGCAAGGATCGGTGCTGGGGCATAAGAAGCCAGCAGTGTCCTGGAAACAGGACACATCACAGCTGCTGGACAGAGCGGGTGAGGTCAGTGTGTAAACAAGTACTACCTGTCTTCCCGCATCCCCTACCCTCCAAGGGCTGGCCCCTGACCTCAGGACTTAGTGAGTTACACCTGCCCTTCCCCACTGGGGACTTCAGGAGTCAGAAAGCAAAGGTTTCCAGGACTGGACATGCAGGGACACCACAGCACCAGCAGGTGGGGGAGAGCAAAGAGCCACTGGTGGCATGTCAGCTTCTCATGCCCCAGGGCTCTGCCTCCTCACCTTTGCTCAGGCTGTTCCCTCGGGGAACCCCTATGCCTACTGTCGTTTTTCCAGAGGGCTCAACTCCAGGAACTCCTCCTTGAAGCTTGACCCTGATTTCCACCAGGATGCTCCTTCTCCCTCCTGCGACACCCTGCTCTCCCTGCATCCTGCCTTGCAACAGGGTTCTCTGGGCCCTTGTCTCAGCCTCCCCTTACAACATGCTTTCACACACATGCTATCTCATGTTATCTTCACAGCAACCCTTCCAGCAGACAGCACTATGCCCACTTTACAGACAGGAAACAAGCTCATGAAGAGTCACTGATTTGCTTAAGGTCACTCCACTGCAGAGTGGCGGAGCTCAGACTAGGATCTTGGGCTCTAGACATCATCCCCATGTTTGGGACCCTGAGTCACCTCATTTCCCTATGTTATGTCTGTGTGGCCCTGTGGCTGCAGCCTCATTAATGTGTTAATGGGCCCCGCATACGCACCTGGGCCCAGTTCTCTCTGGGGGGCAGAAGCAGGCTCCAGTCTGGGGATCGCAGGGTGCCCCGTGGCACTGGCAGCTGAACTTGCAGGCAGGGCCGTAGTGGCCAGGGCTGCAAGGCTGAAGGCAGTGCGGGGGCTGCAGGCCAGTGGGGCAAGAACATACCCCAGTCTTGGGATCACAGGAGCTGCTGTTGCCGCAGCTGCAGGGCTTGTCACACCGTGGCCCCCACACTCCTGGGGCACACTCTGTGGGACAAGGAGGGTGGAAGGGGGTCACCAGGAGTCTAGCCCCTCACCAGACTCCAGTTAGTTCCTGTCTCTGTCTCTCAGCCCCGACACACCCATTCTCTCTTCCCCATCTCCAGAAAACGCAGTCAGCTGCAATGGGGCTCTGGTGGTCATTGCCCTGGGGTCCTAAGCACCTGTGCCCTGGTAGGCAGGGTGTGCCTCTGTGTCCTGTGTCCCTAAAGGCACAAGAGGCCACTCCCTGGAGTCACCAGCCACTCACCACTGGAGCAGTCATCACCCCGCCAGCCCGGCACACACTGGCACTGATTGGGCGCCACACAGCGGCCATGGACACATTCCTGGGCACAGAGCGCTAGGGCAGAGATGGGTGTGCATGAGGCGATGCGTCCACCCTGCCCCTACCCACCTTTCCTCCTGTGACGTCTAACCCCATCTTCTTCCCACACCAGGGACTTGGAGTTCTCCAAGCACCTGTTCTGCCTCAGATAAAGAAAGACTGACAGGCAACTCAGGGTCAGAGCTTGACAAGATGCCAGGGTTCCAGGCTCCTCAGCCCCTTTCTGTGAAATCCTCTAAGCACCATGTCGGGAAAATGGCGTTGGGTAGGGGAGATCCTCAGGCAGGGGCCAGACATGGATGCTGTCCAGAGAGAGGGTAGGGGCTGAGGGCCAGGGGCTGGGCCGGCTGGAAAGGAGTGTCTGCAGAGGCTAAGGATGGGCAGGGGCCTCGGGGGTTACAGGGTGCTAGGTGGGCAGTGAGACTAGACAGTGACAAGTCAGAGACATAACAACAGAGAGGCAGGGACAGGAAGAGACGGAGATGGACCTAGATGCCAATTCCTAAGACACACAGTAACAGAGACAGAATCAGAGCTCTGAGGAAGAGAGATACAGAGACAAAGACTTCTAAGGGTCATGGACAGACGGGATGGGACAATCATGGGGCCAGCTGGAGACAGGGGTATGGAGCGGCAATGGAGAGGGAAGTGCTGAGACCCTGAGGACCAGACCAGGGGGAGGGGAAGAGGGGAGAAAGTCCGAAGGGGCAGAGGAATGGCCCCACCCTGGTGGGATCAGGGGAGGACCCAGAAGGGCGAGCTAAGCCCCCCATTCCACTCCCCACTCCTCCCTGGCCCAACACCGGACTCACGGACGCAGGCCCCGCTGCTCTCGTAGAAGCCCTGGCAGCACTGCAGGCGCTGGCGGTGGTCCGTCTTCACCACCTGGTGGTACACGGTGCGGTAGACAACCCTGGGGAGGCCAGGAAGGTGGCCCTCAGTCCTTCCCGCTGAGCCCCCGCTGTCCTCAGCCCTCACAGCAGTGAGGCACGGGGAGGCCAGGGCGTGGGGAGTGCCCAGCGCTCCGGGCTTGGGGAGCAAAGAGTATTCCCTCCTGGCTATACACACGCATATAGTGCGCCACCAGGCACACCCCAGACGCACATGCGTCCACACACACTGCCCCGCACAAACCACACACGCACCACGGTGGGCATGAGTCCTCGAGGCCGGAACTTTCCTCTAAACCCTAAAGGTTCTGAGACAGGCCGGGCTGAGGCAGCGACTCCAGCAGCCCATCTGCCCGTGGAGGGGAGGGGCACTCACGTGGGCTGGGGACAGGCATGGGGGCCCTCCCAGGGCCTGTCGCAGGGCTCCGAGGGGAAGAGGCTGAAGGGGCGGGAGTGGGACTCCTTGGTGGTGGTGGTGAAGCTGCAAGGCAGGGAATCGGTCAGCAGCAAGCGCGGGGAGGCCTGAGCTGGCTCAGGGCATGGCGGAGGGAAGCAGGGGCATGAGGGGTGGGCCACAGTGGGGACTCAGCATCCCAACATTTGGGCTTGCTCCCCCAAGTCTAGGGCAGGGCTCCCATCCTGCCCCAACGCTCAAGTCCAGAGGGCTTCTCCCAGAATTGGAACGTTCCTGGGACACCCTCCATCAGAGCCCCCTTCTTCCCTGTTGGACCAGAGCCTTCCATTTTCCTCTCCGCCCCCTCCCTGCATGGGAAGACTGAGCTAGAACTGACTTCTGGGCCCAGTGGATGGGGACGGGCTGAAGCATTTCTGTCTAAATTCTGCCCTGGGTCTGGTTTCCCAACCCTGTCCCCTCTGCTCCCAGGGCCAGCCCCCTGCTGGCTCCCACCCTGTGCTATTCTGCAGCCGGCCTCCCACAGGGACCAAGGGCCGGGGATGGAGACAGGACAGAGAGCGCAACAGGGCCAGAGATGGCGATGCAGTCAGGGAAATAGGAGGGAGAGGAGAGGCAAGGAAGGAACGAGAGGAGCCCCAGCAGGGCGAATCGGGGTGGCAGGGGCTCTCTCACCTTTCCCAGAAGCTGCAGGCATTGGGATCCTTGGGGTTGAGAGTTCCAGCCAGCCCCAGGCCCAGGGCCAGGAGAAGGAGGGGACGCAGAGGTGGCGACATTGTAGAGGCCTGCACCGGCCACATGCAGAGCAAGCAGTGGGGGGACGCTGAGGTGGCGGCAGCCTGAGGACCCGGCTGCAGAGGTCTGCACATGGGTGGGCACACAGAGGAGACGAGGCTGCTGCCTCCAGTCCCCTGCCCCATGCGCCTGGGCTGCAGCTCTCCCAGAGCTCACCCTGAACAGGCGGTGCCGGTGCACTTCCAACCCTCCGGTCTTTGCTCACCCCTCATTCTTCACTGGAGTCCTCGTCTTTCAAGGCCAAACTCAAGTGCCACCCCTTCTACCGTGCTCTGCCCCCTGACCCCCATTGGCAGGCTGCCTCCCCCGCTTCCTTCTGGGCCCCCCCCCCCCAGCACCACTGTTCTAGTGCCCGTTCCCTGACCATGACCTCCAGAGGCAGGGACCCAGTGGCCTTTGTCTCTGAATCCCCAGCCCACCCTCGACCCAGGGCACTTTGGTATTTGTACCTCGCTGTGAAACTGGAACCAGTGAGGAGAAGTTATGAGGGAAGCAGACCTGGGCTCAGTCAGAGGAAGGACTTTCCAACAGTCAGAGAAGTTCAGTAATGGAATCTGCTACGTCAGGTGGTGAGCTCCCCATCACTGGATGTATGCAAGGAGAAACCAAAACCAACATGATGGAATGCAGGTAGGTGTTTCCTGCTATGTGAGGTGGGAGTGGGGCTGGGTCCCATAGACCTCCCAACCACTGGTGTGCTAGAGCCAACCCACATGGGCTCAGAGAGCCAGCTGTGCACATTTCTTCCCAACTTTGTGGTTAATGATGTCACGTGAGTAGCTCGAAATCAGGCATGGGGTGTGTGTGGGAGGGGAGTGTTTACACCACAGAAACTGGCAAACCCTACAATCCACAGCCAACACCCCCCCCCAGAGCTGGTTGTTAAACATCCGCCAGCACACCACTGTGGCAGCACCAACTCTAGGTGCTATCACTGAAGAGGTCTCAGTCTGGACTTGGATTTAAGGAAAAGCTCCCACTGCCCTACAGAAATGGCTCCTCTCCATCTCTGCCACCCCTGGCCTCAACAGGTGTGTGGGAAGGTGAGGACCAGGGCTGCAGATGAGTCTCTTCTCGCAGCTCTAGAGCTCAGGAGAGGCTGAGCTCCGAGTGCCAGCCCTGTGACCGGTTTCAGGTTCTGTTCCCTGTTCCTAAAGTTTCCCCGGCTCCCTGCTCTACCCCCCTGGGGCGTCCACATCTGTTTATAATTTTTCTGAGAAGAGAGAAAGGTCGTGGTTGCTGGCCCCTTACCCCCTGAGTATCTCTGGAATGCTGCCGCCTGGCCCCACCCCACTCGCCCGCCCACACACTCCCAGGGTCCCCACAGCCCGCTCAGCTCCAATCAGGGCGGCCCCTCCTTCCCTCCAGGTCTGCGCCCTAACTTACCCCCAGCTCCACCTTTAACCCCCCAGCAGCCAAACCACCCTTTCCGCGGGGCTGGTCCCCTGTCCTCCCCTTGCAAGTGTCTCCCACCACCTCCAGGCCAGCACCTCTGGCAGGGCAGATCTCTGCCTCTGGCCTCCTCTGTGCGTCCTCCTGTCCATCCTCAGGCCCCAGGTAACTCACCAGGTGGGGCCTGTGGCAGCTCAGTGCTGAGCCCTGGGGCCTGAGGGCCAGAGGATGTCCTGGGGGATCCTGGTGCTCAGGATATGGAGCCTGAAAACAGGAAACGGAGCCTGGCTAGGATGGGGCGGCAGCAGGGAGCATGGCTGTCCTCCCACCACCCTGGACACAGTGGATAGGATGCGGGGGCAGGGGCAGGGCCAGAAGCCTTCATGGCGGCTTGTCTCCTGAGCTGACACCATGGCCCACCACAAGGGACAGAGGCCACAGTCAAGAGTGCACTAGAGGCCGGGTGCAGTGGCTCACGCCTGTAATCCTAACACTCTGGGAGGCCGAGGCGGGCGGATTGCCCGAGGTCAGGAGTTCGAAACCAGCCTGAGCAAGAGGGAGACCCTGTCTCTACTATAAATAGAAAGAAATTAATTGGCCAACTAATATATATAGAAAAAATCAACTGGGCATGGTGGCACATGCCTATAGTCCCAGCTACTAGGGAGGCTGAGGAAGTAGGATCTCTTGAGCCCAGGAGTTTGAGGTTGCTGTGAGCTAGGCTGACGCCACGGCACTCACTCTAGCCTGGGCAACAAAGTGAGACTCAAAAAAAAAGTGCACTTCAGATGCCCCCCGGAGTCTGTGCCAGTGCACCACCCCACGTCAGCCCCACACGCCCCACTCTCAGAGCCAGTTCCTCCTCACACTGTCTCCACACTGTACCCCCCACGCTGCCCTTCTCCAGCCATCTTCCCAGGCTCAGGGTCGCCCTGTCTGATCCCAGCTACCCTTCTCCCCACCTCTGCCTCGAGTGTGCGTGGCAGCCAGGGCCACGGGCAGCCCCCAAACCCTCCAGACACCTCCACTTTTTCTCTCCGTCTCCACGCTGCCCTCTTCCCTGCCCCCCAGCTCTGGCGCTGGCACGGGGAGCTCCTCGGACTGGAGCTCAGTCTGTTGCAGCCAGGGGGTCACCCTTGTCCCTGGGTGGGCCTCATCTCCCAAGCCACAAAGGGGCTCCCCAGGCTCCCCTCTGCCCTGCATCTGTCCCCAGAGCCCGCGGCACCGTGAGGTAGACAAAACCTGTAGCAGATTTAGTCTTCACACATCAAAGTCTAAAAGGAAAAACCTGTAGCGGATAGGACTTGAGTTAAGGCACAAGGAGGAGGTGCCCTGGAGATTGGGCTGTTGTTTGGTCCAGAGAAAGTCCTTCCTCCCACTCACAGCCCCTGACTAGTAGCCCCTGTCCCTATCTGCCCCTCTAGAGGAAAGGCTCCACCTGGGGGCTTTGAGATGGACCTGGCGGAGGAGGAGGAGCAGGAGAGGAGGTGACTAATCCCCCGCTCTGGCTGGCGGGGAGCTTAGCTGGCCGGAGGGGTGGGGAGGCTCTGTTTTCCCAAAGGCCCTCCAGGGTAGGGCTGCAGTGCGGAGGAGGCATCAGCTGGCCAGTCCAGGGGCTGGAAGCCAGGGTGGGGTCAGGGGACACCAGTGGGTGGTCCGTAGGGAGGAGAAAGGTGGGGTGGGGGCCTTGGCAGGGAGAGGAAGGGTTTGGCCTGATTGTTCTCAGCCCTGAGGAGGGAACACAGGCCGGACCAGGAACCCAGAGCCCCATCCTGGCCTGCTAGGCGTGTTCCCATCTGAGCTTTCATCCCTCAGGTGCCCAGGTGCCTGAGTCCCTGGCCCATGCTCCCCCAGCCTCCCCCGGTCTCTGCAGCATTGGGCCCCAAGTGGGGGCCCACAGCACACTCACTGAGGGGGACCCCTGCTCTCCCCCACTGCAGGCTCGCTTCTCCTTCTCATAGAGAGGCCCCTCCTGTCCCCCTGCTCAAATATCCTCTAAGCCTCTGGTTTGCGAGACCCAAACACCTTCCCTGAGGACAAGAAAAATCATGTGACCCCATGTGTCCTTTACTGTGTCCAGATAGGCGGGGTGCCCAGTGATTCACACTGACCAGTTCACTGAAAGTTACAGCGGCCAGGCGCGGTGGCTCACGCTTGTAATCCTAGCACTCTGTGAGGCCGAGGCGGGTGGATCGTTTGAGCTCAGGAGTTCGAGACCAGCCTGAGCAATGAGCTAGACCCCCGTTTCTACTAAAAAAAATAGAAAAGAAATTATCTGGACAACTAAAAATATATATAGAAAAAATAAGCTGGGCATGGTGGTGTATGTCTGTAGTCCCTGCTACTCGGGAGAGTGAGGCAGGAGAATCGCTTGAGCCCAGGAGTTTGAGGTTGCTGTGAGCTAGGCTGACGCCACAGCACTCTAGCCTGGGCAAGAGAGTGAGACTCTGTCTCAAAAAATAAATAAATAAAATAAAGCTTACATCAACCCATCGTGGTAGGTGTTAGAGCCCACGTTAGAGATGAGGAAACAGGCACAGAGAGGGTAAGAAAGGCTGCACAGCCAGTAGCATCAGAGCTGGGATCCCAACCCAGGCTGCTGGCAGAGGCCTCCCAGTGATTCCAGTCTTTCCTGAGCGCAGACCGGGAAGCCCGTGGCTCTGCGTCTTCTTTTGAACAGCCTCAGTTACGGGGGTGGGGGAGCTGGCAGGGGGTTGGACAGGAGAAGGGGTTGGGGGTGGGGGCTGCCACAAGAAAACGATCAGCAGCCGTGGGAACTGAGATGTGTTTACAGTCAAGAATGAGCTGACAGTTCTCTCTCCTCCACCTCGAGATGCAAATGGGCTGGGCTCCCGGCCAGGCCCTGAGGTCCCAGGCCCGCTGCACAGCCCCAGCCCTCCCAGCCTCCAAGCCCACACAGGGCCTAGCCCCGCTCAGCCTCCCCGGTCTTCTCCAAGCTCGGCTCGGCTAGTTCCACCTGGTGCGGAGCCCACTCTACCCTCACTGTGCCCTGCCCCACCTGGGAGGAGGGACTTGAATGTGGGGCCCTGGGAGCGTGTGCGGGGCGTTGGAGTTCCTGGTGGGCAGGAGAGGATCCGTTTCTATAGAAAGCGCAGAGTGAGAGTGGGGGTGATGGAAGTGAGACAGCAGGAGGGACTTCCCCACCAGCTCCCTTCCTGCTTCTCTGGGAAGTAGCAGCTTAGGATAACCCCTGAGCTCTGCACCTCCCAGCGCTGTCCAAGTTCAGCCCTGGGTGTGAACCCCAGCTCTCCATTCCCTCATCTATGAAATGGGGATGATGACGGTACTTCCCTTGTAGGGTTGTTGTGCAGACTAAATGAGTTAATATAGATAAAGTGCCTGGAGTCTGCACATAATACGGTCCGGCAGTCCCACTCCTCCTCCTGCACCCAAGGTGGCCCCCTCCCCCTCCCCTTGGCGCTGTCATGCCCTTTGGGTATTAATTCCAGGAAAAACTGTTTCTTGTTTTTTCTGAAGAACCCCCAGGATGATCCGGGAATGGGAATGGGGGCCGCAAATGCTGACAGAGAGAAAGGAAGTGGAGGTGGGAGGGGGCCAGGCTCCCCGGAGAACCTGATCCCCCAGAATAATGGGCTGTCCGCCAGGTACTTCTTCAAGCCAGAGGCAGTTGACAAGGCAGGATGCCTGGATTCCCCAACCCCTGGCCTGAGCACCAACTCCAGCTCCTTGCTTGGTTCCACTGCCCCTCCTCTCTGCTCAGCCTTTCTCTCTCTCTCTCTCTCTCTCTCTCTCTCTCTCTCTCTTTCTCTCCTCCCACCCCCTTCCCATCTTGGAGTCCAAAGTTTCTGTCTCTGTCACTTACAAGCTGTGTGGCCTCAGATATACCACATGAGCCCTCTGATTCTCCATCTCCTCATCTGTAAAATGGGAGAATCCCTCCCCCGCCGGCCCCAGTATCTCCAGGGTTTGGGGAGGGTTGGAACCACTGTGGATCACAGTATTGCCGGCTAAGTGGATGTTGGTGCAGAATCAGAATCTCCCACATTCCAGGCTTTCTGCCTCTTCCTTTTTGACTTTTGTTCTTCATCAGAAACTATTCGCCCTTTTTTCCTTCCTCCATCGGTTTCTTGGTTTCTGTCTTCCTGCCCTGCTCTTTCCTTTTCTATGTCAAGGCTGCCCAGTACAGTTGTGCATAACATTCACTGCACGAGGGCATCCACCTTCAAGTGGGGAGTGGAAGCTGAACTCCAGCCATGATCCACTCACCAAGGCATGCATCTTAACTTGGTTCTAAGGCTGTTTTGCCCTGTATCTCTTTTTGCCTTTCCGTGTCTCTCCCCATCTCTGTGTCTGTTTCTCTGTGCCCCTTCCTAACCTATCTTTGCATTGAGACAGGATCAGCAGTGAGATCCCAGTCCCAAAACTGTTCCCCTCCCTCTCCACAGAACACACATGTACACACTGCACACACAGGCACAGAGCCCCTCCTACATCCAGCCAGGCCGGGCCCTCGGCACGCCAGGCATGTCTGCCGGATGGAGGGACAGGAAGCCTGCGCGTGCACCAGAGGCTGGGCGGGAAGGGGCAGGGGTGAGGGGCCGGCCTTGTGTTCTCTGTGGCTCAGGAAACAGAAGCTAGAGGGTCCTAGGTCCGACCTGTTTACTCATCAGGAAATAGAGAAATTGCAGGGATTCTGATTCACCAGATGCCTGCTGCCCACCTACTGGAGCCTGGCGCCCGTACCAGTCCCGTTCCTCGCCGCCATCCTGCAAGGTGCTAGCCATTGTTATCCCCGTTTCGCAGGTGAGACAGTGGAAGGTCTCAGGTAAAATGACTTGCCCAAGGGCTGCCTGGCCACCAAAGACAATAGTGGGATCAGAACCTACTTGAAGGACAAAGCAGTGGGGGGTCACCTTCACCCCTGGGTGACATGGGCTAAGGAGAAGGTCCCCCTCCAGCCCACCCTGCTCACCATCACCCATAGGTTACTCTCAGAAAGTGCAGCCCTGCTCTGGCCACTGCCCCTCTCTACCACCCTCTGTGACTCTCCATAGCACAAGAAGGGGTCCCCAGGGGCCAGCCTCCCCAGGTGTCCTGCCTCACCGCCTCAACTCTGTGCTCCCATCACACTGGACAGCTGCTGCCCCTCACACCTGTCACCACACCGCCCCCTCTGCCCAGAACACCCCAGTCTCAGGCCAGCCTCTACCAGGAGGCCCACTGCAAGCCTCACCCACGTCTCCCTGCCCTCAAGGCCTTCCTGCAGGCTGTCAGCACAGTGACCACGGACCCCCCCACGGTGCAACAGAGACCCGGGTATTCTCTCCCACCTCTGCCCTGCAGCTGGCTCCAAACTGCACGTGCGTCAGTCTCCAGAGGCTCGACACTTCCCCAAAGCCCAGCACAGTCTTGGCACTAGTGTGCCTCCTCTGGGGCAGTGAGACGAACCCAGGAAACCAGGAGGTCACAGCCTCTGGCATACGTCACGTCTGACAGACTGACCAGGCTGATGGATCCCCTACCCTGCGACTGCTGCGCTGTGAGTCTCGTTTCCCCGAGGCTCTGTTAGTGGACGCTCCCTCGCAGCTCCCGTCCTACGAGTCATTATGTTTTATTAAGGTCTGTCTGCCTCGGTGGACTGCAGCGCCAGGAGTGCAGGGCACTCCTCTGCCTTCCCCGCCACCGTATCTGCAGCACGGGCCACACGGGCACCAGGGTGCCCGGCACCCGCAGGCAGCAACGGACCGTGCGTGTGGGGTGGATGGACCGATACACCCTAAATCCTTTCCGACTCCAGTAAGCCTTGACCTTACTTTTCCGGGCATGGGGGAGGAGAGATGCTTAAGCTGTGGCTTCTCACCAGCTTCCCAGACAGCAGAACTGGGCCCTTGTCCCAGGGCCCTCAAGACACAATGAGGTGTGTCATTGGTGAGATGATGGAAGGTGGAATTTAGAAGGAACTTCCTGATATTACAAAGCAAAAAGGCAGCTCCAAACTTGCCCTCCTGACCTCCCGTGGGAATTCCTCGGGGCTGGCCTCCACGTTCCTATGGGATGAGTGCACAGTAGTGCAAGGCCCTGAGTCACCGACAGGGTGGAGGGGTGTGCCCGCCTGGCCTGCGCCCTCCTTCTGTGCCTCCTGGCCCAGGGTCATGCCCCCTGTCCACTGCACACACCTCCTGCTGCACAGAGGGCCTGGGCCCCAGATGCCACGGCATGGGGGTGGGGTGGGAGGCAGAAGCAGGAGAGCGTGAGCACCCACCAGCAGGTGGGCAGGCAGCGCCCCAGGGCCACCCAGCGCTCTTTCTCTCAGGACTGCCATCTTGCCAGTGTGGGTGCTGTAATTACTAATTCCTACCCCCTGTTAAATGTGTCCTGTGGGCTAGATCCTTTCTAGTAGTTCTCTCAGCAAGTGTATACAGTAGGTGCTATTATGCCTCCCATTTTGTTGCAGAAGGAATATCTCAGAAAGGTTAAGTAACTTGCCCCAGGCTACACAGCCTGGCCAGGGCAGAGCAGGGATTTGAGCCGGGGCGGCCAGGCTCCGAGCTACCCCACGGTTTCCGTTTGGTCTTCTGCCTCTCTCCGTCTCCACCTCCCTTTTGTCCTATCTCTAAGTCTCCACTCTATTTTTCTCTTTCTTTCTTTCTTTCTTTCTTTCTTTCTTTCTTTCTTTCTTTCTTTCTTTCTTTCTTTCTTTCTCTCTTTCTCTCTTTCTCTCTTTCTCTCTTTCTCTCTTTCTCTCTTTCTCTCTCTCTCTCTCTCTCTCTCTCTCTCTCTCTCTCTCTCTCTCTCTCTCTCTCTCTTTCTTTCTTTCTTTTCTTCTTTTTTCCAGAGTCTCGCTCTGTCACCTGGGCTAGAGTGCAGTGTCGTCCTCATAGCTCACAGCAACCTCAAACTCCTGGGTTCAAGGGATCCTCCTGCCTCAGTCTCCCGAGTAGCTGGCAATGCAAGCATACCCACCACACCCGGCTAATTTTTCTATTGTTTTGTAGAGACGGCGTCTTGCTCTTGCTCAGGCTGGTCTCAAACCCTAGGCCTCAAGCCATCTTCCCACCTTGGCCTCCCAAAGTGCTAGGATTACAAGCATGAGCCACTGCACCCTGCCTAGTTTTCTAAGTCTGCCTGTTTTCCCTCTGGGCCTTGTTGTTTCTATGCCTCTGCTCCTGTCTCTGCATCTGTCAGTCTCTGTTTCGGTATTTTTGTCTGTCTCCTTCTCTGTCTTTGTCTTTCTCTCTCTCCTTCTCTGCCTTCTCTTCTACTTCCTGCTGGCTTCTCCCCCATAGGTTAGGTTCCCCCCAGGAACTGACACCCTCCCCAGAGCTGGGATGGGGCACCAGGGCCCCTCGGAGTCCCGGGAGGCTCCTTCTGAAGGCTCTCAAGGCTCTCAGAGGAGAGGCTGCAGGGTGGTGGAGGCCCACCCGGCCTCGGCCCCTCCCCAGTGTGAGTTGGGTGGAGGGCCGCACACAGCAGCCCAGTGACCTCTATCTCTCTCCAGGTTTCCGATTGGTGGATGGTGCTGCCTGGAAAGCAAGTTTCCTCTTCTGAGAGAGTCTGATAGGGAATGTTGGGGGGGAGAGAGAGGGGGAGAAACAGATGCCCGCCCTCAGCTTCACCTTCCACTGGAGAGAGAGGAAGGCAGAGAGGCGAGCCTGGAGGACCCAGCTCCCAGCAGCCGGAGGGCACCCCACCTGCAGTGGGGAGTATGGCGGGCAGACCTTGGGAGACCCCAGAGTGGGAGGGAAAGGCAGCAGCAGTGGGGAGACACAGGGGACCCGAGAGCTGCCCACAACCTGGCTCATGAGCACATACGGCAGGTACTCCAGCATGGATTGGGCTGGGGTGGGGTTCAGAGAACAGCTCCCCCCAACAAGGCCCAGCTTAGGCCAGGGTTGAGAGCAGACCCCTTACCCAATCCTGCCTGGAGCTGAGGCCTGGCTGAGCCTGGGAACTTCGGGCCAGCACAAGCTGTTCCCGTCCTCGGGGACTGGGGTCACAGCCCAGTCCCGGGAGAGGCCACTCATAAAAGGCCAGAGCAGGGGAGCAGAGAGACAGCTACTGGAGGCTGGAGGTGGGGGCGGGGGTAAGGGGTGGCATTGCTGGGCCTGGGCTCCTGGGCACTCGCCACCTGCCGCCCACAAACACACACACCTGGCTCTTAGCACTACCTTAGATCCGATCATCCACTCTGGGAGCTTTTCTTTCCCTCTTTCTTTCTTTTTTACTTTTTATGTTTTTAGAGAGAGGGCCTTGCTCTGTTGCCCAAGCTGGAATGCAATGGCACGATGAGGGCTCAGAGCTTCCTGAGGATCCAGGTGCCTGAGACCTGGAGCCCACTTCCAGTCGGTGAGAGCCAGGCCAGCACACCTGGGTGCCGTCCCCACCTCCTCTGTCGCACATTCCTCCCTGGTGGGGAGAGGGACAGTACTGACGATAACGCCTGAGCGGGCACTGTCCAAAGCAGGAGACACGTTTGCTCCTCTAAGCCTCACAACAACCCCATGAGCGGGGCCCTGTGTTATGTTATTTTCCTTTAGAAATGAGAAACTGAGGCACAGAGATTAAATCTCCTGACCAAAGCCCTACAGCTAGTAAGGCAATCTTGACTCTAAGGCCGGTGCTGTGAGCCCCTTTCCCTTGAGCAAAGGAGCGGAGCCAGGTACCCTCTTCTTGCGCCAGCAGAGAGGGCAGAGGGACACTGGACTCTCGGAGCGAACCCCCAGGCGCTGAGGCACAGCCTCCTTAGCGCTTCAAGTTCATGTTCCATTACAGATGCACCCCTCATCTGTCCCCTTCCCCTCCTTCTCGTCTCTCTTCGCCTGTCCCTCTCTGCCCTGCTCCTCACCCAGGGGTCTCGGGCTCCAGTGGAGGAGGAGGGGGCCTCAGGGTCCGCACACCCTTTCCCCGGGCAGGGTGCTCTTCGGGCCCACCACCCGGGCCTCTCCGCGGGGGCGCGCAGTCGCTCACCTGCCTGGGGTGGGAGCCTGTCTCTCCTCCGGCCTGGGCTTGGGGACCGCTGGGGCGGCGGAGGGCCGGGCGCGGGTCCGGCGTAGAGCCCCAGCCCGACTGCGCGGGGGCGGGGAGGCCGGGCGGGCGGATCGCAGGGCGGGGAGGGGCGCGGAGGGGCGGGGGGCAGGAAGGGGGTGGGAACTGGGGCCCTCGCCAAGGCAGGAAGTTTTGACACGGAAACCGGGAGCCGGGGGAGGAGAGATCCAGAGCGCCGGGAGGGAAAACTGTGCTGGGGGTGGGATCACAGAGGCCGAGCGCGGGGCCGACTCTCCGCAGCCTGGGCCGGGGGCCGAGAGGGGACGAGGAGGAGAGGTCAGAGCAGGGGCGCTGGGCCCGAGTCCCCCTGGGCTTCCACTCGCTGTGCGGCCCGGGTCATTTAACCTGTCGTGCCTCAGTTGTCTTGTCTGCAAAGTGGGGTTATGGAGCAGAATCAATGAGATGGCCCGAGCAGGGCACCTTCCGGTGCTGCCCAACCCGGGCACCGACCGCCACGTCCTGGTCTGAGACAGGCGCACAGGCAGAGGCCCCTCCTCTCCCCCTGCCGCCCGAAATCCCGCCGCGGGAGGGTGCGATCCTGGGAAACGGTCTCCCGAGGTCTGGGACTCAGCGGGCGGCGCCGCGGTCCGCGCCAGCCGCGTCCGGACGGAGCGGGCCCGCGGCGCCACCTCGCGGCCAGCGCGCGCCTCCCGGAGCCCCGCCGCCGCCGGGCCCTGGGCACCTTCCCTCTTCTGACGGTGTTGTCGTCATGGTTAGCGCTTCAGATGTGTCGCCTCATTTCATCCTTAACTCGAGGTTGGTCCCGTCATCGTGACCGCTTACATACGGTCAAACAGACCTCCCGTGCGGCTTAGGACGCTAGTAAGTGGCAGAAGTAGGCCTGAAGTCCGGGGCCTGTCTGATGACAGGGCTCACTCTCCCAACCACCGCAGGCTGCCACCGGTAAGCTCCCACAGTTCAGAAAGAGCAAGGCAGGACCATCCCTCCCGGGAGACTTTTTTTTTTTTGAGACAGAGTCTCACTTTGTTGCCTGGGCTAGAGTGCTGTGGCGTCAGCCTAGCTCACAGCAACCTCAAACTCCTGGGCTCAAGGGATCCTCCTGCCTCAGCCTCCCTAGTAGCTGGAACCACAGGCATGCGCCACCATGCCCAGCTAATTTTTTCTATATATTTTTAGTTGGCCAATTAATTTATTTCTATTTTTAGTAGAGACAGGGTCTCGCTCTTGCTCAGGCTGGTCTCGAACTCCTAACCTTGAGCGATCCTCCCGCCTCGGCCTCCCAGAGTGCTAGGATTACAGGTGTGAGCCACCACTCCCGGCTCCTCCTGGGAGACTTTTAAAAATCAACTTTACTGAGGTATAACTCCCACCCAATAAAAAGGTACCCACTTAAAGCGTACAGTGGTGATGAGTTTTGTGTTTTCGATTTTTTTTATTGTGGTAAAAATATAAAAGGTATCATTATAACCATTTTCAAGTATACAGTTCAGTGGCATTAAGTACATCACATTATGTGCAACCATGAGTCTATCTATCTCCAGAACGTCTTCATCATCCCAAAAACTGAAACCCTGTACCCATTAAACAAGAACTCCCCATTACCCCCTCGCCCCCAGCCTCTGGTACAAACACCATTAGCTTTTTTTGATGAATATTCGGTTTGGGACTGTGTTTCAGCACTTTATCTTTATCAAACCATTGTGCTGAATGCTTGCAATTGTCAAAAAGCATCCATTTTTCATCCCAAAGTAACAATGTTGTGTAGAAATGTTGCTCCTTTATGTCATGACAGCAAAGAAAGGCAAGCTTCCAGATGATTTCCCTTACGGTGCTCATTTAATTCATGCGGAACCCATCTATCCAGCTTCTTTACCTTGCCAATTTGTTTTAAATGGTCCAGTATTGTTGGAAGAGTAATGTCAAACCTTGCTGCCAATTCAGGCATAGGTTGAGATGGATTCACTTCCACTCCAGCTTTCAGTTCATCATTATCCACCTTCCTCTCAGGTCACCCACGTGGCTCATTTTCAACATTAAAATCACCAGAACAGAACTTCTCAAACCATCAATGCATAGTGTGCGTTCATTAGCCACATCCTTCCCACACACTGCATTGATATTTCGAGCTGTCTGTGGCATTGGTTCCACGATGGAACTCATATTGGAAAATAACATGAAATTTTGACTTGCTCCAAAAAAATTTTGAAAGATAATCACAAGCCAAGAAGTGTGTTTGAAAGACTGAGGATGTACCTTCACAATAAAAATAAAACAAAAAGCGTCAAAGTGAAATGTCAGAGATAGCAACTGTCAAACTTAGTACTTAAGGAAATGGGACATTTTATACTTAATAACTTAATACTTTGTCTCTATGAATTTGACTATTCTAGGTACTTCAAGTAAGTGGAATCATAAGATTTCTACTTTTGTATCTCATTTATTTCACTTAGCATAATGCTCAGTGAGTTTTGACAAATGTGTTTATCTGTTTAACCAGCACCCCAATCAAAAAATTTTTTAATTTCCATCTCCCCCAAAACCTTACTTGTTCCCCTTTGCAGATAATGTCCCCAAACTACATTCTCATCCCCCAACCCAAGCCCTGTGATCTCTGATCTGTTTTTTGTCATTGTAGATTTGTTTCTTCAAGAATTTCCATATAAATGGAATCCTACAATACATGCTATGTCTGGCTTCTTTCACTTGGCAGAAAGCTTTTCAATAGTTCATTGCTCTTTATAACAGGCAGCACTACATTGTATAGATATACTATGTCCTATCTTTAAACCAGCTGATGGTCACTGGGTCTTTTCCAGTTTGGGACCACTATGAATAAAGCTACTGTGAACATTCATGTACAAATCTTGTGTGGATATGTCTTTTTATTTATTTTGATTGCTTCTTAGGAATGGGATTGCTGGGTCATAATAATTATGAATCCTTTATGTATTATAGTTTCAAGTCCTTCATCTAAAATATATACTGAAGCCGGACCTGGTGGCATGCAACTATAGTCCCAGCTACTCGGGAGGCTCAGGAGTTTGAGGCTGCAGCGAGCTATGGTGACACCACTGCACTCTAGCCTGTGCAACAGAGTGAGACTCTGTCTCAAAAAAACAAAAAATGTACTGAGAATATCTTTTATCTAGGAAACTTCAATCTGAGAGACAAGCAAGTGTTGTTTAGCTAGTGCTTTGAAGATGGGAGGTGTGTGTAGGCAGGCTGACAGGATGGTGCCCCAGGCTTTAGGGAAGGGAAGAAGGGCAAGGTTCAAGGTTGCTTTTTGGGACTTCAGTGCTACCAAGAGTCTCCAGAAGGGGGCAGCAGAAACCAGACCACAGCGTGAGAACTGGAAACTAAAGACCACAGAGTTGCAGAATGTCAGAAACCAAATGGGGCTTTTGAAAGTGATAAGATCTGGCACCTTCAATGGGCAAATGGGGAGACTGAGGTTCACAGAGGAAAGGGTGCATGCATTCTTCCCATCCCTCACCAGACTCCCTTGTTCACCCAGGCTTCCTTCCACATTCAAATCAATTGCCCTTTTCCTGGGAGCCTGTCCAGGCTCTCACTCTCCCATCCCTGCTTCTGCTTATGACAGTTTAACACTTGCCTCTCTCTACCTAGACGCTGAGTTCTGCAAGGACTAGGGCCAGGTCGACAGCTGCTTTGTGCTCCCAGGGCCTGGCACAAAGTAAATGCTCAATAAACGTTAGAGTTAACGACTCACACCTTGTGCAATGTTCTTCCAGCTCCCTGGACCCCGGCTCCGCTTGCTGGGCCCAGCCCTACAGCTAGAAGACGGAGTTCTCCCAGAGTTCCACCATGAAAGCAAAAGGGGGCCCAAGGTCCTCATTCATCCTATTGTTCAACAAGCACTGTTTGTATTTGTCTAGTGCCCAGGACACAGAGGAAATGACAACGATGATGATGATGATGATGATGATGATGATGATGTTGATAGCAACTATTAACTTTTATTGAATGAACACCTATTGATTACTAGGTACTGTTTTAAAACTATATTTAATAACTTATATAGGTGATAAATGTTTCCTGTTCTTGAAAAGCTCATATGCTAATTGGGGAAAGAGTCAATTATTCATTTGTTCATTGAATAAAGACTTATTGAGCACCTGCTATGTGCAGGAATTGAGGCTACAGCTATGAGCAAAATAGACACATTTTTCTGCCCAAATATGAAAAGTAAAGAAAAATGAAGTTTACATTCTAGTAGTGGTGGTGGTGAAGGGATGATAAAGAAACTAAATCAGTAAAATCCCAACACATTAGATGATGAAAAGAACTATCATAAAAAAATAGAGAAAAGTAAAACAGGGGAGAGAATAGGAAGTGCTGGGGGTACAGGTTTTGGAAAGGTGGTCAGGAAAGGCCTCATTGGAAAGGTAACCTCAGGGGAAGGAAGGGAAGGAGGGAGCCATGCAGATTTCTGGGGGAAGAGCATTCCAGGCAGGTGGAACAGCACATACAGAGGCCCTGAGGCCAGAGCGTGTGCCGTATCCAAAGACTAGCAATAACAACTTTATTCAGAGAGTGGAACTGAGCAGATGATGGAAAGTTTGGTGGCAGATATTGAAGACAGAGGTGTAATGGGGACCAAATCCTTCAGGGTCTCTTAGGCCATGGTGAGGCTGTTGGCTTTTGCTCTATGTGAAATGGGGAGCCACTGGAGGCTTTGAGCAGAGGATCGACATCATCCAACTCAGGTTTTAAAAGAATTAGTAGGGCAGGCACCACGGCTCACGCCTGTAATCATGGCACTTTGGGACACCGAGGCGGGAGTATTGCTTGAGCCCAGGAGTTTGAGGTTGCAGTGAGCTATGATGATGCCACTGCACTCTAGCCGGGGCAACAGAGTGACAACTTACTCTCAAATAGTAAATAAATAAATAAAAGAATCACTGCTGTGTTGAGGCTGCTGCACTAATCCAGGCGAGCAGCGGTGGCAGGTGGACCAGTGGAGGTGGGCAGCCTCACAGCACAATAGCAAGGGCTAGCAGAGGGCAACGAGAGGGCAGGGTGTGGTGTCCCTTCAGTCCAGGGTGCGAAGGGCTTTGTGAAGAGTCCCAGAGGCAGCCGTCTGGAAGGAACGTGCACAGAGCATCCTGGCTCCTGGGAAGGGGCAGGAGAGGACTCCCGGGTGCTGCTTGGAAGGAGCAGCTGAAAGGCTGGTCTCGCTGTCGCCTGCACACTCACCTCGCCCCAGCAGGCTGAATGCCAGTGCACACCCTGCATGCCCTGCATGCCAATCCCGGTCTCACCCACAGCCCCACAGAGGTGTGCCAGCCAGAATACAGAGGGGGTGGCCTCTGCCCCACCCCCACATCGCGCAGGTGGGGAGGCTGGCCTGGGTCTGAGCTGCGAGGAGCCGAGAGGTCCTCTCAGGAAAGTCCTGCAAGGAGAAAGCATCCTCCCCAGCCAGCCAAGCTTGTCATAAACGCGCAGGGCAGGGATGCTGACGACAGCGGTGAGGCCGACCCGCTCACAGGGGCTGTGCCCCTCTGACCCCTCCCTCTCCCTTCTGCGTCTTAATGCGTGTGGGGGCGGTCCCCGAAATATAAGCCAAGACCCCCAGCTGCCCATCTTCTAGCCTGGCCTTCCCCCTCCATTTCCCAGGTCCCTGCCCCTGGGTGGTCCCTCCATTTCAGACCCCAGGTCCCTGCCCACAAGGCCCCAGCACCCCGCCCCCTCCCAGCCCTGCCGCTGGCCTGCCCGCCAGCCTGCCTGGCACTCAGACTCCCTCACCCCTCCACTCTAGCTGTAATCACAGCTCAGCTCAGACCTCCCCCTCCTGTGAATAATTGGGGCTGATTTAGGGGCTATCAGGGGAGAGAGGGGGGGCTAATGGAGTTCGTGGGGGGCCGCCCTGGTGATGAGGGGAAGGTTGAGAGGCAATTAGCAGAGCCGACAGCCTCAGGAATCACCTAATGCGCCTGCCCTGCCCGCAGGAAGGGCTAGTGAGGGGTTTGTGGGGAGGGGGCGGCCTGCCCCACCCCCACATCCAGGGATGGACTTGGACTTGAGCAGGGACCCGCCCCTCCCTCAGCAGGAGGTTGGAGGACACACTGCGGGAGGGACTTCCAGAAAAACAAGGGCAAGGGGCAGGAGGGCTCCATGGGGTTGGGGGTGCCAGATGCGTCAGGAGCTCCTGGTCCCCCTTAGGGCCCCCTCCCCCCCTCCCCAATACAGACACACACACACACACACACACACACACACACGGTGCCCCAGCTGAATCCTATCCCTCGCTGGGGACCAGCTCCTGATTAATACCAACATTAGCCCTGAACACTCACCCTCCTGGCCCCCCTGTCATTAATTACCTCCTCTCCCAGCCCAGCAGAGGGGAAGCCAACTCCTCAGGGCGAAAGGACCAGAGCCTCTGACCCCCTGCCCAGAGAAGCCACCCCTGCCCCCTCCTCCCTGCTTCCGAAGGAAAAGAGAGGAAGAACGGAAACTGGAGGGAGGAAGGAACCAGGAAAGCAGGGAGGAGGGATATTGTGCCTCTCTGTTCCCGACAGCCACACACCCCCAGCCCTCAGAGCTCTCCCCTTGGAGTCTTTCTGCAGCCCGAGCTCCTCCTCTACCCCGGGGGTGTCAGCCCGGAGCTGGAACAGCTCTGACTGGAGATGCCCATGGGGCCCTCCCTGGAGGAGGTGGACAGTCAGACCCCCGAGCCCCCTCCCTGGCCTTTGTCCCTTCTGATGTCAGGTGGGGAACAGTGATTTGCACGGACCCATGCAGAGAGCCAAGTTTACACAGACCTTCTCACGGGGGCCCACAGGGATTGTCCACCACAAACACAAAACCAGACACATTGGGACCAGAGTCACCCTGTGTAGGAAGAGGGTGACACACTCCGCCGTGAGCCACCACCTGCCACCACACACATAATCACGCCAAGAACACTAAGTTCACAGGAGCACCGCACAGCTGCCTGGGGAGGGGCAGGGGAGGTGTCACAGGGCATCCAGGGTTGGAGGAAACTCTGCCTGTGGCAGGAGGTTGGGGTAGGTGGGGCAGTTTGGTGTATGTGAGCCTCAGGAATAGGGGTCCCTTTCTTCTCCCCCGTGGGCTGCCATCGTGGCTCTCTCTAGCTCAGTTGTGTGTGCGTCTCTCTCTGTCACACACACACACACACACACACACACACACACACTCATACCTTAAAGCAAAGTGTATGAACTGAAACTGAGCCCGTTCCTATCTGCTCCTTGCTCAGGGCACCAAGCCCTGACTCCGCTCTCAGCCCCCCTGCTTCACCCCTGCCGCCCCAGCCCCCTGCCTCCCAAATTGTGTTTCTACACGCCTTCTTTGGGAAGGAAGCCCTCACTCCAGGATATGGGGTGAGGGGCTCTGCGAGACTTTCCCGAGCCCCTCCCAACACCCCCTTGTGCCCCGTTATGAGACCAAGGGAGCCTGGAGACCTGGCAATCGATATCCCTCAAAGATGAAGACGCTAATAACTTTATCCCCTCTTGTCCTCCAACTCTTGCCTACATTAGCTCTGACCACAGGCCCCAGGCAGCTGGGACCTGCCGTGGGCAGGCCTGAAGCTGAGTAACCCCTTCGGATCCAGGTGGGAAGCAAGAGGGTAGACTGCAGGAAGGACTTCCTGGCACTCAGGCTGAGGGGGTAAAGGGTGGAAAGGCTTGGGAGCATGTTTCCCACTCCCAGGTTGATACTGGCTCAGGGTCTACGAGCATGTGTGACCTCAGAAGCACCCTGCGAAGGTCCTTGTGCCAAGGTCCCTGTCTAACCCTTGACTGCTGCCCAGAGGTGAGCTGGGAGGGAAATCCCTGCTAGAGGAAATCAGGCAGCCAGAGGACTGGAGGTAACGGGGGTGGCGGGGCAGGGGAGGGTGGCTCTGCGGCATCCGAGGCTCTTCCTCCATCAGGGCCTTTTGGGGCAGCAAGAGACCTGGAGCCCACAGGGCTTCAGAGGGCGGGAGAAGCCCCCTCCTCACCTCTACGCCCCACAGCCCGGCAAGGCCCCTCCCTCCGACGCAGCTGCAGCTAGAGGGGTGGCTGGGATCAGGGGACAAGAGCTCCTCTCCTGCGAGCACCATCCCCCCAGACATACAACCTGCTCTACGCCCAAGAACAAGGCCAGGACCCGTGGCAGGATAGAGAGGAGGAGGAAGAAGGAGGGGAAGGAGGAGTGGGAAAGAGTGCAATAAAAACAGCACACGTTTCCGAAGCACCTGCTGCAGGCCTGGCCCTATTGAAAGAGTTTTTCTTGTGGGACTTGTTCAAGCCTCGGAAGTACCCTGTGAGGTTACTGCTATTATTGTCCCCGTTTTGCAAAGGAGGACACCAAGGCACAGAAAGGTTGGCTGACATGCCCAACGTCACACAGTTGCTAAGTGGCAGAACCAGGCTCCAGAGCCTAGAAGCTTAACCCCCAGGGATCACAGCCCTGTAAGAGGAAGAAGGGGGCCCAGAAGGGGGAGGCGGGCTGAGGAGCCTGTTGTTCCAGGGGCCAGGTCAAGGTAGGGCTCGGGGAAAGCACATTGCCTCTGGAGCTCTGCTTCTGTCCTTCTGCACCTGGCTCTCTGCCTTTTCCCCTGTGCCCTGTGCAGGCAAGTCTTGGGCCTCTGCTCTGCTCAGGGCTGTCCCCACTCTCTGTCCCTCTCTGCCACTGTGTGGGCTTCTCCTGCGGCGCTGGCCTGTCTTGTCTGTCATCTCTCCTCCCCACCACCCCAGAGCCATTGCTGCTGAAGCTTTCCACCTTAGAACTGGAGCCTGTCAGAGCTGGGGTGGACTGGGAGGCTACTGATGCATGGAGCAATGGAGCCACCTCATTTTCCCCAGAGGTACCTGAATTCCCTGGTGGTTCAAACTGGCAGCAGGCTGAGAGTCGGGATTTCTGGATCCTGGCTCCTCTGAAGAATGTCACCTCCCCCACAACCTAGCCCTCACTCCCAGGCAGCTTGTCCAAGGCCACTTCAGGAATTTGGCAAGACAGGCCCTCTCTGGGCTGGTAATTAGAGAGCCCAGGGCCTGTGGAGTCAGGAATTCTCTCTAGGATCTATCTTCAGCCTGGGGATCCAAGGGGGCACAGGATAGGACATTCTCCACCCAGGCTGCCCTAGAGCGCTGCTCACCCCTTTCCTGGAAACCTGAACAGATGCTCTGCTCTCCTGTCGGGAATCCAGCCCCCAGGGGAGCAGGGCGGGAAGGAGGCAGAGGCTGGTTAGGAAGGCTGAGGGGGCCAGGAGTGGCTTGGACCTCTGGGTTCTTTAGAGACCCATCCCAGTGCTGGCGGTCCTTGGGGAGCCCCACCAGCTTGTTCCCCTGGTTCCTTCTCTCCAGAGTAGGTACGGAGGAGCTGGCAGAGGCTTGCTTGGGGGGTGGGGATCTGGCTTGTTTCTTCAATGCTGGGGGTTCCAGAAGTGCCCACCTTTCTTTCTGAGCCTCTGTCTTCCAACTAGGACAGCCCTCTCTGAGGGGGAGAGTGGAGGGAGGGGCCTAGGCCAGGTTGGGGGGACCCAGATGTCTGATCCCCACAGCCTCAAGTTGCTGTCCTGGTCCCAGCCCTCTATGGGGTCCTCGGGGCCCTCTCCCTTTGATCCCCCTGCAGCCATCCATCTCAGCTGGTGCTTAGCCCCTGGGGTGTGTGTGGGTCAGCTAATGGACTTGGCATAGGCAGGAGGTAATTAACAGGGAGGGGGCAGGGGCCACAGCCGGGTGGAGGGGGCACCGTTAATGACAGTGGAATCCAACAGCTGTGAGTGACGGGGGGAGGTGCTGTGTGCGCGTGTGTTTACATGTCTGTGTTTGCACGTGTGCCTGGGCCGTGCGAGGTGGGTCAGAGGGTCAGCTGCGACGTGCACATCTGCACGGCCATTGGTGATGGACAGGGAGCCTGGGGGTGGGGGCTTGTAGGCCGCAAAGCTGACAATGTGGGTGCAACCGCCCTCTTGGGGCCCCAGGACAAGGCCCTAGGTCCAGACTGCCTGAAGGGGTTGGATGCTGGGCTGCAGCGCCTGCTCCCAGATCAATGGGGCCTATCCAGTGCCCTCTCCCGTGCTCTCCCGGAACTTTTTCTTCCCTGTCCACACCTTGCTCCCAGAACCACTCACCTGCCCGGCTTTTCCAGCAATACTTCGGCTGTGGTTTAGGAGCCTCTGATGTCCTAAAGCCTGATGTCTGATGACCTTGGAAATCTCCATATGCCCTGGCAGGTCCCTTCTGCTACCTGACCTCCAACCTCTCTGCTTCAGTGCTGGCTCCAATCCCGCTCAATGTGGGGCAAATCTCAGCTCCCCTTAGGTCTACGCTCCAATCCTGCTCAATGTGGGGCAAACCTCAGCTCCCCTTAGGTCTACCCGCAGAGCCTCCAAGTCTGGAGGTGTCCCACGCCCTGCTGGTGCCTCCAGAGAGGCTCAGAGGGCAGAGGAGGTAAGGGGCCAGGTGAGATGGAAAGCCACCCTCAGGAGCCCATGGCGTTCTCCAGGACAGTCTCCGATTCAGCTGCTGGTCCCACCTGTGTCTGCTTACAGCACCCATCTGCCCCTCTGTCTCTCCATCTGTGCCCAGCCATGTCTGTTTGTCTCTGTCTCCAGCCTTCTCTTTCTCTCTGTCTGCATGTCTCAGTCTTTGCATCTCCCTCTGTAGCCTCTCTCCATGTCACCATGTCTGTACATCCTGTCCCTGTCCTTCTCTCTGCATCTGTCCCTGGGCTCACCTGTTGGATCTGATCCAACTCTGTGTCCCTCACCATGTTTCCAAACCCTTTCCTCCCAATTGCTCCACCTGCTCTCAGTGCACTCCCTCCCAGGGGTGGTGCAGCACCAGCCCCACCCACCCCAAGGCAGGAGAGCAGGGCCTGTGAACTTGGCCTTCAGGGACCAGACCCCCCCACCATCAATCAGCCGGCAGCCCTGGGTCAGACCTCCATTAGCACTAAGCAGCCTGGACAAGAGGCAGACACACCACTGGGCTAGGCCTAGGGGTGATAAGACCCAGATTGAATCACCGGGTGGGGGGTGCTGGGCACCCAGGGACATGAGACAGCCATTTGATTAGCCCTGAGGAGCTGTGGGGAGCATGTGTTATTGCAGGAGCTGGGCAGGTGATTGGAAGTGATGGGGCTGAGGGCTGGAGGGAAGCCGCTCCTCCCTGGCTCCGGGTGGAACACAGCCTTTGAGTTAGGGAATACGGAGGCAAGACCCAGGTCCCCTCGCATGATGGGGCTTGGGGGACCTTACCCAGTCTCAGTGCCAACACGGCCCTGGACTACTCAGTGAAGGCCAGTGATGTTCCAAGGAACAAAGGAGAAGGGAGACCCCACCTTCTCTCTTGGGCAGAAAGGGACAGGAAGATGGTTCTGTCCTTAGGAAATAGCCACCTTGCCCAGTCCCTGGCCTCCAGGTGCTAATCTCAAAGCACTTAGAGCCAAGAAGAGTAAGAGAGGGGAAGGAACATGGGTCCTGCCTCCTTCACCAACCCTGAATCCTGCTCCTTCCCTGCTCCTGCCACATGTGCACGGACACACAGACACACATGCACAATCTCTCTCACACACACACAAACACATACACACACATCCACTTGCTCTACTGTGTGCTTGCTCTGCTCTGGACACACTGACACAAAGAAGACACCCCACCGATGCTTCCATCCCATCCACCAGGACATGTGACTTCAGCCCCGGCCTTCCTGAACATGAAGCACAGAGACAGACAGTTACGGTCGGCAGGTCTGGGAGGCTTGGCCTGAGGCTGCCTCATCACCAGGTGAACAAGGCGACCACTAAGCTGGGACCCAAACCATAGTCACAAGGTGGGAGTGACAGTCGCATGGAGTAGGGGTAGGCAGCTGAGGGGAACCTGACTGGGGGGGGGATCCCAGAGAGCCGCCACCTACCTGCATCCCAATGCCCCACTCCTGGAACGACGTCATCCCAAGAATCGGCAAGAGACACAGCCAAGGGATAATAAATATAATTGCTATGACGGAACCTTGCCAGGAGAAGCAGGAACATCCTCTACCCCCAGCCCCCACCTGTCCCCCCTGCATGCTGAGGGTGAGTTAGATGCTTTGAGATCACCCGGGGGCTGTGGGAGATATGGGGGTTGCAGAGGGCAGGCCCCAGTATTCCGGCTACCCAGCCCCAGCCCCTGGGCCAGCCCCCTAGCCCAGGACATCCAGGTAGACAGGAGGCGCCTGGGCCAGGGCTTGCAGCCGGGCGTGTACGTCCTTGATGCTGTGGCGCTGCTGGGGCTCCCGCTGCCAGCAGCCACGCATGATGGCGTAGACCTCTGGTGGGCAGGCACGCGGCCGCTCCAACTCACGTCCCTGGGTGATGCACTCAATCGCCTGGGGCCACCAGAGAGATGGAAGGGAGGGCACGCTAAGTTGGGGGCAGGAGGATGAGGCCAGCCCCAATGCTGCCTCTGCCTCACTGAGGCTCCCAAGGCAAGTCACATGCTTGTCTGGGCTTCTTGGTTGCTGATAATCTAAATGGACACAGTGGACCCCAAGATTCCTTTCTGCTCTGACTCTGAGAAGTAGGAAGGATTAAGGCTTGACTCTGGGAAGCTTGGGCTCAGGGTAGGATTGCTTCTAGAAGGCTGGGATCAGACACTAAGAAGACTTGCCAGGTGGGTTGGGGAAGGGGAGGGCCAAGGCATTTGCCAAATCCAATGGCTTGGTGTTGGGGGCTGAAGGGGGTGGGGGAAGGGCCCTGTGCCTCTCAGCTCCAAAGAGAAGAAAGAAAATGGAGCAGAATTGCAGTCAAAGGCCTTGAAAAATTGCTGGCTTGCATTTTAAAGTCGAAGATGACCCCCACTTCCTTCTCCCTTCTCCCTACTACCCTGTAGGGACCTGGCACCTCTGAAAAGAAACTGCAGCAAGAAAGATCAAAATTAGACTCCAAGAAGGACCACTAAAACAGCTAAGGGATCCAAAGAGGGAGAAATGGTGCAGGTTGTGGTTGGAGAAGGGGCCTGGAACCTCTTTCCCCCTACTCCCCCCTCCCCCCCATTAGAGGACTTGGGTTATGGGCGGCACTAATTCCATTCCTTCTCTCAGTGCTTGAGAAAATTAAAATCTATAACCCTCTCCCCCACCCCACCAGCCTCCAGGGAGCAGACTGCATTAGGAGGAGAAATGGAAACTGACAGCTGCAAGCCAAGGAAGGGGTGGGGGCAGCTGCTCTGGGAGACAGAACACCTGGGGCCTGCTCTGGCTGTGGCCAGCCAGGAGGGCAGCAGGGAGGGAGCAGGAGTGTCCTTCGGACAGTCTAACCTCCAGTCTCCCTGCTGCAGTGTCAGGCCCTGTTGTGCTGAGCTCCTCTTCCCATGCCTCTCCCTTCCACCCTGATCCGCCTGCTAGGTCTGTGAAAGCAGCTAGGGATGGGGGTCTGGCTCCACTTACAAAGTGCTTTGAGGTTCCCCCAGGAGCCAGCTGGGCTGGGCATAGGAGGGCAGGTGAAGGCAAGAACAGGAGAGGAAGAAAACAGGGATGGGGGGTGGAGGGAGCACGGTGCGGGCAGGATGCTGGGACGGGTCTCCCTGGGCAGTGGCAGAGGGTGCAGAAGAGGGACCGAGTTCCCTAAAAAAAGGTACCCAAAGGGGCAGGAAATGGGTGTGGCCGGCACGGGGTGGCCCACAGGACGGGGCTGACCTCGGTGTTGGAGAGCTGGTACCAGGGCTGCTTTCCGTAGGTGAAGATCTCCCAGAGCACCACGCCGAAGCTCCACACGTCGCTCTCGGTGGTGAACTTGCGGTAGAGGATGCTCTCGGGCGGCATCCAGCGGATGGGCAGCATGGTGCGGCCTCCCACCTGCCGGCGGGGCTCCGCGTCACCTCCCCGGCGCCACCCACTGCCTGCCCCGCCGCAGCCCCACCGACAACAACAAATAGACGTGGCCCTCAAGGCCAGGGCTAAGAGGGGAAACCCAGTGGTGCCGTTTCCATCCGGGATAGCGGAGGAGACAGCCCTTCCTCCACTGGAGCTGAGGTGGGTCGTTTAAAACCAGAGCCAGGGACTCTCAGTCCCCACACCGCGGAGGAAGAGGAGGGTGAGCGCGGCAGTCCCGGTCGGTGGACTCGGGGATCCAGGGTGTCTATTGTGTGGATGCTGGGGAAGGGGAGGGGGACAAAGGACCCTTACTCGGTAATAGTCAGTGCTGTAGATATCCCTGCTCATGCCGAAGTCACCGATCTTGACCACTAGTCCCTGACCCACCAGACAGTTGCGCGTGGCCAGGTCCCGGTGCACAAAGTGCAGACCCGCCAGGTACACCATCCCCGCGGCGACCTGGCTAGCCACGGCCAGCAGCTGTCCCAGGCCCAGGGGACCTGGAGCCACATCCTCCCTGCCGGCCAGCAGCTTGGCATCAGGCCCATGGGACCTGTGAGCAAGAGAGGGAGAAGGGATAGAGGCTGGGAGCGCAGGAGCCTCAGGAAGGGGAGCCCCCCTCCAGCTGAGTGTGATGGGGAAGAGACTGGGGGACCAGAAATGGAGGGAGGAAAGGACAGTGGAGGCAGCTGTCTGCAGGGGCTGGGACGGGAGGCTGGAATAGGTGTTCCCACCTCCAAGGCTTCCACCAGAGAGAGCCCACGGTTGCCATATCCATGCCGTCCCCCCAGGCCGGCCCCTTGCACTCCAGCCGCTGACGGGCCCCTACTTCTCTTGCCGTGGGCATGGCACACTCAGCCCTTGCCAAGCTGAGCTCCATATCTTCCCCCCAAGCCTGGTCCTGCAGTGAAGGGAACCTCCCCCCTCCAGGCTCTGAGTCTGAAACCCGGGCATCCTCCTTGCTCCC
The DNA here is from genome assembly GCF_040939455.1 of Microcebus murinus. Taxonomy (NCBI): domain Eukaryota; kingdom Metazoa; phylum Chordata; class Mammalia; order Primates; family Cheirogaleidae; genus Microcebus; species Microcebus murinus. The sequence continues at coordinate 105,017,777 of NC_134105.1, read as the reverse complement.
CTGTCTCTCTCACCTTTGCCCTCAGTACCAGCCATTCCTGTGGGGGCTTCCTTCCTTCTGAAGGTTTCTGGGATGCCCACCTCCTCCCCACTGCCACCACTCCAGGTCGTCCCTGCTCGCTCATCTCCATTCCCCAATATTCCTTCTTCTGAAGCTTTGCCTGAGCTGATCGCTTTGCCAGGAATGCCTTTTCCTACTGGCCAACTTTCTCCTCATTCACTTATTCCAGGTACTTATTCTGGCCAAGCGCCAGAGCTACAGTGGAGAGTACGACGCAGGTACACAGGTCACAGCAGTGCAGTGCGAGGGGCACCTGAGGGGCACTAGGGGTGGGGAGGGAAGAAATCAGGGAAGGCTTCCTGGAGGAAGGAGCATCTAAACTGAGACTCGGGCGCTGAGGAAGAGGGGGATAAGCCATCTGAAGGGGCCCAGGGCAGGGGAGGGTAAAGCCGCTGGGAGGGAGGCCCAGTGTCCCAGGCATAGGGAACTGGATGTACAAAGGCCTACAGGGGAGAAGGAACAGATGGCCCCTCCTAGGGGAAGTCTTTCCAGACTCATCTAGAAGCATTCGTGATTCCCTCCTTCGATTCTCCCAGTGCTCCATCCAGCATTTGGAGCCACTTTTCCGGCAGTCTGGGCCCCAGATGGTGGCATCTCTCTGGCCTGCCTCCCCTGAGACCAGCACCGAGTGTGCACCATGTCTGGAGAGCGAGGGGATGGGCTTCTCTCTGGCCTTCTCTTGACTCAGGTTCCTCTGTGCCAGTCCACACCCAGCCCTGGGTCTGGCCTCACCCCCTCCTGCTCCACACCCTCCACTGGCTGCCCCCATCCACAAGGACAAGCTCAGGACTCAGGGATCTCTCCTAGCAGAGTTCTGCAGGCTGACCTCATGAATGACCCAACACTCCCGAGGGGATATTTGGGCACCAGATCATGATCCTCAGCGGGACAACCACACAGCACTTGCTCACCCAGAACCACAGCCCCCCGCCCCCACCCCGGTCCCTCTTACCGGTGGGGAAAGTGAGCTCAGAGAGGAAAGGGACTTGGCACCGAAGGCTCAGCTGATAAGCAGCAGCTGATTCCAAACCCCGGTCCTTTCTCTGCCTAACAAACACTGGCCCATCCTTGCAGGAGCTCTCATCGGGGAAGGATTCAACTAAGGGAACATGTGACCGTCACAGTCAGAGCTTAAGAGCAGGGCTTCTGCCTAGCGTCACATCTCCCCTGGGCCATTCACTACCTGTGTGTCCTTGGGCAAGTCACTTAACCACTTCAAGCCTCATCTGTGAAACAGGTACATTTCTTGAAGTTACGAAAATTATTAGCACAGATAGATAAACTACCAGAGTTTTTCTGTCCAAAGCCAAAGAAATGAATTCTTTTTGTAACTTTCTTCAAGTATAAATGGCAACATATGCTTGAAGACTAAAAAATAAATGTATATTTATATTATTGTGCAAGGTATTTATGTACAAGTGAGTAGAAGCATAATAAGAATGAATTGTAAAGTACATAACATAGTGCCTGAAACGTAGAAAATGCCTATAAATGTTTGTTATTGTTGTTAGTGTAATTATCTAAACTGCCGCCTTCTGCAGGCCTGGCCCCTGCGTGCCACACACAAATGCACACATACCTCTTGCAAAGCCCACCCATCCCAAAGTTTTAGCTCATGGCCTCTGCCAGCGCGCCATCCCTGGCTACTGCCACTCTGTGTTTTGCAAGGACCACCCCCACATGCACACGCCTGCCTCCTCCACCACCTGAGAGCTCCTTGGGGACAGGAACATGCCTTCCTGATCCTTCTTGGTGTCCCCCCTTGGTTTGACAGACAAGCAGGGATGTGCTGGTAGGGAAGGGACAATAGGCTCAGGTGCTCATACCGGAGGAAGCGGTTGAGGTCCCCGTGCCGCATATACTCAAAGACCATGAGCAGCGGGCGGCCCTCGGTGCAGACGCCAAAGAAGCGCACGATGTGCTGGTGCTGCAGCATGGTGAGCAGCTCCGCCTCGCGCTGGAAGTCTTGCCGAGCACTCTCGGATACCTCCTTCAGCGCCTGGACCGCAAGGGCGGGGACAGGACTGAGTGGGGGCCCAGCCCTCCCTTCCCTGCATGCAGGGCAGCCCACCCACCCCCAGTCTTGAGCCATGTCAGACCCTGACATCCCACCCACAAGCCTAAGCACTCTGTCCTGATACGATGGTGCTCCTGCAGGTGGGACCCAGGCCAGCAGTGCCTCGTGATCAGGGTCTGACCTTGACGGCCACCAGCATCTTGTCCTTCTCAGGCAGCAGGTTGTGGCACTCAGCAAGGAAGACCTTCCCAAAGGCACCCTCGCCCAGCTCCCACTTGAGCACGATGTCCCGGCGCTTGATGTGATGAACACCTGGGAGGGGCTTGCAGGGTCAGCTGGGGGCCCCGGTCCCGGGAGGGATGTGTAGGGGCAAGAGCAGGACTATCTAGCGGGGCTGTGTGCTGCACAAGGTGCCCGGCCAAGGGGCTGGATGGGGATTAAAATTCAGCCTTCACTCCTTCACCAAGCCACGTGTCATAGCGTGGGCTGCGTCTGCCCGGAGAGGACGTGGTGTGGGCTAGCCGTGACTTGGGCGGGGCTGCAGCCAGGCTGATCGCAGCCCAGGAAGGATGTGCTATGGCTGGGAAGGGGTGGGGGAGATTGTTCAGGCCTGGGCTGAGCAAGGACGATGGCCCAGAGGCTTCTACATGCACACGCCCACACTCTCCCTTGCCCTTGACCTGCATAGCCCCTCACAGGCATCACTGAAGTATTGTGGGTTCTCGATGATGTGGCCTTGGAGCCCGGAGCCTTTGCCCTCGGTGGGGGACAGGGAACTGCCACCCAATGTCATGAAATGCAGGGACATGGCCAGCCCATCCTCTGAAGCCAGCACAGCGGGGCCTGGGGAGGAGAAACAGCCACATGGAGGGGCTTGCCCACACCTTGCCCTGCTTACTGGGTGCCAGTTGCCCCCACCTCATAACTTGAGGGGCAGGACAGAGGAGCAGGGGCAAGACAGTAGGCAGGGACAAGGGGAGGCACCATGGCTTCTCCTGATCTGGCTCCTGTCCAACCCCTGTCCCCATGGGCACCAAAGAACTCCCCGACTCCCCCCACAAGCCCAGACCTCCCAGACCCACTTAGTGTTTGACTACAATCCAGCCACCAATTAGCAGCTGCTGCCTCTGAAACTACCCCAGCACCAGCCCCGACACTCACACACACACTCTCACTCACAAGCCTCATGGCCAGGCCTTCTTCTATCCCCTAAACACACACCCTAGAACTCCACGCGTGCACAGGCCCCCCATACAGAGGACAGAGTCAGTAGGATACAAAGCCAGTAGGCTACACAGACAGACAGACAGCACTCTGCAGCCTCTCCACTCACGGTTGATCCCAAACTTGTTTCTCCGTCCACATTTGTTGAGCACAAGGAGCAGCGTAGAAAGGAAGAGGCAGGCAAAGACAGCCAGGCCCACGGCCACAGAGACCTGGGTGGGGACTGGGGTTAGATCCAGGGGCTTCTCCTGCACTCTCAGAGCTCCCCGTAGCAAACCACTGCTCCATCCTGCATAGGAGCCCAGAGCCAGGCCCTGACTCGACTCCTCCTCCTCTTCCCCCATGGACCCCTGCAGGGGCTGTGAGGGTGGCAGGCAGAGCTCATGCCAGACTGCAATGACCTCCCCACTCTGTCCAGAAATGCCACGCAGATGAGCCTCTAGCCTGGCCTCCCGATCCCACATCCCGCACAAGCTTCTACTTCTATGCTCACCCCAAAAGGTGTTTCGTCCTTCTTCTCCACTGGGTCTCCAGACGTGCTGTTAGTGTCTGTAGGGACACAGGGCAGGAAGGGTGGGCCTTGGCACGCACCGTGTCTCCTCCAGCAGCTCCCCACCCTGGCCCCAGCTGGCCTCTCAGGGCTTAGGTGAGCTGTACCCTCTGCCCCAGCCTCGGCTCCAGGGACCAGACAGAAGCTGCCCTCCAGCCTGGGCTACTCACCCACTGGCGAGAAGGAGACTGCAGCAGGAGGGAGGAGAGAGAGCAGTCAGATGGAGGAGGAGAGCAGTGAGGCCCCCGACCCTTCTGGGGCTCATCCCTTCGTGGGGTGAGGGTGGCATGGGGGTGGGGCTGCTGGACCTCAAGGGAGAAGATGCCTGAGACCATTTTCCAGCAGGGCTAGGAATGCCCCAGTGTATGGCTCTCTCTTCAGCCAGCCCAAAAGGATGGAATAGCTCAGGGGTTCAGAAGTCCTGGCTTGAGGGAAGGGGCCAACGGGGCCAGCACAGAGCTGGACACCAGGACACCAGACTCCTTTCTGTCCAGGACCAGACACTCTGGCCTCTGGGGTCAGGGTATAGCAGAAAATGCGCCAGGCTTCTCTGGACACCTGGATCTCCACCCCAGGTGGAGCCCAGGAGTGGGGACAGGGTTCAGGGTGGCCCTCGCACCAGGGATGGGGTCCTCGGGGTTGAACTCGAAAGGGTTGTCCATGAAGGCAGCCATGACCCAGTCGGCGGCCTGGCCGGAGGGGTTGGAGGCCAGCAGCGTGTAGTTGCCGTTGTTGACGTGCGTGGGCTGGTTGAGGCGCAGACAGCCGTGCCGCATGGTCTCGTTGGCCGCCGGCTCCAGGAACTCGGTGAAGATGAAGCTGGTCTCATTGAGCACGGAGCCATTGAAGAGCCAGCGCAGAGAGGGCGCCGGCTGCCCGTCCACGGAGAAGGGAATGCACCAGTGGTGCAGCTCCACCGGCGCATGCAGCTGCACGCTGGCCGGGACTGCGGGGCCAGAAGGGGCGACAGCGAGAAGTCAGGGGGCGGCTGGAGGGAACCCAGCAGGGCCCTGGCAAGTCCAGGGGGCAAAGGGGATAGAACCAGAAAACAGGTAGCGGCCTAAGAGAAACAGGTCAGCAGGCCCCAGGAAATTCACAAGGAGAGACGTTTTGAAGAATCGTCGAATTTTAAATAAATCAGGCAGCAGGGACATAAAATTCAGAAGCTTAAGGAACTTAAGTGGTGGGCCATGAATAAATAAGTAACAGCCCTGGAGAAGCGGGTACCAGCGTATAGCAATTAAACATGGAGTCTTTGCGGGTAAGGAATCTGGAAAATTAAGCGTAATCAAGCTTCAGAAGATGAGGCAGTGGGGCCTAAGAACCGAACACGCAAAAAATATACACAGTTAAAAACTTGTTGAAAAAAGATATGGGTTTGAAATAGACCCAGCCTGGAAAAAGCAAAAGCCCCTCACTAAGAGGGAAAAACGTGTGTGTATGTGTGAGTATATGAAATTTACACTGGGATTCCGGCCAGCGTCCACGCCCTGGAATACTACGCAGCAGTGAAGTGAATGGACTACAGCAACTCCCGTTAACATGGATGGGTCTTACCAATACGATGTTGAGTGAAAGAAACCAGATATAAAATAACACATGCAGTACAATTCCGTTCATATAATGCACAAGAACAGGCAGAACTATATTGATAGGCATACTTGTGAAAAATTGTTCTTAAAAGCAAGGAAGTGGTTATCACAAAAGTCAGGATAAGGTAGGGGAGAGAGTGGGTTGTGAAGAGTGAGAGGTGGGGCATCTTGGAGGTGCTGGTAAGAGTATTGCTCAAACACACATGCTTTACACCCATTTCTATGTATATGTCACAATAAAAGAAGAAAAATGATACAAAGTGCAAGGCTTCAGGTAGCTTTCTGGCAGACCTAGAGAAATAGGCAGGGAGTCTATATAGGAGCTCAGGAGGGGAATTTCCTCTTTTAAAAGTAGGATTCGGGGCAAAGGCGTAAGGCGGGACAGGCAAGAAGTAGTTTGGAGCGGTGGGAACAGCCGGGCAGCTGGTGCTGAGGGCCTCAGGTAGCAAGGCTTGGGCAGGGCGCCAGAAAGAAATCCATCTCCGTCCCTCTGGCCTTGACGAGCCCTCAGGACTTCCCTCAAAGGATCAGGTTTTCATGGGAATCTGGAAACAGCTGGGAGGGAGCAGCTGTGGAGACGCACATCCAACCCTTTCCTCCAGCCCCCCACCCTCTTTGCAGGGAAGAAGAGATGAGTGGGGGTGGGTGCAGGGGCAGCCCCTGAGACTCACAGGAGACGTTGACCTGGACAGAGACTTCAGCCCAGCCCACGTCGTTCTCTGCCCAGCAAGTCACGTTCTTCCTGTTGAGGTCACTGGTGACATTGGCCAGAGTCAGCTCCAAGGATGGCAGGCCCCCAGACTTCTGGATCAGGGAAGAGAGGGGAAATCAGGAAGAGCTTCAGCCAGCTTGGGGCTGGGGGCTGGAACTGATGTCTTTGGGGAGCCCCTCTAGCAACAGATGGAAAGGAGAGGAGGGCTGGTGGGGAGGAGGACAGAGGTGGGAGGGAATATAGCTCCTTTAGAGCTTGTTCATAGACTACCTCCTGGATCATATATTTAATGATCTGAAAAATCTAAAATACGACCAATAACCTCAAAATAGGCACAAAATGCCCCCACAGGAAAAATAAAAGCATCCATCTAAGCAGCTAAGCAGATGTCACAAATCCCAAGTACCAAGCTCATACACAGCTCATTGAAGAACCAACTAGGACCTCACCACCTACTCGTTCTCGTTTCACACACAGTTCTGACAAACCCAGCTCAGCCCAGGGAGGTCAGACACACAGAGACGGTGCTGACAACAGGGCAGCAGCCAGAGCACGGCGGCGGCGGCAAGTCCTTCGGCAGATGACGAGAGCGAGTGAGGTTAGGGAGGTAAAGTGACTGGATTCTGAATCACCATCAAAAGATTGGATCAGATTCAACTTCTCTTCCTAAGAAACCACGGACGTGCCGTGTGTAAGTTATATGATCTCAAGACAGTTCTAAATCTTGCTGAACCATGGAGTTTTGGGTTTGTTTTGTAAGCTGAAGAGGCACACAAATTATCTTCTGACAGTTTAGACAGTGATTTTCATAAATAATGAGAAAATAAATAAAGTGATGGACAAATCTCATCTATCTGGAAACTTCATAGACGTGGATTCCCTTGACTACATGCCAGAGTAGGTTCGGTGTCCCTGGGCTTCCACTGGAATACGCAAGTTCAAAGGTTCCAGAAAAGCTCTCCAGCCTGTCGTGCAAGCTCTTATTCCATCATGCTGTGGGAAAGCCCTCCCTGTGGCTGTCCCCTCTCCTCCACTCACCCTGGCTGGGGCCTGGCCTCCCAATAACTCTCCCCTCGAGCTGCTCTACCATCCCTTGCTCCCCCAACTGAGATGGAAAAGACTCTTTTCCCCTCTATTTAACATTGTTAGGGTGTGACTTTCCTATAGGAAGTTTCTAGAAAACACAGGTGGCAGTACACATGTAAATCTCCCAAAGAGAAAGCAAAAACCTGGAATTTCCCCAAACAGAGGGTTCATCTAAGGTCTCTCCACGCATAGACATGGCCTCTGCCTCGTCCTCTCTCCTTTACTCACTCTAGGTGGATTTGACCTCTGGAGGGGAGGAGCCCCTCAGTGGCCAGTGACCCCTCTACCACACCCCGCCACCTCTGCTCAGGGCTCCAGGGGTTCCTCCTTCAACAAGGTTCCAGGGGCCTCCAGAAATTCCAGAATTGACTGTCCTCCCAAAGCGAGGGCCTTCAAACTAAATACCGCACCCCAGTCCTGCTGGCCTGAAGCCCAGTCCTGTGCATCCACTCCTGCCACCCAGATGTCAGCCCCTGCTGACCGTGGCAACAGGCTCCTGAGTTAGCTGTGGCTACTCTCGGCTGCCCATCTCCAGCCTAAGGACCAGGCGCAAGACCTGGGAAGGTGCCCAAAGACATGTCTGGGTAACAGAGATAGAGGTCAGAGAATGCCCAGAGGCAGGCAGGACATCTGAAGGCCACCATGTCCACCTCCTCAGGTTACAGATAAGAAAACCAAAGTTCAGGCCGGGCGCGGTGGCTCACGCCTGTAATCCTAGCTCTCTGGGAGGCCGAGGCGGGCGGATTGCTCAAGGTCAGGAGTTCGAAACCAGCCTGAGCAAGAGCGAGACCCCGTCTCTACTATAAATAGAAAGAAATTAATTGGCCAACTAATATATACAAAAAATTAGCCGAGCATGGTGGCACATGCCTGTAGTCCCAGCTACTTGGGAGGCTGAGGCAGGAGGATCCCTTGAGCCCAGGAGTTTGAGGTTGCTGTGAGCTAGGCTGACGCCACGGCACTCACTCTAGCCTGGGCAACAAAGCGAGACTCTGTCTCAAAAAAATAAATAAATAAATAAAAAATAAAAAAATAAAATAAAATAAAATAAAAAATAGAAAACCAAAGTTCAAGCCGATTAAGGGATTTTTCTGAAAGTCACTCCAAGAATTAATTAGTGAAAGAGCTGGAGCCAGACCCGGCCTCCTTTACTAATATGTTCATCACAAACCCAAGAGGATGCTGCTTCCAGAATCTCCAGAAAAAGACCCCAGGGGTCCCTAAGAACTCACCTTGGGTGCAGGACCACAGAAATTGTGCCCCTTCCTGGGACCCAGTTTCCTTATGCAGAAAGGGGGTGGTAGGAGAGGGATGGTCTATTGGGGCCCTCTCACCTCTAACATGGGAGGGCACTGTGACCCTCTGTCTTGCAGACAGCACCATGTTCCCACAAAGGGGCCCTAAGTCCTAGTGGGTCCACTGTAGCCTGGGGTGCCCTGGGCTGCCCCACAATGTAAGCCTGTGCCTCTATGTGCTCCTTACTCATTGTCTCTTTCCCCCACAGTGTCTCTGTCTTGCTGTCTTTGTCCACTGTGCCCTGCCCGGACCTCTTTGAGGGGCTGGGGTGAAGGGCTTCTCACCATCACCGTGGCTGACCCCTCCAGCTCCGGAAGGATCCAGCTGGCCCGCTTCAGGCCTCGCCCTGCCACCTGGCACTGCAGCAACACGTCGTCCCCCACGTCCACGGAGGCATTGGGCATCTGGACCTTCAGCGTGGGCACACCTGGCCACCCAGGATGCCCGAGGGCAAGGGGTGTTAAAGCCAAGAGTGGCTTCAGAGCTCTACTGGGGAGAATGCCCCTTCCCCCACCCTCCTCGACAACCCAAGGCCCCAACGATGTCCTCCCAGGCCTTGCCGAGGCCCGCTCCCCCTGCCCCTTCAGTGCTTGCCCAGTGCCCTCTCCCCGAGCAGGTAGCTTTCCCAGCCCCTCACCCCACCCCAGCACGTACCGCAGCTGGCGTTGGGCATGAGGGCAAGGGGCCCCTCCTGTCCACGACACTGCAGCCTCTGTTCACGCACGCCGCCCAGCCCCTCCTCCTCCCAGCGCTGCAGCCAGCGCAGGGCACAGGAGCAGTGCAGAGGGTTGCCCGACAGGACCCTGGTGGGTGTGGGGGGGACACCAAGAAAGTCAGGGAAGGCGCAGGCGTGGGGCCTGAGGAGCCTCGGGATGGAGTATTTGGAGTGGAAGGAGCAGTCAGACAGCAGGGAGGCTGGTGTAGAGGGGAAGGGGGACGCAAGGGAGGGCCCCAGCAACAAGATGTTATTAAAAAAAATAGAACACAGAAAGCCCAAGACAGCCAGCTGGGGCTGCATAGGAGTCCCTTACCCCAGGCTCCCCAGGGTGACAAGCCAGGCAAGGGCCCTCAGCATGGTGACAAAGAGGGAGGGGCACGGCCTCCCAGAGGGAGCCAGAGGCCAGAATGCCCACCAAGTACACACGGACCACTGCTGCCATACCCATCACGTGCGTGGTGCCCTAGAGCATGCAGGTGGACGTGCCGTGTGCACACGCAGTGGCTTGTGGCTCTGCTCAGCACACAGTCACCCAGGCCAGTGCCCCCACCCCACCCAGGACAGCAGCCCCCTCAACGGTGGTCATCAGCCTCTACATTAATGGGGGTTCCACAGGCATCACACAGTCCCCAAAGAGACACCCCCCCATGCAGTGCCACACAGACACAGTGACACAGCATCACACAAACGCAAGTGCACACAAGCACACACACACTTGCTGCTCCTGCCCCTGGAAGGGGCCGCACTCACAGTTCCTGTAAGGAGAGGCCCTGCACAGTTTTCCAGGAGAGAGACTCCAGAGCATTGGAGGAGAGATTCCTGCGGGCATTGAGACACATCAAGACAGACCCCTTGAGCGACCTGACCTCACTCTGACCCAGTGCGAGGGAGGGGAAGGAGCTGAAGAGGAAGTTGACATCTGGCTCCCTCTCCCCAACCCAGGCAACTAGAACAAGCCTGGGGAGGCAGAGTGTGTGGGTGGGGGGTGGGAGGGGGCCAGGTAAGGCTTGGTGAGTCCCTCTCCTCTCACTGGGACAACAAGGGTTAACCCCACTTAACCCCCTCCCCAGACCCCAGGGAGGGGGATCTGAGGGAACAGCCACTCTCCCCTCCCCCACCTGCTTCAGCCCCAGCTGGCAAAGTGCTGAGGCCACAGCTGGGGGAAGGGGCTCCATCTGTGCTTCCGCCCCACAGAGCCCAGGACTGGGCCTGAGAAGGAGGAGGAGGAGGACCACTGAGGCTCCCACACTCCCTTGCTCTCTACCTGTCCACAAGGAACTTAAAAGGACTTTTTCAATACCCCTCCCCCTCCTTCCTGCCCCTCCTTGGGGACAAAGGCCAGACCCCCAGCTGGCCTGGGGTGGAGGTGGAGAAGCTGAGCCCAGCAAGGTGCAGGCTCCAGGCCACACAGGAAACTGGTTTGGAAGCCCCAGGGCTCTGTGCCCTGCTCCAAGTGGCTGCTCCTGGGACCCTCTGCCTCTGCCCGGCCTGCCCTGAGCCCTCTCCTTGCTGAGCCGTCCTAGAATCTACAGGGCCTGGGTGGGAGAGGCACAACCTCACGGGGGCCAGAAACATCACCCACCTCAGAGCCACACAGAGCTGGGTGTAAGTTCTATCCTGCCACTTACAGCTGTGTGGCCTCCGCCCAGAAACTCAAGGTCTCTGATTCTCAAAATCCTCATCTATGAAACGGGAAAGATAACACACTCTCTCTCTCTGAGATGATTGTGAAGATTCACTGACATGACTGCCGTGAAGGGTTATCGATGACGCATTTTTAACTGAAACCCCAGCACCTAATCAGTGACAATATCACCTTTATTGTTTTGTTTTGTTTTTGCCATTAACTCGCTGGACACAGCAGAGAGTTTAGAGGACCCAGCACAGCTTCATGGCAGGCCCCACCACCCTTCTCATCTTTCCACTTGCTCATGGCAAGGGGCAGGAGAGCCGAACTTCTGCCCTCAGAAGGCCAGGGAGGGGCTGCTAGGGACTGAGTGTCTCTCTCTGCCATCCATGACCTCCTCCCTCCTCTACAGGAGGGCTAGCTATGACCCTGGGACTGGGGAGGGTGACAAATGGCAGATCTGATAACCCAGCTCCCAGGCTATCCTAGGGGCCGGTTGACACATCGCCACCAGGGCAGGGTGGGAAATGGAGCCCCAAGTAGAACACAGGAGTACTGCTCCACCCCTTCTTCCCTTTGGACTGGTGTGTACCTGAACCCCGCAAAGAGAGGGTGGGCAGGCACCCATGAGAAGGGTCCCTGCAGCATGAAGCACGGAAGTGAGGCAGCAGGAAGGCCCTCTAGCTGGCAGGGTAAGAGCACCATCCCTGAAGATGCGAAGACACTTCCCTGACCAGGCGGGGGCCTTCCTCAGAACAGGCCCCTGGGGAGGGCCAAGCCCATTAGTGGCCCAAGTGTGGGTGGCCTCCCGCCCCCACTGCCCATCCCCGGCCACTCACAGGCGACGGAGCTGAGGAGTGAAATGGAAGGCATCTGGCGCCACGGAACGGAGACCACTCTTCACGATGGTGCTGGGGAGGGGTGTTCGAGATCAGCCCCAGGTCCTCTGCTGCTCTGGGTCCCTGGCCCTGTCTGCCCAGCCCCGCCCCCAGTCCCCATTGCCGAGCCCTGTGCCCCTCCCCAGCCTCCTCGTAGTTTCCTCAGCTATTCTGGACCCCTCAGCACCCTCAGCTTCCTAACCAACCCCCTCTCCTGCCACACTCACATCACTCGGTCCCCAGCCTCTCAGGTCCTCCCAGGCCCTGGGACCTGCACCCTCCGGGACCTTCTGAGCCCACACCCGCCCAGTCCCCAGTTCCCTCACAGGTTCCTCAGCTCCCCCAGGCCCCTCAGGTCATGGAGCTCCAGATGCTGCAGATGCTGCTGGTTCTCGATGTACCTGTGGGAGAGGGGATGGGAGTCACGGGCGTCAGGCCCACACTTGGGTTCCCACGCCCGCCCACCTGCCTTCCTCTCAGTCACACACAGCACACGCACGTGCACCCACTCACACACGGACCTGCCTTCACACACACACTGGCATGCACACACGTACACACGCGGGCATAGAGATACCCCCTCGCAAGTCACACGTGCACATGCGTGTGCACAAACACACAGGCACATGCATACTTCCATCCTCACACGCTCACGCTTACGCACTCTCACCTCTTGCACACATGCACACACCCAAGCATACAACATACACACACACAGAGGCACAAACATCTGCAAATATCTGCACATTCCCACATTCAGGAACACACACATGTGCATGCTCACATCCTCGCACATGGGCACACATAAGCAAAGCTCACATATGTCTCTCATGTGCACACTCACTCACATTGATAAACACATACAAGTCCATTCTCAGCTTGGTGTTCTACTTTTGTACCAAGCCTCCCAGGCTCGCACTCAACAAAGGGGGGGGGGGTCATGCTGAAACACTTGCTTCCACAAAGGGCCTGGGCTCATCACTGCCACTGCCCCACCCAGCAGTGGAAGACTATGGTCATGCACATGCGTGTTCTCAAACACACCTGCTCAAGGGCCACTGTCTGGGCTCACTCATACTGCTACACACATACACATACCCCACCCTCTCTGCCCCTCATAGCCTCTGCCGTTCCCCATACTCAAGCAGCAACCCCTACTCCCCCCAACCCCCGCCCTTTGGGCAGATGGAGCGGGAGAGTAGAGCTGTCAGTCAGGCACCCCCAGGACGGACCCAGGAAGCAGGAGAGGGGTAATGAGAGGATGGAGTCAGAGCATGTGGGGTGGGGAGAAGAGGGTGGCTGGCCGATCACATAGTGAGAGGGTGGGAAAGGCTCAATGTGGTGGGGGACAGAGGTGGGCAGAAGGGCAGAAAAACAAAGAGAGAGTGAAACAGAGACACAGAGAAAGGGAAACTGGCAGGAAGAGACTGTCAGAGAGAGAGAGAGAGACAGAGGAGAGGAGAAAGATAAGGAAAGGGAGACAGAGAGACAGATAGATAAGGACAGAGCGCCAGAGAAATAAGACAGGGAGACAAGAAAGAAAGAAGAATGAGGAGGCATTAGGAGCTGGGGGGTGGCTGACGCCCTGGGCCTGCCTAGCTGCTGGATCCGGCATACCAGGGAGTTCCTGAGAACTCAGCTGCCCTGCAGTGGCATGTTAGTGTGCCACACACACACGCACACCCATGACGGGGCCCCTGACGCACTGCCAGTTCTCAGAACTGCCCCTGTACCCTCAAACTTCCCCTAACTTGTAGGAACCAGGACCAGCCTAAGTGACCCCTCCCTTTCCCCCCTTCCCAACCTTGGCCCCACAAGAATAGCCAGGTATCAGGTCCTAAGTCCCCTGCAACCTAGGAAATAACCTCCAGTGACTCCAAGGGAGGGCAAGTCCCTGTTCTACTCACCCCATCCCCAGTCCCTGCCCAGGGGGCTTCAAGCTGTAGGGACCCAGGGAAGGGTGAGAGTGCAGTAGGCCAGCAGGGTGTGTGGAGCTGTCAGGCAGTGTGCTCAAAGCTGCCTCATTCGTTTGGATTCATAATCAATCTGTCTATTCGAGTCCATTATCTCCTCGTTAGCTCTGCGGGTGAGGGATGAGGGAGGGGTCTGTGTAGGCGGGTTGGGGGGGTCAGGCTGCAGCCCCACCCAGGGGGACTTCTCCGCTCACCATTCTGCATGCTGCCCAGTCCCCAGCCCTGTCCTGTCCACTCTTCCTACCCCCCATCCTGGACTGGACACAGTTGAGGCTTGGAGGGGAATTGGGAAACAAGAACACAGATGGGGAGCACTCCAGAGCCCGGACCCGGGTTTGAAGACCCAGGATGATGAGAGGACTGGACTGAGGCTGGCAGCCTGGATTTCTTGCTCCTTTCCATGATGCAGAGACCTGGGCCCAGACCAAGGCAAGGCCATCTCCTCTCCTCCTGGTCTCCCCAGAGCCATTAGAGAGAGAGAGATTGAGTACCTTCCCGTTAATTACCATGACATGCCCGAATAACTCAGTGCCAATTATTGCGGGCTGCTCAAGTAACTTCCAGACAGTGATGATCCCCACCTCGGATACCTTCCAGCCCAGCACTGCACGAAGCCAGGGTTCCTTTCCCACCCTCTAAGCCCCAGACCACGATTTTCTAGTAGTTCCCTCCCTCTTCTAGAAGTCTTGCTGGCCCTGCCAGCCACACAGAATACTCAAGTATTTTCCAGCCATTACCATGTGATGCTTGAGTACCTCTAGGACAATTATTACAGCATACTCCCATAGATTTCACCCGCTGCTAAAAAGTACTTGAGTATTTTGTAACCATTTGCTGCAGGATGTCAGAGTACTGCAGAAGGCTGGAGATTTCTCCCAGCTTTGCGTCCCAGAGGGAGGAGGGTCTCTAAGCAAGGGCCCTGACTCTCTGCCCCAAGTAAGGAGACAAGAGTGGAAAGGGAGAGGGGCCTCATTCCCCACATCCTAATCAAAGGGTCCTGGGGGCAAGGGCAAGGGATGGCGGAAATGGGAAGAGGAGAGCTCAGCCACCACGCTATGACTCCTCCCCACCTTCCACCTATTCCACCTCAATTCCCAAGTCCAGGGAAGAGCTGGGGTTGCCTGGTCATGACAAGGAAGGGGGTGGGGGCTGGTTTGCCCCAGAAAAGGGAAAAAGTAAAGGTAAGGTGCCAATCTGAGGGGTTTTCGGCAGCTAACCATCCCTCTCCATAGTGCAGAGCCTGGGCCTCTGGCCGAGCTCCAGAAAGAGGCTTCTAGACGGCTGAGCTCTTGCAGACCTGGTCCATGGAAATCCCCTCGCTCTCCTGGAAGCCGGCGCACCAACTGCCCTGAGCCCTAGGCGACATGCAGGCAGTGACTGAGAGGGGAGGCTTGGGGGGGGAGGCTTGCGGAGGGGCAACGGTGGCAACGGAGGAACGCCCGGGCACCGCCAAGGGCTGCGTGGTGCCAGCCTTCTGCAGCACCCACCCCTGCCTGACCCAGCAAACAGGCGGCAAGTTCGCACCCTCGGGGCACAGCTACGCCCTCCTGTCCCCGAGCCCGCTCGACCGCGGGACACTCACAGCTCCGTCAGGTTCTCCGCGCCCGGCAGGTGGTGGAGGCTATTCAGGGCCCCAGCCCGTGTGCATCGCAGCCCCGAGGGGCCGTAGGGGCAGCAGGCATCCGGGCAGGGCGCGGCGCCCGCAGATGCCAGCATCAGCCAAGCCAGCAGGCTGCCCGGCCCCGTAGCCCGGTCGCGCCAGCCGAGTTGCTCGCGCCGTCCGCCTAGCAGCATCGCGGCGGCGCCCGCCTCGCTCCGGCCGGGCTGCCGTCTGTGCGCTCCGAGCTGCTGCTGCCAGGCCTCCCCCGACATGTGCGCAGGGCGGCGTTAAAGACCCAGCCGCCAGGAAAGGGCGGGGCCAGCGGCCCCCGCCCGGCCCCGCCCCGCCCCTCGGCTCCATCCCCGCCCCCTCCTCTCTGACGCCCCCAACTCTGCCCCCTCCCCTTTCGGGGGCCGCTAGCGCCAACCTCTCCCCCAGGATCTCCCCAGCTCCGGGAGACGCTGAGGGGCCACTGCAGGACGCCTTAGAGGTGTCTGCTGGGGCGGGGGTGACAGTGGGAAGCTGACACGGTATTTCTCCCAGCCTAAAGCAGCTGCATTTTTAGATTTGGGGAGGAGGGGAGATGACTGAGCCGGGGAAATGTTGCCGTCCAGGTCATGCTAGCCAGCCCCCAGCCCCAGAGCACCCTCCTCACTGCGTGTGCATGCGGGACTGGGCATGTCACTTGGGGTAAATTAGGTGAGCAGTCTCTGAACCCTAGGAAGAAAAGGGAAAGGATCCCAAAAGGGCCAAATGCAGAACCTGGGGAGGAAAACACAGAAGGGGTAGAGAAGGGGAAGGGGTCGCCTAAAACCAGCCAAAGAAGGGAGTCCAGAGAGCCAAGACTGCGCCTTCCAGGCGAGGCCACAGGGTGGCGCTAGAAGCCAAAAGGTGTGAGCTCCCTGTCCAGGTTGGGTGGGTCCTGGCGCGGTCCCCCCCACCGCGCCGTGCCCCGGGTCCCAGCGTCGGGCTCTGACCCCCGCCAGCCAGCTCTGGCCCCCGGGCCGGGTAGGGCCAGGCAGGGCAGGGCTGGCATCGATCGCCTCCCTGACAAGAGCATCGATTTCTTCACGGAGAAATTAATAGATCTTCTCTTAGCTCCTCGGATGCGGGAGCTGCCCGCGGGTGGAGCTGGGGACCCGTCGCCCTCGGAGACTGCGCACCTGGAATGCGCTGGGATCCGGCGCGGGGGGCCGGTGCTGGCCCTTCGCACCCCGCGGGCCTTGTAGCTGCGCGAGTCCTCTGTCTGGAGCACGGGAGAGGGAGGGGGAGAGGGTCCTGCAGGAGGAACTCGTGGGAAGGGGGCGAGACGAGGGCCAGGGGAGCGGGCGAAGGAAGGCTTCCTAGAGGCGCGCGGCTCTCCCCGCCTGGGCTCCAGCACCGGCGGTGCCCCGAGTCCCCGAGACGGGGCCACACAGATAGACTGACCGAGTAGCCTGCGTTCAGGAAGGCGACCCGACAGAGGCAGAGCCCCACGGAGCGATCGCCCTCTTCCCCAGGATCTTGGTCAGAAGCAAGGGACTCGGCAACGACCGAGCCGACTGGGGCTAAGGGCCCCGAAAGCGGACAGGGCGGCCCCCCGGGAGGCTGAGAGGGGCTCGGACAGGCCAACGGCTTGAGCATTAAGGAGTTACTGTCCACGTTCCCGCCAGGTGGCCACGAGCTCTCTCCGCCCGCTCGAGGCTCTCAGAAGTTACCCCGCAGGTGTCGAGGCCCTGGGAGGAGACGGAATCTGGACACACCGCCCCTCAGGGGACAGGCGCTGGCCGCCCCTTCGGCAGGCCGGGCCGCCCCGCTTGGAAGAAGCCAGGGTGGAGGTGGGGAAGGAGGGAGAACCCACCGCAGCCGCAGGGTGGGGGTGCGGGGAGCTCAGTTCTTGACCTGCCCTCCCCCACCCCGTATTTTGGCCTTATTTCCCCAACAGACCTGCCCCCCTCAGTTGTCAGGCCAAATATTTTGGCTTGGCCGGAGGGGCGGAGAGAACCGAGAGGTCCCTGCAAACCAATCCGTGCCGAGTGGGGGCGGGGAGGCGGGCGCTGGGCGCGGCCCCGGCGTGCCCGCCCGGAGATATCGAGGCGAGCGAGGCCAGCGGGCGCTTGGGAGCCGGGCTCTCCGAGGGGTCCGGAGACTCCCCCCTGTCGAGTCCCTGGCGCCCCGGGACCCCCGCTGCCCTCCGCCCAAGCGCTCCCGGGCCTCTGCTGTGCCCTCGGGGTTGGCTGGCCTCTTGGCCTGGCTTTTACTCTGAACCCTGTGTCACTCTCTCCCTCTGGAGGCCTCTCTGAGGCTCTCCCTGTCACTGTTGCCATCTCTGTCCCCATCTCTCTGTCTCTGGATTCACAGAGTCTGTCTCCACCTGCCTGTCACTGTCTTTGTACCTCTGCGTCTCTTATTTCTTTTTTCCGTCTCCTGCTGTCTCTATGTGGGACTCCTGGTCTCTCTGCCCCTGCCCTCCCCCTCCTCTCTGAAGCCTGGGTCTCTGTGTCCCTTAGAGACCCTTCTCTTCCCTGGAGCCACCTGGAGGAGACCCAGAACTGGACCCAGCCAGGGCTGAGAGGATGGCAGTGCCCAGACTGCGGCCCTGGGGAGCACGCCTGCTCGTGCTCTTCCTCTCCTGGGGATCCGGCCTGGACACTCTACAGGGTGAGTCCCCAGCACTGGCTCCTGGACCCCCATCTCCCTCCCAGCCAGCTGGGGTGCCAAATAACCAGGCTTCCAGCCAGAGTACATCTACTTACTCTGCCCTGTGATGGGAGACTGGGGTTAGCTCTCAGAAGGACTTCCCAAACGAGCAGTTAGTTCCTCACATAAAGTTGTTTTTCTCAGCTCCCTGGGAGGTGAGAAGGACTTCAAAATAAGGGGGTGAATAGATGTCCTCCCTTCCTGCTTTTGAAATCATTATCCCAGCAAAGCCCGAATGAGAACCAAAATGAGGCTATGGAGAGTGTTGGAGGTCCTCTCTAAGGCTACTGAGTGGGAAGGGGCAGGGATGGGGCAGGTAGCCGAGAACCAGGCACCAATAAGAAGTAACTGAGCCTTTTGTGCAGGCAGGAAACTGAGGCTCAGGGACTAAGGGTAAGGCCTAAGTCCTGAGCTCCTGCCTCCAGGGCTCTGTTCCATGTCCCCCACCCTGAGGGCCCATCCACTGTGGGGGTGCAGAGGCTGTTTTGGGGGAGGACTGCTTTTCCTCGGGTTCTCTGGGGCCTATGCCCCAGGCTAGACACTCCCCAGCAGTAGGGCTTGGGGAGTGGGGGGCGGGACTACGTGGGCTAAGCAGCCCTCACTGGGGGTTATGGGCGCTTGTTGGGGAGAGGAAAACAGCTGAGGAAGGAAGATTCCAAAAGGGAAGGATTAAGAGGTATCCCTGTCCCCAATTCTCTTCTTCCCCTCCAGACCGAGAAAGCTCAGGGAGCCAGCACTCTGTGCCTGCCTGAGGGGTCCCATGATACCCCTCAGACTGGGGCAGAGGCTCCCCTTCCTACAGAGACAGAGGAGTGATGCCAATGGGTTTGGGAGGGGGAAGGTCCCCTGAAGGGTGCTAGTCACAGAGGCTCTGCCTGGAGGGTACAGTGCCCCCACCACCACCGAACCCCCTCCACCCTCCCACTGCTGCCAGGATAGGGCACAGCAGATGCCAGCTGGGAGTACGGTTGTCAGGACAGGAACACGCCCTTGTGGGGGTTGGTATTTGGTCAGGGGACACAGATGTCCCATTCCCAGCGTAGCTCTGCACAGAGCCACGTCCTCAGGGAAAGCAGGGGTTAATGTGTGAAGGTCTTAGATGTGTTTTTCCAAATGACTCCCATCAGGGGAGCCCTAGAGAGGCAGGGGCATGATGGGAAGTGGGCGCCTGAGAGAACCCCCCATCTGACTCACAGAGCCTGATTGGCCTTTGCCTGGAGGGGAGAGAAGTGTTTTCTCAATCTCTCTTCTTCTGGTGTGTGTGTGTGTGTGTGTGTGTGTGTGTGTGTGTGTGTGTGTACACCTGCATGGGCTCAGACACACACAGAGCTGCTGGGGACAGCCAAGCTCAACACCATTGATGACAAGAGGGAAAAGGTGTGATGTAACCCCCAGGGAGCCAGCCCTGCCTGCCCACTCCCTTAACAAACCATCAGGAGGGGCCAGGCACGGTGGCTCACGCCTGTAATCCTAGCACTCTGGGAGGCCAAGGAGGGCGGATTGCTCAAGGTCAGGAGTTCGAAACCAGCCTGAGCAAGAGCGAGACCCCATCTCTACTATAAACAGAAAGAAATTAATTGCCCAACTAATATATATAGAAAAAATGAGCCAGGCATGGTGGCGCATGCCTGTAGTCCCAGCTATTTGGGAGGCTGAGGCAGAAGGATTGCTTGAGCCCAGGAGTTGGAGGTTGCTGTGAGCTAGGCTGACGCTATGGCACTCACTCTAGCCCAGGCAACAAAGTGAGACTGTGTCTCAAAAAAAAAACCATCAGGGGATGGGCCTGGGCAGTGTGTGTGTGGTGTGTGACGTTGCTAGAGGGCTAGGTAGGAAGGGAACTAGAGACTAGAGGGGTCGGCAGGACCTGAATGTCAGGTTCAAGAATTCAGACTTGAATTTTCTGCAATTGAAGAGCCATGGAAGGTCCCCTTGGGAACAAGTAAGTCCAGGCATCTAGCCTCCTTAAGGGAATAGTCTTGGGTGTCTTGGGAGAGAAAGGGGAGTGGGCCTGGGGCCTGGGTCTGAAGAAGCCAGACATACCTGGGTCCTCACAGGAAGAGTAGACTTGGGACCCAGATGTCCATTGTCCATGGTCCCTGAGTGCCCAGTGGTTCCAGCCCTGGTCTGGGCATCATGGGGGATGCAGAGCTGACTAACAAGGTCCCCACTCCCCCTTGGGTGACAGAAATGTAGACAACAATGCTGGGGCAATGCCCCACATATGCTCGCATGGGCACTGGACTAAGTGCAGCCGAGCATGAAGGGGAAATGATTAACTCAGGGTCAGAGAGTCAGAGAAGGGAGGCTTGGCCTCAGGCTTGCAGGACAAGGGCTGAAGGAGCCTTCTGAGGCTGGAGATGTGAATGGGGACAAGTTTATACCCTGGAATGTGTAAAGGAACAGAAACTTGAATCTTTAGCAATGGGGAGCCATGGACTGTCCCTTCAAGAGTAAACAAATGCAGGGGGAAAGCATCCAGCTCCCTTAGAACTGAGAGAGATGTGGGGTGGACGAAGCTCAGACCATTGCTTTCCAGTCACAGAATTCACTCATTCATTCACTCATTCACTCATTCACTCACTCATCAAACTTTTATTGAGTGTCAATTTTGTGCCAGGCACTATACCAGGCACTAGGATACAGCAATGAGTCATACAAATATCCCTGCCCTTATGGAGCTTACAATAAACAAAATAGATATATTTACAATAATATACATAAGTAAATATATATAAATTACATATTAGCCAATGTTAAGAAAATACATATTAATATATAAATTGTATATCAGTCAGTATCAAGAATTATAGAGAAATATAAAGCAGGAAGGGGAGTAGGGAGTGTCACAATTTTAAATAGGATGGTCAGGCCAGGTGCAGTGGCCCATGCCTGTAATCCCAGCACTTTGGGAGGCCAAGGCAGGAGGACCACTGAGACCAGGAATTCAAGACAAGTCTAGGCAACACAGTGAGATCCCACTGCTACAAAAAATAATTAGCCAGGTGTATTGGCATATGCTTGTAGTCCCAGCTACTCAGGAGGCCGAGGCAAAAGGATCACTTGAGCCCAGGAATTCAAGGCTGCAGTGAGCTATGATGGTGCCACTGCACTCCAGCCCGGGTGACAGAGAGAGACTGTCTCAAATAAATAAACAAATAGATAAATAGGACGGTCAGAGAAGGCCTCATTGAGAAGGTGGTATTTGAGCATAGACATAAGGAGGTGAAGGCACCATGTAGACAGAAGAGGGTTCCAGCCAGAGTGATCAGGAAGTATAAAGACCATGAGGCAGGAGCCTGGCTGGCTCGTTTGAGGAACAAAGCAAGGTGGTCAAAGTGGCTGAAGAAGAGAAAGAAAAAGAATGAAATCAGAGAGGTTACAGGGCCCCAAATGTGGTGTGGGACCTCACAGGTCATGAGGAGGTCCTTGGGTTTTAGATGGAGCAAGGTGGGCACCATTGGAGGGGTCCAAGCAGAGGAGGAACATGATCAGCTGTGTTTTGAGACGATCACTCTGGCTTCAGAGTGGAGAACAGACCACAGAGGGGACGAGGGTGGAGGCAGGGAGATGATCTGGGAGGCTGTTACTGTAAGTCCAGGGAAAGAGGGTGGTGGAAGCAGTGACGGTGGTGACAAGTGGTCAGACTCTGGATGGGTTTTAAAGATAGAGCCCACAGGAGACAGAAGGTGAGAGAAGGAAAGGAGTCGAGGATGGGCTTAGATTTGGAGCCTGACTGCAAGAATGAGCTTGCGATGAGCTAAGAAGGAGAAGGGGGCCTGGGAGGGGAGGTCAGGAGCTCACGTTTGCCCAAGGCAGGACCCTAAAGCTACAGGGGAGCCCTCTGAGGCCCAGAGAGGAGGCCACCCCACACGCGGAGCAGAGCCTGGCTCCCCACTCAGTGTCCTAGTGCCAGTGCGGGTCCCCTCAAAGCTGTCCGGGCTGGGTGGGAGCTTGGCCCGGGCTGTGCTTACTGCCGTGTGCCGTGTGTGCCCACAGTGTGCCCCAGCCTGGACATCCGCTCAGAGGTGGCAGAGCTGCGTCGGCTGGAGAACTGCAACGTGGTCGAGGGCCACCTGCAGATCCTGCTCATGTTCACAGCCACGGGGGAGGATTTCCGAGGCCTCAGTTTCCCGCGCCTCACCCAGATCACCGACTACCTGCTGCTCTTCCGGGTCTACGGCCTGGAGAGCCTTCGCGACCTCTTCCCCAACCTAGCAGTCATCCGAGGCACCCGCCTCTTCCTGGGCTACGCGCTGGTCATCTTTGAGATGCCACACCTGCGTGATGTGGGGCTGCCCGCGCTGGGGGCCGTGCTGCGTGGGGCCGTGCGCGTGGAGAAGAACCAGGAGCTCTGCCACCTCTCCACCATCGACTGGGGCCTGCTGCAGCCGGCGCCTGGTGCCAACCACATCGTGGGCAACAAGCTGGATGAGGAGTGTGCTGACGTGTGCCCTGGCGTGCTGGGTGCTGCTGGCGAGCCCTGTGCCAGGACTACCTTCAGCGGGCACACGGACTACAGGTGCTGGACCTCCAGCCACTGCCAGAGAGGTGGGCACTGGCACAGAACATGACTAGGGGCACAGGAATGGCAGGGGCAGATGGGGCTGGGTGGCCACAGGATACTGTGGATCAGTACTTTGCTGCCACTGTTTTTTAATCCACACTCATCCTACGGGACAGGTACTACTATTGCTATTCGCATTTTGCAGATAAGAAAAGTGAGGCTCAGAAAAGTTAAATAACTAATGCAGCATAAGGCAGTCAAGGGATAGGCACAAGACAGATCAGGTAGACATGGAGTAGGTGAAGGACAGGTACAGGCAGGCATGGGGGAGGGTAGGCGCAAATAGATATAAGGTAGCACAAGATGCCATAAGGGGCAGTAGCTAAGTACAAAGCCAGATGGCCTGGGTTCGAGTCTCAGTCTCCTTACTGGCAGTGTTCACTTAGCTTATCCATGCCTCAGTTTCCTCATCTGTGAAATGATCATAGGGTTGGCATGAGGAATGAGTTATTCTACCAAGCATCAGAGCAGTGCCTGGACCATGGTAGCAGTTCTATGTTCCTAATAAGAGTGGCCACAGCACAGGTGATCCAGTGTAAGCTGGCAGTACCGTAATGGGGAGGTCAGGCACTGAGCAGGAGGAGAAAGAAAGAGGTGACAGATGAGAAACAGGACAGATGAGGGCAAAAATGCGAGGTGGGATCCTCTTTAGGAAGATGCACGGAGGGGAAACAAAAAGAAGGCAGTGGAGGGAAAGGCAAGGAGAAGAAGGAGGGGGTGGTTGGAGGAGGAGGTAGGGGAGGGAGGGAAGACCTTTCAGAGGCTAGGAGCACATCTGGGGTGCCCCAACTCGGAGGCCTTCTCCATTCAGCTCCTGGAAGTCAGCTCCTCTCACCCTCATCCCTTGGCACCGGGTGGGAGAGTAACCAGATCCCTGCTGTATCAGCTGGGCCCAGCTCCCTGATGCCTCCCTGTTGGCTGTAAACACAGCTGCTGCACCTCCTCTCATGTACGGTGTCAACACGCCCTGGCTGACCCCACCCCAGAGACATCCAGCTGCCACTGTGCAGTTTCCAGGCTATGGAGCCCCCAGCCCCAAACCCTCCCACTGCTGCTGGGGGCCACCGCCTGTGCAGGGCAGGGAGCCGAAGAGACAGGCAGTATGGGCAGGGGCATGGGTGAAAGATCGGTGGTGGCGCCTCCTTACCCTGGGCCTAGCTGCTCAGAAGAGGCTGGCTGGTTCACGCTGGCACTGTGCCCAGCCACGATCTGGGAACCAGGCCTAGACAGGACAGCAGGCTGGAGAGCAGTAGCCCTAATGGACAAGGTCACTGCTCTGTCCTGAGTTCTGACACCCCCAGCTAGGCACTGTGGGAGGTGGGGAGCCACAGACTGGGGCCACAATCTTTATCCTCAGGAGCCCCTTCTAAGGGAAATAGACTCAGGTAACTGTGGTTATCCGAACTGAAGGGATTTGGGTGCAGATTGAGAGTGTCATCCCAGGAGAAATGGATTGGGGCCAGGACTGGAGAGGAGTGCCAGGACTCAGGGGACATGGGTAAGGTCTAACACAGCGCTCTGCCCACAGTGTGCCCCTGCCCGCATGGGGTGGCCTGCACAGCAGGGGGCCAGTGCTGCCATGCCGAATGCCTGGGAGGCTGCAGCCGGCCAGAAGACCCTCGTGCCTGTGTAGCCTGCCGCCACCTCTACTTCCAGGGTGCCTGCCTCCGGGCCTGCCCTCCAGGCACCTACCAGCAAGAGTCCTGGCGCTGTGTCACAGCGGAGCGCTGTGCCAGCCTGCGCTCAGTGCCCGGCCGTGCCTCCACCTTTGGCATCCACCAGGGCAGTTGCCTGGCCCAGTGCCCTCCAGGCTTCACTCGTAATGGCAGCAGGTGAGCACAGGGTGGGTGGGAGGCACCCTGGGAGCAGTGAGGAGGCCTCAGGAGGTCCACACCGGTCCAAAGCTCATGCCATCTGCTTGCCCCTGCCAGCATATTCTGCCACAAGTGCGAGGGGCTATGCCCCAAAGAGTGCAAGGTGGGCACCAAGACCATCGACTCCATTCAGGCGGCACAGGACCTGGTGGGCTGCACCCACGTGGAAGGGAGCCTCATCCTCAACCTTCGCCAGGGCTGTCAGTACCTACTTTGGGGCCACACCCCTCCTGGCCACACCATTCCTCCCAAGCCACACCCCTTATAATGACACCCCCTCCCAACCACCACTCTCCATCATCCTGGATCCCAGCCCTGAGGGTCCACCTCCTCTGGGCCCCCATGCAGCCCCCTTGCCCTGTGGACTCATCTTTCCCTGCTCCTGCCCTAGCCCTGTCTTCCCATCCCCAGACAACCTGGAGCCGGAGCTGCAGCACAGCCTGGGGCTGGTAGAGACCATCACTGGCTTCCTCAAAATCAAGCATTCCTTTGCCCTCGTGTCCCTGGGCTTTTTCAAGAACCTCAAACTAATCCGAGGGGACACCATGGTGGATGGGTAAGGGATTAGAATCAGGCCTCTGGCCAGCTCCTTCTATTGTACCCCCTCCCCTACACTGTCAGAACAGGGGTGAAGAGAATGGGCTCTGGAGCCAGTTCTGCTACTTACTAGCTGTGTGACTATGGGTAGGTTACTTAACTTCTCTGTTCTTTAGTTTTCTCATCTGTAAAATGGGGCTAATATAGCACTACTTACTTCTTAGTGCTGTTTTGAATATTACTCATGTTGTCATGTGTAAAGCACTTAAAACAATGCCTGGAATACAGTATATATAATATAAATTATATTTACATATAACTGTATATGATTGTTATCATCTGATCCTCTCAGCTGCAGAGCGAGACTGCCTGGGTTTGACACCCATTCTCTACCACCTACCAGTCAAGGCCTACCTCTAATAGAGCCAGAATTTTTGAAAGTAAAAAGAATGTTTTTGCTGGGCACAGTGGCTCATGCCTATAATCCTAGCACTCCGGGAGGCCAAGACAGGAGGATTGCTTGAGGTTTGGAGTTCGAGACCAGCCTAAGCAAGAGCAAGACCCAGTCTCTACCAAAAATAGAAAAAATTAGCCAGGCGTGGTGGTGAGCACCTGCAGTCCCAGCTACTTGGGAGGCTGAGGCAGGAGGATGGCTTGAGCCCAGGAGTTTGAGGTTGCTGTGAGCTATGATCACTCCACTGCACTCCACTAAGGCTGACAGAGTGAGATTCTCAATTAAAAAAAAGAAAAAAAGAATGTTTTAAATTGCCCTTCAGTCAAGTGGTTCCCTCTGGCTTCTCATGTCTCCTGAACACGTTGCTGGACCCTGCTGGAGAAGAATAGCCTTAGGCTGAGCACCCTCAAACACGGCACAGAGTCTGGCACGTAGCAGGTGCTCAACTAAACCGACATGAGAGAAGGAAGGCAGCAGGGAAGCTGTTGACCCCATTTCACTGATGAGGAGAACAGAGAGGGTGGGTGACTTGGCCAACATCACACTCCTGGTCAGTGGCACAGAGTGGATGTGTACAAATGGCCCCGTGTGCTGGGTGTGAGTGGGCCGATGATGCCCCCTCCCTGTGCTCAGCACAGCCCCTCCAGGAGGACCCATACGCCACCCCCTCCCATGCCCTGCCCCCACCTCCCCACAGAGCAAGGTCCCCTGGCCTCCCCCAGGAACTACACTCTGTACGTGCTGGACAACCAGAACCTACAGCAGCTGGGGTCTTGGGCGGCCGCGGGGCTCGCCATTCCCGTGGGCAAGATCTACTTCGCCTTCAACCCGCGCCTCTGCTTGGAGCACATCTACCGGCTGGAGGAGGTGACCGGCACGCGAGGTCGGCAAAACAAGGCCGAGATCAACCCCCGCACCAACGGAGACCGCGCCGCCTGTGAGAGCCCAGCCCCAGAGCCAGCGAGCGCACCCGCAAGACACGACCCGGAGACAGACACACCCAGAGACAGACACACCCAGAGACAGACACAGGAACGCCCAGGCGCTCACGCACTAAAACACGCCAGACACACGCACCTGGGTGGGAGGGGGCACCAGGGGGGGACAGTCTGAGAAGTTCTCTGCAGAGGTCGCATTGGGGATGGGATGCCGCGGGGTCAGGGTGGGAGCTCGAGCAGGTGACAAGCGCTGTTGAAAGCGGGTGTTCCCCCTCGCCCCACCCAGGCCAGACTCGAACCCTGCGCTTCGTGTCCAACGTGACGGAGACCGACCGCATCCTGCTACGCTGGGAGCGCTACGAGCCGCTGGAGGCCCGCGACCTGCTCAGCTTCATCGTGTACTACAAGGAGTCGTGAGTGCCGGGGGCGGGGCCAGAATGGGGGCGGGGCCACAACCCGACCCCTCCAATTTCCTCAGGACTGCAGGCCCCAGTGGGGCTATGGAGAGCCAGGGAGCTGGGCCCCCCCAAGTTGCTCTCTGTTGTAGGGTCCATGTCTGGCTCTCTCCCCTCACTTTATTCTTTCATCCTTCTGTGCCTCAGTTTCCCCTCACCAAGTGAAATGGAGAAGACAGGGCTTCTGAGAGCCCAGGAGACCCATCCTGCTGGGAAGGCTAGCATAATTAAGCTTCAATTCACTATGCTAATGTTCTACACTGACCACACGCTCCTGCCCCAGCAGCGGTTTGGGGAGTGCCCACTAATTTGGCC
Organism: Microcebus murinus; assembly: GCF_040939455.1. Taxonomy (NCBI): domain Eukaryota; kingdom Metazoa; phylum Chordata; class Mammalia; order Primates; family Cheirogaleidae; genus Microcebus; species Microcebus murinus. The sequence continues at coordinate 104,990,628 of NC_134105.1, read as the reverse complement.
AGTTTTATGAGCAGCTCTGCCAGCATTTCATTTAAGCTTGAGGAAGGGAGGGAGCAGGGACCGCCAGGGACCAGCCGCTCTTTTCTTTGGAGAGAGTGGACTGACCCTAGCAGGAGGGAGAGTGGTTAGACCACAGGAAGGACTTGTCTGAAAACATGGCTGGGAATCAAGAGATATCCTTAGAGGAGAGAAATGGATGTTGGGTGGCAGGTTGGGAGGGCAGGAGAGAGGAGTACTTGCTCTCTCGACAGTAGACAGAAGACAGGGGCCACCTGGCTTGAAAGCATAAAATTGAGGTCTTAGTTGACCACTAGCTCAGGGCCTGGCCCAGGAGGAGGAGGAAGGAAGTAGGTGGTAGGAGGCCTACTCAAATGGTCATGGCTCTCCTAGGCCTCAGTGGCAAGTGAAGGTCTCCAGCATGGGGAGCTAGATAGTTTCTTAAATACAGATTCTTGGGCCTCAGCCCTACAGATTCTGATTCAGTTAGTCCTGAGTAGGGCCTGAGAATCTGCATTTCTAACAAGCTCTTAAGTGACGCTGAAGCTGCTGGTGCAGAGACCACAGTGTAAGGAGCACCGTGGCACCCCCGGTTTATGCAGTTCACAATCTGTGCAACTATACACAGCTGCCTCTGGGCTTAAAGGGCAGAGAAGCTTGGGGGTCCTTCAAGAAGTTTCTATAACGTCACTGCCTTGCAGTGTGGCTGTGGCTCTGCTCCCTCAGAGGCACACACTGTGGATCCTGGCTCAATTCTTGCTCTGAACAGACCCAGACCTACTCAGTGTGTCATGCCCCACAAGGCACCTGACCCCATGGCACCCACTCTGAACCTCCCCCTCTCCAACCTGCTCCAGGACTATCCTGCCTCTGGGTCCCAACAAGGGCAGGCATTTCCAGCTGGGCCTCAAGTCCCCACTCACACACACACCTGCTTTGACCTCCCCTCCAGTTTTGTCCCTAGCTCAACATGAATTCCACCTTGTCCTCCTCCAGAGAAACACCATGAACATCAGCGTGATGCTCCCTTGTCTCCCTGGTCTGCTTTGATATCTCCCAATGTGGGCTCCACTTTTATCTCCCCCAGGAAGCAACCCCCCTTCTGCCCCTAAAGTACCTCCCCAAGCCCTGCCCCTGCCCTGGCCTTCAGGCTCAGTCAGCACCGGTTGCCTCTGGCCCCAGTTAATTTCCCTGTGGCAGTGTGTCTTGGCCTTTTGGGCTCATGAACATGTTGGAGAAGCTGCCGAAAGCTAGGAACCCTCTCCCCAGAAAAGCACACATGCACAAAACCTTGCCTATGGTTTGGGAGGCTCATAGACCTCCAGAGTCCATTCATGGGTCTAGGCTAAGATGCTCTACCCCTCGGAAGAGTGGTCTCCTGGTTCTGGTTCCAGACAATCCCCCTGGAGGGGATTAGAATAACCTTATCGCTTGCTGTTCATAGGGCAGGGGGCTCTTTCACACCTACCTTCTAGCTTTATTTATACAATGCAAGATTTTTTGAATTATTTATTGAAACAAAAGCTCCATGTTCCCTGCTAAGGATGAGCAGATATTTCATCACAAATCTGGCTGGTGACACAGATATGACAGGGCCCACAGGGTCTACCAGCTGGCTGGAGTCATGGCTCTGCCCACATGCATACAGGAAGAAGAATGGCAATGACAGTCCTGGGCTGATTCAGAGGGGGAAGGTGCTAGAACTTGTGGTTGGGGCTGAGCCACCCCTCAGCTCTGGGGATGGGGTGTTCAGCCCATTCCAGAATGCCACGGAGCACGTGGGTCCAGATGCCTGTGGAACCCAGAGCTGGAACCTGCTGGATGTGGAGCTGCCCCTAAGTCGCACCCAGGAGCCAGGGGTGACCCTGGCCCCCCTCAAGCCTTGGACGCAGTACGCGGTGTTTGTGCGGGCCATCACTCTCACCACTGCTGAGGACAGTCCCCATCAAGGAGCCCAGAGCCCCATTGTCTACCTCCGAACCCTGCCTGCAGGTAGGCTGAAGCATTTGGAGCAGGTAAGTCTCCGTCCTACTGAGAATCAGAGAACCAAGCACCAAAAATAGAGAAGCTGGGGCACTGAACACGTGGCCCAGAAAGACCAGGAGGCCAGATGCCTGAGTCCTAGAAAGAATAGGGGGCATTTGCATAGGTCCTAGGGAGGCCTGGGGTTGGGACAGTACAGGGTGAGTGAGTGAGCAAACTAAAGGGCCTGTGGAGGAGGAGAAGGGAAAGGACAGAGTGCTGCATTCTAGGAAAAGGGGTTGAGGGTCACCTGTTACTTGAGAGAAGGTGGGGGGTTGGACCCCAGAGAGCGGGCCTCCTTACCGGACAGTATTCAGAAGTGGATCCGCAACCCTTGAGTTGTACCCTCCTCACACCCCCAGCGCCCACGGTGCCCCAAGACGTCATCTCCACGTCCAACTCCTCCTCCCACCTCCTGGTGCGCTGGAAGCCACCGACTCAGCGCAACGGAAACAGCACCTACTACCTGGTGCTGTGGCAGCGGCTGGCGGAGGACAGCGACCTTTACCTCAATGACTACTGCCACCGCGGTGTGCAGGGAGTCGGCGCAGGCCGGCGGGGAGGGCGGAGGGGCGGGGCGTGCGGACCACCGGTCTGACTGCTGCCTTCCCTGCCGCGGCGCCAGGCTTGCGGCTGCCCACGAGCAACAACGACCCCCGCTTCGACCGCGAAGATGGGGACCTGGAGGCCCAGATGGAGTCCGGCTGCTGCCCTTGCCAGCACTCACCTCCCGGTCAGGTCCTGCCCCCGCTGGAGGCGCAGGAGGCCTCGTTTCAGAAGAAGTTCGAAAACTTCCTGCACAACGCTATCACCATCCCCAAGTGCGAAGCGGGGCGGGGCGGGGCTGGTGGGCGGGGCCTGGGAGGGGAGGGTCTGCGGTTGGGAAGGGTGGGGCTTTGTGGGCGGGACCTATAATCCTGTGGGTGGGGCTTGGGCTGTGGGTGGATTTGGAGACGGTGAGCGGTTCCAGAGGGCACAGGGATGCGTTCCAGACAGGCCTGATAGGGCTCCCCCTTGGTCTCCCCAGATCCCCTTGGAAGGTGACGTCCATCAACAAGAGCCTCCAGAGGTGAGAGGGGTGGGGCCAGGAGCTGAGGGCGTGGCTCCCGGGGCTGGGCCTTGGCTCTGACCCACGCCCTCCCCAGGGACTCAGGGCGGCACCGCCGAGCCGCCGAGCCCCTCCGGCAGGGGAGCAACAGCTCGGATTTCGAGATCCAGGAGGACAAGGTGCCCCGGGAGCGAGCGGTGCTGAGCGGCCTGCGCCACTTCACGGAATACCGAATCGATATTCATGCCTGCAACCACGCGGCGCACACCGTGGGCTGCAGCGCCGCCACCTTCGTGTTTGCGCGCACCATGGCCCACAGTAGGTGACACCCACACACACCTTCACCGACCCTAAAGACCCTGTGCACTTGAGCTCTAACTAGCTGAGTTTGACCTCCCGCCAACCCGAGCCTCGTTTTGCTCTCCCCTCCCAGTTCCCGTAATTTCAGGGCTTCCCTCCCCCAAACCCCCCAATTCAGCCCAGTTTAGCTTGGGTTTGAACATAAGGTGAAACGAAGTACTTGTGGCCCTGCTGCTGGGTGCCCCCTCCCGCAGGAGAGGCTGACGATATTCCAGGAAAGGTGGCCTGGGAGGCAGCTAGCAAGAGCAGTGTTCTCCTGCGCTGGCTTGAGCCGCCAGACCCTAACGGACTCATCCTCAAGTATGAAATCAAGTACCGCCGCTTGGGAGAGGTAGGTACCCCAGGAAACCCTCTACCCCAGACCCACTTTGTGCCTCATCCCCTTCCCAGCTAGCTGTTCTGTGTTACCCCCAGGAGGCCACAGTGCAGTGTGTGTCCCGTCTTCGGTATGCCAAGTTCGGGGGAGTCCACCTGGCCCTGCTGCCGCCTGGAAACTACTCCGCCAGGGTGCGGGCGACCTCACTGGCTGGCAATGGCTCCTGGACAGACAGTGTTGCCTTCTACATCCCTGGCCCAGGTATACACAGCCTCTCTCCCACCTGGTCCCCAGCCTACCACAGGCCCCTCCACCCATCCCTCCCCCGGCCTCATCCCCTAGTGTGCAAAGAGAAATGTCGCCTTCCCTCTAACTTTTCCATCTTTGATCCTGCCCTCTGCTGCCCTCTGACCCTTTTCTCGGAATGTTGGCCCTATCCAGAGGAGGAGGATGGTGGAGGGATGCACATCCTCCTCACTGTCACCCCTGTGGGGCTGATGCTGCTCATCATTCTTGCTGCCCTCGGTTTCTTCTACGGCAAGAAGAGGTGATGACAAGTCCCACCAGGTCCCACCCCCTTCTGTCCCTGAGCCCTCGCCAGAAGGTCAGTGCAGTCGGAGCAGAAAAGACGGACTTCCAATCCTAGCACTCTGGGAGGCCGAGGCGGGTGGATTGCTCAAGGTCAGGAGTTCGAAACCAGCCTGAGCCAGAGCAAGACCCTGTCTCTACTAAAAATAGAAAGAAATTCATTGGCCAACTAAAATATATAGAAAAAATTAGCTGGGCATGGTGGTGAGTGCTTGTAGTCCTAGCTACTCGGGAGGCTGAGGAAGGAGGATTGCTTGAGCCTAGGAGATTGAGGTTGCTGTGAGGTAGGCTGGCATCATGGCACTCTAGCCCAGGCAACAGAGCAAGACTCTGTCTCAAAAAAAAAAAAAAAAAATGGACTTCTGTCCAGGCAGTAACTTTTCCCCTGAGAGTGGCATGGAGGAGACACACCTCTCACTAGAATTAGCCTGGGACGTTCCTGGTTTAAGCAATGAAAGTTCTGCATCCTGGGAAACCCCTCAGTCTGGGAACACTGGGACTGTTGGTCACCACACTCTCAGCCCAAGCTGAGGAATAAAGAAGCTGGTCGTGCTCTAGCAGGGGAGAGGAAGGAGACCTCAGCGTGTATCCCAGGATGCCTGATGTCAGGACCCTCTGGGGCTGGCTACAAAAAGGAAATGGAGGCAGGACTTTGATTAGCTGGGCTCCAGGGACTAGCTGGGGGACAGGAACCCCTCTTCTGTGTCCTCCATATTACCATCCTGTCAGATGCTAGGACTAGGACCAAGACCAGCTTGGAAAGTGCTTAGAGCTTGCTAGGGGTCACCCTGACCAGGGCTGGGGGTGTGGTCAGCAACTTCCCTCCTCCATGAAATAGCCCTCTTCCTTGTCCTCTGACATTCCTGAGGACCCTTCCAGCCTGACCCCCTCACCTCCCATTGCAGAAACAGCACTCTGTATGCCTCTGTGAATCCGGAGTACTTCAGCACCTCCAACAGTAGGTCTGGGGGGGGTGGGCAGGCAGTGTGGGGAAGGAGACAGGGGAGGAGGAGAGGCAGACTTCCAGGAGACCTTCTTGCAGAAGGCAGCCTCCAGACCAGAGCCTTCAGAAGAGGAGGGGAGACACGGGTGGAGGTGTGGCAGAGGGTAGCATCCTTGCCCTGTGACCCCCGCCTCCTCGCAGTGTACATCCCTGATGAGTGGGAGGTGCCTCGGGAGCAGATCTCCATAATCCGGGAACTGGGCCAGGGCTCCTTTGGGATGGTGTATGAGGGGCTGGCACGAGGCCTTGAGGCTGGAAAGGAGTCCACGCCGGTGGCCCTGAAGACGGTGAATGAACTGGCCAGCCCACGGGAACGCATTGAGTTCCTCAAGGAAGCTTCTGTCATGAAGGCATTCAAGTGTCACCATGTGGTAAGGGACATTGTCAGGGTCACAATTAGGGTAAAGATCATATGACTAGAGGGAAAATGTCAGAGATGAGATTAAGGAACCATCAAGGTCAGGGTTAGGACTATGGTTAGGATCCTAATTGGAGTAAAGATCATGGTTGGGGTTAGAGTCAAATGGTGTCTGGTAGGGTCATGGCTAGGGCTAAAATCAGTCATGGTTGGTGGTCAATATTGAGTTTCCAGATCATTACTGGGATCATGGTTGGGATCAAGGTCAAAGTTGGACCGAGTTCATAATTGTGATGATAGTCAGATATGATGAAGGTCATGGGTTAGGGTCAGGGTCATTATTAGGTTAGGATTTGGGTTACAGTCATGATTGGGGTTAGGGTCAGGATTGATGTCTGGGTCAGGCTGTGGTGACAGCAGGTCAAGCTTTTGGCCAAGTAGGTCAAGGGAGCTAGGTAGACCTGCAGCCAGGCTCTTTGTCTATCCCAGGTGCGTCTCCTGGGTGTGGTGTCTCAGGGCCAGCCAACTCTGGTCATCATGGAGTTAATGACCCGTGGAGACCTCAAGAGCCATCTTCGATCTTTGCGGCCTGAGGCAGAGGTGGGGACCCTGGGCCAAGGGGCTAGAGAGTTAGAGAAGACTTGGGCACACTGTGGGGTGGGGGACAGTCCTGGGCAGGAGACTGGGTCCTTCTTCACCAGCCCCCAATCTTGGCTCTAGAATAACCCTGGGCTCCCACGGCCAGCGCTGGGGGATATGATCCAGATGGCCGGTGAGATTGCAGACGGCATGGCCTACCTTGCCGCCAACAAGTTTGTGCACCGAGACCTGGCAGCCCGCAACTGCATGGTGTCCCAGGACTTCACCGTCAAGATCGGGGGTACAGAGGGTGCCAGGCAGATGAGGGCAGCCTAAAAACTAGAGAGACTCCCCTAAGCTAGGCGTCAGGAGACCCGGGCCTGGCCCACAGCTCTGGCCCTGGTAGCCTGTGAGAACTTTGGCAAATGACCCCCACCCTGGATCTCAGTCTCGTTCAAGGGCAGAGGGGCTTGGATGGTGATCTCTGAGGTCCTTTGAGCCCTACATTCCGGGGTTCTTGGAGACGCTGGGCGTGAGAGGCTTGGGAGAGGTACCCCTGGGCCAGGAGCTAGGGTGCTGTGAGGCTCTTCTGCCTCACACCTTCTCCACTCTCACCCTCACTTTCCAGACTTCGGGATGACTCGGGACGTGTACGAGACAGACTACTACCGCAAGGGCGGGAAAGGGCTGCTGCCCGTGCGCTGGATGGCCCCCGAGTCTCTCAAAGACGGAATCTTCACCACCCACTCGGATGTCTGGTGGGGCCTGGCTGGGGCACAGGGCTCCAGGGATGTGGAGGTGGGATCTGGAGAGGGACCTGGGGCACTTCCCTCCCTCGGGGTGCACTGAGCAGCGTGAAGGGTTCTGGGCTCAGGCGCTCCCATGTGTCCTCCAGGTCCTTTGGCGTGGTGCTCTGGGAGATCGTGACCCTGGCTGAACAGCCCTACCAGGGCCTGTCCAACGAGCAGGTGCTCAAGTTTGTCATGGACGGCGGGGTCCTGGAGGAGCTGGAGAGCTGTCCCCTTCAGCTGTGAGTCACCCTGCCTGCCCCCTCCTTATCCCTGCTCCGCCCACACCCCCATGATTCAGGCCCGCTTCCTCGCTTCCTCTGATGCGTTTACATCTGCTGATCCCCAGCTGTGAGCCCCCCCAGATTCTGAGCCCCTGCTGCAGCTCCCATTTACCTCCCTCGGATGCTCCCAGACACAGTGCCCATGGTCCCCTGCTCCCACTGACCGATCCTCAGTGCAGGAGGCCTGGGGTGTGGCTGGGGCTCTGGGATCCCTCTGACCCTGCTCCCCACACCCGCCAGGCAGGAGCTGATGAGCCGCTGCTGGCAGCAGAATCCGCGCCTGCGCCCAACTTTCACCCACATCCTGGACAGCATACGGGAGGAGCTGCAGCCCTCCTTCCGCCTCCTTTCCTTCTATTACAGCCCAGAGTGCGGGGAGGGGCCGGGGCTCCCTGCCACCCACTGATGCGGAGCCTGACTCCTCACCAACCCCAAGAGGGGCTTCCTCAGACTGCAGCCCTTAAAATAGGGGTCCAGGGCACTGAGGGACACCCCGCTCCAAGCTGACTGGCCTCCCATAGGCAGAGAGCAAGGGGTCCAACCTGCCTGACAGTGAGATGTCTAGATGTCCCCCAACCCCCTCTCAGACAGGCAGGGGCTGAGGGTGGGGCAGAGGGCAGGAGCAGGAAGGGGCATCGGAGCAGTCTCACTGTAGGAGAGAGCTCTCAGCAGTCGGAGCTCTCCATGAGAAAGCACGCAGGGTCTCAGCTGGAATGGAGATCAGGCCATGGACAAACCTCCTGCACTCAGAGTGAGGGGCCCTGCTCAGAGTAGGAAAAGATGCCCACCCACCCTGGAGGCAGGGTCCAGAGAACCCCACCCTCAGCTGTCCTGTGGACATCTGGGGCCATCAACACCTTGAAACCAGATGAGCAGTCAGACCAGGCCTGGAGCCCTCTCTGTCCATGTTTGGGATGCTCGGGTGGGTGCCCATGTGACTGTCCTGCCTGCCACTGCATTTCACCTCCTCCCTCTGCCCCCGACCAAGTGTCGTGGGGCGAATCCAGGGATCTGGGCAAGTGGTTCCCAGCCTGGCCTGCCATCACCTCTTCCTCCCCTCTTGTCCCACCCAGGATTCCCCAAGCTTGGTGCTCCCCCTCCCTTCTCTCCAGGGGCATCCCTTGGTGCACATCCACCCTCTTTTCAGTCCCTTCCCCTCAATTATTAGCCCTGGATTATTAAGGCTTTACGAGCCTTGTCTTCCTCCCTCCCCTCACCCCGCCAACCCACCCCCACCTCTCATGGGAAGGCTGGAAAAGGCACAATAAATGCCGAAGTCTGTTTGTACCCTGGTCCCAGGCAGCCCATTTTCTCTCCATCTATATAGTGTTAACACCGGATGAACTTCCTCTCTCCCTCCTTTGGGACTTGAGGTGGTGACCCTAAGACAGTGACACAGGATAAATACACTCTGTCAACATCATCTCTGTGAGGACCTGAGCAGCCAGAGTTGCCATGGCAGTGAAGCAGGACAATCTTGCTATTATCCCCTGTGCAGGGCCAGAAGTGGTTGCGCCTGGCAGGGAACCTTTGTATCTGGCCTCCAAGCGGAACCAACTAGTCCCTGGCACCACATCTTAATTTTGTCCCTTGCCATGTCTGTCCAGGGGGCAAGTGTTTCCTGAGTACCACAGGATAGACTTTAAGCGGGCAAACATGGGGTGGGGGAGGGGCCCTGATGACATCACCGGTTTGTGCTCTATGTCTCCCACCCAAGGCAGGGGACACACACCAGGGCAGGGTGTGTGTGTCTGGCACCCCATGGTGACCTGTGAGGCCAGAATCTCAGCTTCTGGCTGAGATGCCTTTGAGGCATGTCGAAGTTGCGCAGGACAGCCAGTTCCCAGGCCTTTATGCCGGTGCCAGGAGGGACTTGAGGGAGAGAGTTGCCGAAGGACTTCAAACCTTGACGGAGTGGGTGGCAGTGGGAGGGGCTGGCCACAGCTCAGGGCTTTAGTTTCCTGCATCCAGGTGCTTGGGGCCACAGCTCCCACACGCTGCCACCTGCTCTGGGTATGGTGACATGAGTGCCTCTGAGCACCTTGCTCACTCCTGCCAGCAGCTGTCCTGTAAGCCGCAGCTCCTTCGGGAGGGGCCTGGGTGGAGTGGGCATGAGTCTGTGCCAGGCCGTCTCTAAGACAGTAACTACTCTGTTACCCCCATGGAGTCAGGGCTGGCAGCAAGGACCACCCTTCCCCTGCCTGGCATTGGTGACTGAAGCAACAGTGACCCCTACTGGTAGCTAGCAGAACCGCAGTTAAGGGAGAACAAAGTGGGGGAGGTTGTGTCCCCTCCCTTCTGATGCTGGTCCCCCAGAGGCCTGCAGGAGAGTGGAAGGGCAGAGAGACTCCACACAGGCCCTGGATCTGAGACCCGCACACTCACAGAGCACACAGCACGCCTGCAGCTGCACATGCCCGGAGGGCAGCACTGGGGTCGACCCCTCTCCCCACCACCCATGCCCCTGGCCTTCACAGTGCCAGTCACTGCATGCTCAGGAAGCGCTGCTCATCTGGATGTAGAGGAGCTCAAGAAACAAGCTGGGAGTCAAAGAAAAGAGGGCTTCAGAAATATGCCATCTGGGCTCCACCTCCAAAGCAGGTGATGACTGGCCCAGAAGTACTTTCTGGAGAAGGATATAGGGGCAAGCTAGAAGACAAGCTCACTGCCATCCAGGTCCTAGAAAAGAAGTGGATTTAACAAGGTAGCAAGAGGGATGGAGGTTGGACTTCAGAAAGGACTTCCCAACTCTACAGAGAAGCCTTGTCTCCTCTCTCAGAGACATCTGGAGACAGACAATAGGTTGACCTGGGGAAGGAGGGATGGACACCTACCACATAGGCAGAGGGTAAGTTCCATGTCTAAAAGAATCCAGAAACACCCCTCTTGGTCTCCCCTTCTCCCCCAGATTCAGACAGAACTCCAGGAAAAATAACCTGTTGCTGGCTGGACAGAGTAGAGACAGATGAGCATAAAAGGGCATATTCACCATCTATCCCCTCGAAACTGTCCCTGTGGCCTTGTGACAGGTCCTCCACCTGGGCAGTGGGTGCTGGGGACTATAGGTCTCATGCCCTACCCCCTACAAGCTCAGAAACAACTGATGCGTCTTTGTGGGGCTTGGGACAACAGGTTGGAGTCCTGCAGGGAGAGAGGCCCTGAGGCCTGGGAGAGGAGGTAGAAATGGCCAGAGTCAGGGGAGCTGTCCCCTGAGCCAGGTCTCAGTGGAGGAAGGATGAAGTGGGCATTCACAGTTTCTCTTCCTCTAGGCTCTGGCTGCAGAGCAGAGGGTTGTAGCAGAGGCAGTTCCTGGATGTCACCAAGTGGGAAGAAGAGCGGGGTACAAGAACATGAGACCTCAGCATCCCACCCCTGCTCTTGGCAGAGTCTCTCATCTCGCCCCATAACACCAAGCTCGCTCCAAGTCCCAGAAAGCTTAGATGGGGGCACCGGGTCTTAGCTGCCCAGCTGAGGGGCAATCCTGGAGTGGAAACTGTGGACTTTACCCTCGGCCTAGTGTCCACACACCGTGGAAGATCCCTGGTCCATGAGCTGTTTGGCTTCTCCAACTTTCGGCTGGGGGCTCCGAACAAAGGGGATGTTATGTTAGCACAGGGCCACCAGCCCGCAGCAAAGTTCTTCTTCCTTCCAGCCAGAGGCTCCTGTGCACAACCCCTCAGGCCAGTGCTGTCTGTCCCCTGGGGTGGGAGGAGAGTTTCGGTTTCCTCCCATCCCTGTGGGGACTCGCCTCCTGCCCACCCCTTACATTTGTCCAGGAGGCAGAAGGCCCGGATACCTGGCTCATCTCCTGGTCACCCACCATGAAATTGAGCTCCTCTGGGTCACTCATCCAACAGGGCCACTAACGGGTCACCACTAATATGGCATTCTCCACTGCTAGAGAGGGTGAGGGAAGTGGCCCCCTCTCAAGTGTGTGCCGAATCAGGAATTGTGGTGGGCGAGGCTGGGGATAGATTCAGACCGGGGAGTGTGTGGTGAGGCCCCGGGTGCACAGTCAGTGCGGAGGGTTCTTGGTGGGTCCCTGGGTGCACAGTCAGGTTGGAAGGGTGCTCGTGAGCCCCGGGCACACAGTTAGCAGCCTGAGATCAGATCCTCAGCCTCAGCTGATAACTGACTGACGCAAGGCTCTTCAAAGGGGTCACATGGCTAAGAGTTTTGATGTCCCTGCTATTGAAAAGCAGCCCGAATGGCCATGGGACAGTGTTCAGAGTGGGCGGGTGAGGAGTGGGGCGACACTGGACCTGCATATCTGAATTTCCCTAACTATGGGCTATTTGCCCTTCTCCAAAGTCAGGAGATCTAGCCCCCTGCCCAGGATCCTGGCTAACTGAGTAGGTGGCCCAACCCCAGCTTAGATATGTTCCTCATTTGGCCCTGGGAAGACAGGACATCTGAACAGTTTGGCTCCCAGAATTAGCAGGCTAGGCATTCCAGGCAGAGGTCCCACTCTCCCCAACCTCATCACTGCCACCATTGAAGAGGGAGGGAGAAGAGAGAGGGGCAGAGAGGAGGCACTCACTGGGTGATGATGAGACCGAAGTCCTAGGACAAACAAGGAGGGCTGATCCAGGGGTGCATGACATTCCTCTTGCCTCTCCCATCCTCTCCCTCCACCCAGAGTGGGAGCAGTTCTCAAGCACCAAGGCCGTTCTCCTGATGCCAGGCAGAGGGAGGGCAGGAAAGGATGGGGGTGTCGGGAAGGTCATGAGCAGAAGGAGAAACAGACAATGTGGGATGTGGAAGAGAGAGGGGCACAGAGAGGTGGGGAGACCTCTCTACACACAGCAACGGACGCTCTGAGGACACCCCAGGACTTCTCACCCACCCTTGCCCCTTTGATGTCTGTGGGTCTGGCCCTCACCCCTCCCCACTTGTGAGAAAGAACAGGGAGACTTTCTGCTTGGTCATTTCCGGAGATGGCGGGTCACATCCTGAGAGAGCAGAGGGCCCACTCTGGCTCCCACGCACTCTCTCAGGTTGTGTCAGGCTGTGTCCTTAAGCAGAACTGGACAGGAGGGGTGAGGTGGACAGAGGTGCAGGGGGAGAGAGGGGAAAGATGGATGAAGCAGAGAAGACCAGGGTGGCAGCCAGGAGGAAATTCTGAGACTAAGAAGGATTCTCAAGAAAATGAGACGAAAGGGACAGAGGTCGACAGCTGGGTCAGGCAAGGAGTAGAGAGGGAGGAGGGGCCCAGCCAGCATCCATCTGCTGCTGAAGCAGGAAGGATGGCGGTGGCACTGTGGAAAGACTTCTGGGGGTGGAGGGCACAGGGGTGAAGGAGGCAGGGAGGGCAGCCTCTTTTGGAGGCAGAATTTCCTAAGGCAGAGACGTCCATGCTGCAAGGCCAAGGGCTATAACAAGAGAAGGACGCCCGGCGCTTTGTAAGCTACAGTGCACTGTGCCAAGTATTGTCCTTGTTATCTAAGTGTGGGACCATTTAAAGAGATGCTGCAGAAGTACGTTTAGTGACACGGAAAAATAGTCGTGATGACCTGCAGAGTGAAATGAGCAGGTTACAAATAATACGAATGATGCCATTGTTCACGTTTGCATGCACAAACTGAGGAAAATGCATAAATATGCTTCTGCGTGGTGGGTTGTGAGAGATTCATGTCTTTTTTTTGCTTACCTGTATTCTCTTTAGGTTTTTTATAAAGATACAAAATTAGCATACAGTATTTATATAGCGAAAAACAAGCAGTTTGCTTTTACAAGGAGGCTCCCTGTCCAGAGGGCGGAGGTCCGAGGGGCGGGGCTCAGGACTGGTGAGGGCAGAGCGTGATGGGCCCTGGCCCTGCGCCCCCTGCCTGGGCGTGCACCCCAGCTCTGTCCTGCACACATTCTCCAGGAACATTTTTTTCCTCTGTGTTTTAGGCTGGACCAAAGTCTGTTTTCTTGAATTTAGGATTGGCAGCATATTTTTGTAACCCCACCATGTTTTTCATCTGGGAAGACATAAAACAGGTGGGAAATAGAGAAAAGCAGACAGTTTTTAGAGATTCCTGGCAGCCCTGGGAAGGCCGACAGCCCTCTGCTTGCTTGAAGTTGTCTCTGGGGCCACAAAAAGTGAGTGCAGGCTGGGTGCAGTGGCTCACACCTGTAATCCTAGCACTCTGGGAGGCCTAGACGGGCAGATTGCTCGAGGTCAGGAGTTCGAAACCAGCCTGAGCAAGAGCGAGACCCCGTCTCTACTATAAATAGAAATAAATTAATTGGCTAACTAATATATATGGAAAAAGTTAGCCGGGCATGGTGGTGCATGCCTGTAGTCCCAGCTACTCGGGAGGCTGAGGCTGAAGGATTGCTTGAGCCCAGGAGATTGAGGTTGCTGTGAGCTAGGCTGACACCACGGCACTCACTCTAGCCTGGGCAACAAAGTGAGACTCTGTCTCCAAAAAAAAAAAAAAAAGTGAGCGCACCTTCCCCTTCCAACCCTGCCGATCTGCCTCCACCCATGGTGGCTCTAGTGGCCTGAGTCTGGGTTCCCATGCCTCCATTTCTCACGTGTACCACGCCTTCACCCAACATGTCTTCCTTTTTCATCCTTCCTTCACCCTCTGCCCAGCCTCTCTGCCTAGTCTGAGTGGGGATCATCACACCCAGTGAGGCCTCCCCCCAAATTCTTCCCCACTGGTCTCCCACTCTCCTCTCTTTCCCAAGCCTAGAAATATACCCCACTTCTGTAAGTCCCTCACCCAGGGCCGCTGCTCCTCCCTGGGACCAATAATTCACACTGGAAAAGAGTTTTCTTTTTCTTTTTCTTTTTTTGTTTCTTTGTTTTTTTGAGACAGAGTCTCACTCTGTTGCCCAGGCTAGAGTGAGTACCGTGGCATCAGCCTAGCTCACAGCAACCTCAAACTCCTGGGCTCAAGCAATCCTCCTGCCTCAGTCTCCAGAGTAGCTAGGACTAAAGGCAAGTGCCACCATGCCCGGTTAATTTTTTCTATATATTTTTAGTTGGCCAATTAATTTCTTTCTGTTTTTAGTAGAGACGGGGTCTCCCTCTTGCTCAGGCTGGTCTCGAACTCCTGACATAAAGTGATCTGCCCACCTCGGCCTCCCAGAGTGCTAGGATTATAGCCGTGAGCCACCACTCCCGGCCTGGCAAAGAGTTTCTATTTCAAAAGTATATATATTATGTGTATGTGTGTATAATGTGTGTGTGTGTGTGTGTGTGTATAATGTGTGTGTGTGTATTAGAGATGGGGTCTTGCTCTTTCTCCCAGGCTGGAATACAGTGGGACAATCATAGTTCACTGCAGCCTCGAACCCCTGGGCTCAGGCAATCCTCCTGCCTCAGCCTCCTGAGTAGCTGGGACTATAGGCACACACCTCCACACCCAGCTAATTTCTTTATTTTTTGTAGAGATGGGGTCTTGCTGTGTTGCCCGGGGTGGTCACAAACTCCTGGGCTCAAGCAATTCTCCCACCTTGGCCTCCAAAAGTGCTGGGATTACAGGTGTGAGCCACTGTGCTCAGCTTATTTATTATTCTTATACCTAAAATATATTGAACACCTACTACATGTCTACACTTGACACACGCTTTAACACAGGAAACCATCTGGTGAGCTCATACTATTGCTAACATTTTACAGATGAGGAAACTGAGCCTTATGGAAGTGCAATACATGCCCAGGGTCTCACGAGCAATACACGACAGAGCTGGGATTCAAATCCGGATCTGTCCGCACTTTCTCCACTGGATCACGCTGCCGACAAGGCGCTCCACACTGGCCCAGAGGGCTCTGGAGATGGGACAAGTCCTGATGGGCAGGGTGGTGTCCATATGGCCCCCACACCAAGCTATCTTTAGCCATGGCAATGTGCTGAATGCCTACGCATAGCAGGTCCTGCAGTGGGTGAGGAAGTCATGAAGACCGGCGAGAACCAGCGCCCGCCCTGAGCATCCCTCTGTCTGTTGCAAGAGAAGGTCTGTGACAAATCCCTGCCATGTGCCCCACAGCAGCCCTCACCAAGCTGTGTAAGAACCAAGTGCTATGAGAGCAGCCTAAATGAAGGAACGAGGGTTATGGAACTCAGATCTCAACACTTCCCTCCCGAAAGTCCTTCAATGGCTCCCCAGTGCCAATGAGCTAATGACAAAGCACACAGGCAGGCTGACCTCTGGGGGCTTCGTCTCTATGTCCTCCTGCCCCCTCACACCCACGCCATCCCCCAGAGGGCTCCGTGGCTCTAAGGCTCCTGGCCTTCACTCCTGCACCCCTCCACATCCTCCACCCCCTCCGCCTCTCCCCTCCCGTTTATGCTGAGAATCACCTGCTCCCCATTGAATCAGCTCTCCACTGTCGCCTCCCTGCTGAAGCCTTTCCTGGCTTCTCTGCCCTGTGCAATCTCCTCCTGGGCAGGGTGGACCACTCCCTCTCACAGCCTCCCCCACAAACCCTTGCCTCTAGTTTAACTCTTACCACCCCGAATTACCGGGATTTATTTACCTATTTATCTTTCTCGCCCTCGTGTCTCATTTAGTGCCTCATTTATCTTTGTATCCCTTGAAACTGTCACACACGCCAGCACATTATAGGTTTCCGATAGAGGCTCGATGAATTAATGATAACAAACCGGCTAGGGACAGAGAGTGCAGAAAAGAAAAAAAAATACTGCATTTAGAACCAGTCCTGAACTGAATCGCAGGTAAGCATACTGAAGTTTTCTGTAGCAACGCTGGTAATTTACTTCTCCAATCCTCAGTTTAAGTCCTCTATCAAATGGGAAGTCCACTGCGCACCTTGCAGCACGATGCCCCACCCAAGACACCTGCAGGGCTCCCTGCCTTTTCCCTGAGTGGTCGGGGGTGACGTTCAGACCACAGGTGAGGACCCGGAGCCCGGGGCTGCATCGGGAAGTCTCAGGCCTGACTGCCATGACTCCTCAGCCGCGAAGTCTGCACCCCGGACCAGGCTACCCGAGGGAAGGAGAGGACCCTTAGTCTCTCCAGCCTCTTTAGCCCTCTAGTTCCAGCCCTGAGTCTGTGAGATCCTGAGCTCCCTCTAACATCTTCCTCCTCAATCCCCAAATCCTCTGGTTTCTGTGTCTCAGAACATCTGAAGCCTCCCTGGGTTCTCTGGGGTCCCTTGAGGCCACCAGGATCTTCTACATTTCTCTATTGGTCTCCCTTCCTGACCACCTCTGGGCAGCCCTGGATCCTGACTCTCGGATCACCAAGAACCCTGTTTGCCAGTCTCTCCGGACCCCCAGGATCCCTCATTCTCTTCGCCATCCCTCTCCACCCCCTCCAGGCACTGCCCACTCTGACCCTGGCACCATCTGGCTGCGCAGGGACTCCAGCTGCTGCAGGGCTCCTCCCCTCGCCCTCCTGTGGCTGCCCCAGCCCCTTCCTTGTGACCCACAATAACAGCAAATTCAGCCTCAGAAAACTTCTGGCAGCAAAGTACCCACAGCAGGGGAGAGAAGGACAGAGGCGGGGAGGGCAAGCTGATCTGACCCAGCGGGCTCCTACCGAATCACCATCCTTCCTCCATGTCCCGCCCAGGCTCTTCCCTGTGCTCTCCACACCCTTTACACCACGACTTCTCTTGGGGCCCTGCTTAGCTTCCCAGGCCCAGGCCGGAAGCCCCGAACCGCCCTCTCCTGAACCTCCTCCCCACCTTGCTCTGTGGTCCCATCTGCTCTAGGACAAGGCCCCTTGAGGGGAGAGGATGACATCTGGGAGCGGTTCCCTGCAGGGCTGAGGGGAGACAAACCCAGCCAGAGGGGAGACCTGAGGTCTGGCCGGCAGCCCCAGTCAGCAAGGATAAGAAAGGTGCTAAGTGCTCCCTTCACGGTGCTGGGAACTCATCAGAGAGAAGGGAACAACATACTGAGCTTCTACACATCAGACCCTCTGATGGCTGGCATCCACTTACAGTGGAATCCCACAACCACCCTTCCAGAAAGTGTTCTTCCCTCACTTTCCAGGCAGCAACTGAAGCCTTGAGAGACCAAGTAACTGCCCAGGTTCCCCTGGGCACAAAGGTAGAGGGGAGACAAAGATGCAGATGAGGGCGAGAGACAGCCTACAGCCCGAGAGGCTCGGACTCGTCCAAGCTCAATGTCAAGGCACACAGATTCCTGGCAGCTCGGTAACCTGGTCCACATGGGGACAGCGCTGCAGGAGAAGGGCCCAGCGTTCCTAGGAGACCTCTGCCTGCCAGGGCTGCTGGCTGGGGCCCAGGCTTCCAGACTCAGTGAGTGATTCCATTTTAAAGGTGAAAAATGCTTCCACTGCAATTATCACAGAGTGTATCAAAGTGGCGGCATGGTTTCCAGAAGTGGGCTGTGCAAAGCCACGGTCCAGCCACACAGAGCAGAGCAGAGGGCCCCGTATTTGACTGGGTGGGCTGTGCTGAGACCGCCCCCACCCCCTGGAGAGCAGCGCTTCCATGGCAGGCCTTGGAGAAGACAAAATCAGGTGTTTGAGTACCAATAATCAGACTCACTGCTCTCCTCGTTTGGCCCTTTTCAAACAGAAAAAGAGACAACCGATTTGTTTCGAACTCCTGACCTCGAGCAATCCGCCTGCCTTGGCCTCCCAGAGTGCTAGGATTACAGGTGTGACCGCACCAGGCCTTGAGACAACCGATTTGAAGGGAGATTGGCAGGTGGATACTGAAGACCAAGCTGTCCTAGTCCTTACAGTGTCCTCCTACTCACAGCTGGGGGCAAGGAGACAGAGAGAGTCCATCCCCAGGGGCCTCCATGTCCAAAAAGCAGAATCCTAAGGTGGGGGTGACCCGGGTTCTGGAACTCTGCAGAACCGGGCTGGGTGGGCAGACTTTGCAACCCCTCCCCTCTGCCTTTTTTTTTCCCATCTTCAGCCCTGCTCTGCCCCACCTCAGGCCTGAAAGAGGGGGCACAGGAACACGGGGAGCCTGGTCCCTGGACTGGACTGCAGTGCTCTAGGTCATGTACCCACTGTGCCCTGTTTGGGACTTTCTCCAGACCTTGAATGGCTGGTTCCTTCTCACCCGGTCACCTCCTCAGGAGAGGCCTTCTGAAAGCACCACCTACTCTCCTTCTAACGCCCTGCACCGTCATCTTCACAACCCAGATATGAGCTGAAATCACCTTTATTATTTGTTCCTACCATTTTTCCCTGAAAATAAGACAGGGTCTTATATTTATTTTTCCTCAAGAAGACACCCTAGGGCTTATATTCAGGGGGTGTGTTATTTTTTTTAACTCGGTACAACCATCTACATTTATTCAAATATAGTTAAGTCGTCTTCTTCTGGAACATCATCATAACTCTCCAAACCCCGAATTCCATCCTGAATTTCTTGCGACTCTATTTCCTTTAGAGCCATTGGCCCCAATCTCTCATGTGGAGCAATAGAGCTCTCATGGGGCAGAGGAGAAGGGCTGCTCGTCTTCTTTACCTCTCGGTGAAAAAATGCACGGGTTGTGCAGATGCGCTGCGTAGCCACGCACATCTCTAGGTCTTATTTTCAGGGTAGGGCTTATGTTGCGCAAATGCTTAGAAATCCTGCTAGGGCTTATTTTATGGGTAGGTCTTATTTCCCGGGAAACACGGTAAGTTGATTTCTCTCACCCCCACCCCAAAGCAAGGGCTGCGCACATCTTGTTTGCCGCTGCGTCCCGGTGCCCGGCACCGCCTGCCACATCTTGGGAAGGCTCGACTCTGCTGCCCGAGCTGCCTGGCCGGCCCTCCGCTTCTTGTTATGACTCTATGGACATAATAAATACAATGATGACAACCCCTGACCTGAGTGCAGCGGCCTTTTACACCTGACAGAGCATCTCCCTGAGTCACTGCTCATCTTGCACATACCATGCCTGAGGCTGGGTTATTCCCATTTTACATGTGAGGAAACTGAGGCTCAGAGGGCCTGCAGGACTTGCCGCAGTTCACAGGTCCTTACTGCTGGGGGAGCAGAGGCTCGAACAGACCCCGAGTCCTACCCTCCTTCCCCAGCCTCACAGTCACCTGTACCACGGAAGGGTGGACCTCAGTCCCTCCTTCCCCCGCCATTCTCATCCGTGCAGGTGCCCGTGACAAACACAGGTGCATGTGTGAAGAAAGTGTCTGTCACGACAGAGGCCGGCCTGCGACTGTGCGTGAGGGGATGCATGTGGAACTGAGCGAGAGTCGCCTGTGAAGAGGACCAGTGTGAGGACTGGAGGAGGAGCCGGCATGGACCCATCTCTGCCTGGAAGGGCTGTTGTCCTCCAAAACGTTCTTTCGTTCCTTTGTTTACTTTTTTTTTCCCCTCAAAAAGTCAGTGCACAGTTATTCAGCATCTCCTACCTACCAGCATTTTGGCAGACACTGGGAATTCAGCATAAATGGGAGAAGGTTACCACCTTGGAGAAGAAAGGAATGAATAAAATAAACTCAGAAACCTATCACTTCCTGGAACATGAATTAAAAAAAAAAGAAAGAAAGAAAGAAAAAGAGAAACCTATCACTTCTATCAGGGATTCATTGTTTACTCAGTAAACCAGCTGATCCTGAGCCCACTGTAATACATCTAAAACCAGGCAAATGATCTAATTCATCAGTTTCAATACTAATGTTACATTTGCAAATGGATGGCCTTATAATTTTCAAAAAATTGGATATATTATATGACACTATATATTATTTTACAGAAGTTTTTTTTCGTAACTTCATAAGAACAAGGAACAATTTTACTAGGCTTGGCTCATTATAAATTCACGTACTAATTATATTAAAAATCTGTGATTTAGAAATACAACCAGACACATGCAGGCCCATGGAAAAAAGTAGCTGTTAAAATCAGGGCTAAGGGCTGATGATTTCAGGTTCATAATTTCTCACTTCTAGGTCACTTCTTTTGTTATCTGCTAGTTTTCAATTAGAGGAAGAGGCACTAAAAGGTTAATATACAATTGGTATTTTTTTCACCCAGATGTGAATTCCAAAACAGGGAGCTGAGATTTCGTTTACTTTTGCCTGCCAGTGCCTAGCATGTTTGGTGTACTGCGGGCATAGAATCGATGTTGACCAAATAGATAAAGGAAGAGTAACTATAAATTAATGCTTTGGTTCTATAAATGCCTAGAGCTGTTCAGAGAAAAGACATCATGTGAAATCTAAAATATCACTGCTCCTTTCAGTAGTGTCGTGGGAGTGTGTCATGATCTCTCATGATGTCGGCAAAGCACATTCTGCTGGGTAGAAAACTACATACAAAGATTACTATGATTCTGCAAATGAGTCCATGTTTTGGGCTAAAATTGTTA
The DNA here is from genome assembly GCF_040939455.1 of Microcebus murinus. Classification (NCBI taxonomy): domain Eukaryota; kingdom Metazoa; phylum Chordata; class Mammalia; order Primates; family Cheirogaleidae; genus Microcebus; species Microcebus murinus. Next base: position 104,970,017 of record NC_134105.1, on the reverse strand, counting down.
CAAAGCCTACATTACTGAAAGGGTAGAGAGTGGGCTGGTGGTTAGAGAAGTGTCTTGGATTCTGGTTTCTTAAAGCTCGAAACTGAGCTGGGTGTGGTGACACGTGCCTATAGTCCCAGGTACTTGGGAAGCTGAGGCAGGAGGATCGCTGGAGTCCAGGAGTTTGAGGCCAACCTGGACAATATAGTGAAACCCTGTCTCTGAAAAAAAAAAAAAAAATTGAAACTGATATTCTCAGGTAAATTCCACAGAGGGCTCTTTCTGCCGTAGTAATAAAGGCTTTGACAATCCTGCTTCTTTTCCACTCTCCTCAGGTGTCTTTAACATGAAATCACTCAGTGGGAAAGCAGTTAAACAGTGCCTACCCCTCTGGGGGTTGGGGGTAGGGGCAGTGTCCTTAACTTTTGGCAACTGCATTGGCTAGTGGTTGAGAGCCCAAAATCTGAAGTCAGACCACCTGCTTCTAATCCCCATCTAGGGTCTGTGTGACCCTGGGCAAGTTGCCTAACCTCCCTAGGTCTCGAATTCCATATCTGTAAAGTGAGGAGAGTAATAATAGCACCCACTGGCTGGGCCTGTTATAAGGGCACGTGAGTTCATACCTGTGAGGCACTTAGCACAGTGCTTGCTCATGGCAAACACTCAGGACACGGTGGCTACATCTCTCTCCCCACCCCTATAGCTGAGAAATCCCAAGTCGGAAGCCCCAGGTTCAGATTAGTGTTCTCATTTTATAACTGAAGTTAAATCTCTTGACCTTGATCTCAGTTTTCTTGTTTGCAAAATGGTACCCAGTAATCCTCAAGTCAGGCAAAGCCAGGCCTTGGCAGTTATTTCTCAATAAGGACTGAATATACAAGGTAATGATGGGCTATTTTTAAAGTCTGGACACAAAGGACAAGATGGTAAAGATTAAAACTCATCTATTTTGGCAAGGCACAGTGGCTCATGCCCGTAATCCTAGCGTTCTGGGAGGCCAGTTTGTCAGGGCTCTGAAAAGAACAAAACAGAAAGATTGGAGAAAAGGAGGTTTGAGAAATAGATAAGTGTATTGCAGGGCCAGTATTAGGAGCATTTGCACGACCCTGAGAATGAGTGCCCACTGTCCTAAGCACCTAGCTTGCCTCACCCAGTCCCAGCCTTGGTAGATGGGCCTTTGGGAGCGTGCACTCAGGGCCCAGACCTTTGGGCCTCACACTAATGCCCACTAAAGACCAGCTAACACAGAGGAGGCAGCGAACAGCCAGCTGAGCAAGATAACTCATCCTGTGGCTGTCAGCCAGCCTTCTCTTCAGCCACCAGTCTTCCTAGGGCTGGCGCGGTGGGCTGGCAAACACAGTGGACTTGGTGGTTGTGCAGGGGCTCAAGATCACGGACACCTTCTCGCCACAGTTCAAAGCTACTGCGTGCCCAGCTTGCTCAGAGCAGAGGTTGACGCTGAGCCCTGTATCTGGTACTATTCCTTCCTTAGTCGGGGGAGAAAGCATCCAGCCTCAGGGTGGCAGGTTCATTACAAAAGACCCCTTCCCCTTTTGAGGGGGAAGTGATTTGTCCTTACCAGAACCATTACAAACTCCAGCACCACCACCCATGTGCTTACAAAACGCCTGATCTCTCAATATGATATCCCACATCACACGCCTCAGACCAAGGAACCCATTTTATAGCAAACAGGCACGACAACAGGCTCCTGATCACGAGGTGTACTGGTCCTACCCTATCACCCAGAATTAGCCAGCTTGATAGAATGGTGGACGGCCTGTTGAGAGCTCGGGAAGGCACCATCTGAGGAACAATCCTTTGTGGGGTTTGAGCCTTCTCCTCCAGAATGGGATATATACCTTAAACCAATGCTCACAATATGCTACTGTGTCCCCTATAACCAAGATACACAGGTCTGGGTGTCAAGGACTGAAATTAGGTTAGCTGGGCATAGTGGCGCACATCTGTAGTTCCAGCTACTCAGGAGGCTGAGGCAGAAGGATTGCTTCAGCCCAGGAGTTCAAGGCTACTGTGAGCTATGGTCATGCCACTGCATTCTAGCCTGGGCAACAGAGTGAGACCCTGTCTCTACAAATAAATAATTAAAGATTTTTTTGAGAAGGACTGGAATTAGGAATGGACACTCTCACTATCACACCCAGTGACTTATATGTGAACTTGTGCTTCCCTTCACCAAAATCTTGGGATCTTCCAGGCTAGAGGTCCTAGTTAACAGAGGGAGAAGACTTCTACCAGTTGACATAGTAAGAATCCCATTAAACTGGTAGCAGCAACTGCCACCTATTCACTTTGGGATCCTCCTGCAGTGAACCAACAGGCAAAGGAAGACAGTTTCCCTACTTACTAGAACAATCAGTCATGGTTACCAGGAGGAGCTAGAGTGGCCACACAGTGGGGGCAGAGAGGAGAATGTCTTGTACCCAGCGATTCTCTGGGGCATGTCTTCATGGTTTTGTGCCTGGTGATGACCATAGATGGTCAACCAACAAAGGATAACTAGGGGTCTATGCCCTTTGGCAATGAAGGTCTAATCACCCTACCAGGAAAACCAGATGAAGTGTCAACTGAAGGTGGGCATCTAGAATGGGTAATAGAGGAGGGAAATGATGAATATCAAGTAAAGCCTCTGGATCAGTTACAACTAAGAGGATTGCAGCCTTTTTCACTAATCTTTTTGCCTTAGTCTTTGAGAAAAACACTCTCGACTACCACCTTAAAGTGGGCCCTGTGACCGACTGGACATGAAGCTCTCCTCTTGGGGGAATAAGCAAGAAATTAGGGACACCTTTGCACGGAGCAAGTTCAAGCCCAAGATCATAGTATGGGAGCTGGATATGATGAGAGGGCACAAGGGGTGGGCTGCGTTGGACACAAAACTTGCACGCCCCTTAGGTTCTTTTAATTGACTCCTTATTTCCAAAGGGGCTGTCCACTTCCCAAACCTCTGCCACTTCTATCAGAGCCCCTTTTTGGTGGTCAGAGCTGACTGGAGTCCCAGAAACGCATCATCTTCTCACCCCACATCCTGAGGCTATCTCTCTGAGTCACCCCTCCGTTTCCGATTAATATCCATGGCCCACCGCACATGGGCCATGGATCTGGCTTCCAGAGTGGACACCAAGGTACAGGTGGTCAGCCTCTATGTCAGTTCCCACCAGATAAGCTTGACCAGTGGGAAGTGGGAAGCAAGGGGGAGCTGGGCAGATGGATACATTCCTCCTTCTTGCTCCCTTCCATGGATCACTCCAAGGTGTGATTTCACCTCGTACCCTGTGTGAAGAAGTCCGCTTTGCCAAGGGAGAATGCCCGTCAAGCACCTGCTGTTGCTGTTTGCAGCTGGGTTTGCGGCAGTAGCCAATGCCCTAACATCGTTTTGCATCTTTTTTTTTTTTTTTTTGGCTGCACTACTCCTTTCCTCACTCTCACTACTCTGAGCTTGGTCCCTCTTCTAGAAAGAACTTTCCCCACCTTCTTCAACCTGACTCATTCTCTGCAACTCAGCTCAACCTCATGTCTTCTGACATCCCAGCTCCCCCTACACACACACACACACATACACCCCAAGCTAAATTGGGGGTCTCTGAGGGGAGCTCCCATAGCATCAGCCCACACCACCAGCTCACTACAGCTTTAATAAGTATCTGCTAACAAGGCCATGCCCCCCACCTGATATCTTGAGACAAGGTCCTTTTTCCTCTCTGTTCTCAGCAAAAAGAACAGCGCCTGGTACATAGCCGCGAAACTTTGGCCTAAATCCCAGTGCAAGTAGTGAAAGGAAATCTAGTTTCAAATCCTGGCTCTGACACCAACTTCTGAGACACTGAAAGACCCTGGCCAAGGCACTTAATTCTGTGAGCTTCAGTTTGCCTTTCTGAGAAGTGGGCATAATGTTCCCTGTCCCCTTCTTAGTTTGTGAGGATCAAAAGAGAGAGAAATAGGATTGGCCCTCTTACATGGCAGTGGGTATAAGGACAACAGAGGTTTAAGACATCATCGCTGATGTTATTTTTTTGTTGTTGTTTTTTATTTTATTTTTTTTTTTGAGGCAGAGTCTCACTCTGTTTCCCGGGCTAGAGTGCTGTGGCATCAGCCTAGCTCATAGCAACTTCAAACTCCTGGGCTCAAGCAATCCTCCTGCCTCAGCCTCTAGAGTAGCTGGCATGCGCCACCGTACCCGGCTAATTTTTATATATATATATATATATGTATATATATATATATATATATATATATATTTTTTTTTTTTTTTTAGTTGTCCAGCTAATTTCTTTTCTTTTTTTTTTTTTTTTAGTAGAGATGGGGTCTTGCTCTTGCCCAGGCTGGTCTTGAACTCCTGAGCTCAAACAATCGATCTGGCCACCTCGGCCTCGCAGAGTGCTAGGATTAGAAGCGTGAACCACCACAGCCTGGCATCACTGATGTTATTAACAACAACTGCTAACAGTGTTGTTACTAATAACAACCTGCTTAGCTGGAGGAAATTCTTCTGTCTTCCTCCAGGATTGCCTGGTTTTGCCCTAGCCCAGCGCCATTATCTGCTCAAGAATGGAAGCCAGGGCCCCTCCTCCCTAAGCCCTTATCTCACAGATTTGACATGACCTCAAAAAGTCCTTCCAGAAGTCTGACCCACATCCTTCCTGTTGCAGCCCCGCCCCCTCCCCTCCTCATGTCTCCTCAAAGTATAATCCTGAGTAATAATCTGCAAGAAGCCCCGAGCATCTAGCAGGGCATAACCCTTCTGAGGTTCACATTCACATTCCCTCCGCTCAGAGCAGGCCAAGAGACAAGGCACCTGTGGGAAATTTTTCAGGGAGAAAGCAGAAACCCAGAAAGAGAGAAAGGAAAGGTCTGGTCTGGGGTGAAGGAGCAGAGAAAGAATCAGGAAGGTTGGAGGTCAGATAGCAATAAGGACTTCCCAACACCTAAACCCAGAGTGACACAAATATCCACCACTGCCATACCACCACTACCTTCAGCTGCACAGCTTCTGGGGGTGGGACAATTGCCTGACGGCTTTCCATGACGTGGGTCTTCTGTTGGGGCTAAGGCTGTGGGTAAGGTGACATTTCCTGCCTCCAGGGGCCGGGTGAGAAGAGAGATGAGTTGCTGAGTGTGCACACCTCTCAAGAGCACACAGACACACCCTGCTCTGGGATCCCTTCATTGGCTGGCCCCATGGAGTTTCCCCTGACCCAGGTATACCCGCAAGGTAAGTGTGAAACTTTAGAATGCTGGCGGGAGGGGACATCAAGACCCCCATGCCCCTGGTTGCTCTCCTGGACCTGAGCTCCCATTTCAGAGGTGAGGGGCCCCACCCCAAGCCAGAGCTGGCAAGGCTGATTGGGAGGGCGGCCACAATCCCTGCTCCCTCTCTGGGGCTCCATGTCCACTCATCCCTGAGGACAGAGGTGACAGGGCTTGCTCGGTGCTTCTTAGAGAGAGAGGAGGGAAAAGGGGATAAAGGGGGCTGGGAGGCAGAGGATCTTGGGCCAAAAGAGGGACCTTCCCTGAAGAGACTATGGGACTTCGGGGCCATGAAAAGGCCAGCCTAATTCCCAGGCTCTCCTTCCTGGCACCGGTTTCCCTGACAACCCCCTCGTGGGCATTAGCTCTCTGTGCCGCCTTGGCTCCTTACTCCTTACCTCTGAGAAGTCCCCCTCCGCTGTCCCTCCTGCATTTCTCCTGTTGACCCAGCCCTCCAGGTCCAGGGTCCGAGGCCTGTGGGGCCCCTCGGAGCCTGGGGGAGGGGTAGGAAGCAGAGAAGAGGCTGTCCCTCCCCGAGAAACCCCAGCAGCCCTCTCTGTGCTAACAGGGAGTCACGAAGCCCCCACCCCGACCTTCAGCACCTTCCAGCCTGTGGACTTGACCCGCAGGAGCTGCCGGGGCCTGGGCTTGCTCCCCGGGCCCAGACTGCAGACCCTGAGGGCTGAGGAGGCCCAGCCCGGCGGCACAGCCCCAGCGGGCCACTCTGCGGTGAGTGGGAGCGCGGGGCCTGGGGGGCTTTTCACTTAAAACTGAAAATATTCTAAGTGACAAGTGAGTAGCCCCTTGGGCATGCAGCTCCCTCATCTCTCCCACCCTCACATGGGTGTAGACTCCTGGATGGACCGAGGTCACCAAGGGAGGAAGCAGGAATGATGGGGGCTGCCCACGGGGCCAGGGCACAGAGGCGGGAACAAAGATGGCGAGTACCTTCTTCATGTGCTGAGTTGCCCACTTGCCCCCTCGAGGCTCCTCTGCCTCAGGAAGCTCAGGCTGAGCCCATAGGTGACCAGAAACAGGCATCTGTATCTGTGTGTCCAAGGGCTTCGCTTGCCCAGTGCATTCCAGACCCCTGGCTCCGTCCCTCCCGCCTGCCCAGTCATCAGGGAACCTTCTGCTGCAGGGTAAGGCCCTGCCATTCTGGCCTCTGGGGAACTTCCTGCATCATCTCCCTTCATCCCCAGGCCAGGGAATGGCTCTGTCCGCCTGCAAGGCCTTGCTGCCTCTCTCGCCTCTATCTGAGCACAATTTAACAGCTCACTGCTCCTGGGTTAAAGGTCCACAGGACCCAGAGGGAAGAGGAAGGAGAGTCCTGGAAACCAGAACAGCTGGAACTGAAGAAGGGATTTAACTTAGACCTCAGGAAAAACTTTTTGGTCACTTTTACCCTAAACTAGGCAGGAGGAGCTGGGTTGGAGGATGAGAAGGTGGCAGCTGACTTGGAATCAGGAGAAGGGCCACTCATGGCTGCTTCCCACTCCTGGAACTCTTCCCCTGTCCAGGTATTGCCCCAGTCCCCCGGGGCTGCCCAGCCCCCAGACGAAGCCGAGGAGGTGCCTGGGGAAGGAAGCCTGTCCCTACAGGCTGAGATCCGGGATTGGTTCCAGAAGACCCAGGCCCACTCGCTCCTGCAGCACGGGGCAGCCCCTGCCTGGTTCCATGGCTTCATCACCCGGAGGTGAGTCACCGAGGAGCCCCAGAGGGGGGCAGGGGCAAGTGCGGGGCGCTGCGGCCAGTCAGGAGTAAATTATGGCTGCGACTCCAGGCTCCAGCTCCTGGAGTTTCCCAGGCCTTTCACTGAGGCAGCTCTCCTGGGGGAGATAATTGGAGAGGCGCCAGCCTAAAACCCTCTGTGCCTCAGTTTCCCCTCTCTTGGCTCTATTATTTTCCTGTCTCTAAGGCCTCTCGTCCTCATATTTTCCACCTCTCTCTCCTGCCATAGCTTACTCCATCTTTACCTCTGACTATCTCCACCCCTCTCCTCTTCCTTCCCGCCCTTGCAGATCCTCCCTCCACCTCCATTTCTCAACCTCACTTCTTTTTTTTTTTTTTTTTTGAGACAGAGTCTCACTTTGTTGCCCGGGCTAGAGTGCTGTGGCGTCAGCCTAGCTCACAGCAACCTCAAATTCCTGGACAATCCTCCTGCCTCCGCCTCCTGAGTAGCTGGGACTACAGGCATGCGCCACCATGCCTGGTCAATTTTTTATATGTATATTTTTTTAGTTGGCCAATTAATTTGTTTCTATTTTTAGTAGTGACAGAGTCTCACTCTTGCTCAGGCTGGTTTCGAACTCCTGACCTTGAGCGATCCGCTGCCTCCGCCTCCCAGAGTGCTAGGATTACAGGCGTGAGCCACCAAGCCGGCCATCAGCCTCGCTTCTTGTTTCTCTTTGTTCACCTCCTCAGTTCAGCTCATGACTTCTGAAGTCTAGAAGGCTAACTACCATCCCTGTTGCTATGGTGGCAGCCCCTCCAGGCTGCCCTTCCAGGGTGAGGCCAGTGGAGGATGCAGGGCTGGGCTGGGTCTCCTGAGTGGGTCCCCTGGCCCCTGTCTGCCCCCAGTCCCCCCAGCAGGGGAGAGCAGCACCCACATCCCCTCTCCCATCTTCACCCTATCCCTTTCTCTGGCGGCTTCAGCATGCCGGCTTGGGGGTAGGGGTCCCTCATGAGAGAGCCTAGGTGACAGGAGCGAGGCGGGAAGAGTCAAAGCAGGATTCTACCTCCTCTGTCACCCACAGGGAAGCCGAGAGGCTACTGGAGCCCAAGCCTCAGGGATGCTACTTGGTGCGGTTCAGCGAGAGCGCGGTGACCTTCGTGCTCACTTACAGGTGAAGGGCCGAGCGACCTGGAGGCGGGGCTTCGGGCCAATTGGAGGGGCGGGACTCGGTGCTGGCCCTCGGCGGAGCGGGGCTCCTCGCTCAGCTGCTGCAGGTAGGGGTCCCGCCCATCCGCGCTGGTGGCCCTGGCCTGGAGAGGGAGAGGAAGAGGCTCAGACCCCAATGGCGCCTTCCAGGAGCCGGACTTGCTGCCGCCACTTCCTGCTGGCCCAGCTCAGGGACGGGCGCCACGTGGTGCTGGGCGAGGACAGCGCCCACGCGCAGCTGCAGGACCTGCTGCTGCACTACACGGCACACCCGCTCATCCCCTACGGGGAGACGCTCACCGAGCCCCTGGCCCGCCAGGTACTTCCCTGATCCTGACCCAACACCCCAGGGTCTCAGGCTGGCGCCCTTTGTCACCCAGAGCCCAGGCGGCGGACTACAGCACCAGGCACTTTCCCATCCCCACAGACAACCCCGCCACACCAGCCTTGCCCACACATCTCTGTGGGAGGCCCTTGGAGAAACACAGGTGCTGGGGAGGAGTCCTTAAAAGACCAGCCCAGCTACACAGAGACGGAGGGGCAGGGAGAGGCCAGCTGGGCACACAGCGTTTTGTTTTTTCAGTTGAGATATTTTACTGAGTACCTAGAGCGTGCCAGGTGGGCAGGCCCTGAGAACAGACTCATGGACAAGACAGACGGGTCTCGAACTCACAAAGCTGACTACCTTCCAGCTGCAAAGACAGACAAGGAGTAAGAATCGAGTGTAATGGGTGTGATACAGGGTGCCATTTAGCCTGCAGGCAGCATCAGCAGGGAGGGCCTTCCTGAGCAACTGCAGGCAGTTCTGAGGGACCGCTGTGTGCCAGGCGTCCTTCGGGCACTAGGAAAATGGCAGTGAACAAAACTGACCAAAATATTCCCACCTTAGTGGAGCTTACATTCTAGCAGGAGACAGACAATGGATAAGTAGCACAAATAACAAGCAAACATTCATAGTATGTCCAGTAACGGAAAGTAAGTGCGGAGAAGAAAAACAGAGCAGTGATAGGGACTGACAGGGTTGGGACAGTTTTACATAGGGATGTCAGGAAAGGCCACTCCAGTAAGGGGACATCTAAATAGAAGCCTGACTGGAGTAAGGGGGGGAGCCATGCAGATGACTAGGGGAAAAGCATTCTCAGCAGAAGGAGCAGCAGGTGCAAAGGCCCTGAGGCAGGGGGCAGCGTGTTGTGTTTTAAGAATAATGAGAGCGGCGAGGAAGCTGGCGTGGGTGACCAGGACCTAGGGATGGAGGTAGGACATGAGATCAGCGAGGTGAGGGAAAAGGGTCCTATAGACTCTCATGTGGATTTGGAATTTTATTCCGAGTGAGTTGAGGTGGCACTGGAGAGTTACATGCTGAGGAGTGACATGACCTGCCAAGTTGGGCAGCGGCAAGGGTGAGGTTGCGGCCGACCAAGGCTACTACAGTATTTCAGGTGAGATGACGGCAGGCTGGACCTGACTAGCAGAGGTGGAGGCGTGGGGAGGGTGGAATGCTGGGACTGGTTGCAAGGTGGAGTTGATGGCATTTATCACCAGATTGGATGAGGATGAAGAGATGGGGTTGTCACTGACTGAGATGAGGAAGGCTGTAAGAGGAACAAGTCTGGGTGGGGCAGGGAGATCAGGAGTTCAGTTTCTGACACGCACAGTTCAAGATGTCCGTTTGGGCCAGGCGCAGTGGCTCACGCCTGTAATCCTAGCACTCTGGGAGGCCGAGGTGGGAGGATTGCTCAAGGTCAGGAGTTCGAAACCAGCCTGACCAAGAGCGAGACCCCATCTCTACTAAAAATAGAAAGAAATTAATTGACCAACTAAAAATATATAGAAAAAATTAGCCAGGCATGGTGGCATATGCCTGTAGTCCCAACTAGTCTGGAGGCTGAGGCAGCAGGATTGCTTGAGCCCAGGAGTTTGAAGTTGCTGCGAGCTAGGCTGATGCCACGGCACTCTAGCCCGGGCAACAGAGTGAGACTCTGTCTCAAAAAAAAAAATGATGTCCATTTGACATTCCAATGGAGATGTCAAGTAAGCAGTTGGAATACAGAGGTCTGGGCTAGAGATAATATTTGAGAGACATCAGCACGTAGATGGACGATAAAGTCTTTAGAAAGGTGAAATCTCACTCAGGAGTCAGTGTAGATGAAAAAGAAATGAAGCCCAAGTCTTCAGCATTTAGAGTTTGCAGAAATGAGGAGGAACCTACAAAGAAAATTGGAAAGAACAGTCAGAGAGGAGGAAAACCAGGAGAGGGTGATACTCTGGAAGCCAAGTGAAAAAAGTGAGCAAGAAAGAGTGAGTGGCAATGGGTCAGGAATTGTCCATTGGACTTAACGGAAAAAGTTGTTGGTGACCTAGACAAGAACAGCTTCGCAGAGCTTTATTGGGGTTGCTTCAAAGAAGTGGGGACAGTGCCTGTGGGGACTGACTCTTTTGTGAGGAACAGGCAGGGACCTGAAGATTCCCAGGTAAGGAAGTCTGGGGGTGAGGGGAGCTGGCTGGAACTAAGGAAGCTGAAGGCAGAGCTGTTGGAGTCCAAGGTCTATGCCCAGCTCACACAGGGACTTGTCACTGAAGCTCCCAGGACTTTGATTTATCCTGGGGCAACAGGGGACCTCTGAAGGATTGCTAGGGGAGTCTGTAAGATCACCCTGCTCAAGACTGGAGAATGGCTTGGAAGGGCAAGAGGATGCAGGCAGAGGAATTAGGAGGCCTGAAGGAGGATGCTGGCTATGTACGTGGAGAAATGTGCCCGGAAGTGAAAGATATTTAGGCAGTGGAAGGAGCAGGGCTTGTGTGCGATTTGAGGTGAGGAAGAAGGTGAAGGGGTCAAGGCTGAGTCGGAAGGTGCCATTTTGGCAGCAGGGTGGAGGTGCTACTTTTTGTTCATGAAAGAAATGCCAAGGCAGGCGTTGGAACAGGGAAAAAGAATTCTGGTGTGGGTCCATGAAGCCTGCACTACACCGTCACTTGGAGACATGCACGTGATGGACTGCAGGAGCATGAGGAAAGCCCTGTGGCCTTAGCCTGCAGAATCAGCAGGCATGAGGAGAGCGCACATGAGCCCAGGGCTAATGCTGAGCTGAAGTCCCACCTACTGTAAGGTGGAGCCTTCCCACTGGGAGGCTCATCTCTCCCAAGGCAGTCTCCGCCCTTAAAAATTCTAGCTTGTGGGCCAGGCATCATGCCTATAATCCTAGCACTTTGGGAGGCAGAGGCTGGAGGATTGCTTGAGCTCAGGAGTTCGAGAACAGCCTGAACAAGAGCGAGACCCTGTCTCTACTATAAATAGAAAGAAATTAACCAAACAACTAAAAGCAGAAAAAATTAGCCGGGCATGGTGGGGCATGCCTGTAGTCCCAGCTACTCTGGAGGCTGAGGCAGGAAGATCGCTTGAGCCCAGGAGTTTGAGGTTGCTGTGAGCTAGGCTGACGCCACGGCACTCAAGCCTGGGCAACAGAGTGAGGCTCTGTCTCAAAAAAAAAAATTAAAAAGTTCTAGCTTGTATCTCCACGAATTAAGCTTCCACAACCCATAGAAATAAACATGCGCAGCTGTCATGAAGATTGGTCCCCATGCCAATAATTTTTAAGCTAAAGATTCCTAAAGCCTTGTTGCATTTTTACAACCATAGGCACAAATGGGGACTGGCCTGGCCCAGCCCTGTGTTCCAGAAGAAATTAAGTTTAAAGCTAGATATGGCCTGTGACCAGAGCAAACCCCACCTCCACCCATCCCCTCTTCCTCACCCAGGGAACACAGTCCAGGCCAAATTCCTGTGCCCGTCTCCTCTCCCCTATCCTCTACTTGGACCAGATTATGCCGTTCTCCTGGATCTCCTGCCTACTCCCCAATCTTGCTCTCTCCTGCACCAAATCCTTCAGACTTCCTCCTTTCCCAGCAGATTCCAGAGCCTACAGGACTTTCCCTTAGGGCTGAAGAACCAGATTCTGGAAGCAAAAACCAAGACCCAAACCCTCAGTACAGTCCAATCATCAAGCAAGCCCCAGCCTCAACACAAAAAGAGGGGGCTTGGGAGCCAAAGGAGGTATCACAGGGCTGGAGGGGCTGAGGGATGGGGAGGAGCCCAGGGACAAAAAGAGGGGAGATGCCAGTGAGGGAGGTGAGGGGCCCAGAGGGAAGGAGGTGGGGCCCAGAGGGAAGGAGACGAAGGCTGGTACTTAGGCTCGGGCTTTGTTTCTGCCTCAGTTGCTCTCACCTGACTCCTCCCTGGCCTTGCCTTCTCTCCTAGCCCTCCCAACTGCCCAGGCCCAAGCCTCCCATTCCCGCCAAACCTCAGCTGCCCCCCGAACTCTACACAAGCCCCCATCCGCGATCCCGCCGGGCCCCACGCCCCAAGCCCACCAACCCTATCTACCATGAGCCTGACGAACCCATAGCCTTCTACGCCATGGGCCGGGGCAGCCCCGGGGAAGCCCCCAGCAACATCTATGCCGAGGTAGAGGGTGAAGGCCCACCGGCCGTGCCCGTGCATCCTGTCCTATAGACGTGCCAGTCCAGACCTGTTCCAGGAAGCCAGGTAAATGGGGGTGCAGGGAAAAGCCAGTCCAAGAAGGTTTTCTTGCACACTAGACTGGGGAGGGTGGAGAAGGTCAGGCTGCCTGGGTCAGGATGGAGGTCGGAGGTCAGAGGTGGTGTGGGAAGGACCAGAATGGCCCAGGCTGCAGCAACCGTTTTCCAGGCCAGAGATTGCTCCCTCTCTTCTCCTAGAGCCACTCAGACCTGCTTCACCTTTGTCAAGCCCCACCCTCTCCTACTCCACAGAGAAAACAGAGGACCCCAGGCAGGGTCCCCCTCTGCCTCTCCCCACCCGAGCCTGCCTTTGCATCTGTGTCCATCTTGTCCGGCAGGCCCTCCTCAGACGCACTGGGGGCTGGCCCCACACCGCGCCTCCCCGGCCCTCTTCCTTGGCCTTCATGGCCCTGGCATCCTGGAGCAGAAGGGCACTTGGGGTCCTCTGTCATCTCGGGTGAGCTCGGGGGCGGGGGCATCTGCACTCCCAGCCTCCTACACACTCCTCCCACCATCTCCCCACTCCCATCTCCTCACTGAGCAAGTCGGTGTCTCCTCCTGCTGTGTCAGACCCACTGGCCGCCCCTGCCCTCTCCCTCCGCCTCTGTCCCGCTCCTCAGGCCCTGGCCCAGCCTGCCTCCCCGCTCCTTCCACTGCCCCAGCTCTCCCCCAGCCCTGTGCCTGCTCACACCCACCGCACCCCTGCCAACTGCTGCTGTCCTAGAGCTGATGTCACCGCTCCATGTCTCCATCCAAGCTTCTCTCTGGGCTTCTGGTCAGCTCCCTGGTGTCCCACAGCCTCCAAACTCAACACGGCCAACACCGCTCTGACCCCAGCCCCGCAAACTGCTCCCTCGAGTGTTGTATATCCTGACTGACCACTCTCCAGCCACCCACTAGCCAAGCCAGAATCCCAGGGCTCCCTCAACATCTCCTCGCTCCTCACCCACCCTCCTCATAAGCCACTAATTCCTGCTCGGTCTCTCTTCCTTAATAGATTTTTCCTTTCCCCAGTCCCAGCCCCCATCATTTCTCATCAGGACTCTTCCAAGAGCTTCTTAACTGGTTTCCTAACCACCAGTCTTGCTACTTCTGATCCACTCTGCCCCAAAGAAGCCAGAACGGTCTTTCTGAAGCAGCTGCCTGGCCCATGAGGCCTTCCACACTTGAGGGGGTATCCCCGCCCCTTAGCCTTAATACCACTGCCCCCATCCTCCTAGAACTGTTCACATTTCTCCAAACTCACCAAGTGGTTTCAAGCCTCCTAGGGTTTGCACCTGCCAGTCCTTCTGCCTATAGCAACTTCCTGCAAGCTCGTCCTCCGACTGCCCAGCAACCTTCTAATCATCCGTCAAGCCCAGCTTGCCCTTCTCCTCTGGAAAGTCTTCCCTGACCTGACCAGAGGCCACCCACCGTGCTTTACATACACCTGCCACTGATCACCTGGGGCTACTCTTCTCTTCCCATCTCCCCATCTCCCTCTTCCCCAGTAGAGTGTGAGCTCCCTGAAGGCAGGGCTGGGACTTATCCTCTGTTTCCAAAGCACCCAGCTCAGAGCCTGGCACAGAACAGGTACTCAGGAAATCTTTGTTGAATGAATGAATGAGAGGGCTTTAGACCGCCTACCAGGAGGCCAATGTCTATTAAGACCAGATGTCTTGGTCTTGAGACTTCAGGTAGGCCCAAGAGGCAGAGGGTAGAGGGTATGACCTAGGATTATCCTTCTCTCTGCAGAATCCAGGTGGGCCACCGCTGCATTCTGAGAACTCTGTGGCTGGACAAGGCCCTCCCCTGGCCCACAAGCCCACATCCCCCTGGAGACACACCCTTCCCCACAATTTTTCTAGATAGATGCTTCTGGACAAAGGACAGGCGTGGCTCCCCCTTGGGCCTCCTCAGTAGGCAGTGAGTCTGAGCTGGGGGAGAATAACTTAGAACATCAAGTGCAAAGACCACCACACACACCTGGGCACCCTTCTCAGGAAACATGGATGGAACAAGCCGTAGGTGATCAAAGCTGGAAAGGACCTCAGCCATCATCTATTGCAAGGATGGCAGAGATGTCACCTTGCATGCCAACCCCAATCCATTGGTTGTGGCTGCCTAGATCACTGCATTGTAAAGGATGTTAAGGTCATATCTGAACTCAGCAGAAAAGAGCACCGTGATTGATGAGTGATGTCTGCCTTGGTTGAGGGAAGGAGGAGGAGCAGCATTTCATTTGTCCTTACAGATGAAGTCCAAGTCCCTCACTGTGCAGACAAGGAAACAAAGCCAGAGAGGGCTAGTGACTTGACCAAGGTCAAGGACTAGAACCCAGGCTTCCTGATTCCCACTTAGTGCTCTGTCCCTTACCCCGCATCCACGAACTCTCCTCTGCAGGAGACATCAAAGATTTCCTCAGACAGGAAATCAGGCTGCTTTCCAGAGTGCTGCCACTCAGGGGCCTAGGTGCTGGATCCCAGCTTAACCCTGTCCCCCTGGCAGGCCTGGCACCCCTCAAAGAAGCCTGGAGGTCAGAGGAGCAAATGTGGAGTCCGTTTCCTCTTCAGGACACGTCCACTGGCTCCCTCCTGGGAGTCCCCAAGAGCCCAGTGGCTCAGTGCTTGGCGACCCTCTAAGGCGGCAAGCAAGCAGGCTAGGAGGGCCCTGCTGGCTCCCACTGCCCTGGTTTCTCCTCCTGGAGTCTAATTTCCTTGGCCCTGTGAGCCTTTGAGTCTGGGCCCTGGTCCAAGGCTGCTGTTATCTGAGGAATGGTTTGGTGAGAACAGATGTTAGAACTTGTTTGTTGATTCTTGTCTGGCTAATAAATCATCAGCAACCGCCTCCCCCCACAGGGATCCAAGTCCTCAGGCTCCTTCTGTCTGTCTCTGACTTTCTCTCTCCCTCATATCGTGCAAGGCGAGTGGTTGAACTGCCATTGCAGTAGGGATAGAGGGGTCTGGGGCTTGAGAGACACCTGGGCAAGGGTCACAGACCTACCGGCTGAGGGCCGGGAGACACAAGGCAGGGGACACAGACCTCTCTCTGCAAAGTATTCCTTCTCCAGCTGGGGCAGAGGCAGCCAGGGGCAGGGGGTGGCTGCATCACCTGAGGGGTGCCAGTAAAGAAAGAGGGACAGGGAGGGGTGTGGTCGAGGGGTAGCCCCTTCACCATCTCTGCAACCCCTCTGCCAAGCATGGCACTGGGGGCAGGAAGGTGTGTTATAAGCCTGTGTGTGCGAGTCCTTGGACAGGAATCCCCCCTGAAATGGCTCCAGGATTCTCTCGTGTATCTTCCTAGCCTCTTGGGTTTGCCTCAGTCAGGACCCCATTCCCTCTCCTGTCCCTCCTGTGATGTTTCCCCCTTCTCTGCCCAGACCCACTTCAGGGCCAGGCTCCTGCCCCTGTGCAAAGCTTCACATTCTGGGGCTCCAGCCACCTGGAGGAATACATCCTAGGACTTAACTTTTGTCTCTGACTGGGGGCTTTCTGAGGCAGGGCTGTGTCTGCCCCTGGAGCATTCTCAGGGCTCAAAGCAGACATCGCCCTCCAAGGCCCAATCCAGATGTCACCCAGGCCTGGGTACTCCTATGGTCCCATCTGTGTAGCCTGTTCTTAGGTATCCATTCCTGCGAGAGCTTAGTTAAGGCAATCAGTGCCTGTCAGGGTCCCTCTTCCTGCCAAGTGGCCCTGGACCAACCTGTGGCACAGAGATCCTCTAGATCCTTCCTTCAAGCCATGGTCCCTAAGCCTGGGTGCTGCCACCACACCACACCACCCCCAGCCTGGCACAGGCGCCAGCTCGAGTGACTAGCAAATTCCCCTCCTTTCCACTCCAGTGCTAATCAGCTTAAGGAGAAATATGGTTGCTGAGTCAACAGAGTTGGGGTTCCACTTCCTTTTGTTTAGACCTCAGGTCTAAATGCCCTCCCAGCAAGAGAAGAGGTGGGGAGGGAGGCAGAGGGGGAGGAGGAGAGGAGCAGATGGCTTTGCTGAAATCAGGGAGGAGGCTGAAAGTGCAAGAAAGGTCTCCGATTAGACTCAGGGGGTCACCTCCTGGCAGATTCCTTGCGGCTGAGGGAGGTGGCAGAAGAGTGGCTTACTATACAGCAAGAGGTAGAAATCAGAAAGTCAGAAAACAGGATTTCCTCAGATTTTGGGGTATAACAGCATGGGAAGGTGTGGGGAGGGGACCAGAAATGCCTAGTGACCCCCTTACTGTTTCTAGAGAAGCAAAGCCTACTAGACAAGGGCAGAGTGCGACCCAGGGACCTCTCCTTCAGCTCCACACAGCTCGGGGTGGTGGGAGAGTCCAGATGATGCTATGTCATCAAGAGCCCGGGTTCCTGCTGTGGCACTGTGCTAATTAGCTGTGCAACCTTTGGCAGGGAACCCTTTTTCTGTGCCGCTGCTCCCCACATTCCTTATGAAAGAAAGCGATTGGCCCCCTCATTTGCACACACGGTTGCTGGTACAGGTGAGACCACGAAAATGAAGGGCTTTGAAAAGCAGTACTGCTGGGGCTAGAAGGCACTTGAGAGCCCTTGTGAGAGACATTCTGGTTCAACTACAGAGGAAACTAAGGTGACAGGGAGCAGGAGGCAGTCAGGCCCAGGGCCCGAATCTTGTCATCCCAACTCAGTGTTCCTCCCAATACCATGGGCCCTCCCAGACCAAAGGATGAGGTCCCGGGCCTGCCCAGGGCTGCCTGAAGACCCAGGTAGCGGAACCTCCCTGCCCCTCACCACTGGGGGCACCCATGCCCCCTCCTGCGGACTCCACTCCCACGCTGAGGCCTGGGGCTGTGGTGAGACCTCAGGAGGGAGGAGAGTTGAGTGACTTGTACAGGAGAAGGGGACTGGGCAATTATGCTGAGCAGGTCGGTCCTCCTCCCAGCCGGGGAGGGCATTTTTCAGCTGACTCAGTCTGCCCACGGTCATTCCATCTTTCCCCCTGCCTCCTCCCGCAGGCCCCTCTGGCTCAGCCCCAGCCGAAGGTCCCCGTCAGAGCACGTGGAAGGCCTTGCCATGAGCAGAGAAAATTGCTCCCACCGCAGCGTCCAGCTTTGTGCTCCTGCCCCTGCCCCTTCTTCAGTGCAGCTGACCCTGATGGCTCCTTCCTGCTTCAGTGTCCCCTATCTGCTCTCTCAGCTAATGCAGTAGACGGTCTCAGTAAGGTGACCTGTGACCTTGGCTCAGGGGCAGGGGGACTGAAAGCTACTAAAAACTCCCAAACCTCAGCTGTCCTGATTCCATAGCACATCACCCCCCACAAACCCACTCAGGGAGGGTTGGGGGCCGGTCATCACTGAGGCTCCACCCTTGCCTACCTCTGCCAGTCCTTACCTGAAAGCTGAACCTAGAGCAAGGAGGGAAAAAAGGACAGACAGGAGCACGCAGGACAGAGCATCCTGGCATCCTTGCCACTTCCCCCAGGCCCCACAGGACTTACCAGCCCCTCGATACATTGGGGCTTCTCGGACAGCAAGCTGAATACCTCGGCTGGGGTACAGACCTGACGGGGCCCCTCCGAAGGGGTCTGTGGCACTGAAACACCCTCGTATGACAACTTGTCATCTCCGTGCAAGTGTGATGCTTATAGCCCTCAGCCCTGCTGTCCTGGGCAGAACAACACCACACCCCAGAGCGTTCCCGCCCCGCCAACACCTGCCTGGGATATCTGGATCCACTTCTGACCAAGGCCTTCGCACCTTCCTCATTCTGCCCACTGGCTGTTGCTGCCATGCCAGCTTTCACCAGTATCATTCCTTAAATCTCCCTCATCCGTCTTCACTCTCCTATTTATCTCTCAGAACTTGAGGCTGCTCTCTCTCAAAGCCCTCCCAAATGCAGCCTGTCCATTTTCCAACTTGTTAGTATTTCTCAGTGACCAGGAAATTCCAACCACCAAGCAAAATGCCATCTCTGGTGAGTCTAAAAAGTGGCTTTAAAAAAAATGTGGCCTAAAACTACTTGAGGAGAACTGAAGGTGGGAGGCAGGAAGACCCTTAGGGATATCTAACCCAGTTCTGTCCATTCCCAAAAGACACTAGGTCTCACCCCAACACCTCCTACCTCCCAGTCCAGAGTTCTTCCAGCTACATCATGCTGCTGCCCCTAAAACAAGCAAGCTGAACTACTGAATCCCAGGAGTGTGGCAGTTCAGGTGGGAAGAGCTGCATCTACTTCACACTGGATACAAGAAAGCAAGCATTTGACTCCTTCGGATCTCAGCCCTTCGAGCCCAGCTGAGCCTGCCTCACCACCTAAGATACCTAGAGGGGCAAATCTCAGAACCGGCCTCCTGTCTCTGGACAGTGGGAGAGTGGCCAGGACTGATGCTCCTTGCTGAAGGATTGGCTGGATGCACAGATTTGGCCAACTACAGCCTAGTGTCCCTGTGGGATGCAGGAGCCCTGTCTGGCTCCAACTCGAAGTAGGTCAGATTTCAGATAAGCGGGTGGTTTTCCTGTAAGTGATGAAACCCTCCTCTGTACTTAATGAGAAACAGACTCCTCAACTTACCCAGCACACAGAAGCAGAAGCATGGTGAGATTCCTCGCTTTTGTCTCTTCCTTCTCATCCCCAAGACCCCATCACATACCTCTTCAAACCGCCCCTCTGGCCTTATTGTCTCCCGGTCACCATGACTGCTAAACACAAATTCTTCTCAGTGTTTCCCTGCAACAATGGACTCAAGCATCTATATCTGGTCAATAGCTCCTCCACGTGGCACCCAAGGCTCTCTTGTAGGAGTTTCTTCAACACTACTTCCCTGCAGAAAACCACAGCATCCAAGCCCCACTGGAGTCCTGGTACCCTTCACAGTATTTCTCAGTGGTAGTTTGCAGTATGACTTACACACTATATTGATGACTATCTCTACTTGAACCTTGCCCTGAGAGAAAGGAATCATGCCATATGTCTTGTCACTTCTGGGCGTCCCAGTGCTCTATAGCTAACTGGAGTCTACAGACCTTGCCAACTCTTTCCCCAACAAAGGCTAGGGATCTGAAAATCTCCAAGGATATCTATCTAGCCCCCAAGATCAATGTGAAGTTTCCAAAACAATCCAGGACAATGACCACCAGTGTTAATTTGAATCATCTTTAGGGACAGGCATTTCATCACTTTACCTCCTGCTGGATGGAATTTTATGTCTAACAACTCTTTCATGCCACAGAACCAACCTCCTGACTTCCCCCAGTCTCCAGAGATACCCAAGATTAGCAGTACTTTCCATATTTGTGATCACAGGCCCCTTTGTAGATCCTCCCGCCCTACACAAAATTGTGCAAACAATTTCTAGGATCTTCAATGGCTATGAACTCAGCTAGATGGTGGATAGAGGGTGAAAAAAAGCAAAGCAATCATCAACACAGCTCAAGACAGTTTGGAAGGTGCTTCAATAGGTAAATACTGAGATCTAGAACAGGGCAGGCAGCGTCTGTCAGACTGAATGTTTTATTTCAACAGACATCCCTGGTTTAAAAAAAAAGGGGAAGGGGGTGGTCAACACTTCATCACATCCGACAGGGAGCAAAACTCCCATCCAAGAACTCAGAGCCCCTTCTGAGGCATCACTCGAGTCTTTGCTGGCTCCAAGACAGAAAGGAGCTGAATTTTCTAACTTCTGTTAAGAAAAATCTATCAAATGTGTTCATTTTCTCGCAGAGGCGAGGGCTGGGTCCTCAGGGAAAGAGATCCTGGGCTTAGAGCAGCTGGGGTCCCAGAGGTGAAGCTGGGGGCCAAGCCAGCTGGGCTGGCAGGAGATCGTGGGAGCAATCGGTTCCAGAGCCCTAGAATCCATACTTGGCTTGGGTCTGCCGGCGGCTGAGCTTGTTTTCTGACCAGGTGTTCTTCAGTTCCAGTTCCCGCTCCTTAGCCTGTGGCAAGGAAGAAGGGGTTGGGGAAAGTCAAACTGGAATTCTGAGAGACATTTTCCTCTTGCCAGTGTGAGTATCCCAATTTAAAATCTTTCTTCCATTTCCCAGAGACTTCATGCAGAAAAAAAAAAAAAGAAAAAAAATAAAATAAAATCTTTCTTCCATCAAAACAATTATGAGGATCCCTTGAAAGACTGATCCAAGCAGAAGGAGAAACCAAGAAGCAAAGAAAGCAAAAAATAAATAAATAAATAAATAAAAAGAAAGCAAAGAAAAGTCATCTCTTTGCAGAGCTATCAAGATTTAAGTAGAGGCCAGGCACAGTGGCTCACACCTGTAATCCTAACACTCTGGAAGGCTGAGATGGGAGGACTGCTTAAGCTCAGGAGTTCAAGCCCAGCCTGACCAAAAAAGCAAGACCCCATTTCTACTAAAAATAGAAAAATTAGCTGGGGTATCATGGTTCATGCCTGTAATTCCAGCTACTCAGGGAGGCTGAGGCAGGAGGATTGCTTGAGCCTCCTTAGTTTGAGGCTGCAGTAAGCTATAATGATGGCACTGCACTATACTAAGGGTGACAGAGTGAGACTCTGTCTCAAAAAAAAAAAAAAAAATTAAGTAGAATAAATACTCAAGAATCCTGGCGCTGGCCAGGTGCGGTGGCTCATGCCTGTAATCCTACCACTCTGGGAGGCCGAGGTGGGCAGATTGCTCCAGGTCAGGAGTTCGAAACCATCCTGAGCAAGGGCAAGACCCCGTCTCTACTATAAATAGAAATACATTAATTGGCCAAGTAATATATATAGAAAAAATTAGCCGGGCATGGTGGCACATGCCTGTAGTCCCAGCTACTCAGGAGGCTGAGGCAGAAGGATCACTTGAGCCCAGGAGTTTGAGGTTGCTGTGAGCTAGGCTGACGTCATGGCACTCACTCTAGCTTAGGCAACAAAGCGAGACTCTGTCTCAAAAACAAAAAAAGAATCCTGGTGCTGCTTCTGGTAGAATTAATACTGAAATGCTCAAGTGGGAAATAGACAAATGAGAACTAGAATTTGGCATCTGAAAGAAAGGCAAATCAGCTGCTTTAGATACTCGACCAGCAGAGTGAAAGGGGACAGCCTCAAAGACTTGGTCAGGTCAAAACAGAACACCAACCAACAACTTAGTCTGGAGATGCAGTTTTGCTCCTGTGTTAAATATCGTATCTGTGGTACCCCAGAAATTCGTACTATTTTAAAGTAACACCTTAAGCTGTGAAAAACAGAGGTACTAGAATAATGACTTCTCTTTTCTGATCTTGACAACTGGATATATTAAATCCTGGGAATGTACAAGCACCATCCTAGAAAGGGGACTCCCCAACCCCCAATCCCAAAGTTATCTGATGCCTGCTCATTTCCACTGGAATTGAGGGGAGGAAGAAAGAATCTGGGTTTGAAAAAGACCCTACCCTCAAATTCTTTCCCTATAAATCACAAGATAGGGAAAGAGTACAAAGGAGTACCTGAAAAGGAAGGTAAAAAGATGACAAAGATGATGAAAGCACGGCTTGCCACTGAAATTGCCAACCAGACTGTACACTCACTCTCTAGGAAAAGGGCCAGGAAGGGGTCTTATTTATGTCTGTATCTTTGACAGTATTGAGTACAGTAGGTCTCAAAAAGATAATTTACAGACTGTACCTGGTGGTATTTATAGTCAAGAGAAATGTAAATAAATGTAAAAATACAGTATTAAATCATAACTGCATAAAATTAACTCTACTACTATAATAATTTTATAGACACCTCCTGTTGCTATTGCAGTGAGCTCAAGTGTTACAGGTATCTGCTTAAAACACCATGTCACACTAAACCTCTCTGCCTGAGCAGGTCATCTCTACAGTAAATTGCATATTGCAGCAAAATGTGATTTCTCTCAGTTCTTGCATATTTTTCATCATGTTTAGTGCCATACCATAAACTTTGAATAACACCATGGGATCAGGCCGGGTGCGGTGGCTCACGCCTATAATCTCAGCACTATGGGAAGCCAAGGCGGGCGGATCGCTCAAGGTCAGGAGTTCAAAACCAGCCTGAGCAAGAGCAAGACCCCCGTCTTTACTAAAAAAAATAGAGAGAAATTAATTAGCCAACTAAAAAAAAAATATATATATATACATATATATATATGTGGAAAAAATTAGCCGGGTATGGTGGCACATGCCTGTAGTCCCAGCTACTTGGGAGACTGAGACAGAAGGATTGCTTGAGCCCAGGAGTTTGAGGTTGCTGTGAGCTAGGCTGACGCCATGGCACTCTAGCCTGAGCAACACAGTGAGACTCTGTCTCAAAAAAAAAAAAAAAAAAAACACCATGGAATCCATACGAAGTGACACTAGTAATGCTGGAAGTGCTCCCAAGAAGCAGAGAAAGTCATGACATTACAAGAAAAAGTTGAATTGCTTGACATGTACCACAGATTGAGGTCTGCAGCTGTGGCTGCCCACCATTTCAAGATAAATGAATCCAGTATAAGGACCATTGTAAAAAAAGAAAAGGAAATTCATAAAACTGTCACTGCAGCTATGCCCTCAGACATGAAAACCTTGTATGTTTTGCAAAATACAAAACATGTGTTAATCAACTGTTTATGTTATCAGTAAGTCTTCTGGTCAACAGCAGCTAAGTTTTGGGGGAGTCAAAAGTTATGCACAGACATTTGACTGTTGAGAGGGTTGGGATCCCCTAACCCCCCCCCCATGTTGTTCAAGGGTCAACTATATTTGAAAGCTGTCTAGTCACATCAAATAAATACCAAGACATATTCTAACAGACATTTTTGGATTATCTGTAATTCTGAATGATTTGTGTGCTCCCTGCCACAGAAGAGAAGAATATAAAACCAAGCTCTTCATCAAGTGGATGTTTTGCTAAGTTGGTGAATCAACCTTTTAAAAGAATTTTAATTACTAGGTAAATTTGCCATTTAAAAGAACCCTATGATAAACCATTTAATTATGTTTTGGATATCTGAATTTTCACTTACAGAGTTTATTCTAAGCACCTGCACCTGAGTCTCATCGGCAGCAAGACTGAACTAGAGCAAGATCATTCTGAAGGGGATATCCCCCCCTAGTGGCCACATGGAGAACAGGGGTGGACACCTGCTGGAAGATGGTCCCTGGCACCTGGGCTCCAAGCCCACATCTCAGCCTTCAAATTCCCAGGTTTACAGGGATCTCTCCTGTGTCAGGGCCCTCAGTCCTCTCACCTGATGAATCAGATATGTGATCTGGTGTTTCCTCCGCTGCTGGCCTGTAGGCTGCTCACCTTTCTTCTGCAAGGGAGGAAAACACAGTCATTAACCCACAAGAAGAAAGAAGTTTCTTAGGTGCCCAGACGGTGCAAGGTTAGGATTGAGAAACCAACTACACAGCCCAAATCCTGGGGGGAGAAAAGTCAGCTTGGAGCTGTTTTTATGTCTATATACTTACAAAACAGTTATTCAAACCATTATGTAAAAAAACCAGTTTAGAAATACTTACCTAAAATAGCCTGCTAATATCCCCATTAGAGTGGAAATATTTTGAGGTCAGGACTGTCTTCTGTTTCTTTGGTAATCTCACCCCACAACCAGCACCCAGCATGGGGCTCTATCCATGATGGATACTTGAGACCAGTTTTACTTGCCTGCAGTCAGCCTGAAACAGCTTACATGCCAGGGCACAAGTGATCTTCTGCCCTCCTTCCAGCCTCCCATAATCCCTGTGCCCATCTCCCCTTAAACCCTCTTCATCTCTGTCCCCTTCTCCCCAGTCAGGCCAGATGTCTAGCCTGTCTCCTACCTACTGCTTACCAAGCTCTCTGCCATCAATCACCTCTGGCTGAAACCCTGCCTCCCCATTCTAGTAAGTGCCAGCAGCTTCCCTGGAATCAGAAATTTCATAATCACTCCACCTCTCACCAAGCTTCCAGGCTCTGCCCATAACTGCATCGAACCCCTAACCAAGCTTTGATGCAAATGATTTACTGTCAAAGTCTATATTGGTCTGAGCTTTCATTCTGCGGTTTTTCTGTCCTCTGCCAGAGTTGTCTCAGACTAGAAGCTTCCTAATCAGCTCCACCCAACTCCCAAAACTCCTCTCTAGAGTCTCCTCAGCACTTATGTAATCAATTTGCACCGTAATCATTTACACTCAAGTGTCCTTAAATCTCTTCTTCCCAACTACGATGCTGTCAACTACTCAAGGACAAGGACTGTATTTTTTTTCTCCTTTTACAAAAATCTAGTTCAATACAATGAGATGGTAGGAGGAAAACTTGGAGGGGGAAAGTAACAAATTCTAATTGCTTGCTGCTATTTAATGTCATTTAATGTGACAGTTAAAGATGATATACATAAAACATCCAGCTCTGTTCCTGGCCCATGGTGAGCATTAACAACAGTAGCTATTACTATGTGACCATGCTTCTCAACCCACAGTTAGTAGAGCATGCTCTCCTAAGTGGTTTTTCCAGTAAACAGTGATGGATCTATGCTGATCTAACCACAATCCTTTGCTCTGTCCTGTATGACCGCCAGCATTCAGTTATAACAAACGGCTGGGGCTCAGATGGCCATCTGTGGCCATAGAACAAAGCAAAGGGTGGGGGGGAGAGAAGGGAACAAAATCCTCGACCTTGGCCTTGCTGGTGCTGGGCTCAAATCCAGGGCTTCCCCACATTTTCCCCCCTGTGGCAGGCTCATAAATGTCCACATTTGTTGTTCTCAGCTACTAGGTGAAAAGATGTTCATCATACTGACTGAAGAAAACTAGTACAGAGAAGGTAGGAGCATGGTGTGGGAAATGTGATGAATAAAAGCATTTGAAGAGACTACAGCTGGCTACAATAAATAATGAAAAGGACAGAGCAGGAATTGCATGATCAGAATCTAGAGACCCCAAGATTTCTGAAGCTCTGTTGTGCCCACACCTCAACTATGTACTGAGCCACATCCTAGCTTAACAGGATGGAGAGGGGGATATGACTATAGGGAGAGGGCAGAACAGCTGTGGGCTCTGTCCAGCCAGGGAAGAAACCACAACACATGAGAGATCTTCCCAACTACAGGCCGGGTAACTAACTGCTCCAAACATTAAACCTCAGCAATCAGACTCCACCATCCAACTAGAAAGCAGTTAAAGTGCTGTAAAGTTCTGGAGGGCAGGACCTATATCTGTGATGCTTGGTGCATACTACTGCAGTACCATGGGCAATATGTGTCCCACTTACTTTGCTGAATGACTTCATGGTTTTCTCTTCTGTCAATGACTTCGTCATCCACTGCTGGGCCCCACTGAGCTGGTCATCACCTTTGATCTCCACAAAGTTGATTTCCTCCCTCCCTCGGTTTCTCTTGCCCTGTAGCCGCTTAAACTGGAAAAGAAAGAAAAAAAAGCAGGAGTCAGGAATCTGGGTGAGGGGATCAGGAGATGCTGCTAAGGATCCAAAGTTATAGGGAATGATCCAAAGTTATAGGTTGTGACTCAGCAATCCCATTGCACCCTCTATTCTTCTCTGTGCAATATGTCCTTTCAACCTGCCATCTACCAAGCCCCCCTGATGCCAGGTGAAAGGCTGCTTCTACTCAGAAGATCTCCTGGACCCAGCGAAAGGGAAGCCAAGAGGTATCCCCAAACTTCATGAGTACTGAAAACCAGTGGTATGAATTTATATTCAAATTACATATAAATCTTATCTGCCTAAAAGGATGGCATACAGTTTTCAAATTATTAATAAGAATCAGGGTAAAAAGAAACCCAGTATTTCTCCTCTGAAAATCAGTTCGTTCTTTATCTCTGAATCAGCAGACCCCATACCAGAGTGGATGTTAGAGTGGGAGAATGTGGAGCTGTGTAGGGAGGGAACCTCACACACCCAAAAAAAGGCCCAGCAAATTTTCTAGGAGACTGCTACTCTTCCCTCCTAAAACAAAAACAAAAACAAAATAAAAAATACCACAGATCACACCACAAGTCATCCAGAGATATACCTGGAAGGGAGTGTGGGTGAAGGGGAATAGAATTTAAAAACACTCAGAAACTTCAGTGAGAGCCAGGTCCTGGTCTGAACATTAGTGAGGCCTCTTAGGCTCACTCTACCTGCAAGCAACTATTATAACTTTTGCCACTGAGTTCTCAGTTGTCTCCTGGGCTTAAGAACAAAAGGGTTCAACTACTGACCTTGCCAAAAAGGATATACACAGGGCATAGGATGAACACAATATCAATCACAGGCAGAAGTATGCAAAGGGATGGATACTCTTCTGGGAAAACGTGAGTAGGGAAGAATTACTTTTTATAAGAACCTCCATGGAAAGGTAGCACCTCCTATTTCTCCAACTCCCTCCTAATAGGCATGGCTCCCCTACAGATTGAAGAGTACTTTATATCCTGAATGTGGGCCTGATACCCACAAGACACTTCCCTTGTGCTGAGGTTCAAGAGAAGCTCCACAATAGGGGGATACAGTAATGTGAAACACACGGGTTATTAAACATAGCTGCTGGGTGCCTCCTAAAATCCATTCTCCCCTTTAGTGTGAATGAATCAAAATTTTAGCTAGGCATGTTACCACACAACTAAAAGACTGCATTTCCTAGACCTCCTTGCAAATAGATATTGCAAGCAGATTCTGGTCAGTGAGATAAAAGTGGACATGCTCTTAAGAACTCCTAGGAAGTCTCCCAAAAAGAAGGAAAGGGGTATATGTGCCTCCTCTTTCTTTCTCCACCCTATGCTATCTCCAATGCAGATGTGATGGCTGTAGCTTTAGCTGCTATCATGGACAACAAGAATAAAGGCCACAGTCTAGAGATGGCAAAGCAATGATCAGAAGGAGACTGGGTCCCAGATAACTATGTGAAGCTGCCACACCACCCCTGGCCTGTCTACCTCTATCCTGTTTTAATGAGAAAAAAAGTAACTTCCCTTAAGTAAGCCATTATTATTTAGAGTTTCTCAGTTACATGTTGCCAAATTAATCCTAACTGATACTGTTTTTCATTTTTGATTTTTTAAAGTTTCCTTTAGTTTCAGATTTGAAACCTAGTGTCCAAGGGTCAAAGACGGTCTCTTATGCTTTGTTAACTTACTGCTTCGTCATCAATGAAGGAGGCATCTGGGGCAATTTCCTGGGGGGGGACCAAGGCCGGATCCTGTGCAGGATAGTAGCCACCACTGTAATAATCCTGCAGCCAAAGAGGAAAAAAACACACACCAATTGAGGGCACAATGGAGAGGGGAGACCACGGTCTGCCCGGAAACAAGAGAAAACTCTCAGCGAAGAGGCAGTAGTGAGAGACACCACACTACTGCCCCCTCAAATGGACCAGTTAAATGCATAGATCCTAAGGACCTACCCTATAACTCAAGAACAGTTCCTGCAGCTTTTCTGATCTACACTATCCAGACAGATGGATATATTTTAGGGAAGGGTGACAAGGAATAAACAAAGTCTCCCCTACTTCAGTATATACCCTGTTCCCTTGGTTGTTTCCCAAGAGCAATTCCCATCCCTTACACCTCTAACTGCATCCTCAGTACTGCTCTTCCTGCTCTTAAGACCCCAATAAGCTACAATGTGAGCAGGGACAAGAAGGTATGAGCCATGCCATTCCTACTCCTCATCCTATTTGGATAAAAGGAGACTGCCTATAAGGGGTAGGGAGGTTATAGATCAGTGACATAAAATAAACCACTGTTAGGTTTATTATAAAATTTACAATGCTGATAACAAACCAGGTTTGTGCTACCAGATTTTTAGTTCAGAAATCTAATGATTCCCCTTAATGGTGAGGTGCCCAGATATTATTGCAGACCCTAGAGGAAGGGGGTAAAGGCAAGGGCAAGGTCCCTGCTGTGGCCAAGTCAGGCAGCCATAGGGCCAAGAAACTGTTTCCTTCTTGCCTATACTTTTTTCTAATTCTTCCACTTTTGCCCAAAACTCTAAGAAATGCCCCTCTAAGAACATTCATTTTATAATGAGCTAAATGGAAAATGGGTTTAATATGCACTACATAAAAATAATATATAAAAATCCAGGGCTTAGCGAAGAAATAATTACTGGAAAAAAAAAAAAAAAAAAAAAAAATAAACAAAAAAAAAATAAAAAAAAAAAAAAAAAAAAAATCCAGGGCTACAGATGAATCCAGACAGCGGGGGGAGGAAAAAAAAAAAAAAGAAAGAAAAGAAAAATACATAAAAAAGAAAAAAAAAATCCAGGGCAATTAGAGTATGGATTTTCTATAATGGCATTCACAATAAGGTACCTTTAAATTTCAGAATCCTCTCATGTATTTAAAGTGCTTTAATTTGCATAGACTGCCTCAATGGTGTTTATAACTGCATATAGAATTCCAATTTCTTATTTATTTGCTGGATGTAAACCAGTGGTTTCACGGATTTAAATAGCATCACTTTCTTTGCTAAAGAGGTCAAAACACTTATTATCTTCCACCTTCCTTCTAAAAACAACCTTTTTTTCCCATTTTTTTCTTATACAATTATTTTTTTATATATGTATTTTTATTTTAGCGTATTATGGGGGTACAAGTGTTAAGGTTACATATATTGCCCATGCCCCCTAAAAACAACCTCGAGGGGAGATTTATGTCTTCTGATCAGCCTACAGGACACAACAAAGTTTAACGGCAAAGACTTAAGAAACAAAATTATTTTCAAAGTCTCCGGTCAGAACAGGGTCCCCTCAAAGCCTTCCCTCCCTATCCAAGCCCAGACTCAAAATAAGATTAACACTGACCATTCAGAATCACAGTGGCTGAAGGAGACTTAAGTCTTCCAATTATCCCAGGCTGGCAGTAAAACTCTGCAGCTGCCCAGTCATGGGGCCAGCCAGCTGCCTCTGTCCAACCCTACCACTGGTGCCCAGCCCCAACTGCTGGGAGTGCTCTCCATCCAGAGAAGCTCTAACTGCTGAGAAATTCTTTCCTTTTTTTTTCCTACAAGATTTCATCATGAGTAAGTTCTTTCTTAAAACTACTTAAAAACTGGCATCTTACACTTTCACTCTCTAGGGCCACAATGAACAAACCTAAATATCTCTTCCAAATAACATTTGAATGAAATGTCAATAAAAATAGTTATTATAACCATTAATGGAGCATTTACTACATTCCAGACACCACCATGCTAAGCTAATGTAATTCTCCTGGCAACATATCTCACTTTATAGCTGAGGAATCTTAGAGAGGCAGTTAAGTAATGTGCCCAAACTCACACAGCTTGGTATTCAAATCCCAAACCACCCTCAGGACCCACTTTCTATCACTGCCCAAACTATGGTCTTCTCTCTAAGAATTTGCCCTTTCAACTTCTCCTGACTTAGTAGAGGCATTTCACCATTCTCCTTATTCCCCCTTTGCATTCAACTCTCTAACTCCCTCCTTTCCTTTTCAGCCTCACCTCTCCCTTCTAGTTTTCTCACCACTCCCCACATCCAGAAACTCTTCTTAGACTAACTACTATCTATGAAACCTATCTAAGAAACCTATGCCATAGTTCCTTTATTCTCATCATCTATATTTCAGGAGGCTCTCTTATATCTCTAAGATTAGAGACCACTCCTCTTCCACCTTCTCCCTATACCTCTCACCAGCTCCCATAATAAGATTTTGTTTTCAACAAAGGGGAAGTACTCTAGGATATCAGTCTAGGCAAAGATTTTATGGCTAAGACCTCAAAAGCTCAGGTAACAAAAACAAAAATAGACAAATGGGATGATATTAAACTAAAAAGCTTCTGCACAGCAAAGAAAACAATCAACAGAGTAAAGAGACAACCTGTAGAATGGGAAAAAATATTTGCGAACAATTCATCCAACAAAGGACTAATATCCAGAATATACAAGGAACTCAAATATCTCAACAGCAAAAAACTAAATAATCCCATTAAAAAGTGGGCAAAGGATCTGAATAGACATTTCTCAAAAGAAGACATACAAATGGCCAACAAGCATATTAAAAAATGCTCAACATCATTAATCATCAGAGAAATGCAAATCAAAACCATGATGAGATATCATCTTACCCCATATAGAAGGGCTATTTTAAAAAAGACAAAAATAATAAATGCTGGCCAGGATGTGGAGAAAAGGGAGCTGTTATACACTGTTGGTGGGAATTTAAATTAGTACAGCCATTATGGAAAACAGTCTGGAGGTTTCTCAAAAATCTAAAAATAGAACTACCATATGACCCAGCAATCCCACTACTGGGCATTTATCCACAAGGAAGGAAATCAGTTTATCAAAGGGATACCTGTACCCCTATTTTTTTTTTTTTTTTTTTTTGAGACAGAGTCTCGCTTTGTTGCCCAGGCTAGAGTGAGTGCCGTGGCGTCAGCCTAGCTCACAGCAACCTCAAACTCCTGGGCTCGAGTGATCCTTCTGCCTCAGCCTCCCGGGTAGCTGGGACTACAGGCATGCGCCACCATGCCCGGCTAATTTTATATATATATATCAGTTGGCCAATTAATTTGTTTCTATTTATAGTAGAGACGGGGTCTCGCTCAGGCTGGTTTTGAACTCCTGACCTTGAGCAATCCGCCCGCCTCGGCCTCCCAAGAGCTAGGATTACAGGCGTGAGCCACAGCGCCCGGCCTGTACCCCTATTTTTATGGCAGCATTATTTACAACAGCCAAAATATGGAATCAACCCAAGTGCCCATCAGATGAATGGATAAAAGAAATGTGGTGTTGTGTGTGTGTGTGTGTATAATGGAATACTATTCAGCCATTAAAAAAAATAAATCCTATCATTTGTAGCAACATGGATTCAACTGGTGGTCATTCTGTTCAGTGTAATAATAAGCCAGGCACAGAAAGACAAAAATCGCATGTTAAGGCCAGGTGCAGTGGCTCATACCTGTAATCCTAGCACTCTGGGAGGCCGAGGTGGGAGGATTGTTCAAGGTCAGGAGTTCAAGACCAGCCTGAGCAAGAGCAAAACCCCGTCTCTACTAAAAATAGAAATAAATTAATTGGACAACTAAAAATATATAGAAAAAATTAGCTGGGCATGGTGGTGCATGCCTGTAGTCCCAGCTACTCAGAAGGCTAAGGCAGTAGGATCACTGGAGCCCAGGAGTTTGAGGCTGCTGTGAGCGAGGCTGATGCCACAGCACTCTAGCCTGGGCAACAGAGTGACTCTGTCTCAAAAAATAAATAAATAAATAAATAAAAATCACACGTTCTCACTCATATATAGGAGTTATAAAAGTTGATCTCATGGAGGTAGAGAGTATAATGAGAGTTATCAGGGGCTGAGAAGGGTGTGTGGGCGTAGGAGGGGTTGAAGAGAGATTGGTTAATGGGTATAAACAAGCAAATAAAAGGACTAAGTTCTAGTGTTCAACAGCATAGTAGGGTGACTACAGTTAACACATTGTATATTTCAAAATAGCTAGAAGATTTGAAATGTTCCTAAGACTAAGAAACATTCTGTGCATATATCAAAATATCACATGTACCTCATAAATATGTACAAATATTATGTATTGATAAATAAATTAAAAGATTTAGTTTTCAGAATAAAGGTGTCAGTTATGTTGTTCACCCTGTCAGACTTCAAGACTTGGGCAAGTTAGATCAATATGGTTCAGAATAAAAGTACTATGTTTTGAGGCCTAATAGATATAATAAAATCAAGACACTAGAAGGTGAATTCAGGCAAGTGACAGTACAGAGGCCTTATTACTGGCACAAAGCTCTCCCTCACCACCATTCTCCGACATTCCCTGGCCTGCCCTTCAAGCCTCCTACTCACCTGATAATAAGCACCAGCATTGGCATCGCCATATGTGGAAAACTGATTGTAGCTGTAGTCGTCCCCAGGCTTAGGCATCCAAGGGGCCCCACTTGAGCCTGCTGCCATCTTGAACTCAAGGGGGGCATTGGCTGCATCGTCCTGGAAAGCCGGCTCTGGTTCTGTGCCTGGAGGCAGCTCTTCAGGGACAGTGGGGATGGGGTAAGGGTATGGCTCAACTCCAGGTGGCTCAGCCTTTTCAGGGAGGGAAAAAAAGTTCTCAGGGGCTACTTCCTCATCACTGTCATCCTCCTCTTGTGTGATTTGCTTTGTCACCTGCAGAGCAGCACTCTTGGCAGCAGCCTTGATGGCAGAGGGTGACGGAGTTGTGGTTGTGGTGCCCACAACAGGGGCAAGAGAAGTCTTGGTCTTAGAAGCCAGTCTGGAGGGCTTAGTATCAGAGGAGCCATCCGAGGGTTTGCGGGAAAAGGCATGGGGCAGGAGCAACCTATTAGTCTCTTTCACAGTCAGGTTTTTAGGTTGGGGAAGCAAGGCAGACAGACCAGTCCCCTCACCGGATCCCTGGTGAGCCCGGATTTAGCATAGGAGGGAAGAAAGAGGATAAGTGAGATTTTATATTGTGTACTAGCAACACCAAAAACAAGAATTACAGATATGTGCTCTAGCCCAAAGTATTACCAGCCCATGTTTCCTTCTTACCTCCATCTACTCAGGACATCCAATCTGGGCTTAGTTCCTCCTACCTCAGGACCCTCCGCTGGCTGCTTCTCCCAAGGTAAGATGTCATTCCTCTTCTCCCTGACCCCATCCCAACTCAGCTCCAATGCCCTCTGCCAGAGAGCCTTCCCCAATTCTGTGTCTTCAGCAAATATGATACTCTTAATCTCATATCATCCTTTCTCCCAAAAAGCCCAGGTATCTCTCAAGCTCATCACTCAACCTCTCTCCATGTCCGGAAGGGACCTCTTAATGTGGGAATCCTTTTCTTCCTTTAGATTGCTACCCAAAGTCAAGAAAGAACGAGTCTCTGTCCAAAAGAGACATTCATGCATATTTCCAAAATTCTTCTCCCCTGGCTGAGGCAAAGGTTGACCCCAGCCAGACCCCTCAGTGGCTGCCAACGATGCCTAGGAAAGAAAGGAGGCTGAGCATGTTCAAACAGGAGGCAGTGAGTGCGGAGACTAAGAGGGGCCCAAGACAGCTTTTTCCAACTCTTTAAATCGCTCTCCTTGTCACCACTCCCAACGCACAGGAGATAGGATTTCCTTTTTCTTTTCCCAGATGCAAAACTGAAGCCTGAGCTTGGGTTGAGCAGCCCCCTTTAAATTTGAGTGCTGGCAGGGCATGGTGGCTCATGCCTGTAATCCTAGCACTCTGGGAGGCCAAGGTGAGAGGATCACTTGAGGTCAGGAGTTTGAGACCAGCCTGAGCAAGAGCAAGACCCTATCTCCACTAAGAATAGAAAAAATTAGCCAGGCAACTAAAAATAGATAAAGAAAAAAAATTAGCCAGGTGTGGTGGCGCACACCTGTAGTCCTAGCTACTTGGGAGGCTGAGACAAGAGGACTGCTTCAGCACAGGAGTTTGAGGTTGCAGTGAGCTATGATGATGCCACTGCACTCTAGCCCAGGAAATGGAGTGAGACACTATCTCAAAGAAAAAAAAAATCTGACAAAAGTCCCCTCCCCTGCCCACATAAAGCCCTACAGATGTAGTATATCAGCTTGTTAATGCCAGAGTCAAGCACTGAACTTATCAATTTGTAAGCTAATTGGCCCAGCCCATCCATAGTTCCTAATACTCATAAGAAACTCTGAGATTCTGCTTTCTGTATGCTAAAGGGCCAGCTTGGCTGAGGACTGAGGGAAGTACCAATTGGAAAAAGGAGATGAAATAAGGTCACTGTGTCACTGTCCTAGAGTACCAGTACTCTAGCCCTCTCAGCCAAAAAAATGCCCAGAATGAATAAAAATAAGACTTCTGAGTCAAGCTGGCCAAGTAGAATTATTCATCTGGAGAGTGGGCTCCTGTCCATTGTCTGTGTTCACAGATTTGGGTCAGCCCAGCCTGGCAGCTCCCAGAGGCTCAGGCTCATAGGAACCAGATTGAGGAGCTGGGTTGAGCAGACCCTCAGGCTCCCTCTGAAGTGTCTGACTTCTCAAATGACACCTGGGATCATGGCAACATCCCTTTGCAGTGCTGGGTCCCCACTCTGCCTTAACAGCTCAGAATTCCTCTATCTGCTCAACTTTTGCTACCACCTGGAAGATTGCTCTTTACTTGTGGGATACCTTCTGAGCCAGTCCACCTCCTCCAGGATGCCATCCTGGTAACAGGACTGGCCTTGCACTGTCTCAGCATGCCAGGTTCTTCTATGACTCCTTCCTCCTCACTACTCACTATACATACAGACACACCACTACCCTGACCAATTATCTTTCTAACTTCCACGTGACCATGTCCTTCTAAGAGCTATCAGAAGTGCAAGTGAGGCTAGGCGCGGTGGCTCACGCCTATAATCCTAGCACTCTGGGAGGCCGAGGCAGGCGGATTGCTCCAGGTCAGGAGTTCGAAACCAGCCTGAGCAAGAGCAAGACCCCATCTCTACTAAAAATAGAAAGAAATTAATTGGCCAACTAATATATATAGAAAAAATTAGCCGGGCATGGTCATGGTGCATGCCTGTAGTCCCAGCTACTCGGGAGGCTGAGGCAGCAGGATTACTTGAGCTCAGGAGTTTGAGGTTGTTGTGAGCTAGGCTAACTCCATGGCACTCACTCTAGCCTGGACAACAAAGCGAGACTCTGTCTAAATAAAAATAAAAAAAAAATAAAGAAGTGCAAGTGACACTTTAACACAGTCAGGGGAGGGAGCACTGTCAGCATCATACACCTGAATCATGAGACTACTTTATAAAGGCAGGACTGCTTTTGCTTTTCCCTGAGACATATCATCAACATAAGGACAGAAAGCATATAAATCACCAAGCATGGAAAGAACAGGAAGAAACTCCTAGGGGCCAGAATAATGGTACTAAGACAAGGGGCAACAGAAGCGAACAGCAGGGAGATCAACTACTAGCACTATCTTGTTGAGGACTTACGGTCTTGTTTACAGAGAAGGAGCCAAGTGCAGCCATTAAGAACTTGGACTCAATAGACAGACTGTCTGAATCTGAATCCCAGCTCTGCCCACACTAGTTGTCTGACCTTGGGCAAGTTCCTCAGTTTCCTCATATGTAAAATAAGGATGATAATAATACTATGACTTAGGCACTATCATGAGGATGAAATCAGTTAAATGCTGGTAAAGCACTTAGAACAGTACCTGATACACAGTAAGTGCTATTTAAGTGTTTATTTTCCAGGTTAAAAATGAGACAGGGAAAAAAAGACGGACAATTTTAAAATATAGATGGTCCCTAACATCATTTTAACCAATCCATTTATTCTACCCTCCCTAAATAATCCTTTTACACGAACTGTAATGAACTGAATTGAGTTATGATTCATCTCCCTACCACTGTCTGTCCTCTAGAAAAGGTAACACCATCATGCTAAAGCCAGGAACAGTGAGGAGGGGGTAGAGATGCACAGGGTCTGAAGTTACAAAGGAAAACAAAACCAAAGCTAAATAGTTCTCAAATACTTGTGTTTGTTCTAAACCCGATTTGAAAGCTGCTGGCATTATAAGTCATGTCTTTCAGGAAATAACATGGGAAGAGAAGAAATGGCTTATATGATGTCACAAAGCTTACCTGAAGGACAGTTTTCTTCTTTGTGGGTTCATCTTCCTCAGAATCTGACTAAGAAAAAAAGAAATGGAATAAGGCCTCACTGTTTTGAAACAGTGGAGGAAACACATTAAATGGAAGAAACACATCTGGGACAGTAGAGGAAAGCATACATAAAGGGTTGGAAAACAGAGGCCATCTTGTCTGTGCCCCACCTCTGTACAGAGGTGCACCCACCCTAGGCCCATTCAAACAGCAGAGCTTCCTTCCTGATTTCAAACACTTCAGAGAACTGGGTATGCCCTGATCTCCCTTGGTCACTCACTGCCCTACCCACCCCAGGCCTGTTGCATACCCTTCACGGAATCAATTTACTTTCTTAATAAATTAACACTATTTAACAATTAACACTATTTCTTCCTATTTGGTCCTTGATGGAAAGAAAAAGCTATACTCATTCTTCTTCCTATAAATCTGTCCACTAGAAGATGAATGGGATTTGGCCCACAATTTCACCCAATCTCAGCTTCGCTTTTAAAACCACTTATATAGACTACATAACCACAGGGCTGGGGAATTCCAGTGGGACTAAGTGATGTGTTAACTACTCTTCTATAAGGCATTAAAGGTCAAAGCCATTGGAGAAATCCATTCCATCTCCAAGTATGATCTATAGTCTGCCAGACAGAGTTGTTCATGTTCAGGAAGAAGACAGGCAAACGATGACTATGAGGATTGGGGGCAAGACTGGATGGAGGTCATCTGTGTTATCCTTCTGATTCATCAGGATTGTTTCTAAGACAAGCTCTCACAGTAAAAAATATCCAAATTTTCAGTTCAATACCTTCAAGTCAAGGAAAGATACAAGGCATATGAATGGCAAGCTTTAACATTTTATTTTTAAAAATTACTCCCCAAACCAAGAACTTTAAGCTTTCCATTTGTTCCCAGGGCCTTGGTTTGGACATCCTGTAAAAAAGGTGATTAAGCAGGAATCTGAGATTCCATTCATCTCCAACATTCTATAAAACCTCAAATCCTCTGCCTGCCTTTCAACTGACTATTATTTCTCACAAGTTCCTTTTTGAATTTGTCTGTTATAAAAATCTTCCGATCATAATTACCTACTACAGAACTGTGCTAAGTTCTGTAGACAGAGTGTTCCAACTGGCATCCCAGGCAGGACTTGGGGCAGCTAAAGTCCTGGACTGCTAGTCTCTCTGGGTACAACCTAGACCATTAATCCCAATGTGCTTCAAAGATTTTGTGCACATCATGACATGAAAAAAGAATGTGCTCTCAAAGAACTTACAACCCAGTAAGAAGAATAAGAAGTACCTAAATAATTGTAATAAAAAGAAATAAAAGGCCGGGCGCGGTGGCTCACGCCTGTAATCCTAGCTCTCTGGGAGGCCGAGGCGGGCGGATTGCTTGAGGTCAGGAGTTCGAAACCATCCTGAGCAAGAGCGAGACCCCGTCTCTACTATAAATAGAAAGAAATTAATTGGCCAACTAATATATATACAAAAAAAAAAAAATTAGCCGGGCATGGTGGCGAATGCCTGTAGTCCCAGCTACTTGGGAGGCTGAGGCAGGAGGATTGCTTGAGCCAGGAGTTTGAGGTTGCTGTGAGCTAGGCTGATGACATGGCACTCACTCTAGCCTGGGCAACAAAGCGAGACTCTGTCTCAAAAAAAAAAAGAAAAAAAAGAAATAAAAGATAACAGCATTGACTATGGTTCAAACATTCCCTCAATTAGTTCAGCCTTTATGGAAAACCATATGGAGGTTCCTTTAAAAACTAAAAAATAGAATTACCATATGATCCAGCAATCTTACTTCTAGGTATTTACCCAAAAGATTTGAAATTAGTTGTCAAACAGACCTGTGTACTCTCATGTTCACTGTAGCACACCATAACCAAATTATTAAATCAACCTAAGTGTCCATCGGTGGATAAATGGATAAAGAAAATGTGTGTATAAATACACACACACACACACATATATATATATATATATATACACAGAATACTATTCAGTCTTTAAAATTAAGGTTCTTCAGGTACTACAGGATAATAGAAAAGATAAAAATTAAAAAGGAAATTCTGTCATTTGCAGCAACATGGATGGAATTAGAGAACGTATGGTAAGTGAAATAAGCCAGACACAGAGAGATAAATACCACATGTTCTCATCACTTATATGTAGAATCTAAAACAATCAAAATCACGGAAGCTGAGAGTAGAATGGTGGTTACAGAGGCTAGGGGAAGGTGGGGGAAATGGGGAGATAATGGTCAAAGAGTATAACATCTCAGGAAGAATAAATTTGTCAGGTTTTTTTTTTGAGATCTATTGCACAACATAGTGAATACAGTTAGTAACAGTATATGGTACATTTCAAAATTGCTAAGAGAGGCCTGAGGCGGGTAATCTTAGCACTCTAGGGGACGAGGAGGGAGGACCACTTGAGGCCAGGAGTTTGAAACCAACCTGAGCAAGAGTGACCCCCGTTTCTACAAAAAATAGAAAAATTAGCCAGGAGTGGTGGCTCACATCTGTAGTCCCAGCTACTTAGAAGCATGAGGCAGGAGAATTGCTTGAGCCCAAGAGTCTGAGGTTGCAGTGAGCTATGACGATGCCAGTGCACTATAGCCTGGGAGACAGAGCAAAACCCTGTCTCCAAAACAAAAAACAAAAAAAGCTAAGAGAATAAATTTCCAATGTTCTCACCACAAAAAATAATAAGCATTTGAGCTAATAGATATGTTAATTAGCTTGATTTAATTATTCTACACTGTATTCATAAATCATAACATCACTTTGTACCTCATAAATATATATAATTATAAATTATCAAATTAAGGGGGAGATAAAGTGGGGGAGGAAAAATTTTTTAAAAAGTAGTCAATTAGGCCGGGCGTGGTGGCTCACGCCTGTAATCCTAGCACTTTGGGAGGCCGAGGCGGGCGGATTGCTCAAGGTCAGGAGTTCGAAACCAGCCTGAGCGAGACCCCGTCTCTACCAAAAATAGAAATAAATTAATTGACCAGCTAAAAATATATATACAAAAAATTAGCCGGGCATGGTGGCGCATGCCTGTAGTCCCAGCTACTCGGGAGGCTGAGGCAGTAGGATCGCTGAGCCCCGGAGATTGAGGTTGCTGTGAGCCAGGCTGACGCCACGGCACTCACTCTAGCCTGGGCAACAAAGTGAGACTCTGTCTCAAAAAAAAAAAAAAAAAAAAAAGTAGTCAATTTGGCCAGGTGTGGTGGCTCATGCCTGTAATTCCAGCATTCTGGGAGGCCGAAGCGAAAGGATTGCTCGAGGTCAGGAGTTCAAGACCAGCCTGAGAAACAGCGAGGCCCCACCTCTACTAAAAATAGAAATTATCTGGACAACTAAAAATATATATAGAAAAAATAAGCTGGGCATGGTGGTGTATGTCTGTAGTTCCAGCTACTCAGGAGGCTGAGGCAGGAGGATTGCTTGAGCCCAAGAGTTTAAGGTTGCTGTGAGCTAGGCTGACGCCACAGCACTCTAGCCCCAGCAACATAGTGAGACTCTGTCTCACACACACAAAAAAAAGAGTAGTCAATTTAAGCCAGGTGCAGGGGCTCGTGTCTATAATCCCAGCTACTCAAAAGGCTGAGGTAGGAGGATTGCTTGAACCTGGGAGTTCAAGAGCAACCTGAGCAACACAATGAAACCCCAGCACAAAAACAAAATTATCAATTTAAAATAAAATTAAAAAGAAAATCTCTTCTGCAGAAGTTATGTGCTGAAAAAAAAAAAAAAAAAAAAGAAAATCTCCTTAAAGAATCTGCTGCTCCTGCATTTGTGCTTTGTTTCATGTAAGTCTTCCTCTTCTTACTCCCACCCTCTGTACCTGTATCATTGCCACCTCTCTATCAGACTGCACTCTGTACTTCCTGGCTCACAGCTCCTGAGAAGTCTCTCTGATGCACAGCACCTTGCTCTTTATCACTCACTGTCCCTGCATCACTCATCTGTTTAAGGTGGCATCATATTAACTCTAATCCATTTGTGCTTGCTCTGTAAACATTACATTTTTCATATGTGTATTCTCACCTTTACTCTGACAGTAACAGCAAAGGCCATATCTTATAGTTGAATATTGCCTCCCAGGACTCAGTACACAATGACTTTAATTACTAACTGCTGTCAAAAAAAAAGCCATAAGGGAAATCTGTCTTGGTACCTGAATGTGAGGGATAAAGGAAAAGAGTAGCAAAGAAAAGGACAAACATCTACTAAGTACCTCCTATGTGTCAGGCAATTTACTCATAATTTTTCATTTAACCCTTACAATAACACTTCAAGGTAAGCATTATTATCTCAATTTTAAAGGTAAGGAAAATGAGGCTCAGAGAGATGAAACAATGGCTAGGACATGTTGGAACCAGGACCTGAATCAATCCTAGCTTTTATGCTTTTGTAGCAATACCACGCTAAGCTATGTTTGTCCAGGCCTGAGACCCACACTGACTAGATCCCACATGATACAGTTGAAAGTGAGGCACAAAATCAGAAACATGGGTTTAAGTCGCAGCTCTGCCACTTATTGTCTGGGGAATCCAGCTATTTAACCTCCCTAAGCTTCCCTTTCCCCAAAAGGTAGCTGGAAATAATACTTATCCACATCAAACTGCAGGAGACCCAGTGAAAATGCTTCTCCTGTCGGTGAAAATGATACAAAAAAATTCTAAACAGAGTTCAAGGATTATTATTCTTTCTGGTTTGCCAAGATGTCAAACTCAACCAAGAAAAAGACTTAAGCACCCAACCCCTAAGCATTTTCTACCTCTTATCTCTGTTCCAAACTCCCATTGCCTCTTTCAAGCTCCTGACCATCTCCCTTGTCTTTTAATCATGAAGATTCATCTCCTTTCTGGCAGACCACACAGAACCACCTCACTATGGGATACAAGGTTTTCATGGAGTCCTCAGGCACATTTAAACTTTAACATCTTAGGCAATGGGTCCAATGGCAACAATCTGAAAATAAACAAATGTTATCCAAGTTTAAGGTGATTCTATTTGTAAAACTGCATAAGCATATTCTTATTTTTCAGATCCTGTGACAAAGTGGCTACTATGAGAGTGGTAAGCAAACTGTCCTACAGCTAATAAAATTGAAGGACAGATCAGCTGTGGGAAGAAAATTCAATTTCTCTTTAAATGTCAGATTGTTTCCATTATACTGACAACCAAAGTTTATGGTTTTAAAACACACACACACACACACACAAAACCTGTACGAATACTTTAGAACACCTTATTATATCTGGATTTAAAGAACTGCTATGGGCCAGGCATGGTGGCTCACGCCTGTAATCCTAGCATTCTGGGAGGCCGAGGCAGGTGGATCGCTCAAGGTCAGGAGTTCAAAACCAGCCTGAGCAAGAGCAAGACCCCGTCTCTACTAAAAATAGAAAGAAATTAATTGGCCAACTAATATATATATAGAAAAAATTAGCCGGGCATGGTGGCACATGCCTGTAGTCCCAGCTACTCGGGAGGCTGAGGCAGGAGGATCGCTTGAGCCCAGGAGTTTGAGGTTGCTGTGAGCTAGGCTGACGCCACGGCACTCACCCTAGCCTGGGCAACAAAGCAAGACTCTGTCTCAAAATAAATAAATAAATAAATAAAGGACTGCTATGACTACTCACAATCGTCCCTCTCTTTGAACATCCTATACTAAACTTCTACTGAATCCCATTATAAATCACCTCATGACATACCCTAAATGAGAGACTTCCTGGAATAGAGCACTAAAATAAGAACCTCAAAAACGTGCTGAGCCCCTAAATGCTGTTAAGGCATGGTTACTCATCTTTGAGGGAGAGGTTGAAGTATTTACCTCCCAAAGCTGACAAACAGGGCTCAGAGACATTCAATAATTTACCCACCGCCACAGAGGAAGCCTGGGGAGATTGAGAGAGAGGGTGGGGAAACAGAACAAGGACCTACTACTTGCCCCTTGCACTAACTTTGGTGAATTTCATTCTAGAAGAGGTTAGAAGCATGGCACTCACTGGTTCACTACAGAAAGAGGTTTAGATGCCACTCAAAGCACTTCTGGGCATGTGGAGGCCTGAATGAAAACTCAAAAGAAACACAGGAAAGTACAGAAAGGAATTATCTGAATACTCCACAAAAGAAAATGAATTTCAGTTCAGAGTACCAAAAGGCAGAGAGATGAATAATCCAAATGCTAAAAGATGTGGTATATCCTCCAATCATCCTGGGGGGAATTCTGTCTTAGAGCATGTGAAAGTAAATCAAGTTAGCTTTTATCAAGAACTGGGCTAGAGGCAATTGGCTTAGCCCAAGCACACAGGATTCAATTTAGACACTAAGAAGAACTTCCTTGATGGTGAGAGGTATAGGAACATTTTCTTTTTTATCATGGTAAAATACATATAAAATTTACCATTTTAACTGTTTTTAAGTATACAATTCAGTGACATTAAGTACATTCACAATGTTGTGAAACCATCGCCACTATTTCCAAACTTTTTCATCATTCCAAACAGAAACTCTGTTGTACCCATTAAACAATATCTCTTCATCCTTACTTCCCCAGCCCCTG
This sequence comes from Microcebus murinus, assembly GCF_040939455.1. Lineage (NCBI taxonomy): Eukaryota > Metazoa > Chordata > Mammalia > Primates > Cheirogaleidae > Microcebus > Microcebus murinus. Next base: position 104,927,332 of record NC_134105.1, on the reverse strand, counting down.
GTACCTTCTATTCTACATTGTCTTTATGAATTTGAGTATTCTAGGTACCTAAGTGGAGTCACACAATATTTGTCCTTTTGTGACAAATTTTTACTTAGCATAATGCCTTCAAGGTCCATCCATGTTGTAGCACATATCAGAATTTCATTCGTTTTTAAGGCTGATGTATGCACAGATCATATTTGGTTTACCATTCATCTGCTGATGGACACTTGAGTTGTTGCCACCTTTGGCTACTAGGAGTATTGCTACTGTGAACACTGGTGTGCATGTATCTGTTTCAGTCTCTGCTTTCAATTCTTTTCACCTAGGAGTGAAATTCGTGGGTCATACAGTAATTCTATGTTTGTTTAACTTTTTGAGGAACTGCCAAACTGTCTTCCTCAGGAATATATTAAATGGAGGTTGTGGGGTCAACTCCTAGAGAGTACTAAAGATCAGCGAATGGTGATCTGAGTGGGTGTGTGTCATTAGACCAAGAGAAAGGCGATGCTAGAAAACACTGAAACACCTAGGGCTGAGAGAAAGTATGCCGGGACACAACAGGTACACATGGGTTTTGGAGGCACAAACTGGTTGTGTCTCTTAAGAAAGTATTGTATTTCTTGGCCTCACAAGAACCTAGGCCTCAATGGCCACCACGGTCCTCTCTGTTCCAGCTGCCAAGAGTGACAAGACACACATACCCCGAGACTGCTGAGCAAGTACGGAAACAGACATTTTCCATTAAGCCAGGTCCAGTGGGATCTGCTAATCTATCAGAGCCTCATTCCCCATGGCAGCTTCCCTCTTATCTTCCCAGGCTCTGGTTCTGAGAGACTCTCTCTCCAAAAAGCAATCACTAGCAGCCAGGGCTAGGAGCCAAGGAAGAAATAAGGGCCCAAGAAGAGACACTCCTGCCCTGGTCTCCAAAATCTAATCAATCACTGCTACTATTATCCTGATTAGCCAAATTCATCAACTTTTTTTACTCTGTGGTCTCTAGTATCTTCTGCTAGGATATCGTTTTTCTCTCCCATTTTTGCATTCCTCACTTGTATTGTGTTCTGGTTATCTGGATGCTCAGGGCTCTTCCGTCTATCTTTTCAGTAGGCACTATGACAGAACAAAACCTAGGTTCAAATATGACCTCTGCTACTCCCAAACTATGAGATTTCAGGGAAATTACCTCTGTTCTCTAAACCTCTGTTTCCTTCTCCATAAACTAGGGATAAGTGTCCAGCATAGTGTCAGACATTAAGCAACTGCCCTACAAATATTAGCACACTCCCCCTTCCCTTTAGCTAGGGCTAAAACTTAGCTAAATCCACAGCAGGTAACTCAATTATTTGGTTACTAACAATGACAAAAACTGAAATCTCAGTCTCAGAACTCCAAATTTTCCACTATCTGGATAAACAATCTGAAAGTAGTGGTAATACTAATCCAAGTAACCCTAAAATTTCTAGGTGCTTTGGTATACACATTGTATGACAGAAAACTCTTACAACAGACATTCTTCTAATTTTGGTTTTTCATATCCTAACTTCAGAAGTCTGCATCCCCTGAGCCTATCAAATCAACCAATGTAGCTTGGGTCACAGCAAGAAGGATAAGGGAAAAAGGAAGGGAGGATTATCCATCGTATGGATCATTCCTAATTCCGCACATAAATCACAAACTGACTAAATTTAATATTGGAATGCACCTGGAGGGATGGAGGATTTGATATTATTCTGACTGTAGATGATTGGATGATCTGACTCCAATCAAACCAACCAAATGTTCTCTACTGGAAAGCCAACACTGGGACTAAGATTGTAGTTTAATCTGAACTCATCTCTAAAAGGGAGGATACAAAAACCAAGAAGGTGTGGGTGGTCATCTTTCCCTACAACCAAATGTGCAAAGAGCAGCTGTGTGGGTCTCCAACCAATCTCCAGTTCCTAATGCTGGGCCCTTTCTGAGGTACTACAGTATATTTACCATGCATTACCACTTAAACTAGCTTAAACTGGTGTCTGACACTTGCAACCAACGAAATCTAACTAATCCCCAATCCGCTCTGTGCACCACTACCCTCCCAGGTGCCCAAGGCAAAAGGCACAGGGTCAACCTTTAATCTTCTCCTTCAATGGTGACATCCAATCAATCTTCTAGTCCAGGGGTCTTTGAACTTTTTAAACAGGGGGCCAATTCACTGTCCCTCAGACCATTGGAGAGTGCGCACTGTGGGCCTGGGACGAGTTGGCTGCTAAGCAGGACAGGCAGTGGCGGGCCAGATAAATGTGCTAGGCAGCCACAGGCTGTAAATCTTATCACTTCTACCTACTAATTATCCTTTATCCTCCAGTTCTCTCCATCCCCTGCTATTCCCTCTTTCAGGCTACCAGTCTCTCTCGTACTGTCTCTAGCCAGTCTTGCTCCCTCCAGATCTCTGACCACACTGAGAATTTCTGCCCAGCCCTTAAGGGCTCTTTACTACCCCAGAATGAAGTAGAAAGACCTTAACATGGCATCCAAGGCAGATTATCATCTGGTCTCAGCCTCTCCCTGGTCCCATCGTTCACCCTTAACAATGTGCTCCAGCCACTGTGCCTTACTCACTTAAGGTTCCCCCAAAGCACTTTCCTTCTCGCTCACCTCCAGGCTTTTCTACATTCCTCTGCCTGATATGCTCCTCCCCACTCTACCCCCCTTTATCTTACTCCCTCCTACTCATCTATTTTATCTTTGTTTAGACATCTCTCCCTCCTAGAAGCCTCCCAAGATTGGGTTGGTATCTGCTAGGTGTTCTCCCATTGGCACCAACTCTATCATGGTTTTTCTCTGACTTGACCTAAAATCTATTTCCTCATCTGTGACCTCTGGTAGACCCATAAGCTCCTCTTGGGTAGGGTCTATCATGTTCACTACTGAACTCTTAGCTCCAGGCAAAAGCAGCAGCTCAATATAGTTTTATAAATGAATGAATGAAAAAGAGTTTGGAGTTAATTATTTATACTTCAGTACCAAACTCTAAAAGGAAATTATTTAAGAACTAATCCATTCCTTCAAACATGTACTAAATGCAAGACCTGGAGCTTAGAACCAGCAAGGCTTAGAACCAGCAAGGCTTAGAACTAGAGGGGGCACAGACTTTAAAGATGAAGGTCACCCTCACTTGACCATCTTTTTTTTTTTTTGAGGCAGAGTCTTACTCTGTTACCTGGGCTAGAGTGCCATGGTGTCAGCCTAGCTCACAACAACCTCCAACTCCTGGGCTCAAGCAAGCCTTCTGCCTCAGCCTCCCAAGTAGCTAAGACTACAGACATGCGCCACCACACCTGGCTAATTTTTTCTATATATTTTTAGTTGGCCAATTAATTTTTCTATTTTTAGTAGAGACGGGGTCTCGCTCTTACTCAGGCTGGTTTTGAACTCCTGACCTTGAGTGATCCTCCCACCTCGGCCTCCCAGAGCTCTAGGATTACAGCCATGAGCCACTGCGCCCGGCCCACATGACCATCTTTTTTGAGGCAGAGTCTCACTTTGTTACCCAGGCTAGAGTGAGTGTCATGGTGTCAGCCTAGCTCACAGCAACCTCAAACTCCTGGGCTCAAGCGATCCTCCTGCCTCAGCCTCCCAAGTAGCTGGGACTACTGGCATGCACTACCATGCCCGGCTAATTTTTTGTATATATATTTTTAGTTGGTCAATTAATTTCTATTTTTAGTAGAGACGGGGTCTCGCTCAGGCTGGTTTCGAACTCCCAACCTCGAGCAATCCGCCCGCCTCCGCCTCCCAAAGTGCTAGGATTACAGGCGTAAGCCACCACGCCCGGCCCCACCTGATCATCTTGAACATTCTCAGGCTATCTTTCTCTAGAAATTATGTGTTCAGAAGAACAAAAATATCAACTGGAACAGAATAAAAATGGGAAACCAAACCAGTTAAGGGCTAGAATTTTACTTTATTAGCCATGTCAATGTTCAACTCAGAAATTTAGTGAGTTATACTTACTAAAAAGGGATAGAGGCCGGGCCCGGTGGCTCATGCCTATAATCCTAGCACTCTGGGAGGCCGAGGCGGGAGGAACGCTCGAGGTCAGGAGTTCGAAACCAGCCTGAGCAAGAGTGAGACCCGGTCTCTACTATAAATAGAAAGAAATTTCTTAGCATATCCAGGGTATAATGTTAAGGAAAAAAAAAGTAGGCTGGGCGCAGTGGCTCACACCTGTAATCCTAGCACTCTGGGAGGCCGAGGCAGGCAGATTGCTCAAGGTCAGGAGTTCGAAACCAGCCTGAGCAAGAGTGAGACCCTGTCTCTACTAAAAATAGAAACAAATTAATTGGCCGACTAATATATATAGAAAAAATTAGCCAGCCATGGTGGCACATGCCTGTAGTCCCAGCTACTTGGGAGGCTGAGGCAGCAGGATCACTTGAGCCCAGGAATTTGAGGTTGCTGTGAGCTAGGCTGACGCCACGGCATTCACTCTAGTCTGGGCAACAAAGTGAGACTGTGTCTCAAAAAAAAAAAAAAAGAAAGCAAAAGTAAAATAAAAGAATAAAATTTATATATTTTTAAAAAAAGAAGAAAAATTAATTGACCAACTAAAAATATATATACAAAAAATTAGCTGGGCATGGTGGCACATGCCTGTAGTCCCAGCTACTCGGGAGGCTGAGGCAGCAGGATCGTTTAAGCCCAGGAGATTGTGGTTGCTGTGAGCTAGGCTGATGCCACGGCACTCACTCGAGCCTGGGCAACAAAGTGTGACTCTGTCTCAAAAAAAAAAAAAAAAAAAAACACAGGGATAGAGTTAGGAATCTTCAGAGTTTTCTGCCAGAGTCAGTCATCCTAAATGTAAGATTACCAGCCTCTACCAGCAACTTTTTCTAATGCAACCTCCACAGAGCTAGAATTGAGCCTTTCTACTGTCTGTCAGGGACCTTTCCTTGTCCCAAGTTAAATCAAGGCCAAGAGTTTCTGTGGAGCAATAAAAGGCTTTATTCTTCAACCTGAACTTACAAGTGACAGACTCCGGTGTGAAAGAAGGGGGAAATGATAAAGAAGAAAATTTGGAACAAATTCTTGGATAGGGAGGGAAATTCTGGAGCCTCTTTCCATAAAGAATCCATATTCATTTTACTCAATCCATAGTTCATTCTCTCTGAAAATATTTATGGTACTCAGTATGTGCCAATCATTGTTTTAGCCACTAGGGATATAGGAGGGGCTGGGGAACCACCAATACCTTGCCTTCATGGAGTTTGTATACTAGTGGAAGGAGAGAGGCAAATAAAATATATAGTATGTTAGTAAGTGCTATGGAGAAAAAAAAAACCAAGAAGGGGAATGGGGAGTAGTAAGCAATTGGAGGTTGCAATTTAAATAGGGAAGTCCTCACTGAGAGCAAGCTCTTTAGGCCAAGACTTGAATGAAGTGAGGGAGAGAACATTAGGATATCTGGGGGAAGAAACTTAGGGATCACCAAATGCAAAGGCCCCAGTAAGGGAAATAAACTTCTCTAAGGGTGGCAAAGGTGAGCCCCAGGGACTGACCAATTAACTTCTCAGAGGTGAGAAAGGAAAGAACTCCCAGGTAATGCAAACACTCCCTGCCCCAGGCTAAATGTCAAGTTTATACCCAAAACCTTCACTCCAGAAGAGGCTTTGTGGTATTTTTCTGCTCCAACATATAGAAACAGCATAAGTTTGGTTGCTTCTTCTAGAAATAATCCCCAAGCATCCTAATTCACCTAGGTTTGACAATACCTACATGGTGAAATTGAGGCATAGGTCTGAGGTTTAGACGGATTTAGCTCTTAATCTTCACCCTGCCCTTTACCCAGGAAGATCGTATATGATGGACACCTGTTTCTCATCTGTAAAAAGTAGTATGCTGGCCCGGCCCAGTGGTTCACACCAGTAATCCTAACACTCTGGGAGGCCGAGGCAGGAGAATCACTTGAGACCAGGAATTTGAGACCAGCCTGAGCAAGAATGAGACCTGTCTCTACCAAAAATAGAAAAATTAGTCGGGTGTGGTAGCATGCGCCTCTAGTCCCTGGGTGGCTGAGGCAGGAGGATTACTTAAACCCAGGAGTTTGAGGTTGCAGTGAGCTATGATGACACCACTGCACTCTACCCAGGGCAAACAGAGACTTTATCTAAAAAAATATATATATAGTATGTTATGTCCCAGAGTTCTGTAATAACTGAAAGAAGGACCAACGCCTGGCAAATGATACGCACTCAACAAATAATCAATTTCTTCTCGAACTCCCCTCAAAATCAGAATCCAGGATTCCTATCCTTTTTCTCCCGGCCTGATGCATTTATGTTCAGAGGCAAAGAAAAAGATTGGTCCCGGATGTTCAGCAAGAGCTCAGAAGTCCTGTCTCCTGTCATTTCTTCAGCTGCCAGATTTCATCCTGTTCTCAGTATGGAAGAGGGGAAAAAAACAGCCTGAGGTGAAGATGCAAAGAGGGAGCAGAACCAAGCAAGTGTCCTTAAGCCTGGACCTGGGCCTGGCAATGCCAGGTAGGTGATGATATGTGGCCCTTCTGCAGGCAAGCCCAGCTTCGAGAAACCCACATGGACGAACACCCTATCTCCCCAAAGTTGACAAACTTCAGCTCAATTAATCACACTGTAAGAGGATTTCAGTGACTTCAGAGATGCATTTATAGGAAAGAGTTCCGTAATCTCCACAAGTCCCTCCTACTGAGCTCAAACCCGATGGACAGCTTGAGGGTGCCCTCCCCGATACTCACATCTCCCTTATGCAGCTCCGGCGCCGCAATCTTCACGGGCTCTTTCCTCTTCTTTGGCTTGGGAAGCCCCAGGGGGGGCCCGGCACCGCCAATTGGAGGGGGCAGACTGAGGCCAGGGCCTCGGGGCGAGGGCAGCCCCAATCCCAGCCCCTCCCCAACTCCCGCCGCTTCAGCTGGGCTCGCGCCCGGAGGTGGGGGGAAGCCTCCCAGGCCGAAGGGCAAGGGGGGAGGAGGCTGAAGCCTGGGGTCTCCGGTGGGTGGGGGCAGCAACAGCGGCGGGGGAAAAGCTGGGGCCAGCATCTGAGGGGGCGGAGGCAGCAAGGCCGGACCCTTGGGCGCAGGGAGAGAAGCGAACAAGCCTCCTAAAGTGGGCCCAGATGTAGGTGCCGCCGCCTTCTCTTCCTCTGGCTCGGGCTCAGCCTCATCCGGCTCACTCTCATCGCTGCTGGCGTAAGCAACCAGCGACATGGCGCCTCCCGCCTTTGGAGCGCCCTTGCCGGCAGACGAGGCCTACTTGAGACCGGGGATGCCCGGAGGCCTAGTAGGCCCCGCCACTGGGCGGGGCGGGGCACCGAAAAGTCCGCCTGTTCCGTACTCTAGGGCTAACCCTGGCAGAAACCCATTGCTGCGGTTGATTTCCACCGAATAAAGCTTCCCTCTTCACTTAAGCTCCCAGTCCCGGGCAACTACACACAGCTAATGGCCGCCGAGTCACTCCGCCTCCTCCTCGCCTCACCAACATAGAAACTACAACTCCCAGAGAAGACTTTGGGCACAGCCCCATTCTTCGCCGCAGGGATCTCAGCGCAAGGCACGGCGGGAGTTGGAGTTCGAGGAAGGATTAAGGGGAGCGCAGAAAGACAGGAGGGAAACCCGCCTCTGACGCAGGGGCTCCTGGGATGAGTAGTTTTTTTGCTCGCCTGGCAATTCCAAGGAGACTACAAGCCCCATCGGTCACGCAGACGGGTAGGAGAGCATTTCGGTACTTGAAGTTTCCTAGGGTAGCTCCTTGGCCGCTAAGGTTTCTGGGAGATGTGGTGCTCTTAGAAACTGCAAGTGATGTTGGGAGTGAGAGGGCATCTGGGAAGGTGGCGGATCAGGAGAAATAGCTTAAAGGGAAAGTGATCTGTAAATGAACTGAAGCTCCAGAGTAGGCTGGGACTGGGAATTAGAATAAAACACCCCAAAAAGAGCAAGGGCCCGAGGGACCTGCACGAAATTGGGCTGCAAGCCAGAAAGAAGCGAGGCCACAGGCCTAATACTATGCATCTGAGAACTGAAATAAATGTGACGTGAGAGGGAAGAAGCGCTGTCTCTTGCCATGACCAGGGTGCACAGCCAGAGTACACTTAACCCTGGAGCCTGGGGCCTGTCCTCCCTCTGCAGCGACCAGTGAGACAGAAAGATGGGCAAGGTCCTGCCAGCCAGGGACGGTACTTGGAGTTAATCTCTTCTCCTCAGCTCAGTGGGGTAAAGGGGCTGGCTATGGCTCAGGCCCTTTTACAGTACTAAGGAGTCACCGGAGTCCATTCCTACCTGCCTGCGCCCCTCACCTATCCATCTGCAAGTGTCCTTTGCATCCTTTTATGTCTGTAAGTGCTGTTTCTTATACCTTTGTGTGTGACCTTGTTACATCTGTCTTTAAGTGCCTTTCTTATCTATCCATGTTTATTGGTATCCCTTTCCAGCTCATTTATGTCTGCCCATGATGATGTGCTCTGCATCGGTCTTTCGATTTTGTGTCCTTTTCTTTTTCTTTCTTTTTTTTTTTTTTTTTTTTTTTTTTGCTTATAATCACAGCCTTGGTGGGTCTTTGAGTAGGCTGCACAATCTGAGAGATAGAGATGGATTGACTAATTTAACCATCCATCCATCCATTCATCCACAAACCCATCCCCCTGTCAACATTTATTGACTACATACTATGTGCCAGACATTGTTCTAGTGTCTGTTCTCTTCTTGTTTGTCCATCTTTGTCCCTTCCTGGGACCCTGGGACTGAGTGCCCTCTACTTGTCAGCCGTGGTTATGTGTGTCCTTTACATGCTAATCCACCTCCCTGCTACCAGAGAACAGAAAATTGTATTTAGCTCAGCCTGCAAAAAAGCCGTTGAGATTTTGGGAAGAGGCTGAAGAGGAAGATGGAAAACATAATGAAGTGGGGAATGATGATGATGACAACAATGAAGAGGGACAGTGAAAGCCCCAAGCTTGAATCCTCCATCAGACAAGTCTGACATGGGGCCCCTCTTCCCCACCTCTCTCCATGTGTTTAAATCTCACCCGGCCTTCAGAGACAAACTCATATGCTGCCTTCTTAGATGTATTTCCTCCCTGCTTTGGATGCCCAGAGCATTTTTTCTGTGCATCTCTGCTCAAACTTAAATGTGCATAAACATCACTAGGAGAGCTTCTGAAAAATACAAATCCTAAATTCCAGCCTAAGAGATTTCTTTCAGTAGGTGTGGGGTGGGGCCCAGAAGTCTAGATCTTTAAGAAACTCCTCAGTTGATTGCAAAGCAGGCACACTGAGGGCCACATTGAGAAACTAGACCATCAAGTTTTATCTCACAGCTGGTATGCCTTGTACAATGCTGACTTCTAAAACCTGCTTTCGAATCTAGGTTCCCCAACCTACTCTCTGGTGACTTCAGGCAGTCACTTCCCTTCTCTGAATCTCACTTTCCTCCTTTGAAAAATAAATAAAGTATTAGGGAGCCCTGTCCTACTTCTGCGAGAAACATCTGACATTAACACACAGTGAAATGATTTAGAACTAAGAGAAATGACTGTCCTTGTTACTTGTCAATACATCTTGCTGCCCTGCAGAGAAGCCCCTAAAGGAGCTTCTCTGCCTTGTTTACCAGTTATTATCTAAGCTAGTTCTTCTTACTGTGAAGATTCTGATTCGTCTTATTAGGTATATACTCTGCCCTCAAAAGGCTGTTTTCAAGTGAGAAATTGATAATAGAAACTTCAGGACAGGGAAGGCAAAGGGACTTATTTCTCATTGTGCACCTGTTTTTATACCTTTAGAAATTTGTAACCAGCACATGTATTATCTTTTCAAAACTAATAATAAATTCTTCCAGTAAAAGATAGTGAAATGAATAGACATATCTGTTTCCTTCCTAAAAAAACTACTAAAACTTCAATAAAGGGATTTTTTTTTAAAAGGCATTACAGATAATTTTGAAAAGACTTAAACCCACAAAGATGGGGAGTTCAGAGGAAGAGACAACACAGTAACAACATTTTGGAAGGCAGAAAGCAGATGCACCAGAGATACCTGACTTGGCACATCAACAGAGCTGAGAACCAAGCTGGCCTCAGGCAGGGTTGAGAATCAATCTGATCTATGCTACAGAAGCCTCAGAGGGCTCAGGAGTGGTGGCATCTAGTAGTTCTGGAAGTGAAAGAGAGGGAGGAGAACAAAAATGAGGGCTGTTTAAAAGCTGTTTAAGAAAAAGATAGATCCTTATATACCCTACCCTACTTCATGCCCCAGAAAAAATAAACAAGAGGTTTTTTGCTCAAAAAGGAATAAAACAATGGGTTTCTGCTGTAGGGAAAACCAGGCATGGTCAAGGGTATGGGTACTATACAGAAATCAGGGTGATTAAAGAAATATGTAATACTGAGACACCCCCCCAGCCCCATGTTTCCCAAAAGATAGGCCACCAAGTCTTTATGGTCCAGAGAGGATATTGGAAAAAATCTCCATGGAAAATCTGTTTAGCCCAAAAGGAAAGACCTGTTGGATCTGATACCAAGTATTCCCCCTACAAACTTCCCAACCAGATAACCCTGATGTAAACTTTTCAGTTGGCAAGCCCCAACCACATGCCCGGAGGTACAGAGTGGCTTTTGTAGACCCCTACTCTTAAACATGAGCAGGCACCAAGGGTTGCATATTGAAGAAAGCCTCTGAGTGATAAAGATGAAACAAGTAAACAAAAATAGAGAAAGTGAAGGAAGGAGAAAACTTGTAATATCCATCAATAATTTTCTCAAATAAAAAGAAATACTGGCCCGGCGCAGTGTCTCACGCCTGTAATCCTAGCACTCTGGGAGGCCGAGGCGGGCAGATTGCTCGAGGTCAGGAGTTCCAAACCAGCCTGAGTAAGAGCGAGACCCCGTCTCATCTCTACTATAAATAGAAAGAAATTAATTGGCCAAGTAATATATATAGAAAAAATTAGCCGGGCATGGTGGCGCATGCCTGTAGTCCCAGCTACTTGGGTGGCTGAGGCAGGAGGATCGCTTGAGCCCAGGAGTTTGAGGTTGCTGTGAGCTAGGCTGACACCAGGGCACTCTAGCCTGGCCAACAAAGCAAGATTCTGTCTCAAAAATAAAAATTAAAAAAAAGAGAGAAAATACTCTATATATGAAACAGGAAAAGAATACCATAAAGAAAGTAACATGCAAGCCAGGTATGGCAGTGCACACCTGTAGTCCCATTGACCCTGAAGACTGAGGCAGGAGGATCTCTTGGAGTTCAAATCCAGCCTGGGCAACATAGAAAGACCCCCATCTCTAAAAAAAAAAAAAAAAAGTAAATAAAAATTTTAGCCGGGCACGGTGGCTCACGCCTGTAATCCTAGCACTCTGGGAGGCCAAGGAGGGCGGACTGCTCAAGCTCAGGAGTTCGAAACCAGCCTGAGCGAGACCCCATCTCTACCAAAAATAGAAAGAAATTAATTGACCAACTAAAAAATATATATACAAAAAATTAGCCGGGCATGGTGGCACATGCCTGTAGTCCCAGCTACTCGGGAGGCTGAGGCAATAGGATCGCTGAGCCCAGGAGATTGAGGTTGCTGTGAGCCAGGCTGACGCCACGGCACTCACTCTAGCCTGGGCAACAAAGTGAGACTCTGTCTCAAAAAAAAAAAAAAAAAAAAAATTTTAAAAAGGAAGTAACATGCAGAGAACAAAACAGAGCTCTTGGGAAATAAAAATATAAAAGCATAAATAAAATTCTCACTAGAAGAGTTGGAAGACAAAAGAAAATCATGCATACTGTGATAGCTCTTCACACACACAAACAAAGAAAATCAGAGAAGCAGCCCAGAAAATCCAATATCTGAATAATAAGAGTTCAGAAAAACAGAACAGAAAAAATAGAGGGGAGGAAATCATCAACAAAATAATTACAGAAAACTTCCCAGAAATGACAGACAAGAGTTTTCAGATTCAAAAGGCCCACTCACTCCCCAGTAAAATGGATAAAAATGGACCCACACCCTCATGAAATTTCAGAATACTAGAGAGAGAGAGAAGATTCTACAAGCTCCCAAAGAAAAGAAACAGATCTCTCAAAATGGGTGAGGACAGAGTGGCTTCGAACTTGGTAACGGCCATACTGGAAGCTAGATGACAATGGAGCAAGGGCTTCAAAGATCTGAAGGAAAAATACTTCCAGCCCAGAATTCAGCACTGAGCGAAACTATCAGTCAAATGCAAGGGCAGAATAAAGACATTTTCAGACACGTAAGTTCTCAAAAACTTTCTGGTCTAATGGCCTTTTCTCAGGAAGTTACTAAAGGATATGCTACCTCAAAAAAGGGGATTAAACCATGAAAGAGAAACAC